>NC_064902.1:14888333-17332500 GCF_929443795.1 Astur gentilis | reverse complement strand
AGTGTGCTCAGTCATGTCACGTCATTTGTGTAAGTGTTGATTATGCCTGATTGTGAAACTTGTTGACTGCAGAGGGGCTGTTCAACCAACATGGAGAATTACGTGGGTTTTGAGCTTTCTGGTCAGAGTTGCGAGTAACTTCTAGGTTAGCTGAGCTACGTTTGCTGCCTTTATGCACTTTTACTCAATTCACTCCCTCTTGAATATTCATTCCTTGGCATTCGAGCCAGTGTTTTATTTAATAGTGATCTTGTGTTAAACCCATCTGCTGTACTATGCTTGTTTTATCACCGGAGTAGTAATTATAGATACTGTTCTCCTCCTCACTTTGATACCTTTTGTTACAACAGGCTTTCAGCTCTGTCTCTTGGCTGACTGTTCTGCTAAAGAACATTATAAATGGTTCATAATATGTTCAGTTTATTTGGCTCTCGTAAATAGTACCAGGAAAAGATGTCATTTATGACCCACTGCTGCCATCTGTAAATGTGTGCCTGTTAGGCCTTTGGGATTGTATTTTCTTAAGATTTATTTTTAAAAAAC
This sequence comes from Astur gentilis, assembly GCF_929443795.1. NCBI lineage: Eukaryota > Metazoa > Chordata > Aves > Accipitriformes > Accipitridae > Astur > Astur gentilis. Next base: position 17,331,957 of record NC_064902.1, on the reverse strand, counting down.
GAAGAGTAGGAACTAAAAAAAGTATCCCAATTTACTTAGCAGTTGTTGTAAATCGCGTGAATCTTGAGATTATGCCAGTTTCTGGTTTGGATGTGAAGCTAATCCATCAGCATTTCTTCCTGGGTATATAATGAAGAGGCAGTAAAGTGTCATACAGATGGAAAATTGTAGGGTTTCAGGACAGAGAGGCGTATAAAATATGTGCTGCCACAAGGGCTGCTGCTTAATGCACATAGAAATTCAGTGGTTGGGATTGACCACAATATGACAAGCTGCCACACAAACACAAACTTCAAGTCAGAGATTGCTTTGCAGAATTCAAGGCATTTGTATTTCTTTTTCCTTGCTGCCTTTATCACCATGAACTCACAGCAAGATGGTGTTGTACCTGTACAACACACTGGGAAAAACTTGGCTTCACTTTTTAAGACATCCTCTTCTCTTCCAAATTCCTATAAGACGCCTTCAAACCACATCTTCAAATGAACTCTTGGCAATTAACATACAGGTGGCTGTGATCTGAAATTTACCCCTTAAAATGCTCTTGTAAATAATATATGGCCATCAAAGTTTTAAAATGCAGTCATTGCTGTAGACACAGAGTTTCTAAAATACTTAAAATCACTATGTTTCTTGATATTCCCGGGGCCTGGGCAAGGAAGACCGCACACATGCTCCTTCCCAGGTGGAATTGTGCTAACTGCAGGATTGTTTCTGAAACGAACCAGCAAACGGTATCAAAACGTAGGAAGTTGTCTGCGGAATTGTGTCTGAATTCTTAATTAAATGCCTATAAGTGGCCAAGGCCCTGAGCACGTCCTATCAACTAAGGTTATAAATGGCATTAAAATCAAGTGAGGTTTGTGCAGGAGTTCGGACTGAGGCAGCGTTTACCCGCATAGTTCAGCAGAGCTTAGTGCCCGACTGACTTTGCTTATCTGGGCCTAGAGGCACCGACAGATGAGCTCTGGCAAGTCAGCAGAAAGTGATGCGTGCCCCAACCCTTCCACTTCAAAGTCAAACGTCTCTGCATAAACCCGTTTCAGTGATAATGTGAGTTAAAATGATGTACCCTTCTCTGAAGCAGCGGAGATGAACACCCACCATCTATGTTGCTGACTGACCATCTATGTTGCTGACTGGACAGGCATGGAGGAGGTGAGGAGGGCAGTTATCCTCGGCAAATCTTCTTTTGGCAGCACGTGAATTGAAAATCCTCAGTTTCAAAGGGTGGTCGGAGCCTCAAGATCTTTAAGTTGAAATGGAGGCGGTTTCAACTCTTCAAGGAGTCTCATTAGCTTTAATTTTGCAGCAAATAGTTTCTTAAAAGAACTTTTGAGGAGGTTTGCTGCAGCAGGAGGGAGAGAAGGGCAGAAAATGGTCTGCAGAGAAATACTTAAGCTGAGCATTTACTTTGGTCCTACTCAAGCAAATCCAAATTGCTGGCATCGTGCCTCAGCCAAGGTTATTTGGTCTGTTCCTAAGCTGATGTGACTTTCATGCCGACCGTAAGGAAGAGTCAGGCTTGTATGGAATGGGAATTCCACCTTGCTTATGTGGCGTTTGTAGACCAGGCTTCATCTCCACCCCCATGTCATCTACAACCAGTCTTAGATTTCCTCCTTCTTTCCTTTGCACTTGTCAGAAATTTCAGTCTTCAGATTTTGTGTCTGTCATTAGAGGACCAAGCTTATGTGACATTACCTTGCATCTGCTGTGAGCTAAGAGCGTATGTCTGGATGTATCTGGGGCTGAGCCTATCTGCAGTAGTTTGTTGAGTCAGGAAAACTGGCTGTGGAGACTGTCCCTCCGAGCCTGGTGACTCCCATAAGTATGAATGAGATTCATTGAATTAGCTCTCTTGCTTCTTTCTAAGGATACTCAGAAACAGGCATGTCTGGGGGAGGAAGTTGGCTGAGGCTCATTCCATATGTGCTAGAGAAAATATTGATTGGATGTGGAAGCAACTTGGAGAGTTTCTTGAGGACTCGGGCTTTTGTTCCACATAAATGAGCAGTTTTTTCCTCATTGTTTCTCAGTAAGATTCTTCTGGATCCTGTTTTTCTTCTGAGACTCTAGTTTGCTTTGGGGACCCACAGGCAACTTCTTTCCTCTCTATTTGATCCAACAATTGTTGCCACCGCTTTGAAGTGTTCAGTCTGCTGGCAAAGCCTTTGCCTTTGTAACCTTTGAACTGCAGTTGTGTAACACAGGGCTCACTTCCAAGAACACGAGGCAGTTCCTCTGCTGTACAGTACAGCACCAGACACGGTCAGCATGTCCTGCTCCTCCTCCTTGGTGGAAACAGAGGTCCTAACCACAGGCACGGAGAGCTGAGGAGAGGGCATCCTCGGGCAGAGCCAAGAATCACCCTCGGAAGGTTCACCGAAGTACCATGTCCTGTGGGTTTCCAGATGTGACATAAAAACTAGAAGAAGTCGTAAAATTTGTGCGGCTGATTCACAGTACTGAATTCGTTATTCTATGAAATGATTTACTGAATGATTAGAAGATGTTTAAAGATCCCCGTGCATATCATTTGCATGGTATTAATAACAGTAACAGGAAGAAAAGACCATAAAAAATTACATGGCATATGTTTTCTTGTCATGCTTTCCTATATTCTTGTTGAGGATGCATCAGACATCTGTTTTCCTTCTCCAGTCCCTTCTCGGGTTGAAAGGATAACTTGATGAGAAGTGGGTTTAGACAAAATGCTGGGGTTGTCAAAAAGAAATCTTGCTGGGACCTCAGAGAAAAAGTCCAAACCAATTCTTCAGTGGTAGTTTTTCAGCGGTCCTTGGAAAGTATCATGTTATACAAGTGATACTTGATGTCACTTACTATACATTTGCTATGCTGAAAAATGTTTAATTCTTAATAAAAGAAACTGCTAACTGCACCTTCCTAACGTGCATGGCACACATTGACCCAAACAGCTTATTTTTTTTCCTCTGACCAATTGCCAGAATTGGAAGTTGACTACCTCTGAATTTCCTTGTGCTTTTGGGACAGCTTGCTCTGGAAGTCTTCAGCTTAATTGTGCAATAACAATGCAAAAATATGCAAAGTGTAAACAGCTCTGAAGTGCTTAACATGACACCACACACACAATTTTGATTATCTAGAGCCTGTGATGAGAGCTTGGAACAAACCTGGGCGAGGGACCCCATATCCGCAGGGTGCATGGCTGTCCTGTCGGCTGGTGCCTTCCAGCTGCCGATGAAGCTGGAACATCTGGGGCTCAGAGGCAGCTGGGCTGCCTTTGTTCCGGCACTCAGTGGCTTGAACTGGTGGTCACACAGTTGTGCATTACTCCTGAGTGCCTGTGTGCATCTCTGGGGCATCCCAGCGCCAGAAGGGATTTTTCCTTCCCGAAGACCTCCAAGTAAGGAGGACTGCTTCCTATTGCTGAGAGCAGTGGTGAACGCTGCTATCCCCTGTGACATTGCATCAACTCAAATATTGTACCCTGAAATTCTGCCTATCTTAGATTTTAATCTTGGTTTGTAACTGATATTAATATTTACGATCATTGCTTCTGCTATTGCATCGCTTCAGCATATTGCAAAAATTCATATCCCTCTGCTTGCTAAAGATTTCATTCATCAGCCTGACTCTTCTTATTCCAATTATGATTTAATAAAGATAGATCCTTCTTCTAACACAGCTTCATGGCATTTCCAAACTATTTATCCTTTCTATGACTGACATGTGTTTTACACATGAAGCCATGAAGTCTCATGATTTTTGCATCAACGTTTCTTCTATAAAAAGGATGCACTCTAATTCAGTGAGCCAAAAATAGACACACACTGCCTTCGGGTTTAGATGTGCTTTACTCCCTGCTTCATTGTGAAAAATGATCCATAAGGATAGCTGTTCAGAGGGAAAAAAGTCAAGTGAATTTTCATAGTAAAGAACTGAGTAAAGAGACAAGTAGACTGTTGTGAGCTTCATTAAAAAGGGGATGTATTCTTGTTTGCACTTCTGCCCAAAATGAGGTTTGGTTTTCAGTATTTTTTTATAACGATGGTTTTTTCTGCTTTGTGTTATTCAGTTTGCCTTCCTACCTGAAATCTCCTATAGCTGCTAAAGCCTCATGATTCATATCATTGTCTTGCTGAATCTCTTTTGATAAAGTGGCATATAGTTGATTCCTTTATTTTCAGCATGCTCTTTGTCTTTATCAACTTTTACTGCAAACCATAGCAATTCATTCTTTCTCAGTCTCTGGTTCCTACAAGGTCTTGTGCTAAAGGCAGGATGTTGTGAGATTTGGGGCTTCATTTATCAGAACAGAACTACATCAACAGTTTTGCAGCAAAATGGAAAAGTTGGGAAAACAGTGAAAAGCTGCACCAGCAGATTTCATAGATCAGGCTATTAGCAAAAACTGATTTTCTAATTTTGTGCAAAAACAGAGCAACTTTTGTTTGCGTGGAGTCCTGCCAAACCCACATTAATTGTATTTAATTTGATTGCTTGGAGCCCAGATGAAAATGCTTTTCAAATAATTAGTTGACTGTAATCATGGAATCCTGATTCAGAAAAAAGCCTTGCTGAGGAAAGCATACAAGCATATGCCCGAGTTCTGTGGAAGTTAAGGGATGTAATCATTTAATTAAGAGCCTTCCTGAGCAAGGTCAGGAACGTTCACAGGAGTCATAACGACCAGCATTGTCTCAACCTATGCCAGAAACAACACCGCTTGCGGTCTACTGATTAATGGTTTTCATAGTTTCCTGTCTTTGGCTTTTTTCTTAGCCACTCCGACAAGGATCTCCACGTCTGACACTCGTTCCACATCTGCTACCAAGTGGCAGTGCCCCTTGTGCAGCGTGAGCGCATTCAAAACCTGGTTCTATCTTTGCATCCCTCCCCAGAAAGTTCCTCTTCGTGATGTCTTCTCCACGTTTCTCCGCTTGCCGTGCCCTGCAGTGCTCGTGTTCTCCAGGATGGAAACTGGCTCTGCACTGGGGATATCCATTCATCTGGGTGTGCTGACGGAGAAGAGCATCTCTTCTCTCTCATGATTGCTGGTAGCAAGTATTTAGAGGGTTTCTATTTCTTTTCGCCACAAGTCCTTACAGTCCCTGTGCTGGGCAATATTCCCAGTCTTGCCGCGATGGTATTTCGTAGCTCAACCTCAGGTGTGTACTCAGACTCATAGGATGCATTTACATCTCAGATGTCACCAGATCCTGGCTGAGGGGGATCGACACTAACTGAAGGACGCAGACCAGAATGCTGTGCCATACCTACCCTTGATGAAGCCCTCTGCACCGTCGGTGAGCGCAGTTTTGTCTTGAAATTAAGGTGCCAAAAAACAGGCGTGCGGAAGTGTGCGGGTGATTCGGATAAGATAGTGTTTCCATAGCAATGAAATAGCTATGAACTACACAATTGGTCTAGATTTAATAAAGAATCAAGAGGAGAAGCTGAAGTTTGAGTATTTTCCTTGGTGAAAGTGAACCAGCAATGCTAAGGGAAAGGCAGATGTTGAAACAAAGACAAAGCCAAGTGCACAAAATTCCAATTTCTTAAAAATAAAACAACAACAAAAAAGGCCTGTCAGAATGATAGTCAGGGTAGCATTTAGCTCTCAATGACTAAGTTAAGAACAAAAAGACTGCAAAACCCAAGCAAAATGGAATGGTAAACAGCTGAAAAGAGATTTCCGCTCAAAAGGCAGCAAGAAGTTTTTCAGTTTTTCTTCTATTTTGCCAAAATGTTAACCTTTGAAAAATTCCACCTTCCTATAAACTTGTAAAAAAAAAAAAAAAAAAAAGAAAAACTCCACAGAAGAAAAGGGAAAAAACCCCCAAACCAGCCCACCCTTCAAATGTTACTGTGTTTTTTCTCTCTCAGTACACCCCTAAGACCTGGCAGTGGAAATGTTTCAATGTAGTATGAATATTAAAGCTAAAGCAGCAGAGAAGTACTGAGGAAACAGAGAAAACCCTGGACTGCTTTTCCCCGCACACTCTCATTTTCTTTCTTTGCATATTTAGCAGGGTTAAAACTAGGTCAGACTCTACCCGCCATGTGCTGAAGCTGCGGCTGTGACATTAGCCTGGAGCTGCCTCTGGCTGCTGTCAGTTTTCAGGGCTGGTATGAGATTTCTGGTGGAGTCGGCGAGCCTGATCTTCCCCTCGCAGACCGTGGCGTAAATCAGAGCGTCTCTGCAGAGGCAGCGGAGTAAGGCATGGCGAGGGATGGAGAAAGCAGGGGCCAAGTACCTGCGGACACGGAGAACCAGCGGGAAAGCGATCTTGAAGGCATGGCCGGGAAGGACCAGGAGGGTCTGTCATACGACAATATTCACCCTTAGGGCAGGAGGCCGGGATCACAGCAGAGCTCGTGGCTTTGGACAAGGGAGGGTTTCATGCTCCTCTGCCAGAGAGGCAGCCAAAGGCTTTCTTATTGACGTGGAGAAGGGTGAGGGGACAAGATGTGCGGGCAGGGTTAAACACGAGTCTGCTGGGGTAAATGCGAGTCTGCCTGTCAGACACCTCATCTACCCTTCCTGAAGAGAAAACAAAGCCGTTACTCTTCCCTGCATGAAATAACGTGCACATCCGCACGCAGCTGCTTGCCACCATTCGGTGGCCTTTTTGCATGAGCAAGAGTGTTGCTGGTAAAGGACAGAACCGTGACCTGGGTGCTCAGCGCCAGCACGTTAGCTTTAGCGGAGGTGAAACGCTTTGTGCTAAAGAGGCAGCAATTCCCCATCGAAGTCCGGCTCCCAGCAGTCAGGCTGGGGGACGGTGAGGTTGACCGTGGCAGAGGGAAGGGTCGGCCTCGGGGCTGTTGCCACCAGCGATGGAGGGAGCCCAATTTCAGTAGGACCCGTGGGCCAGAGGGTCCTGGGGAAGGTTCTGAAGGGGGGAGAAGACAGGACCAGCCTGGCTGCTGGGAGCAGTCCTTGTGTCATTTACTGCTCCTTGGTTTCTGATCACATCTTACTGGTCTGTCTCACTCAGCATCCCCTCATGGAAAACTGCCCTGTGTTACCGTGTTGTGTGGCATATTGCTCCCTGCACCCGATTACAGCGGGTTTTGTACTACAGCAGAGTTTAAAGAACAGACCAAAGTCCAGTAACTAAAGTTCCATGGGTTTCTGAAATGAACCCATCTTTACAGGGAAGTGTAAATCCTAATATGCTGACACTGCAGCAATGTATTAGCCCTGAGAAATGGACCTTTAACAAATCAGGGTCAATATTGACGAGGTGAGAGATTTCTTTCTTTTTTATTGTTCAGAAACACAAAGTAAGTCAATGGGAAAGGAGGCCATTCCCCAACATGCCTCTGAGAAATTCCGAAAACAGGTGCACCCCATAATGCTTGCTTATTGTAAGAAAAGCTTGGAGGGCACACAGACTTTGAGTCCTAGGCTAGTGAAAATGTACCTGCCCTTTTTTTTGATGGGGTATTCTTTTTTACTTTGCCCTTTGTCTAATGATTAATAAATTGCGATTGTGTTTTCAGACAGAAGGATAACCACGGTACGTCACCCCAGACAAATCAGTCAGGAGGTTGGTGGGGTGGGACGAGCGGTACCTAAATGTGGTTGGTGTATTCACTGTCGGGAGAATTTCCTTCTCCCCTTTCATTGTGTTAAGTTCCGATCTCTAGGACCTAAAATTAGATGGTGTGAAAACTCCGGTTTGTTTTTATTCCTATCGCTCAGGACAAAATGGCGGACTTCTAAAATATCTTGACGATAGAAGAATGTAGGGAGGAGGAGGCAGTAAACATGAGAAGAGCGAGATCCAAGTGTGTCTCTTGGTTTTGGCCGAGTTGAATGGTGAAATGAAGGCAGTATATCAGCCAATACTGTTGTGTAAAGGATGCAAGATGCATCTGTCATGCTTCGCAGGCTGCAGAAGCTATTATCCTTTGTGAAAGGCAGAATATTTCACCAGGAATGTTTGAACCATCCCTGATCTGCTGGATGTTGTTGAAATGGGCTCTCAGGCTTAGTGTCCGACCAGCGCAGCAGTCCTGAGCGGGGTCTCTTGCTAAGCCCCTGGGTATAGCAGGGACTTTGACTCCATAGGGTCCCTCCGAGTAACACACACCATGTCAGGGAGAATTCCCTGGCTCCAGCCCTGCGGCATGTACGTTCGCTGGGGCAATCGGGGCAGGGCGAGGGTGCCGGTGCCGGTGGCACTGGCTCAGAGAACTGACGGTGAAGCTGCCGCAGCTCTCCAAATCCAGACCCCGCAGAGCAGCCGAGCTGAGCGGGAGCACTTAGAGACCATCCAGCTAAGAGCCAAGCAACGGCCATCCAAAAGCTGAGGATGCAAAGCTCGGTGCGCTCCCAGCCAGCTGCGGTGCGTGGTTCAGCTCAGGACTAATGAGGCGGCTGACACGGAGGCTGGAGGAGAGTTGCTCATCCGCTGCGTTTTGTACAAGGGCAGATGTATTTGGCAGCAATAGATGTGACAGTCCTGAGCAGATTCTCACTTCTGAATGCGCTGGTTGCTGTCTTAGAAACCAGACACCTGCAGTGTATTTTATGCAGCCCCCAGTCCACCCCCTCCCCCAGGATTTCCTGCATGCCAAACATGGCCAAAGGCTGCCGGGTGTTTTTCTACCATCAAACAAGTGAATCTAATGGGTTCCTTCAATCAAGATTGGAATCCGTCAGATCACCTGCCCTTACCTAAATGCAGTCTGCTCTCCTGTGTGCTCCTGGCTCGTGGCAGCCCTTAGCTGTGGCTGCAAGCAGCAGCTCTGAAGGGTGGGGTGCCCTTCCCACCTCCGCAGCCTCTTCTGCTAACAGCCCGTTGCCAGAGTCAGTCAGTCCCCTGTGGCTTAGGGGTGAAGGGGGAGATGGCTTTTCTAAACCGCTTGACTCCTTTGAGTGAGGGTGTTTTTCCCGTGTCATCTGTGGCAGCGCAGCCTTTGAAGAGGATTGCTCAGGCTGGGGTTTGGATACGGGAAGCAGACGCCAGGCTGAGCCGGAGCTCCTCAGCCACCGGGTGGAGAGAAGGGGAAGGCAGATGGGACTGCCAAAAGCTCCGGTGAGGTCAGCACGCAGCAAGACCTTTGGTCGTCCCTGTCTTGCGTGCTGGTGGCCAACACAACACAGCGCCACTGCATTCCCTTTGGGCCTGGGGATGGGAGCACTGGAGGATGCTCTAGGCAGCTGTGCGTGGCAGGGACCCATCCTCACAGAAGAAAGGAGACTTGCAAAAGCACAAGGAACCTCCAACCCTTTTGGACCTGACCTGCAGACCGTGTCCCTGGGGTGGGAGGGCCGTATCCACCGTTGTATCGGGTGTGGGGGGCAGCGCGTTGGACGCTCCCAGGAATGTTATAATTGAAATTCTCTACCGAGCGCCTACGTGTTTATCTTGGAGAGCTTGAAAGAGTTATGAATCTGCTGAGTGGGTATCAGGCTGAGGTGGAGAGCACAAGAACAATCATCATCGCTGTGGCAGGCAATATATTATGGCTGGCTTGCCGGGTTGAAAAGTGAATGCGATTCGTCTTTGTGTTTGCTTTAGCGAGGGATAAGAGACTGTTTTGCTTGCTCAGGTGTTTTGAGTCTTTTAACGGTGCCTTTGTCTTGCTGGGTTTGGGAATTAGCTTCTAAGTGTTTGTGCATTCCTCCTTCTCAAACTGGAGGTTATTTGTGTGTTTGTTCAGAATGAAACAGGTCTGCTGTACGTGATATTACTTCACGCTCTCATTGATTGCTTTGCTGCTGCTGCAGTTTTGGAGGGGAAGTGGCACAAAGAAGCTGAAGTAGCGTTTCTGTTTGAGGGGAACGAGGCACAGAAGTGTGCTGTTTATTTAAGAAGCTGTTGCCATGTTTGCTGAAGCAACATTGGTTTGTAGAGGTCTCTGCTTCTGCTGTAAGAGAGGAGGATAAAAAGAAAGCATTCCAATTCAGGTTAAAGGACTCATAGGCAGGAAAGGCACCTGAAAGGGAGACAGATAGGTGCGAACAGTGGCATTCAGAAAACCGTATAGTGGCAAAAGATTTGGCCTTGCTTCTTGAGTAAGCTGTCTTCCTGCTAACATGGCTATCTGCTTCTGGAACAGAATTAGTTCGCATCTGGCCAGCTCAGAGCAGGGGCACGGAGCATAAGTCTGTCAGTCATCATCCATGCAGCCGTGCCCTTAGTGTGACATTAATGCCAGATGTGCAGCTGGTAATAGGGTTTTTTTGAGAGAATTATTGAGTTTGACACTGACATAGGAAGGATTTTGTAGGATATCTCCAGACTTTGTTCCTGCAGGGAAAAGGAACCATTCCATAATAATTCACCATCCAGTTTTCCTAGAGACGTCACAAAATATTCCCTCCGAATGGCCTGCATGAATACTGGATGGGTAGAGGACTTTTTTTTTTGTTTGTTTCTTAATTCACTGGGAATAATTCATCCGCTGACAGCTGTGCTTGTGAAATGACTAGGTGCATCCCTCAGAAACAAGCCCTGACAATCCACTCAGCACCCAATTTGGCTTCACTGCATCTGTGCACTTGTAGTCACTCGGTTATGCAACCTCTGTGCCTCTACCCACAGTCTGTTGACATTCATTTATTCATTTGATTTTAGCTTCACATGCGGCAACCACTGTCATTTCCATATTATGAAAGGAGGCTGGGAACATGTTGACACAAGGCTTGGGCTCGTGTCTATGCTCAGACAGCAGATGGGGAAAGCTCTGTACTCATCAAGGAAAAGAGGGTATTCAAGGACATCTTCCCTTTGGATGGAGCCTTTGTTGGGAGAGATGATCAGGAGCGGGACTTCCGTTCCATAAGAAAAGTTGGCATAAACATTTAGTCCTATTTTTGCAAAATAAAATTCCAATTTACATGGGTGGGAAGAGGCAAGAACTTTGCAATGTTCAGTAGAGTCAACCCAAATGCTCTGATAGTTCTGAAACAAAAACGAGCCTGAAACGCCAATCCAGAAGTAAATCATCTTGCTCTGAGTGCTCCAAAGGACCTGGGATCCAGTCTCCCTCAGTGAGGATTAAAATAAACAGTGGAGTTTTTGAACATGGTACTCACTGCTCTGCAAGACAGCTAGGAAGCCCCGAAGTCCTCATGAAAGGCAAATCTTCCAGGCTCTCTCCCCTACAGGTTGGTGCCTAGAAACACCCATTGTGGTATGAGAAACGGACAGCTTGCAGTAGGCACACAAAAAAGATTTAGAAGTGATTTTTTGGACTAAATTGTTTTATGTTTGCCTGGGGCTGTGGGAAAATGGACTGGGTAGTTCTTACTTGATTTCTCGCTGTGTTCGTCTGTCTAGCTAATGCTCTTCTTTTCAGTCTACATCACCTACATTTGCCTCCCCCATTCCCGGTTTGATCTATCGGCTTGACACAAGAAATGTGATGTGGGTACATTTCTCATCTCTGTTACAGGATAAAAGCTGCCCTTTTATTTCTACCATTTGGAGAGGAGAGAAAAGGTGGGCAAGCCTTCCACAAAAAGGTGAGACCAGCAGGTGCCCTTTCATTTTCTGGGGTTGTCTGCTTGTTCTGGAGGGAGATGGATCTTGGCTGAGAGACAAAAACACAAACCACCTATTGAATAATCTTCTACAGGTGACAAAGGCTGCAACGATAAGGGAAAAGAGAAGCTTCCTGGAGGCAAAACGCAGGTCACCTGGAATCACTGACTTTAGCCTTTGCACATCTTCATTTGACCTCCTGTCTCAAATTGGCCAAAGCTCTGAAAGGATCAACTTTATCTCTCCACAGATAGGAAACCTGCCTCCCTGCAATTTTTATCTAAATTAGTTATGCTGTAAAAAATGCGATGACTGCTTCTGCAGCACTCGCCTGCTTCTATAATGGGATAATTGCAGATAAAGGTAATGTGTTTTTAATTTCATATCATTATTAGGTTGCTGGTAGGTAAATGTATAGGAGATAGCTTAATAAAGCAATTTAAAATTTCACATAGCGAGCTGTTGGAAGGACATATCAACCATGAGTGAGCGGCACAGACTTAATCGATATTTGCAGAATTGCTATAGAGGAGATTAGGAGGGGAGGTAAAAACGTGATGGTCTGTCCCTAGCTTTGGTGCACTGACAGATGCTCAGGGCTAGGGCTCAGCCTGGGGGGCAGCACTTCTGCTTCTGCTGTTGAAGCAAGACCCAGGAGCTGTGGCTTCCAGTCCTAGCTCTGCCAGAGACGGTTGTTTCTGAAGTCAAGTAACTCTTGTGCCACCATAAAGTGAGATGAAAATTATTCCCTCGCCTCCTGCCCTGGAAAGGCATTGATAAGAAGTGTTCTTCTTTGAGCACCTGTGGGTGTTGGGTGTAGCTGAACTCCCCGTTGATATCTCCCAGGCTGAATAAGCACAAAATCGAGTGCTCGGCAAGCTTGGCCTTTGATATCCCCTTCCACCAATGGAGGAAAATGCCTTTTGCTTAGTCTGTCCTGCAATACTTGACATAAAAGATTGGCTGCTCTGTTCCTGCCCTCTGCCTGCAACTGTCGAGGCTGGTGAGGAGTACGCTGGTTGCAGCTGGTCTCTACTCTGTGGGGCGAGTAGCCTAATCAGGAGAATAACATGAGCTGTTCCACACAGGTAGGCACTGCATTAAGAAACTGGCTCTTAGTCCTTCATTCAGTGTGTTTTGTCCACAGCCCTTTCTTTACACAAAAGGATTTTTCCCAGCACTGAAGGCACAAGCGTTTCTCTATTATTAGATTTCTGCTTCACTCCCCTCATTTGGAAAGGAGGGGATGCAGAACAATGCTGGATCTCCAGCTCCCTGACATCTCTTTGATTTCCCATATTGTCCAAAAACTCTGTCGTCTCAGTCAATAGCATACTCGGCTCTCCAGCCATGCAGGGAGCATCAGCTCAGTCGTTAGTCTTCAGATATTCAATTCTTTATGCTGTTTTTTCTTTCCATTTTTATAGCTGGCTTACAGCCGTATTCTTCACCTTATGGAAATCCCACCCGGTGTGCTCAGGTCTTAGTGGAAACACATGCTGTTTGCCAAGCAGCCTCTTCAGCTGCTTTCTTTCAATTCATCTCTTCTTAGAATTCAGCCCCTGACTTTCATGCCAGGTAGTATTGCAGAAGCCAAATCCTGCCAGATTCACGTGTTAAAGTACTCTATCTCATGTATGTGGAAATAACTTCAATAGCCCTGAATATGAAGGGAGTACAGATTCTTCTGCCTAGAATGGGGTTTTGACCCAGATTAAACTCTTAAAGATAGTGTTATTATCATATTCCTTATGAATATTTGGACAAGAACAAATGATTTTGGACTAATATTAGTAAAGAAGTTCCTTTATTTATGTTTATGATTTGTGGCTCAAATATATGATAACAAATTCCATCTGTCTGTTTAATTAATGCTCACAGTGCAGCAAAGAGGGCTGCCCAGCAATAGAGAATGTGACATTTGACTTGGCAAATTGAAAAGTCATGGTAAAAGGTGATTAATGTTATTTAAAAATGCAATTACCATTTGGCACAAGGCAGGTTTGGGTCTCCTCTGATTGCCAAGGAGATGCAGGCTGGATGTAAAAGGCACTTGATGCTGCTGGTGCTGGGTGAACTGTAAATGTTTTATGACTTCTCTCACCTTGGAAAAAGTGCAGCGCCAACCTGACACAGGAGCGCTCTTAATTGCTCTTTGACAACATTTTCATTGTTGCCTGAATATGCACCATGGCCCTGCCTTCCACCCCCACCCCTGCCCTAAGAGCTCTTGACATTAAAAGCTATTGATGGATGAGCTTGTTTTGACTAATTTTGAATCCACTCGAACATCACGGGTTTGAAAGTTCAGTGCTGATGTAACCGAGTTCACGTCCTGAGGGAGAGGAGGGTGCTTGTCGAAGGGAAAGTAATTCCAATGGGAAAAACTGGTGGACGAGAGATAAAGGTGGTGAGGAGAGACATCAAGACCCAGCTGGTGGTGGGAAAGGATCAGAGGCAGAGCAGAGAATGGAAAATTAAATGCAGTGTGTGTGTGCGGGCACGTACTTGGCTTGTTCGTGAAGCTGTGCTTAGCAGTGGGTTCTCTTCTTGCCTGAAAATTGACCAAGTTAAGAAAACGAAATCTATTTTGCAAGGAAAAATACCGGTTGTACATGCGATGGGCTGAAAGAGGTGATGAACTTGATCCTATGTTCCAGCCCATGGAAACTTAGGGTTTTGTAGGGATTGGCGCTCGGAAGATCTCGCGATGTACGGAAAGAGAAGGGTTAAAGGAGGCGGGATGACCGACAGACAGTATGTAAGGGCGTGACGCAGTTGAATAAACGCCATTTGCAGCATCCTCATATTGGTGTCAGTGCTCTGTGGCCCAGGGTATGGTGGACCCTGTGCCGAGTCCCACGGGGTGATCAGACGAATGTCTACAAGTGGTGACCCTGACGTGATTGGACATCGGCGGATTACGCGGGGCGTAATCGAAGGCCTGGCCAGGCATGGAAGGAGTCCTGAAGGTGTTGGACTCATGCTCTAGAGAGGTAAAAATCCCTATGGGACAAAAAGAAGCGAAAGCTTGCCTAGAGCGGCTCCTGAAAGAGGAAGCGATAGAGCGCCCGGGGGACATATTGTCTCCTGAGTGCTGGCCGAAATGCACCGCGGCTTTAGCGGAACGGGCTATGGCGACGCAGCATGGTCCGGAGTTAAAGACGTGGGGGCGGATTAGGGCGATTTTCAGGAAAGTGCGGGAGGAGGGCTTAACATGGAAGGAAGCAAAGAGATCGATGCACGCGCAGGCGGATCGGGGCGTGCAGGCGGATGGGGAGGCGCGGACAGAAGGGCTGACGGAGGTAGCGGAGCAGACGCCTCTGGTGCTCCCAGTGCAGCCGTCGGCACCAGCCGAACCACCGGGATACCCTTGGGAGGAGTTTGAACGGGAGCGTGAACGGGCGAGAGAGGAGGAGCGGGAGAAAGAGCGACAGTTAATTCAGGAGGCAGAGGAACCCGTGGCTGAGCAAAGGAGACGGGAGAAGGAGAGGCAGAGACTAGAGGAGGCGGAGAGGGCGGTGATGAAGGGATCAGAAAAGGAGCAGGTAGAGGAGGGAGCGGTTCCCCTGTATGATCCGGAGGATTGGGTGCCGGGACGTGTTTTGCGAACCGCGCCACAAGCGCACCCTAAGATGGCGCCGACATCCGCTTTCTCCCCGGATGTCTCTCCGGAGGTCGGGAGAGGCGGAGCACGGCCAAAGGAAGGAGGAAGGAAAGTCAGGACACTCCCTCTTCCGCGCGTAGCGGAAGAGGAAGAGAGTGGGCCGGACTCAATCGAGGGGTCGGCTCAACGGTTAGAGGAGGCGTGGCAACTGGTGGGCGGACACCGCTGTCGTCCGCCGCACGCAGCGATAAAACAAAAGGCTATCTCCGGCTGTAAGGCGCAGTCGGCAGCAGCCAGTGAAACAGCAACGCCTATGCCTTTAATACCTGCGTCCGACCCAGCTACAGATCCGCTGCAGATGTTGCAGCGAGTAGTAGAGGAGATGCAGGAGCAGGTGAAGCAACAGCGGCAGCTGCTACAAGCAGCTGGGGAACAGAAAGGAGTTCCCGATTCACCGAAGGTCACGTTGCCAGACTGGAAAATTGTAGCAAAGGAATGTGTTATGGACGGCATACGTTTTGAAGGACCCCCTTTAGTTTGCCCAGTCCGAGCTGGTCCAGGTGGTGTAGGGGTGGAGTGGTCTCCGTTAGATAGCAAGCTTTTGCAACAAGTGAAGAAGGCCGTGGATGAATACGGCTTAGGACATCCCATGACAGGCTCTCTTTTAGATGTGGTTTTTTCAGGTTCACTGACTCCCTGGGATTCGCGACAGTTTTGCAGTATGATTTTGACTCACACCTTTTTCTTGATTTAGAAAGAAGCTTGGACAAACAGATTACAAGCAGCACTAGTTGAGACCCAACAAGAAAGACCCAGAAACAGGAAAGTGGGAAGGTGGGAGGCGCTTGGTGACACAGGGAAGAGGGTATGCTGCAGTACAATCATCAGAGCACCCAGACTCACGTGTGCGCTGGGTGCCGGCACGGTGGTTGAAACCAGGCCTCAGTCAATAACGATTTATTGTGAGTTATTTTGCAGGATGCCGTTCAAAAGATCGTCCAAGTACCTGCACTGTGGTCGCTGTGACCTTTGGGTGCTTACCAAGTATGACCGCTGTGGACAACAACTCTGGAGACGCACCAGCCGAGCATCAAAATGGTGTGACCGATGTTTTGAACACCGCAGATCCACTTTACAGCAACCGCTGTGTGTACCCCATAAGCAGGGGACTATGATATGCTTTTAGACAAAGCCAATCAATTACAGGAGGCAGGTGACAGTGGCTTGACAATCTCCTCTCGTCGACCTGGCAATGGCTCCTGTCTTTGATTGACTGAAAAACGTTGACCCTATTTGGAATCCTTTTGGTGGTGGTTATTATGGTTTGTTGTGGGATACCAGCACTGACTGTTTGCGTGCGGAAACTCTTTATACAGAGTGCGAGTACCCACCAGTACACGAATTACCATGAGGTGGTGGGATTGCTTATAGCTGTAACGCCAGTTTGTACCGTCGGTCATCCGCCATAGTGAGGGGGGACTTGTAGGGATTGGCGCTCGGAAGATCTCGCGATGTACGGAAAGAGAAGGGTTAAAGGAGGCGGGATGACCGACAGACAGTATGTAAGGGCGTGACGCAGTTGAATAAACGCCATTTGCAGCATCCTCATATTGGTGTCAGTGCTCTGTGGCCCAGGGTATGGTGGACCCTGTGCCGAGTCCCACGGGGTGATCAGACGAATGTCTACAGGTTTTGACTTTTTAAAGAAATCATCCCCTTCCTCCCCACGTTTCCCCCTCCGCTCTCCTGGCTCAGGCAGCCAGGAGAATGGGTCTACCGCAGAAACACAGCTCTGATGGATATGGGAGAGGCAGTTTTCAACCTGAGGGAACTGAAAAATATCATCAAAGGCATGCTGGATTATATAGGGTCAGGTGCTGCGTAAGACCGAGCTGATCGCTGCCATACAGCAAGAGACCGTCTACTCCCTCAAAGGTCTCCCCTGCAACAGGGCTTGTGTGATCAGGCAGAGGAGGCTCAGGAAAAGTTAAGATTGCATAAAGCAATCTCGCGTTGCTTCCAGCATCTCTTCCAGAATGTGAACTCCCTTTCATCACCATTCAGAAGTATTAATATCTGCTTCACTCATTGCATCACATCTGGATGGCTGACAGCATATAATAGAGGTCAGAAAGGATTGTATTTCTTGGTCTCCACTTCACTGGTCAGGAACTGGCTGGTGTAGATGAGGCATGCTTACAAGATTATAATGGTAATTTGTAAGCCTTTGCTCGAAGCACTGCAACTGAATCTGTTGTACAAGTGAAGCTGATGGCTGAAATCCAAGTCTTTGATAAATCACTTTATTGCTGACCTAATGAGTTCTTCATGACAAGAAGATTTCTGCAGCGGCTCATTCAACAAGCTATTTTCTGTACCGGTGGTCAGGACTGAAGAAATGGTTGCACGCAGAACAACTAGGAGGTATGCCACTTTGCAGAGATTAATTGGAGACTCGATTGGTCTCGCTGTCAAACACCAGATGTTCTCCCTTTTGTATAAAAAAAAAATTAAAAAAATAATAAAAAAAAAAGTCCAGATAGCGGCTTAATTTAGATTTACTTCATTAGCTGCTGATGTCACTGCATTCCATCCTATTCAAATAATTGATAAGATTAGTGTCTTTCCTTCCTGAGAGACTTACTGTCTCTTTCAATTAATCTCAAAGCTTGATTTGGGGGAGGGTGGGGTGGCAAAAATCTCCAAACCTGCTTTCCTCCTTTCCTCCTTGTAGAGGAGGATGCAGCGGGGAAGGTCTGGATCCACGTGGCTCATGGATGGGGGAATGATGCTACCACTGCCAGCCCCGTGGGGCTCCTCAGCCCATCGTCCCACGCAGAGAACAGCCACCCTCCGAGCAGTCCTGAAGGTGAGGGACCATCGTGGCCCATAGCGATGCTACCGGGGCTCCACGGTCCCCGCTTGGCATGGGGCTGTGAGCCTCCAGCGGCACATCAGGAGTGAAAACAATATTCTCTGCATTGTGCCTTTAACTACCTAAGTCTTGAAGCATTTAGCAGAAGAGGCTGGTGTCTTTTCTCCCTAATTACAGAAGGGAGAACTGGGGGGGGGGGCAGCTGAGATGGCCATTTGGCTGCCAGCTCTGTCCCTTTATTTCCCCATGCCTTCTCTCTTGGATTCCCTGCGCCCATTCTCTTGCACTGAGGCCCCCTTTAAGACTTTAGTGTAACAATCGGATGGAGCTATTTGAGGTCTTTAAAAAGTGGTATCTTAGATGACTAATTATCATGAGGTGACTAATGGCTAATGCTTCTGGGCAGAGCTGTACCTATAATACCCAGTCGTCACTACGTTTGCTAAAAATGAGGAGGAAAAAAAAGATAAATTTTGCCTGAGCTGAAGCTTTTTCCAGGTCAAGTCTCTTTTTATTTCACTGTTAATCTTGAAGTATTACATAAAGTTTGGGGCCACGAAACTTCTGCAAGGTTGGAACTGAGATAATTAAAATGAAAATTTTCTCTCCGGAGACTCCGTGTCGATCCGGGCAGCGCAGGGCCATCTCGTGGGACCTTCCCAAGGAGACATCCCACCGCGCTGGCTGCCGTGTGTGCGGCGCGGTGGGGGCTTGCAGTCCCTCCTCGGGGGAGGATGCAAAGAGCTCCCCTGAAATCCCTGCGAAGCCCCAGCAGGCTCTGCTTAAACAGGAGGTAAAAAGCACTAGTTTAAACAAAGCGCATGGTTTTGCACTGACACCAGCACTCTACAATGGAATTAAAGGTCGTCGTTGAAGGTGAGTGCCTGGGGTGTCTGGAGCAACAAGGCTGAACTGCCCAGCAGCTGCAGGGGTGGCTGTGGTTTTTTGCCAAGTTGTTTGACTTATTTACCGGCAGTGGAGGCTTCTCTTGTATCCTCCGTGCTCCCAGCCCAGACTGCCGACCCCACAGCCTCTCCCAAAAGACAACATTTCATTAGCTTTCTCTGTCGCTTTGGGATATATTTTTGTGTTTCGTTTTCCTTTTCTTCTCTTCCTCCAGGGAAATTCCCGTGTTGGCCACAGTGGCCAAGATTTGGTATCTCACTAACATTTTGCTTTTTCCTTTCCTCCCAGGAATTTCCTACACAAAATCTTTTCATTCCCTGTGGGAGCCTTCAGCGGCCTCCTTCAGGACACCGTGTCCGTGTCCATTAGCCAGCATCCTCCTGGGGCAGCAGTCACCTCTATTTCTACAGCACCTATAGGAGCCATGCGCCATACCCAGTGTAAACGCTGCAGAGGATATGTAAGTGAGAAGGAGGCAAACCCTCCCGGCCACTGTAATTCAGCGTCGCTCTGTTGACTTGTGACCCAAAGCACCCTAACAAATTGTGTGTGTCAGAGGCAATAAGTGATGTGAAAATAGAAGATCATGGGTGTCATTTAAAATCATAAGGGGTTTAAGATATTTGCCAGGCTTCAGCCAGTTTGCACAGGATGACTTTTTCCTTTCATGTGTAGTAATGGACGTGCGCTCGGACATAAAAGCTTCCTAACAGCCACCGTCTCAGGAAGTTCATTCCACAAAGGACTCTCAAAACCAGACTCATTTTGCCATACCGGCACTTTTATGTGCGCACAGCACACGTGAACGGTGCGCTTTAAACAATTGTCTGAAAAAAGTTTATTGATGTTGCAGGCAAGCTCAGGCTGCTGGGACTGTTTCCTTTAAATGGCAAAAATCAGGCTATCTGAGTTCACACCAATGGAGACAGATTTAATTCAGTTACTTGTTCTTCTTTCTGGGCTAACTTGTTTGGTTCATTTTCTTTCCATTTAACCCTTTGCTAACTTAAGCAGTGGTAATCAATGCATGTCCTTAACTGTATGTTGGCATCTGATTGTAGGAACAATATATTTGTTGTAATAGCTAGGAGAAGAAAGATGTGTGACTTTTTTTTCTTTTTTGGGGGGCGGGGGGGGCACGCGAGTGCATGATGAAAATTAGGCAACCAATTCAATTCCTTATTGAAAATCATGACGTACGTTATCTGCTATCTCATTGTGCCTGTGCAGAGCTATCAACAGCTGTAATATCACAGCTGTCAACTTGTACAACCTTACAACTTATGATTAACAGGATTTCCTCTTCAGTTATTAAAGTAATAACAAGAGATGCTCTGTGGAAACCAACAGAATCTGCAGCAATTGAATGTACCTTTTCGCTGAGATACATCTCAGCTTATTTTCTGGCAAAAGGCATTAAGCACCACACTTTTAATACCTGTAGTCAGCCAGAGCTTTACAGGCTGCACCTCGCCAAACACGAACTGGGTAAGCTCCCCTGATTTCAAGGCAGACTTACGCTGAGGCTTTGGCTCTGTTTTAGCTATTTAGTGTTTTGTCTCTGATGGGACCTGAAGTCAGCCAGGGCTCTGGGGTGGACGTGCTGGGACTCTCCTGTAAACTGAGTATACTAAGGACATCAAAGGGGCTTTGAATTGTTAAACTGGGCTAGTGTTTGGTGTCTAGAACATACGCTAAATAAGACAACTTTTGAAGAGGAAAAACTTAGACCTGATGAATAAATAAAAGGTTTCGGAGACCAATTTCTCCCCAACCTTACACAGCCTCAGCAAGACAGACTTTGCCCTCGTGTTAGCCTTTGCCTACCACCTTCCTGGGGGCTCCAGCAAGCTCCGTGTGGATTCCTCTGGGTCCGTGCCCCACAGGAAGGGCTGGCATCAGCTCCTCACTGCTTCCAGGGCTGCCCCGATCCCCCCTGCCACGTCCAAACCCTCTGCCTGGTCCTGCCCGGAGTTGCCCGTCTCGGTCGCGGGGCAGGCTGGGTGCCTGGCAGGCAGCGCGCGCCTTCTCCTGAGGCATCACCTGGGGTGTGGCAGCTGTCACAAATCCTCTTTTTAGGAGGGCAATGCATCCCATCGTAAGTAATGGGATTATTCCTGAAAGCCCTAAATTTGGCAGTTAGCGTTTAACTAGTCAGTAAATCATATTTCCTTGTGTGCATTGAACTCACTTGCGGCAGTAGTCGTTACCAAGAGCACCTCTGTCTTCTAACTTTGTAAAGAATATCAACCAGTATAGAATAACAACCAAAAAAGTCAACCACTTCTTTTGCAGCCATTTGTCGGTGTAAACTCCAAAACAGCTTGTTGCTGTTCAAGTCAGGAACTTGATAACGTGATGGAGGTCTGTGTCACAGCTGCGTGTTTGAGAGTCCCCAAACGCAAGTTCTTCATCTTGTCCTGGTGGGCTTGTACGATCATTAGCAATTCCTTTTCTTCTGTTTCCTATCTGGAAAATGAAATTACTGTTCTGCCTTGTCTAGCAAGATGCCAGGTGAGCTGGACCGGAGTCTCTGCTGCAGCCATCTGGACCTACTGTAAATGACAAAGTAAAACTTAAATTTGTCATTTTGTGGTGCAGCTCCAGTCTGTCTGTCTGTCTCTATCAATGTGCCTGTGTGTGTTTGTCTGTCTATCTATCTTGTCCCATAGCCAACAACTACACATGTACGTATGAAATTATATTTCAGTCCTGATTCACAGGAGTATTTAGTGCCTCATAAATCCCTCTGCAATTCTGGACATTCCATCTTTTTTGCTAGTATTTTTGGTGTAAAGCTGACAAATAAACAGCGAAATCTTTCATTCACTGGCTGCTGTAATCAACTAGCTATAAGAAGAGGTGGCAAAGTTATTTATATTTTCCAGAGAGAATAATTCTTTTCTCTCCTTCTACATGGCAGAAAAAATGCTCTGGTAATGTAGGAGCTTAGAATTTTCTTTGAAGGTGCCTCTAAATTGACTTATGAGACAAATGAATGCAGTTCACTTGTATTAAAATAATGTTTTATAACCCTTCTATACAATGAAAATATGTGAGGTGTAAATATTCTGGTGTAAAAATTGCATCCATTAAAATTTTTGAAAGAAATAACTAAGCAAAATGGTGCTGCAAGCAATTTCTTGCCTGACTTGGGGCTTTGCAGTTCATCAGCCAGCCAGCTTAGTGGTCCTCTCCTGCTTTCTAGTTCCAGCGTATTTCAGGCCAACGTGTCTCAGTAAACAGCTGTGCACTGTGGCTTCTTAGATGAACACTAAATGGGGTGTTTCCATTGAAGCTATACTTATTTAAGCGCTAAGGTCAGACTTCTTCAATATCTGAGGCGGCCCTTCAGGGACCTTGATGTGCCCGTGCTAAAGTCCTGAGGCAGGCTGGTAGGTCCTCTTGGAAATTAAGGAACTCATATCCACATACTGTTCAGGAAATCTTTCTTCATCTTTATAAGGGAGAGCTGACTGCTGATTTGTCTCCTTGCAAGTTAGGTATTTTGGACCTCATATATACACTTTTTTTTTTAAACTGCTTTTCCATTAAGAATGAAGTGAACATTTGCTATAAATGCTTTGTCTTTTGTCCCTTTTCCCTTACCTTGAGAAAAGCTCATCTTCATGTGCTTGTTTACTCATAAGATGAAAAAGTATCTTTTCTTCCTAGTCATCGTGTATGAATCTACAATAAAAATGAGGCATATAAGCCATCAGAGACATAGCTACAGGCAAGAAGCAAAGTGGGCTTAGTGACCTTGATGTGCATGCTGTAGTTGTTATGGCAACAGGCAAGTGAAATCACTGTTGCTAAGGCTCAGAGAAATAAAGCAATCTCAGTCACTTAATGGTCATTATTCTCTAGTAACTTAATTCTGAGTTTGCTGCAAGCTAAACTGCAAAATGACTCAGCAAACGATCTGAAATACTTAGTAGAAATACGAACGAGAGGGGTTTTCTTTTCAGTCCCCTTCCTCTGAGCCCCTCCAGTGATGGTGTCAGGAGCAGCCACAGAGGTTTTTGAGCACCGGGTGAGTCGGAGAGATAATTCCCAGCGGTTATTTGGATCCACGTTGCAACCCGGAGTGCAGCCTTGAGGCAGGAGCAGCGGGCGGTGCGTGCTGAGCCCCGGGAAGAGCAGGAGGCAGCACGGCCTGGAGACATCTCCCTTTCTTGTCCAAGAAGGATGATTTGCTGCTTGTATTTATGAACAACAAGTTATAATGCTATTCCCGACAACATGAGAAAGTTTACATCCTCTCTTCATGTTGACTTATTTGCTTGGTGGAAAAGTAAGAGGATGCCATACTTTTATTCTTGCTTGACCAGAGCTAAGTTTTGGCTAATCCTCTCAGGTCTGTGAGGACTGGACAGAAGTGTAGTTAGGCTGGGTGAAAATTAATTCCTTTTAGTGGTGATTTTAACAGGTAAAAATAAAGGCCCCCCTTTAAGAAATTCTAGGAAGCAAAGTGTGGGAAACCAAGTTTTTGGGATGAATTTGGGATGAATTAAACAGGTTTAGGGGGCTTAGCAGAGTAGAATACTGTAAAACTTCAGGAACAGAACAAGTGTACAAATATCACTGCCAGTTTTCATTGAAAACGGCCAAAAAAAAAAAAAAAAAGCCATGAAAAATCTTAATCCCAGTAACATTCATGGAAATTGAATGCACACAGTAGGAAACTGTAGACAAATTGCATTTTGCTGTGAAAATTAATATCACCATATGTTTGGAATATTGCTATTCCTGAATTCTTTCATAGACCAAAGCCAAAAAGAAAGAGAGTTTTTCCCTAAAATAAATACACAAACTCCCCTATTACAGACACACCACCAAATCCCTCAGAAATGTCACTGCAGGCTCTAGTGTCCTGTTCCGTGGTTGTGAATTAGCGAAGATTTTTCCAAAGGCTAATTGCAACCCCCTTTTGATTCCCAGTTAATTTCCAACGAGGCCAGATGTGAATTTCAGTTCAGGCTTCTATATTGTTCCAGAAAAAGCAGTGGCATTAGCAGCTGAAAGCAGTCATTATGTGTTTGTTCCCGCAGCAGAGTGATTGCTCATCAAGCGGAGCAGAACCTCGTACAGGCTGAGCTGGATCGCAACGCTATACATATGTATCCCTTCTTGAAAATGGACACAATCAGGCCATTCATGTATCCTGCCAAGATGCCTCTTGGTTTCAGATGCCCTGGGTGATTGCAGGGAAGATTTGCTTCTGCGTCTGTATACGCTAGCATTTATCAGGATGGTCTCCATTGAAATCAGCAGTGTTTTACTGAAACCTAGATGAAATTGGAATCGATCCTGAGGATGAAAGCCAGTCCTATGGAGGGCATTAGGATTGGTGCCCCTGAATTCATGGGGCTTTGAAAATGTGCCTGGCACATCTCTGTGATGCTGGGCTGCAGGGATGGAGATGAGTGCTAGGACTCGCTATTGTCCTTAGGCATTGCCGCTGGCTCAGCGGTACAGCACCAAGCGGAGGGCTTTGGCCGCTCCGCTGAATTTCGTTAAGGTTGTTCTGCCGTAGAAGAGATGTTGTTGCAGAGTTGCTTTCCTGGGGTAGCTCTGTCACAGCTGCGCGTTTGGCACGAACCCACTTCTGCCTCAGCTCTGAGCGAGCTGGCCAGGGTGGAGGAAGGTGCTGCTTTCTTCTCGCCTGCCAAGGAGGATGCTCTGGGGCTGATCCACCTCCCGACGCCGCGAGCCACGGGCTGGCCTCCCCCCACGGCTGGGGACCCAGTGGTCTGGGGAACACCGTGGCTGTGCAGCTCATATCCGAGGAGGACAGATAGGGAGTCAAGAGAACGTTGGAGAGATGCCACAGTCGCTATTTGAGAAGCTACTGCGATATAGATAAATAAAGGCACCGGTAGTACCATTTTCTTTCAACATTTTAAATCTTATTTGATGCCATAGTCTGCAGAGCCTTTCTCTCGTGTGCTAAAGGACTTTGCTAGAATCCGATGTAGGGACTTCAATCCCTCTCTGACTACTCTGTGCCTTGCTGGTTTTGGAGTAATCCACTTAGTGGCAAAAATCGCTGAGGATCCTCTCGTATCCAGTACTCTTTCATCTGTTTCTTTAAAACTCAGACCAGCTGATTGTTGTCAGGGCCTTCAGCAACTACATATAATTAAAGTATTCATTAAAAAAAAATTGATCATTAAATTAAATGGTTATTGAGAATGTTGCTGCTAAACAGCTGAGCAGATGATTAAGCAAAGCTTTGCATGAATATCCAGAAAAGCAAAAACAATGGTGGAAGTTGCCCTTCTCCTTGACACGAACTGCAGTATATTCCTATTCACACTGGAGTTTTCAGCTGTATCGTCAGAAGAGAAAGAGCTGCAAGAGATCTGCCCTGTCATTGTGTTGCTAAGTGGTAAACAAGTTCACACGGTGGTGCCTTGGAATGACATGTGCACGTTTTCATTGTCTGTAGAGTTACGTGTGGGAATATGAGAGTCTGAAATGGCACATGAAGGTGTCAGTTGGGAAAGAAAAACAGCTTTTTTCTTTTTGAGGCAATGGAAATGTATTTCGGCTGAACTCTTGACTTGCTGAATTTTCTGTTTTATTCTTTTCATCTTTGAAAAAACCCTTTCTGTTTTACTTCCTTATGCATCCTTCAGCGAGATATCCCCAGCCAATGTGTCTGTCTGTAGCAGGGATTTTGTTTTCCTGATCAACGGCATCAGAACTGCAGCATTTGAAGTTTTATGGCATTCTCTGATTTAGTGGGGTTTTTTAAATGATGTATTGTGCTTGAGACCTACCTCTGCGATTGAAATGTCACTTGGAGTCAATGTGGCCACTGCTTGGGAGAGCAGGAGCAAGAAAGGTCAAATTTAAAAAAAAAGAAAGAAGGAAAGAAACAAAGAACTAGTGATGTCCAACTGCTTGGGAATAGTTGGAGGTGTCTCTGAGTAGTTGTTTGAACATTCACAGCCTCCCATCCCCTTCCCAAACACGTTGCCTTCTGTTGCGACTAGAAGACACTAGCAATTTTTACCTTACTGTTCCAAACATTGTAATGGATAGAGGGTACAATTCTTTTTGTGCATGCTTATAATAAGAGACAGTTATTGTTCGAAAAACTGTCCTCTCAATATAAGAGGAAAAAAGTCAAAAGGTAGCAAAAAGGACTTATCTTCTCACTGATAGATAGTGTGGGTGTAACAACCTCACAGATCCAAGCTGTGAAGGGAAGCCTGTGGAAGTGGTGGGAGTTCATCCACCGCCTTCTGGATCTGTTTGGCTTTTGCAGGGTGTCTGGGCTTGTTCCTTGAGAAATGCAGTCTGACTGCAATAATGCAGTTTCCTTTTGAATTCTATTTGGGAAGCAGCTACTAAAGCTTCTGTGCTATAGCTGACACAAGTATCTGGTTGGAGAAACAGTTTATGTTGTTAGTTGTGCTCTGCCTGTTCGTGCACATTTAATCAACATCTTTGTTTAGTACCTCACTGCTTTTGTTGTTGGCATTGTTTTTGCTGTGTAAGGTGCTAAAAAGGACAGCAGAGACAAACAGAGATTTAATTTTAAAACTGGAATTGGTCTCGAAGTAGCGGAAGAATCTGTATAAATCAAGCTGGTAGTGTTTTCTGATCATCAGTAACTGCCAACACTTTTCTCTGCAATCTCAATTAATAGTGTCCTGTAGAAGGCTCTTGTAGAAAGCTTGTGGCACTTGGTAGTAGTTCAACTGTCTTGTCTGTGCCATTTGCCAGAAAGACTCTGGGTTATTTTACTTGTTTGACAGGGTTTTGGATTCCAGGCAGTGTGAAACATGAAAATGGCATAAAAGAGTTCTCTTAATTATTTGGTGCCTTTGATTAGAGAAAAATGATGCCTTTGTTGATCCCCATTTCCCAAAAGCAGCATTTTGGGGAAAAAACCATTCAGTTTATCGATTTAATAATAAGCATGCTCTAGCCCCTGGGCTTCCCCTCTGCCTGAAAGCATCTCTGACTGGGGAGGGAGCTGTAGTCTCTCCCTCTGCATCATTCAGTCTAAGGCTTGAAATAGTCACGAAAGATGTCAGTTCATACCAACCATCATATGGCCTGGAGGTGAACTTGTCTCTCTCTGTTTGCAAAGCAGCATAGATTTTACAAGAGAGATTAATGAAAGACATGTCTTCCTTTATATGCAAATAAAATAATAAAAGAAGGTAATAGACAATGGAGAATATGAGGTTCTGGGTTTCTGTAGGACCAGTCAACTTTGCACTGTAAACGATTTCTTTAAGAGTGCCTTTGATGGGAAGGTTTAAACAAAGAGGGAAGGGGGAATTGCCTCTTGGTCCCTTGGGCAGGGTGAGGATCAGACAGCAAACCCTCTCTGCCTCCTTACCAAACGTATGGGCAGGACGTCCCTGGAAATGCCACGTGGAAGGAAGGGACGGTTCGTTTCTCTCCGCTGAAGGTGTGGTGTGCTGGCCACAAGACCTCCAGTGTGCCTCATACCGTGCAAAGGCTCTGGGGGCTTCAAGAGTCTCAGACCACTTGAACATCGCAGTTACAACGTTAACCTAAACAACCTAAAAATTGCTGCCCGGCTTTTCTATCCTCCCCCTGGCGGAGTGCTTGTTAGCCTTCAGACCCTGGCTGCTTTGGAGAACTGTCCAGAGAAAAATGTTTGCAGTGTTGGCAATCATGTTAGCAGTGAGTAATCAATCAGCTCCACTTGCGTAAACGGAGAGAGAGCACGATTGATTACTCGCAGCTCTGCTAACGATTGCAGTACCCACAGGCCCCAGGGCTTTAGGGCTTTAAATGGACTAAAAATTCGTAGTTGCTGTTTGGATCTGATCACCCTTCATCCTACTCAGAAAGTTAAAAATAAATTAGTATTTTGGTAGGGGGATGCTTATAAAAACAACCTTCTTCAATGCAATCCATAAACTCTCCGGCGAATAACTTGCCGAGTGCTAAGGGGAGCTCCTGATGCGGTTTTCATCTATCTATTCTGCTGCTGCCTTCTGCATCTCTGCCAAACCTGGCCCGGAGTAAGTGCTACGAAGAGGGGAAAGAGCAGTTTTCTGTGTTTGTAACTGGTGTCGGATTTGACTGGGGAAGGAAATGCTAATGACACTGTGAAAGCACGGTCTGTGCTCTCTGATAGTTTGTGTGCAGGGATTATCCCAGCTGCGCCAGGTTTATGCACAGTACGATTACGCTGGAAGTACTTTGCAAAATTCAGGGAAAAGTTCAGGGGGAAGGAACATCTCTGGAAGATTTTGCTCGAAGGTTGGAAAACACAATCTGCCCAATGTCTTTCTTGCCTGGCCGTCCTTTGGGTTGGTGACGTTGTACTGAGATGCAAGAGAAGAGACTGTGCTCAGTTCCTTTCAGTGAGTAGAAATACAGAAGTTTTCAAGGGAAACAATTACATTAATATTGTTGTAAGCAAGACAGCCAATTTGCTGGCAACTTTTTGAACAGTTTTAATGTAGTTAAGTCTGCTCTGTGTGGCAACAGCAGTATGGAGATAAAGCAGCTTTATAGGGCTGCATGTATCTTCCCGAACAAGATTACTTGCTTTTTAAATAGCTTCCAATACCTAAAATGACACGACTGGATTGGAGACAAACTTCAAGTAAATCTCCCACCTTCCATTAAGTTTCATTCTGAATCGAGTGCCTGCTCAAAGCAGATCTATCTTCACTGCACAGTAGTCTGGATAGTGTCTCTAATCTCTTCCTCCTCTAAATGCAAAATATTTCCCTCTGTAGCTTGGGTACCATCCTGCAGGGTGGTTACTCACCAAGGGAAATCCCACCTTTAGAAGGGCTCATACTGTAAATAGTCCTGTGGGGCTGGAGCACCTCGGGGCTGAGAGCAGCAAGATAGCCCTGTGCGTAACCGGGGCTCTGCAGACCCCTCTCCCTGTTGATCTTTCTTTTCCCTTCCCACAAATTCCTAGTTCATTTTCCCCCGTGGCTGTTTTGACTTGTAGCCTCTTGTTAGCTAGCGTTATTTTTCAGAATGAGCCCTTAAATTTGCTTTTGCAGCGTGAATGTGTTGCTTGTTGGTTACAGTTAAGCAGATACATCTTTCGCTAAATTAAAGTCAAAATATTCTTCAGTGTTGCTTCAATTAACATGGTGTGTTAGCACTGACATCCCAATGACTAAGCGCAGTCAGAATTTAACTGATTTAATTTAAATGTCTTACAGCAAAGGAATTATCCAGGGTAAATCCGAACCCTGTGTCACTTTGTCCAATGCTTTATTGGTTTTGAATGCAAAATTAACTTATCAAAGAGCTTGCCAGCATCCAGACATTTTAACATCTTTAGATCCTTTAATATTTTTGAAACATTTCATTACTGAAACAAACATATGAAGAATATCACAGCTCCTGTATCAAATGCGACTTCAATTCTACGTGCTCGGGGAGTGGTTCTGCCCTTCTTATCAAGGCTGGATAATGACTCATTCCTCCAGGATTACAATGCTACTCAGCCAGAGAAAAGGAGCAAAAACCAGATCCAGAGGGCAAAGTGAAAATAATAGCCTCTTCTGTGTCTTGAAGTAAGCCAGAGATTTAGGAAACCATTTTTGTTATGTTGTAAATGTTTTATGGCTCTGGACTTTTCCATGTAAAAGGTTTCACTGTGTTAACGCTGGGGGTTTAATGTAAATCATCCTCGGAGCAGACTGTAAATATACACAGGGATGGAGTAAGAGGATGCACTGGAGAAAGCACCAAATATGTGAAAAATGCAATTGAGGTGATCAGCAAAACGCTGGAGTGAGGACTTGGCACATAGGGCTGGGGGGCATGGGGACCGCTGGTGTCCTCCTCTGGCACTGCTTAACAAGGTGTTTGCCTTTGTGCTCTGTCACACGAGTTCGTTACCTCGGTTTCTTGGGCAATGGTTGGGCACATGTGAGAGAAGGCAGCGGGCTGACTTTGGCTTCTATGTTGGTTTGAAACACTTCTCAAACTGTGCTATTTAGGGTAAGACCCCACTGCTGAAGCAGATCTCAGGGGCTTCTGCACCCAAGGGTCAATCTGTTTTTTTCCTACTGAATCAGCTGTGCTGGTAGAAGTTGCTTCGTCTCCCTGTGCAACTTGTGTCTCTAAGAAAAGCATGTTTCTGCTGGGTGTTAACATGCAAGACCGCTGTCCTGTTGTGTAGCTGTGACAAGGCACTGCGGTTTTCCTATGAGATAAACCAGCGAATATCAACAATCACTGCGTGTGATGGAGGAAACGTAGAAGCTGATCACGCTAACTGTCTTTAAAAACTGCCAGCACCTTGTCTCCACCAGCATTGCACAGTGAGGGAATAGTTACATCACTGTGCTGGGGAAAAGAAAACCTGGTGCAGATAATATTGGAGTTCCTTTCTTTGTCACGTTTCATAGCACGTGCTTAACAGCACCCCCAGTGTTCATGCATACATCTTCTAAATAAGCTTTTCTCCTTGGCTGCTCTTCCCCAAGGCAAGGGGAAGTGTAACGCCCCATCAAGAAAGTATGTGTTTGGAAGAGTGAGGATGGCTTCTTTTGGGACCAGCACAAGTCTGGTGCGGTCCTGGAAGATGAAAAGAGCAGCTATGATTTCATCTGGGAATCTCCCTGGATTTGGGAGAACAAGAGACTCCCAACATTGCATGTGAGCTCTCACCACCTGAACCAGCCTGCCCTATGACAGCATTAAAAAGCAAGGTGGGCGTTGTTCCCGACAGTCAATTTATCCCTTAATGATGGAGTGTATTGCCAGTGAAGTCCAAAAATCTGACAATTACAGTCATTCTTTAATTGTAACTTGAGTTGTACGCTTGAAAGGTTAGTCTGGTGTTTTAAGGCTGGCTACTTTATCTTTTAATTAAATGCCCATCAAACCTCTTTGATCTGAGGAACAAGAACTCATAAGATGCAGAGTCACTGCTCTGCCCAGGTAATTCTCAGTAATCCAGATTGTGTCATCCTGCAGCATGGAGGTAATTTGAATTGAGGCTGCGGGTTGCTGTTGGGCTCCTGTCTGCTGAACTTGTTGATTTGCATTCCGAGAGGATCTTCCAGGAGATAATGGGATTTGTGAGGAAAGTTGATTTTACCTTGTTAACCGGTGAGGGAATAACTCATCCTCTGAACAAGAGGCAATGCAGGATGGTAATTACTCAGCCAGGTGGAAGATATCAGGGAATGGGGGAGGCACAGCTGCCTAGCCAGACCAGCGCTGTTTTGTTCCCTGTTATAGAAATGCCATCATAGAGTTTCTTTAAGTAATTCCCTGAGGCTAGGAAATGAGAGAAAATAAACCTCCAGTCCTCGGTTGCCAAAATCTTGAGCACAATCGCAGGAAATCATGAAAAGCTTTGACTTTGTGAGATAAAATTCAGATAGCTTTGGGTTTCTTTTGAGTGTATTTTCTGAGGGTTTTGGACTCCTAGATCCAAATTTAAAGCTGCTTCTGGCACCCTAAGAAGGAGGAATTTTATTTTTTCTTGAAGTTAAGGGTTTTTCTTGTGATCGCCTGAACTGGAAAACTCAAAACCCCCAGATAACACAAGGGCCGTAACAAAATGTTTGCAAGAACCTATCACCCCGAGGCACCCTGTCTCTGTTCAGTGGCATCCTTCCTGCTCGGGGCACTGGGGCTGGCTGCAGCGGGCCCTGGTCCTGTGTTAATGCACCTCACAAAGTCTTTGCTTTGAGCTTCTGTCCCCTCTGATTCAGTTTCATGCATCTGAATGGGATGCTGCTGGGAAGTCCGTATACCCTGGAGGAGCCACTGGGGCTGGAGCAGAGAGGCAGAAAGGAGGAGTGGGATAACAGGAGTACATGGAGTAGGAAGAGAAGAGAAAGAGAGAGGCAGCCAACGCTCAGCAGGGTCCTGGGCAGCAGTGCTGAGGAGCTCCCAGCAGCCGTGGTCTCTGCCCAGTCTATCCCCTCCTTCCTCCTCCTCTTGGACAGATGTTTCCAGCCCTGGCACTATGTTGGTTACCCCTGCCTCACCTCTTGGACTTTTTTTCAGGCATATCCTCCACTGTGCTTCTAGCAGGTCCCAGGAAATGCCTTCCCTTTCTCCTCACCCTTCCTATTTCCCAGCTTGACAACCACTTCATAAAAATGTATATGAGACAGCAGAGTCCAAAATGAGCTTAGGCATTGACTATTTATACACATAAATATGTGAGTCTGTGTGTCAAGCTGTTCTACAGAAACATGTTTATTTTTAAAAAGGAGCTGTCTTATATGCTCATTCCTCAGGATAACTTCTCTCTCTATCGGAGCTCTGTGCCCAGTGCCCAGCAGGCCAAGTTCTCTCCTGGAGAAGTCCCTCCAAGGGCCCTTTAACAGGAGTACTTGAGTACCTACCAAAATTCAGTGCACGTCATTTAATGTACATCGTGGGTTAGGCTGTAGTGATGCTTCACACCTCCTCTGAGTGCTGACCCAGAAGGTGTACGGAGGGCTACAGAAGAATGCTGGGTTTTGATAAATGGCTGACCTGTTTATAAGGCTGCCCCATCCACACAGCACCACACAGCTTGTGTTGGCGATAACTACCGTGGCTGACTTCTACTGCAGCATTATACACTCTTTTCCTGCTGTTTGTAACATCTCCTTAGCATTAAGCCTGATGAGTTGGTTTTAAGAATCCGGTTGAGTGTCTTGACCATAAAGTAGATTAACAATCATCAACTTTGTTCATTCTGAAACCACCAAGGTTCTCTGCGGGTCTTCTGCTTTTGTTTGTCTGCAGTGGCCGCTGGATCTTCCTCAGCCTCTCAGAGGTAAAAATCACATTTTTCTTGTCCTCGGGAGCTTCCTGGGTTTCTCTTCTCAGTCAATAGGGCAGGACAACAGTCATCACTTACATGAAGAACTGATTGACATTATTCACATAAGCATTTGCAAAGCATACTGTACATCACAGTAGGTATACCTTAAACAATAGTTAAAACACTGAATTACATTCGTTAATCTTACAGTTAAATCACTCATATGGGATACTATCACCAGAGGCTGTCAAAGGTCAGCTCTTTCCTTTTATCTTGAAAGCCAGAGTCTGAGCTCACAAATGTCTTATAAGGACACAAGGTGCTAAAACGTTGTTTTTGTATAGTTCAGAGGTATTTCAAACTTGACTCGCTCCAAAGATAATTGTTCTTATTTCTCCATTAACAGGAACTTTATGCCCTTTGGTACCTGAAAGCAAACCACAGCATAACTCTCAGATGAGGTCTTAACTGGCTTCTACCATACAAAATGCTCTCATGTATATTTTGTAGAAACTAACAAACTTTTTCATTAGATATCAGGTTTCTGTTTGTAGACTTCGATTAGATACTAGTGGTAAAGATAAACATTTTGATTTAGTCACCACTTCTAGCAAAAAACACAGTAATACTCCTCCCAATGGGAAATGAGAATAAAAGTGAAAGTTCTCCTGAAGTCTTAAAACTTGTAGCTAGTCTAGAAAAACAACTTAATTGATGTTCTCCCTGACCTTTCTCATCTTTTCATTTCAGAGCAGGGAAACGGAGCCTTGAAGAGCTTTATGGCAGCAGGGTGTAAGTGTTCTTTGTGCTGTAGCTTTTCATTGTGAACTTAAATATTAAAAACTGTTTGTGATTGCTTCTGGTATTAAATGTTAGAGCGACACCTATAATCACTTAACTTTGTCCCTTAAATATAAACTTTTAAGGTATTCTCTACCAAAGTCCATGTACAGATTTTGACCTGTCAATTAGCAACCATGATGCAGCCACAGGAAAAGTATCCAGCATAAGCAGAATCAATTCTATTGATTTCTAAGGGAAAGTTCACTTGAGGGATGGCTCACAAAGTCCTAAAAAGCATGATTTCAGTATTAAACATGTCTATGGTCAGGGCTCTTTTTTCAGCCATGCACTGTACATTGTTACTCTGATTTGAGCTGGACCCTATCAAGACTAATGGGTTTAACCACCACCTTTCATATGGCAGCTGTAAGAGACAGTGACCTCCTGCTCCCCCCAAAACCCCCCCCCCCAAACCAAACCAAATGAGTATTTTTTAGGACTTTGAAAGCCCAGAGGTCGGGTGGATGCTGTTTTGCAAAGTAGTATATGAGTGGATTTGCAGAAGAGAGAAAGAGGCACTGAACCTAGAAATGGTGTGAATTGAGGGGAGCTTAGGAAGGGCTTTGGAGCCATGAGGAGGGGCTAATTTTCAGTGGTTTGATCCTTGTTTTTTTTCTTAAAAAGCTGGACTTCATGTGGTTGTCACCGCAGTGGCGCTACCTGACCCATCAACTTCCCCTTAAATGAAATAACTTCCAAGGGTCTGAATTGTGACTAATTAGGTCAGAAGTACAAGCAGTATCGGTGGCTTCTGTTTCAGTATCTGCCCATCATGCTGCTTGCTCAATCACCAAGGCCTCTGATCCTGTGGAAAGATAGTAAAACCCAAGAAAGACAGCAAATGTCATCACATATTTTTCCATGCAGGTGGGGTAATACCAGAGCCAACAGCTGATGCACACAAGGGAAGGCTCTGTATCGCAAACGCACCTGCAAACACATGCACTGGAGCCAGGGAGACCTCAGGCCAGGCTCTGGGAGGAAAGACCCATCGCCTGCAGGGTCCTCTGGGGCTCACACCCCTCATCTCTTGGTTGAGCTGATTTGAGTACTTGGAGCTGGTAACCACATTTGGCTTTACGGATTATGCTTTACAAAGGGACTGCTTTTTGGCACAAGTGTTACAACTATAATTCACTGTATAGGTTTTCTCAAATTCTTCCTTTCATAAATGCTATGTCCACTAGCACAATTAAATGAGGTGTCCAGGGTAGGAGAAACAAAGCCCCTTTGAGGACACCTGCCTTTATCCACAGGTGGCAGAAAGAGCCTTTTGATAACTTATTTCAGCCTCCCATGCCTGACTTTGAGATGACCAAAGGAAGGCGAGATGAGTATCACGAACCAATAAAAATGTTATACTGCTGCCAGTCTGCCCCCCATCCTCATTTCTGGCACAGCTACTGCTTCAAAGGAGTTCTTTATGTCAGTAACCCGTCCCCAGGCACATCAATTCTTTAGTGCATGATCAACAGAGCCCTATCTAAGGGACAACTTACCCAGGACGGAGGTCTCTTTGCAGGCTTTACTAGTTAAGGGTGGCTGGCCTTAAAAAGTTGGCTTATCATTGCACGCCATGAACACTTTATTAAGGAAAATCTGTCAGTTGTAGATATTACTGATTTATAAATGAGCTGACCTCAGAGGAGGAGGGTCTTATAATTTCTTTTTGGAAGCATCTTGATAAATGTCACGTAATTCAAAAAGTCATAAATCCCCAAACTCAGACCCTGCCAGAAAAGCCTGAGTGGAGAGGGACGCTCCGATCCTCAGTTCCGCGGAAGCCTGCTGGTTTCTCCATGAGCTTCACTGTGAAAAATAACGTAATAACATAACACCGTTTGTATTTAAAAGACGCATTTTGGAATGAAGCCCAGGAAACCCCCAAGCTCCCCTAGTCAAATGCTTGTCCACTTTTTCACAGATTCCGTGCTCTGTGAAAACGCTTCCATTTTGTTGTTTATCTTAACACCTTCTTTTCCTAATTAGGTCTGCACTGTACAGCTTTCAGTCTGTCATGTGGTGAGATACAACTGAGATGGTGCGTTACACTGCAAAGGCGGTGGCTGCAGCAGTCTGAGGCGGGTGATGGAATCGTTCTAGAGGCTCTGCTTTGATTAGCAGAGATGTTTAATCACAATTAGCTGACATAGTGCCGGCTGCAGTTCGGGCTGGTCTAAGCAGAACAGCCAGCATCGTGTCAGCTAACTCAGCGCTTCACACATGACCACATCCCTAATGAAGACTAGCCCTTTGGTGGACATCTGTCATGAAATTCTCCATCCTTCTCTCCTGCTCTCTCTTACATGCTGCGATGGACAAAATCGTTATAAATGGAGCATGAGTATAGATATTTGCTTATTGGTCTGGCTTTTCTAAGGCTCAAGGCACTGGGGCTGTGCTGCGCTTGGTGAAAAGCTGAACTCATTAGTGTAAGAGGAAAGGGGAAGAATGGGTCAAGCTTTCAGCGGGACTTCCCATCCCTCAGCCCCCCCAAAGCGAGGATGGGATTGCTGTTCCTTCCCTGTTATTCCCAAGGGGAGCATGTTCTGTCAAATATGCAATTTCCTAAAAATGTGGGGATCCCTGTTGGCCTGGGGTGCAATGTTTCTCTTACATTGCCCTGGCAGCCTGGGTAGTGAGCATGCAGCCCTACAAATTGTTGTGGCTCTTCATTCACCTTGTTCCTTATTATCACAGAAAATGACTCCTCGCTAGTTGACATTAGGTGAGGGTTTCATCATTGAAACCTGCTGCTTTAAGATGTTGATGATCTCTCTCTCTCTCTCTGATTTTTAGAAAACAGCTATGCTGGCTCTCCCCTCCCCCCACCTTGTTTTCTTTTGTTTCTGCATTTTGTGTAGGCTTTCTGGTCCTAAACTCAACAGTCTACAGGTTCAGGTTTGTGAAGGTACTTAGACATTGAAAAAAATTCATTAAAATTAGGGGCCTTTTGAAAATATGGCTATGCTTCTGTCTTTTCCTTTAAGCTTTTAACTACTGTTAAACATTTGGCCCTTAAATCATGTTTCTGAAACCAGATTGAGCTCAGATGTAGCCCTTCTATTATCTAAAGCCTGTGCCCCACATTTTGGCAAATCAATCATTGCTATTCCTGCTTCAGAGCTGTGGAACAAGCTGTCAACTGATATTAATCAATCTTTGTCATTGCCCGTTTCCAAAAGTCATTAGCATGCTCAGCCTCACATTATATTCTCCAGCAGAAAAATAACACATTGTCAAGTGTACTTTGTTATGAGTTACTACACAAGTGACCTTATTGATTGCACATATGTAATAGAGGTCTGTATTTACCGAGAACCTTCAAGTTTTTGTGTTTGCCTTTATTGTATTTCCCCTTTCTCTTCTTTTTCTTTTTTTGAAAAAAAATATATTACTTTGTTTTCTTTAACAGGCAAAACAGCTGTTTCCAAGGAAATGAAGATGGCTGAGGAGCTGGTATGAACGTTATAAGTAAATGAAGATATCAAGTACATCTGACTGTTGGAACAGTAGGAAATGATTAATGACCCTTTAACACATTAAAAAACAGGTCTGCCAACATATAGCTATTTCTGTTGTCACATAGTAACACTTTAAATTCCTATAAATGTGGCCACGGTGGAGCTGGCATGTGTAAAAATCTTTCTTCTTAGCCATCAAGGCTTTACAGATGGATTTCTCTTGCTAGTTTTTCCTCACGATGCTTGCCGAAGGCTGGCTGTAGGAAGATACCCCCTTTCTCTTTTTTTTTTTTTTTCTTTCCCCCCCCCCTCTTTTTTTCTTCAGAGAAGAACAATTCAGTTTAGATAGGCCTTTGCACCATATTACCTGCTTGGCTTTGTTGTTGTTTCTCTCCGTGTGCCAAGGGAAAGAAGCGATGTGTCTTCGCTGGCCTGATCCGTGCTGTTGGGTGCCGCCGTCCCCAGAGCGACCACCCTGCGGTGCAGCGAGGGGCTGATCCCCCCCAGGAGCTGCAGCCCCATCTCAGCATCCCCAGCTCCTGCAAAGCCACAGGGCTCCCACACTCGCACTCTCTGCCAAGACGTTTAATAAGGAAAATCTTCACGGGCTCCTGAGCACAAAACCAATCCAGTGCTGACGACGGGTCTGAGACCTCAGAAGATGGAGCTGCAGAATCCGTTGCAAGGACTGGCGATTAATGTGTATTTCTTCACCATCAGGTGAATATGGAAACTTTAACAGTGTTGAAATTTAGAGCGTTGCACTAGCGAGGGTCCTCAGGGGTCAGCGAATACCTTCCCCTGCAGCCATAAGCAAGCACACCATAAAACCCCTTTATAGATGGAACAGTCTCTATATTAAAACTACCTATTTGCAAAGCTGAATCAGAAGTGGGTCCAGCCCAGGATGCTTGTAAACATATTTCTCGTTTCCAAAGTAAATCCACTTTGGGCAATGATAACAATTTTTGCCCTTTGTACTGGCTTCTCGATGTTTTCTCACAGTCCCCACCATTGGCCAAGATCTCACATGGACTTGGAAAAAATACGAGCTCTTGGTGTAGGCAATGGAGAACAAGTTCGATTTCTGGTGGATTATTTTTTTTAAACTTCATTGAGTAAAAAAACCTACCATATTTAATAAATAGGGAGCCTCACTCCCTTCCATTTCTAGATTGCCTTAAGGTGTAGCCTCAGGAAAAATACATTACAGACTCAAGTCCTGAGCTGATGAATGCTACTCTTATGGCAGTAAGTTCAAGAT
Organism: Astur gentilis; assembly: GCF_929443795.1. Lineage (NCBI taxonomy): Eukaryota > Metazoa > Chordata > Aves > Accipitriformes > Accipitridae > Astur > Astur gentilis. The sequence goes on along the minus strand of NC_064902.1, from coordinate 17,293,756 downwards.
CTGAAACAAACTCTTAAGAGTTATTGCTAGCTGGAGACAGCAGCAGGTAATGGGAAGCATTCCAGGACATTGCTGCTGAAAACCTCTTTCTAGCAGCTGAGGATCCACAAACCCCCACAGTACAGGTTTTGACATCAAGACACCCTCAACTGGGAAAGAAAATGCAACATTAGTCAGGGCTTCAACAGCCCTTCAATATGTCATCGGTTTTATTGGGACTAAATCTGAGTCAGGCAGGTCACTCTCCTGTATTCCCATCCAATGCTGTATTTTGCTTTAACTGGTTTATCAGAAGAATCAGTCTTGCCGGTATCATAAGAGTTCTGGTAACTCTGGAAGGAATTTCTGCTTCTGGCTGGTAGAAAAAGAAGAATGCAGAAGTTTTAAATCAGTTCACACAAGGACACCTTAAACTCTGCCCAGTAAAAGCTTCACAACATAATTTGTCTGCCTTTCTTGGGAAGTTTTATTATAAATACTTAGTAGGAGATGTTGACACTGAAATGTCAAATTTCCTGGTCAAAAAATTTGTGTCGCCTTCTCTTATCTAGGTTTTATTTAGAAAAATGCATGCAGGAGTTTCTGACATACCAGATCCAGCCTCCGTTGGTGACAATAGTAGGTAATTGCCAGCAAACCACTTAGTGCATTTTAATAAAGTCTGAAGAGCTTCCCAAATCCTCAGCCACGTCTCTCCCTAACCTAAACATTTTCAATATTTAATTTGAGTGATGCCAAGGAAGACTGCTGTCCTCTTCTTGCCAGCCAAAAAATCGTGAACAGGTCTCGCAAGTGCTGGGGCAAATAGCAGTAACGACCTGCCTCGATGGCGAGGGAGGATGGCTCTTGTGATCATCCACTGTCAGCTCTGCTATCACAGCCAGAGAGGTGCAAAGAGCTGGATTTTGAATCCACTTTAGAGGGGTGGTTTCTGCCCCCCCCCCCCCATAACTCTGTACCGTAGCAAATGAGCTTCATCCTGTTTCAGCCAGCATAAGCTGGTGTGGCTTCACTGATTACATATTTCATAGGCCATTGATTGAAGTGCTCTTATAGTCCTTTTCCCCTCCTGAATGAATGTTTATCCCCTGGAGGCTTCTTCAAAGGACCCAGGGACAAAGGTTTCAACTTAAGAAAACATTTGTGCCTGTCCACATAGGCAGCCTTGCTCTGCACAGCAGGTAAGCACATACTTCAGCACGTTAGAGATTCTGGCGTGAAAACACACAGAGTTATATACATGCCTGAGTGTGCAGCTGGCTAGGGACAGACTGTTCTAAAATCAATTAGAAAATGATGCGGGATGTCCATGTCTGTATCTTGGCACCTATTTTCTTTTCTTTCCATTTTTTTCTCTTCTGTTTATGCAAGTAATCCATTAAATAACAATACCCAAGAAACAATCGGTATTGTGCCAGAAAAGCACCTTTTCCCTTGTGCCATTATCAGGTTTTCTTTCCCCTCTGTGAGCATCATTCCTTCCACCCCCCCCCCCACCCCCCCCCCCCCCCCCCCGTGAGCTCCTAATGCCTTTCTGCTTGAATGCTACGGTTACTGCATTGCATCCACTGATTTTTAAAAATAAGGTTTTTAAATGCCCATTTCTGTCAGGTATTAAGTGCTGTCCAAGGCAGGTCTGATAAATAGCGAAATAAAATCAGACCTGATCTATGTCCCTTCTGCCGAAGAAAGAGGTGATATTTGCAGCCATTTGAACGGTGGTGTAAAGCACAGGGAGAGACCCTGCAGTGCAGACTGTGTGACGGTGCATGCTGCTGCGCCTTTGCATTTCTGCAGCCTCTCCGCAGGCTGTGCCATCGATTCCAGCTCTGTTTCAGGAGCCTGGGAGGGAGGGCAGTGGGTTGCCTTGGGTGCACAGCATCTGTAACTGGGCCAGCAAGGGCCAAGATCGCCTCGGTCAGCATCCTTCAAGTGGGTGAAGCAGTGGGTGACTTCAGGGATGGGATGTCTTCTCAAAGGTGCAGCAGGATTACTGACATCTTTATCCCCAGCAGAAATGCTTTGTTGCCCATTAGGCCTCGTGGGATAATAGACCGCTAAATGTGTCTCTTGAAAATTTACTCCCTGTAGTCTACTGGAGACTGTGTGGAGGGAAAGCCTGTAGCCCCAGACATGCTATTGCCCGTGATTACTGAGCTGGCTGTAGTTATTTCTAGGTAAAACATTAATCATGATGCATTGATTTTGTTTATGCATGGGGTATGTGATTCTACAGAACTAAATTTTAACAGATTATTAATTAAATGCTGATTCCTGCCATTAACCAGTACTTTAAAAAGGTTTAACACAGCCTGTGTGAGGAAAAGTACTTTCATAATAGTGCAGTTTTCTATTTGTTATCTTTTCCATTGTCTCTCCACATTGCGTTGTGGTTATATAGTTATTTTCCTTTTGATTTTATTTACCTTCACCCATCTTTCTAATTTCCCTGCCCAGAGTGGATGGGTAGTCCAGGCTGTTCAGGACACCCGTGCCTAAAGAATGACGGGAAATGGAAATGATTTGACCTCTTGGTCAAATTGGTTATTTCATCTTGGGATGAAATAACACGGGCATTGCTTTACAAACAACTGGGAAAAACTGGTTTGGTAGATTGCCCCTCCCTCCAATTAAAAAATGAAAAAAAAACCCCCACCCAACAGCAAAGGCCCCTTATGTGTCGAAGCACAAGAGGGCAGTGTTAGGTTGAATTGAGTCGCACAAGGGTGCGATTAGCCTGGGAACACTTTCTGGCTGATGAGTTTAGGCTCTTCGTGAGGAGGCGTTTGCTCGGGCAGTGGCAGGGTGAGGCCAGCTCCCACCAGGGCTGGGCGATGGAAGAGGCAACCAAGCTCCTAAACCACCTTCTTCACCCAGTTCAGTGTCAGCTGCCTTGCGACACTGCTGAGCAGGGCATTTTGGGGCACAGGTCTTGCTCTGGGGTCCCGACAGCCACCCTGACCCCCACGGGGGTCTGCTGTGACCTACAGTGCCCGTCTGCCTCTGCCCGCTGGGATTTCCGATCCTACCTCGGGCACAGGGTTGCATCGGTGGCACTTGCCTGAAAACTCGGCACAGCAGCTGCTTCGTTATCTTGCACCTGGGTTTAACAGGGCAGGAATGCTAATCCTTTCTCAAATCCCTCGCCTGGCATGGCTGGGGGTGAGACATCCCAGCTCCCACCGCCTCTGATGTTTCTGCTGGAGCGTTTGTGCCACGTAACATCACGCAGCATCCACAGGAGCAAACCAGGCTGGTCCAACGCAGGGGCTTGCCAGCCCCATACTGCGTCAGTAAAAGACAACCTCATTGTCAGTCGGTGCCTTTTACGGGGCAATAAAAGAGAAGTAAGAAAAAAAAAAATTATGCAAGGAAACAGCTGTCAGTGTATAAAATTAAAGGTGTCCTCCCAGGGAGAGGAGGGATGGCAAGAGGAACCTCTCCACAAAACAAGCATCACATCCCGGCAGGGTACCAGTAACCTGATCTTTCACAGCATGGTCCCGTTTTACCCGGAGCTCTCTGGCCTCTGAGGCTCCTTTGTCAGCCTCTGGTTTTTCATGAATGATCTGAGAGCGTGGGTTCTCTCTAACTTTTTCCCTGTTTTCAAGGAAGTATGGTGTTAAAAGCAACGGTTTTATGTGTAACTGTGGTGGCTAATCTTGAACCGAGTATTACTGCACACGCAAAGTAAGGGTTGAGCATAGACATGCATAATTTATTTGTGCCTGGAGGCTGGTTGCTTTTGTGCTCTCTAGTTTTCTGGTGGTTGTATCATCCCTGGGAATGGACTTAAGCCATGGACATGAGCATGGTGCTCTGACCCTGAAATGGAGGCCGTTAAAGGACTCATCAGCACTTCATACTGTCTCAGCCAAGCCTGCCAGCCTCAGCTGGTGCAAAGTCCTAGGAGATCCCACTGCAGGCTCAAAGCCTCAGGCACCATTTTTTGATGTACACAAAAGGCCTTGTTTTAGTAGGAATTAATTAGCAGTTTAAATACTTGCAGGGTAGGAAATCCCCCACAGGGTATACTTGTTAAGGTTTCTTTACACATTACCTCCCAGGAGGATGCAGACTTTCCCTTACTTTCCAGCATCCCTCACTGCTTCAGCAGTGACGCCAGTAATTGTATTACAGCCGCAAAGTACTGCAACTGCAACCGTAAAATCCTTCCAGTGCTCATCCATTCCCCTGTGTTAGATAGGATTGTGATGGGCAATAATTTATCAAAGAGTCTGAGGTTATAGTGTCGCATATTCATGCCCGGGGTGCCTTTAAGCAATGACGAGGTGATAATGTCAGTGTAACCACACATCCTGTTTGCATTATTTATTGCTCTCATGAATGACAAATTTGTATTTTAATATGGCTGAGACATTTATCTGCTGTCCCAAAAAGCTGAATTATGAATGTGGCATAATCTTATCTCTAGGGCAGACATTTCCTTTTATTATTGGCATTTAATAAGATAATATGTAATTAAAGGAAAGTAATTAACCTATTTCTAGGAACTTTGTATCTTGAATAAACAGGCAGCTAATGCAGCTGTAAGTGTGCTGCCAGGAGTCCCGCCTGCTGAAGCCATCTTCTGAAGCAGGTGGTCTGCATTATAACAAGGGAGAGGACTGCATATGGGTGTCTACAAAATGGTACCGCAGCACCGCAGCCTCTTTAGGAGTTTTAATTTTGGAGACATTTTGCAAAGGGGTAATTTCTCCTCCTATGAGGTGACCAGGTAGTTGGGGAGGAAGCTGAGGCGTGATGAATCCTGGCTGAAACCTGGCATGGCTTTACCACAGGTATGACAGTCCTGGCAACTTGGGAGACCCTCAAAAGTGGGGTGGCTGAACGGGAGAGGAATCCCATTCAGTTTTCCTTGCCTAGTGACAAGCACCAAAGACAAAGGGTGGCCAACCGGTGGAAGTGGTTAAAGAGTTAAGTAATGCTGAGTTATCCTTTACCAAAAATCAGTGCTTGCAACGTGGGCCGGCTCTCCGCTGACACGTGTGCTCTGCATGGTGTGTGGGTCTCCTGTGCTGCACTTGCTGCTTTGCTGGAAGCTGCTCTGCTGCACATAGCAGGAGAGGGTAATCACAAAAAAGTCCTATGAGTCCTCTGTCACTGTTCCTCGTTTCCCCTTTTTTGAAAAATGTGACTAGTTCCTATCATTTAAAAAAAACCCTCCTGGTAGAGCATTTCATCTTTCAATAGCAGAACATATTGTGGAGGTTAAGAGTGTATCCTGAAAGACAATAGGCATGAGCAGCAGCGAAAGAAATTGCAAGTAGATATACGGGAAAGCTTCTTCACAATGGATGTGGTCAAACGCTTAGAGAGACTGTGGGATCCTGCAGATATTCAGATACTCCGCAAGAGGCCCTGAGCAACCTGATCCACCTTTGAAGTGAGCCCTGCTTGGAGCAGGGATTGGATCGGCGACCTCCAGCAATGCCTCCCATCCCAAACTCCTCTGAATCTGGCAGCTGAGCAGTTCACCGACCACTTAAATCACAGAAAGCACTTCCCTGGCTGCCCGGGCAGCACTGGGATGGGGGCTGCACCTCTGGGAAAGCCAAGGATGGGGAACGCTGGGTGGAAGGCAGATAGCAGCCGTGCTGTACCTACCCCAAATACGGGTGTGTGCTGTGCTTTTGGTGCTGCCAGGCAGAGCAGCCTTTGGTGCAGTTTATCGCAGGGGTTTGAGGAAATGGTATTCAAGAATTTGTGCAAATTATGAGGATGCTGGGAAGCTGTTCTGACACCTAATGAGCCACCGCTCTTCTGCTCTAAAAATGCTCTGTATCTGCTTATTCCTTGCAAAGTGACACCAGTACGAATGTGTCTGATTTTGTAAAGTGTGCCTTTTCTGTAGGCAGCCAAGCTGCTTTGGGCTGTGTGATTATGAGAGCTGAGTCTCAGCTCCCGCTTTGCTGTCATCGTCAGCATTCATAACCATTGCCTGAGAAGCACTGGGCGGTGGGAATCGAGCCCCGGTGCAGCTCCAGGTGATTGCCGTCCTCTCCCAGAGCCTCGGCACACGCCGCATGAATGTCACCGTGCGGTGATTGCCATCACTCCACTGGATAGCCTAGCAGGTAAGGAAGGCTGTGCCTATCATTTAAATGAGATGCTGGCTCATCTGAGATTCACAGTCCTGCTGCGAGGTTAATTACTTTTCTCTAAATAAATATGGCAGTGAAATCTTCCATTCTTTTCTTTGGTATACGGATAGAAAGTTCAAGGAAAGGAAAACTGATATGAATTTACACTTCACGATACCTGGAAAATATTGGCCCTAGTGCAGATGCAGATAAACCAGAGTCGCTGATGAAGCGATCATACAGAGAGCAGAAGGCTTATCTGCATGGGGGAACAGCTTGACCAGCAAACCATTTCTCACGTAACCAATACCTAACTAGTTCTGCAAGCTGGAGAGGTGGGCATGGGAGGATGAAGGTGCCCTAAAGTTCAGACAAATGGCCGTAACCGTCCAGAGGTTTCAGTATTTGCTGTGACTAATCTAATCCGGGCACGTGCAGAGCAAGGTGATGTGCCAGCACCTTCCTCGGACCCCCAGCCGCTGTGAGCTGAGCATGTTTCTGTGATTCTGTGATTCTATGCGTGCACGCGGTGTCAGTTGACTGGGGATTTGCAGTTGCATAATAGGATGGAGCATAAATACAAGTCCTGATATTATCTCTGCAGACAGCGTCAGAACTATTTGACACCTTATCAATTCATAACGCATCCTCTTTCAAAACGCTGCACTTGAACCAGGAGCTTTGCCCGTGAGATCGCACTGTGCGATGCGCTGGGGTTAGCCATCACGCGCTTCAGCTGTCGAACGCCGAGCCCGCTATCCAGTTCAGTGTGGGGCGGTCCCCTGTAGTGCTGCGTTTTTGGCCATTTCTTCTCTTTTCCTAAATGATGGAATCACTGCAGCTTTCATACTACAGTGGCTCCTCCAGCGCTGGCTCTCGAGCCCCCCTCTACCCTCCACCTCCGTCCCAAGGTCCCCGAGCAGGAAAAGACCCCCGAGCCGGTGGCCGGTGCTCCAGCACAGCTGCAGGAACAGCCTCCTGCCTTGCCAAGGAATAAAAAAAGGGAGGGAGATTCGTCTTCTGCCGTGAGCTCATATTCTGAGAATGGGCCGTGGCGGTTCATTGCTAACATATGCAGCGCTAGACTATACGCAGGCAGGGCTGGGGGGGCCGCTGGGGATTGCCTGCAATCCCAAACAACAAAGCAGGAGAGGTTTACAGGGGGGTGACAAAGGCAATTGCACCTCCTCGTGCTGCCGAGAGATCAGACGCCGACTGGCCAGATGTTAACGCTGAGGGGTTTTAACCAGTTGTGGTGCTTTGAAGTTGATTTTTTTTTTTTCCTCTGAGTCTATTTTCTTAAAAGCTAAAATACGCTTTGAGTTCTGTGTTGTCACTGCAGCGTCCGGTCCTGCCGTAGGATGTGCCAGTGTCCCAGAATAGAAGGCATATATATATATTTTTTTTGTTGAGATGTACTTTCTGAATGAGCAAAACATCAAGCAATTGCCATAAAGCTTTTCTCTGAGTAATGCTCTTGTCCTTCTAGGTTTGGACGACTATCTGACAGCGTCTATATTGGCTGAAGATTAAAGGGTAGAGGGAGACTGTGGGTCTGGCCGTAGTTTCCTTCCACCCTGTCCTGGCAAAACAAAGCAAAGACAAATGTGACAAACCCCGTGCGTTAGGTAGGGGACTGGTTCGGGGACTCGGAGGCAGGTGGGTCGGGGGATGCTGGGCTGGGATGTCCTCACGGATGGGGCCAGGCTGGGTCTGTCCTCCCTGGCCATAGTGCAAAGGGGAGAGAGAGCACAGTGGGAACCGCAGCTGTGTCACGCCGGGTGCCGGAGGGATCTTGGTGGAAAGGCTGGCAAAGCGCCCTGAGGGTTTCCCGACGAGGACCATAGAGTCTTTGGAAGGCTTTTAGGATGTATCAGATTAACGTGCATTGAGAAAGTTGAGGTGCAGCTGATTCTTGGGACAAGGGTATGCTAGAGTCCCGAAATGCTCAGCCGAGGTCCTCCCCAGCCTTTTTGCCCCTGCGAATCTCCAACCATGACCTCCTCCCTCTTTCGTGATGTGACTGGCTCTGAGGCCACGAAGAAACCGTGTTCTTTGTGGCCTCAAACTCTGTTTTGCAGAGGTGTTACTAGGCTCACCCCAACCACATTTTTCTCTCCCGGTGACAGCGCTGCTATTCTGAGTCCCAGGGGAGGGCACCCAGGGCAGAGGGATGCTGGGGATGTCGGGAGCTCTGGGCCCATCCCAGGAGCCGCCTCCCTCTGCACTTTGGCAGGTAGGCAGCGGTGAAGCCACAAAAATAGGGAAGATGGACAAGTAAAAAGCCAGACATGGTTTATGCCCAAATTAGGGAAGATGGACAAGTAAAAGCCAGACATGGTTTATGCCCAAATGCCAGACAGAATCAATATGTTCCCACAGAGCATATTGCATCTAATCACTGTTTTCTGGTGGAAAGTTTCTGACGCACTTGAAACCTAAGGCTGGATTTATTTGCAAATGCCTAGTGAGTGATAAGCAGGTGATTTAGTACAACATTTATTTTGCACTGGAAAAAGAAATATGTTAAGGCTAGCATGATTTTTTTTTCTCCGTGATGTTGGGAATGGTAACTACCCAGCAGGTCATGGCAGAAGCTGTGTCTGCTCTACTTCTGGGCCAATTGTTGTGGTTTTGCTACTGGAGATGGCAAAAAATAACCACCGTTAATTAGAGTTGGGGAGATGCCAGTTCTTGATCTGGAATAAAACCGAAAGTGCTGGCAATTTTTAGGGAAAGCTTTTTCTTGCAAAACAATTGAGATGCACAAGTCACTAGATCACAAATCTAGTGGTGCTTACAGGAAACAGTAATAAAGCCCCTTAGCTAGCTGGGAAAAAATGCTTCTTTTTAGTATGCTGTATTCAGCTCCTTCTAGATGAAGAAATTGAACAGAGCAGAATGAAGAGCCTTTCCTTGCCTTTATGCTGGACTGTGTATGCTATTGCAAACTGCTGTTTGTACAGTAAGCTAAAGAAAACTTCTGTAGCATGAGAGGTTTAGAGATCCCAGATTTTCATCTTATCCTGAATCTGCTCAAAACATCCCATGAAAAAATGAAGCATTCAAAAAATCACTGCTATGCGTAATAAAACCACTACAGAAATTGTTATTTATACACAAATATGCAAAAATCAAACCAAAGCCAAGAGAACACATTTCAGCTGCATGGAAGTAAAATGATTTGCTAAGCCCAGATGAAGGCAATGAGCTAAAACAGAGCAGTTTGCACAAAACGTGTCAATATGATCAAAACAGCAGTTTTTGCTGAAAAGAAAGAAGCAGAAACTCTGCTGGGAAGTTTTGACCCAGCTCTGAAGCAGTGGGCTCAAGGCAACACTCGCAGTGCCACCACCGCTGGTGCACGCTTCGTTCTGATCCATCACATCAGGGAGAGCCAGGAAAAAAAATCATCCGTCCACCTCTTTCCCCCTGCAAGGTTGCTGGTTATAACTGGGAGGGACAGCCCAAAACTTCTCCCCAGAACCCTTCCCAGCTAGGAGTCCTTCTGCCGAGATGCCCTTCAGGGCTGGTCCTCCTGTGGTGGCCTCGCTCATGAGACCTGGGCCATTGGAGTGGTGGCATGCAGGAGCCAGGAGGGACAGGCAAGGGGACATCTCCTTTCCCTATTCCCTTTCCTTCCACTGAATGCCCGGTGCCATCCTGCACTGAGTCCCACCTTTGCTTTTCCAGCGAACTAGAGAATCTGGGGCGAGAAATGCTTGGTTTGTATCTCAAGGTAAGAACTGCACTCGGAGTTAGCTCTAAGATTAAAATCAAAATATACATCTGCCCCGAGGATGGGCTTTTCCCAGCCTGCTCCATGTAGCTCCTGCACGCTGCTGCGGAGACTCCCATCACCTCCAGGATGCAGTGAAACCCGCGCATCCTTCTGCAAGAGGGGGACGGCTGCCGTGCCCCAGCCCCATCCGCCAGCCCCGCAGTGCTCAAACCCACCGTGGCTCACTTTTTTGGGGTTTGCACGGCTGTGCAGAGGGGTTTGTTGCTGCTGGTTCATCTGGGGTTTTTTCTGGTGATGGGATGGAGGGAGGCTTAGCCCACGCACGAGCTCCTGCTCTCCCACCACCGCGATGCACGGGGTGCTGGTGGCTCCCGGAGAGATGGGGAGAAGTGGGGTGTAAGGCGGTGCTGGGGGGCTCTGTGCATGGTCCCTGCAGGGCAGCATGTGGCCCCTACGCTGCACAGCCACCCCAGGGAGCCCGGCTGCTCGTCCTGCCCCGGGTGGCATTGCAGGAACAGGGTGGGAGCACGCGGAAAGGCCCCCCGAGGAAAAGCATCCGAACTGGGAGTTTGATTTCCACCTGAGTCCCAACACCCGTGGGTGAGCCTCGGCCCTGACAGCCTCAGCAAGATGCCTTTGGGAGATGCCCCTTGGTCTGGTGGGAGAAGCTCTCCCCTCCACAGGCCTTGGAGTGTGCCAGTGCTCGATAAATCTAATTTGGTCCAAATTTACTGCGAGACACCGTCTCTTCAGAAAAGCATGTTTACTTTCCTTCTGGCAGTGACCCAGCAACACGACACTGCGACTGCACAGAATTGCAAGTGTTGTGTATTAAATTATTGCTGCTCCTTCGACTGACATGCAGAATGGAAGTTACAACTGATCTGTTTTTCCATGGAAATCTATTGCATTTAAGTATATCTAATTGAGTAAATCTTGTCTGGACACAGGGATTGCTTGTCCTACTGCCTCTCTGTCACTCTGGGATTGTATTAAGGTCCTTCATTGTGCCCAGAGTATGTACCCTTATAGACCCGTGCGTGTATCCCAATTGCAGCAAGTTTTCTGCGACCTTTTCATTCAACCTCATCCTGGCTGTGCCTACCAAAAAAAAAAAAAACCAACTAAAAGCAGCTCCTCCAGCCACCATCAGGCTCTGAGCTCTCAGTTTTTTCTGTGGGACCCAGAAAACTCAGCTTTATACCTCTTATTTCAGCCAGGCACTAGTCGGCTGATTGCTTTCTGCATAGAGCACAGTCTCTTCTCCCAATTACCATGACTGTTGAAGCTTTAAAGTTGATGATTTTATGTTGTTGGAATACAAATTGATCATTAGAAATATTAATAATGACTGCTTGACTTTATAATTAGCTGTGTATCTATATTGCATTCAGGAGCTGTTAGTCTTCAATGAACACATTCCAAATAATCCATTTATATTTAAATTAATTGACATGCAATAGCTATCTTAATCAATCTAAATCTAATTCCTATTTAGGAGCCTCTGCTTTGCCACTTACAATTTTTCTTAGGATAGCAGCAGTTGGGTTTGGTGGACCACGGGGTTTGCTTGGGATTTGGAGCCCCAGAGGGGCTGAGTGGGAGAACAGGCAATGGTCTGCTCCCTTGCAGCTTCCCCTTCTGTCAGCTACAGGGAAATTCAGCTCATGGTAGTGGGACTGTAGTGCTGGTGGGAGAGAGGTTTGGGTCTTCTGTCACCTGCATGAATTATTGGATGTCTCCAGCGGTTAATAAGATTCCTTGAATCTGAGATCATTAAAAATTAACTTTCATTTTTCCATCCATAAGATTTAAAATTATCTGCTAATATTTATAATGGCTTGATTTAAGTTTGTTGGTCACTTTATTGATTTACTAAGCTAAAGGCTCTCCTGGCTTACTGTCACACCTGATCAAATTTCAGGTAATAAGCATATGAGGGAGCTTCACAGCAGTCGACGGCAACGTGCAGATGAGATGACTGCAGAGAGCTGGGAACTTCAAGGTGAGTTTGCATCGCAAAGTTTGGATCCTGTCAGTTCCAGGCAGGTGAGCTTTGTGATTCAATCCCCCACCCGTGAAGCGAAGATCACAATTTTTAGGACCCTGAAGCTCTCAATAATTTACCCACTTGGGGCAAATATTTGAATGTGCGTGAGCAAGGAACCTCATACCATGCCTGCTAAAAGTCAGTTACCAGATTTTACTGGGAGAAGAAATCGCATTTTTATGCCTTTTTGGACTGTCATCCTTAATTGTTACTTGCTCATTGTGTGGATATTGAAAAGAAGCCAGTGGACACTCTGTGTGACATTGCTAAAGCCACGTTAGCACTTGGGGGGCAAGGATCACAGTGGTGAGTTTCTCTTCTGGGGGTTTGGGGTTTTTCCACTAGCAAAAGAGAGGTGCCCTTTTTATTGAGCACGGTCAAAACCTAAGGAAATTATTCCTCCCCAGAGGACCAGAGTACGTGTTAATATCTCAGCAGTGAGCAAAGACTTTGAAACCCCACCAGGGAGTTCCTGAAGGTGATGAAAATACTGTTTTGCAATATGTTTTTATCCCCATGAAACTCCTATCAAAACAATCTCACAAAACCCCGCATCTTGCTGCAGACTGATCTTATTTGTCTGTGTCTTCTTCTTAGTGAAAATAAATAAACAAAATAATAACAAAATAACCCGAGCTTGCGATGCCAATGGAGATTGCTAAAGCCTGCAGTGCTTGGGGCGGTTGGAGCGTGTTGCACGTTGTGCTGGGTGTGTGGCACACCGTCCCTGGCCCCACGCGGTCGCCGGGAGACGAGTTGGATAAAGGAAAATAAAGGAAAAAAGAAACAGAGGTACCAACATGGCTATGGCTGGTAGGTCAGCCCCACCTGAGACCTGGGTTAGTTGGGATGGCAGGAGACCTGGGGGACATTGCTTTACTAATTACAGGTGTTTGGTTGCAGAGGAGGTTTCTGTGGCTGCAGCGTTCTGGCTGCTGGCTCTTGCTTGGGGACACCCCACCAGATAAATGGAGTTCTGTCCTTCCCCAAAATAAGGGATGTGCCTTGCTGGGCAATGCTCTCAGCTCCCAGGGACTCCATAGCATAGGCGGTGCTGGAGTTGTCAGAAAGGAGCCGAAAACCTGCCAAACCTCAGCCGGGACGAGAAGCGAGAACCCGCGTGGGGCTTCGTTAATAGGGAGCCATTAGGGGTTGTTGAACAAAAGGACTTGTCCTGCAACGGTACAGTAGGCAGGGAGAGATTGGGTTTATTTGACTGTATTTCAGCCAGGTCTGATGGGGTTTTTTCCACTTTGAAGGTTCCTTTATTCTCATTTGTGCTTCCACAAAACAGCCGCGGTGTTTCAGGGCTCCCGGGGTGTTTTTGTGTGCACGGTGGAGAGGGGTCCGGCTCGGGGCTCGAATGGGTTCACACCACATGCCAGAAAACTTTCCCCAGCCCTGTCCAGCGAACTTTAAACCTCCTATAGCCCAGATCAATACCTAAAATCACTGCAAGGTGCCACAGCAGGAGAGCAGAAAGGGCGAAGGGCAGCAGGCGTTTTATACAACTTCACAGGTAGAGGGAATTTGCGAGGTGAGAATGGTCATGTGATGGGAGAAGTGGAAAAACCCCAGTGGCTCTGCCAAATTTAACCCCGGCATGGGGGGAGCCTAGGAATAATACATGTTTTATACAAGTTTACATCATTAGCTTTTCCCAGTCAGATTCTTCTTCTGGTGGGCTTTTGTTCACTAAAGCTGTTTGATGTTGCCTTTCATTTTCCCCAGTCGGTTTTCCTTTCCAATGGCCTGCTGTTGTCCATCCTTATTACCTGGAGTCATTTGGGTGACATCCGTTTTTACTTCTTCAAAAAATTCCACTACTTTTGCTAAAGGATGAATCACATCCTATTTAAAGTCAACAGAAAGACTTCAATGAGCCCCAAACTGGACCTGAAATTGTTGCTTCTTTTCAGGTTTCTCAATATGATATTTGCCTCCTAGCAACCACCATTTGCAGGCAGCGTTACAGCAATATTAAGCTCTTGCTTGTGTGCCGCAACTGGCATCCCAGTGCGTCCCGCAGAGCTTTACAAAGCACCTGCTGGTATCAACTCACTCCACTTGCTGTAGGTGTCATTTAGACAGCAGCGTTATACAACAGTCTGAAAAGCAAAGGAAAGCACTGTCTTATAGAGGCTGTAATTGGAGGATAGGGAGTGTTGCAGGCTAGATTAATACCCCAGGTCTGGCAGAAGTACCCTGAGGATGTTTGGGCATCACCTGTGGTTTTACTGCCTGGAGTATCCCAAATGGGTGGAGGAGCTCTGTCTTGGAGCTGCACATTGTGAATCAGCTCATTTTGGGTGCAGCCTTCCAGTCCTGCTCTTTGACAGCTAACTTGGTGCCTTTTTCTTCCTTTAATTACAGCAATTCATCACACTCTCTGCCAGTTCGTCCTCTCTGATATACCAGGATGGTGAATGTCATTTGTTCAGGTAGGACACGGTGAAGTTTGCCTGCTGGGAGCAGTGATTTTTCCTTAAGGACCTGGCAAATGCTCTCAGCTGAGTGAAGACTTTGGGTTATTTTGGCTCCCTTCTGCTTCCTTTTCTCCTATTTTTGCTTGTCCATTCCATAGATTCAATACCTGATTAGCCAAATTGCATCAATTTTGGGTCTGTCTGGGGAAACTTGAGATCTTCTTTAACCTTCAGGTGTATCAGAAGAGAGTTGTGTGGTGGTCCTGTGGGGCTGGAGAACCAACAGTGTTCATGCGGCTCCATCAGTGGGATGTTTCCAATGAGTATTTGTGGTTCAGAACAGCCTGGCCTCCGTAGCTCTTTCTTAAGGACCTCACAATAACAGACGTCTCGCAGCGTTTGGATGAATAACCTTCATTCTAGCGTATCCTATTTGAAAGTTGCCAGTGACTCTTCCTTGTTTGTTAGACACTAATTTAAGATCTGAAGGACTTGTTGCTCGTGATATTGGTGGGGTGATTCAAGGTTATTTAGTTGTGTGTTTCATGAGAATGTCAGCTTTCATCAAAGGAGAGGAAAGAAGTAAATATTTAGTGCACTAAACGATTCCAAAAAGAAAGCTGAACATACAAAGCTGCAGGGCCAGAATTCAGAAGGCAAGTTAAGACTCTGCTGCCTTTAAAACTATGTTATAGTTATTATTTTTAGATGTCATGATGTTTTTAATGAACTCCTGAATTTTTAGGGCCTGGAGCAATTCAGTTGGGAAGAATTATAGTTTTAAGCTGCCGCACACCTTTGGAATCTTCCCTGTTTTAGCTGAGAGGGAAGAGGATGTGCTAGGGAGCTGCGTATGTATGTATTTTTTTGTATGCTGCATATATACGTATACGTATCATCACATCCATTTTATTTTAATTGTATCTGTCTTGCTAACTGGACGGTTTGCAAGGGTCATGTCTGTAATCCAAAAAGATAAAAAGTTTAAGAGTAATGGCACAAATATACTGTGCATTTTACTGGTTCAACAATCGTCATATCTGGATCATATAAAAATAGCTATTTAACAACAACCGTTTCTCCCACAGCAATTAAGAACCTATGAAAGTTGAAAGATGATGAGCATCATATAATTGGTTTGTGCAGAGTCTAATGAGACTCTATTTCTCAGTAAATAGAATATTCTCTTTCTTGAGAATAGAAAGAATAACTGATGATAAATATTTATGAGTGAATCTTATCTTTCTCCTGTCATGGAGTCTTCATCAACAAACTACACTTCAAAAAACAGGTACTCGCATTAGAAATGCAGCTTATTTACTACTGTTTAGTATTTGTACTGCAGTGGTGCCCAGAAGACTCATTCCAAGATCTCGTGCTTCCCATGGCAAATTGCTGGACACTCAGATCAGGCTATAGCGAAAGTCCAGGTAACTCTAACGGCACTCTGGTGTCCAAATCTGTCACAGAAAGCTGTCTGGATGTCTCCCTGTGCAATGCACCGATGGCCATGGGAGCAGTGTGAAGAGCACTCAATCATCTGTTGAGGCCGTTTCATCTGAGGATGACGGTCGACCAAGGCTTGAGAGCTGGACACTGCTCCTCATGCCTGCTCTGGCATCAAATCCTGGAGTAATGCACCATGAAGCAACAGAAGCAATCTCAGGGTTACATATGGCTTTTCTTAGCTACTTGATCAGCTATTTACTGTGCTTTATCATCAAAGTGGGTTGCACGCTACACAGCAAGAGTGGTTTGTATCAAGGCAGCGGGTAAGTGGGTGTATCTTGAGAAATGAGTCAGCTACAAGATGTCTTTCAGCAAGTGAAGTTTTTCTTCAAAGCTTTGTTCTTTAGTCTGATTATACACAAGTTCTAACAAAAGACACCAAACAATTTCCTCTGTAGACAAAAAAAAAAATAATACCCTGCTTGGGCTGTGCTCCCAACCATCTACATTTTGATGTGAAGCACAACATCCTTGGAGCTGCCGTGCCTGATAGGGCAGAGCACGCTGGGGGTCCCGGACTCCAGCACCATCTCCCCAGGCTGCTGCCTGCAGGGTACCCCCATGGAAATATCACGGTTTTGGGGAGAATTTTGGAATCTGGAACCATCCTAAATAATGCATCCTCTAGTCACTGCCTTATTTTATTTCTGCAACTCCTTTTAAGGTTCCTTATGTGGGTTTTGGGGGATGCACTTTCTGTAGTAATTCCAGTCACTACTGGAGTGACCAATTGAGAGCCATTTAGGCCACGGCGTGAACTGTGCGTGTGCAGTCTGAACCTCTTTTGTCAATGTGGATTGTACAATGCACTCACGTAAGATCTCTTGGCCAGCTCAGTTGACATGTGCTACGCTAATGGTCTGACTGCAAGTAAAATAACGCGCAGATATGTATTGATATTTCAATTACTTTTTAAATTGTACTTGCTGAGATCCCTGTGCCTGACTTGGGCATTAAAGTACGGATTGTATCTGATTCTGAGAACACATCATTTTGTCTGTTCAATGCATATAATAGCTTATACTTCCATCCTTGGGTAATTGCCTCTGCTTTAAAGAGTGACCCTAAATTGTATTTACACAATAAATTAATGTTCACTTCTTACAGAGAAAAAATTGCTCCAAGGAATCTCCGTCAATGCAATTTTCTCTGCTCTTCTTCCATGGCCTCGATCATAAATAAGTAGCTATGAGTGCTCATGGGACAGTGCAAGGGCTTCTCACAAGCCATTGCTTTTACAGTTCTTTTATGGCTAGGGTGTTGTTGTGTTTAACCCCAGCTGGCAACTAAGCACCACGCAGCCACTCGCTCGCTCCCCTGCTCCAGTGGGATGGCAGAGAGCATTGGAAGAGTAAAAGTTAGAAAACTCATGGGTTGAGGTAAAGACAGTTTAATAAGTAAAGCAAAAGCCATGCACGCGAGCAAAGCAGAACAAGGAGTTCATTCACCGCTTCCCATGGGCAGGCAGGTGTTCAGCCATCTCTGGGAAAGCAGGGCTCCATCACGCCTAACCGTGACTTGGGAAGACAAACGCCATCATTCCGATCGTCACCCCCCTTCCTCCTTCTTCTTCCCCAGCTTTGCATGCTGAGCATGACGCCATATGGTGTGGAATATCCCTTGGGTCAGTTGGGGTCAGCTGTCCCGGCTGTGTCCCCTCCAACTCCTTGTGCCCCCCCAGCCTCCTCGCCGGTGGGGTGAGAAGCAGAAAAGGCCTCGGCTCTGGGTAAGCCCTGCTCAGCAGTAATGAAAACATCACTGTGTTATCAACGCTGTTTCCAGCACAAATCCAAAACAGAGCCCCATACCAGCTACTGTGAAGAAAATTAACTCTGCCCCAGCCAAAACCACCACAGGTGTTGAGAAACTAACAGTCTGAAATGGAACCAATGGTGGTTTTAAATACATCTCTTAAAGTGGTTATACCTTCATTTTTTCCCCCGGAAATCAGATGATGGCAGAACAGAGATTCCTGAAGAACCTCCTTTTGAAGGCAAAGGTGACCTCTTTTCAGCAACATATTAATGGGTATCATGTGGACAGCTGCTGAGACTGCAAGGCAAGTTTCTTTCTTTAAGGAGGAAGAATTCATACTTGTCACCAGGGAAAATTTTAAATGCACAAGAAGTATCTCATGTACTACGAAATACTACTGCGGTCTTTCCTGAGGCATATGCTTAGATAGGATTTTCTCTGAAGAAAATGAGGGGGGAACATTTCATGCCAGATGTCTTCTTAAAAATACTTGCTAAACAAGGTCATGTTAATTCATCTGGGTTCAAAACAATTTCACTTACAGGATCAGGGATTTTTATTTCACTGAGACTGAATAAAAGGTGCAGGTCTTAAAAGCAACAGGTGAATTTTTTATTTTTTTTAAGTGATATTCTGAATGGAAATTGTATTCTCTTCTTAAAAGAAATCAAATTAAATAAAGCATTATGAGTGTTGCTGACCTGTACCTCTGCTGAGACCACGGACATAGGAGAACAGAGACTGAAGGGTTTAACCTCTGTCTGCTCCATTCTTATGGTGAGACCAGAATAGCAAACATGGATCTGCCTTCCACAGCTCAGAAAGGATGTTGCAAGAGGCCATAATAAAAATACGAGGGCAGGAAAACATGCCTTTTGGTGTGCAATTTACAGAGCTCCATCTGTTCAGCTTATCAGAAAGATTTCAGCCTCCATTTGATTACGGGGATTACATATCTTCATGAGGAATAAATATTCCGTAAGTACTATTCCATCCAGTGCCGATAGGCGTGACAAGAACCGATGTCTGAGAGTTACGTTAAGTTCCATTTATGTTTTAAATAGCACACACGATTTTCACTGTTGGCGTGGTTAGCCACCAAGAAAAGTAAAGGAAACTCAGAAGAGGTAGTAGATAGTCCATTTTGATGCCCAAAATCACGGCACTGAGTTTCTTGAAAGTTCGCAAGCAGACGTTGGCAGCCGGTCCCTCTCCAGCAGAGCGACCAGACGTGGGTGTCCCGCCGTAGGGACGATGCCCACTGCAAGGTCCGAGCGTCCAGCCGAGCCATCCGTGTGTCCGTCCGCAGGCCGTGGCCGTGTCCAGGTGCGTGTCCGGCTCTGCAGGGCAGGATTACAGCAGAGGGTGCTCTGAGCTCGCCGTGGTGGGGCAGCCCACAGCCCTCCACGCTCCCGGGAGAGGCAGAGGAGTTTCCCCTTCAAATTCTCCCAGGAGGAGCGAGCCGGCTAATCGAGCCTCGCAGGCGTTCTGTGGTCAGGCTTGTGAAGGCTTTTACGCCTGCGAATTAAATCACTGCACAAACGCTAGGTCCTTGAGAGATGTCGCTGCCCCTTTTTTTGGCTGGGAAGCTGGAGCAGCGCTGTGTATGCGATTCCCACCCAGGGTGGTTATGTAAATACCGCTCTCACGATAGTTAGCTAACGGAATTAACTCGGCTGGGAGGCAGAGGCAATATTCTTCTAATTTGTCCTGCACAGTCCTTTCCCCACCACACTGTTGGTGAAAGGGCATTCTTGTATCAAAGCTCTGACGGGACTTTTAATCAAAATAATCCATTTTAGAATAATTTCTCCTTTATGCTTCCTGTTTCCCTTTCTCTCTTTGTTTTTTTTTTTTTTTTTTTTCCTTTCAACTTTACTCATTGAAAAAAGCAAAAAGGGCAGGGAGGAACATGGAAAAAAAATACACTACTCATTTCCCGGTTTTGTTTTTAAAAAAAAAAAAAAATAATTGGAAAACTTTCAAAATCTCTGAAGCACTGCTTGTGAAAATTTCCCATTTCAAAATCAGGCCGGTATCTGGGCTTGGGGGAGAAGTCCTCCAGTTCACTCCAGCCAGTTCTCACAGCCATTTTAAAAGACTGTTCATATCCAAGCTAAGCATGGAATATCACCTTCTTCATGAAAGAGGGAGGGGAGCAAGCTTGGATGACATGGCAAAGGAGCATGTAGGAAGCAAATAATTGCTTATTTTCTCTTCCAGAGGACCCAGCCTGCAACATGGGGTTGGGGATGGAGGAAGGAGAGGGGATCCTTGCAACATCCCCAGCTGCTGCAGGGTTGGCAGAAAAAGGCGATGGGTTGGGCAGGGAGAGAAGTCAGTCTGCCACAGCTGGGTTTTGGGGGTCCCCTCTAACTGCACGAGGCCGCTGCATGGAGATGCCGGAGTTATCCGAGGGAAACAGTGCCATAAACGCGGTCCTTGGCATTTGGAGGTGCAGCACACTGTCAGCTGTGGTTTGTGAGTCATTCTGGGTTCCCTGTCCCTCCAAATCTTCAAGGAAAGACTTGGTATTTACTCTCTGACATTTTATTTGCTACAGGACTGCTCTTAAAATACTGTGGTTTATGTACAAAATGTTGTTTATGTATAAAATACCATTGAAGCTCAGTTGGGTCCTGAGTTGACCTCTGCCTAGCCCTCAGATCTTTCAGCTTCTTATTTGATCTGTCTCAGTGTAAGACATGCTGCTCCCCCTCTCCCATACAGTACACAAAGCTTGCTTCCCAGTACACATACCTAATTTGTAGCTAATATTCTCATTGTGGCTACTTTAATAACAGTATAGATTTTTTTCTAAATGAGATGCACATGTAGCTCCTAAGCCAGCATTTTTCTGTTTCAGATTAAGGACGTTTTTTTTTTTTCCAAGATGCCACATCATACATGATTTTCTATAATCTTTTCTATTGATTTCATTCTTAGCTTTCATCAAAACAGCACTGGTGCAATTGAGGAGCAGATTGTGACCTACCTTGCAGGGAAGGAAAGGACATGAGGAATCTACCTACACCATTATATTGACCTTCTGCTTTGTGGGTAATAGCCTCAGTCAAAGGAATAGTAGTAGCTAAAGAATACCGATTCCAAGGGTAGGAGTCCTGGCTATTTTCTCCCCTGCTAAGGCTCCTAGAAAGCATATCTCTCCCATGGGACACAGAGCTGCTAGGTGGTACCATCTTCTTCCAGGACAGGCTGGAAATTCAGAAGACGCCTGTGACATTCTTGCGAGGCCACAGGCAATGAGTATAATAAGGACAAGCCCAAATCTTGAAGGGGAACAAAGTTATAACTCAACCAGCTGGAGCTGAAAAAGGTCACTGGCTCAGCTCCAGAACGACTGGTATGTTTTGATGTTTGTGGAATATCCTCATGTTTCTTACCAGGACACACTGCTGGGACAAGATCATGCCAGAGCAAGTTTATGATGCTGAGGCATCTCCCGGGTTTGACTGCAGCAGAAATACCTTGTGGTTTTTCTACATCTGGGTGAAATTAGTAAGTCCTGGAACACATGAAAATTAATAATAAAAATAAAAAGCTTTCCTTCCACCCCCCGTCACCTCCTCCCACTGACACGATTTAAAGATTTAAAATCAGTTTATATCGTGGCCAGAGATTGGAGTTACGATTGTGATGTTTCCATTTAGAACAAGGAAATTGAAGTACAGCAATTAATCAATAACAATATGGGGAAGTAAAGACTGAGACCGTCACTTAAAGCTTGCATGCTTAGCTGGGTAAGCGGAATTTCAGAAAACTTCTGTCTTTTACTGCCCATATAAGTTTTATATTACCAACTTCCAAGTACAGAGAGAAGTGGTGCTTTGTGTTGTACTACTTCACCCAGCGTTTTAAACCCATTCATTTACAGGGAGCGGATACTTAATTATGAATAATCCCAGAGCGTTTCACTGACTGTTGTACAAACTGTGCACTCAGGCCCATTTCATACAGTCATGAAATGCCATCATCCCTCAGGTGAAACAAAGCAACTCTTCAGCAGCACAAAGCAAAGCTGCACAGCAATTTAGGAAAGGAAGTGAAGAATAATGGATTCATTTGAAACTGCAGGGGGATTTTAACTATGCAGAATGCAATTACCAGAACTGGAGTTTATCCAGGACACTGGGGTTAAGACCCCATCTATTACAAAAGATGCCACAGAATTGCCAGCATCCTTCCCCTCATTTCCTATGTGTTACTCACTGGGCTCCTGAGTACCCGTTGAAAGAGGTCGGTCCTGTTTAGATTGTGAAAAATGATGGGACCTCAGGACAAGGTGCAGAGGGAAAACTAGTATTTCTCAGTGATCAGAGCTTTCTCTTTGCACGTGATGCAAAGGGCTTTGTATTGGAGAGGGAAATGAAGGGCTCTTAGGTGTGTGACTCCATCCAGAGCCATCAAACCAGGGCGGCTGCTGGTCTATGGTGGTGAGTGACGGGCTGCTGAAATAGCAGCACGGCTTCACAGCCTAAATTTAGTCATCAGTACCTTAAGCCAGAAATGGACCATTTCCTGACCGAGTTTACGCAAGTTAGACTGAATTAATTGGAATTTCTGAATACTTCTTAATTTGGATCAGAAATTCCACATTCCAGTGGAGGCAATAAACCAAGGACAGTGTCTCTAACATCCTGGCTTGCAGCGAAGAGCAGCATCATGCCACAGAAGAAGACTTAAACCTCTGCACGGTGTCTGTTAGGAGCTCTCCTGAACTGTTTGAGTTTCGGAGAATTCCTTGACTTCCCGAGCCCAGCTCCCATCAGACCCTCCCCTGCCTCTCAGTTGCACACACAGTCCTTCCCATCACTTAATAACTTCCTCTGAAAAACAACCAGAGCCCTTTCTTTTGAATTATTTACAACCCACCAGAATCAGCGAGAAAATTCAGATGCCACAAGCTGGTTTTTGGAGGAGAAGGGGGAAGCGGAGCAGTAAAACCTGGTCCAGAAGGGACATGTGGAGCAAGGAGCAGAGCTCTGCAGCATCGGGTCCCCAGTCTGCCCCTGTGTCCCCTCTCGCCGCAGGCAAACAAGCAGCATCGGTTCTGCAGGGGAGAAGGAGAGTCAATGTTTGTTCAAATATATGTATATTTTTAACTCCCACAAAAATACCAGTTGCGAAACTTTGGGAGCAGCATTTTTTAACTTGGCACGAAAGCTCGAGTGCATCTGGAAAGCTGTCAGCTGATTTGTGAGGTACAATTGTCAGCGTTCAAGACTTCTATTTCTGGGCATTTAACTGATGAAATTAAAAATCAAGAAGCCCTGCATCTTTTTGCCTAGAGATCCAGGTATTAGGTGTGCTCAGTGCTGGAAACTCCCTACATCCCCTCCATTTACTGTTGGGAGTGTTTAGGTCTTCTTTAAATGTATGTAGTTAGGTACCCATAACTATGGTTATTCTCACAAGGCTGCTGAGAAAAGACAAGTAGATAAAAGAAGTAACCATCACAGAAAATGCATGACAGAATCCGCTTGCCCACTCACAGGTGCTGGGGGAAAAGTTACCAATTACTAGTGAAACCCCAATAAATAATGCTTCAGTCTTGTAACTGCAAATCTTTCTAATAGAATCTGGCTATTTCATGCCCTGCACCATAAATCAGTGTCCCCGATGAGTGGGCTTTGAATGGCTGGACAAAAATAATTAATCAAGATTAAATCAAAAGCAGCCTGCTGCATGCGAAGGCAGCGTTAGCCAGGATGCATTCCTAGGAGCGAAATCACTTAGAAGTGGCTTATAAATCTGGGACATGGCTGAGGCTGATGTGAGGAAATGTGACTGGTATGGATTTTCAGGTTTTATTGTGTGTAGATATTGGATGTGGTTACGTCTTCCTGCTCCTGCAGACAGCATCCGATTTCAGGCCACATGTATCTTGCGTCTTCGTCTCCCAAACGCAATGGGCGATGATGCGGGGTTGAAGGACCGCTCTCACGCCCCTCCTGTGACAGCACTCAGCGGAGCAGCGTCTGATTTATACCGGCAGAGATGCAGAGAGGACAACAAACAACAAAAAGGAACCTGGAGAGATCAGACCCAGTTGTGATTTTACTGAGTAAATGAAGGACATGCAAAATCTGGAAAGATAAACATTGCTGGGATATAATTTTACTCCATTTTAGCTGCTGTTCTCCCTCGTGGTGTCTGATCAAAGTGAGCACTGTACGTATTTTCAAGCAGATTGGAAGTGACAGTGTTCTGATAGCTACTGCGCTGAGCATTGGCCCAATCATTGAGTGTTTATCCAGTTTTTCTCTTGTATTTATTGACCATTAATGAATCCAGACTTATTCTTCACAGACACTGATTGAGCTAAAGCTCCATCTGTATAAAACCAGGAGCACTGCTCAGAAATACAAGAATATGCACTTGCCAGCATCAACAAGTAAATTAAATATGCATCAGAGACGGTCTATTTACCTAATGCAAAATAATGCTTTATTTCAAATTCATCCTCAATATCCTCTCTTAAACTAGTCTAATATTTTTTACGTGTAACATTGCTGTCTGGAATATTTTTCAGCTTATTTTTCTCCAACTCTTCTCTAGGGGAGCAAAGATTTGCATAACATTAGGTCAAAAGCCCATTGAGGGTATACTACATGGAAATTTTGTAAAACAGATTCATCCTCTGGGTCTGAAGGGGAGCTGGGCTCAGAACGTGGCTTTACAAAGGCACCAAAAGCCAGAAGATACCCAGAGGTTCTGCTTGCTACCAACAGCGCCCTGCAGAAAATGTGAAGGCACTGGATAGTTAATAGATCCATCACTACGGTGCATAAAGCAGACATTACCAGGGCAATATAAAGTCTCCCCAGAAGAATGATAAGGTGGTTACTGAAAAATGATTATGATTCATAAGCTCATAGAAGGGGCAGGGCTGGTGCTAAGTGTCTCAGCACGGCAGAGTCACCTTTAATGTAGTGGCTATACACCTACTACTCAGTAATGGAGCACGCCTTGTTATCCTCAATTCCCGTCTCTCAGCATGGATAAAATTTTCTATTTTGGATAATTTTTAACTTTTCAATAGTGAATAATATGCATTTTCTTGGAAATCTGCCTTTCAGCAAAAGAACAATAACCTTAACTTTTTTAATAGCCTTCATCGTTCAGCAATCATGCCGAGAAGATTAATAGTAATAGCCATATTTTATTATTTTTATAGCAGGTTGTAAGGGAAATGAATGTTAGTTTCTGTGTCAAATGAAGGTCACCCTGACCACCACTTGTTCTAGGGAAATTGTAGTGCAACTGGTGCTATAGTTCAACTGCAGGTAACATCATTAACAAGGAAAGGCTAAAAAGAGCCTTAAGAATTCAGTGTACAAAAAAATCTGCAATGCCCAAACAAAATCAATAGCACAGTATGAGAAACGGCATAGCAAGTGAAATAGCTGATCTGCTGGCTCATTTAGAAATACTTCATCCTGACCTGAAGTTTCAGCTAAAGGAAATACGAGTTTTTCACCTAAACTTGTGTTCATTTTTTTAATGAACTCCAACCTGACTGGAAAGGGCCCAAGTCACCTAATTCTGCCTCCTGGTTGTGTTTCTTCTCTCTTTGGCCTGCCCAGTTTTGTTTGGGCTGCTCAGGAGGGCAAGAACTGTGGTGTGCTGCAGCCGGAGGGTAAGATTTGCAGCATTGGGTCATGGGGGGGGGGGGTTGGCTGGACAGGGGAGGGCACCATGGGCCACAACACAACATAGGCAACTTGATTTTAAGGAATTCTGCTGGTTTGGAGGTCTTTTTTTTTTTTTTTTTTTTTTTCCTGGACATGGGACACATCTGTCTGTTCTGGGGCTCAGGGTAGGTATGCTCCTCGAGCTGTAAGTGAAGAAGGAAAAGATTGGGGGTGGGAGTGGGGCAGGGTCCCCAGTGAAAATCATGGACAAAAGAAGATCCCAGGTATTTCTGCTGTGGTGTTGGGGCACTCTCACCCTGGCATATGAGCTCACTGTACCTCAGAAAGCACCTTGCTGCTGTAAGCGTGGTTCAAGCTCCTTCTAAACACAGCTCTGTTCTGGATGCTCACACCAACACCAGTGAAAGCTTTTGGGGCAGTTGCTCACACTAAACACCTGTGAAGTCTTTTGGAGTAGTTTTTCTTCCCCCTGTGCATGCAACCTTATGGACAGACTGTTGTGTTTTCTGTCTTAGCCTGTTCTGAAAATCTCCATATTTGCAATCAAAGTCAGAACTGGGCTCCTCAGCTGTAGACAAGCTGCTTGAGTTGATTCCTCTTCCAAACTCAACAATTGCACAAAATGCTGATAAAAAAAAAAATTTAAAAAACCAACAAAAAAAAGGGGCCACAGGAGGTTCTCATGAGTGCCTAATGACCACATGTGTTCTCCAGCCTGATAAGTAGGTTTTAAATGGAGTGGAGCCTGGTGGCTGTATGGCCTTTAATTGTACCCCAGCGCTAGACCAGCTTGGATTGTGTGGAGCCCAGTCGGATTAAATCAGGCAAGTTTGTGGCTGCCAGTTTTGGGTTGTGTTCCAAAACCCATGCCTTCTCTTGTCTTACTGAGTATGGCTTTGCCTGTCTTGCTACTAAGTGGTGTTTTTATTATAGTTGCTGTTGAATCACAGGCAATGGAGGGGGGAAGAAACAATGTAGTGGGTGTGATATAGAATAGAAATGATCCTTAAAATATGTTGGGGTGGAACAGCAAAGATTAGAAGACTATAGCAATTGTCTCTTTATCTGTAAGAGTTTTTCCCCACCCAGAATCAGTCTTGAGAATCTTCCTGCTTTTTCCAAAAATAAAGGCCCTCTTGTATCCCAAACACTTCAGAGTAATTTCATCTCTTGTTTAACTCCTGGCTAATAATTTCATCTTTCATTTCCTCCTATTGTTCCCCCTGGCATGCATCCCATCTATTATAAACCCCAGATATCATAAAGTAATTTTTTTAGATTTAGGCAGAGGGAAATAAGAGTCAGGTGGTTTGAAGTAAGGTTTTTATAGCAGCACAAGTTCTGGAAGCATTGCACAGAGACTAGTATTAAAGAAATAGCTCCATGGGAGGAAACTGGAGTGAGGAGACAAAGCAGCCCTAGCTTTCTGTAAGAGCTGTATTACTGCCAAGGCAAGGGTAATTGCTCCTATTTAGGACTCTAATGCAAAATGGTGCTTTGCAGGCACTAAGAAGAGATATGAGGTTTTCACGGGTACAAAGTAGCCACTAGATAAGTACTCATGGGAGCTGAGCTGTTCTGAAAATCTATAATTACTGCACTGAAAAAGCTGGCCGCAAAAGAGCTCATTTACAAAATTAAAATGTCTGCAAATATGGCTTTTGTCTCTGTGTCTGCACGCACAATGTCAGAAACTGCAGAGTCTATCAGCTGGACTTGAGTATGTGTTTCACAGCAGGGATTGGGCTCTGCTATGTCATATCTCAAGATATTGTGTGATTTCCACATCTTCCTTCTTTCCTCCAAGAGAAACAGTTCTAAGACTTTGTCTCCCTTTTGTCTTACGAAGGTGGATCAGAATTCCCCAAATATCAGCAAAATCTGGATTAGAAGGCTTGTCTGAGTGCTAAACGCAGTATTGCAGCTCTGCTAATGAACCCCTCCGGGTGTGTTTCTTTTCCCTGCTGTACCCATAGCACAACATTTTGTCTACCAGGATGCACCAAGGTGTGCGAGTGCTCTTTGGCCGTTTAGACAGAGTAGGGTGATGGGGCTTCCTGGAGGACGTGTAAAATAAGTCCTACTGGCAAAACTAGAGAGGAAGCAGGTGGAGGAACAGGCGGTACAGATACTGTGATTTTTAATTGGTGTTCCTCGTTCAGCTCAGAAACAAAAAGTATAACACGTGGGAGGTGGGATGCTGCATCACAAAATTGCTCCAGGAGTCCCAAATCATAAGAAAGCCTCTACAGATGAGACTTAACTTTGAAGCAGGAAATCTGGGTGCTGTCCTGGGCTGGCAGACCTATTTCAGTCACTGTGGGTTTTCTCTCCTTGCTCTGAGACGTAAGGGATGCCTTATAACCTGTAATGCTGGCTGTACTTTGATGTGCAGAACTCAAAGTTAATTAGAGAATATTCCTATAAATCACAGCTTTTCACCAAACTCTTCATCTCCCCTACCTCAGGGCCCTGAGCCAGAAGGATGGCTGACACTTTGCAGGCATCTGCTGCCATTGTGGCTTTGAACGTTGTAAGAGCCACTCTGCCAGTCCCAGGGAGGCTAAAGTTGCTCCTGAGAAGATTTTTCACAGGTCACCTCACCTCCTGCACCAAAAGCAGCCCTGACAGGAACTGAAGGTCAGAAAATTGCAGTTTGCTTTTTCTGAGGAATTTTTCATGGAAAGGCTGCTAGAGATGAAAACTTAGGTTTAGAAAGTGTATAAGAACAATAAGGATACAGCAGTGGCTCTACCAGGTCGGTCCAAGATCCAGCTTTATTTGAATGTGGGATGCCAATACCAGAGGTAACAGTGAAGGCATCAGAAAAAGATGGAAGATGCCTCAGGGAGAGTTAGGAAATAAACAACCCACGATGTGAATTTGCCATTAGCTAGTCCACGAGATGCATCTTTCTCTTGTGTCTGTCAAATATTCTCAGTGAATCCAAGCTTACTGCACCTTGGTCTAAATGTATGTTTTCATACAGAACTACTGTGGGGCTGAACGTCCATTTCTCCCTGAAGAATTATTAGGGCTAATAACAAGGGAGGTGCGATAGCTCTGTTTTACACCAGTTGTGTGAACCTCTTTGAGGGATGCAGGAATAAGGTTTCTGGTGGCGCGTTGCTGCGATGACTTGCAGAGTGACGGTTCACCGTGCCGATACGCTGGGTGTTGTCAATGACCTGTGTATTTCCAGCAGCTCTCTAGGACTTGCGCTCGCTGAGCTGTTGAGGTGTCATCCCGAATCTCTTGACTCTTCCAGCACTTCCAGCGGCTCTGGTGTGTTTAGGATTAGTGTGCTAGGACATAGGCCTGGCCCTACAAGGGTTAGCTTTTTAAAACCTTACTGTTCTGGATTAATTGTTGTTCACCTGCAACTGTGTTTTGGATTTAATGAACAGTTATGATGATAACCAGATTCTCACTCTTTACGGAAAGGCAGCACTTCATAAATACTGAAGTGTGTTTTTTCTACATCTGTGCTGGTTTCCTACAAACCTGGAAATGAAATTATGTGGCTGCTGTCATAGGACTGTAGCTATTGAATAGCTATTGCTAACAGATTCATCCAAAATGCATAAATAAAGAAAGGAATTCCATATGGTCTGGAAAAACAAACAAATACCACACAAATGTGGCACGGTGTTTCTTGGAGGAAACAGTGTGTTTGCGCTTTTCTTCTTGCAGTATGAAGATACGGCGATATTAAAACAAAAGCCCTGCTATCTTCAGCTTTGTATCACCTTCTTGACCTCCCAGGGCTTGTTCCGCCGGTACCTCTACCTGTTGTGTGCTGGTGGCTGAGGTTCCCTGAGTATCTTTGATATGTTGTGTACCGTGGTTTATTAAGAATGGCAACTTGCAAGGAGAAAATGGACAAAATCTCTGTTTTGGGACTGCAAGAGTTCAGTTTCCAAAAAGGGCCAAAATCATCTCATGTGTCTAACAGTCCTGGTGCCTCTGAACTGTGGCACAACACTTGTGAAATCAGCCGGGTTTTTTTGTTTTGTGTGTATTTCCCCTCGATCTCTCTGGAACGACGGGTAGAACTGGGAAGATAGATAACAAACGGGAAGTTATTGGAGCACAGGTGGAATACAAAAATCTAAAAAGAAATAAATTGCTGATGTTAAGCTGCAACAGCTAGTCAGGGCTTCTTAGAGGATGTGAGACACAGGGAGAAAACAACTGCAGGGCCTTTTAGAAACATCTTCTAGGATATTTCTTAGCCAGCTGTAAGTCAGATTACATTATTTTAAATCTTACTTAAATCCTAAAGTAAGTTGATATAGCTCATGAATTCAGAATGGGTGTTTGGGACCAATCGCTTTCATGTAGCTATTGGTGTTAGCTAGTATTATATAATATTATTCTGAATTTTGCAGCAGGATTCCCATCAGCTTTAGATGGCGAGTGTTGTGGTTTAACCCCAGCCAGCAGCTAGGCACCACGCAGCCACTCGCTCGCTTGCTCCCCCACCCACCCAGTGGGATGGGAGAGAGAATCGGGGGGAAAAAAGGAAAACTCGTGGGTTGAGATAAAGGCAGCTTAATAGGACAGAAAGGAAGAAAATAACAACAACAATAATAAAAGAATTGGAATATGCAGAAGAACTGATGCACAATGCAATTGCTCACCACTTGCTGACTGATGCCCAGTCAGTCCCCGAGCGGCAATCTGACCCCCAGTTTATATACTGGGCATGTCGTCACACGGTATGGAATACCCGTTTGGCCAGTCTGGGTCAGCTGCCCTGGCTGTGCCCCCTCCCAACTTCTTGTGCCCCTCCAGCCTTCTTGCTGGCTGGGAATGAGAAGCTGAAAAATCCTTGACTTGGTACAAACGTGACTGAGCAACAACTGAAAACATCAGCGTGTTATCAACATCATTCTCACACTCAATCCAAAACATAACACTATACCAGCGACTAGAAAGAAAATTAACTCTATCCCAGCCAAAACCAGGGCAGTGAGTTTGGTTCAGTTGTAAAAATGATAGAAATGGCAAGAGCACAGAGTTTCCTGAAAGCATCACAGCCACCCCTGAGATACAGGAAGATTAGAGAGGGCCAGGAGAAGGGAAGGTCTTTCAGAGAAGGTGGTAGTAAAAGATATTTTTGGGGGGGGTAACTTAAAATGGAGCAAAAGGAAGGAGAGAACAAAATCTGAAGTATTTTCAGCAAGGGAAGATTCATGGAGAAGGGTTTTTTCCTCTTGTTGTTCTTGGGTTTTGTTTTTTATTATCTGGTTGAAAGTCCTCAGGAGAGCTGTGAAAAACTAACTAAAAATTTTATAAAGAAAAATTGGTTGTTTCACTGCAGAACTTGAGGAAGGGAAGCCTGCCAGTGAGAAATTCCTGGAAATGTGAGACACCAAAGGAAAAAGCCTTATGGTGAGAGAAGCAAGAGTTGGTGGGTTGTCCGCAGCTGGGGCTTTCTGGGGATCCTTGGGGGTGGAAGAAGATATGAAGATGCTGGTCTGGAGCATCATCGAAGCTGTTATGTGGCTTGAAATCATCATGGCAACAAGTCAGTGCTGAACACAGAGTGACCTGGAGAGATGACCAGAAGTCACTATTCTCATCCCCTCCACCTCTGCGCAGCGGACAGTCTGTTATAAAGGAGAGGCTGGCCCAGGGTAGCAAAGAGTTAAAAACTACAAAGAAAAATCTAGGCAGATTAAACATTAAATTATTCTGACACTCATAATATTAAACAGTCAATTATTTACTAGTGGCACCAGAGAGAGCACATGAATTCTCTAGATCAGAACAGATGCAGTGATGCAGTCCAGGCTATTTTTAATAGTAAAGCTTTGGACACAGTGTGCTGAATCCGATGTGTCTCATCACTACTTGCATCATTTAAAGCTTTTATAAACAGCCATGCTTTTTCTGGAGTCAGACATTAGGCAAGCACTTGGGCAGCACCATGGCAGAGTGACGTAGCAGCGTGATAAACATTTGCAGAGGTCCAAGTAGGGCCTTGAGATGGCTAAATGTTTGGGAAAACAGATTATGTGGGAAGGAAGGGTTGTTATGGGACTTGGAAGGCTGTATTGGCTCTGCCAGCAATGTGCAAGAAGCAAATTCTCTCGAGCTTCCAAATTCCCAGAGTCCTCTTGCAGTCGGTGCCAATCAAAATAGGAGCAGGTTGCTGAAGAACTCTTTCAGCAAAGGGTAATGTATTTCTTCTGCTACTTGTAGCAATAGCAGAGGAAACTCCTGCGAATGTCAGGAGGCAGCTGTACGAGGCAGGACGCCCCTTCTTCCCCCTGCCTGTGTCGGCTGCGTGGAGGCGAGTTGAACTGCCAAGCGCTGACTCTTCCTCTCTCCTGCAAGATTGCTCCGTTCACATTGTGCACGCAGGAGTGACCGCGTGATAATCTTGTCAGAGCTATGCAGGGAGCAATTTTTAATTGACAGTGTGTTCTAGTATAAGTTGCCCTAGTTTTTAAGCAGCTGTACCTCTTGTGTAACAGAAGTACAGCTCGGAACGCGCTTCCTTGGAGACTTTGCGTTGCGAAGAGCTGCTCGTAGCATTACTGCTGCAGGAGGGGGCCTGGGTATTTGAGGGCGTGTGGTGGTGGTTTAGGTTCCCTATTTCTCCTCTTAAACGTGACTTCTGGAGCTGACCTGCAAAGCAATACAAAGATGAACTGTAAGGAACTAGTGCAGTTGATGTGGGACCCCCTACATGTACTACAGCGACCTGCTTTTTGGGATGCTACCTGTTGTGGATCCTTGGAGGAGAGGAGCTTGCAGGTCCTGTAGGAAGGCAGTACAGCAAAAGAGGGAAGAGCATTTTGTTCATGCATGGGACAACCACCTTGTGTTCCCCATATTACCTCTGTGCAGGCTGCAAACTCTTTACAGCTGGGATAGACGTTTTGCTGGTTTGGGTGCCCTGGTCAGTGTAGTGGACTCTCATACCTAACTGGAGTGGAGAGGCAAACTGAAATATGAGTAACATCAGAAAACAGGCTATCTAGCTGACCTCCAAAGTAATATTACTTAACAGCAGCAACAAATGCACTGACAAACCATTGGAAAATTTACACAAAATATGAAGCAGTAACTGTATGATTTAAAACCAAAAGGGCAATTGATGTTCAGAGTCTGTTCCCAAGTGCTTTTGTCATCATCTGTTACGAGTGCTCTATGCCCGCCCAACTGATGCAATTCCCATGGATGTCTTGGCAGTACTTCAGTTACATTCCACCCCAAGAGAGATGACCCTTGCTTCACTAAGAGGGGGGAAAAAAAGTCCCTCTCAGGATTCAACGACCCTGTTCCAGTTTGACCATGTACTTTCTGATGGCTTGCTGAGGTCATATGTGTTGACTTACCCTATTTCTGCGTAATAAAAAATGGCAAATCTCTTTGGAGAGAGCCCAAGGCTCTGCACTCACTGAGCAGCATCAGACTGCTGAGTTGTGCCTCTTGTTTCGACAGTTCACACGATTCTGTGACTTGTTTCCATAAGCTGGAGCAAAGAGAAATGCAAGGCAGAGGTCAAAATGGAACAGGGAGAAGGTGCTACTTCTTGCCATGAAAAGCCATCCTAAACAATTCATCTGGGATCAGAAAGGTCACGTTGTAGA
Organism: Astur gentilis; assembly: GCF_929443795.1. NCBI lineage: Eukaryota > Metazoa > Chordata > Aves > Accipitriformes > Accipitridae > Astur > Astur gentilis. The sequence goes on along the minus strand of NC_064902.1, from coordinate 17,260,887 downwards.
GTAAATAAAGGGAGTCAGCATTGACAGCAGTTCTTTCCTACCAACACAAAGAAAGGAAGAGAAGATATGTTCTTGAAGCGTGTGTCAGCAGCAGTAAGAGATTGGTTGGTGAAAGTGGAGTTTATAACTGTTGGCTTATGAAATGTAAAGATGAAAACTATGGAGAGAGAGAATAAATCAAATCATGAAAATACAGAAAGAGAAATAAAGGGGGGAAAAGTTGCAGAAAGGAGGAAGAAAATATACCTCAGGGAAGAAGACAAAAGAATAGTGAAGATCGTGATCAGACAGAAAAATTAAAAACAGAAGTTGAAGAGTGATGCTCCTTTTCCCATTAGATGCCTAGATCAAAATTGAAAACTAGGTGTTTGCAAACAAAGTGGGGAACTGGGATGCTATTGTCAAGAGAAGGAAAGCTTTCAAAGAACTCTAAGACTGAGAGAGATTGGAAAATTTCTTGCCTATACTGTTGTCAGCCTCTGTCTCTTCCCCTCATCTCATTCCTGCAGTGTTGTGTTGCTCGCTCAATCCATCTGGTGCACCGGTGATAATGGAGTAAGGAGGAGAAAAAAAAAAAAGAAAGAGAAGAGCTTTGGCTCTGCATATTAACACAGAAGTCAGGACTTCTGAAATTTTCTTCATATTTTTTTCCCAGCTGAAAATTACAGACAACTTTAAATAGAAACAGTTGAAATGTGATGTAGCTAGAACTTCCTTCATGCACTGCTCCCTAAATGGAGCTCTAGACAATGTCACAGTGCCATGCTTCAATCTTTTTCTTTCAAATGACTTCTTTTTTTTAAGCATATGTAGTGTGGAGAATCTCTACAAAAGTCAAAATGGGAATGCCTTGCACCCTGTCATGGCTTTGTTTTGATACAAGGAAATAAGAGCTTGCACTAAGAGAAGTCTCCTAGCACCACTGCTGCCCTTAGTCCTTGAAGCAGGTTTCTCCTCAGCTGACTACTGCTGCTGCTGCTCGATGAATCGCATCAGCTTCATTGGCACAAACCATTAGAAAAATATTTCAAATATAGAGAATTAAATGGCTGATGTAGTAGACTCAGAGCACCTGAAGATGTTGGCTACCTCTCATCCAGTAGCCCGATCTAATTTTAGGAGCCATCCAAATATTTGCACCTCTTAAAGCTTTACAGAATAAAAGCCTTTGCTATGGTGCTATGGAAAATGTGACCACGTTTCGTAGGGATCCAGCTGAACGAGCAATCCTCAGGACTGAGATCACTGAGGGTATGGCAATAGGGTCTGGCTGTGCTAATGTGCAGATGCTGCAGCCTGTGCTTGTTACAGCTAAGCAGCTGGTTCATTGTTTATAGGATACTGTGACCTCGGTGTAGAAGTGCCAGAGGAGAAAGGGGTCTTGCAATCTCCAGCAAAAGGAGCATGAGGACAGAAGAGTGACAGAGCAGTGTGGCAGAAAAGGAATAACACAGAAGGCTCGCAGGAAAAGCGAGTGAGGTATTTTCTGTCTGGATATACGCTGTAGCAATCAGCAACAGCCCTTTTGAGAATGAATGACTCCAAGTACTGGCTGTGATAGAGGTTTTAGGTTTTGCAATCCCATTTCCTTTAAATAAAACTGTTGATTCTTTAAATGAAAACCTCTATTGTAAAGACAAGGAAGATTTTCTGTTTGCCTTACTTCTGGGATAACTACTGATGTACTGTACCTGGGACACAGCAAAGGACTTGCATTTAGGGAAAAAAGTGCCAAATGGGAGATGAACTGCAGCAGAGTCTAGGTCTGCTCGAAACCCAGAGCACTCAAAAATTCAGCATGTCCTCTGCTTGCCTATCCTCCCTGTTTTGATACTCGTCCACAGCTCTATGTTTCCTGTTGGTTTCATTTTGCCAAATACAAAAACTTTGGCATGGCAAGACTACCAGTGATGCACTAGGACTGTTTAAAATGGATGGTGGTTTGTTTGGTTTTTTTTTAACATGCTCTGCAAAGGCCATAAACTAAACCTGACTTTTTCTCCGTGTATTAAGCTCAGCTGCTGCTTCCCTTTCTGATCTAATCTGCAATAGGTGGTTGTCATATCCTGAATACTTTTCCACCTGGATCTCTGTGGTTTCTGTAAAAACTCAGGCATTCTTACTGGAGAAATACAATATGCACATAAATCTGGCATGCTGTTCATTACAGAAGCCTAAATCCTACATCATCCATCCCATGACAAAATCTGAGCACTTGCAGCAATGTACTGTCACAGACTGCATCTCCAGAATATAAGCACCACAAACTTTGCACTTTCTGGAATAAACACTACAGCTGAAATGTGAAAATATTTCTGCAGACGCTGCAGTGTCACTGCAGTGAAAGAACAACGCTGTGTTATTGATTCAGCTGAAATGCTTCTTGCAGAGCAAGCATCAAAGCAAGGCTGTTTTATCAGTTTACATACTTTAAACTGAGAGTTTATTTCTTGCGTAATCCTCCTCGAGGCGCTCTGGTGGCTGAGCAGAACCATTGCCAGAAGCGTCTGCTTCCTGCTCTGCAAATGTAATTTCTGCTCCCTTCCCTCTGTTTTGGGGCTGACTTCTGTGACTTCTCTATATGCGCTGTTGCTGAACCTGATAGAGGGCTTTTTTTTTTTTTTTTTTTTTCTTTTATGAAGAAAACATGGATTTGGATTTTTAAGGGATTCCTGAGTTTAGACAAAACCAGCTGGTTTGCTGCTTTGCGATCATCTTGTCTCATGCGATGAAAGTGCGCTGGAATGAGGGACGATTTTGTCCATGCGCAGAGGATCACACTGGGGCCAAAAACTACTGTGTCTTGCTTGACTGCAGGTCTGCTGCATTGCATTTCAGCCATCTGTTCATCAGTCCCTCTAGCTGTAAAATAGCTTTGGTAAAAGTGATTAGCTGTGAGCATTTTGAGACCAGTTGGTCTCTACCAGCCAGGTCTGACTTTGGATAGTGTGCTTTAATGCAGCAGCACTCCTACAGCACGATATCCTTACAGATGTCTCTTCTCCTGTGTCTGTGCTCTCCTTTCAATATTAAGATGGACATGGACATCCTATAAAGGTAACTTATACTTTCAACCAATAGTGAGGACCATAAAAAGAAGCTCTGTAACCATACCTTTGCATTGAGTCCAGCTCAGAGAATCTTCCTTACGCGAACTTCATGGGAGGGGTATACCGAGACAAAGATGAAGCTGTTTTAGGATGCAGGTGAGGTGGGCTCCTTGCTTTCAAGGGTGAGCTATCTGCCTCGGGTGGGAAGTCTGTTGCAGTTCCCAGCAGAGCAGGTGTTTTGCACATGAAGGCTTTTCCCCTGTGTAATATTCACAGGTCACTGAATAGCTGGATATTTCTGTTGTCTTGCTTGCAGTAAAACCTGAGCAGTGTAGACCTGAGTCATGCTTACAGAGACATGCTTGAGCACTGACTAGTGGCCATCTCCTGTGGTCTCCTATCCCCATGCCCTCCTCCCAAACCCAGAGTGAGATTCCACTTGTATGTTTTGGTTTACACGCAATTAATGTAGTGTCTCCCAGAAAATAATGGTGCCCGAGCTAAGAAACGGTGTGTTACCTTTATTTCATACTTATGTTGAAGCCCCCAGAGTTCAGTTGCTGTGGGACTGGTCTAACACCAGGCCCCTCTGGCTCTGCTGAAGAGAAGGGTGCTCCCTGTCCCCCTTTTTGGATTGGGGGCTGTTTTCACCTCTGCTGTTGTTGTTCCCCCCCCCCCCCCCCCCCCCCCCCGCCTTCTGAATTGTTTGTCCAAGATAAAGCTGCTAACATCTATTTTCATTGTGCTGGATAAGCCCGTGTGGCAGTTTCGAGGAGAGAGAGAACAAGCGCAGCGATTCTTTTTTGGGACACTTTGTTCCTAAGCGCAGGAAGTTGTAAAATTGCTGATAATGAGCTAGTTCATTCATAGCTGATGCCAGAAATGACTGCCTTCTGTCAAGGCACTATCTTCATGGAAAAAGAGCTGAGGATTGAGAAAAGCAGGGAGTTGTCAGTTCTGCGTCAGTTATAGTGGATGCTTTTTTGCCTTGAAGTTTGTTATCTTCAACTATTTCCCTCAGAGGAATAGGTAGTCTTGGTCCAGGCTGGGCTCTGCTCACTTTTTAAATAATTAACAGTATTCTTCCAGTGCAGTTTCGCTGTTGTGGATTCTACCAACCAGATGCCAAAGGTTATTTTCCGAGCTGTTGTAAATGGTTGACATTTCAGCTCCTGTATTGTTACTGAGGTGTTCCGAGTCGTATTTTCTAAATGTATTTCCCAACATCACAATAATTCTATATTAACTTCTCAAAATGCAAGAAGGTGCGTTAGTCCATGGCAGAAAACATCCCAAGACCGAAACATGATTCTTGGCACTAAGCAGCCATGCTGCTTTTATGGGTATAACTTAAATCAAACTAAGTTACGGGCAAATGACAGTATGTCTCATTTCAGCAAAAATTTGTTTCGTGTTTTTGCATTGAGCGTAGAAAGACAAAGATTTGTTTTCTTGAAGAGCTTCCTATTTTGTGTACTTAACATACTTGTGGAAAAAAACAAATGATCTAGGGGGGTGGATTTTGGTATTAATTCTATTTTCCCATCTTAGGTCTCACACAATATCTCTGGAAGATCAGGAGCTATATCCTGACTTCAGGGAGGATGGCTCATGGTTGTTTCTGGTTACAGGCACATCTGGGAATCTAAATTTCACAGGACACGCTGGAGTACAGATTACTTGCAACAAGGGCACGTTGACCGAAACTTCTTTCTTTCGCTACCACTTCTTTTATTTTTGCGGGCATTTTCTAGGAGTAGCCTTGACTATAAAATTGCTGTTAGTTCATTCCTCCTCCATTTGGTTGTGGCTTCCCTCCTGAGACTTGCAGTGAAGGTCATCATTAAATTGGCTGGAAGGCTTGCAAAGGGCAGATGATGTGAGGAGGTGGCCCTGTAAGTCAGGGTCTCCTTTCCAGGGTCCTGTGTCTTCTCTCCTCAAGGTATCAGCTAACGTTGCATGGAAGCGGGAAGCACGTTGTACAACGTGGAACCCTGACCCTAAATGCTACTGATTTCCTATTTGCCAGTATCTACTGGGGGGAAGAGGGCTTGAGGGACTTCAGGCCAAAATCATTCAGGACACTTGTTCTGGTAGTCTCCTTGCCTTCTCAGAAGGGCCCTGGCTAAGCCATGAGACAAGTGCCTCTCATCGTGACTTTCCCACACAACTTCTCCCCTCTATCTTGCTAACATTGGGTTTGGATGGATGAAGAGCTGCTCTTCAAGGCAGGACAGACATCCGGAATAATGCTTTTTCAGCCAAAGCAAAGAAAATCTAGTCTTTCCAATCAGACTGAGGTTCTTGCTGCCTCAGGTTTGCTGATGCAACAGTTAAATTTACCACACTGCCTTAGGATGGACAAGTGGCAGTGAAATTGTAATGGCTACTTTGACTTGTGCTGTGTTAATTTGGTAAACACATTTATGTAACCCAGGGTTGTGCTTAACAGGATACGATCTAGGAGTTCAATGTTTATATACGATAACATGTTGGTATTTTTGTTCTGATCCTTTTGTATTTAAGCACGAGCTTTAGAAGACCTCACTTCTTAAGATAAAAATATCTGCCCCTCTTTGTGTTAGTGAGACTGAAGAATGAGAGGAGTTCTTCGGTTCAAAAGAAGTTGTAGAATTCATCTTGGTCGCACGGAGAGGTCTGAAGCTGGGGTCTGGTCTAGTTCTCTCCTTTCCAGTGTTTTGCAATAGAAGTAGATGCAGAACAGCCAGCTACTGGGGAAGAGGAAAATCTGCTGTCACTCTAGCAAGCTCAGAGAGACTCCGGGTCCTCCTACAAGCTCTTACTGGGTCCCTGAAGTTGGTTTATGCTTCTAGACAGATATACGGCTATGTTGCAAGGAGGGAAAGGCTCTTTACTGTTAACAGTCCACACAGATAAGGATTGCTGGCTGCCAGAAAACCAGTTTTTCAGAGTAAGGAAGTAAAGCCAACAGGATTGGTGACAAGGGCTTGCCTTTCCTAGACAGGATTCATCCCAGGAGAGCGCAGCGCACAGTAGTCAATGGCTCTGACAGTGCTGCAGCAGAATAACCATGAACCTGGAATACTTCCTGGCCTGTGAGTACTATGGAGATTTTTTGTAGCCTCTAGCAATGGCTTTTAGGAGGAGTCGTTGGACATGGTGCAAAGTAATTTAATGGTAACATTCTAGTAGCGTGTGTGCATGCTATACTCTGGTTGAGAAAGTGATGTGATCCTTTTTGACACATAAGGAGTTGAAGCCCTCCTAAATGTGCCTTGCATGTGTTTTTAAAAGAATTAAATTGCAGGACTGGATTATCCCATAGAGAATATGTGTCTCTTCAGAAAACAAATTGAAATGTAATGGTTACGTGTACTGTAGGTTAATTTTGTTCTTCTGCGGTGATAAGCCTGTTCAGTTATGGATAGCTTTATGCATAAATCTCAGTACATATGCCAGTAGAGTCATACACTTCTGTTGTTGCAGTTGCTCGGTTGTGCTGCTATAAATTTAAGCAGGATTTGTCCAAGTAAAAAGAAAATGTATATCTAATCAAATTCCACCTTATTTTGTTCTCGGGTTCAACTCTAGTGATTTCAGCAAAGAGATGACTGTTACTAACATCAGGCTTTGGCTTTGCTGTGTGGCTTTGCAGGAGGTTTCAGCAAAGCAAGGCTTGCCACTACTCACTGCAGAATTTCTGTCACTGGGAAAAGTTGTTATATTCACACAGGGAAAGACATTCAGTTAGAAGTTGTTTTTTTATTTGCAGCGATTTTCAAAGCAGCACAGTTGACAGAATTAACTGTCCCCCGTTAATGGAATGTGAATGTGAAGCTGCTGAAAGCAGCTGAAGAACCAGGGGAGCTGGGAAATCTGCAGCCCATTGGCTGCACTAACAACACAGAGAAACATCTGCACTGCCAGTCTCTCAATTCTGCTGGTTATGCTTAATTATTTAGAGCAGAGTGAGCATTTGAGTCCATTTTTTTTCCTTCCTCTCAGAGCAGATGCATTAATATTTTCCTGGTGATTTGTACAGATAAGGTAGTGATTCCAAGTGCATTTCATGATGCAAGATATGCTTTTGGAGACTTTCAGATACTTAAGTGAAGTACACAAAATGATCTTGCTATTTCATCAATCAGTGTAAAATGTTGCCTGTGATTACTTTTAATGTAGATGTAAGTCTCTTGAACTGCTTGAAAAAAATGTTTCGAGTGTAACATATTGGTGCATTAAAAGTAAAGCACTGATCAGCGCAATGTAGTGCCAAAGTCAGTTTCCAGTTTTGATGGCGACAGTAGAGACCAAGCTGGGGATAGTGCTGAACACAGGGACTTTTTTTTTTTTTTTTTCACTTCAAGGAGGAAGCAAGCAAGCATGTAGAAAATGCTATCTTTTTCTGATTATAACAACTCGTATATTTATAGACTTTGTGCAGTGGAAACTACAACTATTTGTCATAGACTGAAACACACATGATGAGTAATGAAATGCATACATCTCAAAGTAACTTGATGTTCTATAATATTTTAGGAAATGTTCCAATAAATCATATACAGATGCATATCATTCGTTAAGAGGGCATGAGCCTCGGGGTTTTCAGTCCCAGGCTGGGCACTTATTTTCTTTTTGCTTGCAACAAATCTTTTGACTTTCCCATTGACTTATTGTCTCTGAGTCACTTTCTTCCCTGACACTAGTGTTAAAAGACCACTTAGTGATAGTCTGTAAAGTTAATTAAGGAACAAAGGTTCTACAGAAGTCAGGTGTCAGGTACAACTGTTAAATGTTGTATATTTGAAACACATGCATCAGATAGGACTCTTCAGACAATAAACTGTACTGAAGTGTCATCGATCACACAACCTTGCACGTCCCCCAGAATGGCACTTGGAGGTCAGTCTGCATTGCTCCAGAAAAACACTAACTTGACCATGTTACAAAGGCAATCTGCTTAAAGTGAAACATATGACAAGAAATATGGTCATGGTTAGAAATGATAGCATAAAAATGAGGATTTTGTACTCAACTGCTCTGATTCCATATTTGAGAAGAATCTGCTGTGGGTTCTCTGATGGTGTGCTCTCCTACATCGATCACACAACCTTGCACGTCCCCCAGAATGGCACTTGGAGGTCAGTCTGCATTGCTCCAGAAAAACACTAACTTGACCATGTTACAAATGCAATCTGCTTAAAGTGAAACATATGACAAGAAATATGGTCATGGTTAGAAATGATAGCATAAAAATGAGGATTTTGTACTCAACTGCTCTGATTCCACATTTGAGAAGAACCTGCTGTGGGTTCTCTGATGGTGTGCTCTCCTGCTCTTCTTCAAAGCAGCAGCCCCGTGTTGATGTGCTCTAGCTGGAAGATATGACCAGTAGTTATTGTCTGGAGTTTGGGATGGAGAAACCCTTAGGGTAGTTGCATCTCCCCATTAAACACAAAGTATCCCACACTCCTAACCTCCTCTGAAATCATCCATATCCGAGGCTGGTTCTCTGACAGCTGAACAAGCTCTTCATGCAGTGGTTGCCTTTTTTTCAGCATTTTTAATGAATAAAATGCTGATAGTTTGGGAAAATTAGCACAGGATGACAATAAAATGGTGGGTCTAGTTGTTTTGAGTGTCATGACAACCAGTTGTCTCATTTGAAGGCCTAGTTCAGAGTTTGATGACACCAAGAGTGCAATGCCATGAACGTATCTCCAACTTTGCTTATTGGTTTAAAAAAACAGGCTGAATCTTAGATGAATGAGGAGCTGCAGCATTCCTTGGATTTGTTGCTCTAATCAAGCATACGATTTGTTTTGCCAAGAATAAACAGGTGAAGCTTTGTGTAACTGACTTTGATAATTAAAAGTTAGAGGGTACGTTACTGGATGGAGTGTCCCCCTGAGATGTCAATGAGACAAAACACAACATATTTCATACAAAAACTATGGTGAGAAATAACCATGGAAACGGCATCATTTGAGCCTGCCTGGGGGTGAAAACAGGCTCTCCCCTGCCCCCGTTTTCCATTATCACGGCTCCCATGTGGTGGGAGGAAAGCGGGGACCAGGCAGCAAGACAACTGTGGGGTGTGAAGGAGCTCAGCTCTGTGGCATTGCTGTTCTTTCTGCAGCCAGGGTATGGCCGGGGCCATGCCCAGAGGATCATGGCCATTTTTCCAGCAGCAGAAAGAGGATCTGTGATTGCATGGCTCGGGGATTCTCAGTACTCTCCAATCTTGCAAGGATGGCTTATCCAAAACCTACGGGAGCAAGTGCTAGAGGGGAAAAGAAACTAATTTGAATGTCCTGGGTATTATTAGATGAGCAAGAGGGACTCCGTTCCTCATTTGCACAGTCCTGCTAATAAAGTGTATTATCGGGAAACCTGAGGGTCTCATAACCCATCCGCTGGCAGAAGAGCTCTCGCTCCTCTCATTAGAGCAATGGAGTGAGAGCTGCAATCAATTATAGAAGTGCCAAGGGTGATGAAAATTAGTTCCACTGGGGATTTGCCTTCAAATTTTCTCTCTCTCCCTGCCACCCCCCCCCCCCCCCCCAAAAGGAGGAGGAGAATGGATCAGAGAAAAACAAGGTATTAATTTTATAGAAAAGAAACAATTAAAAATGAAATAATGAAGGCACAGCTATCCTCAGACATAGATTGGCTGACCAGTTTGATGGGAGATGGGAAGAACATATATAGGACTAAAGACATGCCAGTCATGAAGCCAGGAGAGCTGAAGAATAGGAGGATATTGAAGAGTGTAGACACCAAAGGTGCATGGAAATGTCTTCAGGAAGGCATAATATAATTCAGGAGAAGAAAGCCTAGGTTAGATTCATTAGAGAATCGCTCAGGTCTCAGTCAAGACACCAAGAGCAGGCACTGGTGAGGTGGCTTAAGATGCCACCATTGCGATATGAAACATCTATCCAAGAGGAAGAGTTCTGCTGCTCACCTAAGCTCTTTTCTAAGCAATGAATTTAGTGAAATTTAGTTGCAGTTGCTTGTTTTCCAGGCTACAGTAGCTAATCATTTTTGTGTTTGAGTATGGAAAAAGGAATGGTAATAGCTACAGGCTCGATTTCCTCCCCTGCCAATCTTCCATGCTCACATAATTTTCTCTTGCATTCAGAGAGTGAAGGCTTTGGAAGGCTTTCCCCTAACGTCTGTAGAGTCATTGTGCCTCTGTATAATTTAAGAGCTTGTCTTGTGCAAGGCAGTTTAGCATATACAGCATTAAGCCAGTGACTCCAGCTCAAGTAGAAATGTTCTACTACATTTGTTCTAAGTATCTGTAAGATATTAACTCCAAAGTGCTTTAAAAGGGCAAGTTTCTAAATAGTGGGACCTGGGAAAGGTCTATAGGGACAGAAGAGAGAAAGGCACTTAGGAAGAGAGAAGAGCTGTTAAGGGAAGATCTCAATTTCTCTGTTTAAAAGAACCCAAAATTTCAAGAGGGGAGTGAGCTTGAGTTGGTTTGGATTAGGTTTTGTTTCTGATCGGTCTCTTCCTTGATATGCCCAGAAAAAACCAATTATGTTTAAATCTTTTGCGTGATACTATAAAATAAACATTTCAATTTGATGTGAAGGAGTTAAACAATGTGGTCACACTTGAAGACACTATATTAAAGTGCTGACGGATGTCCAGGTCCACTTTCCTCCATAATTAAAGCCCTACTTGAATAAAATCTGAAAGGTTGTTGCCAGATCTCTTCTTTCATCCTTCTTTCATTACGTTTGAGGTTCAGGTTTTGTATAAACCTTGGCAGAAACTTGAGAACCACAGTTAAATCCAGACTATATTTGACAAATAGAAACGAGCATGGCTGGGCACTTGTAGCCAAGTGCATGCTGGAGTTTTATGACTCTCTGCAATGGAGACTTCAGTCATCAGTTGTGGTGTTCTTTGAAAATTAGCTTCTTTCTCCCTTTCGCCCTCAGAATTCGGGTGTTTGTAATATGAAATTTAAATACTTTTATTTCTGTTGCAATATTGCACCCAAAGCTTTCAACACAAATATTTTATTTCTCTTTCATCTGGTTCTCACTCAAAAGTGTGAACTTTTTGCTATATTTGCTTCAAAACAGCAGTTTTGAAGTAAAATCTCAATTATTTTGTTGTGGATGCTCATTCTATCAACTCGGCCAACCTGATATGCTTTGTTCGTGACCACACTTCACGAGATCCCACAGAAATAAATCCATGTCCTCTACTGTGATTAGAATCTATTGCACTTTTTCTGCCGTATGACCTTGTAGCAAGGTCTTATCAGCCAAAGCTATGTTGTTTTATGCCTATTATCTTATATGAAATCCCTGACTGAGGTTTATTGACCCTTGCCTCCTGTTCCAGCTCTGTCAGGAGCAGGACTTCCATTTATTTGGAGTGCTCCTAGCAGTGAAGAGGTGGGGCTGGGGAACTGTTTCTAAGCAGTTACTATGCTGTGTATTAAATCAGCTGCTACGTACTAAATTTTTGCAATGAGTGAAAGGTATTTGCAACGCTTCTTTCTGCAAGTGTGGATTAGGTACCTAATATGCCCTCAGTTCCCTGGGGAATGCGGATGATGTGACATCCCTGGAAGGCAAGGTAATAATCACTGAAGTCAGATAGAAAACTTGTTCTATCTGCTGAACAGAAGGGTATCTGAATGGGTTTGTTAGTGCTAAATACACTAAGGACATGAAACACAAGCAGAGTACTGTGGCAGGGTAGGAAAAGCAGCTGAGAACAAGTCTAGCCTTCTCCACTGATCTGAAAAAAAAAAAAAAGAAAAAGAAAAAAAAAAGAAAAATCAGGACAGGTATTTGTGAACCATCTGAAAGCACACAACTCTAAAATCTTCACAGCTGGGATGGACTGGAGGTCCGTGCTATGATATTGCACTAAGTCAATGTGGGATATCTCCAGTACGTGATTATCTCCATGTAACCTGCTATTAAGGCTGCAGAGAGTCTCTGCTCTTCTGAGATTAAATTTTCCTTTGTCTGTTTTAAAAGGCTTAAGCACGATGTAGGGCTGGGTTGAATGCTCTATCCTGAGGTGAACTGTGCTCTTAGGAAACGCCCTGTAATTGTACCCAACCCGTGCTGGTTATTGTTCTGGAGCAGTCATGCGTGCTTATGTTTTAGTTTAACTGGGTGGGTGCTGTAAGATCTATAAAAGTTGGTAATCGCACACTTACAGGGGAGAGAAGTGCAGTTATTTAGTGGTTTTGAGAATATGATTTGCTTGCTGTCAGATAAGCATCTGCTACCTTTGTAAGAGAACTATTTCTGCTAGAAATTGTTGTGTTATGTAGCTGGTTTTAATGCCTGACCATTCTTGGTGCGTTTAAATAGAAGGGACATAGTCTCGCCTTCCTTTTCATTCATTAAAACCTTACTTCTAATTGTGGAAGGGTGGTTAGATCATGAGCAGGCTGGGACTACTCCAACGTAATATAACCCTAATGGCTGAGTATCTACAAGAATACATGTTTACCACAAACCCATCCACAGGAATCCTAATAAACAAGACTGTACCTAAAAACTCTGATTCCCGACTATGAAGGGAACAAAACCAAATGCGAGTCAATAGAAATAGAAATGTTGACTTATAGGTAGCGTGAAGCAGAAGGAAATGTCCAGATTTGTCCCGTAGAGCCGTGTGGACGCCCACTGGAGGGAAGGGGGTTTCCAGCCCGATGGGGCTGATGGCATGCGGTGGGGATGCCTGCCTTGGAAAGGGGACAGTGCTGACAGCTGGAGCTCGCAAATGGGATCCAAGCTGGGGGAAAAACTGAGTCTGAGTTTTGATACCTTAATATTTGAGGTTATGGACTGGTGCTGGTAGGGAGCACCTGCAGACATCCTTGCAAGCAGCTGCTGTGTTAAGCAAACAAAAACTTAGACTGAGACATGTTAGGAATAAACATTATCTCATATTGTTATTTTGGAAATACTTGAATGCTAATCCTTGCTTGATGTTGTTTTAAACTTAAAACCCAAACCCCCAAAATACTTGATGGTAGTGCATTACCTAAATTTCCTCCTGTTAGGCATTTTAAATTTGCTTCACTGCAGCTTCATTTTTAGTTAGTTCCTAGTGAGAATGATTAAGCAGAAGGCCATACCTAAGCTTATCTTAGGCATAATTTTTTTTCACTGCTACTTGCAACAACTCCTAAGTAATGCTGTAGGTACTGCAGAAAATAAATAGTGCGTGTTTAATTTTAGAGGAATTACATAAGTACGACAATATAAATAGAAAGCAGTGGAAAAAAAGGTTGCTGGTTCAGATGCTGAAGGCAGTGTAGCTGAGACAGTCTGGAGCTGAGCAGGGAGGCAAAGAAAGCCCAACAGCTTACCTAGAAGAGGGTTTGTAGGGCATGACTTCATGCCTTTTCTTTGGACCTAGGCTGGCCAGGCAGAAGCTAGGCTGAGCCTAACTCCCTGCTCTGGAGGAATGCATTAAATGCTGCAGGGGCACACCACAGGCTGTTCTAGTAACCCTGTGTTCTTAGAGAAGCAAATATTTTGGAGACATGCCAGACTTTGGCTATGTAAATCTTCTCTTAGGAAAGGGAACACCCACAGTAACCATGTATTTAAATTCCCAATCTGAAACCTCTGATACTACTCAAATTCTTTTTTTTTTTTTTTTTTTTAAATTCTTTTTTAACTTAAGCAATCATGTTGCAAATGGAAGCTATTAAATCTTTGGGCAACTGGAGCATCTAAGAGTGAAGTTCCTCCCTTCCTGCCCCAGCTGCAGACAGAAAGCTAACTCTTATTACAATAGTATTTTCTAGGCTCCTGTGTGTGAACGAAATAATGCAAACGGTTGAGTAACTCTCCCTATGGAGTTGCTAGAGGAAGTATTGGGAAACTGGAGTTCCTTACTTTCTTTAAAATGATCATCTTCCTCTGTACAGACCTCCTGACATGCATGGAGCAGTCTCAGCTTGAAATGTATCAGGATTCTCTAGGCTTTCTCTTTTTGTGCGGATTGCTTTTGTGTCACTCATATATCATATTTTTTCTTGGCAGCATGTGGTTTTTATACTGCTGCTAATGCTTTGTGGATGTCTGTTCTCAGTGCTTCCTTTGACTTTTTTTTTTTTTTACTAACTTACATCTGCATGGCAAACTTCAATTTTTGAGGTCAAACTGATTCTACTGGTCACCTTATGGGAGTTCATGAAAAAGAGTCAGGTTTGTGAGTCAAATGAGAAATTTGTTCCCCGATACTGTGGTTATGTTCTCCTGATTCAAAAACTTTTGCAACTTTCTTGATGACACTAGTCTGAATTTGTTTTACAGATGACTCAGGGTTTTGCTGTAAAACTTGTAAATTATCTAATTAGATTTGTACAAACTGTTCTTCTGGAATAAACTGGAGTCACTTGACCTTTGGGGCTTGTGCTGGTGAAGTGATTTACATTTTTGTTTTTAGGACTTCAGATTAACAAAGCAACTGAGTGTGTGCTGAACTTTGGTAGATGGGGAAATAGGCTTTCTGGGTGTTTTACTATGTATTACAGTACTGCAATGATAAGCTGCTAGCATCTTCTGCAAGCAATGGGAAGAAAGAAGGGTTTCTATAGTGGGATTCCTTGTCTTTTATAAACCCACGTACGTAAGATTTCTCTCTCTCTGCGGTGCCTGACTGGAGCGGGAGCACAGATTGCCATTTTACACTAAACGCCTCGCATTTGGGTGGCTGAAGGTGGGGGGGATTCATCTCTGGCTCTGCTGCTCCTGTGTGGAAGGATTTCAATTGCAAAGGAAGAATGCTGTTCAACAGGATTAAGAAGAGTAGCAGTAGGGCCTAAAGTGTCTTCTAGACTGATTATTGAAAGCCACAGGGATAAACTTCTGGTGATTTTAATAAGAGAATGTTCTCCTTTTAAGACCAGGTAACTCCAGCTGAGCCTACTGAGGTCACCTTCCAGCTAGATGATCTCTGTCTGTGGAAGGGGAATGGTGCCCTGAAGTGGAGGGAAAAGATTGTTACCTTGAATAAATGTGCAGTAAGTAGGACTATAAGTGCCCTGTAACTGACTCCAAACTTCTGTGTGTGCAGCTGATGGTAGAAGTTGAGCTAAACTCTGCTCAGGGCACCACGCGTTTGAGAGGTAAACCAGTATTTAACAATGATGAAGATTAAACGCCAGTGCCCCTCACTTGCTTCTGCCACGGCATGATGCAGTCCACACGTAGTCTGTTGTTTCTGTGATTTAAAATCAGCTTTCTCTGCTTCTCCCTGCTCCCCTCCGCTGTCAGCAGTGGCATTTTCCAGATCCCTTCCCAGGACTTAACTCACGCTCTGAGCCTGAGCAGTCCTGCCTCTTGGGCTTGCGTTGAAGCATCTGCCTTGGGTGAGAGATGATACACAGTAGTCTCCTTTATTTACAGGAATGTCTCTTTAATGAGAAATGCCCTCTAGAATTTCTCCCAAAGAATAGTCCGGCTTCTGTACTCGCACATCCTGTTCCCTGGGACACCCACGGAAAGGGCATATGGATTTCTCACTGCCCTGAGTGAAAAATGTTCCTGGTGAACATAAATTTTCGTCTGAAGTTCATAGGTATATTGGGATCTACGGCCTTTTTGTGTAGTTTGGAGTGCTGCTCTGCTCTTTGCCTCTGAAAGAGGGGTTTGATTTATAGTGGTTCTCTGTGAAAAATGGTAATACATGATTTATAATGGTGTTCTGCCAACAACAATGATTTCCCAAGTGCTCATTTAAGGAAAAAAAAAAAAAAAAAAAAAAAAAAAGGTGCACGGGGAGGCTCAAGCTGCCTGATAGATTCGAGGTCATCTCCGCCATGCCCAAAATCTTAAGCTGCGAGTACTTGTGGGAAGATTTGGAAGAGACATGGCTTTGCTCTGCAAAATTTGGCAGAGGCACACCATAAGCAGTACAAGACCCCCTGGGAAAAGCTGCAACCCTTTACGCACCCTCCCAAAAGGTCTAAGCAGGCTGTGGGGCTTCCCCCCACCTTGCTTTCCCCTCCCCACCAAGCACCTGTGAAATTCAGACCTGGATCACAGCGTCTGTGCTCTGAGCAGTCGTGTTTGGGTCCAGCCTTTGCGTGTGGAAGCTGCAGCTCTTGCTTAGGTGAGACAAAACCAGTGGCAGAGCTGGCCCGTAACGCTTGAGCGCTCTGAATGCATTATGTACTGTGACTTCAGGATGCATCTCCTCCTGCATTTGGGTAAAATCCGATGTTTTCTTATTTCCATGAGTGCTCTGGGGATCGCTTTGCTTCTGACTGTCAGATCAAATGGTTTGGGGCTTCTGGACGCTGGCTGAGGTTGGGAAGAGCTGTTGCGCATTGATATTTTGTTGTCGTTGTTCGGTAGTTTCCTTCATCTCGAATTTCTGATAAGATCTCTCTTTCTCTTTCCACTTAATCCCCTTCCCTTGGTGCGTGAGTTGGTGTCAGAATAAAAATGTATAGGCGCCTCTTGCTCTGTCTCCCTCCTGCCAGCACAGTTGGTGCTAAAGCCTTGTCTGAGAGAAACAGACCCCTTGGAGTGAATAAATACCTCTCTAATAAAGGGAAAAAATATTTTGCTCTCCCTGATGCCAAAGGGGTGTGCTTGCAATAGCAGCAGGAGGTCACTGTCTGATTCTCTGCCAGCACCTTCTTAGCCCAGTGTTTTCTAGGGGGAAGCTTTTGGCTTCAGTGATGTATTACTTGCAAAGATAAGGAATTGTGGCCTTTTCTCTACTGACTAGGCATAGCAAGTTTGTCTTGTTAAGAATATTTCATTAAAACTTTATCCATATGTTCTGCAAACTGGTCTTGTCATAACAGTGTCTAGATGCGTCTTTAAAATTGTCTTTATCCATTGGTTTTGATAACCTTCCTTGGCAACTTACCCTCTGTGCTGAACACTGTATTCATTTTCATGAGGAGTTCTGCTCGAGTGCCTGGGTCTCTCCTGGCGTTTTCATTTTTTTTTTAGTGAGAGGGTCAATAAACTAGGTAACACCAACTTATTTCATGTTGGCCAGGGCTTTAGATTTATAGTGCTCTGGTCGGACACCAAATAAGTTAAAATAAACCCCCGTCGTTTTGCCTTATCTCACTGGTGAAACACTGTCTGTAGGAGCTGAATTCATCCTCTTGTTTCTGCTGGTTTAGCTGTTCATTATTCCCCTGCCTTTTCTATTCAATGCATCCCAGCCTCTTGCACAGCAAAGCTCTTCTTTCCCATGCTTTGATTGAAACTTCCTCCCATTTCAGCTGTGCTTTACCAAGAGTACTTTGTCCTGAGCAGTAAAGGAAAGACGCAGCTTCTCGATGCTGGCTTTCGAAGCCCACGCTGAGAATTCTTGTTTTCATACAATAACAGCCTTCCTAAGGAAGGCAGTTGGATCGGCACGCACACGTCATCCGTGCCGTGTAAAGCAATGGCATCACTCGAGCTGGTATGATGTCCTTTGTTAATGCACCCTCTGGACCTATTTGCATTCATATGTACAGTAGGAAATTGTAAGGACTTCATGAGAGCTATAACCAAAAAAGCTTCTCAGGAGGGGATTCCTGGGGGCCTGTGTTGTTTCCAGTTTGGGAGGTTTGCATCTTGGGGGTTTTTTTGTTTTTCTTTGCTTGCAAATACTTCTTGAAAATACTTTAGATCAGGCTTGCATTTTTATTTTTTATTCTCTTTAAAAGATGTATTTGCAATTCTCAGCAGGATTTTTCTTTATGGTACTCTAGTGTAACAGCCACAGATAAAGCAAATGTTTAATCTTCAGTTTTTAAATTATCAGCAAACTTTGGAATTTTATTTTCCTTTTCTCCTAATGATGTACAAATACCTATAAAAAGGGCTTTTCCTTATTTTTCTCTTATCAGAGTCTTTTACCAATGGTTGCTACTGCTTCTGACCACTTGCTGCATCCTGCTTGTGAGACTGTTTTGTGTCAATATACTGGTTTGGGTCACCTGGGTGCTGGCATCCCTTTGGTACTGACAGAGCTGGCCTTGTAACCATAACCTGTCTCGGTAATGCCACGTATTACTTCCAGAGGAGTCCTTAAATTGGGCAACTTTAGCATCCCGCCACCTCACATCTGCAGCGTGCAGCAGTACCAAGGGGAGCTGGATTCAGCAAACCGCGTGCCTATGTCATCCTTGCATATTTGGAGACGTCATTTCTGGATACACTTGTATCCTAATCTGCTTCTCTGATTAAGCCTTCCTCTTGTAAATCTATTTCTGATGCAAGTGCTAGCCTCATGCACATGTTCTTGAATATTTTTCCATCATTAATTTTTAGTTTTATCCAGTGCCAGGCCTATTGCTGAAAATTCCATGCCTACAGATGCAAAGTAAGTGAACATGAATGTTTCAATAGTGACTTTAAGCACAAATCCCTGAATTCACATCTGTTTTATCTTCCCTGACAAGAAAAGATGACATTAAAGGAAAAGAGTAGGTAGGAGTAGAATTAACAGTTCTTGATTGCTTGATGCATGGAAGATAAGAATTTCAGATCTTCCCAGATTTCGTTATTCTCCATTCCATCATTTGCCATTTCAAATGAATCAGCATCCTGCCAGTGATGCAATTTTCCTCTGTTATTGCAAGAATTGTGTCCGAGTCAATCGGAGTGTAAGTATGGCACCACACAGATAGCAACATTTCAGTCACATCAGCAGAGAAAAATGGCAAGTGCTGCTTGTGTCAGACTAAGGCTTGGCTGAAAACCTGTTCAGTTCTGCCTGCCCCTGCCTTTTGCTGCCCTGAGAACCAGACTGACGCTTTGTGCAAGTCCTTTAAGCACTGTTAATGCCAGTCCTGTTCTGTAATGCAGAAAAATGCTCACTACAGACAGCACTATAACGTTAGCCACGCTGCTGCGTGAAGCTTTGCCCGTGGCCCTGCTGTCCTCCTGCTTGTTCCTGTTGAGGCCGGAGGATGTAGGCAGATGCGGAGCAGACAGCCTGCACTGCTGCTGCTCTCAGCAAGGACTGCCCTGACTGGTGTTGAAGGGGAGCGGTGTGTATGCCCTGTAGTCTAGTAGGCTTTTAGAAAGGCATTTGTTTGATACATCCAATCCTAAAAAAAAAAATTAAAAAAAAAAATATCTAAAAATAGCTCAAAAAAATGGTCAAAGTACTGATTTCTTTTCTATCAAATTCTTCTCATCACCAGAAGAGAACCATTGTACTACCTATTGGAAAGATCACGAGTTTGGGAATGGACTACCCTAAATCGTGGTGTTGCTTTTGTTACGTGAAATCATTTTCTTGTTTGTTGCAGTTTTATTTCCTTTAATTCCAACTGTAGCGGCCTGTGGGTAAAAACCCAGCACTTTAGTTTTATGATGATTGCAGTATAACCATGGCATAATACTCTAATATTTACACTGGAGTAAATGCTGCTTGTGCTGTCAGGCAAATGTGTCTTGATCTGGTGTGGACCTCGAGGCATCTGGCAGAGGAGAGCCCTGATAGCCCCACACAGCAGGGAGGAGGAAAACCGGGAAGAGAAATCCTTGGGTTGCCCAGGCTAATGGCCTCTATCTTCCGCATGCCCCTCAAAACGGTAAATCCTGTGCAGCCTTTTTCCTAAATGACAAAAGAATCTGACCCTTTAATCCTCTTTCTCTAATTACCTTACATCTGTACCTTGCTTGATTTGGGCCTTATTGCAGCAAAGCTTTTTAAGCATGTTAAAACGTTTTCCTTAACCAGGTCTTCGGATTCTAATTCAAATACTCCCAGAGGCCTTTCCTCCCTGGTTTGGACAGTGTTTCCACATTTCCAGACAGAAGTAAAACATGGTATTTTTTTTTTTTGCCTCCTTGGCATGCCTCGCAAAACCCTCTCTTATCAGTGCTTGAAAGCATTTTGGCTCTTTTTCTCTAAGTATGCTGGCAAGAAAGCAGGTCTGATGTGTAGGTACAGTCAGGACAGACCTTTCTGTAGGGCTCAGGAGCTGCTGCTCACGCTGCTGAGAGTGCTCTGGGGTGAGAACCTGACATGCAACTGTGCCCCACCGCCTCCCCCAACTGTGGGGGTGCTCGCCAGGGCTCTCCACGTCCTCCTGCCTGCTACGAACTGGCAGCACCTTGCATGTACCCATGCAGCCGCCCACCTTTTCTCCTCTCCCAAGGCAAAAGACTTATATTCTTCCTGGCTATTTGCTTTAGTTTTCATGCCACTGCAAAGCTTCTTCAGAAAGTTGATTTGCTGTTTTGCCACCCAAAGTTTGGTTCCCATCATCCTCCTATAGCTGTACCAGGTGACAGCGACTCCTCTCCTGTTTTGCAGGACCTCCCTTCTTATTTGGTGCCAGGCTAGTTTCTAGCCAACTCGTGTGGTGCCGTTATTTCTCGCTGCAGGCAAGCAAGTGCCGAGCGTATTTAGCCTCTTTCTGCCCATGGATGTGACCTTCCCACGCCTCTGCCCTGCTTCACCATCTCTCTGCCCATCCCTTTCCCTGGTCTCTTTCTCTAGCTAATTTGCTCCTAAGACTTGCATCCATTCACACTCAAGAAATGAATTTCAGACAGGATGCACGGGACTCCTGGCATTTGCAAGCAGTTGCCGTATTGCCTCTGCCTCTCCCCAGTGTTTTCCCCCATCTCCATCTCTGTCTTCTCTACCAAGACTGTAGGGCAGAGACGCTCTCTCTCTTTTCAGAGAGGATCATGATGTCAGCTGAGCCCTACGGGCTTCTGCGTAATGTGGAGTAATATTTGCTTTAATTTAATTAACTGTTCCTATTCAATTCGTGTGTTGTGTTCTGCTCTGAAGATTTTGTGTTGCTAGGCAGGTTGCTATTGCCAAACAACCCGATGGTACTGAAGAGCAATCCCTAACCTTTTAAGAGAGGTAGTTGAGGCAATGTTGAAGAGCATGTCATGATGTGCAGCATATCCCTTCTACAGTAAAGTCGGATAATTTATACCCCTATAGAACATTCTCTGTGAGGGTCTGTGTGCTCTTAAAGGGAGCTTTATGAATCCACTCAGGTTTTATAGAATTGTATGGGTGTTGTCCATGTTTAAAATTTTATTGGTCATCTTCATTGTGACAGAAAATTGAGTTTCCCTTTTATTAGTCTGTAATCGTGGCTGGTATATGTCACACCACTCACAGAAAAAAAAATAAAACAAAGTCTACTTTAAAGTTGGAGACTGCTGTATTTCATATTTCTACTGCCCCAAGGAAATATCTTAAAATTGCTTTACTGCTTTTGAAAGAAAAATGTTCTGGCTGAATTTGGAACTGAAGTGGACTGTTGTATCCCTATTTCACATTAAAGCAGCTAAACTGTAAGGAAGAGCTGCTTCTACGCTTATCACAAATCTGTGGCAGAGGGCCATAGGTTATAAAGTGCGGATGAATGCAGAGAAAGTCTCTCTCTAATAAAAAGTGTGGAAACAATTTAACTGCCTCTTTATCCATACAATGGCCTGTGGGCATACAAGGCAACAAAGGGCATCCCAAGGTAATTGATACAGGCCAAAAGAGCACCCAGAGTGACAGCGGCTTGTGAAAGGTAGTCATGCCCCACATCTGAGAAATATGGCATATCCCCAGATTTGCAGACTGCAGCTTCAGAGAGCAATTTTTATTTTTCCTTCGCGTTCAGATTCCCTCTCTCACCTTGGACTTTGCTCCAACTTGTGCTGAAGTTGAGAGCAAAGCCCTGGCTACACACCACAGAGCAGGTTGGGTCCTTTACCTTCCCAACCATCGGCCCCCAGTTTGAAAGAATGGAGTGCTTTCTTCCAATTTCTCCCCTCTCCCCAGAGAGCAGCAAGCACTTTGGCATCCAGGCAGTCTTGGTTTTTCTGTTCCTTTATGGTATTTAACATGTCAGCTCCGCATCTCAGCCGGGACTTTGAGGTGTTACTGTGACATTATCATAATCATCGCAGGCAAATGGGCAAAGGATTCGGGGCTCAGTAGATGTTTTCTCTTGGGTTTGGCCACCGGCGTCTGCCTGCACGTGTTCTGTTGGCGTAATCTTGTCTGAGCGCATTGCAAGTGCCCACCGTTTACTTTTGGGATTCATTGAACACATCATTAAATTACTGCTGCAGGTTAATTGAAGAAGCTACATGAGTTCAGGCGTTAGGATGAGCGGAGTACTAATCCCCTCTGTGTGTTTTGAAAGCCCATCTCGAAATCAATAATTATGCAGCTATTCTCCCTTTTTAAATAAAAATTGCCACGGAGGACCCAGTCCTTGCTGGTATAGACAGTGCTGCTCAGGCTGTTCTGTGCAAGTATCTTTTGGAGGAGGACGTAAAAGGGCAAACTATAAACCCAAAGAAAAACACTTTTATAGAGCAAGTCAGGTTACAATCAAGCAGGTTGTGGAGGAAATGATGCCTGGTTTAGTGTACTTTAATTAATCTATTTTAGGTTTGCATCACTAATTAATCTCTTTTATGGTTCACATTACTGCATGCGAGTGCATATTTCTAACGTGATAGTTTGTCCTAACTGCTAGCATATCCTTGTAAAATAAATAAGTAGTCATTTCTGCCTGCAGTTGTTTCCTGTGAATTTCCATTTTTTCAATGACTTACATGCAATGCAGAGTAGCTGCTGTGGGAGACAGGAGGCTCTGCATGATCGGAAATAACTGTTAAGAGCAACAACTGGAGCTGCTTGTCACTCACAGGTTGTGATCCAGTAGCATCTTTGAGCAAAAGACTTGTCTGGGGGAACGGTAACTCTTTAAAAACACCCCTGCCTGATGACCAGTATTTGCGAGAGAGTAGGTGTAAGCTTTGTACTTGTATCGAGGCAGAGGATGTGTGATGGTTTACACCGTGGATTGAGACATCATGATGCAAGTTGCCAAGCTACAGGAATGAGTGAGTCCAAATAAAGGTGGAATGTCAGAACTGACTGTCCTCCTGGATGCTGCTATGATAAAATCCATCTCCTGACAGTCAAGTATTTGCACAGCCCTAGAAAGATCCAGGATTGGACAAAGTGCTTTAAAATTGATCGGTTTGCTGTGAAAACAAAACCCTTTAGAGGTCTCGCTTCAGCTCCAAATCTATTGGGTGTCTCTTCCACTCCCAGCTGTGGTATCTGGTGTGAGGTATAGGTCAGGACTTGGTTTTTAAGCACTGGAATAATCTAGCTTCCAAAAGTAAAGGTATCGATGGATCAGGCATCACTTGAAGCCTGCTCGTCGGGGGCTGCTGCTGTCCTAGCAGACAAATGGGACCGTGGCTGGCAGATCGTTGGATTAAAAAACGCTGACACCCAATATTTTATCAACAGGGAAGGAATGAGATTGATGCACAAATCAGTCTGGGTAATCTGAATGCAGAGGCTGTGCTTAACTGAGCAGTAGGAAAAAGGAGGCTTCCATATTTCTGACAGGGTCTTAAAGAGGCTTTGCAGGTCCTGAGGAATCATTGATATCTAGCTGGAGAGAAGCTGAGAAAAATGAATTGCTGCTGTGTAAAGGGAGGCCCTTTCGCTGCCAGTGGTGTGCAGCATGCTGCCTCTGAAGAAAGAAAGAAAAGAGGGAAACAAAGCAAGTGGGAGAGATGCATGACAAGTTAAACCTCTGGATAACCCCATGTCATTAAATCACTTGCCCCAAAAACTAGTACTGCGCTCCTCAACATGGCATGAAATCATGTAAAAGCAGGACTTTACACCCTGCATACTTGAAGCTGAAGCCTTACTTAAGTGCATAAGATAGTAGATCTTGGGAAAACTCTGCAGGGCCATTATGTACTGCAGGATGTACCTGAATGTGGTGTCCCAGTCAAAACATCCCATGGTTGGGGTGAAAGGGGGGAAAAACCTTTGGTATGCCGTTTGGGGTACACCAAAATTTGGGCACATGTTATGCTTGGCTTGAATCTCCGCAGAAAACCAGATCGAGCTCCGTCCTCTAGGGACCAGCCTCAGTTCTGCACATTTGTGACAAGCTGGGACCTTCCTGTGCAATGCAAGGTCTTTTTTTCAGACCCTTTTACGTGATAAAATGGTTTAACTGTAAAAAGCTCTCATTAGTTACTAAAGAGCTGAGATAACTGTTGCTGTACAGTGGTTACAGGTAATGCAACATTCCCAATTAAATTATATATGTGCTGGAAGTCAGCCAGAAGGAGCACTTTGGGCCACCTTTCCCCTGCCCCCCCTGCACTGTCCCCCACTGCTCAGCCCCGCAGAGACCCGAAGCCAGATGCGGCCCATGTGTTCGGATACATTTGCTCCTTTGCACTTCCTTTGGTAGGCAGGGCAGAAACGGAGAGGATCTCTGTGCGTGCACATGTGCATTTTCAGGCACGTGAAGGAATTCGGTGCCTTTGTTAATGCTGGGGGGTTTTTTTAGAGGATTTAAGATGATGAGCTCTGAAATGGGCACGAAAATGCAAATAAATTCTTCTGCCTCTTGCATCTTTTTCTGATAGTGGCTGCTCTAAAGTCCTATGTCTGAGGCAGTAAAACGTGGCTTCCAGCTGAACCTGAATTGCAGTGTATTGCCACCTTAGATTCCTAAGTTTTGATGCATGGAAACACGGTTCTAGGTAATCGCGCACATTTCCCAAATGGCGTTAAATTGCAAATCTGGATGCCAATTCCAGTAACACCCGCTGTCCTTTAGGCTCTAGCCGAACCACAATCTCCAGCCAGTTGTAACCACACGTAAAATAAAATGGTGCAAGTAGCTATGCTGTTTATGAAGTCTTGTACCAAATGTTGAAATTTTGCTGTGTTTTTGATGCGGGGATGCTGACAATGGCTGGCAGGATGGCAAAGGGACGAGGCAGGTGGGCACAGTGTTGGGCAGCTGCCCCTGCCCAACTGACTGCACCAAAGGGTGACCCACTGCAGGCAAGGGGAATTAGGCAGAGAGATGTCCCTGCTGTAAATTCAAGGCAAATTGTGCTTTGGGGATTGCTTAATTTCAGAATGAAAGTTTGGCTGTAAACTGGATAAAAGTGAACTTTCTCATGTTTTACCGGTAAGCATCCCTGAAACTGCAGAGACAAGACAAACGGAGGGAAAATGAGAAAATACAGGGCTTTCTGTCTGAACAGAGTTTGTAGATCAGGGGTAAATGAGTGCAGCCTGTTTCGGAGGGTTGTTTTTGTGCATCTCCAGAGGCAGGCTCCCACCCCTGGACTTCCCTGCCAGGCTGTAAGCTGAGAGCTCATGACTGCTTGTCCGGTGGGTAGCGGAGCAGCCTTCCAGCAGGAGTAGCTGCGTTGGGGCTGTGCCTGGATTGCTGCGAGACTTGTGACCTTCAGCTCTGAGGTTTGATCTCCTCTCTACTGTGGGAGAAGCTTTGTCTGGTTTATTTTGCTCAGTCAGCACAGAAATGTGCGCATCTATTTTTCCAGCCTGAGACCATTCTCATCTTTAAGTCTTACTGAACAAATGAGATATTGTTCACTAGTTCTGAGAGCTGTTTGTTAGTTTAAAAAAAACACCCAACCTCCTTTCTCCCTTGTAGAAAAGAAAGTTAATTGAAGTAACAACTGGTTTAACACTATCTTGTTTAAAAAAAAAAAAAAGCTAATAAATGTTTAACATTTTAACAAAGTTCAGTACACGCTCCAGCAGTACCGCATCTGTGTTTCCTCTGCTTTTTTTTTTTTTTAAGCTTGGCATACAAAGTACCATTTAAATACCATGGTGAAAAGGGCAAGCATTCGATTTAATGCCTTTGAAATTATTCTGGAATTAAATCCTGGGCAATATATCTCAGTCGAGCAGTGTTGCATGTAGCCACATGCAGCTAATGAGCCATCAAAGGTAATGCTTTAAATCCCCATGCATACAGTACACAGATCCTTTATTTTTGCTGTCATAACACAAATCACCAACCTTGATTCTAAATCAAACACAGGTAAAAGGAAGAAAGGGGAAAAAAAAAAAATAAAACAAAAGGAAAAAGGAGGGAGTAACTTTGTGGCTAATTGGAAAGAAATTTGAAAAAACAGTTGGGGTTTCTTTCAACACCATTAATCACCTCTGCTGGAACATCCTTCACAACCCAAGCCTTTCTTGTCCTTGTTGCTATTTTCCCTCTTTAATATGGTACAAAATGTACATACTCTTTGTTGTTCTTGAAAGCCATTTCTCTCATGCTGGGGTGGAAGGGCTTAGAGTACAGCCCATTACAGCTCCCTTTGGTGTTGGCGGGGCCACAGGTTTTCTGCCTTCATCTGGTGCCCTGAACTTACCAGTAAGGACATGGTTGCTTCTGCCCAGCGGGCTTCATGGGGGAGATGCTGATTCATCTTCTGCACTGTCCAGCGCACCGAGGCTGAGACCTCGAGGGCATAATGCAATGAAAATAAGAAGCCAGAATGAGAAAGTGCAGGATGATACTTGTGTACGGAGTCAAGACATGGCTTCTGCCAGCATTTCTTTTGCTTACCTTGTTTTCCCCCAGGCAAGGTAAATATATGCAACAGCTTTGGATCCATGCAGGTTGCCTGCAGGCTGCTTAATGGCCGGTGTAAAATGAGCGATGGCTGTTAGCCAGCTCCATAACCATGAGCATTCACCTTGCTAAAATCTTTGAGGTACCTGGAAGGAGAAGGCTCTGCTGAGGGCCACCTGGGGCTCCTGCAGCCCTCAAGCAGAGGGAACGTGTCGAAAGCCACAAGTGGCCTTGGCCACCTTGATTTTTCACAGGGATTATGGGCAGATCGAAGTAGGTTATCCCCAACCTGTTTTCCATTTGGTTGAGCTGTTTGCCAGCCAGCTGAACGAGTGTTCTGTGTGTATTGTTATTATTTTAACTTTTAAAGGTGAGAAGTCGTCACTGCACGTAAGCAGGCTGGTAGCTGTGAAGTGAAGGGCTATACGCTCCACATACACAGTTCCCAGTGCCTTTTCTTGACTGGTTTCTGTTTTGGACAGCTTCATGGGGTGGGTTTTTAATGACACATGCCAGATATCCTTTAATTGCATGATGATGACGGAAGCTAGAAAATGAGCAACTGTGAGAAACAGCCATTGCGTTAGGTGAAAGATGTTTGTAGGCGAAGAAGGTAGCGCTTGCCTTAAACCCTTGAAATGCCCAAGGCAGTAAAAAGGTGGGAGCAGGGAAAGGTGGTTATTGCCTCTGCAGCTGCATCAGCATGGCACAGAGGAATTAACCTGCCCAGAGATGTTAGGGAGGGGATCGCTTAAACCCAGCCTTACCCGTGGAGGTGTGTTTGAATGCCGTGGCTCAGCATCCACATGCTGCTTCCATGTTCTGCGAAGCCACGTGCGTATACAGATCATGTACGTGTGCTGAAATGCGCTCGTTTGCTGCAGTATTCTCAAGTGGTGAGTGAAGAAGCCTGAGTTGGAATTTGTAACTATGATAATCCTTTAAAAAGTAATTAATAATCTAGTAAGCAATAATGAAAAATGCTTAGGAGATTGGAGGAGAGATCTGTACAAGTCCTTCAGCCTGCTGTGTTAACCAGGGTATTCCCAAGCTCTAACATTTTATCTTTGCAATGTAATTTTTGAGCAAAATAATGTTTGTGCATTTTTATTTAAATGTTATCATCAGTTCTCACTAATGGAGTGGTTAAGAGGTTATAACGTTTACCGAGCTTTCAATTTTCTCTGGTTTTGATCCTCAGGCAATATGACTTGGATTTTCTGAGATGTTTAACTTTCTGGCAAAAGAGGTATAGAAAAATAAATCAAGATTTATTATTGTAATTAAAATAACATCTTCTACTTTAAAGTGGTTTTGCCTGTATGTTTATGTGTGTGTGTTTATATAGCATACACAAGTCTTTAGCTTTTTTTCCTATAGTGGAAATGCTATTCATATTTGTGGCAGTACATCCCCCCCCATCCCATCTGTAACAATATCATTAAAAAAAAAAAAAGGAGACTGGTCATCTTTGCATTCAACATATGTTAATGTGATGAATAGAGATTTCCCTGTACCACTGCAAATATTTATAAACTACACATCACTGCAATTTACTTTAAAATGTATTTTCTCTCACAGGGGTTTCCTCTGTTTGTCATGGTATTTATCCAACTGGGAAACACTGAAAAATGGGAATGTGTTAACAGAACAAACTAGACGGATACAAATCATTCTCTTTCTGCCCCTCTGTGGGAATAATGTGAATATTTATAGATCTGGAAAGCTTTCAGGAGTCTTTAATAAGTGAGAGCCAAACCATTCTCTTTGTGCTGATGCCATTTCTTGCTTTGACCTGAACATCCATCAGCTAGGAGCTGTAGCACCAAGGAGACTGAATCAAATCAGTCATCTATACTTGAGCTAAATTTGTGGGGTGTGTTTTTCTATTAAAATTGCAATAGAGCAGGAGCAAAGGTGCAGAGCCCCACAAGAGTAACGTCGTTCACAGCACATTGCAAAAAGGACTTAAATGCAGTCATCTTGGGGAGCGGGAAGCATGTGGCTGCTTGTTTTTAGACACCACTGTGAAGTTGCATAGGTCAAACGCAAGACCTATTCGACCGGCTTGTCTCGTGCAGTTCCCTGTGTGGTGTTTAGCAGCGTTTCCAGACCTCTGCAGCGGTCGCCTTTTGCCAAACTGTTTTATGTGGAAGGTGGGTAGGGGTTTATGAGAAGTGAAAGCACGCTGATAAGACAAAAGAGGAGGTTCCAGTGAGCTCCTCTCACTTATTGAAGCCAACTGATGGAGTGGGGAAAGGAGGAGGGTTAACACGATCCAGTGGGAAAGCAGAGAGCAGAAAAAGCACTTCAAAGCAAAGGCTAAGCAGGGGTCAGAAGCAGTGTCAGGTCCAAAGAGAAATGGAGAGGGGAAAACCTGAACTCCCTGCACCTTCCCTGACAAAGAAAGCAGTGTTGGGCACTAGAGGGAAGAGTGGAGGCTGGCTGAAACGGACACACTGCAGGCAAAAGATTAGAGAAATCTGGGAAAAAGAAAATTCATTGTGATTTAAAAAAAAAAAAAAAAAAAAAAAGGCAAGCAGGGTATCATGAAAAAACAGTGGAAGCTCTCCTGTTGTCTTTTCTTTTTTGAGTTTCCAGGAACAAGGTAGGAGCGGAGCTCCTGAAAGTGAGTGGGAGCATGTGTGTCTTGTAAGAGGAGCTGCAAGGTTGGGTTTTAGCATAGCTCATTTTTCATACAACTGTTTCATGTAAAGGTCATATTTGAGTCATCTGTTGTTGTTGGCTTTAGGACTGAAGGCCCAGTTCTGACTGGGGCAAAAGTCCCCCTTTCTGTAATGCAGCACCAGCCTAAGTTAAAGCAAAGCTGCAGGATAGATCCTCAATTCTTTGTTCACATACAAGCAAAACAAATCAATAAAACCTATTCAAAGACTAGTTTGGCATCATAGCTCCTATAAAGCCTTCCAGAATGTTTAGTTTTACCAGAATATTTTGCCTGAGGATGTTATGTGTGTATGAAGAAACTACCTCCTACAGCAGTAAATGGTCATTCAAGAACTGGAAAGCTATCTATTATAAAACATCCCTAATAAAATTATGTGTTGTCTAAGGATGGAGGCAAAGCAGTCTCTAGCAAAGAACATAGGGCAGGAAGAACGGATTAGAATTGCTTTAACCTGTGTGAAGCCTAGCTCTGGAGGGGAAGGGGAAATAAGTGTCAAGTATGACTAAGTACGACACAAGGAGATGCGCTGGCTACACTGGGGTCACATCTTGACAGCTGTTTGCTGCACCCAGCTGCAAGGGCTGCTGGAGAGTGGGGTGCGGGACCACCTCGGTGACCATGCGTGCAGCTTCATGGTAGGAATGGTAAGGATTATCTTCAGGAGAAGACCGACCAGCTAATACCAAAGCAGAGAAGAGGTTCCTAGGGACTTGTGCTGAAGCGCTGGCCCTTTGCCTGGTTGCTGCCAAGCTGCTTGGCAAGCTCTCGGGGAGTTTGGGTTTCTAGGCTCTGCTGGCTCGGTGCCTCCCAGCCATTCAAGCTGCTCCTGGCTCCGGTGTCTGCAGGTTTAGCATAGTTGTGTCCCAGCAGCTGCCCGGGTTGAGGGTACCCAGCTCCATGGTTTCCTCGTGGAGAAGCCAGCAGCCTGGCACCCTCCTGACAGCCTGGGAACGGGCTTGGGGACACCTGGCTCCCTCTCGGGTTACTGGAAAGGAAAGATGAGTGCCTGGCAGCTCGAGGGACCAAGAAATGGGAATCTCAGCTGTTGTCTAATTTGGAAAAACTTAATACTGTTTTGATGCTTTTTTCTTATTTCTTGCCTGTAAAGATGCTGTAATTTCCAATCCTTTCTCCAAAACAGAATGATGAAAATTTTATTCCAAACTCCCCAAGGACTAAATTTCAGTCATTCTACCCTCAAGATTAATCAGATTTTCTGTTGCATGTCCTTTCTCCAGACCACAGTCTCTGCTTTTCTGTGCTAGCCCTTTTGTCTTGAGGGTTCAGTTGCCTCGGCCATGCATACACTGTAAAGTGGTTGCTTTGTCTCTTCTTCCAGTGTTTAGAGAAACTTCCTTACACCATTTTTTCCCAAAGGCCAATTTAGACGCTGTTTTCTCTTTGGTAATTGTTTCTGTCCTTTTAATAATCCTGGGACACGGTGGAACCCGTCTGCGCTCAATTCTCAGTCCCTACTTCTGAACTGCACGCTCCTCTTTGTCACCTCCCTGTCCTATATTGGGACTCCTGCTGTCTCATTGCTATCACCAAGGCTGTCCAACTGCTTCCTCCACCCTGGAGCAAACCCAAAATACAGTTAGCTCTTATGGTTAAGAGAAAATTCTGAGTCGGGGAGCAAAATGGCACAGAGAACTTAAATGTCTCAGAGCATCAATTGCATTAACAATTACTGAAGGAAGAAGGGTCAGTCTAGGAGACTGCAGCTTCTCCTCTCATTTTGATGATTTCTAAGCCAAGTTCTCAACAATGAGGTCGTACTGTCCCCCAGTGAAACGGCTGTTATATTCAGCCGGTGAAATACATAAGCATTTAAGAAAGTGGCTGTGCACCAGTTTTGCGGTGTATTGGTTGTTAAGTAATCTTCCATTACAGGAAAGTCAGGAAGGGCTTTTTGGTTTGCTTTAACGTTGTGTAGTGCTAGATACCTATAGCAGGAAAACACCCTGTATGCTCAGAGCAAATGCACTGATCTTGGAGAGTGCTGGCTGTCTTGAGCTTGGGAAAATGTCCGGAATGGTGGTTTCATTATTTCCGTGCAGACAATAGCCCTGTCCAAAAGCTTCAGTTCTGGCTCAGCTCAGCTCTCTGTGCCCTTCCTGGCTCGCAGGGGAAGCGGTAGCGTGCTCAGGAGACTCACCTGTGCCCCGGGTGATGCTCCTTGTGCTGGGATTGCCAGCCTGGTGTCTGCAAGATCTCAGAGCAGCCTTAATCTGTGGGTTTTGGGAGCTGATGAGGTTTGCACCTTAGCTATGCAGCAGCTTGGGGATAAGAGGGTGTTTTGGAGAGTCTCATCTATATCGAAAAAAGAAAGGATTTGGTCCAAGAAGAATACCCCTCCACATGCCCTTAGCAAACGCAGTTATTAAATGCCCTCCATTTCAGGGGCTCTGTGGTAGAGCATTTGGGAATTTAAATTAGTAGGTCAGGTTGGTGTGTCACAAGTGCCGCTTCTCACACTTCAGTATTATTTTTAATCAAACTGTTAAATAATAATGCTTTTAAAAGAAACAAAAAACACTTCGGCAGAACATTGAGTCTTGAAGTTCCCCAAACAACGCTGCTCCAAATTCCTGCTCTGTGTGTGGTGAGACCAGGACAAGTATGGGACTTTCTATTATGAGACCTGAGCCACTGCCCCTGATGAGAAATGGAGTAAGAAGGGTGGAAGGAAAGTCTATAACAACACAGAGGCAACGCTGCTGTCTACAGCTGGCCCTTTATATAATCTGGGATGTCAGCAGTGCTTTTACCGGGGTTTATTTTAATGGCTCTTAGTAGTTACGGCTGATTGGCAATGGCCGGGCTCGCACCCTGCCTTGGAGGGGTAGCCCGGTGCGGGCAGTGGCATTGCCAAACTCCGCACCCCACCACCGGCACGCCCCAACCCCGAGGGGGACCACGGCCAAGCCCCGGCAGTCGTTCACCCATGCCCTTTTTGCTCCTTGCTTTCCCTGCTGAGCCTGGAGAAAAGACCTCCAATTAATTCCAATTGCCGTGACGGTTTTGCGTGAGGTCGGACGCCGGTCTGCTGCGGCGGGGAAGGAGCCGACCGCCTCATTAGGTCACCACGCTGCCCGTCCGTGGTGGCTGCTCCCCGTCACGCTGCGTGCACGCGGAGATTGTCTTCCTGAGAGGAGGTTGAAGACCTCTGCAAGGCTTTGGATGGCCCCGCTGGCACCCGTCTGCTTCTTAATCCTCGTATGTATCTTTGCTTTACAGGGAGCAGCGTTGTATAAAAGAGCGGTCCAAGGACAGATCCAGTCCTTGGGCAGGTTCAAGCCAGATGAAATTGTAACCTCTAACATGACTACAGCATGAAGAAGCAATCCCTTTTTGATTTTATGTCGTACTTGCACAAAAGCCTTGTGCGTACTATAGTACAGCGTGTGTTTGTTCAGGTTAGAAGAAATCTGAAGTTTATATTGTACCTGCACAAAAGCCTTGTGGGCACTATAGCACAGCTAGCTTTTGTTCAAGTTAGAAGAAATCTGAAGTTTGGTGGATTGGCTGAGGGATGGATACATAAGCAAGCAAACAAGGGATGTGGAAAAGTGGGAAGTTGGAAGGGGAGGAGTAAAATCATGTCGTGTGGAGGAGAGCTGGGGTGATCTCCCATCCCCAGGAGAGAGAACAACTCTCTAGTACCAACTATTACTCTAACCAAAATCATGGCCAAATAGATCTCAGAGGAGTCGGAAGCAGGAGCTAGAAAAGTCTAACTTATCATAACTTCAAAAATCTCTACTTCTAGAAAGGTTAACATGTCCTACAGAGAACAGCAGTATTCAAAAGATCTCTCTTCCCTTCGTGCAGCATATCTACACAGCTATGATTTTTGGGCTGTAGGATTACGTGTTACTTCCTGAAATTGGAGACATCTAAAAGTCAATAGGATTTACGCATCTGATTTCAGATAGGATTTTGCCCTCCTTAAGAGCAGACTGTTCATTTCATAAATGGTTACTCAGGGAGAGTATGATTGCACACCCAATACTTGCAGGAGAAACTTTTACTTGCATGTCTCTCTCAATTAAAAACTGCAGAATGCAAATGCAGCTTTGGGGTACCTGGCTATGAGCTCTGTCTCAGCATGGAGATGTTAATCCCATTTCTGATGGCCTCCAAGCAACTGTGTGTCTGCTTGTAGCAGCCTCCTAAGATGAAGTCACAGAGACATTTCAGGAGTCTTCCCTGTTCTTCTAAGGTATTGGATAGTATGAATGCCTCTTACAGCGGTCTTGCTCTAAATACACTTGAGCTCACTGGTCTGCAATTGAAAAGCAGGTGGTAATAAGACACCTCTAGAATGTACTAGCTTTTTCTCCTCCCTTGAATTATTTTACACATTGCATTTAATTAGATTTTCTTTTATTGTAACAAAAAAAAAAACAAAAAACTTCAGCTGATGTGTTCATTTAAGCAAGATGCTGGTGTCTCTTTTTTTCTACTCTGTTGTGCTGCATCCATCCATATTCTCCAGAAGTAAGCTTCTCGATGCAGTGATTTGTCTTGTTGGCTGGTTGGTTTTTATGACCTTCCTTCTATTCTAGCGGTTTGGTGCCTGGGGGCAGCAGAATGTTTCCTGCAGAGATGGGTCTATGTGACATTCTGTCTGTTCCCTTCTTCCTTCTGCCATTGCCTTCTGCTCCTGCTTCTGTTTCTTCTTCCTTTGTAAGGGCTGTTCAAGGAGGATGGGGAAATTGTTGGTTAGGACACATTGGACCCTCAGTCCAGATTGCTGCAGTTCATTTGCTAGATTTGCTGTGTACTGCTGAAAGAATGTGAGCAAAATTTATGTTATTGTGTATTACAATAGCAGCCGGAGGCCCAAAGCAAACACAAGGACCTTTGTGCTTGTCATTGTGCAGGCAGAAGTCCTACCCCATGAAACATCAAAGTGCACAAGACGGGCATTGAGTTAGGGAATGTCCAGTCACTGGGGGTTTCCCCACTTCTTAAGCAGTTGTATTTTGTGACTGGGTCTCTCTCTGTAGAGCTGGAATAATAATTTCTTCTGTTCATGTTGTGTTTAAATCTTTATCATATGTGAAAAGTTTTACTATTTTGGTGTTGAGCAATGATAAGGAACCTTTCATTTTACTTTTTCCTTTTATATCCCCTTCTCTCTGAGGCTGTGTGTTTCCATGCATTCACTTTCTTCTCACTTCTCTCTTTTTTGGTTATGCACAGGCTCACTGCAAGTCCATCAGTCCCAAACCAGCCATTATACTTTTTTTTTTCATGTTGAGTGATCATTTATGTGTGTAGCAATGTCACCAAGCTCATTAAAGACTGCTTGTTTAAAATCTGTGCGATTGCTCGCACTGAGATAACCAGATGGAAAACTGGCTGAACCGCCTTTCAAAGCACGGTCAGAAACCTGTGCTTTACCTCCCTATTTTGTTTAGAGGAACCAAACTTAGAGCAGTGTGTCCTCTTCATTTGGATAGGTTTTTGCCTTTTACATTGACCTAGGCTGTGGGGCGCTTTTCTTGAGCGTGGGTTAATGCACTGCAGGATTCAGGGCAGCCTGAAGATCCAGGGGTCTGGAAAAGCTGACCAAAGAAGGGTTTGGACTCATGAGGTTTACCTCTACAAAAAGCTTAATGCTCAGCAGAGACTTAAATAAGAAATATTTCATACTGCAGAACTTTAGTCCACGTGAGCAGAGAGTGAAAGATAGTAACTTAAGGGAAGACTTTAGTCTTTGAGAGACTGTCCTTAGCAGGCTGACAGGAGATCATAAAAATTAAAGGACAGCACTAATTGGGTGCTATTCAGCCTCTACTGCACACTCCGCAGCTGCAGCTGCCAAAAACTCAGGAAGCTGAGCATGTTGCCATCCTGAGGAACTAGAATTGTAATGTAAAAAAAACCCATTATCCTTAACACAGAAATTTTGCAACTCTTATCTTAATCATTTTCTGTATCATAATTTAAGGCCTTTACATCTCAAAGCTGTATTGAGGTGGCTATAATGAAACAGTAGCAGTGACTGAAAAGTTTATTATAGTTCATTTGGTAATTTGGAGATGTGTTGTCAGCTTAGAAAAAGCTGATAAAAGGTAAGGCATCACCTTCTATTCCTGAAGATATCAGTTTTGTGTTTAATCCCAAAACGTGCTTTAAAGTATTTTATCCAAATGTATATATTGAAATGTAGATATTGAATACTATGCCATATTCACATGAGTGAACGATGTCCTTAATGTTGTTTGATTTTTGCCTATGAGGGCAAGGAAATGGAGCAGAAAGCTTTCTCCCATTTCATTGTCACTAGCTGTGAAGCATCGGTGAGGTGACTACAGGCACTGTGGCACTTTCAGATATTGGGAGGGGGTCCTGTGCTGTCCTGTGTGAGAGAGGGACCCTCTTGCCCTGAGAACTGGGCAAAGCCTACGGATAGCGTATATTTGACTGTATCTTTCTGGAGACTAGTGATGACAAGGAGCAGTCAGAGTTTCTGTTCCAAGCACAGCCTCCTTCAAGACTCCATGGATGAACACGAGCCATAATTGGTGATTTCACCTGTAAAACAGCTCAGCTGAAGAGCAGATTCTTGGCTCGGTTGTCTCCTAGCCTACGGGGTACAGTTCACTCGAGGTAAAGAACATCAGTCATTGTTCTCTGCCAGCAGAGCACTGCTCCTGGGAAAATAGGGTACACCTGGTTACCAGAAGAGCTTTGATGGGTCTTTTCCATCAGTTAGAGACTCCATGAAGAGTTGCATTTTCCAAATCTAGTGCAGAAAGTGTATGGAAAGCATTTGAAAAAGGCTACCTGGCAGTTAATGCTGGTAAACTTTATTTTAAAGCCCTTGATAAGGGCTCCAATTTTGCATTAGTTACAGATGTCATGAGGACAAAGCCAAATGTCAACAGGCTCTTAGAATAATGCAGTAAAGCCTTAGGTACATTCTGTTACAAGAAGGTGGATTTTTGTCTTTGTGGCAGTCTCACACGAACCGGAAAGTCGACGTTTGAATATGATGTGATATTCCCATTAAAAAAAATATATATATATATATATGAAAAACCAGCATCTACAGCAAACCCAACCAAACCAATTAAATTTCTTTGTTCCTAGAGACATTTCAATCAAATGTGTATAATTTCAAATGCTGTGTGCGTTCTTTCTCCATGCTTTGAGTAACTTTTTGTTATGTCATGAACATCTCGCTTTTACCGTGAGAACCATTATTATGCAGACCTCATACACACAAGGAGCTTTGTTGCAAGAGGTGTCAACTCTTGGAAATAGTTCCTTGCTCTGTGACTGAATCCAGTCACTTGGGTTTTTAGTGATCAAGTTCAGCCTTTTGTGCACACCTCCTCTACTGATGTCAATAACAATTGCACAAGAATATATGAGCGCCAATGATTCTGATATGTAATTTGCCCTTTATATATATTGCTAATATGTGGGGGAAGTAAAATGTTTTTCTCTTCTCTGCATTATTGTTGCTGAAACTGTGTGTTTATTTTTTAGGGGGACAAAAACATAGCAAGAGAATGTTTGGCACAAAGCTAAGATGTACTCTTGTGCCCAAAACGTATATGGTGGGCTCCAGGAAGTTGTAGATGTACTTGACTGGGAGTGGAGTTGCAAGGTACACCCCATGTTAAGCAAGTAACCTATTTTGCACAAAGGCAGGATTTAGAAATCGAACTTTTCAAGGTCTTTCTGAGCTTGTAAATCTCTTCTTGTCTCTGACAGGTGTGATGATACAGAATGTGCTTTTGGAGATCTTGTGAGGTGTAACAATGTTTACTTTTTTGTTACGGTTTTGTAGAAAAATATTACATTGGCGCCTGACAATTGGTATGGGAATACTTACTCCTTATATAGTAACATCATAAAAAAATGGCGCTTTCAGGAGGTTATGAAAATTCCTTCCTACCATGTTGTTCCATGGCTGCTGCTTCATTTCAGGTTGGACGTAGGAAGAACACGCGCCCGTGGTTACCTAATGGTGCCGGAAGAGCACCATCCTCTTTCACCTTTCGCTGCATTGTTAATGGTAAAGTATGAATCACAGCTCTCGCTCGGTACATTTTCATAACGATGTATGGTGATTCGGATGTGCGTATCTGTAATTAATAAGAGGGAGTTGCATGGCTAATTCCCTGTGCACTGCTGACATCCTGTCTGCAGCTTTGTCCCTGATCTTTTACTTACGTGTCTCCAACAGCCGGTTATTGCATTACATCCTTGTATTATATAAATAAAGCCTTGACCTTTGTCCTTTGCAATATTGGTTCAGAGCAGTTTTAATTCAATTTAGAAAAGAAGCCTGAGCGTTAAAACCATCTGAATCTCCTTACACACCTTAAACATTGATGGGACTACTTCTGCTCAGGAGAAAGAACTAAGACTAAGAAATTGCTTTCTAGCTTTTTGTCATTGACAAACGGGTGCGTGTTTCTTCAGACTGAAACTATGCTGGAAGTCCTTTCTGGGCAGGGAGTACGCGTCCTCCTCTGCATTGCAAGGCATCATGGGTCTACAGAAATTATTAGGAGTGCAGTATTTTGTTTATTATTTTTCATCAAACGGTTCTGAAACAATAACTCTCCTCAGGCAAGTTCCTTCCCCTGCTGTGGGCAAATCTCCAGTAGTCTCTTTATTTTTCCCCATCACCATCTTTTATAGCTTACTTAAGGCTTGTGTCTGTGAATCCTCCCTGATAAAGCCAGGCTGGCCCTAGAAACATTGCAGTCCATTAAGACAGAGACTGGCTTACTGGTATATTGGTGTCAGAAGCTCAGGCCCTCTCCAGGAAGAGTCTGAGTTCTTTTGTCTGTCACCACCCATGTGGTTGTGTTGGTTTTTTCCCAATGTGTGTGTTAGAAGTGGAGGTGAACGAGGTGTTTATGTCTCTGAGCATCTAGACTGTTACTGCTCAGCTTCAGTTCCCCACTGATAGAAAATGGGGATAAAGGCGCTTAATTATCTTCTGTGGATATTGTGGGATAAATTCATTAAAGATTTGGAGTATTAGAGCTAGACACAATCTGGCCTTTACTAAAATCATTGTGATTGTAATGCCGTTAGCACCTCTGTGCAAATCCTAGCAAAAGTAATATTTTATAATGATGGAGATACAGATCCTCTAATTATCCAGGACAACTGAAATTAGCACCACAAATAACTGCTAGAAGTTGAGACTGCATGATGTGAAACATAATTGATTTTGAATATGTTAGGGCACAACTGCTGTTAAGTGATGTACAATGTCATTTTCTCCTGTTGGACGTTTAACAGTGCTTTGAAGAAACAGAGATGTGGTTTATACCATTGCTAGAGATTTGGGGGAGTGGAAGACTCAGAAACAAGGAAGGGAAAACAAACGCACAGCTTGCTTGAATTTTACACCCAGTGACACTTCCACCTTGTCTTGTTTAATTAGAGGTGGCTTTATATCAATTTTATATTATTTGCAGATTTTAAACTGGGTGCAGTTACAAAACAGAATTAAGAAATACTTTTTCTTTATTCTTCATTTCAGATTTGTCCCATTATTAGAGAAAAAAGGATTCTTAGCAGACCTCCATAGGTTTCCTTTGGGGGCAGTAAAATAAACTTTGAACACTGATAAGCTGACTTACTCCATTTAGATTCTGCCGCCCCCCCCAACCCCCCCCTAACTTTTGGTACAATTATGTGTAAGCAGTGATTGCATGAAGCTGCCTGGATTCCATGTAAACGATACATCTTTGGCATACAGGAGTTTTTGTAAATCATTTAAAGCACGACATTCTTCCATGCTTGGGAGAAGAAGGATACAGACAGCTTTTGTACCTCAGTTGCATCAAATTGAATATTTCTTTAATCACCCTGGAGAAGAATGCACTTGATTACATTCTGCAAGTTCTGCTGTTATTGTTCTTGGGTAGACCTGGTGGGTAACAGATGAGCTGACTCCACACCACCGCTACTCTGGCCACCCCCTCAAATCCACTAGCTCTTCTCCCTTGGGCGAGACCTGCTCAACTATAGTGGTAATTGAGCAATATTTAAAAAAAAAAAAAAAAAAAAAAAAGAATGTGATGGAATAGCCATTAATAACAAAGTTGGCAACCTCCTGTGAGGAGAGCTATTTTCACATTAAAGTCTTCTCCAAAGAAGTAATGAAGCCTTGCTTCATTTGATGTGTTATCAGGTAATTGCACGGAAGGTGATTTCCAGGTAAGGTTTTTTTTTTTCCCCTGAATGTAGGGTGAATACCCACTATTTAAAAATGGACAAAAAGCCCTGCACACTGCCTGAACTGTGAAAGAATTAGCACCCAGTGCAGAAGTTAAATGTTTTGATTTTTTCCTAATAAGGTGGTGCTAAAAAGGCAATAACTCCTATGTGAGAGGTTATTAATCCTTCAGAAGAGAAAGAGAAACTGATGAAAGCTTGGGACTGTTTCTGTATATGGCTGCATGGTGATGTATTTAATTTCAAAGAATATTAAACAAATCTGAACTTTTCCCTCCCATTTTGCATTTACAGAAAAATAATAAATGTAAGGCCATAACTAAAAAAGGAAGTAGATTGTGCTGTCATCAGTTTAGACATTTTCCTGGGAAATATTATGGAAAATATTAAGGGGAAAACCCACATTTCTCTATTTTACTATGCTCAGTTTTCACTCATAAGCTCCAAATTTAAAGTAGTTGCTTAAATTAATCTAGTGTCAATCCTCAGCCAGAAACAGTGGAAAGGAGTCCTATTCTGCTGGTGTCTTAAATCGGCATAGTCAGACTGAGCACCAGAGAGCTGAGAGAAATTGCAATCCTTGGCCTCAGGTTGTGAACTAATTACTGATTTGACAAATGTGACTTTTTCAGTGGAGGACTCATTCCGAAACTGTCTTTTCTGGCAGTGGTAATGCTGGTGCTTCCCTTCTGAAGAAGGAGCGAAGTTGCCTCTGCAGCGAGCCTTTGCCTGGTGCTTTGGTGCACGGTGCTCAGCACAAAAGGGATAAGCCTTTCCCGGCAGGCGGAGGACGTAATGCTATTAGGCAGGAGCAAGAAGTGCTCATCCCACGTTTGGACCAGCTACTAGAAAGCGATGTGTGACATCCTGAACCGCCAGGATGAATACACTGCATTCCTACGGAGCCTTACAAGCATGTGGGGGCAGAGCTTTGCCCATCCTGTTTTTTCATTGAATCCGTGCGTTAGAGGCTTTATTTTTGACGTGGTCAGCAAAAATCTCTGAATATATACGTCCGTCCAAACAGGTGCAAACATTTACTTTATCGCCTCCGTCTGGATGTGAGGCTGTCCGGGCCGGGAGCTGCGCAGCCGCGTTTTATACGCTGAGGCAGCTCAACTCCGGCTCGATGACGCAGTCAAAAGGGGACTTCCCAGCTGCAAGCAGCTCCCGTCTGGTGGGACCCAAGCGAGCGCATGGCTGCCTGTGCCCATATGTGCAGACGTATCAAATGTAAACACGAACCCAGCTCATTTTCACACGTTTGTCACAGCTTCCCCTGCCTCCGCGGAGGCCTCCGGCAGCCCTCCTCCTTCTTGAGGTTGCTGGGAAAGCCTGGATTTATGACAACAGACTGCTCCCTGGCCTCGTACCGGGGTGCCAGAAGTGGGGCAGCGGCTTCGTCGCAGTATCAAGCAGAGAGGCGAGCCGGGCTGGGAGGAGATTCGGTCTCATCAACCCATGTCATCATCTGAATTTATCGGCCGCTGCCACAGAGAACAGGGGGGAAGACTGATGGAAAGGGAAGGCTCTTTCAAAGAAACACCCAGGAGGTCATAAAATGTCTCTTAAATTGGGAGGAGGGGCTTACTTGTAAATGAGTGCTTTCCTGCTCAGTGTCCCCTGGCACGTCTTTCTAGATGAGCACATCCCTAAATAGAAAAGCCGGGATGGGAAGTGATTTGTCTCCCCGGTTTGATACTTGCTCTTTTAACCAGGACCAAGGAAGAGGAAAATATCAATGATTTCTCATATGTCTACTAAGTACACGTTACGATTACTTATGTTTTGTTTCCTGTGAGTATTTGGGGTCGGTTTAAAGCAGCAGCACAGTGCTCTGCTAGCGTAGCATGCAGGTGGTCAATCCTCAGGAGAGGTACGCAAGGTGGGGAAAAAGCTACTTTGCTTTGTACTTGCATCTGTAAGTCCCGACCGAGGTTTCGGGCGCCCCGCTCCGTGCCAGGCTGCAGCGGCGTGCCGGGGCGGTGGCCGTCGGGGCGGCTGGGACCGGTCTGTCCTTCCGAGCGTGGGCGGACTGGGACAATGGCCTGGACCCGGCTGGTGAATCAGTGCTCGGACTCGCCCTGCAATCAGCCGCGCGGCGCTCGGGAAACGAGCCACCTGCCCCGCTTCCTCTCATTTAAGTGATTTATTTTTAAGTGGGAAAGGCAATGAGCTCTGTTCCTTTTTCTCATGGACTTCGTGTCCTTTAGAGGTCCCTGAAGGCTGCGGTGCAGTACGAGCAGCCCCAGGGACCCTCCCCTGGGGACCACGTCCTGGTATCCTCGCTCGGCACCAGGCTCTAAAGGCAAGGCTATTCACGAGAGACACATGGACCAAACTACAGGGCGGCATGGCAGAAACTCCTGACATTATCTGATCCTCCCTCTGCCGTGTTCCCGAGGAGAGCAGTGGAAGTTGTTACTGAACAAAAAAACCAGGTCCTGGCTCTGCTGAGCCTGTGTTGTCCTCACCTGCATCCAGTGACTGTTACCTGGGCGGTCCTGGTGAGCAGTGAGGCTCTCGGGCTGGGAGGCGGCACGATGGCATAGTTTGATCTGGACTTTTGCTGACATCTTCAGTGTTATACACTGTAAACCTGTCTCGCTCTCCCTTTGAGACCATGTGTTCCAACATTTCTTTTACCGTACATTTTGTGTAACTGAGAAATGTGAATCTAAGGTCCGTCTATGGACCACTGACACTTCCTCCGTGGGATCACTCCTCTCATGAGTGGGATTTGAGATGCTCCCAGACTGTGAACCAGCACTAAATTGTCCGTCCTAGACGCTGCAAACCTGATTTCCGAGAGTCTTCCTTTGTAAATCAGTGCTGGAAACGTCAAGGTGGCCTAATGAAATAGCTGTTTCTTTTCTATGCTTTGAAGAAACGTGTTGTGCTTGCGCTCTTCTGTTCAGCCGTTGCTCTGTCTCCATCCCATAACCTGCTGCTCCGTGAGAAGATAGCTGATCTAGGTCCTGGCTGGGTGCTGCGGGACTGGGTCCGGTGCTGTACCCAAGTGAGATGTTCCTATGAGGTGACACTGTTTCTGGGACCTGAACCGGTTCTTCTCTGTGGCACAGCATCGCGCTGTGTAGATGCGCTGGTTTCCTCATAGGTCTGGCTTGGGGATGTCCAGCACACCTCTGCATTAGAAGGTGTAGGCATGCCTGTATTTGCAAAACACCAGCAGTAGTTAGTGATTAAGTAGAAAACAAAGGAATGTGTGCAAAATCTGTTCTTAGAGCAATTCAAGGTCTGTCTATGCTTAGAAACCCCTCCTCTTATTCTACTCTACTCTTTGCATATACTAATTCATTTTAGCACCCATTAATCCACGTTTCAACCTGTTCACTCATCCTCTCTTTTTTTCAGGTTAGAATAGCTACTGGGAGGTGGTTCTTTATCTCTCACTGAACTTTTGCCAAACCAGTGGTTCTCTCAGAAAGGAATGTCAAGTGCTTAACAAAAATTAGTTCTAGTCAGAGGGAGAGTAAATGGCACACCACCACATGTATCAGAACAAAACCTGTCTTTGCAGTGCTGGGGTGGATTTTAAAGATAGCTCCAGTTAAAGGATGTGTAGGTTATACCTCTTCCTGTGGGGAGGGAAAGGGGACCCTCCCAGAGCCATATTTTCCATTGGGTTCTGCTGGAAAAGGTGCACACCATTTCGCCTCTGCAAAGACGTGTGTGTATGTAA
This sequence comes from Astur gentilis, assembly GCF_929443795.1. Lineage (NCBI taxonomy): Eukaryota > Metazoa > Chordata > Aves > Accipitriformes > Accipitridae > Astur > Astur gentilis. The sequence goes on along the minus strand of NC_064902.1, from coordinate 17,217,832 downwards.
CTGGAGAGAATGGTCTTGCCTGCACGTCCCTCTTATTTTGCACGGTTATCACTGTTTGCAAAGCAAAGCTCTGCAGATGCAGAAGTAAAGAGAGACTGGACTGAATCTAAAATCCCAAGTCTTGCCACTTCTGTGATACTTCATCCAGATTTACCCAGCTGCTGTGACTAAAATCTTGGTGGTTTTTTTGACATTTAATTCCTTTCACAAAGTCTGAAGTTTTAGCTGATGAACAAGCTAGCGGTCTGTAGACACCCATCTAAACTCAACAGAACTTATTCTGTATTTCTGGTCTTTCCTCTCTCAACCTCCTCACCCTATTTTTAAATATCCTCATAAATCCTTACTTCAATCTTTGTTCAGGAAGCAACTAACAATATTAATACAAACCATGTAAACAAGGCATCATTACACAAGGCCAATGTATGACACTTTTCAGTGATATTTCTAGCTACGATAGTTTTGTTCTCCTTTTTTTGAATACCTTTTTTTTTTTTTGACTGTGCCTTTTCTTTCCTTTCTAATGTTTGTCTCTCCCTGTTGACAAATGTAGGGGTTTATTCTGTTTCTTACAAAACATGAACCAGCCTGGCTTTTCTCATTAACTTCCTTATTATCATAAGCACTGCCACCTATAACATTCATCATGTTAGCAGCATGGTGCTGGGAGCTGTGTATATTAGCTAACCCATATTCCCTCTTAGACCTTGATGGCAGGATGGAAAAATATTGCAAGTTCATGCTTTCAGGGCAGGGTTGGTTTTTTTTTCCTCACCTATTTTGCAGGAGTACAATAAAAAATAACTTAAAAAAAAATCTCTTAAATGAAACTCTTAGGTGGCTGAAATCTGGAGAACACTGATCTCTGGCTCACGTTGCACAGGGAAGCCAAGCAGCCGTGCAAATGTGCAGGACTGGAACCATTTTCTTCTTGATGGTAAGACTAGCTAGAGTCAAATCAAAAGGAGAGTCTTTTAGTCAAAGTCAGGCAATTTATTACTCTGTTGCAGGTTCTTCAGAAGAATACAATATATCGCAGTAACACTAACTAGAAAAATACCTAGAGGTTTTAAAACACAATGCACAGTTCATGCTGGTTACTGAGTGAATGATACAAACTGCACTGAAAAACTATACAAATGCATTATTTCGGCTAGGACAGCAAAACAGTTTGGATATAAATTAAAAATAAGTGCAGTCTTGTGGTCCTTGTCAGTTATTTACAAGCCTCTTGAAATATTTCCTTGTCTGCATTTCTCATAAGAAATTAGGCAATTACAATAAATAAGTCTGAAGCTGGAGAACATCAAATAGTGAATCATTGTGGCATCATTACATAGGAAGTAGTAGTGAAGAGAAGGCCAAAAGAAAACTCAAAGGTTTTTCAGCTTCAGGAAATCTATTTTAAATTAAATTGTAATAAAAGCCTTAAATAAGTTTAACATAATTCTGCGGAAAGGCCAGTTGCACAATGAAGGGGTATTTGCAGCCTGAAATTCAACTTCATGCTATTCAGGATATTTCTAAACAGGAAAGAAATAATTATCATGTCATTGAACTAGTTACAAAACTTTGTATAGGGGAATCTTTCCTTAGAGAGAAAGAGAAATGTAGTCTGGAAGTCCACGGATTCAGAAGTTTCTGAAAGATGGGGAAAAGAGGAAATGTTTCATTTAAATATTTTTGGTAGTATCAATGTATATGCATTCCTTATTAATTTTTACTTTAATTGCATAGTATATGTATGCTCAATATTTTATTTATGTATCTATAATATAGCATGAAAATATATTGCTCTGTAACAACTGGACCACAAGAAAGTATTTTGGGACCAGCGTAGCTGGGGTTTGGGGTTTTGTGGGTTGTGGGTGGTTTTTTTCCAATTCTGGTATAGACTTGATCTATTTTTTTTTTCTTCTGAATCAGCACAAGAGCACATTTCAAGATATGCTTAATGTGTTTTTTTTTCAGGGTGAAAATTCAGGCTTGGTTAAAAAAGCATTACATTCCTTGCAAACCCAATCAGACATTCAAAATGTATTCAGCTCCGCCAAACATCAAAAAGAGCGATCGGTAAGTCTCGGGCTTGGTCCTGATTTGACAATTTTAAGGTAACATTTTTTTCACATTGCCTATACAAACCTGGTAAGGCCTGCAGAGTGTTGCTCCAAAGGGACAGACATCCAGCAGATGCAGATAAAATGAGCTACTGGTCTTCAAGAAGGAGTTGTTGATGTCCTATTCTGCTTGTGCTCTATAAAAGATGAAATCGGGAAACAGATGCCCACACTTGCCAAAAATTGCAGTCTGATCATGACAGGCAGGACTGATGGCTTTGACTGCTGAACGCTTCACACAGTCCTCTCCTCTGGCTCCACTCCTATTAATCAGAGCAATGGGCCGCTGTACCTGAGAAACTTTCTGTCGTTTTAAAATAAAAAAATAATAAAAAAAATTGTCCAGTCTCCTTTTTAGTTCAAGTATTTCTTCTTTTTAATGAATTGTGTCAAAGCAGGGCAAATTGGGTAGAAAAGACACTATTTGAACTGCCTTGGATCTGCTCCAACCTAGTGACTCTTTTAAGGACACTTCTGTATCGTGTGCTTCGTATTGGTATGTCCTAAGAATGTGATTATTTTTGAGCACGTACCAGAGTACCGACCTGAAGAATGAGACTTGGGAACCTAATATCTTTTCCAGACCTTAAATGTGCTGTAAGGCAATGAAAGACTAAATTTTCATTTTGCAAAGGATGAGAATATTCTAAGGCAGTCATCGTGGTTCAACAGATGTCATTCTTGATTTGGGAATTGACAGGCATGATAACTCAAAATTTTGGGTAAATGGAGTACCGGGTCACCAGGTTTACATGAAATACAGCTGAAAAATGGATAGGTGATAATAACAGCTGGCAATGAGAGTTGACATGCCATTGTTCACAAAAGGACAAGCTATAGCAAATTGAATCATGGAAAAGCAAACCTTGGTGTTACTCTGAAGGAAATTATTAAAACCCGTTTCAGAATATTCAGCTTGGGTTCAGAGCAAAACATCACTTCTAATAAGGATGTGAACACTTTAACATCAATATTTAAAGTACTCTTTGTATGGACTCACACCACTTTAAAAAGTTTTGAGGAACCTCTCACCATCCTTTTGTGAGGTAAAGGCAGTAGAGATGCCGAGCAAGAGAACCAGTAGTTCATTTTCCAGTTTGTAAACATCAAACAGCTTCTCAGAGTAGTGGTAGTTATCTCCTTTGTTGCATTGTGCCTAACTTTGAATCCTTTTCTCTCAACAGATGCATTGGCTTCACTATGTTTGTTGTATGGAAAGGTCTAAGTCGTGAATTTGAGTGGACAATACTAACTTGCACATTTCTAAGGGTGCAGGAGAGAAAGAGGATCCATTATGCAAGGTGCTGTCTAAACATGTAGCCAATACTTACAGTCTGAGTAAATAAAACAGGAACAGAAAAGTTCAGTGACACGCAACGACCCCGTGAGAAGAAGCGGCAGTCTGGAGTCAGCCCAGCTGCTCTGACTTCTAGTCCATTGCCTTCTCCACTGGATATTGCTGTACTGACATCTTGGATCGTGCAAAAAGTACTGGATGATATATACCAAATGGGAGGCTTATCACAGTTATCTCTACAAAGTCTGGCACCAGAAGGAATTAAAAAACAGACATCAAATTATAGACACATAGCTGTACCCTGAAAGTATCTGTTTAACGCAGTAATGTATAACTGCTTGCCTATTGACAATGAAATCCTCGTGCTGCTACTCATCCCCACCTGTCTCAAAATACATTGAGATCAGTCCCTAGATTTATTTCTTGCTCTTGGTCTCAGGTGTAGCAATTAAAGAAATGTTCTGTATTGCTGAGAGCACCAGATGTGTGCAGTGGAGCATCCTATACTGACAAACATTTTGCTTTTAATAGTTCCTTTGGGTACACATTGGCGTCTGGTTTTATTTTTCTGTTTATACTTTATTTTTCTGTTTTATGGAGCTGTTTCCTTGATGGGGTTTTTCAGTTTCTTGCCTCGGAGGATGGTTTGGGGTAGTATGGATTATGACACAGTGGCATTAAGAGCTGTCTCCTGTTTCTTTTTTTCAGTTTTTAAGGTCGTTCGAAGTTCTTCATTTGAATCCTCCCATATGAAATAAGAGCAATGCAAAATGCCGACTGATTCTGAAACCTGCGTTGTGGATCATGCTGATGTCTTCCTGGACCTTCCTGATGTCTTCTTGATGTGTGTTTTGTCCTCCTGGGCCTGGAACCAGACTTAACAAATCTATGACGAGGTTCAGAGCAAGGTCAAGGAGCAAGGCTTTTCAGTCACAGTAGTTGCAAACCTTCTTTCACCCACACCCTGGAGGTGGTGGGTACCTAGAAGGTGGCAGGTGATTTTCTCTCGTGGTCTATGTTTGCAGGTTTTCTACTTTGATCTAACTTTCAGCTGGTTCTTCATTGCCAAGTAGAACAAGACGCTGGGTTGTGAATCTCGGAGCGAGTCAAATGACAAAAAGCTGGAGCGCAGCAGCAGGCATATTCTAATGATTTAGAGAAATCTGATCTCTTTTTCTCTGGGATATTTTGTATCAAATTGAGAATGCCAGGATGGATATGACTAGCTGAGAAGAGAGAAGAGCCACAAACTATGTTTATTCCTGTAAGTAGAGTAGAAAGTCTTTCCTGACCTCTGCAAGTGATTATCTTGCTTCCTAAAGGGTGGAATTTGACTACTTTGGCCACAGTATGAGCACTTTTAAATGTTGTTCAGTGTGGTAGATGCTAGTTCTTCAAAATAATACAGGCAGTGAAAAAAACAGATCTTCACACACTTATTATTTATAAGGAGTGCCAGGTGTATCATGATACCATGACCAATAGAATTTTAATATTGGAACTCCTTATCTTGCAAAAACCTCATTTATTTATTTTTTTCAAACAGCCAGGTAAAACCACGATAAGCAAAAGATTAAAGCTCTGTCAGATAAAAAGGAATGCTGTACAATTTCAACCATCCTAGTTTTCAAAAGAGAATGAAATATGCAGTAATTCATGCAGACAACATAAATATTGAATAACCATTGCAACAGATTGTGTTAATGGATATACAAGAAGAATAAAAACCACATTTGATTTAGTCCTCTGCTGATGGTGCCAGTGGATTACAAAGACTAACCTGTCTACTGCAATGTTACCCATCAAATAGCTATAATTCAAATTTTTTTTTTTTTTTTTTTCCCTCCCAGAAAAACAAAGTAGTCATGATAAATAACTGCCCTTACATCATTTTGTTTCTCTGGAGACTGATCCTGATCTTACCCATCTAATTTCATGCACATGAATATTCGCACTGAGTAAGGTAAGAAAGTTTTTCACGTCCATAAATCATTTTGGGATTGGAAGCCATGATGTGTCAAATTAATCCCTGACCTCACTCAGCTACCTGTGCATCTCTTTGGCCCGATACCACATGATACAACTTGGGCATAAATTTGGTATAAGAACTCTTGAAGCACCAACAAGAGCCAGGCTCCCACTGACTGTCAGTTGAGATCAGGTCCCACGCTGCCCTCTCCCCTTCTGTCTTGTAGGGGTGAGCATTTTGAGGGTGGAGGTTAACAGCCATTCCTATCTATGCATGGCATCCTACTCTTTGTGCTGCCAGTAATGGACTGTTTCCTAGGAGATAGCTTAAAATAAAATAAATCATTTGAGACATATTCATGTTAAAAAATTCCATGGAAAGCATCTTTACAGAAGACTCCTATTACCAGTTAGCCAGTTATGGATCAGGGCTCCAAGATGCTGCAGGTATAATCCGTTTCCCTCTTCACTGTGTGGCAAAAGCTGTGTGTGGTCACATCACCAAACCCTTTTTTCCCATCTTACGCTGCCAGTTAGCTGAGGAATTCTGCCAAGAGCCCCTGCGTTCCTGGCCCTGACTTTTGGTGGCCCATGGTTTCTCCTTGGCCTGACCCCTTACAGTAACATCTCCAACAGGTTGAGGACAAGTGGGAGTGATGTTAGTAGGAGGTTTTCTCCTTTTATCACCGTGGATCCAGGGTGGTGCAGTGTGCTTCAGGGCCCAAAAGTTTGAGGCTACAATTTGATATCCCCACCCCCCCACCCTGTGCGTCTGAGAAGTGATAAATCATACCCCCTGTTTTGAACTAGCCTTTCCTCCAGCTCCAGTGGCTTTTCAGATCACATCTAGTGAAGGAATTGCCCACGAGTTGGCATTAGAGGTGTGCCTCTAGGAAATACATTACCTGAATTAAAAAGTGCTAATTCAGAAATACCTTTCCCATCTTTTTGTTGCCCTTGTTAGGGAAAAATGCTCCGCTTTCAACTCCAGCTAACTGATTACCTGTCAGTTCTGAAGCCGTGCTCTGAATTAATCTGCTCCAAAAAACCAACAGAGATGACTTATGTTTGGGCACCTCACAGGAAAGCAGGGAGATGAAAAGCCTTAGGAAAACTTTGACAAACAACTTGGAGTGTTTGACCAACTATGCACAGCTGCTGCTGAATGAAAAATGCAAGTAACATGCCAAGCAGAGACAAGAGGTGATCAACGGGGAAGGAGGCTTTTGTATCTGCACTGAGCATGTTATTTTCAGGAAAGGAGAGGAAATATGCTGAATTACCTGTAGGAGGTGTGCCTGCTTTTTCTAATAGATGTACCCATTTATGCATTAATTTCTAACCAGTCAGATCCTGTACTGATGTACGCTGGAAGCCCTCTGAGGTCAGTGGAGATACACCCATGCACAGCACCTTAATTTGATTGATTTTGTCCCACCCATTTCAACATGCCTTACAGACTTTTTGCAGGGCTGAACTGAAACATCTCTGCCCCCTCCAATTCCTGATTTCAGGCGATGATGTCCCCTCATAAATCCTGGATACGATAGCACCAGCATGACCCACTGCTTCATTACATCAATGTGCAGAGCTGTGTATTGTACTGAGGAGGAGTTTATCTGGTCGGAATGGATCTGGTCCAGGAACAAATGAAGAGTTAGGAATCATTATTTCTGGGCCAATTCTGTATGAATTACAGCTTCCCAATTTTCCTGATGTCAGCTAGTTTTACTTTGTTTTCCCTCCCCGCACAGGAGGTGAAGTATCTACCTAGCACAGGCATCTTGATTATCTCCACCATCGAGCTGATTTCTTAACAACGCAGCTATCAGGAGAACTGACCTGAATTCCAGATCAGGTTGGGATGAAACCTACCACATTCCGTGTCGTTTGAGTATTGGCTGCTTTGGTGCGTGCCAAGCTTGTTCCAAAATCAGGGATTCACCTTGCTGCCAGGATTGGGGGAAGTGTGGTGCCTCCTCGGGCAACCCCCTGTCTGCCTCATCAAGTGTTGGCTGGAGGGGCAGCCCAATTTCTTAGCTTTGTGCAACTAGGAATCCTTGTCCAGAGAGGCAATTTCCTGATGACCAGATATAGCGGGGCTTTTGTATAACATTTTTCACTGTCAGCCTGAAGGGATTAAAGGAAGGTGATATGTCAGGCTCTAGGCTGCTCTGCACTGGTTCAGACCTGAGTGGTAGGGAGAAAGAACCATTTCTTCAACTTTATTTAATTTTTCAAACTTTTCTTTATGATTGCTTTCCAATGATTTCAATGATAGTGTTAAGGCCAAGAAAGAACAGCTAGTTTGTTTAGTCTGATGTGGTATATATCGCTTGTTTGTTTCTTTCAGGACATTACATTTTCCATGTATTTATTTAATGGTTTGTATTTAACTAATGCATACCTTTCAGAAAGACATTCAAACTTGATTCAATGATTGCTGGAATGTCCTATGCTTCCCAAAACATTAAAAATTACATCAGTGTGTCAAAATCTTTCAAAATTTTTCTGTGATGCTTCTATGGCAGTATTGCAGGCTTGATGGCTTTAGCAGACATAACCCTTGTTAGGTATTTGCTAAGGTTTTAAAGTATTTAATTGGTCTTGAATGTATAGTGCAGTTCTGCAAGTACAGGACTGAGATATTTACTGATCCCTTTTGTCTATTCTGCACATTTAAGTTGTCATTTCCAGGTTGATACTTGTATAGAGGAATTGTATAAACTATAGTGGTTTTCAGCAGAAAAGGAGATGTTGCTAAGGGAAACTCGTAGATGTACGTCCTTACCTGCAGCATGGTGAGAGCTCTTCAGTTACTGCTTCTGGCACCTCTCTTTAGTCTATGCCTGTTCCAAAGGTTAGAATAAGCAAAAAAAATCTATTCCACAGAAACGTTTTTAACCTTTCGTAAAATTTTTGTGTACTTATGAAGTTTTTATTTGAATTTTTTGCATTCAACTTTTCATTTAATTAGGAAGTGCTTCTGCAGGGCCTTACAGAAAGGTTAGCTGGATGTTTTGCCCTGGTCCCTCCCAGGTATGTGCCTGCCTGGTCCCAGTGCTCCTGGACCTTTTTGATGAGCATATTCCTGTGCTGCAAACTCAGAACTGGTGAAAAGCTAACTTCCTCGCTTGTTTAATTTAGTTTCAAATTCTTACCCTACTGGGGAATTAATCCTTTTCCAGGAGCTAAGGACCTACATACAATTTTTACCAGTATCAGTTAGCACTGATAGCTAAGTACCAGGTGGCATCTTCAACATCATCTTCAGCACTTCAATGCAGAAATGAAAACAAATGACTCTTATTACAGAAAACTGTTTGAAAATGAGTGTAATGCTACAAGTTCTGGGGGCTGACTACAACATGAAGGACATCTAGTGTGAACCCTCAGTGAAGATGGGAGCTCCCTTGCCTGCCTTCTCTCACACCACAGATTTTTGGCCCACGAAACAGGATTTCCTTGTGCCAAACGTTGAGAATACCTTGGGGAAAAATTAGGACCCAGGTCCAAAGCCCATTTTGAGCTGTTACGGTGCCATTGCCCAGAGGTGGAGGTGTGTACATCCCAGTCCTGCCCTCCTGCCAGCCTCCCTGAGCAGGCAGAGCTGATGCCCTGCTCCTGCTGCTGCCAACGGGGATGGCAACAATCAGAAGGTCACTGTGGTAAGAAACTATGCTCTAGACTTGTGCCAAATAATTGAGTGGGAAAGCTCTCTTACTTACCCAGCAGTCGTATTAGCTAACTAATTTCTCACCAGGTAGAAGTTTAGATAGAATTTAGAATAAGTATTTGGATTAATAAAGAACACTTTGATTTTAGAGTTGTGCCTTTTCTGCCATGTTGTCTGAGAATGATGGTAAGCGGAGAAGAGAGTTCATTGCCAGGCTGGTATAAATAAGCACAAGGGAAAGATCTCTATCAGGTGTAACTGGTACAAATCATGCTTTTTCATGCAACAAATGCATGAGCTTCTCCAACTCTCCTTTCTATTGGCAAGACAATGGTGTCCTGTGTACAGCCTCTCCTGCTAAATTCAGGTTGTGGTAGAAGGCATCACATACACCAGCAAAGTGCTTCTGTGATGGAGATGATGTCTCAGGCCAGGACAGACTCAGTTATTAGCTTAGGGTGAGAGGAAAATCCTCTGGACAAAAAAATCTAGAGTGTTTTTGTTGTGTTTCCTTCTAAAATAGATGTGAATTCATCCATTCAGGTTCTCCTCCTTTTTCCAGTTGTTCCATAGTGATGAGAACCCTGTGTGTATTTTTACAACACACATCCACGCATCTTTTAATTTTTAAATTAATATTTTTCTCTTTTTAAAATTAATCTTGAAGACATGTATTCTGGAATGATGACAGCCTGAATTTATTACGAGTGCCTGAAATAAAATTATATTTTCTTATTAATAAACCCTTACATAAAAATAACAGTTGAGTATATGTTCAGTGCCAAAATTCTGAAGAATGTCAAATCACTAAATGGGAGAAATTACTAGCTAGACACCTGGAACTGGAGCTTCTTGAGTAATGAACTAGCTTTTGACAGCTGTAGCCTCTTTTGCAGGTGCAAAAAGAACATTTTCTTCTTTTTATCTGCTTTACATCAATTAATGACTAGAATATTCCAAGCTGGGAAAACAACTGGGAGTTGAAAGAACAGGAAAATTTGTTTATCCTCTCCCATCTTATGAGTAAAAGGTGTGTGTGGGAGTCTGAGATGGACTAATTCTGATCTTGGAGAGCATGGAAGCAAGGAAGAAATAGCTCAGCTGGTTAGTTGCTGATAATATTTGCACTGTTAGGTACAACAACTGCCCTGAAATGCAATGAATATTTTGATACTATTTCCTGAAATATGCAGGACATAATGTAGTTTTATTTAAACAATTATGTTCTTCTGGATATTTTTGTTCAGAAGCAGCGTGACACAAAGCACACATTAAAAAGTTAATCGGGTAACTAAAAAGGCCATGTCCTGTTTTCTCACAAATCAAATGTAAAAATCAAAAACCAAAATAAATGCTGAGGTATATAGTGACGTAAGTATGGTTTTAATGTATTCTCTTAGTTAACAAAAACAAATAATAAATACCACCTCAAAGCTACCTTTCTTTGCAATTAAACATTTCTATTAGTTGTCAGTCTTTGAGAATAACTCTTTCTTGTGAATACCTGTTAGAAGGCACAACTGAAATGCAAATAAAGTTACTTAAATTGTGATTTCCTGGTTCTGATTTAAACCATAATTAACAAAACTGATTTAAATCAAAGCGTTATAAATTAGTCTGTCTTGCTTTAAAACTAATTAAGGATGTGCCTTGAAACCATGCTTATATCAGTGCTTTGAGTCAGTGGGTTCTCTGTATCATTCAAGTCTTAATAAATCACAGCAAGGGATGGAATTTTTATTTAGTTCAACAGTCTCGATCTCTGAATTTAAGGCCACTGAAGAATAGATTAACATTTATAATTGCTAGGTTGATCAGTAATGCAAATTAAAAATGGAGATTTCAAAACAAATTAACCTTTGCAGTACATCATGCAGAGACAGACAGACAGTGAAATCACTGAAAAGGTTCCCCTCCTCCTTGAAGTGATTTGTAACAAATCGCAATATCCTTCATGGTGCTTTAGTGCTCTGCAGCAAGTAGCCTCCGGAGTCTCAATGTCCAAAAAATAAACTGTGATAACTGAAAGAACAGCGTAGACAGTTTGAGGGTGGCAAGTTGCTGCATGGGCTATCGTTGCTTTGCATCGCTCTAGGCAGACTTGTATATTTTGGGACTAAGATTAGGATGTTTAGGCTAGGGACAAATGGGTTTATAATTGGATATGTACAGGCTCTGACCTATTAATTGAGGCTTATGCTTCCCTACGTCTATCCTCCACATTTAACGAGACTGTGCTTTAAAGCAGTCAATGGCAAAAGGATCTTCTGTACCCATATGCTTTTCTGCTTCTACTCTGCCTCTCCCGTACTTTGCTGAGAACATTTCACTGCTCAGTCAAGAGGCAACTCGGGCTTTTCCTAAAAGCTGTCCCTCTTCGGGATACCACATGGATAAAACAGACAGCGTGTCAATATGGTCTGTATTGAATTTATTTATAAAATTAAGAGCTAGATCCCACCTGGAAAAAACAACCATATGTGATCAGCACCTATGAATGTGCCATGCTCTCCTTGGGCAGAAAAGTAGTCATAACTGGAGAAGATGGAGTGGATTTTGATGGCACCATATAAAATCTGAGGAGGTCCGAGACTGTTCCTTCCATGCCCAGACATCTACAGAGATGGGAGATGCTGTCAAATGCAAAAAAATGTTGAGAATCCTGCAGAGGGGTGTATGGGGAAAGAGTGGGGCAGTCTAAGGCTGGACAGCCATGGAGGGAATGGAAAGAGCAATGGTATGACCTATTAGAGCAAACCGTTTTGGTCTCTTCTCTTGCAGGTATGTCACCTCCTGGAAAGTTCTCGTCAATCGATGTAGCTGATGAGGACACCAAGCTCACTGTGTGGTGCTGTCCCAAGGAACCGGAGACAAGGTAACTGCGCTTTCAGTGTAAGCACGTATGATGTGTTTCTGTCACGGCCCATAGGCTCCCAGAAAATCACTGTGTTCACATCTACAGTGCTTTGCCCAAAATTTCAGTTCCTATGAGCAACCTTTAGTACCTTCAATGTGCATTGCTGATGACTGAAGTTGAATGCAGATTCCCTTTCTCTCATACTGTGTACCTCCACAGTCCTTACCAGAACTGGGTAGTTAGAAATAAATGTGGAGTACACGGCCCATTAGTCTGACCCCGTGGAAAACATTTGATTATGCAGATGCTTATGCACATCCTTTGTGTAACAGTAGAGCTATTGTATAACTTGTCTTTTTTTATATGAGTGGACTGACACAGGGGGGAAACTGGTAGTATTATCTCCTGATCTCACGGCTCCAGGAAGATATAAATAGGGAACGAACAGTGGTATTGAAAGCTTCCTCTAAACAGAATACTTTTTTTTTTTTTTTTTGCTAAGTTTATAAACAGAAATAAAACTAAACCAGCGAGTGAATGGTATTTTGGTTAATGGGAAAACAAAGCCAGGGAGGATCTTTAAAGGTGTCCAAACTTGAGCAGTAGAAATGCAAAATGCTTTACTATGTGGCAGAGCACAGATGAACAACCTAACTCCTGGTACCGTGGCACGGGTTGCCGATGGCACTAGTTGAGGTTTGGCGGTCGGCCGCGTGGTGCACGCACGGGCACGGCATCGGGCGTGGGAATTGGGGACAGACCACTTCCAGCTGAGATGCTCTTGGCTTCTGTCATCCAAAGGATGGCAAAAAGTGGGTGAAGAAAAGCTGATGCAGCGAGTATCGATCAGGCTACTGAATAGTCAGCCAAATACTTGGCATATTTTTCAGCAGTTTTGGCAGACAATACAGGATTGCGGTCTGGAAGAAAAAGGTTCCTGTCTAAGTTGTCTTGTTTAGTAGGTGTTTCTAGCTGCTGGTAAGGGTATTGGCAATAAGAGCTAATTAATAGATGGAAAGTTATTGCTTTTAAATGCATGCAAATATTGCGCAACTTCCATAGACATTCAGTTAAACATGCCCTGCTTTGCATGCCTCATTTTTTCTTGTCTAAATAAACTGCAGTTTGTTCAGGAATCTCTCCCTTTCCCCATGCTATGTTATTTGCTGAATAATTTTTTCTTCTTTTTTTTTTTTTTTCTTCTCTCCCCCTAAGGGGAATGAAGTATTGCACGTGGACTTTTTCCAAAATCAAAGCTCCTTAGTATAGTTAGCCTTTTTGGTCTATCTTATTACTGATATTTATACAGATGTACTGGCAAACACAAATTTATTACAATATTTATTGGACTGAATTTGAGGTTATTTATAATGTGGTTAGATGGCTATTTACTAGACATGTCACAGTAGCTATTTAACACTTCGATAGCTGTCTAGCTGGGATTATGACATAAAACAGTATTTATTGTATATAACCCAGAAAATGTTACAGGAAGAGCAAATTCTGAGAGAGAAGGAGACAACCATCAGAGTAGTGGAGAGCCAAAGAACAAAAATGTAGTTTTAAACAGCCGTTCTCAGCTGGGCTGAGGGAGGGGAATATTTAGGATGTGAGGAAGTCCAGGTGCAGATTTTAAGTTCTCTAAAGTGCACCAGCACTCTGCCCAACAGCTGACCTTTCCCTCATGAAATGGACATTTTTCATTTAGAAAAGGAAATGAGAATCATCTTCTTTGATTTCTTTACACTGATTAAGTAGAGTTAAAATGTTCCGTGGGACCATTTTTTGTAGGGAACAATTTCATAAAAATCAAGCATTTCACAGGCAGGTGTTACTTTGATATTTTTAATGTTTTGTGTTAAGGTGGTATTGACCATTTTATTGCACTGTGATGGATTCAAATGATGATGTTTTTCCCATATTGGTGGGGGTTTTAGCTCTGTGTTTCACTGTTGTGTCATCGTGACAGTTTTTTGCACCATCAGGACAAAAAGCTTTAGTTTCTATTAACATCTGTGGGGTTTGGTTCTTTTTCTTATTTAAATCAGAAAATGAAAGCACATATTCAACGTACCATGAAGAAATCTGGATGAGGCTTACCTGCAAGAAAGAAGAGACTGTAAGGGCAAAAATTTCCCCAAAGAATTATGAATTTCCTTTAAAAAATAGTTTCCTGTAATCTTCAGAAAATGCAGATTGATTAGGAAAACAATTTCCCCTTTTTCATATATAGACACAGGCCATCTTAAAATATTTCACCAAAAAAAAGTCAGTCTCGTTACTTCTGTTTAACAGATAGACCCACGTCTGTGGGAGGATGTGGAGGAGAGAGGAAATGAGGCCACTGGAAGGTTTTGCAGGTGTGAGGGTGAAGCTGGGCGGCCGCCGGTTTCCATTTCTCGTGAAGGTGCAGCGGGGGAAGGACGGAGTATGGGGTGAACGGTGTTGTCCTCCTTTTTCTCCTGCCTCCTTTTTGCACTTTCTCGTGGCAAAAGAGTTTGTTTGCAGGCAGAGTCACTGCTGTGCAGAAGCAGCAGACCTTTTCCCAACTTTTGCCTTTCCAGCCTAATTCAAGTTGTCCACCCAAAGTCCCATGGGACTACATTCCCTGCATATGCATAGTTAGCTCATCACAGGATGGCAGCTGTTGCGGACCAATAAATACATATTTATCCTTTGCTTCTTGCAGATGGAAGAGCTGAATTACTTCAGTCTTTAGGTACTAGAGACTTGAATGGTGTAGGATGAGATGTTGAGTAACACAGAGGCAGGAGGACATGGGAGAAAGATCTTTGTCCAGACCACACACGGACTGGGAAGAGTTTTAATGATGTTCTTTAAAAGAGTGTAGCTGCCAACTAAATTCAAGCTAATGCTAGTGAGAAATTACACCAGGTAATTCAAGGAGACTCTACATTTTCTTAAATTCATTAGCTGTCCATAGAGGGTTAAAGAGAACATAAATAAAAATAATTACATAGGAATTATGGAGTTCAAACAGAATGTGTTACTCTGCTCACACAAAGCTTCAAGGGGGACAAATGAGAGAGCATTATTAGCATACTCCACTTTTTCAACAAATCTCACAAGGAAGGAAGGAAAAACGTAATAACGTAAAGGAGCTGAAGATTCCTGTTTCCATAATAGCTGTATTTGCACTACCCTACCTGCGAAATTTATTCTCTGTGGTGATGTTGCTGAATATTTTTGATTTCTTAGCCATCCTGCTTTTCCCCTGTAAGGAGCTCATTTGTATGTGGATATTAACCTGCAATATTCTCTTCGCTGAAACTTTCTTTGGCTGCATTACACCTGGGCAAGGGCTCTTACAGGGAGCAAAAAGCAGCATGCAAAAGTGATAAGAAATACACTCACAAAAATTCATTTTTATTTGAGCTCGTTCATTCTAACTGTCCTCTTGAGGCTTGAGCTGGAGCACAGAGAAATCCAAAGGGGCCTCACTCGGCTGTGGGTCAGGTTTTCAGGTCACCTGTACATGGCAAGTGGTGAATAATGAGCATGGTGCCAGCTTCTTGGGCCTTACCTTGATGATGGAGGTAAGAATTCGGCCACTGATTTCACTAAGTGCAGCCTCAGGGCTGGAGGAGAGCATTGCCACTGACTCCTCCTGCAGCAAAAGGCAATCACAGACCTTAATGATTAGCAGGCTGCTTTGTCCCACTAATGCAGTTGACCATGCCCTGATTAACTGGTGCAAACTGTGCCCCAGAACATTTTCTCTGTAGAGTTAGCTTTTTTTATGGATGGCAATGGTCCAAGAAGTTGTTAAGAGTCACTGCTGAGACTTGATATGCTTACAAATATATTTCCATGTGTAATTATGAGTACTATGATGGCTGATTTGTCCCTCTCACTGATATAAACAGGCTCCATTTAATACATGTATTTTGCAAACAGAACTGCAAATATTGAAAACTGTTTAGGGTGGACATTATTTCTCCACCTTTTTTTTTTTTTTTTTCTTAACAGAATCCTTTAAGCCAGTTCAAAAAGTTTGCTTTTGCAGACAGAATGTCCTTCCCTTTAGTCTAGGTTAGCCACTCGAGTGGGAAATGGGGTTTGGAGGTCCTGGCCCGCCTTTTTGTGCAACCATCTGTGAACCACTTCGTGCTGTGGCCCTTTGTTGTCCTACCAAGCTTTGCCCTGCTTTGCTAGATTTAAAACTTGTGGGAGGTGGTTGTCATCTTTTGTCTTTTATTACAGACACCAGCATGGTATGATCCAAGACCAGGGAGTCTGGACATCACGGTAATTACAATAAGGGTTTGGGAGCCTCTTGGTCAATCCCAAAACTCCCACCTGTTTCCGCAGTGGCAGAAACAGTTCCTTGGTGAACTGCCAGCTTTTAGCACTTAGCATCTCCATCTCCATGGGTACCCCTTGCTGGTGCCCCATTAAGTTCTACTGGTGTCACAAGGATCTGGAAACGGATGTGTCATTACCAAGCATAAATCAGATTACTCCATGGCAGAAAAAGAAATGTTCAAGCCTGGAAACAAAAGAGTTAATATAAAACTTATTTCTCTTACCTAGTTTCCGAAGACGCTAACCTTCCTATATAAATTCCCCTGTCATTAATCTAATAAAGCTCTACTTTGTTCATAATTTACTACACCCTTCAATAAGCATTGTAATATTTGTGCAGGGCAAGTATATAAATCATTGTTGCCCTTCTCTACTTTTTTACTTATCTGGTTCTTTCAAGGTCACTAACCTACCTTATAGCTTTCATCTGGTTTAAATATTCTGCTATTATATTTTACACCTCGTTTCCTAGTTCATGGCCATTTAGATATCTGCAGCTGCATCTTCTCAAGTAGCTATTGATCCATATCTCCTTGCTGAAGGTTACTAACTTTTCATCAGCAGTAATGATACAAATTACATCTGTTGGGGTTCACTCGCATCTTTTTGCTGGTTAGAAAGGGGGACTGTTTTCTGATTTTGTTGTTATTGACCATCTTTTCTGCCTAGGATATCTAAGACACAGAGACAAAAATTACATTCAGTAAAATATCCTCATTTTGACACATGTAGGCTTTCAGTGCCCAAGTCATGCAGAGAGGCTAATCAATCCCTACTGACCTCCAAAAGCCTGAAATGTGGCTGTGTAAGGCCCCAATCCAGCAAAGCACTTAAGGATATCCTTATGTAAACATATGATCAGTCCCATTTTCGGTGTGATTTGGCGAGAAGTGCCTTTCAGAGCAGAGCATCTCAAGGCGTGCTGCTTCTTGCAAGGGCTGTGCAAGACCAGGCTGTACCGGTTGCAAATGCAGGCTCAGTCCAAGATGTCTGGTATTCTTGCACTGGGCAAAGTAACTCTCTTCAAGTGGATTGCTTGTGGGGACACCCCAAGACTTTGGGGGAGGCCGTTGAAGTGTCCCTGCTTTCGAGTAATCGTGTGTGTTTCTGAGTGTGAGCCCTTGTCCTCTGCAGAGGCAGGGAGATCTCGGGATGCTTGAGTTTCTTTTGCTGATTGTTTACGAGACAATGAAATTATTTAGGAGTGGGCAGAGTAATCCTCCGGGTCCTGCAGGACCTGACAGCTGTGCTCGCTGTGTGATGACGGGAGAGATGATCCTGTCTTCTGGCTTCATCGGTTCCTTGAGCCAAGTGTGTTGCTGCCATGGGATTGCCATCCTATACTGAGAAACACAGGTGAAGTGGAGCTCTGCCACGGCTGCCTGCCAAAGAGCAGGGCTGGGACAGTTATCACCACGGTATAGAAGAAAATAGGGCTAAGAAGGGACCTTGAGGAGGTCATCTCATGCACCCCCCCACACAAACCACTCCTGACACATGTTTGTTTAATGTGTTTCTTTAACCCCACCAGCAGCGGAGATCCCCCAGGCTCCCCAGGCGATCTCCTCCAGTGTCTAATGACCCTTGCAGCGGGGAAGTTATTCTAGTGCTGAACTTAGCTCTCCCTTGCCGCATTTAAACCCATTACTTTTTGTGCTCTCCCCGTGGATGTGGATAACAATTTATTGCCTTCCTCTTTGCATAAGTCGTTTACATAATTGAAGACTTTTATCATGTCTCCTCTCCGTCTTCTCTGCTCTAGACTAAATAGCCCAGATAGGAGGATGAAAGCTGGAATGGGGTGTCAGGGAGAAGGAGTTAAAGGAGGAAATCAGAGAGAGATTAATCCTGTTTCCTGTCCCTACAGAAATGGACTTTTCCTTCTGAAGAACAGGGGCTGTGGGAGGACGAGATGTGTTTCTCAGTGCTGGTGATTTACTAACGCAGCTCTGTGGACTGTTTATCTGATCGGTGGGTTGCTGCCTCGCAGCCTAAGGAAGAGGGGCTTGGGCTGACCCTCTACTGAGCTGTGACACTCCTATCCAGCCTGCGTGCTTGGGAAATAAGGCTTTAATTTCTTATATTGATGAGGATCATATCCAACTCGCGTGTCAGCTCCTGCGAGTTGTATTTGGTTGAGCTTCTGTGTATCATGAAAGCTGTTTCTAGGTGCTGTGTGTGTTATACAGTCAGAAAAAATGACAGTATAACACCATCACCTTGCAGCAGCATCCTGGCAGCCCACCCCAAGCCCTGCCAGGGAGCAGGAGCCCTCTCCTCTGATGGAAAAATGGGGTTTTTCTTGGGACTGTCGCCTTCACCACGGCTGTGTGCTTCCCACCCATGCACAGGATGGAAAGCCACCCACCACACACGCTGCCTACATGTGTTTCACAACTTGCTTGCTGTTCATAAAACCAACACGTGGAACAGGCAAATGCCATCTGATCCAAAATGCCCCAGGGCGTATTATGTCAATGTCACATACATTAAGAAAGTACAGCGAGCGCTTGGAGTGACTTCTTGTGTTCATAGCCCTTTTCCATTATTCACGTCTGCTGTCGGAGCGGTAGCACGTACACAGCTGTTGCATTGTGGGTGTCATAACCTGGAGGAAACAAAAATAGCTCCCATCCTGGAGACTTTCAAAAGAACAAGCTGGGGGATAACATAGGGGAAAAAATGGTTCTTTACCGCTTAGTGGTCCCAAACAGCTTTCAGTGACACCTTTTGCCTTGTTCTAAGTGCTCCAAGAACAGCATGTAAAGTAGAGCTGTTTTCCCTAGGCTCCTGGCGACAGGGGATCACAGGTTTATTTACATCAGAAAAGGGCTGGCCTTGAAGAAAACAAAATATTAGAGGCTGTTTGGGACAGCAGGGAAGTCCTTTGCATTGTGGACTAGCTCCAGGACCCCCACCCCACTCCAGCTCCTCTACTTGCTCATCACTTGGATGTTAAGACTTTCCACTTCAATTTCACAGTAAAAAAATCTTGATAAATTGCAATCCAACTGATCAGTTTTTTCAACTCTCCTCTCCCCACCCCTTCCTCCCCAGAGTGACTTTGAAGATGACATTTGTATTTCTGAATTAAAACCACATTTGCCCAATACTGCGAAGGGAGGAAGCAGGGACAGAAGAGAGAGAAACCCTTTTGTTCTCCTCCTCATGGTTCCCCCTTACCTGCTAAGCTCCAAAATAATTCCTAACAGCTGAGGTTAGCCAGGGACATCTAATCCCGGAAAGCTGGCTCTGAATTCCAGCACCAACACATGGCATTTGAGTTTCATCAACAGCCATTTGCATCTAATTCCCCCAAACCTCTGAAGAAGTGTGAGTATATGTACAGGTATGTGCTTATTTAGTTGAAAAGGGGGAAAAAAAAAAGATTTGTTTTTTTTTCATAAATCCGAGCCCAAATGGCATTGGCAGCAGTAGCAACATCCATGCTTTTTAAATCTAAACAAGCTCAGGAACTGTTTTGAGGATGTACTGGGGTCTTTTTTTGTGTACACTGAACAGCCATGTCTATAGGATGCCCAAGAATTGTGATTCTCAAGCAAAGGGAGGGCTGAATCCTCTTCCCCTGATTTCCTGTAATAGAAAAAGATTGCTCTGTGCCAATGGAGCTTAAAGTATCTTGCTGAGTTTGCTGAGACCTGTCCTGTTTGTTTACAGAAGGGGCGTAAGGAGCATCCAGGCAACACAGCAGAGAGAAACCTCTTGGGGTTCAGCTCCACCGCGATGGGAGGATGTGGCAGCAGCCGGCTCACCCTGAGGGAAATGCACCTTCCCAGGCATGAATGGGGACCAAAGGGGACGTGTTGGGTAAAATTGCAGATGTTTTTCTTCTTTGGAGTCAGTCAGCAAGGATAACATATTTTTCTCAGGGGACTTTTAATGTTTTCAGATTTCCCCAGTTGGCCTAGCTATCTGTGACCTAAAGATAAAACTCTCCGTCAGTTCTGTTGCGCCCCTTCCCAGAAAGAAAATTTCCAGCATCTTTACTCTTGGTAGTGTTTGCTCTAACACCATACATGTTTTATTAAGAAAAAGTTTTGGGGTTTCTGTTTAGCCAATTGAAATGAGTAATGAAAATGTTATTTGTATGGGACAAAGGAAATATTTTCTTTTAAATTATGTCATCTTACTAATTGATTACAATGGGACTGCTTGGATGTGTGCAGTGTAGAGCATCCAGTTCCTCTGCTCAGAGCAGGGCTTCAGCCAAGCTGGTATAAACAATCCCACGGGAGAAAACAAGAGTAAAAGCTGTCAGGTATTTAGGGCTTCCTGTCGCTTGGAGCCAGCTTAGCCTCCACGAGGAAACAATTTGGGTGTCTGAAAAGAACATGTCCTAAAAATGTTAGAAGTTTCTGTGGAAGATGAAACACTAGCGAATATTGATAATTAAAAACATAGTGTAGAAATAAAAAAATTAAAAAGACATCTAGAGAAAACTCATCAAGGAATAGGTATTTTCTCTTGTTCAGTGTAGACATCACTGATAGCCTGCTAGCATAGAAAGTACTTGCTATAGATGAAAAGTAATAATATACATCCACGGTATGTCTGAATGCAAATCAGAAAGGGAAAACATTTAATATAAAAGATTACAACATTACAGTACAATTCCCATGAGGTGCAAAAAATCTCATATTTGAAAGTGACTTGAATATAATAATCTTCAAATATTCATGGCTGAAAATATTTCCTAAATGCTGTTTCTGAAATGGATGTCACGAGACGGCAGCTACGTCCTGAGCTGATTTCAAAACCACAGCAAATAATGTTGTTTCACATAAACACAGAAGAAAATGTGACATCAACGGAAATGAAAGGGGGGTGGGGGCGGGGGAATCTCCATGTCTGTGTGTCAAGGATGGAGAAAAAGAGATAGAAAAGGCTTAAACAAGAAAGCTGGAAAAGCCAGCTTGGAGAAGCAATGTCATTCCCAGCTCACCAACCCATCCGTGCAGTTCGCGTGGTTATGATCTATTCCCCCTCGGCTCCGGCAGCGGCTCTCCCTGTTGCCTACTGCCAAGAAGTAGGTCAGAAACCTATTTTTGTCTCTGTTCTTCTGTGGCCACAGCACGGTCCCTACCCCCATGCAGAGGTGGGAAAGCCTCTGAACGGAGGCTGGGAGACCAGACCTGTCCTGCAAAACCCTGGGCTGAGCGGGGTGACCTGTCCCGGGGTCCCTCTACAGTCAGTGGCAAGAGAGAAAAACGATGTCTCCAGCGGCAGGGATTGCCCCTGGGGCTGCCCATCTCCCTCTGCTTGCTGGAGAGGGATTTTAAAGGAATTAGGGACTTAGTCTGTGGTTAAGTGCCCAAACTTATCAGGACGAATCTGAGCCAAAGCGTGTGTAACGTGCTGTCTAGGAAGCCTGTGTCCTAGCGGTGCAGAAGGGTTTGGTGGTCTCTCCGCTCTCGGCGGTCTGGGTTAGAGCGGTGCTGGTGGGGATGAGGTGGGGATGAACGGGGACGTAAGGCAGAAGCGGGGAGCTGGGAATGAAGCAGAAGGAATCGCGTTGTGAGCGCACGTTTAGTGCTCCAGGGCTGAGAGCTGCCTGTTTCTGCTGCTGTTCCCCAGGGCTAGTGATTTTATCACCTCTGCTTGCTAACATCGTTCTTTCCTCTCCAGGTACCAGCTACCCTTTTATTTTCCCCCCCCTCAAATTGTCCAATTGATTAACATCCTTCAGTTAAATTCAGTAATTGTTTTCAACTTGTACTTACCTTTGAAGTTAGCTAGAAGACGTGCTAGGAAGCTGCTCTGATTTTCCTGCTATATCACCTAGAAATAAAAAAAAAAACAATAATAAATTAACCTGAAGATACTATCTCTCCTTATGGAGTTGCCTTCTTTGTATCTCTGCATCACGAGTGCCAAAAACCTCTTCTCGCTGCCTCACCCCTCTCCCATCAATGTGAAGCAAAGGCTGGCAGGGACGGCGGTTTTGCCACCCTGGAGCCCTGTGACCTTTGAAGGACAAGTGATCCATCTCCCTGTGGGAGACTTTGCGTTTTGCCGCTGGTCAATGAAATACTGTCCCTAAGTGAATAGTTTTACAAGTGGCAAACCCAGCCAATGCTTCTGCCTCAGGGCATGGTGCTGTCCTAAAACTCAGTTTCGCCGTTTGTCACCATTGAGGTGAGTTGCAGGGGATGCCAAGCAAGAACATTAATTGAGATGTGGACCTCTAATTACGGTTTCCTAAAATATCTGCAGGGTTCACTCATACCCTGCATCACTTTATCTGAGGGAATTGCAATCTCTGTGACATGAAAACAAACTGCAAAGCGGTTGCCTCATCATTCTGCTTCTAGCAGGTCTCGAGTCCAGCTTTTCAGACCAATTTTTCCTTTTCACAGTGCATCTGTCAAGATTCCCGCTCTGGAAAAGAAGATCAGAGCAAATGGGGACTGAGGAGAACAAAAGCTGACCCAAACCTTTGACCTAAACTTAACATAAACCCAAATGAAACCTTAGAGGTTTGTAAATGTTCATGAAACATTTCCACCTCCTGCTCCCCTCTCCTTTATCTTTAGTTTCTTTATCCTTCTACACTTACTGTTTCTAATTGAAAGTCTAATGTAAAGCTCCACTAAATTAATAGAAAGATTCTCACTGATTTTAGCAGCTTTTGATTCAGCCTTCCAAAGAAAGGAAATAATTTCTTTAATGAAAGTGTCTTTAAACTTAAAAGAAAACAAAACCTGAAAAGGGAGAAGGAAAATCAGAGGTGAAATGCAATTTTCCAGCTAGCAGCACATGTTCTTGACCTGAACCACGCCCATAAAATTGGTATGGATATTGTTAACCCAGGAAAATAAAAATCACTGCACAGAAACAGAGAATTGCTGAGCTAACAGTGAACTGGTTTAGTAAGCTATAATGCCTATTTGCAACAACTAGAAATTTTGCCATTCTTTGCTGTCAGCTTGTGCTGTTGAAGAATACCGCTGGTAATCAGCTGGCATTTAAGACTTGAAATTTCCATTTGTATGTGTGAGATTGAGTCTTTCCCTTTGTACCAAAAATGCAAGAAAAATGTCAATCCCATGAAAACTTTATTAGGGAAATAACTCTCTGCTACTGCTACAGTTTTTAACTTTCTAGGTGACTTTTGTCAGAAGGGGGTAGAAATGTGATAATTTATAGGGCTTAAAAACACCTGGGCTTCCCTGAACGATGCATTAGGCGGCCAGAAAAAGATCATTCTTATCTGAGTTGTATTCTGGATGCATGGATGAGGGGCTTGAGGAACATTGGTGAAACCAGTTCAAGCAGAAATTAAGATGTGGCTTTTCTTGGATGGCTGTTGTTACGCTGTCGTTTGGCAGTGACAGTTCCGATGGATTAGTGTTGCCAGTTCAGAGCTTGGTCTCCTCTAAAGTACTGACCTGCCTCAAGCTCCTATTTTGCACAAATTGGATGGTTTGTGCACGCAGACTGGTATGGCTGCATATTTTACTTGTGAATACATGCACAGCTTATCTAGAGAATTATTTCCCAATATTTATGTAACAGACAGTTTTGATTTTCACAGTCACTGGGTAGATGAACACAGAACAGCGTGTGCTCCAAAGGCTGTTACTCGGTCTTAATGGAAAACACAGATGTGGGAAATGCTCCTAGGAAGAAGCTGCTAGTAAGCAGCTACTGCTCGTTAATAATGTTTCTGTAAATGAACATTATTTTATTATTCTTTATATGCAAATTTTACCCAGCATAGCTGTTTTGTCATTCTCTCTCTTTCATAGTTTTCTCTTTGTCTCCTCTTTGTCTTTTTTTCCCCCTGTCTCCTACTAGATTTTCTGTTTCTGAATTCCTCCAAAGTCCTCTCCAGTGTCAAGTCTGGAATGTCTGGTCTCTGCCAGCAATACGCTCACTGTCTCTTTCTGAGAGCCTGACAGTAACGCTGGGACACCTTGCGATGGGCCTGCTGAAAAGCTTCCTGCCTTCAGAGCAACTGCTGGGTGACTTTGTCTTTGGAGGTTTGGCTAGTTCTGTCCATGCACTAAACGTTGTTTATCTCCTAAAGGAAATGCGGACTTTGCCGCAAAGGTGCTGGCTGAGGTCTGTGGACCATCCAGTGCAGGGTAGCTGTGGTGGAGGGAATCCTCTGGGCAGAGAGATCAGGGACAGAAGAAATGATCCTATTTGTTTTTTTCAGCCCAAGTTAGAAAGGGAAAATTCTACGTGTTGGCCCAGTGATGGTCTCTTTTGACTGTCACAACTTAGAAATCTTGTCTTCTTCTCCCCACTCATCTTGGATCCAGTTTTTCATTGGCTGCAATGGCTCCGCTGGCGGGGTTTTTTATAAATTTTTGATCTATCTGATTCTAGAAATCATACAGAGCATGACATATTGGAAATGAAGCAAAATGTACCAGACATAAACTCAGCACATTCCCTGTAGCTCATATTCTCTGAAGACTCATTTGTCCCTTTCCTCCTTTTAAATATTTCCTCTCTTCTTTTTGGCCCGATCTTGTTATTTGTTTCATCGGCCATTTGTTATCCAACTCTTGGCGAAATATCAGGGAAATCTTCCTGACAGTGAACTGGGAAGAGCTTTCTTAAGGGAACAACAACGGCTTCTTTACTTGGGAGAGCTGAAAACAAGACAAGCCTGAATATTGTCTTTATCGAGACAAAGTTTGAGAGGACTGCTATGTGGTGTTGGACTCAGTTGTGTAACTGGTGAAGCTCGTCCAGTTGGGCTTTTCTTTGGTCTTTAAAGGGTTTACGGTGCCACTTCTCCCTGTAAAACTTGCCTCACTGCTGTGACAGTGGTCAAGTAGGCAGTGAAGGAGGGACGGACAGAGCTGCTGTGTGGTGGGAGCTGAGCTCCACATGTGTGGCTCCATGGAGATGGTGGGTCTTCTCATCCGGGGGTGGAGATGCCCTTCTGACTATGGGCAGCCCAGACAGTCATTAAAATGAGCAAACTGCGTGCTTCCACCCCTCCTGAGTCCACAGCTTCCTCAGCTCAGATGAGAAGGGCTTAGACCCAGTCCGAGCCTCAATAAACTTTTCACTTTTGCAGTTTCACTGAGGGTTTGACTTTGCTCTGGGATTATCCTGACATTCAGCTGCTTCGGGGCTGTTGGGTTCCTCTCTGTCTCCTCTCCAGCTGAAAGTTTATAGCTGAGCTGTGCAAGCGTGTCCTAACTTCAGAGCAAACTCAAGCAAAGGCAGCTCCAGCTGCAGCTCACAGCCTGCCAGAGAGACTCCCCTGGCAGGTCTCCGACAAGCCTGTTACTACAAGTTTGCCCCAACCAGCGATTCTGGCAAATGCAAAAATTTGCATGAAGTTCATATTAGTTCAACGTTAGCTCATGTTGCCAACAACTCAGTAGTTCCTTCGAACTGCTTGAATCTCAGCCGAAAGATTTAAGCACACTTGCCATGCAGCCTCTCCGAGATAGTCGTGAAGGTGGGCGAACGTATAGTTTTCACAAATGTCATGGTGCAAGTGAGTTTTATAACGTCTTCTGAAAGGATTGAAGATTTTAAGTCCTAGTACACAGTTGTCATCTCTGCAGGATATGACAGCATCTAGATCAACTTCCAAAACAGCATAGAACCCAGAAAAAGTAGGTTTATGTAATAATTTTTACTTCCACTCACTGATTCAGTGACACCAATTGCATAAAAACAAATATTTATAAAGGTTTTCCTTTAAAAGTTTCTACTGCTTTGACTGCATATATTAAAACACAGCCTGTTCAAAAGCACTTCTTCCCCTAAAGCACTCTATGCATTATAACCTCTTATAATTAATTATAATAATTATATTAATGCACTCTGTGCATTAATACCTTCAGCTGCTACAGAGACCTTGCAGAACTGAGGATGTTCAAGCTAAACAGATTTTGTATTTTGTTCCTTAAGTTTGTTAAAAGAGTCTTTTCGCTCAGGGAAAAAAAAAAAAAAAAAAAAAAAAAAAAGGTCAAATTTTGGAGAAGGTTTGCTGAAAAGTCTCCAATTTGATTTCTTTTTAAATCTGGAAATTAAGTCAAATTTCAGTGGTTATTTAATGAATGGTATTATGCAAATATTAGCAACGTAGCTCATGTTTTCCCTCCTCTCCTGACTTACTATGGGAAACAAGGATTAATTATTGCCTCACCCCTTGTGTTGGGTGAATCCTGTGTACTACGGGCTGCGGCTAATGAGCCAACCTCAATCCTTAACTAGATCTTGAGCAAGACAGTGGCTTCCACAGCTCCCCAAAAATTTCTGCAGCGCAAAAGGTAGCACTGTATCCAAAGACCTGGTCTAGTACTTGTTCACACATTGCCTAGACATATACCCCCAGCTACTGGAGCCAGGACCACTTCCATCCTGCTGGAAAGGGCTTTCCAAAGAGGAAGAAAAACTCCTCCTGGTGCCACGCAGAACAGACAGTGGCTTTGCGGGGATGTCCGTGGGAAGGGACATCCGTGGGAAGGGGTGGCTCCTGCCCGGCCCCGGGAATGGGAGGCATGTCCGCAGTGGGAGGCAGCACTCACAGGGATCCTGGCTCTCACCATTGAGCATTGTTCGGAACAAACGTAGATGCTGTATATGAATGTAAAGCTTAATTTGTGGTTTTTACACCCACCACATTTCTTG
Source organism: Astur gentilis (assembly GCF_929443795.1). NCBI lineage: Eukaryota > Metazoa > Chordata > Aves > Accipitriformes > Accipitridae > Astur > Astur gentilis. Next base: position 17,190,962 of record NC_064902.1, on the reverse strand, counting down.
GAGTTGACATTTTGTGGAACTTTAGGGCTTTTTATCTCGAGGCTGTTGTGCTGTGGGTTTTTTTGTTGTTGTTTTTTGTTTTTTCCTTGTTCATTTTATAGAAAGCTAACAGCCTGTGTTTTTTCTTCTACATAATAAAATAGCATGCAATCAAATTGACCCACGCTTTAGTCAAAGCAGCTGCGTAACACTGTCCTCTACTCAAAGGTGTACAAACCTGGAGGGCAGTGGGGACACATGTTCAGTTGGTATGATACAGTACAGCTGCACCATGACATTGCTTGGGTGGATGCTGAAAAATCTGGAGGAATTCCCTGGGGAAATGTGGAGTTGGAAAAAATAATAATAACATGCCTGCTTCACCTACTGTTCCACTTTGTGCCCAACAATGAGAACAAAGTGACTTATTTTTCAGAAATGCCTTGGACCCGCTGTGACTGAACAGCACAAGAGCTGTTCCATGTTCCTGATAGTGCCTAAAATGTTCAGGGCATTTTCCAGGTGGAAGGAAGTTAGACCTAAAGAGACACAGAAGGGAGAGGGCGGATAATCAAGGCAGCAGGTATTTAGTTTAAGTGCAATCTCATTCATTTTAAAATTTCAGCTCTTTGTTGATGACTTCATAGTTTAAAAGAAAAAATATTTTTTCTGCTCTCTTAGGAGTACTGAAAAGCTCCTTGCTTCTGCTCTGTGGCAGAAGATACTGCATTAAGATTTGTAGAAGGCTTTGACATGAGGTATGTAGTGCTCACCTCTGAAAATCAGATTCATATTTTCTCTGAAGATGGAAAAAAGGTGAGACAGTCACCCCTTTTCTGGGAATTTCCAGCCAAACAGAATAGTTATGTATTTTAATTCATTGGCAAGTGGACCACAGTGCGGATCATTGGGTCCCCTTGCTGGGCACAGGTTGATGGGTGTGCGGAGGCGGCAGGGTTGTTGTCACCTCGTGCTCTACCATCATCAGGTGTGCGGCTTTGGCAGACATCATGAGTCAAAACCCTGAAAGGTCTCTTCCAACTTTCTCAAAGCTGTCTCTTTACCCTTCACAAGCCAGAACGGTGGAGTTTGGCACATGAAGCAACAAAATCGGACATAGCCAGCTGGAAGAAACTGGTAGTAGCCCCAGACAGGCATTGATGGACATTCCCCATTGGTTGAAAGTTTCTAGTCTAGTTTCAAGGACAATTTAATTTTCAAATCTCTTTTCCGTTGGGCATGTACACGTGAAGTCAGGTAGCAGAGATAAAGACTGGCACAAGAATATATGTCTAGCTGCCTGGTTTCTATTGTACACCATCATTATAGTAGCATATACTTTGGACTGACAGCATTTTTCAGCAACAAAGTACTTTAGAAATATTAATCTCACATCGGCTATTTGTGTTGAATATTGCCTTATTCAGCAGGTGATGTGAGCCAATATTATCCTACTTTTATAGACAGCAAAACAGAGGAGAAAGAAAGATTAAGTGACTCACCTAAGGTCAAGCAATACGTCCAAGAGAAAACCTAGTTAAGCTTGGGGATTACTGCCTCCCAGTGATCAAGAAATGTGTGCAATTATTTCTGAGAAACTAATCTATGTGGATCTACGATAAATTAGAAATGATACTAGCTTAGGAGGTTGCTCATTCACCAGTGCGAGGGACATTTTCATTGCATGGTATGGCAAAAGTCAGCAGGCCATGGTGCTGAGGGACAGCAATGGCCAGATCCTGCAAAATGTCACCATGTGCCTACTTGTGCAAGTCCCATGGACTTCAGTTTCTTAAAGGAGAGCTGGATCTTCAGCAGGTGATTAACACAAGTCTAGAGTTGTGATGAGCTTGTGATTTGGTGAAAATGCCCGAAGTTTTAACTCTTTGAACCTCTTCTCCTCACTATTGGCCATTTGCCATTCCATTAGCTGAAAGGCATGAATACTGATGAGACTATTTCCCAAATATGGGGATAGGCTACATGATGAGGAACAGACCAAGTTTTATGTCCGTGTGACTTGTACAACAATAAGTCTTGTGGTAACAGCATCTCTGAAGTTGAACACTGATGGTATAATAATTTTAGGAAACTAATTATCCCTCAGACAGTTGAGTAAATTTCAGAAAAAAAGAATGTTTACATTGAAAAATTGGCTAATAACGTATCTGTACCCAGGGGAAAGCAGAAGCCAGGCCTTTTATTCTTTGACTTTCTTCTCTTACATTGCATTATGAATGCCATTCCAGGAAGCAACCTCTGCAGAATAGGTCTAATTGCTAACTAATTATGTTTCAACAAAAATGAGCAGGGTCCCAGATTTTACTTGGCTTGGATATTTAAAGGCAAATTATAAGTTACGTAATAAAACAACAGAATCATTAAACGTTGATTTACATGTTTATTTTGCTATAAGAAATGAAATTTTTATTGGAACAGAATTAAACAGAAGTTTATGTGCTTGTATTCCCCATAGCCTTTTATACTCTAGTAATATAGCAATATTCATAAATCATACCAGAGTTTTCAAATTTCCTCAGGAGTGACCTAGGCAAGAAATCCTTAACAACTTGCTGAGAGACTTTGAAATTAAATTCAGCTGTAATATCATCATGACCAATTTATGGCTAGTTTGGTTGCTACAAAGGTACATTTAAAGCAACTGAAGTACATGGTGAGGATAAGATAAAACATGGGTTTAGTATCATGTAGTTATTCCACTAGAAAGATTTATTCTGTGTTTCATTACTTTATTGAACATGGCAAATCAGTCTGTTCCTTGAGAGAGAGGAAACCTTATATAATGAAACATGTAAATACAAGGCCTTCAACCAAGCAAAACAGGGAAAACACTAGATATGAGATTAAACCTTTATATAGCTATTGAAGGACTCTGTTCCCTTTGACATCAGATACGTTTGTGCGTGTACATGAACATGCATACACCAGCATGCACACACGTGTAGTCTCTCTATATACCTGCGTATGTATAAATATACACATGCTCATGCATGCATACACTCTCTGCTTTAGAATAGGCTTGATAATAAAGCATCACTGAGGCTGAGACAGACATTATCTTGCACAATTTGAACCACATTTCTGAAATGCTCAACATCCCTGAAGCCCATTGTCGTCCCACTGCAGCTTTTGAACTTCCTGCAAGGCTCATTATGGCAAATTAAGATTAATGACAAAGTGCAACGTTTTGAAATTATTAAAGGTATTTGGTTTTCCTTTAATTTTTTTTTGCTACAGAATGAAAAGCATGAAAAATGATTCTTTTTTTCACAGTAATTATATGTCTGACTTCTCAAATTTTATGCTGGCAAAAACCACCCTCTGAACTTGTGTGTTGGGACCCAGCTTGTAAGCGTTTTGCTTTACCCCACTCCAGCATCATCACCACCTCTTGTCTGAGATGTGGATTTTCATCCTGTCCTTGCTGGTTAAGACCAGTGAACCATTTCAGGTAGAAGCTAAGGTAAAATATTTCTCGGTGTATGTCTTTTCATGGCACCTGTCTTCAGGTAAGTGGCTTCCTATTGCTGTTGAACGTTCTAGGATAGCAAGTTTCTGAAGGTGACCTTCTCCAGGACTTCTCGCCCTCACCAACCTCTTTTCCATCTACACCCAAGGGGCTGACCCATGACCGAAGCACCGAGGGGCCAAGCCTCCCAAGATCATCATCTTCCCAACCACTCTGTGTGGTGACGTCTTGGCATCATCCATGGAGCAGCAGTTTACAAGAGCCCCTATGACTGACCAGAGATCTCCCCCATCCTGCCGTCACATCGCTGCCTACGACCCAGCCGACTGATGGCTGGCTCAGTGCTGCACTGCCGATTCGGAGGGTGCCGGGTGCCCTCCAAATATTGTCCATATAGCGACGACGGTGAACACCTAATGCCCACGGCAAGTATTCAGCCAAAGGGAGTGCCAACCGATGCGCTCGCAACGAAATATGCAACGAAAATGAGTCGCAGCTAAACTCGTTGCACACATCCATTACGTGAGAGAAGCGTCAATATTTCTGTAAATCCACCAGGGAATTTATTCATCTCAGCCTCCAGCAACGGTGAATTACCCTGGTGACTGGTGCAATTCGGAAGCATGTACAGCCATAATGAGAAAGTAGCGTGGTTTCCTTTAAAGTAATATAGCGGTTATTGCTGATAGTTACTGCCTTTGTGAAGTATTAACGCGTGGTTATAGTGCAGACATGAAGCAAAATTATAGGGGCCTGCAGAATGTTACTTAGCAACACTTGCTAATGTTGGGGTGGTAATGAAGAAATGGAGTGAAAGAAATACAGAGTATATTGGAGTCATAAAATAAACTGTGGTGTTACTTGAGAAAGTTGTTCTGAAGATGAAGGTGTCTATTTCTTTTTGCCATGTGAATATGGTAGCAGAACTTAAGAGCTGATTTGAAGCAACACGTTTGAAATATCTAAGTAACAGAAACAAGAATTATGGGTTTGGTGGTGGTTTTGGGGTTTTTTTTTTTTAATCGTTGCTGCTGCCTGGGAAAAGCATCAGAATTTCTGGGCTTTTGAAGATCCTCTCGCTGTCATTTCAAACCCATCCTGAGACACTAGCTGGCCAATTAAAATAACCTCTCCTTTGGAAACTAGCATTTGTCAGAGTTAAGAATGAAGGCTTCTTTCTACTACATCTATTTTCCCCATTCATTCATTTACGTAACTCCCTCCACTGTTAATCAAGTGCCTGTAGGCATATCTCAAGAAAAGGGTAAAGCCATAAAAATAAAGGCAGACATTTCTAGTAATAGATGAACCTTCTACATGTTGCAGATCTGTCTCAGACACTTATCTTAGTTTATCTCCACCTGTTTAAATTGGAAAACTCACAAAAATCCATCTCCCGTGAGATTTCCAAGGTTTCTTGATTTCATTTGGGTCAGAACTTCCACAAGAGATGCATTTCTCAGAGCACTTCTGAGCTGCCAGGAAGAGGGAGTGCTGGACTGTGCCACTTAAAAAAAAAAGGTTTTCTTTGAAAAGTCACCAGATTTTATAAGCTTAAAAAAAAATTAGCCTAGTTCAGTCTCAGATATGATTAAAAGAGCTGCCCTGATTTAGTGGTGTCAAACAAAGTATGTTTGGGTAGAGCATCATTTTGTAATGGAAAAAGTGTTAGTGGAAGAACTGCCTATCAGCACTGCTTGGACTGGATGAGGACTGAGACTTAAATTATAAGAGTCTTTAATACTGGAGAAAAGGAAGACTGCTAAACATGTTGTAACTAGAAGGCCATCTCTTGGTCTCCCGGCTAAACGTAGCTGTGAAGACAACCTCAACAATATCTGGAGTTCTGCTGATTAAATAATAGGCATTTGCCTGCTTTGCACCTCACCTGGCCCTGCAAAGCAAATAGGAAGAAGTTTCTCATTCCTATCCCACCAGGAGTGCTGAGCCATGAACATGGAGTGATGGTCTGGGGAATGTTTCATGGGAGAAACTTTCTGTATATGTGAATTTAATAAAAAAATTATATTTTCTAGTTGGTAATATAGTTGCTTCCTGCTGTCCTTTAATTTTGTATTTTTTTTCCTTGTAAATGACAAAATCTTTTGGGTGTTTTTATTAAGTTCTCATTCTTGCACATTGCCTTACCCAAAGCAATGCTCTACCAGAGCATTGCCACCAGGACATGTCTACCAGGGGCTACCCAGAGACAAATGGAAAATCAAATGTAAGTGACCGGTGATGCAAGGGAGCTAAGCCTGCTGTCAATAAACCAGTCTGTTTCAGCATTGGTCCCACCAAAACAACAAAAAATAGACATCCTTCTGAAACATTTTTAGTAGGAAAACCCCTGTGCAAAGGGAGACCTTACTAAGACACCTACTCATGCCCTTCCTCTAACCACCATGTTCATTTTTCCCCCAAACGTGCAACTGCAGTGACTTTTGGCTTTAAATCTGCTTTATGACCCCTTGAGAGGCCATTGAGATTACAGCTGAGGCCCTTAACAGGACAAAATTAGTAGCAAATATAAATTTAATTTGATGAACTTAGGATAAAAATGATATGGAAAAATCAACACTGACAGGAAAACTCTAACATAGAAAATTATACTGGAATTAGCAGAGTCCTCTGCATCTATACACATTTCTTCTAGCAGATGTTCTGCCTGTCCCACTTTTGGGCAGCTCTCGGTCAAAATGCTCCAGACGTTAAAAAAAGGTGGTCCTCATTTTGTAACTTTTAGCAGTGTTTATTTTGGGTGAACAAAATTGTCTTCTGTCTTAAGATGTTTAATGATTATTTGAAAGCAACTTGATGAATAGAAGAGCGCGGACTCCCACTTGGGGCAAATGTACTTCTGGAGTGATTCATAATAATTAATCTTTGTCTAAGTGGAATGCATTAATTTCTCCTACTGGTGATGACTGTACTGTTCCTTTTCTAAGTTAGATGGTTCTGCTCCAGAGGCGTACTTGCTGATTAAATTGGACCGCGACCGGGTACTCAGGTTATGTCACTGTTATCCAAACGATCTTTTAAAGAACACAGAGTACTTGTTTTTGCAGATATCGCACGCCCCACATTTAATCACGGACCTTTGTAGCTTGTTATTTCTAGAATTCAGATTACTGCGATTTAAAAGCCTCTCTGTCCTTGCCAGTGCTCAGTGACATAAAATAAACCCATATATTAAGAAAAAAACCCCACAAAACATGTCAAGTTGCACCAAGGGACGGAAAGAAAAAGAAAGCAAGCTTTACGGTGATCTGGAAACGCCGTCTGCAGCACAGCTATAAAGGGCAATGTTATAATTTGCTAATATTTTCCATGCAGCCAGAACTTTATTTTTGAGAGTGCTGTTACCCACGGCAGTACCCACGCAGTGGGGTGGTCCCCGGCGAGCACCCTGCGGCGTGGGTGGGTTGCGGACGCGTAGCAAGAGTCGGTTCGTACCCTGGAGAACGTACGGGGTCGACGGGCAGCGACAGGGGGAAGGGGAGCAAAGCAGAGGAACCGATTTCCCGCAGTTGCCTGCTGCTCCGCGGTGGGACCAGCCACCAAACCCCGGGTTTAGCCTCACGTTTGCTTCTCTCGACCCTGCCTGACATCCCCGGGGTGGCTCGCGACTGGCCCCGAGCCCTTCGGGGGGCTGCCAACCCGCTATTGAGGAGCAGGGTGCCTGTTGCCATTTTCTTCCAGCTGCCTCCTCCTCCTCCTCCTCTTGGGTGCCGGGGACTACAGTGGGGATGCAGACAGAGCCGGCACGGCCTCTGCAGCCCTCAACGGACTGAAATGCTCCAAGTTCCTTTTTTAGTAAAATCGCTTTGCCTCGAAAGTGCTGCAGAGCGAAGCCCGCTCGCCCCCGCTGCCCCCCTCCTCGAGCTCAACGCGGTGGAGTTGCCAGGCTGATGTGCCAAAAAACTCCTTATTGCTGTATCCCAGGGCCCCGCAGCCCGTACCTTGGCCCAAGACCCAGCCCAGCATCGGTTTTACCCAGAAAGAGCAGCCTGTCCTCCCTGCCCCATCAGGCCCCTCTCCCATGAGGGCTGGTGGCAGCATCGCTCCTTTGTTCTTTTTAAATATGACATCTAAGGAATGAACAGAAACCATCAACTCTTTCTTTTTTTTTTTTGGCCTGGGATAACAAATAACTTGCGTGCAACTGGAAAACACCACACTCGGGGCAGGACTTCACTGGCTGCAGGATGAAAAACCCCTGCACAGTGTCATTAATTTCTTCCGCAGCCGGTTTTGCCTTTTCTGTGCCAGCCCTGAGCAGCCCACGCTGCTGCTGCTGGGGCACAACCAGGGTGCTAGGAAGGAAAAGAACATGAAGCGGTGATGGGGGCAAGTACCATAATCTGCTGCTGAGTTTGCTTGTGCTCTATTCCCAATTCTGATGTCTTCCAATTTCAGAAAAAGCTTTGGCCTCTAAGTCTTTGCCAGTATTCTACCACATAACCAATTTACTTGTCCAGATATCTCCTCTGGGTCAGATGATAAGTTGGGGTGGGGATGACTGGTATCAAGGTGCCCTCAGTGGACATACACAAAGAAGCCAGTGCACAAAAAGAGGATGAGGAGTGGGTGGGCAGGGAGCAGAGCAAAGTAAAAGGGGTTTAAATTGCAGCAGGGGAGTCAGGGAGGTGCTGGGAGCTAATGAGCTGCTAACGAGGCTGATAGGGAACACATGGAAATAAATAAATAAAGCAGTAAGCAGGAGAGGTGGTTGGAGAGAGAATGTGGAAGTGTGTGAGGACATGAACAGTGAATATGAGGCAGGGATGGAACTAGGGTGAAGAAGATAAGGTTGGGTAAGTGGTAAGGCTGGGATGAGGGTAGGATATTTGGGATTGCAGGTAAGAAGGGGTAGACTTACATTCACAATTCTAATGAATTGACTTGTTGCCTATCAGGATATTGTTTTCTCCGGTGCCTGGTTGGAGCTTAGTGCTCCTGGTTCAGCTCTGGCAAAGGGTCCCTGTGTCTCCCTAATCTTTCCAGAGACCATCTGCATCTCTGCCAGCATATGGGGGAGATGCTTGTACACACACCGTCTGCGTGGATGCAGGTGTGATGCTAAGTGTGAGAGAACACCTCTGGTTTAGGGAATTTACCTGCTGCACAATGATACGATCCTTGGTGATGTGACAGGGTACTGATGGGTGTCGAGGTGGGCTTTGTCTTTTGTTGCTGTTGTTGACATTTCTATGGGTCTCCTGCCACCCTGGGTGGCTCTGCTCTAGTGCCAGATCCTGGAAGAAGGATGTTATCTGTTAGATTCCTCCTCCTATATGATGGGAGGTGAGTCTGGGACTTCAGGGCAAGGCAGGATGGTCCCATGATTAAGATCTCATATGTTTGAATGCTGTCCTGATGAACTGGATTCAGTTTCCTCAGTTACCCGAACTAAACTCTTTCAAGATGACTGCTACTGTGGTTTTGGCCAAGGATTGGTTTTTGCAGATGTTGCATATTCCCAGTTGCAATAGATACTGATGAGTTGAGTTTTGCAAGCACAGTGTAAAGGGCTCAGAGAAACAAGTTTTTCTGGACAGTTTGGACACCCCAAAATTAGTAAAATTTTTTACTTTTATTCAGATTATTTCCTACCCCTCCCTATTGTCCCTATGTGATTTAGCTGCAGGAATACTTACATTGCTTTTGGATGATCCAATAATGAGAAGTCCAGAAAACCCATGAGGCTATGAACAATTTTGTCTTATGTGCTCAAGTAACAGGCAGCAAGTAAGGCATGGTGCAACGCAGTGAACAGCAAGTAGAAAACCAAAACATAAAAATCATTGAAAAGTACCCTCCACTCTGTACAAATGAGGGGCAGAAAATTCTTAGGAAAATCTTTGGGAATTTAGCTGCTGTTGCTGAACTCCTGTTAGTGTAAAGATGATGTCATGTACTTTTGCATAGATAAGGTCCCGTTTCAGCCACTTGTCTGACACTGGATCATATTTATTCTGACACTAGGTCTTATGTTACACTGTGAATAAAACAGTCACTTACTGACAGAGTAACTTCTGCTTCTCTTGAGGGACAGTGACATTACTGGGCCTGTATTAGGGGCTGAAGATGGCCGATCAGTTTCTACATCTCTGGACCCTGCTGGGAACCTGAACTGTTAACCTGAATGCTCATTTTTTATGTGTTTTCCACTGAAACAGTTTAAAAGCATCTCTGTTACTGTGAATTCTTGCTTATTTGTCATAAAGGGGGGAAAAACACCAAACAGAAATTAACAAGAGGATTTTCTTTGTGACTTCAGTCCCTCATTAGGAGGTTTATGATCAGGCTTTGGGAAAGCTTTCCTTGAATTATTTTAAGGTTCTAATGATAAAAACCTCGGGGAGGTCATGCACATGGGGGAATTAATACCCATTCAGAACCATCTGGCATTAGATTACATGCAGGGAAAGAACAAAATCTGGCAGTAATATTCATCTCCATTAACCCAGAATACAGGCTGATATGATTATAGCAGAGAAAATACTCTCACTCTTTCACCAGGAAAAGCTCTTAATAGACCTGGGCTAAATTGGTTTATAAAACCAAAGACTTCTTGAAGTGTGGATCTGCCCTTTCATTGAGTGCATTTGCTTTGGCTTTTAATATGTATTTCATATCTCTTTAACCCTGACAACTAATATGTTAAGGTATAAAATACTGCTAGGGTGAAAGATTGCATTTGCAGCTCCTAACTTACTCTGCGAGTGCAGTCTTAGTAGCGTAAGCATAATGCTGGAGTAGAGCCCATTCGTGCTTTGTTTCTAACTCTTCTGAAGAGCATCGCTGAGATCACGGTCCCAGTGACATCCTCAGCAAAACTCCCACTGCTGTCAGTGGTGACTAAATAACCTCCCCTTAAACCATTCCTCCAACACCCCAAGCCAGCTACGTGCTTAAGCATGTGCTTGGCCTGAAGCACACTGACTAGTGAAGGGGTTCGGTGCAAACCCAGTTAAGAGAGTGAAGAATACCGGGGAGACGGTCACTTCTCATCCAGATTAACTGTCTTTCACCCGAACTGCTGGGCAGGCTCTCTTCAGCCTCCTGTGCCGCTCATTACTTCTTGCATCATTTTTGTCTTGTCATTCCCCATCAGCACAATGGCTTCTCCAGAGATGATCTCTCTCTGCCCTCCAAGTTTTCCTCCCTTCCCTTCTCTCCCATCTTGGCGCAGTAAGCATAGTCAGATAGCTCCTCTCCTTCAGCCAATGTTATGATTCACTTGCTATATGGAAAGCAAAACCATATGGAAGACAAGAAAAGACCATTTATCTCAAAGTCTATTGAGATGTGAACAGCTCGCATTAAGGCTTCGGTTCAGCCAGGCTTTCTTGCACGTGTTGCTGTAATCTCTTTCTACCAGAACAGAGATGGACTCCTGCATCAGCCAAAATGATCTTCTTAGCTTGTCATCTGGTTTGTACTGAGCATGGCCCTGTGTACCAAACATTCAATGGAAAAAAAGGGAAAACCCCCTCTTATTATGTCTTTTCCTTTGTTCTGAGAAGCCACCTGTGCCAGCTTTCCCTTTAGAGACTGCTGTCGGGCAAAGGAAATTGTTATCAGCCTGAGTTAGGGCTGTAGTTCAGTAAGTGCAATACGCATCAAGCTTGGCAAAGGAAAGTTTGTTCTATGTTCGCTAATTAGATGCTTCTCCCTGAGTGGCTGAGAGAGGATGATATTATTCAACTAATAGCTGTTTTAAGGAAGGGAGACCAGAGGATGGAGTCCCAGTAATGCCACCTGTGCGGCCAGTTGAGGGGCAGCAGCACAGCACATGGCCCAGGACACTGCTCCAAAGTGCCCTGATGCTTCCTCAGCTGAGGAAGACCTCAAGCGCGTAACCAGGTATTTAATGCTCCTTATCTGATATTGCCTCTCTGCTTCCTTTCTGCAGTCCCCACCAACAAAGTGAAATGACAGCTCATTTAATTTGGGGTGAAAGCCTCCATCTTTCACACTTCTGGAGAGTTAAGAGATAGGGAGTCCTCTGAGAAGCAGCTCTGATGGATGTCCTGCAGAGTCTGCTGGTACTTTTCTGCTTTATTCTCCAGGATTGTAACATATTCACTGATGGATTTATGCTGCAGTTGGAAACCAGAACTCAGGACAGCCTGTTCTCTGGCTTCATGCTACAAACATAAATACACTCGCATAGCCATTTGTATCTGGTTCTTTCTATCTGCACAAGGATTTTATTATCTCTCTAAACTGGTCCTGAAGTGGAGCAAGAAACTGGCAACAAAAGGAAGTGCTCAAACTGGAACAAACCAAAAAAGAGCAAAGGGCAGGAGGCTGCTATGAGACCACGCAAGCAAGAACAGGCAATTAATGGCAGGTATCAAAGTGGCTGTTGGAAACTGCATGTTTTCCTACAAGGGCTCATCTTTTGAGTAGGAGCTGCCATTGGATTGCATCAGAGTCGCTCTGGTGTGAAGTGCATTTTTAACATGGAGAAATCTTTTTCTCATCTCCAGTTTTGAACTTTTCAGAATGAGTTGCTAAGTTAATGACAGGCCTTTAAATTGACTCTTGTTGTGGAGCAGTGAAGTGAGAAAAGTGGAAAAAATATGCAAACAATTATGATTTAAATAAAGCTCACCCACCGTGTTATTAGAAACTACCTGAGAAGAGATTTCAGCAGTGTTAAATTCATCTTCCAAACAAGTTATCCCAGCTCTCCTGTGTGAGAAACTGGGAACCAGAGAGTTTGCAAAGTGTGGGAAACGCTCAGTAATTCCAGGCAGGCAGTATTGCGCTCTCAGCTGCTTTCTCAGAGTCCTCACAAAGCCCTTGTGTTTGGGTCCTGGTTTTGTTGTTACTTTGCCCCCAACATGCTGAGGGTCTTTTGACTACGCGAGACCCCACAGGCTGAACAAGACAAGGCAAATGGGGGGGGGGGTGGGCATGAGGAGGAACAAAAAAACTATTGAAAGGTGCTCACCTGATAATGTGACGTTCGCAATGACTAGAACAAGCCCAGACTAACCCCCTGCTATCTATCAATTCTGGACACAGCTGAGAGTAAACGTCTTTCATATCCCGTCAGCCACAGCCATCCTGAAGCAGCCAGGGTGCTTTGCTGGCTTTGCTTGCGCAGGCAAAACTATTGCCATCTTTCAATCACTGCTCTTGGAGAACTGTTCAAACTATCGTATCCAGCTGTTCTCCACTCCCTCAGAGATATCATCAGAAAGTAGTTGCTTATACTGAGATTACTTTAATGATATCAAAGGGTGTGGAAGAAGGCTGCTAATTAGTAAACCCTCAAGGTATGAAGATATAAATAGCCCTGGAGCAGTGAGAACAGATCCAAATCTGCAGTCTAACATTATCTTGGGATGAAAGCATTACATGTAGACTGATTCTACTAGAGAAGAGTGATTGAACTTTCCTGTTGAGCTGAACAGCAGGGCTTGTTTTGATTGATAAAGCTCCTTGTCAGATTGTGCAGCATATTATCAATTTATCGGGACACCTGCCAAGCCTGAGCCAGGAGCAGCAGTAGCAAGAACTTGTCTGGGATCAGCAATCGTTTTTGGGGGAAATTACTGGTTTGTACTTTTACTTATTAAAATAAATAAATAAAATAGCACCTATCCCAATTTCCTTTGCCAAAAGCTAAAATGCTTTTGGGGTCCAGCCAAAAGGCAAAAATTGTGATAAGCAGATGAAATTCATCAGCTGAACTTTTGCTAGAAAAATAAGCCTATCCTACCCAATACGGTCATGGCAGAGGGGAAATGCCAGGGCTGGGAGAGATGGAAATCGCAGCATTGCCCGTTCTTGATCTCTTTGCATACTCACGATCCACGTCTCTAATCTCACGGCTTTGGTGACAGTTCGTTCTCCGTCTTCCAGCACAACCGCAACTGGCAAACCAGTCAGCTGCTCTTAAATGGCCATCCTGTATTTTGATGCAATTTACTGTACTCCTCTACACTTTGCTTTCTGTAGGGATTACTTAAGGGTTTTTTTTTTAGTCCTATGCTGTGTCTCTCGAACACAACACAAACCAGCTGCTTGCAGTGGCTTGACAGCGCTATCACCCCGTGATAAACTTAGAGAACTTGGTTTTAAAGGGAAGGCTGTCTTAAGGGAAGAGGGGGAAAAACACAAAAACCAAACCAAGCTTCCCTTCAAAATACCAGCCCAGCCATAAGCATGGACTTGCACAGCTGTTCCCAAAGGCAGGATCGGAGCACCACACGTACGGAGCGCTTCTGCAGGACCACACAAGTTTACTGCTATTCTTAAATCCTAGCCTCGCAACTGGGAAACTCCTGCCAAGTTGTTTGAGACAGTGGCACCTGGGAAGTATTATATGAGTCTGTATTGCATCATGAGAACCCTATTTGCACTTAATTACACATCTCTCTCCCTTCCCCCCCCCCCGATATAACAAGCAAGACAGATGCTGCATCTACAAAGTGAGAAAGAAACCCAGTTTTTAAGGGGAATCTGACAGCCAGAAGCCTAAGAGCAGGCTTCAGACAAGATCCCAGCAATGAAGAATCTCACATTGCACAGTTCAGACCAGGGAATGTTGATGCTGTCTGTAGCAGTGATTCCCATGCATCCTGATGCAGCTGGGTTTCGAACACGTCGTCTTGTACTCCTGCCTCCTTGTGCTGAAATGTTGGTGGGAAGGTCTTGACCTCCCTTCTTTCCCTTGATGCCTCTCTGTGAGCCCATCTCTCAGCCAAAAATCTGGATGTTATCTTCACAGACCTCCTCCCAGGTGCTTTGTACGGTGCTGATCGTAACAGCCTTACCCGAAGTGTGTTAAGATTCCTTGCAAGGATTACCCTGCCTCTGTATTTGGGGCAGTAGGTTAATAGGCACCAATTGGGCTAACAGGTCTTCTAACGCAGACTGCTCTTCCAGGGATGGGCGATGGGGAGGCAGGAAAGCCTCACACCAGCTTTGCTGGCCCACGGCACGTGACGGCAGCATCACGGCACCACGTTTAACACGAGCAGATCCCCTGTAAACAGATGCAGCTGGTAGGTGGGCGCAGATCCATCGCTGGCTAACACCCGTCTGAAGCCCTGTGTGTTTATTCCCTGCAATAGCTGGAAGACAAGATATTTCTGTTTCATAGGGCAATCCCAGGGTGTACTTACAACAGTTGTGCAAATCAGTCTTTTTAAAGCAATTCGTTGGAAGTGTGGGTCTCCAGGATCATTTCTAACTTGGACTCATTACTCTCTGACTTGCTGTTGTGTGTACTTAGGGGCTTTACCCTTTTATCCTCCCCCCATTTACACGTCAAATCCCCCATCCCCTGCCATGTAATCCAAGACAGGAAATTTCTTTTCTGTTTACATCAGGCCATGGTAATGCAGTCACTAATCTGGCACAAGCCTGGGCTGCTGTAAGGGGGTGATTCTCTTCCCACCATCTCCCTCATGCTGCCTCTACAATTCCTGGGTTTGGGCTTTAATTCTGTAGGTTCTTTAAAGGAGTCTCAGAAGGTGTGAGGGAAAGGTACATTTATCAGATGTGATATAGTGGAGTGAATAAAGTGAATGGTCTTCTAGATGTAGAAAATGCAAATTTAGCAAGGAAAGTTTCAGTTTAGCTGGTTCTGCGATTTTGCAGATAGTGATTTTTTTCTTGGCTGGGAAGTGGAGTGCCTCCATATTTTGTATTGACTGTCCATCTGCACGGAGCCCACTTGACACAAAGTTTGAGTTACTGCAGATCACGAGCTGCCTCTGCACAGCTCCTCTGTACGACGGCTTTCAGTACCAAATGGAGGATCTTTTGTAGTTTTACCTTAAAACTTGTCTAATTAAATCTGTCACAGTCTGGATTTAAAAACAGGAGAAGGAAAACGTATGTGAGCAAAGTCACACTTTGACATTCTTCAAAATTTCCACCCAGATGGTGGGTAAGTTCATTCTATAGATGAATCATTAACACTTTTTCATATACTTTCATTTTAATATGTATTAGGGCTCCAAGCAAACATCGGGATGCTTAAAGAAACAAACAAAAAACCAGACAAAACCACCCCCCGAACCAATAGTTTAGCTTTCCTGTTTACTTTGACATGTGGTTTAAGCACATTCTTCTAAATACACCAAGACTAGTTGGTGTCTTGTCTATTTGACACATTCAGAAAAAATACATGTCAAGCTATGCAGCTGAAATGTGAGTTACTATTGCAATTAAATGGTTTATATGCTGAGCAATACAGTGTCTTTACATAACACAAAGCACTGTTTACAATGCAATGCATATTGGATACCATGAGGTGAAAAAATATTTCTTTTACTACAATCATAATTGATTTCTTCTCTGTATAGTTCTAGTAAGTTATCCCACACTCTCAGTTTTAAATGTGTTTCCAATTTTAATGAAGTGTCTGGTTTAATGATGTGTCTGTTTTAATGACATGTGAATCCCAGTCAGAAAAAGCTACTTTACACGGAGATGAGAAGAGGGTGTTTCTCCTCTCAAATCTTCAGGAGCTGTGTCCCGTAACCAAGTTCCTCTGTGAGGCAATAGCTCAGGTTTCCTTCTGTACTGGAAAAAGCACCATGAAGATGATCTCATGGATATCACTGCTTTTCAGCTCTCTCCAGCATACAGTAAACTGGACAGTAGGTGGAAGTTTCCATGATTAAATTCCTTTCAGAATTGGGAAACTGATATTCATTCACATTCAAGGCTTTTTAATCTGATTGTGTGTCATCTGGCTATTTAATTATTCAATAAGCTGTTCTGGCCAAGGAATGTAAAGTGGAATTGCTGTAATAGCTGTGCTATGAGACGGTCCCTATAATTGGTGTTGCTTTTGCTCAAACTTTCTCACAACTTTTTGGCATTGAATTAATTCTGGTTTTCACATTAATAACCAGGTAGTATTCGGCAGCACAAGATCTCTTACATTGTATTATGGATATTTCTCCTCGTGAGGGGTAGGACCTGCTATACTTCAATGTGAGTTTAATGCAGCTGCATCATGGGGAGGCACTTGTCAGAATGAAGGCTATTTTAGTGACTTGAACAAAAAAAAAAAAAAATTGAAAATCTGGGGAAAACTGTTCGGCTTCTGCCGGAGCTGAAAGGCTGGAAGTGTCTGTCTCTGCAGGACTCTGTTGGACATCACTTCTGGTTACACATGTGCCTAAGTATTTTGTGGAGCCAGGCCCTCAAAGCATGCAGAAACACCCACGCGCTTCCAGAGACTATCCAGGGACACAAACACTTTCCATTCTTCCCCCGGAGAAACTCGCCTTGTCCTCGCCTCACTGAGAAGCAAAGCAGCAAAGACAACTTTGCCTGGATGACAGGGTAGACGTGGTAGAGCTTGCCCAGCTCTCCTGGCGTGGGAGGAACAGGCCAACCTGCACCCATCGGGGAGCATCTCAAGGTGATGGGTTTTCCTTTGGCTGTAGGACACATTTCCAGAGGCAGCTGAAGGATTCCTGGCCTCTTGTTTTGTTAGTGTTATTCCAGCCAGAGTCTGCAGGCATCTCCTCCCAAATCAGCTGCGTATAGCCGGAGGACTGCAAGCAGCTTTTTTAGAACTTTCTTAATACTCGTTTCTTAAAGCAAGAATAAAACGTTAGCCTCTCTGATCTAGGAGAAATATGTATTAGATGTGCATGAGCCTGTGTGTTGCTCTAAGAACAGGCAAGAAAATTAACTGTGACTCTTACTCATGCTGCAGGTAGGAGGGAGGATGGACAGCAGCTGACTCCTGCCCGGATACTCTGGTTGAACAACAAAAAGGGTTAGGTCAGGGTTTTCCTCACTTGTGCTCTTTCCAGGTCACTCAGTAAGAGCTGGCCTGCAGCCCGGCTCTCTCCACTGCAGCATCGAGGATGGAGGTGGAAGTTCTGCTGCCCTGTGCTGCTCAGCAAGCTGGGGACAGTCTGCCCAGCCAGCAGGAAAGGAAAAATCCCATGGCGTGGGGCTGGTTGCTGAAAACCCGATCACAAAGCAAACACTGAGTCCTGCTTAAAAAGATACGATTCATCTGCTTGCTTGAATTTGTTCTTTCTATTGTCCCAGACAGACTGCTTGTGCCTTCAGGCATGCAGCCGATGCCTGGAAGGAAGGATGCGCCTCGATTGCCCAAAGCCCTGGTTTGCTCCCTGTGCAGCACGCATCGGTTGCAGTACTCAGTTGACGCAGCACTGCCAGCCTGACCTGAAACCTCCAATCTCCATCGCTGGGTGGGTTGAGCGTGATTTTGCTGAAGCAGGTTATAGGGTGAAGCTGCCCTGAGTGCCCAGCCAGCGGTGCTGCTCCACAGCAGCAGGGCAAGGTGGTGGCACCGACAGTGGAGGGCATCGCACTGTGCCCGGTCCCAGCATCGGCCCCGCTTTGCCAGGAGCCGACAGAGCCCGGACTGGCCAAAAAAAACCAGTTGGCCTTGAGCATTTCTAGGGAGGACTCTGTGTACCCACTCCGTTTCTCCCTGCCTCCTGGCCAGTGAAATCTGTAGGTTGATGAATCCAGCCTACATTGACTTGAAGAGGGTTTTGTCTAAAGTTTATGTCAGTTTTTTGAGAATACCTGGGTGAAGTTTCCTTTTCTCATTTGAAAGAAAAGAAAAATGTATGCATTGGAAGATGCAAAAGACATTCAAGAAATGCACAGATCATCATTTCAGGCAGGCTGAGCAGTGGGACTGAGTTAAATCATTGATAGCATCTGGTTTGATTTTTGAGTGGTATTAAATTGTATAGTTATACTAAACAATTTTGAGTAAAGAAATCTTTCCTTGGTAGCTTCCAGTTTATTCTTTTGTTTTCTCAATCAGTATTGCTATGCTCTGCCAAGCATCATGCAGTTGTGTGACTACAGCTAGGCACTTTTAGCTAGATAAACCAATGGTTTCTCATAATGCTGCAAAATATATATATATATATATATAAATAGATTCAGGGACAATTTGTCCAACAAGAACATATAGCACAGAGGGGATTCTGGAGTCATCTTCAAAGTGTATGCTGATGTTTTTAAAATGACCTATGAATGTCTCTCTAGTTTGTTAAGAGTCCAGGGGGATTTCCAATATGATAGATTTGGGTTATTAAATTACTGTTGGAAATGTGGAGCTGACCTCCAGCGGCAAATATTTCTGTGAAAACATTGGCAGACGTTTCAGTTGGTGAACTTTCCTCCATTGTTTCTTTTCTAAAATCAAAATAAACAATAGAAATATATTAGATTAGGCAAGAAAACAGAATAAGCCTATTTTGTTGCATTTTCTGATAAGCAGCACAGTCTAACTACTAACAAATGTTGGACACATCTACTTTTAGCAGACATTCTAAGTCCAAGATGCCTTTGAACTTGCACATAAAACAGGATGAAATTACGATCCCTTTTCTGCTCGTTTTGACTAAAGCTGGTGAGAAACATCCCCCGGTACCAGCGCTTCACTGCGCAACACTGACCGACGGAAACGTGCCAGATTCAATAACGCTGTGATGGGAAGATGTTCCTGGGGATGGACTTTTGGCTTAAAAGGGCAGAGTGAGTGGCAGAGGGGTGATGCCGGGCATGGACGCCCAGAGCTGTGACACTTCTCCCAAATGCACCTGGTTTGGAGACCTGCACAGGGGTTTCCATCTCCCGGCTGTCATCCTGACGACCAGATTATAGTGGCAGGAGCTCTAATCTGGTGAATGCTTCACTGTTTATACAAATTAAGCAGTTCAGCAGGAGGGAGCCAAAAAAAAAGCCTGTAATGAGCAGAAAAAGACTTGAACCTGAGCCTCTTGCACTGAGATGAGTACTGCCTGCGTACTTTTTAAATGAAAAAGACAGTTTTGATTTTGACCGATATTAAGCCCAGCCCATAGAGTTCAGGTGATGGATTTCTCAGTGCTTTCAGGCTCTTTACGGGGAATTTTGATTCAGCCTTTTAGTAATAGCCTCAAAATTTAAGGCATTTTCCTTCTGACCTCCTAAAATTCCAGACTCAGGGTGCTAGAATAAAATCTTCATGGACTCTGTTGCCCTAGTGCACATGACATTTGTTTGACATTAATACCCTGCGACAAGATCCCCATCTGAAAAGCTGGCTGTCTCCAGCAGTGCTGAGCTTCTCCAGCACCTTGTGCTGGAGAAACCCGGTCTGATTACTGATCCTGTAACCATCTCTGGATCCCCTGCGTACCCTTCAAAGCAAAATCCTGTGTCTGGCATTTTTTCTGGGCAGAAGGGCCCCAAGGTCTGGTTCCTTAAACCCCAAACTTCATGCTAGAGTAGTTACATGCCTCCAGTCATTTTGTGAGAACTCATTAACCCAGAAAAAGAAAAAAATGTGATAAAAAACCATGGGACACTGGAATAGCAGAGATATGTTTTAAGCACAGGAAATGTTATTTTTAAACAGCTTGAGAGGGTTAAAACAACAAAATCCTAAACTCCTCCCTACAGACCCGTTCCCATCTCCTCGGAAGCACAAGGTCTGGACAGCATCCCCATGCCAAATCGCACATCCTGCTTTCTGAGCTGTGACTCCTCGGACGTGCCCATGGAGCGGCTCTCAGCAGACTGGCCCCTTCCCACGCTTGGTTTCTGGTGTTATGGCTCAGTCCACGTTGTCCAGTAGTAGTCTTTCTGCTAGGTATTACGCTCTGCAAAAAGCCCTCTTTGATATTTCACGTTAGCTCAGCGCAAGAAAACTGGGAGGCCAGATCATGAAATACAGGTTATAAGCAAAATAACAATTACAATATAAAATAAATCTTGGTGAGGGGGAACATCAAGGTCTACAAAGCAACGCTAAGATCACTGTTATTTGTACTGTATTTCCTAGTAGTGGGAAACGCTGAGATAATGCTAAAAAACAAAATGATAAAACATGACCCAGGTCAGATCCCTGAATCCTGATGTTCCTGATGTTTGGGAAGCAGAACTACATCTCTGCCATGAACCCAAAGTCCATTTCTTTGCAGCAATGTAATCAGCAGTTTTGTGGTCATGAATTAAAGCCAAAACAAAGTACTACCATTCTGCAGATGCAAGCAGAATATATTGACACGTATGGGGCACTATGTTTTACAGTCACTTAACTGCTTTCTGCTCACCGCAGGAAAACACGCAATTTGCTCATTGTTCTGTCATGTGCTCCATAGTATTAAGAGGAGTGATCATTGATAAAATGGTAATAACTAGGGAAGAGCGCAGCTCCACTTTCTCGCTTCAGCTTGCCAAGATTTGGGGAGCTGACTAAGCACGGTCCAGGCTAGCAGTGGACAGAGAGCAGATCTGGTTATCTTATGTATTGAGTGGAAATACCCCAAGGGGAACTGCAATCTGAAACTAGCTCAAGTGGTTTGGCACATAATGTGATATAACCTTCACATCAATAGCATCACCCATGAGATGCAAAACAAAGGCCATGCTTTTGTATAAAACCTTTCTTCCCTCTGGGCAGAAATGGATCTTGCTTCCTCACCGCTTGCCAGCTACCCAACTTGTTTAGGAATTGTTTAACTTCATGCTGATGAATGAATGGTAAAACTGAACCAGAGCTACAGAACACAGTTCAAACAGCAAGATAAAAAGGATGGATAATGTATGGATAGCAGTGTCCAGAAATGAAATGTGAAAACTCTGATAAATGAGAAGTAAGTTTCTAAATGGCAAGAAAGCAACACATGGAACGGATAAAAATTGAAGTGAAACATAGAGGGCTAGCACTATGTGGCCTTGCTTGCCACGTGTTGCTGATTTTCTGGACATTTGAGGGAAAATTTTCGGGTTTGCTGTTCTGCATCACTGATGGAAGTACTACCCTTTCTACTCCAGAGCCAACCTAGAGGTCTGACTTTTGGGGCACACTGCCAGCCTCGCTGGAGATGGGTCAGCCCTTTGGAGCACGCATGGGTTGGGCTTCATAAAGTTGGCGGGACTTTTAGGATTTTTCCTGTTGTCTTCTATTATTCTTCTACTGAAGATTAAATTTTGCTTGAATTTACTGGAAGTTCTCACCAGTTTTGATCTGGATGAATTTTCTTTTCAATAGGAAGGGCTAAAGAGAGTTAGCACCTATGTAGGAGACAGGGCTATCTGCGGAGGGGCACAGGTGTCTGATCGTTCCAGGACATGCTCTATAAAGGATAGGGGAAAGAAACTTGTCTCTTTTAAAGTAATGTGTTTAAAACACTGAAAAGCTTATTAATGTTCTGCTCTGTGTATTTCTGAGCCTGGTAGCAGTGGAAGCTGAGGACCCATTGGCTCGTAGTTGTGATGAGTGATGTGATGCATTAACTCTTTCTGTCCTGCAGAGAAGCAAATTGAGTCATTTTATGATCATTTATGCCCAGATGGAGCCGTGGTTGTCCATGTGGCACAGCAGCTTCTTACGCAGGCAGTGCCGGGCTGTCAGTGGGAGAGCCTCTTGGGCATGGGACGATTCAAAACGACCTGTAACAAGCAGTAGTCCGGAGACCTGGGGACATTTCCATGTTCTATTATGTTTCAATGAGTCACACATTCAGAGTTTAAAGACTAGAGGGGACTGTTAGATCATCCATAGTAGCCCCCTCGTACCTCAGGCTGTTTAACCTCACCCATCCATCCCTGTGTGAAGCAAGAAACCTGTATTTGGCTTGCACATGTCTTCCAGGAAGGCATCCAGTCTGGATTTAAAGATACCAGGAGACAGATGATCCATCATTTCATTGGGTAGTTCGTTTCAAAGGTTAATCCTCCTCACTCTGAAAATGCAATGCCTTATTTCTCATCTGAATTTGTCTGGCTTCAGTCCCTACCCGGTCATTCTTGCTGTCTTCCCTCATTATTAAATAGCCTTTGCGTGCCTGATATTTTCACCCCAAAGTTTCTTCTGCCCTATAGTCCAAGCAGTTCTAAATCTCCTTCAAAAGAACAAGCTCAGTAAGTGCATGCCGAGCAAGCGTTTCCCTAGTGCTCAGGTCACTGTGCCCTCCTCTCCAGTAAAACACCTCCTGCCTCTCTATGTCCTTCAGAAATGAAACACCAGTATCGTCCGTGGTGTTGCAGCACTGTCCTCCCCACTCCTGCATACCCAGGAAAGGCTGTGCCCTCCCGGCAATGCATCTTGGGACCACGCAAACCCCTTTTTGCCGTAGCATCCCTCTGGAGGTGCATGACATCCAGTCCTTGCTGCTAGCTCTCCGTGTTGGATCTGGCCATGGTAAAACTCATTTTATCTCACCAAAGCCAGCAAGCCAGGTGACAGACTGCTCTCTCCATTTCTACCATGCTGTGAATTCTCAGTTTGCATCCAGATATTATCATTGATATTTTTTACCTCTAATCAGAAGTTTCTAATCAGCTTCTTCATATTTTTTTTCTTTGTAATCAGGGGCTGCAGCAAAACAATATGCTGTGTGTTTAGAAAATATTTTTTTAGTAACAGGAAAGAACGTGAAAACCTTGAGCCAAAGGAGTTCTTTGCATTTTTTCTTTTAATTTTGTCTTTATTTTGACAGTTGCATCTCTATCTGCTCCATAGGCACGGAGAGCAGCTCCACCCCGATCTGGGGTTGGTTCTGAGGTTACGAAAATTTACTCACCGATTCACTCTATGCACTGTGGCTTTTGTGAAATGGATTCATTTAGAAGTTTAATTACTGGAGATTAAATATATGACAGTAGAGGTAGACTGGAACATAATACTGATGCTCAGCCAACCTTGAACCTGCATATCTGCCTTGCTCAGCAAAACCTCATCAGATTTGTAGAACCACCAGATTTACCTACGTACATTTTCAGGTTGGTGTTTGTGGGAGCTAGCTTTTCCTTCTGTGATTTACGTGATGTTGGAGGATTATGTTAAAAGTACTTAAGTCTGCATCTCTTTTTCTCAGCCTTGAAAAAGTGCCCAGCTATGGATTTAAGAAAGTCAATACTATATACACAGTGGCCCTTTATACAATGTTTTGCAAGATGCTTTTCCAGTTCTATTTTGCTAACAAAGGCTTAACTTATATGGGTCGAAGCCCACTTTCAGCTTTGCTGTATCATAAAAAATTATGATAGTTGATGGAGAAGGACAGAAATCCATGATTAAAAAAACCAAAACAGAAAAAAAGACTGAGCCAAAAAAATCCCAGAAGGCAGAAATGAAAGCTGTAAAATGAAAAAAAAAAAAAAAGTTTCAAACTATTTTAATTAAATTTTGTAATAAGCTCAAGAAATGACCCATACTGATTATGAAGAAGCAATCTGTGACAACCCAGCACTTTTTATTTTCCCCAGACTGCTAGTGACTGTGGATGGATCTTACCCATCCACTTGCTTAACTGCTTGTTTGCTCTGAGAGCAGCTCGTGTCCCAGCCACAGACCAGTTCCCACCTGGGAACATTTTACACACGTCCATACTTTTCTCCTGGGACCTGCATTTATTTGGTGCACTAGTGGATTTGCAAACCAATATCCCCCTGCATCTGCTGCAGAGGCTGGGAAGAGTGCCGTGGCTCACCCTGCTCACCCAGGGCGCAGAAGGGGCAGGGCAGCTCCTCGCCCCATCCATCTCTTGCATCTGATGGAGCTGGAACGGCTCCAAAGGCACATTTGGAAACACCTCCCCCTCGGGATCCTGGAATGACACTGAGATGTCACCTTGTTCGTTCACTAGAAAAGACTAGCTGCATCTAGACCACTCCCTACAGATACTGATCCAAGCTGAACCCCATTACTGAGATGTTTCACCTGCCCAAAAGATGCACTCCAGCACTTAATGAGCATTACTGCAGGGGAGCCACCTGCGGCTTACCCACCTGTGGTGGGGCATTAGGAGTATGAGCTGACCACTTGAAGCTCTGCAAAAGCACTGATAGTTCAGCCTTTGCTGTTTGCTGGTTGAGGAGGCTCCTTGGAGGCAGCGTGGGCTGCCGAGACGCTGTCGTGTAGTCGTCTCTTTGTAGGTGTTCTGCAGGGAGTCCAGCAGGTACGTAGGAACCCTCGTGGTCCCTCATAAGGAGGATGAGGAAGGAGGCGAACTTTGAGTCGTACTGATTGTTTCTCCACTGTCAGCATGGGTATGCGCTGGCCGTCCTTGGTGCAGATGGTTTGCTTTCACCCTCTCGGTCCAAGGGTGGCTGTACTCACCGCTTCTGGACATGCATTACTGTGCCTTTCTGCTGACACCGCTCGGGGCAAACAGTAAGAAGGTAGGAGGTTTGCGGAGTGTATTTAACTGCTCTTCTATTTCCTAATACAATTTTAGCCTGCTGTCTCTGTGCCATCCTTTTCTTGCTTTATCTTAAAATATAGGGCTAGCAGTTGGTGCAGGCACATGTTGTTATACCCCACTGATTTGATTAACCTACACTGATTTAAATCAATACAGGATTTTCTCTTTTTAAAAAATAAGGGCGGGCGGGGAGCTAGAATGGATTTAGCGTGCTACACAAGGTGACATGCTCTGACACAGACCAGTGCTGGCATTGGGTTGGATCAGAAGTGGAAAGGACTGACGGGTCCCTCTCTTAAAATTGGTTATTGTGCCACTGCCATGGTGACACAGATGTCCCTTGTGCTCTACATGTATACTTGTGTGTTATGCACCCCCTGAATACTAATGCATGACTGTCTGGGTCTGTAGTTAGAAAATCCCAAGTTCTTCCAACCTTTTCCAGCAGTCAAGCTAACAGCTGATTTTGAGAAATGTAGAATCAACTGCTGTACCTCTGGATCCCAGAACACATCTCTCCAAGAGACGCATTTCTGGAGACAGCAATATACCACAGCCGTAATTTTGCAAGGAAAACCAATAGCAGCAGCATCATACATCAGGGAGAGCTCTTTCATGTGGTGAGGTCGGCACCAACCCCACCGCTCGATAGGAGATTACACATCAGTTACGAAGCACCAAATGCGTGAAAATGAATCGGTGTTTTGACCTACCCAGCGGGTCAGAGCTGGGCAGTCAGGAGAGGCTCCAGCTCCCTGGCTGCGGGGGGGTCCCAGCACCTCCCCAGCAAGCTGAACCCCAACTGCAGACGTCACTCTTATTTTTAATGCATTTCAGCTTCTCGCTGTAGGTTTTGGCACACACACCCCCTCGAGGCTTTTGCATGCTGCTTAGTTCGGTGCAGATTGCTGGATTGGGCTGCGCTGTGACTTTTTTGGCTGGGATGGCCCCTGGTCGCACAGAGAGCCTGTGCAAAGGGTGCAGGATCACACCTGCAATCTTCATGGCTGAGAAGAGCATGAACTTGAGGCATCCTAAGGGCAGATGAAAATAATTACTTTCTAACTGATCTGGTGGAGACTGGCCCTTAGAAACCATTTGATCTGTGTGAATAAGTTTCCTAGGAATTACACTCAAATGCTGATGTGATGAACCATAATACTACTTTGTACAGTTCTGTGGTCTTTATTGTCGCCGTGTTTTGAGCCAATTTTTAAAATTCACATCAATATGCCAAGGAAAACTTCCTCAACAAACATAGTTCCTGCATCTGTGCAGTAGTTGGTTTTCAAAGTTAAACATCCCTGCTGTTTCATGTTTTTTTAGATGCCAGCAGTGATTAGACATTACCATGGGCTAATTGCTTGTACAATTTCAGTTTTTACCTTGCAGCCGCCTTGAAATTTACAGCTGCAACAACAGGAACAAACCCCATGCTCTCAGCAAATACAAATTAGTCAAAACCAAAACAAAACTGGTTTTTCTTCTGTTTTGTTTGCAGCTGTTTATCCCAAAATTGGAGAGCTGCTTAAAGCCCCTCCATCTGAACCTTATAAACAGACATTACTCCAGTCTGAGGCAACATACATTCAGTGTCAGCCCAGAGCTCAGCAAAGCACCTTCTCTGCTCAGAGAGAAATAGTCAAGTTTATAATTATTACTCTGGACCTCAAGGATTTTCCTTTAATGCAAGGGATGCTGAACTCTTTGGTTAAAGGATTTGTGCGATTTGTGGTTTTTTTCATGTCTTTGATACTGTTGTTCAAACCAGATTTATGCAAACAGGACTCAACTCCTGCTGTAATTACTGCATGTACACCTAGGAATCAACAGACAGGATTGCAAACACATCAGGGGGAGCAGCTGAGTTTTAAAGCCCATCATGTTGCAAGAAATAAAAAATAAAAAAAAAAAAAAAGGCATGCAGACACACACCCAGAATGATGCCTCTTTGGGGCAGCATTGCTCAAGGGTTAATGTCTTTCTCCCCAGAATGAATTTCTGTATTAACGGGGCTGACTGTCCTTAGGACAGAGATGCCTGGACAGCAGGGTATGTAACCTCCCTTTAGCAGAGCAGCTGTAGCTGACATGACATGTGTTTCCAGCCTGCCCTGGCTTCAAACAGCTCTCCCGGCCCAGGCTTTGGCACCCGAAAGAGCGAGGAATCACCTTGCTGCCTTTTGCAAATTTTGGCATGCCGTTATTAGATTCAGATGCTGGAACATGTGCTAATGCTGGAGAGCCTACATCGTGCCTGCGGATGTTTGCTAATCCCAAATTTCAGAGCCTCCCTGGTCTTGCCAGAACATCAAAGCTTAGCAAAGCATTGCAGCGCAGATGAGGAAATTAGAAAGGGGCAGTACATGGCAGGTAATGGATTAGGGTTTTTCAGAGGAGTGAATGTTTGGACCGGGGAAATGATAGGTAATTATGAACAGTATGGGACTTGAGCTAGTTCCAGGATTAATTTATATCTAACTGCTTATTCTCTTGTCAGCATTTCCTCTGCCCCTTCCACTGTATCCCCTATGGGCAGAAATATGAGAGGCTGCCCGGGGTGGGAAGGACCTGCTGCCCATCTTCTCCTTTTCCTCCCATTATGGGTCTGCTGCCAGGTGGTGCTGGGCTCAGACCCCGCGCCGACTCTGGAGACTGTCTGCTCTGTCGTTAGCAACTCTTCATCTTACCTGCTACCAAAACATATGGGAAACCAGTCCTTCTGCCCCATTTTATGGGGACAAATCCCCAAGCAAAAGTCAGCACGTGAGCTCAGACACACGCATACTCCCACGAACGCTAGTGAATGCCAAAGCAAAAGTAGGAATAAGTAACCAAACCTGAAGCCACCCTAGGAAACTCTGTTTTTTAAAGCATTTCTTTGAGTCATAGTAAAAAGATGTTTGAGTAGCCCGGGCCAGTTTCACTTCGTAATTCTAGGAATGGCCTTGAAACAAAATACTAAGCTGCTGTTTACTGGACATGGACAAAGTAAGTGCAGCCTGGCTAAGCAGGGAAGTGGATGGTTAGACAGCATAGGTTGGGGGGACTATAACTTGGCCTTCTCTCTCCATGCATAACCAGAGCCAATAACATGCCACTTAAAAAGCTGCTTGAAGTGTTCATGTGTTGGTAAAAGGAGGGTGGGTCTGTAGCGAGGGCTCTCCTTGCCTCCTGGCTCAGCAGATGTTTGTCCACTGGTTGGGCCACCCAGAGGGGCAAAAATACCTCAAGCAGAAGGTCACACTTGTAGCGTACAAATCTGCAACAGCTAATGAGGCCAGAGCAGTCTCCCTGCTGTTGGAGTTAATGCACAATGTGATATTTGCTGTATTTTCCATCTAGCGTGGCTTCTAACAAAAAACGAAGTAGCCCCGCTCCTTTCTGCCCTCTTATCTCCACTTCTTCCAGACCCACCTCTGCTCCCACCACTCCAAAACCCCTCGGCCCTTGTTGACTCTTAAAAATCAACAGGGCCTCCAAAGCCATGTCATTCCCATACAAAAACCTGCAGCAGAGTTTCTCACCCCTACTCCTGAGATGTTACACAAGTACTGTAAATGCTGAGGGGAGGGCTCCATCCTATTCCCCCATAGGAATGCCTTGGCTGTGTAAAAATTTAGGGTTTGCTGTGTAGTCCAGGTGCCTTTTGATTTGAGTTGTGGCTGTTAGTCACACAGGAGAGGAGGTAGCATATTTCATTGGAACTGCTGGGAATAGATTGTGGCCAGGAAATGAGAAAATGTGGCTGTCCCTCACCTGCATTTTCATTGCTTTCCTCCCTCCACGCTCCAGTTTCTCCTAGCACCTCAGGAGGCACTCAGCGGCCTCAGGAAAGCATTTCTGTGTGTGCTCTGCTCTCTCTGGAGACTGGGTAATATCTCGCTATTGTTATTAGCAAGTAAATTTATTTCCTCAGCAAAAAAATGGCAAGGCTCGTACTCCAGTACTGGTGGCTCTAAAGCTTTGACCAGTAGGTCATTACATTATCTGCACCCCACAGCACCAGCTAGTCTGTTTGTTGCTTTTCTTCCTCTCTCTCTCTTTGTCATGAGCAAGAAATAAGAAACTGTCCTTTCCCCTACTTACCTCATTAGGACTTTAATAACTGAAAGCACATTTTTGGCAATTAAAGTTGGCAGTCATCAGGGTTTCTTTTTTTTTGTTTTTTTTTTTTTTTTAAACAAGTCTGAACCTTTGCAGCAGCCTCAACAAAAAAGAGGGTTTTTCCCCCCCCCCCCCCCTCTTTTTTTGGAAGCTTAAAAAAAGAAAGTTTGTGCCACTGTTGTGTAATGTTCTCAAGTGGAACAATTAACTTTCTATACAGTTAGCAAAATTAAGGAGTTTACAGTTTTTCCAGCTGTTTTCTGTGATGCAACATAAACAGTAAGGGCGATCGCCTGCCTTGGAAATGCTCCGTGCAAGCCACACAATTGGATTCCAGCATGATAAGGTTAGGTTATGCTGTCTGCTGCTGCTTGTTGTTCTCAAATTTCTGAGTCAGCAAAAGCAGCGAAGAGAAAACATGCAGATATCTTACCATCACCCATTTTCATTCCTTCCCCATGCCAGGAAGAATGCAATAAAATTGATGTAGAGACACAGGGAGTTACCGAGGAAGTTTTTGTGGCTTCTAGAGGAGAAGCAGTGGGCTTTGCATTGTGGAAAAAAATGCTCTCGTGGCATTTACAGAAATAAAAACTTGCAGAATAAGGGAGCTTTCATGCCTGTGTGTAAGGTGAGCTGTGCAAAGCAGGGTCCTATCCATCAGCACAGCGGTCACAAGTTGCTTGGATTGGCCCTTGCTGTGAAATGCTCCCCGGATGGACGTAGCTGCGGGTGCTCTGCCCATGCTCTGGTTAGACATCAGGCACCTCTGATCTCAACTGAGGCTGGTTTTTACCCATCCGCATAAATCATGCCTTGCAGAAGGCACAAAGCATGTGATTCCCTCCCCATCCTATGGGACCGCGATGGACAGCGAGTTGGAAGCAGGCATGGGGTAAGAGGAGGGAAGGAGGCTGTGTACCACCGGGGTGGGTTTGATGCCGCTGTCCCTCTGGCCCGAGAGCCATGCTGGAGTAAATCTCAGTAGATCTAAAAGTTGGGGCTGGGTGTAAGGTATTGAGCTGGAGCAAGTACAGTGGCATGGAGCCAAAATATCATCCAGAAATAGCATCCAAATGTCCATGAAGCACCAGATTTAGGTGGTAAGCACACAGTTTGAGTATCCGTGCTAATACCTGTTTTAATACTGAGACAGCCTCTCCACGTAGGAGTGAGCTCGCGGAAAGCTCAATCAATCATGTTTGCGAGTGCTGCAATTGCCCGTGTCATTGAAGCATGAATGTAGCCAAGGACTTGAGCTGAAAGATCCTCTGAAATTGGATAAACCCTTCTAGAGCTCTGAATCCACTTGAGAGCATCTTGCCGAGGGAAAAACAATTAACAAAGTCAGTCTACTTTTTGTCCTAGGGCTGAGCTTTATAAAACAACCATGGCCTTTTTTAAAGCTGGGGCAAAGCCACAGAGGCTCTGTACTGCTTCAGCTCCCATCGAAATCCACAAGCCTGAGATGCCTTTACAGGTCTAGGCATCACATACGTGCAGACACTGCAGCTGGGAAGGTACGTTTCCTGCAAACGCTGTTATTTTATTGTTGAACTTCAAGTGGAAAATGAAGTGAAAGATGGCAACGTTGCTTGCATCTGATTCCACTTCCTGTAACACTTTATCCTTCCATGATCTCTTCAACTGGTGAGAAATGACAGGTTTTGTGCCAAGGGAAATCATCTGAATCTGAACGTAGCCTTCCAAAGAGATTTTTAGTGAATTACAAAGGTTTTTTTCCCCTCCATTGACATGCAACAAGCCCTCTCCTGCCTCCCCCACGCCTGTCTCTTTCTATGGCTGCAACGTCTGGTCATGCCCTGCTCCACGGAGAAGACGCCAGGCATGTCTGAAATGTTTATAGCTCTTGTTGCCAAGATACAGAAGGAGGCTCATCGGGTCCCTGCGCCAAGCCATTAGCTACTGAAAGTGTACCAAGTCAGGGGCTGCAAATGTGCAGACTGACAGGTCCAGTGCTAATGAGGGGACTGAAGGCAAAAAGCAGCATTTTCTGAGCAATTTTGAGTCATTCCTTTAGACTAAACTGGAAGACAAACTAATCTGATATTGGTGGTGGGTAACCACACAGCTGAGAACAGAGCAGTAGCTCCAATGCTTTGATCTAGTTGGGATACTGGCACTGATTGATGTTCTCAAGTGAATTGTGAAGAGGAGGATTCAGCAATGTCGTTCTCTGCAGTCTTTTCCTCTGGTATCTCCAATTCTTGTTGAATCAACGCCTTCAGGTAAAAGAAACCGATATGAAGAGTTGGGAGAGAAACAGGCTTCCCGTGCCCAAAGATTTTCTAGATTTCAGAGATTTTTCTGTTCTGCATCAACACAAACTCAAGGCCTTCCAAAAGGTTCTGCAGAAAAAAGATTGAAAGAGGCCTATTCAGGAATAATAGAGAGCCCGAGGGCAGGGCCAGTTGCGTGGGCTTTGGGAGGTGCAGCTTGCTCTGAGTCACGGTGCAGGCTCTTGAATTTGATTCTCCCACGTTCCTGACGAGCTGCCCGAGAAGTAGGCAATCCCTTACTCTGCAGTGAGTCTCTCTCGGCCTTTGCTGAGGAATACTGGCCAGGAGCTGAGAAACCTTTCCTGATGAAAGTCTCATCAGCATCAATACATTCTCACAAAGTCTTTTGGTGAGCTGACATCTTGCAGTGTAGATGTTTCACTGGCAGAGTCCCAGCCTCTTCTAAATACAATACTCTAACGGGCTTAGCAGCAGTATAAACACCAACTTTGATGAAAGATGTTCAAACAAATATTCTAATATTGTCTCTCAGACTTTAACGGTTCTTTCACGGTATCATCCTGTAAAGCAATACAGCAGTTTCCTGCTAGACTGCTCAAGCTTTCCATCACCTACAGCTACCGACTGCAGTGCATTGAGGTTTGTAGCTAATTGAGAGATGCATCCGGACAGAAACCCTCTGATTGCTTGAATACCCTTATTCACCTCGGCCTCTGTTCCATGCACAGACAAATTTATTTAGCCTGGTAACAGCTATACGGGGGAAACTCACTTGCAGATAAGTTTCTTGGAGAAACTCCTGCCGCTCTTCAGAAATGCATAGCTATAGGTATTCTGTCATTGAACCTTTTCAAATAAGGTTGGAATAAAGTCTATTATAAACTAATGATTCCTGCAGTGTTATCAGAACAGTGTTGTTAACATGCCACTTTATTGCTGTTCTGCCTTTAACTTCAAGCTTCTTAAAGTGGTCATGCTTGCCTAAAGACCTCAGCTTGTCTTTGTCAACATGCAATTTTTCATCTTCATGGTTGGATTCATCTTGGGTTTAAACATGACCTTCAAGGCTGTATATCCAAAAAGCTAAATAGAAAAATCCCTGATATATTTTGTTCATTCTCTTGATGTTTATTTTTTTTAAGGAAATCAGTTGATCCTAAATGCCTGCCTGTTGTGAAAGACTAACAGTGACCGGGTTGCATTACATGTATCACCTTTGTATCAAAAAGAAACATGCACTATATTAAAAGCCATATTGTTTAAAATTAGACTTAATGTTATTAGCATGGAAAATAGAAAGGGAAGTATTATTGCAAATGCAGTTCACCAAGAGAAAGCCCAGACACTGGAAATCTCCCATTTAATTGCTGCACAGTTTGATAAGGGAATGATTAATATGGAGACAAAAGAAAGTGCAGAGCATTAGACTGGGGATGCAGAAAAAAATCTTCAGGCTAAAAAGCAGCTACTAAATTTGAGCATATTCTTCAGGGACAATGTAAGAGAACCTAAGGGTGGAAAACCTCACACAGCAATGCTTTGAATAGGCACAGGCAGAGGAAATACGAGTTGCCAATGCTGGGATATTCTTAGGAGCCGTTAAGGTTACCATCACGGTGTGTCACCCTGGGACTGTGAGCAAGGGACCTGCCCCACTGGGGACAATGGCAGACCTCTCCGTGGGCGAGAAGCAGGGTCGTGCCCTGGCAGAGCAAGCTTTCCCCATTGAACTGTTCCTTTTTCCTTTCTAAATTATTGTTTGTTAGTATCGCCTTCCTGCAGAGGCCCGTGGACTTTGGCTCAGCTGGCGAAGGGTGGGTTTGTAAGTCAATTCCTTTATTAGGCAGAACCTGGGGCCTCTGTGCTTTTTTTCTGTCATAAGGTCCTGCACAAACTGGTACCAACCCTCCTGGTAACCAGAAGTCTATCTTTCCTTCCAGTGAGGAGTAGCTGAGCTTGGAGTCCATTTGTTAGCTTTGGCAAGCTCGGTGATTTTTTTAATCTTCCAGTGAGTCTTTTTTCCCCCTCCAAATGACTCTGGATCCTTTGCTGGAAGGATGTTGCAAATCGTTCCAGAAGCTGAGGGGAAGGAAGTTAAGACACTCATCCAACTTCTCAGCATGTATCTGAAGCACCTCTTTTGCTCCGACTGATATCAAGGATATTTTCACAAATTGCACTCCATGTTTTTAGGAAATGGACGTGAATTTAATAGCTTCCTTAATGCTGCTTTTTTACTCCCTCTAGCTGGTGCACGTGTTCCTCGACTCTGCGTACGGTGTGGCAACTCGGAGTCGACTGTAACTGCATGGACACCTGTAGAAATTGGCCTTGAACTTACTCACGGCCTCTTGGCAGGCCTTCTCCGGTTTATCTGGGATTGAACCAGCAGTAATTGACTTTCAGGAAAGGACTAGTAATTTCCCTTTCCAAGCTGAGTGCCAGATTCTGGCAGGACACAAATGCCTGTGCTGGAAGAAGAGCAAGGCTCAAACTTGTCTGTCAGCTAGAGCTGCACTGTGAGACGGGCACACAGGGCAGCATGTTTCCGTTTCCCTAGTTCCTGGTGGAGTTATAGCTAATTTTTTGCCATATTCTTTGCTTAGAGCATGATATTCCCAGGCCCCGTTTGCTCCAAAAGCGGAACGCGAGGGGCCGCAGCTCCGGCAGCAGCGCTCGCATCCCGACCCCAAAGACAGGATCAGCCCTTCGTGCCGGCCAATGCCGCACTCCACGGGGAAGGTGGAGCTGGAACCACCTCGTGCCGGCAAGAGGGGTTGAGGCCCCTTGGCTGTAAAATGCTCTCCAGTGTCTGCTCTAGCTGCAGGTGGTGGTGACAAGCAGCTCCCCGGCTGTGCGTTAAACCCAGCACCCCTCTCCGGGCTATTAAGTGTATTCTTCTGGGCTGAGTAAATTACCACTGGACATCTGTAAAACACATTTATGTGGCTAGGAGGTTTCTGTAGACAAAGATGGGTTAGCTTTAGCTACCCTCCCAGTTTAGCCCCAGGGTACGTTTCTGCTGTGGATGTCTCCAGTGACGAACAGCATTCCGGAGTTAACAAAAGGCAAGAGAAGCATTTTTGGTCTGTGTTATCCATTAGTTGCTGGAAGCTTGTGCCAGACAAATTCTTATTGTTACGGTTGACTTGTGTGTAGATATCAATGGATATACCTCTGAGAGCAAGGGAATTCTGTATATAGGAACCCGTCTCCAATGGTTCACGTTTTTATGGCTTTCCATGTACCGCGCTGGGTATTGCACGTTATTAATACGTATGCTATCTGATTGCTAAAACCCAGGGGGATACATTTGCTTTTCCTCATTCCTCAGACTTGCAAAAGTGCATTCATATGCTCCAGTTTTGGATGGTTACTGTCTTTATTGACTTTGTGGGACCATTCACAATATTGTGTTAGGCATATATGTTTTTTGGAAGGATCAGAACCTTATTCTGACCTTTTCAAAAAGAAAAAAACACTAAACAAACAAAAACCAAAATACCCAAACCTGTTGTAACTTTGGGACAGATGCAATTCTTCTGTTCTGTGTCCCTAGAGTGCCTAGTTGTGGATTCTTCAGCCATGAATCCTGTACCTGTGTACTGCATTCATTTAAGGAACAACTACAAATAGCTGTATACAAAGGCAATAGAGCGCCCAGGGACACACTC
The DNA here is from genome assembly GCF_929443795.1 of Astur gentilis. NCBI lineage: Eukaryota > Metazoa > Chordata > Aves > Accipitriformes > Accipitridae > Astur > Astur gentilis. The sequence continues at coordinate 17,156,267 of NC_064902.1, read as the reverse complement.
TACCCTCCTGCACAAAGATATAGATTAAGAGCTCCTTTAGACGAGTGACACTGCTCACTGCACAGGAGTCATGCATTATTGTTACACTGAAACGCATACCCTGAAAAATTTGGTAAACGTTAACAAATTTTACAAGTTCCTCACAGTGCAAGCAATTTTTCTAATTTTTAAAGATAATTTGAAGAAAATAATGCACCAAAAACTTTTCTATTGGCAAGGGCCTCTTAAAACTGGGAATCAAAATTACCTTCTAGCAACAGCTAATACTTGGCAAACAAACGTCTACTGAGCCCATTTGCTGGAATTATTTGTGCCTTGCTCTCGGTCTGTATGTGAAGTATATTGCTAACATAGCACTCATCTAATTTAAAGCTGGGAGTGAAGCCATTGTGCATAGTAGAAGATATGAGTGGGGGAAATCCAAAGATATTATTTTCCAGGCCATTAATGTTTTTAAATCCGAGACATGCTGCAATCTGGTTATTCCAAAGGGCAAGAGGAAAAGGGAAATTTCTCAAGAAGTATTTTTATGAACCATGAAGATAAATCACCTTCTTCAGAGCTGAGTTAGCAGTAGTCAAAGAAGCCATAATTCCTGAGCCGGGAAGGAACTCGATGTAACCCCTGTTCTGCGTGCCGGCCGTATGCTGCGCCCGCTGAGCGTTTGTTTAAAAGCTTAGTTCCTCCAATACCTAGGGGAATCCTGGTGAAAGGGAGCACTAATGACATCTGAAGTTACTAACGTGCTATTAAAAGCAAGCCTGCTGTTTAAAGTTGGCAGTGCATGAATCTTTTGTGATTAGAGGAAGAAGAGCAACAGATAGCAAGATAAAGATATCTACCAGAGCTGACTCACGATATTTGCAGAGCACAAAGAAGAAATGGGGAACTGTGCTGCTACGAAAGACCCTCGCTTCATCTGCCCTCTAACATTTCAATTGCTTGGAGTCATGCCTGTGCTTCACACGTGCAGTTTAACCACTAAAGGGCCAAGCAGAAGCCGTGCTCTCTTCTGGCCGTCCAGCTGGGCTTGAATTTGATGCCCGTAGGAGCCAAATGCAAACAGCCCTCTGAGAGCAACTTCCAGAGGCATCCTAGACTGCAAGCCTTGTTTGCTCCTCATGCTGTGATGCTCCAAAGCTCCAGGGAGAGGCTGAGCAGAGCCTTTGGGAGGGGAGAGCATCACTGCAGGAGGGTCCGCACCCCTCCCGGTCTTCGCACCCACCCCAGTCTCCGTTACCGTTGTGGGACAGCCTTTTGATGGACACGTTATCTTTTACAACTGGGCAAAGGGGCCTCTCTCCTGGAAGAGGTCTCCTGGGGAGGTATTTCATCTGCCATCAAATCCCTTCCTGCTGGCTAAGCTCACTCAAAAGCACTGCGGGGTTAACCCTTGCAGGCCTGATGCTGTGACTTTGGTCAGGAACTGCTTTGTGGATTTTAGGCATAAGCAAGCACAAGATCATGCCTTTGATTTTGCTTCTTGGTGTCCGCAGCTGAAAATGGGATCTAAAGTGCCAAAAAAATCAGGGCAAAAATAGAGAACAGAAATGTGTAACTCATCTAAGGTACTAGACAGTGACAGACTATATAAAATGTTATTGTTCAACAAACACTGTCTCTAATAAACTCCATTTACTAGTGTTAGCAGCTTGGCAACTTGGAAACCCCAAGCTCCAGTTAAGTAAGGAAACAAAAAGCAGAGCCATATGATGATACCCATAAACTACGCAGCTGGTTTCTGTTTTAAAAGATATTCTACTTTCCATATTAAATAAAGCTGCTTAGAGTGCAAAAAAACCCATATGGCTTTCTGGAAAATGAGAACCAAGTTCCAAAATAAAAAATCCCTGGCCATGTACAGCCATTAAAAATAAAAGTGTGCTTTTTCTCTAACTAGCTACTGTAACATCAGAGATGAACCCACCTCGGTGGAGCAAGGGAGCCTGCTGTTTCTGCTTCTGTTCCCAGGAGACACTTGGGCTTGGGGAGATGCTGCAGAGGGAGCTGTGATGCTCAGTATCCCTATCATATGTATGAAAGGCCAGGTCCGGCATCCCTAGCTGCTGTGGGTTTCAGTAGGAATGGAAAGACCTCAGAGTTTTGCACAAAAAATCTTTAGTCCTTTATAATAAGTTGACCTTCTCTACCATCCTTGTTGGTGCACGTTGACCTAATGTACTAATTTCTGGTTACACCCTAAGATTTCTGACTAAAGATATTTACAGAGCCATAAAAATATTGCTGTAGTTTATAAATCTTGTATATATTTGTGAAATGAAGATATGTGAAGTATTGCTATATTTGTTTGAAAATATTTAAAACATCCCCTAATTAAATCTTCAGTTCAGCTACTGACGGCAGCGAAAGAGACAGCTGCTGATTTTGCCTTTGGTTTGACCAGTCTCCTTCAGTATTTCACTTTCAGTGCTTGTCTGCCTTTTGATAATTCTGTTACATGCAAAGCCCTGGAAAGCTCCCAGTTCTCTGTATTGCAATCACCAGACCAGACAGCCTCTGACAAACTAAAGTCGTGGCATTGGCCTACCACCATTGCCAGTCATTGGTTCTGCTTGTGCATACTGGTTATGTGTGCCTATGGCCAGGTAAAAGGAGCTTAAGTCCTTTTGGCATGGTTTTTTTTTTTTTTTTTGTATTTGTAAGTGTATTTATAACTCTGCCACGTGCTGGAAGTGTTCCCCTTCTGCTGTGCTGGTTTCTGTACAGACACAAGTCCCAGACCCAGGGCCACCCTTACAGGGGTGGTATTCTGGTGTTGTGGACTCCTGAGGTAGGATAGGCTGGAGAGGTCAGATGGAAATATTTGTCTAAATCCACAGATGTCTTATTCATCTCTGGAGGCTGGAAGAGGCACCTGCAAAGTTCTCATCCAAGTTTAGTTTGGATTTTGAACATTTCTAATGCTTAGGTGCTGTTTAAATCTGAAATATAATGTTTGAAGTCACCTTTCCTGACAGTATCAGGATTCACAGAGGGCACGTGATGTGGTAGCCCCCAGTCATTGCTCTTCTGGTGGCGAATTTGCTTATAAACAGCTCTTCTCATGGAATCTGTCACCAGTTTTAAAAACATCCAAGTGATGTTTTACTGAGGGTTTTATAAAATAATTTGAACATAGAGCATAATTTTCGTCTATCCTATGCTGTCATAAGTAGCATTTGAAGAATAACAAAACAATTTAAGCAGCAGCACTTAAATTTGGGAAGGATTTTTTGGCAGACTGAATAGCTTTAGGAAGCAAATCTTTCCAGAGGCCAGGATGTAAGTAATAACACATTTGTAGACTTGTGGATTAATATGGCAGAGGAAAAAAAAAAAAAAAGAATCAGAGAAAGTTGTTGATGTTGCCCATCAGAGTTGGAGACTATCGGTGAACCAATGCTTCTTCTATGCAATTCTGCACACTGCTTTGGACAGGACAGCTCTCCGAAGCCTTTGCGTGACTATGGTATCATTCACCTTGTGCTTACAAGTTATGAGGGGGCAACAAATCTGCAGGGAAGGTGGTGGGGAGAACCTGGTTGCGGGATTCAGCCTGTGGCTGGCCCGGCTGGGTGCTGAATGGTGGTTGAAGCAAACCAGTAGGTGGTTTCCTTTGTGAAGGGCTGGTTTAGGTTAACAGTCCTGGAGCCCTCCACGCGCAGTACGTGGGCTGCGGTGGCGGCAGTCATCGTGTCCCCCGCTGAAGAGAGAAATGCAATTGTTGGAACACAAAGCAGCATCTGGAGGGCTGGAAAATGGAAAAGGCAGGATGGGAAGGAAAGAGGAGCAGCCTCCCAGGACAACTGGATAAAAAGCCTTACACTAACTTTGTAGTAAGAGGCAAGTCCGCATTCAGAACTGGCAACGGGGTTGGGGGAGATAAAGATGAAACGACATCTTCTTTCTATCTCATAGCAAGGAGATAAGGACAAGGTGAGCAAGCTGTTATTTTCAGGAGGAGAGCCCCATTTTCTGGATCTGCTGCCCAGGGATCACACGAGCACATCAATCTCAAAGAGGAGGTGAGTGATGTTTTCAGCTTCAGCGAAGAAGAAATGAGGAGAGATTCACTGGAGTGTGCAGAACTAGAACTGCAAGTCTGGAGACAGAAAATCTTGCTAATTACAGATCAGGTTATTTATGAAGTGTGGGGCTTCATCTTACAGGAGCCAGTGGCGAGACAAGCAGCTCTAACCCTGGAGAAATGCCTCCTGAGAGCCAGCAGCCTGGGAGATAAGCAAAGAGAGATCCCAAGAAAGGAAAAACATGAGTCAAACAGAGGAAGCAAATGGCAGACAGAAGCTGTCTGGAGGTGTGAGCATCCTGGGCCACAGTAAGTCCTGTGGAGAAGCCGTGGAAAAATGTCCATCTCTGAGCTATGATGCAAAGGGTGAGGAGAAGAGCTTTGCCTTGTTCCAAAGGTTCAGTGACTGCAGGAACTAAAAGAAGAAGGAAACAGTGCAAAGGGAGAGGCTTGCTGTGTGAATTTGTCAGATCCAGACTCAATACATCCGTGAGGCAGGAGAGGACTGCCAACCATTCGGCCACGTTCACACTTATATTATTGAATCAACAACGTCTTCCCTTCCAGCTGGACTGTCATCTGATAAGCAGAAAAAATTAGGCTGCAGAAATATAATAAAACCAGTCTGAGGGCAGTGGGAAAACACAGGCCGGTGATAAGAAACCTCCAGAAGAGGCGAGGTTACCACTTGGGCTTTATGGAAGATGCTGGTTCAGAGGACCGTCACCTCCAGCAGCGCAGGAGGAGGCACGGACGTGGCTGCAGCACAACGCTGCAATGCACTCAGCTTAAGTGCAGAACGACGGTCCCTCTGCACCTTATCTGGGGCACAAGGCTTTGCCAGGCCTTATTCTGCAAAGGTGGATGGATTCAGGGAGAATTTTGTTTGGTCTTGATGGAGCCATTATATAATGAACTGGCAAACCTTCAAAGAAGAGGCATTAATGCACCCATAAAAAAACAACATAGACTGGATCAGCAGCCACATAAAGGAAAGAAAAAACCTCCAGGAAAAGTAAAGAACTGCTTATCTAAGTGGAGGAACCACTTAGCTGAACTCTGAAAAGAAGTTACCACTATCAGCGCTTTGCGACAGGCCAGCTCATGTCCACCCTGAGCCAGACAGGAGCACCGTCACCGGCCAGTTCGGGGGAGCTGGCTTTCTGAAAGATGAGCAGGGAAGAGCTGTGCCCAAAAGCCTGAAGATAAATTTTCCACGGATTCAGAACTGTCCTTTGGTTTCCTGCTTTAATTCTTGGGATAGATGGTATAAATCAGCTTCAAATGAAGAGAGGCTGAAAGATACATAAAATATCTTAGGGTATTAAGCCAATAACAAATCAAAATGGATCAAAGCAGGGAGCTGCTGTGTGTAACACAGACTACTGCACTGACAATTCAAAGATTAATTCCGCTCCGATTCCGTCATGTACTTGCCCTCGCCCTGGCCGCCTCGGTGTCTCCTAGCCTCCCTCCGGGATCCAGGTCTCTCCCGCAGGTCCGTTGAAGGTGCGGACACATCCCACATATTCTCCTCAGCCAGGCTGCTTCAACAGGCACTCAAGAAGCGCCTGCCAATTCTGAGGAATATGAAATGCATCTCTTCAGGTCCCTTTGTTCCTGCCTGCTTCAGACTGAGTCATGACATCTACACTTTCGAACAGCCCCCTTTTCTCTCATGCTGCCTCCAAATGCAACCGGAGAAAAAAAAAGTTCTGCACCTGCCCTCCAATAAGTAAGCAACAGTTTTTGTCCCCAGTGTGTTGGTACAACCTGTCTCAGAAGTCAGCCAATCCAAAAACTGATGTCTTTATGGTAGAGACCTACAAAAGCATGGCACGGGCTGCAGCTTCATTTCCAGGTGAGAAAAGTTTAGATATGACTTATGCTTTTTTTAGGAAAACTGCATATGTATTCCCTGAGAAAGGAAGAACCTGATGAGAAAGGAAATGGGAACTGACTTCATCCCAGGGTTCAGACAGGACTGAACGCAACCCCTTTGTGTATCTGAAAGCGCCTATACAAACCCACCAGAGACTTCACCTCTCTCCTGAGCTCCATCTGAGTAAGAAAGCTGACATTGTCTTTGGACCTCCCAAGTTCATGAGTTGCCCTCAGCCCAAGGAAATTGGTGATATATTTTGAGATACAGCTTATTCAGAGAAGCCCTAGACACCATGAGGCTTGGAAACAGCACTTGGTCAAGCCCCAGCAGAGAAAACACCAGACCTGCCGAGCCTGCCAAGTGCGGCATCCCCCCGTGAAAGAGCACTGCCAGGCACCAAGGAGTCTGATAGGGAACAAAGAGTTTGGGGAGGGGGAAAAGGAGGCAAGTAGTGAAGGTACAGGGCTGGGAGGAAGGAAAGGAGCAGCCCGAACGGAAACGCTTCAGTGCATAGCGGGTAACAGGAGAGCTTTGGGGAGAGCTCGACACATATGGGAAATGTTTTTACGTGTCTGATCCAAACCGAGTGACCCTATAGGCAGTTGGCATCTTTAGTAGGATCCAATGGTAATGTCATTTAAAGAGAAAAGAGCCGTGGCCAAGTTTCAGAAGCGTGGGTTCACAGAGCGCTTGCACCTGCAGTCTGCTATATTACACATGCAGTCGCTGTAAGCACATAAGCAGATTAAATGCAGACCTTAGGTGTACTCTTGGCTCGCGCGCTTCCAGGCAAATGGTCGGCACTTCTTTAAAGACATTGCAACGTGTTGTAAGTATGTAGCCTTGCTTTCATCATGCCTTCAACCACATCTTTTTCATAAAGAGTTTATTTCACTACTTGACTGACATCTAACCCAATCTTTGTGGCAGAGGGAGTGCAAGTTGTAACTGACTGTACCAGTTGCAATGACCTTGCTCCATTACTCCTCATTTGCACAGCCCTTCCTGACACAGCTGTGATATTACCAGGCTGGGACTTCACATCTCAGTTTTCACTGTGAGCGTGCCAAGATGGTTTTTCAATACTGTGCTTTAATCACGTTGCATCCTTTAACATGAGCGGAAACATGGCTCTAAAACCCTGGCCCAGTATACATCATGATTAGAGTACCACCTTACCGCTATTCTGCTAAAATAGGTACATTCTGAACTGGGACGAGTGTTGGATATCTCGCTTCTGGGAAGCAGATCTGAGCATCGGAGTTGTACCAGATACTGCTCATCCTTTGTATCCTTGCTTACTTATTCTGTTTGCTCTTTCCAGTGTGCATTCCCTGCTGCATTAACGCTATGATGCTAGCTAAAATTGCCTCATCATTTGTCTATTGAATTAAAAGATCATCAGGGCATTAAAATGTTATTTAGTAGCTGCTGTTTACACAGATTGGTCATTAAAGATTCCAAGCTCCATTTAGCTAAGAGCTTACAAAGCAACTCATTAAGTTAAGACTGCAAGGGCCCCCCATTCAGCAAGGCAACTAGCACAGGCTTACGTTCCATTAAATTCAGTGAGTTTTAGGCTCATCATTTTGACTTTTGCCATTGTGTTCGTTGGACATCGCGGCTGTTTCTAGTAGTTATTTTAAATTGTATCTTTTCTGATGCCACAAAAAAATCCTGAAAATATCAGAGTCAGAGCATTGACGGCCATTTTAGAAAACATCCAGACGTACCTTGAAAAAGCGAGTATTTATATGCATAAGCTTTATACTCGTGAGTAAAACTCACAGTGCAGGCTGTGCATTGCCATTTGAGAGGAGGCAGCAAAGAGGGAATGACTTGGATGCACTTTGACTACTGTGGACTCAAGTGTTACCTTTCTGCAAGGTTGAAAAAATTAAACCAAGTCACAGAACACCTGCATCACTCATTTAGTATGTTATTCAATAGAGCTTTTTGTGGTGGCTTCTTTGTTTCTCTGTCTCCATTGATGCTATCGTAGATTAATTGGCACCACTGCAAATGTTCACAGCTGTCTACAAGATGTTGGTGAGTGCATCATGTCAGTCAAGCATGCTATCACCAAGGAGATGAATTTATTTCATTCTTCAGGAAAACAGTTCTGTAATGTGACCTAATAAAATAAAATCTTTCAGCAACAGTTGGGAGAATATCCATCAGTCTTCGGGTTAAACCAAAAAAGCTAAGCTTTATTATTTTAACAGTTATGCACTGAAATTTTAATAAAGAGGTCATGAGACAAATCTTGTTACATAGGATAAGCAAGATGCCTATTAAACTTGGGATGGTTAGAGCTTCTTACTCACATGTCTCCAATCTGGCCCAAAAGGGGGTCAGTTTATATTTTTATATATGTATGCATATGTACACAGGTATGTTTTGTAAGAATTATAAAATAGCATTATGTCTGGCAGGTGAGGTGATTACTATTCCCTGAGTCATTTAAAAATTTCAGCCAAAGTGACTCCAGCATGTGCTCGAGTTCACTGCTGTGCTTTTGTACCTTGCAGAATATGCACAGGCTGAAGCAGTTGCTTACAGCCACTCTGGATTCAGACCTTTTATATATATATATGTATTTTTTTATAAATATATATAGGCTGACTCAACAGGCCTACAGCTCAAAATGAGACTCCCCCTGCTCACACGAAATAAGTGCTTTCTCCTGAGGTCATGCTTGCAGGTGTGATGAGGAGGGTGTAGCATGGCCAGCAGGCAGGAGGCAATGCTGCCCACCTGTAGCCCCTCGGTGGCCATTTGCAAACCAGCTCTAACAGAGCAAGTGGGATCGGTTCAGATTGAAAGGAAAAATCAAGGTGCTTTCACTCTGTGATTAACATGAGTCCAGCTGTTTCCTCTGAGAGGGGAGAGATTAAGGAAACCAGCTGATGGTTGGGGTGGCTTCTTCTGGTTGGAAGGTGGCCTGTGGTACGTGAGGCTGGGGTGAAAGAGGTACTCCTGTGCTCCCAGGAGAAAGCTCAGCACCTGGGCTACCTTATGTCCTTTCTTACGCAAAGACAGAAGATCTGCATATGTGTGTTCTATTGCAGGTAATGAATTTGTGTATGTATTTTAACCTAAAATGTTCATGGAATTGGAAAATTCTGCCCTGTTTTGTTCTTCTAAGGAGTCTTTGCAGAAATTCTTGGGTTATACTTCCTGCAAAAGTGTGTTTCTGTTCTTTTGCTGTAGGCTTTTCATAACAAAAGCAGTATAATATATCCTGTTTAATGTTATATTGACTTACCATAACAGACTGCCTGTTAAGTGTAGCTAGAATGGAGTCATTACACCCTCTATCAAGTTTCAGAAAGTATAACCTTCAATTATGTCTACAGAGACTTGTTTTTCAAATGACAGAATAATTTATCTAAGAACACTAGCCAGACTCATTTTGATTTAGTTCTACAATCAAAAAGAACTAAGCTACCCAGAGCGAAAGCATTTGACCAGCTATGAAATTTTCACTTTTTAAAGTCCAGCCTAAATGCCTTTACAGTGCTTGTTCTACGAGACCCCTGCTTAAAAGCATATTACAAGCTTATTGTTGTAGTATTTCTATTGAATGATGAGTATTACTTGAAATGACAGAGCATCAATGTCAAAAGCTGGTATGCTCTCAGCATTTCTAAGTTTCTTTGGAAATAAAGTAATAGAAAACCTAGGCAGTGTGTGTATGTTGGGGAAGTTTGAAAGGGGAAAAGGAAATTGGCTCTTCAAAACCATTTTACTTTTTTTTTTTTTTTTCATGCAAGTCTGAAGAAAGTCTCCTGCAAAATAGTGGTTTCCTGAATGCCATAAATCTTTCTGCTTTGGCAGCCTGTCTTAATTGTTTCTAGTTTTGAATTATTCATTCAAAATATGTGCTTTTAATAACATTCAGTTGTGATTTTTAGCCTTCACAAGAGCGGTGTGCAGTTGTTTCAGTAGCCTGTACTCAGCAGAGATGTATACGTGTGTAACTTTTGCAGTGGCCATGCTTCACAAACCCAGGGCTCTTTCATAGCCCTCCTCAGCAAGCTGTGATGATGTACTGTGTTACTGGAAGCGAGCGTGTAGTGGAGATGGAGAAGGAGATTTGTGGGGCAGTTTGAAGAGGTGGACTTCAAAATAGATGAGATGATCTGGAAATATGCCCTTCTCGTTAAAGTTGTGACCGCTGCAAAAGCAGCTGAATCCCTACAGCTTGTGTGCATTTCTTTGTGCTTTGCACAGGAAAAGCACCGCAGGGAGAGGTTTTGATGCTCCCACTAAAGAAGCAGCAGAACTTGTGCTGCAAAAGACGGGACACAAAAAGCCCTTGGAAAGGGGACTCGTGAGGAAAGCGGGGCTGTGTTCGTACTGCGGCGGGCAGCACAGTTGTCCCATGAGTGGGTGAAGCTAGTTCAAAGTATTTTAGTAGTTCAGGCACTGCACAATTCCTTGGTCCTAAGGAAGACGTTATTAGCCTGCCTCCTCGGGTTCACCTCTCCTGCAATTACTGGGGTGGCAACGGTGTGTGTGGGGGTAGCCCTTTCCTTCTCTTTTGAAATGATTGCTTCTTCCTAGAGACAGGCAAGCAGCCGAAAGCTTGGCTCACCAAGGCTGTGGCATCGGCAAAGGTGGACAGACGTGTCCCATCCCTTGGGTGATGCTCTTCCCCAGGCTGCTCTTCTGCTCCCTCACCTGCCTGGCCCTGGAGGGGACACCTCGTTCATCTTCACTGCCCCTTGTTCAGGTGCATCACCCTTTTCAGCTTTCTTGAGAGCGCACAAACAAGGAGCGATCTACTGTCTTGTTTTTCAACGTGTGAAAAGCGCTGAAATTAAATATATACTCCATAATGCACAATTCAAGTCAGGAGTATGCTTTGATGTAACAGTTAAGGTAAAGAGCTCAGTAGGAGTCAAAGAAAAGTAAAAAATGAACAAAACCAAATAAAGATATTTGAATATTTCAACTTTAGGCTATAAACTAATGATCGAACATATGAGGTCAGAGAAAAATGTTCCCCAGCACAGCTGGCAAATAATTATCAATTAGGAGTGTTATAATTTACACAGTAATGCCAGGGATGGTATTTGACTAGAATGGACGTTAATCTCCTGGTAGAGCAATGCTCTTGTTCCTCGTCTTCTGCAGTAGCAAGAAAATTGATCAAATGGCTTAATACGCACTAGAACATACATATTCTGAGTTCAGCCATTTGTATTGCTATCACATGTAATTATTGCTTATGGTATTGATTTCTTGAAAGGTATTTCAGTCAGGGTTAACAGCCCTGTGGTATTGACCTACTTACAAACTTTGTTTTAGACTCTCAGTTGCCATGCAGCAGCTGGCGTGCCATCTGAAAATCTAGCTTCTTTCTTCACAGACCCTATAGATTAATGGCAGAAAGGTCCCTAATTCTCAATTACGTTAGCACTCCTTCTCTCAGTTTAAAGAGAAAGGGGTGAGGAAGGCAGGGTACTTGGTGTTCTCAGCCTGGCTTCTTTTATCGTTGAAAGTAGACGAGTTTGAGTCCCCACCCCTGTGGGACTTCATTAATACTTCTCCCAGGTGAACTTAGCCCCTCACAAAAGGGTTCTTTGTATTTTGTCTTTAACCAGCTCTTTGTTTGGGCAGATATCCAGGCCAGTAAGAAAAAACCGTCAATATTCTCCATTGAATCTGGCTTTTTCCTGCTATAAGTTTCAAAAGAGTTTCAGAGACAATATGGTTATAATTGGACATAGAAATAAATGCATGGATATATATATACACGCACACATGAGGAAGAAGTACAGAATTTACATTGAAAAGACGTAAATTTCTCTCTAAGAGCAGAAACTAAACCTTAGGGGCATTGTGGCTTTTTTTTTTTAATGAAACAAGTGCTTTGCCCAAATGGATATGGGTCTTACGCAGCTGAGCAATTGCAATTTTTATTTATAGTACCCGGTAAGATGAAAATAGCTAGAAGTTTCCCTTAAACCTACTGACCCAATACCAACATTTTTGCTATGTATACGTGGCTATGGATGAAGGGACAAATGCAGAACTCTCTTAATCCAGGCACGCTTCCCAGAGGGTAGAAGTTAATGATGCATTTGGGAGCGTCTGTACCTGTGAATGGCTGCCGGCAGGATTCACACCGCTTGTTCTGTGGGATGGACTGGGAGCAGCGGCTCTGCATTTGCTCTGCGTGAAGCAGACGTTTTCCTGCTCCTCTGAACCACTGCACATAGGTCGTGTGTTAAAGCCTTTTTTCTCCTGGTCCCTCCACTGATAATTGATATCCCAAAGAGCCTTGTACTGGTAAGAACTTCTGGAGAGAGACTGAAAACAGGCAGCTTTAATATGAGCTTCTTGTTGGGCTTGCAAAAATAGAGGGCAGATACTGTGCCACGTAGAGCTTGCTGGTGCCATCGTGTCTCCTGTCACCACGATATCTGAGCATCTGTGGCTTCGATATAGTTATTCTCCTAATGCATAAGGTAGAGAAATACTACTGTCTTCATTCTAACAGTGTGGCATTAAAGCAGTGGGAGTTGCATACAGATTCATCAAAATATTTCAGTGCCTTATTAAAGGCAGGATGATGAATACACAGTTTAAATCTGAGACTACCTGCCAGGCCAGATTTCCGTCTCTAAAATATTTCATAAGTGATTGTCTCATTCCGTAGGTGTTGCAATGAGGTTCCTCTTCCTTAACGCAGACATTTATCTAAATAAATTTGTTTCCCCCTGTAAACTTGTGTCATCTGTAGTTATGAAAGTGGAAGGAAGAATAAGAAAAGCACTACTGCTAGGCTAGTTTTCATTTCTGAGTTTGAATAGATTATCTTTTCCTGGAAAGACCCCCTACACCTGAGCATCTGAAAATTTTTTTTGTACTATTTTTTTTCTTTCCTCCCATGGGGAGAACATGCAACAACCTTTGTAGACAACCAACACGCTTTGTTATGCTAATCTGGCAGTGAACTGAGACCCATCAGTGGCATGGCTTTTTCTAAAGAGCAAAAAGAAGAGGAGGAAAAATAAATTTAAAAAAGACCCAAACAACTTGCATTTACTTCATCTCACCAGAATGTAAACTAAAGTGAATCTTTGATGTTACATGCACAGATGTTGTAGTCTACATATCTCATGGCAGGCACCAAGCAAGAAGTGACGGAACAGCAGGAAGTTGAGTAGACCACAAACATCCAACGCTACGGGGATGGCCTGGAGCAGCAACCTATACAACTCCATTCTTTAATTAAAGCAGTGCTTTCCAAGAGATGACAGAAAATTGGTCCTGTACTGGGATTCTGATTTTTAGCTGTGGTTATTGATGTTAAAGTAAGATTTGGGGCCAGGCACCCACCCAGAAAGAGATGCATTTATTGCAGTCTGCCTGCATGCAATAAGCTGCGATATCTGGGCGCTCTTTAAAGAGTTACAGATTTTTGGATAACCAGAGAGCTAACATATGTCACTTGTTTGCCCATGAATTTAACCATTATTTTATTAGCTAGACTGATACTCCTATTTCACAATTTATTATGCTTTCTGTTCTTGGAGTATCTGTGAGCAGGGAGGATGTCTTCCTCTTGTCATACAAATACACTTTTGCAAAAAAAATTATTTTAAAGGATATTTGGACTTAATCACAGACTCCTGACTCCACGTGTTGTATGCTCAGTCTTAACGTGGAGTTTAAATCAACCGGTTCTCATCAGTTAGATTCACATTTCAGGTCTGGGATTTGAATGTGCAGTGTTACAGAAGTCAGCTGAATTGTAAAGGGGTTGAAGTAGGAAACTACACATGGAGATTTGTAAGGCAGCGTTGCATGAGAAATAAGAGAAATTGTGTATGTCTGTATTCAGTAAAATGCACCCCAAAAAACCCCAACCAAAAACCCCAAAAATACCAAAACCAAACCCATTCCTTTAAGGGCCAGCACAGTTTGGCTTTCCACTTGCTGCAAAATGATTGCATGTGTTTGCACAGTCCTCCCATGAAAACGTGTGTCCCACCTTTGTGGTGTTCATTTAATTCCCCTTTTGAATCCTGAGTGGCTTTGGGAGCAGTATCTCGTACGGTGTTAGCCACAGTGCTTCATCCTCTGAACGACTTCCAGGGGCAATGCTTGAGCTGACAAGCTTAAAATTCTTACCGCAAGCACTGATGCAGTAAACTCCAGTGGAAAAGTCTGGAGGAAACTCATTTCAAATGCAATCATAATGCTCGCAGGTGATTTTTATTTTTTCTTGTGCTCTTCTCTCCATTGCCTGCGTGCTTCCCTGTGTAGTGCTGCAATGAGATGGTAGCATGCTGCAGGATGAAAATCCAGTGTTAGACCCATGCAAAAAAAAGTTGTTAAATATAATGGATGTAGTTGGATTCTGTTGAGTGCATCCGTAACGCTACTGCCATGTCGTCAATACGCTCCTTTAGCTTTTGATGGTTTTGATGTTGAGAGTGGATTGTTCCAATTTCTTCAGACTTGATAGTTTAAATAAAAAGTTCAGGATGGTAGGAGAATGCCCAATGTATTTGGACCTAAATATTACAAAAATGTGTACAAAAAGATATGTGCAATTTGTCAAGAAATGTAGCACAATAGCTGTTAAATGTTACCAATTTATCACCAATATTAGTATCTTTGTGGGGGGGAATGTTTCATATCTGTACTGCTGGGAGTGTTCCCAGTGGGGAGTCGGAGGGGACATGCTTGCGACAACGCGCTGTTTCTAATCAGCTATACAAATGTTGGTGAATGGCAGCAGATTTATCATCTGAAATTATTCCGAGTAGATTTTTTTTTTTTTATTGTAATACCAGGAAACTAGTCCTTTTTTTTTTTTTTTTTCTTTTTAAAGTGCTTTATTGAAATCATCTGGATATACTCTACCTAATAAAACGGTAGTCTATGGCTGCTGGACTTCCTGTGAAAAAGAAGAATTAATCAGATATGCACAGACACTATAAAAGGGAATGGAAGTTGTATCAGTTGCTGTAACGTAATGGAAAATACGTTGGATCTGGGCGTCAGTGGGTGTAAGCTGGTTTAAGCGCGGGCCTGGTCACTGGAGCCATATCCACTTTCCCCAGCTGAAGATGGCATATTGGTGTTACAGTTGCTCACGTAGTCGAAACAAACCGAGCAGGAACGCCGGTACAAATGTTTCGGGGGTTATTTTATTTCCCTTGCAGTCAGCAAAAGCAATATTTGGAAGCTGTTCTGGGTGGAAATCATTCCAAGTGAGAGGCTTGAATGAGAGCAGCCTATTGTCTTCTGCTTACCCAGACCCTCTTGCAAAGAAAGACGTGGTGCGTTGCGGGGTAATTCGGAGATGTGCACGTTGAGCCATCTTGGATGACTCATTGTCTGATCTGTGCACAGAGCAACTCTGGCTTTGCTGTATACAAGAAGCAACTGCAAATTTGGTTCCCAAGTCAGAAAATGAAGAAACAAAGAGCTGCTGTTCAGGATGTCTGATTTTGCACTGTGCAAGCAAATAATGGCTTGCCCACATGTCACCGTCTAAAACTGCAGGATGCTCCACAGAGGTGCAGAGAGCCCTCTTTCGAGAGCTACTTGTATAATTTACATCTGTATTAGGAAAAATCTTCTTTCTTGGTGGTTCTGCATATGCTATTGCAGTTGTCTCATTGCTGTAATATCGAACAGCTCACTAATCATGCACTAAGTAACGTGGCTAATACAGACCCTATGTGTTTCTCATCTAGGGACAAATATCTGTTTACTATTTTGATGTTAGGGAGGTTTTCTTTCCCTGAAATTTGTTTGCTGTTCTGTCTTTTGCAGAAAAGAGACCTGGTTAAAAATGCCTTATTTCTCTGAGAACATTTTTTTCTATAGATGGGGAGGAAAGTTAGTAAAATTAAAATGGTCAGTGCTTTTATGCAGATTATTCCTTTCTTTATCCCCTGAAGATAGCTGGGGAAACATTACTTTGCTTTTCCAAGAGCCAGCAAGTTAATTTTAACAAATGTGGATGTGGTCTGTCTGAGGATTCTCCTCTCCCTGTTACCTGGTGGATAAAGTGAAAATGTTTGCAAGAAGGAAAGCAATTCATAGAAGACCAAAACGATGAAGGCTGTGAGACTGTGAGGAGACCAGGCTGCAAGGCAGACTGATATGGGAAAATGTAGCGTCTGGCAGTGAGATAACAGGACTTGTGGTGTCTGTGGCCAGATTGGTTTTGATGAATGACCAGCTTAGTGGTGTTGTCTCTATGACTCACTTCTTAGCTATCTAAAGAGATCCCAGCTAAATAGTGCTTGCAGTTTTACACTCAACGGTTTTCTCTCTCCCACTGTGAATTCAT
Organism: Astur gentilis; assembly: GCF_929443795.1. Lineage (NCBI taxonomy): Eukaryota > Metazoa > Chordata > Aves > Accipitriformes > Accipitridae > Astur > Astur gentilis. Next base: position 17,140,028 of record NC_064902.1, on the reverse strand, counting down.
GGCCGGAAAGCACTTGAATTAGCTCTGTCCAGGGTAAAATTTTGGTTTGGAAGAGTTGCTTTATATCAAAACCATATTTTTCCTGTTTGAAAGAACAGAATTTCCAAAAGTCTTTTGTAACATCCATCTTAAATAAGCAATAGATAATGTGGTGCACTGTCTCCGACTAGTACTTGTCTTCAAAGGCAGGAGCACTTAAAATGTAGCAACGAATGGGCCATTCACTCATTTGCACCTTTTTGGAGACGCATACATTAGCGGTCAGTCTGGAAATGTCATGCAGTCATGGATTCTTGCTTTGAGCTTATTTTGCCTTATTTATCCCTTGCCCAGGCCAGGCTGGCAGCTGCCTTGGGACCTGATTACTGAATTCAATGGTTCCCAGACAGCGAGCAGCCTTCCTGCCGAGCAGATCACTGAGGAGGCACAAGTTCAGGGGTTTTCTGTGACTTCCCAGCAAGGCAGAGAATAGTGAATAAGTGGCTCACCTCCTTTTGGATGCTGGCAATGAGGTAGTCGTCTTTTTGCCTGTGATTATGTCGAAGTGGGGGGAAAAAAGAAAATGCCTTTCCTGTGCCACAAAGCCCTGTGAGAGTGATGGTTACTGTGAAAATCCTCACATCTGGTGGATCTGTCTACAAGTCTAATGGTTTGCCTGCATGAGGGCATTCAGGCGACATAATCCAGGGTAATTAAAGTGTGAATTTAAAAGGGTATTAGGCTTCACTGCCTTGTAGTTACAGTAAGACAGCTTCAGCTCTGGATAAAGGTGTCTGCCCAGAGATCTGATGTAGTCTTAACTCATCCACTGTGAACTTGGACTGATTTTGCTGAGTGTCCCTGCATAGCTGAGGAGAGGCAAGATGGATAAGCAGACAAAGGAAAGTGCTGAAGATTCCTCTCTCATCAGCTGAATTAATTTTAGATGCTTCCTCAAGCCAATCCCCACCCACCCTTCCCCTCAGTCCTGGTGGCCGCTTTCATTTCCCTGCCCCAGAAGGTCCCCTTCATCCTGCTCGCTCTGTATACATTGCAGTTGTGGAATTGCATGGACATTTTTTACGGTTAAGTCGAAGTCCCTTATGCCCCCATGTGAATTTTGCACATAATTTTTCATATTCTTGAACTATGTCCACAAGCCTCCGGGTGCCAGTATAAATCTCTGAGATTTAATTTTTTTCTTTCTTTCTAATTGCACAGGGGGTTTGTTTCTGATTTGCAAGGGTTAGGAGAAACAAGCTGCAGTCCAGCTGTAAGCTGTAAGCTCTGTGCATTTTTATATGACTTTATTCAATAGCACCCCTGAGTAGTATTTACAGTGCCTTGCAGTGAGCTTCCAAAGCTTGACTCCTGCACACACACAGGCAAGATGAAATATCTGTGGAGAACTATTAATTCTTCTATCTAACTTCAGGCTAGTTTCCCAGGCTACTAGGGACAGAAAGGCAGGCAGGACCCCAGAGCTAGAGCAGTCATCCTGCTCTTATTGGTCATTTTTTTCCTGTTGGAGACAAGGTATTTTTTGGCATATGGGTGACATCTGACCTACAAGGACCAGAGATGGCACAGCTAACGGGGGTCTCCTCCTGCTCTGAGTACAGTCAGCAGATGGAGAGGAGGGCTCTGATTCAGAGCCTGGGATGAATCTGCTTTCTGCACCCTATAATGCTCTGTCAAAGAAAGGTGTCAGGGTTGGGGTTTTTTTGAGACTACTCCCAAACAGCCATCTATGAAGCTGCCCATAAGCAGGACATATTTGATGGTGTGCCTGTAGAAAATGACATAACTTCAGGCAAGTTAGGAATAGAAGTTTCTGTTAATGTGCATCGCAACCCTTCACTAGCTGAAGTCATTGGCCGTGGGCACAAGCTCTGAATCAGCATGAGTGACATAAGTGAAGCAGTTTTTATTAAAAAAAAAAAAAAAAAAAAAAAAAAAAAAAGCCTCCAAGAACCTTATTGTGTGGTCTTTGAGGAAACAAGTACTAATTCAGTTGCATTTGCTAATAGCTTTGCTGTTTTGAGCCTTTCCCGACATCTTCCTGGGTTTTGCTTGAACTTTTCTTTTAATTAAAACCAAGGGATGCCATATTGCCCCCTGATTCATGGCTAGCAAAAGAAGTGAGGGTACAGAGTCTGTGCACCCCTGCAAGAGGGTGCTGTGTTCGGGTGAACTGGACTGAAAATGCAGCCTCTGCTTGCTGTGTCAGCTCAGCCTTCCGACTGCCTAACGAGCAACCATGCTGAAGCAGCTGGAACAGCTGGGATGGGGAAACTGCTGTTGCAGAGAATGGGGGAAGATGTTCTGTGCCTGGAAAAAAGGGTTCTGGGCAGAAATATTTAATTGTGGCTTTTGGTGTGGGCTCAGGACAGAGACTTCCCATTCTGGCACTTGTGAGGGGTTTTCTTCTTTTCAGTGTGCTGTGGAGATCCATCTTCTTTTTCCATGTTGTTTCCCTTCATTTTGATTCTTTGTCCATCTAGAGGTGGTGCTGCGCCAGATTTGTGAGTGATGAACGTTGCACTTTTCTCTGTGCTATAAAAATTCCGGGTCTCTGTTTAAGGAAAACTCCCTCTTTTTATCAAACGTGCCTAGCCAGAAGCCAAGTTTGGTTCTCCGCTATGGATTTGGTACATAAGGACTCACAAAACATGCTGTTCCATCTTCACTGTCTGCCATGGGCAGTAGCTCTGCTTTTGGTACCGTACATGTCACAGTCTTTATTTGTGCCTTGGTGTTAGCTCTGTCCCCTGGTCTTCAGATGACACCACATCTATTCCCTGGCAAAGGCCTGGTAGATATCCTTCCCACCAGCTTGTTCCACTTAAATGCCTCTGAAATATTGCAGAACAGAGAAATATCTCCTATTTTGTGTCCTTTTAGACTAAAATTAAGTTTTGCCAACCTTATTTCTTATCCATGGCTCATTCCACCCATTCATTACCATCTCCTCCTCATCTCTGTTCCTTGGAAAGAAGAATTTCTCACCGTATGTTGCTTGGAATATGATTGCTACATTATGCCTTGATCTGACGCTAGGATCCTTACGTCAGTCCCTTTTCTTGCACTGACACTGCATGAATTCTGGGGACGTTCATGTAGATCTTATGATGCAGCTGACTCTTGTAGCATGTCAGAGGATATCAGTTTTTGGCTGTTAAGTGGCTGATCTGGGAGGTGCTATGGCAGAAGAGGGAAGCTGGTCCCTCAGGCAGGGGCCATATCCTTTCTTTACTCTATCTAATAAAGGTGGGCCTGAATTTAAACTTGCAGAAGTCCAGCAAGCCCTCAGGATGAGGACGTGAAGTGACTTGTAGCTGAGCCTTTTCTTTCCCCCCATTTTTTGCTCAACTAGTTCCAGCTCCCACATTGTTTCACTGCCTGAAAGAAAAGCTCTTGTTATGATACTGGAACACACAGTGGGTGGCTTGGGGAAGCAATGTCTGTTTGCTCCCAAGTCAGACAGGGATGCGGGGAAGTAGTGGTAGTAAATGTTTGGTTTAAAGCAGAGATCTTGGGTATGATTTCCTTCCTTGCTATTATCTTAAGTGAGGATGAATAACACAAACCCAATGAAAATGCATCATAAGACCAAGGAATGTCCTGCAACGTACTCTCAACTGTTGAGTCCGATACTTGACAACTATTGGTATTTCGCCGTTTCTCTTGGGAATATGGCAGTGAAACATTCTCCATTGGAATATCTTGAATAAATTGGGGAGTAAAATTGTTTGGTGAAGGCAGCGGCTGGCCCTAGGGCAAGCCGCCCTCCGGCGCTGTGGAGCGCTGAAGCTGCTAGCTGGAGCGCAACGGCCAGAAGATGCCGGCCGGCCTCTGTGGCTGGCTCTGCTCCAGTCCCCTCCTTTCCTTCAAGGGAAAGGGGAATTTTCCTGTACGTGGCAGGATCAGCTCGCGGTGTACAGATCCTCTCCGCCTGCTGCCCTGGGGAGCCGCATTATGCACGGGTGGTGTAGGGTCGGCTATGCTTCCTCTGCCTGGGTTTTGCACCACGTAGCTCATCTTGACCGTCACCTCTGCCCCATCTTTACTTCACTACCTTGTTTTGTTCTCTTTGGCAATTTGCTGAGTACATTTTAACCGATTCTGCCGCCTCCTCTTCTTGAGTCTCCTGGCTACTGTTCATCTATTCTTCATGTACAAACATAAATAAAGAGTTGAAAGTGGTACAACTCCAGGTCAGACCTCAGCTAATGCCTTCATCTTCAAAGGCTTCAACTATCGGGACAAGGAGCTGCTAGTCATGCCTACCTTGAGACGCCTTTGGCACTGAGGCAGATATTTTTGTCTGGACAGGATCCTAGGTTTTTTTTCCCCTCGGGTTCAAAGGCAGGGCTATTACCTCTAGAACCACTCACCACTTGGAAATTATTTAATGTGAATCATTTTCCCTCTGTGCAAGATCTTTGTTGCTAGACTGAAATAATGAACTTCATTTGTTTGGGTTTTTTTGTCTTCTGAGAAGAGGGTAGAAGTGATGTCTGGGTGTTGTATGCGCATTTGGTGAGAGGCCATCCTCTGTGCTATTTCAAAGAGGTAATTAGAATTGTAGCTTATAAATCATTGGGGAGGTATAGGACTGTCCCCTCCTAATGCAGCTTTTTGCAAATGAGTGCTGATTATTTGCTTCCTGATGCTGTAATTGTATCTAGTCTGAACTTACCATACAGATTGCATACCGCTGTGATTACGTATTTGCCTCTCTGAGGCTGCCAGATGCATAGAGGGAAGCATGTGTGAGCTGACCTCTAGCAGAGGCTCTGCAATTGTGGTTTCTTTCCCCTTAATCCTATTTCTAAGCAGTGGTATCACTAAGACAAAGTTTACCACCTGAACTATCTCAGCAGGACAGAGGACAGTCGTGCTAGGGTACAATTTATCCTGAGGGAGGGTATTTTGGCCAGTTTGTTTAGCTAGTGTAACTGGCACCGACCTTGTGAGGGGATCCGCTAGGTTGTAGCCAGAATGCAATGGCTTAAGTGTTGTCTTAATAGACTCATAACTACTAATGACACTTAAAGGATTAGATGCAATTTGGCTCAAGTTTGAACTCAATAAAAATCTGGGAGCAAGCTGGCAGAGATCAGTTCTAGTTGTGAAATATCTGATATTGTTGGAGCATCAAATAAGGGGTTGACTCTGCAATGCTAAATGAAGGTTGCTTACACAAACAAGTAATGCCAAGGAAAAAGCTGAACTGTTTTGCTCACAATATTCCCTCCCCTTACAAACAGAGGAAGCAATGCCTCTGGGATTACCAACGCTCGATGCAGTACAAGAACGATTCTATCTATATTTTCGGCTGGTCGAAATGCTGTAGGGAAAATAATTCATGGCTGGATTTCTCTGTGAAGTTGGCAGAGAAGGGAACCTTGAGCCACGTCCTATTAAACCCACCAGGACTGGGGAGGTCCTCTCTCGGGTTGACGGGTCCACACTGAACAGTTCTCTCCTGCCCACAGCAGGCTCGGGTTCCCGTCACGTGTTCCCAAACCATTTGGAGCCTGGAGCATACTGGTCAGGACGCTCATCTGGAAGTGGAGATACTGGGACACAGGCCCTGGAAAATTACATGGTATTGTGTAAATACAGAATAAGTACCTGGGTTAGGCTGTCAGATCCTGCCGTGATGGCAAGGTACCCAAGTACTTTGGCACATTTAGCTATCTAAATAGATGTTTATCTATCTAAAGTTGCTATGGTCCTAGTGAGTTGTTTCTAAAGTGTCCAGGTCAGCAGAAACACCAAGTATATGTTGGCATTTTTAGATAACCAAAAGCTTTTTACAGTTTGTGTTCCTAAGCCATTTATGAAAACAGTCTTTAGACTCCTGGGTACCTTACTTGTCACTTTAATGTCACTCATCCTGGAATAGGGCAGGAATTCAAAGCAAAAGTTCCTAAATTTCAAGCTAATATTCTAACTGGGAGACTGTCTCTGCAGGGGTGTGTTTAATTTCCAATGGAGAAAGGTGAAGGGGAAGACAGACAAACATTTGACCGAGGGAGAGGGAAGGGGAAGAAAGGAAACCCTTTGTCCTATTTGAAAATAGTTTGTTCTTTTTTTTCCTATTTAAATCTTCCAGACACAAGCAATCCATAGAAGTCAGTAGTAAAATTCACATAAAGATAATTTAGCCCATCTAAAAAAAATTTTATTTCGCATAGTTTGTAAATTGAGAAACTCTGTGGTATTGTTACAAAATTTCCATGAATATCCATTAAATATTCAAACAATGCTGTTTCTTCATATCTGAAATGAACTCTTGTTAACTTTGTTTTCAACCTTATTTAGCTACAAACTTTGAAAATGGGTTGTCTGTATGTTTATGTAACTTCAGTGTCTTTCTGCCATGAATTTTCCCATCTTAAGTTTCTCTGATGGCCATAACATTTAGAGAAGGGACTACATTTAAATCCACAAGTTGAATTTTGGAGAGATCTGGCATCCAATTTAGCCCCGTTACCCTCATAGCTGGTCTATTCCTCCAAGAGTCATACTCAGATATGCCCAGCTTCAGGGACTTTCAGCTCTGGCTTCCCATTGCACTGGTGATCATGACTGGAATTTCTGCTGCCTTTACCACTTTGCACTAGACGGGGATAATATAACATTTTCCCATGTGTTTGGTGATCCCAAGTGTCTGTCTGTTGCCTGTGTGCCCCATCCAGTCTGGTCAGCTGTTGTCACTGCCTGATGTCAGGTACCCAAGCACCCGTTCCAGCATCCATGTTTGCTGGAGACTCAAGGTCCTGTGCTCAGGCACGTTATTCCAAGTGCAAAGTTGCCTCAGCCGGGCTCCGAAGCAGTTCTTCTGTCTGTAGCTTCACGCAGGCAGAGAGCTGATGGAGACACGGTTGAGCGAGGAGGGTGTTAGCCTCTGCTATGTATGATTTTGCCAGCATTGTGAAATCAAGCCTTGCAAATTGAGTGCTGTAATTGTGCCTCATTGTGAAATCAAGCATAATATGCCCACATGCATGCTTTGTGTTCTGATGGAAAAGGCACTCACCAGTACATTTGAAATTGCCTGGCTTTATGTGCACTTCCCAGAATCTTCTCTTACCCTTCGCACATCTGTGTTTTTCTTGCATCCAGACTATGTGGTTGTATGTAATCCAGGAAGGAAGCTTTTCCATGGGGATGTTTGGTCTCACCTATAACTAAAAAAACAAAACCAAAAAAAGCTACAGAGCAGAAAAATCTTGCATGTTTCTAGATGTTAGGAAGAGGGTAGGGGACTATACACCCTAAAAAGCACCTGCATGTTAGGTGCACATTACAGTATGAATGTAATGTTCAAACAATTCAGATGGTTTTATTGTGCATTCAATTATCCTGGCTCATGAGAAATTTTTGCAAATTAAAGTAAGCTAGTAATTATCCTCCAAGTATCCGTCAGTGCTCCAAGCAGCACTGAAGCAGGCTTTAATGGCTCATATGCACTGTATGCCTCTCAGCATGACAGCACGAGTCTGGCTTTGCTGTTGTTATGGTCTATCTCAGTGTGTCGGTAAGTATTGGAAACTGGAGACAGATAAATCTTTCCTTAAAATATGTAGCTAGCACGAGAGAAACCGAGCCAGTCGAGCACTTTTGTAAGCTGTTATTATAACTTTTTGTGTTCACTGGGTTAGAGAAGGAGGAAAACAAAAAGAAAGGAAAAAAGGTATTTGGGGGTACGTTAAGATCATCATTACGTTGTAGTCCATCAGTTAGTTCTGGTGTATTAAATAATGCTGTTCTTGACAAAAATCTTACTTTTCTACTCCTGTGTGTCTCCAATTTTGGCATTTTACCAAGGGTGGGGGATCCTGGCTTTGGTGCCCCTCTACCCCTCCCTGCCAATGGCCCAGGTCTTCTACCACTGCTTTCTGGTTTGAGTTGAAGGCTTCTTTTAAGTCGGGCCCTCACAGAGTCAGACATCTACACCTCCTTTCCTACTCCCCTGATTTGAGGCGATATTCTTTTGGCTAGATTTTAAAATCCACTGAAAAATCTGTTGTGCCTATTGATGCTTAAAGGGGAGCTTTTAGGACACGGTGCATCTTTCAAAATTACTTTATTTGCATATGTGTCTAGAAGGGAACCGAGTTCATCTTGAAAAAAACAAAGCCAAAAAATCCCACTTAGCCTCCCAGGAAAGATTTAGCTCCTTGACTTTAAACAGAAAAATTAGAAAGCTTTAATATAAATACAGCCTGAACATCACCAAAACTCATTTACCGTTAAAACTTATCTCTGAGCTGGCAATTGCAGAAGCTGATGTAGTAAGCATAGTAGAGCCATATAGCACATACTTTAAAGCAATTTACAGTACTGAGAATCTAATAAAGGTAGCTGACAAGATAATTGCCAAATTATATGAATGCATTACCACCACTCTCACACAAATGCTCTTTAATTATTTTTTGGCATCTGAGGAAAGGAAGAGAAATGCTGAGTTAATAGACAACATGTAATCCATCTGTGTTTGTTTTGGTGCATCCTGGATTTGTGGAAGATACCGACAAGAGACGTTGCCTGGGGTACAATGACCTTTGTGCACAGGAAAAAAATTGCCACTCGCTAGACTAATAGTATAAAACAAGAGAGCTGCTTGTCTTTGGATTATGACCCGGTCACCTAAAGCATGTGGGAAAAATGTGTTCAGATAAAGGCTACAAAATTGTTAACACTTTTAATTATGTTTAGATTACAGAGCATTGTACAACTAGCAGTGTCCATGTTATTGAAAACCTTATCAGCTGCCATTCAGTGAATGGCCCCACTAATAAAGTGCTTCGTGGAATTTCTGCATGTATTTGTGCCTGGTGTTTGTCCAGCCACATCTCAGGGGTTTCCTTCTGAGGCATCCATCTGATCCTAATCCCAGCCAACAATAGCCATTTTATTCTATTATACTCTATCACACAGTAATTAAAGAAATTATTTCCTTGCTATCATTACCATTGTCTGCGTATGCATCACACAGATGAAAATGAGAAAAATATTTCTTGTTTAGACAGTCATCTGAGGTATTATTCAGCCACTTGTCTGTTATGCTTTCTTGATCCATTTAGAAAATGACTTCAAATTACAATGATACGGAACTCTTTAATAGCATCATTTTCTGACTTAATTTTTTTAATTTTTTTTTAAATGAAGTCAGCAGCTTTTTCTGTGAGGAGTGAAGGTAAAATGTTCTTCATTTATAATACCCTCTTCAAAGCTTGCTGCTTCAGATGGTAGAAACAAAGGGTTTAATGAAAACTGACTCAAATTAGAATAGGAAACATTTGTCATGCATTTCTTATGGATAGGACAAATAGATGAATAATTCTTCTTGTGAAAGATGGCTCACTAGCACTGCAGAATACCAGTGTTATGTGACCGTGTACCGTCCCTGCTTAACGCATTCAGCATCCCCGAAGTACTCCGTAGAACCAAATTAATTTGGCAACTTGAAAACCTCAGTTGGAGGTTTAGTACTGAAGTAGCCATCAGACGGGGGGGGGGAATCAGTGTTGGCATTCAGCATTGCCGCTGTAGTGCGCTGGGGAAAGGAACACAGCAATGGAAGGGGAGAGTCGGGAGGCATGGAGAGAAGCTTGGGGGAGAGGGAATTCCTCTTGTAGCTGTGTCACGGCCTCGTGCACAGCACGCTCCTTATCTGTAAAGAAAGGGTGAGATCGTCCACACGTGGGGCTGGAGATACCTGGCACAAACTTGTTTGATATCTTCTGATACCTAGCACAACCAGGTTCTTTGGGAAAATAAAAAGGATAATCCTCTCCCGTTGCTGCACGGAGCAGGGAAGTGATGACAGACAGTAGATATCTGTTCACTGAGAGTTGGTTGGAAATCTTTTCCTCCCAGAATCCAAAAGCTTGGACCGTTTCATGGCCCAAATCTATTAGTCTAGGTTTCTGAGTGAAAGCTTCCAAGAAAAACAAAGGCTTGCACTGAGGTGTTATTTGAAAGCCCTGATTTTGACTTGTGGGGATGGGAATATACTCGGAAAAAGCTTTGGGTGGTGATTGTTATTCAGTGGCAGTCAGGAGGCTGCGCTTTTGTTGTTGTTGTTAAAACTGCTTAGATGTTTTTCCAGCAGCACAAGGCAATCGCATCTTTAGTCACCAGCGTCATGCTCTTTGCAGGCATGTAGGATTTGGGATGGGTGAAAATAATGGTAGGATTTCAGGTAGTCATAACACCTGGAAGAAAATGGAAATCTGTTCAGAGGATTTGGGTTCACCACCCCAGGAGCCAGCACAGCCTTCAAGCGTGTCCACTGCCAACCAGTTGTCCTTGGGACAAGTTCCCAGCAGCTGGCTTAATGGGGCACGCAGGTTCATTGCTTTTGCCTGTGCTACCTGAATGCAGATGTTTCTATCGCACAGTGGTTGTCTGACTTGGTGTAGGTACAGGAGCAGTCCAAGCTGAACCAGCTGCTTTGGTGGTTCCCGTAACACCTTGTCAGAGTGGTATCTTGTCCTGCCAGTGCTCAGCCTTGCCCCAGCAGGGGTTACCACAACCCTTAGACTCCATCCAAGGAAGCTCCCAATGACAATGTAATTGTTTTGGCTAAAAAGAATTCTTTCTTTTTGAAGGTATGGGACTTCCAAGCAGGTCTTCTATTTGTTCTCAGAGTCAGGTCTGTGGGATGACTCTCTGGACAGCATATCTCTTCTCATTAGTTACTCATGCTCAATCAGCTCGCTGATCAGACCTGCAAGATTTATCCTTGGTTCAAGCACATGGTGCAATCGCAAGTTAATTGGCTACCAAGGTGCTTTTCCTGGACAGGAATTTTGAGACCAGATTCCTACTCAGTTTTGCCATTTCCTACTCAAATCCAATTTCCACTGCCATCATTGGCATCAATGGGAAATCTGCCTCTCTGTGTTTGTCAGCATTAGAGCATATCCTACAGCTCTCAAAACAGCATACATCTTTTTGGGGGATCACAAAGGGATGCTTTTGAACGCATAATATTAGCATCATCTCCAGCACAGAATAGTTCATCCTTATGTTAAGTTTTTGTGTTCACAAACGCATGGCTGGTGAGTATAAGCTGTTTTTCCAACAGTATTGATCCTTTAGGGTACTTACACATGTACACTACATGGGCACCGCCGTATAATGAGTAATATAATTGCAGAAGCTTTACCAGAACATAAGTACTGAAGTGATTTCAGTCTGCAAGTATTGGCTTGAGAATCGTTTCTAAGGCATGTTGTGTTCTGTGATCATTTTGGTTTGCAGGCTTATCGGGCTGAGCTGTACTGTGGTTGACAGGGAACAGTAAGAGCAAGTTATCACTCTTAAACAAAACTCATTCCCATTCATTTTCTTTATTTCTCTGTATTTTTAGTCAATCAAAAAGTAGAGCTGGCGGGGCCGAGACAAACGTGTCCTCAGTGTGTGAAGATCTGCAGAGGGGGAAAAATAATTATTCTACAGAAAATCTTCAGAGCTACTTTAAAGATTTCTTATTTCTTCCCACACACAACTTCTACTTTCAGAAATCCTCCAAGTATGTGTTTTCACTCATGCTTTGAATAACCCCTATATGTCACTAGATTTTGGTTGAATTTTGCCTTTTCTTTTTTTTTTATGAGGAAATAATATAAGATCAACAGGCCATGGTTTTACTCAGCAATTTTGTGTGTCGCTAGTTTAACAGCTTTCCAATTATGAGTGAATCATTTCTTGTTACATTTTCCTTATCTTGTGGGGTCTCTGAATCAGATTTCACTCCCGAGCCGTTAAGAATTTAAACATACTTTATTAAGGCCTAAATATGTGCTTAAAACTAAGGGTGTAAGCAAGTGTTTTTCTCGGATATAAACAACTGTAAGTTCATGCTGCTATTGTTTTCTGAAGGGTTGCATGTGAGTCACTTTATTCAAGCACCACAGCAGTCCTGAGGTCTGTGAAATCTCTCGCGCACATAAAGTTAACCTTGGATAAGTGGCTGTGGCATCTGGACTTTGGTTTCTAGAACATATTTTGTAAATGTAAACATTGTCTCTCAATAGTATGCTCCAATATTTGCTTAAAACATGTTGTTTGTGTGAAATTCCTAGCAGAGCGATTTACTAACAAACTATACTTGCAGAGCAGCAAAACTGAAGCAAACTTGTTTGCAGAGTAGAATAAATGCACACAAGATACTACAGACAGCAGCCATCCAGTTTTCACTGACAGTGTTTTCATTTCAAGCCATTTGTGATTAAAAGAAAATAAATAAATCACAAGGCACAATAAAAGCTAGGCTAGGATCTCTTTGTCTTTGGGGAGAGAGCAAGTATGAAGACTCACTTGTGCTCATCATTGATTTTCTATTTAATATTCAGGATACTTCAAGTAGTTAGACTACTAGCAGGTAGAGTAACAACTGATTAAAGCTGTTTCTGAACTATTTCTCTTTAGCTGTAACTAATAGGCATAAATATTTACTCTGTGGTTATCAGTAAAATACATTTTTCTGCAAGTACCAATAACAAACCAATCCCCTAATTAGGATATAAAACAGCTGGTGGCATTCACAGAAACATTTCCCTTTGACAGATAACTCAGAGCAGAGAACAGTGCTATTTTCATTTGGACCCTTTCACAGCAACAGGAAAATAGGGAGTTTTAAAATTGTATTCTACATGCATATTAACTCCCACATTGTTTTCTGCCCAAGATAACAAACAATGTTCATTTGAGAAGCTTTAGATTTGTTTGTGTTTCAAATACTGTAGGGAATAATTAAAGATAGTGAATGATAATCTCGTGGTGGTGCATCAGAGGCACCTCCAGCTTGTGCCCCCCAAGTTAAACCCTGCGCAAACGCTGGAAGTATGTAACCTTTCTGCTGCTCACAGATTGTTCGGTAAAAATGTCATCAAATACTCAGCTCTTTTTGATGTCTGCCTATGCGGTGCCTGTCGAGAGTTGGAAAGATAGATTGGTGTCGAATAACTACTGTTTGGATCCAAAAGGCTTTTAATAGTTGTGTTACAATCCCTAGAAAGTGCTCGGGGATTCTCTAACAGTAGTTAATGAACGTGTCTTAGTGACGAGAACAAAATACAGTCAGGGCAGGCTGAACTCTTCCAAATGGTTTGTAAATCCTAAACATGACATCGATTCTATTCTTAACTTCATTCAGCAGCTTATAAATTGATATGCGAATGGGGGTGATAGGAAAATATGGCTTACGGTCAGCTGTTGTCTCATGCTTTTGAGAACAAGCAGACTCAAATTCAAAGCATCTGTTGCAAAACTAAATGAATTCGGGTTGAAATTTATTTCTAGAAAAGTTGTCCATTGGGACATTCCTGTAGTAAGTTGAATATTTATTTCTGCTGTGAGACTAAATTGCATCTGCTGTGTGTTTGTGATTTCTGAATGTCTGAGGGCCAAATCTCATTTGCTCTATATGAGTATAGCTGTTTTCCCTTCTTTTGTCACAGAAAACTGTCCTTGAGATATAAAGCTATGGCAAAGATGTCCTGTGAGGAGAAGACTTTGGATGTGTTTGGGGTGTTTTGGTTTGGTTTTTTTCCCTTAGGAAAATAGGGTCAAACTACAAGTAGAATACAGGCAGAAATTATGTTCTGCTGTGGCTGGTAAAAAGCCCAATTTAAATAGCTTCCTTAATAAAAAAACTGGGCTGTTCTAGTGAAAGTTTATTCTTTTGTTTTGCTCAAGTTTCTGTTTCCTATGGGCACAGTAATATTTCATTAACAACCGAAACATTTTCATTCAAAATGGTGCCACTGCTCCTTGTTGGGAGTATGAGGGATTCCTGCTCCAATCCTTCAGGGAGCCAGACTCCCTGGCTGAACTGACACCCAATATAGGAAGAACATAAACTCTTCTTCTGGCTCGTTTCAGATGACAGATATTTGGGCTTTGGGAGGTTTTTGGGGGTGTTTGGGGATTTTTGTGAGACCTTTGTAAGGAAGAAAATATTTTATTTTGAATACCTCTAGCTTTGCTGTACTTTTTATCAATGTCTGCAGCAAGCAAGGTCTTTTGCTCAGCAATCATCTTGCCCCTGAGGAAAAGACGGTATATGGGGCTACTTCCATGATCTCCCAAAATATGTCCACAAAGCGTTTCCAGTGTCATTTATTGCATGGTGGAGAAGTTTTTTTTGGGAATAGCAGCACGCAGACAGTGTAGGTACACATCCCTTTCCATACCTTATTGCTGATGCCCCAGGTTCTGTGGATCTCAGTATGAGAGTGGTGAGATACCTTTATAATGTTAGAATTTTAGTACAGAGGTTTGGGGAGTTTTCAGGATTTTCAGCCTAACTCTGTTTCTTAGTTCTTTGTCTAGCTACTTGGTGCATGAAATAATTAATGGGGTTTGGACATCTATTCATGAGAAGGCTTTAAGTTCAACTTTTAAACTGTTTAGTTTGCGTATGAGAAATTTTTTCCCACTAGCTTTACTTTGGGCTATTAGCCATAGCTGTATCCTGGCCAAGCTTTTTCATGAAACACATCAAGAATTTACTGAATACATATGTTTGGGGTTTTTTTTTCCCCCATGGGACTACCTTTCTCCTGCAATGCAGCCTGGAAAAGAAAGTTACCACTAAAACGACCTTGACGTTTTGGACAGCATTACCTATACTTACACTCTTGGATTCTTCAGGAAACCAGCACCAGCGGGGCAGTGTACAAAACTGCAAGTAAAACACAACCTTACAGTTGTACAACTGTTATATAAAGGTCACAATTTAAACAAATGAATGTGAGTGTTGGACATGTGCCAGGAGGCAGAATAGAACTGGTTAGCGACTTAGTTGGTATGCAGAAATCTTTACCGCTTCATTAGCGTTGATACTGTGTGCTGGTCTAAGCTTTAGAAACCTGGAAACAAATTTCTGATCACAGAGGGTCAAAAGTGGGAAACTCAACTGAGGTACCTCTGTCAGCTCTCTACTTATCCCAGGCCCTCAACAGTGAGTAGATGGGACCAGGCTGCGGAGCTGGATGTCTCATACCTGCCAGAACGGATCTCTCACCAGGTTTTATTATGGGTTAAAGCTGTTATTTCTTCAGAATAGATGGGGCACACTTAAATCCGCATTGCATGCTGGAAAGCTTTGACTTTTCAGTAGCAAGGCTCA
Organism: Astur gentilis; assembly: GCF_929443795.1. NCBI lineage: Eukaryota > Metazoa > Chordata > Aves > Accipitriformes > Accipitridae > Astur > Astur gentilis. The sequence continues at coordinate 17,124,889 of NC_064902.1, read as the reverse complement.
GCAAACGTTGGAAAAGGTGGAAGAGGCTGAGAGCTGGTTCGACTCACAAGGTGGTTAGAGAGTTGCATCTGGGGGAGCTACATATATAGTTTTCCTTGGTAAATCCACATTCGGGGGTGCTTTTGGTGTGGAGATGAGTCCTGAGGCCTGCTGTGTATTGGAGAAGTTGGCTTCTACTGGATGAGGTTGTACAGCAAATGTCTTGTGGAACTGCTTACCTTGCTTCTCAGACCCAACTCCTTCAAATATTTCCTTTTCAATTTTTCATGAATACTTACTACTGACACAGGATGCTGGATTGATTGCTTAGCTCTAGAGAGACAACAGCGTTTGCTGTTGGGCCTGATTTGATGTAGTGATTTATCAGCATAAGATGTTTGTCCTACTTCTTGAGACTGGTGAAAGTGCCAGCCGGTGAAAATAAGACGAAACCTGTTACATTTTTAATGAGGTGTTTCTTGGCCACTGGTGTCCCTATGTAGGGTGCTCAGATCTGCTGCTCTAAGTTGTGAAGACCCACTTCATGTTGATTTTTAACCAGACAAACTGAACATGCTTTGACTTTTAACAGAAGACAGACAACCTAAGAACACCACAGTAGTCCTCAGCCCGCTGATTTTTCTGACTTCACCTTCCAAAATCCTGTCCTTTGCTATTAGAGTTTCCCAGGAAACCTAGCCTTGTATCGCATCGACTTTTTTCTCAGTTAGTGTCTCTGAGTTATTTACACTATTTAAGATTGCCCAGCTTGAAGCAGATTTTCCAGCAAGAGTGGAGGGCTCCAGCTGCTTAGGTCCTTTAAGAAGTCTTAAATCAGACAACCAAAAATCACGTAAGCAACTTACTCATCATACCTGAAACCCCGGGCTGTTGATTAGTCATTTAAAATAGCACTAGTTTCTCATTTCTGTTCAGGCCATGCATGTCTACAGCAGAGGTAGTGAAACTCTGCCTGTACTTTTCTGTAGCCGTTCTCAGCATAACTTCTGGGTCCACATGATGTGTTTGTGTAGCTCTCGCATGCAGGTAATTATCTGCTTTCTCTTTTCTTTTCCTCACAAAAAATTGTGTAAGATTCTCTGCCTGTTTTAATAGAGTGCTATATTAATGCTAGCAAAAAGGAGGTTGCTAAAGAATACTCATGAATGTGAAGCAAAAGTTTTCATGGATTTAGGTTTATCTTAGTTGGCTAGACATTTTGGTAGAGATGAACTTTACCTTTAAAATGAACAGCATCGCTTTTTCCATAGTCGTCAACTGTATGCTCTCTGCCCTGGATTTCCAGGGGCTCTTGTGGGTGGTTTGCTTCCTAATCACCAAGTGTGATGGGCCAAGGACTGAGATCTGCAGCTCAGAGTCACTGTATTCATTTTACCTTCTCCTCCAACTTAACTGATTGCCAGACAGGGTGCAGATGTTTTCAGGTAGCAGCACTTGTTGATATCAGGGCATCATTTTGTACTTTATTGCCTGTGGTGTAATCCTCCTTGCGTCCTCTGAGTTGCTGGTCTAGTTTTTTAGGAATCTCAACATAGTATCACTGGAGTCTGAAATCGGTAACTTTCCTTGTCTTGTGCTGGTGCGGAAAAAACCCTATCTTTTTCTATATATTAAAAAAACCCAAACAAACAAAAAACCAAAACTGCTTTGATTACAAATGCTACATAAACTTTCTGTATAACAACGCGACAGATGAAGCAGAGTAAGTTGTTGTAATTTGGGGAGTTCATACTTGGTATTCAGCTTGCAGCAGGAACAAGAAATTTTATGGTTTTATCCACTATTTTGTTGAGGACTGTCACTAACTGATAAAAATGACAAGATGACAATGCCACACGCGCGCTTAAGGGGGGGGGGGGAAGCAGGATAATTCAATCTGTAGATTTAATTTTCATGCTCTTGCAGTCTCTAAGGACTTGTATGACTGACAACTCTAATAGCAAAAATCTGGATCCGAGGGTCTTCCTCTACTGACCCAGCAAACCTTTGCCAAGTTCTGATGGTTGCCTGATGCACAGCCTGAGTGTCAGCTGAAGAAAGAGAAACACCTGGGATTCAAGAGCTGAAAAAGACATTTAAAAAGGAAATACAAGCTGAAGTGGAAGAAGGTCACAGGCAAAGAGCAAAGACTGGGGTAGCTAAAATTAATAGTATGGAGGAGCAGACGCCGTTGGAGGTGAGGCAGCTCATGGTTCATACCGATTTCCAGCCTGGGTTTTGTCACTAGCGTTACCATGCTATTGTGATATTACTAGTTCAAGCCTGGGTCGCCTCTAAATGTCCGTCATGTAGCAACGCTCTGGGCAATGGGCAGTCCTCTACCTCTGAAAAGAGTACCGTCTACCTCTGGGTGCAAGTGCCAGGCCAGAGGATGCACCAGGGAGCAGTGGCCCGCAAGGAGAAAGGCTCTGCTGCCAACTGGGAATGCCACAGAGCTGATCTGCAGATTTGAGCTCCTATGTAATGTGATTTCCAGCAAAACTTTAATCGAGTTCATGATTATGGCTGACTAGCATTCTTCCGTCGCTTTTATCTGGATCTCTCTTGTCTCACCCCATAAAAAGTGCTTTTTATGAAGATGTGGAGTAGCCTACTGGACGAGTGACACATCACCTCCTGAAATCTAATAGAGCTGTCATCTTCGTGTCACCGTTGTATCTGTTAAAGTGATCAGCTGAACATCTGTCCCTCCGTATTTTATACAGTACAATCCACTCTGCCAACTCCCTCCACCCAGCCAGGTTCCTGGAAACATTGCATTTTAAACGCTTTTGGAGTGGGAGGAAAGAGGGAGTGTTTTTTTCATTTTTCAGTCAGCTGCATCTGATAAAACAACAATTTGTAGTTCTGGGTAACCCTAAACATGTAAAAGCTGGTTTGCAAGCCATGCTGCAGTATTATAAAAAGGACTGGAGCTCTTCAAAAACTCGTTCGATTGGAATCGCATTGGGCCCGAATTTGGCAATAAACCCACCTAATTTCAGTGCTGAAATCTGTAACAAACTGGAAGTAATTCTCCATTAGCATGGAGTTCATATAAATCAAGGCTTCTGCTTCCAAAACTGAATTACCCGCAACAGCACAAGCTATTGTTGTGTTTAAGAGCAGACATCCAAAACCAAGCGTGGCCACTTCCAGGTGTTCAATGCTGTAATGAGGACCAGGGGTTTTGGGGACATTTGGGTATGTTAAACAGCATGTTGAACTCTTCTGAAAAATCTGGTCCCCTCTTGGCTGCTACGGAAAGGATTTTTACTCTTAAAAAAAAAAAAAAATCCGACCTGTTTTTTCTGATTCTGAATATTTTTGGAAAGCCTATTTTCTGACAGTATCCTTGTATTTGGTTTGATGCTGCCCACAGGGAAGAAACGGAAAGAGCTCATGAGTCTGGACTAGCAGAAAGCTGGAGAAAGCAGTGATGAGATGGAGGGAGCAGGAAGGAGAGCAGACTGCAGGGCATGGCCAGAGGAGCTTGCTTAGCAAATCCTCCTTCCCCCCACACACTTGGATAACACAACTTCATCACATCCACCTCTAACAGATTTCTAACGAATGAAGAGCTGAGCAGATTGCTATTAAAATCAATCAGATTTCACAGCATTAGCTGTAGGCTTGCAAACACGAAATAGCTAACTGCTTTTTTTTGCCCTTGTGTTGATGCTTTTTGCCTAAACGACAGCAGGTGTTCTGGGCTGCCCTGTCAGCATTTCCATATGGGTCAGAAACCAAATTAACTACCAAATACTGATGCAAAGTAATTAATTACTTCTGCAGTACTTCTCAACTCTCTCTTTGCAGATACTGCATTTCTTTTCGTTTAGGGGCTGTACCTGCCTGTGAGGCAAAATTTCCGGGTTAGTGTGTCTGCCTTTCTGTTTTCAACTTGATGTGAGTGAAAAGACAAAAACATCCTTCCCTATCCCTAATTCTAAATTTTACTGGTGCGTTGTAGGGTTTTTTTCCTGACACCCCTTTGCCTTAGACATGGCCAGACAGTCAAACCACATGCAAAGTTGCCGTTATGTTTAATACACTGCTCTTGGGATTGACATGGAATATGGAGTACTTGAAAGTTCATCTTGAAGGAAAAGTCCCTGTGCAGATAGTTTATTACCTGTGATGGCTTTTGATATCTTGAGAAACTCACACGGTTACACCTGCCAAGAAAGACTGTCTCCTGGAAATGCTAAGGCAGTTTATCCCAATAGATACTTGGACACGGCGTAAAGGACACTTGCTGGCTGTGTACCTGCAATCAAAATGGGTTAAGACTAAACTGTGTGTATCTGCAGCCTGATTATGTGCTACTGATAAACTCATAATCAAAGTAGTAAAACTCTTTGAAGATCAAAGGGACTGTTATTCATGTGGATGTGTACAACGGGTCTGATTACAGGCAATGGTCTAGCAGTGTCTTGCAGCAGCAAATACAACCGGGGAAAAAAACCAGGGGTGGCTGGGATGGACAGATGGGGCTTCAGCACTCTCCTCTCTGGCCTTGGGCATTCTGATCCAGTGTTAGGAGTAAAATACATGTTGTTGCAGCCAGCATACTTCCAGTTCCTCTTCCAAACTGAGTTTTCAGTCAGCTGGAGAGACCTCGGAAGGATAGTAAAACTGTTGGAAACATTTTGTTGCAGAAAGCCATCCTGACTTCTATAGGGAGAAAGGAAAGCTGTACTTTCTCCCCCTGCTTCTCATTTTCCATTGCAGACATCACCATGAACCATGGGGCGGGGGGGGTGGGGGGAATAATCTTACTCATTTAAGACATCTCTCATCCTTACATTTTCAGTGTTACTCATGTTGCATGGTTTAGGCTTTGTCCTAGTATTGACATACTTTCTAGTGTAGTAATAGTACCAATTAAGAGTTCTCAGTGCCCGCTCCTCTTCAGAGGATGTACTCTCAGCACCCCTCACCGGGACCATAACCCTGTCCGTCTGCTGAGGTTTGGGGGACAAGGGAATTTTTGTAGGCTCAGGACAGAGTTCAAGGAGTCCCTGAGACAAAAGTAGCTGTGTGCCAAGATCAGTGTTGATGGGGTGTGGAGGAGTTTGATTAATAAGCTGAAACTTAAGCTGTGTCTGCCAGAGGCTGGTACCAAAATACTTTAAAAAAAATTGCAACAAGATAAATGTTTGAGAAATTCTATAGATGGCCTCATGTTGGCTGGGGCACAGTGGAGAGGAGCTTGCTGCCTTCTATATCTGCGTGGGCTAGACGTTATGTTGCTGGTAGATATGGAAAAGCATGAGAATAAGGATAAATTGAATATCTGGCAACAGGGATTTCCCCCGAACCCACCCCGATAGCAACCACAGAAGAGGTTTTTCAATCCAAAGCAGGTCAGATGCACTGACATGGGCTGTAACTAATCCTTCCCTCCCACATCCTCCATTCCAGGCAAAATCATCTGTGCCTGTCAACACCTCCAGGAATCGTGGTGTAAAGGGTCTGTACAATGATCCCAGTCTCATCCAGGGTATAAAGTGCTCGTGCTCTTTCTTCCCTCCCCCCCCTCCTCTTCCATATATTCCAGCAATGGATTTCCCAGAGAACTTCTGTCCTGTTAAGACATGCTGTCACTCTTGTTTATCTGTTCAAGAAACTGTGTAACACCTGAAAATCTGAAGGGGAAGAAAATAATTATTTCTTAATAAATGATTTCTAAACTAAGAAATTTAGAACAAGTGAGTCAAAAGTATATCTTGAGGAGGAGGGAGGTTCATGCTGAGAGACAGTAAGGCACTGTATGTTGCAAATTTTGGCTGCTCTAAGACTTTTTTTTGTTGTTTAAGAGAAATGCTTTATGAAGAAAAAAATGTGATTATAAGAATGTCCTGGTCTTGCTATTTCCTGGGCATATTGGATTGTGCCTTGCTCTTGCCGAGGTCAAACAGTGTCATTCTGGTAGAGTGGGAAATGGGACTGGTAGGCCACTTCTATTAGTTTTCACATGGTCCACGTAACTAAATACTGAAGCATAATCTGTTGGCATGAGGTTGACTGAACTATGGTATACAGACAAAGAACTTTTTCAAATACTTGACGTTTCAGTCTCAACCACGGTTTACATCTGAAATAAGTTGGAGGTTTATTTTGATTAGAATCTGAATAGTCACTTTTGATTAGCAGACTGCATAGATCAGAAATGATACTGCAGAGCTGAAGCCATGCAAATTGCCAAAGGTAACACACTATCTTTGCTTACTCAGGTTTTCAGTGCTGAACTTATTTGAAGTTGAGCTGAACCATGGAATATTTGTTTATTTTGCAACTGTTGTCTACCCATCTGCTTTACGTTTTGCTTGATTTCAAGAAAGGTTGAATTGTTTTGGCTTGTTTTTTATTAAGGATGTTGGGTGCATTAATCCTCTCAAAAATCAAAACGCCCTCAAGATTAATTACAGATATGGGTCAGCTATTTGTTGCATTCTACCCATATGAAACAGGTGTTTGGGTTGGCAAGTCACCCAGAGGCAAGGGAAGGACTTGGTAGATGAGAAGCAGCTCTGTGACCTTTTTTCTTTTTTTTTTTTTTTTTTTCTTTGAGTTTATGGTGAAACTGAGCTTTAAATATTCTCCAGGAGTCAATTACTTCAAATGTCGTGTTCTGCAAACAATTCTCACTGGAATGGTTTCATAGAATCATGTAACAATTGATGTTGGAAAGAAAAATTGCAGGTCATCTAGACCAAGCCCTGCGCAAAGCAAGACCATGTGCCTTTTGTCTTCATCATAGCCACCCATGAGGTAGCTGGAGAAAGCAATGAGTTGCACCTATCCTCAGCACTCTCTTTTCCAGGCTGAACAAATACCATTCTCAGTCGTCTGTGCTCCAGCCCTTGTCTGCCCTGGCTACAGCATATTCATGTATTTCGTGACTGCAGGACTTCAGAGGTAGCCTTGCTATGGAAATACAGGGTAATAATCGCTTCCCCTGACCTGCTGGCTATGTTCTTGCGAGTTGAGTGCGGTAGGTGGTTGACCTTCTTTGGTGCACTGCTGGCTCGCACTCAATTCCTGTCCACCTAGTCCCCACCTCCTTTTCTGCAAAGCTGCTTTCTATTTAGATCATCTGCAGCACGCATGGGGATTATTGCTTCAGGTGCAGGAGTTTGCACTGAACTTTGTGGAATTTCATGAGGTTTCTGTCAGTTGATTTCACGTGCCAGTCAAGATGTAGCTGAACAGAGCCCTACCCTCTGGCACATCAGCCATTCCCACCAATTTAGTATCTTATGTGAACATGCTGAAGGTGCACTCCATCCCGTTGGCTAGGTTAATGTGGCTAAACACAGTGAGCCCCAGTATCAAACTGTGAGGAGCTCCACTGATGATCAGCCACCAGTTGAGCATCAAGTCACGGACCACTACCCTCTGAGCCTGGCAGCCCACCCGTTTCTTCCATACGTCTCCACGTGTCGCCTGAAAGGTTGGCTTGGCTTAGAGGATAGTGCAGGCAAGGTCTGGGGAGGTAAAATGGGAAGGTAGTGAATTCACAACGAGAGGACAGGCACCGTTTGCTAATGGTTTTCAATGGGAGGTGGTGTTCTCGCAGCGTTTTCTCTTGGCGAAATCTCCTCCAGTAGCGTATTTCGGTGTTCCTGAGACTTGGAACCCAGGTTTGTTTTCCTAAGATCTATTTGGCAACTGAATAATGCTTCCAGCAGCCAACAGTGACGCAAATTTGATACAACGGGGCGCCCTCTCATTAGATAGAAGGGATTTAGACCACAGTGGTTAAATCCAAGTGCTGGAGTCCCAGTCCGGCGCTGCAGAAGGCCACTCTTAAGAAGAGCTTGTTTGCCAAGTGCTGACAGATGACTGTCTTTTCCTCAACAACTAAACTCTTGTTTAGCTTTATTTCAAATGTTTACTTTTCTGCTGGGATTTCAATAAAAGACCCTTGTCTTGCAGCAGCAGCAAGCCATCCAGCACAAGAATGGGGTCTGTAAAACTGTCTTAGTTTTGTGCTTGTAAAGCTCTTTGAGAGAGAGCGCACTACCCATCCTGTGTTTTGCTTTTGGAAGGAAGTTAAACATACATTATTTAAGTTATTTGTGTTCTTGTTAGATCATCGGGACAAAGGGGCTGACTGGTAGCAAGCACAAAAAGTTGAAATATATGCCCCTATGGTTTTTTTCTTCCAAAAAACAAAACAAACCCCCAAAACAGGAAAAGGAAAAAAAAGTGAAGATCAGTTGTTAAGTTTTGAGCTGCTTTGGTTTCTGGGTTGCCTTTCTTTCTTCTGAGCTCCTATTAGCCAATTGCATCTCCGGTCCCCAGAAATAAGGCCACTTACTCAGTTTCTCTAAAAGAAAAGTTGCTCTTGAAAATGAAATTCTGCAAGTAGATCATCGGTATACCAGGCACACTGAGGCAGGAGTGCATCCAGCACAGTAGTGTGCAATTGATCCTCTTTCCTGGTGGCTTTTCCCTCTGCTATTCCACAGCGGTCATCTTCCCACCCCTGAACTAATAATGCAGCAGCTCTGGACAGGAGCGGAAACTTGTATTTTAAACTTCTATTTGCCTTTTCTGTTTCAAGATTTAAATGGTGCTGAGTAGTGAAAAAACCAAGCTTTGAGGCTAGGGCAGGAGCAGGTCTGAAGCTCGTGAGCTCTGCAGATGCAGCCGCCGGTACCTGTTGGGTGCGCTTGGCGTTCACAGTTTCTGTGACTTTTTGGCGGCTCCCGCAGCATCCAGCCCAAGTGCAACATTGAATTCATCTCTTCTCCCTGACTTCTGAAGAGAGGGGAGCCATGGAGGCAAAACCTGCAGGTCCTTCTCCCCCACTGGTGTTGTCTAAATCATGTGAGAGGGATTAAGGAGACCAGTGAAGCATTTTAACCCTGCTCTCACCGCAAGAGCAGTGGGGACCTGGCGTGTTCACTTAACAACCGGGCATGTGTATCAAAGAGGCTGGTATATGAGAGGGGAAGCGAGGCGGACTTTAACAAACAGCCCTTAATCCAGTTAGTTCTCGATGCTGACGACGGGGGCACAACTTAGAACTAAAGAGTTTGTGCTCCGGGATTTCATTTACGGGACCGTAAAAGCGACGCGCTCCCTCCGGACGGCGAGCGTTAAGGATCCTTTATGGCTTTTATGAAGGCAGCGGTGCTGCGGCAGATTTGTGCGGTGCTCCCACAGCCGTTCCCACTCCTCCCTGGAGCTTTCTGAAACCCCTCTGCCTTTTGATAGTGGCCCAGCTCCCCAGTTCAGTGCCTCGTCTTTGTGTGGGCACCACGGAGTCCGCGCTGGAAAGGAGATAATACTTCCTGAAGTGCTCATTTAGCCCAGCGGGAGAGAGGCGGCTAGCAGCATCCACACGGGTTATTAAGCTGCACTGGAAAGAAAGAGCAAACTGCAGAGTTGTATGAGTTTATGTATTATCAGCATTTGTAAGGTACCTGTTGCCTTAGTAACGAGGAACAATGTATATAGCTTTGACCGGGCAAAATCACCCTCTGGTCAGGGAAATAAAAAATTCATGGCCTTTCCTCAGGAGCCACTCCTCCCGTGCTTAGGGAGGGGAGCTTAGAAGGCAGAAGAAACTGAGCCGGTTGTTATGATCATACAATCCGGGTTTCTGTTCATTCACTGCTCCCGGGAACCCTGCGGAGCTGCTAACAAGCTGTGTGTATATGGAGAGCACATAGGAATATGTTGGAGGCAGGGGGGACGGAGGGGTGTGCAAGCTCACGTAACCCAAAGCGTGCGCAGCGCCTTTCAGCGCGACGGCCTTGGGGTTACCCCGAGCTGTTCTGGAGGTGTCCCTCCTGCCCTCGTCTCCAAAGGACCCCTGCCTTTCTGGGGAGCATGTTAGTCGTGCTTCTGCTGGCCCCATCCACCCTCGGCACTGGACTGTTTCCGCACGAGAGGAGTGACGGGCTCTGCTGTTCTGTGCGGTAATTGCACGTGTTGCCTTGTCCTTGCTTCTCTGGGCTTAGTGTTTTATTGTAAAATGGCAATAACTGCATTACCCTACCTGAAAAGCGACTGTAGGTCTCACAGCAGCAACTACTCTTCTAATGGGGGCTGAACGAGCGAGCTCGTTAGATGCCACTACTGTTTGTATCACGGGAAGGTCCAAGGGACGTCATGCTGGGCACCAGGAGCTCAGCACGGCGTTCCCACTGGGGTACGGTGGGGTTGCCCGTCTCTGGAGCAGGGAGCCTGGCCCAAGTCACAGCCCTCTAGACTTTCAGATGCTTGACACTTGATATTTCCCTTATGGAAAAATAGTCTGCTCTGTATAAACAGTATAACAAGATAAACATTGCGCTCAGCATGACAACCAAGAAAAAGACTGCAAGGTCAACTTAAAGGCTGAGATGGGTTCAGAAGACAATGCCGACTTTGTGTCAAAATCGGGGGAGACTCATTGCACAGGTCCCAGCAGTTGCAGGAGATAAAGCAGCACTTTCTATCGCACGTGGGTCAGCTAGCATGGACTTGTTCCTTTTATTTATTCTATATGCTGGCTAATGACAATACAGTTATTGTTCTTACACCTGTTTGTAAAGGGAAATGAACTGATGACAGAATTTTAGTGCCTCTCCATGAGGCAAATGGGTCAGGTTTCTTTTTCTTTTTTTTTTTTTTTTTTTTTTTTTTTTTTGCCATTTAGTGCAGTACATCTGGTCTCGCAAATCTGAGCTGCAGCCCAAGATATATATAGGCAATTCAGAGCCTTGTTTTATCATCTTCTAAAAGACGATAAAGTCAGTCATGAAAATTTCTACCAGGGTGAAATAAGAGGTGAGTTTCTGATAGTTGTAAACCAGGCAGCCAGCTAAGGTGAATCCAATTATTTGTGGCATTGCAGGTTTTTGCTGCAGAAACACATCACACGTGGTAGCCAGCAGCACAAAACTTACTTTGCTTTGGCTTGACACTTGTTTTCACAATTGCTATACAAACAATAAAAATGCATCATCTATTACTGTTCCACCCTCCTATCACCCTCTTTTTGTTGCATCGGAAGAGATTTATCTTCAACTCTATCAGCCGCCGCAGTGGTTGCTGCCAGTATTACTTTACTATAATTTTAATTGCCTATAGATGCTGCACTGATCTTCTTTCTGACAATGAAAGATTTAACAGTGGACTTAAGCTCCAGAATCGATGTTAACAAGTCTTTATTTGGGACTATTTTATTTAATAGACTCTCATAGCTACTAGGGGTGATTTACAAAACTGACCTTCACTGACTGTCTGGAAAACCAGAGAATCAGCAAATACATTTCTTCAGCAAGTAATGGATTCTTCCTTACAGGGAATCACCCTGGCCCCTAAGCCACGGCCACAGTTTTACCTGCCCCAAAGCATTACTGCTCTTTTAACCAGATGATTTATTGCCCTGTGAAGGGCAAAATAAAACCAAGCTTCTTGTTCAATACACTTTAAGATGCGGCAGCAGAGATGGAAGTAGCTGATTACTCGCAGTGCAGAGCCTCTTCCCACGGCTAGCTGAGCTGATAGTATAGTTTTAAATGTCTCAAGTAATAGGAGTCTGAACCAAATGCCGTAAAAGATATGGTATGGAACAGCTAGGCTTTGATGGAGACATGGCTGGCTAACCTAACAGGCATTCTTGGCTTTAACAACCCTGCTACAAAGCGCAATGATTTGTGTGGCTGTGAGTTCAATATGAAGGTTTCTGCTTTAAAAAGTAAAGGTAAAAAAAATTGCATTGGCGTTCTGTTCCAGCAAACAACATGCCATCGGGCCCATGCTCCCCAGTGAAAATGCCATAGAGACAATCTGTCTGCTCCTACCCATCACATTTCTTTCCATGCCAGTGGCTGGCAGGGCACTTCTATCTGTACGCAAAAGCCAGGCTGCCAGCTGCAGTGGTATTTGCAAAGGTGAAATCATGCAGCTGTTAGAGAAGATTGCTTGCTCCAGATCAGAAAAGTCGATGAGCATTTTATGCATGATAGGTTTGGGCAGTTTTTCTGAAGTGACTCCACTCTGCTTCCTTTTGCCCTCTGATTTGACTGTGGTAGATGCTGTATGTACTTCATAGTAATGATTTAATAAAGGGCTATTAAGTGATACGAGTGTGTTAAGAAGTGCTATCCACAAATCAGTATAAAGTATTCCAGGTTATTATTAGACCCTATTACAAGAAAATTGAAGGATTTTGCATCAGTTGATTAACCAATTATGAAACTGCCTCTTGTTAAACTTTCATATGACATACTAAATGTACAGCTGTAAATGAAAGGCGACTAGGCTATTTATTGCAAAACAAATGGATTGATATGATAAAAAGGGGGTTGTGCTTTTGTGCGGGGATACTGCCAAGAGGAATAGGAAGAGCAGTCCCAAAATGAGAACACCACAATGTGCTTTTACTCCAAAACAGAGTCCTGAATTTGCCCTGTTAGAAAAATCTATCGCGGGGACTTGAGTGAAGTATTATCTAACCATCTGAGACACAGCCCTATAATTCATGGGTCATTGACACAGTAGAGAAGATCAGTTCTGTCTATTGTAGCAGCAGAGGGACTCTTAATCCATGGATTATTAACGTGGAAAATTGAAGGGGCTGTTACAGGCTTGTGGTTTATTAGACTATTGTGGATTTAGGGAGCTTTAATTTGAAGATTATGGACACAATGGAGTGCAACAGATCCCTTGACAATGTCAGTGGCAAGGCTTTTGTACAGAAGAAAGCTTCTGCCTGAATTCTGGCCTTCCCTATCCCACAGGATACTGCTTAGGGAAACGCTTATGGGGCTGTAATCACCTTTGAAACTCATTCGATCAAAGCAACTCAGAAACCCACTTCTCTTAAGATAATGTTCCCTGAGCTCTCCAGTCTGGAAATTACTTTGTTCTAGCAACGATTTTCTTGCTAGCACTTGATTTGCACCCGCTGTTGCTGTTTTGTCTTGCAAAAACTTGATGCTGTACATCATCAGGTCCATGGGATGTTTTGCAGTACTAGCGAGCTGAACGTATGTCACATGTTAGAGGAGGATGAAGGAGCAAAACCTTGGTCTTCCACTAGCAACAGCTTTAAGAAATACCCTCCTGCCCTGATCGCCACGTCAAAGGAACTGAGTGAGCTTACCTCTGCTCTGCAAGCCCCCCGGGGAGAGTTTCTTCCTTGCCCGAGCATCTTTCAGGTTGCATGTTCTCCTTTTGTCCTCTTCTGTTTCAGAAGCAGGGAAGGGAACCAGAAATCATTACAGGAAACACTGCGGGAAGGGTTGGGCTTAAAGTGTGGCAAGTGAGACTCGGAGTTGGCATTGGGTAAGCTTTGTAACTGCAATGGTATTTGAGAATGGAAATGGTTTGCCTCTGCAGGGCATGGGTCTCCATCACCGGCAGTGTCTGAGAGCAGGTAAAACATCTGCCGGGAAGGTCTCAGCGGTAACGTGCTCCACTGCAGAGCAAAGGCATGAACCAGACAACCTTCCCGCTCAATTCTGATTTATGCGTGCAATGGCAGAAGAGGGAGCTGTGAACAGAGCTAGCATGAAGTGGCTGGTTGGATCAAGGGTCTTGACGTGTCTTCTGTGCACGTACATGCTCAGCTCGGGGAGTCTGTGCTTGCACGGATCGGATTTGCAGCTCTTGCGTGAATGTCTGCAGCTGTGGGTGGACTGAGGGGAGCAGGGAGGAAAGCCAAAATGCCATCTGTCCCTGGCATTGTTTGGTTTATTGTACTGTTTTCCAGAAAAAGCACGATTCGGTCGTGGTGCTCCTTGCTGCTGGAAGTTGAGGAAGCCTAAGCATGAATGGGATCAAAAGGAGCTACACATGGTTAATGACTTGGGAATGGCTTTTGAATGATGGCTCAGACACAACCTCAGCACCAAGAGTTCTAGTAAATGGGGAGGACAACAGGAGAACAGCCATGCTTGTCCTCTTGTCTAGGTTATTTCCTTAAGGTGTGTATTGCCTATTCTATCTACTGGATTTCATTCTAGGGCCGGACAAAATCTTAAAAGCTTTCCCAATAGGGAAAGGACTAAAGGAAGAAGACAACTGTACAAAATAAACCGTAAGGTATGTGAATTGGGGAAGGGGAAGAGAAAAGGAAGTGGAGAGCTCTTCTAGGCCAAGCGAGTAGCAGAGAGGTGAACTCGAATGCTCCCGTTTTCTTGCCCAGCACCAACAGGATAGAGTCACAGGCAGTACGCAGTGGAGCTCACAGCATGAGGACAGGCTGAAGTCAGCAAAGCTCTGTTTCTCCTATTTGTCTCTACTTTGCAAGAAGGGGATGCTGGAGGAGAAAGCACGTGCAGGACTTTAGAAACCGGCCCAAGAGAGTTTCTAGGAACAGCCGTGGGCACTAGGACAGTTTCTATCCTCTGATGCTCCGATGTGCTCTAAAGGCTTGGTTTCTGTGCAGAAGCCCAGCAGTCATACAGAGCCTGGATCGTTTGAGGTATTTCACTAGCTTGAGTGATTATTTTAATTGAAAAAATATATATTTACTTGAAATAAACTCCCGTTTCTCAACTATGCTTACATTACACAGTTAGCTTGGTTTATATTTAAATAGAAAATGTTTAATATTCAGCCTGGGATAGTTGTTTAGCACAAATAACTATTTCTTCAGTATTAATTTCCACTTCAAGTATTTATATTTGCTTGCTTTCCCTCCCTTGCCCTCTTCCATTCCCTTCCCCCGCCAAAATTTACTTGTATTTCCAAGGGAATATAAGTGGTTTAGAGTAATGCAAAACAAATGATGGAGTGAGTGTATTTGCAATGGCCTTTGAAAACTGTCCCAGTGTCTAAAGACTGCTCAGTTTTATTCCTTTAAGTGTTCTGTGCTTACTGCTGCAACATGTCATCTACACAGCCAGGAAGTTGTACAAGATACACAAGATTCAAGCCAACAGGATAAAATCCAAGTGATCTTTTGGCCAGCTTTTGAAACGAATAGAATTTTGTGACCCAGAACTCCAGAAATGAATATTAACTGAGTGGTCAAGCACAGATGGTCCATATGAAGTTTTCTGTGTAACTTCTAATTTGACATGTGAAACCTTTTATATAATTTTAAAATATACAGGGATTTTGAGCACTATGCTATTTAAGGAAACACATATTGTTGCAAAGGAACAAAGACCTTCTGGGAAGTGCTCAGTTTTAGAAGACAGCTAGGTTTAAGCAGCTTTCACAATTTGTGTCGTGCAGTTATTGAGTTAATATTGCAGCCTTAACCTACGGATGTACCAGCAGTGAGATATTCTGAAACTGCAGATCGTAAAGTCTGCTCAGTTTGAAGATGTCCTACAAACCTGAAGATTTCAATGTTTGGATTTGTGAAGATAGGACACGACTACAAAAGCTTCCGCAAACTCAGGTCTGTAGTCAGGCATCAAGGTGTTCAACGTGAAGCTGGGGATGCGGGCCAGGGCTCTTGCTGGTAATGGTGCAGAATCAATACCAGAAAGTGAACTTGTGTGTACAGACCTTTCCAAAGGGAGGGGAAAGCCTCATATCACATCGTGTCTGAGCCCCCTCTGGCCTGCTTCACTGAGCACCTGTACCTTCTGCTCAAGCCAAAGATGCCTGACTTTTGGCAAGCACTGTACGTGCAACTATATGAAATGGGAGTGCACCTTTTAATGGTGATGCACTGGACACCTGCAAGGAGTTCTTAAAATTATGGTTGCTCTGAAGCCCTAAACTCTAAAGTAGTGGGAATCTTTCCTTTGACTTCAGCAGATGAGTCTCACAAGTATGCAAGAAAATGTTTGTCTTAATATTAGCAGTCGTTTTTAGGTTACGAAATAGCCGAAGGTCAGAACTTCATTTTCTCTTGAGCATGGTGCTAAATGAACAATACCTGAATAACTTTTATTTGTTTTTTGCAGTCACTGATTACACTCCCTCAAGATATTCTCACAATCGCTTATTCTTCCTGTTCTGCCTAATAAAGTGGCTGGAGTTTGGTAAACAGCTGGAGTGAAAGGGGTGTGGGAGATAAAAACACTGTACAACTGAGGTAGGTGAGATGCTCTCCTGGTGAGTATATGAAGGAAGGAAAGACACCGAGTTCCTGGAGCTCGGGGCATCACCCTCCCTGTGAGAGGACTGTGAAATAATTCATGCGTTGGTCATTTGGCTGCTAACATTCAGAGCAGAATTATACCCTAGCTGTAAGTTTTTTGCCAGCCCATGAAGCTTTCCTACTGAAGCGTAGAAAGCGGAATGGTCCTGTTTGACACTCACCTTCAGAGGGGATACCTGGGGCTGTTTGTTGGACAACGACTCCCCACTCTGCGTGGCGATTAGGCGGTCCCCTTGCCATTGCCGTGTAAAACACTGAAACTTGTCCCTGAGGGTGCAGGGGAATAACATTGCCTGGGCAATTGCACCCAATTACTCCTACTCAGGCTACTGCTCTCCTCTGTCTCGTGGCTTTCCTGCACAGCAGGGTCAGATGGAGACCCATCAGGAGACTGCTGACACTAATTCAGAGCAAGCCTCGCCATTTCTCCTCCTCAGCTTTGCCAAGACAACCATCTCTGCTGTAGAGATCCAAGGTGGGAATTTCCTCTTTGCTTGATCAAAGCAGTCCAATTATAGCCTTTTGGAGCTTTATGTATTAGCATCGCATAACATCGCTTTTCACTTAACTGCTCCAGCCATTCATTATCCATCCAAATGGAACCTGGCAGCGCTTTCTGTATTCAGGTTTTTTTGGATCAGCAGTTATATCTGTTGTCGGTCCAGAAAACGTCAGCTTTCATCTGTCCTCTCCCTCGCACAGAGCTTTTTCTTTTAAACCAAAATTTTTGTTTAAATATTTAAACATTTATTTGTTTAAGTAGCAAACCGATGCATCCTCTACTCACATCAAGTTTCACTAGACTGCATTTCTCTGGCTTTGCTTGTTGTCTTATGGCTCAGCAGATAACGTATTAATGGCCTGTAAGAAAACCCAGCAGGATATATCCTGGGGAGAAAATAGACTATGTCTGGATTTCCTGATGGTCCTTCATTTGGAAATGTTACTCAGAAAGAAGTTATGACTCCGATGGAACAAATACAGCTGCTTCTTTGCAGGTACTACATCCACAAGGTAAGATCTTCCATGGTCACTTGTATCAAAAGTTGCTGGCATTTCCTACAGGAACGCTAAGGTCTGTGTTTATTAATCCAATAAATGGCTGTCATTTAATGCTCCAACCAATCTTCCTAGTAATTACAATCAGCAGGGTTTCCATGCTGTGCATCAGTGATGGTTCGTGAACTTGCTTCAGTAACTTCCCATGAGTCATCAGTAGAGTTGACACAGCTGAAGAAGACAAGTGAAACTACAATTACATAGTTTTGCTGGTGGTTTTTTTAAGCTTGGTTTCCTAAAGAGAAGACTTCCACCATCACACTAAATCACACTCTACATCTGAATACGTTGCTAAGTTTCATCCAAATTTGACAGACAGCTAGATATGTCAGCAACAGCCAGATAAGCAACTGAGGAGAGATTAAATTCATGCCCCCCAATCAGGAACAAAAGTTGCCCTCTAACCTCAAGTAAATCTCCAGACCCCGCAAACTACTCATAGGAAAAGTATTCCCGCTATAAGAGATGTTATGATTTGATTTTGTGTGTTATGACCCAGAGACTGGCCCAACCCTGAGCCAGGGAGCCAAAGGAAACAAGGCTTTGCAGCTTCTGTTGCTTACAGCTTGGCTTCTTGTTAAACGCTCTCCTAACTTCACCGTCAGAGATGCTTGTCAGCTTTGGGGGTTTTGTTTTAAACATGCAAAGATGGTTTTCCCATTAAATATTGTGCAACTGTCCTGGGAGGTACATTTCCAGTACTTTCTTTACTAATAGTTCTTGAGTACGAAAGGGAAATGGAACCTGAGGGCAGGGAGCACAGAAAGCTTTATCGCATTAGATAGGATGGCAACCTGAGAACATCTCTGGTGCAGGGCAGAGGCTTGTATAAGATCAAAACACAAACATGCCAGATTCACGTGATACGGTGCGATGTTTCCATGAGCCCAGAAGTCTGCCTGGGACATTGACGTTTGGACCATAATGGTCCTCTGATGAATGCTGATAAAACAGTGAGTTTCTGCCAGACACCAGGCCTGTTGCATGACGGGGAACAGACGGGGGTTGTTTTTCAGCTCCACGGTTTTAGGAGACCCTTATGACCAACTGCACAGCCTATCGCTGCTGAGAAAAGGTGTTGGAGCTGAACCCTACTTTCGGGTGTGAAACTTTCCTCCAAGCCTGCGCAAGTATTTGTTGCGAAGTGTAAAAGAAGGAAAGCAATGTATAGGAAACAACAATGCTACTCTAGGTAGCATTGCCTAACGTGAGGACGGTGGTTCTGATGATAAATATTTCACAGGTCATTCACATCTGGTAAAGGTGAGCAGCAATGCATTCAGCTTTTCATGTTCCTTCCTCTAACTCCTTTTTTTTTTTTTAGCTGACTTGTTTGTTGGAGCACTTCACTCTCCTGACGGGGGAGGAAACCACTGGTTTTGACATTTTCTAAATAGGAAGAGCTGAGGCAGAGAAAACTGCATCTGTTGAAGCAAATTAGGAGAGAAAGAGGCACACGGAGCAATTCTCAAAATTCTCCCCAGATGTCCAGTTCCCCTTGGCACCAGGCATTAAAGAAATTCCTGTAAGCTTTCTATCTGCATCTTTGCAAACCTAAATCCCTCTGAATGTCTGGCACTAAATCATCTACCCATGGTTACAGAAGGAATTTGCAGTATCACAGGGAATTGATCCCTCTTCAGCAACAAAAATGGTGTTTAATTGCTGCCCTTTCCATCTCATGTAGTGCATTCAAGAGATTTTGCCAGTTTGAACTGGGTGCATTTCAGCTGCCAAATTCTTTGTTGAGGGAAACTCCCAAACTGTTTTGCATCAGGAATAAGTGTATACATAAGTGTGTGGATATATACATAAAAATATACATACCGTATACAAAAATATATTTACAATATCAAGAAAGTAAGCAATGAGACAGCTTCCGAGATCCCCAATTCTCCTCCAGAGGAGAATTATGCCCGTTGCTAGTGGCTCATGAAAACATTTGAAGTGCAAGTGCTAGGTTGCACTACGTCCCTCCTAAAACTTAAGGATGGTAAATGAACACTAGTAAGTTCTGAGTAGCTTTTTTCTTTTTTAACTTTTTAAATTTTTCTAGTAAACTCCCTCCCACCAGAAGCTCAGCTGGGACTGCTTACTTAAATTTATTTTGCTTAAAACAGGAACTGAGCCTTAAACCCATTATTAATAAACAGTTTATTTTTTACTGTGAGGCATCCAATATAATTCATAAATTATTGTCCATTTAATTAAAGACACTCACCTTTCCAGCTGTTTCTCTAATCAGCTTAATCTAAAGCCAATAAATTCAATGGGTGCTTTGCCAGTAATGTCAGGGACTTTGGTGCAGGCACAAACACTTTCAGGGCTCCTTCCCTCATCACCCCAGGTGTTACTGGCTCCTGTGGGAGCTGATTTGCAGAGACCCTGAGACACGCTTGAACTTCTGGGGACTCTGCTTCTTCACCAGCAGGCTGTCCAAGGTGGGGGCTGCCATGCCTGGCCAACACGGCGGGCCCACCTCTCATCTTTTTTTTTTTTTTTTTTTTTTTCTCCTTACTCTCTTTGAATTCAAAAGTGGACCTGTGAGAAATTAAAGTCACTTAGCTACAGCTATCCTAGAAAAGTAAGTCTGCCATTGACATAGCCAGCAACTTGCTCAATGACCCTTCAAGCTAACCCATATACAAGATCATTCCCTATGAAATAAAGTGGGATGTTTCAGGCAACTGGCTGGAGAGAAGAGCCTGTCTGTGACTATTACCCATAGCAAAAAAAAAAAAAAAAAAAAAAAAAAAGAAAAAGAAAAAGAAAAAAAATCAGTCCTTTCTACAGCTAGCTCTCTATAAGCCTCCTGAGTTCAGGAGTAACCAAATGAGTTCATGGAAAACAATTCTACTGCGGGCTGTGAAATACAAATACAAAGATACCACCCTGACTCCAGAAATCACCCATGAAGTTTGTTAGAGAGGCTTCAGGAGAAATGAGATGGAAACAGAAGATAAAGGTAGCTGGAAATGTCTGGGTTTTCAGAGTGACCTGCAAAAGAGAGGAAAGTGGGTTAACCTTTATTTATAGAGGTGTGCCAAAGATGTGCATTTTTCTTCTCTGCGTCTCACCTTTAATTGACTTCTATTTCTAGTCCTCGTGTGCTCTAGTGATGTCTGTGCTGTGATTCAAACAGGGGTAAGAGAGTGATGCCTGAAGATAGGAGAAATGAAGACGTGTCAGTAATTACAGGTAGCTAGGTATTATTCTGAAATAAAACAGATCATGACCAGCCAACTCTGTGATCTGCTCTAACTGTGTCAGGCCCCAGAAAGCTGCCTTGATCCTCAGTGTTTATGCGTGCATGGCAGGCAGAAGAGGGATGAATTGCTCATTCTGCAATGTTTTTTCAAGCATCTGAGCCATCTCTGCTGACCAAGTAGCTGCACTTTAGTGACTGTATCATCTGCACAGTGACATCACCACTGCTTTGCCATTAGAGAACACTTCTCAGAAAGGGAAATCTAATCTCTTGGATTACTTTTCCAAGTAATTGGGGGGAAAATACAAACAGGGAAGCTTTGCAAGGCCAGAGTTTGTTTTTACTTATGACGTCCTTTAAAACAAAGGTTAACCATCTGCTCAGACAACTCCTTGTAGGGCTAAGGTTCAAAATTGAAAGTAACAGCCCAGCCGAAGTGTGTTAACAGCAGATGCGATTGAGTGCTGTGTAGCAAGCTCGGGGCTAAGATAAATCTGAATTGTTACAAGAATCTGTGAGGGCTTGAGCGCTGGCTATTTTTGGGTTAGTTTCTCACTTTCTGAATTTTTAATGTTGCTTACTATTGCAGTTGAGTGGTTTGTTTGTTTGTTTATTCTTTATGAACCCTATACAAGAAAACCTTTTTAGGTTGGAGAGAGCTGGAAGAGAAGGATGAAGGCAGCCTGGGAGGCTGTCCCCAGCACCTCTCTCCTCAGAGGTAGATGACCTCTGAGCCATTTGACCTGGTTCGGGATTTTTCCCCTTGGCAGCCGTGTCCAGGGGTTGTTCCCATGAGGCAGGACCACTAACAAAAGTCTGAAGGACTGCGTTGGGACTGGGGACTTGCTTTGCAGAACGGCCCCTTCATGCACTGCAGCAAAATGGGAGCTGGTGCCACTTGACTGAATTGGGCCCTGCGTTTGTGGATTTAACCTCATTTTCTGCTGTAGGCCTCCTGGTATGTAAGAAAGTAAACTCAAGCATGCCACTGTGTTCACTGAGGCAGCAAACTTTGGGGGGGGGGGGGGGGGGGGGGAGAAAAATTCCCTTCCTTCTGCAGTTCATGGTGTTCCAAGCTATTTATAAATAGGTCTAGCGTCGCCAGTGTTTGCATTTGGACGGCTTCACTGTTCTCGTTTGCAAGGCTTCTCTCAGATCTGAAAGTAAAGGTCGGGTTGACTCCCCTCATTTGAAAGAAAGAGGAGAATCAAGTTAACCCTGTAGGCAGGTGGCTCTAACATGGCAATTCCCAGGAACTCCCTCATGCGTGGCAGGGGCAGAGCTCTGATCCTGCTCTCCCTTTTGCTCCGCTTTCACTTCACTGCCCGCTTCATTAGCTGATGACAGTTCTAGCTTCCTGCATCCTTTTAAAGAGATCCCCCTGCACGTCATCTGGGATTCATGAAACGCAGAGATCTGGTAAGCAGCACAAATCACACGCTTCTGGCCCACACTTGCCAGAAGCCCTGGATAAGTTTTCAGCTGAGTTTATACTTCACCTGCCTCCGCTCTACAGAGCAATAATATATGGCTCCATTTTCTCCAGAAAAACTTGCCCCAAAACCCAACAATCTATTTTGTGAAGGATTATTTTTTGCTGATTGAGAGGTGTTTGGAGATGACAGGCACCTGATCTCATCTTAAGCCTTAAATTGCAGTAAATCCTGTATTTATTTACTTTTTACTTCAACCAAATAGGACATTATCCTGCCTTTGAGTTAACCCTTTCAATGCTTGCCTTAGCCGAGTACTGCGTGCCAGAGGCGTTATTGTCTACCGTCACTGGACAAGGAACAGCACGGAGCCACAGATTCACGTATGGAACAGCTAAAACACTACATAGGATTACATGGCTCATAAGACAGTGAATCAGAACCAGCCTGTTAAGCAGTCTTTAAATTGGACTACATACATGTAACAATCATTTTGCTTCTGCATGGGGCAATTGAAGGACAGGTAAACCACTGTGAGACAGCCCGAGATACTGCGTTGTGTGTGTGGGCAGAAGATGTGATGCCTCATCACCGTCCTGATGTTGGCATCCAAAGGCTGGGAGTAAGAAAGGTCTCGGTGGATATTTTCTTGAGGTCACAACCGATATCTGAATGAAGAAAACATGGCTTTGAAAAAGGGTGTGCAAAAGTTCACTTCTGAAATGGAAAACACTTTTTTGTTTTTGTTAAATAATCAAGAGCACCTTACCCTCCCGTATCCACAGGATCTGGCTAGCAGCCTTCTTCAGAACAGACTATCTTTGACTCAAATGGTACGCTTACTTTGGGATGGGTTACTAATAAATAGAGGTTTCTAGGTGTTCTGAATGCGGGGAATGTATGTGGTAGGTTGGCACATCATGAACCTAAACAAAGACTAAATATTGGTTTATTGCCTATTTAAGACTTTGAGATGAAATGTTTGTATAAAAGAAGGTGCATTCTCCCAAGACAGGGGTTTTATTTCTGTCGTTAGTAACACAGTGTTACAGAGACCTTTCAGGTGTCTGTAAACTCTCTGCTCTTACTGAGCTATGAATTAAGGCCAAGATGAACTTCTCCCAGTAAGTCCCAGTCACTGAGACAAGGCACTCACCTTCACACAGGTGTCCTGGGCGATAAGGCTGGAGGTGGTCAGGTCAGTAACACAGCTAGTTCATGTGCATTTTTACCGATGTATGGTTTTTACACCTAACGATAACGTGTGCGGGTGTAACTTATTTTAGCACAGAAGCATTAAAAAATTAATTGCCGCTGTTCTCCTTGGATGTGTTCAGCTGCTCCTTGTTCTGAACATCCCATGGGCTCTGAGGGGCGGCTTCTGTGCAGGCAGTAGCTGTTACTCTGGCAGATAAGTGTTCACCCTCTGTTTAGAAATCTAATTTTCTTCCCTTATTTGTTGTGGGAAAAAAATTGTATGGCACTCTTGTCACAGAATTCCTTTTCTAGTTTTCCTGTGTTTTGCACTCTCGCAACCTCTGCAATTATCTTTGGTACAGCAATTATTATTGTACCAGCTGTAATTTTTGCAATAGGTGATCCTAATGAAACATTGCTAGGTGTCCTGTGAAATTCCAGCGCTGGCGAGTACAGACCCCACCAGAGCTTTTATTATGGACTTTTGCTAATTTGTTTGGGTACGCACATGAAGGCTTTGATGTGATTTAGCTCACATGCTATAGCAAAGTGAATTGCCAAAATTATTTACCTCTGAACTGTGATCTTTTACCTGGAAAAGTGCAGTTTACGGCGGGTGTTTAGGGATGAGTTTCTGCACAGTGTGTTTTTCAGTTGCTTGGTGCCTCAGTTGAATGGCACAGGTTTTAGTTTTACACATCACTAAAGAAAGCAAACTTTGAAAGCACTGTTCATGAGAACTATCTCTGTATTTCAGCAGCTGTTTTTAATTATTACAAAATCATTACTATATTGTCATTGCAAATTTATTTTTTGTAGATCTATGTCCATTATAGAGACTAGTCAGATATATATATTCATGGAGATGTTAAAAGTTGGATTTGCTTTTATATTTCTTCCATTTACATTGATTAAATGTCATACACTAAATAATTCCCATACCCATTAACATGCGATTTGCCCACTAGTAATTACTTTGTCATCCTTACTTCCTCAGGCTATTTTCAACTTTAAGCCACTGTTAATCCATGACCTTAGTGCTTTTGTCTCCAGGTCTGAATTATATAAGTATTATGGAACAAGGATTGAAATGAACTACTCTTGGCTTTATTGTACAATTATAGTCAGCTGATTGGCTTTTCTATTCCCACTAACTAAAATAATAGAGTAAATTTAATTCCTTTATGAAAGGATCATAGGAAAATTTTTTTTTGCAGGGTGGCAAGGCCAAACAAGAAATATTTCTAAGGGAAAAGTATAAATGGAGGAAAATAGCAACTGTCTGCTTTTCTGGGTGTTCAGGATTGCTGCCAAGCGGACACAAAGACGATTGAAGCAGGAATGTACCCCGCACTCTGCAGTGGCCACTGCAGTGGTAATTGAATAAAATCCACTGAGACAAAAAAAAAAAAAAAAAAAATAAAAATAAAGCCGTTTGGTCATGGAGCTGAAATGGAAAAGTAGGTGCCTTTAAAGGACCTTTTTGTAGTGTGTCTCCTCAAATTCTTTCTCCCTCCATGAGACTACTGAAAAAGCAGAACACCTGTTGAATGTCAGGTTTCCTTTTGGATGCAGGAGCGCAGCATTGGATAGCATGGTCGTGTCTCTAACAGGCTGGGCAGTTTGCTATTGCTCCTGTTCCAGGCAAGCCGTCTGATTCTCATTTGAAATGCTATCTCTAAGCTGCTTTTGTTCAATTGCTAACTTTCATGAAAGTTTATAATCAAAAGCCCAGACTTTTTGAAGAGTTTGGCTCCCTTATATGCTACTGCTTTCCAAGTGGCATGTAAATAAGGGGTCACATTTTCCAAAGAGAGTACTGCCCCATCGTCAGTGCTGTAAGAAATCTGCTTTGCAGCTCCATGGCTGTATTTAGGGGGAAACATTGCTGACAGGCTGAGTCAGTGGCCTAAATTTTCCTCCCTTTATCCATATAACCACATGAAAGCTTGTGCCTCCTATCCACAGAGTGTGCATGAATAATTTGCTTGGCATGGGACTGGAGCTAGCTAGCACAATAACTATGCTTTTGTAGGCTCCATATGTCCCTTGCCTTGGAGCTTTTCAAATGATACAAAACTCTGGTACTGTGACTAAAATGAGAAAAGCCTGGGCAATGACTTCAGAAGCAATTGGGAGTGACCTAAAGCTCATGAAAGGACTCTTGGCTTCAATGGTGTTGACCCAAGTCCATGAGACTTACAAGTTGCATCCAGACCCTATGGAGATCCTGGAATGACCCCTGCAGTCTGCGGAGAGATTGGGGTTTTAATCACTGCAAGGGAGTCCTGACTTCCAAACGCTTCAGAAACACCGGGCTCTTTAACTGTACTTCTCCAAATATGTTCGAGAAATAAGTGCGCGCACACATTGCCTATCCCTCTGCTCCTCTATGCACTGAACATTTTTGGTGTAGGAGAGTTCAGTAACGGAAGCGTAAACCTTCTGTTTACATCTATAAACTAGATAAGGTACAAATTGCTGCAATACAAACTTCCTTGCTTTGGCCGCCCACTGACCTCAGCTATAAACGACAAGGAGCCTCCTTTCTTGCAGCTGCAGGAGACTCTAGGACAAAGTTTCAATGAGCAAACGTGCTTGCAAAATCTTCTGTGTGATTTTTTTCTGATTACCACGCTATTCGTACACCGCCCGGGGCTGGAGGCTCGTGGCTGTGGCACGAGGACCAGACACCGCTGTACCCATGCTTGCAGGGTACTCCAAACATCTCCGACCGCAGGGTGAGGCTGGTTGCGTTTGCACATATTTCCTGAAATCAAGAAACGAGCTACACGCGCTTTTGCCGAAGGGCTTGGATAGAGAAGTTCATGCTTGTACCGCATTTCAGACTAACTGACAGCAGACATCCGTGTCACTGTATCACACGCTCACGTCTTCTCCTGGAAGCTCTTTGCTGGGTCAAATAAATTGGTTGCAAAATATCTAAGATTCTGCCAAGTGAACACAAGTATAATTAGACTAAAAAGTTACTCGCGCATTGTCTTATTTTGATAGATTCAATGGACGCAGAAAGAAAAAGATCTGCTGGTAAGAGAAGAGCTAGTTTCTAGGTATGGGAACCCGACTCCTTAGTGACCTGGACAGATGACACATGGCCTGAAGGAAGGACACGAGGAGAGGGCTGGGGCATGAGAAAAGTCTTAGGGAATGGGGCAGAAAAGCGAAAGTGACTTCTGTCCTTGACAGCTGTAATTATAGCTCCATGCACTGAGAGATCTCGCAGCCCTTTTTGCTAAAAGCTCACAGCCATTGGCAATCCTAGTCCAGCTGCACACACATGCTACTGAGACTATGGTGGGGGTTTTTAATCGGAATTTGTTAATTTGGGATTTCCACAGCCCTGTCCGTTCTGGGTGCTTAGTGCAAGCTAAACTATCATGCTTGGTATCGACGTCAGACCGTAGGGCAGCGCAAGGTCAGGCTTTTCAACACCAACGCTACATTTGCAAAAGGGCGTGAGTTACGACGATGTTGGTTTCTCCCCAGGCAGGACTCGGGTCCCTCTCCTCCTGAGACAGCTCAGCTGAGGGGCACAAGGACATCACCGCTGGCATGGGTCACCCGACGGCACATCCCGCAGGACGGACTGGTGCTCAGGTACGGCACTGCTGTAAGCTTACCTTGTTCTGACCCTGTCACCATTGAATGGTCACCGCTGGCATGCTCCGGAGATGGCACGAAATGGCCCTAACAGGGCAGCAGTTCGTACATGTTTAAGCAACGCAGAAGCTCCTCTTTTTGTTCCTCGTGGTGGGCAGTGGGTTGCAGGAGAGTGGTTCGGGGGTGGCTGCAAGAGAGAAGGGCCACGGAGACTGTTCTTGGTCAGAGCTGTCACGTTGGTCCAAAGCAGCAGAGAGGTGGTGACACTGGATCCCTCCTGATGCTCTCAGTAGAAGCACGTCAGATCTTGACAACGGCTGACTCCTGGCCCAGAGGCCTATTTTCTCTTCATAGCGGTGTTCAAAAAAATGTCGTGCAGCCAGTTAGATACTGCTGCTCTAAACCAGATGGGTTTATATGCACTATATACACATAACCAGGGCTACAAAGTTACATTCTCACTGTTCAGAGGGGTTAATTAATTCACAGAATCAAACAGGATAAGCATGCGTTTGTTTTAATGAGCCCAGTGCTATGCATCTGTTCTGGCAGGGGTGCCCTTTTGGCTCTTGGGGTGTTTGGTTGACCTGTGGGTGCTGGGAGATGCCAGCATGGCTCACAAGCTATGACGGGTCTAGGGCTCCCAGACATGGGCCAACATCTCCCCGTCCTGGTGTTAATGAACACAAATGTCTACCTTGCTGGTAGATGAAATGGCTCAGGTTTGGACAACTCTCTGGTTTGAATATGGGCTTTGAGTTACAAAGAGCCATGGGCAGAAACCTTCTATGAAAACAGTAGAGAGAAACAATCCTGCTATGTATGAGTTTTCCCTCTCCCTGTAACGAGTGATACTCTTAGCTGGCCGGTTAGCGTGAAGTAACGCATTAACTGAGTGCGATAAGGCAGGGGAACTCTGATACCAGCTCCGTTTTCAGTCCTGTGTTTGTTTTGCAGTTAGCACAAAGGGGTCTTGGTCCCTCGGTAGGCCCTGTCATGTCAAAACAATGTCAGTTAAGTCAACAAATCCATTCGTGTTACAGTCATTTCCAAGTCATGCTTCCTCCCTTTAAAAATTCTGGATGGAAATGCTAGGGATATTTAAGAATTAAGCTGATAAAACATGGGGAGAAAATGTGGCAACAGCTGGCTCACAAACGTGAGCCTGATTCCCACCACCAACATTCAGTAATGTTATTTATATTCTAGCGTGTAGAGAAAGTAGAGAGGCCAGAAAAACACGACATGTACATCCCAACATACGCGCATCGTAGGACAGAAAATGACCTTCTTAGCAGAGCTGCCATATCTCCAGGCGTATGAGACATGCTGACCATGCACATCTCCTCGGGTCTGCCATGCACCTGCAGGTGATGAGGAGCTCTGGCAGGGTTGTGGTTATCTTGAAGGCCCAGATTGTCCAAATCCTCTAAATAGATCTAGGTAACACTTCTGTCTGGGAAAGAAATGTCATGCCTTCAAACTGGGTATATGGGAGCTCTATTCCTGGTGTCATCAAATTCAGCCCCTGGTATTGTAGGTAATAGTGCTGTAATCCTTACTGCAAACTGATCACACTTTGCTTTAGAAGCAAGTTGGGCGTTTGAAAGCAACATCTAGATTACTGGCAGGTTGCTAGCTAACTCTTTCAGCCATACTGCTTATTCCTACTGGCATCCTTACGGATCCTGTCCCAGCTCATCCCTCCTCACGACAAAAAGACAAAGTAAGGCTTGGTTTAAAAGTCTTGGGAATTTTGAGGACTGATCCATGGTTTTTTGTGCTTAGAGTTGGCAGAATAAGCTGCTTACTTCGTTGACTGAAAGCAGATTAAAAAAAATACCTGCTTGTGCAATGAATAATTCATCAGTGAAAGAAAGTGCTGCAGGATAGTATTAGGGTTGAAAACTGCATAATGTTAGTCTCCACGAGCCAATCTGCTACCTATAAAGGAAGGGATTCCTGCTGGCTGTCCTCTCTTCAGGAGAAAAATGAAGATAGAAAAAACCTCCTCTTAACACTGTCTGCATTTAGAAACAGCCCACATTTTAAGTAATTAAAACTGATGATCCTGACAAACACTCACCTCCAAAGAAATAGTCTATTGTAAAAGTAAACCCTCAAGATCCTTCCAGGCATACCAGCACAACTGTCTCCTAAAAATTCTTCCCAAGCCATCTGGTGCCTTATCTTTGTAGCCAAGCCATACAATAACTTTAAAAGAGGATTGCTGCTAGCAGGCTTTAGTCTCAGAACTACGGATTTCCTTGGAAGTATCGCAGCTAGCTCTAAACCCCTCAGCCAGGCAGCTCTGGCTGTGTGAATATTCCACTTCTTTCTATCGTGACCCAAAATGTCCAGCTGGGGTCCTTTGGGGAGATCCCTTCCTTGTGTGGTTTGTGAAGGGAGTGAAGGAGTTACAGGGAGATGCTGTGTACTTCCAAATAGGGATTTACACTCCATTAATTCTCCCTTACGGCGGCCCAGCCTGAGTGGCATGACATGAATGTGGTTAGGAAGGCTGCGGCCAATTCACATCATTCGTGGAGTTCTCCCCGCACCTGTGAGGAGAACGAACAGATTCCAGGTTTGCTCCTGCACAGCCTTTGCTATCAAAAAGGTATTTAGTGAACGAGAAGGCAGGAAGGTGCGGAGCAGAGACGGCTGATGGAAACAGCTGGGAAGGAGAGCACAATTCTGCTTCAGCTCCGCAGATCACCCAGAGTTTGCTCTCCCTTGGTTGCATCCCACTACGGAGCCTGCTCCTTAACACCTCACCTAAACTCCATCATTTAAGAAAGACGGAATTCTTACTGTTAAGTGCTCTATTTTGGTTGCAAAAGCAGAGCTTGATGGTGAAGTAACAAAGCCAAGGCTGCGGGCACCTGACAGCAAAGCAATGATCCAGGCACAAACCGGAGCGAGGGTTCCTCTGCGCCCCATTGCTCAGGCGAGGCGATAGCCATCGTGAGAAACAGGCAGGTTGTTGCAGAGCGTACGGCTGAAAATAGAACTTGCTCACTGCTCACTCGTCCAGGGCAAACACAACATAGTTGGGGAGAGACCAAGTCCCTTTTTAGATTTTTGTCGCGTGTTTATATGCTGACTCTCTACCGCCCAAGCACCCCGGTCTGTTCCTTATCAATGCTGCTTTCAGAGGAAACTGGGTGCAAGAGCGTAGGAGCACGTGTAGGAGGGGAGCTCGTTCCTCAGCACGTCCTGCGCTCAGAAAGTTGGAGACTTGCTCGAAGCTGCATCTGCAGCATCCCATTTAAGCAGCATCTCTCACTCCCTTAGCATCGGGCGAGCAATCCCACATCGCTGCTCTGATCCGGCGCACATTCTGGCTGTAGTAATGATGTGATGCCAGCAGTTGTACCAAGTGATGGAGCTACTATTAGATCATCTTCTCCCTCCCTATGCCAGTCTGTGCTGGCAACCCTCAGCTACCTGGGTGGCATTTTAAAAAGCTCTGGTTTTCAGTGCTGCACCTTAGGGAGCAGAGCCATTTTTCAAAGTTAGAGACAAATGCTTTTTCAAGCTGTTGCATCTTGGTAATGAAATATTGGGTGTTATATATGCTTGTCAGGTGGATATTAACGAGCATGATGTGATGCTGTAAAATAGCTCCCGGAAATGACACAGAGGCCCTGATTCTGCACTTCTCCAAGTCACTGGGAGTTTTGTTGATGAATTTTGACAGGAGCTGGATTAGGCCTAAAACATTCTCATTTTTTAGCTATTGACAATTTTTTTGATGGTTTTATAACCAGTACAGACTTCCTACCGCTGCAGAAAAACAACAACATTGCAAAGACTTCCCCCAGGAAGATGTCTTTGCTTTTAGCTAGCTACCTTGTGACACCCCTAGGGAAATCAAACACTTTAGGGGAAAAAGAACTTGGTATCTGTAAAGCTGCTTAGCTTTTTTCCTACTCTAATGGATATTTGTATTTTATTATCTCTGGAGACGATCTACTATTTGGGGAAAGAATGAAAATAACCCTCCTAAAATAGAGTTTTACAGTTTAATGATCCCTGCACTGAAATATGACATTGTACGCTTACGCTGCCTGCAGGCTTGGGGGGGGGGCAGAACTGATCACAGAGTCAGAGCTCCACAGCTCTGTGTCCTTTGCCAAATTGACCATCTCAGTCTCCTCTTCATATGGTGATGGTGATACCTCACAGAGCTGTTATGATAATTAGTTTATATGAATAAAAGTACATGGCTCGAGGGGTAAAGCTTTTTGTACCTGCAGATCTTCCAACATTCCCAGGTTGCCTTTTGGTGTGGGGTTACAGAACATCTGCTCTGGTTAGTCCTCCTAGTATTACTGTTAACATTTTGGCAAAGGCACCTGGAACACAACATAGATGCACATGTACATAATATCCCAAGTCAAAAGGAGTATATTCAAGTCTTGTTTGATTTATAGCATGTCAAACACAAAAGATAAACCAATATAACGTTAAGCTTGATGGCTTAATTTGCACAAAAATGGGAAGATCCAGAATTAAGCCATCAAGCTTAATGTTTCTCAGCTACTTTAGGACCTGCCTCAGATTGCTACCTGTAGTAAAAAGGGTAGGGGATGGGATCTATAATGCTTGTTAGGCCAAAGGAACCGCCAGGCTGCAGCCAGACCCCGAAGCGGGGCTACTCTGAGCGTGCATTTTCCACGAAGCAGATAAGAGGTGTAAGCAAAAGGAGCAGTGTGTGAATGTTTGGAGCAATGCTGGGAACAGGGGAGGGGCGAGCTGGAACAGCAGTTTTAAGTGGAAAGCCTCAAGGGATCATTATGTCTATCCATGATGACCTGAAACCGAAAATCCCACACATTTACAGCATCTACGTGGGCTTTCCTGTTCCTCCCTCCCAGTCCCTCGTTCCTACTCACGTATCTGTTCTCCAGGGTCAAAGTTGTTTCTAAGGCAAACTGAGAGCCAGTTTCCTTGCATGTGAGCGGAGCCATATGAGAGACTTGCTTGCTTTTCCTCCTTCACCTGTTCCCAAATGGCGATTCCCCACCCAGGCAAGGAGCAGGGATGATGCCTGCAAGGACAGGGTTGTACTTGCATTTTCACTGCACTCAGCTTGTGCCTCCATGCAGAGGGACAGCTCCCACAGGACGCAGCTCCTGCTGCAGTGCATTGGCTGGGAAGACATTTGAGTTGCACTGTTTGACCCAGGAGCAAGCTGAAGGACATTTGGGTCTTATTTGCCTGGGTGATCTTAGATTAGTCACTTCTACACGCACATCTCTGTATTCAGGGGACCACGACAGGACCGAGAGTTTAATTCTGCTCTGCAGCATCCTGGCACATCTCTTCACATCTCCCTCTGCCACCGGCCCGAAAATGGGGATTTGGGATATGGGCCCGCAGAGGGCAAGCTGTGACAGCAGTGGTAGCAGTGCTGTGCTGGTATCGCTGTGAATGGCGGGTACCACTTCTCAGCCCTCTGCAGGTTGGAGGAGCAAACCCCCAAACAACCAAGAGACTCGGAGCTCGATGGCAGCAGCATGCTACGTGGGACACGGCTCGGGGTGAGAACAGAGAGCCCCCACGGAGGAAGCAGGAGCTTAAGTGGCTACCGTAAGATGAGTTAAACAGTGTATTTAAAACCTTTTAATGAGGATCAAGGAGTTGGCTTGGCACAGATGAGTTTGAAAATTACATATACGCCAAGAACTTGCAAGTCTTAGTCCCGCCAAATAAATGTGAAAGGCTTAAACCAACTTAAAAATCCAGCCTTGACACAGTTGCTGAAAACATCCTTTAAAGAGAAGCCTTTATAGGAGCAGAACAGCTTCCTAAACTGAGAAAGGCAGCACAGGGTGGTATCCTTGTTACCAGCACAGGCAGATGAGCAAGAAAGGCTGAAATCCAGCCAGCAAGCAGTCAGCTGTTTGAAGGGAATGAAATCTTTCACTTTCTGACCGCACAGATTAGAAACAAGGAGAAAATGTTTGCTGTCTTCGGTTATCTTGTGGCATTGAAGAGCAACCATCAAAGGGAAACCGTCTGCCTTCTGGGATAATCCTTGGGCAAGTGAGTGGACGCGGCAGATAAAGGAAGATGATGCTTACCCGGGGTAGGGTGTGTGGCAAAGAACAAAGATCAGTGACTAGGGATTGCCCTCACCTACAGGGAAAGGGAAACGGTAAGGAGGGTGAAAAGCGGTGCAAAAACCTTAGGAAAATTGGATTGCTCGAGTGTACTCTTGCAGCAGCATGCACTGCCTTGAATTTCCCACTGAAGCTTTGCTGTTGTGATCAAGTTCTTGTTTTGTAGTTTATGGAAGAGGCATTTGCAGCTCAACTTTTGCAGTATTTATGTAGGCAAAATTCCCAGTATTTTAAGGGGATTTTTCCATGGGTAGGTATGGGCTCTTAGGGGTTACTTTTGACTGGGTGAGGACTTGGAGTCTGCACAATTACCATACCGTAAGTATTAATAGATCCTTCCTAATAGGAAAGTTATTTGAATTTAAGATGGTAGCTTAGTTTCTCTAAACTCCACATAATCTATTTACTTATGCTACAGCTTTCCTTCTGCACCTCCTAATCTCCAGCTGAAAAGGTTCAAAATGCTGCACAACATTCAACTTCTCTGTATATCAACAGAAACAGCATTGTAAGTAGGTAATGCTACGCTCCTAGAATGTATTTAGTGCCATTGCAAAGCCAGGATTTGGTCCTGGGAGCACTTTGGTCCACTCTCAACTCTGCCCCAGAAATGAGACCTAATTAGTCCCTCCATGGGTCAGCTCCGTTCTTCTGAAAGATGGGGGGGGGGGGTGTGTGTGTTTCTTGTCTGCCCTCATGTCTGTACGTGCCAAGGTTTCCGATCAGTGAGTGAGGCCATGAGGATGCTCCTCTACAAGACGCCCTCATTCCATTCAGCTCAGTGCCCAAAAGAAAAGGGTCCTACCCACCCCAGTAGCAGATATCTGCTGCCGCTTCTCACCCCATGCTGGCTCCTGAGCTCCTTTGAATCCTACTCCAGAGCCAAATTAACTGGTTACCTTGTGGTAAACTAAAGAAAAAACCCAAAGCTTTGATAGGTTTTCCTGCGTCAGTGAGCTGAACGGAAGCAAGGCAGCTCCTGCCAGCACCGGACCGGCACAAAGGGATGCTGAGGCTGGGAGCAGTGGGATGTGGGGTGCTTGTGAAATGGGGATGGAGGCTGCCCTGGGGCACTCTGCAACCCAGATAAAACAGCAGCAGACCTGTTTCCCAACACCATCCCGATCCGAGGACGAGGAGGCGGGCGAAGGCTGCACCCCTCTCCCCCAGGACACCGGCAGGACTACCTCCACGTAAGCCTCCTCCCTTCCTCTCTGACTCAGCTCTAATGCTATGCTCAGCTTTTCACCCTCTCCTTCCTCAGGCAACTCGGTTCACTTTTCTTCACTCCCCCTTTGCTGACCGGCAGCTTGATATCGCTCAACACACCCAACTGGCAGCGCCGGCTCGCCCCGGCACTCCTGGGATACGTGTCCGCACCCATCCAAGCACGGGATATACGGCCTTCCCCTCCCCTGCCGCGACTTCTGGGGCCGTATCCCAAACTCAGGTACCCTTTATCCCTCTCCCAGTGAAGTCTGAAAGTTTTGGGGCACACATGGAAGTTGTGGGAAGGCGCTAGAAGAATGTCAGGGGTTCAGTAACGTAGAGGGTGCTCCCGCTAGCCTGGCGGAGCAGCACCGCAGCTCAAGGAGCTGATATTACTCCTGCTATGAGTTAAGTCATTTATTTGATGATGAGACAGAGAAAGCCTGAAGAAAAGAATCGGAGTGAGAAAACATGCCTGGAAGGAAGCCTGGGCTGCTATGCGATGATGTTACGAGATTCCCCTTTTTGTTCATCCAGCAACCCAAGGACCTCGGTGGCTTTTCCGACTCAATCAGGACACAATTCAGTCGGGGACGGGTGGGATGCCGTGATCTTTCATGCCGAGCCAGGAAAGGCCATGCAAGCCAAGGGTTTGCGTGGCAGCCCCAGTAGGCTTTGCAGATTGAAGTTATTTTAGAACAGTTTGGTCTTGTTCCTCTTCTGAGGATTTCTTTCTTAACGCGTGTGCATGAGCAAGCAATTGGCTGCAAGGATAGGAAAATGTCACCGTGTGAGCCTTTTGCGGCATTAAAAGCAAACCTGGTCTGGGTCCGCCCATAAACAGGTGAGTGCGTGGAGATACAACCACGTTTGGCTATTGGGAAGAGCTGCTCCCAGCAGAAGGCGACACCTACCAGAATGGCCACATCGCTGCTCCTACACACCCACAGTGGAAGCAGGGAGACATCTCTGCTCCCCAGAACTGGGGGACCATCAGGCAGCCGTGGCTGTGCTCACACCAGCCCTAAGGCTGGACGCAGCGAGAAGACCCAATGCCATTGTCCGAGTTGACTGCACGTGGGGCAACTCAAATCTGGAAGCATCCCAGCTTTGCCAAGCCCCTGAAGCCAGTATGGGTGAGTTATCTTATTGTAAGCACCCGAGACTCAAATTAAACATGGTCTATATGCTATGCTGGGAGGTTATGTGCCATTACACCTTGCCCCATAGGTGCGCTGACTTGGGTCTCCACCAACGTGGAGATTCCTGCACGGTGCTCTGCTGTGCAAAACTGCTGCCGAGGGCCTGCCTAGCAGCCCTGGCCAGCCAGCCGCAGAGCCGAAGACGCGTGGCTTTGCAGGTGATGCTTCGCTTACTTTGACTTTCATATTCGTTGTACGAAATTAATAATTTAATGCTAATGGTTGAGGTTTGTAGGGCTTCACCAGTTAGTTTAGAAGAGCCTGGAGGTGCTATTTTGCCCAGAAGTGGATTCCGAATTGATTTTTTTAAAGCTTTCCCTTTCTGCAGCAGACAGTGGCATTTCTGTTCTTTGTCCCAAAGTTGAGTGAAGAAAGTACAGACCTTTGAAATTTCCTGTGGAAGTACAAATACAAACCTCCAATCTCTATTTTCTTTTGCCTTGCCTACAGGCTTTAAATTTCATTGCACCTTCCCCATTTTGGAAAAAAACCACCAAAAAAGCCCCCCCAAAACCAAGGTTTTGGGTTTTGTTGAGGAAGTGCACAAGACAATGCTTAATTACATCTAGCTCTAAAGGATGTCTTTGAATTTTTACAGAAAACTTCCAAACTGTAAAACAAAACAAACTAAACTCGGATAAGGAAATAATCTTTCTTTTCCCTCAGGGTGCCTGAAAACTGCACAACATAAAAATAACCCTAAACCAAAGTTGCTTTAAGCGCCTCACATCCAAGCAGCGCAGAAGAAAATCACTGCTATAAAAAACGTCAGGCGGGGGGGGGGGGGGGGGGGGAATTCTTCGATTGTCGGTACGCTTCTTCCAGCTGTCTTTTTTTAAAAAAAAAAAGAAAAAGAAGGAAAAACGTCAATTATATAAGAAAACTCGGCTCTCCTCCCGGTGAGTGACAAAGCGGCTCTTCCCCCCCCCGCCCCCCCCCCCCCCCAGGACCTGGCGGATGGGGCAGCAGCCGGTGCGGCTCTGCCCGGGCCACTTTGCCTTTTTAAAACCACTTGTAAGGAGCCGGCGGGGAGCGGCTGCGCCCGCCCCGTCCAGCCACCAGCGAGGGCTTTTCTTGGCGAAAACCTGCGATTCCGGCGTTCCTCGGGAATGAAAGAAAGTGACATGTTGGAAGTGGGGTGGAGGGGTGGAAAGAGGAGGAAGGGCTGTCCCTGCTCCTGCAGGGCGGGATCTTTTCTCCTTGCTTGATCTATGGAGCCCGCCCCCTTAAATTGGCTCCCGGGAGCGCCCCGTCCACCAGCCCGACGGGGGGAGAGGCGGAAAGCGAGGGAGAACGAGGCAGGCAGGCAGGCGGCCGGCCGGCCGGTTCCCCCGTCCCGGCCCGTCGGTCCCGGCCCGTCCGCCCCCCGCGGACCATGCGCGGCCCCCGGCGCCCCGCGCCCCGCCGGCCCGCCCGCCCCTAACACCGCCCGGGTCCAGCGCCTTGCCCCCCCCCCGGCAGCGCACCGGGGGGGGCGGGGAAGGGGGGGGGGGGGCAGAAAAAAAAAAAAGGGGGGAAAGGGAGGAAGAAGAAGGAAAAGAAGAGGATAAGCGGCGGGGGGGTGGGGGGGGGAAGGTCGGTCTCCTGCGAGGACAGCGCTCAGCACCATGCAGCTGGCGCCGCTGGCGCTGGCACTCACCACGCTCTTCATCGACGGCTTGAGGACGGGAGCGAGGAGGCAGAAGCTGCACCCCAGGCAAGGTAAGGGGGAGCCGGGGGGTGCTGGGCTGCCGCCCCCCTCCCCGGGACGGGGTGGGGGTGGGTGGTGGTGGTGGTGGGGGGGGTTTGGGTCTCGGCCTCGCCGCTCAGGGGCATGTGCTCGTCTCCCCTTGCAGCCAAGCTGCTGGAGAAGCTCAGCGAGTACGAGATCGTGACTCCTACCCGGGTGAATGAGTTCGGCGAGCCCTTCCCCGCCGATGTCCACTTCAGGCGGCGGCGGCGGAGCACCAGCGCTGCCCCCGACGCCTGGACGGCGGCCGCCGCCTCCCCCAAAGCTCACTACAGGCTCTCCGCCTTCGGGCAGCAGTTCCTCTTCAACCTGACGGCCAGCTCGGCCTTCATCGCCCCCCTCTTCACCGTCAGCCTCTTGGGAGAACCCACCGCCGACCAACGGCGCCTCTACGCCGAGGCGGCCGACGCCGACGTGAAGCATTGCTTCTACCGGGGGCACGTCAACGCCCGCCCGCGGCACACCGCCGTTATCAGCCTCTGCTCCGGGATGGTGAGACCCCCACGAACCCGCCCCGGCTCCGGCCCCGGCCCCGCCGGGCGCCCAGCGGCGGCGCGCCGGGGCGGAAGCTCGGAGGAGGAGGAGGAGGAGGAGGAGGAGGAGGAGGAGGAGCAGGGCGAGGGAGGCTGGGCAGAGGGATGGGGACGGCCTCTTCCCTCCGCCCCCCCCCCCCTCCAACCCGGCTGGGGCTGCCGCTCGGCCCCGGTCGGTTGCTTTTTGGGTTTTTTTTCCCCCCACCCCACTTTTATTATTCCGTCGGGTTCACGGTACCGGGGTTGAATCCCTCCTGCTCGGTGGGGTTTTGGGGGGGAGGGGAGGGGCAGCTGCCACCCAGCGGCACCCCCGGGGGGGGGGGAGGTCAGAGCCCGGGGACGGACACCCTCCTGCCCTCGGGGTGCCGAGGAGGGCTGTAAAGGGGTGACTGGGGGTCCCCGGTAGCAGCGCGGACCCCCGGAGCCGCCCTGCAGGCCGGGAGAGGGGCATGGCCCGAGGGGAGATGAGGGCAGCCTTCCTGGCAGCCCCTCCTGCCGTCGCGGTGCCGTTCTGTGCAGGGGGATACCGGCAAAGGGATGAGCAGAAGGGCCCGGCAGGGCTGAGCCTTCCAGCTGCCCTGGTGCCTTCCAGCACCCCGGGGTGCTCGTCCCAGGTGCCCCCCGGGAGGTCTCTGCTGGCTTCAGTCTGGTCCAGGAGCTCGCCCGGGTGAGCCTGTTCACCCAGGCTAGCGCACGTGTGTGCGGCCGGGCAGGCCTCCCTCCCACTAACTGGTCACGCACCCCGGTGTGGAATGGCTGAGGATGTTTTTTTTCTCTCGGCTATCTTTTATTTACCTGCCAAATCCCTACATTTGTAGTCACGTGCAACTAGGAGCCTTGGTGTCTTCTCAGAAGCAGGGGTTTCAATGGCTGGACGCCTCTTTCTGGTCCTTACGTGGGGGTTTAAAGCCTGTCTCGGGGAGAGCTGCTCTCTGAAAACCAGCACAACTTGGTGGGGTTGCACTGAGGTCTCCAGCACCCTGCAGCACCAGCTCCCCTCGGGCAGGGGTGGCTTGGTAAATGTCACTGGCGGAGGGACAGGGTCTGGCAGACGTGCTCCTTGCTTACGGATTAATAATTTGCTTTCCATAAGTTCCACTGGGATGGCTGTAGGGAGCAGTGCAGCTTGGGGTGGGCGTAAGCGGTGTGACGGGGGCTGGAGCTCCAGCCTGGGCAGAACCGGGCACTCGCGCACCTCCCTCGCTAACCGCTCGTTTTGTTGAGTAGTCCTGCTCCGTGGCTTGTCATCGCCTGAAGCTGACCGCCTGTTCCTCTCTGGTCCCTCTCAGCTAGGCACATTCAAGTCTGACGACGGGGACTATTTCGTAGAGCCGCTGCTATCGCTCGAAGAACAGGAGTTTGAAGAAGAGCACAATAAACCACACCTGGTTTACCGACACCGGACGCCTCCAACTAACTCTTCAGGGGACAGGCAGACTTGCGATACTCCAGGTACTCGTTTTGTTACTGCCCTTGATGACTTGGCGCTTTACGAAAGGGAACTGATTCTCAGTAAAATGCCAGTAGGTTTGTGTGGGGCAGAAGGGATGCGGAGTCGAGGGACCCCTCTAGAAACGGTACCGTGTGTGCTAGGACCGGGCTTGCAGTGGTACTGCTGTCCTGGAGAGACGTGGTGCGCCTGTGCTTTCTAGTAATCGGTTATAAGGAAGTTGCGGTCAGGAAAAATGTTATGGTTTCCATTTCATCCCTGCTGTAAGGCTGGCAAGAGATCCTTTGGGCTGTCTTGCCTAAAATATCCCATGAGCCTTTAAACTTGCTTTCTCTCCTCTCCTATGTGCCATTCTTAACCATCCTAATCTGATTTGCTCTCTGCCTGAAATTCTGTTTCTGTCCTTTAAGTGACACCCTTCTGTCTTGGTCTTGCTGTGCTCCTGGTCTTCCCTCCCCAAATCTGGCTGTGAGTTGCAATGTCTTATTTCTTTCTAGTGGAAATGAGAAGGTCCTAACACCAACCCTGACAGTTCTTCCCCTATTAATCACTTTTCCATGGTTCATTTTCAAAGGCTTTTTTTCCCTCGTGGCCCTTCCTCCACCAGCACCATCTCCCTGACCTCCTCGCTCCCTCCTTCTAGTCTTTGCACATATGAAAGAGCACAAGCCTTTTTATCTCCCCTTCACGTGCCTTGGTGAGCAATAGCCTTGCTCCTACTGTCCCTATTATCTGCACTGGCCTCCTGCTGCTCTCTGCTTCGTTGACTTCCTGATTTTCACAACTAATCCTCTCCTTTGGCAGCAAATACCTAAGTTCTCTCTGAAGAAGCTTATTCCTTCGGTCTCCTGTTTCACCTGCTGTTTTGCCCTCCTCCTTTGGCCTGCAGCTAGATCTACAGGAGCTTGAAAGCCTAAACAGAGTAGACCTTGACTGGCTTCCCTTGCGCGGGCTGCGAGCCACTCATGTGCGGCAAAGTAGGTGGAGTTGCTCAGGGAGCGAAGGTACCGCTGGAGGAGAAGCGTGGTGCCAAACTTAGACTGCGTTTAGCACGCGTGACTCGTTTGGCACCTGTGACTGTGGATCGCGGCCACGCTGTTGAGCTGTCGGTCTGTTCAGCTTGCACTGATCATGCTAAGTCAGAAGATGCCCTGGTGCTCTGTGACCAGCCAGAGCTGATGCGCTAGCAACGTGTGTTTCTCCTAGAAGACGTGCGGATACGTGTCCGCATGCAAACGTGTGCTGGGGGACAATGGTACCTCTCACAAGGCTGTCGTTATTTGTTCTTCCAAGGGTTGCTGCTGGACTATGCCATTCTGGTTTCTCTCTTCCAGCTGTTTCTGCTCCCTTCTTTGAGATCAGATGCAGGAGACTCAGAACAGTTGGAAAGAAACACGGAATCTGGCACATTGCATCAGTAGCCCTTGGAGGAACGGAGCAGCAGATCACAGGACTCATTGAATCAAAGGTAGCTGGGAGGGCTCTGACGTTCACTTGTGGTCTTTACTCTGTGCCATTACAAGTCTGCTGTGTTTCACCCCACTGTATCGTAGCTTCCATTTAGGGTATTATTCTCCTGGATCGTGATTCACAAGGATAATACTCCATCCGTGAGATTACCTACGTGGCGTATATCTCTTTCTCTTCTTTTCCGACGTGCTTTGCCTCTTGCTTGTCTTTGTTTCCTTGCTTGTCTCGGTTGCTTCGCGTAGTGGAGGGAGGACGTCTCGCCTCTCACACACAAGCTTAAGGGTTCCGGACAGGCGTGACGGTCTTACTTGTCCTCCTGTCCTCTTCCCGCCCATCTCTCCCTCTCCCTTTTACCGTTGTCCAAGTTTTTGAAAGGGAATGATGCTTTGGTCATACGCGTATGGTGAAGAAGTCTTGGTCGCTTCGTTTAAAGAGCAAGTGCAGGGCAGCTTGGGCAATGCTGAACCTTGGCGTTCCCCCTGGGGTTACGTCTGGTGGAGAGAAGGTATCTCACATGTCTTTGGAGCAGAGGGGAAAACGCAGAATCTAGCAGCACTCGCTGTTTTGGACAGGGCGCATCTGTCCCTCCTACCAGAGAAGAACGGTTTCCTGAGAGTTTGGGAGTTTGTTGTAGCTGCAGGGTGTTGTGCGAATCCAGTCTTTTGTCAGAAGAACGTGTGAAAAGCTGCGTTTGCATTGCAGGCTTCTGGCAGGGATTGACATTTGCTCAAAGAGGAAATTCGTGCAAGGGAAATCTTAAGTACCCACCCTGCAGTAAGCAAGGGAGTCCGCGTTGCCCGGCAGTGGTACTATTAAGAATGGCTTTCTGATAGTCTTCTTCCTGGAAGTGATTAATAAGCGACATACTGATGTGCCCTTGCCGTGATGATGTAATTATAGACTTCTTGCAGGATCCAGGAAAAGTTTCCCTAGTGGGCTGACTGACAGATTGAGTAAAAGCTTTCATTGCCAGCAGTCTCCCTGGTGTTACTTTTAGTTTTCAGTGTCCTCAGGTCAGCTTAGAAAAACAGGCATTTGATTTTGTTAAGTTTTAATTAGCAGTTTCTGATAACAGTTTTAGGTCCTCTGACATACGAGATACTCTGCAGATGTTCTGAAAAAAGATCTTTCTCCTCTGAGTGCTGATGGATATCAAATGCAAACGGTGCTCTGCATATGAACTTTCATAGCACAACACCGGGGTCTCCTGGCAATGCACTTCAGCCGTCTGGCGTATAGCTCAACTGCTGCAATAAAAACTTTTGACAAAGTTTTCCTTGGGGTAACGAGTTAATGTAGTTTCAGTCATAGGAAATGGTGCAATTTCTCCTCCTTCCCTTCTTTTAGTTAGTACCGTGAATCAATTTGTCATCTGGTCGAGGATCTGGCAGAATAATTAGTTGCGTTTTACTGAATAGCCCTGACGGGATGAAGACTTGGCCAGGCTGACAGCGTGATGTCACTAGGTGCAGCGCCGCTACCACCCATCGCTTCGCGATAGCAAGCTTTTCCGATCCGAATTATTAAATATCCGCTTTTTTGAGGTGGAGGAGGAAGAGAAAAGAAATTCTGATCCTAAAAAAAGAAAAAAAGGAAGTGGCTCATTGCGAAGCTGGAGAGCGGAGCTTTCCTGCGCCCCGCGGAGGAACAATCTGACTCCAATGATAAAAGGCGCGGAGCTGCATCCTGCGGTGCTGCGGGGAGCTGCGCCCACCGTGCCGGCCAGCTTCGGGAGGCTGGCAGCAGCTCTCCGACCCCCCCCCATCCAGTCTGACCTCCCACCAGGAGCAGACTGGCGAGCCCTACCCACCGGTTTCCATGTGAAACCCCGAAGGTTTGGTCTTGCAGAGAGATGCGCAGCTCCACATGCCAACAGGATGCTGCTGCTGCTGCTGGTCGTCACCTAAATAAACCGCTTGGGGCCACCTCTTGCTCTGCCTCTTGTGTCCCTTTCTGCTGTCTCCCCTTTCTCTCACGTTTCCCACGGTTTTTGTCATTGATATGTTTATACCTCTGTTGTGGTTGTTGGCTTCTCTGGAGCTCTTCTCCTCCAGTTTTGTTGGGTTTTGCGATAGCTGAAGCCTTTTACTGAACCTCACCCAATCCTTCTACCTGTTGGCCAACCCCTTGTTCTGAGACAGACGTGGCCTCCACCTGCCTGGCGGCACCGAGCCGCAATTGCTCTGTGGCCAGGAGTATAAATGCAAGAATTGGGCTTTCTCGTCTCCCCACTTCTGCTGCGTGTCCAGCTCTTTATTGCTCCAAACTTTGCAAATCCCTTACAGCTTTTACTGTGACGCTGGTGCAGGAATCCCGAATGAACTCTTTTGGGCAGCTCTTTCTTTGTTCCTACCTGCGTTCACTTTTCTGCTCTCCTGATCTGTGCTTTCCCTCCCCTTCCCAGCTTCCTTAGTTAAATACCTCCCTGTTCTTGCCTCATTTGTCATAATTCTTTTATATTCAAGACCCACCTGTGGCCGGGATGAATAAATCAAGGACTGACTATATAGCGAGCGCTAGCTGTTCCCATGACTTGGTGCTGGTCAGCCGTGCCTGTCCTGAGACCTGGGCTCTGGGGCTGCGTGTGAGGATCTTGCGCAAAGTCCTGGCTCCTTAATGAGAGCGCTTAAAGTGGGAATATCCACCACGGGCAAAATTCCTCATGCAGAAGCAGCAATAACACTCTGATGGTGCCAAACTAGTAGGAAGATGATTAGAGCTTTTTCTGCTTCTGGAGGAGAGCCAAGGGGCTGTAGCCAGCAAAGAGGCCTTCCAGCAATTCGCACTGAGGTGGTGAGATTTTTGGAAGCGGGCTCAGATGAGCGCAGGACAGAGCAGATCCTACCTGCGCAGGGCTGGCCGTGCCCCTACCCGCTGCCGGCGGAGGTGGGAAAACCCGGTGACTCAGCCGCTGAGATTGCTTTCCAAAAACCACCAAGCGTTAGCAGCACAGATGGCTGCTGGGCACAGCCTGGAGGCTTAGCTCGTCCCAGTACCCGCCAGAAACAGATGCAGAAGGGTCTCAAATTTGCAGCTGGGTATTTAGTTGCAAGGCGTTAAAGCAGCTTGACTACTCGGGAGGCAGCACGTGTGCAGCCAGGCACAGCAGCTCTGAAAAGTCAAGGCCCATGTACTCACCTGGGCGAGGAGGAGAAAAGAAGCTCTGTGCGTTTAAGTTGCGTTGGGAGGGTTGCTATAAAAAGCACAAGACAAATCAGCAGCGTGAACCGAGTCTTGCCGCCAAGCTAGCATGACAGGGGCATAATCAGTAATATGTCACTGATTTTTGAGTTGCATTAATGAGTAATTTGTAACAGATTACCCTTTCATAGTAACTTTAACAACTCTTCCCACTGAACGTGACACTGGGAGGCCACCAGAGCAGAGGAGCACTGCCCTGTGTCTTGAGCAACCAAATGCCAAGCGCTGCCAGCTCGATGATTACGATCTTGTTTCCTTGTGA
Organism: Astur gentilis; assembly: GCF_929443795.1. Classification (NCBI taxonomy): domain Eukaryota; kingdom Metazoa; phylum Chordata; class Aves; order Accipitriformes; family Accipitridae; genus Astur; species Astur gentilis. Next base: position 17,081,130 of record NC_064902.1, on the reverse strand, counting down.
TAATTAGCACCGGCCTGCTCAGCCCTTACGGATGGTTGTCATCTCTCTCCCAGTGCCACCCAGCCGCACGGGAAATCATCGGTGAGCCCACGGCACAAGCAGGAGGTGGTCCTGCCGCTGCGTTCCCACGTGCTTGGGAAGGGGTGGCCGGGTTGAGGTTTGTTAATACGTCATCAGTGTCGTGACCGGGGAGGTGACCTGGGGGAGGATGTGTTGGGGGTCCGGCACTGTGGCTAAAGCCTGACTTTGTCCCTTTCCCTGTAACGTGGTTTCTCGTTGGCACAGGTGGGTGATGAGCTCTTGTTCCTGCCTGAGCTGTGGTTTGAGGTGTATACCCAGCGTTAGAATTGGCAATGGTGGGGAACTGGGCTGTACAGGCCAGAGGTGGAAAATGTCATACTCGTTCTACAGACCATTTAGACGTGTTAGGTTCTTATTTTATAGCAGTTTTGAGGCAGAAACTTTGAATGCCTTTTCCACAGGACTCGATGTTTGTACTCTTGTGAGCGGTCTGTGGTGAAATCCCAGATCCTTTGCAGTCAAGCTGTTGGTCTAGAGCCCTTTTGTAGTCTTGCTATTTCTTTTGGACTGCTTGTCTTGCTTCCAACTGCGACCTTATTTTGGTTTTCAACTTCTTCATCCTGCAGAACTTCACATTCTAGGTGTCTGGTTTCCAGGCAGGTCTTCAGGCAAATTCTGTACTGCTGGGTCTCACGTAACTGTGGGGTTGCAGAAGATCTTCAGGGAGGTTTTCCTAAGCCTTTGCTTCCAGATTGAGCAATCCTTGAGCTCTTTCAAAAGTCTGTTTAAGCTGTCAGCTTTGCTTTTGGCCTCAGGGTGAAACATTGACTTCGTTCTTTCCCTCAGAAAAGTTTCTCATCTTAAGGAAGTGAATTGTAATTTATAGCCAGATAGTAATTCTTTCAGGTTTCCTTCCCTCCCAAAAACAGCAAATGAGAGAGTTACGTCACAAGTCCCATACGCTAATGTAATTAATTCTATTTCTGGCTTCCTATTGAGGTAATAGCGCAGTGACAGCCAACTAGTACTTGGTCAAACGGGCCTGGGATGTCGAACACAAGCTTTTCCCATACTGAGTTGGGCTTGGGCTGTAATGTTTGTGCTATCTTGCTGTGGTGTTGGCAAGTGAAATAAGGTATTAGACTGACTTCAGTTACAAAACTCGATCGCAGCCGATGATACAGATCCCAGAACTGTGGTTGTGTTTGAAAATTTCTCAATGTGGGTTATAAGCAAGGTGCACGCGTTTTGTTGTTGTTACTCTTAGTATTGAAAACGTATCAACTGTCTGTCTGGCACCCTAATGGTGGAAGACCAAGATTGTGACTGAGCAAATTACTATTCATCGGTTACTGGTTTGCAACTTAGATGTGGTAAATCAACAGAGTTAAATTTTTCTCCTGGAATCAAAATGGATGTACTTGCAGTTTTGCATCTAATTTTACATCATCTGTGTGGACATCCACTGAAGAAGGGCAGGTGGGAGAAGCAGGGAGGTATCACTTTGATACTTTCCATCTGTACCCTGTGGCATATGACACCGAAATTAAACAGGCTGACTATTCTGTGCCTTCTCTTCCCATGTGCCTGTATTGTCATCCCTGTATTGGCCAACTGCTAAGCAAAGTTTCTTTCTTTCTAATGGGATATTTTTCGTCTCATCTTTTACTGAGTGACTTGCGACTGTTACTCATTGAAAATTGCAAATAGGTAAATAATTTGCCTTGAAAAAGGAAACGGGTTCAATTAGCCCAGGCAGTGCAGGACGCAGGAGCTCTGGTGTTTTTCTGACGTGCTGAAATGCCACCAGTGTATGTCAGTGTGCCTGTGGTATATTTGCACCAGTTTGACCCACAACCTGCCTCAGATGCGTGTCTACTCATAGGTGAAACATTGGGATGTACTTTAGCACACTGCCCAGTGCTTTGCAGTGTCAGGATGGTTTTCAAGGGTAGTTTGCCATGGTTTTTTTAGTCATTCTACGGGACTAGTTTATTTTTCTTCCTGAACCAGTGGATTATGGAACTGGTATCAGTGATTTTTCAGCACTGTAGCTTTCTGTCAGCCATACCTTAAAGCAATTTTGTACCAATTCAATGGTGCTTTTGTGCCTTGCGGTTGTGAGGTGCAGTTATTTAGTTATTTTGTCTGTAAGATGATCTTGAATCATTTTCCGCCACATGCTCAGCTCACTTGCTACTATCTGCTTTCTTGAAGAGGCAATTTATTGTTTTGTTCATTAATCTAGTTTCTGTCTGCTGTGCAAAATTGATAGCTTTCATGTACAACTTTTTACCTTAGGCAGAAAAAAAATTCTTTAAAGCTGGAATGCATTCTCGCATACATCATCAGAAAAGGAAATGTCTAGAGTATGTGTGATCTTTGCTTGTTTGCATGCTATAAAACCAGGGAATGTTTTCTTCCTAAGGGATGTTGATTGGTGCTAACTGCAAGTCGTGGTTCTCAAGCGTTACGGTTCAAGCAGCAGGAGGAAAAGCAGATTCACCCCAAAAGACATAGGTGGGTTCGGCATCACCTTGAGCTTTGGCGCTTCCAAGGATGGTGTCTCCATAGCCAAAGCCACCACCCTGCTCGCTCCCATGCATGGGCCACAGTGGGTGAATGGAGGTGGGGCTGCTGATTTTGGTACCAGCCATGCTTCATGCTGGTCTCAACTGCTCGTGGCTCTGTAGCGTTGCTTGATGGCCTTAGAGTATTTTCACATATTACAAAGCCAACTCCCAGGCTCTGGACTTCAGCTGACTTTGGCAGCAGGTCCTCCAGGACATGGACCTTTCTGAGGACCTGAGCATTGCTCCGGTTGGGCACCTGGGAAGCTATTTAGGGAAATACATATGCAAAATTCAAAGTGGAGGAAGGCAAGAAAATTAACAAGCGGGTGTGCCTGGGTCATGAGGGCTTATGCAACTGTTCATGCAACTGTTTCTCTTAGTAGCAAAGAAGACTTTTTTGTAGAAGCCCAATATTTTGATTCTCCTGGAAGAGTTTGGGAGGGAATTTTTCTGACCCCAGATTATTTCCTAATTTAAAGGGAAGTATGAACAACACAGGGAAAATTAAAGTTTCCCAGCTTTGTATTGCTTTAATAGTGGCACTTCTGAAAGGTCTGATATTTTACTGCATTTTCAATAGTTCCAACCATGAAAGTTTGGTCTACGCAGTTCTGTCCAGCTCTTGCTGACGAAGGTTGGAACTCCAGTTGATCTCTCTGTTAAGTGGGTTCAGATTAATTTGTATTTGAACAGTTTCTGGTTTGCAGATTAGAAAAATCGAGCAAACTTTCATTTTCACCCTTAGTGCAGAATATCTTTCTCTTTGGATCCTGGCTGGCCCAGATCCTTCATTTCCCTTCCAAATAGGTCATTGCTCTCTCTCTCCTCTATCAATAAAGTCTATTTTCCCTTTCTAGCTATAGCAGCAGCTCCGATTGCACAGTCAAGGCGCTATCCAGAGGGAAGGCAGGATTAGGCCTGCTCATAGGACTGGTCATCTCGGTGTGGTACAGAGCAAGGCAGTTGCTGCTCCCTTGTTATTTTCCTGTCGCTGGCTGGCGTCCGAGCAGGGCAAGAAGCTGCTGGCGGCAAAGGGGTGTTCAGCTCTGGGTTATGCTGGCCACAACAGCATACCCACAGTAATAGAGGTGAGAATTTGGCCTCGTGCAAATTCACCTGAGATATATCTGTAGATATATTGAAAGATAGATAGAGACATAAAACCTATCGATACAGAATTAAAACAGACCCAGGGCTAGAAAAATCCTTTGGCCCAACTTAGGACCTGTTTGGGTCCTAAAGAGGAGCCAGTTTCCATCCCATTTCCTGGCACAAAGAGCCTAAAAATACGGTTTGATTTCAGCCAGTCTGACGTCTGCATGAAGAAAATCCATTTTGCCTCTTGCCGCTCCTTTCCAAGTGATGGCAGTCACTTCAGCGGCTGCCGTTGTACCAGCTACGGGCAGCAAACTCAGGCCAACCAACTGTAGCCGGAGCTTGTACCCAACCGTTTGGGCAGAGTTTGCTGCTGCGGCTCCTGCTTGAGCCGAGGGAGGCAGGTCGCACGCCGACTGACTGCCTGGAGGGAGCTCGGCTGAATTTTGATCTGCTTTATGGAGGTGTGCAATAAATAATTAACTTCCCAATGATAGTTTTGTCATCTGCGCAGCCGGATCAGAGCAGGTCGAGGAGTGTTATGGGCCAACTGCTGAGCAGCAAACTTTGTGGTAAAAATCCTAGGTCACACGTTCAGAAAAGGTATGATAGTGAGTTGGTTTGAAAGGACCATGCTCCTTTTCTAGCGGGGAGAAGCTGTTAATGTCATTAGCTTGAGAAATAGATATTTTTTTCCCCTCCTCTTTCTTGCTCTCTCTTTTACGTCTGTCTGTTTTTTTTTATTCTCCCCCCTGCTATGTGCAGCTCTCGTGAACTTGGAGCTGAACTGGAATTGCTTGCATTGTCACATGTCTTATTTAATTGTGCAAATTGCTTTCTATTCCAAGGACAAGTTAATGTAGAAATGGAAAGGATTAGAACTGTTGGGATAAGAGATCGCTCTTTCTTTTAATTTTGGGGTTTAGCATAACAATAGCTACTATTTCAAAAGCAGTCCCTGGCTCTGCCTTGTCACCCTTTCATGCAGGCAAAGTACTCGCGTAGGGCCTGAGTCTCCCCTGCCCTCTCCTTTCGGATAGATCCAAAGTCCATTAATCAGCAGGAATCATCCATAAATCAGCTCAATGGGTTCTAGGCTGAGACTTCTTGCACAAGCAAAAATAAATGGCATGGGGGGGAGATGCCATCAGGAAGGAATATCCCTGTCACAGGACAGGATCTCTTTTTTAAGTCCCATGTAACAAAGAAGAAACCAAACGGGGGGGGAAAAAGAAAAGAACATACCCTTCCAGGTCTATCTAAACACGGTGCAAACACCATAGTCTTAGTAAAGCAAGCAGTAAAATTGGACATTATTCCAGCAGCCTTTTAGCCGCCTCTTTAATGAATATTAACTGTTGAATAAGTGCATAGGCTTGCCTAATACTTGAATTATTGATCTGTACTTTACTTGATTTTCAAGTGTTTGTCTACTCATTGGGGTTTGGTTTTTCTTCAAAATAAAGAAAATGTTCTGTTGCTTAAACCCATCCAATTACTGCTATGTGTAGGTAGATGTTTTTCAGGTCATTTGTAGAGGTTGAGAGCTTGCCAAGCAAACAATTTTCCTTCCTGATTTCTGCTAGTATATTAACACAATAGGGAAAAAAAAAAAAAAAGGCAAAACCAGGTGGAAAAATATTACACCCTTTTTTGGTGTTGTGTGTGGCAGTAGGAAGCTGTCACTGTAAAAACGCGGTTTTGTTGTGTAATATGAGAGATTTTCACTTCTGCTTGATTAAGCGGCAGTATGCTACACCATTCAATAAGAGCATTTCTTTTGTGGCCATCGTAATGGGGCGAGATATCAACAGCATCAGGGACATGGAGTACTGGCAGTGCCTGTACGCAACTCCCATTAATGCTGATGGGGGTTTTATGGATGGGTTGAGAGCAGTGCACTGCCGTCAGTGTTTAATTTTTTACAGATGAATGTGCACCATCTCTGAGTGTAGTTGTATGCAAGAAAGATGGGTGAAGATAACAGTTCACTGCTGTCAAAGTCCAGGAGTGGCTTTCCATGCAATGCATCCCCACTCATTTGTGCTTGGTTTTACAGTAACTAGGCTGGCAAACATACTATACGTGACTTGTCCAAATAGTGTGCTCTAAGTGTTGGAGTGACTTCATCCCTGGAAAAAAAAAAAGTTATTTTTTAAAGGGATGATGTGGCTGACTTGATTTGTGTGCTGGATGGGGGAAGTACACTGATATTGTGCCGGCACTTGGCAGTGTTAGGGTAACAATTGGACTCGATGACCTTAAGGGTCTTTTCCAACCTAAATGATTCTGTGACACTGTGCCAGATCTCTGCAACAGAAAGAGAGGTAGTTTTTCCTCTCTGCTGGCTGTACCTGGCTGTGTTGGGCTCTGGTTCTCCTGCGGGGTTGATCAGGTCGGGGCTCTCGGAACCAGACCTGGCATTTCATGTGGACCTCTCTGATTTTTGGGTGGGGTTCTTTTTTTTTTTTTTTTTTTTTTTTTTTTTCTAGTGTCTGACAACACTAGCTGCAGGATTTCAGTGCAAGCCTGCTGAATATCAATTAATTTCTTTTACAAACCTCCTGTATAACATGTCTGTCTTCAAAGAATCCTTTGCATTTCCCTCTTCTTTTGCCATCTAACCTCCCTCTGCCAGCCTGGCCGGAGGAGAAGACGCCTGAGCCCCATGGTCCCATTTGGGGCTCTTCAGAGCCGCGCTGGCAGATGGTGCAGAGCTCTGCCTTCGCACCGCAGCCTTGCCTTCAGCCTCGCTCCAGCCCTGTTGAGCATCTCCCCATCCTTAACACATTTTTCCTTGAGCACCTGCTTCTTTTGGAAGTTAGTTATTTAAAAGGGAAATGTAAGCAACTGGCTGAGGGTGCAGAGAGGAGGGGAACTGGCTGAAGGGCTGAGGTGAGCACTTTCTCCTCCGTCTGGTTGTCTTCTCACCTTTAAGTTATTTGTATGCATAGTTGGCTTCCCGTGCTGATTGGCACCGAACGAGTCGGGATAATGTCACGGTTGCCCACGAAGCCGTGCCAGCATGAGAGCACAACCTTGCCAACACAAGGGCATTGATTAGTGCAGAGGAACTAGGGCAATCCAATTATAGCCACGAATGCCATTGGCTTTCTTGCATTCTTACTCAAATAACTGCGGGCTTTCTGCTGTATTAAGGTGGTCTGGACTATATTGAGAAAGGGGAATTCATAGGACTTAGGTAGTGCAGAATAAACAGGGATTTAACTCTTAGATACTCTTATTGCCTATTTATACATAGGGCAAAAGGATAGTATTTTTCAGAAAGGTAGAAGCTGGCTGACCCCCCTTTGCCTGCCTTGATATTAGAGAATATATTTTATTTTTCTTTTTTTGGAAATTATTACAAAATAGCCTAAAAGGAAGCTACACAGGAAAAATAGCCAAGAAGTTTCCTATCGTTTCAATCTTGTTTGAGCATTGAATATTCCTTTGTTCCCTAGTATTATGCTTCCTCTAACCTACTCAGTGGGTCAGATAAGGAAATGTGATATTTTTCACCACCATGACGAAATTAAACTAAAGCTACAAAGAACGTGAGGGTTGTAGCCTGGAGTCTTAGATGAGTAGTTCAGATCTGGCTTTATATTAAATGCAGAAGCGAACAGTCTCTCATGGATGAATCACATTCAATTAGCTACTTCCTATGATAAACTGATTAAAAATTAAGTGGCATCAAATAAGACTGATTTTGCTCTTACATTTAAATAATGCTATAATTACATACTAATCAGATGGTAAATCTTAATTGTACACTTTCCATATGTTTTATTTGCCTGTTCTCCCTCTTCACTTTGTCGTCTTTGTATCAGCATGGAGTATATTTTCAGGCTGCTTTTATGTTTGGCCTAATTGAATATCAAAAGCAGTATATGTGAAACTTCCTGAATTCTATTCTTTAGCCAGTGGCAGCTGTGCTATTAGATGACCTTTACCATTCCCGTAGCACAGAATAATAAAGGGAGGGGGGGAACTGAAGCCCAGCCGTGTTATTGTTAGAGACAGAAATAAATCATATATAATTGCTTCGCTATGAAGGCCAAATCCTGCCGTCCTTCATGCCTGAGTTAGAAATACAGGATTTGGACCTTTGTTTCCTGTGGTTTCCTGGCCACCTTGGACGTGCCCAGAATCCTCACGCTGCCGTTGCGGTGGCTAATTACCATCACGGGGCTCGTGTCGCGTTCAACTGAACTGCAGCCCGGGCTCCATCCCTCCTGCGCGGGCAAGGAGATGGCTCTGGTGCAGGAGAGCCTTTTTGTGAACGTTTGCCTTTAAGAGCCGTTGGCTTCCGTAAGATGACTCTAAAAATTAAGAAAAGCCTTAGATGTTGGATTGCATGGTGGGTTTCCACAGAGTGCTTGTGTTTTGGTTAGCTGTTTGGAACAAGCCTGCTAACTCTTCCTTGAAATAAATAGGTGTTTTGACATATCAGGCATGTAGTATTAACTTTATTCACTCCAGAACTTACTTTATGGTTTTGCCTGCTTTTTAATCATAGATCATGAACACAGTCACAAAAAGAACAAGCGGAAACACTGGAGAAGACAGTGGGCAGAAAGCAGCTTATTATCTGACGTGGAGATGTTGAAACACAGCCTGGAAGTGAATTCGTTTTCTGCCGATAGCAACAAGACTGGGAACATCAGTGAAAAGAAGAGCCACAAACGAACAAAGCGGTTTCTCTCCTACCCTCGGTTTGTGGAAGTGATGGTGGTGGCTGACAGCAGGATGGTCGCCTACCACGGAGCTAATCTACAGCACTATGTCTTAACGTTAATGTCAATAGTGAGTATTCAACTAGGGGTAGTACATGCACCCCCGGCTCATTGTCTAGTGGTCTCCGAGCACCCTTTCTGCTGCGTTCATATGCAATACCATCAGTTTGCCTCAGCCAGGCATGGAGATAATGCTGGGATTAGATTAAAGCTTGGTGAAACTTGGCTGGGGAGCACTGGTTGGAGTCTTCTTCCTTCCCAGGTTCCCACACCTCTCCCTTCCAGCTTTCTGAATCGCAGACAACGTGAGAAATGTCACCGGCCCTTTAGTCCATATGCTGTACTCTTCTTTTTATTTAAGCCCATGTGAAAGAGCAGCTGAATTAAAAAGGTACTTTGGGGACCGTGCCTTCCAAGGGACTCACGCTCGTAGGTTACGCAGTTGCCTGACTTCCCTTGCTGTGGCAAGGAGAAGGAGCCTGTGGTCACCTTGATCCTTAGCATAGTGCTAGGGTTGGCTTTCCAGGCTGAGGACAAGCATTTTAGTAGCTGCTGGTACTAGGATGCAGTAGTCCAGTCCCCAAACAGGCAGCTCCGTAGATGCAGAGTGACTGGAAGTGAGTATCCAGCGTAGCTGTGTCACTGGAGGGATTTTCATCCCATTTGAGGGCAGAAGTGCAGTGAATATGGGGTCTAAAACTGTCCATGTCAAAATGAGGCACTTGAGAGAGTAAGTTGCTTTTGACAGTCTTGGTTGGTGGTCATTGTATCTCAGAGCAGAATGATCCTGTAATTTGGTGAAATGTGTGCTAAAGCAACAGGAAATATTGGGCTTCTGCGATACCAGCGGGTTTGTTTCATTCTAAAATTGTGCTTCTGGCAGGAGGTCTCTCCAAGTAGCATCAGAGCACTGAGTGGGTCAGAAGAGCAGCCTAGGAGAAAAGCAGTTGCAAAATGGAAAACACGCGTGTGTTGTCTTGAATTGTTTCCTTGAATGTTAGCAATAATTCCGAATATTTCTTTTTGAAACAGGTGGCTTCTATCTACAAAGACCCGAGCATTGGAAATTTAATTAATATCGTTATTGTGAAATTGGTCGTGATACATAACGAACAGGTAATGGAAGGGATTTTCTTCACCTTCTGTTTGACAGTGGCATTTGTAGTGAGCATTGCAATGAATAATTAAAATACCTGCTTTCTGCGTGTTGCTTATTAGGATGGTCCTGCAATATCTTACAATGCCCAGACAACATTAAAAAACTTTTGCCAATGGCAGCAATCCCAGAACCACCCTGAAGGAAGTCACCTTCAACATGATACAGCCGTGCTTGTTACCAGGTATGGTGAATATTCGCATGAAAACCGTAGCCGGTTGTTCATCAGAGGCTGTGAGCATGTAACATATCCAGCTATGGGAAATGTTTGGTTTTTGATGTGGGTGTAATGATGTTTGCAACTGTGGGAGCAGTATAACTGTGAGCAGAATTGGGATAATGTGTCCACCAATAGCAGTAGATGCCTTTGAGAGGTTCAGGACCGTCCAAGGTCTGCCCACGGGTTCAACATAAGATGAAAAACTCTGACTGTGGTAGGGAGTTGGTTCAGACTCTGACTGGACAATGTGGCAAACCAGCATGAGAAGGTCCGTTTGAGGACCAAGAACTGCTTTTGGATGTTGTTATTATTTGTGCTTGTACCTTAACTCACTGCTGCATTGAAAATTAATGCGTCAGGTCTGTTCTGCTTTCAGACAGGATATTTGTAGAGCGCACGACAAATGTGATACTTTGGGTAAGGAAAACCTTTTCTTTGTCTTCTAATAACTCTTTTTTTGTAGTGACAATGTTAGTTGCCTGTGCTGAACCGTGGGCAACGTTTCTTTTTCTATTGTAAACCTCTTTGTTCTCTCCTAGGTCTGGCAGAGCTGGGCACAGTCTGTGACCCATACAGGAGCTGTTCAATTAGTGAAGATAACGGACTGAGCACTGCTTTCACAATAGCACATGAACTTGGCCATGTGTATGTTTTATGTAAATACATTTACATTTAAATAGCCCGAGATTTATGCTAGCTAGGGCTTGCCAGCCAGGCTGGGACTTGGTACCTGCTGAGCCTAATTATTTGAGAGGAGATAAATATACTTGGGTAGAAGAGGCACCACTGAGGAAGATTAAGGTGTGGTGTGACTCTGGGAGGTGGTGGGGTGCTCCGGCGCCGATCTGAGAGCAGCAGATCCACACGTTGGGGTGGATGAGTGACAGGGTACCCCAAACGGCACCTAAGCAAGGGAGGAGAGCTGATAAAATGTCCCTTATTACTGCATCTTCTCACAACTACATGTGGACATCAGCAGAATCTGCCCCAGCAGCCATGATCTCCTGGGCAAACCACTGGGACTAGCCAGGATTTTGGCCGGAGCTGGGTGCCTCGGGGAGGACCAGGGCGAGGGGCACAGGTGCGTCTCACCTGGCCTTTGGGACTGAAGTCTTCTCCAAGAGCAGGTCCTCAGCCTGCCGCAGCTCGTCCCACCGCCGCGCGTGCTGCTACTGAAGGCAGGGGTGTGTGAAGGGAGGAATTTACCCGGGTGATCGGGATGTGTAAGTGAGCCTGACCCACCTCCTGAACTATTTCACGAGGGAAAATCTCATGCTGCTGCACATCCCCCGAAGAGATGCTGTCATTCAAGACGCACCTCCTCCAGTGGAAATTTCTTTTAACTGATTTTGCCTTTTTTTGAGAGTGGTAGTGAGACAAATCCTCTTCGATCACATAGGCCTTCAGCCCCCAGCCACAGCTCTTAGACAGCTGGTTCAGTCCCAAACCACCTCGCGCCTGGTTTGCAGTGGAGATCTGTAGCTGTGGGATGGATGAGTACTTGGGAACAGATCCCTCATTGTTTTAGCCTCCCTTTTTCTTCACGGAGAGCTGGCCGAGACGGTCTATTTTTAACCACGGTAGTATTTGTTTAAATGAGATTTCCTGACAGAAAGTCCCCGAAGGTTTGGAGTTCCCCACACCTAACCTGTGGCTAATTCCTTCGCTAATGCTGCCCCAGAGCTGCCGGAGGGGTTAGCGGCGCTCCCGAGCGGGAAATACCTCTTTGCTCTTTTACAGGGAGCAGAGTGAGAAGGTGGTTCACTGGAGGTAATCTTAATGGGATATAAACTTCCCAGCCTTCGAACGCAGGATCACACCGGGTCATTTCCCCTTCTCCACTTCAAACAGCAAAGCGCTTTAAGCCGTTCTGTCTCCGTTAGTGTATTTGCCGCATTCTTCAATATGTCATGTGCTGCAAACTTCGCGTGGGTTTCTGCTGATATTGATGCTTGGTGGCATTTTGTAAACCTACCACATAAAGTATAGGAGCCAAGTCTATCCCGGGTGCAACCCTACTTAGGCAACAGCGTGAGGGATCAGCGTGGCCCAAGGCGTTCAACTGAACCAGAAGACCTTTTGCAGCCAACGTAGGGTGCTGCCAATGTACACGAGGGACTTTGGGCACCGGTGGTCGGTGGGCTCAAGTCATTCATCTCCTTCAGAAACTTAGTCCCCGAGATCAATTCTTGGCTCTTTGGCTCAATTCCCGAGAATTTGCCATTATGATGAAGGGGGGGCCAAACTCCAGCCTGCCTGTGGGAACGCAACTGTCAGCTGAAAAGGAAACTGCAGCTGAAATTGCGTCTTACTCCAGGCTCCCTCAAGGACTTGTCTGGCTAAATACATGCAGTCACGGTATGGAGATCTTACCGGGTGCTGTGTAGCTTTTTGCAGACAAGTGCTAGGAACCCCATTGGAGCAATGCTTGCTGACACTTATGAATACGTGGACGTTAATACTTCTATTCTGTAATATCTGCCAGTAGCATATCTAGGAAAAATTCTTGGGTTTGCTTACATTTAGTTCACACTGTTGCTCTTGCTGTGCCAAATACTTGACATTTGCCACTTAACTGACTGCTTTTCGCTGCTGTTTTTCTCTTAGATTTAACATGCCACATGATGACAATCATAAGTGCAAAGAAGACGGAGGTAAAAATCAACAGCATGTCATGGCACCAACACTGAACTTCTACACCAATCCCTGGATGTGGTCAAAATGCAGTAGGAAATACATCACTGAATTTCTGGAGTAAGGCCTTGCATATGCATGTTGTTAGGCTGTTTTTACACGTGCGTGCATCCCATGGGGTTCATCAGTTAATCTGAGGTCCTAGTGTGCCACCTTTGGGGGAAATCAGAGGGATTTGTGTGTGCACGCATCCTTTACGTAAAGCAGGAATGCACCCCTGGCATCCAGTGCCTGCCAGTTCAGCCTCATGATAAGCTGGCAAGGACCGGCCTCTCTATGGGGAGCAATAAGTCTTCCCCCATGGATATTGCTTTTAAGGAATGTGCGTTCTCCTTGAACCTGAAGAGAGAGCTTTCCAAGCCCGGTGGCCCAGATACGGAGCCGTGTTTTAGGAGGCAGATTGAATCTGCCTTTCTGCTCCACAGGTCAAGATAAAGCCCTGGCACTAGTCCGTGGTGGGAACGCTGCTCCAGGAGCCCGCGGGTCAGTTTGATGCACAGTGGTCACCCGTTTTGCTGTGATGCCTTCCCATGTGTTGTGATGGGGACGGGAACGAGAGCCACGATGGCGTGCTGGCAAATCCAGGAGCTCGGTCCCTCAGGCAGTTCTTCTGCTCATCAATGATTTTTCTTTCTAAATACGTCGCAGCGCTTGCTCAGCAATTAAACGCAGGTCGTGCACACTCAGAAACGCTTTTGCCAGGGTAGCGGACTGCACTGTGGTGGATGGTCATTAGCACAGCACCGGCGTGGCAGTGAACGGGTGACGCACCCTCCTGTGCTCGAGTCGGCAGTAGCTGTTGTAGTGCTTGCTAAATACCTAAATACGGCAAATGTGGTGTGCCTCTGCCCTAAGGCTAATTCAGATAAACACCAATGGGTTCTAGTCTCATTGCCTCCTGTCTAACACCGTTTTTTCCCGTTTGTGTTGTAGCACTGGTTATGGGGAGTGTTTGCTTGATGAACCTTCATCAAGAACTTACACGTTGCCTCAGCAGCTCCCCGGGCTGATTTATGATGTCAACAAACAATGTGAGTTAATTTTTGGACCCGGATCTCAAGTGTGCCCGTATATGGTAAGTGAAATTCCACGCCTTGGTTTTCCTGGTGTTGCCAGAGCAAAATAAGACCTGGGGTTGGATGAATGGGAAGCTCACAAGCCATCAAATTGCTGTCAAGCTTGTGAGTTAATGATAAATCCGAAGGGGGTAATTTCATAAAGGGTCATCTACCTGGTACGGCATGTGGCACATATTTATTTAACATTTGGATCTTTTCAATAACTTCAGCAGATGCAGTGTCGGCGACTTTGGTGTATTAACATCGATGGCGCGCACAAGGGATGTCGTACCCAACACACACCTTGGGCTGATGGGACAGAATGTGAGCCTGGAAAGGTCTGTAATACCTGGTGGTTTGTGCCTCGTAGCTATGTTTCCTAGGGCTCAAGCTAAGCATGTTGGTCAAAATCATCCTGTCCCAATGGCCAGTTGTATTGAGCACAGCTTCTGACTGCAAGGGTGGAAGCTCAAAACAGCTCTGTGTGTCTTACGCCTGGTGTGCATGGGTCAACTCTACCGCAGATAATGTGATTAAAATCGATTGCTTGGCATAACGTTGTTTAAAGCAGGTATTCCTTCTGGAGCGCTCATCTTTTTAAATTAATGCCCTTGAGTGAACTCTTGAGCAAAACTTTTGCAAAGCTTCCCTAAGCTTTTATTAGAGATTTCCTATGTGATGCGAGTAATTAGTGATTTAGCGTAACATAAACTTGCCAACTGGCTTCTCATCTCGACGACTTCAGAGTAAAATATAGAACTGGTTGACATTTTCTGTATGGAACATTTTTGGCAGTAATTCATAGAAACTTTCAATTTCCATGTGCAATGTTAGTTTCCAGATAGCACTGTGGTTTCTAGAATAAGTATTTAGTTTTTATTCTCCAGATCTGGAGAAAAACAGTTGAGAGGATTTTCCTTTTTCTTTTATTGAGATACTGAAAAAATGCTAATTAGTTTTCATCATTTTTGTCTGTACAAATATATTCTCCATCTGGGTCTATTTAAAAAAAGTGTGATATTATTCTACAAGGTATAGCTTAAAATTTGTTTTTCTGGCTGTTAATGATCAACAGTTAAGATTTTCTTTAGAAAGAGTTAACATTTTAATTCACAGTCTTTCAGATGTATTTTAATTAAAATATCTGGATGCTATTTTAGATATAATTTTCCATACAGGCTGTGGATCTCCTTAGTAATTAACCTTCTGTTGCATGTGTCTGAAAAGTCAATTGTTCAACGACACTTGACTGATTTCCTTGAAGACAATGGACATACTGTATCAATTTGCCTTCCTTTCTTAGGGAATAGAGCAGTCAACACATTTGTTTTTATTGTTGAGAATGTGCATTAGAGATGTGGTTGGAAATCCTATTCCTATGCTACTCCCTGGAGCCAGTGGTGCACCAGTATTTAATGTTTTTATGTAAAATCCCCCCATTTTTGAGACTCAGGATAAAACTTAGGCAGCTGTGGAGTCCCTGTGTCTTGAGACCTTGTGTCTTCAACTTCTCTGTTGGTGAGCTTGGGGTCTGCTCACCGCTGGAAGCTCAGAAATAACTATTTTCTTGAAATTCCCAAGATCTGGGCTGCAGGTTTTTTTCCGACAAACCTGTTGTTACCCTTGGATGTGCCCAGAGTGACGTGCAAACAACTGCAATTGAGCAGATTAGCACCTCCTTAGAGTTACCCCGGGTCAGCCGAGAGGCAGTGTCCAGCTGTACGGCTCTTAATAAACACTGTGTAAGCAAAAACATTCCAGTCCACAAATTTAGACAATTTGACAAGTTTAGACAAATTAGACAAGTGTGACCTGAACTTCTCAGCTGAGAGCAGATGGGCTCTTAGGAAAACCTAATGCAGTCCAATCGTGTTCAACCATTTGAATGTACTCTCACAAAAAGGCTTTACGGAGTAATTCTTGTATCTATGTGTTGGTCTAAATCAAGCTTAAGGTTTGGATCATTATAAACTCTCTCTTCCTCAGTGTTTACTTGGGCTCGTAAAGTGCTGAGGTGCGAGTCTGGAGTGCTTTTCTTTGGAATAAATCACTATTTCGGTACTCTGCTGAGGCCAGGAGCCCCATCAAACTGCTGCTTGCTGACTAATGCCTTGCCTCAAGTCTGCATGTTTAAAACCTGTGATATACGGGTTGGCAGATGGAGAAAATACCGTGCCATTTTTTATGGAGTTATCTTTGGAAACGAGGAAGCCTGAATAGCTAAAAAAAAATTTCTAGCTAAAACTACTGGGATGTAGATTTAAGCAGGCTCTAAATTTATTCTTAAATCAAGGACGCTAAAACAACATGGGAGTATTATCTTATGCATATTTTGCATGTGAGGACACTGAATTTGATATTGCTAAATCAAGTAATAAGCCCAGCCCAGAGTTTGGCCTTTGCTGGGCGAGCACCAGTCGTGATGGTTTACAGTGTTTCACAGCACCAGTGCATTGTCGGGTGGAAGTAAATCACTGAAAGAAAATAAAGAGGGTTGTAAACTTGGGCCTCCATCTCTTGTGGTTTTCAGGGTTGTTTAAAGAATGATAAAAGAAGAGTAGGCGAATAGCGATCATTTCTGTCTTCTGCCGTATGGCAGCAGGTAGCGTATGTGTTATGCATGCATGAAGCTTCACAGCACTTGTCTGCCCCCTGCTAATCTATTCAGCCAAAGTCAGCCCAAGGATGGGAGCTGGATTTGGTGAATTATCTGGGACTCCAGTGGCAAGACAAAGGAAAGGAAAGTCTGTTGTAGCGTCTCCCATCCCTGCCATGGCTCTCCTGCTCGACTGTGTGTCTAAGTTATTTTGAATTTGCTCCAGACAAAAACTCTTTTATTCTCTTCATTCTCTGATCTGTAAGCTCATAGGAAAGAGAACCCTGGCAGGCTTTTTAGTTTTTCTGTTGTAACTCAACATAGAAATTATTTTTAAAATAGAAAAGGCATGAAGGTTGCACAGCCAGACTATTCACAGTGTGGTTCCAAGAAACACCATTGCGTTTCCATAAGATAATCTTGCTGCTTATTTAAAACAGCTGCTCTTTTTTTTTTTTTTCCCCCCTTTGATTTACCATCAACTCATACCCCCCAATTTTTAATAAAATCAAGGGATGTAGGTGATTTCCTGGTTAATTCTCAACCATTGGATGGGAGACATATAGGTCACGTCACGGTCTGTTAGCTGTGTGTACATTCACTGGTTAGCTATTCGGTCGTCTTCTCTGGGTCAGTGGTGCCAAGCATGACTGTGGTTATATATTTAGCTGTGAGTATCAACATCGCTGCGAGAAGTTCTCCACCAGGACAGCACCGTTGGATTAGCGTCGTGTTTTTGTACGTTGATGATGGCTGTCGGACTTCTTTGTCCCTGTACAGGACTAGCATAGGGGTCCCTATCCTACAGGTTTTCAACGCTGTAAATGCCAGGAGGAGTTGTGCATCATAAGGGTTTGTCCTTCAGCAAAGAAACAGTCATTTCAGCTTATTTTATTCCTGTTCTTTACTGTAGCAAGTATTTTTCAGCCAGTTTCTATCCAGGGAATCAAATCTTCAGATGAAAGCAAATTTAGGGCACATTGCAGCCTAGAGACCATGCTCATCTCTGAGCAAACACCACATTTAGGACCCAAGCTACAAGTTGTTCGGCTGTCCTGTAAACCATGCCCATAGGCAAATGCGCCTGAGGTCAGCTTTCTTCATCGGCAAAGCAATGTGGCAAGCCGGCCATCGTGGGCAAAAGGTGATAAACATGCTGCAGAGCCAGTCTCCTATGGGCTGGGTGCACAACCCCCACGACAGTTTGATTTTGCTCTGTTTTCCTAGATAGGTTTCTCTAAGGTGGTTCATAAGGATGTCTAAAAAAGGGGGATGAGCTCATGGTGTGTCTTGACACAACCTTGTTCCACTATTAGTGAAAGGGCTTGAAAAATGCAGTACATCAATAAATTCAATGCCATTCCCGTAAAGATCATCAGGTGTTTTCCTGCCTGAACAGCATCTGGTGCAGAGAAATATTGCAAGGGAGTATATTAATGATGCGCTGCATGTTTTCTTCTTTAAGTCTGTAACCTCTTCTAATCTGTGAGCAATCAGCAATGTTTGAGCTTCCTATAATTGCAAAGATTTAGGCATCTGCCAGCAGATGAGCACGTCTCTGGGTTTAAATCTGCTTTAGCGAGTAGTGTTCAGTGAGAAGGACGCCCTGCTCTCATGGGTCTTGGGGACACTTTTCCATCCACTCCCATGGGGCCAGAAGAAGGCGACTCTCCCCTGGATCTCACCTCTCCAGAAGTCTGTGTAGTCGAACTAGCAAACATACCCCAAAGGGACGCAATTTATACCATAAAAATGGGGGATGGGGACTTGCCAAGATACTTTAAGCCAGTTTTCCAAACAAAAGAAAACAAGAGTTATAGCTGGAAAACAAAAGTGTAGGCCAGGCCTTGGCATGCCTCTTGTTATGGCTGAGTGAAAAAAAAAAAAAACCCCGAACTTTGGATTGAGGAATTCATTTTTCTATTTTATTTGCCCTTTGGATTTGGAAGTTTCTTTTCCTGCTTTGTTCAGCTGTGGGGAGGTTTGAGTTTTCCCCTGGTGTTTTCCCCATTGCCTGTCTCCTCCTCTGACACAGCGCGGTTCCCGCTGCTCTCCAGGAAATCAGATAAGCCGCTTTTTGAAAAGCCAGCGCCGCCAGCCTTGCCGTGCTGTTCGGCACCAGTAAACAAGGAATATTCATTGCTTGCTGTTGTCTTCAGTCTTCTTCCCGTAAATCACTCCCACGGATGCCATGTAAGGGTGCAGAGAGGAAAAAAATACGGGGGTGACAGACAAAAAGTAGAGAAGTTCAATTTTATTTGATTGCAAAATCTTTGCTGCGTTTTGCGAGGGGTGGTTGAGAAATAAATAAGCATGGGTGTTGGCGTTCGGGCCGGTTGCTGGCGGTCGGCTCGTAATGCAAAAGCAAAGCAAACCCACCTTTCCCACCTCTCTCCTTCGCACACAGCACTGCCGATTCGGGATGTGCGTGCCCAAAGAGCGAGAGGCACCGGTGATAGACGGAGCGTGGGGGACGTGGAGCCCTTTCGGGACCTGCTCGAGAACCTGCGGTGGCGGCATAAAGACAGCGATACGAGAGTGCAACAGGCCCGAGTAAGTGCACGGAGGGGAAGCGCCGGTGGGTGAAATGGGGGAAAGCAGCTGGATTGCCCAAATGGGCTGAAATCCCCTTCGGTTGTCCTCAGCCCATGTGTGCCCCGGGGACGGGTGGCTTTGCCGGGCACGGATGAGGTGGCACGGGAACCCAGGAGGAGCCGGTCACGGGTTTGGTTTGTGGGTAAAGTGCACTAAAAAGGGATCCCTTTGATGGAGAGAGAACGAAAAAGCTGGTATCTGCGTGGGTTTATTGCCTTCTGTTTTCCTGGGAAGGCACAGCTGGGGTCCCACTTCCAAAGGTGTTTTTCTTCCTCCAAAGCTGTGGATCAGAAAGGAGGAGGAAGGGAAGGAGCCATGTTTTTATCCATTTTTCACTATTTTACCCCTGCTTTGGCCGCTTTTGCAGGCCAGATCCTTTATACAGTTTTCTACCATTTTACTCCTGCTTTGGCTGGTTTTGCAGCTTTTGGCTGCTTTTGCAGCTGATCCTTTATACAGTTACATGTCAGCTGGTGCAGACTAGCCAAACCTCAGCAGAAATCTGTGCCCCATTAAAAAGCGGCACTCAAAAATGTTTGCCGTCAGCCCGGAATGCAAAACCCTGCACCCTTTGAAATGGCAGGGAATTTTGCCGTGGGCTTCAAGGAGACAAATGTGTGGCTGGCGAAATATTAGTAATAGGTTGAGCAACTGGTATGAAAACAGCCTGTTTACACAATTTGTGAACCGTGCTGGTTTCTGTTTAACTGCCTCCTTTCAGCCCACGAGAGCAAGGAGAGGTGGGCAGGATGCTTTCTGGGCTCTCATTTGGGACTGAGGCACAGAAAGGAGAGGGGTCTGCGGAGCTGGTTGGACTGAGGGGTCTTAAAAAGGTTGAGCAGGTTCGTGCCGCTTTCTTATCATTGGTGCTGGCTTATTGCTAAGGAAATTGCCATTAGTGATGCACCAGTGACAGTTTCATCACTGCTAATGGGAGAAGGGAGAGCTTGTACCAGCAGCACCGGTGGTGAAGTGACGGGAGAGGCTGGCTCGGCGCGGCTGGGCGAGTGTCAAAAGAGAAGAGAAGGGCTGAGGCTAAGGGAGTTGGACACCAGCACATTAATTAAAACGATGCTGAGAAACACACAAGCGCAAAGGAGTTCTCGTCTGGCTGTGCTGAGTCAGCACACGCCATATGGTCTTCCTGTAGCCATGGAGACACAAAAATAAAATATCTTTCCACATGCAAAAATAGCTATGCTGCCAAACCTTTGGATGCTGTCAGTGAGAAGTATTCCCATCTTCTGGAGAGGCATCTGTTTGGACTGATAGCTTTTTGTGACAGAAAATCTCTTTTATCCTAAAGGCTAGTCAAGGTATTTTAAATTCCATCTTCTCTTATAGCTTGTGTTTTGTATCTTGGTGTTTCATGAGGCGTATTGCTTTGGCCGGGATTTGCAAAAGCACCTAAATACGCTCGGCACCAAGATGCCGGTCAAATCCCTGGGTGCTTATGATTAATAACGGTTATTTCCAAGGCCCCCTTTCGAGAGCCATGTAGCTGGCACTGGCCTCTTCTCCAACCCCTCACGCAGTCTCTGCGAGGAGTTGTCTCTCCTAGCACCGTGCACGGAGCTTTACATCAGGTCTCTGGTTTTGTCCCTGTAATTTGACATCGTAGCGTGGGCTCCCACCACCTGCATCCCCATTATCGTGGGGCTGCTGAGACCATACAAGTGGATGAAACACCGCTGGGTACTCTCCCGCCTCTCCCGCTTTTCAAAGTACTTTGAAAGTATACAGAGTTTCTCCTCTGTTGTAGAAGGCAGCAAAACCAACCCAGATACCTTGAGTAAGGTCTGAAATAGTTTCCAGTAAGGCTTTTCTCTTCAGAGATGGTTTAGCTTTTTCTGTATATGAGGATCTGGGGTGGGATCTTGCATGGCAATAAAATACTGTATTACATCTGGCATTGCAAATGACACACACCCCCCCACCCCCCTCCCATGGTACAGAAAATAAGGCTGCAGCTCCTGCCTCTAATGCGCTCTGACACATACATGGATGAGTATCTCGCAGGGCTGTAGGAAGAGCTGTAAGCCTCTGAAATGGTCGCAGACTGTGTTTTGACATACACTGAAGGAATGTATTAGCTAACCAGACCAGACCCTTCCAACCAAGATTGCCCACTTGGGAATTCGAGGCTGGCTGGTACAGACAAAGCCCACGGCTGCGGCGCGTCACGTAGAGGGTCTGTGGTGCAAGCCCTGGTTTTCAAAGCAAGGCATAGCTGCAGAATTACAGGGAAAAGGCATATTTCATAAGATGTCAATACCAGGAGCCCTGTTTTCAGGAATAGCTTTCTGGATGGGCGAGTGTTATCTCTGGATGCGAGTTGGATCGCGTCTGCATTTTGGTGCATCGCAAAAGTATCCACCTGTGCTGAAAGCTGTCTGAGCTTCCCGTGCGAACACATCTATACATAACTGTGCTGGCCACCGGCAGCACACCTCCCAGTTCCCATCCCAGGGCTTCCTGGGATGCTGCGAAGAAGATCTCAAACTGATCCGTGCGCGTGAGAGCTTCACGGATTTTTCCTGCAGTCGCTGCGTGAGCACAGCCACATAGGCAGACGTGCAGACGAGCGCGTGTGCCCTGCAGTTAATCCTCCAGGGGCTTTTCGTTGTGGCAGAGTGGCTGCCCGTGGGGCTGAGCACGTGCAAAGCACCCCCGAAACAGCGCTTCTTGGTGAGGTACCTGTACCCGGTGCTTCTGGACCGCTTGAGGGTTGGGTGCTGCCTCAAGGTCTGCAAGGGAAAATGTTCAAGGTTAGGAATTGCAGATGATGCGTTAAGCATTGCCTATTTAAGACCTGTCGGGGTGGGAGCGGGGATAAGACCCTACCGTTCCCCAGGCCTGGCTGCTGTGTCCTGGGAGTTGCTGGTGTGCTGGGAGGAACGCGGCGAAGCCGGGGTGTGCGCAGGAGCTTGTAAGGGGAGTGATGCTAGATCGAGAGTGGGTCTGCGCCGGCTGATATTTGATCAACTAGAGGATTCGGAGAGAAGGGAAATTGAGGCAGAACAAGGGGGTTCCTATGCAAGCACTGCTTTCCCTTCTGTCTCTGTGGTACATTGTCGATGATTATCCATAAAAATATTACATAGTGGGAAGTATCCCGTATTTCTTTGTGACACTGAGAATCGATGTTATATGAGGCCAACTTATTTTTCAGGGTCAGCTCTTTCTGTTTACTCAGACTCTGTGAAAAGCAATGCTGGTTTAAAAACACCCTAAAACTGTCAGGGTGGTTTGGGGCTGTTTTGAAATGTCAGAAGCATGAGTGTGCTTCAGCCCCAAACGCTGGCTGTGGGGAGATTTACTGCCACAGTTACAAAGCTGACAGTTTGCAACACGATGGCAAGTTTTAGCATCCTTCAGTTTGTGGTGCGTCCATGTGTTCAATATTGTTTCAATCTCACGGGTCATGTCTATAGAAAAGGAAACTATACAGTAGCTTGGGATCTTTGAATTTTGTTAGACGTACCCTTTAAAAAAAAAAAAGTCTCCTGCATGTTCTTCTTAACTAACTTAATATTTAGAAGTCTCATTTTAATTAAATTGATTTATACTGGAAGCAATGCGGTTACCATAAAAATGTTGTAATTGCAATTTTTTTTAAAGAAATGCCCTGTTAGAGGTTTGCATAATTTAGAGCCTTTGTCAAACCACAGCAGTCCTGCTGCGGCGTAAATGCTTTTGAAATGAAAATGATGAATCCTGTGAACTCCCCCATGAATACTTCGGACTCACCGATGTCTGCAGTGTGCTGCTGCCACAGCTAAGAAGTTTCCCCATGTGCTGTGTAGGTACATGGTCGAGATGTCCCTTTGTAGCTGGAGGTAGATAACGTGCCTGCATGGGAATAGTCCACGGGATGGGCTCCGGCAGTGGGAAACCCCCAGGAATCACCATCGTGCCTGCGAGGCAGGAGGAGCTCAGGATGCATCCACAGGGACTGCTGCGCTGGGCTGTCTCTGGAGCAGTCCCAAGTGTAATCAGTTAAATTATTTCGAGTTGTTTGTCATACCAAGGTGGAGAATAGACTAAATCGGTAGAAATGGGGTTTAGGCTTGCTCCACTAGGAACCGGTGTAAAATCAGTCTGCAAAGAGGAATCTGCGCTGGGCGCTGGACGGTTGCTTGGGCTTTTTATCACTGGTACTTGCTTAATTGCAAGTGCCAGAAACCTTTGCAAGCGACACATGTTTAGTTTCCAGATGGCACGTGAGAGCTGCCCTCGGAGCAGGTAGAGCTGATGTTACCAGCTATTGCTCTGGGCTGTGCCTAAAGACAAATCATACCCCTCGGCTTTTAGGATAGGATTTGAGGGGTCTGCACCACAGCAATGCGTATCTCGGTGAGGAGAGGCTGCCGGCAGGAAAAATCCCCTGTGTGTAGCCGGTGGTGCTCTGCATCTCGCCCGCGGCTGCTGGAGGAGGTAACTCCTTCTGCCAGACGTGTGAACATCCCTAGTATGGTGCTGATGGGGTGGTGGGAAGTCTGCCTGCCCTTTGCCACTTTGCAGGTAATCTTTTGGCAGGTGCAAGCTGCTCTGTGCCTCTGTCTCCCCACTTATTTCACTCTGCTACTTGAGTGACAAATAGTTTTCAAACGTAAGAGTGCAGAATTTTCATTTGTGGGAGAAAAGGCACTGCTGGGCTTCCTAAGTGGTTGATGTGTCGAGATGCTAAAAAAAAAAAGTGTTCAGGAGTAGGGACTTGTTTGACTCGCTGTCTGTAGAGACCTTTGTACGTGTGTAGAGGATTTCCGCCTCTGTTACATTAGGAGACGCTGACTGCATGCGATGTGGAGAACTTATGGTGGGCACCTCCATGCTAAGGGCAGGGGTGGTTCCCGTTTATCACTTGTTGGTTCACGTTTTGGAGGGTCTCCAAGTGTGCAAAGTGGCTTCCTTCCCGAGGAGGCTCAAAGGGAATAGGGGCTCTGCCAGCATCCCTGGGGTGCCGATGGGCATCGGGTCCTGGGGCGAGGCAGAGCCGATCCTGAAGAAAATCCCCGAAAGGCAGGAGGTGCGGGTGCCAGGACTTCAGCGCCTGGCGAGTCCCTTTTCTGACCTGCCCTTCTTGCTGGCGCAGGCACTTTTTTTGTTCAGGGGTTGGGTCGAAGATGTAGGTTTAGCGGTTATTTTGCAGAATAGGCTGGAGCTGGGCACGGATGTTGTCCTGAGCTTCAAGGGCCGCTCTCTGCCTCTGTACACGTGCCCTGGCACAGCACCATCAGGACACGGTGGCTCTGGCTGCTCAGGATGCTCTTGCCCTCCGCTGACTCCTCTGAAATGGTCTATTAAAGGGAGAGTCTGGGGCTAACCTCAGCCAGTGGAGGCTTTCCCATGCTGATGGCTGAGATCCATTAAGGTTAACTTCGTCTCCCTCGAGTTGCCGGTCTTAACTGGTATAATTTTTCCTTTTTGGAAAATTACAGCTTTGCCCAAGTTGACCCTGGCAACATTTCATCCAGATTGCAATATCTTTCCTTCTGTAACATCAGGCAAAAGCAAAGCTGCTTGGGTGGTACTGCAGTTTTTATTAGGCATGTTAATAGTGGTAGCTTGTGGAAGCTTCCACCATGCCCTCCCAATTTCATTTGAAGTTTCAGGAGAGAGCAGCGGAGATGGTGGGGGTTTGATTGGAACATTTAAAGCACGGTGCATCCTTTTTTATTTTACTGTTATGATTCATTATATACATAGAAGGCTGCACATAGATGGGTATATGAAACCTTACCTGAGTTCCTAGAAGAAGTGTCCTTTGAATAGACAGTAAATAGGATAGCTTGTATCCCAAGGGTATTTTTCCTTGCAGCATTACTATAGCTGAAAATGAGTCCTCACCAGAAAAGTGCCTTCAGCTGGGCTCTTTCAGTGCTGTCCACGTGCAGCTCGCTCCCGCACCACTGCTGAGAGTGGCTGGAGTGGGAGAGGCTTTTTTGGTCCCCAAAGTGAACTGTTACCTGGGAAAGGGTCCATCTATATACGAGGACAAAAACAGTTTTATGACTACAGCCCTGAATCTGGGAGTCAGGAAATTCAAAATGACAATTTCTCCTAGGCTTATCCGATGGCTTTTATATGGCTTGGATGATATCGGTGTCCCCCATTTATACCACAGTCATCCCACTATAAAATGGGGGTAAACTATTTATTGGCCATCTTTGGTGCTTTCTGGAATACATGGAGATAAAGTTGTTTCGAAGTGTCTAGCATTACCATTTCTACCATCTGGGGCCAGAAATCCTGGAGGACTAAGTGCTGCTTGGCCTTTCAGCCTCTGCAGGGAAACCCTTTCTCCTTTCTGCTGTGAAGTTTAGTTATTTGCAACCCAGTAGATCAGATGCAAACTCTCAGCCACCAAATCCATAGGACCGATGGGGTTGTAGAGGGATGGTCCCTTATGGGATCCCTCAGCGTGAAACTAAATCCGCCGGTGGGGAGGAAGAAGTTGTTCTTCCTCTCTGGCTTCTCTCACGACCGCTGCGTTCAACAGAGAGCAAATATTCCCTTTTTCATCCCTTTTGAGCATCGCATATATGGTCTTTTTTATTAGACACCTGCAGCCTGGGATATTAATTAAAAGACATGCATAGATGTAGACAGAGCCATCAAAATGGTGTTGCGAATACCGACTGTGCTGAACAGGTTGCAGAACCGCAATTACATCTCGTTTCCAGCTCGATCCCAGGCAGCTTCTCTTTCTTGTTTTTGCAGGCCTAAAAACGGTGGGAAATACTGCGTGGGTCGTCGCATGAAGTTTAAATCCTGCAATACCGAACCGTGCTCGAAGCTGAAGAAGGATTTTCGGGATGAGCAGTGCGCCGACTTCGATGGGAAGCACTTCAACATCAACGGGCTGCCCACCAACGTGCGCTGGGTTCCCAAATACAGCGGCAGTAAGTGGGGGGGGACACGGGACGACGGATGCGGATCCTGCCTCCTGCATCACCACGTCGGGGTGATGGCATTCAGATAAATGTGCTTCTGGTTTTCCTCCCTCCCATGCCCAGTCCTGATGAAGGATCGGTGCAAGTTGTTCTGCCGAGTGGCTGGAAATACGGCGTATTACCAGCTGCGGGATCGCGTCATCGACGGGACGCCCTGCGGCCCCGACACTAATGACATCTGCGTGCAGGGCCTTTGCCGGGTAAGTATTTTTCCCTTCTCTTTAGCGAGGGCGATTGCCGTTTTGCGTTGGCAGGATGGTCCTTCTGCACCTCGCTCCAGCCGGTCGTTGGCGTGCCCTCTTCATTTGGGGGCCGCCGGCAGCATCCGCGAGCCCCGGCCGGTCGGGAGCTTGTGCCAACCTCCAGGTTTGCAGAAGAGTCGTGCGTGGAGGGTGTCTGTACGTCTGCCCTAAGTTACTGAGGGCTGTGGAGGTCCGAGCAGGAATCCAAAGGATGCTCCCTTCTGCGTTCTGCCCTGGTTCTTCCCGGTCAGACTCCGGAGCACTTTATATTTCCATTCACAATTATTTTTGATGCTTTTCTCTATGGGAACAATTGATGCAAGAAGTTTTCTTTAGCGAAAGCATCACCTGGTGCAAATGGCAGTTCTGATTCTTGCTTTGTAAAAAAAGCCTTTTGTTTGAAAATGGTGTGGGATGGCCACACTGTAAATCAGCAGAAAAATGTAGGGAAGCAAAACGATTTGTCTCACAGCAGCCTTTTGCATACACAGCTTTTGTGTGCCTTAATTGGGAGGTTTGTAAATGCTGTTCTAGTCTGTATTTGCTCAATCTAGTTTTTTCAATTTTTCTCCTAAAGCAAGCCGGATGCGATCATGTGCTGAATTCAAAAGCAAGAAGAGATAAATGTGGTGTTTGTGGTGGGGACAATTCTTCATGCAAAACTGTTGCAGGCACATTTAACACGGTGCATTATGGTAAGAATCTGTTGCTAAAAACTTTATAGTGAAAAATGTGGGTCTATAAAAGCCATTACCACAACTTAATCTACAAAAACACTGATGTAAAATGCAAAATCCTTCTAGCTGTAGCATATTCCATTTTATAACTATTTATGCTATCCCTAAATGAAAAGCATCGGCTTGTGTAATGTGAGGTAATTTTGCTCATTTCCCTTCCCCCCGTAAAAAGCAAATGAAATTTCTGTGTAATAGCCTTGACTTTCCGTTAAATCTTTTCTAGGCTATAACGTTGTGGTCCGCATCCCAGCTGGTGCAACTAATATTGATGTGCGTCAGCACAGTTACTCAGGGAAACCAGAGGATGACAACTACCTGGGTGAGTTGCAGTCCTTGTTTCAGTCCAGAAATCTGCTTTATTGTCTGGTTGTGGTGACATATCTACTGGCTGCTCTCTGCTAGGGAGGATGAAGGGTTCATTTAAGGGAGATGTTTTCTTAAGGAGAATTTCTCTCGTATGTCTACCAAACATTCAGCCTTATCTTGTTCCTTCTTTTTGTTCATGCCTGCCTTGATGCAAACTTTGGGAGGTTCACAGATTATAAGAAATACCCCCTTGGAGTGTCTCTGGGGCTGGGAAGGACTATCGAGCCTGGGCTGTGGGTGGGAGCTGAGGCACAAAGCTGAGAACCAAACAGGCTTCTGAGTTCTGCTGGAGTCTCCTCGTCACAACGTAACACGTCTCTGCTGTCACTGTTCCTTGGCTGGAGAGTAAATATGCCATACCCTGAAAGACGTGTGTACAAGCAAATCCAAAGAGAAGTTATTTTCTATTCCTCTCAGAATAATAATCCTGATTTCACTTAGGCTGAGCCCTTCTTGTCCCTGTCTGACAGTGATATGTAACTGTAAAGAAATACCCTGCACCAAAGCCATTGGTTTGATTTAAACCTAACAATAACTTGGCCTTTGGCTGTCAGACATTCATAGTCACTGTTTTCTCTAATCTGTGGGTATGTTTCTAGAGGCAGATGAAGACGCTTGTGGTGCGGTGTTAGACCAGTCTGCTGCATGCACGTATGCTTTTAGCACGGCCATGTGTCTCTTTCCCACCATGCTGATCAGTAATTCATCCCGTAGAGAGTTCTGTTTGGGTTCAATAGCAGAGATAACACAAACGCACGTTAGGAGTGATGTTACGCCTGCCAGTCTGTCGTGGTTTAACCCCAGCCAGCAACTAGGCACCACGCAGCCGCTCGCTCGCTCCCCCTGCACCCAGTGGGATGGGGGAGAGAATCAGGAAAAAAAGTAAAACTTGTCGGTTGAAATTAGAACAGTTTAATAAGACAGAAAGGAAGAAATTAATAATGATAATAACAAAAATAATAAGATGACAATAATAAAAGAATTGGAATATACAAAACAAGTGATGCACAGTGCATTTGCTCACCACTTGCCGACCGATGCCCAGTTAGTTCCCAAGCAGCAATCCACCTCCCCAGCCAACTACCCCAGCTTATATACTGGGCATGACATCACACGGTATGGAATACCCCTTTGGCCAGTCTGGGTCAGCTGTCCTGGCTGTGTCCCCTCCCAACTTCTTGTGCCCCTCCAGCCTTCTTGCTGGCTGGGCAGGAGAAGCTGAAAAATCCTCGACTTGGTATAAACACTACTTAGTAACAACCGAAAACATCAGTGTGTTACCAACATCATTCTCATACTAAATCCAGAACATAACACTATACCAGCTACTAGAAAGAAAATTAACCCTATCCCAGCCAAAACCAGGACACAGTTGAAGGCTGGTTTTGCCATTAAGCCCTGTTTAGGTCTCTCAGAGTCTCTCTGGGCCGCTGATGGAGCAGGGACTCGGGCTGTGGCCCCTTGCAGTCCCAGGGGGATGGCTGCTCTCCCGGCTCTGTTCCTCCTCTTTTGCACGCCCCGTGCCTGGCACTGCCCGCTGTGCTCCAGTAGCACGGGGTCCCTTATTTACATGTCTGAGCAGGGCATTTCGTTTCGTTTCATCTCACAAAATCACTGTGGATGTTGAGCATTTTTGCAAAATATGGGACTTGTCCAGTTACGGCGAGCACTTGGGCCATGTTAAAAACGGGGCTAGGCTGGTGGTTCCTAGCCCATTGAAGGTCGAGGAACTCCCTTGAGAAACAAGTAGAGGAGACTATTGTGCACCAAAGGGAAACGACGCTGACAGCTTTGGCTGTCGCTCTGAAATCCCGTCCGTGTGGCTGGACCCTTCATTCAGGCAAAAAGCTGAGCGGGTGCTCCCTGTCCTCATTCCCAGACCGGGGTCATGCAAGGCTGTCCGTCCCTGCACGCGAGCAGCCGTTCACTTACAGCCGCGTTGCACCGTTTCTGCACATTCACAGCACTGAAATGAGATGGTGCAGCACGAATGCACGTCAGTACCAAGAAAACCTTCCTGAGGTGTGATAGTTTTCTGTCCTGGGGGAGGGAGGGAGGCACGTTTCGTTATTCCTCTTTTCTAGAAAGAGAGGAATGCGTTGTGCCTATTCAAACTGGTTCACCCCAGAAGGAGCCCCAAAGAACTCCTCGGCTCTTCTTGGAGGGCCTTTAATCTTCTTGGGAAGCAATGAAGGCAAATCTTCTTTAATGTTGCTTTAATATTGCTGGGAAAGCATCTCTTCACATTAGGCCTGACTAGAAGCAAATGAGAAGTGTGCATGTGTCCACTTATTTTGCAGCTCACTGAGTGTGAAATCTTGGGCCCTCAGTACTGTGAACCTTGTAGTTGCTTAACAATTTAGGAGGAATTTGATGTTGTCATCAAGTCCAAGACATGTACCTACTGTTGTAGGAGATACAGTAAACGGGAAGGAATCCTTTAATGAGTTTTACTACTGCCTAATGACATTAAAGCCTCCAAAGTGTGGAATTTGGTTGAGTATAGCGTCTGCTTTGTGCGTTTTTCTCCGTCTATGTCTGTCTGCTACCGAGCAGGGTTTTGCTTCATTATCTCTCCTCATTCGGTGTAAAAACCTTCCCTTTGGTGTTTTGGTGTTAAGTTTAGATTTTTCTGTACAGAGGCTTTGTAGTAATGTAGCTGTGATGGGTGAAATGGTGGGGAAACTAACTTAGGAAATTAGCTACATAATCGCATTAGTGTGAAGTTGTGCAGCAGACTGCTGTTTTCAGGAAACTGTTCCTTTTATAAAGCATTTAGGCTTTAAGCCTTCAGTGCTTTCACATACCTTAAGATTTGGAATAATAAAAAGTAGGGGGGGGAGGAGGGAGAGAGAGGGGGAGATACTGACCAAGCTCCCTGTAATTATCTACTAGAAAATGACATTTGGGCAATTAGGGTACATACATTTACCCTAAGAACACACCTGGAAACAACAGGGAAGCCACCCTATCCGCACGGCTAACAAAAAGATTTGGGCAGGATTATTTTTTGCCATATACGAGGGGATACAGACTGTGTGTGCTGTGTACAGCAGCCGGCCCGGCATGCCTCTTGGGTATCTCTCTGCCCTGGGTTATGGGTGAACTATTTAGCAACAACTTCAGGCATTCAGCCGTCATTTAATGAGGCTCTCCGGTGGAAAAAGGAGAAGGCACGATGTCTGTAAGAGCTCTGCTGCTCTCTTTACATCCTTTCTGTCTGAGAGTGCCAGTGGGCTTTTCCTCCCACCCCAATGAAAAGGAGCACTGAGAGCGCATGACCCACGTTATTATGTACGTATGAGTTAATTCTGCGTCTTTAGTTCTTGTTTTTTGCACCTATGCAGCCTTATCTAACAGTCAAGGAGACTTTATATTAAATGGAGACTTTGTCGTCAGTATGTTTAAAAGGGAAATCAAAGTTGGGAATGCTGTGATCGAATACAGCGGATCGGATAATACTATTGAAAGGATTAATTCTACAGATCGGATTGAGCAAGAAATAACACTTCAGGTGAAGTATATGTTGTGCGTGTGGAAAAGTCTGCCCAGCATTACGGGACTGAAAACAGTGGGCAGCGAAGTCCGTTCGTTTACTCCGCTCCATCTTTTTTCCTCTCAGGTTTTATCAGTGGGCAATTTGTACAATCCTGACGTTCGTTACACGTTTAATATCCCCATTGAGGACAAACCTCAGCAGTTTTACTGGAATGCATATGGCCCGTGGCAGCCCTGCAGTAAGCTCTGCCAAGGTGGGTGCTTGGGAAGGCTTAGTTTTGTCCTGGATTTGCCTGGGATCTGGGTAGTGCTGTCAAATCCCTCTCCGTTCGATTTCTTTGAGATTCTCACATTATGGGCGTGATTGTTTCCCCGGGCTGTAGTAGTAGATAACATTGTACAAGGTGTAGCACTGCTCTGCTGCTTCTCGGTTTCGGAGCAGGGCACCTTTACAGCCCCTCTGAGCCGGGTAAACCTCGCGACCTGGTTTGCACGTGGGAAAGCTCAAGCACAGAAGAGATTCCGTGGCATTTCCTAAGGCTGCAAAAGGCATCGGTGTCTGGTTTTGGGTCTGACGTCCCATCGTTGCCACCTGCCAGGGCTGCGAAACAAGCAGAGCCCGTGCTTGCAGGCGTGCTGCAGCTCTGCCTGCGTCCATCTCGTCTGCGTTAAAGTCCTTCTGCTCTTTTTAGAGAGTCTTAAGCCCCTCCCTGTTTCCGAAAGAGATTGAAAAGTATAATTAAACGTCTCTTAATTGCTGCTATAAAAGGAGTAAGAGAAATAACTGATCTGATCGCTTTCCTGTATGACTCAAAGAACGTGCTGTTGTTTTCTGTGTAGGAGAACGCAAAAGGAAACCTGTGTGTACGAGAGAGTCGGATCAGCTCACGGTGTCGGACCAGCGATGTGATCGAATTCCCCAGCCTGAACCCATCTCCGAGCCTTGTAGCACAGAATGTGAATTAAGGTGCACTCTACTCAGCCGTGTATATACGTTACATTGTATATTTATTGTTTACTCTTCTTTCCTTTCACCTCTCACCGTAATTCCTTTTCTCATCAGCCTGTATTAGATTTTTAAAAAAGAGAAGGATTAGCAGTCGCCTCTGTCGACCAAGCGGGATTGGCATTGACCAGCTGTGTTTTGAGAGGCACTTTTCTACGTTTTCACATTTCTCTTGTTGGATTAAATTAACGCCAACTATAAAAAAATTCACCTAATGTTGAATAATCTCCCTGTGCAATAGAGTGCCTGAAATTTGCATCTGCCTGGATCAGAAATGCTCAGCACCATCCTACAAACAGCCTGCAAAGAGGGAAAAACATATGCTCAAAGCAAAAGAGTAACTAAGGCTGGGATTTATCATCATTTGCTTAAAGTGAAGAATAGGCTTAAAGTGTAGAGCGGGTTCAGGGCTGTCCCCAGACAACTCCTGGCGAGCTGGAATTGATGGAGCACGGCCTAAATCATCACAACCCATTTTCCTTTAAAAAGCAATCTGTTTTCCTTTCTGGAGCTTAAATATGGTGGCATTAAAGGGCTGCTGGTGAAGCAATTCAGATGGCCGTGTTTCCCGAGGGGTTTCTCCGGCTGTGTTAAACCGGGGGCTGTATGGGGGCTGTATGGGGGCTGTAGGTCGGGTTGTCGAGGTAACAGCTGTTGCCATTGCAACAGGTTGGAAACTTGAGAAGGGCAAACGCAGGAGTTTGAAAAGCGGGCAGGGACGTGAGGGCTCCCGCCATTCAGGAGCTATTGACTCCAAATCCCCTTGATCTTATTCTTCTCCTGGCTGTGCTGAAGTTTGCTCTCTGGGCTCTGTGCTCCCCACACGGGTCTCCGGGGAACGTGGCGGCCTCCTTCCCCAAAAGCCGCCCCTGCGAGGCGTGGGGGGCAATCGGCTCCTCTTGGCTCCGGGGTCTCCAGCATCTCCCTGGATCAGGCCTCCTGTCCAGCATCTCTTGTCCAGAGCTGGGGCTGGGGTTGATGCAAAGCGGGGGTTTGTCCCCAGGGGGGTCCTTGAGGGCCACCAGCCCCTGCTGCCCATCCCAGGAAGGAGGCAGCAGAGTGGGAACATCCCTAATCCCCGCTGACACCTCTGGGGCTCGTGTGTCATTCCCTTGCACTTGGAAGAACTGAAACTGTTTTGCAGGCATCCTGCCTCTCAAGCCTGTGCAGATCGTTTTCTGATGCTGTGTTTTTCAGCTTTTAGTTTTCAGAGGCCAAGGCGGCGCTCCTGCAGGGGAACGTGGCATGGGAATCCTTCAAAGCGCTGCTCCTTGCTTGGCCATGGACTCCCCCGTCCTCCTTGCCACCACGCAGGGTTGCAGGGTGGCTTTGCTGCCTGTAGGAGGGACGCGGTGACGGTTCCTTCCCTGCAAGGAGCAATGCCAGGGTTAATTCCCTCAGATTTTCAGAAGCCGCAAAGCATTGGGAAGTATTACAAAGAGCCAAAACTTGCAGTTCAGGAGCGTATATTCCTTCCTTACGTCAAACACCCTTGAGCACGTTACGGGCAGAGTCCCAGAGCCCCGCAGCTGACGTTTGCTCTCCTCGGCGCAGGTGGCACATCGCGAGGAAGAGCGAGTGCACTGCCCAGTGTGGGCTGGGGTACCGCACGCTGGAGATCTACTGCTCCAAGTACAGCAGGCTGGAGGGCAAGATAGAGAAGGTCGACGACCGCTTCTGCAGCAGCCAGCCCAAGCCGAGCACGAGGGAGAAGTGCACTGGAGACTGTAACGTGGGAGGGTGGAGGTACTCGGCTTGGACCGAGGTAAGGGATGCTAGACGGTACGGCGAACGCCGTCTCCTCCTTGCGCGGGGATACGTCAGGCTGTTTAGCTTGCAGACAGCGTGTCTAGAAAAGTTGGCCGCAGTGATTCTGCTTCCGTTGCTTTTCCTGGAGGACACTGTAGTCCACATCAGCCTGGTAGTCCTTATTTTCCACTGCAATTAATTTATGCTTTTAGGCATCCCAAGGCCTGTCTTCATTACGCTAAGCTCTGCTGGCTGTCTTCTCCTATCAGAGCCTGCACCTCTGCCAGGAGTTGGGGAAGACATGTTACCATCAGCAGAGGACTTCTGAAATTTGTTTCCTTTATACTTGTTTAGCTTTTCTACGAACAAGAAAATTCCTGAATGCAGGCCTGGCACTGAGAGAATACCGAGCCTGGGGCTTTCCAGGGAGGGCACGGTGAAGGAGAGCTGGCTGGTTAGAGGGAATTAATCTCTCCTAAAATGAGGACGCGCACCAGCCATTTGGGAGAACTGAAAGGCAACGCTTGTAAAAGTAATAATGGGGTTATAACCCGAAATGAATTTGTGAAACTCATTGCCGCGAGATTTTATTAAGCTTAGCAAGATTGGCTTTTTAAAGGAATATATAAAGTAACAGCCTGTTACTTAAAGTACAAATTGTTCTTCTGGAGGTTTTCTGTAGTCCCTTCGCAGTCCTGACTGCAAAGGAGGAGAAGGCAATAAATGGGCTCCCGGCCTGTAGCAGGGTGGCAGAAAGTATTTACTCAGAGTCTCTCCCTCCCAGTGCTCCAAGAGCTGCGGCGGGGGCACGCGGCGGCGGCGAGCCATGTGCGTGAACACCTACAACGACGTCCTGGACGACAGCAAGTGCAGTCAGCAGGAGAAGCTGACGGTCCAGCGATGCAGTGACTTCTTGTGCCCCCAGTGGAAAACGGGCGACTGGTCCGAGGTAGGCGCTGGCCACCAGGGTGGGCTCACCCTGCTGGTCCTCCACCCAGAGGGGCTGGTGCCTGCAAAGAGAGATCTCTGTCCCTGCTCATCCCTCGTGTTTCGGTTCCATCCCGGGTCGTGGTGGCACCTTGCAGAAGGTCTCCCTGAGCCCGTGCGCAGACACTGAAGTCACTGGCCTTGTGGCCACTGGTCAACTGGCCATTTGCCTCCCTGCAAAGCCACGCAGGGTTAGTCCCTCTCCAGCCCTGCAGTAACTTCTCCCCAGTTTTTCCACGGTTCCTCTGCACCTTTGGATAGTAGAATACCTTCTGCCCTCATTTTCCCTTGAGATTGTCCTCGCGAGCCCTGACAGCTCTGGCTGTTGCTGGAGGGCAGGATTTCACCCTACTGATACCTTGCTCAGCCCTCTCTCTGCTGTTTATTACCATTACCTCTGCCGCTGCTGCTGGTGTCCTTTGCATTGCAACAAAACCGTATTTTGATAGGCTTTTCCGTGCAGCAGGACCAGGGATGCTGGAGAACAGTCTTCAAAAGCTGCTTGTCGCCTTTGTGGCCAAATAGCTCTCGTTTCTGTGAATCACTTTCTTTTAGGAAATGATGAAAGCAATTAAGTGGGAACAGGGATTGTTCTCTGCAAAATATCTGTCTTCTGGGTCAAGCTGCCGGCAGCCCAGCCATGCCGGGGCAGTGGAAGAGGCGTTTGCAGGCCGGGGGAGCCGAGACCCTTATTGCACACACTCGGAGCCGAGGAGGTTTTTTGCAAGCCTTCGGCACCCCGTTGTGCAGAGCTGAAGCCCAGTCGGGCAGTGCTGCGACTTTGCCTTACGTCTCACAGCTGCTGGAAGTCCAGAGCCTTCGTGGTCTCGCTTTGCCCGTTGCTGAAGGGTCCCAGCCCCGCTGTGCTCTCCTCGCTCCAGCCTCTGCTCTGGACCAGCTCCTCAGAGCAATCCTGTCTCACTGCGAGACACTCGTCTTTTCCGGAGCACGTGGTCATTAGCTAAAGAGCTGCCTATCGGCACCGGTTTTGAAGCAGCGGTGGCAGCGGGTCTCCAGGTTTATTTTTCAGCACCGGGGAGGGTGCTGAGCTGGCAGCGCATCCCCAGCACCGTCTGATCTTGGGCTTTTACTCCTCGCAGTGCTTGGTCACCTGTGGAAAAGGGCACAAACACCGCCAGACCTGGTGCCAATTTGGAGAAGATCGATTAAACGACAGGTTTTGCGATCCCGAAACGAAGCCGGAGTCGGTGCAGACGTGCCAGCAGCAAGAGTGTGCTTCGTGGCAAGTGGGACCGTGGGGCCAGGTACCGCAGAGCCGTCACGGCGCTCCGGGCCGGTGGGACCTAGGTGCTGGTGGCCAAGGCTGGGCGCTATCCTTTCATCCAAATTCAGTGGCGTAACTGTGTTAATTGATTTGCACACCAAAGCAGCCCTCTGTTTGCTTGGGTTCAGCGGATGGGCAGCAATAACAGTACCTGCCCTTTGTGCTAAATTTAATCTGTGTCATACTAAATTGGCTGCGATTTTCAAAAAAAGCGTTTCTAAGGTTATGCTCCTAAATCCTTATTTAGGCATGTAAATGCATGGCCTAATTTTCACAGAGAAGCTGCTCCCATTGAATAGCTTTTGTTGCTTTTAATGTTTTCCAGTTTCTGGGTTGGTGAGGTTTTGGGTTTTTTCTGTTAAAATACAAGTTGCTCATTTCTCCCAGAGTGTTCTGGCATCTCCTTTTCCACAAAGCTGTTAGCTCTTGACTTAAAAAAACAGCAGCAAACCCAGACCAGTTGTCCCAGTCAGACTTATTTCCCACCAGCAAAATTATTCATTAGCCGCTTGTGCTACCGTGGGGCTGAACAACCAGTTTAAAGAAGGCTCTGATGCAGGTTCTACCAGACTGTGATTTACTGTGTGCAGCAAAGTAAATCATTTAAATGCTCGCACCTTCATTCCCGAGGAAGCAAGTGAAGCGTGCAGGGCTCTGGTGGGCGCAGTGAGTTAAAACTTTGACCTAATTTAAAGCTGAAATGCATGAAGTGGAGAGAAACCAGAAGGGAAGCTGGGTTTTATTTTTGCTGCTCATGCTACATGCCTAAACACAGGCTGGGCTGATTAATACTTTCTAACCGAAGCAGCTACTCAGACCCAGCACTTCTTTTTCCCGTCTGTCCCCTCCCAGTGCACGATGACTTGTGGCCAAGGCTACCAGATGAGAGCGGTGAAGTGTGTCGTGGGCACCTACGTGTCAGTGGTGGATGATAACGAGTGTAACGCTGCAACCAGGCCGACAGACACCCAGGTAAATCTTGCCGTCCCGTCTCCATCTTTTGCCAGCGTGCGTACGGAGGCATCCAGGCTGCAGCTTCAGGGGATGACTTGCTGCAGCAAAGGTTTGTCCTGAATGCAGTGTCTTGGTCGTCTGTATGGCTGTTGGAAAGGTGCAGCACAGCACCCTGTTTTGGTAGAGGTGGGACAGAGAAGCTGTATTGCGGGAGTTCCCATCCCGAGCCTCTCCATGTGGTTAACCTTACACTCTGAAGCAGCAGATTGCCAAAAAGGCAACGGGTGGCTTGTTATGAGGGCATCAAGACTTCGTGGGGTAAAGATTACCTTTGCTTATGGTTTTTATCCGTGGAGCTCTAGTCATAGGACGGGATGTGCGAGGGGCTGTCCAGATTCAGAGCTAACGCTGGTCTCTACGAGCTCGTGAGCTAAAGAAGCAGCCCTAGATGAACATGGTAGGACAACCAGAGACCAGAAGGATAAGATGGCACAGTATTTACTTGCCCCAGAGGCTGGGGTCTGGACACAGCAGACTTGCGTGGGGCCTGGGGTGCCTGGCTGCAGTCTGGGCTCCCTTGGCTGCAGGACCGTTGCTGTGTGGTACAAATGACAGCTAGGGGCCATCGTTTCTTGTCTGCTGCACGTGCCGATATAGTGTACGTGCCAGCTACAGTTCCAGATGCATACCCCCTGGCCGGATAAATTGAGAAACGTTGCACACCCTTTGCAAACGTGCTGAAGACGCTTTCCATGCTGTGTTCGCTGGTACTTGGAAGCAAAGGTGTAAATTCCCATTTCAAGCAGAAGACGTGTCCAGGGTGTCTGAAGGAGCTGAATAAAACGGAACGTTACCATCTGTCTGTCATCTAGGAGAGTCGTAGTGCTGATGCCCTGCCCAGCTTCAGTCTTGCATGACTTCACAGAGTTTAACTAAGGCCACAACATTTAGAGAGGGCTGTTTTTCCCATGTATGGAGATCAATTGCACTATAGTGAAGGGGTAACAAACCCGCTTGTCATCAGCCATCATTTGGCACGCACGTCTCCAATGTAAGTAAAATCATAGCAATGCGGAAATCATTTCTGCCATCTGTCAAGAGCCGCTCTTTTCCCTCGCAGTGACGATCAGTATTAATTTCATTTTTGGCAATGACTACTTGTAGGCTCATGGAGGAAAGTCATGGCTATTCATCACTTCTGTCGCCAGACCTCCCAGGAGGTCCAGACAGGACCAGAGCCCTCCTGTTAGGCACCGTACCAAGGCTGAGCAGAATGACATGCCTGTCCCCAAAACCTTGCATACTTACTGTGTGGTGAAGATCAGCACGTGGATATAGGTGGTCTGGTGAGCTGCAGGGAATCAAGGGGCTGCAATCAGCTCAGCAGCATAACCTTTATTAAGTGGGCTGCAGGCCTTGTGCTGAAGGAAGCGAGCTTTGAAGGGAGATGAAGTTGCTGCTTTGCAGATGTGTGCTCATACCAGAGCTCTCATAATGAACTTTTCATATTTTGCCTCAAAAACATCTGGTTTTAATGCATGGAGATGGCACATGGTTATGGGAATCCCTTTTGTAGAGTTCCTCATAAGTCAAAAGTCCACTGAGGGTTCTGCATATGAAGCCCTCAGGGTATCGATACCAAGTTTTGCTGATTTGCCAAGAGGACGCAAGGAGAAAGCCTGCCAACGTGCAAGCATGCAGGTCACAGATTTTCAGGACGTTGCGTGTTCTTCATAATTAATTGAAGAGGAGGTGGTTTAACTGCAACATCTGCAAATTCTTTATTTCCCTCTTTTCCCTCATGTATTTCGTGTACAGGACTGTGAAATAGCAGCGTGTCCTCCCCATCCAAATAGTCCCGAAACCAAGAGATCCATATCAGGCATTCACAGGACACAGTGGAGATTTGGATCCTGGACACCGGTAAGCGTGTGTCATAATACTTTCAGGATTATTTTACAGTAGACCACGTGATATTTTTAAGTGCACTTGACCAACTTTTCATTCTAAAGCCCTTGTAACATATGTCAGGAAACTTTCTAGCGGAGTGCTTGTTGCTCTTCCCTAGTGTTCTGCAACATGTGGGAAGGGTACCCGGATGAGATACGTCAGCTGTCGGGATGACCAGGGCTCGGTGGCCGACGAGTCGGCTTGTTTCCACCTCCCAAAGCCGTCAGCCACAGAAATGTGCACCGTGACGCCGTGCGGGCAGTGGAAGCCCTTGGAGTGGAGCTCTGTAAGCATCACGCTGTCTCTTGCAGGAGAGCCTTATAGACCTCATTGCTGGAAATGGGTTTCGTTAATCTGTCACACTTGCCCTTTTCTAAGTGGGGAGTTTAAGGTTTTCTGCTGTTCATTATTAGCAATAGCTGTCTGTCTGATTTTCAAAGCTGGAAATGTGACTGTGTCTCCTTTTCCCACTGTAATGCAGTGCTCGGTGACTTGTGGTCAAGGTAAGGCAACGCGACAAGTGATCTGCATCAATTACAGTGACCAGCTGGTGGATAGGAGTGAGTGCGATCCAGACGACCTCCCTGCCACCGAGCAAGACTGCTCCATGTCTCCTTGTCATCCAAACAGCCACGACTACGGCAGGCCCATCCACCCTTTCCTCTATCCGGATCATCGCCTGAAACTGCACCCTGGAGGCAGCCCAAACCGAAACCGTGCGCATGTACCGGGAGGCAATCAGTGGAGGATTGGCCCCTGGGGTGCTGTAAGTGCTCTGACTTTCTTATTGCTGGGGTTTGGGTGGTTTTTTTCTTTTTCCTGGGCTAATCCAGGCTTTTCTTAAAGTCACCACGCAGGGAAAAGAGAGATCCGTCTCCCTGCTGTCCGTTCACACGAGCAAGTGTTGCAGTAGGGCGCAGGCGTCGCTTCTCAGCCTCTCGCCCCTCGTACCTCCAAGGTTCTCTAGGCAGAAAGCTGATGGCATCATTTTCCATGAGGCAAAGGCCAACCTCTGCTTCTTGGCCGTCTCCCGGGACATCTACAGCTGTGTGGAGCTGTTGCCAAAGCACAGCAGAGCCTTAATGCCAGCTCCTCTCACCCCAACCAGTTTGCAGTGCTTTATCACTGAAGTCCCTAAAGGAAATTAAGCGCAAATGGGATGTCAAACACTGCATTCGTTAAAGGCAGTGGGGATTACTCACCTGCTTAAAACTAGGCTCCTGTTTATTTTCTTTGCTTAGTCAGCACCTAAGTCATTGCACTGCCATTAGTAATAGCTGGGTTTTGAAGTTAATAATGCCTGTTAGCTGTATTAAATTTCTAGTGGTGCATTCCCACGGTTCAAGGCACTGGGAAGGAGCTGGGAATGCAAAATTATTCCTGGACTCAACGAAGCCGCGGGCAATTGTGTCTTCCAGTGCTCTAGCACGTGTGCGGGTGGGTTCCAGCGGCGGGTCGTGGTGTGCCAAGATGAAAACGGATACACCGCAAATAACTGCGATGAGAAAAGCAAACCCATGGAGCAGAGATCGTGCGAATCTGGCCCCTGTCCTCAGTGGGCTTATGGCAACTGGGGAGAGGTGAGTGCACCATTCATCCTGGGCTCCCTGCCCAGGGAAGGCTTTCATTAGCGGGTAGCTGAAAAATGGGAGAAGAGGGGGATATGGCAGTGGCATTTATTAGAAAGATTGGAGCATGTAAGGCAGCCTCTGATAAATGAGTGAACCCTAGCAACTGCTTGGTGGCGTTTTCCTTTCTGTTTGTGATGGGAAAATTTTCTTCCCAGGCAAAAGCAAATTCTACAAAAATCGAGAGGTGGGGGGTTTTTTTGTCTTTTTAAGAGAAGTCTAGTTTAACTGAAAGCCCTTTTTCTTTAATAAAAAACACTGCTCCCTTCTGAAAATTCATCTGAGATTAATAATTAGAGACATAAACCTCCAGTATCACGTTGGGTCTGGCAATATCATTGTGGAGCAGCATGAACAGCTTTGGGAAGAGAGAAGCTGAAGGAGCTGATGCCCCATCTGAGGCTCATGCAGCACTGGGGGGGGGATTTGGCCGGAGTGGGTTGGTTGGGAACAGAAACAGCCGTCGGGTCTCGAGAGGCACTAGTGCTTCGAGCAACCGGTTGGCAGTATTTTTGCTGCCCAGACGGTCATTGCTCTGTCCTCTGCTGACTTCCAGTGCACGAAGCCATGCGGGGCAGGGACAAGGACACGGCTGGTGGTTTGCCAGCGCCCTAACGGAGAAAGGTTTACGGATCTGAGCTGTGAAATCCTTGACAAGCCGCCGGACAGAGAGCAGTGCAATGTGCAAGACTGTCCTAGAGATGCTGCCTGGAGCGCTGGTCCTTGGAGCTCGGTACGACCATAAACTCTTTCTCTTTGTGAACCGTTTTGTGGATATCCCGTAACAACAGATTTAATTTGCTTCAAACCAAGGTGCTAATGCTTCGTGTCTTAAAACTGCACTTAATGAGGATTATTGACAATATATTCAGAATAACATCTGTTCAGGAAGGGCTTACATTAGGGGAGCTCAAGTCCTTTAATTTAAAAGGCACTTTCTGCTAAGTAGCCACCTTTGTCCATTTTATTACACTGTGCGAGCGCTGTGCATTATGAGTCTTGGTTCTGACTGAGTTCTTTGCATATGGATTTAAACCTGGCATTTAAGCAGTACATTTCCATGAAGTTAAATTGTTCTGATACTTAAAGGTAATACTGCACTGTGCACCTACTGGCTTACCAGTTGCGTGTTCTCTGCCAAAAGCAAGATGACGGGGGAAAACGTGTACTAAATCGCATCAACTCCCAAGCATGTACAAGTGTGTATAGATGTGTGTGCGTGTCCCTACCTGCCCCCACACACAGCTATATAGAAACAGGTGTGTATTCACACCCGTGCTCTATTTCTGTTCCTGTGTATATCTACTAGAGCGTGCTGTACCGTGCAAAAGCACCTGTAAGCTGTTCTCGTGCATCTCTCTCGTTCTGGAGAGTTATTGTCTGGCCTGATCTCCAGCTGCCGCTCTTAAATGTTGTTAAGTCAGTAAGGGATCAGCAAGGTGGTGGAAGGCTTAAAGCCCTGGGAGTTTTCTCATAACAAAATAGCGTTTGGAGCAGAGGTGCCTTACACTGCTCCTTTGCCGCTGGAGGAGTCTGCTACAGAGATGCTCTTGTGAGGGCAGAGCAGCCCTGAGCCGCAGGGCTGGGATGCTATTTTGGGTCCCGCAGCTTTGAAATCCTCCCTGCCCAGAGCAGCACCTTCTGCTCCCGGCGCGCCAAGGCGAGCGCTGCCTGGGGCACTTCTGGCGCGCTGGAAACCACGGACCTGCCGGTTTTGGAGTGGCCTTC
Source organism: Astur gentilis (assembly GCF_929443795.1). Classification (NCBI taxonomy): domain Eukaryota; kingdom Metazoa; phylum Chordata; class Aves; order Accipitriformes; family Accipitridae; genus Astur; species Astur gentilis. Next base: position 17,039,297 of record NC_064902.1, on the reverse strand, counting down.
AAACAAATGTCAACCTTTATTGTGTATTTTGTTATAAAAGTATTTGAAGAAGATTTAAAAAAAAAAAAAAAAAAAATTTAATCTGACTCAAAAGCACTTTATAGGAAAAGAAAAAAAGAGGCCTGTTTGTAATGCATTGAACTTCCTTAATTGTCACGGTTTGAAAAGTCGTCTTGCTAAAACGTAAGCGCACTCTCGTTTCTGCGGGTGCTTTCAGTAACGTGGATGCCTTCAGTAACGCTCCTCAATATTTTTATCGTACCTCAGTGAGTTATGCAATAGCCATAAAACTGCTGAACTGGTGTTTATACGGTGCTTCACCAGTACAAGGGACAGTGATATGAAATATTTCATTTGAGGTGCTAATGGATCACTTGTACGTTGATATAGTTGGTGCTAAAAATGAGCGAGGTGAGCTAAGCAGAGCTAGCAACGCGTGCGGTGGCTTCCCCGCAGAATTACCGGCTGGGAGTTGCTGCCAACCTTTGTTACCTGTGCTGGACCATTTGCAAGAACCAAAGGTGGGACAGAGTTGTGTTGCATTTTGGTGTCGCTCAGCGTTCAGCCTCTTCACAGCTATTCAGGATCAGGCTCCAGGGCTGCGTCTGCTCCTCTTTGTTGGAAATGCAGGGTGCAGTCCTGTATTTTGGGTTCGGGTTGGGTGGTTGGATTTTTTCCGCCCAGGAAAAATACCCTTGACTCTACTAAGTTGTATTAACCTTGGTGGGTTGTCCCTGCTCAGTCTCCTGGGAGCGGGTGGGATGTGGGGCAAACAGGCAGAAGGCAGGGGCATCCTATCCTGCCTGCGGCATCTCCTCCATGGGTGACGGGGCTGCAGAGCTGAGCCCCGGTCGTTGCCACAAAGTGACTTGATTTATTATTTTTTTTAAGTCTTATTACCAAGGTGTCCTTTGGCTCTGATGTAGGGGACCCCAGAGCTGTTTGAAGACTGAATTGTATCTATGGGGTCAACAGGGCTTCATGTCCCTCCTGCAAAATACTCCACATGTATGTCTACCTCGTGCTACTACTGTAGGTAGTAACGTCCAGACTTTTTTTCTTTAGTGTGGTATCGCCTGGATTTGCTTTAGCTCTGTCATTGGTTGCAAACATCATTCTGTAGCTGTACATACTTCATCTGTTGGGATGGAGTGTCACTACCATATTTTTTTGGTCACTTTTGAAACAAGAGTATAGTATTAGCTGAAACTTTTCAGCAGTATGGATTTATGTATTTATGTAAAAGTGTATTTATTTTTCCAATATTGTTATTTAATTTTATATAAATATTGCATACATTTACAATGTTTAATGTTAATGTTGAACAGTGAAAATTAAAGACAAGTAGAATGTAATCATAAATGAATTTGTATAATGATTTCTTGAGTCTTTCGCTAAATTAAGATCATATACTTAGTTTTGGTAACTTCTACTAAACTTTCTGAAACGGTACTGCAATGTTCCATCTCTTGACTCATTGGTTTGTTCTCCAGCAGAAACTGTCATTTTCAATAATTAAACAAACACAGTTAAAAGCATATGAATGACGAAGTTTGGATAACTGATTTCTTGCAAGCATCTGATTGGCTTAGCTTTACTCGAGTTTCAGTGAAATTAGTACTATAAAATACATACAAGTTAAAGCAGAGAGAGTCTGAAGAGTCCAACCCACAGTCCTCAGGCGAAATTCCACTGGGATTTTATACAGTAAACAAGTGATTTTATCTGGCTGGTTAAATCCAGGTTTTAAAGACATAATTAAATGAATAAACAGATTCTGTATGTAAATGATAATTTTATAACAGGAGACTGGTGAGATGCCTTGTCGTTATAATGTATGTTCAAAGAGGACTAAGAGGAGGTGACACTTTTATTTCCGTGCTTATTTAAGAACATGTATTTGAACACTGCGGAATTGTACGCCGTGTGATAGACCTGACCTTTTTATTAAAATAATGCTTTAGAAAACATGCAGAGACTGTCACCAGGATACAGAGAGTGTGTTTTCTTCCCTGAATGCCTTATGGTATGAACACAGATCTCCATACGTGCTCTCGAATACCGAGAGGAAATCTCACCATGTTCTCCAGAACGAGGGAGATATTCACAGGGAGTATTGCCCATCGCTTCACTTAAAACCTGAGGCTGAATCCACTTCTCTCGGAGCAGATCTGCTCCTTGCAATGATCTCTGTGAAATTTGGAGTTTACCATAATATCCAACTGTATCCTGATACAATTTATGAATAATGCTGAATTAACTTGTCATGGGCTTCTCATTCTTTCCAAGTTAGGAAATGAGCACAGATAAGGTAAAACAATTATATCTCACAGCACCCTATCCTGGTTCAGTCGGGTGAGTCATTTGAGCTTCGCGGCACTGGGACAGTAATTATTTGACTTTGATTTGTGGAAAATGAGCAGGTGGGTTTGGGGATTTTTTGGTTGGTTGGTTTTTCCCGGAAAGTATTATAATCTTAAAAGTAATCTGCCTTGTCAAGTACTTATCACTTTTGGGTATCAAAAGTTCTAGCTGCTAATGCAGTGGTTGTGTAGCTCTTAGTGCCTGCAAAACGGCGGTCTGTGCTCCCCACCTCCTTATTGAATAGACAGAAATGCTGGTATCTTAATCTTTGAGGGCCCTTTGATCTAGCAATGAAGAATTGGAAGCTTGGCATAAAATAATTAGAATATTAGCTGGCTAAGCTCCAAACTCTGTTACTATCAACGTGAATTCAGGTCTGGGTTAGGACACCCATCGCTGTATCCCTTTAGCTGGAAGCTGGTGGCATTGGCGGCTTTGCAGGGCTCTTCGGCTGCACGCAGGGACGTGGGTAGCAGCGAAGGGGCTCTGGGCTCGGTGGGAAGCAGGAGGGCTACCTGGCCAACGTCTGTCTCAGGGAGCCGGCACTCAGGAGTTTTAATCTTAGAACTGGTGTCAGTGGAAAGTTCAGGTTATTTGTATTTCATTCTGTCAAAGCCCCAACACGTTGTTTACAAAATACCTTGCCCACAACGCTGGCTGAAAATAGACTGTTCAACAGCAATATTCTCCACGTCGTTGTTCTGGTAACATTCTTAGCAGGCAGGATGTCAGCTCTCGCTAAGGCAGAAGTGATAACCAGGGGCAGATTTGGTTGCAAGTGTTTATAACTCTGCTGTTCTCTTACTCTCTTCTGCAGAAAGTGAATTTGCTGTGACAGCAGCATTACTGAGCTGCTGCATGATTCCTTACACATGTTTTGCAATAACAAAGCCACCCTTGAAGATGAACTGATAGGCACGCTGAACTCTCCAGTCACTCAGTGATTCACGCTGCTTTTTCTGTCCTTCATTCATACGATGATGGTTTAGGCTCTGAGACTGCGACAGCAAGTCTGTATTTCTCTGTAGTGCCAGGTATTATCGGAAAACTAATAGAACCAACCCTACCCCGAGAGCCTGTGGGGGAAGGACAAATGTTGCCGCAGCAGAGGAAGGCTGCGCGTACGGTCCCAGCACCCATAACCCAGGCAGAGGGATGCACTGGGTGGCTTTAGAAAAACAGGTAGAAATAGATGCCTTGGTGAAGATTGAATAAAGCTGATCCAGACCAAAACGAGGACTTGGTAGCCTACGCATATCCCCAGCTATCTGTCTGAAGCTGTCTCCCTCTCAGAGCTGTTTACTGGACGCTTAGGCTGGCCCACCAAGGCTGCTGTCCCTTGGGTTCCTGGCTGTCTCCCTTTTAGGATCAGTCAGACTGCCTGACCCCAGGGATTCCCAGTCGGTGTGCTGGTGAAAGGCAAGTAGTTGTCTGCTTTGGTTCCCCGGTCAGAAAAAGGCCTTTGACAGTGCAGACCTCTTTGCTTCTGTTAAAAAAGACAAAGCAGACCCATTTCAGCCCTCCCCTGTACTCCCTGCTGTGTGTCACCAGTCCAGAGCATCCCACCGCCAGTGCCCAGCTTCAGCCTCCCTCCAAAACTGCACATCCCTGCGTGACAGCTGGGGAGGGCAGAGCCGTGCCAGCCGTCTTACCATCCACATATTCGCTGCCTCGTGCCCTTCTCAGAGCTCATCGCAGAGGGTAAATGCAGTTGGGGTTTTTGTTTGAAGAGTTTCAGCCTGTTGCTCCTCTGGGGCAGCAGCGATGGATGCTCCTGCAGCTCTTTCCTCAGCTCAGTACCCACCGTCCCTGCCGAGGCTTAGAGCCACAGCTGGTGGCTCCAAGCTGGTTACAGGTGCATGAAGCCAGCGGTACCCAGCTGTCTGGTAGAGGAACATCACTTTACTCCTCTCTCGCTAGTCTAAAATCTCTGATTTTTATTTTCCTTTCCATTTTTGTTGTTTGCTTATCATCACCGTCTTTCATTGCTACTTTTGTTTCTCCTTAAATACGGAGAACTGTATAGGTATACTTTTGCTATTCGTTCTGCTGTCTCCTGTTTGCTAGTGTTGATGCTCCAAGAGCAGGATAACAACCGTCGAAGCCCGTCTGCTACGCCGCAGGTGAGGGACCATCCTGTGGCACCATGTGCTTAACGCTGAGCCTGCACTTAAGTGCTTTCCTGGATCGACTCCTCGCAGGACTGATCTCCTGCAACTTAATGCTCAGCTTTTGCAATCCACGCTCCTCCCTTGCAGGAACCTGTTAGTCTTTGCACCCGTTGTGATCTGACCTGGTGGTTAAATCTAGTGTCTTTTAGTCTGATGGAGAAGTAAAAGGACTGGGCAGCAGTGTCCCCTCTAACCTCCCTAATTCCCTGGGAAGTAGCAGGGTAATGAGCTGCAGAGAATGGCCAGTCTCGTCTGCTCTCCTTTGATAGCCTCTTCTATTGCTGCTGCCAGGACAGATGTGAGCTGGACTAGTGGTTAGACTCAGGAAGGTTATTTTCTTGTATGTAGACACTCTTCTCTTCCCCCTACTCCCAGATGATGCATCTTTCCCAAGTTCCTCACTGCACCTTCCCACTTGGAGCAGGTAACTCTATTAGTACTCACTGATGTTTCTTACCGTGCATGGTCCAACCCGTGCTTCTGTCCGAACTTACTGTAAAATACTTACCTTTCTCCTCCCAGAGAAGTACAGCAGCTGTTTGGCTGCATTTGGTGTGCCTTCCACGGTTGCCTTTTTACACCTCCCCTCTTACACAATTTCTCAATGAGATGGTCATTCTCTAGGCTGTGCACGGCTGGCCTGAATTAGTACAAGTGGTGGGACTGGCTTCAGTTTTTGAGTCATGGGTGGCCCATCCACGGCTGTTGGCTTCATAAAGTCTGCAGACCTCCTATACAGGCACACATGCGCACACTCACGCACCCGGGAGAAATAAAGCAATAAGTAAGAGGGCAATTGCTGGGAATATTTGTCTCCCAAAGCGCTGGCTTTGAGTGCAGTAATTGAAATATGCATTAGACTGCAGGAGACGCATTAGAGCAGTGACACGCTTTCAGGGATGAGCTGTGAAGTTCAGCATCTTCAAGCAGATCCCTGAGCTGGGCGTTCGGAAGTCTGCATGCATTTCTAGAAGCCCATACTCCAGATTCACACTGCATACCCCAAACTGCAATAATTGCTGTTGCTCAGATCCTAGGCATTGTAGCATTTAGAAACAAGGATGCGTGATGATGGGGACACTAAGCACAAGGACATTTACTGTGTTTCTAACTTTCCTGGTGAGTGATTTGTGAAGTCATTAAGGAAAAATGATGTAGTCAGTCTTGTTCCAAAGGCACTTAATGCTCTATTCGTGTTTTAATTTTTACTAGCTCACATGGGAGGCGAGTGAGCCAGCAGCATGGATGAATATCTGTCTGATGCCCAAGACCATATGCAGGCTGACAGTATTTGATCCCTAGTGCATTAATCTGAGATTTTTCTTTATAAAACCTGGGAGCAGGAAACCTCCCAACACTCCTGCAAACTCCTGGTGCGATGCATGTCTGTGAAATAGGGCTGACGTTCCTTTGCAAGCTCTTTACTTTGTGTTTCACTCCATCCGACATGGAGAAGTCTTGTTTTTGATTGGGACTTCTAAATGGCATTATAATACAACCGTTCACTAAAAATATGAAGAGTCAGTTAGCCTAGGCTGCTTGCTGCTCCAATTGCTACTCTCCTAAAAGTGCCACAGCATGGAAAATAGGCTTCATCAGTGCCTTCCACATTCCATTATACCGGCGTCCTTGGGTAGCTCACACATCTTCTCCTAATTTGAGGAAATGCCATCTAACGCCTCCCTCCCTGGAGCGACCTGCCAGTGGCTATCTAGGGGCTTTTGCTTGTTTGTTGTTCAAGTTAAATAGCGTGGAGCGGGGCAGGGACATAGATTTTAAGGCAGCTTTGTGTGTTCTGAGCCCTGCTGATTTCTGTACCTGGGGAAGCCTTTGTATGGGATGTGACAACAGGGCAAGTGAAAGGGGGGGAGAAGGTGCCACTTACTAGGTGGATGCTGTAGAAGAGGAGGTGCGTGGCTTCTCCAACTGCTGCAGTTACCTGCTTTTCTCCCATGTATCTTGTGAGGTTTCCCAGCTCAGGGAAATTACTGTATTGATTTCAGAGCTCAGGCCCTTAAATCTTGCAGGTGTTAAAGAGCGCAAGAGCATCCTTTCCTCTGGGCAATCTGTGCTGCTGGAGGAATGGGCTCCAGACACACCAGATTCTTCCCTCTGCTGCAGTAAGACATCAAGCTGGACCCTTTTCTTTGAGAAATTGTCTTCCCCCCCCATTTTTTTTTTTAACCTGTTATGAGACATCATCTGAGATCACTCACCAGTCCCTGCAGCTTGGTTTGGCAGGAGGAAGGTGAAGGTTTAGTGAATTGTTTTATTTCTCCCTTTGGCAAATAATCACTTGGGAAAATCTGTGCCTCTGCTGCAGAGCTGAGCAGCGCAGCTGGAGGACGGAGACCCCACAAGCACTGAGCCAGCATGGATGTTCTCTCTCCGCCAGTGCCTGGGGCGAGGAATGTCCCTGGGGACAGTGGGGCAAAGCCTGCTCTTGGGCACACCAAGGGCTGCCCTCCGACTCCGCGAGGGCTCCTTGGGACGTTTCCACAGGGGTTCCGGGCAATGCTCACCAACATACTTGGACTATACTCCAAAATCCCTAATGTTCACGTCTTTTTTTCAATCCTCCCATTTCTCTGGGGAGTCAGCACGGATTAAGTGTCTCTAAAGCCTCTTTTAAACTGCAGTGCAATGCTTTGGTGTGTTTTGCTCAGGTCTCTGGTCCAGTTGCCCTCCCTTGAATGTAGAGAACACTCTTCCCTTTCAAAGGTACAAAAATCAGATATATTTTCTGGCCTTGTACCAGCTAAAATCACCATGACCACACACTCCTAGCAGCCGTGCGCATTAAGGTATGGCTCCCTCTTACAGTTTTGCAGGAAAGGAAAGCCTGGCTGGGTGAATCCTGCCCCGCGCTCTGTGTTCCCACCCCACAGGCGTGGACTTCTCACCGTGCCGATGCAGCCGGGTGTGAGACCGCGCTAAAACAGATCAGTGAAAGGAACAGGATTTTGAAGCGGCAACAAATATTTCCTAATTATCTCCTAAAGTGCCGCAGCCACTGGAGATACCATAGCATGGAGCTGCGCCCTTGGTTTAAGCCTTGTTGCTTGTCTTGCTGAAGCCAGGAGAGTTACCTGCTAAGAGATACCTTGCTGTTGTGAGGCTAATTAAGTTAGTTTGGATGCCACAGAGCCTCTGTTGCTGGATAATTCACAAAGGCCCAGGCATTTTAAGACTTCTAGTGAAGTTTCAGCTGGCAAGTAACGATCCAGGCTTTCCTCGGTGGTGTGTCTTCTGATGTCCCTTGTGCTCGAGAGACTTCAGAGCTACAGAAATCACAGCGCTGTGATTTCAGCATCTGATAGCAGCAGTGTAAGTTATAGTAAGAGCTGATGTAGACTATAAGGATGCTGCGATGTTACTATGAGGATACATGGTTGGGCTCTTCTCGTAGCTGGAGAACTTTGCTGACATCCAGGAGCAGAGCCCCCCACGGAAAGGGGATGTAAAGCATTGTAAGGCTCTGTCATTTTTCTGCTTTATTTCATCCAGCACATGTTTCAGCTCAGATTGTTGGGAAGGATGAACGAGGGCTTACTTACGAGCGCTTACTTTCCATATAATCCTTAATGTGTAGAAAGCTAAACCTACAAGGCTTGATTTTAATTTCCTCCAAAAAGTTGCTCCTGGCAGAACCTGCCATTTTTAGACATTTTTAGTCTAATTCTTCCCAGCCCCCAGCCCTGCCCTTGGTGAGCTATCAGAGCATACCTATCTTTGGGAATTCATTTGGTGATCACCGCAGCTTGCATTCATTATCTCAAATACCTCCCAGATCGTCCGCAGATGCATGGGGGGCCTGGAAAAGTGGTCTGACAGCATTTTCTGAAACTTTGCACTTTGGGGAGAGAATGTGCCCAGGTTCTTTCTGGTGGTTTGCTTTTCTGCCCCGTGTTAAGCTGCCCTTTCAATGCACAAAGTTAAGGGGAAGCGGAGCAGCTCCCTTTCTTCTTGACTTCTCTGTGCTGCCTCTTCACCAAGATTTGCTCATTTGTGCCCAGGGCTGTTGAGTCATTTTGGTGCCAGACAGACCTCGCTCCCAGCCTGGCAGCATGAGCTCCCAGTGCAGAAGAGCAGGGCACAGTCTCCCACAGAAGGGTCAGAACCTGGGCCCAACCAGCCAGAAATTTTGTACAAATTTTTAAGAGCTTTTGGGGTTCATATTCTGGGGTTTTTCCCTGCTACCAGCCCAGCGAATCAAGTAGCAGCCTTTCTATTTTACCAAGGTCTTAATGAACAAGATGTCCAGTCATCTTCCAAAAAGTCAGAATAGGAAACGCAGCAAGGGTTAGTTTAAAACAATTTGCACGTAGTTGGTAAAACAGAATGATCTTCATCATTCCTGAACTCTGAAACAGAAAACAAATTTTTGTGGAAACAAAAACACAAGCTTGCCACTGCGCTAGAGCAGAGTGATGCATTGCAGGAGAGATTTAGCATCGTGTTCTGACCTTTCTGGAAACAGTTGTGGAAATATTCTTGTCGTATTTATTTAAACTTTTTTCTTGCGTGTAGTTAAACTAGGCAGTTTTATTTGAAAAAAATCAGCAGCATGCCAATCCCCGCTTCTTGGCATGTTAACAAAACTAATCATGCAATAAACATAAAACCATTAAATCTGTGCTCAAATGCTTTGATCCTAATGCTTTTAGGAAAGTCCTGTTGTTCTTATTCTCCATGTAAAGCACTAGGTGTGACTGCAGTGGTTTTAGGAGATAATAAAGGTTATAACAAGAGGAAGGGTTACAAGAGCCTTTAGTGTGATGGCTATAGCTGATTTTTTGAAATAGTATTTCTCTATTATTTTATGTGCCACAATCATCCTGGGTTATTTAAGAAACAACACAACATGTTTTCGCACCATCCTCCGTGCCTGGCTGTCCTCCTGGGTTCACCCAGGGGTGCTGTTTGCTGCCGTGCCTCAATCACAGGCTAGAAACAGCATTTCAGAGCAACGTTTTCCCACATTTGAGTGGAGGCAGAGGCAGGTTGATCATGGACATGCCCAAGGGCGCATGATCCTCGACTCTAGGAAGCTGGTTAGTGTAAAAAGTCAATACAGTACCTTGGCTACTACTTCAGGGCTGGATCCAGAGGCAATTAAAACCAGTAGAAGTCTTTCTGTTGACTGCAAAGAGCCTTGGATGAGGCTGCTATTCCACAGAGACCCACCTGTCCATCCCCAGTACTTGGAAGTATTCTCTATGGGGATGGGGGATAGGAAAGAAATTTAGAAGAAAAAAAAAGAGAAATATGAAAGGAGTGGTTTTGTCTGTGATATTTAAATGTTTTAAGGAAGGCAAGGTCAAAGCTTACCTCACTGTGGTACTCGTATTTTTAGATACCATAAGCAGGCGGCAGCATTTGCAGCGATGAAGAGTCCTGCTAATGAAATGCAACGTTTCTCCTGGGTCTGAAATAAATGATGAGGCTGATGGCAGTAGCTAGGTGTATTGCTTCCCTAAGTCATATGGCATTGAGATGAAGCCCACTATTAAATTATTTGCTGCATGTGGCTCACATATGCTTAAAATCTACGTACCAAATGAAAGTTGGAAATACCTGAGAGGAATTAGAAGGCAGTTATGAAGTAGACTCATTGCAAAGGAATTTTCGGTCTCTGATACTTGGTTACATTAGATTATGCAACCTCTTCTGTGTCAGTGCAAATGAGATCATAACTCACATGAACATGAAAGCAAACGGGTGGTTTATATCTAAAAATGCACAGCAGCCTAACTTTGATTTATATTGAAGACAGACATAGAAATCGTTAATTCCAGCATCTTGGGAATTACATTTAAGTATTAACAAAATTAGGCAAATTATGCCTCAATCTCTGAGTGCACCAAGGTATGCATGCAGTCTTGTTGTTTCATCATGGGCTGGCAAGATAAATGTCAGAATCGGGCTCCATGCCAAAGTTAAGGAATTTGTAGAAGGGGGATAATAATTTTGGAAATTATTAGCACCATATTATTTATGAGATCAAATATTTATCGACCAACTTCAGGTCCCCAGAAACGTGCTTGTGTTGTTGCACAACGTGGGTATTCTTCCTTTAGAATAACTAGCGGATCCAATGTATTTTTTAAATTGGAGAGATGTGCAAGGCTGTACCGGCTTGGGATGTGGGGCAAGAGAGAGCGCTGATCAAGTCAGTGAATTTACTCTTTAGCTTTGGCTGTCACAGTAAAGTGGCATCAACCTGCATGGAGAGTGCTTACGGAAAAGCACTTGAATTTTCGCTAAAGCATTGGTGTTGGCATTTAGTCCAAAGACAGTAAATGGATGAAAGTATTAGAAGCTTACAGCTGGGTTTGGTAGGATTTGACATTCCTTCTTGCTGCTGACGTTCATTGCCTAGGGAGAGACATAGAAAGAATGAAAAAATGAGCTTCTGATGAAATTTGAAAGCTTATAAAAATAGGATAACATTAACTCAATCTTTTTCCTATTGATATTAAAGAAAAAAAGTGAAGTTTATGAATCTGGGTAACTCGTGAAAGTCTGATTTTAGAACAAGGGACAGCATTTCCTCTGTTTCTCAGTGCAAAGTTGAATGTTCCTTGCTGGGGTTTTTGGCCTATCTTGAAATTGGAGCGGGGCTCAGGAAAATTCAAGAGGCGGCCAGCCCTGCTGCAGGCTCGTCTGGCTTCCCTGCCTCTCCAGGAGCATCATTAACGGCCCTTAAACCCTCTTGATCACAAGGGACTCAGCTACCTTTTGTCAATCTGTAAAGGTCTTGCAGCAGGAAAACAGCCTTTTTCAGAACACTGCTTATGCAAGCTTTTAAGCAGCAACGTCTGATCTTAGGAGTTACATCCAATTCTCTCCACCTTGGTCTGAACTTTTCTATTTCGGAGCATATTACTGCTCTCTCGCTGGTTCTTTGTGTACCTCTTAACACAATAGGGACAGAATGAGTTGGAAGTAGTGCTGTAATTTAAAATAAGCACAGCTGTCAATGCATATGCCGATTTCTATTCTAATGGATCTTCCAGAATTGCTACATATATAAATTGTAGTTTTTTAGGTTTGAAATGTTTTCATAGACTGGGAAGAGCTTGGGCTGTAATTTATTTCTTAGGAAATATACTGATGGGGTGGCTCCGAAATGAAGGAAGAAGCCTCACCTCTGCATGTTTGCTGCATTCTGAAAAGAAAGCAGAACATTTTATATTGAGAGATGGTTGAACCAGGGTGTTTGTTTTCAAGGATTAAACCAGGATGCTTGTGACATAGCATGTAATGACTTGCATAACATGTAATGAAGAAATTGAAGCTGAGTCTCTGGGTGCATCATGCTGAGTAAGAGGCTTGTTCTACACGAAACTGTCATATTAAATTCTTGTCGCGATTCCAGACCCCTTTGATTCCTAAGTCTTTTGGAGGAGACTAATCTGAAATCAAAGTGAAGTTGCTTGGGGTTTGCATGCCAGAAGTGGTCACGTTTGAAAAAGTTCAGTGAACCTGCAGAGGGAGGTTGAAATTAGTTGCTTCGCTACAAAGCTTACAGCTAACATACCTGCTGATCTGCTTTTTGCTTTGATTCTTCGGGCTCTGCCTTCTTGCCACCTTCTGAGTTGTTTTCAAAATGCATAAATCTTAAGGATGAGCATGTCCTGGTTTCAGTCTGTTTAGTATTAAAAAAAAAACAAAACAAAAAACTAAATCAGTCTACACTGGTAAAGCAAACAGGAGCTTTAATACAAAGGACGTGGAAAGTCTGCATTTTTCTCTTCTGCCTTGTCCTTTGTGCGGTTATTTCCCTCTGTAAAGGTGTATATCACACTTTACTCTCCTGATTTACCAACATTTGACCTCCCTTTGTGCCTAGGTAAATGGAAATGGTTCCTTTCAAGTTCTTCGAAGTAGATACTGAGGGCTCCTCTCTTGATCCCTGTAAGATGACTCTGCTTCTTTGAAACCACTGGAGCAATGCCAGGAATCCAGCCTGTTATCCCTGCTGAATGTCAGCTGCTTTCTTTAATTTGATGCTGGCATTTGGGGGGGCTTTGACCAAGAATATCATGCAATATTAAGTGCAAATGGAAGCATTTCCAGTGGTTCAGTTCTGCCCTTCCGTATCCCCTCCAGCTTTGTGTAGGGTGCCGGGGACCTGGGGATGCGCTTTTTTGGTCCAGTTAAAAGAAAATGCCCTGGGTAGCCACGGCCTGTGTATAACCGTGTAGATGGCCCTGTGTGAAAGCTGATCTGTTGTTACTTTATATTTACAGTGTTCTGTCTCCTGTGGAAGGGGCCAAAAGCACCGCAGTGTGTACTGTTTGTCAAAGGAAGGGAGGCATGTAGAAGAAGATTATTGCAAGCACCTTGCTAAGCCCAATGTGCAAAAGAAATGCAGAGGGGGCAGATGTCCGAAGTGGAAAGCAGGAGATTGGGGACAGGTGAGACGTGTTGTGTACCCTTCTGCACCCTTTGATATTCTTCCTCTGTCGAATTGGTTGGAAGCTGGTTTTCCCATCACTTCTGTCCTCTTGAATTTTTCACGGGTAAAAGTTTTGGGCCAGATCCTCAGGTGGTGTAAAACAGCGTAGCTTCATGGACAGGAGTGGAGCAGCAGCTGAAAACATGGCAACTTGCTTTTAGTGTCTATCTGAAAGCAAATTCCTTGTAAATTTTAAGTTTCTGCTAGAAGAGGCATCAGTATATAATATTAAAGAGAATCTACTCTTTATTCGTGTTTTTAATATCATTATTATTTAAATGTCACATCCCAAGCAAAATCTTCCTTAGTTTTGAGAAATCTGAAACTAATTTTATTATCAGCTTCCTGGGAAAGCCTAAAGAATAATCAAAGCTGTTCATTAAAAATGCTTTTCACTACCTTTTGTTTCTTAACAAGCTCATCACTTGATTTTGCTTCATTAAAAAGTCAGACACTGATGCATAGAGCAGAGGCTGCTGGAAGTGTGAAAGTGCTTGAAGTTACTAAGCATCTTGTTTGCTGAAAGCATACCTTGAATCCTTGTTTTCCTGAAAATAATGTCTTTGTCATCCCCTTGAATCTGCTGCATCACATTTTTGTTTGTGAACCTCGCTCTCCCCTCTACCTCGTTAGGGTGCTAATCAGCAGAATTATTGAAAATCCCAGACTAAATGAACTGTTAACTTGTAAAACATCGTGTTCTCTTGTGGTCTGTCTTCCAAATTAAGGTACAAAACACCAGTTCTCACTGTATGCAAGTTCCCTGAAAGATAAACCGTTAACGCTGCTACAGGCACACACGCAAATGTTAGGACTAGAACAGCATTCTGTTGTTTAATGCCGATTATTAAAAAAGACAATAAATCCATTGAAGTTCTATGATTGTTTTCAGCCTTGTATTTTTTTTTAATGCTTGCCTTTATATTCATAGGATAGGAGTCTTTGCCATTACGTGTGTAAAGGACTAAGTGTGCATTCACCATGGAAGTTCAGTTACTGAGGTCTGGGTCCTTTACCCAAGGCATGTCTGGGAGCACCCAGGTAGCCCTGCATAACCCTGTGAAATGCACGGTACTGCTCCCGTATTGGAAATTAAGTAGCTATGATTACCTGTATTACCTGCAGGACCGAAACCTCAATTTTATACAGAAGCTAGACTGAAAAGAAACACGAGGCCATTAGATAGTCTTGTCATATCTGATTTGCATCTTATTTAAAGTGACTGTTCCTGAAAGCAATTTTTTACAGCTAATAATTGTAAACATAATAATGTAATGGTCTGTCGATTGCATTAAAATACACTGATGTTAATTGATAGAAGTGTTTTAAAATTTCCAACATTCCACTGCATGATCAGAGTTAATTTTATGCAAGTGGAGAAAGAAACTCAAGTTAATAGGAGGATGAGGTGATTTATGGCCTGAGGCAATCTCTCGTGACTAGGCAATTAAGGAATATTTGTATGCTAATGATAAGGCAGGCATTTCCAGGGGTAGCTCCTCAGCCCGTGTCCCTGATGCTGTAGGTGCTCAGCCAGCCGGTATCTTGCTTGGGGAAAAAATAAAGGAGTAGAAACACTCATTCTGCAATATCAAACTGGGCTTTTTAAAGCCAGATGAAATGCTCTGACGTGGCTTCCTTGTGTCCAGCTCCTCACTTGTGCTGACAGCGTTTCTTTGCCTGCGACAGATGAAGAGTTGGGGCTGTCAGAAGTTTGGAGCACCAGCCTTGGCCGTCCCTGTGAGATGTGTGCAGGGCTGGCACAGCTGTGCAAAAGATTTAATGCCTTAGAGCCGAGGTAGATTTAGGTGCTGAACTTCTCATAAAGGCTATGAAACAGGCAGGGGTTTGGCATTCTGAATACCCGGTAGATCAGGATCTAAATGGGCACGGAAACTCCGTGTCACCTTCCCCATCACCGGTGCCACTGCTGAAAATAGGAGCCGTGATCAGTTTGCACTTAGATACTATCAAAAAAAGCTTTCTGAAGGTCTAATTGCCTCTGAAAGATAATCCCAAAGCTAAACTGCTGTGAGCTGGCCGCCTTTTGTCCTGGGTAAACCAGCAAAAGTCTGCGTGAGAAATAAGGCAAGGTTTTCCCGTAGAAGTGCATCTTCCTTGTTGCAATATATGCGCAAGACCTGTTGTGTGTACCTTTAGGCGTTTTCTTTCTTTCCTTCTTTCCTTCCTTCCTTCCTTCCTTCCTTCTGGGAAAAGGAATGATTCAAAAAATCAGGATTAAAAAAAAAGGTAGAGGAATGGTTAAAGATGAATCCCAGTCAGCAGTTGGCTAAGCTGGTGCTCTGCTCCCAGGTTTTTTCTCTCTGGATGTTTTGTATTCAGAGGCTGGGTTATTTCTTTTCTAGATTGTTATGAATCCACTTTCCTGTAGCAAAGCATGTTTAATATATCCGTAATAATCAGAAGGGAAGACAAAAGGCTTTTTTTGCCAAGTTTTAAAGGTGCTTGGGTCTGCGCTGAAATACCAGATTTAATGTGTTTGCATCTCCTAAGCGGTATCAATTATGGTCATTTACCTTTCACTTAGCAAAAATACCAATATTTATTCTGCTGTCTGGTATTTACATATTTCAGCTACAGGCTGAAATCCAGCCCTGTCTAAAAACACAGGTAGAGCTTCCCTATAGCCGCGCTGGCACTCGGCAGTTTGGTGATGGACTTTCTCAGTGGAGAAAGGAGCACTCCTGGGAAAACGTACAGACTCCATTGAAAAGACAAACAGGCTGCCTGGCTCGTGGCATCCCGTAGGGGAATATATAAGTACAGCAATAGTTGGCTGCCCCTAAACTGAATATCTTCTGGCAGCCTCAGCCAGCTGTATTCCCCAAGGTAGACACAGGTTGGCTGACCAGTATTCTGGATTAAAATAGCCAGGATGGAAATGGTGTTAAAACCCACCTTCTCTTGCCTCTGTAACGGGGCATAATGGCGTTCTTTTGAAGCCAGCCATAAATCGAGCCAGAGCCACAGCAATACTGATGCTGCAGCACAGGCAGCGGGAGCAAGCACCCCGCAGAAGGAGATGCCTCAATCCCCCGCGAAAACTCCCGTGACCCCAACCCACCAACTTGTGCCCGAGCCGGGCGCAGCCGTCGCCCCCTCCTCATCAGGACCCCGTGCTCTGGCAGCAGCGATACTCCGCTGCGGCCGGGCCAGCCCCACCGCAGCCCTCCTGTGCTCCCAGGGCTGGGCTCACCTGCAGCTTCGTCTTTTCGGGTCGGGGCCACGCCGGTATTTCTTCCTCCTGTGCTGTGGCCGGATTGCACTGCGGCTGCCCTGCATGTCTGGCCCCCAAGTGCACTTAGGAAGCTTGTTCAGCCAAGAAAAGCCTCCCCTACGTGCACTCTTGCAGTTAGCCCCAGGGAAAGCTCTTTGCTTGCTTGCTCTCTTGCAGGAAGGGGGTTCAAATCTCTTCCAAGGGATGGTCCGGGACACAGCAGCCCTGACCTGGGGTCCTGGGGCGGCTCGCTCCCCCACTGCAAGTCCTGCCGCCCATTCCATCGGGGCGCAGCGTTTATCCTCACGGGCTTACGCGGGGGCAAAATTTCACCCAGGCACGCGGTGAAATGAGCCTACGGCTTTGCCCAGTGCCGTGCTTTGCCCTGCACAGCCGGGGACCAACCTCCCTCTTCCCAAATCTGCTCTGCCTGGGTGTCACACACAGCACAGCCCCCCGTGACAGAGCCACGGCGTGACTTGCGCTCCCTTATCGTAACATACCCGGGCGTGTGCTTTTTAGGAGGGTGATAAATGCAAACCAAAAGGCGTTTTAGAGCATGGTATGCATCCCGGTATATATGTTTCTCCAAGTTTGTGGCCATTATTCAGTTTAACTGTCCCCTACGGAATGCGTAGGACAAACAGCGCCGTTAATCACAGGGAGGCAGCGCAGCATATGGGAACCATTTGCATCACCGGTGACAGAAATCTCTCTGCTACTTTCAAAAGTTACACAAAAATACTCCCACCCCCTTACAAATATCTGAAGGCAGGTGAATATTGACAGTCAGCTTTTCTTTGGTCCCCTTGGCTTTATGGGGCATTTGGGTAGTAAAGCAAACGGAGCATTATGGAGGAATACTCTGCAGAAGAGAGAATTGCTTCCCCGTTAGGCGCCCCTTAATTCCCTGCCTTAAGAAGGCTTGCTTTTATGAGTATTGCAATAATAGGCAGTAAACTTGTTTTCTTAGTTCCTGATGTATTAACTAAGGTTGCTTATATTAATTGTTAATTCAGCAAAAGGCTACTCATAATAGTTGTGTTTTAAATGCAAACTTTTGATTTTTACAGGCTTTCTTCTATAAACGCAAATTCTTTTTATTCCAAGTCTGTATCATATACTTTAAGATCTAGCAAGGAAGAATCCATGCCAGAGGGACATTAAGTACTGCTAAACTTATTACACTGAGCAGCCACAACAATAAGAAATGTTGCGTGAAAGAAAAAACAAGCTGTTAAAAGCATTGTAGTGTAGATAATAATTTGAAGATGCCTGAGAAACAGAGAAATTCAGGCTTTTCTTGCTGTGCCTAGGAGCACGGAGAAACGTGCCCGCTGTATAACAAAGGAAATGTGAAATGCAGTTAATTTAAAGATGACATTTATTCTCACAAACTAACAGTATGCCCTGGCTTGTGTGCATGTGCACGTTTAGATGCATGCTGAAAGCAATCCCAGCTGTATCATACCTTTACCTCTCTATTGCTCCAGACTTTCTTCTATATAATTCAAGTTTGCTTTTCACTGAAGTCCATTCTAGTGACACTTGTGGCATTTGATATATTTTGAACTATTACTTTTTTGAGCCAAGCACCCGAGAAGTCCTATGCAGAGCCTTGCCACCTCTGGTGTGTTGCAAGGATTTAGCAGTGCTTCTATCTCCAGAAAGTTTTGCAATAAAAATCCCATCTGGGAAATCCTCACCTCCCTGAAGCCAACAGCAAAAATTCCCGCTGGCTCCAGCGGAGCAGGGATTTCAGCCTGTCTGCTCTGCCCTCGCAAAATTTTTTTCCCTCGTGCGACGAAAAGCCTCCCCTGGAAGTTTAAGCGCCGGCGTTAGAGCGTTGCTGTCGCAGCCGTTGAGGCGAACCCCGGGAACTTACCGCGATGGCCGCGACGGGGACGGCCGCTCACCTTTTGTCCCTTCCTCTAGTGCTCGGTGTCCTGCGGCCAGGGCGTCCAGCGCCGCACCGTGCGCTGCCACAGCGGTACCCCGAAGGCAACCGAGGAGGCAGAGTGTGACCCGGCCGGCCGGCCCCCTCCGCAGCGGGACTGTCACCTCCCCGAGTGTCCCACGCACCGCTGGGCAGCCGGCGAATGGCAAGCGGTAAGCGGGGTCCCCCCCTTCGCCCTTTCCCCAGGGTCACGTCGCTTGTGCTCTCGAGCGTGCGGCGTGGGATGATGCTGGAGATGGAGGGAGGGGGCGGGGGGGACACGGGACCACCGAGGCTGGATATGGGTGCTGGAGGGCTGTGCTTTTGGGGTTGCAACCCAGGCTTGCCAAAAAAAAAAAAAAAAAAAAAAGGCAGAGGAAATGCTCATGCGTGCTGGCTGGAAGGGGGGAGCTGAGAAATACCGCCGTAGGGTTAATTTATTGCTTCGTGCTGCCCTTGTTTGGCCGGGACCTACGCAAATATTGAGCAGGTTTTGGGTAGGGCGGATTTGGGTCTGTTCCCAGAGGCTGAGCCCTGCCACGCTGCTCTGGCAGTGACCCCCGTGCCTGTGGGTTTGAAGGAATTGGGGAACATTGGTAATTCCCGCTTTCCTGCCCCATTACCCCGGTTCCTTCTGACAGCTCTCTCCTTTTGCCAAGCTCCCGCTCCGTGCTTTTTGCCAAACCGTGAGCAGAGCTGAGATAAGGTCTCCCACGGGAGACGGTGCTTTTCTGAGTGATGGGGATCGGTCCCCAGCAAAACCAGCCCCTTAGGCTGGAGCAGGAGATAAAGCTGCTGCTCCGGTGGTTCAGGGAGAAACTCCGACTCGCCTGCGGTGTGGGTGATGGGTGGGCAGGAGGGTGGTGGGTGGCAGGAGGACAAGGGGACCGTGGGCAGGAGGAAGGGGTCCAGGAGGAGCTCTCCCTTGGGCTGCCCGCAGGGTGACTTGGCAGGCTTCGATTGCTCAACAGGTTTGGGCAGAGAGAGTTCAGACCAGGCACCAAAATGATTGTTTTCATTCTGGTTTCATTCCATTCTTAGCCATCCCTGGCTAAATCCTGCCCCAGTTCTCCTCCATCCCTGCCCTGCTGTCCCAGGCTCTTCCCTGCGGTGCAGGGACTGCCAGCCTTGGAAATGGGAAAGGCGCTGGAGCTGACTCCAGCGTCACACAGCCGGCGTGCAGAAGAGGCCATCGCTCCTACGGAGGGGATGTCCTCGTCACATAGGGAGAAGAGGATTGCCCGCTGTGGGGATGCAGGGGATGGAGAGGGGCAGAAGAACCCCAAACCATTGCTGGCTCCAGTGGCAGGGCATCAGGGGCTCAATCCTGAACACTTTGAACAGCAAAGGTCTCACCGACTCTGGAGGTGCATGGCCAGGGCCTGATCCTGGTCACCCTGACGCTTGCAGTGATCAATGCCGGGCAGTAGGAGAAATATTAATCAAACAGGGGCCCGGCTTTCATTGGCACACAGGCTCCTTTTATATTGCTCCTGCGTGGCCCAGGGAGGTCTTGAAGGGGGACAAAATTCGTTGAGGTCCCTTCCCCTGCTGAGCCCCTGGTGTAAATGCAAAACAGGTCCTCCTGCTCCGGTGTCAAAAGATGGGGAGGCACCGCCGGGTTCCTCCTCAAAGTCTTGGTGTTCGCAGACACATCCAGAGCCTGCCTTTATTGTGTCAGTAAAAAAAAAGAAAGAACAAAAAGGGGGAGGATGGGAAAAGCACCTCAGAGGGTGCGCAACTTTTCCGCTGCAGCAAGAAGAAATTCAAGGTTAAGGCAGTGTGTGTTCCTCTCGTCTTGCCTTCCCCGTAAGCTCCTTCTTGCCTCGTTACTGCATGGAGCATCCCAGTCTGCAGACATTATCTAATATCCCTCTGCCCACGGTACCTCAGCCTGTCGGGGATGACACAAACAAGTTTAGCTTCATTGCCTTGGTCTTGGCAGTGCTGGGAAGTTGGGTTTGTAATCCTATGTAACATGGCCATGAGTACAAGAGTGCCCCTATTCCCACCTGCCCGGGAGCCGAGGGGCGATGGGAAGCGGCAGGAGGCAAAGCCGAGCTGACCACGCAGTGGTACCCAACGGAACCACGCCAGCCTGGAAAAGAAACACAGGAACAGCCAAGGGGGCTTCAGCAAATTCCTTGCAATGAACTTTTTGCTTTTACAGAGCCTGTTAAATTTCTTCAGCTAATAAATTTACAGGCGGCAAAGTAGGTCACCAAACAGCATGCAGTTGCAGTTCTTACCCAACAGTGTAATTAGCCCTGAAAAGCCACGGCTCCTACCCCGTCCTTTTGCCCTCTTTCCCTTATTTTTGCAACTTTTCAAACCAGTGGCGAGAGGCCCCTGCCTGCCCCGACCCTGCCAAGCCCTTGGTGGGAGGTGGATGCTGATGTTTTCCTAAGTTTTCCAGGGCTTCCCATTGCACTGGGGAAATTTTTAATTTGTTAATGGAGATTTTTTTTTTTTTTTTTCCCCCAGGGGAGCTTTGCTAGGGGAGTGGGCTGGAAGTTTCATCCCCCATAAATAACCATTAACAGAAACATGTAGGAGATGTCCAGTGTGAGCTCGCCCCATGGCTTCATTCTTCTTCTGAGCACTTCTTATTTTGTTCTGATGTACCTGGTGAAAAAAAGTAGTAGCACCTTCTCCCCAGCCATTAATACTGGCCACATGTTATTTATAGCGAGGAGGCAGAGATTGCATTAGTATTCTCTGGGCAGGGAACAGCAATGAACCCTAATTGACATGAAAGGCGGGATGTAAAATAACATCCCAGTGCTGTCTTGTTCATGATTTCTTATCTTTAAAGGGAATCTGTCAAGAGGGGTTTTTTTATTGTTCCTTTTTGTTGTTGTTTTTTTAGAGAAAAAGTTGGTCTTGCCAATGAAAAGGAATAGGGAACTTATTGGAAACCGTTTATTGCTCTGTTGGTGTATCACCATTAATTAGCTGTTCTCAGTGACCACACCAGGGAGGAGAAAGTCAATAGAAAGGGCCTTGCTAATGTCAAAGTAAAACTCAGACCAGGGTCACAAAGAAAAAGGGAAAATTGGGAGAGAGAAGGGATTTTTGTTTTTTTAATATGAACCTCTGTGGAAGGACAATGCACGGCTCTGGAAGCTGCAATACAATTCTTGAATCTTTGACATTTGCTGTTTGGGGGAAAATCGTGCCATCCTTGCCTGATTTGGATTGCAGAGTTACCCAAGGCATGTTTGAAGTGTTTGTGGTGTGGCAGTTTGTTTCATCTCTGCGTCAGATTTTGATTTTTAAAAAAAGGAAAACAATGAATACTTTCGCAAAGCAATGCCTTTGGGCTTTTTTAATTAATATTATTACTCTTCTAAAACAGTTGCAGAAGTGCTTGAAATGGTCCTTAATTTGAACTGCCAGGAAAATAGTTTAGAATTTGGGAAATGAAGCAAAAGAGACAAATATTGTCAAATGCCTGACCTGTTTTTCAGCTCTTGCTATCAATAGCTGTTATACCCTGGCCCCGCTGTTTTATGTGAGATTTAGATCAGTCACGAACATGAGATTTCATACAAAATCTATCACCGTATTAAAAGGAAAAATAGCCTTTTCATGCTAGCTGAACTGTCCACTTTCTACATGAGTAATGTTTTATAACCTTGGGGTGGCTGATTGGAACCTCTGCGGCGTTTCTCTTTGATTTATTTTACGATGGTCTCACTGTCTTTGAGCCGTATTTAATATTGCAGTGGGATTACTTTAATTGCCAGTTATCCCTAAAAATACAAATAATCAAACTTTCATTTATTGATGATGACAAAACGTGCAGAACTGGCTTAGGTTTATTTGGCCGTTATTTGCAGAGAAACCCAAAGCAGGCTGGCGTGCGCTCAAGAGTGTCAATCAGCAACTAATGATTTTAAATGAGGATGGGCTTTTGATATGATAGCTTTTCACGGCCAATGTCAGAAGGTGCGTTGATGGCACAGAGATTGTTCACCCTCCTAAAATGAAGCATGAGCCAATGTACTTAAATTGAGGCTTAAATATACGTTAAGGGGAGGAGACGAAATTAGCCTTGAGCTCCCCACTTCTTGCAAGATGCCTCCTTCGGCTGTGGGCGGCGGGGGGCTGGAACGATTCACCCCACACTGGTGACCACGTCCTGGGCTGGCGTGCGCCAATCCACAGACAAGGGGAGCTTGGAGCATCCCGTAGCCCCGTTCCCACCGCGCTGGAGAATCCCTCGTTAGGAGGGAGCGGGAAGTTCGGGGTTCGCGCTGCCTCTGAAAGGCGCCGCTCAGGGGAGCTACGTGATGATGGAGCGCTAGCGATGCCTTATTCACACGCAATAACTCCCTTTCAGATTTTACTTACATAACAGGCAGATAGCAGAGAAGGGCAAATATAGCACAGTGTGCTTGCTCTCTGAGGAAATCATACTCCAGCAAATTCCTCCAGCCCCCATAGGATCGCTGTGTTTCAGCACAGACCTAGAAGGAGCTTCCACTCCAAGGGCTTAAAGCAAGAGAGTAAATAAGGTTGAAAGCACACGAAGCCCTTGAGGTCTCTTGGCAGACTGTGGATTTTGCAATGTTGACTGTTGCCTAAGAGCTCCTAAGTTATTCCTTCAGAATAAATGCTGCTTTGTGGGGCTGCCTCTCCTTCCCTGTCCCCCTCCACTTCACTCAGTTACTAAACATTTACGACCAACGTGACATTGCGCTCATGGCTCTCCTGGTTTGCTGCTCCTGCCCCGGATTGATCTGATTTTTTGACGTTCTCACATAATTTGCAGTCTTGGTTCTGACAGCTAATTACAGAAAGGGGGGGCCTGACTGTGCCTGCGTTTTGCAATTAAGTGAACCCACCAAGATCTTGCTAATGGTGGGCCAGCCAGGAGAGCAGGAGCTGCTTCGGGGAGGCTGGAAATGATGTTCGGAGGGTGAGACTTTAAGTAGATTAAACTGGCACGGTCCTCCGAGCCTAGGTGACTTCAAACGGTGTTTCTGTACAGATAGGGATGGTCTGATTGAATGTTTTATCCTTTTCCTTAGGGGAAGACATTTCCTGTATGTTATATAAAATGATTATTTTCATGCATTTTTCTCCTCGTTAATCCAGTTAGTTGAAAGTGTTAGAAGTCCATTACAGGCGATAACTTTAAGAAAATAGGGTTTTATCCAGACAGCTGCTCTCATGCTGATTTATTTTGTTTTATGTGTGTGTTTCGTAAGACACGCTCTGAGCACAGAGCCCACTCCCAGGAGCAGAGCCTCACAGCCAGGCTGGTTTTTCCAAGAGGAGCAGAGAAAGAACCGAGTCCTTAAAGTCTCCAGAAGCCCCCGGGGAGCAGCTGTGCTCAGCTAGCATGGGTTGCTCTTAATACTGGGCAGGGCAGTGTTTAAAAGAGAATAAACCCGTAAGGGCCCGCTCAGGCTCCGCGGTTGCAGAGATGTGCCGGGGCAGAGCGCTGCTGCTCGCCCGCTAGCAGGGACCGGGCAAGGGGCTCTCCCCGCACCAGCCAAGGGTGCGACGGTGTGTATTTTGGAAGGAGGATGGCTGGGTTGTCGTTATCCAAGCAGCTGTATTTACTAGGGGCTGAAATGAAAGGGGTTGGCCCCTTTCTTGCCCCCTTGCCCCATCCCCTGACCCGGTATGCCCACCCCTGCATCTCTCGGTCCCATCGCGGCTGGATCCCACATCTGCCCCATCCCAATACCTGCTGCTTTGGTTTCTCCTCTCTCCCTACATCTGCCGTTTGGCTTGGTACCTCCAGAGGATGGGAGCAATTTGTCAGTGGATGCTCCCGCAGTGCCTGCCACAGCAGGGCTCTGGTCTCGAATTTGCCCCCCAAAGTGATACCAACAAGAGATGCCAGCATGGGGCACAGAGCCATCCGCTCACTCGGACTGCTGGGAGGAGGGCTCGCTCGCTCGGCAGATGCAGATTTATTTGCTGAAGTCCCTCGTGGGTTGCATGAGCCGTTGTTTCTTGCAAACAGTGCATGAAGACGTGCGGGGAGGCATCTCGGTACCGCAAGGTGGTCTGCGTGGATGAGAACAAGCAGCTGCAGAACAGCGGCTACTGCGACGCCAGCAAACGTCCCCCCGAAATCGAGAGCTGCGGGCTGCCGCCCTGCGAGTACGTCTGGATCACCGGAGAGTGGTCGGAGGTGAGTCCCCATCCCCATCCCCGCACAGGGACCGCTCAGCACCGGGCCACGCTCTCCTCCTCTCGCCGCCGGCCTCGCTGAGATATTACAACCCAAATCAACAGTGGCAGGGAAATGCTGCGTGGTTTAATTATTATTTTTTGGTTTGTTTCTGTATGCAATTTCCCTCCTGGAGAGAAAGGAGCAGGGTTGTGGGAGAAGACCAGGATATTAAAGACTAAATGCCAGCATGCTCAGAGTTCTAGCTAATATCTAGAGGCAATTTTCTTCCGAAGCACATCGCGTTCAGCAGGCACCCTATTTGGTTTTGTGCCGGTTTATTTCATTTATTTATTTCTTTGGTTTTATTCCCATCCTGGGGAGCTCCGGGTGAGCATCCTGGGGGAAAGGCGAGCTTGGATGTGACCGTGGGGACATGTCCTTCCTCGATGCCGTCTTTGGCAGGAGCGAGGACCTGGTGTGAGCGAAGGCAGCAGGTTCACCCACGCGGCTGGGAGAGGGCTTAGCAAGGAAAATAGATGAGTTTTCTTTGCAGCAGGCACTGCATGCGGGAGGACCCGGGCTAATCTCAGCCTGTTTCCTTCTGCAGTGAGTGAAGGATTACTTTCCACTTGGAGGAACAGCAGAGGGAAATGACAAGGCAGCTGCTGACACAGCACTGATTAAAAAGAAAGAACAAGAAAAAGGAAAAAAGAAAACATGCCGGGACTGAGGGGGAGGAGAGACAAGCCACCTGAGATAGCGCAGGAGGGAGAAACACGGAGAGATGAGAATTTCTCAGAGCAGTCTGGTCTCCTGGGTGGTTTCCTAAGGGAAATATTAGGGTGCGTGTAAGGCTGGAGCCCCGGCTGCCCCTTGCCCAGACACCCTCTACCCGCTCCCACCACCTGTGACCCCCCCAGGAGCACTGGGGCCCATGAAGACAAAGAGGTGGGCGAGGGCTCGCAGAGCCGGAGCTCAGCTCGCTCCAGCTCCCGCTCTGCCTTTTGGCGAGGAGGGCAGAAGCGCTGTTTGTCCTCTAACTACAAGGAAAACCTTCCCTTTTTTCCAGTTGCTGCCAAGTACCTGCCATTCAGGATCAATCTTGACCGTTTTATTTCCCTGTGCATCCCATGGGAAAAGAAAAAAAAAAAAAAAAAGAAAAGAAAAAGGGGAAAAAAAGAAAAAGGGGAAAAAAGAAAAAGGGGAAAAAAAGAAAAAGGGGAAAAAAAGAAAACCCCCAAAATAGAGGCACTTCATAGTTCCAAAGGATCTTCTGCTCCTTTCTTTGCCCTTGGAGAGAGATAACATTGTGCCCAGGAGCCAGCCTGGAGTAGGGAATCCTGGAGCTGTAGGGGCAGCACAAGGAGGAACTGGGTGTTCAAAGACAGTGTCGGGCACCAGCCCACTTGTAGCCACTCACAGTACTCACGGCTGGCTTAAATAGTTACTAGTGATCCCTCGGAGCAGTTTGCTGAGTTAAAAGCTGACAAGCCTGCTTTTCCTTCCCGTGTTGGGCAGCCTTCCCGGAGCGCGCGGTGCTAACAGGCGCTTCCTCTGCCCTCAGTGCTCCGTCACGTGCGGGAAGGGATACAGGCAGCGCCTGGTGTCCTGCAGCGAGATTTACACCGGGAAGGACCACTACGAGTATGGGTACCAGAACACAGTCAACTGTCCTGGCACACAGCCGCCCAACATCCAGCCCTGCTACCTCGGGGAGTGCCCCGTCTCGGCATCCTGGCGCGTTGGCAACTGGGGAAGCGTAAGTTTGGCAAACTTCTTAACTGAAAAAATTGGAGCAAACTTATTTTTCTTTACACTGAGGACACAGTCTGAAGGTTTGGAGGGGGAATGTTTAAGAGCTGCGTAAATTAGTGCAGTGAAAACTCTCGTACAGCGGCAGTCCTGGTGTGTGTAGGGCTCCGTGCTCCAGACTGAATCCCATCGTACGGGGGAGTCCCGGCAGCTACAAGTAGAGTCACATTCTCTATGAAGATTCAGGTGTAGCCAAAATTTGTGGTAGTGTTGATGGTCATGCTGAATGCTTAGTCAGAAAGTGGGGTCATTGCCAGAAAACAGGGGTTTGAAAGCCTTGTGCTAGAAGGATCAATGGATAGCTGGCAACTGGGGTTGATCCCACTTGGCCATGTGTATGGCCAAGACTTGGAACCTACCAATAAGCCCCCAAAAAATGGTAATTTGAGCCTTAAAAGGATTTTTCTTTCTTTCTTTTTTTCTTTTTTTTTTTTTTTGCCCCCTCCTTCTTACAAATTCTGGGACAGGGCAGGGGAAAGAACTTAGCCTTTCTGCTAACGTTATTTGTGTTGAGCCTCTTCTGGGGCCTGAACTACAAGATCAAATTTTAGTTAAGGTGATAACATTTCACTTCTTCAGGCTTCCGACATTCTTTGAAATGTGGTGTTTCTCCCATAAATTTGATTTATTAACCCAGCTCAGGCATTTGTGGGAATTTGTCAAACCTTTAGAAGGCAACGAGGGTCAAGTCAAACAAAATGTAGTGGAAGTTGTCACAGTAAATGGCAGAGCTATTTGAAACCTAAGTTCCTCCTGCCTCATAGGAAGCTTCAGATCCTCCCTGCAAGTCAGAGCAGAGGAGTTACAGCAAAGAGCTCAGCCTCAATTAATTGGCATTTTCCCCCAGAATTTCAGTGCAAAATGTCCAACTCATTAATACAACTTCATTGCAAAGAGTATCCATTTCAGAGAGCAAGACCTTTCTCCTGGCTTTGGGCTGCTGAACGTCCTAGTGACTACCAAGTGCCATGACCCTTCTCATCTCTGATTTTCAAAGAGATTGAATGTAAAGTACCATCACCTTTGATGGACAAAGAGAGTCCTGCTCAGCTCCTTAGTTAAGCTTTATGGATTTGGACCTGATAAAGAGTAAACGCCAAGTTGTGAATACCGTGAGCTGTTGAAGACCGTCTCCTTCATGGTGTGCTCCTTTAGCCTAATAATTTCTAAAGAGATGAGCAGCATCATTTTCTTGGCAGCCTAACCCGGTACCTGTAGAAAGAGCTGATTTTCAGTTCTCAAGTACTGAAGGAACAAGTTGCAGAGGAGGAGCAAAATGGTCCCACCTCCCATCGCCCGTGCTCAGCGGCAGCCAGCGTAGACAAGGTGCTGCTCGGTAGCTCCAGTAACTTGTGCAATATCAGCCTTAAGATTGCCCTTGATTTGGGCTGTTTGAGGATGACCCGGTGTTTGCGCAGATTTAGCCATTTTTCCAGAGGGTGAGGGGAGAAGGGGTTTGGAGGCTGTGGGAGTTTTGGTGCGATTTGGGTAGAAAACAACAAACCATGTCATGTTGGTTCAGAGGCCCCTGTCAGTCTCAAGAAATGTCTTCCAGCCACCAGGAAAGGATTTCTACCATTCAGGCCTTCTGGTGAACATTTCTCTTTTGTATGACCTTCCAAGTGTGAAAAATAAACAATTGCACATGAGCGCACGGTTCACCTTAACCAATACTGCCTCATCCTGTAAAGCATTTAACCGCTAAGTGAAGTTCAGTAGTCTTCTTGAAATAATTAGTGACGATGATAATAACAACGAAGGGATTAATAATAAAAAGGGATTACTTGTTTGATTAAAATCAAGCCTGTGTTTGAACACTTTGTAGGATTGGGGCCTTTGCTGCTGTCCCTTGCTACAAGGGAAACAGTCTGCCTCTGTTCTTCTGGAGCCCAGCAGCCCTTGAGATAAAATAGGAATCTCTGCCTCCTGTCTTGCAGTGCTCCGTCACCTGTGGAGTTGGAGTCATGCACCGGTCGGTGCAGTGTTTGACGAACGATGACCAGGTCAGCAGCTTGTGCCACGTGGATCTGAAACCCGAAGAGAGGAGGACATGTCACAACGTCCATGACTGTGAGTCTGCAGATTTGCACCTTCCTTTGCCTTTCTCATGGCTTCAGCATCTTTTCCCATCAAACTCCTAGAGATAAGCAGTATTTCCAAGCATTGGGAGCCATCCAACTAAGCACTAAAGCACTTCAGGGAAACCTCTTAAAAATAAACAAGGTGTTTTGATGCTTTGGATGCCTCACGGTGTTACAAAAGAAATTTTGATGTACAGTTGCTCAGTATTTCTGTTTTGTTTCAGGTGAATTACCAAGGAGTTGCAAAGACGTTAAAAATCTCAAAGGTGTCACTGAAGATGGCGAATATTTCCTTCAAGTCAAAGGAAAGACATTAAAGGTGCATTTCAGCAACAGATTGATAGTTAATGCATTTCCCAAAGGGGCAAGAGGACCCTGCGTGTGCTCTTCACTCCCACTCTTGGATTTTCTACCTTCGGTTTTCTCAGCGATCCCTTTGCACGTGATGCCTGACAAAATTCTGGCTTCTCCCTCAGGTGTATTGCTCTGGGATGCAGACTGACAGCCCAAAGGAGTACGTGACCCTTGTAAATGGGGATGCAGAGAATTTTTCAGAAGTGTATGGATACAGGTAAGAAATCCCTTAATCCTGAGCTGCACAATATTTTTTTTTTCCGTGGCAATATTTTCCAGTCATGAGTAGAAAGGGTTTTCTTTTGATTTAGATTGCATAACCCGACTGAATGTCCATATAACGGGAGCAGACGAGAAGACTGCCAGTGTAGGAAAGATTACACAGCAGCTGGGTTTTCCACCTTCAGCAAAGTAAGGCTGGACCTGAACACTATGCAAATAATAAGTGAGTAAAAACAGGGCCTTGCCATTAAAAAAAACCTAAATGTTTATTTTACACAAATATACCTGTAACTACAAACAAGGAGTAGTACTCTAGTGAGCAATATGCCTGAGCTCTCCTGTTAAAAGCTGCTTATAAACTCGGTCACCTGCTTGCTGCTTTACACTTAGAGACTGCAACTCAAGTACATCAGAGATGCTTATAGTATTTCTCTGTAATATGGGAAAATATTAAGACAGTTGCTGGTGCATCTGCTATACAGAATGAATATTTGCATGATCCCGGCAGGCCAGTGTATGTTTTGAAGGAATTTATTTCATTTGGTCTCCTATTTTCAGACTGGGCTCGGGCAGAAAGCTTAACCAGAGAGGAGCTGGCCCCCCATTTTATGCACAAACGTGTCAGGAGATCCCAGTGCAGGGAACTCAGCTGGGGTAGGGATGCTGCTCCCTCCGGGCCGGTGCCGGCATCGGTGGGGTGGGGAGGCAGAGGAGGCTCTCAGCAGAGTCAGTCCATGGGGAAATAACTTGTATTGAGTGTGATGGAGCTGGGGCCATGGATTTGCAGGGGAAGAGGAGGGGACTGTAGCTGTGCAATAGAAGTGGTACCCTGTCACTCCTGGCAGCATGCGTGGGAGCTGGGAGCCGTCCCGCCACCGGAGAGCCTGCAGCATCCCATAGGGTTATGGTTTCAGTCCCCTTGACTCCAAGGATGCTATCAGTTTCCAACAACTGTTTTAAAAATACAACATATTGTTGGGTGTTCATTCAGTAAATAGCAGAGATTTTTTAGCAAATCAAAATCCTTCCTTGTAAAATGACTCTTTATCTGATAGGGGTTTTTTATCACTTAATTTTCAAGCCGTGAGACCTCCCAGTCTATCAATCTGTAAAAAGCTACTAATAGTCTGTAAAAGCTCCTAGGTAAAGATCTCAAAGGAACCATCGTTGGGGAATTTGATACCAGCTCCCTTTGAATTTCAAAAGGAGCTGGGCACCTACCTCTGTCAGGCAGGAGCTATCTCACATCCCCATCTAAATGAGTCTCAGTTACTTCAGATCTCTCCGGAGCAAAATACCCCAATTCCCTTTGAAACCCCGACCCCTGGGCTGGGGCAGCCAGGAGAGCACCGAGATGGTTGGTTGCCTTTGTTTAAAAGAGAGATTTAGGAGGTCCCGTGGCCTTCTTGAAAGTGCGGAATTTTCTGATAGAGAAATAAAACCCAAGTCATGGGTTCGAGTTTTGTTGTTATT
Source organism: Astur gentilis (assembly GCF_929443795.1). Lineage (NCBI taxonomy): Eukaryota > Metazoa > Chordata > Aves > Accipitriformes > Accipitridae > Astur > Astur gentilis. Next base: position 17,009,046 of record NC_064902.1, on the reverse strand, counting down.
TATACCTAGGTCCTAAATCACCAATGCACTTAAACCGAGCTGTAAACGTTGAATATGTAAGCATCCTGTTAAATTCAGTGCTCACGTGCCAGGAAGTCACATGTGGGATGAATTGGGGATTTAATATTAAAAATCCAGCAGATGAGGTCCTGACTCTCAAGATTAATATATGAAACCAGCTTTAATGAGTTTAAACATTAGCGAAGAGCATGTTTACACTTACTTTGTGTCTCTCCCTGCATCTCTCTTTCCATGTTATTCACCAACTATTCTCCACAGCGACTGATTTACAGTTCGCACAGACACATGATGGACGACCCGTTCCTTATGCCACTGCTGGGGACTGCTACAGTGCAGCCAAATGCCCACAGGTATTTGACAATAGCATTTCATAGGAATCGGTGCCATTTGTTTTGTTCAGGCCCTCTATTAATTACCGCTGATCGCATCAGCCCGACACCAGCGAGCGTCACATTCTTATCTCAGTGGTTGGAAACTTTTCCCTTTGTCCGTGCAGAAAGTAATTTCCATTTTCCATATGGGAAAATGTCAGGTTTTTATCAGGCCAGTGTCAGGACCGGCTAAGGGACATTCCCCAGGACCTCAGCCAACAGTAAAGGAGAAAAGGAAGAAGAAATAAGCGGTGGGAGAAGGGCTGGGCTTGGCGTGCGTAGTTGGAGGTGGGGGAATCGGTCCACAGCAGGGCTTGGTGGAAATGCTGGGCAGGGAGAGCAGTCATGAATCAGGCCATTGGGCTGCCCTGGGACCCTGCTTCTGTGCTCTGCAATCTCGTATCTGCTGAAACCGCTGTTTGCCGGGGTGCAAGAAGATGGGTGAGATGACCCCTCCAGATGGAGAAGGCAGCAGACAGACAGTGGGACTCCTGCCGTGCCAGCTCAGGGAGGAGATGCCCGAGAAGGAGAGGGCATTTGCGGGGCAGGAACAAGTCAGGTTTCTGCCGCAGGACGGACAGACCCCGTCCGTCAGAGACCACGGTGGTACCCGCCAGCTGCTGCCCCACCATCCTCACGCCCCGCTGCGTATTTTCACAGCAGCCCGGTGGGACCGTCGCTCACTCCACTTTGGGGCTGGGAAAACACTGACAAAACGAAGGTGTTGCCTGCGCATCAGGGCAAATCCAGCCTGTCCCAGCACCGCGAGGTGCCCGGCCATGGAAGCGTGGAGCTGGGCACAAGCTAAGTTGCCTCTTGAGTAGCTCTGGGAGGTGATGGTAGGACATCTAGCCCCATTGCTTGGAAAAAAACATGCTTTCCTGAAAGTCGTTAGGAGTCTACTTAACACTGTGCTACAGGTGGCTTGCTCCGTGTCTTCAGCACACCTAGCTTTTGTGGAGCTGGGGGATGACAAGGGATATGTTTGGCTAGTCCAAGGTATTGGGTGGACCATATTTGCAAAGGGCATTAAGCAGGGAGTCACAGCAACAGACGGCAGAGGGCAAACCTCTCCATCTCCTTCCCTCCCTACTTTCAGAGCTGACACTTTTCTGCACAGCTCAGCGGCTTAGGGATTGACTTCTTACCTCGGGAAGGCTCATAAATATTAATATCCATCCACCTGACCCAGACAGTTTGCTCCTCGCAGAAAATCAGCATTCCTAAGGCAGCCAGGGCAAGGAGCAAAGCTAACAGCCATCTGGTACCGCATGGCCACGCTGGGCTGCGGGTCAGCCTGGGGATGTGGCCACAGGATCCCTCCTTGGGTCCAGAAACAGGCAGGGCTGGGGTCTGCCGTGGGCGTAAGGGGAAGGCTGGGGGGGGGGGGGGGGGGTATGTTTTTAGTGCAGGTATAGCCCTTAATTTTCCACCCATTTTGTGCATTTTGAGACAGGGTGGAATGAAGTAAAGGACGTTTTTAGGAAATAAACAAACGAAAGAGTTTTGATTTTACTGACGTCTAGGAAAAAAAAAAAAAAAAAAAAAACACCAAAAAAACCCACCAAAAAACCAAACAAGCCCAAAACCATACCAGTGGAAAATAAGGAAAATAAGGACAAGTGTGCCCTCTCCAGTTGAGGAGGGAGCAGTGAGAGCGGCTGCAGCAAGTCCCTGGGGTACCTTTGCCATCAGCTGCTGGAGCACGTCAGGCTCCGCAGTTTGCCATCGAAAAGCCAAGAATGCCCTCAGCCGGCAAACGGCGAAAAAGCAGTGCAAACCCGAGAAAAAAAAAAAGCAGTGAAAAACCAAAGATAAAGCCCCTCCTTCCCTGCAGCCACCAACGAGAAGGAAATTCCTAACCCGAGGCATGCTGTGATTTGTACAATATGTGCTAATCACTATCAGAGCGATGGAAAAAATTGAAAACGCTGCTGGCAAGATCCTGTTAGAAAAGTGACGCTGTGCCAAGCCATGGGAGGCCAAAGTACGGTGTGTTGGGATAATCGGGCTCATCTGCTTGTTTTTTAGGGTCGCTTCAGCATAGACCTTTATGGGACAGGCCTGTCCTTAACAGGAACAGCAAAGTGGCTCTCGCAAGGGAATTACGCAGTGTCGGAAATTCAAAAATCCCCAGTAAGTTGTAATTTTAATTATGGTTATACCCACTCATGAGAAGTTTTTCATTGCCGTGTTGTCTTTCGTGGCAACGTCATCCAAGTAGAGACTAACAAAAAAACTAACAACTGACATTAAAGTGTTGCCCATATTGTATTGGGGGGGGGCTAGCGGATTTAACTTGATCTGACTTGTTGCAATTAATTAGTGAGCATCCGGAGAGGGTCCGGGTGCCAGGCAAGTGCCCCGAGTAGGAATTGTTCCCAAAATGTTGCTAATAAAGTGCGGAGGACATGGACCTTCCCTCTGGGCTGGGTTTATCTCCTTGGGTGAGACTCGAGTCACCCGCGCTCCGGTGGGCTGGGGCTGCACCCCGGGGCACCATCGCCTGCGGCCGCCTGTGGCTCTGCTGACCTGAGGCCTCCGGGTAAGCCAAGCAGACCTTCAAAATCACCCCACAGCCAAATTTGAACTTGTACAGCTTAATTTGCCTGCCCATTAATGCCTCTGTCACTGCGTGCCTTTGCACTGTTGCTTCTGTATCATGTTCTGAAACTGGAAAAAACCCAGGATTACTTTTTTTGGCTGTTACTTCAGGTGAATCATCCCGATTGCCCCTGTTAAAACTGTCCAAAGGAGGTCACCATAACCATTTGACAAAAAGCAATTTGCAAAATATCCTCTCCTGTACTGTTTTCAGTCTCCCTGGCTCTGGGGACCCCCTTGAGTCCATCAGCCTCGTCAGTGATGGTGCTCTTAAAGGAGAATTAAATGCTACTGGTCCAACCATGCTCATGCTGCAGCAAAGCACCCTCCAGTGCAGGTAGAATAGGACCAGCACAGACCCCACGTGTTAGTTCTGGCACGTGCTTTGCTCTTCTTCTCCCCTTCAGAAAGGAGAAGCCCAGGCGGCCAACTTTGGGGTTGCGGAGAGCAGACACCATCACGGCTAGCAGAATTAAAACAAGCTTTAAGGTACAGGGTGTCTAAGAGACGACTCTTACCTTCATCACCCGGTGGCATCTGTCAAGTGCTGTTCTCAGGGTGTAATTGCCCGCAGGAGCAGAAGAAAGAAAAGCATAGTGAGAAGAGATGATAGCAGCCTGCTGCAATCACAGATCAATAGTGTCAAGGGCAGGATGGAGCTCATTTAAAAATAAATGCCTTGCGCAAGCTTGTCCTGCACTTAAGTCCAATTTTCTGTAACTGAGGGTTGAATTCCCCTCAAGGACTGTCTATCCATTGTAATGACCAAGAGGAGGAAGACTCTGCAGAGGAGGGATAAGGAAGGCCAGGCGGAGGTATTAATCTCCTGACTCGGGACCAGGGTTGTACCACACGTGCTGGGCTCTCCTGGAGACGGGGCCAACCCCAGGACCGCTCCACATTTTCCTTTGTCTCTTCTGGCCGTGGAAATGCAGAGCTGAGGAGGGACGGCACCTTAGCAAGTGGCGTAGCTTCACCCCATCACTCTCCCTCTCGTCTTGGCTCTGGAGTCACTCCAGGCCTTTCCCTTCCAAATGGATGTTTCTTGGTATTGCCTGCAAATATCCTTCCTGTGCCCTTCGCGTGCTCGGGCACAGCGGACGACCTGTTGTTGTCTAGATGTGGTTTTGCTCTTGCGTGAGCCGAGTTTTCCACTCATTACAGTGATTCACTGTGGGGCAAATTGGAGAAAGCATATACCCTTGAGATATCCCTCCAAATGGCCTTCTCCTTGGGCATCTTTCAGTGTAATAAATCAAAACTACCTTTCCTTATTTGTGTTCACCATCTGACCTGGTAGCACTAAAGAGAATTACATTTGCATGTATTTAAATACAACGGTGATTTCATAGATTGATTTAAGCATAATTTGTTTTCCTTCCAAGACGTTTCCTATTAAAAAGCCTGGCTAGAATAACCTAGATCTGGCCCTTCCACAGCATGGAGTTCGTGAGCCCTTACATGAGATGTTATTTCTGATTTTGCCTGCAGGATGGTACCAAAGTAGTAGGAAAATGTGGTGGTTACTGTGGGAAGTGTACTCCATCATCTGGAACAGGCCTCGATGTTCAGGTGTTATAGTGATGGTGAGTTCCCAGCTGCTTCTGCATGACGGGAAATCTTCCCCAAAACATCCTGAAGAAGGAGAGCAGGCCACGCTTGCGAAAGCACTCGTGCATCGGTGACAGCCTCCCACCCCACGCAGTGTCTGGGGAGCAATGGGATCCCGCGCTCCCAGTCCCCGCTTCTCCCAGTAACCCTTGTGGGTATAACACTGTCAACTGGAAACGCACTTCCACCTCGCTGGCACCCGCTTTAGCTCCGCACTTGTGCCGATCTCTCCACTTAGAGGTTTCGGAGGCAAAGATGATGATCTGACTCTAATGTGCACCTTGTCTGTATTTTCCAGGTTCTCTGAGAGCAGTCAGCGGAGATGAGACGGATGAAGGATAGCGATGCAATACCTCTGCCTTCCACTTTTTTATCTGTTTATGTGTGTATATAGATCGCATATTCTTAATGTACAGTATAATATTTATGTTTGGAATTATTTATTTTGATTTAATATTTTTGTACGTAAAATCATTATATTAAGGCTGCTTTTACTATTTTTATTTTTTATTGTTAAATCCTGCAGTCAAACCACTGCATTTTGCGTACTCTACATTATATGTAGCATTATGACAAGTGATACTTTATTGTCACTGTATTCAGTTGTTTACTTTCAATCAGTAATTTTCCTTCAGTTACGGGCTGCTTTGGCCCTCTACGGTGCTACACAATCTGCGTAGGGGTATTTTTGGCATTTCAATCTGTCTTTATGTAAGGAAAATAGACAAGATGTGCTTAAATTTTATTTTTAGGGATTAGGCCGACAGCACTCAAGGAAAACATGACAATGAATACAGTGCTAGTTGCATTAGCAATCTTTATCTTTTAGGTATGTTTTGAATTTCACATGACCTCTGTGGCCAGTGCTAAAAGCACTGGTTTGGTGCTAACATGATATTTATTACCGCTCTGTAGGTTTAGTTAATCCAGTGCCTTTATCAGTGAAAAAGGGAAGAAAGCAGAAAAAATGTCGGGCGATTCAAATAAATTAAGATCTGCCTCCAGGTTCAGGAAAATTCCCGCAGATGGACCTTCAGCTCGAGCCCCTTTTTTGTAGGGCTCTGAAGTGAACTCGCTTTTTTTTAAAAAAAACCATATCTTTGTCTCCTAATTGCATGTGCCACTGTGCTTCCTGGCTCCATCTGGAAGCGGGGTATTAACTCATCCCAGACAGGCTGATCGGGCCATATGTTTCCCTTGGGCTGCGCGCTGAGAAGCGAGGCAGTTCCTTATGGAGGTTGTCGCCAAATCCGAAGGTGAAGCCGAGAGCACCCCTGCGGTGTTATCTCGGGGACGGCGGGGTCCGCAGAAGGGGCTGGGGGACAGCACATCCAGCCAAGCCGCCCCTTCTTCTTGGCCGGGGGACTCCGTTGCGGACACCTGCAGCGTTCCTCCGGCTTCCTACTCACTCACAGACCATCTGCAACGGGAGGCTTCGGCGCCGGCTCTGCCTCGTTTCAACAAGATCACTCTGTACTTACAGATAACTCTGCCTTCCCCCCCCCCCCCCCTTCAAAAACAAGCTGCTTTACGCCTACTCCTGTGTTGCTTCGGATCTTCCTGGTAAGGCATCTGCGCTCCTTGCCTATCCGCTGTCCCATGTACAACCAGACCTTTAGCGTTGGGTTTTTCTTTTTATATATATATATATATATAAATGGAGGAGACATCTCCCACAGGCGCCGAACGCGGCCGTGCGATGGCTCCTGCCTGTACATAGCCCGCCGCTTGTGGCACGCCACGTTTTCGCAGAGCTTCGTAGCACGTTGAACGGGGGTGATGTGACCAGATTGTTTTTGTAGTCTATGACTATGTCCCTTATCTCTTTCTCCACAATTTTACTTAGTGATAGGAAGATGCTGCCCCTTCACCTTATATGTCGGGGCAGCCAGGAGCACAAAGTACACGGAAAGGAAGCTTTTCAGCACAAAATTGCCAGCGGTTTGGAAAACTAAAGAGGCTTCTCTGCTACTTCAGATAAGTCTTGCAATTGTGGATGCAAACAGTTAACAAACACAAGCTCGGGATCTTGTGTGAGTCTCTTGCAGGGCTCCCCAAAGGATGTGTAATTAGTCTGTTACAAAATAGTCAGATCAATAGCGGTAAATGATCCGATCCCTGGATTCATAACCCATGCGTGCTCCGGGCTGTGTTCAGCCTTCAGAGTGAAACCTGGCAGTCGGGGATCGACACGTTCACATCAGCTGGGAGACATCTCGCAGGCGAGCGGGGCTGTGTGACAGTCCAGCAGCTGAAGAACTGGTGCTCTACACTCACTGTGTGTGCCTCTGCTGCTCTTAGGAATATTCAGGCTTAGAGGAAAGAATGAGATTCTTACCCATAAATTGGGGGTTTGGGCTTAATAGCGCATAAGTAGATGTGGTCGTATCTTAGAAAGACTAATTTTTCACCAACGTTGTATGTCTATGCATAACAATAATAAATTCTACCTTTCTGAGAAAAATGCCAAAAATACCATTTCAAAGGTGAAAGAAAAGAAAAGGGAAAAAGGGAAGGGGAAAAAGGGAAAGAGAAAGAGGAAAAAGGGAAAGGGGAAAGGAGTAGCAATGGAATAGTGATTTGTTAATGATAATTGCTTATGTATAACTTCTGTAGGGGAAAAGGGAAAATTGCACTATGAACTTTAGAAAGAAACAGTGGTGCTTAGAAAGTACAGGCTTATTATATTTTCTCTAATGAAGTGAGTGGCTATTTATAAAAAGAAATATTATTTTGACCTGTACACGTTCATTCCTACCATATAGTTTCATAGCAGCTATTAACAGAGCAAGAGAAACCTAAAAAAAAAAATTAAGTAAACTACAAGGGAAAGAAATGATAGAGCACTGATCTTGTGGTTCATTAATGGGCTTCATTAAATAGGAACAGACTTTGAGGAACAGAGACATTAGACTTTTTTTGTTCAGGAAACAACTCTGGGGTTTGTATATCAATGCCATTATTTTTCTACAAACTGGGGGTTTTTTTGCAAGCACTTTCCTGTACAGTGTTTCTTTTCTTTCTGCTTATACTCAAAAGGAAATGAAAAGACCCATAAGACATGTCTGTATGGTCTTTCTGCATTTGCCATCGTATTTCAATACCTGTGTGCTATTATAGAGGCAAAATACTTTGTACACAAGGGAATAATACATTGAATGGTAAACATTCCTTTCTGTGTTGGTGTTTATTTCCAAGCTTTGGGTTCCTTGTTTGACTGTCCCATGCAAAAGGAATGAGGGAGGGTAATAATGTCGTTTACAGGGAGCCCTGCCCCAAGCCCACGTTGGAGTCTGTGGACCAGGGGCCATCTTGCAGAATGGCCACGGCCATCCACTCGTGTCCTGCCGGGCAGTTAGACTGACGGTCCCCAATTTCCATCCAGGAGATGAGTGCCCCAAGGTACAAAACGTACACGAGCACATCTCAGAAGTGCCCCGTGCACTAGTCGGACGTGCCAGCTGACCGGCTGGTGCTGCCGTCCACGTACCAGGGACATCCCTTACCATGGGGCAATAAGGGAGCCAAACAGTTCATTTTGCAAATGTTTGTGAAAGGTGAGCTGGGATACTGGACCTAGTCCCCACCGCTAGCAGTGCTATTTAAAGAAATCTGAAAAAAAAAAAAAAAAAAAAATCAACTTTTTCAAGTTTGAAAAAATAGTATCAAATCTACCAGAAAATTCAGGTAGAAGAAATCTGGATTCGAAGGAAGCAAATGTGGGGACCGGCTCCCAGGAGGGCAACCAAGTGACAAACTGCAGCCAGAATCTTACATCGCCTCTGCCCCAGAGGCTGCAGGTAAGAGTGAAGAAGTTGCATTTTTCTGTCCTCCCTTGTATGTTCTTCATGCCTTGTCTCAGAAATGCAGCAGATCTCTCAGTGCTGGCAGGTCAAGCCTTTTTCAGCTTTTTTCAATGTTTTCAATCCAAAAGGAGAGAGGATACCTTTCTCATGCTGTCTAAAACACTGTCAGATGCAGAAAACAGAACATGCGGTATTTCAAAAGCTTGATTCTTAGTTTAAATGACCAATATCTTAAAGGTGTCTTTCTTTTCTATCATTTACCCTTAATAAATGATTACAAAGACTTTAAATGTGGACTGCTGTGGAATTAAGCCAACAGGGGGGCTGTACACGGCTCCTGAAGCATATTTAACCTTCCATCCCTATATAATGAAAGGCTCATTTTAACACTTTTGATGCTTGGGTCCAGTTGTTCTATAAAAATTACAGCGCTCTTCTTCGGCCTTGTTGTACAGCCTGTCAGGACTAATTGCTCCAGAGACAGAGGAGATTGCTTCATCTCTTCAATGTTCTCTTCTGTCCCAGAAATGGGCATTTTTTCCTCTATAGAAAAATAAAATGCATATTGTTGAAGGCTGTTGGAAACACACAACTCGGGCAGCTAGTCTTAAATCAGGACACTTGCTAGAAAACCTTCTCCTGCATAGCCATGCTTTGAAAATCATATTGAGAAATGGGGAGAGGCAGAAAAGACCAAGGAGGGAAGTCTGGGCTTGCAAGACAATTTTCCACTGAGGCACTTCCAGACCTGATCTAGCGGGTCTTTCCAACGCAACTCCTCTTCCCAAACAGACGACTGAGGGCTGACTTAGAGAAAGCATTTCTGCCAGGGGAACAGCATTGAGGTGAGACAGTTCTCCCATCTACAAGACAAGGGCACAGAAATTCAACCCAGCCCAGGAGTCATTAACAGTTGAAGCAGCTCAGCCCGTGGGGTAAGTTCTCCCATTGCTTGAAGTCTTCAAATCAAGAACTCCTCAAATAAAGTCTTTTTAAGAAATACATTCGAGTTCATCCAGAAGTCTCTAACCTTAGTAGCTGTTGGTCATTTAGTGGGAGGGGATGAGTCCCTCTGCGGTACAAATTCCTGGAGGCAGCTCTCCAGCTTGCGTTGTGCAGGAAGAAGGAGCCGATGGCCAAAAGTGGTGCCTGCCGGTCTCGCTCCAGTATTTTCCAAGTATTTTGCCTGTGCTGGAGTAATCCAGGCAATCAGAATTGTAGCCTTGCAGAAGCAGATTTAGTTGACAAGTTTCTGACCTCTCTTTGCAATAGCGAGATGAAGAATGCTGAGAAGTTATTTTTGGCCTTCACAGAAGAGTCTGAGTTTCCACTTCAAAGTTGGCTTAATTTTTCAGCTATTTTATATTACCAAACATAAGGCACAGTTTTTGAAAAATCAAAACGAGAAGAGAATAGTGTTTTGACCTAACCCATATGCTTGTTATACTTTATTTCCTGGGGGTTTTTTTTGTTTGTTTGTTCCAATTAAAAAACAAAACCCAAAAAACCAAACAACAAACCTGTGCAATTTTCTATGAAATTACTTCTACCTCTCTCCAGTTATAAATATTACTTCTGAAGTGTTTGGAGGCATGATCTGTTGATTGTAAGTACAGGGAGATCTGATGTAGGTACCCTTCTAAGCCGAGGGAACGTAGAAATACATTTCTCCTTGGTGAAGCTGATTCAGGTCCTTCAAGGCAGCGGCTGGATATGAAGTGCAGAGGCTGAGGCCACGCACATCAATCCATTTCCACCAGGAAAACCTCTGTTCTGCTGGGAGCAGAAGAGCCCAAATGGTTTTCACGTCACATCTCCCCACAGGCTTGGGCACATGCCTAGCTTTAATGCTCTTGCTCAATCTGAGCCGCCAGCAGTGATATCAAGCTGCAGCTACTTAAATATTTGTTGGTCGTCAGTGTCTCCATCTCTGAGAAGATGGCGTGAGGAGAAGAGCCTGAAGTCTGGAGAAATCCCGGAATACAAACCCCTTTGTATGCAGGGCAGAGGGTGCAGGGGGAGGCAGGGCTCTGTGCATTTTCTCCCTTAAAATCACTACTTGGCTCCATTCATATGCTTATAATTTCTTCATCCTTCTTTAATCTGTGACTACATTTCAGACGAGCAATTAAATTAAGCAGGTCTTTGCTGCATTGTCCTTTACTAATCCATCCTCGCTGGCTTGCTGACCTTTCTCTTTGAAGCTATTCACTGCTTGCTGCCTGCCTCCCCCCATCCCCACGCAGAAAGGAGTATTTGCCGTGAAATGCTTTAATTGCTCCCGCTCACGGTAGCAGGGAAGCGGGGATGGCTCCCTGCGAACTGACTGGCAAGAACAAACGTGTCCAGGTTAGCTGCTGTGACTAGCAAATACAAGCGGGGGTTTATTTGCTCCCCTGCCTCTGTAACCCCCCCCCAGCAGGCGTGAGCGAAGCCGCCTGCAGCAAAGGATGCAAGCAGGTACCAGATGCTGCCAGGGGCTGGAGCTCTGGCCTCATACGTGGTTTGGGCTCTCCTGACGAAGTTCTCTCAGCTGCTGGTCTCGGATTTGCCCACGGCCTTTGGAGCAAGGGCCAGATTTGTGGTGTCGGGAGCGTGCAACCGTGCACTTGCCCCCGAGGCTGGCGCCTTGCTGGAGCTTAGCTGGAACAAAGCGCGTACCCACCGGTGGCGATCTAGCCCTGCTTGAGAAAACGCCGAAAAAACAGATAAAACATACCCGCATTAGCTGAGCCGGCAACGTGATCGAGCTCTGAAATAATAAACCGCATATGGCGTGGGCCAAGCCGCTGGAAGGAGGTGTAGTTGGGCACTTGCCACCGAGGTTTCTTCCCGGCAGCGGCAGGGAACGGCACGGTGAGTCCAAGCCTTGCCTTGTGAGAGCAGGAGCCGGTGGCCTTTCTGCCCGCCTGTGCTGGGGCTCAGCTGCTGAAAGACTTTGCTGTCTTCCTCTCTCCTTCACCGCTTTCTTCCCGGAGCATCCCTGAGCATACCAGGTCTCTTCAAATCCAGGTGTCTCGGGGGACAATCCGCCCAGACCGGTCAGACGGACGATCTAAGGAAACCTCAGCCAAGGACATCACGGCAGACCGCTCTGCTGACTCTCGCTTGAGCTGCCGTCCCCATCCAGGTGGGGCAAACGGAGAGCTGATGCCCTTCAGATCCATTTTTGAGAGACGTTCCTGAATTCTGCTGACTCAATTGCATAAAGCGGAGCGTCCTAAAGTCCTTCCAACGGCTCCTGCCGACATCCACAGCTTCATCCCGCTCCGTGTGGAAAAGGCAGCCGGCGTGCCTTGTGCTGGTGCGTAGCTCACCTAGAATAACCCCCGAGAGCTGCGCGCCCGCCCCGGGAGAGGCTGCCTGCCTTAGGTGCCCGAGATAATCTGACAACATCCTCCTCTTCATCAGCTTTCCTTGGTGTCGTGTAAGTCGTACGTGGAGCTTTCCAGATATGCTTTGCGTTCAGATTTCATTAGCAGCATTTTCCCATTTGATCATTCCTAATGGCCTGAGCGTTTCAAGAGCCTAAATGTACAGACGCATTTAACTTGGGAGTATTGGAAGCTTTAGAGAGCAGGTAGGTCCCAGGCTGTTTGCCTTGGCCAAAGAACTGGTATCTCCAACAGGTAAAAATAGCACACATGTAAAACCTGACAACATCGGTGGCTGGAAGGGAAGCCATTTCTGGCATCTCAGGGACCACAGACACAGTTTTCTGAATTTTCCCTTAGAGCAGCTACCTAACTTCTGCCTGATTTGAGCTCCTGCCCCACCGCAACCACTGGCAGTCTGGTTTTGTCAGGTATCTCACTCCCCTGTTCATCAGCAGGTTTCAATCTAGTGGAACGATAAGAAAAGAGCTATTTTCTTTTCCCCCAATGAGATAATAAAACAGCTTTAAAAAAATTGTAAAAGGACCTTTCCGCTTGTGGGATGACAAACGCATGATTAACGTGAGGGACTGAACAACCTCTGTGATGCTTCCAGTGTCGTTGCAAGCGCAGGGCAGGATGGCTTTGCTCCCGACAGCTCATCTCTTGCCTTGGCTGCTGACATATGCCTCTCCGGGAGTTATCCCAGATAGTTTTGTTGTTTCTCATCTTCAGGAATGGTCCTGAGAAGTGAAAGCAGCATGGAAGGAGTGTGAATTTACAGCATAAAGCAAATAATTCCGCTGGATTGCAAGAGAGCTCGAGGGAGTGAGGGCGGGATAGTAGAAAATTACTTGTTGCTATAGCGCAAGGAGGTTTTGTGCAAATTGGCAGAGCCCCACTTGATTGCTTTGTTTAGCCTCAAATTGAGGAGCATTAAGGAACCGCATGAACCAGGGCGATCTACCACCCACCTCTCCTCCAAGAGAGGCGAGGTAGAGCTGCGCCTGGGGACTCTTGAGCTTGACAGCAAAGAAATCCGGTTCTGGGAAAAGCTGCAGCGCTGTCATTTTGGGGAGTGAGTTACAGCCTGCAAGGACGAGGAGGGGGCTGGAAGAGGAGCAGGAGGAAGAGGAGCGGGGCAGCAGCCGGGATGCCCATGCCCCAGCGCCGATACTTTGCCGTGCCGGCACCGGTGGCCGGGGGAGCCCGGGGTCCGGCCAGCACCCCAGCGGTGCACAGCCTGCTCGGTTTGAGGGGGGTAGGGCCCTTTTTGGGGGGGATTAAGCTTTACGTATCTGCTTGGCTCCGTGTTTCATAGCAGGTGCTCCTCTCCGCGGAGTGGGACTGGGCTGCAAGTTTTTATTGGTGTGGACTCCAACTCCCAAATGCTATTTACAGGGAAATTGAAGACTGCCTTCAAAATTAACAATAGATGGCTATAAATCTTACTCAGTTACCTAGCAACTAACACAATAAAATCCTAAGGTTAAAAGGAGAAGGGTTATTTGGAGATACCTTGGGGAGCACATAATGGCCATTTGCATTCCTGGGTGGGAGGACAAAAAAAATTCTGGGATATTTACAAATTACTGTATTGATGAAGGAAAAAAAGGTGAAGTTACTCAGTGCGCTTTTAATCAAAATACCTCAGAACTGACAAATCCAACAAAAAAAATAGTAGTCAAATGGCTGTGATAAAGAGCACTTGGAAAATGTATGGCAATCTGCAGAAATGATGGAAGCGTTTTGTTAAGTTGCTAAGCCCACTTCGTTACTGTTTCTGACATCTGAAGTGTGTGTACTGTGGACTAACAGTGTAATAAATGTTCAAAGTGAATTTGACCGGTATGTGCCTGATGGAATATGCCCTAGAAAAACCTACGCAGTGCAAAAAAAATGTAAAACTGAAGCAACATAGCATGATTCATCCCGGCCTGGGTTCCTGTTATGCACAGCACAGATTGAAATTCCATATCCCCACCTCAAACTGGGGTTTCTGCACAGCCTTTTCTGCCTGCAGTAACTGCAAAACTCGAAGCCGGAATAAGCGGAAACACTGAATTGTTTCCCTCCCAAAAGACCCTCATGGGGGCACGTTTACCCAGGAAGGAGGAGGCTCGGTGGAAGAACTACGCAGAGAAATAAATGCCTGGTCCCTAGCAAGCTCCTTCAGCAGCTGTGACACTTAGAGGCAATTTTTAAGCCCTCCTTTTGTTGTTGAAAGGCTTCAGACAATAACTGCCTAATAACAGTCAAACGTTTATTACCTTCAGGGTACTAGATGGCGACAGGATTCATGTTGAGCTGTAATTTACCTGCTCAGGCTGCTAGCAGGAGGAACCGTGAGGAGACCGACTCGGTCCGTAACAACCAAATTCACCTTGACATCGCAGAGGGGAGAAATGTATGGGTCCAGAAGACAAAATGAGAGCTGCTTTCTGCCTTACTCCAGTGTTTTCTCTTGGTGGTACTGCCGCCCTGGTGCTGGTGGTCAGGGCTGGAGCGCAGGAGGCACGGGGGTGTCAGAGCTGATGGAGGGGATGCTCAGAGCTTTCTGCAGGTATTTTGGAGGTGATTTCCTAACAGAAGGCACGGTTTGCAGGATAGATGAGCTGGGGGCACTTTCCTGGAAAGACTAGCAAACTTTCCTGGCTTAGTACACAGAAGTGTTGTGTCTGCCAGCTAACTCCTGTCCTGAAGTGGTGGGCCAGAGGTGGAGGCACAAACTCTGTGATCTTCGGTGGCACAAATTATGCCCATATTTCCCATTCCCTGGTTTAAGCGATTGCTGTGGAACTGCAGCTCCTGGTCCTGGGTGGTAAGAGGTGCCCGCTGGGCTTGCAAAGAGTGACCGCTCCTGCTATTTGCTCAAGCTGGCGTCCCAAAGGGGATGGAGGTCACCAGGTGAGCAGAGCCCTAACAGCATCTCCTCTCCCCCACGTGCCCCAGTTGGGCATGCTACCAGGTGAGACTCAGCAGAGCTGTGAGGTTGGGGACATCCCTGAGACCGGGTAAGCAGAACAGCTCTGCAGCAACATGGGTTTCTTCTTTCCACCCTCTGCTGCCAAAGGCTGAATTTGCTTGAAGAAGTGCATTTTTCTGATCAGGAGGCACAGCACAATGTGCATGTTGAACCAAGATGCTCTGCAGGGCTTGCAGCCAGACCTGCTGAGCCACGAGGGCTAACGCAGCCTGGAAACACTGCGGCCGCTGCAGCGCCTGCCCTGCCTCCGGGGCTGCTTTCCCACACGGATCCCACATCAGCCCCTGCACCACCTGCCTTGGGACCGAAAGCAACGCAGGAGCTGCATTTTACCTTCCCCTGAGCTCTCTGAATTTAATCGTAATTATTTCTGTGGTATCGGGTACAACGGGGAGCAGGAAAAGAAGAGCATCCCTGTCATTTCCCTCCTCTCAGCCATTCGTAACTTCATAAAGGGAAAGGGGGTCCATCTCACAGTGGACGAATGGAGCGAACTGAGTTTTAAACCGGTTTAGCCACGAGAAGGGCTGGGAGAAGTGTCATCTCTAGGCAGGTTTGGTTGAAACAGAAATGGGAGGGGAAGATGACGTGCGGAACAATTTCAGTGACAGCAGAAACAATAATTTGTCAGACAAACTGTCTGGCATACATTATCCATGTATCTCTGTTTCTGAGCCTATTTGACAGCAGTATCTGACACCCCCCCCCCTCCCCACCTCCAAGCTGAGTCTGTCTGCTCTCAAGAGGAAGATCTACATGTTTATAAAAACAAAACCGCAAAGCCCCCTTTTGAAAGTACCTGTCGTGGTAGCACGGGTAGGGCTGGAGCTGTGTTGCTGTCCCCTGCCCGCCCAGCCATGCCAGGCTGTGTGCATCATCCCCTTTGAACACGGTGAGAACAAAGGAGTGGGAGTTTATTTCCTGAGAGATCTTTACTCTTGGCAGCTTTTCTGGGGGAGGAAAGAGAAGAGGAGCGTTCAGACCAGTGAGATAATGTCTCCCCTCCCTTTCCCAATACATCCCAGAGATGATGTTCTGGCCTGGCTGCTTCCTTATGTAGATGCAGCATCTGAGCAACCCTAAAATGGGGATCGAGTCCTCCTGACTAGCCCTTCGTTTGTCCTGGATGTCTTGGGCCAGAGGGAAACTGCTGTCCCCGTGAGATATTTAGATGCCGAGCAGTCACGGGGGACCTGACTCCATTGGGGCTCTTTGGTACCTGAATATTTTCATGGCTCTGGGTGTACATGATTTCCCCATGTCCCCCACCAGGGCAGAAGCAGCGAACCCCCTCCTCCTATCTGCATCTTCTGCACTCCCAGGCTGAGCCCTCATCTTCCCTCTCCTTTCGAACACGCTGGTGCAAGTCTGGATGCTCAGAGCCTTCCCTGCCTTTTGCCTGTGTATCCAGGAGTCACCCACCAGCGTCTGCAGCATCTACTGAAAAGAGGCTGGAGGACACGAGCCGTATAGGGCAGCAGGCAAATGTGGTGGCCCCACGGACGGGCTGGGATGGAGGGAGGGGACCAACCTGCCTTGTTTTAAGAAGCAATTTAGGACCTGCCTCTTCATCAGAAGGCTGGAGCCGTGATTCAGCACAACCGCACCTCCAAGGAATTTACCCTCCAACTTTGACTTACTTTTGCTGTTTTAAACTTATAGCAGATGTCCTCACCAGCCCTGTTATTGAGGGCACACAGCATCTCTTGCAACAGCAAGGCAATTAAAAAGGATTTGCAGGTCACCTTTAAAGCATTTCCCACAGCACGTTGAATCTTGTTATAAGTCCTATATCCAATAATGCTTTTATTTCGGCGTTTTAATTGGAGTTTTAAATATTCTGAATCTTACGCAAGACACCCAAAGTGCTGGAGATTTTCAGGGCCTCTCTTGCATGATGCTCGTTCCCTGAAATCCAGTTGACCTTCAGTAGAGATAACAGCAACTCGGCACCCCTGATATTACCGTATCCGACATTAGATACAGCTCACAGGTCGGGGTGTTTTAATATGAGGTCAAACCCCAGTCTGCAACCAGTTGCCCGCAATGTGATGAAACGTGTGTGTGTTTGAAGAGATCGCCTCCTCCCTCGAGAGTTTCTAAAATATTCGTGTACCACTGTATGAGCTGGAAACTGGGAGAGAAACCGAGAAGGAAAATGATGATGATGAAATTTAGCAGAAGGGAGCAATGGAGGGAAGCTGGAGGGTTCTGGAAGGGCAAAAATAGCAACCACAGAAAAACAGAGCAGGGTGGGGTGGCAATATTTTCCCACTGACAGGAAGAAAGCCCATGAAAAAGTACATTTTCTCCATGATAAAATTCCCTGTTTGGGGGGGGGGAGGTGTTTGTTTGGGTTTTTTGTTTTGGTTTGTTTTTTTTTTTTTAGAAAGCCCAACATTTATGGGAGGAAAGAGTGAAAATCTCCCTGAAACTTTTTCCCTGAGACTCTTCAAAAGGCAACCACACAGGTCCCAGCCTCATTTCAGGCTCCTAGAGGGGAAGATACAAGTGAAAAATTGACAAAAATGAGAACTGATTAAATGAAAAAAAAATTATCAAAGCGTTATGGTTTTAACCAGCTGTGAGGCAGCAAGGCAAAGGAACAAAGAGGCAGGGAAGGAGGGGAAGGAGATGACAGGATCTGCGAACAGCCACAACCACGGGGTGAAGCTGTGAAATGCTAATGGCAACGCTGCTCCATCCCCACCGGGGACAAGTTTCTGAGGACCCCTGTGCTTTGCGAAGCGCGTTTGCTGCTCCCCCTTCTCCCCGTGTTTCATTTTGCTCTGCCTTGCGCCAGATGTGCTGTTTGATCGCAAAACCCCAGGGTTACGGGCTGGTTGTTGGCTGCGGGGATCCCTTCGTAGTGTCTTGTATACACGAGAAGAGCAGGCTGATGCGTGGGCTGCCCCACGGCTCCCGGCCCCACGGCTCGTGGCCCCACTGGCCCACGTGTAACAGGTGCTTTGCGTCCCAGCCCGGCATCTCAGGCTGGAAACACACTCCCCAGGACTGTGTTTCTCCTGCATCCCGCTCGTGTTTGTGGACTAAATCTGTCCTGCGTGAGGAGGGGAACAGAAGCCCAGCAGGAACCCGGGCCGTTTCCTCCCTGCCTTTGCCTATGCCAGTAAAAGCCCCCCGTGCAGCGCAGGCTGCAACACGCTCAGAGCTGTAACTTCAGCCGCGCCCCTTCAGCGCCACAGAATCCCATCTCTGCCCTTCTCGGAGCTCAGGTTTTTTATTAAAAAAAAATAACGCAACGCTCCGGAGCGTTATGAGTGCACCGCGCTACCGGGCCGAGCTGGCTGAGCTCTCCACTCCCGACCGCGGCAGGACGATAGCCAACGCTAGGAAAGGTCCGGGGAGGCTCGTTAACTCTGAAGCGGAGTGATGACAGCAAGCGCTGCGCTAGGGCCCGGAGGTGGGGGGGGGGGGGGGGGGGGAGCGGGCTGGCCCGGGGCGGTGCCTGCCGGGCCGAGGGGCGGGGTGAAGGGGGCGGGAGGAGGAGGAGGAGGAGGAGGAGGAGGAGGATTGGGGGGGGGGCGGCCGCTGCCGCGCACTCCGGGCTGGGCTGCGCTGGGCTCCGCGGAGCGCGGCTCGGCGCTGCCATGTTCGGCCGCGGCTCCCGCAAGCGGCTCTCCGGCCGGTCGGTGAGTGCCGGGGCGGGCAGGGGAGGATTGGGAGGGGGGTGTCCGTCTCCCTTCACACACCCCACACCCCCCCTCTCCTTGCCCTGTCCCGTCCCGGGGGGGTGCGCACCCCCTCCCCGCTCCGCTCCAACCTGTGGCTCCATCCCCGCTGCGGTGCGTGTGTCCCGTCCCCCCCCCCCCCGCCCCGGCCCCATTTCTCGCGTGTGCGTGTCCCCCCCCCCCCATATCCCCTTACAACCCCCAGCCGTGCGGGGGTGCCCCTTTTCCCACCAGTACCCCCATTTCCTCGGGCGTGCACCCCATCCCAAGGTGTGTGTGTGTGTCCCCCCCCCCCCCCACCCCCGTCCCGCACCGGGGGGGCCGGAGCTGACTTTTTGGGGTCTGTTGCAGCTGACGGCGGGGGAGCCGGAGCGGGGCCAACCCTGCACCACCTGCGGGGACCAGTGTCCCGGCTTCGCCCTGCACAAGTGGAGGTAAGGCCCGGCGAGACCCCCGTGTCCCCCCCCAAGAGCAGCCTGACCCCTCTGGCTCTCCCTTCGCAGGGTTTTGGGGCTCCCTCCCCAACTCTGTGTGCATCCCGGGTGCAAACGTAGCATTTTTTTGGGGGGGGGGTGGTGGAAGCGCTTGCGTTAGTCTTAAACGCGTTGCCCACCCCTGGCCGGGTGGTTCTCGGGACACGGGTGGGTTTGGCAGCCCCACCGAGCGGCACCCAGGTGTGCCGGTGCTTGCCGCTGGTGCGGGGTGCAGCAGGATCCAGACCTGGGACTGGGGTAACTGGTTTGGTAATTATGGCCTCGCCGGTTCTGCTCCCTCACCGCGGTCAGGAGCTCGTCTTGCTGCTGCTCCGGGTTGTGCCGGGGGCTGAAGCCACCCTCGCCTGGCGGGGACAGCCTGGGGTGGGGTGGGAAGGGGGGATCGGGCCCGAAGGGGTTCTGGGTGGTTTGCACCAAACCCCTGCGTGAAACTCCTGCCTCCCCCCACTGTGACCCCGTGACGGGATTTATCCCCTCTCGGTGATGCCAAGCAGAGATTTAGCTGTTGAAACGGATGGGGTGTGTGTAGGGACGAGCAAGTATTTTGGGCTACTGGTGTTGTGTCTCTTCCCTAAAACCGACAGCGCTGGTGCCCACGAGGCACAGCGGGTCCCGGCCCCGCGCCGGATCAGCCCCTTCTCCCCTCCCCGCGCTGTGCTGCCTGGAAATGAGTTCCTGCTCATGGGCGATCTGGGATTTGGCAATATTAAATCTGGGCTGTGGGCTCTGGGAGCTGGTGCGCAGACTTAGTAGGCCAGGGAGCCTTTGGCGACCTTTTAACCTTATTTTATAGGGTATACCCTTTTCTCCAGCATCTGCCGCGCTCGGCGCTCCTCCTGGCTTCTGCCCTACTTCTCAGAGCTGCGTCTCGGCAGATTAAAGCGCGGGTTCAGAGCGAGGAGGGGGATTGATTTATTCCCGTTGAGTTGTATCTTAAGCTTCAGCCTTGCAAGTCATCGTTCCCGGTGGCATTTGCTCCAAGGGGCAGCGGGACGGGGTCCGTGGGCCGAGCTCTGCCCCGTGGGATGCGCGGGGGCAGGTGGGGCTGGCCGCGGTTCTCCAGCCTGGCTCTCCACGTGTGCCGGTGGCACATCCAAGTGCACCCTGTCCCACCTCAGACCTTTAGAAGGTGAAGGTGTCCCTTCCTCCTGGGCAGCAGGAGCTGTGGTCTCCTGACACCCTCCCGACGATCTGAATCCGCCACACGTGCGTTAATGGATTTATAAGGTCACCCCTGAGTTGTCTTCTTTTCAGGGCTTGTAAGTGCTTTCCCGAGCTGTCCCAGGTTTCCTCGTGTTGTTGCAGAACCGCTTTATAACGCTTAAAAGTGTCAAGGAGATCTTTCAAGTGTAGGGTAAGAGGAAAAGCCACGGTCACCAAAACTATTTCTCCTCTGCTCCAAGGACTCACGAGCTGCTGCGGCTTGCGTTTCCTTCTGTCGGAGGGTGCAACTATCCAGTGGCTTTTGAAGAATTAAGTGGATTTCAATAGCATCCCATTGAAGGCCAAGAGGGCCAGTAGAAGAGGTACCCGGCTACTCGGGGGCGTCAGATGAGAGCGGTGTCGCGGCTCTGTTCAGGTTGTGCCCTCCGCGCCGGCACGCTGTGCCTCTTGCGCCAAATCCTGCAAACCCCCACGTGCGGGAGGAGGTGGAGCAGGAGGCTCCAGGAGCTGCGTCCTGGCTGCCCGTTTCTGAGGGACCCTGGACACGGGCGAGGATTTTGGCTAAAACCACGTGGATTGTTCTAGCAGCCTTTTCTTGGGAAGGAAGGCGTTGCCTCCCCCCAGGGCAGGAGAAGGATGGGGGACCCTTTGGGTATGGGTGGGGGTCAGCCCCCAGAGGCATTGCAGCCTGTGTGCTCCGGGTTTGCGTCCCACTGAGCCAGGCAATGCCAAGTTAGACCTTACACCAAGTTACCTTACACCGAGGACTGGGCAAGCGAGAGCCCTCCTGCACACATTCACATTTAATTGCCTTGATATAAGAGTAATTAGGCAATTAAAACAAATAAAGGCAACCGATTTGCTAGAACACAATAGAGAGGAAGCGCATTCATTTTTTACTAGCCAGCGGTCTATTAATGTCAGGGGATGTGTAAGCAGGCAAATTATTAATAGTAGTTTTGTAGGTCGAAAACATGCTCAGGAGCCCGTGCCCTCTGCGCACCGGGCAGCGTACCCAGCGCCTGCTGGGGATGCTCACCGACACCGTAACGCGCGGAACGAGATTGGAATAAAACAGGGGTTTGCAAGGAGATCGGCAGATTAAGGATACAAACCCGGATCAATTAACCGCTAGATACTCTTAAGCTTTTTTTATAATCCTTTAATAGCAGAGTTTTGCTGATAAATGTAAATGGGACTTTTTTGCTTCAAAGATGGGAACTGGTGATATGCTTCAGGGAGAAGGAAAAGAATTTGTAAGCTTGCAGGCACTGAAACCATTGCTGATGCAGGCGTTGTCGTATGCATAACTATGCAGGACTGTGTATTTTCTAGTTACCTGTGATTTTAGGTGTGATCTGTGCAGCTACTCCATCAAGCAGGCAAATTGCTTTGGTAGACGCCAAAGATTTCTGTGCCCGTACGTTCCCTTAAAAGCCACTTTTCTCAGATGGGGAGATGGCTTTGAGTGTTGGTTGAATTTATCATTCCTGGAAGCACATGCATACTTCCTGAGCCAGGGAAACCACTCAAAAATAAATTGTGTTCTGCAGAACTGTTTTCTTTTCAGAACAAACCCGGTCTCTGTTCTGTAGGTGATGTGCAAAAAGATGATGAAAGGGAATTGCCAAGTAATTAAAAAATGGCCCTGGTTTTAGAGTTTGTTTCTGAATCTTCTTAATTTTGCTCTGAAATTGTAATGTCAAATTCAAGGTAGTGGGTGAATTATCCTGTAAAAGCGTCGGCATATTTAATACGATTTTGGCGGAAGCAAGGAATTGAAAACACCCTGTGTTACAGACACGCTTAAACTGGACCCGTTGCCTGCGTCTTATCCCCTCGAAGCTCTCGGACCTCTTGCGTGCCACAGACCTCTGCCTCTTGTTGTAAGGCAGAAATTCGATTTTAAATCACGTTGGTCCCAAAGAGGAGAAAGTAAGTGGTTTGTCTGAAAAGACTGGAGTTTGAATTCCATCATCCTTGGGCGTGAAGTCTGCGAGGACGCAGCTATCAAACCGTAACCGGTATAACCCCCAACTTCTCATGGTTGAACAGCAAAATGACTCCTTCCTCTAATCGCATCGCGCTCTTTTATGGGAGGTTGTCAGTAAAGTACGTAAGGACTGAAAAGTTCATCTGTGTGGGCTGCGGTCTGGAGGATGGAAATTGAGTGCACATAACCAAATCCTCATTAATACAGGTCGATACTTGAAAGGTGGCTTTGTGTGGAAAAAGTGAAATCAAATTCAACAACAATCTCCCAACTCCTTAGGAGCTGGGTTGCTGTTTTCTAATCAGATCTGCATTACATTAAACTGTGTGCCATTCAGCTTGTTAACAAGCTTTGGCATTAAATAAAGCTGTCACAGGAGTTTGGTGAATGAATAGCCATTAGGAGTGTCTTTTGCATAATGTCTTGCAGAGAAAAGCCTTCGAGGGAGGTGGTCTGGGAGCAGGGAAGGGAAGGGAATTTATAACCTAGTCCTGGTGCAATTAGTGTGAATATGCAAACCTTGAAGGTGACAAATGGTTGGCAGCTCCAGGAAGGGAGCGAGTGGCTTTTGCTGCTGTTAAGCCTACTGTGAAGAACTAATTTTGGATTTACTCTGGGAGAAGTAAAATTACAGTCTTAGTACTGTATTTAAAATAGCGGATCCTTCGTGTTGGGAGATTGGCATGTGTTTAGCACACAGAGCCATGGTTTGTTTGCTCCTCGAGAAAGCCTTGCAAAAAACGATACGCTTGCCATTCAGCAGACCTGGCTGTTCCCTGCTCTCCACCTTCTCCTCCAAAACCACCAGCGACGACCGTAGATGCAGGACACCTAAATCGCAAGGCGGGATTTGAGCTCTGGTTTGAGGGAGGGAGATGTGCCACCTGGTTTGCAAAGCCTGCAGAGGCAGTGGCGTGCGGCTGATTTCAGAGGGAAGGCATTCAGATGCTGTGACAGTTAAGATAATTTTAAAAATAGTGTCTGAAAACCTTCGGAGAAGTCTTTGTTGCCATAGTTATTCCTCTGGGTTGCAGAAGTATTTAAATAACAGTAATAAACATGACATAAGACAAAGACTGGCTTACTGGGGTTTTAGTTTGTGTGAAATTGTTTTCCATCTTTTCTTGGGGTCTCTTCTTTCTTGCATACACCGTGTAGTCTTTGTCCCTTGAAATCATGTTTGGAGGGGAAGAGATCTGCTTCTCTACATGCGTTGCTGTCGCACATCACGGTCTTAATATCAGCGGTGTGTGTTTGTATAGCACGTAGTGCCTGGCCCTTACCTCCCAAGACAAATTTATGTGACTGTTGACTTAATATTCAGTAATATTCCATGTAAACAAGTGAAGTGTTGGTGCATACAATTGTTTCGAGCATTCGTTTGTTTCTGTAACTCAGCATCTCACTATAATTTACCGCGGCCAGTCCCACAGAAGTCTGATCTCGTCTGGCCCTGCCCCATCTGGGAGCATCTGCAAGGACAAACTTTTCAGCTTCTCAGGAGAGACCACCGGGAGATCCCAGGTGATGCAGGATCAGCCCAAAGGGTTGTGATTGACCACGGGATCACAAAAAGCTGTGGACGAGGAAAAAGAGGAGACGCGTGTCGTGAGACGGTGACCCGGTAAATGAGGTGGTTGACCAGAAGCCCAGAGATGTTTGGGGTTGCTGGGTGATGGTGGATAGGTCGCCTTGCAACTCCCATCTCTGCCTTGTTGACTGTAGGCAGGGAGTTGCTAGTGGCAGTGGATGTTTGTTTTCTTCGTGTGTTTGTCCAGTGCCCAGAGCTCTGGACATAAGCTGCTCGTGTGTGGCGAGCAATGAGAAACTCTCCGTGTGTTTGCAGCCTCGATCTGCGTTCGCCTGGCGCTGGTCCTGCCGGCAGGAGGGACATCCCAGCAGGCTCACGGACGCGTCCCGGGACGCGTTTGGGTCTCCAGTTTGATGCCTGGTGCCTCATCCAGAGAGCAGAAACAATAATATTTGTAATGCAGCACGTGAACGAATAACACCAAATTCTGAAGCATTTGTTTCTACTTTCAAAAAAAAAAAAAAAAGTACAGATTATTGCTTCCATATGTTTTCAGCATTTTTCATAGGTTATGTATCTTTCACACACACGCTCCCAGCTTTTCCCTTTCATGAATAACAGGCTTTGTGCCTCTCTCTCTTTTAGGATTCAGATATTCCTCACTTCCTTGCATGTTTATTTGAAAGGCTTTGGAGATGTGAGAATAGCATTACCTTATCTTGAATGGGCTTATGCTCGCATCACTGCAGTGGTGAGCTGTGCCGGACCCGGTGAGTTTTGGCAAATTTTTCATTTTTGCCATGGGGAACCTGCTGAAATAGGCAAAACTCAGCCAGTGCGGTCCATCCCGGTGCTCCAGAGGTGAGTCCCTGAGGGACTGCAGAGGAGCCAAGCGGGCTGCTGTCCCCAGGGGACCTGTGCCCATCCCCAGGGGTGGGCAGGAGTCGGCTGTCTCCCGAGGATGCTTTCCTCCTGGTAGAGGGGATGCAAAAAAAAAATAAAAAAAAAAAAATCAAAGGTGGGTTTTGTCTGCTGATTTTAAAGCCTTTCACAAAAGGGTTGGTATCGTTAGCTTGTTTTTAATTTTTTTGTTGTTGTTGTCAATGAGCAACTCGCAAAGGAGTCATTCCCGGCCAGGTTACTCATTGACAAAGTCAGAGTTCTTCAGCCTCTGTGCCCAGGGTGGTTTGGGATGGGCAAACCCCCGAAGGAGCAGGGTAACTGGCGCTGACTCGTGCTGCTGCCACCGTTCCCACAGCATCTCTGCTGAGGGGCGGCCGGGCCATCAGGGTGGGAGTTTGGGTGGCTTGTGCTTGTAGTGTAGGGATCAGCTTCATCCTGCCCTCGGACAATCTATCTTTTCGTAAATGTCAAGCGCACAGTTGCGTTTAACGAACTCCCAACCAATTTTTTTGGCCTGTCCTTTCCACGTCTTCGTGCCCTGCTGCTGAAACAGCACTTAAAACAGCCGAGACTGATAAGGTATCCTGTTTGTGTTGGCTGGGAGACACGATATCCACTTGAACAGAGCATTACAATATTGGAGGCAGTGTTGTCCCTGGCGAAAAGCCTAAAATAAATTCTTTAATTTTTTGTATGTGATGTACAAAAGAGCAGGTGAGGTATGTACTTGTTTCCGGGCAAGCCCAGGGAGCCTGTTTGAAGTCCTTTACAAACCACTCGGGATTGTATTGCAAGAACTCAAAGGAGTTTGAGACACTTCTTGATTAAATTTCAGCTGAACACAGAGCCCTAGTCTGCAGCTGCTGTAACTGGAGTTGCTCTGCAGCCAGGCTCTGCCCCTCGCCATCACAGCTGAGCTCTGGCAAAAGCCAAAAGAGCAGAATTTCTCCTAGAGAAAGGGCAGCGTGGGTATGTTTTCTGTCTGTTTTGAAGCAACCTTGTGCAATTCTAGTTTTATGAATGGGGTGAAAAACCACTAATAAGCTGTTGTGGGTTTGGGGGGCTTATTCTATTTCTGGAGTGATTGTGAATGACACCGATGATAGAGGGGACAGAGCAGACAAACCCCAAATTCTGACTTTGCCTGATATTTTGCTTCTAGACTAAACAAATCTTTTAAGAAGTTGGTGGTTGGGGTTTTTTTTGCACTAAGTTTTTTAGAAAAATGACTACAGCTGCTTCTTGGTATCCAAAAAGTGAAATGTTATCTGCCTGGTGTGAGCGAGTGGGGTTTGCCATCCTGGAGGCAGACCGGCGGCTTTCCCAGTGCTTGGAGTGCTTTCCCAGTGCCTCGGCCATGGGGCTGTGCTGCCGGACACCGGCAAAGCACAGCTCCCTCACGGAGCCTTTCGGGATGGAATTGCCCAAGACAGACCTGCAAAATGGGAAGCGGGATGGATTGGCTTGCAGTGGGGATCTCCTTCAAGCACACAGCTGTCGGTGCTGGAGGCTGCAGTTAATGGATTTGGGTGCTACGTAGGGTGTGATTTAATGGGACGCGGTGAACTGATTTACCAGCTCAGTGCTGCTGGATGCGTAAGGTCCTGAGCTCGCCGTGCATCCCCTCTGAGCCCATGGTAATAGGTTAAATCAGTCGTTGAAGCCTCTGCTGAGCTGAGGAGGAGGTGGAAGATGAAGGGTCACATCGGTCCCATGGCACGCAAAGCTGGGCTGTCATCCCTGCCATCGGCATCCCCATCCACTTACTGAGTTTTGCTGCCCTGCCACAGTCTCAGCCCTCTCTCGGCTCTGCAGGAGTGCACAGAGTCCGCTCTCCCCGCAGGATGCATCCCGCTGACCCCCCCCGGAGAGCTCAGAGCCCCAGCGGCGCTGCCTGTGGCTGCCATCGCATCCCAGGGCGTGCGGCACGTGTTCGGTGGGGAGGGAAAACTCCTACTCCTTTAATAGAGGGTTTGGAACAGGCCTGTGTCACGAGCGTGGTGCGGCGTGAAAGAAAAAGCTCCCAGCCGGCAATTTGGAAAGGAAGCCGAATTGGGTGG
The DNA here is from genome assembly GCF_929443795.1 of Astur gentilis. Taxonomy (NCBI): domain Eukaryota; kingdom Metazoa; phylum Chordata; class Aves; order Accipitriformes; family Accipitridae; genus Astur; species Astur gentilis. The sequence continues at coordinate 16,982,436 of NC_064902.1, read as the reverse complement.
ATAAAGGCTGGTACCCAAGATCTCAGCTGGAAGGGGCTGGGGCACAGCTATTCGGCTGGTGCCCGCCAAGCGCTGCCCTATTCTTTGTTGCCCTCCCCTGTAGAGGGCTGTTCAGTGCTTTCAAGAGTTTTTCTTGGGTTTTGTTCCCTCTCTGTTTGCCTTTAAAAAGTCAATCTGCAGTCTTTTCTTTTTTTTTTTCAAAGACATTCTTCCCCTCCGCCCAGTAATCCATCCTTGTTACACCAGTGAGTCACTCTTCAAATAATCAATTGCGTTTTCATTGTCTGGATTGTAAGTCTATCAGCGAGTTTAAGGACGCCTGATAGTATCAGCTGAGACCTTTGGCAGATGGTTTTGCAATTCCCGATGCTCATTTGGATATTTGCTTTTTTCTCCCATGAATAATCTCCCAGCCGTGGCAGGGGAGAGCCGGGCTGGGGACTCTTCCCCGCGCACGCAGCATCTCTGCGGTCACTATCTAATGGTGGAGGAATTTGTAACGTTAGCAGAATTGTCTGATGTGAGGAAAACTAATTTCAGGGTAAGCCTCATGAGCGTGGCTGTAAAGAGCTTTTTTCCCATGGGCTGTCGCGTCCTCGTGGGCTTTGGGCATGCATCAGTGCAGCCCCGAGGCGGCCGATGGCCAGAGCCTTTCTCAGGTTCACCGATGGTAGGGCTGAGAGGCGTCTATAAAATTCAGGGTGCTCTTCTCTGCTGCTGGAGAGGCTGTTTCTTCCCCTGTGTGTGGCTCTTTGCTCTCCGCAGGGCCCTGATGCCAGAGCTTAAGACTTTGAGAGCTAAGTATTACAATTGTTATTCTTACCGCGGAGGGAGGCACTTTGTACTCAGCCATCGCAGCAAATATTTCATCCCCTATCAGTTGCCCTCGTGCAGATGCTGCTGCCGCGGTGATAAAAGACATAATGGCTGCTCTCGCTGATAAGGGGAGTATATAAACATAATTATTGAAATCCCTACATAGAGCCTGCGAATGGATGGAGGAGAGTTCCTCTCCCTGCGAGGGGTTTCTCTTGCTCCGGACCCCGTCGGGGAGAGCCGGAGCGCTCGCCCCAATGTGTTCCCCGCCGGCTGCCAGCTCCTGGCAGCCGAAATGGGAGCTGCTTGGTCACAGCTGTGAGTAATTAGTAAAAGATGTCTTCCCCCCCCCCCCCCCCCCCTCCTTCCTCCTCCCCTCCACTTTCTTTCCCCCTCCTCTTCTCCTTGAATCCAAGCCCTGAGCCCCGGGGGAGCCGGGAGGAAAGCCCTGAGCAGCTCGGCTTTGAGATGCTCCTGGTCCAGCTCGATGCGGTCGCCCCGCCGTAGCGGGGTGCGGGTCTAAGGATCCAACCCAACCTCGCGGGAAGCGTAGTGCAGCCGAGGAACCAGATATTATTTAGATCAAGCCAACAAAAAAACCATATTCCCATGGCAGCAGTAACCATAGGAAACTTCCCCAGCATGTCTCGGGTGGTTCCTGTTCCCTTGCCTTCAGCTGTTTGCTTTGCAAGCGGAGCAGCAGCTACAAGGGCTCCGTGCCTGTGGTGCCACCAGGAGCGGCCGGTGAGCCCAGCCGTCCCCTCCGCCGGCCGTCCTCCGGGATGCGTCGCTGCTCCTGGTTTTTCTCTCGCACTCGAGTTGGTAAAAAGATGCTTTCGGAGGCTTCTTCAGACGCCGTAAAGTCTCAAAGCCACCTTTTTACCTTGTGTCAGCTCACAAATGCGCGTTTGATCCTTAAATACCCAAGGCATGAAAGTGAATTGGCTCCCAGGGTCCAATTCTTCTTCCTTTCTATAGCGTCTTAGAAAGATGCTTTTATATTCCCCCTGGCTCCGCTAGTGATGCTTGGCCTTCAACCAAGATGGGGAATCTAGGACAAGAATCCCTGAGAATAACAAGATGAAAAGTTATAAAAAAATACCAACATTTTGTTGGGGGAAAAAATGCTGGTAAGAGATTTCATTTCAAAAAATAAACTGGAATATTTTTGATCGGCTTCACGCGGACACATTTACAGGCGGGTGTAAGAGGAGGCTTGTTTTCCAGGGTACTGCCTCCTCTAGGAAATCCGAGCCGTGAAGTGAATACAAATGCTGGAAATGGAAAGGTTTTGCAGTGAGTCACTGGAAGGGATGGGGAACCAGTTGCGCCGGTGCGGCCGTGATGGCTGGCAACCAGCAAATGGACCGTCGGGGACGGGGCGGCTGCGTGGGAGCACGCGGGGGGGGCCTGGGCATCACTGGAGACGGCACCCATGGGTGCTCCGACCCCCCCGACCCCCTGCCACCCCCCGAGGGCAGCGCGGAGGTGCACCCACGTAGCTTTGCGGAGCAGATGGGTCCCATTTGGGGAGCCGAGGTGTTGCGCGGAGATGGGTTAAAAAAAGACGTCTCCTTCTGCGGGAGCGTGAAGGAGAGGGGGAAAAATACATCGCGATGCCAGTAAGTGGGGTTTTGGTGTTTGCGTACCGCACGGCGGGGTTTGCTCCGTGGGGGAAGACCTGGTCGGTCTTTGCCCCATCTGCCTTGGGTGGAGGTGGACCCCTTCGCAGAGATGCTGCTGGGCTTGGTGTCTCGTAACCTGCCCCTGGCTCTTTGCAGATGATTGAATCCCTGGTTTTGCAAAACCCCCGCAGCTCTACAGAAGTCGGGCTTTTGCTTAAGGTTGCGCAACGTTTGAAGAAGTGGCAGCAGGGCAGGGACAAGGCTGATTCCTCTTCTCACTTGCCGAACAAATGGGAATGCTCATCACGGAGCTGCGCCCGTGCCGTATTAAATCTGCGTTCGGTGCCATAAAGGCCGTGTGCTGGAAGTGCAGCCCCTTTAAATGTCAGATTTGAGGAGAGCTGGGACGTGAGAAGACAATAAAAGTTAATATTCTTAAGTCGGGCTTGTGCAGTGTAGCTTGGATTTTTAATATCAAGTGCATAATTTATTACAAGATGTAGAGGTTTCAAATACATATATTTGAATACGTTTTAGTATTATCTTTCCTTCCAGTAGCAGGAACAATGCCGCTTTACAAAAGAAAAATGATTTCGTGTTGCCATGTGATAGTTTCAGCTTGTACCTCTAATAGATGTGCAGTTTGCTGAAGTGTGAAGGCTATCTGATAAATGCCTGAATAATACAGCTATATTGTTTGTTCTGATTTCCCTTTGCTATTATCAAACGTATAAATAAAACATTTTCACACTGTACCCTGTGCAGTTCCAGCTCAGACTATTTACTTTCTGCTGACACAACCTATAGGAGACATGAATCTTTCAGTCTGACAGGAGGAATCTGGTGGCATTAGTATTGCAAAATGATCAAATGTAATTGTAATAAATATTTTATCCGAAGTAAAGTTATAAGTATTGGGGAAAGAAAATAATCTTCTTTTTAATTTTTTTTTTTTTTTTTTTTTTTTTTAAACAAAGCAGCATTTGTCTCCGTGTACAGCAGAGGGCACTCGGCATTGCTGTGTGGGGAGGCTGCTGCTCAGGACTGCCTGAAGGGAAAAAAATAAAAATCCCTGTCCTTAAATTATATTTTGCAGAAATGAAATACTCTGTGTGTGTGTGTGTTTGCTTATATATGTGTGTGAGTGTGTATATAAAAAGACACAGGGTGGCATATACATATAAAAATAATCCCCAGCACATAATATAAAACTTAAATATTCGTAGTGGTTGCTGAAGTTGGATGAAGCGCATGTTGTGTTGATTAATGCTCAGCCTGGTGTTACGCTAAGCTTCAGAGGGGATTGGAGCATGCTGAGAGGGGAAAACGAAGAGGCCCCGACTAGCAAAGGGTTGCAATCTTCATCTTCCTTGCAAAGACACGGGGTCTGGAGACATCTTACGATGTCGGGAGCTATCCCAAGTCAAGGAAAGGTCTTGAAAGACGGATAATGTCGGGGTATGCGGAATTACGAGTCCTTCCTTCTATAAAAGCAGCAGCACGTCTGGAGGTTCTTGTGCTGGAGTTTGCGGTGCTGTGGTCTCGCTCCGGGCAGCACCAGAGCTGGTGGAGTTGCAGGGCTCTTAGGAAAGTCCTTGAGATGATTCGCATCCCCTCCTTTAGAAGTTACCAGCTGGTTAAGGAAACCTGAAATCGTGAGTTTGGTGGATGGAGCAGGGAGCAGCCCCAAGCCCCGGGGGCTGGATGATGGCCGGAGCATCGTTAGTTGGAAGATGAGGCGCCTGCTTGCTAGTGAGGGGCCCCATCCTGCAGGAGCGGAGATGCGTGGTTCGTTGTCCAGAGCCAACACGGAGATAAGTCCATATCGTGGAGACTGGGGCCTCACCTTGTGTAGTAAGGCTTTTCCAACAGAAATGGACTTTTTTTTTTTTTTTTTTTTTCCCCCTCCCCTGTAGCTAATTGCACAGACGCTACCAAGACATGTTTCTCATTGGACTCATAATGCACCTTATGTTTCTTTTAAGAGAGAATAAGGAACCCCAATGCCAAGTCTGTGCTCAGCTTTTGGCTTTGCTCTGGCACTGTTAAAATAATCAGGGCAGCTGGATTTTATGCCGTTCTATGGGCAACGTGTTTCCTGGTGAAACTGTAAGACGCCATGCTGAATTTCAGGTTTTAGTCATTAATTCGAGAAGAATTCAGATTTCAACTGTCTCCCCCAGCAAGCTGCTTGGATTGGGCTTAATCTAAATCTCTCAAAGCAATACTCCTGCGAGGGGCTGGAAGTGTCAACACTTGTATAAAATACGGGGCCGGTAACAAGAGTGAGAGGGCATGTGGTTCAAGATAACCAGTTTATGCAAAATACACAGCTGGGTAGATTTTGCTACTGAGTGTCTGTGGACTGTAACGATCAGAGAAATATGGAAATGTTGGAGGAGCCTTATAATAATGGGTGCTAATTAAGATGAAATGGATTTGGGTGGTAGGGAGTAATCCAAGATTACAATAGTAAGGCTTTTTAAAATAGCCCCTGCTATTTGGGAGGGCAGCAGTGCTCCTTGTTATAGGGCTTAAAACAGCTGCTCCACGGGATTGTCACAAGCAGCCTTCACCCTCGCCTGGTTATTTCACAAGAGCTTGGTACAGCTAAGACATGAAACACGTGAATAATTTCAAGGGTAGAAGCTGGCCCGTGTGCTCTGAAGCACCTTCTGGCTAGGATAAAATTGCTGTTGCGTTGCTGTGCCTGGATAATTGCTTTTCTGGAGGTCTCGCTGGAGCTGGGCTCTGGGGAGGGCTGTTTTGTCCCGTTACGGCGATTCCTGCGCTGCCCGTTTTGTCCCTGGGAGAACCGCCTGGTGCTGCCACCACCAGTTAGATGCTCCTGCCCGGGCTGGTGGCTACTGGTAGAATGCTACTGGGAATGAACTCTTGCAGCTCTGGGATCGGGCCCAAAAGCAAAAGCAAGCTGCAGCACCACAGCTGGGACCGCAGGACCCCCGTTCTGCCCCACCGGCTCCGGGGTTTTGGGCAGGAGCAGATGTGCGGAGCCGGGCACGTTTCTGCTCGGCTTTTTCTCTCTTGTGAGGCTTCACTGGTCTATTTTTTGGTGCTGACTGTGCTGCAAAGCACTGGACTTAGCACAACGAGTGCTTCAGGCACCCGGCTCCTTGGGGAACGACGGTTATGAAATGTTTTGCGGGAGCTTGTTGTTGTTAAAGGAGACTTGGCAACGCGTAGCTCGAAAGGCTGCGCTCGTGGGCAGCCCAGCCTTGTGCTGGAGACCGGCGAGCCTTAGGACTCACCTTAGCCAATGTCAATAGAAATGAAACTACTTAAATACACAGTTAAAATATGTTGTTATGTTAGCATGTGGACCTCCGTGCAAGATTGCTCTTTAACTGTATCCATTAAAGGACCCCCCATGGAAGAGATGTAGGAGGCTGGTAAAAAAAAATTCCCAGTCTTAACCGCTTGTTTGCTGCCAAGTGGATTTTGGGCTGATGTGAAAGGCACCTGGGTTTCGGGTATTTCTATCAACTTTGCAACTCCAAAACCTTGGAGGCAGTAGGAAGAAACGGGTTAGAAGGATGCTGCGTGCTGGCTTTCAGGTGATGAAATCCAGCTGCCCCGTCTGCTGGCTTTTCCCTTCCGTGCTCCCACGCACGGTGCCCGAGCCGTGGTAGCAGAGGTTGTTACCGATGGCTAGCACGTCGTTGTGGTTCAGCTCGGCCGTTTTCCTGGGCTTTTCCAGATGATCCGGGAACTTGAGTAGTTCATAAAAGGAGTGAGTAGCCAAATGGACCAATAAAAGGAGTTTGTGGAAAGGCCCAATATATTTTATGAAGAAAGAAATGGATCCTCTAACGCGAGGGTTGTGTCTTGTAAAATTTTGCAGGGCTGCTAGTGCTGTTAAACGCTGGCTTTCTGCTCCAGCCGCTCGCTTCGAGCGCACGCGGTAACTATCTAAACTTTCTTTTTGGCCTGAGCTCTTCCAAGTTTGGGGTGAAATCCTGGCCCTGGGGAAGTCACCGGGAGACGTGCCATGAATTTCCCAGGGACCTGGAAAGTGATCTTCAGTGCGAGACCCGTGATGACAGCCTTCAAATACAAACTATCTGGCCTTTGCGAGGTGTTTTAGGCAAGGTAAAATACAGCTTTACATCTTCTTAATGCTCTTCAGTGGCAGCAACTGCAGCTAGAAGGCCAAAATTTGGCTCGACGGTGGTTCTCGCTGGGAAATGCCTTTGTGCGATCCAGGAAAAGTTAAGCTGTTTGGATTTGAGCGACGGATGAGTTTGCAGCAGCGGGGACAGTGCGTGCACATGCGGCGTTTCTAACCGCGGTAACCCGACAAGGGACATTTCAGCCCAGTGCAGAGGGCAAGCGCAAGGCTGATCAATGATTTAAATCCCCCCCGCAAGCTGTTTAAAGGGCTTGGAGTGGGCTGTGGCGCAGGGAGCTGGCGTGCCCTGCCAGCTCGGATGGATTTCACGCACCACGATGGATCCGTAGCTGCGGATATCTCATCTCCCCGTGCTACCCTGGAGCCCGTAGGATGGGGAGGCAGCAAACGAGGCACAGCATCCTTGGATGCTGAACCCCTTCGTATCATTGAAGGGACAGACAGGGAGTTGCACGAAAGCAGAAAACAGGGATCTTGCTACCGATTCAACATTTTATCCGTCTGTGCACAGGAGTGTTTGCAGCTTCGACCTTGATGCTACCCGACCTGTGAGATTTTTAACTAAATCTTTTTAGTATTCTCCTTGTGCAGTTTGAATTTATTCCGATGGACTGCAGAGATGTGGTAGTGTTCAAGCTAGGCTTGAATTTCTTAGCTGATAAAAATTTGATATCATTCTTCTGTCTTGGCCCCAAAGGGCAAAGCTGCAGAGCTCAGCTAATCTTATGAGATCCGTGTCTTTTTGATCTGACAGTTCCTGAGAATGGTTTCTGCTGCACCCAGGCTTTAAAATGGGGCAAATTCCCAATTTCCAACCTGCAGTTAAAATTTGGCTTCAGATCCAATCTCTCAGCTCTTAACTACGGAACAGAGACAAATTTTGGACTGTCCCCCCTCTGCGAAGGGGACGGTGCAGAGGCGATGCGTGCCGGTGCGTGGCCTTTCACCGAGCCAGAGGTGGGATGACTCTGACTGCAACCAACGCTTAAGAGAAGGGTCCAGATTTTAAAGAAATGGCATTACATTTCCCAGTCACTGGAAGTCTTTACGGTCAAGGGGGTTACCTTTGGAGGTGGCTTGGTCATTCCCAGCTCTCCTCCTCGCTGGGGATGCTCGCTCAGCTCCCCTTCGGCTTCATGGGAACGCGACAGTGTCTTCTCTTGTGGATAGGGATGCTCAAAAAAATAGGCTGTGGGGCTGGATGAAGCTCTGTGCCGATGGCCACGCTTTTGGCTACCGGGCCCCTTCCTGCGAGCTTTCTCCAAGGCAAAGATTGTTTTTTTACTGCTGGAGTTTGGCTGCCGCTCTCGCTTCCCCCATGGCCACCTTTTGAGGGGATCGATGGTTGGTTTTGGCAGGAGCTGTTTTATTTCTTGCTTGTGAACGTAGTGATCTCAGCTGTCTGCGGGTCTGCATGAGGCTCGGTATTAGAGCTGCTTTGATGTCTGCACTGATACATCTTAAGGCAGCTCAGGATGATTTTATGCAGTAACCCCGAGGTGCTTGCACAGAAAAAGGTGCTTTAGAAATGTAAATTTTGTTTGAGGACAGATTTTTCTCTTCTGGTCTCTCTCAATTCAGGATGAGGCGGTAAAAATGTAGCATTTAATTAGAGTTTGTAAAGGTTTGGAAATGAATTGCTGTAAACATGAAAGACATAATCAAATGCCTACCTAATCCCCACCTTAAGGGCACATTAAATGCAGAAAGAATATAATGTGTTGGAGACTAGGATTGAAGAGCGATGAGGATTTGGGAGCAGATCTTTTATAGCTGGAGCTTCTAAATTATTTTACTTCAGGCTTAGGGATTTAAATATCTGCATATTATAGATAAATATGAAAGAGCCCAATTCTCAGTTGGCACAGCCGGCATCATTCTACCGAGTCATTTTAGCTACAAATCCATACAGCATCGCCTCGCGACTTGCGTTGCAGCACAGCGTCTTCTCCTGACGGTGGATGAGGTGGGAATCGGCCCTCGGTTCATCACCGAGTAGAGGGCTTCTCCTGTGAAGTCGAGAAGTTTCTCTAACTGCAGTTAGAGAAAAGCACCTGATAGGTTTTCATTATCGGAATAGAACAGGGTGAAGAAGGGGATGTGGCGTTACGCAGTGTCAGCCGGGGAGCTGGGCTTCCTCGGCTGCGGAGCTGCCTTCTGCCATCTCCAGCTTCAATCTGAAAAAAAAAAAAAAAAAATAAAACAGAAACAATCTTTTATCCTGAAAATCTCAGACAGCAGGAACCAAATGCTGTTACCTCTCTGGGTCTCTAGAGAAATAAAATCTGGGCACATTGGAGCTGCCTGGCTCCATCACCATCTCCCCGCTGTCCTACCGGGATCCCCAGTGTCCCAAAGAGCCGGTTTTCTCCATGGAACCGCCGGGCCCTCCTGCAGCGCGTTATCAGCAGGACCACACCATGGTTTTGTTTTGCAATTAGTGATATTTGGCTTTGTTCGGTTTTGGCTAGAGACCGGGCTGTGTTCTGTGGTCCTAGCTGTGATTCCTGTTGTTTAAGGCATTGCGATTCGTATGGAAATCAGGAATATTTCTCCTGGTAGAGGAGGAGCAGCTAGGCGTCACCAAAATCCCCGGCCAGAGCTGCATCTCGTGGCGCTTTGCTGGGATGGTGGCAGCAGAAGTTTGCTTGCTTTGGGACCGAGGCTTGGAGAGGTGGGATGGGAAAAGTCTGCGGCAAGGGTGGTGGTGATGATGGTGATGGTGATGGTGATGATGATGCTTGGAGGAGCAGAGGTGGTGGTAGGGGATTGCCCTTGCCGGTAGCATCAGGGAAAGGGAGACGCGAACCCACAAAAGATTAACTCATCCTCTAAATGGCAAGGGGAGGAAAAGATCCTGGGCAAAAGGGAAGAGGACGAAATACCTGGTGACAGAGCTGAAAGGTGCCCAGTTAAGGATAAAATTAGTCCCGTGTCTTATACTGCAGGGCCCCATGGAAACGGGGAGGGCTTTCTGTTTCTGTTGAATCGGGCTCTACGCCAGGTGAAAGAAAACATTTTCCCAACACCAAATGGAAAAATGCAAGGCAGACGTCTTAAATGAACTGTTAAAGGAATAGAGCTGTGAAAAGAATATGTTTGCTGTGTGCCGGGGTTATGCATTTAACAGATTTTTTACTATATGCGGCCTTTGCAGTTTGTAGACAGAGAAATCTGCCGCAGAAATTCAAATTGTACGAAAGGCTGAAGGCAAACATTTGGGGTATCATCGCTGTTCCTGGCTTTGGCTTTGCTCGGGAGGAATGACCAGTATCTTTCTGTCCTCCCCCAAAATCTTGCTGTGTTTCTCCTTTCCCCTCTAGCCCTCTCCGCTCTCTTTCTACACATCATTGGCAGCTCTGCTTGTGCTTTAAAATAACCCAGGCTAAAAAGTGCGATTTGCGTTTCAGCGATTTTTGATTACACCCACGTCCTATATTTATTGCTGTTTAAATCGTCTGTGTTAGCTTGAGATGTGTTTCTTTTGAGCAAGGAAAAAAAAACCAACTTGACTCTGTTGCTAACTGTTGCTAAGGGAAAGAAGATATTTATTCATCAGGGCACTTCTTCAGTACTGTGATGCTGGTAGCCATGGAGGAGGAGTGTAAGGAAAAGAAACGGTTATGTATTTAAGCCCTTTCTGTTGTTGTTGTTGGCCTCTTGCCATATCTACTGATGGTCAGCAGATGTCTTTTTTTCCCCTCCCAGCACTGTGCATCTTGGATTAGAGGTGCAGCTTGGGTTACGGTGCAGGGCAGCTGGTCCCCAGCGCCTGGTGTGACACGCAGGGGGGTTCCCTGAAGGATCCCAGGGGCTTTGGTGGGTCCCCGGTCCCACGGGCGTCACGAGGCTCCCGTGTTTTGTAGCTATTTCCCCTCAGCCTCGCCGAAGAGCCTTTCTAGTCCTTGGCTTCGGTATGTCCTTTTTAAAAATCCCCAAATCGAAGACACCAGGAGCCAAAAATGATGCACATGGCTGCGTTCCCTCCCCGAGCTACTGCTGCTGGGGGACGTGCGGCAATGCTGTTAGCTGGCTGTCGCCGAGGTAAGAAGTTTTCCTTTCGGCTGTCATAGCAACAAGAAAATATTGTTTTGATGGAGATCAAATTAAAAATTAAATTTGTCTCTTTCCTAGTAAGCGAATTGCTCACTCGTGAAAAATATAAATCACTTTGATCGGGGTAGATATCTTTGTAAGCACCTCTGTGGGTTTCTGAAGTGGATTTTGCAAATGACTCATGCCACATTATGTCCCTGCTGGGTTTATGTAGAGTGTCCCATGAATTTGAGCTTTGTTTAATGTTGGGCTTGGGTTGAAAAACTTCCTTGGTAAAACTTCCGTGGTGCTCATAACCTGCTAAAGCTTGGGGGGGAAAAAACAGGTCCGACTAGTGTCTGGAAGCAAAAGGGATGACTCCTCAAATGTAGCGTTTCTATTCTTTCTACTAAAAAACCAGATGAACAAACAGTAATTTGGTGGTTTACGAGGTGCTCTGGTTCTTGGAACGCGAAGCTGAGCACAACCTGAGAGCGGAGAGGAGGAGGTGAGTCAGGTAAACGGGAGGGCTTGCGGGAAGAGGAGAGCAGCACGGACGTCTCTCTGATGCTCTCCCACACCCAAAGTATTTCTAGCTGAGAGACTTTCTAAGGCAGACGGGATTTCTATGTATTCGTTGGCCCCGGGTGCCTTTCTGTCCCATGAGTTGTCCGTTCTTCCTCTGAGTCCTTGCAAATTTTTGGCATCCGCGGCATCCCTGGCCGCGGCTCGGTGCCCCTGCGTGGGGGACCACCTCGCTTGGGTTGCTTTGAACCCGGTTACCTTCCTCCGCCAAGGTCTCGCCATCCTCAGCCTGCAGGTGAGGAAACAGAGGAGTGAGAGGGAAAGACCTTCCCGGGCTGCTCGCAGGTCCGTGCCAGCCCCGGGGCCACAGCGATGGCCACGTTTCTTCTCAAAGCAGCACATGGAAGCTCGAGGAATTCATATCTGTTTCCCGTGTGGCTTATAGTACAGTAGCGGTAGCAGATTTACTCCGGCCAAACTGGTTCTCTCCTCAGTTTATCTGTATTTAAGATTCCTAATGGGTAAGGAAAAAGCTTTTTGGTTGAAGGTAAAGTGGAAAAAGGAAAAGGTTTTTCTTGGGAAGTGTTTAAAAATCGCAAGCATTCTTCAGCAGAAGTGAACAACCCCCTGTCCAATATTGTGCAAATAATTGTTTTGGGTTTTTTCAAGAGACATCCTGTTAGCACAGATGGTTTGTGGATGTAACCAGGCTTTTTGACTGCATGAACAACGCTGGCCTGACATCTGGCACTGGAACACAACATAACGAGGGCTGCATGAGCCCATGGTGCTTTGATTGGAAATGATCTCCCAAACTTTGGTGACAGATGGAGGCCAGGAGTTTCCTCCAGATTACGTGGGGTGCACGAAGTCTAGCCGTGGGCGAGAGGGGCCGTCCCATCGGCCGGTGTCCCTTGAGCTGCTATCTAGACTGGCTTTGGCACTGGGTTGCCAGAAGGAGAAGCCACCCAGAAAATAACCAGGTCCACATTTTATAGAAGTGACTTGTGGGCTTTTAGTCATCTCGGCTTTCCAGGTGCCCAGGTCTTGGTTCAAAAGTGGTGGCTTTTTGTAATGAGCTTCTATTTTTATTCTTTTTCTTCTACTCTGTTCTTCTGCAAGGGGCTCAGTCCCTGGGGACTCACAGCTGGACTGCGGGAGATGCTGCCTCCCCTTTGCGCAGCCCGTGGAAGCCTTGAACCCCACGTCCCACGTGCGTGCCACCACGTGTCCAAGAAAGGAGGACAAAAGAGAAGGGCTCGTTTGTTCGAAATGTCAGTGTTGAAATTATAACAGAAAATTCCCTTTTTTCCCCGTGGAAATCTGTGCACAAAGCCTTTTCCAGCCAGCTCCCTTCTTAAGCACTCAGTATTGATTTGTGAAATCAAATCGGGCTCGGGCGACATCGTCGTTATCTGCCACAAGCTGATGGAGAAGGTCGATGCCGACATCGATTTCCCATTGCACGTGGCTTTCGTAGAGTTCATGGCAGACCGCAAGCCGTGCGACACCGAGACCATGTCTGCATGGTTGGTAATCACCCACTTTTGGTAAAATCCTCCTCCTTTTCCCCAAACTGAGGTCTGCAGCGATGCTGGGGCTGTGGGGACGTGCATCCTCGGCAGATGGGCAGCTGCCTGCAGGCAGCGATGCTGCTGAGCGCCTGCCTCTCCGCACCAGCAGGCATTCGTTGTGCATTTGGGTTTTTTGCATGTGTTCATCTTCAGCACGACAGACGTGTATGTGCAGAGCAGTGCTGGCGTGCCGATGAGGAGTATTATATTGCTGGGTTTTTTTCCCCTCATATATTTGAAAAAGCAACACAAAATTACATATATAAACGGCAACATCTGTTACGGAAGCCTGGCCCAGGCAAATTACTGCTTTCGAAAGTCGGCACAGATACTCCTGTGATTCACTTTCATGCTTGCCAGAGTCACATCATACCCACAGCGCTTTATTCCAGCTACGATAGGTGTGTCTTTTTTTCTTTTACACCCACATCAAATTCTTAAAATAAGAGCGCTGTAAAGGAAAAATTAACTTGAGTTTATTTTCCTCTGGAGTCCACAGGGCCCTGGAAGTTATTATTAGAGGTGAAGTCATCACAGAGGAGGCTGTAACCCTTGGGGAAGGGTGTGGGCAATGCTGCTCTTGCAGAAAGAGCAGGGGTGGTGGTGGTGGTGGTGTCCCGGGCTAAGGGGACGTGGGCGCCAGCAGGAAGGTTGGAGAAGTCCCCATCTACCTCTTGCCCATGTCCATGATTTTGGCCAGACGGAGATGGAGCGTTTCGAGGCGCATCCCTCCTCCGGCGCGGTGGCACCGGGAGCAGAGCGGATCTGCCCCGAGCGCTGTGGAGCTGCACCGTGTCTGCAGCACCAGCCCTTTGCTGGCTTACAGTGCCCAGACCACACCGACAGCTGGAGTGGAGCTGTTCTTTTTTTTTTTTTTTCTTTTTTTTTTTTTTATTTCACATAAAACCGAGTTGGATCCTCGTTACCGTGGAAACCAGCAGCCCCTAACTATAAGGAGTTTGATTCACTGGATGTAAAAAGCTATGATTCTTCTTTTTCTCTAAAAAAAAAAAAAGCAATAAAAAAGACATATCATAAAATGATAACCCCATACCTGACGTAAGGTTAATCTTGAGTGTTTTCTGTATGAATGGTGTCCCAGGAATATATAAAATACTCGTACTACTACATCTCTAATGGTGAGCCAAGCTGGGATCAGCAATGCCATCCTTTGCTGCCTATTACTTGTGCTGAACCATGGCTGCCTTCAGGCCAACACTGAAAACAAATCAAAGTCATTGCATTCTGTATGATTTTCCTTTTTTTTTTCTTTTTTTATTGTATCATGCGCAGCACAAAGAGAGGAGATAAAGCCAGAGGGCAGAGGTGAAAATATCTCCTGCCGGGAACTCGGGATTGCAGCCAGGAAAAGAGCTCAGCACCACTCGGTGCAGGAAGGACTAAAGTCTGTGCAGGGCCCATGAATAGCCCCATTGAGCAGCTGCTGGGCTGGAAGTTAAGCAGCGGCTTAAGTGTTTTGCCAGATCTGCTGGAATTCGCTCATTTTGCAGACGGCGGTGAAGTAGCATTACGGTTTACATCAAAACAGGATGCGAGTCAATATGTAAATACCGTATAAAGAATGCTGCGTGCGCGCAAAATGGCCTTTGCAAGTGGTCTCAGAGTTCATCCTCCCCATCGATCTGTCCTTCGAGGGAAATTGGCTGAAAACTGCAAAAATTGGGGAGTGTTTTCTGTCTTGGCTTTCTGGCTTCTTTTTCTTTAAGCGGACGGTGAGGGGATCGTGCCGCGGCAGGTCAGAGCATCGGCTGTCTTTGGGTCAGGAGGGTTACTGGGGGGGGCAGAGATTTGCACATGGAATTGATTATTTTATTCCATTTTTAGAATGTGCTTACTGCAGTTAAAACTCAAATTCGTCTTGTAACACAGATACTTAAATCCTAGCCTGGAACCGTAGCTAAGAGGAGAGCATTTAATACTTGCTAAATCCCTATTTCAAATAAACATGTGAGAGAGTGGCTTTCTGGTTTATTGGTGAAGAAACAAAGCTGATATTTTAGAATATATCCAATTAAATTCTGCAGAGTGGGCTTTTACATGAGGATAAATACATTTAGGGCCGTGTCACTCCGAGCATGAAAAGCAGGGACTGTTGAAGGGATGTTTTGGTGTAACTTCATCCACGCTTTTGACGAGGGCTTTTTCCAGCCCTGGATGTGGTTGCTCATGAGTCGGGAGCTCATCTTCCACCTGGGAATGGCTGGCACGTTCTTGTTGTAGGGCTTCACGGAAGGAACAAGACTCATTGTGTTAGGTTTATGGTTGGACGCAGTGATCTTAAGGGTCTTCCCCGACCTAAATGATTGTGTGATGATTGCCACCCTTGGCTGGGTCAGTATCTGCATCGTACGGATGAGAAACCAAGCTGTGAAGGGCTGGAGGACCACAGCAGCCCAGCCGCTTTGGCAGGGGAAGCCTGGGCTGCTCTGATGTCTCTCTCCATGGACTGCACCCGCGGAGGCACAGGCATCCCTCCGGCTGGATGGGACACACCGGTCCCTCGCCAAGATGCTCCTCCAGCGGGACGAGCGGCTCTGAACAACCCGGGCAGAGGACCTGCTCTGGTGTGGAGATGCCTTTCTATCTGCACCAGCCCAAGGGCGGTCAGTCTGATGCGATGATCAGCACCGTCGGACGCTCTTCTAAAGCCTGGGGGAATAATTTGGGAGCGGGGAGGCAAACGGCATTTGCAGGAGCGGGATGGGCGCCCGCACCGTGCGTGCATGCAAATGAAATGAGGGAGCTGGAGACCCCGGGGATGCTTATTGTGCAAATGGTTTGCAGTTAATGGTGTCTTGATATCCGTGATTATGTGGCAAATCGTGTGCTTAAAGTTGCATACACGGGTGGTTTATCAAAGGCAGCAGAGCCTACTCCTGCGCTTAACATTAGGCGTGTGTTTAAGTACCTTGTTGAACTGTAGCAAAAGCAGCAAACCCCAGCCAGGACTGGGCTGCTTCTGGACTGAAAGAATTTTTCTGCCTTTTAAATGCCTCGGGATTTTTACAAGACATCCATCTCTGGTTCTAAAAACCCATCACTGTGGTGTAGCGTATCAACGTCTGACAGCTGTGACCAGGTAAGAATTACGATGTCTTGAACAGAATTTATGAAATCACAAATTACCTTTTGCCTATTGAAAATTAAAACAGTGCTAGTGGTTTTGGACTAATACAAAGGAACCACAGTACTTTTTTCATTTAGCAGTCACCATGTGACTGATATAATTTTTTTAACATGCACGCCCCCCACACCCCTAATGTTTGGAATGTATAAATATATATTGGGCATTAAAAAAATTATAAAAACCATTAGGCAAGAATAGCACGTTAAAATGTATTTTACATGTTTTTCTTAGGCTCAGTTAGCCATATGTTAAAATAAACTTCAGCAATGGCAACAATTCTTGTTTGAGATTATGTCTTAATAAAATAGTATGTGGGTGGTAAATACAAGCAGATACATTTCTGCACAGGAATTGGGATTCAGCTATTTTATATGATGATGTTTATCTAAACCAGCCCCACTGAGCAGCTTCCACCTGCATCTCCTGGGTTAGGATGTGGACCGGAGCCAGTGGGACATCTCCAGTGGGGTCGGTGGGCTGCTCAGCCCTCCCCGTGGTCCATCCAACCCACAGGCAGGACAGGACAAGCACCCAGTGCACAGGGAGCGTGGTGCGGTGCTGCTCCTCTGAGGGCATCTCCGGCATCTCCTAAAATCCTCGGTAGATGTGGTACTGGGAGAGCAGGCGGGATCTGCAGGGCTCGGTGCGTGAAACAGGCTGTCGCATGCAGCCGCGGCTGGATGCAGGCACTGGGAGCATCCGACCCTGTTCGGGGTTCGATGCTGGAATGGGGAGGATGCCAGGCAGGCCGGGTGCTTTAGGCTTTTTTCCACCCGCTGGCACGGCACCCAGAGCTTGTACTGGTGGAGACAGCCAAGGACAGTGTTCCCATCCATGCGTACACAGCCTTTTGGCATGGGTGGCGGGGACCACGGGAGCTTCGTGTGCCAGGACGTGGCAGTGGGTGGTAGAGGGATAATGACAGGACACGAAAGACGAGGGCTAATTCGCTTTCCACACACTCCCAGCAAACCCCAAACCAGATCCAGCTCCTCCTCTGACCCGTCCAATGGCCCCAGTGTGCTGTAACCCCTGTGGGCACACGAGGGGCTGGCTCAGCATTCCCCACTGTCCCCGCTCTGCAGCACGAGGACGTCTTGCTGGCTGCTGGAGGAGCCTTGCTCAAGTAAAGACCATCGGGTTCATCTCTTGCTTGCTTCAATTACACCAGCAGGGAATAAGTCGCGTGGTACTTGGGCAAATACATTGCTTCCCAACACTGTTTTACCATTGCTCCTTTCTGTTACGGCAAACAAGTTTCCAAGCGCTGAGTGGCTCAGGATCTTGACGTACATGGGAAGTCCATGCTTTAGCATATCTGTGGAATATTTACCATCGTGTGCCTCTGTACGTGCGTCCTTGCATGCTTAAGCACCCTGCAGCGTACCGAAGTGTTCTTGACACTTGCACATGGTGGGTTGAGAGTTAGCCAGGGAGCCAGCAGCCTTAGGACGCCAGTGTATGGACTGCAGTGTGCTCTTCTGCAGACTTTTTAGCATGTAGCAGCTGATATTTTTCAGATGAGATGTAATTTGGAGGGGCTGGGTGATAGTGGGGTGCTGGCAGGTCAGCCTGGTGCCCGGTGCTTTGTGATCACTGCTTTATGTGCTCTGTTTGGCTCTGTAAGCCCGAGCCACCCTCTGCTCGTTTTAATAACCTCTTACTTTTCTGCTCAAGACTTCACAGAGCTGTGGATGAAACTGTTGTTTCTGGATTATTTTTTTTTTTCTTAAGCAAGAGAAAATAATCGAGGTCAGCTGTACATTGGATTTTATTAAGGGTTTCTGGAAACCACATCAAATGGTAACATGAGTGTGATGCTGAATGCTGGGTAGTTCATCTCCCAACCCGATGCAGATGGTCCACTCCCTGTTTACATTTTGAGGGCATCGTTTCATGTTGTATCACTCTGGTCACTTCTGCGAACACGGTGAAGGCCAGGGTTGCACTTTCATGGTGTGCCCACGCGTGGTTAAGTTGTTTTTAAATTGCCTTGCGTTGCAGCTGGCTTTCTGGTTGGGGAGCGGTGAAGAGAGGAGAACGTGCAGTGGATACCCCTTGGATCTCACATTTCAGCCTTTCAACTTGTTCTACCCCTGAATTAACAGGGATTTGCA
Source organism: Astur gentilis (assembly GCF_929443795.1). Taxonomy (NCBI): domain Eukaryota; kingdom Metazoa; phylum Chordata; class Aves; order Accipitriformes; family Accipitridae; genus Astur; species Astur gentilis. The sequence goes on along the minus strand of NC_064902.1, from coordinate 16,964,446 downwards.
TTTTGACAGCGCTTTTCCCCTAACTCGGGGATCTGCAGTAAATTGCATTTTCACCTGCTACGTTCTGCTGCTTTCTCCCTGTTGTGATGCTGGTGTAGCGGGGTGCAGCGCAGCAGTTAATGAACAGCTAAGTCTGCATTAAAGACAGACAGCAAGCGATCTCCTGGTGTCACTGTCACCAGCCTAAGGACCGGGAAGGGGCCTGGCTCTACCTGGGGTCAGTTTAGGGTGCGTGCCCCAGCCCCTGCAGCTCCCACCTCCCGTCAGACCCATCCCCACGCTATTGATCTTCACTGCTGATCATTTACTTAATGTTGCATTTTTTCAGGATTTAACTCCGGCAGCCTGTTTTAATTGGTGGGGCTGCAGCGTTGTCGTGATAAACTTGAGACAGATGGGGCTTACGCAGGGACCACACACGCAGACCCGCAGCAATGGTGCTGGCCCGGCCGGCCGAGCAGGGGCCTGCCTGGATGCCAGTGGATGGGAGCAGGTGCCGAATCCGGGATGCTTTCCCGGGCTGCCCAAAGCACAAGGTGGGAAAAGGCAAAGGGGCCATGCTGGACCCAAGGGGAAGCATCGCCCCTCCAGCTCGCCCATCTCTATTTTTCTCGTGGCACGGTGTTTTTCTCAGAAGAGCAGTGGAGAGTTTGCCAGGCCCGGCTCCATCGCCCCGATGGGGTGCCTGTCACCAAAAAAAGCCCTTTTTTTGTTGGAAGGAGGCGGTGGGAAGGGCCCTGCAGAGCGATGGCTGGAGCGGTCCCTTCCCCTTGCAGGCAGCATGGGGAGCGGGGACGGAGCCAGGCAAAGGTTTTCTAATGAGGCGATATGATGCCTCGTTATTAAGCATCGTGGCTGGACATAATTAGCTCAGCACACCAGTTGCCGTGGCATCTGGCACACGTTGGCGTGAGCGCTGGGTTTGCTCTCTGCCCAAATGCTCAGCCGCTTTGTTTCATCGCTTGGAGCCAGGAGAAAGGAGATGTCCCCAGTCCCCATCCTTGAAGGGGACTCGACGTGAGGAGGAGGAGGAGACCGCTGGGAGCCGAGGTGGGTGAGGAGCCCGGGGAGGGGGCACAGGGGTGATTCACCACCAGGAGACCCCAAACCTCGTGCTCTGCTGCAGCACCTGCCCCAGGACCCCCCGCCAGGGTCATGCTTCAACCTGACCTGCGTGGCCGTCCCGGTGCTCAGACCATCATCGTATCAGCCCGTCTCCCTGCAGGCGCTCCGCCAGCCGTTCCTGCGGGGGAGTTGTGGGCCAGGAGGGTGTAATCCTGGCTCCGGCCAGGTAAGGCTCCTCACGGTGCTCGCAGGACTTTTAGAAGATGCTGGTAGATGTGAAAAAGGGAGGAGTGCTCCTAGCCGCTTTTGGGTTTTGAGTTTGTGCTGGTGAAGGGTCTAGAGCACAAGTCTTATGAGGAGCGGCTGAGGGAACTGGGGTTGTTTAGTCTGGAGAAAAGGAGGCTGAGGGGAGACCTGATCGCTCTCTACAACTACCTGAAAGGAGGTTATAGCAAGGTGGGGGTTGGTCTCTTCTCCCAAGTAACAAGCAATAAGACAAGAGGAGATGGCCTCAAGTTGCGCCAGGGGAGGTTTAGATTGGATATTAGGAAAAATTCCTTCACCCAAAGGGTTGTCAAGCACTGGAACAGGCTGCCCAGGGAAGTGGTTGAGTCACCATCCCTGGAGGTATTCAAAACCTGGTTTTAAATGGTTTAGTGGTGGACTTGGCAGTGTTTGGTTAGTTGTTGGAGTCAATGATCTTCAAGGTCTTTTCCAGCCTAAGTGATTCTTTGATAAACTTGTTCTCTCCTAAAGAGGATTATGGGGTCTTCAGGGTAGAGCTGTCACCCTGGGTACATGTTTGTATGGTGCCTGCTTGGCAGCCGGGCCTTCTCCTGAGGTGTGGGTGCCCTCCGTCCCTTCAGCCTTTGCACCAGCTGTTGGGAGATGTAGGGCAGAGCATCCTGAAGTGATGGTCTTGCAACCAAAAACACGTCTTGGTGACCTCAGGCTGTGAGCGAGAGGCCGTGATTCACAGGAGCCCTCTGACGAGATGAGAGATTTACCCACTGGAATTTCTTGAGACCTCCGAAAAAAAGAAGCCACTGGTGAACAGACCTGTCCTCTCTTGTCCGGTTCTGCAGGCGGGCAGTAAACCTGGTGGTCAGTGGTTTTGTGAGCTGCCAGGAGAGCCAATAAAATGTGCTGACGGTGTGAAAGCGCAGGGTTTGTGCTAAGGCTTTCTCGTCTCCCATGTGGAAATTGGTTTGCAAGTAGAAACAAGGAACCTGGGAATGGTTCTGCAATTAGAAACTCATCTGTCTGTGACTCCGGTGGGATAAAGCAGCTTCACACCTTCCTTGGAGTAAATGGCAAGGTAGCAAATGCTGGGATCCTGGCAGCTGGATTAAGGGTGATTACTATGGGATTTTAGGAGAATTAACATGGCAGTCAAATCAAAGAGAAACCCTGGGAAACTGTAAGAAGCACAACAGGAGAAGACCCGTCCTGTCCATCTTCCGAATGGCTGTGTGCTCAATCTGGTCTAGTCAAAGCGGCTTGGGAGGTGGGAGCGGGTTCCAGGGCTGTGAACCTCTGATACACGGTTGTGATGGGAAAGGCAGAATGAGAGGTCTCGGGGTGTAATTCGCCCAGTATGAAATAAAATGTGATCCCGCGTTGTTGGTTGTGCTGCAGCCAGGATGCTATTACGTGCGTTTTTATGAGGCATTTTATCTAGAAGTGCTTTTTCTCTCGAGGACCCTTTAAGTTGATTTTCCACATCAACTTATTTTTATAATTGCATCATGTTTACTGATTCTGGCTCATAAACTTATAACAGCTGAATGTTGTAACGGCGAGGCAGCCAGCCTTTCTGGGGAGACTGCATTGCATAAATACGGTACAGAGGAACAGATACAGTCAATTAATTAGCTTGCACCCAGCCTCAGTAACGAAGTGACTCACAGGGCATTTATCCAGCTGGTTGCACCTTACTTTGGGCTCTGCCCCGGGGCAGCTAGAGGAGACGTTACCTTATTTCCATCGGCTGCAAGTCTGCTTGTGTGGAAGATGAAAAGTGGCAGAGGCGAGCCGATGTTCAAAGCTGAAGTCTGAAATCTCTAAATAGGAAATAGAAATAAACTGGAAAAAAACAAAAAGAAAAAAAGCTCTTTATTGAAATACTCAATAAGCAGAAGTGGTAACACAGATGAATAGTGAAAAGAGTTTGGAGTCATTAGTGAAGTAAACAGGGATTAGACCGGATTTGAAATAATTTTTGCTATGGGATATTTTTGTGTGTGTGTACCAAACTTGTTTCAGCTGCCTGGTCAGTCATTCAGGGAATACCACTTTACTGGGGAATACTCTTTTTCATTACCTCGGCAGCTGATCCACAGTACAGATCAGTTGCCATAATATTTTAGCTGTCATTTCACTCGACTCCTCTTGCAAGGCTCCATCTGACTCTGGGGTAAAATGGTGACATAAAGCAAAAAGCTGTCCCGACTTCTCCACAGTCTGACATTTCAACTCAGAAAAATGTGCCTTCTTAGAACTGGCTGGGACTTGCAGAAAATGGCTTTACATTTTTGGGTGGCTCATGGTGCACAGCGAGCCTTGGCTGGCGCAGCAAGGTGCTTAAAGCTCTGGCAGCTCTCTGGTAGCAGGCTGGGGCTCCCTCTGATTTATACCCCATCAAACCTTTCCACATTTCTCAGATTTTCTGCCAAACTGTGGGTGCAAAGCTTCGCAGGCCTCGGTTCAGGCATTGCACTTCGTACGTGCCGTTAATAAATGGTATTTACATAAGTAAGAGGGTGCAATATTGCTTACAGCCCTCATTTCGTGTAGAGTAGCTCTCCAGCGATAAACTGTTTATATCGAAAAGGAAAATAATGTTTAAATGAAAGGGATAAGCAAATAGCTGGACTTGGCAAACAGATGTGAGAAGTGGAGTAGAAGTCAAATCCTGGAGTTGTAATAATAAGTAAAATAGTTTTCAGGCTGTTCAGTGTCCTGGTTCCTCTCTGCCTCGGTGACCTGCCCCACGGGAACCCAAGGGGCTTCTGGTGGGAATTTCAGCCCATGGTGAACATTTCTTTAAATCACTGATGAGCAGGGAATTTTTCAACAGCTTTGGGAACAATATGTCAATGGCAACTAAGCAAGTTTTTAATAATGTTTACAGAGGGGTGGAGAATGGCATTTTTCTCCCAAGATCAGTTCCTCCAACACACAAGTGCCAGTTTGTGCTGGGATGCTTCACTAACGTGATTTATTACCGGCCTCGTTACTGTATTGCCTTTTTAAATGTTTTTTTATTAATTCTGAGCATTTGTTTGGTCCCTTTCAAATAGCAAAGGAAAGAGCCAAGTCTGACAGTTTGATGGTTTGACGTATTTATTGAGATCTGTGTACTCTGATTATCACCCCCTCCGGCTCCGCAATGGGTTTGTTTACTCTGAATAGGGGTTTATGTACTGCACGTGGAAGTACTATAAAAATTAAAACAACTTTACATTTGTCTTCCTTGCTGTCTGACCTCCAGCCTCATGATCTGTCCCAGCCATCCAGAGCTGGGAGAAGAATTTGGTGGGGCAAAAGCAAGGTGTGGCAATTTTCATTTAAACTCTTCTCTCTAAGGTAGGAAGCCCCATTCTGTGTCAATAAAACACCTTATGCTCAAAAAAGGAATCTAGTTACAAAAGAGGCACAAACCAAAGGGGAGCTGTGATAAAGTCTCCTTGGAATAATGTAAGCAATATATATGTGTACTATAGATATACTGTATGTATATATACTACTCTTTTTATTCTATTTTCTTTAAAGAGAGAGCTTTTTTGCAATCTCTGTTTACGAGTCATGCGGTCCCATCTGGAAACCATTCTTTCAGACGTGCATCCTACACAATAGATCACTATTTTGCTGTTTAATTTGAGTCCGGTTCCCCCGAGCATACAGTATATCCAGGCACTGGATGTACTTCTTATCATCTATATTGCTTCGTTAATACTGCACAAACCGACCCTGTAGCTGTGCAGCCGCTTTTGTGTGGTTGGTGTCATCTCTTGCAGCTGAACAAAAGCGCGTGCCAAGGAACTGGGGTCGCAAATCTGGGCATGCAACATGCTTATGGGGCCGTTAACCACCATCGGCTAATTAAAGTTGGACTCCCATTTTCTAGCCCTCTGACCTGACAGATTGCTGGAGGGTTTTTGTATTGTTGGTTTTGTTTGGTTTTTTTCTTAAAAAAAAAAAAAAAAAAATTAAACTAAGTCTGATGTTGAGAAGTCTGAAGAAAAGTGTCCTTCTGTGATGGCTGAAGATGGCTTTGCCAGCCCGCAGGATCACCGCGTGCCGTCCGTGTATTTGATGTACTTTGGAGGCAGCTGGATGGGGACTGTGCGCTTAATTTGAGGTGCTCATCTAGGTCCTTTTTTGGCATCCATGGCACTGCACCGATTTAAATGAACCCCAAACAGTTCTCCTTAAGATGGGAATGGCTTGTTTCCCGACATAATAAAAATGGGAACGTTTTCCACTGGAAGTGGACAGGAGAACGTGGGAAGTTCCCAGTGCAGATGAATGTATAAGGGAACCCCACTCCTGCTCTGAAAAGACAAGAAAAAAGAAACCAAACCCATACGGAAAACCATGTTGGAGCTGGGAGGAGGGTGAAGGGGCACGTGGGCTCAACCTTGCTGAAATCCAGCAGGGTTTGTTACTTCAGTGAAGAAACATTTGAGCCTTTCTCCGTGTTTGTCTGGGAAGAGTGATGCGCACCCAAGGAACCATAGAAACAACAAATAACAACGGCGGCACTAAATGGCTTGCTCTAATCAAAAGCAGACTGTTGTGGTTATATTTGAGCGCTGTCATTACAGAAGAAACTCTGTAATGAGTATTTTTTTCTTTTTTCATTTGCATCAAGCAGATTCCCTGTATTAACATTAACAGCCTTCCGTGGAGCCCGAGGTATTTACAAATTCGATGGTGCTGCTTCAGTCTTGTGGGAAGATTTTCAGTTCTTATTTAAATCACCTGAGACGGTTATGCTAGGCAGATTGAAAGCATGAACTGTGTGGAAAATAGCATGCATAAGCTTTGCTGTCGGTGAGTTGTCTATAGTCCTATGCCTTTAGAGACCCAGAGCATTGATATATATATATAAAAAATATGTATACATATTTAAAATATGTAATATGTGTAATATGTATATTGACTTATTGCATTGTGGTTGTGATGTTAAATGTCCAGAGCATCTGGGAAGGTAAACAAGGAGCATCCTTCTGCTAACAGCAGGTGAGGCTTTGTTTTCCTCATTTGCTGCAATCCCCCTTGTAGGAAACTTTGGATTTTGGTAGGTGATAATTGGGTTTATTCGTAGGGTAGTAGTCTTATTAATTGAAGTGTAAGTTGCCAAAAGTGCTATGGTTAATCTTCTTTTTGGAGGAGGGGGAGAAAATGTGTTTCAAAGACCCGTGTTGACATTCTGTCTAGCACAGAAAAGGCAAATCTGCTCGGGATAAGCTGAAATGCTCTTCCAGCCTTGGTTTTAAGAAGCATCAGTGAAAACAGGTTCTGCCGTGGCGTTATTTTAGTTTGCCAACAAAAAGCATGTTTATGGTGGACGGAGTCTATCCCTAATTGCTTGGCATAAAAGCGTGGCTGTGAGCTCGCAGGGGAGGCGGATGCCTTCCTTCTCACCTTGCGGTTCCTGCAGCGCTGCCGGTGACACCTGCCACCACTTCGTGACAATTTCACTTCCATCTCCAACAGCTACTCAAAAGCAAACTGCCCGCCAGCTTCAACCTCACTTCTCCCCAAGGCGTTAGCAGGGATCAGGTCTGCTCGCGTGTCGGTTATACCAACGGATAATCACACCGCACTGGTGCATTGCACGGGTTTGAGAGCCCTTATACCGCTAAGGTGGTGGCTGAGGCTTTGGCATTGGGTTAATAAACCTTTAAACCCTAGCCAGGAACTCTGAAAAAAACCTCTAAATTTTGGAGCATCGTAAGCGTAGTCACGGTGGCACGACAGGCGGCTGGTGGAGGTGCGGTGAACAGGCAGCGCTGCGAAGAGGGAGCCCTACCTGGAGTCAATCACAGCGGCCAGACCTCTGGTGCCAAAGGCTTGAAGAAAGCCTCCAGAAACGATGGGCGATGGGGTTTTGCTTGTGCTTGGGGACAGCCAGCCCTGCCGAGGGGCTTCCCAGAGGAACTGAGCTGAGCAGAGGGTAATGCTCTGGAGAAACGCCTCCTTATTTCTCAGGACAGGTATAACGTGGGGATCCGGGTTGATTTGCTGTGGGTTAAAGCATGGAAGGACCGGGATTATTTCCTTTGCAGAGAGCATGTGGTGTCCTCCAATAAAGCACAACAATGAATGTTTAAGGGAAGGTTACAAGTATTTTAATGACTTTTCCCAGGTGCGTTTATCCATTTCCTGCTTTTAGTTACGTCCGATGGACCTGTAAAAGCAAGGAGTCTCAATGAAACCATACGTGAGCAGCACGGGGCTGTCTAACGAGGGAGGACAGAGCTGTTCTGAGATTTCCAGAAACAAAACTGTGAAGCCAATTCATGATTCTTTGGTTGCAGTTAAAATTTTGTATCCCAGCCAGTTGAGCACTGTGATTGCCCTGGGGAGAGAGCAGGGCCCCAGGTTGGGGTGTGACAAACAAAGGCTTCATTTATCCCTTGGGGGGGATGTTTCTCCAACGAGCAACCCACATGGGAGCACCAGTGGGACCAAAGTCTGAGTGGCAATGGCCATCATCTGCATCCTTGTCACGTTTTGGTGGTGCATGAAAGCTTTCTTTTCTTCCCCCCCCCCCCCCCCCCCCCGCATTTTGTTATTCTTCAGCCCCCCTTTAAATTTAATGGGACTGTTTCCACTTGATCATTTTCCACAAAAGAGTCGTTAAAGCAAAATCTCTCTTTGTTTCTCCAGTGCTGTGTGATCACTCCATCTGCTAGGTCATCCCTCATTAGCTGAGATGTTGGGTCAACACCCTGGACCAACACATCCGTGCAATTTAGCGTATGTTTAAACTGGAAATGAAGATTCTCCTTTTCAGGTCAAGAAATACCTTATTTAATTCAGTGTTCATTTTTTAAGGATCCAGAGAGCTCACAAAGTTTTGGAAGACTCAGGCCTTGTGTCAGCTTTCGTTCTCTTTTGGCATCCAGATGTTAATTACGGATGAGCCGAGCAGTGAGGTTGATGAGCCTGTTCCCACCCGTAAATGCATATGAAGAATAAACGAGTGTCTTGGCTGGAGCAAGCACACGCTAGCACTCTGTTTATGTGAATCCACATACCTTTGAAATCGATGTGCAAATCCACATGTCACCATGATATGTTCTCAATATACTTAGCATATGTGCTGCAGGAGCTGGAAATAATAGAATCAAAGTGTAATTCAGAGCACAGCCGTTGTCGGTCCAACTTCATTTATCATCATCATTGTCCTTATCATTTGCGATTTTGACGGAGGGCTGCTGTTGGGCAGATGATGGCCGTTTTGTGGATAGTGCTGTTTGTGTATTTGGTTGCAGTGCAGCTGTTTGAGGCAATAACATGAACTTTGAAATTCCTTTTTCATAATATTGTTTTTCTGCTGTTCATATTTATGGCGCCTTGGAAGTAGAAAGTAATTTTGCACATGATTTTTTACATTGTGGAGAAGTGGTCCAAGAATATTTGGTATTACCAAGATGTTTTTTAATGGGAAACATCTCTGTAGATACAGACTCAAGTTTTCATAATTGCATGCTCAGTAACTACCAATTGTATGCTCATTTAAGCACATGCATCTCCAGCCATTGCCTTCGGTTTGTGTTTAATAGGATGATTTGTTTGGTCACGAGGCTTGGAGGATTTCAATAAGCCCAATTTGCAGTAAGAGATAAAGGGAATAATAAATTTTGCAGAAGTTTGTGTGTGCTGTGTTTAAGGTACAGGAATTACTAACTTTTCTTCAGACATCAGCACATCCCTGGCTGTCACGCACCGGTGCATGATAATGTGATGCTGCAGTTGATTTCTCCCGCTGACTCTTCCTGCGTGCACGGACGTGGCCGAGGTCCGAGACGTGCGCGACTACCCACACAGTCAACGCGCCTACCCCTTGGGGCATGAGGGTGGACTAAGGGACCTCTCATGAACCCTTCTTTTCTTGTGATTAACTCGTTGAAATATTGACTTTATATCTTTTGCGCATGTAGTTTTGCACCAGGCTACTAGTTTTATACCGTTCCCTGCTCTTGAAAAGAGATTTGTAAGGTGTTAACCATTCATCAGAGATTTACTATTGAATTCTGTGGTTGTTCAAAGTTCCCAGCAGCTGTTGGCTTTGAATCTTCCTGATACATATTGTAGAAATCGCTCTTTTCTACAGTAATCATTATAGCAGGGACTATCTTGGCCCCAGCTGCTTTCTAAGGCCATCCGTTACTGCTTGGGTTTGTGCGTTGGTGCACGAGCGTTTCGGCCACCTGCTGATATCTGAAATACTGTTTTGCACACAGTTGAGCAGAGTCCTTTGGAAATGCTTCTAGCGGTGCTATATCAATCATAAGACATGAAAATTCAGTCTTTTTCTATACTGTCCTTATATGTCATAGCCTTCTGTTGGGTTTTTAAAAGCCAACTGTGCAATTCACAGTTGGGCTGTCAATAAAGATGCCCGGCACTTTCCTGCAGTGGCTGTAGAGATTTGTTTTGAGTGTCTCTCTGGATTTCACATGGTTTGATAAACATGCTTAGTCTATCATCCCTCCCTCTCTGTTTCCTGCAGTGATAATGGATTGTAGGGACCTTAATAAGCAAATTCAGCCTGATCCATCAAATAACCGAGTTGAAAGACATCGTGTCTTTCTCTCACTTGGCATACAAATGTGAGATATTAGGGCTGCGAGTCGCAGACCTGCGTGAATTTAATGGGGAGGTTCTCATCATTCCCAGGGCCTTTGCCTGGAGTTGTAAAATAAATTACCCTCAGTAATTTTAATATTTCATGAAATCTTGCAAAGCAATGGCATTCTGGGCAGATTAATACAAAAGCTATAAAATTCACATGTGCCATATGTTGTATGAGCACCAAATGGGACGCCTGGGATTCTTAACATCAATATCATTTTAATGTTGGCTTCAGCAGTGATTCATGACATACTCGTCCCCGATGAGAACCTCGGTAATGCGAGTGGCGTTACTTCAACGTGCGTTTGCTCTATGCAACTGGTTGTTTGACTAGATTTATGAAAAACCACCGTACGTGGTGTTTTCTGGCTATTTCAGGGTGTGCAAGGTCTGCATGGTGGCACGGTACCACCCCGGGCTGCAAGTGGGGCCGGGACCACCGTCCCCTGACTGCGGTACCTGCAGAACGGGGTTTGCATCAGGCTCTCGTCTCGCTGCCGTGCGGTAAAGTCCCATTCACTCTCGGTTAAATAGCTGGGCTCAATTACGCCAGGTCGGTGCTTTGGTGCAGACGTGAGCTCTTTGACAACGCTCGCTTCCGCGCTAATGAGCTGTCTTGGGTTTCTGCGTTCAATCCACCCGTACTGTTTTCTCTTCGTGCTACCAGCCTCCCCAGGCTCCTCTCGTTTAAGTCGCCCTGTTTAGAAGCAGCAGTGCAGATGAGAGCGTTAATGATCTTCTGGTCCTCCTGATGCTAAAGTTGACTTGGGAGGTGGTGTACCCAGTCAGCACTATCAGTTTGTAAACTGAAAATGTTAAAAACAACTGTACTTTTGATATTCCTCTGGAATCTGTGCAAACCTCTTTAGAAAGGGGGCTGCCAGCTGAGTTTGGGTTTTTCTATTATTATTACTTTTTAATTTTTACCTTGAAAACCCTTCCAGCATCAAGGCCACACTGTGTCAGCATAATCACAGGCGCTGCTTGCTACCCGGCTCTGCATTTTGCCCTGCCTCTCCTCGGATGGTGCGTCTGCTCGGTTATCTCACACCCATCCATCGCTTCTTAGGTCTCAGCCTGTCTCACCCAGGCTAGTTTTTTGGAAGGGGGATGCTGTGAGGAGCCACTCGGGCATTCCAGCATGCCGGGCTCCCCTGCATCCCGCGTCCCGCAGCAGCGGGTCCTGGGTCCCAGTGCTGGTGCTGGCCCCAGCGAGGCGGCTGGGATAACTTGTTCCTGCAGCTGACAGCAAAACGATGGCGCGGCTTGATTTTGTTCGCTTGCTGGGAAGCTAAACCCATCCCTGGATGTGGATTTGGGAAGGCAGATGCCTTTCGTGCCAACACGGCTTCAGGAGTTAGCTCGCTCTACAAGACACTGCCAGGTGAGAGGGATGTTTTGATTATAATTATCTTAATGCACTTTAAACCTGGAGGTTATTCTGCAGCTTGCAGAATGGTTTTGAAAATCCTGTCCTACAGGCCTTCCCTGTGTGCTGGGTTTTTTAGTACCATTAGCGGGGAGCACAAAACTGCGTGTATTTTTCTGTCTGTGTTTCCTGATATTTAACCTAACAATGTAAGGTGCTTAAAAGAGCCAATGCTCTTCCTAAGGCACAAATACAATTTATTTGTTAAACATTCAGTTTTCAGTTTTTCAGGCTGCTGCTTTTTCCCTAAAAAACAGGTCTTGTGCTGCAAAAAAAATATGCAAATGTAGTCATTACTTAGGAAAGAGAGGGTTAGTTGGCAACTTATGGATGTTTTTGTAGGAATAAGTACACAGGGCACGAGTCTTTAGCCCAGTGGAAGTGCAGTTGCTGTTACGCAGTATTTTGTACCCTTTGCGCTCTGATTTCATAGCACTGTAGATGCCCAGGGAAGGTCTAAGCAGAGCCCGAGCCCTGGCTGTTGTGTATATATGCAAGAAGAAGTAAAGCCCAGCAGTCTGGATTGGCACTGTCAGCTTACGGCCTGTCTCTTGGATACCTCTTGAGAGAAAAGTCAAAGGTCCCTGAAAGCCATCTAGTCAAGGCAATCCAGGAGCAATTAAAAGCGTTCAGGTGTCCGTGCCGCAGAGTGGGTTGCGGGCATTAATGACTAAAGCATTATAAAGCAAACGGGAGAAAGGCACCAGGACTGAGGTTCAAAATGGAAAACATCTGAAGCGTACGGATGAGAGCATCGCCTCCCGCTGCCAGACGTGCCTGAAGCCCCGTGCGGCCGCTGGCTGCCTCCTGGCCGGGGGAAGAGAGATGCGAGGCCAGCGGTGGGAGGTGTGTGGGTACCCCACGGTGCTCGTTAGCTGTCGGCGGGGAACGAGCCTCATCTGGGGTCTCGCTTGTCCCCCGGGCATCCTCGTCCCCTGGGCATCCTTATCCCTTGGGCATCCTCGTCCCTTGGGCATCCTCGTCCCTTGGGCATCCTTATCCCCTGGGCATCCTTTCTAGGCAGAGGCTGCCCTGGAGGCTGGCTGGAGTGAACAGAGTCATCGGGAGGGCGGAGGCACACTCACGTTTTGCCTTTGGTGCGTGGTAGTGGGGTGTCGCTTTAAATAGGGTTTCTTGATGCAATTTCCACTCTTCCCCATCCCCTCGGGATTTCAGCGTGTCCGAGGCAGGCGGAGCAGGTTTCCTAGGAGAGAGTCGGTGCAGCGCTGCGCCCGCTCGCCCGTCCCCATCCCCGGTGGCACGTCGCCGGCTATCGCAGCACCGTGACATCCCGCCCTGGCGTTATCCGCCCGTGGCGCTGGAAACCTCGTGAGCCTGAAAGAGTTTGGGGGAAAAAAAAGATGCAGCTGGGAAAACGGCATGGGGGTGTCGTCGTGCCAAACCCACCGAGGCTGAGCGGGGGTTCAGCCGGGACCCTGGTACACATCCCAGCCGCGGAATAAAGACGTGTCGGGAGGAAACTCTCCAGCAAGCGATGCCGTTGCAGGGAAGAGAGAAGGAGAAGAAGCCATCCATGGATCGGGCAGCCCTGGCCACCCCCAGAGCTGTTGGCGTGTGTCATCCTTCCCCCAGTCCAGAGACACCAGTTTGGGTTTTCTGGTGGTATCGCTGAGATGGACCATTCCTAGCTGGCAGGACACTCAGGGGTTAATTCTGAGCATCCTTCCACTCTTTCAGTAGAAGGACAGCAAGCCCTAGCAGTGTTTTGTTTTTAACATCAGTTGGCCAGTACAAGAAAAGTGATGTCAGAAAAAAACATCTTTCAGTGACAATGTGATTAATTCGTTCTTAAGGAAAGGAAAAAAAAAAAGGATTAGGTATTTTTTCCCCTTTTTTTGCCGTTGCCTAAAGATGGTCTGACAGTAAAGAACCTGTGATTAATTGCACCAAGAGAAATGTAATAGACACCTTTTCTTGGCATCATCTGTATTTTGTGTGATTTTGCTATTATCTCGTTGGCTCAGTGCAGAAAAATTATCTCTGAGGCCGCTGTAACGGATGTTAACTTCCTTTTCCTTATTACAGATTGATCTTTGATATCTGCTTTTCTCTGGGAGGTCTTTTATTCCCACAAGTGATAGAAACCTTCTGCTGTTTTCCATATATTGCACTTAAGTAGTTCAATACCTTTTGGAGCCTGTATGGGAACATTTAATAAAGACGCGATGATTGCCATATTTTGAAGGTTATATGATATGAGAAATTATATATTGTTTTACTAGCTGAATATATCTATGCTGTTGATTTCAGATAAACCAATATTTTTCTAATAAGGCAGAGAAATGATACCTTTTTTTGTTACTTATATCCTCTAGAGTGTGAATATTTTTCCATCCGTGGTCTCCAGTAAAATGTATTTTCAGTCTCTCTGAAATTTCAGCCCAAGTCTCAGCAATATTTGCTTAAGAGTAATCAGAGTATTACTGAAATCTCTGTTCAAAGCAACAGTGACCTTACCAGTGGTAAGCAATAATTGGATTATTTTCAGAGATGTAGGAAGATTCACTGTAATAACAAAAGAAGAAATACCAAATGATAACACCACTTGTCTGCAGCACTGTAAGCCGCAGCACTTTCCGTAGGATAGTTTAATAGCTTAGCATATTATGAATACTGAGTAGAAAGGCAGAGACTTGGGGAATAGACGCTGCCTTGCAGTTTGGGGTGATGCACGTGCTTATGTGGTGGGTTCTTTTGTTGATGATGATGATGATGGGGGTTCTTTTGTCGATGATGATGGTGATGATGATGATCATAGTACTTTGGCAGGTTGTGATGCTCTGTATGTATTAAACTTGCACCTAGGGCAGCGCTCACCTGCCTGCAAGGTGAGTTGCGGCGAGCACTGCCCTCGCCTTGATGGTACCAGCAAACGCACGGCCCAAAATGTACCTACGTGTCCTGGGTCCGTGCTGCCCGCAGCTTGGCTGCGGTTGGGTGCCACCGCCGTGCCGTGGGTTCGGCAAAGCCGATTTCTTGCCGTGGGTTTCTCAGCGGTGTGGGTGCAAGTTAGCCGGCAAAGCCCGCGGGCACGGGCTGCCCTGGGGGTGCGGGAGCAGCATCCCGGTGCGGCGCGGGGCAAATGCCGGTGGGCTTTCTCCCAGAGAGGCTGAGCTGCTGCAAAGACAACTTGGAAACCATTTGGAAGAGCAGATCCATAGGAGCACAGTGTCAGGCGAGCCCGATTGCCTTGCTCTCTGCTTTTAATTGTAATGAATTATATGGCTCAGCACGGCGGGGTGCCGAGCCTCTTGGCTGAAACTTGTGTAATTCACGTAAGTGTTTACACAAAAGCCAAGTAAATGTTAAGCTTCCTACAGATTTCAATATACATGAACCCTTGTTTGTATTGGGTTTGGGAGACCGGCAGAAGCAAAGCGGCGCGTATGGCTGTGCGTCTGGGCGGGGGATGTGTGCACATATGTGAACTGCACGTGTTAAAAGACATGTAAAAAATATGACCTTTAACTTTCCCTGGAGTGGGCTTTGCAGTGAGCGGTCTGGTTCCAGCCCCCCCCTCCCCCCCCCCCCCCCCCAAAAAAAAAAAGAATTCTGTATAATTTTGGTTTATTAAGAGATGCTCACTGGCACAGAGGAGTTTTTGCCTCTTGACCACTAAAAGGAGACTTGTGCCGCCAAGGCTACCGGCGTCCTTTGAAGTCCTCCCGTGTGCCTACATGATGCTTCTAATTACTGCAAATGAGCCTTCTGCAGCACAGGCTGCTGTGTAATTCAAACCAACGCTGCTCGCCAGATGGGATCCCTCCCGGGCTAGACCTCGGCCATGTCCGTCCCCACGACGGTGACAGGGAGCCCGTCACACAAGCAGGACGAGACGTTGGTCGTGACCTCTGACGGCACCTGGTTGTGGAGCAGAGGACCCTTAGCCCGGCCGTGCCGCGGTGCCTTTGGGAGGTGACCCTTGGCTCTAACACAGGGTCCGGCCGTGCAGAGCAGCGGGTCTCTTGGCCTCCCCTTGACCTGAGAGGAGCTGAAATTTGGGACCTTGCACGTCCGCCAAGCCCTTGTTGTTGTCCCGGTGGGGCCAGGTTCGCTTTGAAATAACACCACCAAACCGGGCTGTTGGAGAATTTGCATTAAGATGATTCCCTGGGCACAGTGCAGCCAGGAGATCTGTATACCTGGATGTAATTTTATTTTTAGAAAGCACGTTAAGGAGCATAATGACCTCATTACCATGCCAATTGCAGCTTTGCCTGTTTAAGAGTATTTAATTTTTTTCACTCCCTGTGCACAGCCGTTTTGGTGGATAGGGCAAAAGCAGGAGAGGAAGGGAGTATGTGTGACTGGAAACAATAAGAACGCTGAAGCAGAAAGCAAAGTGCTTGTCTTGAAGCATCCCTGTAAGATTCCTTCCCCAAAGCATCCCAATACTCAAGGTACTCAAGGAACCCGCAGTGTTTTGGAGCCCTTTCCTCCACAGAGGAGAGGCGGCTTCTTCTCCCATTGCCTTCTGAGGAGCCACAATTTTTTCCTCTTTTAGGCTTTTCTCCTGGTGGGGGGGGAAGTGTTTGAAAGGCAACCCAAGCTCCCATTTCATCAGATGGTGCTGGGAGCTGGGGATGAAGGAGAGGTAAGAGAACTGCCCCACCAGCCTCGCTGCCAAGCGGGCAGTGCTGTGGTGTGAGAACACTGACCCTTCCCAGCCGCTCCCCGGGGTCTTCTCTTGTGCCTGCTTGCCTTGAGTATTTTTAGCCTCCTCACCGCTCCTGTGCAAGGAAGAATGTATAAAGACAGGTAAAAGAGAGAGGAAAGGAGGGGAAAAAAAAAAAGAAAAAAAAGAAAAGACTTATGTTTCTCTGGCAGTGGTTTTCTAAGGAGCCCTGATTATTCAGCAGCAGTGGAAAAAACTGCAGAAGATGTAAATAATCTTCGGGATTATGCTAAAGCCAAGCTTCAGTCATTTTCCTAGGAAAAAAAAATGCATGAGGCCTGTTCATTTAATAACTATCAACCAGAATTTCTCTAGGGCTTCTTATATTTTCATGAAAAGGATCAGTTGTCTTGAAGAGAAATGGTAATTCTGGTATCTACAAATAGCCTTTGGTTGGAAAGCATGTGGTTCAGGTTGGTTCTTTGATTGGGCTTTTTCTTCCCATTTTCTTTTTATGATACTATCGTACATTCACATCCACAGTTACACGCTAAAATGATCAAAAGCAAAGAGTTGGTTTATCGTGAAATGGCAAAGCATGGCTGCACTCTGTGGTGTAGGCTATATCGAGATAAAAACACTACATGATTTTTAGCTTTCCCTGTGTTTATATTTGGTGCCAGAGGTACTTGAGCGATTTTGCAAAGTGTGTATACATTGCAGTCAGGCTTTCAAAAAAAATCGCGGTATCTTTTGACATCTATACAGGATCTTACTTACCCTGCTGGGCTTAATTTTAGACTATTGAGTTTATCGTTCAAGGAGGAAAAAATGGGTTTATTATGTGCTGTATTTAATCAAGTGCAGCAAAAAACTATCACAGACATCGTTCATCTTCGCAAGCCAATTTTTTTTTCCATTTTAGTTGTAGAAAAACCCTGCCCTGGTAAAATGGACGCATTTATTGTGCAGATCTGATGGCACCAAGATTATGGCTGCTGGCAGGTATCGGCTGGTTTGTGGGAGCAGTCCCCATACGGATTTTTGTTTTATGGGGTTTCAGTGTTGAGAACTGTGTGTTTAATCATTGTAGAAATGCCAGGAGCCGGGGATTTGGGGATGTTTGGAATAAGGGAAAGTGCACGGCGTTCCAGTTGCAGCTTCCAAAACATGAGATGTGCTGCAGAAGCCTGAGACTGCTGGGTTTCCAGTGACTGGCAGGGTTTAGGGTGCTCATACATCCTTAGACAGCCTTTATCCTTCCCATCCATCCATCCATCCTCCTGAGAAGCTCCATCCGTGGTGGAGGCGAGAGGAGCTCGTCCCTTTCCTGGTGAACCCGGGTGTGATGGAGCAGTTGCAGGTACCAGGCGTGGAGGTGGTCTGCGGTCCCTCTCCGCTCTGCTTCTGCTCCGTTCCTCAGGCTCTGGGCGTTTCTGTGGAGCTCAATGCCCGAGGTGATGAGAGCGAGGTGAAGAAGGGAAATGTCCACCGCGACTGGTGGCAAGGGACCACTCGGTCCAGCGACGAGCATCTCTCGTCTGCGCGGGGCATAGCAGGGGTTACGCTTCCCAGCGGACAAAGATGCAGCTGAAGTTTCCGCCACGGGGAAGCCTGTTGACTGCAACTACAGAACGTTTTAATATTTAATGAAGACTTGAAGAAACATCATGATTCACCCATCTGGGCTTCAGTGGCACGCGGGGAGTTTGGAGCGTGCTTCAGCCGCTGCAGCGATCGCATGTGCAAAGCAGCCGGCGCGGTGCCTGGCTGGCAGCAGCCTGAGCAACAGGGCTCCTCACTTCTGTAAATTTTGGGCAGACAGACAGGAAAATCCAAGCCCCGAGCGTGGTGTTCATAAAAATGCCTGGCTTTGTACCGGACAGCCCTTTGCGTGGTGGGGATGCTCTGATTTATTGGCGCATGGGGCTTGTCGAGGTGGGACGGTGGGGCTCGCATTGCTCGGGAACAAATTCCGGTAATCACTACCCATAGACCTCTCTGGGGTTTCATTTCCAGCAGCCCTTAATTCAAGAAACAGTTTCTGTCACTCTGGGTTCAGCCACAGGCAAAGAAATGGATGAGGGAGAAGTAAGTGGTATGTCCTAAGCTGCAGGAAGGAAGCGGTGGTATTTTTCATAATTTGATGCATTAAAATCGTAATCTTCCAGTTCTGTTTCTGAGCATCCTGGCTGTCTCATATATCTGTGGGCTCCTACAGCAATATATTCTTCTCCAGGTTCACACATGCTATTCTGGCAATAGCAAAAAAAAAAAAAAAGAAATAAAAGGCTTGGGAGGGGGCAGGGAGGGGATGTGATGCCAAGTGGAACAGCTCTGTCTTACCCGCCTTGAAGAGAAATCATCCGAACGCTGAAGGAGACAGACTCCATTGCGCAGATTAATGTGCAGTGTTTGAAAGCAGCCAAGAACGTTTTATACACACACGGCAAGGCTGGAAGGAGCTGGGCGGTTCATCTCTGCAGAAGCCATTCCTTTCCCTAAGAGGGCATTTTCAAAAAAAAAAAAAAAAAAAAAAAAAAAAAGGAGAGTACAAAGGTCTCCAGGAGTGCTCAGCCGCTCAGGCAGTTTAATTGGCTGAACATAGCGCTTTACAGTTGGGATTAATATGGATATTTCTTAATAATGTGTCACCTTGTCAGGAGTTTCAGGGTCAGGACTGCAAGGCTTCACGGTGCTTGCAACTAAAGTTCTTGCCTTTCCTTCTGGTTTTTATTATTACAATAGCTCCCATTAGCGCATATGGAAAGGAAGATGTCGTTAAGTTGGTTTCTTCTATTCTTGCCATGTAACTAGTGAAGAAACTGGAAGGACGAGGGAAAGGATGGTCTGCAGAGCTTGGCAGTGACGGCTGTGGCGTGGGTCGGCTCACAGCTCCACGCCAGCTTCGACCTGCGCACCAGGATGTGCAGCCTATCAGCGTAAACGTGGTGAGCTCAAACCTAAGCAAATCCCACCAGAAAGCAAATAAAGGAAGTGATTTAGCAGTGCTCAAGATAGTTTAAAAGGACCTGAGACCGTTAGTGTTTTTACAAGTATTTTACAATTGGTCTCACTGCCTTTTATCTCTGTGGGTCTCCCCTGAGTGACCGCCGTGGGGAGGAGGCTGCTCTTCTGTGCCCTGCTCCCAGGCAGCTGGGGCGATGTCTGCTGCCGTTGTTGAGGGTTATTTTGCTTTTTCTCTGTTTTTCTCCTTTTTCCTCATTTTTCTCACCTTCCCTCCCCGTCCAGCGATTTCAGAGGGGACTCCAGGAAGCCCACATACTTGATGAGCACGCATAATTGCCACCAGCCCTAATGGGCTGCACTCAGAAGAAGGTTTCTCTAATTCCCTGTGCTCCTGTCTGCCCCTACCCCCCTCCAGGAGTGATTGCCTTCACGGGTTTATAATCAACAGCTCGCCCACCGCGGAGGAGAGGTTCCTCCGCCTGGAGACACCGCAGCGCAGAGCAATGAGACTGAAGCCTTCCCACTCTCTATAAAGTCGTTAGCGGCACAAAAACGAGCAGCAAGCACGCAGCTGATAAAAGTCTCAGCAAGGCATTTGCTCCTATAATGACTGTCTTTTATGCATAGATAATTTTGATAGAGTTGCACTTCCGAAGCCCACTGTCACCGGGGTGGCGTGAGCTGACCTGTTAATCATAAGAGAAATTAATGGGAGTTACAGCTGGCGGAGGCCCCTCTCTGAAGAGCTGGTTCAGGGTGTAGCACCCGAGGGGAATTTAAAAAACGAAGCCGTGTGTGTCGTCCCTTAGAGCTGCAGATAAAGTGTCAGCAAGTCGGTTCCTGGGGAAGAAAGGGGGGGGGGGGGGGGGGGGGCGATGTGGAGGAGATAAACTCCAGGAGTATAAACACCAAATTAACAGCCTAATTCTGAGGAGCATGAGCACATGTGCATTTTTATTGCATCCACTTGGTAATTAATGGAGACTTTTAATTTAGCCAGGAGGGAGCAGAGGGAGATCAGGGCCACCAGGATTTGCAGCCTTTGTGGTGGCTGTACCCAAAGGAGACCCAGGTGAGATGGTCCTGTGTTACCCCTCTTGATGGTGCTGCTGTGGTGTAAACTGGTTTAGCACCGTTGACTTGAAGTGAAACTGAAATCAAAGGATCCCTGCTGATGCTTTACACCACCTGAGGTCCTGGCTGTCTCCAGATATTACCAAACAGCTGTTAGATACTTCACAAAGTGTTTCCTTCAAGTTTTCTTTTTAGGGTAAGTTTCCTTTTAAAATGCCATATATTAATGTAGTCTGCAAAGATTAAAAGAATAGCTTATCTCTTCTGTACAGAAGACCCATAAAGTCCTTAAATATGCTTTATATTGGTGCTTCTCAAAGGAAGAGTTGATTGCCTGGTCTTAAATATCCCAAATGTGGTCCCTGTGTGCCTGAACACGCATACACAAGAGCTCTCTGAAGAGCAGTCAGAGAGAGAGGCTGCTCAGAGAGCCTGTCCTTAGAAGTTTATGAAGAATAACACAGCAAATTGCATTGAAATGCTGTTGTCATTTGTGCATTTAAAATGCACGTGCAGTCTGGGGTTTGGAGGAAACGACAGCAATTAGTCAGCCCTGTTAATAAGGAGCACGTTGCTGGGAAGGGGACAACGATGATAGAATGAGTCATTTATTCTTTAACAATAAAAGGAAGATAAATGGCATTTGGTCAGTTCCATGTGTGCACTTCAGGAGTTTTTAAAGTCTGTTTACCACTTTGGGGACTAATCCGATATGGAGGAGGGGCAGGTTTTCTGCAGAATTAACAACTGGTTTGTACTTTGGGAAATGCGATGAAGTCATCCTCTTCCAGGGCAGCTGGAAAGCCCTGGGCGAAGGCAACGTCCTTCCCCAGCACAGGCACTGGTGGGACCGTGGCACTTTTTCTGTCCACGCCGGCTCCCTCCGGCACCGGTGGGATTCCCCATTTCGCCGCTGAGCAGCGACGGTTCCGCAAGTGCACAGGGACAGCGTGGCCGGAGGAGGAGGACCTATCTGCAAAGAAATGGCTGTTTTGGGAGCAGCTGAGCAGGTACCTGGAGCTGGGCATCCCGGCTGGCAGCGCTGCCCTGCGCCCGCAGCGATGCTGTGGGATGATGCTTTCCTTCGGTGGCAGCCGCCAGCAACGCGGGTCGGGACCCGAAATCTGCAGCCTGAGCACGTTGCAACGGCTGTGGCTGCGTGGACAGACCCTTACCCACCGGTCTGCTGTGTGATGGCAAACCAGGGGGTGAAAGCCCCCGTGCAGAATACATGTCCGGGAATGGGGGAGCGCCTCTTGTAAATGAATAATTTCTCGTTGGGACCCTCAGGATGTCATTTAAGGACTTAAGACCAGGAAAGAAAGTACACTGCGCCGCTCTCCGTTGTTGCTATCTCTGGCTCAGCCGAGGCTCGCGCTGGGTGGCACGTGGGCGGCTCTGACTCTGCGTTTGTTACGGGAAAGCTCAAAAGGTCTCCGTTCGCCGTCCGATGTCTAGCGGTGAGGTGCTGCTGCTCACCTAGCGAACAAGCCGGGGAGAATAAAGCAGCGAGGAAAGCCCAGACTTGCAGGGGGAGGGCGAGGAGAACATATTTTGGGTAGTCTGTCAGTCAGCTTGACACTAATTGGTTGCAGTAAGTAATCGTTCTCCATGTAAATTAGACTCCAATTTCCTCTGTAGTCTGTCTGTTTGCTGTGTGGGCTTCGGTCTCTAATTAGGTTCTCACATGGTGAACCTGGGTTGTAAGCTGCTTCTGTTCCTGGAGAGCCAGGCTCAGCCCTCCCCGAGGCTGCCTGCGCTCTTCAAGCCCCGCTCCCGAGTGGGATGGTTCTTAGATCAACACTGCCAAGTTCAAAATGAATTCTTCTTTGAATGTATGGTTCGATTATTTCTCTATTTAAAGCTTGCTACAGCGGGGTGGGGGTAAAATGCAAGGGGGCTTATTGGACTTAAAATGGGAATACCCTTCGGAAACGCTTCCTCTGCGTTCCTGGAAGCCCTGCTCGCTCCTCCATGAATAGACCTCATTGAATCGTTAGCCCCCGTGAAGGCCAGAGCAGCTTGCCTGCATCTGGATCCTGCTGCCTGTCCGCCGGGACACCTGGAGCGCATACCGCTCGCTCCAGCCCCCTCGCTCGGAGGTGGCTGTATGTGCGCATTCAAAGCTCACCCAAACACCGGCCCACGTTCTGGAGCTGCTCCAGGGTTGCACATCTGTAACGGAGTGCAGAAATGTGCAGTTGCACGAGAGGCTTTTATCCCCAGCCGTCCGTCGTTCGCAAACGAAGGCAGGGTTTCTGGGTTGCTGCCCGTGGTTTCGGAGCTCTGTGGTTTCGGAACGGCTGCCGATAGCCCCCGCCTTAGCCCGAGCGTCAGAAGCGAACGCCGTGGTCAAGCACCTAGATTTGTGTCCGGTGGAGAAAAACGCGTCTCTACAGCTAACGTCTGCACCAGGCTGCAAAAAAAAAAAGGAAAAACATATGTGTCGGCCAGCCAGGCTGTTTGCCAGCAGCACTTTATGATTCAGTAGTTACCTTTGTGAAACTCGGTATAACTTCAGGAACCACGTGCTAACCGTTTCTATAAACCTCCTCCTTCTGTGATACGGTCCTGACCCAGATGTGTCAGTGGTACGGTTGGGCATTCTGATAAATACTGGGTTTACTGGTATCCTGATATTTACCTTATTGACTTTTGATCCGGTGATACACGCCAGGAGTTGCTGGCTTTCGTCAGTGCACTCACAAGGCTGTGGCTCCCTCGAAGCAGGCAGATAAGAAACTCTTTTGGGAGAACGAGGTGAAGCAAATTGAGCGTGGGGCTTTTTTATTGCTTCTCTTCACGTGATTTACATATTGGCAAGGTAACTTTGCTTTTATACCGCTAGTCAAAACTGGAAGGGATGTTGGCTCCGTGGAGAGCTAAATTTGGGTAAAGAGACAGGATTGGATTAGGGCTTACGATTTTTCACCAATAAGCTAAAACTGCGGCGGGCGTCACGCCGCCAGCTGGGGCAGCAGCCGGGGAGCCTTCCCTCCCCAAATGACCGCAGCCGTTCTCCGGCTCGCAGGCAGCCTCCCAGCCCGGGCACCGCCGCCGGAGGATGCGCCGTGGTCCACGGCACCGAAGACGCTCGCCTCGCCGCTGCCCATCCTTCCTTCCCATCCGTCCTTCCTTCCCATCCTTCCCTCTGCCCTTTCCCGTTACGCAGGGGTTTGCCAGCGTGTGAAGTGAATGCCTGTTTAGCCCGGGTAAGTAGTCGCACCCGATTTATAGCCTATGAAAGTATAAGCCGCTTTAATGCTGTACAAATGTTTGCATTGGGATATGATTTTCTTTTTTCAGCTCTGATTCCTGCCTGCCTTTGTAAGCGCTGGTTCTCGCTGCAGGCAGGGGCTGCCTGGCCCCGCCGCCCCCCCTCCAGAGCAGGGATGTGCCGTATCCCTTGCTAATATCTGACGCAGAGGGCACGGGAAAACTTTTCCTTGATGCAAACGGCACTTCTCTCGCCAGCCCCTGAGCTGCTCCTGCTTTTTTTTTTTTATCTGTTGAAAAAACCCCCGAAGAGTAAAACCCTGCGGGAAGCTGGAGCTTATCTTCAGCTCTGGGTTTCCAAACTTGCTGTGTGTCTTCTCAGCTGTTGCGAGGATTTGTGTGGAATGACAAAATGCGAATTTTGAACCTTTGGCAGCTGTGTTTAGTACAGGATAAAGGGTTATTTTTAACTTTGGGATGTTGGATTTTTTTTTAGTCTTTGTTCACATGAATTCAGGAGAAAACGTCCAATTCCTCTGAGGCAAAACAAAGGCTTCTAAGTACTTAATCAAACTTGCTGAATTCAATTGCTGTTGGATACTTTAGGACTTACGCAGATAGGAGGCCGTGTTAGTGACAAACAATATGTTTGGTTGGAAAAAGGGGGGTCATTCCTGCTGGAGAGGGCAGAGGAGCACACAGCCTGCCGGACGCCTGCTCTGGGCAGAGGTCCTGGAGCTGTTTGCTGGGGGGGGGGTTAACAGCATCTTCTGTTTGCCTTTGTTTAGGCAGCGCAAATTATTTGTGTGCTTTAGCATTCCTTCGGTCTTCCAGCAGATGTTTTATCTGTGCAACTGGTGGAGTAATTAGAGAGAAAGAGATGTGGTGCTGGTGTGCAAACACCCCCCTGGG
Organism: Astur gentilis; assembly: GCF_929443795.1. Taxonomy (NCBI): domain Eukaryota; kingdom Metazoa; phylum Chordata; class Aves; order Accipitriformes; family Accipitridae; genus Astur; species Astur gentilis. The sequence continues at coordinate 16,940,273 of NC_064902.1, read as the reverse complement.
GGGGTGGGTAGAGAAATTGCAGAGTCTGTCCCAAGAGCAGCTGGCTGAGGAGCAAAGTCAGCACAAGATGCCAAAAGCGAAACGCTTGTGGCCCAATGTATTTGACTTTATTTCTGCAGAGGGGTTGTTCCCCCTCCCCGCTGCCGAAAACAGGCAGGGACTGCGTCCTGGGGCGGAAGACTGTGCTGCTTCTTACGGCGAATTTCTCTCAACGTGCGAATCGTTCACTCGGGATTTTTGCAGTGGCGGCTGGGGGTTGATTACATATTCCGTCTGAGGGAAATTACCAGGAGATTTGAGTATTTTCCTCAGTGGCTGGTGGCACCAGCAATGGGGTGACACGGGAGCCTCCCTGCGTGTAGATCGGCCCGCTTGGAGGTTTAGAAGGCTCCAGTTGCACGAGCATGTTTTTGCTCTGCTACCGTTTAAATAATGGCAGCAACACGCTGATTCCTCTAATGATCTTGATTAAGTTATCGGTTATTTCCTTAATTAGCTACTTGATCTACTTACACCTTAAATGAGTCTATTTGTTCACCCAGAGGAGGGAAAAAAAAAAAAAAGCTGCTGTTTTTTTGCTTTTAAAAGGTTTTTTTTCTTTTCCAAAAGGCAGCTGTCATCTTAGGTCAGTAAGGGAGCTTCGGTGAGCTGGCTTCCCCAGTGCTGCCACATCAGGGGTCTGTGGGACGGCCGTGGCGTTAGCGTGGTGACGAGGGGACCACGCCGGCGGTGCTGGAGCATCCTGCCTGCCACCGCCGGGTCCTTCCCCAGCAGAGATGCCTTGGGGGGGGCTGGAAGTGAGCTGCTTTCCAGAGGCTGAGCAAAACAGCACCGTCGCTTTATTCGTGAAGGTGCTGACCTATAAATCCAACCAGCCGTTTCAGGCTGGCCGTGGAAATGTGCTGGCGTTTGCAGATGTGACGGCGAGAGACGGGCGTTGGTGCTTCCCAGGGGCTGCCTCTCCTGGCGGCAGCGAATTTGAAACGAGACAGTGTAGATGTACATTTATTCCTGGCATCAGTGTTACGCAGACAAACAAAACACGTTGAAGTGGTCTTCTGAACGCTCTGCTTGTGTGTATTAACGGGGATGGGGATGGGGTGGTGTCTCAGGGCCAGTTCTGGAGGAGAAAACGCATCTTTTAATCTCCAGTGGCCTTTAAATTTTCCCTGTGTTAGCATAGGGCACTGCATTGACCACCCAGCGTCCCTGCACAGCACTACAAAAGCAGCCTCACCAGTTGGCACCAGTTCTTCACCAGTATTGCCCACGCACCACCGTTTGTTGCCTACTCTCCCAGACCTCAGAATAGAGAGAGACTCCAATTTTTCACTTTGGATACTCCTTGTGATACATGGCAGCAGCTGCCTGTGCTTCAGACAAGTCTATTTGTTCATGCTTTTGTACTGTTTGTTACTCTTAATGATATTCCCCTCGTTAGCCTTAGCTTCACACCCTCCCTGATGCAGAACTCGCTGAAACACGTATTACGAAATGAGCCTGCTTCCATATATAAATTGGAGAGACAGAAGTTGGGACTCTCCCAGCTAAAACAGAACTAAATGCTTGCCCTCCAGTTACATTTTAGCATCTGTGCCAAAAAATTATGGATTTGGGAGGAATTACTAAGAGTTCTGACATACACAAGCTTTATTCCTTTGAGCCTTTTATATTTTTAGCAATTTGGTGTGAATTTGGACTGCACAACTCTCCTCTCTCCGAAGAAACCTTTCCCATGGCCCACGTGGAAGCCAGAGCATCGCCCCGCGATGCAGAGCCGCGGGGAGCGGCACGAACACGGCTCCAGTGCCGGCACTCGCTCCGGCCGGGACGTGCTTGGATGGCAGCACTCGGAATCCCACGTGTCGTGTTTGGCAGCGCGCGCAGACCCCGTACCCGGTGCTGCCAGCCCTACCGCCTGCGTTGGCTGACTCTGGGCACTCGGCGTTGCTCTTGTGGTTTCGGGTGATCCCAGGAGAATTGCAGCTTTTGGTTTGGTTTGCAAAATAGTTTCTGAGCTGAGGGTTGGTGGGAAAGACTCGAGTCTATCAATTCTAATGGCCCAGAAAACAATATCCTAGTATTTTTTATATCCTGATTCTTAAATGGTTGTCATGACGTTACAAAAGCAAACGCGGTGGATCTTGTGGTCAGCTGCGCTTTGGAAGCACAGACGAGCGTCACAGACGTTGCAGTGCCAGAGCAGCGATGGTGACACCTCTGGGCGATTCATGTTTCCTTCCAGGTCTGTCCTGGATTGCTTGCGTAACCTCGGACGAGTCGTGGACATCCTCCAAGTTTCGGATGGGGGAGAGCAGCAGAGCTCCCGTTGCAGCTGTGCCGGGGTTGGTGTCGGAGCAGAGCCAGCCCCGGGGTGGTACCCAGGGACGCCTGGAGCTGGACGGTATGTGCAGTGGGCCCCCGTTGTGGCCAGGACCTCCAAACGCAATGGAAAAAGACAATAAAACCAGACAAATAACTGCACTCAAACAGAACGTATATTGCTGGCTTGTCCCCTCGGCTTTTCTTTCTCTGCAAATCCTGGGAGGAGGTAGCTGAGATGAAATATTTGCTCTGACGGGGTTAGATTTCTCTTTACATTCCTTGGGAGTTTGTGTTTGGATTTTGCCCTGTTGGTGTTGGTTTATGCAGTGATGTTTCCAGCAGTTCGATCGCGTGGGTATAGTTCCAACTCTTGGTATTCCGTGCAAAGATAAAAGTGAAAGATAGATGGGCCTGGGTAATGAGGTGGCTATTTAATCACAGCAGGACTCACAGGAAAATGTACATTAAATATTTATGGGATGGTATTCATTAACATTTTCACTGTGTTGGCACTGGGCAGTGCCGGAAAGCTGTCAAGAGAATCGGAGTCTGTGTTACGCAGCCATAGACCTGGAAAGAGCCGCAGCAGAGGAAAGGCATGAACGCTCGCTTTGTTACCCCGATGTATTCCTCGTAGCTAGCATTGCATTTGGAGTTGCAGTAGTAACCGGGATTTCAACAGTTTCACTTACAGTTCTGAAAATGCTCACGGTAAATATTTTAGGTCTGATTTTTCTGACTGCCGTGTCTTATGTGAGCGCAAGTGGCTGACACCGAACCCCTGATTGGCAGGCAGGCAATTAGAGAGATAAGCCTAAGTGACTTCATGTGTCTTCTTTTTAGATTGCTCAAGTCTGAATTGCTGTAAAGGGCTGGGATTAGCAGAGATTGAGTTCTCAGGGCGCTGGAAGTCGGCTGCGGCTGGGGGCCTGTGTCCGACAGCAGCTGTAGGTACCGAATTACGGAGTGAGTTAGCCGTGGGCGTGAAATGATGCCAGAAAGATTAGAACTGATGATAAAATGGTATTAATGCTTGATTCATTAACGGCATAGAAGGAATCAAATTACTCTGGTGCTATAAATCTAAAGCGTTTCTTACGTTTGGTAAGTGAAGCTACTTTAATGGTTGAAATACGTTTCTTTGCCGACCGTTGCATCCTCAGATACAGGATCACTGCAAAGGACGCTAGACTTCCCACAGCATAAGTGGAAGGTCTGAAGCAGGAGCAGCCTGGTAGATTAAATATTCCTTTGGGATGAGACGGGATCTTGTGTCAGATTTTAGGATACCTTGCTCTACATCAGTAGGGTGAGCCCGAGAATGGCCCCAGCCTTGTCCCAAAGGCTGTACCGGTTGCACAGGTCTGCCAGATTTGGGCTTTGGAGCCAAGGGTTTGTGTCCGTGATGCTGGCCCCGTCCCGTGCCATTAGCCACGAGAAGTGATGTGCCCAGCTCAGGCTGCGCCCACGGCCGCCTCCCTCGGGGGAGAGAAGGTTGGTCTTGGTATTACTGTCGCTGGGACACAGCTTCGTCCTGCCTTTTAATAAGTGTAAAAGAGACATATGCAGATAGGAGAGCTACCTCTTTTACCTGAATGCCTGTTGGATAAAATAAATGCTAATCTTGACTAATTAGCTAATAGACTCACTGCGGATGTCTCTGCAATCCATTTATGTACTTGAAAGTCCCATTAATTTCCACTGGTGCCTTACAGCAGAGCGGCAAGTGAAAGGCTCGACCGTGCTCATGCTCTTTGCTTTCCGATACCTTTTTTCCCCCGCCGTGCATGAGAAAGGAGCCCTGCCGCTCCCGACGGCATCACGAGAGCCGCGTGGCTCGTGCCAGGCGTGCGGCACGGAGCCCTTCTCGGCGCGCCTCAGCCTCTGGTGTGTCACGTTTTGTCGCTTCACGTAAAGCGATGCCTTGTAGCACCCCGGCGTGGACGGCTTTGATTAACTTGCCGCTTATCTTTTTGGCTGCGTAACTGGTGGTTCAGGTGTGCTGACTGGGAAGGGGGCTGCACGGGAGAACCGGGTCCCGGCCAGGGAGGATCAGAGTCGCAGCAAACGGCTCTCGCTCCTCTTGTTGCTTTGACGTGACGCTTGTCGGGGAAGGACAAATGTGTTTCTTCGCACTGGGAAATTAAAGAAATCTTTGTTCTGGCATCACGCGTCATGGGTTTTCACCCTTTGGCGAGGTGTTTGTTGACATGCTGGTTCCAGCAGCTCGCCGCGTGGTTGCAGTTACTCCTGAGCTCTCCTGCCCAGCCTGGCTGGGGCTTCTGTCACAGACGGGTTCAATTTCCTCGATGTAAGCGTTTTCTGCTTTCCGAGCTTGTCCTTATTTGCTATCTCCATGCTCTCATTTTCTTAAGCACTGTAGGAAACTGTCTCTTGCATGAAGAGCTTAGAGCTCACACCTCCAAACACCTTCACATTAGAGGCTTTTTCAGTGTCTAACGCCCACAAAAATCAGCGAGAGCTGAATCCTTAACTGCTGCCAAATATCCAGATACCCTGAGCATCTGACTGCTTCCCTTGATCACCTCTGTTAGAGTAAGGGCTGGCAGAAAGGAAGGGAGAGGAGCAATCCCTCCTGGAGTGTGAGCACCAGGAATGGTTCAGAATTAGTCTGGGTCTAAGCCACAGATTTTTTGCAATTTGGGACCCAGAGCCTGTCACGTAAGCGACTTTGCAACCGCTGCGCTGGCTGCGGATGATGATCCAGCCCCTAAAACTGGTGTTTGGGGGTGAGGGTGGCGGAGCAACATGGGTAAAGCAGGTCACTCTTTTCCCTCACAGTGGGGTCCCCAAAACGAGAAAAGTTGCAGCAAGCGGTTGTCTGAGGTACCAGTGGGCGTGTTTTGAAGAGCTTAGTCCTCAGCTCCCCAAAACTTAGGGAAGGCCTACTTGAATTTTGTAGCACGAATCTGAAGGGGAGCAGCAAGGGCATCTGATGTCGGCAAATCCGAGTCCCGTGCGGGTGGCACGGGTCCTGCTGGTGAGTCACCGGCAAGCGGTGTTTTCACCTAAACCCCCAACTGATTTCAAATGAGCATCTACCCTGCAATTTCTCCACCATTTAAAATACGTTTCCAAACCAATTAACTGTTGGTGTAAAAAAAAAATCGCTGCACTCCAGACAGGTCACTGTATCTGCTTTCCAATCCTTTAAAATATTCTCCTATCAGGAATTCCTCTCTTGTAAACCAGGGCTGCTCTGGATTTTGGTGAGCTGTAGCGCAATTTTTCCGTGCTATATGCGCACTGCCAACTTTCTGCAAACCTGGTGTAGATGAGGACAAGTGTGTTTCAAAGGAGTTTATCTTACAGATGCTTCAGAGAAGGACATTGGACATGTGCCCATCAGAGGAGGATGGATATATGCCTACCGTAAATGATTTTTGTCTATGTTTTGTCATTTTCTGTAGAATGGTTCATCTCTGAGGCTCCAGCAGCTTTAGAAAGTTGAGTATGGCAGGTTTGTTTCAACTTACAGGTGACGGGGTTTTGTTCGAAGCCATGTGCAAAATCATAGTTGATATCAAAACTAAACCCAGTTTCGTGACCCTTCTGTAAGCACAGGGTACTGCTTGCTCAGGTGAAGGTGGAGAGGCTGGGAAAGCAGGAAAGGGCTCTCCTCTGCATCTTACATGGACTAAAAACTCTACCAAAGTCAAAACTTTTTTCAAAGCAGTGCTGTTCAGAGTACAGCAAGTGTCAAAATCCTTCTTGGCCATGGGTTTGCGCCGGTGTGTGTAGCAGACGCTCAGGGAGGGGAAAGCAGCTGTTGAGCTGTGATTGCTGCTTATTACACTAATTATAATAGTCTCGCCGGTATCGTGAGCTTCTCTTCTCCTTCCCCCATCTGTCTGTTAGGCCATCCATGGTTGCTCATCTTTTTTGAGATACGTGTTTGAAGTGCTTAGTACCGCAGGGAGCATGGCTGCGCTTCCCCACGCTGGTACGAGGGAATGATTGTGGTTTGCACAGAGAAGGAATTTTTAGGATTGAGCTGTTTGCCCTGAAATAAGGCCACGGCAAGGTGAGGTGTTGCCCTGGCTCTGCAACTCCCCGTTTCCAAGGATCACAGCCATGTGAGCCACCCTGGTCTGGAGCATCCCAACCTGTTTGGGATGGAGGGAAGAGGATGATGTCCGGTGCTTGCTTCATTGCCCTTTTCCTCTATATTTGGGATTTTGCCCTGTAGCAGTACAACCGGTCTAAATACCGGTCAGAGCAATCCCCTCCAGCCTGGGCATGCTGCAGGAAGGTTCCCAGCTCTAACCCAAAGAACATCCACTGTTTTCCAGAAATGTCCTCACCCCTCTGCCAGGGGAGCCTGGCCAACCCTGCCTTCGGTACCACCGCTGGCAGCGGCTGAGCTGACCCCCAAATTGCTGTGCTTTCGTGGCAAGGAGACACCGTAAGTTAAACGCTCAGCAAAAAGAAAGCACGGCTCCTTTGGATGCCCACCTGGTTTTTATTTCACTGGGGAGGAGTTACTCGTTGTCATAGGGTGCTCGCTTTGAAGAACAGCCCGCTCCAAAGCAGCCAGCAAAATGCTTTCTGAACCACGAAACAATGGGACTCACTAAATCTCCAGCAGCAATAACTGCTTCTAAAAGGCTGATGTATTTAGTCTGCTTATGTTTAGCAAACATGTTTGCTTCGCCCTTTGAAGATAATGCTGCGTGCAGCACAGCATGGTAGAGAAAAAAGAGGAAGAAATGGCCTGTGGTTTTCAGCGTGTTTAACAAGCAATGGCTGACGGGAGCAATGGCATTCAGTAATGCTGATGTCCCCCCGTTAATCGCGAGCGTTTGGGTTTCTCCGCCCCTCCCGGTCCCCAGGCCGTGGGCAGGGTGCCCTCGTGGGCTCGTAGGAGCTGGGAACACCACGCCTGAGGCTGAGGCTGGTGGAGGGCGGCAGCAGCCCCGCACGGTGATGCTGGTGCCCCCCCGAGCACGGGGAACCCCCCGAAATCCCCCAGCTGGGGACACCCGCGAGCCGTGCCTCGGCGTGGCTGTGACGGCACCAACCAGCATCTCCTCGTAGGATGGCTTTGACCCTTTACTAGAGACCGTTCCCAGATTTGGGGGGCTGGGGCTTGTGCAGCAAGGAGGGATGCTCCCGTGCTGCCGCCTGCACGGGACCCATCCAGGAGAGCGGGGACAGGCTGGGACCCCGCGGAGGAGGGAGCCCACGCTTCGGCGCGACCCTCTCCTGATACGGTCTTAATCCCTCTCCGCGGGTCCCGATCCCTCCCGTTCCTCCGGCAGACGATTTAGTTGCATTTCCCTACAGATCACGGTGAGATAAAAGCGTGGCCATGTTTTACCATCAGGGGAGCGGGTTTCGAGGATGACAGGTTATACAAGGAAGGGGTGCGGGTTTCCAGCCGCACGCTCTCGCCACCGCGGCCGCCTTTGATGAGGGCTGTGATTGATGCTGCCTTTGGAGCAGGCAGCCGTCAGCCGGCGACGCGCTGACCTTTCCCTGACGGGCTGAGCGGCTCTAATGATCTTGATGGGGCTGGCGATTTGTATATTGGGTTTGATGTACGAGGCTTGACGCGGCATGGAGGAATGGGACCGGGGTTTGACTGACAGCCCTTTCCCATTAAGGATGGTGAGGCACAGGCTGTGATTTCCAGCGATTTCTTTCAGTGGGACTGTTGTGCTGAATTATATCGTAGCAGAGAAGTTTTGTTGTTAAATATCTTCCTTTATGTAGCTTCCAAGCAGTTAAAGATGAGAATGAAGTAACTTGCAGGCCAGAAGGCTTATCGCTAAAAAGGCTGTTCAAATTATACACTTAAATTAATTAATATTTAGTGAATTATTTTTACCCTGACTTTAATGTTCATCTTCCTTAGGCAGATAAAACAATGCAGTAGCTGGCGTCCGGGATTTTTTTTTTTGTAATTCAGCTGTACAAAATTTCAAACCCTTGACTTCTTGCAGGCAACATTAAAACCTTTTAATTTCCATGAGTTGAGCTGTGTATAAATCACACCCTGGTTGGCACATCTCATGGGTGCTTGTGGCAAGAGTAATGAATTTCATGGTTTGTTATGAGCTACTAAAACCAACACAAACACAGAAAGCCCATTGTAATCTCAGCATATCATTCAAGGAAGCAATTTATTCCTAAGTATGAACAAATGTCAAGCCACGATAACAAATTGTTATTACTAATTAAAACAAAGGGAAGAATAGCAAACATCTCCTGTCATTTGCGTGCAGTGCCAGGCTGTCTCGGGGACATTGGAGCTCCATCCAGCTTCAGCCAGTGGGACAGCCAGGCTGCAAACCTCGCCGTAGCCCAAAACATGTTGACCCGCTCTGTGCACTCCAGGCAAGGCATGGGGCCGTGGTCCTAAGAGGGCTGGGGCCGGGAAACCACCCAGGCTTAAATCGAGACGCCACTTTTTATAATTTTATTGGTGTGCTGTTTGTTTTGTTGGTTGGTGGTTTTTTTTCATTTAAAATCAAGCTTAGCTGGATTGTGGAAGTCTTGTAGTGGCTGGAGTTTGGGGTGGACTGAAGCAACACGTGCCAGTCCATCTGCTCGCACTAGCTGGTTTTATATCGTCCAGGTCTACTTCATGCTCTCAGGTATGAAATAATAACCTGTTTTGGCACCTTTCTTCCCACCGAGCAGTCAGGAGGTAAGGAGCCAGTTGCATTCCTGACCACGGCTGATCTCCCTAGGCTTGCAAATACACTGGGAAATTTAAGACTTGAAGACATCACGAAAGCCCGCTTCTGTTCATGACCCAACATGCATGATTTCCTCCCAGACATATTACGGGAGCATCGGGTGGATCCAAAAACGTGCTGGATTTACCACCTCCCTGTGCATTTAACACAGTTTGGGAGCAAGCAGCAAATCTCTTCCCTTCTAGCTGGCAAAGAGCTGGCAGCCGTGTCTCTCCTGGGTGGGAGCAGAAGCGTGGCCACCTTAAACCGTCGGTGGTTTCTGAGGAGTTTGGATGTTTGCGCAGCCCCGGCAGCTGCCTGCGGCGCCTGGCGTGGAGCAGGGGCTCGCGCGGAGCCTGGCCGGGGCGAGGGAAACACCAAAATCCTGCTGGCAGCCAGAGAAGATGCGCACAGTCTGGTTTAGGGAGGTAAAAACCAGACTTGTGTCGCTTGCTCAGGACTCCGGGCTGGCTCGAGACTTGTCTCAGAGCATGGAGACGGTTGAGCACCGTGCCCCCATCCTGGAGGATGCACAGCTTTTTTTGGGGGGGGGACACGACCAGGTGGTGCGTGGCTGGTGCAGGGGAGAGCTCGGTGAGCTCGGTGAGCAAAAGCAAGAAATCCTCAGGGCATAACCACTGACCCGAAACACCCTATTAGACAGGTTTGAAGCCAAAAAATAAAATAAAAATAATCTAATGTGACAGCGACCCTGACAGCGTCAGGCAGTGAGAAGAGCGGCAGCGAGGGAGTCCTGAGCTGCTGCCAAGGCACATGTTAATGCAGACTTGCAGGGTTAGTTGGTTATCCTGGAAATACATCTTCTATTTTGTGTAAATGGAAAATTAATTTGTTGCTGATCAAAGGTTTAGATCTTTGGAAAACATACCACCAGATAAGCTGAAGATTTATGTGTTTCCTTCGTAACATAGTTTCAGTGAACACTTTATTGTTTGTGGAAAGGCCCCAGGAAAAATATGTCATTAAAAAAATAACTGCGTTGAGTTTATTTAGCTTAAATTACAATACAGTGCTTTAATGAGGCTTTTGTAGATAACATTAAGGGACAGTATTAAAAAGTCTTCAGATGAGAATACTATCAGGCTAGCAAAGGGGGAAAAAACCGATGTGAGCACCCAGATTGTTGTTCACATTCAGTTACAAATTTGTTTTCGACGTACAAAAGTAAGAAACATCGTAGTGCCGAGTTAAAGCCAGAGGCTATGAAAAGCCTTATTGTTGTTAAGCTCCCCAAAGCTTCTTGCATTAAGGTGATTAAAAAAAAAAGAGAAAGAGATACAGTGATCGATTGAAATGCCGTCTGCGGCATGAGCTGGGGGTGCGTGGTGGGGACAGTGGGTGGGTGAGGGTCCTTCTGGAGCGCCTTGCCGTGGGGTCCGGGTCCTCCCGCGGCATCGCCCCTGCATTTTGCGTAGTTCGGTGCTGCCGGAGCCCACGGATGGCACGGGGTGTGCTCACGGCCGCGGCCTCGCCGCCCGGCTCTGGCCGTGTGCCGGAGGATGCCGGTGAGGGTCAGGCCTGTCTCGCTGGGTGAATTGGTAGGAAATAGAGAAAATTGTCTCTCAAATCAGCCGCAGTGCGTATGGGCTGTACCTCCCCTTCTGTGTCAGCTGCTGCTGGGCTCGATGGTGTTTGAAAAAACGAAATTCCTCCTCGCAGACAGGCAGCGCGGATCCTCACCCGTGGCTCTGCCGAAAATGAGCGGAACGCAGCAGCGGTGGCAGCGGGAGGAGCGGGTCTGTCTCGCGCGGTCTTGGGCAGCAGCCGCGTGGAGGTACAAATGGCAGCCCTGAGGAAGAGTGGAGGAGGCCAAGTTTTGGGGATTAATGATCTGCGTCTGATGTTGGTCTCTCTGCACCTCCCTCCATCCCGTTTTTCTTTGAGATAAGACATCCCTGCTTCTGGCATTGAGAGGTATGGGGAGGGGTGGCTCTGCTGCTTTGCTGAGAAAGAATAAAGAAAAAAAGAAGGAAAAAGAGAGCTTAACCTAATTTAAAGTCTTGACCTGTATTTCGTGGCTCGGGTTCTCCAAGGAGCTTTCCCTCTACCTTAGGCACATCCCTGTGTGCCTCCTGGAAAGCCAGGCATTTGGCTGGGAGGAGTGGGGCCAGACCCTGCCACGTAGGGTCTTCTCCCTTCCCTGTTCATCGCTAACAGCTTTTTGCGATCACCTCGCCTTCCCCTCGGGTGTTTGTAAAGCCGTGCCCTCTCCAGCCTCTCGGTCTGCTGCTTATCGCTGCCCCGTGGCCATGGGAGAGTGGCCCTGGCAGTGTCCCTGCCCCGCTCGGGCTCCGGCTGTCCCCGACCTGAGCACAGCTCGTCCTGGCACCCGGCTGGGAGTGGTGGCTCGGAGAGCAGGGATTTCTCTGCAAATTACAGGGGTGAGCGTGGGAACGGTGAGGGGCGGGGGGGGGAACCACCGTGAGTATCCAGTTCTGCATTTCTGTGGGTCGGAGGAGCGATGGGAAAGTAATCTGTTATTGTGTCTGCTGCTGTGAGCCAGGTGGGGCTCGGTGATGGGGGTTCCTGCCGTCCCACCGATCCTGGCCAGGCTGGCGGTGCGTGCGGTGCAGGGGACAGCCTTCATCCCCACGGGCAGCGTTTCGGGGTGGCAGAGGCTGGAGCCTCTGTCACATCCCGAGGTAGCAGTGCAGTGCACCGCCCTGGCGCGCTGCAGCAGAGGATGCTCTCTAAATAATTCAGAAAGGCAACTTGATCTGACATTCATCAGGTTAGTAGCCCGGCGACCTTGAGGACGCCGGTCTGCTGTCGCTGCATGTGGCCGTGCCATGTAGCTCGTCGTCATCGGGAGAGTCGACAGTGTCACGTGGAACCCTATTGATTGACGGCCGATCGATACACCAAGGTGATAAAATACAGCATTTATGAAACATGGGCTCTTACAGTGATTGTTAAATTAGCCATAGGGATGAGTTTGTACAGATGGCAGAAAGTTTAAAGTTGACTGAATTTGGGTCTTTCTCTTTAAAACTAGCAGCAAAGGGCAGAAAGATGTGGCTACATTTGCAGCCATAGCTGTCCATCTCACACCTCTGCACCTAAGTGGGGGCTTCCTGCTCTCGATCTTTCTTTATTTCAGTAGCTAAGGTTTTACTTCTGGTTGTTTTCTTCGTTGCTGGCAGTTGTCAGCATCCATCCTCGTAATGTTGCAAGTCCTTCACGTGACCTTTGATAATGTGCTCCACCAGCTCGGTGTTCTCCTTGCTGCTTAATGAAACACCCATTACACCTGTGCAACGTGCAGAATCTGTCAAGAAATCTTGTGTGCCTTCTGGAGTTACTCCAACACATGACCTTTTCACAAGCCTTGCAGCAGGTAATGCTAATATGGAGCAATTGCCAATGAACCGGCAGCTTTCAAAGCAGGAAGGCTCATTTCCACTTTTCTGAGACAGTTGTGTGTCCAAATGTGGCAGCTTCTAATCTGATTTCTTGTCTAAGAAGAGCCTGGTGATTGGATTTTGTGGATATTTAGGTTTGCAAGTATTGGAACAAGAAGTCTGCCAGGAGCAATGACGATTATACGTGCTGTTTGGAGACACAAAGCTCATCTGCTCGTAGTTAGCCGTTCAGCTGAGACGTTACAAGCGTTGGTCCTACTGCTCTTTCACATCAGCTCATGATTCTCACTCCCATTTTATCTTTGCGGATCAACTTAAAAGTTTGCAATTTCTGGTGTGATCCCCTTCCTTGGGGACGATCCAGTTGGCCAAGACAGCCAAGCAGAACTCGCTTGTGCTGTAGGGTGCTTAACGGCGCGTGGGGATGAGAGCACCGTCCGCCCTGGCTGCTCCTGGGTGGCTGAAGCTGGTGTGGATGGAGTTGTACGACAGAACACGTCGTACAAGAAGCGGGGTTGGACAATCGGGCTCGTGCCCTGCCAACCTTTCCCCCGAGCACGGGGCTGGCTGGCGGTCCTGCTCAAGTGGCACTTGGGGCACTAATAGACACTTTGCTCCCAAGTGTTTATAGCTAAAGGGCCTTTGCTCCTTGAAAGTTAATGCAGATAAAGTCAGGCATTTTACTCATGTGTTTGTTGAAAATTAGCACCTACAGGACCTGCTGTACGGAGCAGTGCATATTCTTCGTGCCAGTAGTAGACCCTAGTCACTGCTGCCTGCTTTTACCAATACATTTCCAGGGAAGATTGTTACAGGAAACAGGGTAATTTCTGCTCTACAGCGTTTCTGCCCAACATTATAATTTTATAAGCAGGCTTCTTTATTTGCTTTTGCAAAAATTCAGTTTTGTCTCATTTCCTTTGTATTGTAATTAACATGTTCTGAATTTCAGAGGAAAAATACATCATCTTGGGGCTGTGGCACATTAACCGTAGAGAGGCGAGCTGAATGCGTGACCGCAACGCCGATGCAAGCTGGAAGGGGCAATATGTGCCAGTTTAGGAAGCTGAAGGGTCAGGAGAGTTTTTTCCTACGAGTTCTGTTGCTCTGTGGAGTTGGAGGAGTTGGAGGGGACCCTCCTCGGTGCTGCGGCCATCCCCAGCAGAAGTGGAGGTGATGCTGCTCCTTCTGCCATGAAAGGAAGGTCTGACCTGTCTGGATGCGGTAACAGGATCAGTGCTCAACTCTTGGACTTACAGCTGCAGACTTAATTAAAAAAAAAAAAAAAAAAAAAAAAAAGGGGAAAAAAAATAATTAAAAATCCTCACAAAATTGTAGATGCTCAAATATTTCATCAACGGCCCTGAATTTCTTCCTTTTGTCTGAAGTTGTCTGAGCCAGACGAGGTCTCTGCACTTTTTCAGTCCATCCCGCTTGGTCGGGGTAAGTTGGGGCGGCTCCGAGGGGGAGCTGGGCTGGTTTGTGCCAGCTTGAAGATCTCGCCCTTGAGATTTTGAGTGTACTTCCATATAATGAAACCTAATTTATGAGCCTTAATAATAATAATTTAAGTCATTTGAGACTGCAGAAAAACTCGCAGCTGTAGTTTCCGCATCCTTCTGTGTTCTGTAAATATAGCTAATATTGCCAAAATCAAGGGCTCTGAAATCTGGAGCCAGGCCCCAAAAGTCCGGAGCGTGCTAAAAAATGCTACGTGTTGGGCGAGTTTTATTTGCTTTCTGTGTTTTTCTGAGCCCACAGAAACTAGGTTTTTGAATTTCACTCTCTTTTTGCAAGTGCAAAACGCTCTCCTCCAGTTGACTTGAAGCAGAGATTCATTTGTGACCACTTAATTCCCAAGCAACAGGGCTTAAGAGCAGCAGAAGAGATTTGGCAGCGTAGCTCCTTCTCTGCGTTTTCTTTTCTTTTCTGAGGGGAGGGGAACACAGGGGAAGGAGTCTTCGGCATCCCCGTTGGGGTTGCGTATTCCTGGGGCTGGCAGTTCTCACCTGAGATACACATAAAAGGTGTCAACTGTGGCTCTCTTGGGGCCGTATGAAAGAAAATGTATTAAAATATGCGGTAACCAAAACACCACTCTAATAACTTGTATTTCCTAGAATATTTAGCCCTGCTGGTGCACAAACATGCTGCGTCTAAAAACCAGTGGGGAATCATAGCAAATGACTGCAGAAAATAATTAAGAGGGCATTGAAAGCCAGGAGAAAAACGATATGTTGCTCCGAGCCAGCGGATCATTGCTTTAATAGCCTGCGTACCTAAGAAGCGGTGCCTTAAGTTTGGCAGCAAGTTGAGATCCGGTCAGCATCAAATAAGATGATAGTTGAGGAAGGATAATTAGCGTCTTCACGCCATTCAATTTGGGCTGCTGGTGCGGAGCCAACTCTTTGAACCGCGCACATGCGAGCCAGCGAGAAGGATTGTTATTTTTTTTCCCCCCCTCTCCCTTTCCCTAAGCAGCCCGCAGGATTTATTGATGCTAAGAGCGGGCTGATTTCCATGTAAATAAATGGCGAGGGTGGCCGGGCCGCGGCGCGCGGTCCGGATGCGGTGACTTTGGCTTGCTGACATCATTGCTCATTAGCATGCAGGAGAGGAGAGCAATGCAACAGCAGAGCCCCGCGTCGCTCCCGCGCCGGCAATTATTCTCCACGGGCTGCGTCTCTCCTCGTTAATGCCTTGCGCTCGGAGAGCAAATTGGACATCCTCTTGCCACCTCGAAGGGTCGTTTAGTGAAAGGCAGGCTGGAGGGGGGGAACTGCCGGATTCGTTTGGATCGGGAGCAGAGAGAGGGGCACCATCCGGAGCTGGATTTCAGAGCGAGGCAATTTAAGCAAAAAGCTTAAGACGCGGGGCAGGAGTGGCACGTTTTTCCCCGGCAGGTTCCCTTCGGAGACGCGCCGCGGTCGGTGCGCGGCTCGTCTGAAAGGCTCCGACGAGAGCCTGCGTGTGTCGGGGCGGTGGGCTGCGCCGGGGGAGCGCGGGATGGTTTATGGCACTGCGGTGCTCGGGCTGGTCCTGGGAGGCAACTGGGGCCACTAGGACGGCGGAGCGACCCGCTGGATTTTTTCCTCCTGCGCTGTCGCCGGCGGTGGGAACAGGTAAGAAACTGCCTTTTGCCGGCAACTTCGAAGTCGTCGCGGATTTTTTAGGAGGGGTAGGAAGTGGAAGAGAGGGGGAGGAGGAGGAGGAATAAGCAGCATTCCGTGGCTGCACGTAGCTGCGTGCGAAGTTTGCTCAGTGTTTGCCGTTGGTGGTGATCTGCGAGGGGGCTGCGCTTTTTTCCCCAGCCTTTGCTGTTCTCCTTGTTTATGGATGTAAAAGGTTAATTGTTAAATTGCATTTCTGCAGCTGCAGGCAGTCGGGGAGAAACACTGATGCCACCGTAATGGATTTTTCATTTTAAAAATAATCAGAAAAGCTCAGCTGGCTCTAATAGGGATAACTATTAAAAAATCCTCATCTCTCAGTGTTAATTTTATTGCTCTGGTAAAGGCAGCTTCTGGAAGCCTGGGTTCTCTGGGCATTTTCTGAGCAGGCTGCGTGCAGGCTGGTGTTGTGGATGAGGACATTACTGTTCAGCTGTTTACTGTGGTGGTTTTGCCTTCCTGAGGACGGAGAGTTTTAAAGTAATAATCTTTCTACGTCCTTCTTTTTCGTGCCAGAATACCTAACTATAAACCAACCTAGAACTGCAACCTGGGGGTTATGTTTTTCAGTGCAATGTTTTCAAGTCAAATTTCCTTTTTCTCTTGTTCCTTGAAGGAACATTTTAAGCAGATGTGGCACAGACGTGACCTGTGACCATAGAAAGATTTTAATCCAGTTACTTTTTGTTTTGTAGTCATGATTCCTCGGCGGTGCTAAACACTGATTGAATCTTTTTGAGCCGTTGAGGATTAGCGCTGGGCAGAATAATGCCAAAATAATTATTCGCACCAGATGCAGTGTCATCCTTTCAGTTTTAGCTCTCTTATCTTGTAACTTATCTGACTTATTTTTATTCTGTGAGTATTTCACCTACTGTGGGAGCACTTACGTGTCTCACATCACTGCGTTGTATTTGCAAGGCTGACGGCTTGAGCCTGCAATAAAGATTTGTGAAGTAAAACTATATGCAGCTAACAAGATTAGATTTTGCTTCGTATTTTAATCTTCTCCCGTTGCGTGTTTTCCACCAGCCAGATTCAGCTTAACAAAATGACCCAGCCTTGTGCACTTGCTGTTGGCAGACTTGCTCGGGCTTAGCCGGCACATACAGAGGTCAGGCTGGTAGTGATTGCTTTCACAAGCAGGTCAGTATTGCCTGTGTCAGGGGACGCCGTCTAAGCCTTAACTTTAGAAATAATTACAATTTTCAGCCTAGCTCATCCTGCTTCTGAGCATTTTGCCTATCAGCCAGGTTTTTTCCTTTAGGACGTACGGCCTGGGAGATGCTCAAATTGCAGCATGTTTACTGCTTCCCGTGGTTTCTGCTTGTCATGCTGCAAATGCAGACTGGTGAAGTCCCTTAAAATAGCGCTTAGAGCCCCGGGACAGATCGCCGGGAACCCACTCCGCTTAGCCTCTCTGTCCGAGACCGGTGCTGGAGAGATGGGCTGCAAGCTTGGAACAAGGTGAGGGAAAAAGACGGGCAGGAAGAGAAATACTGCCTGTGAAGAGAGCAGGATTATGCAAACTTGAGAAGATGGTGAGGACCCACATGCTGAACAGAGCCAGGCTTCTTTGTGGAGACCTGGCTTTGGGTCCAGAGGGAGAGCCTAAAACTTGCTAGAACCCCAGGCTTGGAGGCAATTTTCTTCCTTCAGTTAAGCAGCAGCAAGAAACCCCCTGCAATACAGCTCGGCATCTTGTTAGGCTGAAAAGCCGCCGAACGGTATAATTAAAAGTCTGACAAGATAGCCCGTGGGGTGGGACAGGGGCTTTGCAGCACAGCCGTGCGTTGGCTCTCGGGTGGGCACTGCTGCTGAACTCAGCCCAGAGGGAGATTTTGGCGAGGGTCCTGCTGCCGCCTGCTCCCTCCGCTGCCTCCCCTGCTCCATCCCTGCCGGCCAGCGACCCCGGGGTCGG
The DNA here is from genome assembly GCF_929443795.1 of Astur gentilis. Taxonomy (NCBI): domain Eukaryota; kingdom Metazoa; phylum Chordata; class Aves; order Accipitriformes; family Accipitridae; genus Astur; species Astur gentilis. Next base: position 16,922,770 of record NC_064902.1, on the reverse strand, counting down.
GCTTGTCCTGCCACGGGGGACACCAAACCCCTCTCGGGTATCCACAGCTCCTGGGTCTGCCCGTCCCGTGGCTCCCTCTGCCTTCCAAAATCCTGAGATTGGCTTCAGCATTGTTTGCCCACCAGCTTGGAGGTTGGTTTCGCTGTTATCGAGCCTGTTCTTCTCTTCAACTTGGAAACTGGTGGTTTGCATTTCTTCTTCACGACCGGGGAAAAATATGTGGTTGTTATTATTTCTGTGTGCTAAGAGCTGGACCTTTAAGGGGAGGGAAAAAAAGCCGTAACATAAACATGTTGAGATGAGTGGTAAGCCTGTGAGCTGGCAGGCTGCCTCCATCATCTTGGATGTGACAGAGCAGCCTGTTGGACACCTTCCCTCCTGGTAGCATGGCTGGGCAACAGGCTGGGGCTCATGACACCGTATTTTCCCTCTTCTCTCTCTCCCCCTTGCTTGATCTGAAGCTCGCACGGGTACAGCACTTTGCGCACCTCTGTCTACCCTCTATTATGAAAAAAAATATTGCGTCTTCTGCAAAACAGCTTGAGAGCTCCAAATAGAGAGGAGTTCTGAGATCTGCCGAGTTATTAATATCCCTTAATTTAAACATCTCATCTTTATGCATCAGAATCTTCATGGTTTGTGTCAGGGGTTGCAAGCTCACGGGAGCAGCCTGGCAATGTGGTTCAGGTCAGGTCGATGTTTAAGCACCCTGGGGCTCTTACCCAGCTCACGAGGAGAAACTGGAGCTCAAGAGGGGACCTGTGTTTACTGCAGAGACCTGGGGTGCATCTGGGCTCCCCAAAATGACCTGTGACGCACCCCAGCTCCCCTGGTGTGATTTAGCCACAGGTTGGAAAGGTTGGTCGTGTTTTAATTCATCCTGCAGTGGTGCTGAGAGGTCTGGCCACAGTTTTGGGCTGTGGTCCTGGTTCCTTGTTCGCCTAAGGGCACCAAGGCAGCTCAGATGAGGGATTTGGGGGTTTGTACGTTGTGTCATGTTTTGCCCTGATTTCTTGGTCTCATCTGGGAGGAGCACAGAGCCTTGTGCACTGACGGTTGTTGTCTCCCACGTGGTGCCTAAGGCCACAGACAGCAAAATTGGAAGCAGCCTGGAGGCTGCCCTGGGCTGTGCCGCAGGGAAGCAGTGGTTTGGGGACAGGGCGGTGGGGACCCACGGGCAGATGTTCCACCCGCTTCTTGAATTGGTGGTCCTGATTCACCGTGGAGGCAGACCAACTGGAACATCCTTGGAGACTGCTTTTGCTCGTATTTGGCTGCAGCTGGCAATACTAGGGATAGTTCTTTTTTTTTCTTCTTCTTTTTCTTAATTAAGCAAGAATAACTTTCGCAATAGTAAAGGATTTTTACAGAGTCTTAAAAATAAAATTGGTCTCCAGCCTGAGACTGTGCATGGACAACTTCAGCCAGAGAGGAGGATTTTTCCAGGAGTGGAAATGGAGTTTGTAATAAAAGCTTCAATGCTACCCTGGATACCTTCGCAATTGCTGCTGTTGGCACTGCAGAGGTCAGAGGGGATTAAAAATAAAGCAACACTGAAAATCTGACCTGCCTCGAGTAAATCCAAACAGGTAGAGAAGAGAAGTTGAATGGTGAAGATGGAGAAGAGTCTGACTTGCAACTCTTCCATCGTCTCAGTGTTTCCCTACCTACTGCAGACCTTTCCGGAGATGTGCGGCTACACGTGCTCCCCTATGGCCACTGAGATCTGGGGAGCTGCATCTATAGGAGTAGTTTGGTTGCCGGATTATTTCTCTCTTCCTTGGTTTCCTGGCAGTGCTGTGCTGCTTGCTCTGTCGCTACCACTTGACGTTGATCTTTTAAGCCAACTGTTCCTAGAGCATCTTGGGTCAAGTGAGCATTGCCCTCTCTCGGCTGTCCTTGCAGGCCACCAAAGGCACCTTGTCCTCAGACTTTGAATTGCTGCTGTTGTAAATGCTGTGTCTAATTCACCTCCTTTAGCCTCTTGCACTCCAGTTGGGCAGATAAAAGCTTTCACTAAGCTTCCTTTTCAACCCAGGTAGCATGAAGTCTTTGCAATTCATTCCCACTGATAGGGGTTTTTTCCAGCTGAAGTGACTGGAAGAGCTGTGAAGTCACAGAAATGTTTTGTCCAGAGAGATGCCACTTTGTCACTGAGGTCCACGGGACCTGGGGCCATGGGCAGCAGCTGGCTGGGGCTACTGGGAGCATTTGGTTCAAAATACGGTGTTAGAGAAGTTGGAGAAGGAGGCAGAACTTCAGCTCCAACTGTCTGTTTTGAGCACAAAAGCTTGGGGCTCCTGCGATGAAGCTGCTCTTCAGGCAGTGGATGGGGAAGCCACGGCTGGTGCTGCCTGTGGGTGCTCCCGTGCCTCAGCTTCCCCATCCATGAAAAGGGAGAGCAATGCCTGTACTGGAGAAGAGCTGCTGGGCTCTCCCTATGGCAGTGAAGGACTATGTTAATTTTTCAGTTCAGATAAATGTTTGCCCTTCCTGTGGGGTCTGGAGAAAAGGGTCTGTGTAGCAGGGTGGGAAGATGCCTCATTAGCTCTCAAATGAGGGGAGGAGATAACAGGCAGGGATATTAAGAAGCCCTTGTTAAGAGACTCAGAGGTCACATGAGCTGCCCCAAATCCTCAGCCTCTCCTGTTTCCGAGAAGTTTTGTGATTTACTGTCTGGCGACTGACCCCAAAGCCTCATTGCGATCAGAATGATGGCACGATGCTGGAAAAAAATAATCCGGTTGCCATATACGTCTTGAGCCAAGCAGGAAGGGAATTGCCCCTTTGTGTTTACCCACCCCATCCGAGCTGAGCAGACAATTGCTTTTTGAGGGATTTCAAAGCTTGCATGTTAATGTGTGCACAAATGCATGCAAATCCTTTATTACGGAGCACAGCAGAGGCATCGCGTGGCCCGGCGCGGGCCGTGGCATTCCTGCTCCTCGCATTGTCTGGAGACGGAGCTGCTCCCTGATACAGCCCATTTATTCCCATCCCAGAAGAAACAAGTGAGAAGCAGAGATAAGCAGCGCAGGGCGGGAGGGTGGGGGGTGGTGTGATAAGGGCTGTTTGTCGAGTTCCTCCTTTGTCCGAGAGGAATTTTAACATTTCTGCGATGCTTTTAAACTCTGCCTTCATTCTCGCCCTTGCCAGGAGGGCTTGAGCTCTTGCTCTGCCCTTTCTCAGAATATCCGCGGTGCCCTGCCAGAGCAGGCTTTGCTTTGGTGGTGTTTGCTGCATTAGGTCCTGCGTGCCCACCCAGCCGAGCCGGCAGCCGTGGCTGGAAGAGAAGACCCTCGTGGCCAGGAGTTTTTCCAGCAGGCAGGGGTCTGCTGCCCTCACAACCCCAGAGGAGTCGGGTCCTGCCTGCACTGCCCCAGACCCCAACACACGCCGGCTGTTTGCTGGGAGAGGCCAGCTTGGCCGGCTCCTTTACTGGAGCTACGGACCATTTGCAAGGACCCACTTTGCCTTGGCTTCAGGCTGCTCCCAGTCCCCTCTTCCCTGGCTTTTTAGCTCTGCTTGTGCTTTCCCAGTTTGGAGTCGTTGCTGGTTTTTCACAGCAGGGAGACCTCGGCTCTCTCCAGAAAGCTGGGGGCATGCTAGCGTCTCTCTCCAGAGCCTCTTGCACGGCACTAGTGTTTTCAGCGTGGTTTAACTTATTGTTGGTGCCGTTGCTATGATGAAAGGGCTGTGGGAGGCTCCAGCAATGGCAGAGGCTGTGTTTTGCTAACTGTTTTGCATACAACAAGAGACTGCCTCGTCCCAGAGACCTCGCGGGTCAATTGGGCTCACGTCGAGCCGTACGTAGGTGGACCTGGGCTGGAAGCACGCTTCTGCATCCCAAGCGAGAAGCACTCGGGAGCCAGGTTCTCCCGCTTGGTGCGTTGGGCCCCGTTCGCTTCAGATTCCCCTTGTGTGCCTGTTTTCGTCGGTAGAGAGAAGAGGGCTGGTGTGGGGTGGCGGATCCAGTTTGCACTGTCCCCCTGCACCAGTGGATGGGGGGGGCATGTAACTGGGGAGGGGGTTAGAGCCTCCCCTGAGAGGAGGACTGGACGCCGTGCCAAGAGCACCACGTAAAAGCAGCCGTTGCAAAATAATACACATCCGTCTTGTAACTTCATCACATGAAGCGCTGGCCTCGAGTAGAACAAATTTTTCAATCTGTTTTCGAGCCATTGCTGCTTTGTACCATGTGAAGTCAATTCAAGGCAGGCTCCTTTCCAGCTAAATCCGACACCAGGAAATGTTCTTTTTCTCCCCATTTGCTTCCCGCCATCCTGGCCCCGCGGCAGGGCAGCTCCGTGTAGCTCCGTGCCGAGCAGCCCCGCCGGATTGCTCCCCAGCCCGTGCCTCCCGCAGCAGCATGGCAGCTGGCTGGCTCCCTCTCTTCTTTCCTCCCTGTCCCCAAGCTTCAGCTGCTTAACAGCTCCTTTATTTACCCTCCGTGCCTGAAGCTGGTTGTGCTGTCAGCTCTCCTTTCTCCGTTGGGAAACACAACATCACTGGGTTTCTCCTTGCCAGCCCTCAGCTCCTGGAGTCAAGTGATGCTCCAGGATGTCCCCAGCTTTTAGCAACAGCACCAAAATATCTCCAACCCTCTGTCCTCCCCGATGCCGGAGACCTCAAGTACTTGCCTGAGATGAGCTTGCAGACCCTTCTCTGGGATGAGAGCAAGACGGAAAGGCTCAGGAACAAAGACAGGATTTCTAGAGAGCGATTGGCATTAGTTTCTTCTTGCTTAAAAAAAAAAACCACCTTCCCGCACTCTTCTCAAGTTGTGTGGGGCTCCTTGACTGCCCAGGCAGCGGAGATGGTTGTTGATGAAGCTTTGGTGGTGGTTAGGTGAGACTTGTGTCTGGCCAGAGCCAAGCTAATGGGTTTCCCTTTGAAGGATATGCCACCCCACCTGGGCTGCGGCACCCTTTGTACGGTAAGGTATACGGCACGCCGACGCGCTGAGAATCTCCGGGCTCTGCTGCAATTCCCGCGTTAAAAACTACCAAGCCGTTGCTGGCAGGAGCAGCCAAGCAGACTGCCAGCCGTGGTCCCGCTCCTCTCCAACACCCACCAGCTCTCTGCCGTAGCATCGGCACCCACGGCACGTCGTTGCTCCGGTCATCGTGCGTGCGGTGGAGCGCTGGCACGTGGTGTCGTCTCACTTCATGCCGCCCCGCTTCGAGTGCGGTGGGGGGAGGCTGCTTTTTCAATTTCATCTCGTGTTTGAAATGTACATTTTTATATTAAGTTTTTACTACGGGGAATTATTTTTAATTATAGGGAGCTGCAAGACGATAAAATAAAGTTGAGTAAGTGAGACCTATGCGAAGAAGTCATGGAAACCATATCATAGGACTGGAAAGACACTCCTAGGACACTGAGTATTGTTCCCATGAAACAACATGTCCTAATGTAAAGAAAATAATTGTAATTAAAGCTGTTAATCTTCTGCTTTTAATGAGGGGAAAGGAAGAGAACTGAGTATCTCAGGGGCAAGATCTTGAAGTTTGTACAGTTTGCCCGCAGAAGTGGCAGAAACCCCATGCGTGGAGACGCTCAGCTTTTAATGGTGCAAAGTTTTTACAGAGCCCGTTGCCCTGGCCTGGGGACATCACTGATGAGTAGACAGGCTACCTCTGTCTGTTTCATTCTTTACTTTTCTGACCAGGAGAAGCCAACCGCTGGTGATACCCGCTTGCCTGGGATGGGGCAGGAGTGTGGGTGGGTGTAAATCAGCTTCCCGACCTGGTCCTCGCGCGCCTGGCCCTACGTGGTGCGAGTTGGGGGATGGCGGTCGCATGGAGTGACCTCTGGGATCTAAACGATCATACATCTCGCTCTTTGACACTGTTCTTTAAAGTCCTCCCGGTGGGCTGATTTAGCTCATTTATTAAAAGCCCAAACCTCTGGCGCTCTCCTGCCGTCCTCCATCTCCTGGAGGGGATGTGTCTAGGGCGGGCAGGAGGGCAAAAACGCGCAGCCCGGCTTCGTCCCCGTCACAGCACCCTGCTCCTGGCGTTGCTGCTACCCAAGCATGGGCTGCTGAGTTTGTCTCCCTTTGAAGCTTGTGATGGATATCCTGAAAATTCAAATTTGGCTAAGAACTCCTAAACTCCATTAGAATAACTATCTCCAGTGCCGAACCTGGGGCTCTGGAGCTATTAATTATCGCTAGCATCTTGTTGCATATTGCTGAAATGAGATGGAAACGGCAAAGAAACCAGCGGCTTTGCTGGGGCAGAGCGCCCTTGCACGGTAGCTGATTAATTAAGGTATTCACATGAAATGGTGCCTTGATTATTTTTTAAGGTAACAGCCAGAGGCGATGCCGAGACTCTCCGACTGGACACAAACCAGATGCCGGGGGTGCGTGGGGGTCGCTGTGTGGTTTAGATCTGATGAAAGGCAGGAAATGGGAAAATCTGGCAAATCTCCCTGGCTTGACTTAACGGAGCCTCTTGACTTTTGCTAGAGTGCATTTTTTGTGCTGTAAGGGCCAAGTGGAAATTTAGACTCGAATCTGGATCTGAGCGCTGGTATGCTTAGCTGGCTTGTACACCATGGTGAACAAGAAGGAAAGGTGTTTGAAACTTAAAGAACCCTGTGTTTAACTGTTGCTGCCCTCTGAATTTCTTTGCTTTACCTTACAGCAGAGAGACCTCCAATGGCAATGGTAACTTTTCCCTTGCTTTTTGTGTGGTACCTTATTTTTTCCGAGATGTCTCCCTTCTGCTGCCCAAGTAAAACCATATCTCATTCCTCAGAAGTTGGTGGCATTTCATTAGTGCAAATTAATTCAGAATCCTGTGTGGTTGCTTCAAAATAGATACCATTGACCCATATTCTGGAAGAGCATTGCATTTTCAGAAATAGAAGCCAATTTATCAGCATTCCCTTTAACCTCTTTCTGTGGGGCTGGGGGATGTTTTCAGCTGGGTTAATCCTTCGCTGTTACCCCTGGCGAAGGGGTGTGATGTCCTAGCAGCCCCGCAGAAAAATGCTCACGCTCGAGACCATGAAGAAAGTCTCCCATGGGCCACCAGCTGCAGGAACAGTCCCTTAAAAGAAATGCTAAGAAGTGATATTTGCAGTGAATTAAGCTAATGGCAACCTGTGGGCTGTTCTTTCAGTTCTTCTTGTGCTTCCCCCCCCTTCCCCGTCTGGCTCTCGGGCAGCGTGTGAGCCGGCGTGCCGCTGAGCCGTGGCACGTGCCGTCGAGCCGGGCAGTTAAGATGCCGTTGACTGTGGGGTTTTTAGCCTCCCTTAATTTAATTTAGCTTTATATGTTCAGACTATAATCAATTTTTATGCTACTTTAATAAGCAAATTTATGCTATCAGCATGCTAAAGGGACTTGTCATTCACAGCTTCCCAGTCGATCCACCATTTTCTGTATTAGCCAAGTGCTCAGCTGTCCTAAATTCGGTAACTGCTCTGCAATTTCCAGCTGGCATGCCGATCCGCACCAGGCAGGCACACGGCCCTTGCCTGTGCCGGCCCCTGGAAATGCTCCTCGCGGTGCAGTAAGGGACAAGCAATTGCATATCCCCAAACATTGGGCAGTCTGACTCAGCTTGATTGCCAAGTGTTGTTACAGCAAATACGGACTTTTATTTCCTCCTAGTGAAAGAGACAAATCCTACATTAGAAAATGCCTGAGCATAAAAAAGGGTTGACAGCGACTGGCAGGAATTGCTTTGCTTTCTTATTTAAAGTGCGTCTCACTGGGGCACCTCCTCTTTTTCCTCTCTCCTCGCTTTGCAGGAAGATTTGCCTTCACTGTAAGTGCTCCCAGGAAGAGCACATCGTAACAGTTATGCCTCTGGAGATGGAAAAGACCGTCACGAAGCTCATGTTTGACTTCCAGAGGAATTCGACTTCTGACGATGACTCGGGCTGTGCCTTGGAAGAGTACGCGTGGGTCCCCCCCGGCCTGAAGCCCGAGCAGGTAACAATGACACCACTCAGTTACCAGAAGTAAATGGTTTTAATATGCTCTTTGGAAATAGTTTGCCCTGATTTTTCTTCTAAGGGTAAGAGCACTTGTTGCATATGGCTGTTTCTGGGTGCACTGTAGAGACTTGCAGAGACGGGTCTGGTCTGAATGCGCTAATGAAACAAAACAGAGATGCGATCCTTGCAGGACTTGTGGTTTTCTGCATCTGTAGATATATCTAATTGGTAATTGAGAGGTGGGAAACAAAATACTTCCAGGATGGGGTTTGTTGTGGTTGTGCAAGGGAACAGATACAGATGTACCTACTACTGTTTCATGGGGAAAAAAAAGTGGTGGGACTCCAGTATTGCCCAGGGACTCGGTGCTCCTGCTGTGCCCTCCTGGACCACTCTGCTCTGCGGTAAGTCCAGGGCAGACAGTTAAAGCCGGTAGATGACTCTGAAAAACGAGCCAAAGTCTTTGGGATTGGGTTTTTCCAAGTATGACATTTGTGCCTTACTGGAAGGAATTGCTCAAATGAAGTTCAGGTCCCTCGGTACAGTAATTGCGCGGGATGGATTAGACCTCAGCGTGCTGTCTGTGCAGAGAGCACGTTGATTTCTGCTCCTTGCATTTTACATGATTCGCTTGGTTTTTATGCTGATCTTTTACGTGTTCAACTCAGAACTTAATTTGCAGAGGAGACTGCAAAATGAGCTTAGCCTTGATAATTGCTATGGCAATCATTTTAAACTGTGTAAGGAGGCTGGGAGAGGGTGGAAAGCTTTCATTCTTACTGTTGTAGTTGCTGTCCTTAAATACTGTGTTTTCATGAGCTTTTATTCAGAAGGGCTTAGGCATTTCCTGAAATATTTTGGCACTGCCTGTAGGCTGTAAATATTATCTGTCTGATTAGAGAAAATCCAGTAGTTCGGCGGTGGTGGTTTTTTTTCTTTTTCTTGTCTTTACAAGCCTTGCTCGGTGCTCACTTGAAACTCCGCAGCGCCGTACGTTTCATTTGGTGCCATCCAACCATGCAAATCCAGCCGTAGCCTTGTTTTCTGTCACCTTCCTTATGTCAGAGCTCCCTTTTGTGCCTTCCAGGAGGTACAAGACACGGCGCATGGAGAGATGCAGATGGTCCTGAAGTAGCTCTGCTGGCCCTTCATGCTGCGGGGACACGAACCAGTTGGGTTTCGGGAGTCCCGTTGGAGGACCATACCCAAGCTGGTGCTGCCTGCTCTCAGCACGGCCTTCTGTCCAGGCGTGTCCGTGGTTTCTGGGGCCCAAGCTGGCCCCATGTCCCTGTAGCTTTGGGTGGAAATACAGATATTTAGTGACAGGTGGTACCTGACCGGGTAGACATGGTCTCCGATGGGTACAGCATGGCATGAACAGCAATTGAAACCAACTTCCAGCATGGTGGTGACATGTTCCAGAAGACCTGGATGCTTCTGTGATCCCTCAGGTGCTTTTTAAGAAATAGCGTGCCGTCAGGGAGTTTGGGGTGCTCGGAGAAAATAGAAGTCCATTAGGTCTAGCAGCAGGTACTGGCATCTCCTGCATTACCCAGGTTAATGTATTTTTAGGTTCTTCCAGCATCTGTTTCTTGCAGAGGTAACAGTGCTCCTTGAGACGAACACCTGCTTTCTAATTACACTCCTCTGTCTGCGTTGCTGGGCCTTTTAGCAGATTTGCCACTTCAGACCTGTCTCTAATCACCATGGAGATGAAGAGCAGCCGTAAGCAGAGCCAAAGACAGGCACTGAAATCCTCCCAGCGTAGCTCATCCGCCAGCCCTCCGGGACCTTTCCCACATCAGACGAGCCACTAAGGAGACGAAAGCAAGGCGTGACTTCTCTGGGCCGTGAAAGAGCCACCATGCGGGGCTGGAGGTTGTCCCCGAGCGAAGAGCAGCACCCTGAATTTCTCCGGGAGTTACCATCTGCCTGGGGTGTCGCAGGGCTGGGAGCTGCCCGGGGGCGCAGGAGGGTGCCGTTTGCCTCCCGTGGAGGTAAGAGATAGCAACGTGCTGGAGCCGTGCAAGGCTAAAGACAGACCTGCGGCTTTCTGGTCCGTGAGTCGGGTGCGCGCAAGCGATGTGGAGCCTCTGGAAGGCTGCTGGAGCAGCGGGTGGGCTCTGCTCTGGCTGAGGACACTGCTGTCAGGCTGGGCTGAAAAAGCAGATTTGCAGGCCGTGAATTTTTCTCTGCCTTCCGCTGTTTCACTGTCGTATTTCTTTGACATGAAACAGATGAAATGAAACAACTTTTTCTGCAATATTCTACTTTATTAAAATCTCTACACAGCATATGAGCTGGGGAGGTAAGTGGTCCCCTGAAAGACTAATGCAATTTTCTTATTATACTTGGACGACAGCCTTCCTACCTCGCTATTCTTGGGAGACAGTGTTCACGTCTCACTCAACGCAGCAATTTACAGGATTTCACGGGGGGAAGTTGGCCAACAAATGTGACATCGGGTTTTGGCAGTTTCCACAGGTCATTTCAGAATTTGGAGAGCCCTTTCAGTCCATAGCTTAAATTATTAGGTATAATCTAAAGGGGAATCGACCCAAACCTACACCGTCTCACTGGATTCCTAGACGCTAATTCGGGCATCAGCTGGTCTGTGGTACATGTCAACTATGTGAAAATCACGTTGGTTACTTAATGCTCACTACTGCAAAGAAAAGAAAGCATTGGTCCAGTGTTCACAGGTAATGATCCAGACATTGCATTGAAGAGCAGAGCTGAAAGTTATCCCTTATATTATGGCTCATCAGAACACAGGACTACAAAGTGCTTTATGCAACAGCTGTAAATATTATGTATTTTTAAATATGTTTATAACACAGGGATGAAGATAGTAATATAAAAAAATTTTATGATACCACTGCATAAGGTATGGTAAAAATTCATCTGGAAAACTGGCTAAAATTTATGACATCGCTGATCAAGAAAGAGGGGTATAAACTGGAAGGAGACTGGAAATGTTATTTCCTTGAGGAGCCTAGAAGAGCTTCGTTTGTTCAGCCTAGCAAATCGAAGGCTTGTGATCACTCCCTATGCATTAGAGGAGGAAGAGCAGTTATTCAAGCTCCAACTTTGGCACAAGAACATAGATATAAACTGGCTCCAAATGCATTCAGGCAGGAAATTGGAAGAGATTTCAAACCATCAGAGGTGTAAGGCTCAGCGGCAACCTGCCAACAGGGAAAGCGATGGGTAAAAACCCAAGACTGAGCTCCATAAATTATAACGTGATTAGAAAATGTGGTTTCTTGTAATAGCCGTCGGCTACAGAGGATACCCAAGAGGCTCCTCTGGGCTCTAATCCCGCTTGGATTGGACCTCAATGAGAAGTCGTCTGATTGCAGAAGAGGGGCTTCTCTTCTGGAAGATACGGATGCAGATGGGAAAGGGAGAGGTGGCTGTACAGGAGGCGAGGCAGAAGCTCGGGATGTGGGCTTTGAGAAATACTCTTCTTCCTGCCTGCCCTTCGATGGTCAGATAGAGAAGTAAGCGTGAAAGTCTTGAAATGGGCAGACACCAATAGAAACGTAACGCAAAATCCCGGACCGGGGCTGGCTGCAAAGATGGGGGAAGGCAATTTCGGGAGCCAGTTTGTCTGCTGGGGCTGGCAGTCCGACAGCTGATCCTCCTTGCACTGACATAAGTTTGAGGGCAGATGCTTAAAAATAAGTACTTTTATGATGTGTTTTTCACATTTTTAGGCAAGGCATGCGTAAATACATGTGAATGCGCAGCCTTGAATTCCTTGGGCCTGTGGTTTGGAGAAATCCTAAGAGGTTATAACATGCCAGCTTGAATTTCTGAATACAAGGGATTTTTGAGGATTTCTGTCTTTATTGTGTCTCAATAATAGGAGCAGCTGGTTATGGGCACAGATTGCCAATTAAACAAAAGATGGGGCTCTACTTCAAACGCGGTGCAGCTTTTGGTATGGCTCTGGCATGCCAACGTTCAAGACCCTTGTATGTGCCATAAGAACTTAATTCCCTCTTGCTGTCAGCACAGTTGCTCTGATCGAGTCCCTTAAAAAGTTATGAAAACCTCATCTGAGGTAAAATTAGTAGCATGAAGAAGGTTCAGGGGATCATTTTCCTCTAAGACAGCCATTAGCGCTGGGACCTGGAGAGCTTTGCAAGCATGGTGTGAGACTCATAGCTGTCTTTATTCAGGGGATAACACGTGTGTTGATTCCCATTCCGGATCTTTTGCAAGACCTATAGCAAGGGCTTGAGTTATAAAACCTCCAAGCTTTATCAGTTGCTCTTCAGGTCACGAAGTGAGGAAAGGAGAGCGGAGCTGAACCTACGCTGAACATGCATTTACACCTTACCTAAAGATACCCACTTTCACCACCTCAGTGTGGTAGAAAGTACATTATCTGGGCCAGTCATCTCTGGGGAACGTGTGCCTCACTTGTGCCTCTGTCTTGCGGTCAAGTACGTTTTACCTTCTCGTCCTTTCTTGAGCCCTATAAGTTCAGCAAACTGTTTCACTCCTCAGGAGACTAAAGTCTCGCACGCAGCAAGGAAGGAACGAGACGGACCAAAGCAACCCTGTGCCCAAGCCTGCATGGTAATGGAGAGCAGAGAAGCGAATTTATGGCCAGGCGGAGGAATGACGAAAGCCCCATGAAGAGCTCTACCTTCCTTGAGAGATCCTGGCCCTGGGAGCAGAGCACAGCGGGTGAGAAGCTGAGGGTGCTGAAGACAGGAGCTGTAACTCACGTATGTGGTGCCTGAAGCTGTAGCCGCCTCTCGCTCTGCCCCCTCGCACACATGCACGCTGTAGTATTTTACCCAAAAGCTGCATTTCAGCACATTTTTAAAAGTTCTCCAATTTCACTCGGAGGTAGCGGTAAGTCCATCACCTCCCAGCTGAACTCTTTCGGTATCTAAATAGCCTGGTGGTTAGCGGCTCTTATTTCAAGGCTGGAGCTGTCTAAATCCAGCCTCCAGGCATCGGACCATGCCGAATGCTTCCCAGCTGGATGGAGCGGCAATCCTGCACACGAAATGGTTTTTCTGTGTGCGATGCCAGTGCTGCGTGACTTGGGGGCAGCTGGGGTGGGTTAGGAGATTCTGGAGCTATTCCCTCTGCCCTAGAGCAGAGCGGATGGAGGAGGTGCGAGCGCATCCCGTGCTGCAGAAAAGAAACCGTGGCAAAACCCTGTGTCCAGGCTCTTGCTCCATTTCTGTATCCTGGGGTGTTTGCCTGATTGAGGTGAGCTGATAGAAGCTGTTAAAATTATTTCATCCTTGAACAATCTTCTTATCGGGGAGGGAATCAGCTTCTTTTGGTGGGCCATGGAAACCAAACTACTCACCTGGTAGGGTTTGCTTGGTTCTTAAATTTGAAATAGCTGTGTGGTGGTCAGCAGAGGTGAGAGGCAGGGGAAGAGCAGGGAGTGGAAAAGAAAACAGAAAAATCCTGGGCTACACAATATAAACTTGTCCTGGAGCTTTAGTCCAGGGTACAATTACAGCTTTTCCTTGTTGCAGCGTTATTGTAGTATGTTACCCTGTGACTTATAAATACAAGAGCATCTTAAGTGGCCTACCCAGGGGAATTATCAGCTATGATCAAGGCAGCAGATGATCATTATAATTGCTGGTGCTGCAGGGGACTCAGCAGTATGAGAACGGTTCTGCCGGTCAGTACCTCGCAGCACAAAGACCGCTCTCGGATGCTTTTGAAACTGCCGTTTCTGGCTCCTTTTTATCCAAATTCGATTTCTGCTTAAAAAAGAAGAATCATGGCGTGAGCTTTCACAAGTCTAAAACTTGCGGATGTACGGCCTTCATTCAAATGTTCTTCTTTGATGCCAGCGGGAAGCGATGTTTCCGCGGGATCTCTTACAGACCAAGAGCTGCTCCAAAGGCTTGGCAGGAGCGGTTGTCGTTCTCAACTGGTGAGCAGCAGCGCTCAAACGACGCGGCTGCCGTTAGCCGCGGGAGAGAAGCGCGCGGAGAGCCGCGGAGCATGCCAGAACAAATAGCACTTAGGAAAATGATTTTTTTCCCTTTGTTCCCTGCCTTTGTCCCTGCCACTCGGGAGCGGGTTTCCGAGAGCAAACCCAACGTTGCAGGGTGCCGGACCGCCCGGCACCGGCGATCGCATCCGTCTCCCGCCGCCACGTGCCGGCACCCAGGTGGGTTCACGGATCTGGGGTGATAGCAGTCTTCTCCCAGCCGGGGCTGCGGGGTCTCGGGGGGGACCCCGGCTCCCTCCCGGGGTGCGTGCCTGGCTACATCCCCGCACACGGCAGACCCAGCCAGAAGTTCCCACTCTCCTCTCTGTTTCGGAGCATCTGGCCTCGCTGCAAGGATTGTTTTGCTTCAAGAAATAAATAAGTGCTTTGTATCCTAATGGCCGTGGAAAAGGAGGACGTGCCAGACTCGGGCCAAAGCACACTGAACCCGTTTTCCAGTTTCACACGTGCTATCGTCTGTGGAGCTCGTGTGTGAGCCTATGTCTACAAATACTTGCAGCGTTTTGCAGACACGTTGAGAGGGTTATTCGTGTGTGGCATGTTTGGGGTTTTTTTCCTCTTTGTTTTTCCAAGGGAGGCCAGCAGGGACGAGAGAAATACTGAAGGCACCAGATTCATTTCTCCATCAATTTTAAGTATTCCGTGTAAAAGACCATTTAATGCCTGACATGCGGTTAAAAGCCAGCGCTGGGGAGGAGCAGGCGAGCCGAGCCGCAGGAGCAGCCCCGCTCGCCTGGGCCAGCACGGGCTTGTCGGAGCCACCGGCCGCCTTCCTCCCGCTGCAGCCGAAGCTCGCGGGAGCTCGCGCGCAGCGAGCCGGGTGGACGGGGCCACGAGTGAGTGGGCTCACATACGCACCGGCAGACGCTGCTCCGCGCATCGCTGTGCCGGCAGCTCCCTGCGCCCCTGTGGTACATCCCCGGGTGGTGTGGGGTGGGCTGCCGGGATTGTGGGACCCCTGGCGTGGTCCCAGGGGAAACGATGCTGTCCTGGGCACGGGGGGGGGATGTTGGAGAATGTCGGCGTGCCTGGATTTTGAACGGACTCCACTGCGTGTGATGATTTATTGGGCTGTGCCTGAGCGGTGGCTGACCCACCAAGGTGCCCGTTTTGGGACAGGCACTCTGTGTGCACACAGGACAGCATGTACTGGCCTAGCAGAGCATTTTGCAAAAGCCTTGCAGGTGGTTTTGCAGTTTGTTTTGTTTCATGAAAGCCAGGTGGGATTGCCCAGCTGGATGTGCTGGAGCTGTTATGGCTGAGCAAGTCGGCACCCATCGGCTGAGCCGCGCCAGGACACCGCGTGCTCCTTTGTAGTCCATCCCAGTGGTACAGTCATCCCAAACAGCCCGGTTTGGTGGGTGCTTTCGGTAGGGGTGAGTACAACCGAATGCTACTTCCCAACAGCAATTCGTGGCATAAGAAACATGGTATTTCCCCTCCGCTTCCTTTAATTCATTGATCAAAGAGATCCTTCATCGATGGCTTAAATTCACAGGTTCTTTGCAAACTTTTCCTGCTAGGAGAAGGTGTAAGACTTCACTTACAAATATGCTCACGTGGGTTTTGTCTTTGGTCACTCCTGGGACTGCCAGGAGAAGCTGCAGTCCTGCCTTTATTTAGCAGGGCTGGGGTAGGTTTGTAAACTGTCAGAGTTAAACTGGAAACACACCCCAAACCTAGGAAGACTGCAGAACACAAAGGCATTTGTAAACTAATGTAATTACTTTCCTCGGTGCCTTTGAATAAAGTTGGCTCCACTTTAAAGGCTTTTTCCTACCCTCATTTTACATTGCGTTCTTTCCTTTCTCCTGGTTTCTTTCTTTTTAAATTTCTATCTTCCCCCCCGTGCCCTCCCCTTTTAGCTCCAAGCAGCTGTTAATTTCCAAAATGTGTATCGGTTTTTCGTAGCAAACCTTGGCGTTTGGACATTTTCCTTTTGAAGGTGAGAATAACACCCTGGGAAGATGGATATCTGCCGCTCTGGTTTCTTGCGGCACAGAGCCTGTCCAAGCACCTGGGAGACCTCCCCGGGGCAGGACAGGGCTTGCCACGGCGCCCAGTACCCGCAGCCGGCCTGGCTTCCAGCACACTGGCCAGCCCATCCCCGTGGCATCAGGCCCTCATGACATTGTCTGAAGCCTTACTTTAACTCAGCCTGATGTTTTCCAGATTCCTGCGGGGCTTCTCCCGTTCAGATGTGAGCAGAGGTCACAGTGAAGAGGGGCAAGTGGGGAAACTGAGGGGGAAACCTAGCCCGGCTCCACACGTGGCTCCCGTGGGTTAATGATGCTTGTTCGGATAATCATGGCCAGAGCAGATCTGTTGCGAGGGGAAACAGCAGGATGTGGAGCTGCTGTATTGTATGGCAGAAGTATTTAATAATAAAACAGTTAAAGATACGGCATGATTTAAAAGGGATATGTTATCCATCCTGGGTCATTGCCCCACACTCTTTTTCTTATCTGGGTGCAGCTCCTGTTGCAGAGCCTGTAAGGTCAGTGAGGGGCCAGCGCCAGCGCCTGGGGGGTCTGCATCAGGCCCTTTGGCCACAGTGGCCCTTGCAAGGCTCACCAGCTTGTGTGTGCTCCGAACCGGAGCTGGACGGAGGAGGAGTTAATTTTAATGGAAAACGGTGACCTTTTGTACAAAAGCAAAGTGCAGACTAGGCAGTTTTAGTTTTCCAGCAAGTTAACGTTTTCTGCAGGCCTTTTCCCTGAAAAGCCAGATCGATCTGGGAATCCCCCCCTTTCCTTCTTTATTTTTCCTTATTTTTGAGCATCACCACTGGGCTGTGCCAGCCCAACTGCCAGCCGCTCACTCGCGGGGTCGAAAATGCCATCGGCAGCCGGCTGAGCACAGTGGGAGGGGATGCCGGCAGCCTGTGACTCCGTTCCCTCCCAGGCTTGGCTCTCCCATCCAGGGAGCTGGGTGCATCCCGTGGGGAATGGGTGATGGACGAGAAAGCATATTGGCACAAGCCTGGGTTAACGTCAGCCCGGGCGAGGGGTGTCCTTCTGCTCCTCGTCTGCTCTCCGGGATCCTATCCTGTCGGGATAGGAGTGATGCCCCAGGTGGAAGGATCTGTCTGTGTCCCTGGTTCAGGTTTGTCCCCAGGAGGGATGGTGGGTGTAAAGGCAGGAGTGGAGGAAGCCATCGACAGGTATAAGGAAAGAGTTTTGTCCCCAGAAGATGTCCTGTGGGTGCCGGGCAAGGACTGGCAGCTGCCTCTACTCCATCCCTTCCATGAGCATCCCTGCAGAAGGTCCCCTTGGCTGATGCAGATCCAAAGCAAACTCTTTCAGGTTATTTCAGGCAACAGAACGCAGGTTGGAGCCTGTTATATTTATTTTGTTTTGCTTCTCAAACCAAATTGCCCATCCCTGCCGAGCTATGTTGCTGGTGTGATGGGAGCCAGTTCCCGCGGACCTGCTGAGACTAAATGGAAAACTTCCTAGTGGAAGCAGGAGCGGAGCTGGGCACGTACGTCCCGCCGCGCCAGGCTCCGGGAAGGCAGTGCCCAGGCTGCCGAAGGAAGAACTCACATCCCTGTTTTTTCGCTCAGGGTAAGCGTCTCACAGCTCATTGCTGTAGGGACCAGAGCAGCCTGATGGAATTTGGCGGCTCTTCAAAAAAAAAAAAAGTCATTTCTGGTCTTCGCCAACTTCAAGGACTCAGTGGGCAAAAAAAACCCCCGTCATTGCAAGAAATAAAAACACAAACTAACCAACCTGAGCGCAGGGGAAAGTGAGCAGTCTGTCCGCACGTGGGGAATTTGGCAGAGAGAAGTCAGCAGGCGTCTGTACCGGCCGGGAAGGCACAGGGTGGTAGCACGGTAGCCTGGCAGCCCCGTCAAAAGTATGGCAGCCAGGGCATTGCTGGGAGATTTTCAGCTGCAAGCTCTGCTACAGACTAGCTGCATGAACTCAGGGAGCTCATTTAACGTCATTATACCGCAAATAGTCCTTTCCAGTGCGCGTATTTGCTACCTTGTGTAGCATGTCATAAGAATTTAAGTGTTTTTAATGTGCTTTGATGTCCCTGGATGAAGGATGCTCTATAAATGCAAAGTAAGTATTCTAATGTACATAGTTTGTTTTCTTTTTAACATAACAAAATACTTAGCAGCCTTTCTTTCTTTGACAGTTTCCATAGCTGGTGGGTCTGTTTCTGCTGTGCCTTCGTTAAACAAATTCAGGGTTTTGCAGTGGCATATGCTCAGCATGTTCCTCAGCTTCGTGACACAAGCGGTTCCCTTGTCATCAGCACTGCAGAGTTACGGGTGGAAATCTGCTAAAAATCTCCCTTTCTGCAAAACCTGATGATGGGGAAAGGTGGATGTTAGGGCTGGTTTGGAGGGGAACCATAAAATGAGAGGAAAAGTGTTTGCAAGCACTGGAGCAGCTCTGCTCGCAGGTAGCTCTGGCTGAGACCAGGGAGTGAGCTGAATGCAGAGTAATTCTTCCTGAATAATGCCGGGTTTGGATATTTATCCCAGAATAAAAAGTGATTCCTTCCCGTTGAAGGCTGTATGAGCCTCTGCCAGCAGCCTGCGAGCCCGTGGGCCAGCAAACCCTGCCAGCCAGCCCTGCGTGACCTGCCTGTGTCCCCATCCCTCGCCGTCACCCACGGTAGCTTGTCATCCCGCAGATGCTGTGGGGTTGTGCAGGCAGAGGGGGCTTCTCTGGGGAAAGCCGGCCCAGGTGGTGCTTTCTAGGCCAAAGCCCAAAATGTACAGCGAGGGGAAAAAGCTGATCAGAAGCTACTGCAAAGCAAGCGTCGTTTGGGAAAAGCCCTGCAAAAGCTGCAGGCAGTGCAGCCGCTCTGACATGAATTGCTGCAGTGTCTGAGAGCCAAGGGAACATCTCAGCGGGTTAATCACACCGCGGCAAAAGCAGAAAGCTGTATGCAGCGGGGAAAACAGTTTGCATCTCTCTAGCCAAGTGCGGATTTAAGGAAGCCATCCAGCCCTCCGCTCCTGCCCGAGCATCCAGAGGCATCCGGGGCTGCGGAGACTCCTGATCCCAGCCGAGCTTTCCCTTACCTTCCCCTTCTCCTGGTTCTTCCCAAGCCGTTCAACGTCACCGTGGCCATTTCGGAGCTGATCCTCGGCCAGCGAGTCCCATCCCGGTGCCTGGCCCGGCCCTTGAGTACACGTCCCAGGTGTGGCAGTCGGAGGAGAGACGCTGGGGTTCAGGGTGTGCTTCCTCTCCGCGCTGCCATCGGGCTCCTCCGGTGCCGGGGCACGCCGTGCCCCACCGCGCTGCCTTTTTAATAGCCGATTTTAATTACACGCTCGGAGACGAAAGAGAAAAACCAAGCCTTCCAACAGATTTTTATCTGCTGTTGATTTCCACAAATTGCTGTAGAAAAAAGCCCGGAGGGTTTTGATGGAGGTGGAGGCTGAGATAGCCGGCAACACGGAGGCTGCCGGGGCGCAGCCTTTTTAACCTCCCCTGCCGAGGCAGGTGCCGACACATCCCCGCAGCCGGCGAAACATGCTAACGCTATGGAGGCTGACCGAGCAAACGGTAACGAGCTCCGCTGCCTCGCCGGGGCTGCCACCCCTCTTTCTCGGTGGAGAAAAGGCAATGAAACCGAAGCAGCGCCTGGCTGCGTTTCCCTACTGGAAGTCATCGGGAAGACCCGGTGCCCGCTGGCTCGGGGGGTGGCTGCTTGGCCGGGCACGGGGGCACGGGCTCGGGCAGGGAGCCCCAGTGCAGTCCCCTCTCTTGCTCCGTAGGTGCACCAGTACTACAGCTGCCTGCCTGAGGACAAGGTCCCCTACGTCAACAGCCCAGGAGAAAAATCTCGCATAAAGCAGCTTTTGCACCAGCTGCCGCCGCACGACAATGAGGTTAGTAACCGAAAAGAAGTGTCCTCGGTCACCTATCGATCAGGGCTGCGGGTGGGGAGGGGATGCACCTCCGGGGGTTGCTCCTGGTGGAAGCATGCCTGGTCCTTTCTCAGCCCTTTCTGCTTTTGGGGGGGGATTTACTTGGAGTTTGGTTGTGTTGCTATTTAAGTGCTGTATTTGCTACCTGCCTGCGTTGTGTTGGAGGGGCAGGGGGGGGTGTTTGTTTCTGAAGGTGAAATTTTTAATGTCGTCTCTCTTCAGTTCTCTGAAATAAAGGCATTTTCTCAGCCCTCAGAGGCCAAAGCCACATTAAAAGTGGCTTCACATGCTGTTGAGATCACCTAGAGCCAGATCCGAACTTGCAAAAGCCTTTTCCCGAGTGCTGCTTCCGACTCACCTTGCGAGGGGGAGCGTGTGTGCCGAGGAGGGGTTTCACTCGGACTGAGCCTCGCGAGCTGGGAGCTGGGAGAGCCTGACACCCTGGAGGTTGAGTCAAGACCAGTCAGAGGAAATAAACCTTCTCCCATCTCACAAGAAAGATGTGAGGCAGCAAAAAGGGTCCGGTCTTTGACGTCCTGTTCTCGCCAGAGAGAACATTGGCTTCTGGTAGCCCACAAAATTTCCCTTTGTAAACAAAAAAAATTATTTTCCTGCTGCTTTCTGAAGAAGCTGCTCTGGAAAATACGTGCAGGTAACTTGTTTGATCTAGGTCAGATTTTAACGAGTTTGCCTGCGCGTGGCTGGGTGCCACGGGCATAGCACGGTGCTGCCAGTGCCGGGGGGAGCTCCAGGCACCAGGCAGGGGCTTCTTCTTGCACACCCTCGGGCCCCAACCTGCCTGCCTGCCTTCCCTGGCAGCTGCTGAAAACCCACAGCCTCCGACAGCCGAAAAACCTAAGAGCAAATACACATGAACGCTGCTACTGCAGCCTGTGCTGCTGCAAGCTGGAGGCACGAGCCTGC
This sequence comes from Astur gentilis, assembly GCF_929443795.1. Lineage (NCBI taxonomy): Eukaryota > Metazoa > Chordata > Aves > Accipitriformes > Accipitridae > Astur > Astur gentilis. The sequence goes on along the minus strand of NC_064902.1, from coordinate 16,901,987 downwards.
AAGTATTTTCTGCAAATTGGCAGATTCCGCATTGCAGTTTCCCCTTGTGCTCAGTTTTGCCTCTTTGAAAATTCAAGGTGTGTTGGTCGCTCACCTGAATAATCCTGCTCGGCTCCGTGAGCCTGCTCTCTAAAGTAACGGAGGCTGGATTGGGCACTATTGCTACACGTGGCCACCTTGGCTCTTCAGTCGTATTCTCCGTTGAGATGCAATCAGCCAAGAGCTGAGCCTGCAGGCTGAAAAATAGCCAGGAAAACCTCAGAGTTTTATAAGCTTTGGGGAAATTGCATCGTTCATTGTTTGTATCCTTTTGTTTTACTTATTTCCTTATTACCTTCCAACGCAGAGGTTTTGCATATGTGCAAACTTGACCCTATGCTGGAAGAATAGTTGGAGTTCCCAAATAGCTGGAACTCCATCATACACACAGGGAAAACGGGCTGCGCTCTTGAAATGCCAATAAAACGTTTTGAAGCTGCTGTAAGACCTCTGCCGTAAGGAGAAAGCAGGAAAACCCTCAGTCTGATTGCTGGGTCTGGGTGGGACTCAGAGGACCCAACTTTTAAGACTTTCCTACAAACCTAACACCCAAAGAGCAACCTTCCTCCTGCCCTTTCTTCTCATTTCTACCTCTTGAAATTTTAGCTGAACCCCAGGATGACTGAAGCCCGGACAGCTGTTTTTCGCCAGGCTCCCCTAAGCCCAGGACGGAGTTTATTTGTGTAACCCCCTTGCAGAGTTTTGCAGAGCCCGTGGGACTGCGGCTCGCTGGCCGGGGAGCCAGGGACAACCCTACCACTGAGCATCGCTTTTGTTTTTTAGGTCCGCTATTGCAATTCGTTGGATGAGGAGGAGAAGAGGGAGCTCAAACTCTTCAGCAATCAAAGGAAGAGGGAAAATTTAGGAAGAGGCAATGTCCGGCCATTCCCCGTAACCATGACGGGGGCCATCTGCGAGCAGGTGGGTAGCGGCTGATGAACTGGCACAAGCGGGGCGGCTTTTGAATCGCCAAAATTAAGCAAAGCTCGCGGGGGCAGCACCCACCCCGTGCCCCCAGCATCTACGAGCGCTGGGGTCCGTCGGGGCGCGTGCCAAGAGCACCCTGCAGCATTTGACGTGGACCCATCGCGCCAGCTCCTGGCCTCGTGCAGGGGGGGGAAGCTGGTGATATCTTGGCCACAAAATGGGTCTGAAAAGGGATTAAGACGTGCCCGAAAGGAGCTGTGAATTAGCTCCTTCTTCCGCCGCGGTTGTGAAAGCAGCTAGTTGGCGATGGGGGGCAGCGGGCTCTCCCGCTCCCCGTTAAACACCGGCTTTTCTGGCAGTGCGGCGGCCAGATCAACGGCGGGGACATGGCCGTCTTCGCCTCGCGAGCGGGGCACGGCGTTTGCTGGCACCCTCCCTGCTTCATCTGCAGCGTCTGCAACGAGCTCCTGGTCGACCTGATCTACTTCTACCAAGACGGGAAGATCTACTGCGGCAGGCACCACGCCGAGTGCCTCAAGCCCCGCTGCGCGGCGTGTGACGAGGTAAGAGCCAGCTCGCCACGGCTTCTGCCGCGGATGCCGCCCGTGGGGACGGCACGAGAGGGTTCCTCTTGCCAACTGGATGGTGTGTCCCCTCCATCCGCCCTGGCCTGCGCACGGAGGCGAGCGCACGAAATACGACGGGGTTGGCTTTGCCGAGCGTTCGGGCAAGCTTCTCCTGGGGTTTCAGGTGAGCGTCTCGGGGATTTTTCGGTGCAGCTTGCCGAGGGCTGTTCGGAGAGAGGTCCTCGTCTACGTGCAGGGAGCCGGGGAGGCTTTCCACCAGCGTTCCCGGTGACAGCACACCCCCGTGCTGTGTGATTTTAGCCCAGCTGTGTGTGGTGATCCTCCCTTCCCCTCCGTCTCCTCAGAAGAAGCCTCTGGTGGGATGAGTGCTGTGTTTCCTACAAGACAGTAGTGTCTGAGTACACGCCGAGCTGGAACAGGCTTTAAGAGAGGCGATTAACAGGCTATAGGAAGCTGAACAAATGGAATACAAAACGAATATAGAAAACCATACAGAGTTGCCTCTGAGCGTTTCTCAAGTGTCAATCTCTGTTTAAAAGGCTGGTGAAGGAAATTGTTCTGGCTTTTAAAGTTGTGAAAAGCATAGTGTGGAAAACCATATGTACTATAAAATACCACGTCCCATCTATGCAAGCGTGTAATAGTAAATATCCAAGGCTATATGCACTTCAAATATAAAGAACATTGACGTATGTATCCAATTAAATTTGTAACATTACCAGTAAAAAAACAACTCCTAACCATTCCACTGGCCCTGTTTCCTTGTGGCTTAGGCTGGGTAATTTTTTTTCATGTACTTTTTATCCTTGCAAATTCTCGTATAACTCTTTCATTCAGCTGCTTCTTTAACATGCACTTCTTCCCCTGAAACATCCAGCACTAATTGCGAGAAAGAGTAACTTGGGTATAAGAGGAATTGCAGGGGAAAAGCTTTTGGTGTGACCCGTGCTGGAGTGGAGAGCCAGGGAGCAGAGCTGGGCCACTGCTTGCTCCCACAGCTTGGCTTTGGGAGTGGAGATGGCATGGGAGTGGGAAGAAAACATCTGCTGGAACCGTTTCAGATGGCTGTTTCACCAACTCACTCTTAACAGCACTCTGTGCCTCAGTTTCCCCATTGGTATAATGACTGCTATCATCTCTATAAGCACGTGGGCTGGGGTAGAGGCGATGGTGAGGAGGCCGGTAGCTCCGTCTTCTCTCCCCTCCAGAGAGCTGCCACCTCTTGTGTGTTCACTCATCCTTTGTACTCGTGTCCCTGTTTCAGAGATGGGTCAATGTGTTTTAGTAAGTGGCTGCTCTGTTCTTCAAAAGTCCACCAGATCGATAGGTTGTATATAAGCATGTTTATTACCCTGATCGACCCCTCCTGCTGATGGATGTGCTTAGGAGCACGTTACTGCGAGCTCTGCCTTAACACTCTGCAGTCCGTGCGCTAACACGGTCCTGAGGTATTTGCATTTTAATGGATTTCCTTAAGAAGTGATGGGTGCCCCTGCTGCAAGCCAAACCACGGGGAGTTTCCCGTGCGGGAGGGCAGGGTCAGCTGTAAAATTTGGAGGTTGTGTGAGCAAAGGGGCACAGCTGCCGCGCACGGGCAGGAGACACGAAGGTCGATGCCCGTGTCTCAGATCCCCTTTCTGACCATCTCCGCTCCGCACTTGTGTTTCCTTGCCCCCAGATCATTTTTGCCGACGAATGCACCGAGGCCGAAGGGCGGCACTGGCACATGAAGCACTTCTGCTGCTTTGAATGCGAGACGGTGCTGGGGGGGCAGAGGTACATCATGAAGGACGGCAGACCCTACTGCTGCAGCTGCTTCGAGTCCCTCTACGCCGAATACTGCGACACCTGCGCCCAGCACATCGGTACGTGCCCCTGCCCTCGGCCCCGGGGCGAGCGCGGTGCGGGAGGGGAGCGGGGCAAACCTCGGCTTGGAAGGTCGTTTCGGGCAACAGAGAGCTCTTGCGTTAGGTCTTCGACGAGGATTTGGGGCTGGGGGCAAGACTTGCCTTTGGCTGGGGTCTGCCCCAGCCCTGCGGCGGCCAAAGAGGCTGGTGCCCCTCTCGCGTCCCACCGAGGAGCTGGCGCGGTAATTTGTTTGGTTAAATTGCTGCTTATCCCTTTTTGTGGTTGGAGAGGGGCGGTCTGTCAGAGAGCAACCTCAGGAGCTGTCGGAACTAGTGAAAGCTGTTCCTGGCCTAATATTATAATGCACGCTTTTTTTTCCTTTAATTCTCATTTTCCTGTAAACAGCCTGGCTCTTCGACTCTCAGATTCTTCCCAGCTGAGCTTGCCAAAGGATCGCATGAGTTAATGAGCTACTGACAGGAAAGATGCTTGTTCATTAGGCATCATTATTCTTTTCTGTTCGCCTTTTTTAATCAGCTGGCAGATAGATCTTCTCAGACAGAAAGAAATAACACATCGGAATCAATCCACGTTTCTAGAACAGTGATTGAAAATGTACTTTATTCTGAGGGCTAGCTGTCCCCCCAGCACTCGGGGGGGGCTGGGAAGCCACCTCGCTGCTCTTCCCAATCCCGTTTGCCACTTGGCTGAGCATTTGCTCGCGGGTGGGCGGGCAGCTCTTTCTTTGTCCGTGGAGGTGAGCTCACATGTTCACATAATTCGTAGGCTGCAGGGAAAGGAAAAAAAAAAAAACCCAACCATTTTGCTCTTGTACAGCGGCCAGATGGCACAGGGAGGAAGACTCAGGGTTTCAGCGAAGCACTTGGAGGACGTGTTTGCTGTGACCTGCAGCACATCCTTCCTGAAAGCTCAGCTGCGGAGCGGTGAAGAAGCAGCTGTTAATGCTTCTTGCACGCTCCCTTCTCTCCTGCTTCCCCCATCTGCCGTCCTCCCCTCTGTCCATCCATCCGGAGCCCGCTGACTGTCAGATTTTGGGGGCAAAATGCCTGTTCTGGTGCATATCTGCACATTTCTAGCCAAGGAGGGACTGCAGCCATTTTGCTGCAAGTTGCTCGTAGTAGTCACTGAGCGTTGTGAGTAAGAGCCGCATAAATCGGAGGTGTGTGCTTAAGGCTTGTAAGGCTTGGGTTGGGTAGCTGAGGACAGAGTAAAGAGACTGTGCTCCTTCCTCTGTGAGATGGCTTCGGGGCATTGGAAAAGGAGCTGATAAAATCCCACCCACTGTCTTGTCTCCCTTTTGTCCACAAGTGTAGCGCTCCAGTCTATATAAAAGCATTTCGCTCATTATAAGGAAAAAAAACCCCAACAAACCAATTACACGACCCCAGATTTAGCTTGGAATAAAATGGACCGTTCACGTACCACTCATTTGTAAATGACCCGGCAGGATTCGGCCCCCCCAGCGACGCGGCTGCGGCGGGCGTGCAAGCACGTGCTGTGCACACGTGCGGTGCAGCACCCCGCCGTGCACCGCAGTTTCTCAGGTAACGGGGGCTTTCGCCACGAATGGCAGCTTAAACAAGTGAGTTAAACGTTCTAATTGAAACCTCGGGAGCTTTTCTCACAGCTCTGACCAAGAGCGATGTGCGTGCAGCAGGCACGTGCTCCACGGGGTGTTGCTGGCAGGGGACAGACTCGCGGCATCAACTCCTTTGCTTAAGCCAAGCGGGGCTGGCGGGGACAACCCGGGAAATTTGGCTGGGTGCAAGGCAAGGGTGTGCACTCGGATCCCTGGGGCCGGCTCTTGCCTCTCCCTTTTGGAGAAGGAGCCCCCATAGCCAAACTAAAGTTAGGATGGGGCCGCGGTAGCAGCAAGGGACAGGGATGTCATCTGCTTGGTTACGTACTTAACCAAGGCGGCACAAATTCCTCATTATGGTTGAGTTGGAGGCTTTTTGGTTTTTTTTAAATAGGCAGCATATTATTGCTTTGACTTCAAGGACTTTATGGAGAACTTCTTGCATTCCTTTGCTTTATGATCGGAAATATCCCCATTTAATACGAAATAGCTCGAGGCTCAGTTCTGCTGCCTTTCCCAGCGTTGAGTAACTCCCAAGCAAAGGCCTGCAGCCTGCAAGGAATTAGAAACGAGCTTAACTTCACATGTCGGAGAAACCCCGCTGAAGGGCTTTCGAGAGCGAGCCCGGGTGCGCGTTTCTCGCGGGGGATGCTAAATGCGGGGCGAAGCGACGCACGCGGGCTAACTCTGGCGCTCCCCGTCTTTCCCCCTCAAGGTATCGACCAGGGCCAGATGACGTACGACGGCCAGCACTGGCACGCCACCGAGACCTGCTTCTGCTGCGCGCAGTGCAAGAAGTCCCTGCTGGGGCGGCCGTTCCTGCCCAAGCAGGGCCAGATCTTCTGCTCCAGGGCCTGCAGCGTCGGCGACGACCCCAACGGCTCCGACTCCTCCGACTCGGCTTTCCAGAGCGCGCGAGCCAAGGAGTCCCGCCGCAGCGCCAAGATCGGCAAGAACAAGGGGAAAGGCGAGGAGGGAGCGCGCAGCCCGTGCAACCAGCTGCAGGTCACCTCCAACCGCCTCTCCACCGACGTGGACCCGCTGTCCCTGCAGATGGATTTGCTGAGCCTGGCCAGCCAGACGCCGAGCCTCAACAGGGAGCACTTGTGGAGGAGCCGGGACGAGCTCTATCACTACGGGAGCAAAATGGAGCAAAGTCAGTCCCAAAGCCCTTTGCAGCTTCTCAGCCAGTGCAACATAAGGACCTCCTACAACCCCAGCCAGGTCCCAGGCTCGCAGCCGGATTTATGGGCGAAACATTTCAGCAACCCGAAGAGGAGCTCCTCGCTGGCGATGAAGAGCCACGGCGGCAGCTTCATCCAGGACTGCCGAGAGGACTACTACTCGGGGCGGCTTCGCTCGCAGGAGAGCTACAGCGACATGTCCAACCAGAGCTTCCCCGAGACCAGAGGGAGTCTCAAAGTCCCCAAGTACGAAGAGGAAGAGGAAGGCGGGATGCCAACGCCGCAGTGCCGCACCCGGCACCCCATCAACGCCCTCAAGTTCACGGAGGACCTGACGCCCACCGAGCGGACTCCCCGCGGCTCCATGGAGTCCCTCGCGCTCTCCAACGCAACAGGTAACGTCACCCCCGCTCCTGACGCCCACCCTGCGCCCACCCCGGGACCTCCTCCGTGCGATGGGGTCCCTTGTCTCCCCGTTACAGGGGTGACCGGCAGCTTGGGGACGGCCGCTCGGTGCCACGGGCTTGCCCCCTCTCGCTCTGCTGGCTTGTTTACCAAAATGCAGGGCTTTGTAGGTGGCCGGCCTTTCCGCGTAGCTCAAAGCAAATGTTTTCAAGCTCTTTAACCCTCCCTTTTGCGAAGAGGGGGGAAGAATCAAGTCCAGCTGCTGACGCAGAGGCAGATTCCAGCCTTCAGCACTTGAAGGACAGCTGTCAGCTGCCCTTGCGGGCTAAAAATAATTTTTAACTGCTTTGCAGTAGGCCCAGTCAACCCCTTTTGCATGTTACGCAGTCCTCGAGCGCATGACTGGGTAAAAGAAATGCCTCCTCCTCTACGCACGGCTCTTTTTCTCCTCTTCCCCAGCCCCCTGGTAGAAACTGCAGGGAAAAGCCAGGCGAGATGCTTGTCCCATCAGGCTGAGCCCGTTTCTCGTGAGCACATCCCAGGGTAATATTTCTCAGTCCTCTCGCCCCAAACGTGTTTGGGTTTCATTTTGCGGCCGCGGGGATGGGTGTGCGTGCACGGACGTGTCTGCGGCAGGGCTCTGGTCCGCAGCTCGGCGCTGGGGAGGCTCAGCCCCCCCCCGCACGCCGTCCTTCTGCAGCGGTATCGGACGGCTGCGTTTGTCTGGCACAGCCATCGCTTGCTTTTGAGTCCCTCGGCAGAAGACTTCTCGGAAAAGAAAAAACTGAGCCTGGTTTGCTCGCCAGAGATACTGCCTTGCTTTTTCTTTGCCGCTCCCTTGGCTTTTCTCTGTTCCAACCAAGCGTCGCTTGGATTCAGGCAAGTCCCGCGCCTGCCCCCTGCGAAATGGAGTCCGTCTGTCTTGCTGCCACTGGCAGTGAGCAGCCTGCAGGGTGTTTGGTACCCAATCCCAAAGACCCCCCCACCATGGGATGCTGGCACCGGCTGGTGGGGATGTGCCAGTGAGCATCGCCGGTTCCCGGAGAGCTGAGCACCGCTGAACCCGAGCTCTCTGCTCTGCCCCACCTGGACGGACAGGTTTGTTTTGCTACGCCTGTGCCTCCTCGCCCCGCTCCTGGGTTTCGGTGTGTTTGTTTAGGGAAGTTGCCAGCCCCGTGCTGAGATGTGAGATGATCTGTGTTCAGCCAGGATCTCCCTAAGCGGCAAGTGGTAACGCAGGGGGGGAGAAGAGAAGCTAATGCGCTGGAGAGGGGTTTGCTCAAACAGCCTCAGATATACACAGAGGAAAAATAGATGTGAAACGGCGAGGGAGTTGGGAATTGCTCTCCGAAACGAGGTTTCCCTAGGCAAAGCTCCACGTTTCCAAAACCACTCATGTTCCTAAAAACTTGTGTAAACCCTGTCAGTACAAAGAGTCTTGAGCAACACCAAGTTTGGATGAGCAATCCCCGAGTACTGGAGTGGTTGCTGCATGCTTTGGAGTTGAAGTGTAACAGGTTATCGGGGATACAGGTCAAGAGACAGGAAACGTGGCAAGGCCTTCATATTAGAGTGAAAAATCATTCTGTCTTTCATTTTAGAAACCCTTTTCTAAAATGCTGGGAAGGAGACCTTCCAAAGGCATCCATCCTCCATATGTAGCCAAAGTATGAATTTCCTTACTGGGAGTTCCTGCCTTAACGACTCTTCTTCTTTCCTGCTTTCTGGGAGCAGATGCTCAGCATGATGGGGCTTGCAGTGAATTTAAGCAGTTCCTCTGCGGAGTAAGGTGATAACATTTGTATTAATGTGTGAGATTCTAATAATTTTCCTTGCTCTGGGACCTGGCTCAGCTCAAGCTGGGGGCCACTGTGGCAGCTCCCCATGGGCCATGTGTGCAATTATGGAGGACACAATTACCATCCCATTTAATTAGCAACTTTTTGAGGACAGGGAGGTTCCATCACCTGGCTGAGAGCTGTGGGAGAACAGGGTCTTCTTTTTTTTGGGGGGGGGGGGGTGGTGTCAGGGCGCAGCACCCTGCTGCCTGGCTTTTCCCATCCCTGCCCTCCCCAGCACGGCGGAGCAAGCTGCCCAGCAAATACTCCCACGGAGCTCCCCCAGTGCACCCGTGGGTCCAGCTCACCCCATGCCCTCCACCCCGCATGCCCCAGCTCTGCTTTGCAAGAAACTCCCGGGCATCCACATACGAAGTCCCTTTGAGCTACTAATGCTGCACAGTTTGCTCCACCTTATAAAGTGAAATAATTAACACCGCATCCATCTCATATTTTATGGCATCGCTGAAAACATTCTTTTTTTTTTTATAGGGAGCTGAAGGGCAAACAGTCCCTGACCTGCAGAGCACATGTTAAAAGCTGGTCCCTCCCTGGCAGCAGATTTTGCTGTGATGTTTCTATTACGACTTAACTAGTAGTTAGCTGGAGACATCAGTAAAAGCAGATAGCTCACGGGGTGTGCAGCGGTAGTCCCTGTCCTCTGGTCAGAAGGCTGCCTCCTGTGAACAGATGTCGTCCCTATAATATTTGTAACACATTCAGTGCCGGACCGGGGGTCACCCATTAGGTGGGCCAAGTTCTATGTGACCCCAACCCTCCTGCAAGACCCCAGGTTTTCACCTTACCAACCAGGCTCTACTTAATCGCTTTAAAGCCAGTTCCTCGTGGGTTAGTAAAGAGGTGCGACGCCGTGTTAATCCTGGGCACTTGCTCTTAAAGTGCTGGATTGTGCTCCGCTGTCTCACCGTGGGTAGTAGTGCAGCAGCAGACCGTTGAGTTGCAGAGGTAGCTGTGACCCTCCTTGTGCTCCGTTTCAGAGTTTGAATTAGATGGGAACGTCTCTGCTGTCCTCTGGTTTGTGCTTGTGTAATTGCCACAAATGCTGATGTGATTTAAACGCGTCCACTGGCAAAGGGCAGAGCTTCCTGCAGGTGGAGGGCATCTCTCCTTTCCTTCCACGTTTCTGTTTGAAAATCCCTTTTCTGCCATCAACTGGAGGCTACGACAGACTCCGATCCGCTACAGCTTCTTGGAGACTGGGTCCCCCTCCTGCCCAACGTGGCCATTAGATGGAGAGGCAAAGAGCAAAAAATGCTTCCCAGCACATTTTCCAAGAGCGAGCTCATTTCTGCTGATTTTATGTTATCTTTTGTATTTTGTTTCCTTTGGCTGCTTTTGCTTTTTTTTTTTTAAAATGACATTAGCAACAATACAAAACAGTGGACTCTGTAGCAATGTTTATCCTACAACTCCCCTCATTAAGCAATCAGGACAATGCTAAGATGGAGTTTGTCCAGGGAGCTTTTCTCATGAGGAGGAGCCTGATCCTACCAGAGGTTAATCACTTCCCAGAAGATACTGGGTCCATCATAGCCCTGCTCTCAGTGTTTGTGCTCTGCCTTGCTCTACTTATGCTTGTGTTGCCCTCTAAAAAGGTTTTGCAGGCGCTGTATGTGCCTAGCAGCTGAATTAGAAATCAAGAGCTGATCTCTGCTGATTCCAAGTAGTCATTGCCACAAAATGCCAGCTGGTCAAATAGCCCACTTAAGAAAGTACCTGCAGGCTAAATGTTATTCTCTGGCAACAGGCTCTTTGTGCGCAGCTTGCAGAGAGCAGGAGTGCTTTGGAGGTAGAAGTCGTGTTGAATGGTGACAGTGTCGTATGCAAAAGGAGAAACAGATTTTAAGTATTCCTTGAGAAGATGAGTTTGGGTGAGGGTAACAGCCTCATCTGTCACAGGCATAAATCCAGGAAAAAAAAGATGTTAAACTGGTGCCATTACAGGCTGGAATGTGATTTCACATGTACAGCACACGTTTCTCTTGTCATCTGTGTTGTGAGATGTCCAAAGGCCCCAAATAGCTTGTTTTTGCAGGACTAAACAACAACTGTGATATACCCAGAAAGCGGAGAGAAAAAACATATAAATACGCTCGTGGGTCAGCGCCGATCCCTATGCGTCTAGTTGCAGAGTCACCTGACAGCATCGTCTGTCTCCAGTGCCCTCTTCTTCCTCTGCCTGAGGAGGACCCGAAAAGTGGGAGTTGGGAAAGAAAAAGCCCCATTTCTCAGGGCCAGGGTTATATTTTCTGGAGAAGCATTCAATAGCCCAGCCTCTCCTACACCAGTGGCTTGGGAGCAGTTCCTGAACACCTTCAGGGATGGCGGTGAGGGGCTTGCGGTGAGGGCTCCAGGGACCATCCCCACGTTCCTGGTGGCACTGCATCCCGCAGGTGCTCCTCTACCCCCTGGGCCGGAGAGAGGGGCTGCCCCGGGCACTTCAGCTGAGTTACACAAGCCAGAAAATGATACATTGGCTGTTTCGGACTTTTTCTAAGAAAAAGGAGGCTCCCAGCTCTCCAGCATGCTCCTACCACCATCTTTCCCCCAGACATGGGCAGCGTAAAACCACTTCTGAGTCAGAAAATGGGATCCCTGGGGGAATTTCTTGCAATTTTGAGACCCAGGTATAACATTCCCCAATCCAAGCTGTGTCATTTCAAAACCCAGTATGTGAAGATAGAGGTTTTCCATCCCAAAGGGCCAATGCCAAAACATTATAAAACTGCCAGGAACGTTTCTTTAACCCCCTCGCTCGCTTTTTGCTGCTCAGCAGTGGGAGTTTGGGCTTGCTTTCGCAGGGGCCAGCCACGTGCATGCCTTCACCCCTTCGGTGTCACACATGGCCGTGCTGAAGCACGTGGGGTAATGACCAAAGCAGAGGGAGAGCCGAAATGGACTTGTGGAAGGAGATGTAGTCGGGGGAAGCAATAGCCCATCATCCTCATCCCAGCCTGTCGGCCATCCTGCCTTGTCTGGGGAGGGCGTAGGAGCTGGTGGTGCCAACAAGGGAGGTTACACGGGTGCTTCTGGGTTAAAATCCAGCCCTTTTCCCAGGCAGCATCCGTGTAGGGACTTCTTTCAGCGAGCCAGAGGGACTGATCGGGTGGGGAATATGCCCTGACACCCATGGGATGGCACGCGGTGGCACACCGTGGGAGGCTGTCGGGACCGCGCCCCCCTTGGCCGAGCACTCTGCTTTCCCCCGAATTGTTTACTTACCACGATTTCCACTTACATAAGGGTTCTGCTTTATTTCTGCACACTCTGAGGTCGTTCAGAAGTGAGATGAGGCTGAGCTATAAACAAAGCCCTGGGCAGGCTGTTTCTCCTTGAGTTCTTTTTCAGTTCTCGGGGTTGAACTTGAAATAAACCCCGTTTCAGGGATGGTGAGGATGTGCCTGCCTGGTGCTATAGGAGAGAGAAGGCACTGACACGGGGCGGGGGCTGGACACGAGAGATGCCATACCGTCCCCTCCTGTCCCTCTATAGCTGCACTTAAACACTGGCTCTCTGGCCGGGGTGCAGGGGTTTGGTGCAGGCAGGCACCTATGTGGGTATCAGGTGGTGAGGACCGCGATGCACAGGTATATGTGTACACTATAATAAATGTAAAGGCAAGAAGCAAACGTCAGCATGGCCCTGTTTGTTTGCAATATCCTGAGTCCCGGCATTCTGCATTCCCCGCCGGGGTGAAGCAGACGATGCTGTCTCTGCAGTGGGATGCTGGCTGTGGCGAGACCTCACCCCCTGTTAGCCCAGCTTCGTGGGGAGTTTAATTTAATGGGGGCTGGGAGCTGCTTCCCCTCACGGGAGGCTTCATTCCCAGCCTCACAGTCAGCGTACATGCTCTCTGTGGCCCCTCTGCTGTCATTTGCCGAGCGGTTTAATAATTCATAATTAATGCAACTCGCAGCCCCGGTTCAGCAAAGCACACAGTGAGATTTAAGTGCCTCCGAGTGCTTTGTTGTGGCAAGGTTGTAGAGGTGATGCTCACGAGAAATATCTTTGTGCCGTCGCTTTGCTTACTCGGTTGTTATTTCCCTTGGCAATGTTTTATGGGATAAACATGGTTCTTAATAGGGGTGGGGAAGGACTTCAGACGGGATGGTACAGCATGTTCTTAGCAAACCATAATGTTAACCAGAAACCTGCTTTGTGTTCCCAGCACTGTAGCCAGCTCGAGTTTTATATCGAACGCCCGCAGCCGAGCTGCAGCTTTCACTTGTGCTCATTCGAAAGGCGTGCGTTTCCATGGCTCCGGGGTGAAATATTGAGCCTGGCAGCCCCACGCAGCGGAGAACGGCAGCAAAATAACCTGCTGTGTCCACGTGCGCCGCGGTGCTGGCTCCAATCTGGCCGCGGGATGGCCACCGGCCGGCGCACCGCGCTGGCGGCAGCAGGTGCCATCTCTCCTTTTCCAACGCAAGAGCCTCTGGGGCAGCCGCCGACGGCTGTGCTCTGTGTCTGAGAGCATCATTTTGCAGAAGGAAAGTCTGGTGGCATCAGTGCGTCGCCCCTGGGTTTGCACCCTTGGAAAGGGCTCGGTGATGTGGTAACAACCATCCCGTGCCATGGGCCAGAGCAGGGCTCCTGCTGCCCTGGACGGCCTCGGGAAACAGATTCTCGGGTTTCCTTGTTAGGAAAAAAATCACCGCCGCGGGGTGGGGTCTCCCCTCGCGTGCTCTTTCTTCCAGATTAGGGCTCGCTCGGGTTATTAGCTGTGTTCCCTGATGAAACACTTCATTAAGAAGGAGCTGCAGCGGCTGTAAATAAATACTGGTAATTCAAGAAGATTGGGCCTCAATGCACTGGTGTGGCTCTGAAATGACCGCAGGAGAGGAGGGTCGGTGCCACCTTCCCCCTGTGCAGCCCACTGCAGGACCAGAGACTCGGAGCCGCCCTGCGTGTGCCTGGGCATCCACTGCCTTTGGGTGCCTGGGAAACCCTCCGCTGTGGGAGCTGCCCCAGCCATCTTCTGCTGGGATTGCACGGGAAGAGTTTTCTTCTTCTTCAAGCTGAAATTTTCCTTGCAGGAGTTCAGCAGAACTGGGGAATAATGTATTCCCCTCCTCTTCGCAAGCATTTTTTTCTGTGTTTGAAGGCTGTTATTATATCCCCTTCAGCCTTCTCTTCTCTAGACTAAACAACCCCTGCTCTTTCAAACTTTATTCCTAGGTTGTATTTTCTAGATGAAATTTTTCAGACAAATGGTTATTGCTGTACTCTGAACTCGCTGTGGTCAGACTGGAGCTCCCCTGGCTTGCTCCCACTATGCCTTGCTGAGGCTTTATGGCTCCACAGAGAGGGACAGGATCATTTAAGGAGCTTTGAAAGACTAATCTGGGCCTAACCCCTGCTCATGATGCTTTACAACTTGCATTGGTGTAGATGTAAAGTTAAGCCTGGAGCCACCTTTGGGTTTCACGTGGATTAGAAGTTGCATCTTTGACCTGGTACCTGCTCTGCGCACCATAAGAGCCACGCAGAGCTCTCGGTGCCTTCAGTGATGCTGAAAAAGCACAGCTTTGCTCCTGAGTGAGCAGAAGAAACCCTTCGCTGCCACCATGAGCAGATAAATCAAAGTTTTCCTGACCCCTGGCCACGCTGCTTGCTGGGTCACTTGCTAGCGTGGCTCCCCAAAAAAAGGCTTGCGCACATGCAGTCTGCCAAATCTGCCTGGAAGGATGCATTTGTCCCTCAGAAAGGAGCGTTTCCCACTCTGTCGTATGGACAAATGAAGCCGTTGGGTCTCGGGGTGGCTTTGCTGCAGCCTCCCAAGCACAGGCTCCGTCGTGCCCTGAGCTCCGCGTACTGGCGATGGTGGTGTACGTGCTCTGTGCCGGATTCCTCTTACAATCAACATTTTCCCAGTGATTCAAGATCTTAAAATGTGTGTGCTTAATTATAATCAGGCCGTCTGGATGAACAGCCAGAAACATCCCCTAGACCTAATAATCTCTGATTAAACCTTGCACTCCAGGCATGAGCCGTACGTGTATCACGGGCTCCTCGTCTGAAATTGCTGCCCCCTGTGCTGACCAGCACTTTGAAGGGGAAAAGACAAAAGCACTCATGGTGTCTGCTGGAGGTGTGTGCAAGGGGCTGGAGACCCCCATCCTGCATGAAATAAACCCGTGAAGTGCTGGCTCTGCCTTTCCCGGAGCCAGAGCCCCTCACTTATCGTGGCTTGCTTTACTCCCAGCAAAAAGAGACACAGGTTTCACCGCAGGTCGTCCCCCTCGGCCACCACGGCTGCGTGCAGTGCTCCTGCCGGTGACGTGGAGGACGCAGATATGTCTCGCTTAATTTGAAACTATTGTTTTGCTCTTTCCATGTCTCCGGAGCCTCTCCCCAGATGCTTGTTTTTATTCTTGCTGGATGCAGGACCGGAGCAGAGAGATGGCTGGGGCGAAGGAGCCGAGACCCGCGGGTACCATCCGATGCGGTGGGCTGTGCGCTGGGGGCGAAGCACCGGCTCGCCCCATGCCCCTGTGAGGTGGGACGAGGTCGGCCCCTTTCAAACGATGCTGCCAAAATCAAGCTGCTGATGCCGCAGAAGCATCCTGCGGTGTTTGGAGCTGCCTGCGCAGCACTGCCGTTGCTCGTTCTTATTGCGGAGCTGCGCCGGTTCTCTTAATGAAGGGTTGCATAAATGTCACCGAGGGCTCATTTTCTTTGGCGTCAGCTATTGTCTGACAGATCTGATTAAGGCCACATTCGGCTGTCAGCAGCCATAATTCACATTCGGATCAGCTCCGCGGGCCATCCCACTGTTATTGTGGCTTTTCGGGAGGTCTGTGTGCATGTTACCGAGTCGCTTTTCCCTCCCGGGGGGCTGCTGGGCTCCTCCACGGTGGCACAGGAGGGTCACGGGCAACAGCGCCTGATGTGACAAACGGCATCGCTGCGATCAAAGGCAGAAGATCACGGCTCCAGCGAGGAGCTGGTGCGTGCTGGGAATCGCTCAGTCCCGTGATGGGAGCAGGGAGCGCGGGCAGGCAGGTCCTCGGAGGGGACGGGGAGCCCACGCAGGGCTGTTTCCAAAGGGCAGTGGGGAGGGTTGGGTTAGCTCGCTGAGATCAGCATGGCTTAGGGAAAAAAAAAAAAAGGCACGAAGCTGGCTTCAGAAGCGTGTCCTTTTTGAAATAAAACATGTCTTTTCCTTTTTTTTTTTTAAGCCAGCCTCTCCCTTTTCCTGCGGCGTTCAGGGATCGCCTTCGCTTTACCTTCCTCTGTAATCATAAACTCCAGAAACATCCCCATTAACAGCAGAAAAGCAAAGGAGCAAATGGCTGCGGCGGCTGGGACTCGGGGAGCAAAGCCAAATCATGCGAGACCCAGCGGCGGCTTGTGCTCAAGTGCTAAAGTTCTCCCTGGTGCCACCGAGGGGAGGATTTGGAAAACCTTGCCCATCTTTGCAGGAGCTGCTGATCTTTTTTAAGGCTGAGTGCAAAGAAACCCCGAAGCAGCTCATGAGCGGGGTTAGTGACAGCAGCCCTTGTTCTTGTTCAGGTTTGGCAGGCAGCAGCTAATGCTGAAGGAGCTGAGCTCTCGATGAAATGTAAGCAGCTTTTGTTAAGGGAAAAAGAAGTTTATTCTTGAATTGTGGGCTGGGTTGTTGGTTTTCTTAATTAATTTACAAAGTCGTAAATTCTCGGTGATTGCATAAGGGCTGTGCGTCATGATGAAAATCCTGCTGATGGTGCACAGCTCTCCATTTGGTCTGCACGGGGAGGTTGTCGGAGAGGGACGGGGAGAAGAGCGCCAAAGCAAACACTCTGCGTTTGATTTGGGATGAAGTGGATTTCCTTTGAAAGAGCTTGCGAAACATGTTGTCCTGAGCTTGCAATGCAAGCGCTGACTGCTGCCAGTTGTCAAGCCGAGGTGGAGACAGTCAGAAAATAGATAGAAAACGCCCAGAAAACAGGCCAAGGACTAGGGTGACGTGGGGTGCGTTGAGTTTCTCGTGGCTGGGCAGGTGCTGAGCAGACACCCCACTTCTCTGCTGCCAGGTGAAGGCTTTCTGGGCTGGAGGAAAGCACCTTGCAGGAGCTCAGGGCTGGCTGGCCCACGAGAGAGACCCAGTGGGCCACCTTCCCGAGCAGGGCAGCCCATCAAGCTTGACCCGACGTTGCTGGCTCCTGCCCATGTGCAGATGTCCCTGGATAGCTGCAGGGAGAGCCTGACCCTCCTGCTGTCCCGCTGTTTACAGGGAGCTCCAGAAGATCTTCTGGGGCTCAGGTGTTTCCCCGCCTCTTGGGAAACCCGACTGCACGCCCGTGGCCAAGGCTGCCCCTTCGGTCCCCCCCGCGGGTGTCATTCTGGGGACCTGCGCGGTGCGGCGTGGTGACAAGCCCGAATTAGCCAGTGGCCCCGTTTTCAGCTGCCCCTGACATTGTGCAGTCCTTCAGAACACGTCGTCGTTGCACAAGGTGTGGGTGCCAGATCATGGCACCCTAGTTATCTCAACGTGCAGGAGGCCTCAGGTTACCTCTGACGCATAATTTCTCACTGGCATCACTAGTTATTCCTATCAAGTCGCAGACAGCGTAGACATATGGGGAAGGAAGTCGTGAAAAGCAACTTGGAGTCCAACTCAAAACACCTTAAATTGGTGTGATTTCCCCAAAGGAGGAACTGCCTGCTCTTTTAAAAAAAAAAAAAAAAATTAAAAAAAAATCATCCTCTTGAAGGGCTCTTCAGGACAGCATCTAAACCACCGTGTTATTTTTTAAAGCAAAAGTCTCGGGCCAAACCCAGCCTTCTCCCTGCATCTCTGCTGATAGAAAGTTCTCCTCCTTAACTCTCTTTTTTTCCTTCCTTTCCCCACTCCCTGCAAAGGCCTCTCTGCAGACGGTGGAGCCAAGCGCCAGGAGCATCTCTCCAGGTTCTCGATGCCTGACCTGAGCAAAGACTCGGGCATGAACGTCTCGGAGAAGATGAGCAACATGGGGACCCTGAACAGCTCCATGCAATTCCGAAGCGCCGAGTCCGTCCGCAGCCTGCTGTCGGTGCAGCAGTACCAGGACATGGAGCCGAACCTGCACAACCTCGCCAGCCCCCTCGGGTACCGAGAGCGGCCGTCGCACGGGAGGATGCACCAGAGCTTCGACTACGGTAGCGGGGTGCCCGGGGGCAAACTGGGGGCACAGGAGGGCTCGAGGCATGCCCCCATGAGCGAGCGTACGCGCCGGCGAACTAACCTCCGGGATGATGACCGGCATTACCGCCCGCACCGGCCCCGGCGGTCTCGGCGTTCCCGGTCGGATAACGCCCTGCACCTGGCCAGCGAGCAGTGCTGCCGGCTGAAGGAGAGACCCTCGCTCCGAGCCAGGGAAGACTACGACCAGTTCGTGCACCAGAGGAGCTGCAGAGAGACGGTGGAGCAGGGTCCCCGCAGGGACGTCTACGGCCACTGTCCCCGGACGGTGTCGGATCTCGCCTTGCAGAACCACTTGGGCGAGAGATGGGGGCCCTACTTCGCCGAATACGACTGGTGCTCGACCTGCTCCTCCTCTTCGGAGTCCGACAACGAGGGCTATTTCCTCGGGGAGCCGATTCCCCAACCCGCCCGCCTCCGGTACGTGACCAGCGAGGAGCTCCTGCACAAGTACGGCTCGTACAGCATGCCCAAGTCTTCCACGCTGGGTGGCAGGGGACAGTTGCACAGCCGGAAAAGACAGAAGAGCAAAAACTGTATCATATCCTAATGGCATCCTTGCCAGGCACCTTGGGAGAATGTAAATTAACTCACAAACTTGCACTGTTTTAGATCATGTAAGCGCTTTTATTGTAACGAAAAAGACCTGAGGAGTAGGGATTTGTAAGAAGGTTGTAGACTGGCTTCTATAAATAGTCATAATCCTGGGCACAGTGAATATATTTTGCACATCTTTCTTTGGAGAAAAAAAAAAAAACACAGAAAAGTTCACTTTAGCCTGTAATATTTACCCAGTAGTTTTTCCTCTTTCTCCCAAATACTGCCACCCTCTTGAGTTCTGTTTGTCCGTACGTTTTGGTTACCACTGTTGACTCTCAGCATCAGTTTGCCGGTAGCTTTTGCTTGCCACCGTGTTTTTGTTTTCCATTAGCCACGCTGGTAGGTCATTTTGTCTCTTGGACAGTGTGGGAGCCTAAGTTATTTCCATGATTGTTGTAAATGCAATGTAAATGAGAGTTTGGAGAAAATATTTTTGTATTTTGTAATATCAGAGGAATTTCTATATCTTAGGAGTCACTGGGAAAACGCATGCACATTCAGAATTGTTTTCAGCCAGAGCTAACCAAACAGTACTTTGGATGCCCCCTTTCCATTTCACCATCAAATTTCTTAAGTACACCAGTGAGAGTTTGAGTTGTCAGTTGGTTTTGCGGTTTGGGTTTTTCTAACCCTTTTTTCTGTTTGTTTGCTTTGATCCTGGTAAATAAAGAGAACATTTTCTGATTCATTAAATCTCGAAGAGGCCTCGGTGGCATTTTGAAGTCTGCTCACGCCTGTGATTTGCAGGTACGCTCCATCAGTCAGATACAGGAATCCTGACAGCTGCAAAAGGGACTTTTCTTTTTTATTATTAAATAGGAAAGAACAGAACTACCAAATGTCTGCAACGTTGTAAATGACCAAAGCCGGAGAAGGAATTTTACACCTCTGTAGAGAACGCTGAAGTTACTAAACGTTGAACTATTATTTGGAGTAAATAAAAGTGTAAATGGTGCAATTGTGTGATGTCAGCATGACGTTGTTTTGAATATAGACTTGTCTTATGGTGCTCTAGTCTCCTTGGGTTATGTTAACTGCTGTTCATTACCAAGTGGAAGTCTCAATATTGCCTACTGCCTAACACGTACGAGAACGACCGCAAACTGCTCCCCGCGGGCCTGATCCTGCCCTGGCCAGACGCCCTCACCCCTCCGAGCCCGCTTGTGGCCGGGGGGGGGCTCGTCCCCCCGGGCGGGCTCAGCCTCTGCCTGCGGCTCCGGGACGGCCCCACGGCAGCCTCGCCGCGGCGGAGCGTTCTATAAATAGGGCTCAGCTGTGTTGTGTTATGGTGGATGTGAGTTTGTTCTCTGTATGCTTTAAAACGTTGGGGTACTGCCGTCCCGGAGGATTGCGAGCCGACGCCGGTTGTCCCGCTGCTTCCCGGGGAGGAGCGGGTTGGCAAAAAGGGGCTCTCGGCACCCAAAGGTGCAGGTTAGCGCCTGAGGGTGTTAAGATAAAGCTGGGCGCTGAGCCGCAGGAGGACCGAGAGGCTTAACCGGCCGCATCATCCTCGGCTTCTCAACGGCATCGCCCCACACGCTGCCTGCCGGCATCTCGGGGTGCTGCCGCCAAGCCGGCCCCTGCCCTGCGCCCCGGGAAGGAGGGTCCCGCTGCAGGGCCGGTGCCGGCACCCCCGGGCGCCCGCGGGGACCACCCCGTTGCCTACTCAAAGCAGCAGATGCAGAAAAAAAATCTTGAAGATGGATGTCTCCATACCACAGGCTATTGCTAGGAGTTTTTTTCGTTGTTTGTAAAGGGCAATGTGATAATTATTATTCCTCTAAAAAGAAAAACAAAGAAAGGAAAAAAAAAAAAAAAAAAAAAGAAATGACACTTAAGTATATTTAAAAAAAAATAATGTTTTTTTCCAGTTGGAATAAATGGAAGTATTCATCCAAAGGGAAGAGTCTCGTGTATGTTTTTTGCTCTTAAGGACTGTTGGTTAATCGCGAGTATCTTCATTTTCATTGATTTTCATTTAGCTGGTCTTGCAGTAAAAGCACAAGAACCAGCTCAGCCCCATCCCTGATGTGGTTTCAGTGGGCAGGGAAAGCCGACAGAGGAGCATCTCCTGCACACCATGGGTCTTCCCCAGGGTTGGTCACCCAGACCCATTTTTTGGTGTTAAAAAAGCCAAGTCTTCACCTGGTGTAAGTCAGCACGGCTCTGTCGAAATCCCTCGTGGGCCTCAGGCTTACGATGGGGGAGACTTCAACCTGTAATTTATAAATAACAGCCTTTTTCTTAGAAAGATCACCGATCTTTCCATGTTTTCCAAAACAGACCTGGTAAAACTCAGGTAGGGGTATTGCTTCCAGTGACAAGTATGACACTATAACTACAGGTTATTATATAATCGGCGTTTAATATGTACAATTTAATTCATTGTCGGTGATTAAAAGCACAATGAATGTTGTCCATCAGCTCTGGTACAGCTGAGCAGCTCTTTGTACAGCGGGAGCCTGAATCACTCGGCAAATGGCAAAAAACTAATCCCCAGCCTTTCCCTTTTAACTACTCGCTGCCTCTCCCCAGGGGTAACGTAACAAGCTTTAAAGACACCTTGCAGCAGAACTGCAGCACCTTTTGCTGTGCAATTTTGTACCAAAATGCAGGGCCCGGTGCCCCCGTGCGTGGGACAGTCTCGCTGCTGGAAGCGGCTCTTCAAAATTCGGTTCTTGCAGGAGAGCGTTTCTGCAGACCACTGATGTGGAACCCAGCTTTAATGCAATGCTGGAATCAGAACAAATTAAGGTGCTAGGACTATCTCGGGTAACGTTCCCCTCTGCCAGGCCCTTCCCCAGCACAACAGAAAGGTCTCGGATCATATTTTGTAAGAAAGATGCTGCTGGCAAATACTGAGTTGGTACAAATTTCAGCAGTAGGAGTGCAAATGCAGCTTCCAAACCTTTTTTATTTTTCATATGGGCTCCAAAAGTCCCATACACTTTGAGACACATGGTTAAAAAAAAAAACACCGCTTTTTTTCTTAGCCCGTTTGGAGTATGATTAACCATTTCTGACAAACCCACTGAGCTTGAGTGATGGAGCTATAAGTCTGTAAAATTTTGCTCCGTCGCCATCTGGCCCCGCTGCTTTACCTCTCTGTGCATGCTGCGCACGGGTGCCAGCCCCCCGTGGGAGCAGGGGGCACGTACAGCCATTTTCTTTCACATCCCCAAGAACTGAGTAAAGGTGACACCACCTGAATGCCCAGGATGAGTGCCAGCGGGTCCAGTTTCCCAGGATGGGAAGGGGAACTGGGCGCAGTGCTGGGCTTGCTGGGTCTGGCTGCGGGAGTGGGAAGTTTTTGCTGGTGCCCTGCACAGCTGTGTTGCCAGCGTCAGCCTGGCACACTGTCAATGGTGCTTTAAACAAAAAAAAAAAAAAAAAAAAAAAAAAAAAAAAAAAAAAATCTGCAGGTTTATTACTGCCACAGTTTTCCTCCATAAAAAAAAATTTTTTTTTTCTCCTTTTATCCCCAAAAAGCCCTTGGCGAGATGCACCCAGTGTGACCCCAGGGGCTTCAGTACTGCTTCAGCAGTACCCTGGCCATCCCAGCGTAGCCACGCGATGCTGACCGTGGCTTTGCGAGGCACTGGGGGGATTAGGCTGCCTTTAGCAATCGGGCTTGGAGCGTGCATCGCCGCCGGCGAGCTGGTGCTGAGCACGCAGACACAGGACCCTTCAGCAGCTGTTACCTCCATTGCAAAGCCAACGTCTGCATCGCACGTTTGGCCGCAGCAGGAGCACGGCATCCTTCATGTCCGCATACCCCAGCAGGCTGGGGGGGGACTTGGTAAGGCCCCTGCGATACCCAAAACATCCCAGCGTGGGCAGCCTGTTGGCCCAAAAGCCGCTGGAGCTGTGCAGGGAAGCTTCCAGCACATTGAGGCTTGTTTTTTTGGGAAGCCAAAAGCCACACATCCTCGAACCCGTGTACAAAAATTATAATCAGATGAGCGGAGCCTCTGCGGAAAGATGCAGAGATAGGAAGTATGAGGTTAGAAATAACCAGAAGCACCCTGATCTGGAAATTGTTACACGCAGATAATCCCGTATTTGCAGCCGGCCCAAGTGGCTCTGGCTACGCAACCCCTGCCAAGCTCGCGGGAGCGAGCGAGGGTGGGAGCAGCCTGTGCTGCCGGGGTGCGGGAGCGAGCCCAGAGCGCTCGGTGATTTTGGAAACCCGGCTGCTCAAGAAGAGGTGCCTGTGTGCAGCGTAAAGACAGCAGCGTTGGGTGGTGGTTTAATTAATGAGAGCGGCTAGAGGAAGGCTGAGGGCTGCTCAGAAACGGGCGTGCATTTAGCGTCACAATTTAATCCCCCGAAAAGAGCTGCCCGTGCAGCACGGGGCTGGCAGCACCAAACCTGGCACTGCTCTGCCGGCCCCGCTCCCCGGCCCCCTCCTCAGCTTCCAGCTAATCTGGGCTCCTGGGCTGGGAGCCGCCACGTTATCTGATGACCTTTGCTCTTTCAGGCTGAAAAAAAAAGACCCCTGTTCCTTGCATTTACATACCATTATGCTATTCTTGAAATCTAGGCTGTCCTCATTCTCCCAGAGATTATCTGCCACCTGATGACCATCCTCCACGGCCAGGAGACGCTCATTAGCTAATTTCAGAGGATTTTTTTATTTTAAAGATTAATTTTTTTTTAAATGCAACACATTTTCAACCTAGATCCTTAAAACTATTTAGGAATTCAGCTCCTGTTTGAGTACAAAGGGGAGTCGGTGGCCAAGGATGCTGAGGGCTGTGAAGAAGTCACTAGAGAGCTGGGTCCTGTTTCCAAAAGCATCCACAAATCGTGACATATCAGTGCATCTGCAGACTGTACCCGATAATAACATTTTTTTCTTGTAAGGACTGGATCTTAATTCAACCTCTGGAGCAGGAGTCTTGTTAGCCAGGTTTCCCCTCCGCATCCCCCACGAGGTGCTGCCAAGCCCACCGCCCTGCCGGGGCACCCAGAGCAACCGCAGCCGGGAGCCGACCCCGTTTCCCACCCTGTCACCACCACACGTGAGTTCACCAACCCAGACACTTGCCGTGTCCGTTTGCTGAGTTAGATAGCGTGGTCTGATCGGCTCCCTTTGCTTTTCTGAGTGTGAGATCGCACCTTCCCATTCCTTTTTAAATTGGCTGCAGACAAACGCGGACGAGCTGAAGGGTGTCAGCTCTGCAGCCTCCGGCTCTCCATACGGGCAGTTCTGCTGTGGAGAGTCCCACTGGCACCTGCCTGAGTCTCATTTACGAAAGACCTTCCCATTTTCCACAGCTATTTCGATATATTACAATATTGAAAGAAAGAAAATAAATAAATAAACAGCTTTTATTACCAGGCAGGTACTGCTAGACGCTGACATTTCATTTGTTAGACGGCAAGACACTGTTATAGTCACTTCCAGTGCCAAGAATGCCTGTCTGGACCTCTGAGTAGGGAAAAAAAAAGGAAAGAGAAAGTTTAAATTATTTGATTCCGCTGCCTCTGTCCGTTGACACTGGGCTCCGGCGTTGTGCTATGTGCCTCCCTCCATGTAACGCATCAGCTTCATCTGTCTCCAGACTCCATCCTCACCTGGGAGGAGCAGAGGAAGGTCGCAGGCTTATCCCACCTGCCGGCACGCCGTCCCTCAGCTCCGCGACCAAAGACCCCTTATCTACTGCTCCACCTTTCTGCTTCTTCACTTCATATTAATAACTTGGCAAATTACCAGCTTCCCTGTTTTTGGCAAACCCAGTCATTTGCTAAAGCATTCTCAGGAGAGTTTTCCCGTTGTAAAGGCAAATATTTATATCTGCTGCTCTCTTAGAGGCTCTGGATATGATCAACTCTTACGGCAAGATTTAGCTGAAAGAGCTGATTTATTAAAATGGATAAACAAAGCCCTGTGAAGCAAGTTAATTCCATCTAAATAAAGCATTAAACTCTGAAGAGCGCACATCAGATCACAGTATATACACACACATATATATATGTGTGTGTATATATACATCTACACAGACACATATAATTCATAAAATCAAATACGCAGTCCTCCGAACTGGAATCCCGTATCAACATCACCCCTGGGAGAAAGCTAGCCCTGAGCCAGGCTATGTGTACATTAGGCAATGTATATATTAGCACATGCCCTGATTTTTAACAAACACAGCCCGGCAATCCGCTCCCACCCCGGCCGCAGCGATCCCTTCACCGGCCGGCTCTGCTTGTGCCCTGTGCCTCAGTTTCCCCATCTCCAAACCTCCACCACAATGATGTTTTTACCAACAGGGAGCTTAAAAAATCTCGGACGAGGGAGGCTGCCAAAACAGTTCTAATTTAAACCGGTGGCTCTGGCTCAGGGCTTGAGCCGGTTTTGTTGGCACCTGGGTGCGAGCACGCTTGGCCCCCACCCCAGCCGTAGCTCGTTTCCTATCGACACAACCCTCCCTTAGATCCTCGCTGCTCGCAAAAGCTCACTTCAGCTGTATACAGGATATATGGGGTTTTTCTTCTTTTCTGTAAGTCGGGCTTTAATTGTCAATTATTTGCTCATGAGTACTCTTTTATGGCTGATGCTGGAGCAGACTCAAGCAGTTTTTATTTTGGTACTTGGTTTAATTAGCTTTTTTGGAGGAGCGAGGCAGGGCAGAGATCCATTCTTGCTGCTCATCACATATTCATTATTTACATTTTTCAGTATCCCAAGTAACTCGGCACAGAAAACAAATAAATGAAGACTGAAACATATACAAAACATCTGGAGACGCTGCAATTCCGTAATTATTACCGCTCATTCGCAACGCGCAAGGGCTCCACAGAGTGCCTGTTGGAAGGGCCATTAATATCTTGGCCCCGATGGAGATTTTCGCCGTCGGGCTGGAGGCTTCCAGACGATCCCCCCCATCCTCCCGCCCCATCCGCCCGGGTCAGGTCTCACCTTGACTCACCGCCAAAAGCCGAAGCGGCGAAATTTCTGGTCAGCGTTGAGCAGGCGGCAGCAGCCTCTGGAGCTCCTGGCCCACAACAGTAAATACAGCTGGTCAGATTAGGGCTGCTGAATAATTTATGTGATGACTCTTCAAAACAGTAAAGGCCCTCCCCAGCCTGCTCCATCCTTCATCAGCTCACGTGGCTGGTGAGCAGGTTATGAATATTTAGGAAGTTTTACTAAATTCATAGACTCTTGTAAAAAACTGTTTAAAAATGCCAAGTGAGATGTTTGTGTATCACACCGTGCACTGTTCACATGGCTACAGGGGAGGAAAGGGGAGTTGGGGCAAGCTGCTGCAAAATCTTCATGGTTTGGGCCAAAATTTGGAAGGTTTTGGGCCAGCAGATGCGATGCTGCCCTGTGCCCCCCCAGCCGCTCCACGCCCTTTGCTAACCCACCACCGAGGAGTGAAATTAAAACCTCATCCTTGGGTAAAACATGGGTGAAATCATGGTAATTTTTTACGTGCTGGGGAGGCCAGGCCCTGGCGTGGCAGCATCTGCAAGTAGGGGGGGCCCTTAGCGAGCCCCTCCAGAGGTGTCGGCACGGCCCCAACCGGGGGGGGGCGTCTCGCTGGCAGCCCTGGTGGGTGCTGCCAACGTGGAAGGAAAGGGAGAGGGAAAGGAGAAAAGGAAGAGGGGGAAAAGGGAAAGGAAAAGGGGAAAAGGGAAAGGGAAAGGGAAGGGAAAAGGGAAAAAAAGAAGGGGAAAAGGAAAAGGAAAAGGGAAAAGGAAATGGAAAGGGAAAAGGAAAAGAGAAAAAGGGAAAAAAGGGGAAAAGGGAAAAGGAAAGGGAAAAGGAAAGGGAAAAGGAAAGGGAAAAGGGAAAGGAAATGGAGAAAAGGAAGAAGGGGGAAAAGGGAAAGGAAAAGGAGGAGGGGAAAAGGAAAAAGGAAAAAGGAAATAAAGGGAAAGGGAAAGGGAAAGGGAAAGGGAAAGGGAAAGGGAAAGGGAAAGGAGGAGAAGATCTCCCCCCCGGGGCAGGGGCAGCAGAGCATCTCCCGCAGGAGGAGCTTGCCCTGTTCCGCAGCCTCCTCTCCTGACAGATGGGCTTCCAGCAGTTTATTTCGGAATTTGCACTGATGGGAGTAAGCGTGCCTGACTTCTCCACCTGGCCCAGTTGCGACAGTGGAGGGTTTTGCTCAGAGGAAGCAAATCTTTGCATATTTATGAACGCAATTGTTTATGGCAAAAGATGCAAAGAGAGGAAGATGATTCTGGATGCGCAGAGAACTGGAGCAAACAAGCATCGCTCCCCATGGAGGCTTTATTGCAGCCCCAGAGATCGCTGCCTTTAATGCTTCTTGCTTGTTAACAGCCAGAAGCATGTCGGGAGAGCCTGCCGGGGGGGTGGGGGGGGCAGAAAGGCAAAAATCTCCCAGTATCACTTTCCTAATTTGGAGTTTCAAACTAATGTTGACAAGTGTCTTTATTTCTGAGCATCCACTGGGCTCAGGGAGTAAAATTCCTTTTATTCGTCTCAAGTGTCAGGATTTGCAAGTGCAAGAAATTTTCAAGTGCTTGTCTAAGTCCCTGTTTGTATGCAAATGACATTGCTGTAACATTTCTTAGACTGAAAGACCTGATTTTTGCTAGCATCAGTCAAAGCATCTGTCAGCCTTGTCAGAAAAGAAAGACTTTGATTCTTTCAGGTCAAAACAACCCCAAATTATTACTAGAATGTTGAGGCAGTTTAAAGACATGAAGAGTAAAATGAAAATTGTTGAAAACCATTTTTCCTTTCAATAAAGTTTTAATTTTTATTTTCCTTCCACATGTAATGCAATTTTTTTTCACAGCTGACAAAGTTTTAAAATCAAAGAATTCAATGCAATATTCCAGTTCTCTGTAACTGGGCAATGAGCAGTATTGGATTCAATCACATGTATAGGAGCAGACGGGGATGAGGAATGAAGCAAGCTAAGGAATGGGCAAAAATAATAGAAAATTGAATAGGAGCTTGTGCCAAGGTTTGGAGGCAGTGAGCGAGGCTCTGAGGTCAAACACTTGCAGGGATGCTGTACGCACCAAGGGCTTGGGCACAGGGTCCTCTCCAGGACATAAATCCTCTCGCCGGAGAGAAGACCGTGCTGTTGTCCCTGCACATGTGGACTCCGGAGGTTTGTTCATAGTAGAAGTAAAACCGGCTATTGCCCACAGAACACTTTTCCCTTGGTGTGGCCTGGGTTCCTCTTTTGGCAAGACAACCAGAGCGTCCTCCATGTGACTTGGGTTGGCTGGAAGTAGAAAACGCTCGTTAGCAAGCCCAAATCTGCTCGCGTGAAGCAATCTTTCTGAGCAGCGGGATTTCTGCTTCTTATGAAAATGATTTTTTAACAACCTGCGGGAGAGCTCGCAATATTCCCCCGGGTCCCTGCGAGGGGTGTTGTCACTCTGCTTTTGGCAAAGGCGGCAAAAAGTTCTCCCAATAAAGCCCCACTCCCCCATTTCTCACCGATGAAGTATAGCTAAAGACTGAATAGCTTTAGCACAACTACCAATCAAAAACGCACCTCCTGCTCTGCCCTGTGCTCCGCACTCAGCCAAGGACTGGGAGGACTGGGACTGCTTGGGATCTCCTCCAGCACCACCAGCAGGTTCCCTACTGTTTGCATCAAAGCAAAGGATTCAGGTCCCTGGGTTTGCTGGGAATTAAGAAGCTGGTTTAAGGTTCTGGCCCGGGACCAGTGTCTCTCCGTAGGCTGATGGGAGCAGGCTGCCGGGGTCCTGGCTTGTGGACCAGGAATAGCTGGGCGGTGTGAGCATCCCAGCACAGCTCTGGATTGTTCCCACCTGCGTCCCCTCCACGCAGAACCAGCAACGAGCACTGCTGCAGAAACAGAGGGAATCTCCCCGGGACCCTGAGCTGCTGCCTTGGGCAGCTTTAGGATCCAGAGGAGCCACTTCTCTGTCCTCAAACTGTTCCTGCGTGTTTCCCATTCCCGGTGCTTGTAGTTTGTACACCATCATTGACTATTGCTCACTGCAAAAGCCAAAGCAAGCAGCCCTTGCTCTGCACTGAGCATCCACCTCCAGCACGGAAAGCAGATGGATATTCATTTACACAAGGCTCTCCCTCTCCTCCACACACACACACGCACAAGTTCTGCATCACAGCCTCCATCATTTATATGAGGAACTGTGAGGAAATAACATATTATAATAACAGCGTGAATATAACCCTCGAGCTCTGACTGATAAGGCAGTAATCAAGTTTCACCAACGCGGAGCGAGATTCCACAACACTCTTTCCTGAAGATAAGCACGTCCCAGGACCCGCATGATACCCTCTCCCCACCGGCACACGTGCTCTTCCAGAGAAGTGATTTCCCCAACAGCCACTACATTAAACTATAGGCAGAATATCCAGATCTAAATCAGCTCCCCGTGTGCTTTCATCTAATAGCCCCGATAACCACATTGCCTTCATTTTCATACCGCATTATTTATTCATAGCGCCTTGGGAAGGAAAAGCCTGATGAACAGTGGGAGTGGACTACATACCCGCAAACTAGTACTTTCCTCTCACTGATGCATTACCATTACTTTCCCGGCAAAGGACTAAGCAAATGAATCGCCAGCCAGCAGCAGCACGCTGCCCAGCAGCATCCCAAACCTTCTGCCCACCTGCAGAGCACATGCTCCTTATTCTTCTCCCAGAGCACAGCACGAGGCATGGGGATATTTGTTCAACACAACCTTAACCTGATTCCCAATTTCCTCCCTCGGATTGGGGGTCCCTGTATTTCAGGCTTTCAGAAGCCTGAATTTCTGAGGTTTATGGCTGGCTGACCCATCCGTCCTGCCAAATGCCGTTTGCACAAGCAAGTTTGAACTTTGGGATGGGCAAGCACTTGCGCAAACGTGGCCCATTCCACCCAGGCAGGGCAAGCAGCTAGGGCGAACCGACTGCTGTAATCATGATACAGTATCTCGGTACTACACAATTTTGTCGAAGTTGAGCACGTGAAGTGGGTAAATGGTAGAAAGTACAATTGGACATGTGGTGGTGGTGATTACAAGCTCCGATTCGAAAAAGTGGGAAAAAAGCCCAACTGTTTCCCTTGACTTCACCCCCATTTCCAAGGTCAGCCACCCAATCCTGAATACAAGGGGGGAAACGTGAACACCTCTCCTTGGACAAATGAAATGTGCTGTTTAACGCCAAGGCCATTCGGTCCTTGTCTCCAACTTTCAGCTAAAAATGTACTGATTTCTAAAAGGCTCAGGCAAGAAGAGGAAAGAGTATTTCAAGTTCTTACAAAAAATGCAAGGAGATATAAGTTCCTGTGAGATTTTTATCTATCTCATCCCATAGCTTCAATCCCATAATTAGGTCTCCTGTCACTTCATTCGATGCTCTGCCCCATTTATCCACAGCTTTCTGACCCTCTTTCCATATCTGGTAATACTTTTTCTGTTACCGTTCTCAAAAGAAATAAAAAAAAAGGATTCTTGACCTTCACTCAGATGACTGAAAGCTGTAAGAACTGCTCTAACTTTGTATTTCGAGGGAGACAATCATGGTGTCAGAGTAGGATATCTATAGAGTAGGAGACATATATATCTATTAAAAATATATATGTATATAAAGTAGGATATATATAAAGTAATGGTATCCATAGAGCAGATAAGCCCCAGTTGGTGCCCTGGCAGTCCCACAGGCTCTCCCAAAATTGGACCCTGAGAGAAGAGGGCTCCCCACACCCTGGAGCAGCACTGGGTGCAAGAAGTCTGATTTTGGGGGCAAACCTAAGCATACAAAACATAGGTGGTGGCTGAGCGCACACTGCAGCCTTAAGGCAGGACAGAGAGGACGTATGCTCATCTTGCATTTAAACCAGAGTCAAAATTTATTAACAGCGAAGAACCTTCCTGCCTGTGAAATGGTACATGCTTCCAGTCATCCGAGCGGTGAAACCATGTTCCCAAATGCCAAATTTAAGAATAGATGAGCCGTATGTCAACCGCATCACCTTTTTATCTGGTAGATGTTTATTAAGTGAAGACAGAATATCTGTTGCATAAAAGCAAGCCACCTGCTGCCAAACAGCAACCTTCCCTCTGCCACAGATAAATGTGTTCTCAGCTAATTTATGCTAATACTGCACTTCAAGTTACACCGCGCTTGCCAAATTTTGAAAGACCGGATTTCTCAGCGCTACAACACAACCCCAGAAAGAGCTCTCTCCTCCTCTGATGGGGGCATAAACACCCAGCGATGGCCACCGCTCCCTCGGAGCGGCTCTCGGCCAGGTCAGCGAGGCCAACCTGAGACCATCCGCAGAAGACTGGACCCAGGATATTTGGGACAGAGATTTGGGATATTTGGGACAGAGATTTGGGGTATTTGGTTCACAGAGGTGGTGAACTCCTCCTGTTAGCCCATCTCCATTTGCAGACGTAGGTCTCAGGCTCAGCTCTATTGCTCCCAACAGCTTCACCACCCTCGTGCGTGGGTCCCTCTCAAGCCACCCAGCACCTGGTCCAACGCTCTGATTTCAACAACCATCTCTCCAAGCCGCAGTCTTGCCTAGTCTGAGGCTGCTGTTCCCTCCCGCCCAAGTGTCAGGCTGTGCAGCCGTGTCCCCGAGGAGGGATGAGCCGGCGGCAGGAGCGGTTCACCTGGCTTACAATTAGCCTTGGCATCTCCATGGCAACTCCAGCGGATGCTGCACTCCTCATGGCTCGTCAGGAACCGCCGTACTCACAAGCAGCAGTTGCAATCAAGTTCTGTCTTGGTCATCTCCAAGGGGGCAAGAGGATAATGCAGAAGAAATTAATAAGAGGCTTCGAAACTGCTTTGAGAGGCACAATTGCCACAGCAATTCCTCTAGATTAAAATTAGTCTGGTCTTTAAAATGCACAGAATGTCTTCTGCCTCTCGGTTTTTGCTCTGCTACCGCTGCTCACTAATGCCCTGCACGTGTCCATGGAGGAGGCTGAAGGGGACTGAGCAGGATGTGTCACACTTAGACAGGCTCACTGTACCAGGACTGGGTTTCACCAGCAGGACATGAAAGACTTGGAAAATCCAACATCGTTAACCTAGTGCACCTTTCCACTGGGACATACCGGAGGGAGAAGCATCTAAACACCTGCTCGAGAGTTTTTGCAGTAAAATGTTAAACCAGCTGCATTATAAGACATATAAGAGTCCTGACCTTAACTTCTAGGTCAAAGACTCAGTCCTGCCCACAACCCCACCTCAGATCCCCCAACCTTTCCCCAAGGCTTTTCCATGTGGATGACCGTGCTGTAGTAACTCCCGAGGGATTTTTGTTTTTCCAGCTAAGTGAAAAGCATATTTTTCACGCACAAGCTGCTGGGCTGCAGGAGAGGTTTGCACCTCGACCTTGGAATACACCGGGCACCCGCTACAGCAGGTGATATCCCACGTCACTGCTGGGGTGCATCCCTGAGGATCACTGGGCAGGATTTAGCCGTCCATCACTATTCAAGAGCCAAAAGGCAATTCTGTCTCATGGCTCACATCCAACTCACCCCCAGTCTCTGCCATCGTGGTGGGAGCTCTCCCCCACAGCCCCTCCAGCTCCATGCGCCAGGATATTGGGGAAAGCAAATTGCACCAGTTTTAGGGTTAACGTGTTGGCATTCATATTCCAAGCCTTGCTTTCACATCTATAACTCATTTTCCAACATCTTCAAGCAAATTTCACACTGTTGGAAAAATGTCAAGGGTTTAATCTGGTATGTGTGATACTGATGCTACTAGGGAGAAAGATGATCATATCTTCCACTTCCCATCATGTTTCTTATAAGACTGAAAACATTTCAGGAGAATTCACTGGGTTTTGCTATACTTGGTATAAGCAAATGAACAGAAATCAAACTATCTGAGGAGCACAGACAAATAACTTTGCATATAAGAGACCCAAGGAAGAGCTTAAGCAACCGAAAGCTTATCTGTTTCTTCCACTTGTATTAGATGGTCTTAGGGTCTGTGGCTTTGCCGACAAGCCTTGCCACGGCATCAGAGAGCAGGACCTGAAGCGTAGGACTAGCCTCCTGCAAGCCTTATGCTTGGCATCAACTGGATAAGGAGTGGAATTAAAGAGAGCAGGAAAAAAAGGCAGATGGATGAAAACTGTAGTGCATCAATACCAGGATTTTCCTCAGATTAATTTATTCCCTGGAATATCAGCAGGATAAGATTCTTCCCAATCTGCAAGAAATCCAGAGAGGGCTTTCACGTGCAGCAGAGAGGTCGGTGGCAATCTTGTGCCACAAAACAAAACAAGCCGAATGAAGCAAGCAGCAAAGTTCTTTCTGGCTTGGGTTGATTCAAACCCCAGAATTTAAAACAAAGTGGCTGCAAGACTGGAAATTAGTGGCTTGCAGAGCTGGGGGGGGGGCAGGGCTCCAGGGGGATTTGAACACCCCCCGCGAGGGGGTGGCGGGGCTGATTGGGGCACGATTGCCCACCCGCAGAGCCACGCAGAGGGGGTTTGTGCCACAAAAAGAGCTGAAGGAGCTCCGTATGCCCCGTGCCGGAGGGAGCAAGGGACGTGCTGTGGGCTGGAGCCCCAGCTGCTCCCACTGCACCCGGGCAGCCAGCCTTGCACCGCTCCGCATCCCAGGCAGAATGGAAAGGCTCAAGGTAAGCCCTTTGCTGTATCAAGCCCCTTTCTCTGCCAAGAAAAAGAAAATGCTCTATTATTTTAAAGCTTGGGATATGGTGGCGAGCAGAGAAAAAATGTTCAATATTTGAATTTTGGTCCTAACCTGACCATGGGCAGGGCAGGAGGCAGGGATGGGGCTCCGGTGCCTGTGGCCGGAGGGACACCCATCGCTGGGCAGAGAGGACCGAGCGTTTCAAATGTCACCCCAGCCCGGCCAATTCCAATACCCACATCGCTGCCGGGAGCCCCTTTGGGCCTGTGGATTAAATTCAGTTATTATTAATGCATGACATTCTGCTGATACCCAAATATCAATCAATATTATTGACTTCACTAAATTTTGCTCTGAGCCTATAACTGTAATTTAATTTTGGCCAGACCAAAGAAAAAAAAAAAAAGGATGCTGCATGAAAGCAATATTCCTAAGGCTTCATTTTGGAGAGACATTCGGATCTCAGAAATAGGACTTGAAGTGTTTGTGGTGAGGAATATGCTTAATTAGATTCATGTCTGAGAAGTCCCCAGCTGTTCTGCAGACAAACAGAAATATCTGAGATTTCTTCCAGCTCTATGGAGACACAGAGATTGGCTCCTCTCCCTGTTGCCCCAGTCTGAGAGATTTGCACGTATGATTATTATCTGATGCTGTTTCAGACAATACAAGATGCCACACAATCTCTGAGCACAGAGCAAATATTCCAGCATTTTGTTTCATGAT
The DNA here is from genome assembly GCF_929443795.1 of Astur gentilis. Lineage (NCBI taxonomy): Eukaryota > Metazoa > Chordata > Aves > Accipitriformes > Accipitridae > Astur > Astur gentilis. The sequence goes on along the minus strand of NC_064902.1, from coordinate 16,868,436 downwards.
TACTTCCACCCTGTTCGCTTCAGCATCTGAAAAATTCTTTGGGTTTTTTTTTCATGTGAAAGGCTTTCTGGAAGTTGGACATAACATGCATTCATTATGAAATGAAAATACCTCATGTGTTCAGGATGGAAAAAAAAAAAAAAAAATCCCTGGCTTTCAAGAAAGCTTTGTGAGCTTATTAAAAACAAGAGCGCTCGCTATGCATGTCGTTCTGCCAAATGAAAAATTCCCTCCTCTCTTCTCAGGCTTGTAAGCTGCCTTGTGTGCTCAAGACATCTCTTTCCAGTGTCCAGCACATTTTCATGGTTAGTCTAACTTGGAATAAAATATCAGCTGCCTTGTAACGACGGACGGGGACCACAGAGCAGCCACACCTTGGGTCCATCATCACTGGAAAGGGATGCTGGGGAAGCCACTGGCAACAACACCTTCCAAGCCCTCGGACCTTGGGAGCAGACCCCTGTGCTGCAGGGAACGATCATACCCAAACCATGCGTCTGGGGAGAAGCTGAAGCAGGAACCGCGTGCCAAAACCGCAGCCGGCCATAAACACCACGGCTCAAGAAGAAGTGAGCCATGACCGCTCCCAAAATCCACATCCCTGGGGCACCGCGGCAAGTCCAACCACACGCGGAAAGACGCAGTTTGGGAGCTCCAGCTCCAGCCGCGATTCCCAGGCCCATCTCCCCAGCCCAGCTGCTTTCCCCTTCTCTTTCTTGCTCCCCATCACTCATTCTACCCCTGCTTTTAGGGGGTCCCACCCCCAGCCCTGCTCCTGGCTAATGCTTTGAGACAAAGCTGCAGTGCATGGCGGGGTGGTGAAAATAGGAGCTGATCCTCCCCTGCCTCCTTTCCTCCGACTTCTTCTGCCACCCCATGGACTTCTCCATAGCCCATCATCCCAGCAGCCGGGCTGGCCTGGGAAGAGGTGCTGATAGGCACGGTGCAAATCAGGCAACCAGCCACTGCACATGGAGGAGCCCAGCTGGGCATCGTGGCACAACGGGGTACAGCCCTAAGCACGTGGCATTTTGGAAATGCAGCTCTTACCGCGGTTTGTCCCGGGTGCTGGGGTTGGATACACAGTGGAACACGAGGACAGGAGAGCATCAAACACTAGCGACCCTTGGGAAAGTGAGGTGAACCTCTTGCTGCCACAGCTACACACAACAGGGAGTCTCCGGATCACGGTGAGACACATCGGATAAGGAATATCACCCCAAACCCCGCTGTGGCTGGGCTGGACTTGACGGTGAACAAGACCTATTGCAAGGATCAGGCTAGCAAAGTGCACCCGTAGAGATCACCTCCAGCAGACAGTGGAACAAGTCAAGGCTCTAAGCAGTCAGTTATTTAAAAATAACATCTTTCCAGAAATAAAGCCTTACAGAGGGAGAAGTGGACTTTTCGAGCTAGCTGGGAAAAAACTGCACAGAGCAGCTCAATCTCACAGATCAGCAAGATCTCCCTCCCCACCCAAGGAGGGCCACACACCGCTGGCAAGCACCCAAAGGTTTTCCCAGAACTGGGATAATTTGTTCCCACAGGGCAGAGCGATTCACCCAGTACAGCTGCAAAACCCTGGGGTTCATCTGACTAAGGATGAGATGAGTAAGAGCAACTACAAGGACGAATAAACACTTAAGGAGCTTTGAAGAGCTGCTCTTGGTAGCCAGAAGAGCATTCATTATCCCATATCCACCTGAAATGGGACCTCTCGGTCTCCCTTGCACGCTACGAGTCAAGTCAGTCAGTTGGTAGGTGGTGGCATTGGGGCAGGCGGGTTGGAAGTTTGGGATGATCCAGTACTGGACCACACACGGCTCATTTGCTATAGCAGATCCCATTCTCCCTGTGGATTATCTGCAAGGCGCTCTCTTTCCCCTAGTTCTTCATTCCCATTTGTCTTAGAAGCAATTAAGACTGTTTAAGATGATCACTTTGGACTTTGAAGCTTTTTTCTCTGATCTGATATGTTTGTTCCTTAAAATATAACTTCAAATATTGTGGCATTCTGGATGTTTTCTGTTTCAGTAACAGACTGGTAATTGTAATTAGTTTTATCATGGCGGAAATTCAAAAATCTGCTCTGAATGTGTTCCTTTGAATTTAGTTAAAAGGCACTTTTTGAGCTGACAATCATTTTGACTGTAGTTTGTGAGAAAGACTCAAATTTTATACTTACGGGAAAGGCTCATTTTACTGCAGGGTTGAGAATCCACTGTCTCAGAGCTCACTGGCATTGCGAGGTGCTAGCGAGAGCCAGAGCAAATATTTCTCTGGGCTTCCACTTTCATGCAGTATGTTTTAGATTACACTTAAGTGGATTCAGGAGAGGAAGCTGGGGGTGGTGGGAGGGAAGGACACGAGTAGGTAAGAATGAAAGGAGGCAGTGCCTGGAAAATGGAAGGAAACGGTCAACTAAAGAAAAAAATGATGTACAGCAAGGGTGAGGAGGTACTGGCAGGATTGAGACGAGATCGTACAGAAAGCTCAGAGTTATATGTACCAGACTGAATACATAAGGATAATAAGGCAATATATGAGGATAATGTATCAAAGGATTGCTGCTTGGCACTTCAGGAATGGCTGTGAGTCACTAGAGGTGGGATGGAGAAAACACAAAAAGGGGAATGAGCGAGAGGAAAACACCAAGAAGATGCTAAAAATGTTCAAAGATGTTGAAATAGTCCATATACAGTTCAAAATGTTCAAAGTACCTTTTTTCATGCGGACAACTCCGCAGTGCGAGAGCGGCAGTGGAGCGATGTGCCCAGGAGGGAGGACGTGGCTGGGCAGAGCCTGTGCCCGGCTGAGCCGGTGCTGGGGTGCGGCGGGGGCTAGGGCTCTGCGCAGACCGGCACCCACACATAGCACAAACCTGCTCTTCCCACCCTCCTCTTTTATTCTAGCGGGTACCAAACCCGGCTCCACTGTGCAGTTGGGAATTTGTGTTGGGCGGTGGGTTACCTTGCACCAGGCGAAACTAATCCTTCGTACGAGTCCTTCCGAGGGTGATGTGTCCTCTTCCACTAGCCAGAATACGCTGCTGCTTTCGAGGGTGAGATGGCGCTGCCCTCCGAATCATTTCCATGGCAATATGCAGAACGCAATATATATTATGACAGCCTGCAGCACCCATATAGTGCTTGTGGGACATACAGGAGATATGAAAATAAAAAAATGAATTGAGCATTATGTTCAGCAGTCAGATTCTCAGATGGGCAAGAGCAAGGGCAGCTTTGCAAAACAGCAACCAAGGGCAAGGCTGCCTCTAACTATGGGGATAATTGTCATGGAAACTACAAGTAAAGTAGCACAAAACACAGGAAGGTATGAAAAAGGTAGCTGAAAATAGCTGCTCCAGGATTGTTTCTTTGCAAAAGTTCTAGACATCAAAAGTCAATTGAATAAACACTTCAGTAATTTTAGATGTTCTTGGAAAATGAATTTTAAAGGGCAAAATGGGGCAAACCAGAAAATTATGGCTCAGCGAAAACTCCAGGAGAAAAAAGCTCTGAGAGGAAAATGAATGCAAGTAAGACTCCTGCAAGCTTTATTATATACGTACCTACATAAGTATAGATAGATAAACTCATGCATGTGTGTGTGATTACATATATACAATATAGTGTGCATATATAGTTATATATATAACTACTGACAAAATAATACCAAAAAAATAATACTGAAAAAAGAAGCCAGCACAAAACAAACACTTCCTGCATCAAGCTGAAGATGAGAGGGTTTCTCAGAGGTTAACTTGACTGAAATCCAAGGCCTTGAGCTGTAAAGCAAGTTGTTTGATGAGCTGGACCAGTGTCTAAATGGCATCTGACCAAGGATGGCTATGACCAGAAAATACACAGTGAGGGTGAGATCCAGCCACCCAACAGCAGAATGGATGGGTGCCAAAGAACTGAAATAATCAGAAAACGCAGGAAAGATTGCTCAGCACGTCTGCAGAGAGCCCCAACGGGCGGAAAGCGGAGCTACAGCCTCCAGCCGACTGGGAGGTATTCTGCAATTAACAGCAAGCGTTTGGCGGCCACAAACCAGGACACCTTTGTTTCTGCTCAAGAGAGCAGCAAACTGCGCTTCACAAAGTGTCTTTTCTTTGCTGTGAGGAACACCTCTCCATGCCAGACGGACAGTGGCACGTCCGGGGTTACTCTTCCAGCCAAAATTGCCGGCGGGCTGATGCGTGTGGGGGAAGGAGTACGGGGTGCCAGCTGGGAAAGCAGAGCAGCAGGTACAACCTCCGTGGGACGGCGGTGGGAATGGCAGGGCAGGATTCAGCGTGAACACGGAGGAAGGCCGGTGAGATGTGGAGGTACTGTCACGCAGGTCACACTAGGAAAACATTAAAGGGCAATTTATGCACATGGAGAGGAAAGAATTGAGTTGTAACAGGGAAAAATGTTAGCTGGAAGATGCAAGAAGCAGCAGAATATACGTTATATTGCTCACCAGCACACGCTGCTGGCTGGGGACAGGATAATCCTGCTCCATTTTTTATGCCACACTGGAATAAGCAGTGAATAAACGGGAATAATAGTGTGACAGCAAATGGTGTCTGTGCACTAGTAACCGCCAAGCGGTACGTCTCGGCAGGTAAGACAAAACCGGGCTGGTTCAAGGTCAAGTACCTGAGAGGTGTTCTGGCATCACACCGGGTTCATGTGAATTGGGGGGGGGAGGGGGTGGGATTTTAGAAGTTGGTCATATCCACACCATGTAAAATACAACAATCACAAACTCAAACGACACCCCAAAAGGAGGCAACACCAAGAGAACCATCTCATTTACCAGAGGTGATTGCTACCATGAAGTTGGGTTGGGTTGACCCTGGCTGAAGACCAGGTGCCCACCAAAGCCATTCTATCACTCCCCCATCCTCAGCTGGACAGGGGAGAGAAAAATATAACAAAAAGCTTGCAGGTCGAGATAAGGACAGGAGAGATCATTCACTAATTACCATCACGGGCAAAACAGACTCAATTTGGGAAAGTTAACTCAATTTATTACAAATCAACCAGAGCAAGGTAATGAGAAATAAAACGAAATCTCAGAACACCTTCCCACCACCCCTCCCTTCTTCCCGGGCACAACTTCACTCCCGGATTTCACCACCAAGACCCCCCAGCGGCACAGGGGGACAGGGATGGGGTTTACGGTCATCACACGTTATTTTCTGCCGCTTCACCTCCTCAGGACGAGGGCTGATCACACTCTTCCCCTGCTCCAGCGTGGGGTCCCACCCACGGGAGACAGTCCTCCACGAACTCCTCCAACGTGGGCCATTCCCACGGGCTGCAGTTCTTCACGAACTGCTCCAGCATGGGTCCATTCCACGGTGTGCAGTCCTTCAGGAGCACACTGCTCCAGCGTGGGTCCCCCACGGGGTCACAAGTCCAGCCAGAAAACCTGCTCCGTGGGCTCCTCTCTCCACAGATCCGCAGGTCCTGCCAGGAGCCTGCTCCAGCGCGGGGTTCCCACGGGGTCACAGCCTCCTTCGGGAACCCACCTGCTCTGGCGTGGGGTCCTCCACGGGCTACAGGTGGAGATCTGCTCCACCGTGGACCTCCCTGGGCTGCAGGGGGACAGCCTGCCTCACCAGGGTCTTCACCACGGGCTGCAGGGGAATCTTCGCTCCGGCGCCTGGAGCATCTTCTCCCCCTCCTTCTTCACTGACCTTGGTGTCCGCAGGCTTGTTTCTCTTACATGTTCTCACTCCTCACTCCGGCGGCAGTTTCTCCCTGTCCCAACTTTTTTTCCTTCTTAAAAATGTTATCACAGAGGCGTTACCACTATCACTGATTGGCTCGGCCTTGGCCGGCGGCGGGTCCGTCTTAGAGCCGGCTGGTATGGGCTCTCTCGAACACAGGGGAAGCTTCCAGCAGCTTCTTACAGAAGCCACCCCTGTAACACCCCGTCCCCCGCTACCAAAACCTTGCCACACAAAACCAATACAGAAGTGCAAGGAACACGGCAAAAAGAAAAGTCCACAGAGCAAGAGATGAGGAGGGGAAAATCAGGGCAGAGGTGAAAGGAAAATGGAAATTGAGAGAAAAATAACCCCATGTAAGAGGCAATTCTAATCAGCTACAAAAGGGGAGTTAAATGCAGCCCCAGTTGCAGAGCAGCGTGCCATGGAGACAGGCAGATAAGTGCCACGGCAGCAAAGGCTGGATGCTGCAGCCAGCCAGGGCTTTACAGGGCGCTAACCAGGTATTTATGAAATACCATCGAAGCACAGGTTTCTTTACTTCTGAGCAGCTACAACATAGAAAGACACCAAATGGAACTAATTTCACAGGTTGTTTTACTCAATAATGTCAAATCACAGCTGAAGAAGATTAAATATGCAACTAAAAGTTACCTACATTGCCGTAATACCACTAATAACACTAACATTTATAGAGGACTAAATTATGCTTTGCTTAAGGCCTTTCTCTCTGACCTTTGAAGGTTTGATCTCGAGACATGATGTAAATCATCTGGAGAGTTTTCTTCACCTCTACCAGATGAAGGCTATTCCTATTCTGGGAAAGCAAGGTTAGTCTTCCAAATAAAAGAAAGAAAGATGCTGGAGGTACTTGGGCATCCAGGTTTTTTGCTTCCCAAAGTCACTCGGACACCTCTGTGCAATAGCAAAGCAGTCTCCATCAGCCGAGGAGCACCCTCCAGAGATGGACTCTCAGTTCCCGATGGCTTTAATTTTCTGCACACTTATTAAAACTGACAGAAACCCCCCTAAAGTAATAATCCAGCTATTTTCACCCAAACTGAAGTTTCTCTGGCTAGCAACTTGCCCATTAGTAAAAGTGCAACACTGAGGGCAATCGGTGCTGGGGCAGCACAGTACGGTGCTGTGAGTGTGTACCCTCAAATCCCACTCACCCTGGGACTGGTAGTGCACTCAGAAGAAGGAAACAAGAGCACTTTCTTCAGTTACATTGATGTTCAAGTCAATGGGCATTCCGTAGATTCTCTCCAGGTACACCAACATGCTGCAGCAACGGCCAGAGCTAATTCCCTTATGTTTTAGAGAAGTACCTTGCCCTGTGAACTTCGCAGGATGTTCAGACTGTGTCGACTCCACCATTGGGTTTATTTTAAAAGACAATACGATATTAAATCATTGCACTGGTGTTTGCATTAAACACTGCTTCCCTTGATTAATAAATTTGTGCCTGGTTTGCTATGAGATCTCAATATAAGTTATACAACGCTTCTCAGCCAAGCTTTTCTTTGCATGATGTGAAAATGACTTGTCGTTATAAAGAGTGAAAAAAAAAATAAAAATGAGGCTGTGTGTTTGAAAAGGAGCTGTGGAAAATACATCAATATTTGCAATTACAGTGGCAGCTGCTGCTCTGTGAGCAGTCACGGATGAAGGCTGCTTTCCCACAGATTCCATACCCCTTCTCCCCACTTTGACCCCACCTCTGCCACAATGATACTCCCACCTCTTCTTTCCTATGTGCCTCACACCTATATATTTCCCACCCCTCCATGTACCCTGGAGTCCTTGCTGCTGGCCACGTTCCCCAAACACCAGCTAAGCAAAAGGCATTGCTAGCATGGGGCACTGAAATACAGGCACTGCAGGGTTAGCCAGAATGGCTGATGCTTTCCAGTTTGGATCTGCCCTACCTGATCTGCACGTAACTTCAAGGAATTGGACATTATTGAGAGCTCATGACATCTACCAAATTAGGTTCAAGGTGACCAAGGGGTTCAAACGTATTAGAGCACAGAACCACAGACTGATGGGCAGAGGGTATAATCGCATGAGGCTATTGCCTTAGAAAAAGAAGCTTAAAAAAATCATCAAAGGACAAAAGTCACTAAGGCACTGCAGGGAAGGCTGACAAGGCTGAGCTAAGGAGGAGGAAAATGGAGTAACTCCCCAGAGGACTGAAAGATTTCAAAATCCTTGCTCTCCATTTCAAATTATCTCAGTAAACTGATAACTATCACAGCAACCGGCCAGCAACCTGAGGATTTAAATAAGCTTTTTACTACCAGTACATATAAACCCCAATGAATTCAAAACAGATAGTTTATTTAAAGATCACATTATATGTACTATAATCAATATCCAGATTACAGCAGGGCTGTTGCAAGGAAAAAGATATAACTGTAGACATGTAAAAACTCTTCAGTTTGGACAGAGACTGGGCAAGAGTAATCAGCACTTCTTAAAGTCTTAGAAATGTAGTGAAAGAGCTGGAGTGTGTGTAATTACCAGTGAGAGGCATTGTAGCAGAGCAGATAAAGTTAATTATACAGTACAGGAGCATTTTCAGTTGATGTGGTAGTAATCATAGTCAACAGAGAAATGCCCAACAGAAGAAACTGCATACAATAAAAGCAATCATGTGGTGAATGCGTACTGCACAAATTACCTAAAAAGCAAAGGTAGACACAGACACACAGCTGGAGCTGACAAAAATAAAGATTTGTGGATTTCTATGTGCAGCAGAACACCTTAAAAAGCAGCAGACCTTACCCCGTGGATGGTACCCCCCAAAACTGTCACATCAGCCTGGAGGAGGTATCAATATTTGTGCTCCATGCGGGGAAGCAAGGGCCAGATCCAGTGCCAGTCTGTGACAATAGTCGCACCGTTTGTCACTGGAAACACCAGTTATGTCCTAGGTGCTGCTGCTGTGTATGAAACAAATATGCCAGCGGGTTGGTCTAGAGTACCAATTTTCTGAAAGTAAATCTGTAATTAGGAGAAAAGATGCAGTAAATTTCACTTTGAAGTTCAGGCTCGCAGGCTTCCATTTTGTACAGACCATTCAACGTCTGCATCCACCAGTCTGCATTAAAAACAGGCGGGCTGGAATACAGGACCTAAAATAAAAGGTTCAAGCATAAATCGTTTGTGTGTGTGTATATTTACACATCTCTACAAATGCCATTTTGGTGTCTCTTGGTTTGATGATGGGACAGACACGGCACAGGATTTCACCTCGCCGTGCCGGCAGTGCTCTCCCACTCCTCATTACAGCCATTTCACCCAGGAGCTGTCTCTTCACATATGTTTTTGTGGCACCAAATACAGTGGGTTCCCACCTGTTCAAAACCAGCTTTCCCCCCAAAATTTCCTGAAGCAGTGGCATTAAATAAATGCAGCCTCAGGCAGCAGGGTGCCATCACCCTCCCCGGCACCCAGGGCTGCCGCAGGCACGGGGCGAAGGAAGAGGCTCCCCCTCCCATCTCTACCTGCCAGTTTGATTTCTCACGGCCGTTAGATATTAACAGATTTCAGGTCTCTAATTAACGATGCGGTTTTATCCTGTCTTCCCCGGGTAATAAACTCCCCCTGACATGGCTGTTTGTTGGAACACCCCTATTAACAGACTTTAATGCTGTAAAAGACTTAATTTGGGGACTATGTGAAATGTTGTCCTTCAAAGCATCCTGATGTGCTAGTGGGGAAGGATTTATTGATTTGAAAATAGGCAGATAAATAAATAAAAGACACTAATTGCTGTGAAACAGATACCTGGCTGATCAGATGCAATTAGCAATACGGAGAGGGTGACAAAACAACATCAGGGAGGTCAAGAGATGCAGAAATCCCACTCCAAGAGCATTTTCTAACTGTCCTTACACTTGTGCAGGGCTTGTCTAATGTCAGCCGGCCAGCAGAGCTGCACTGGCAGAGGGCTTGACCCTGTGCCTTTCACTCCTTGCTAATACAGACCGAAATTTCTGAGAGCCAGACTTGCAGAGATGAGAGCCATATCTATGCCAACAATAATTACTTACGAAAACTGATAACTTCTAGGAGCTTATTCAGAAGAAATCAATGCCTAACACCTGTAGGTTTATATAGTGCAGCTGTGAGTATCGCTGTCAACACTTCCACTACTGAAGGATGAAGAATGAAGCCAGACGTGACTCAAGTGCCATCTTTTCCAAAGTTAAGTTAAAACAGCCCTGCAAATGAAACAAATGCATCGGCCTTGAAGATGCCTGAGGATCACAGCAAGGTAAGAAACTGAAATTGGCATCACCGAGGTGAGCCTGCAGCTCGCAATGTGATGGTTGTGGACAAAGAGCTCTTTGTTGGAGCACAGACACGCCAACCAGCTCCCAGGACCCTTCACGCCTTTCACGATGGGAAATAAAGCCATTCAGCAACACTTGGATCCGATCCCGGGCCCTGCTGCGGATCCTGATCTGCTGGTAGAGGATGCTCAGCGTGCCAGGGTAGTCCCTGTCTCTGAAGCCCAGGAGAGCCAGGTAGTGGCACAGGACCTCCGTGGAGAGGAAAGCAGAGAGCTTCTGTGACCTGCTGCTGGCAAGTGCCACGTACCCTGAGGTGTTGTGAGCCTTTTCCCTTTGTGGGCCGGGAGAGAGGAGCCCCCGCACCTGGCAGGGCTGGATGAGCGGAGGGAGCAGTGACAGCCGGGGTCCCTGGCTCCATCCATGGCACTTGCAAGCAAAATGCTCGGATCCTGACACTGCCATAATGGGTGGCTCCCTGCAAGCAGCAAGTCAGCGTCCAGCCGGTCACAGAAGCCTGGACATCAGGCGGTGGCTGGGAAGGGGGACACTGCAGGTTTTGGGTGCTCTGTCCCAGCTGTGCCCCTGCAGAAGGCTGGCGGTCCCCAAAGCTTCTGGTCAGCATTGTCTATAGCGGGGCTTCACTTTGCACGCTGGGGTTAAAAAAACCCCCGGCAAACCAAACACCCAGAAGGTAGAGATGGAGCGCAGTTATTGCTCTAAAATACTGTCACCTTGTGGCAGCTCAGCCGCAGTCAGATACGCTGCACTCGATGTGCTTTGCTGGACATCAGGGTGGCCTGGGGATGGCTCTGAGGGCAAAGGGCTGGCCAGGACATGACAAGGAGCAACCTCACACAGGGACACAGAAAGCCACCTTGCTCTGGGTAGCATTTAGTAAGAGCTGTTACTGGGGAAGGAGGAGATCTGGAAATCTGTGTTTGTGCTTCCAGCTCCGTCTGTGGCCTCCCACGGCTGCAAAAATGGTAACCGGGGGGGAGGGTGGCATTACTTGGGGTGCCCATGATCACCTGTGACTGTCTGGAGTACTGATCATGCAAGATGTGTCCACCCAGGACCTGCAAGGAGCAAATGAACCTCTCTGTGTGCTTGAGCATCGCTGGGGGGAGCGCGGGGTCTGCACCATCCTCTGCAACGCCAGGGCAGAGGGAGTCCTCTGCCACAGGGAGGAAAAGTCAACTTGTCTGTTCCTTTCAGACACCAGAGCATTACGATACACTGTGATTTAATGGGCAGATGGCAGACCTCTGCTCCCTGTGAGAGGAGCGCAGCCATCAGCTCCGTGACAGGCAGCACTGGCCTGTCAATGGCAAATACCACCGTATTTTGCTATTTTTAAGCTTGACCGCACAGCTAAAGGGGCTGACAAACCTGTCCTCCTCCAAAATCACCATCGGGCAGAGGAGACCTCCTTGGACGCCCTGAATGCCACCAGAGCCACCCTTGGGGTTGGTGCGAGCAGGAAGGCGGACAGGATTAGTGCTTTACGAGTCCAGAGCCATAGGGAGGTGCTGAGGAGCTCCTGCCAGCTGCAGGAGGGGCTGGCTCCTACTTTCAGCTGGATAACCAGGGGGTATTATGCCTTTTAAACAACCTGCAGCACATCCATTCCGTCACTCTTCAAGCAAGAGCATCATTAGAGTTACTAGGAGCCACCACAGGGCTCCTCACAGCCCTGCCACATCTTGCAGGGAAGGAAACAATCATTTGAGGTCCATTTGAATGCTGTAAGGCCACATGAGAATTACGGTCACCACAAGGTCTCATTTCTTCATATAAATATTTGAGATATAAATATTCTCTCTGAATTTCCTTTCATGTTTAGCAGTGAATGTCACATGTATGTAGCCGGCTCCCTTGCTCCCAGTTATGGCTTAAATATACATAAATATGAAAATGTGGGCAAATATTTACAGACAATAAATGCTAGGGGGTTTTAATTAACTAGTGTTTCATATGCTTACAAAACCAAACACAACATTTTAGCAATAACTAAACCCAGGAAAATTAAAACGCAGCTCCCTTACTCTTCTCACACCTAGCAACTTATTTTGGGGCCAATTAAGAAGTGGCAAATCCAGGAATGGGAGAAGGAAAAACTTTTTCTCCCACAGTATATAATGAAACTGTGGCTTTTACTGCCACAATGAACTGCGGATGCCAAAAATGCAGTGATGTTGACAGGGCGTGGGTATTTCTACAGACAGTAAGAATGGCCAGAGCTATAAAAGTTACGAATGACAGGAATTTTGGAAGAGAGGACGTCCTCCAGCTGCGGTTGCAAACCAATCTTTATTAGGGATTAGGAAAAGACCTAAGGTGACAGTCAGGTTATCTGCTTACAAGGGAGCTGCATATAACTTTCCCCCTTCCACCCAGCACTGGAGAGACCAGCTGCAATAACTGGACATAGGAGCTGATTCAAAATTTTTTTTCTTTGTCAGTTTTTGTGAGCTAATCCCAGCTCAGCTGCTCACATGAGTAACGCTCACCCGTGTGTGCAGTGCCTAAGCATATGAAACATCAGCCTTACTTAGCAGAAAAAAAAGCCAACCATCCTTTCGTTCCTAAACAAGGCACGCTAAGAATAAACAGCATACCGCAGCTCTGGAGCACACTGCCCAAGAAATATAGCTGGGGACAAGATTCAAAAGAAAAAAATGCAAGAGGCCTAAAAGTGTCTGTCATAAAAAAAAGACCTAATTAATAGGTCTCTGAGCAAATGCAAAGGCCAACAGGCAAATAATATAAACACTGCTGCAAAAGATCTACGTGCAGTTCTCTGCAAAGCATCAAAGCAATTCCTTACTGCGCAATCAATACAAAAGTGATTGCAACTCAAAAAAAAGAAACAGAAGACAAAAAAAAAGGACTGCTCCTAAAGAAACAAAAGAGCTGCCCAACTTAAAACACAGATTCTCCTTTATTTCATTATGAAGCACTGGAACTACAAGCCAATGACTTAAATGAAGGAAAAAAACATCAGAATCAACATAACAAGTATTAGCATTTATCAAAAATGCAGCAGACAACACTTCCTTCTAGCAAGCTTCTAAATAATTCACACTGGATATAAAGAAACCAATCTTGGGAATACACTGTGCCAAAACAGCCAAGGGAACAGATTCTCCCATGACCTAGACAAAAAACGCAACCCCAAAATAGAGGCACTGGCAAGAAGCATTGTGTTTAAAACCCAATTCCAGCAAAAGCCATCATTTAAAACCAAAAACTGCCTGGAGGAGTTCAGCTGGGCAAGCAAGCGTGGTCCAGGCTGGGCTGGCTGGGATCCTGCATCCCACAGGACAGCCCTGGGCACCCAAAAATGCCCTTTGCTGGGAGCCAAGTGCCCTGTGCCTGTCCCACCGCCCAGCTTGGGCGTCCCCGCTCCCCCAGCACTGCTCGGGTAGGGGAACAACCCGACAGCCAGCACTGCAACAACCACAGCCGGCTGTGTTTTGCTCCAAAGGCACCAACTACATTTTTATCTTACTACAAATGACACACACACAAGGGAAAACAGGGGCTGACAGCTACAGTGTCTTATAGGATAAAAAGGGGCTTTGACTTAGGGTAGCACGCGGGGCTGAACCTTAACAACTCCCCACGCAGAAATCCACAAAGACACATACGCTGCTGCGCCCATACGCCCCATCTATAAAATTTGGCACAGCTAATTTGGAGGCAGCCCCCGGAGGGCAGGACCAGGGCTGATGGTGCGGGGTGATGCCTGTGGACCACCCGACCCCGTCGCTGCCCACCCACCTGCCTCAGCCCTCCACCACCAAGGGAGAGGGCACTGGCCAGGAACACGCTCCAGACCCTGGTACCAGCAGCGTGCGTTGCATGAGGTCAGAAAAGACGGAACCAAAGATATTTAATAAAGAGATGGAGAAAAGTTGAGAAAAGCTAAACGGTAAGTACATGGGAAAGCGGTCCAAGTGTCAGGGGCGACGCTCCCCAACCCAACCCGTATGAGATATAACCAAAACACGGGGGTTTAAAGCCCCTTTATTTGCCTTCTGAGCCACAGCCGTGCTTTCGGGTAACATATTCCACCTTTTTTTCTGCAACTACGAAGGCTACAAACCTACTTCTTCCCCCGCCCCCAGCAGAAGCTGAAATCCGTTTTAGGCCTCTCCCCCCGCCTTGTGTTCAAAGCCTCGAACACCCGAAAAGTCACTCTGACCCAGCGGAGCGGAGCAGCATACACCGGAGCCGAGGGGAAGCGGAGGACGGACAGGCCCCGGCCACACGGTGGAAGCAGCGGGGGGCCTGTGAGGAACCCCCCGGGCAGGGAGAACTGCGGCCGGGGGGGGGGGGGGGGGGGGCATGCAGCGCGCTGTGCAGCTGTCTCCCCTACGGCCTGCGCCGTGTGTGCCCAGCCCCTATAGCCCACACTATGCGCCTGCAGTGCCCACAGACCCGCACCCACTCAGCCCCTCAGAGCCCACCTGCCGCCCACCCGCCTAAACCCACGGCCGGTGCCCCCCCCCCCCCCCCCACCCCGCAAGCCTAGTCCCTGCGAGCCGCTACTGCGCATGCGCGCCCCCCTCACAGCGCACACCTCCTCTCCGTCCGTGCGTTCCCCCCCCCCCCGCGCAGACTCGCAGGCACGGCCCCGCGCATGCGCGCCCCCCCCCCCCAGCACCACCAGACCTCCGGCCCGGTAGGGGTCGCTGCGAGGCGGAAGCGCGCTGCCGTTTCCGCCCGTCGCGGCTGAGTCACTGGGCCGCGCCGCCGCCCGCCCGCCGCCGCCGCCGTCTCCCGGAGCCGAGTTGCCCCGTCCCGTCCCGCCGCCATGCCGCTGGAGAACCTGGAGGAGGAGGGTCTGCCCAAGAACCCCGACCTCCGCATCGCCCAGCTCCGCTTCCTCCTCAGCCTCCGGCCCCGCGCGCCGGACCCCGCCGCTCGCGACGAGCTGATGGCGGCCGTGCGGCTCCACAGTGAGTGCGGCCTGGTGCGGGGAGAGGGGCGTCTGTCCGTCTGCGGGGTGCGGGGGAGACTCGCCCTCCTCCCGTGGAGGTGGGGCGGCTCTGTCTGTCTGTCTGTCTGCCCAGAGCCGGCCTGACTGTCTCTGTTCATGTACCCCAGGGGCCGTTGTTGGGGGGGTGGGGGGTGTTTACACGTCTCCCAGCTGGAGGGTTTCAGTCTGTCCCTGGGGAACGAACAGTCCGGGAGCAACGGGGAGGGGGAGCGGGGGTTTGGACGTACCAGCGTGGTGCCTTGTCCCCAGCCCTGGCCGCTGTTAGCATCATGCGGGAGTGTTAAAAGGCCGGAGCGGAGCACTGGGGTCCACTGCGCTCGGGGTTGGATAAGTAGTAAGGAAAGCGCAAGTGGGAGAGGTGGGAAGAGAGCAGTGGTAGAAAAGAGTCGGCAAAAAGAAGCGTGACAGGCAAGGCCTGCTGAAACGCTGGCTCTGTCATGTCTGGTTTTAATAGGTACCTGATCATAGAAAGGATGTAGCCGGCACTGGCAATCAGTCGTGTTGTCCTTCAGTGCTCTGCTCTAGAAACATGCACACACTTGTTGCAGCAGTTAACAGCAGAAGCCTTCCTGCTTTTTGTTCAGATATGGCCCCGTATTATGAAGCGCTCTGCAAGTCTCTGGAGTGGCAGATAGACATGGATCTGTTGAACAAAATGAAGAAAGCTAACGAGGAAGAATTGAAACGTCTTGACAACGAATTAGAAGATGCGGAAAAGATATTGGGGGAGAGTGAAATCCGAGATGCAATGATGGCCAAAGCTGAGTACCTGTGCAGGATCGGGGACAAGGTTGGTTCATGGCAGAGGCTGTATGGACTCACGTTAAAAACACTGCATCTCGTAATCCTCTTAGCTAGGCAGGTTCTAGTGAGCGCTAGGTGACTTGCAGGGCATTTTCTCTATGCACAACTCAGACATAGATGGGAGATAGGGAAGGGTGTTACTGAAATATTTAAATTACCTAGAAAAAACCCAAGTAGCCCTTGAAAGAAAACATTTTTTTTCTTGAAAAGGGGAAGTTATTTTCCATTTGCAGATGTTATTTTTCACTTCCCTTGTGTCTTTAGACTTTTCTAAGCTATTTACATAGTGCAACTTAATTTCAAGTTACAGAGTAGATCTTCATAGTCCTTAGATTTAAAAGATATATGAGGAACAGCTCTTTTAACTTGATTTAAACTTTGATTCTTTAAGATTATTCAGAATGCATAATGTTAGAGTTCTGTGGGAAACGAAGAATGTCACGGCTATGAGCGGAACACAAGGCGTGTACTTACAACAGATGTTTTGTAAATATTCTAGGTACTTTTAACGTTCTTACAGTAGAAAATACTATCTTGTTAGGAGGGAGCTTTGACTGCCTTCCGCAAGACTTATGACAAAACTGTGGCACTGGGACATCGACTGGATATCGTGTTCTATCTTCTAAGGATTGGCTTGTTTTACATGGATAACGACCTCATCACACGGAACATTGAAAAGGCAAAAAGGTACTGCTTGGGTTGTTTGAGTGCACTAAAGCACTTTTGAGACAAACTGTAACAAAAGAAATGGAAGATAAATACCTTGCTGTCTAGAAATGACTAAGACTGGTTGTGAGACAGAACCATAGAGTGATGGGTGGGTGGGTGTTACCTCGTACTAGAGAGCTTCCTATTCCTGGATTTTTTTTATGAGGGGGAAGAGAAAAGAAAGATTAATGTTTTGTGTCAGCTATTTTCTAGCAGCTGACTTGATTTTAATTTGTAGCCCACCCCCCCCCACTCTCACTTTTCTGTCACTGTTAGAAGACAAATAACTTTGGGTGCGGTTAGATTGTACAATAAAGTGCAGTGCAGGATTGCTACCTGAATCCAGCTGCTGCCAGTACCACCTAGCTGGCTCTGTGGAGTACCAGCATGTCCTCTAGAAGCCAGAGCTCAGTGTCAGCACAGTGTGCTTTGGTGCAGCTGTCCTTCCCGTCTTTCCTCTGCTAGCTTCAGTGTCTCCGTGCTCCCAGCATTTTGAACTTCAGTGGTTCCTGTAGCAAGCTGCTGTTTCCAATCTCTTTGCTGGTGCTGTGAGACACCAAGGCAAAGGGGTCTTCCCAGTTATCGCGTTACTTGAGCAATGATCTTTTGTGTTGCCTTCTCAGCAGATTTTGTCTCGACCTGTGCTCCTGCTTATAGCCACATCAGTTTTGTGTTAATACGATTCTTGAAAAGTGGCACCTTTAGATTTTTTCTATGCTGCTAGTTGGACAACTTTGATTTTAGCAGCATAGGTAGCGGAAATATATTGCCACAGCCGAGGTTGACAGTACTATTTACCTGCACATCTCAAAAGACTGTTGTCACAACTTTAGAGGCTGTAAACTTTTCCTTTCAGTTGAAACTTGCACTGTGCAAAAGTGTCTGGCCTCTCCTGTCCCAAAGAAGCCACTTTCCTATCCCTGTCAGGTGTACAAAGCCTGGACTGTTTCAACAAGCTGTAACATAAAACAAGTTATTCTTTCTGTAATCACATGGTATCAGTTGATTTACTG
Organism: Astur gentilis; assembly: GCF_929443795.1. Classification (NCBI taxonomy): domain Eukaryota; kingdom Metazoa; phylum Chordata; class Aves; order Accipitriformes; family Accipitridae; genus Astur; species Astur gentilis. The sequence continues at coordinate 16,850,874 of NC_064902.1, read as the reverse complement.
TACTTGTTTCATATAACTTAATACATTTACATAAGTAAATATTTCTTTTTGTTCTATTTAAGTCTAATAGAAGAAGGAGGAGACTGGGACAGGAGAAACCGTCTCAAAGTGTACCAGGGCCTTTACTGTGTAGCTATTCGAGATTTCAAACAAGCAGCAGAGCTCTTCCTTGATACAGTTTCAACATTTACATCCTATGAACTTATGGATTACAAAACATTTGTAACATACACCGTCTATGTCAGCATGATTGCATTAGACAGGCCTGACCTTAGGGAAAAGGTAAGGAAAGCAGATGTAAACACTGGTTCAAACAGACACGGTCTTTCTTTAACCTGTTTATCTCCAGGCTGAGAGTGATGGTATTTAAACGTGTTTGTTTGTTTTCAGGTTATTAAAGGAGCAGAGATTCTGGAAGTGTTACACAGTTTGCCAGCTGTACGACAGTATCTCTTTTCTCTTTACGAATGCCGTTATGCAGCCTTTTTCCAGTCATTAGGTAAGGCTGTGGTTTTTTCCTACAACACTATTTCAGGTGCTTCAGTTATTTGTTTCAGATCACCCACAACTTTTGTGGAGTAGCTACAGTCTAGAACTAGAGCTATTTTATGCCGGAAAAAAAAAAAAAAAGGTGGTTGTTTTTTTTTAAGAGTGACCTAAAATTTGCTGCTCTTTGATTTTTCAAACCAACCAACCAACCTTTGCATACAGTAAGCTTTTTGAAACATCCCTTCTGATTAAGTGGAAAAGCATTTTGAAAGTGGCTATGGAGCACTGTCTTAGCTGAAGAGCTGGGTCGGATGGGAGAGCTTTCATCTCTGAAAGTTATAGGACTTGTAGTCTAAAGGCCCTGAAATCTCAACCTGTGAAAGAAATTACACAGAATGTTCTCATTATTATTATCATTGGCGTTCTGCTCTGGTTTCTATGTAAAAGGGTGACACTGAAGAAAAGCTTTTCAAAAAACTCATTCTTGCCAGTTCTCAGACTGCTTGTTTTCCTTCTGTGAGATTTAGAATACAAGAAAATAAGATACTTAGAAAAAGAAAAAAAAAAACCAAAACCCCTTCATTTTGTGGAGGACTAGGCCTGATGAGTTTAAAAGCTAAGGGCAACATTCTTCTATTGATAGCCTTATCACTAGCTGAGAACTAAAACTGTCAGGAGAAAAAGTCACTTCAGTGCCTGGAAAACCTTGTAATTAATTTAAGAGCTAGTACCAGAAAGTTAATCTTGCTTCCATACCCAGCTTTGGGTCACAGTGTTTCTTCAAATAGTTACATTCCAAGTACTGCTTGTTTCCCAGCACCACGCTGCTCCTGTGTGACAAGCAGATTCTGGCACTTGCCTTCAGTGCGGTGGTCCTCACGCAGCAGAAGGGAGACTTAGCTCACACCCTGAAAGGATTCTCTGCTGACAAACAGGGTCTCATTCGCTTTGCAACAATATTGTTTGTGTGTTATTACTGCTTCTAGAAGTGATATGGATTACACAAATGTACTTCTCTATAGTGTAGAATACCTTTCATATCCTGAAGTATGCAAGCATACAGTATAGTTACATTCACACTGATTACTTATTAACTGGTGTTATGTATTTTATTTGCATAACTGATATTTCACATTTTTTAGAGATTACTGACACATTTTCTTTCTTCTTTTTTTTTTTCTCCTTTTCAGCTATTGTAGAGCAAGAGATGAAAAAAGATTGGCTGTTTGCACCTCACTATCGATACTATGTACGGGAAATGAGAATTCATGCATACAGCCAGCTCCTAGAGTCTTACCGGTCATTGACGTTAGGATACATGGCAGAAGCATTTGGAGTCAGTGTAGAATTCATAGATCAGTAAGTTATTTGGCTTTTTAAGTTCATAAAGATCTCACTTTACACCTTTTAATTATTTATAATGATCCCATTATGAATAAAAATCTTTATTCTACTTTGATTCTAAACATGCAAAGTTATGTTGCTATGGAAGAGCTTGGCTAAATGTAAGCAAATCATATGTTTCAGCAAAGAAAAGAACTTGATTGCAATCTGTCATGACAACTTTTCCAGAATTTCTTTCACTCTAAATGCTGTATGAGAAACTAGTCTTTTATTAATAACTTTGTTCTTTATGCTGCTAGATCTATTGACCTCCATCTGCTATGAAACTTAAGATTTTAGAGGATGACTTAGTTCACAACTATGTGAAAACTTAACGGTTACAACTTCAGGGATCTGCACATTTTATGTGCCCTACAAGTCTCCTTATGTAGTTTTATTTGCATTCTGGTATGTGGACAGGATCTGATATTTTTCACTTAAATCAAACATACCCTGCAGTCTCAGTTTGCAATTCTTTTCTAGTGTAAAACCAACAGATTTAGATCATGATGAAAACTAACTAATGTGAAGTAAGAAATTGACTTCTACTCTATGTACCTGAAACATGTACATGAAACACTGTTTCAAATGCCTTCACATGAGTCATTCTTCTTTCATAGAGAAGTTTCAGATTTCCTAACATAAAAAAGCGTTACAGAAATATGCAGAATACAGAAAATATGCTTGAAATATTCAGACATGAATTAATAGGTGTTTCAAGAGAAACCAAATACCATTCAATTCAAAGGTAAATGTTTTAAAGTCATACTAGTTCTTATGCTTCCCAGTAATTTACTACTAGTTGTAACTTGTCTTACTGTTGATCACAGGAATATTTTCTTCTACCATCAGTCATGTGCTATAGATCAATGCTGGTTTAAGCAAAATAATAATAAAGCATATTTAGAGCTACTAGAGAGTAGGGAACTATTAAGAGACTTTTCTAATGAATCGACTGACATCGAGATATTTACCTCAGGATAAATTCTGAATATGCACACTACATGACTGTTACCTTTGAATTTGAAGAGTAGTTGATGCTAAGCTAAGTGATAAATTTCACTAATTCAAGTATGACACTTTGGCCTGAGAAGAAAGTACTAAGACATTTTGCATTCAGATCACTAGAATAATTATTCTTGTGTGTAATATCTTATGCATCCTCATCTTATTAAAGCTTGGATACCTTAGGAAAATATATAGGCTGTTGCTTCAGAAACACTGTGGTGATACTGCTGTTTTGTAATGGTAGGTTCAGTGCTGTTAGGTCTACAAGTCCTTGGTGAAACATGATTTAACCAACTTGTGTTTTTTTTCTTTACTTAGGGAGCTTTCAAGATTTATTGCAGCTGGGCGATTACACTGCAAAATAGACAAAGTAAATGAGATTGTAGAAACTAACAGGTATGCCAACAATTCCTAGAAATCATTTTTGACAGCTCAGTTGAATTCTATACATTTTGATGACACTTATTACAGAAATGTAAGTGTCTTGGTATAAAACGTGTTCTTACTTAACTTTTTTTTTCCTCACTATTCCTAGGCCTGATAGCAAGAATTGGCAGTACCAAGAAACCATCAAGAAAGGAGATTTGCTGCTAAACAGAGTTCAGAAACTTTCCAGAGTAATTAATATGTAATTTTTTAATGCAAGGGAATGCAAAATTTAGATGTTCAAAACATTTTAGAAGTAACCTATAAATATATTGTATAACTTGGTATACTGTAGGTAAAAAAATTACTGGTGAGAGAGGTAGTGCTTTTACTTTCCACTTCATTATGTAAACAATGTCTGTTTTGGTGTATGGATCCTAGTTCATTTATTAAATATATGATACAGTTGGTCATCTCTTGTAATATACTTTGTTCCTTTACTTGACCGTATATACAGCTTTCAATATTTAATAGCAAAGCAGGGTCAAGATCCGTGAACAGAGAGAACTAATGGTGACTCTATGCTTGCTCTTTTAAGACTTCTGTATTTGAATCAAAAGCAGAAAGAATCAGTTACATAATAGTGAAGTAGCCAAAAATTTTAGCTGAGGTGGTGCACTGTCCAGACAGGACGAACTCTTGTTACGAGAGGATTACAGCTTAAGGGAGAAGGAATAGGGATGAAAATGACTGTGGTGAAGCAACAATATAACCACGAAAACTGTAAGGACTATAACTTTGGGTACATCTTTAACTGAAGTAGCCTCTCCCTTAAAATGTCATTTTTGCTAGCTGTTAAAAAGAAAGTCAGCACATAAGCAAAGCATTAACAGTTGTAATTACTTCCTCTGTTAGATTTGCAGATGTCAAAATTATGATAGGAACAGTGGAAGATACTGTTGTAGTTTGACACAACTGATCAAATACCATAGGGGGTTATGATTTCTTTCTTCACAGCTGCTGAGGAATAAATGTTTCAAGCAGGCTGCTGCCATCCTGATGACACGTGGTTTCTGGCCGTAACAGAGCCTACAGCGGCAGCTGTTTAGCCTGCTGGCTGGGCTTGGCTTGTGGTTTCTTTTTTCCACCCAAAGAAATCTGTGACTTAGTTCTGTTAGCTGTTCGATGCCGTTGCACTTAGCAGCAGAATCCATTTACTGTCTGTGTTCATCGCGACTTTTATCCTTGAAGTAACACCAACAGGTAGATACACCCACAGACTGATCCTGATGTTTGGAAGCTACTGTGCAACAGCTAGGACAGCATGGAATTTTACATGCCCACTCCTCTTACTGCGAGATCATAGAAGAGCGCCTGTCTTTGAATCACTGCCACCTGCTCAAGGTTAGACTCCTCAGCTGCATTAATAGGGTCCACTAATATTCTCTGCTGCACTGTTCTGAAATCCAAAATACGACCTAGTGATTTTTGGTTTTCTTTCTCTACTTACTAGAAGCTAGTATAAGAAGGTATTTTTGTTTTGTTTTATTTCCAAGTAGCAGCTATTTAGCTGGAGTGTAAAGATTTAAATTTCAGACACTACTGATGAGAAGAAATTCTGATCTTCACTTTCTTTAGAATAGTCAGAGTAATAAAGGAGAATCCTAGTTTGTTTACCATGTGGTCAGCTATTTGATTCTGTATTTTGTGTGTGAACACACATATCACTTCTTACAGAGTTTTAATTAATTTAGGCCAATATTCAGACTTCTCAGATTATTGCAGCACTGTCTGTTTTTCTAGATCTGTTCCATATCAGATAAAGTAGAGCTAGGTAGGAGTTCTGGCTGCCTTTTGGTAACAACTTTTCCACCTTCCAGACATGCAAATGTTAAGCTTGTCAGAAAACCGTACATACTACAGAGGGTATGGGCTGTAGGCTTCACTGAATTGAGAGATTTCATGTCTGGTGCAGGGATGGATTTTCCTTTCCAGTATCTTGTACTTGAACTGGCCTTTATTAACTAACTGTATGAATGCTTTGCAAAATAAATCTCAGGATTTCCATGCAGCTTCTGTATTACAACATAGACTTTTAGCTGTAAGCTGAAGGGAAAAGAAACTTACTCAAGAAAACTAGGCTAACATAGGCTTCATTCACTCAAGAGAAATCTTGCTGCTCTTTTAGTGTAGGTAAAAGCAACAGGGGGAAAAAAAAAGGAGAAATGGCTACTTTGTAAGGAAAATAAAAGTATTACTAAAGATTCTTAGTGTGCTGTAAAATATTTGCAGAACTTTCACTTCTTTTTACTTTATACTAACCATCACTATCCCCCTGTGGGAGCCAAGTGTTTCAGGATCTGATGTTCTCTGCTGAGGTAGATGAAAAATCAGAATGTTCAAAACACAAGTACACATACCCTACCAGAGCAAAGTGAGAATTCAGTTTTGGTGTGCCTCCAAGAAATTAATTTTATTGAGAATCTTTGTCAAGATGTCAGCATTATCTAGAAAAATGCTAACTGTACAAGAGACAATTTTTAAAGACCTCCTTTAAAGATCCCAACTTGCCTTGTTCATTTTCTGACCTCAGCCTATGTCCTGTGAAGGAGGATCCGGGAGGAACCTGCAGAACTTCTTGACAAAGCTTTTTGGGCCAAGGCCTGGCAAGAAAGTCACAGCAATTTTACCTGAACAGGTTTAAGGCTTTCAGCAGCAGTTCAGCCTCACAGCTGTGCCAAATAGTGGGATAAATTCTGGACAGTTGTAGTGAGAAGCAACGCCTCCTGAAGTCCATAGCTGGATGCAGAGAGCATAGTCAGAGCAGCATTTACATTGCTCACCTGAAAAAAGCAATCATGTGGTATGTAGTCTTTTTCTAAAGAGGGGTCCAGGGTGGTCAAGCCTTGTGCTGATCAAGGACATAATTTTTTCTGTTCTATCATTTTTGACTGCCTACTTCAATTTCCATGTCAAATCAGAAGCAGTAGGATTTCTGCTTCTTTTAAACCCTGAAGGAACTTCACGTTACCTTTCATTGTCCTGTGGTCCTGTTAGTTTTACATTTGGTTTATTTCATCTCGTGATTTCCATTTAATTAACTCTAATATTGTGAGTGGTGCTCCAGACACAGCCATTCATGCCTCAGTCTTGACACTCTTCCACAGATTTATAGTCCACATGCCAAAGTTGTACATTCTCTCTCGTAATTTAAGCTTGTGCAGTTCCTTCAACTAATGCCATTCTCCAATTTCGCTTTGGAAGGCTGACTTCATACGAGCCACAAGATAGCCAGAATCAGATGCAGATTTCAAGGTGCAGCCACACCACAGAAACGCTTTCCACCTTGCTCTGCAATACGTTCACTGCCATTAAGCTGTGGGAACGCAGGAGGGAAGGACAGGAGATGGGGTGCTGTAGGGTTTGTTAGTAAAGCTCTGCTACGAAGTAGTTGAAATCTAGTCTGTGTGCAAACATTCCTTGGGTGTCTCTGCTGACCTGCCAACAGCTCCATTTCTTCTCTCACTGAACATTGGGCTCTAGAGTTTAAGGTCTAGCCTTGCAGACAAGAGACAAGGCACTCGCTTTTGGAAAAAGTCACCTGTTGTGGACAGGAAGGGATGCAGTTGAAGGGAGCTCAACTGCAAAATGGAGGACAAAGAAAACTTCCAGCACTGTCGGAGCGCACCTAAACTGAGCAGCAACGCACTGTCCCTGCTGATGCTGAAGAAAGCTTTCCTAACAATTTGGCTACAGATGTCAACTCCAGCCATTTCTCATATGCTTGGACAAAGCTTTTTGACTGCATTTCTCAGGCCAGTTTTTGTCCTTTGCAATAAAGTTTGAATCCAGGTTAGTTTGAACAACTTCAGAAAAGATTTCTTGAGATTCCCCTGAAAGTTGGTGGGCCAGAAAAAACATAACAAGCATATGCCGCTTTTCCGCGACAAAGATCCCATGCTGCTTGTTAGGAACAAATCCAGCAGCTAACACAGTTCTGAGCCAAAGCACTGAGAAAAGCATTCAGTCAAATTAAGAGTCCCATGGTGGATCCTACAAGCCACGTGTGTTTGATTATTTGTTGCAGCAGAACGTGATAATAATGAACCAACAGGAATTTGCATTTAAATAAAGCCAGTTGCAAGGCCTTATATCTGTTGTTTCAGTAGTTGGCGTAAGTAACAGCGGCAACGCAGGCCTTCAGCCTACAAAGGCAACGGGGGCCAGGGCTGTTCGCTGTCGACCGGGCTGTACACAGCGAGGGCAGGGGGCCAGCTTCGCACCCCTGCCTCCAGCGCTGCACATGCTGCGGGTGCAGGACCAGGATTTAGGAGTTTTTCTACCAAACACAGATTGTAGCCTTCGAGCCCAACACGTCTCCACCAGGAGAAGGCTGACACGTTCGGGTCCAAAGGATACATCACCAACTTCCACTTTAAATGCAAAGGGCATCAATGATAAGCGCATGTGCACAAAACCATGCACACAGAGCCTCTGACATTTGGATTTGCATTGCACGCGCTATCAGGCTCAAACTCCTACATCACCAAGCAACTCTTCCTGGATATAAAAACCAGAGTATTTTCCTATGAGACAATCAGTGACAGGATAGAAACTGCTTTCTACCCACTTCGGGGAAGTCTGTTTACAGGGCTCTACTCCAGCCCCTGTTCAGAAGGCACTTCTCATGGCAAACCCCTTTAGTGAACTGATCAGTCACTGGGAGAAGCGATAATTCCCCGAGCAGCTCTGCGCTCTGCCCAAGGTCAGGGCTCCCCAGCACTGCACCCCAGGGTGCTGGTAGCGGTGCCCAGCACAGCAGAGGAAGGGGACAGGGAGGACCCTCCAAACGTGCAGAGCTCCAGGTTACATGGGATAAATGCACCTTTTTTCCTTTTTCTTCAGCTTACCAGTTTTAGAGGATACAGGACTCTCTTTGAAATGCAGTTAAATGCAGAGTTAATCCTTCGATTCCGAAGCAGACGCAGACAGCCGAGTCACGAACGTGCCTGAATGCGATGACAAGCAGAGAGCTCTGCTCCGCTCCGCGAGCTCCTGTCTCCTGCACGCCCCGTGCTGCCGTCACTTGTACAGCACAACCAACTTCAGTGCCAACAGCTTATATAGGATGGTGCAGACATTAGAAATTCATACTGGAAAAGAAAGGTATTTGCAGGAAGGCGAGACAAAAAAGAAATAAAAATCTTCAACCAACACAAAAGGTAAAAGTAGAAATAGAAGTACTACTCATTATAAAAAGACAAAGCAAAACCTGCTTGTCGCCTGAACCCCATTTATATCTTGTAGCATTTATTCCGAATACCAAGGAAAACTTTGTTCTGTCATAAGAGGGAAAAAAAAAACCCCAACCCCAAAAACCAACAGAACAGAGGAATGGGGAGAGAGAGAAAATAAAGGAAGCACTGCCATGGAGGTAACTATGAATTCCCACTGCACTAACAGGGATTTTACAAACCACTCCTCAGCACATGCTAGTCCCGAGTCACATGCAGAGAAAAACATTGCAGGAGTATTTAACCCATTGAATTGACACACTGGATCACTGGATCTTTAAACTGTGAAAACAAAGATGATACTTTTTTGGAAGTAAAAAAAAAAAAAAAAAAAAAAAAAAAAAAAGAAATACAGCCATTCAACATACCGCATTTGGGTTGTAAAAGCTGCTGCTCATTATTCTATTTAGTAAACAATATAAAGCATGAACTTTAAGTAACAAAACATCCTTTGCATGGGAAAAACACTAAGGACTTGATACAGGTACCTCTCAAAAACAGGTACCAGAAACCCTGTAGGATGTAAAGATGCGATCCTACCAGGCTGGCTCTGTAGCCGCTCTCGCGATGCTGACGTACAGTGACAGAATTTGACTACATCCAATTCTCCGAAATTAGTTCACATAGGCACCGATACAGATAACGTTTTCCTTTAATGGTGAATGATTTTATAATGAAGCAGAAACATATAATGTATTCCATGCAACCAACCTCATTTATTGAAAAGTCCTAATTTTATTGCCTTGTTTAGTAACATGTTTGTTCAACAAACTAATCTTTTTCAGGAAGCAAAGCACAACTTTTTCTTATAAATAGTATAAATTATTTTATTTACAGAAACTTGTTACAAAACAAATAGACTATATATTTATTTTTCTTTTAAATATCCAAAGTAATTTTTCTATCCCATGACATTTGTTCATGTACTATACAGCAGCCAACACAGAGTTCAGCTGATCAGATGCTCTTGATTATGTATACAAATTATCAAACTATTCACACATTTTACACAGGAGATTGCTTTTAGAACCAGGCTCAACACCGAGCAAGATGCTTTCAAGGCCTACATTCACATTGACATTATGTAGTGCTCATTTTAAAATTATCTTTAAAACGTAAAATATCTTGCACAAAAGGTAAAAATGATTATTTTCTGCGGAACAGTGAAACATTTAAGAATCTTTCTAAGCCCAATTCCCTCCTCCAGGACAGAATGAGTGAAAGACAAGAGAGAGATTCCTTGGCAAGAGAACTCTTACAGGAAGACAACTGCCTTAGAAATGTCATTTGGAGATCACATCTTTTTTTTAAATGGTTTTAAGAGGTACTTACTTGTTTTTTGTTTTGTTTTCCTGGAATATCAACTGTTTTGAACATTTCTATATTATTTCATTTATGAATACCACCCCCCTCCCTGCCTCCCTTCTCAAAATGAGACAGTTAAATAAACTGCTGGTTAAAACCATATTTCAAACCCTTGGCATTATATTAAATATGAGTTATCAATGGGATTGTTCCAACACAAGGTATTCTAATTAAAAGATTTCACAAAAGTTACCAGCATAATTCGCTTTCTTTTGTCAACCCATCTCATTAATTTCAGAAAAAATACCTATATATGTATGTGTATATATATATACACGCACACATACATATATATACACACACATATATTATATATATAGGTGGAAAAAGCAAGCTCCAAAATTTCAACTGAACATTCAAGTCTTTTAAGGAGAAGCTGTCTAAACAGTCCAAGCTTAAAACTAGTTATATCAGGCACTTTCAGTTTTTCCGTTAGTTTTAAACCACATGAGACCCACACAAATGCGCACGCACACACACGCACACAAACACTAAAAAAAGAGAAGCAGTGTGTCACTTAACTAAATGTAGTCTTCTGGGAATCAGGCAACTGATAAGCAATGCCGTATCGACCATTTCGGCTCCAGTCCTGCGCTCGGGTTCCTGCGGCAGAACCCGACCGCAGGACCTGGGCAATAGTTTGCATGTATCCACTCCCAAGACATGAAAAGGGACACAGCTTTTTCACAAAACGGAGGCATCCCTTAAGTTGCGAAGTAGGCATGTTAACTATTGGCTTGGCAGTGAACCACTTCAAATTATAAAAAGGTATTTGCTTTTTTTTTTTTTAATTAATTAATAAATAAATACTAGATGATCTCAATTGTACCAAAACTGGATATAAGAAAAAAAGACCTGTGCAAAAATACATATTTAAATATGTACAATCAATTAACAAAATATGTCTTCTGAAATAGGGATACTTCAATATTTATAATAGAACAAGAAATTCCAAAATAAAGATACAAAAGTATGTTTTTTTTTCTTGTATAATTCTTTGTTCATCATTGCAGCAATTTTTTAGGTTAAGAAAACTGCAGGAGTCATAACGAGAAGTTGGAAAGACTATAAAAACTGTATCTCTTAAATTAATACCAAAATCTGTCTAGAAACAACCCAGCCACTGCAAATTCAATTTTGCAAGGAAAATTAATTTTAAGCTTCCTTAATTATTTACAGTAAGAACTATGTGACAATAAAAGCTTCAGGTCAGGAACAATGTTCTGCTTATAACCAAGGTCTAAAACATAATATTGAAGCAGGTCTATGCTCAAGGGCAGACAGAATTTACGGTGTTCTAACTCTTTACTCCCAGTGGCTTAAACCCACACGACGCAGGTGACTGCAGACGCTGACTCTGTACGAGCAGCGATCAGGAATTCACTTTTTTAACACGTCCGCATGCTATCGAAGGAGCACGAATTTGCCCTCATGCTTTCAGATCAACAGAACCTTAAAAAAACAGAGGAGAGTTCAATCACAGACTTGCTATTGCTCAATCTTGCCAAATTTTTGTTTCCTTTTCCTTTACCTTTGTGTCTATCAAGAGTCAAATTGCACTTGTGACTGACGCTATCCTGAAGTGGAAGCTCTGCCCCAGGGACTTCATCAGAGCGTGGATTTCACTCCAAATGTGCAGGATTTAGTACGCTTTGATTTCTCTTTGTGGCATGTCACTTTGGTTCCTTTTACGTTAAACCAATTGCAGTTCTAACAATCCTTTCAACAAGGGCATCTTATTAAATTCGAATCCTTTTGTTCCTGAAAAGTTGTCTATTTTTTTTTTTAAAGTTTGCATAAGAAGTGTCTCTAGTACGTTGCTTTCTCAATGTGATCTTTTGTATCAATTCAAAGTGTCTGCATAGAGGCTTCTTGTTGTTTTGCTGTGTAACAATGATTTCATAGCAAGTTCAGGTTAAACTGAAAGCATCGTTAGGTAAACAACTAAGCAACTGCTACTCAGAGTGGCTTTGGATTCCCTGATGTACTACTTGCCACCAGAACTGGGGAGAAGGCTGGGCTACGCGAACAATTGGACAGGCTCAGATTGTCTCTTCTCAGCAATAGCTGGTGCCCCTTTAAGGCAGAAAAAAATATCTTCTTGGTTAGGAATTTGTTTTCCTTTGCTTTGCCCCCTTAATAAAAGTTTAGTCAGTTTTGAGACTTTACCTGATGTTTAAACACTTAACAAAAACATCCAGACGAATCAAATCATAATACAATAAGCCCTTTAGCGGAATTCACTTTCGAGGTGTTTTGAAGCAAGACAAAATATTTCATAAAAATTGACTGGACTATATAAAACTGTGTAAAGCCCCCTTTATTCATAAAGCCTGGGTAGGCGTGGGATGACTGTGATGCACGTATCTGCGCCTTACGGTGAACTCTGCTGTCAAATTGGCATTTATTCCAGAATTTTGAAAAAAAATCTGAGTGGTTGAAAGCATAACATGTTAACGATTTAGTTCTACAAACAAGGCATAAAGAAACTGACTTTTATGTTTTTTAGAAAATATTTAAATACTTTAAATACTTATTTTTAAAAGGGCTATTTTTACCCGCTGGAAGGTAAATCCAGCCTAATTTAACCAATACAGTTGTTATTTTTTTTTAAATAACAAAGGCCTATGGTATACAGTATAGGTCAATAAATACGTTCTTTGGGCATATAGTTTTAGAGGTTATTTGCCTTTGTCTGTTTGATGGTTTGGGATTTTTTAAAAAACAAAATTATCTTACTTTCTTCTGCAGTCAAATCTTATTCAAAAGAATAGAAAACAGGTTTTGTATCATGCAAGTATGACATTTTTATACTTGTTTTCGGATGGCCTCAAACAAGTTTTTCTGGTATTTGTTGGGGTTTTTTTGTTGGTTTGGTTTGTTGGGTTTTTTTAAACTCCTGATAGCTTCTTATCCCAAATTACTTGCAAAAGGCTGGGCAAAACACAGACTATTTTTTGAATTGTGCTATTGTTATATTCCATTAAAGGAACATTGCTATAAAAACACTAAAGCCATATTCCCTTCTTGAGGGCTTCTTTCCATTGTGCCTCACACATTCTTCCCCCTTGTCACGGGGTCCTCGCCATTGAGGGTGTCTGTCTGGTTAGCTATCACCTACAAAAGACACCATCAGTATAAAAAATAAGTCCACAGTAACGTTTATTTCCCCCCAGAAAACATTCGTTTGCCCAGCCAATCTATGTCAAATAGTGGCAAGATGATGTACTCCTGTAAGTAAAATCTCACAGATTTGTAGCAAACAGTCCAGACCACCGTTAACACTGATAAGAGCAATTATGTGGCTGAACTTCATCCAGTGTCCATTTCTAGAATATTCGCTGCTACAGACATGGCTTCAGGGAAATTCCTTGTTTAAGTGACAGTCCAGTAGATTTCCACACCTGAGGACCATGGGAAGTTGGGAAAACTCAAGGCATCTTGGAGTCCAGAAATCCAAATGGAGGTTTTGCTTGTAGTGAAAATTGTCCAGTTCGTTTCTCACCACGGTGCATTCAGCTATCAGGGACGTGCCTTTGGCTTTTGAGCAAGCAAAAGAAAGAGAAGGATGAGTGAGCCAGGCTGTTATAGCAGATGCCCTTAGACGTTTTTTGGATAATGAGATATTTTGGGGAGAATCAGCAGGCACAATGTGACACCACTAACATGCGGTTGCCTTCTCTGAGACTTGACAATTCTCAAGCTAAAGCTCTTTAAAGTTACAATCGTTTCAGACACGATTTCCTTCCTTAATTCACTCAAGTTACATTTCTCCTTTATTTATATTGCATAGTTGAAATAGTAGCTATGAGAAAAGTCCAAATGAATTCAGCCATCTGAAGGCGCTTTTTTTGTTACAGTAAACAAAACGTTATGGTGAAAATCTTCCTCTATGGCTGAAACTGAAGATTAAGAAACCATTCTGAAAAACCTCTTACTGACCTCCTAACTCTCCAGGTACACAGATTTCAGGTTATTAGCACCAGACGCAACAAAAAGTTTCTTTGGTTTTCAGTCTTGAAAAATCTAGTTCTAAAGCTACTCTCTAAAATTCCATCTTCTACACTCTCCTCCAGCTGTATCAAATTATTTTTACCCCTCCAAATGATCCTTCAAGTCAATTTGAACAGTATTATTAAGAAGTCTGAGCTACCAGTTTCTAAATTATCTCTTATTCCAACTTAACAAGAACTTTCTCTTCCAATACACTACTTTTCCACTGCAATTTGTTTAAAAAAATCAAAACCCCAAACTCATTTTTAAAATGGGATCTTACATATTCATGAGATCTGCTTCCTTTATAGTAAGTCTGTTTGCTTTACCGACTCAAAAGGTTTCTATCTTATTTATAACATTTAATCTCATTATTACTACGAACTTAGCCAATGACACCTTGGGATAATAAGCTTATTTTATCACAGTATCACAGTTCTGTTATCAGCATCATTATGTTCCACTTTGTAGAATGTTTATTACTGACACAGAAACAAGAAGTCAGGCTGAGACATGCAGCTCAGTTTCCTGGATGGCTGGCAAGATTTACTTTTAAAAATATTTTTTTTTAAAGTGTGAGGACTGAATTTCATCTGAGAGCAATTCACAGGCAACATCTAAGGAACTTGGAATGTCATATTTAAGGTTACTTTAAAAAAAAAAAAGCTACACGTTATGAGAGAGTTTATAAAAATCTTGTGTAAATGTACTATTAAAACACTGAATAGTGGACAAATAAGAGAATTATCTTTTACTTGAATAAGATCTGGAGTTGGCTAGCTAATGATTAAGAGAACACATGTAATACAAGCATGTGAAGAGGCATGTTCATATTGGCTTAGTTGGAGACAAAATTTCATACCTGATGAAAAAGAGAATTGTTCATCAGTCCTTGCGTCCCTGGGATTGCACCAGTGTGTTTTGCATGAACATTGTTCACCGATGTCAATTTGGCAACTTTGTTTGATTTGCTGCTGCTGCTGCTGCTGCTGTTTATGCTGCTTGAACCAGGTGAGCACTTTCTTTTCTTTCCTATTAATTTGTCAAGGGAAGTATGCGAATGTGAAAAACTGCTGTGTGAATTTACAGTCAGCTCGCTGGACTGATGAACAAACGGCCCCAAGGAGAGTGTGGAGTCGCTGCTGTTCATCATCACACTCATTCTCTTTATCGATTCTGCAGGGCTTCCAGTCGGAGGACCCCTCCCTGATTGGTCATGTTTGAGGCTAACAGAGTTAGCTTTGCTAGTCATACAGTTGAGGCCAACGCTGTGGGACGAAGCTGTCACCGATGGATGATAGGAGGTCCCAGAGTTTCCAGAGTTAACCACACAGTTTTTTCTGAAGGACTCTGTGGAATGAGAAGGTGCTAGCAGTGCGGAACTGTTTTTACGCTTCTTTCCTGAGCCGCTGCTGCTACTGACGCTGCCGGTACTGTTACAGGTGCCACTGCCAGCAGAAGATTCCTTAGGTTTAAAAGATTTGCTGGATTTCATTTTTTGAGGTTTGCTGGGCATAGGTGAAGGTACAGAGGAAAGCACTGTAGGTGTTGAAGGGGATGAAGACACTTGTCTTGATTGCATACTGCAGACAGGATCCACTGCACCCAAAGTAGCAGGATTGGCATTTAGTGTCGTTCCATGTGATGGTACCGATTTATTATTCAGAGACACACAGGAAGGAGATACCAATGCTGGCGATGACATAACCGTGGTGGGTAAGAGGAAACCTGCTGCACTGACACCGAACTGTGAAGCAGGCGTCGAGTTTGTCCGATGTGGTGCACGAATTGATGCTGTGTTACTAGATGCTGGAGGAATTTTCCTGCAGGTGAACAGAAAAACAAATAAAAACCTACGTACCTACCATTCTTCAGAATAATATCCAGCCTAATAATGCTACATTGAAGTGATTGTATCTCGAGGTTGATTAATGCCACTAAATATTTTATTAAATTGTTAGTTGTTGCAAAACCCGTAAATCACAGACTATCAACTTGTGATCCAATTAACCTGAACACACAACTACTGTTCTTTAACTAGAACCACAGGCTTCATGTATTTCTACAAATACCAAGAAGAATAAGAACTCTTTTGCTTCTACTCACTTCCACATCTGTGAATTAAGATGCTTCTCCAACATGAAGTCAAGTGCACATCGAATATGGTTCCACCGCTTGTCAAACACGTAATAACCTCTTCCAATTTGCCGACTACCAAATGTGCAAAACTGAAAAGACAGATTTTTATTGGTGTTTTCTACTTTCATTAACAACTCTCTCAATAAAAATGCACTTGTTTATAAATAAATATTGCTAAATGAATATGCTTTTAGATGTTGAAATCAAGGATAAAAAAATATAAATTAGAATTTTTATTTCTCTGGTATAACAACTATTTTAAATTTTTGGCCTTGGTATATTGGGATCATCTTCTTTCCATCTGATACTCCCATACGTATGCCCAAAAGCAGCAGTCAAACTTCAGTCCCTCTGATTAAACAGGGAAAGACAGTAGTGTGTGTTTGTGTGTGTGTATAAAAACCATAACAGAAATATGTAACATCTACTTCTGAGGAGCTATCAACTATCTGCTCAGTCTGGTTTTTAAAAAAAGTAGATAAGATGATATACAGGCTAGGCAATAAAAGTTGTGCTTTTAGTTACTCACTAGCTTTTGTCAAGAATTAAATATTAGAACAACACATTACTGCTACCTTTACTGTGATGACTGGTACCTTGAGTAAAAAAGGGGGGGGCAGGGTCCAATAACAACATCTCACCAAAAAGGCACTGTTTACATGTCCTTATTCTAAAACCGCAGCCCTTTAGAGCAGTTGCCAATTTCGCCTTCAGTATTTTGGCATTTTGATTTCTATTGGATTGGGGAAGTGAGCTCCAAACATATTTCTTTAGCACGTTTAATTTGCAACTACAGTTAAACCTTCACGGCCTAGTAGGCAACAAAATAATTTTCTTAAGTTCTAAGAAAAAAAATAAAAATCACATACCCAATAGAAAACCACCCTTAAAGCCCCCAAAGTAATTTGTTTACAAGTTCAGAGCCAGCGAGAGACCAAGGTTAACTTTTACTTAAAACGTACAGCGGCTGGTTGAGGATGATGACCTGAATAATGACAATCCAGTTTTTCAACAGGCTCTTCTTTTTCGTCACATTCTCCCTCATCACTGGATAACCGAGATGCTGGCTCAGCTGCAGGCAAGGGAGGGTGTGGGGACTCGTGGACAGAAGGAGACTCGCTAGGGGCATTTCCACTGTGCTGGGCTGGACAGCCTGGAGGCCTGGGCAAAGCAAGCAGTAAAGGTGTTATCGAACTAAGTCTAGTTAAAATTTACAAGCTTAAGTACTTACTATTACTGACAGAAGGAAATCTACATTAACAGACTTCCGATATTTCCCATAGTCTCATAACACATGTACTGAGAGGAAGAACAGGAGGTATGGTACCCCTGGAAAAGCTGCATTGCCCAATCATTGCTGAACTGCTTTCAGTGATGCAAGTCGACTTTTACTATTTCAAACACCAAACCCTCCTCGCTAGGAGTTACAGCTCAGCATGTAATTGCTACTTGCAGTCACCAGGCCTAGAGCAATAATACTGCCCAGTCCAACAGATCGATATCGTTCTTTCAAAATCCACCTGATGAAGCTGCCAGTATTCATTTCATACCATAGATCTGCAGATTCTTCCTTACCTTGGAAGACTGGGGGGGTGAGGTTTGGGTTTATTAGGTAATAAAGGCTTTGATTCTGTAAGAGTAACTCCATGAGAATTTTGGTGCAGCTCCTGGGAAGTTTTAGTAGGTGAGGGATGTGGTTCCCTGAGAGGGGGCATCTGCTGATGATGATCCGAATGTCGAAGAAGTTCCTTTTCCCTGGTTTTGCTTTTGTGCTCAGCTAGTAACAAATCGAATCGTTTTCTTCGACCCTGTACAGCCCTCCGCTGGGTTAAGGAATGTGTCTGCAAAACCATGAATAAATCATTAATCCTAGGGTATTAGATTTGTGGAAATCAAACACTCAAAACATGTGTCCAGAGCTCTAAAACAGAGAAAATCATCACACTGATGGTTTAGTAAACAGATGGAAGAATGACTTGGAAAAACTTTAACATTGGTTGGTGGATGGTTATATCCCTGTCTGATACAAAATAAAAAAAACCCAGAAATTGAATAAAAGCCTGCTTTCAAATTTCTTTTAAAAAAAAAGAAACTGCCAAATTTCTTATAAGGTTAAGCCTAGAATTGAAAAATCTTTTTTACATTGGTATTTTAACTGCCAACTAGCGCACAACCAAAAATACTAAATATTTACTTTCACTTATGAAAATATTTAATAAAATGTTTAAAATCAGACTTTTGATGCACACATTAAATATATTTCTAAAAATACTTTGCTTCCTTCTATATACTAATATATTCCTTGAAAATACCTATTTGATTACATTAGTTAAGGAATGCAAAAAAAAAACCAAAAACAAAAACAACAAAAAAAACCCAGCAGAATCCAGAGTCAGACAGAACTCAAGGTCCTTTGAGTGTCCCGAATGCTACACGTAGCAAGATACATATGTGTATATATGGCACAAATTCTAGGTAAAGTGAAATAGATGGAAGTTATTTTTCTGAACTGTTAAAGTCACATACAACAATACCTTTTTTTCATATGGCATAAAAGGTTTGATCGGGTTTATTTTAGTAGGTAAAAATTATTATCACATAATTCAGACACAAATAGCAATTCCAAAAAGTTTTTTATGAGTAGGTATAATACAAGGAATTGCTGAGAAATGTTTTTACTTTCTCTTTTACACTTTTGATTTGCCTACTTCTCTCATAAAATCTTGAAGCTCTTCCGTCCTCTATTAGCAAAACAATTGCCTCCCCCCCTGTAATTCCAAAAGGGCAATGTGTTCAAGTTCAGTTCCTCTGGGTCATTAGTACCAGTTTCACTTACCTTTGTTCTGTAGGTGGTTTATTTACCAGATGCTTCCCCTACTGACAGTTTAGCTGCTTTGCAGGAAAGTAGCTGAATATTACACAATTGCAGGGGATCCGGATTTTTGGTTCCTCTATCACTATCACAAGTGATCCTCTATCACAAAGTGATACCCCTCTGTCCCCCAATATTTTTGGGCCAAAGGACACATTTCATCTGACTGAAAGTTTTTATGGATTGTTTCATTTAGTGTTTGACCTCTAGGCATACATACTCTGCGGCTTTTTCAGAAGACTCATTTCTGAGTTGGCTGTAGTTGTACATCAAGCAGCACTAGCATTTACACAAATAATCTGCTAAGTAACTGCTGCAGACTCTGCTGGGGGGAAAGGGGAGGGTGTGAGAGGGGAGGAGCTCGATTTATTTAAATCCTGCATAAACAAATAATACTTTAAATGCTTATGAGGAATTTTAAAATTCATGATCTATGACCCAAAGGTTATCCCCCAAAGAAGAACACGCTGGCCCCCTACTACCTACATGTGGAGTAACATAATCTGTCCCACGTCAACACCAATGTTTAAAGGGTTTATACAAAAATAAAAATCTCCAGGTTACTTTAAGAAATATGGTTTTGAATAAATAATTAACTGAACTTTGAAAACAATTCCTTCTTGGTTCTGGGCAATATGTTTTGAGAGGTACCATTTACAGCAGTAGTTACTGATGGCAAAAGTTTGTAATTTTCTGTTTTCTGTCATATTCCTCAGGAAATTAAATTAAAACTTTACATAATCTTATTCTGATTAAGATATCCTACCTTGCATGTCAAAGACCTAGTACAAGGTTTCCTGGTTTCCACATCAATGACACCACAGTATATATCAGGATCAAATTCTCTCTCTGTCAAAGGTACACAGTATTGAAAAGTTATCAAAAGACATTTTGAAATACTAACATTTATTTTCATTATAAAAATTAACCATACTGGAAACTGTTTTCATATGTAACACCAGCAAAGGTATAAATAAAAATACACAATAAAATTGTACATATAAAATCTGCTACACTCTCAGCAATTTTATGGTGTGCTGAAATACAGATCTCAAGTCTACAAACAGAATGGAGAAATTTACAGCTGTAAGGGACCCCAAAGCAGGAGTAAATCTTGTATGTTAGGATTAGAGGTCACCACCAATATGAACTGTGACAAACAAATGGTGGTTTTTTGGTGTTGGTTTTGGTGTTAAGAACTTTTCTACCATTCTACTAACACTCAAAGTTACCATGTTTAAAAAGTGTGAAGAACAGACTGGGTTTACATTTCTGAGTTTGAGGTGCTAGTTGTTCCATTTTCTATGTACGTTTGGACCTTCCATATAGAAAGAAGGAAAAGAAAATCTTTGAAGATAGTAAAAGAGCATAACTTTAAAACTGTAAGAACTGACAGGCCTCTCAGGTCTGTATGGTTTCCGAAAGCAATAGCTACATGTCAAGTTGTTTGCATCTTTAAGAGCATGTCAAGTTATAGATCTAAATTCTAATATATAAAACATACCTAATTACAAGTTACAGTGTTATAGAAGTGTTTAATTTACTTCTGATACTTATTTTTATATATTCTATTTATGTATTTCTATAGATACACTCCTAAGAGGAATACAGCAAGTAATAATTAAGAACAATTACCTGACAATCTTTTATGTAAAAATTTCCTATTATTTGTATTTTCTTCAGGTTTCTTTTCCAAAAATGGAGGCACAGAGAGAAGACCTTTACCATTCAGTATCTGTCCAGGGGAAGGCAAGGGTGGCTTTGGTATTGAGGGACAATTAAGGCCAGTCTTTATTGAGGAACTCACAGTAGTAGAACAAGTTGGACCAACAGCAGCTTTCAGTTGGGCACCATCTATCTTTGGATGAATCTTTTCCACTTTGACAGATGGAGTCATACTATTATTTATGAAAAACAGGGGGGGGGGAGAATTGAAAATTATAGTCATAAATCATAAAAAGTACTTAAAATATGTTATCACTCAACAAAACTCTGATCTATTCACAATGCAAATGTAGACCTGCCTCCTTTATTACCAGTTTTCTTATTCTTTTTTAATTTTCACATCTTTTACGATGTCCATAATCTCTTCTGTCCTTTTTTCCCCATTTCCTTTTAAGTATTTCAGCAAGTCATCAGGGAGTTCAGAAACTGTTATTTGGATTCACAGATACAGTGTATCACCAAAGCAATTGGAATGGGCCTGTTACATCCAGTGAGAAATTCCCCATTCTGCGACAGTAAATGATATTCTCAGTTCTGCAATCTCACACATGCAGGTCAAAAATCACCTGAATCAGAGCTAAAACTCCCTTATGAGCAAAGTATGCAGATTAGATCAAAGAATTACGAGTCCTTAGTAAAATGACCTTTATTTATAGTTATTTAAGACGCAGCTTTTCTTGTTCAACATAGTCGTGTATTTTCTATAACCTTAGACTAGGCTGCTAGATAAGATCTGGAGGAGTTCAAAGTCATTATCTCTTAAACCAAAAACCTTCTGAAACAAAAGGAAATTCTATTGATATAACAGTGTCTATGCAACTATTAACATTTAATTCTCTGTCAAAAAGCATACTCACATTTTATCATGGGGAACTTTGCTATGCTGTACCGAATGCATTAACCTGTTGTTTCCGCTGATCTGCAGCTTGTCTTTGGGTGATTTCAACAACTTGGAATTTGATGATGATGCACTAGTACCTCCACTGGATGAACGATTGCTCCCACTTCCACTGCTACCTTTGTTTTTTGAAGGGAAAGATGAAATGAGGGAAAATACTGAAGAGGAGGGAGGAGTCAAAGGCGGCTTGCTGGAGGAGCTGTGTCTTCTTTCTGAAACGGAGGGGGAAAAAAAGGGGGGGGTTTAAGCTCCCATAAAGAAACAATTCTTAAATATTTCATGTTGTCATTTACTCCATTAACATTTTTCCTTTACTGGCTTGGGAGGTCCCCTGCCACACACAGAGCACAGAGGATTCAAGCCTCACTGCAGTCCATGAGGCTCCACTCATTGCGGGTCCCCAGTCAGTTATGGGAATCTCTTTTAACTTTGGGAGCTACATTCCTCAGCCACTAAAGCTTAGCTTTTAATAACACTCCCCGCTCTCTCTCCATCTTAAAGAACAAGAAAGTGAGAATCAAACCTAGACCTCAGACACACAAAGCAGAGAGACACCCATCCTGAGGCCAAGCAAGCTTAAGTATCAGATTTCCTCAAAGGATAACAATTATCTCTAGGTATGTCCCCTAACGGTCAAAATTACATCGGAGCCAACATTTTAACTTTCACTCCATGACAACCTTTTGGTATGGTCTACTTCAGTGTGGAACAACCCTGAGAACAGCAGCTCAAGTATTGACCTACATTGGGTTTTGGGCTGTTGTGGCTTTTTTTTGTTTTGTTTTCCTCTTATTAACCCTACTAATTTTTTTCATAGTATGACCAGTTTAGGGAGGATTTCTATTTAGGAACAACATCAAAAGGAGCAACAGATATTATTCCAAAAAAAAAAAATAAAATCTGAACATTTGAATTAAGAGCAGCCAGGTTCCATCAATGAATGTGTTGGAAAAGAAATTATTTAATCAACATTAAACCATTAACATTAATATATTGCTAGCAGCATTTCGGTTAAAATGGTGTATATTATAAAGGTAGTTCTTTGGAACAATGAATTCCCAGACACAACACACCTGATAGCTTCAAGGAGTACCCAGCTCTGCCTACACATGGACATGTTAATTGACCATTTGCTGGACTGATACTGGGACACCTGTGATTCCTCGATGACCTGGGTAATCAACACCTGCTTAAGAGGCATGCCTGGCAATCAAGCATATGCAAACCACAGATCTAAGAGAGAACCAAGAATTAACAGGTCCACCAAGGGGGTGGAAAGGCACCTTTCTCTTTGGCAGTGGTAACACCTCTTTCTCAGTCAAGCATTGTTAAAGGTCCCCAAATCCACCACTAATCAATCCCAGGATCAGTTTACAAATTTTGACTTAAGTTTAATTAAGCTGTGAAAGAAGCAGGCTACTCATTAAGTTACAACTACAGCCAAGAGTGAAAGTCAAGTCCAGTGCAACCTGTATGGAAGTCCATAATGCTCTGGAAAATGTAAATTAATACATCTGTGTTCTGCTTATACGACCTATTTTCCCCCCAATCCTAAATACAGCAGTCATATGCCACTCGGATGATGACCAACGAGGACTCCATTCGTAGCTGGAAGCCATCAACAAGACAGCACCAACCCAGCACCAGTGTGGTCAGGCACATCACCCGCTGCACGGCTCCTGCCAGAAAGACTGTAAGAGAGTGCAACAGCAATAACCAGGGGCAAAAAGTTAAGCCGCTCCAGCAGTGCAAGAGGAAGACATAGGAGTCTAACATCTGGCAAGCTACTTTCTTACAAGGGTGGGGAAGCAGCATTTCAAATACGTTCATTAGCTCAGGAGAAAAAAAACACACACGCACAAAAAAAAAAACCCAACCCCCCCCAAACCCAATGCATAGACCTTAGTCTAGGAAAGTCCAGTCAATAATTATCTCTGAGACTGAGCCAAGTGACATGTGTTTCTCTGCTTAACTGATTAAAATGGGTGCAAATCACCTAACAAACCTTCTGCAAGAGAGTCGTCACTTAATTAGTATTCACCAAAAAGCTCTGAGAGGTCAGGTGAAATGCTCAACAGAAATATGTAACAAATGCCACAATTTATCACCCATCTTAAACAACTGCTTTAAAATTATAGTATTTAGAGCAACTAGTTATCTGTGATGTTCAAAATCATCTACTTAGTTTTCTAGAACCAGATGCCATTGAAGAGTTTGTAGTGAAGTATGTTGGCATATCTATGTTCTAATAAATGGCTGTGCTTCTAATATGACATACTGCTTATTGCCAAATGTCTTTTTATAGCAATGGCAAGAATCCCTGAGCAGCTCCGATAAGTTACTATTTGAGGGCCATTAGTTCAGCAATGCTACACCCTGTGAGATTACTCTGTGAGATAATGAGAAAAATGGCTCAATACTCTTCCACCTCCTGTATATTTAGAAAATTCAAAGTCCAAGTTCTTATCACAGTTACAAATAATCTCCAATAAACCAGTGGGTGACTAATGCAATCTTTGGGAGTTTGTTTTGATTTTTTTAATATTTTTTTAAAAGAAAAGAGAGTGTTACTTCCTTGGAGAAACCTGGCAGATGAGAAGAGAAAGGAACTAGAATAAGATCGAGTACCTCCTTGTGTCTCATCATTAGGAATAAACTAGACAAAATATTAACTTTAACTGATAATGATACTGTTCTCGTAATAAACTGATGTTATTGGCTACTATTTGCATGAATGTTTCATAGCACCAGTCTCAAACAAGTGAGTTAATATAAAAAGAAAGTGTTTTAAACTGCTGATAATAAAAAAAAAAATAGACCTAAGAGACAGATGTATAATTTTGAACACACACACAGGCACACACACAAAAAAAAGCCAAAGGAACTTTTTCAAGAATTTTGGGACAATTTCTGAAAGACATAACTTTGTAAATATGTGAAACCTTCACTCACTCCTTCCATATGTAACCATGACTTGTGCAGTTTATTAACAAAATGAGAAGACTTTTCAGGTAATTTTTTCATAACCTGCCTGGACCTGTTTCATGTTGACTTACGTCTAAGTAGATGTAGGGCTGCTAGTAGGATTTGCTTATATTTAACATTTCAGTCTTTTTGTAAAATTCATGTTTTTAAGTGAAATCTGCTTGAGATCTGTTTTGTAAACCATCTGAATACTACTGATGTCTTGTCTTATTGGAGAAAGATAGTATTATTTTTGAAACCAGACATGTTTTAAGCATGGCATACCTGATCTAATGAATGTATTTATTGACAGACTGACATAGTCTTTTAATGGAAAAATTACTATACAAACTGTCACTGAATAATAAGGACCACCATGCCTAATGCTAAGCACATTATAATGATAAATTCTACTAATCATCTGCCAATCTAATACAGTTCCCATTTGCCATTAACTCTGACTCAGACTGAAAACATTTAAAAATATAATTATCTCCAGGTGTTCAGTTTTCAAATTTTAAAAGTTAGCACTCGCATCCCCTCCCTTCACATAACTATTGAAACAAAAACAATTTTTTTAATGTCATGATTGCTTTTACAACACATCAAAGTGATATTTTGAATACTGCGCCTGTATAACATGGTTCTAAACTCTAAAATTTGTGACGAGGATTTGGGGAAGCGTGAGGGCTGGTTTTTAACTATCAGAAATGTGCAAGTTTGGGCTTTGGACAAAGAACCTGAAAGTCTTCCTTGATCCCACAGCACTGGGTAGAATCTGCCCTAAAATGAAAGCTGCATTCAACACTAAACCTTAACAGAGAAGATCCTCCCCTAACTATCTTGGCATTTATATAACATATTTGTGACCCTAAGGAGAAGGGCTGTACAGAGAGTTTGAAAGCTGTGAAAAAAGATGGCATCCCAGTAAAGGCTGTCTCTGCTCGGTGATAGGGCTATCTGTTAACTAACAGTTTGGAAAAATGTGGTGATAAGTTTGTGTGCTACTGGACTTACAGCTGAGCAAGAATGATATATGCATACTGCCAAGCATACAGGACTTCCAGATAAAAATGGATTTTGAAAACTTAAATCTCTTCAAAAGCTTTTAATAAATGAAATAAAACACCAACATTATTAAACAGCTTCACTTGGCCCTTAGTCTGGCTGTCAGTTTTCTTGGGTTTAAAATCTTATTTTCCATTGTATATTTCCTACTAAACATGTATTAATTTCTGACAAAAGTAACCTGGAAGAGAAAGAAAAAGGGGGGGGAGGCAGGGGGAGGAAAGAGCTTCTCATCATGTTTTGCCACTACTTCTTATTCTTCCAATGGGTAAACACTTAGACGTACTGTGATCTATAACTTTATTTCTACATTAAAATAAAAGAAGATACCCTTTTACAGAGAAAAATATTGTGCTTGTCATAAAATGCTACTTTCTTTGCTCTACGCTTAACAAGAAAAACAATTAAGAGTAACAATACCTTTAAAATTTTTCAAAATGTTCCTCCCAGGTCTAGTTCCCAAAATCTAGGAAGTGTTTTTTGCTGCTGTTCATTGTCTCTGGGCACCAATTAATAGCTTTGGGCAGCAAATACAAGATGTACAGATCAAATTTCATAAACCCATTTTTTATACTGACTTCTTAAGTACGGGGCAAAAAGTCAAACTGACCTGTGTCGGTGCTAGCAGAGCCATCATAAAAAATGATGCACACTCATTCAAACACACACAAGTTTAGTTCAGTGAAGCGTGTTGCAACTTCAGTTAACATTCAGAAAGACAGTTTTAACATAGGTTAGCCTAGGTGTAAGAGTATCATTTAGACTATAGAATTAAATGTGTATATTGAAACAAAGCATAAAGGTAACTTTATGTTAAGTAATTACTATCCCATTTATCTGTCACACCTAAAGTATAAGCATGATAAAAGTGCAACTTAAAGCAAACTTATCTTTTTTTCCATCATACTGAGCTACTGTTTGACTTGTCATTTGAGAAATTATTTAGTACTGCCATCTTAAAACAAACATCTTTTACCTGAGAATAAAATTTATTTTCTGAGAGTATGACTATTACATTTCTAGAGGAATTGTGCAGACCTCATTTACTTGATCTTCTAATTGCTCTAGAAGGATCAGATCCATGACATGACAGGAGAGCACAGACTGGGACACTGCTACGGAAGGGCACCTCACCACAGCTCCAGATTTTAGTCAGCAACCAATTAAAATCCCTTTTGCAGCTCTGCCCCAAATGCCTCTATTGGGCTCTGATCCACCATCACTCTGACCTCACCATGACAAAGAAAAAAGAAAAAAAAGATAAAAATTAGATCCATCAGGATTTTGCAGGGGAAACTCAGGAGCTAAAACAATCACGGGCATAGCAAGCAAATTACTCTTCTTTTGATGCCACCATGGCAGGGTGCAGCTGCTTGGGAGCAATCGCCTGTGCGGGATCTTGATCTGCTGCTCACTCACTTATTGATGCTTCATTATCCCACTCTAATCACGGGGCCTAGATACCAAGGATTCTGCCTTAATCTTCCACTGATGTCCCTTTAATCATCCCATCAGTTCTGTTTGCACTGTAAATCAGGATGAGGTCACTCCACCTTCCATTGTGTGGTGTTTAAACTTACACTCTTAGCTGAACAGACAGCATCTAAACAAAGTTCTATTTTTCACTCCAGCAAGAAAGTTACAGAAAAGAATATTTATGGAGTCCAAGCTATCAGTATGACAGACTGCCAAGGCTTGATTGGCACTAGTACAATCTGTCAAGTCTCTAGAGAGAATTCTTCTTACTATTTCATAAAAAAAAAAACATTGCTTTGCAACTGGCAGCTGATATTATTGTTTATCACTCAGTGTTAGCAAAACCACGAAGAGAATCTGACTGATACTCATGTATGCTTATGGCACTCCATTCACAGAAAAATAACTTCAGCAGAAGAGAAAGAAAAAAAGGAAAGGAAGTATATAATTTATATTGCAGCATACAAAATGCAAGTGAGGGTGGCACATACATAAACATTACATTGGTTTATGTACTTACATCACTTACCACAATGGTCTTCCTTATCTTGATCAGAGTTCGTCCATAATATAAATAATTAGTAATAGGTATAAACTATTTACCTGAGAAATAGTTTTATATACTATCTTTTATACAGACTATGGCCAAGTTAGCAACCTTATGTCCTGCGCTTCCTCACTTTAAAAACATTCAGCACAATTGCAGGACAGAATGTTTCTATTGCCTGTGTAGATACCACCATATGAAGAGGCAGCTGAGCTACAAGGATAAAACTTTACTTAAAATGTGTCTCTTCTCAAAAATCCATTAAGATGCAATACCTAGCCAGTTTTGAAGAGTATATTTTAAAACCCACAGTTTACCTCCACGATTTGATATGTTAACAGGTTTGTTTTGCTTAGCAGAGATTTAAAACATGCTGGTTTATATGTTTTTACATTACACCTTCACCACATACATCCTACAGCGTTGTCCAAAGACAGTGTTATGTTTACATTGAGATGGTTAATGCCCAAGAAGATAAAATCACCTTCTTAGAGCCAAAAGATAGAATTCAAGTTGGAGCCACACATTACAGAGCAAAACCTAACTACAGAGATCAGCAATTTTTAAAATTCCCTTTAAAATGTTCTTTCATATTAAAGCAATTTGTGGAGGCTTCAGCTTGGTAAGTGCCATGAAACATCTACACTCTCCCACAAGAACTCAGAAAATTATCTTCCTCTGAGAAAACCCTTTGTTGAAGCCAACCGACAAATAAAGCAAATACATCAAGACCTTTCGAATTGCTGATTGGGTATGCTCCAACATTGTATGTCAGTTCCTAGGATGTTTTTACTTCTCAAATGAGGACTGTATCACCACTAAGTTTTACGTGTCATCTGTTTTCAGCATCTTTGTTTAACTGCAGCATTGATGCATTTACTTCCCACTCTGCTGTCCAGCACTGCTCGTCAGGGCATCCCATTGTTCCAGGTACAAATTACTGCACCATTCCCTTGTCAATCACCTCCAAAACACACACTACAAGTCTCCCTAAAAAGCATATAAAATCTGGCTATGCTTTAACTTGGGTGCACTGATTTCTTACGAAAAATCATAATTAGAGAACACTTTTCTTTTTTTTTAAGATACACTTTGGTTACAAATGCTCAATTTAGAACCCAAAGCTCTCATATACAAATATTCATGTTTCAGGGTATCATTCCGGTTCCAAAATCCCTCCATAGTAATTCACACTGATTTAAGACATGTAAATAAAACATATCTGAATGTTTATGATGGTCCAGCACAATTAACTAATCTTCCTCATGAAATCCACGCTTCAATGCAACCAAAAGCCACTGATTGTTTTGAATGATGTGTTTGTAACAGCTACTTTAACTGAAAGTTTCATGTAACCTACTTCCTACCACTCCAGACATCCTAGACTGACAGATTTTAGCTCAGCTTTCACTTTGGTTTGTTTTTAAAAGCAGGTTTACCAGAGCACTTAGCATAGGAAACACGAACAAAGTCGGGAATTGGAAAACATCCTCTGAGAAGTATTCTGGCTTTTGTCTTCCCCAGCCTCACTGCGTCGCATTAGGTGTGCCACTTCAACCCTCTGAAGTTTCCCAACATTTAAATTTAGATATTTGCAAATTATTTACTCAACTCCCAAGAGGTGTTATGACAGTTAGTTAGTTAACCACACCCTTTGAACAGAAACAGAACACAAACGTTAGCTATTATTTTGTTCATTTCATTACAGTAGTTACAGAGAAGCACTGGCTACTTCTAAAACTGTAAAACCAATTACTCGACTTCTGATTTCTAAATACATATGTTTATAATTTTTCTAGAGATTTACTTTTGAGAACTGAAATCCACTCAAGTGATCACTGTGCAGAATGCATTAGATAAAGGAGCGTGAAATTCTGCATAAGCAGGGTCACAGTTTTCTTGCTGCCATTGAAGAAAACAGAAGGAGGAGTGGAAGAAGATAATTTTCACTAATAAGATTCTGAATGCCAGCTTCAATACTTTAAAACCATATTTCAAAAACAAGACGATCCTGTGACTATAATTTAGGGTATTTAAATGACGCTCTTAAAAATGGTACAACTACAGCGTAGCCAGGATGGTCTTGTAATTCTCTAATAGCACAACACTAACTGGGCAGGAATGGCCATCTCCACTATGATAAGTGCTGCAAAACAGCCCCAAACCCAGCACACCTCCCCTGATCTCCAAGATTACTACCACAGAGACGAGAGCAAGGAACAGATTGCAAACGGTTATTAAGAACATAGCAAAAAATAGCAACGCTAAAATGTTTTTAAATAAATAACCTTCCAATACATCCCTTTCTCCACTGCTGCCTCTCAACAACTGTCTGTACATTACTAAAGCTAGTTTTTCCATTTTTCCGTATTTGTTACTAATCCTTTCAAAACCCCTTGTATTCAGCGCACACGAGTTCTGTAATCAATTTCTACAGGATTTAAAATTCCTCTTTAAAATACACAGGGTTTGCCCCCGAGAGATGTAAAATAACCTTTGAAGCATCAGCCAATACATACTGCCATCCCAAGCCTGCGGACAGACTAGGGTTTTACTGTGTCGTGCAGTGGCAAACTGGAATTAGGGACGCTCCCGTCAGGTTTGTTTCAGCTATTCAGAGTCCCATGGAGACCAGTAAAACCCTCAAGAGCAACGTGGGAAAACTGATAGAGGCAGGACATCAAATTATTCATGGAGCAGAACCACAAGCAAAATGAAGCCAGGGAGACTGTTGGGAGGTCCCCCTTCATCACCCTGAGAAGGTTGTTTTCCCCATCCTTCTTCATCCCCCTCCTTGCTCAGGTAAACCCAAACACAAGGGCTTTAACATCTCAAAAAGGCTCTGGCATAAAATCCAAGATCAAACTTCTGGTACGCTTTCCCAACCAACTTGCCAAGAGGTGGCAGAAAGGACAGATTTCTCTCCTGGGAACTGGCCCTGGCCCTTTCAGTCAGTAGCTGTCTTGTAAATCTGTCAAACGCTGGAATATAGACATTGCAAAGTTATTACAGAAGGACACTAGAGTGTCTTAGATGGTAATCGGGCCATGGAGAGATTATAATGTCCACATTATGAGCACTAATCTCTGTGTAGCCTGTTGATGACATGACAATACCTGCACTGTCTGATTAAAAAGCAGGTATTGAATAAATAATTCTCTTGCTATTAAAAAAAAAAAATATGTTATTGGGAATAAACTTCAGAAAAGCCACAGTGATAATAAACAAAAGCATCAAACAGGCAAAGGTAACCAGTACAGAACAGCAGCATGCCAAGATGCAATACGGGTCAGCTTCCTCAAAAATACAGCCGGAAACTGTTGGCTCATATATGCTTACCCTGAATGATATTAAAGAAAAGCTTCAGTTTTTCAAAACAAGTGTAAAGCAAATTAATAATAATAATAAAAAAACCATTATTCTGAAGTTTAATAAAAAGTTGAGTAAACAGAAGTTTAATAAAGGACTGTGTGTTGAGAGCACAGGAATAGAGAATTAAAGGAAGAACCACCACCTGATTTCTGATTTTCTCTCTCTGCTCATTTTCTACCCAGAAACCAGGTTTACACCTTTAACACCATGTTCTTTCCCTTCAGCATTAACAACACTCCTTACAAGACCTTATCACATAATATTATAATATTGTGTAATGTGTTCAGATGAGTTCACATATCCAAATGCCTGTCTAGGTTTCATCTTGCTAATGCTTCTATTCACACCACAATCAGGAATTTTAATGTTTTCCCCTGTAGCTATTTCTTTACATGTAGCAAACTTTAATCGTTGTACGTTGACTGTCAGACTCAGCTCTGCTACAAAAAAATATGCTGACATTGAAAACTTGCTTAAAAGCTGTTAGTGAGCCAAAACACAAAAGGGGTTACAGGCTAACTGATAAAGTTCTGGAGGTGGGAGGAAAAAAAAAAAAAAAAAAAAAAAAAGCGCCTTGAAATGGAAAGCTCTCCTTGTGAAAGAGATCAAGAAGAGTAAATTGACTTTGTTTTGAGCAGGGGAATAAGAGAAAATATCACAGGATATACACAAAAATAGCTGTGACAGCTAAGTAAATCACATTCTTTGATTTTGTCATTAAGAAACTACACGATAAAAAGACATCGAGCACAAATATTTCTCTTACATACTGCATGACTAACTAGTGACATCCACTGCCACACGACATGAAAACTTTGTAAGATATTAAAAAAAAACAAAAAAACAACCCACATGTACATGGCTACTTAGAACTAGCCAACTACAACAGCCCCTCCTCTCTCCGAGGTGTTGCTGCTTCACAGCGGAGACGAGGCAACGCTGACCGATGGAGCTGAGAAGGAAGCTCCCGCCGCTATCTCTGTCGCTATCTCTGTCGTTACCCATCTCTCACCTCTCTCCCGGTGTACAGCACCGACCACGCACACCCTATGGACGCGACAACTCATCCGCTTCCCTAAGGCAAACGGGACAAAAGTGTCACTGAGGCTCTATACTTATGGGCAGCATCCGCTTGCAGGTAAACCTTGCAGAGAAATGCGAACGGTATGAGGGATCCAGGCTGGGGTTCTGCCCGCGTGGCTAACACCCCATTTTCTGTTCTGAGGTTTAAACACAAAATTTTTAACTTTTTCAAGATGGAAAAGGAAGATGGGAAGCAAACTTGTGGTAGGGTGAATTGCAGTATATTTAAAAGATGTTTCAACAGCCAAATAACTTTCTAAATTTTGAAATCTCTTGGAACATAAATACTCAATTTGCAACACCAATGGAAAACAGAGAATAAATAATTTAGTTTCTTGTTTTAAGTCAGATCCTTACATTATCTTACCCTGATTTAACATTTTTAGGCATTAGTCATTTTTCAATTATAAAAAAGGATCACTATAGCTTATTTCATTAACACTAGTCAATCAAAATTGGTGTGAAACAACCGTTTTCATGTTTAAAACCACTGACCACGTTAACGATACACTAATTAAAATTTTACTGCAGCATTAGCACAGCAAAGTCTCAGAGAAATAACTAATATAGTCAAACGAGGGCACGAACCTACCGTGCTTGCACAATAATGTCTTTCAAATTAAATAAGCCAGCCCTTTCACATTTCACTTTGAAAGAATGGAGCAATGCTGTAATTAGGATGCACTACCTAAAATGTTTGTGCAAGTTTAACCTTTTAAATAAAAACACAACTGCACTTGACACATCCAGGCTGCGCCTGCGTTTTCCGTTTCCTCCACAGCCAAGATATAACGGCACAGACCATCCTGCCCGCAGCCAGCCATCCGCAGAGCCGTAACAAGGAATATATCTGCCCTCTGATTTATAAATTACACGGATGAGCGCACCTAGGAAAACAAGCTAAAACGAACACGCTCTTAATGGTTTCTTTCTGTAATTAACACTTTGATTAACAGCTGCCAATTTACCTAGAGGCCCAACAGCACTGCAGTCGGCTGTCGACGCTTTTATTGCTATTTTCTCCCCTTGCACTCTCCCCACCGGAGCTGTGGCTTCAGAGCGCTTTTGGGGGATTTTCAAGTTTCTGCGGGGAAACGAACAGGGAGCCGGGGCCGCCCCCCACATCCCCCCGGTCGGGTACTCCTACAGCCGGCCCTGCAGCTCCGAGGAAAAGCGGCAGAAAAGCGGCAGCTCCCAGCGCGGGCCTCGGCAGGGGCCGCGGTGGTGGCAGGGCGCGGAGCGGAGCTCATCGTTTTGCCCCCGTTCGGAGCGAGCCCGCCGCCCGCTGGCTTCTGGAGCCAGGCCGGACTGCTCTGGTGACATTTCGGACGGGCTCACGCGGGCCGCTCGCAGCGTTAATCCCTCGCCATGAGTTTATCTGTGTTGCTCGGCGAACTCCGCCGAGGCCCTGCGACACCCGTGGGCGCCGCCGCGGTCCATGCCAGGCCGCCTCGACGCGGGGGCTCCGGGCCGGCCTCTGGCACCCTGCGGCAAACGGCTGCCCCCGGGGCCTCGGGCCGGCCGCAGCTCTGCCTACAAGCCTGCTGACGACGACGGGCTCCGGAGCCGCGGAGGTGGCGTCGGCGCCGGTCAGATACGGCCATGACAGAAAGCCACGTGGATAGAGGCTAATCCCCGCGGCGAGCTGCCGGGCCCGTGCCGGTGGCACCTGGAGGGTTCCTCCAGCGAATGTGGCGGTCGCCCACCGCCCCACGGTGGGACAGTTCCCCTGCGGCTGCATCGCCCAGTCTGGAGGCACCAGTATCCCCAGAGCTGCAGCTCCTTGGGCTGTCGGTGGCCAGGGGGGGGTGGCCCCTGCCACCCCAGCACCGCACCCGAGGACACTCCGGTGAGCTTCTCCGGCAGCAAAAATTCACTCTGGTA
This sequence comes from Astur gentilis, assembly GCF_929443795.1. NCBI lineage: Eukaryota > Metazoa > Chordata > Aves > Accipitriformes > Accipitridae > Astur > Astur gentilis. Next base: position 16,816,948 of record NC_064902.1, on the reverse strand, counting down.
TTTACTGTTCTGAACTTCCAGGTAGGTCTCGACATCCTACATTTCCAGACTCTGAGGTCTGAACATCAAGGTCTGATTCCCACCCAAAGTCAGCGCATGGATACCAAAAATCTAATTTTTACCAAATTACCAATTTCTGGACCATTTCCTAGGTAATCACGCATAAGAATTACAGTGTATCTGCTGATAAAAAAAGAACAGGAAGAAACAGCTTGTGGCTTTTGCTCGTTTTAAATTACCATAATCAAAGCTGAAATTTCTGGTCTTTCCTCACTTATCGAATTACTCCCCAATTCATCTTTGAAACCAAGCAAATCACTTTTTCCACTAAAATAAACAGTTTGCCAAGAGGAAAGGCAGTTGGCTTGTACAAACACCTTTGTGTATTAGTATCGATGTGCTAGCATATTACTTTCTCTTCATTAAGAAGGGTTAAACAGAAGCAGGGAGCACCATTTCAGCAGACTGGGTTTTGTTTGGCTTGTTTTTTTCAAGTAACATACAGAAACCAGGAGACTACTGTTTCCACTAGCAAGCTTAAAAATGAATACTAAATCCTAAACCACAAATGCTCGATACTAACCTTCCCATGTCTATGCACTCAGAATATGAAACAGCAATCAGCTCTTTTGCTCTGAATTTCAAGAGAAGTTGACAGCTCAAGTCACCTACCCATTAATTGTTACGGACAACTCAGGAATACGAAGACATTTCCTTGATTATGCTGTTTTTAAAACACAACTCCTTCCATTGCTAAAATTAGTACCAGAGGCATGCATGTTTTTGGAGGAGTTGTTTCTACTGTATGCTCTTCTACTTGACACCCATAATTAAAACTGGGTAAGTCTCCAACAGATTTTAGTGGTTCACAAAATTCTTGACTTTAAACTACTATGTGGGGAACGAGCACTGATGTATTTGTTGTCTTAAAAACTAGAATTTATCCTTCTTTAGTCTTTGATTTGGCCTACTCTCATTCTAGGACCAAGAGGGCAAGTAACTTCTGTTTTGTTGCTTGTTCCACAAATAAACTGACCAAGACCAGGCACTTCAGTTCCCACATGGAACAATACAGAAAGCTGTCTTCCTTCTGAGTAAGAGTGAGGACAAAGAACCCAACCAGTAAGAAACCCCAGCAGCTGGGCATCAAGGCAGGAGCTGGAATGGAAAGGAGAGGCATGACGGTACATTCACACAGGGGGAAAATGACAACAGCCCACAGGAAGGCACACAATGGCAGAGAGAGAATGCAATGGGATTTTATGCTTGCTTATGTTATAGTAGTAGCATATATGCCAACTGTCTCAATCTGTGCGTTTGTTTTTATTTACTATTTTCCAGCGACTAAAGGCTTCTAAGTAACTTTATACAGTCAACATTCATGGGGTTTCACCTTGAAAGGGATTGTGCATGTGCCACAGTTAAAATCACATGCTGCAAGTGTACTCTGACAAATACAGAAGTAGTTTTACTTAATGCAGTAAAAACAACCCATTATATAAGGCAATGAAATGATGAAATTCTTTTCCTGGGACTAAATATCACAAGAGGTTTTAAGTTTTATTTTCTATCAACACTACTTAAAGTCATTTTAAAAAAAAAATCCCCAAAACACTAACATCGTTAGATTCAATATAAACACTTACACCATCAGTTAATACCCGAGTTCAGAGGCCTAAAATTAGCCTTGCAAGCTGTGATAATACTTTGTGCAGATACATACACAAAGGGACATACACCTGCGCACACTGCCCGCTCCCAGGGAACAAGGCTGGAGTAACGACACTCCTGCTCTAACATCAGAAGGACAGTGCAGGCAGGCCAGAAGGGAGAGAAGCAGTTCGATGTGAATCACTGCAGAGAACCTAATTTCCAGATCTTTGGTGTTGCCAGATCATCCAAGAAAGAAACCTTGAATTGTGTTGAAACCATTGCAATGGAAGAAAGTTTGCTTCCTGCTACTCAAGAGAACGTAAAGAAGGGCATCAACCCTGTCCTTTCTTTGTTTTCCTCACTGAACACATGTAACATGAAAAGATACTTACACCATTTGTGATGCTACCACTATGCACACACATACAGTAGCTCCCTAGTATGAATGAGTACTGCAGAATGTTAAGAAATGGGGGGGATCACTGTACAACCTGAAGTATTCTGCATATTTTGTATTGCCAAGAAAATTCTTAAGATTGGCTAGAGAATTTTTAATCTTTTACTTACATTATACTTTCTTGTCTGGTTTTGTGAAGTGAGATAAATGCAGCTCTACCATGCCTCCTTCCACTTGTCTAAATTTTAGTATTAGTACAGAACTTCTGTATTTTGTAATTAGGTTCATTTTAAGAAAACTGAAGAGCTGGATTTGAGCTGGTGTGCCCTCGCAACCCCCGGCTGAGAAAGGTTCTAAAGATACAGGGGTTTATCATTAGCCTTAAAATCAGGATTCAGACAGCAAAGGTGGGACCTCTCAGTGCTCTTACACAAGGAAGGCAGGAAGATCTTCATTGGCCGATCATCATGTGCACACTCCAGCCTAGCTCTGGCATGCATATATCTTATTAAACTGGAAGGCAAATTAAAAAAGGCAAAACATGACACGAAACCTGAAGCTCTGTACGTGCACAGAGCAGGAGGTGTTGCAACAGGAGGGAGAGAGATGGCAAAACACACAGGACAAAGCCACAGATGACCAGGCTTCATTATCTCCACTGCACATGAAATAACTCATTTATCCTTTCTCAAAATTCAGCAATCTCAGGCACCAATTTCACAATCACTTCAAGCTGGCTGGCACGAGCTAATACTGCCACAGCAAAAAGCGTTCCTGCCCTCTCCCCCAATCCTGACCGCTCAGTTCAAGCCTTCGCACCATCTGCTCTCTCTGTAACAAAGAGCAAACCCATCCGTCCAAAGACCTGACAGTCTCACAAACCACATGCCTTCTTGTGCCAAAGCTAGCAATTAACAGAGCGAGGACTAGCAAGAATTAAAGCGTGACTTGATCCCAGGGAACAGGCTGGAGGCCTACGCAACTGGGGATGACAAAGAACGGGGTTGTGAGCTGCAGTAATGATTAGTCTGCCACTTCCTAGAAGTTTTGAGGGGTACGTAAGAAAATTTAGACTTCCATGGAATTTCATCTGATTGATATCAACACTGCATAAGCTGGGCTTGCTTATACTGCAGCCTGCTTATGTTTACATTTAGTACTGTCCAAGATGGTCTTGTTGTAAATATTATGCTTTAAAGGAATTGTTTGGTTACTGGCTACTATTATTATTCTTCCTGGAAGGAAGAGAATGATGGGCTTTGAGTCAACACCAAACTTCTCAAAGCCGATCAATTGAGAACTCCAGTGTGGTTACTCGGAAAACCGACTTTGCTGCTATGAGGGGTGCACAGAAAGAACCCCGCAATGTGCTATGTGACACTACGAAACCAGCCTTAGTGCAGGGAGCAGCAAAACTGTATAAAAAGTAGTGCCACTGACTTGTATTTAAGGCCTTGGGTGTCTTTTTTACCGAAGCTGGAAACGAGTGCTCTGAAGTACCATCATGAATTAAATTCCCAGAACCTCCAGAACCACAGGGCAATGGATTTCAAAATCAGTGGATTTTTTTTTCTCTAGCAGCTGCCACTTTGGAGAGTGTCTTATGTGTTGCAAAAAACACAAATATATCAGGCAAGACTTCTGGTTTTGGTGTTTCCTTTTCCAAGTGGGCATGCTTAGAAGTTCCTCTGGTTTCAGAAGAGTGGAGCAAGCCCAATGACTGAGTACAGAGGAACAACTTGACGGGCTTGTTGGTGCACATTCAAGTGACTGCATTTTATGCTTTAGTATCAACTCCACTTACACAATGTGCTTGTTTATACCAGAAATACAAAATATAACTGCTACCCATATAGCACATGTGTACACACAGAGTGCAAAGGTGTCTATATAGACTTATGCCATTTTCAGGGACTTAAAAACAGAAAAAGACATTTAAGTACATTAGATTTCAAGCGTGCAGCCACAGCTATTGTGGACCACTGCCACCTGGACAACTGTAGCAGGGCAGAGGAAACACCAAGCAGCCCAGGAGCTCATCAGGGCTTTCAGCACGTCCTAACTATCTGCCAAGCCTCCAGCCTCCCTGGGTACATTCTTGTGATCACAAAGGTGATAGGTATGGTTCTAAAGGTCAGTACTCATCCTCATTCTGAACACTGACTGATCTCATGGGGGCTTGGGCTGAGAAAGGAACTGGTCACTACCAAATTTAAGTGACATTAGCTGTCATTCTCAATGCATGACAATCAAGATGTGAGCACCAAGTCTCGCAATATGACACACATATATAAGTTTCCATAATTTCTACGGCTATCAAAGCAGTCACAGGTATTTTTAGAAGCTGGCTGGTGGATAGCTTTGTGACCCACATGATGACCTTTGGTCAAAGAGTACCTGGCACTATAACGGGGAAGGGACTGAACTGCAGCAGTTTAAAAACCTTTCCTTTGACCTTAGAGGCCAGGAGAGGGCCAACATGGCATGCTTCCAGGCATATACATGGTTATATGTGGCTTGTCAGAGGCTGTAAGCCAAAATGAAACTGAAGAAAATGAGTGCTAGCTAGGCCCATGCCAATGATGAGAAGGGTCAGAGCCTTACAAAGTACTGTAAGGCTTCTCATTATGATCTAGAAAAGTGAAAAAAACATGAAAACAATTACTTCACTAAGTCTACCCTAAAACAGCAGAACATCAAAATACTTAGCCTACACACTCAAATGAAGACTTCAGCCACATAGTAACAAAGGAGACACAGCCAATTTTCCTCTTAGCAAGGAGAGGAGCCATGAATTCCATATGATTATCTATGGACAGTAGTGAATAGCTCTTAAAACTATCAAAGTATAACACACAAAACTTCTGATCAGCTCAAGTCCAGCTCTGGAAATAATCCACAAACATCTGAAAATTTCAGGCTCAAAGGTAGAAGGGCACACTGAAAGGGGTACACCTTCCACCTAACCCACAGAATTAGCCACAACGCACCACAGAAACTAGGGCTTTTCCTACCACCAGACACGACAAACAGGTTCTTTGCAGCCAGCGGGGTCACACATAGAGGACATGGCACAATACTTCTGCCTGGTGGAGGAAGAAAATCTTATGGGGTAAAAACATAAGAAGGTGATCAGGCTAAAAGAAGAGGCCTCCTTTCAAAAAGCTACTCTATATAGAATTGTGAGTTAAAGATTTTCTGACAACCTTGCCAAACAATGAGGAAAAACTCAGTTATGTAGGAACTGCTTCAACTCTCCAGGAGCCTGGTCTAATTGCATCCTTTACAAAGCAGTGTAAAGAGTGAGAGTTTCATACCAACATGGGCAACTCATTATCTGGGGAACAGAGGACAGAAAAGAGAACAAGAATCTCTTGATGATGGCTCTTCTTTCTCTAATACAACCTGGGGAAACAGAATGTAATTGCAATCTTGGCAGCCAGCAGTGCTCTCAGACGTTGCAGAACTTGTATGAGGCAGCAGAATAGGCAAAGTTTATCTGGAGTTTACATATTAGACACACTGATAGCTTTTTCTCCTACATCACTTTGCTGTTGTTCAAAGAATTAACCTGTTGCCCTGCTGCATGACAAACTGGAGGAACATCTACATAAATTATAGAGTAAAAATATTGATTTTCTATACAAACACTACTTTATGGTTTTGTTTCATCAATAGCAGATAATGGGGTTTGGAAGTATTTTGGATGTTAGTGCCCAAGATAGCTGATGAAGGCCTATTTAGTCAATAATAGTATCACAGACTTATGTAAAATTTCTTATCATATTTATCTGTTTGTTATTTTCTACATTTTTAAAATATATTTGTAACTGTTTTCTAGTTTCACACTGTTATGGAGCTCTTACAAAGCTGGGTACTGCAAGAGCTAATCCAAGACTGCTATTGAAAAGCTGTTTGAATCTTTCTTATGGGTAGACACAACAGAACATTTAGGAATATGAATTGACTTCAAGGCCATTTACATTGCTTGGACATAGTTATTTAGTGCTAAACTGAATTAAGCCTAACAAGGAGCTTAAAAAGTTGGCATTAATTGTGCTCTTTTGAAAGTGAATTTCAGCCTGCAATTTTTTTCTTATTATGTAAATCACATGGTTATCGATTGCTATTCATCAGTAAACTTACAGGTTTCATTGTATACAAAGTGTTATACACTCCCTCTTCTGGCAATATCTTAGAAAACACACGTTTCTAGACTTTATGCGTATCATGTTAGATTTTAAGAGTATCATATTGCATGGAAGAAAAAAAACAAAACAAAGCAGTATCATGTCTATGCCTGCAAGTTTGTTTTTAAAAAGCCAGCAAACTGTTGAGCAAAAATGAGTAAATAAGTAACAGGTGGAAATTACTTGACATAATGCCAAGTAAACTAGGTATCAGCTACTTTGTAGCTGTGCCTAAAAACAAAATGTTATTGATTTCTTTTAATTTGGCATAAGAATAATATTGTCTCAAGTTTTTCCAAAAGCACAATACTCACGCACCTGGTTACCGTTTGGTGCACTACTGCTCTAGGTGAGAATATAGCTTTCAAAATGCTGCCTACCTTTCCTGAGGCAGCAGATGAAGAAGTTCCTACAAAACACCACTTTTATGTAGGTCCAGCATGGATAACTTTCTTCTGTCTAGTACACTACCTCCTTTTCTCTCCACTTGTAGAGAACTGGTGGGCATTCCTCTTACTGCAAAGGCTGCCGAAAGCTACACGTACAGCCTACTCTCTAAAAGAATAGTATTTAGAATACAGAAAAAGAGAATTTTAAAGAAATGTAAGTAGTCTAGCAAGAAACAGTAAGAGGGATGTATAAGAAAACAAAATAAGATGACCTACTAATAAGTGCACATGCATGCACATATTCATCTCTTTCCCTGGTGGTCAGTGCCCGATAAAGCCAGGAGAGGTGTCTCAAGTAGGACACACTGCTGTTCCCCCCAACCCTCCACCAAAATGTGCAAAATCCAGGAACATCATGTTGTTACACAAACCACACTAGCAGCATTGCAGCCAAAACACTAGAGAGGAAGAATTAGTGAAAAAGCGTTTGTCTGTTTTGCCCTGTTAAATGTCTCCTCCTTTCTTCTACTTTTCCCCCCTCTGCAGAGTAATAAAACCAGCACCGTACCTACTTCGTTCTCCCACCTACAAGGTCATTTTCTCCTACATTCCTATTTAGCTTCCTCCTTATTGTCTTCATCTATTTCTTTTTATATGTATTTTACTTAAGTTCTTCATTTTACATTTCCCTTTTTAGCTACTCCCCCGCATCCTCTCTTTCCCCTCCTCGGACACACACCCACCAAGACTGCAAACCACTTAATTCTAGCTGTGCTGAACCAGCCCTGCCAAAGCTGACATCCTCCTGCCTGCGCTAGCTGGCCACTGCTGCCCCAGCCAGGTGCTGCACAGCGCTGTGCTGGGAGCCGTGGTATCTTGGCAAAAAAAAATTAACGTAACCGATGGTTACTGATGAGATTTCCTATCTGACCTTTATAGCTGTGCTGGCAGAGAAAAAGAGACTATGTGCAAATCCTCTCTCTTCCAAATGCGGCAGTTCGAGTCGGCTGGTGGGATGAGAGGGTACAGTCTGTGCAACTTGAAACTATGTGCTTCCATGAGAAAAAAAAAAAAAAAAAAAAGGCAACAAAAAACAACCCAAACTATTTTCTTCGTGACAGTTCAATACTCAGTGTTTTACAAGCTTCCCAGAATACTTCTCCCTGGAATAATGAAGCGCTGTGGTGTTCATCTGAGGTTTGCAGTTCTTGGAATAATCTATACAGTTCATCAGAACACATACTTCTTCCCCCAAAATAAATGAGGAAGTCCTTATAAGTAATTGATTTGCATATGGTTAGCTTTTGAAATTAAACCACTTCTAAACCCCACCTTCCAACACCCAAGTTCACACCTCGATGGCTCTGACACATTCCCAACTCTCCTCCTCAATGGTAGAAATCCTGCCCTTTTTTTTACTCCGGTTCAGGCTTCTTCCACCTCCCCAGCTCTTAAACAGGTTGCAGCTTCATTCTTCTGCACTCAGCTTAGGGCTGCGTGCCAAACCCTGCGTGCCCACGGCCTGCCCTCACGATGTGTGCCACCTCCTCTGGCTGAGCTCCAGCTTGAAGGAGTGGCTTAGGCATTAGAAAGAGCCCTTTTAACTGTGAAGGAAACCTTCCGAGGATGTGGGGCATGTAAGCTGATGCAGAACGGCCTTCCCTGAACCTGCACAAAATCTGAAACGATGGTTACAAGAGCTGTGTTCTGCTCCACGTGCCATTTGATCATTCAAAATAAGTTCTGAATGGTGAAACTTAACATTGACTTTTAGACCCCTTAACTCTCCATTGTCAATCACTTTTAATTGTAGACCTGACGCGACTACCCCAGCTGGCTTCTTCCAAATACACTCAACAGCTACTTTTTATTAGAACTATTTGTTCTCTTCAGATCTTACTTCAATCCATTCATCAACATACTAACTTTCTCCCTCTTGCTGAACAACTATTTCTGTAAGCCACAGTGAACACAGCACTGATTCCTCTTTTCCCACAAAGATAAATATCTTTGTTTTTCTTTCTTTCCACTTGTTCTTCCCCTGTCAATGTTTACCTTGAAAAGGGAGCAGTCAGTCCCAGTCTCCAAGTACCTAGCAAGGAGATCACTATAAAGGAACAGGGTTTTCACAGAACCCTTGTATAATTTTGTATGTTAGACTTGCTTTAAATACTTTAACATTTTAGAAATAGAATAAGAAGATATTCTGCCAGTAATAAACCACAAGGATTTCTGCTTGTAGGTCTTCTGCTACGGCAAAACAGTATGAAATTTGATTCATGCTAACCAAAGGTACAAAAAGCCAAAAGTACACCAAAGCACTTGTAAGGTTGTAATATTTTAGCACACACAGTGCTGTAGGTAGAATAACATGAGTTACATGGTAAGTGGTAAACTGAACAATCAATTTCTTTTTTAAATCTGAAGCTGAATATGACATATTTTGTTCGCTAATACTTAAAATCGCTTTATGTCTTCAACCAGAGCTTGACAAATCCAATGTACCCACAAAAAAGGAGGACGTTTTACTAGAAAACTGCCATCAACTTGTCAAACAGACTCCCTATGCTTTCATGTAATAAACAAAGACCACAGCCATTATGCTTACAAAAATAACCTTCTGCATGTGAACCGTTTGTGACGTTACAATTAACCACAGCACCTAACTTCATCGCTCCTTAAAATCTGCATGGCACATCTGGTATTCAGCTAATGGCTTTGGGGTACACATTTCAAAGCCCGAAATATATTTACAGAGTTTCTTTCCAGGTGGTAATACTTTCGTATTTAATTATGCATTATTTAAAAATAACTAAATAATCAGCTGAAACATTTTTCCTGAAATGAATCCTGTGCTGACCTCTGAGCCCATTCCCTTTTGGGAATATGCCAAGTTGATTCTTGCAAAAGCTACAGAATTTCACAAATCCCTGCCAAGAAATTAAACTAGTTGCTGCTGGACCCGGAGATTAATATCCAACTGCTGGAACCTGGACTGTGCGAACTACTGTGAGAGGACTATGTATTTAAACAGAAGCTGCTGAAGCTGCCAATGATAATTTGTTAAATCATATACATTAACTCGAGCCATAATATGCCAAATGCCACCTGTGCACATTTGGCAATATGCTTGGCAGATTACTCCAGCACATCTGTGACACACCGCATAATATTCAAGTTTTATTTTGGTTATTAGACTACTACAGAAGATTACTGATACCCAAGAAAATTCTTACGATTTATATAAAATGTTTTCATACTGCTATAAAAAGACATCAGTGAACAGTGGACACTTAATTACTGAAACAAATTGCTTGCTGCCAAAAGTATGCAGCCCATAATGAAGGCTTATACCTCCAAAATGTGGATGAGCTCAGGCAATCTCCTATGAGGGGAAAAAAAAAAAAAAAAAACCCAACAAAAATCCAACCCCCAAAACCACACAACAACCCCCCACCCCTCCCCCAAACAAAACAACCCACCCAACAACAAACCCCCCAATCCTCAGGTCCAATGGCTTTGGAACAAGATTCAGTACATTCCTTTCTTTTCCTATCTGCTTCAGATGCTGACTTGTACAGACACTTTATCTTTGACTTTGTAATCAATGCTAAACGCTCTTTCTAGTCTATCCTAAACAAGCAACATCTGCACAACTTCAAAAAATAAAACTTAAAAATATTAAGTACTGACATTAGATTTTTCCGAACAATTAGCTGCTGCCAAATTTGAGGCAACAGAAGAGGGTAGGACAAATTTATATTCAATTCACAATATGTCAGAAGAACCCAAATATGTAATGCTGCAGGGACTGTAATACTTAAATTACATATGATATAACATCCAAAATACAACAGCATACTGGCAGGCATAGTTATTGGATCATTTATCCCAATTAAAATCACAACAAATACCACGTTTTTTCCAAATCCAAGCACTTAACACCAACATCAAAAAATCCCCTTATGACTAGCCAAAGTACTAAACCTGCTAACTAAAGGTGGGTGTGAGAACTGGCTGAGAGAGGAAGGAGTATGGTTATACAATTAGATGAAGGAGATTCACAAGAGACCTTAGACTGACTTGCAGGATGGACCCAAGTAACACGAGTGAACATCTCTTCTCTACTGCCAGGATCTGCCCCTCTGAGTCTCTCTAGGCTGAGTATAAGGTTGTGTGATGACCTTCTCTATTCCAATCTCACAGCCTCCTGGAAATCACAAAAGGTGGGCAAATCTGTATTATTATCCCATTTCCGAATCCTATGCTTCAGGTTTAAACATACGCTGATCGGAAACTGAAATGCTTAAGCAATTCCCCGCCAGCACACAGAGCAGCAGCAAGCAAAGCTGACAGTAGTTGCTCACCTTTGCCACTGCATGCCAAACCCATGGAAGTTAATCAAAACACTAGACATAGCTTTTTAATGACTCAACAGCCCAACGCGCTATCGTCTCTTTCCAATACGTACTGTATTAATGGTTTTCACAATCACTACATGACTCACAGGCACTCTCAGTTTAAGTTTTGCAGGTAGCCTTCATTATTATTGCTGAGAGTTCAACCTCACTTTGTATTTATGTAAACCGAGGCACAGAGGAAACAAGCACCTCTGCAAAAAAACTAGGAAAAATTAGAAGGAAGAAACCCCACATCTCTACACTGATGCTACTTCCACACTACTGAGCTATCTCCTCTCTCTGAGCCACAAAGCAGCCCAGATGGTGCAGAGAAGCAGCTCTCCTCAGTCAGGAGGCTGATAACCACAGGCAGATGTGATAAACCCGTGGAACGGCTGAAATACCAACGAAAGGTCATACGGCCCCAAAACCACGTCACTTCAGGGTTTCTACCAACAAGCTGAAATAACTGTCGCGATGGCTTCCTCAGAGAGCAACCTTTTGGTGCAGCACGAGAACTGTGTCTAGCACGTTTTCGTGGGAAGGAGAGAGAGGAAATAAAAGGGACACAGGCACATCCCGCTGTCTTGAGGAGCCTGAGAGTTAGCAATTTGACAGGCAGCAAAGTCATTTTTACTGTAAGAATTTATATATTGAGAGTAGACTGTGCAGGGCCATAAGAAATACACCTGATGTAAATACAGAGGGAGGGTCTATGTGGCATGGAAGTTGGAGAGGCTGGCACATGATCATCCAGAGTGTAGAGAAATACGCCAGCTGGAGAAAAACACTGTGTTTGCTTATCATGATGACCTATTCTGAGAAATCTCGGGTGCTTCACCCACAAGACTGAATGCCTGAACATTATACCTTTTCTCCATCTTTCACCACTGAGTTGATCTTGAGCCATCCAAGGAAGATGCTGATACCATGAAAGCGTAACCATTCAAAAAGCAGCAGGAAGAACAGTAGCAATAAAGGACTTAAATCACTTGTCCAGCCCCACAAATGAAGCAGCTGAGATGTGACTGAACAGAGAATTTGTCTTGAAACAATTCCTCCCCGTCTGGCTGGCCTGCTCCTGCCCTGCCAGATCCCCAGCATCACCGCCACCCTAGGCCAAGAGGGTAAAATCATTTGAGTGTACTGACAGTCAGCTGTTGTACACAGGCTAGAAAAAATACCACAAGCAGCCTTCAGGTATCTCATTATATTAGATTGCTTTTTAAAACTAACCTACCCATCGTGATTTGCATACCAATTACATCACCAAATTTTACCAATCAATGATAGCATATATACCAACGGTACAGAATAAATTATTAAAATGGCAATTCACACTCCAAATGCATGCTTGCCTCAAAAAGTAGAATTTAATTTTGAATTAATATCTCTTCTGAAATATAAAAGTATCAGTTACATACAAAAAACTGTGATTTGTATCAATAAAGTATTTTACTAAAAAGGTCAAATATTCTGATGAATGAGGTTACATTTAATTATTTCTAACTACTTGTGGTCCAGGGAAAAAAGCCAGCATATGTCCTGCAATGCACTTTCAGCCTACCTAGTTAAGTAGTTTATCACAAATATGCTTTGGAAGAAATTAATTAGCTCATTAGGTTTAGCTAATAGTTTGTTTAGCCTTCCTTCGACAAAAGTGACATTTTAAAAGAGCATATTCTACTACTTCAGAAAACAAAATCCCACATGACAAGTTTCAAAGAACACCAAGTACAAGCAACACATACCACCAGGAGTTGAAGAATATTTTAAGAGATTACTATTTCTCTGGTAACAATTAAAAATAACTTTAAAAGACCCAAAGAACATCACAAAAAGGTACAGCTTCATTGATGCACTGCAGTTTTTCAGAACTCGAAGTAATCTCTCCTTTATCAATCCCTGAAATAATGCCACAAATAAAAGACCTAATTCAGGGCAAACTAACTGCGATGAATCCAAAGAGTGGTTTACTTTCTTGTTATCACGATAGTGTAGTTTTTGTTTTAAGAACCGTGTGTTTTGAGGACTTCAGCAATTTCCTTCTCCTGAAGTACACTGTGTTTAAAAAAAATAAAATACATCATTGCCTGGTAATCAATCACCTGCCATATTTATCAGCTCTCACATTCAATTTGCTAAAACAAGGGACAACTGCATAAGAACTTCAAGAATGTGAAGGCTGATAAAAAGCAATGAGAGCTAGCGCTACACAATCACTAAGTCAGCCTTCTTACCTTTCTGAGGCTATTAGTTTGGCAAACTAAGGTCCTTTAATGACATTCACCCCACCCAAGCCTGTTTTTCTCATCAGAATGACCCCGCCTGTTTCCTCTGCACGCCGCAGCCCTCACCGAGCATCGTTCAGAATAGGCTTAAGAAATACTAAGAATAACCTCGTCATTTCCATCCCCTCCTCCTACATTTCTCTCGAAGTATGAATCTGCCACTGTTGTCAGGTTTACATTAGAGAAGGTTTCATTCATGTTTACAGATCACACTCCTAAAATGTGATACAGAATGCGAACATTACGTTAGTATTTATTCTTTTGGTTTTTTAAAAATGTTTTCCATACCTTCATTTTGTAGTTACCTCTTCACTGTGTCCCTTTTAAATTGCAAGTAGTGCTTAAAGAAGAGTTTGAATTAACTTTGCATAACAAGTTTAACACTGGTACAAGCAGCATTACAACACCACATGTTTTCACGTCCATGGTCAAGAAGCAATGCCGTACCTATTCAGTTCTTGAACTGCTTCTTCAATCTGCCCATAAGGTGGTCATGCCAACAACTAGGATACTGGTTCCTACGGTACAGACACCTGTTTGTCAGACAGTATTTGGAGATCACCTGCTCATTTCAGAATGACAGCCCAGAGTGTCTGCAGATATCTACAGCTCTCCATCACTACCAACCTGACCCAGTTCCATATTACTGACCTGAAGATGGAAGATTCAATATGCCAACACTCAGAACTGGGTACCACCCAGTCCTCCCCCATAAATTTATTTTTAACTGTCAGAATCAATTTAATGTCATATTTTAGGAGAACTTATTGGACATCCCAAATTGATATTCAGTGACAGGTGAGGAATCACCCTGGCAAGGAGTGGACTTGCTTTTGGCTGATACAAAGGCTTATAGCAACAAAGAGTAAGAAAAGCTGATGCCCTTTTCTTCTTCTGGCTCCCTACAGCTCTGGAGACTTACGTCCAGAAAACTGTGGGGTTTTTTTTAAAAATTTTATTAGTACTGTCATCCACAGAATAACAAGCGAACTAGTAAGAAACCTATTCAGATTCTTCTCTGAGTCACTCTGTGAGACACAAATCCAGCAGCAAGGGTAGAGGTATAACCCATAAGGCATTATAACACAAAAACAAACAAGTGAGAAGTGGAAAAGAGGGAGAAGTTGTTCACATTCTGCACAGCATAGGAAGACCCTTCCCCAATCTCCAGGAAGCAGCAGAAGCGAGTATATCTTTTCTTGACAAAGGACTGGATTATTTAAGATGCAAGAAAAGTTATCACGTTATCCCTTGTTCTCAACACTAGAAGAGGCTCCCTACCCAAATCCAGCATCTTCTATCCTTTTAAACACCAAGGCAATCAGTAGGTGCACTGGCCTAGAAAAAAGGGAATGTGTACAAATACATACACACAGAGGGAGGAAGGAACAGTTCAGAAGTCTATCTTTTTTATTAGCCCTTGGTCAGAAAACATCTCATGAATTTCTCAAGAAACGAAAAGCTGAATTCCAAAAACCTCCTATTCAAATACTGGCATGAAATTGTTTGAGGTTTATTTCTAGTCTTGAGAGGAGTGGAAAAGAACTGCCAACCTCCCCCAGTTAGGTTTGTAGGAAGTAACTGAGCACTTGAACTTACGTAGCACTTCACATTTTCTCAGTCCTCTATAAACACTGGCTAACACCAACCAACACAACAAGAGCTTCCTAGCACAGTTTATATACAAAACCATCGGACCAGTAAAACAAACACAAACTGATACTTCTGAAAATAAATAAGCAAGCTTACTGGCCATTGGAAGCATACTACATTTTACAACAAAATTTGTACATTTAGCTTTTAGCTCAAGTTCACACTGTAACAGAACCCCCGTAAAAATAATCTGTACAAATACACAAGGAGAAATGACACACACAAACACACTACACATACTGTCTGTGAAATACACTATATATGTCATTTCAAAATTGAACTGTATGTATGCAGCATTTCAAGAAGGCATTAAAAAATTAAAAGGAACAAGATCTTTACGTAACTGCATTAGAATGTATATAAAATGATTAAACACAGGTTATGTTCTTTGACATTATTTATAATGTAATGATCTATGTACCATCAATTTTTAAAAAAATTGCCAGGCTTAATCCTGATTTAACCTCACGCTTAATTATTAAAAATAGTTAAGCACTTACCATAATGTGATTGAAATGCCTGTGGTTTTACGACCTGATTACAGTGGTTACACATCACCAAATAGAAATCATCATGAGCCGGGCAAAGACCAAATATTGGCATATCTAAAAACAAAAAGACAAAATGGCATCTCTCAGCTGCTGACAATTATTGAAAAACAGTTTAATTACAGAGCCATGACACTAGTGTTGAAACATAATTTTAATACATTTGTATCAAATTTGAAAATGAGGAAAAAAGAGCATATAATGCAATAGATAATTTTGTGCTGGAGTATTACAAAAGCAAAAATCTTCCTACAAAGATAAATGTAAAAGGAGCGATTACTTGTAGAAAACATCTATTAGAAAACTGATTTAGGACTGATTAACTTACACCAGATGCAAGAATGTAATAAAAAAAGCCTGACTTCAAATGACAAACACAATGTAAGAGGGGATGTTTTATGTACTCTGAAAGGGGGTTGGATTTTCTTCCAATTTAAAAATGAACTTTATTTTCTATTTAATTGTTTTAAACCATTTTAAACACACAGTCGTTTACCAGGCAGTATTACATGCCTAATGGTTTTATTTGTTTAACAGTGCATTATAGTCCAGCCATCTGCTGCCAGAGATCTGTGTAACAGCTATATTAAGAGAGAGAAATAGAGATAACAGTATGTCAGAGCATGTGTGGATTTCAGAGATAACACACATACTTGCAGACTTTTACTAATAAAATTAGTTTCTACAATTTTGGTTTTAAGAATACAGTTTCTTAAGAAGAGAGTTTAACAGTTAAAACTGCATTCAGAGACTACTGGAGCATTAAATACAACATTTACTACACAACTTCAAGGTATATTACATTTATATAACTAAAAATGTTATTCAGTCATAAGAAGACAAAAAATAGGAAACTGCACACATAATAGTATAAATTCATTATTGCCAAACACATGGCTAAGGGATCTATAACACTAAAGGTTTAACACTGTTATAAGAAAACTGATTTTCTTAAAAAAAAACAACCCTCAAGTAATAGATTTATCTTAACAGTAACTTAGAAATTAAGTTAAACTTGTTCGTCTCTGTGCTAGAACTGACCCTAGAGTTTTGTTTTGAAGCTACTAATTTGCCTATGTGTATTTTTAACAACATGCACATTTTTGTTCATTAATGGAACACCAATTATGAAATAAATTGAGTGGGCTGCACTTTAAGAGTGAATGTGCCATAATGCAAGGTAACTGCTGGCAGAATGACGTTGTCAGCCCTGTAGAGCCCCACGGACTCCACTTTGTTCCTCCCAGACAAAAGAATATATCCACACCGAATGGCTTCCAGAATTAAGGGCTCCCTTTGTAGTATCTTCATCATAACAATTTAATTACTTTTCATTAAAAAAAAAAAATAAAAATCAGGTCTATCCCAGGTTTTCCAAAAACCTTATTAGTGCTACATTAAAATTAAGCATGATACCTGCAATAACAGCTGCAACTGGATTTACAGTTGGATGCAAATACAATGACCATGGACATCTGACATGGCTGTGATGGATCAGAGCTACACTTATCTAAGTCACAGGCACCTTTTCACAACTGAGGTTACATTAAATTAATAAATAAAATTATCCGATTTGCACTTCATTAAGTAGCAAGTCTTGCTTATTTATTTATATGATCTTTATTTTTAAAAGTATTAAGACCTTGGGCACACCTAACTTACTGCAAAATAGGCAAAACTAGTAAATATATGCTGGGGGGGGAAATCAGAGAGGAATAATAAACTTTATTTTTCAGTATCTACTTTCTGTGATGCAGTATCAAGCTAGGTAAGAAAAAAAAAGTATAAACTTAAATGTCATTGCTAATATTTCATGCAGGAGCTCTTCGGGTATGCCTGTGTAAAAAGGTTTCCACACGGCAAGCAAATACTCCAGGGTCACTTCCATTTGACTACTAATACACCATGATGAATGGGACAATAACAGCGTGCACTGCCTGCTATTTACATTGTTAATAGCACACAGACAGGCTACTACTGTATAACGTCTAACAAACTGTAAATCCACACCCTGTAACCTGTTCTCATAACCGTACCTTTCAGACAACACTGGATTCGCAGACTTTACACCAGCTTGTTCAGAATGCAGGGGGGAAATCTTTAACACAAGAAAAGGATTGCCTACTTTTGTGTCTCTTGCAAGATAAAGCACTCATTGACACTAGTCTGAGACATCACGTTCACTCCACTGAAGTACACTTTATATGAATATTTGCTGGCAATACAGAGCTGCGATTTTAAACAAGTGAAACAAAGTGGCAGAAATTAAAAATGTTTTCCTATTTCAGTTGAGGGATCCCAAGAAATCCAAATGATTTACGAGTGTCCTTTTACACTGTGAAGCACATCTTCAGAGTTTTAAAAATCAAAGCTCCAAGTGACAGAAAGCAACACCAAAATACTAGGGAACACACAAACTCATAAAGAAACATTCTAAGAGTAAAACCACTTGACACAAAAAAGGGTTTATCACAGAATCATTTAGGTTGGAAAAGACCTTTAAGATCATCGAGCCCAACCGATTTGCTGCACGCCCAAAATCACAACCATGATTTCAAAGGAAGTCACACACAAGACTTCAGCCAGATTACACAAATCGATGCAAAAGATCTACCCCCGCAGTACTCTCCTACAGCACTGATCATAGAGCAGCATCTAAACGTATCCAGCAAGTGAAGGTTAAGAGTCTTAAATGCAACTCCTTTTGTTTTCTCATATGGGGTAAAATAAACCATAGCTTTTTATTATCAGAGCATTTATTTAAATAGATACAATCAAATCCTTTTGTCAGAGAAACCCATAGGGCCCCAAATAACCCTGGAACCTGACTATGCTGAGCACTGCATGAACACACGAGACCAGCCCACAAGGGCCACAGACTAGATACCAGTGGGCAAAAAGTAGTACCAACACTTCACAGAGACCTGAACATTAGTTTTAACAATGGGTTTGAAACCGTAAGGAGTGTGACCCAGCCAAGATCAGTTAAGACAACTGCAAGAGACCTGAATCCACACTTCCCAACCCAGGAACCTCAGTCTTCGGCAGGTAAGCTCCCATGTGTTTAAATGTGCTTCACTGTCATTTTAGTCAAACAGAGCAAGAGCAAGTTTCAGGGAAATCTTATTTCTGTTTCTGCGTTCCAATGGGGCAAACACCTATGCGTCACTGTTATGAGAATGACAAATTAGACCATGCAAATGTTAGAGAATATACAGAATAGTTTAACAAAACTTATGTAAGAAGTACGTACCACGAGTAGGAGATGGATGCCTATTTTTCTGTTCCCCTCTCAACCACTTATGAAAGTTCGCAAGTCTTGCAGTTGATATTCTAATGTCTAATACTTTATACCTTTTCCATTTAATGACATGCAAATTCTCTATTTAAAAGTCTAATGAAATTTATAGTATTTCACCAGTGTCATTTCAACTGCACTGTTCCTCTGAGTTTAAAGATCACTTTTTGAAATACTTCACTGTAAATGTAAAGCCTGTGCCTCTCAAGGAAGAGCCTAGCAACCATGATTCATATGTTCCTCTTTCAAAGCTGGGCTCATTTAACTCTATCCATCTGGGAATGTTTTTCAAGGTCAAACTAAAAATTTAAACTAAGACCTCAAACTTTCCATTTATTCTTCCATAAATGCAGTTATTTAAATGGTATCAACATACAAATACGGTTATAAGAGCTGCTAGTTATATTAATTCTATTAATGCCATAAAGAAAAACAACTTCATTTACCTCCATAATATGAAACCTCTGAAGGTTGTGACCTCTAGAATTCACTTCTCCTTTCAAATGTAACTTGGTTACAGTGTTTTTAAAAAGGTAACTTTAAATTATATGCTGCTGTACTGTTTACCAAGGCTAAAACAAGCCCGTGCCATAGGCAATTCTGAGATATCTTAACTGCATTATTTGTTGAGCATGTAATAAGGAAAATGCTTCCTATTTGGAAAAGGCCAGTATAGCATCTTTTCTAATACAAAAAGGAAAAACAATAATGGACAATCTGGCATACTATACATTAAGTAACATGGAGCTCAGCACATCTACTCTGAAAAACTTTCTTAAACTGAGCTGCCATCTCCTCTTCTCCGGAGGGATGTAGAAGCACATAAGTTAATTCCTCAGTATTTCCAGCATTCCCTTTCGGGACCATTATACTCCAGAAATTCATGCTTGTGGTCATTAAAAGTAACTGTGTCTGTGTCCTCTCAATTCTATTCCTTAACATCACAGACAACAGAACAAATAAAACAGGCTAAAAACCCACAGTTAGAGAACAGGTCGGCAGTTTGCATTTATCAAGCTACTAGATTCAGTGACTACCACAGCTCTGCTGCATACTTTTACAGGGGGGTTTTTTGTTTATTTGTTTGTTCTTTTAAAACACACAAATTTATCAAATTTCCTACAAGTCTTGTTGTCCCTTTTCAGACTGGGACCATTGCGCAGTCCATCTATCCTAGTGTCTAATAAGACAACATCCCTTTAGAAATGAAATATCACCAAAAAAGTTAAGGTCAGGATCTTCTCCAGGACAGCAAACTCTAAAGGAAGACAGTGAAAGGAGCCCTAATCCTGGCTGTTTGCAGACACCAGAGCAAAAGTTTCCTATTTTGCAGAAGTCTGCTCACCACAACTGAAAGAACAAGGAGGAGAGTGAAAACTGAAACAGAGGAAGAGAAAGCAAATCTAGCAAGGGCAGAAGTGAAAGGGCAACGAACAGACTCTATCAGAGTTAGGGCAAAAGAATAGAAAGCTTGGTCAAAAAAGTGACAAGAATACATCAGAGTACTGCAGAAATATTTTTTAAGCCAGAACACTGCTAATGCTCACTTCTTCTGTATCCATTCCCAACATAAACATCTGCTTATTAAGATTCTTTTTAAAAGGCTGATTTATCACAAACATGTATGTACTGCTTGCCATTTAGTGTAATTTGACAATGGACTTTTCATGCTGATGTCCGACATGAACAGTAAAATGTTTTGACTACAAAGATCCCCACAGAGTAGCATAACATGCCTTCAGCACACCACCATCCTGATTATACTTCCAGAATATTTTTAATCACTGTAGTTAATATTAGATGCATTAAAACCACGATGCTCTAGACTATTAACTTCACACTCACTATAGATATAACTCCCTATTATCTTTACAACTCCCCAAACACAGAATTTATTTTTCTTTTTACTGGGGCCTGATCCAAAACCACCCTAAGTAAATGTACCAACTTTTATCGATTCACTAGGCTTTCCATTAAGACATCAGGGAACTGCTCTGGAGGTACTATATAAGGAAATTGTAAATAAATCCCATTTTTTTGAAATGTTGCCAGATCTGGATTGTTTGAACTATTTACTTCATGGACCAAGTACATTCAAATACTGCCCACAACAACTATCTTGAATACATTTGCTCCATACCAGCGGTGTTTTCTCTTCTCATTAGAAAAGAATTAGTCTTGATCATACTAAGGTAAAAAATACATGAGTAAACCTCATTTTAACTTGACTTAACTGGTAGATCTCTTTCTCTAAAAGCATGCTTTTATTAGAACTTTTCTTTAAGATAACACAACTCTTCACCAGCATCTGAAAAAATTTCAAAAAGGGGAGGAAAAAAATACACAGCTGCAGTAACTTAAAACTAGTTGACATCTTAAAGGAAAAGAGGTTTTGTGCCACCTCCCTTAATTTGCTTGTAACACTTGTGCCGAGTACTGTCAGATCCTGTTAAAGTAATAAAAATATTTCTATTGTTTTACCCTTTATGGTTGTGGAGAGCATGAATGTCATTTTAATATCAGAAAGCAGACAAAACCTCCCAAATTACTATTTTTAAGAGCCTGTGATTTGGGGGAGAGGCATGAAGAGGGAGAAGGAAGACAACTAACTAGCACTGACGACCACATCAAACAGCCTGCACCAAACCCGGGCAGATTTCAGACAGAAAGCTGAGCTTGGTTACAACCAGACCAACGGCTTATAGTCAGCCCCAAAAGCTAAAATTCTGCCAAGAAGTCTGCACACCGGGTGAATCCTGCTGGATCTGTTGCTGATACTAGCTGTCAAGAATAAGTAATCTTCAGGTGCAAGGAGGATCTTGGATGTAAGCCTGAGGCAGGAAGCTTTCTGCACAAACAGCACTACAAGGTATCTTAAGCTCCCATCAATTCCAAGTCATATAGTCCCTTATTTTAATTGATAAGAATGTTTAAAAAAAAAAAAGTGATTTAACTTAATGTCTCAAAACTTACCTTTCACACAGACTTTGCTTTCTGCAACTAAAATATTATTTTCTACATCAGATTTTTCCAAACTATTTTCCAGAAACACTCAAGTGTGTATCATTCATGAACACATATGTGGTTTTGTATGCTTACCAATGTTGAAATGATATTAAATACTGGCAAATTTTTTGCTGTGTACTATGCAAGATGAACAAAATAACTGAAACCATATAATATTCAGAGTGCTCTGGTTTACACAAGTTTGAAGCCAAAATAAGAGATTCTAGTAAAATATATATACTTAAGGGTTTTCTTCAAAATTTCAAGTAAAGAACACTTCAGTATTAATAGAACACAAGTATTTTATGAACCATATGTGCAGGCATAAAAATTTGTGCCTGCAAAGAACATATGCATAATCAAGCAAACCAAACATAAAACGATCAAATTTACATACAGAAACACTTCTTTCAAAAATCTGTCCCATAAGGTTCATGCTCATGTTGCCTCAGATACAAAAAAGCTTTTAATACGAAATACAGCAAAACAAATGGACATTCTCATACCTAAACTGTTTCATTTAGGTTCAGAGGGAAGCATTGCTAAAGTATTTTCTGCAAGGTTATCTATTTTTTAAACTCCTTGCCAACTCCACTCTGTACGTTAAGTAACTTACATTTTTTTGCACATACAGCTTTGAAAGCCCAGCTCTCCTTGGGTTCTGAGCACAAGCGCATGAACTTTGTTTCACCATGCAGTTGCTGATTGATCAGATGAAGGAGGGAACAGCTGAAGACTTGATTAAATGTTTTTTACTGCATTTTCCACTTTGGCAAATATAGCAATTACACAGCATTTTATTGAAGCCCTAAGAATATCCAAACCTCAAAGTTTTGGCTCAGAGCAATGACTTTCACTTCAAGACCCAAAACCCCCCCAATCTGGTTTAACGAGGCACAGGAGCCACATTACGAGATTTGATCACTGTTGTAAATCTTTACTAGTGTTAGAACGCTTTGTCTCTAAAAGCAGAGTCCTCTGTCCAGTCTCCTTTTGGAACCCAAGACAGTCTATTTTTCCAAAGCTAAGGTTCTGTAGTTTTTACTTTGCTTTCCCAAATTCAAGGTGGAATCTTGCCCAGCAAAACCTGAAAGGGTGAAGAAGGACCTACCTCTCCTGGCTCACGTTTTCCGTGGGTCCAGCCATGCTACTTTTCCAAAATCCCATCCCCTGCACTGCCCCCTCCAGCAAAAAGGTTTGCCCCATGCTGCAGGCAGCAACACTCCTCCGTGCATACCCAAGCAGCAAATCCAAATACCGGTCTTTTTGCAAGGCTACGAGCACATTATCACTGTACTTCTCCTGTGGCCTTTCTTCCCTCTCCCTAGGAGGATGCAGAATGCAACACTGATAGTCGCTACGTCTCCTGTTCGCTAAAATTTAAGAGTCAGGAAATTTCTGTACCATGCCCACCGATAAAAACTGAGCAGCAGATACCAAAGAGAAGTGTGTCAGGCACACATGCACCTGCAGCCTAGCGTGCAGCTGGGTGTTCTAATTTTAGGCTCCCAAGATTTGAATGTTCCCATAATTATATATAACACACATATTAAAGCAGACATTTAAGTATTTAGTTAAATTCTTTGTATATGAATTCAGCTACACACAATCTTTTGAAAAAATCAAGCATAAAACATACGTCAAATTGTTCATTCAAAACTACTAAAGAGGTTTTCTAAGTTTATGATACAGAATAATACAAAATTTCAGCGAGCAAGTTTACAGAAGATTGTCTGTAGAAAGACTGATTAATAGATTTCTCAATGAAACACAAGTAGCATATTTAAAGCTTTTCAGCAGATGAAAAAGTCTCCCCCCCCACATTGTATTCTGTTACATCAGGTTTTCATCAGCAATTTGAATGCCGTCATCTGCAAAGACTATTCCTATTTACTCATTAATGAGTTTTCAGAGTTAATATTGAAGATATTTTAAGCTTCTCCAGCCAATTTGTATAACGTCATGCAAATGCTGAACATACAATTTGTCATGTAAGAAATCTTCAAAGTCATGCATTATTTTTAGGTGACATGATCTCATCATGCCACTACTGTATTTTAGGAAAGCCAACAAATTATTTATGTTTTTGTGTCAAACAAAACAAAACAAACCCAAAACCTATTTGTTACATATCCAGTCCTAAAATAGCTTAAGGTACTCTCAAAGTTGAGTTTAATTTTGCAATTATGACACAAAAATTAAATAGACTTCAGGAAATAAAAAACTTGGAGTTCACACAGTAAAATTAAAATCTCTGCTAATTTAATATGAAAGCGTACACAGAAACACTTCAGTTATTATGCAGAAAAAAGGGTCTATTATGGGGGGGTGGAAATAAGTTCTGGATAAGCAACTAGTCACAAACATAGCCTCAATTAAAATTAAATAAATTATCCACAGAATAGTCTAAATTGTATCTTAAGTCATATACCCTAAAGCATGTTACTGTTATGAATTGTTTTAACATCAACAGGTTCGGTACTTTTCTCCTCTTTCACACACAGCACTGTGTACTTTGCAGCAGCCGTACTTTTGTAGTAGGAAAGAGGAAGTTTGTTTCCTTTAAACCCAAACTCATGGTTTACGTAAAACTGCTCATTGTAGCAGAAGTATTTTCTTACATCGTGACTGCAAATGGTGAACATTTTCCAAGCTCCTCACCCTCTCCCATCTCCTATCTAGACATGCCTTTGAGGGGGGGGGGGAAAAAAAAAAATTGGCACATGTGGTTTTTGCTGTCTTTCCCTATGTAACCGTCCATATCACAGCAACACAACTGGGTGCTGGCTGTAACTTGGCACCGGGTAACTGAGGAAGTAGAGCACACGTTTTCTTACTAAGAACTGGAGGAATACAACGTACCCATAACTACAACTTTTGCCATTGGAGAAAACAATATAATTTAGTAATAATAAAAAATAAACAAAAAAGTGGCATCAGAAACACCAGAGTCAATCAGTCTTTAAAAATATAAACTTTTTAAAACCAGTAAAAATAAGAACTACAGACAGTTATGCATCTCTTGCACTATGGCATTATTGCAATCTTCATATTAAAAACATCGTCAGTTAACACATTATTTTCCCTGCTACATAGGACACGCGTAGGGCTCATCTTTCAACCTCTTTACCCTTTTCCTTGCTGAACGCAGCCCCAACTCCTGTGTGAGAGCAGCATGGCATGATTCTCTAATTGTGCAAAGACAATGCAACTTTGCACAAAGAATACTCTGCATACATTTTATATCATGCACCTGACACCTGAGGGAGCAAATCAGCATATGCCAAAAAAAAAAAAATTAAGGAAAATAATGCAGATGACCTGTCAACTGAATTCTGTTTCAGTATTTTCTTTTATTAGGCAACCCAACTACCTAAAACCACCCCACCCCTGCCACTCCCATTCTCCATGCACTGGAACATCCACTTCAAAAATAAGACTGTTTCAATCACGTCTAATATAGCTATAAGGAAACTGATGCCTGCCAATTTTCACATACAGACTTACATTTCTGTACTCCTCTCAATTTGGCAGGTGCTATTAGTTTTTCCATTAAAATTTACTTCCTTTGCTTTACGGATTTACTAGCAGTTCGTTTGATACAATAAAAAAAAAGGCAACTTGCACAGCAACAGGCATTAAACGTACTACAGCAACAAAAAAAACAACCAAACAACAAACCAGCAGTACTGTGATATTTAATAAGATTAAAAGATAAAGTGGAAAATAAAACAATGTTTTTGTTGTTATAGTGCAGTAAAACAGCTAACCCACCTCTTATGTATTTGAACACACATGTAGTGACACAATTTTATACTTGGCTATTACATACCTTTAGACAAATAGACATGACTATTTCAATTATCTAGCTGAGGAACCAGTAAACTCCAAGACTTTACTTCTCACAGTTGATATATTCCAGTACATACAGAGCTACAGTCATCAGAGCTTCCCTTCCAAGAGGGGATCTATCTGTTCAGAAGTGTTAGGCTTTAAACCAGTGCGAGTTGTCCTCTGACACACAGTTATATTAACTAAATAGGTAAGCACTGAAGAAAATCAGGCTACCTGTTCACACTGTAAGGTTAGTAATTCCACAGGCCCAGTTCAGCCTGAAAACTCTTTAAGGACGTAAACATTTTTTTTTTTAATTATTATTATGGAATTTCAAATTCTTCTAAAGAAGAAATTTAGGTTTTGCCTTTGCACATCATCTCCCTTTTAGAATAAGCCCATCACTCTCCTTATTTCAAGATGTATTTCTTCATTGTTAAAAAGTGATTCGCCTTATTTTAGGAGCCCACCTTCAAAAAATTTTCCAGAATTCCATCTCCAAACATTACACATAAAATACATACCTGTTACAGAATAAAAAAAGACTTTGAAAACACTGGGTGAACAAATCTGTACCAGCTATTATTCTTCCATATGTGGCACTAGTTCTCTGTTACTGAAATCACGCATCTCGCTCTTAAACAGAAACAGGTTGTGAAGGACTGCAAATTTTAATATTTTTAAATTTAGATGTATTAAAAAATGAAGATCCCTTAGATCTTACTATACATGCAGAACATCTGAAAGGGCTGACATGCTTTAAAGTAATTTCTCTGCTCTTTCATGGTCTGGGACTCTATAACATAACCGGAACACCAGCCCACTTGTGATGTACACAGAAGGTAATACCTTCAGCAAAACAAAACAAAAGGAAAGGAGAGAAGAATTTGCTCAGACTACTTAATGTCCTGATTTGTCTGGTTTGGTCTAACTCACATTTTTGCCCCGCACTTCTAGGACTACTTCTCTCCTCTGGTCCCTCTGCAGCTACCAGCGCTCCTGGCACACTTAGGAAGAAGGTATATGGATACGTATGAATGGACCTAAATACACAGGGGGAGGTGAAAAAAAGAACTCTTCTCCCTTTTGTAGGCCAGCTAGCAAGCAAAATGCTGTACTCTTGGGAAAAAATACTGAATTGGGCACAAGTGCTAATTTTGAGACATCTCACGTCAAAAAGGACATAAAAACAATAAATCTGATTATACAAGCAGCAAGACAAAGTCATCCTTCTGGAGATAGGAGAAGATTAGACGCATTCGGTGTACGACTGTGCAATGAGACACAGCCAAGTGGTGTCCTGTACACCCCTGAGAACCCCACAAACCTCAAGTGGTGGTCCCGATGCATCGTGTTACAAGACTAGGCCTGTTTGCAAACGTTTGTAGAGGAGACGTCATAGAAGATGTATAGAGTCAGTATTAAGCAAGAGGCACAGCAAAGAACATAAAGAGTTACTATTCAAAAAAAGCCACGGAAAAGAACAATTCAGAGCACTAGTTAACTGCCCCTAGATGACTCAGGATGACAATGGTAAGTAAGATTAAATAGATAACAGAAAATTGAAAGGTGAACGTTATCCTTTGATACTATAATGAATTTGTAGAGCGTACCGCCCTCCAGTACACTGACAACAAATAACACCATCCACCTTCCTAAAGCAGACAAAAGATAACTACTGCAAACATATCTAGGCTAACAAAACCGTGGTTTACAACAGAAGCGGATCCTTTGCCAGACGCAGCAGTTGCACGCGCATGAATTTCAGGACCTAGACTGAGGTCTTCAGCTCAAACCCGCTCGGAGACTACGGCAATCTCTACTGGTGCCTATCCAGGGTAGGCAGGAAGCCAAAGCCACTGCTGCCAAACTCGTCGAGCCAGTCTTCCCAGCGCTGGCCCACAATGCACCGCTTTGTGTTTGGAAATAGCTCAAAAGCTTTTGCTTCCAGCAACAGTGTGGAGCACTTGGGGAAAGATGCCAAAGAAGTCCAAGAAAGGGTATGGCAGGGCCACCATAACAGTACGGACACCCCAAATGCTCCCATCAGACGGTGACGTCACCCTGAATCACTGCGATGACGAACAACACAGTGCTTCCTGTGAAGCCTCGATCTCACAACATTACTCACAGGAATGCAGTAAACTCTTAGCATGATTAAATTATAAATAAAACTGCTGATGCTGCACCTTACCATCATGTCTTCCCATTTTACCATGAAGAGCGCCATCTAACCCGACTGTGGGTTTGGTCCGTTCCCAGGACAGGGGCCTTCCTTCACATCGTTGTGGTTATCGACGACGACTCTCGACGGTGTCAGCAGGACAGAGAATTGCAGCATTGCACAGAGAACCCCTTTTTCATCCCAAGCAGTTGTAAACAAGCCTCGAACGAGACACACTGACAGCACACTGAAGATTTTACTCCTGTGCTCTACCTACTCCGTAGATAAAAATAGCATTCTTATCTCCAAGGCTATCAAGCTAACACTTCAGATCATTAAATTCAGGCCACAAAAACAACAGAAGAGACTTGCAAGTTTTATTCCAGCAAATGACACAGTGGTCCATGCCCCTACATTTCAGGGCACAACCTGATAGCCAGGCAGAACCAAAAGGAAATTTCCCGAACAAGGGCCCATGCGTTTTGGACTTCTCCAAACACCCCATGAAAATAGCAGTGTTGAAATAGCCAGGCAAAGCAAACCAAGTCAGCTGGCTATTAAAGCAGGTTTTACAGAAGGAACAACAGATAAGGAAAGGGCTCTGCTCAGCCTAGGTACAAAACATAATCAAACCGCACCAGGTATAGTTCAGACATCGGTATTTCCCCCATTCTCATAACGCAACTAGTATTAGAAGTCTTCCTTCAATCACTTAGCCACACACACCAAAAAAAAAAAAGTACCTAGGACAAAAATTTGCAACCCATTATATAAGCACGTATTTGACTAGCTTTGGTAGGCAACACAGATATATTGAATTTGGCTCAAAACTTCTCCTCTGTAAATTATGAACTACAACATGGAACAGAAGCTCCTTAACAAGTGTGATTTCTAGACAGTTGCTTTGGGTAACACAACTTACACAGAAATGAAAACCAAAATTGCTTTCCGAAATTCATCTTTAAGTACTTTTATGAAGTAAATGCTGCCTATCAGGAAATTCATTTAAGCCTTTCCTCTCAAAGACTTCCATTTAGTACCAGCGAGAGCAGGATGACTGCCATTTCTCTTAGCAGAGCAGAACAGACACATTCAAATACAGATTCTACATTTTAAAAAAACAAATTATCTGAAGAAAACATCCTAAAAACCAAAATTATACTCCTTACAAACCAAAGCCCAGCAAAGCCTTCTAGTTGTCAGAGGCAACTTAAACTCCTTTAATACATTTCTAGTGTCATTCTAATTGAACAGGAATGAAACGGACAATTTTAACATCTCCTGGGAAAATGTATTATTTTGAAAGCTGCTTTCCAAATTACTTTACATGGCTGTCTCAATAATCCAACACCCACACTGTCTGACTATTGGGAACACTTTTCGTTCCTTTGACATACCCATCAAAAATACAGCCAGTTAACCCAAATCTTTGCAGAGTTTGAGGCCTCTGGATATTCCACACTACCATAGATTTCTTCTGAAGGGATAAGAAGAATATTTGGTATGGCTTATATTTACGTATACTGTATAGATGATGTCTCTTTCTCCTTTTGGCATCATTTGCAACAGGCCTCCAATAAGAGATAAAAATAAATGACACCGTAACTCTTCCTCAGCAGAGTAACCCAGATTCAAATGGTATTTTCTCCAGTTCACAGTTTCTCCTGGGAACCACCTTGGGATTTTCAGCCAAAGAAACTTTTGATTTCTATTACTTGGCTTTCTGATGTAGCTAATTATTGAAAATAAATTTTAAAAAAATACTAACCAATATGTTAAATAATATAAACTAGTTCTTACTTGCTATTTAGTTTTCACAGTACACTACTTACAACTGACCCTGATTTATACTGTAGTTATTCACTGATACATCATCTCTAACGCACTTAAAGATAACCAAGATACAAGATCTATGATGCTATACTATCATGTAGGGAGCCATGTAAAAATCAGATCAAATTCACTCTGAAAAGATACATAATCAACCACTGCCCGACAGATGCTAGGATTACCAGACCAAATACATGCAGGAAAAATTCAGTATCTTCTTTAAGCAGCTATCACCTTGTTTTGGAAACAACTTTAAAGTTAGAATGCAACCATTATTTCACAAATCCTTCACTCAGCAGAGATGGAGGAGCTGCTTAATCCAGCATTACTGGCAGGAAAAAAAAAGATTGTAGAACCACACCCTAGGTGTAAACCAATACAGATTTTCTTCTGTATTTTAGCCCGAAACAATAGCCAGAGGGTGTCACTTAGGCTATACACACCTTGACAAAGCAATGGCTACAATATCTAGGGGCTGACAATTAAAATGTTTGCATAGCGAAGTACTTCTCTGCCCGCTGTCTGATCACAAGGTTGCAATGAGTGTGGCTGTCGCGCACATGCAAACTCTCCAGCCTGCCAAGCCCCATAACCTGGTCCTGGATCCTCCCTCCAGTCACAAGCAAAACCACATTGACTTCAGGGGCTCACCACAAGACCTCACACCCCCCGATATCACTTAATACACTAGCAGAACTCCAATTTTCCCACTGACATCTACTACATCGTTTATGCAGTCAATGAAAAAAAACTGAAGACAGAAAACTGAATTTATGAAGGGCAAAACACAACAGAATTTGACGTTAAAGGAAAACAAACATCCAATTTACTGTGTATTCAGCACATTATTTGCTTTTCAAATTTAACTCATTAAAGTTTCTACACTTCATTTTAATGCAAGCTGCTGTAGAACTTTCAGGCAACTATATCAGCATTAAATTATCCAACAAACTTTCTTGCAAATAAAACTGAGAGCTCTAAATTTCGGAACAAAAGCACACATCATGGACTTACAACCTCAAAGCTGCTCCCTCTTGAATTTTAGCCCTTCAGCTGCTTTGTATACATTTTTTCAGTGCCAGTTGAGATCACTGCATTTTCTATCACACTATGAACAGTTGATGAAAGATGCAAGTCCTGCTTAGTCACAGAAAAGCAGATCAAGAACACTGCGTAAGTTTTCTGGCTGTTCTAATCCCATCAGAAGAGAAGGGAGGCATAACCAATTATCCGTTTCACCTTTTACTATCAATGAAGTTTGTCTATGGGCTACGCTGAAGCTATCAAAAGTTGAAATCGGGGCGAGGGTGAGCTTGTAAATAAAAGATTCTTCTCATGGGAAAACAGGTTACCACAAAACAGCTTATTCCACAAGGGCTGACAAGCAGCATTTACACACAAATAACTGAGCATCTGAGTATTTCTAATCTACTTGAGCCAATAACCTGGAACATTTACCATCACAGTGATCATTTCCAAAGCTAGCGATCATGCCTCCAAGTGATGTGGGAGCAGCTGCATGTGCAGTTTACTTTGATGAAGTCATACCCCATAGTATCTGGGGTTACCACGAGTATCTCACTCACCACGAGAATCAGTCTGACAGCCACTGCACCACCGGTCCTGGCTCACAGCTGCACACAGCCTGCACAGGCAGGAAGAACTTTTGACTGTGCAAAGCCTTCTAGCAACAAGAACACCAATTACAATAAATTCATTGCCTTCCATGACAACTGCTTTTACAGTCATGCTACTCTGCTCCATTATACTTTGAATTCCCTGTGCCAGATTTTAACACTTGCTGCTAAAAACTTAAAGCGCAAGTACAAAGCTGTATTCACCTCAGTGCTGTCACCTAAGCAGTAAGAATGTCTAGCAAGTAATGTTGTGTATCATACATATGGGCAACTTCCACAGCAGTGGTGATTTCATTCATTAAAAGGGAAGAGAAACAACTTTTAAGCATCTTAAAAACTATTTAGAATAGTTAATTACAAATCATATACTATAATGATTTGTGACGGATGAAATCTTTTCTGTCATGTAAGTGATTAGAGATCTCACGTATCCCTAGCTGGCCTTTGGCAGTTACAGCCACAGGCAAGGCATAGTCAGAACAGGTGTAAGAACTCTATGCATTTCTTTTATAGATCCACTGCAATGGAAGAAATAGCTTTTAAAAGTTACCTTAGAGAGAGTAATCTGCATCCTCTTAACCCAATTTATTTAAAAGTACCCTTCACTAAGCCTTTTTGTCTTTCCTGCTCTACTTAGATGATAGTGTTATCAATTCATGTGAAAGTCGTATTGCTAATAATATTTATCATTGTTCTTCTCTCAGCATTTGTTGCTCGATATAGAACAGAAACTATACAAAAAGTAATATTTAATCAAGTATTATCAAGACATCACCTCTTCTGCATAGGGATAACCTAGCTAATCATACATACCACTTAAGAAGCATTAGATAACAGTGAATTCCTGACTGCTAGGTATGTGTATAGAAAACCAGTTCAAAGGCTCTTATTAAATAAAAAATTTAAAAAAAAAAAATAAAAAATCCTGCTTTCTCACATATTACGAAGAGACTGAGGCAGTTTTGTGGCTGCAGTTCCAGTGAAAGTCACCAATGCCTTGCAATATCAGACTAATACTATGGTAATATTTAAAACTTGCAAAGTATCTTCAAAGCATAAAAGATGACACCAACTTGCAGTCTAACTTCACAATATTCTATTTATAGCATGTGACTCATCTCGCCAGAAATAATTAAATATTGTAAACAGAACTTAGATTTAAGGGGAAAAATAACAAGAAGAGAACAAGGGCCAGTCACTGCAGATAATCTCAAAAGTAGCATCCCTTCAAATTGCATGTTTTTCAAGCTATCTCACAAAATCTCTACAATTTTCTTAAATGGTTCAATGCACTTTTAAAGTGTCCTTGTAATTGTTTTACAATAACCAGTCCACAAATCCTTAAAACGCTTTGTGTAAATAGTCAATTAAAACGCAATGAAATGAAGAGGAGATTTATCTGATTACAGACTGTGAATAGCTATGCACTATGTCAAAAAAGAAGCATGGCACTTTGTACTGCTACCCTAAAATATTTATTTCAATCTATTAAAAATTCTCACTGTATTTGCAGGCAGTCAAGGACTATAGAGCCCTCTAAGCATCTCTGACATGATTTAACACAACAAAAATCAACTCAACTGAGCACCTCCCAAGGCTGAATAAAAACAAATTTAAATTTGAAATAAGATGCTGTCTCTTACTTGTATTTACAACTTAATATTGGAACAAAAGTTTCACCAATGCTTTAATTATTTATTGAACCTGCTGCTGGGAAAATTCTAGACCTCAGGTCTATGTGATAAAGATGCTTCTAGTGAGCCCTCCTGGCCCGGTCCCGGATTTCATTGCTCAACCCTGCCCAGCACAGGCTCAAGAACAAGGGTTCATTGCATAGCTCTCAGCACCCTCACAGCTGTAGTAACTTCCATTAATAACAATTAATATAATCAAATCTCAAAGCTTCTGCTGAATGCCCTAGAGGTTCATGGAGTCTTTTCCCCCTACCCCCCACCCTCCCCAGACATATTAACTGTCCAAGACCAGAAGTTCAACTGTTATCAGGTGACACGATGCTGAACAGAACTTGCTCCCACCTGCTCTTCTGACAGATTCCTACAGTCACAAAGTCTTCTGGAGTGTCTCCTGAAGGTGCCCACCAAAACCCGACAATCTGCATTCCCACAGAAAATTCAAGACTTGCTTTATTAAGACCAGTATAGTCTAAAACCTGTAAGACTGGTATCATGCTACATCACCACACAGCCAGCGTCAATTCTGACCTGCGATACCTCCAAACACCATCTAATGCATCAGTGATCACCGCTCAACTAACCTCAGCCTACAATAAAGTAATTGCCTCCTCTGCATCTCCCTCCATGACCATCCAGAGGACCATCTCATCCAAAATAGCTCAGTTATGTACAAAGAGCAATCGGAAACTTCCTTGGGATTCTCACAAACATCAAGTACAGTTAGAACAAATCACTGGCAGACTAAGAGTGGCAAAGACCTCTCTTCAGCCAAGATTCAACAATCTTGATCAAAAACAATTAATCAAATTGAGTTCAAGACCCAAGTTACAAATGTTCTGTCCTCCTCCTCCTATACTTTGTTGCCAGTTAGCTATGAACAAGGGTGACAGTACTAGTGAAGTGCTTGAAATAGGCAGTACCAAGGGATTCACCTCTCAAAGGATGTAATGCACACATACACACACACAAAAAAAACCAACCAAAAAAAAGGGACTGTACATGTAACTGAAAGAATGAGATGCTTAAGCTCAAGTAAAGACACCCCATGGTTTCAGCATACACTGAATATGCCATTAAAAGCAAACACTCAAACAATTTTAAATTGTCCAACCAAATCTCTCTTCTGTTCTCCACGCTTTTATATTCCATTCTGAGATGCTACAGCTCCTTTTGCATTTGTATTATTATACATATTTCAAAATTATTTCATGAGTCTATGTAATAATCTAACATACTTTCACCCCAACTGCTTCAAAAAGGTTGCATACATTAACAAGTATTACTGCAAGTAATGATGATCTCTGTTAAGAGCAGATAGGTTCTTTGTCTCTCCAATACAGCCTTGGGGGTGCTGGTGGTTTGGGTTGTTTTATTTTGTTTTGTATTTATTTTATATTTGGGGTTTTGTTTTATTTTATTTGTTGTTATTTATATAACTGGTAGCAACTAGAAATTTACTGTGGGGAGAGTCAGAGTTTTTGGTGGGTGAGCAAGGGTTAAGCCCCCAGTCCCAATAAACAACTTTAGGCTTCGTTGTGCCTACTCAGAGCTTCTCTACTCTTCCACAGACCAAAATGAG
The DNA here is from genome assembly GCF_929443795.1 of Astur gentilis. Classification (NCBI taxonomy): domain Eukaryota; kingdom Metazoa; phylum Chordata; class Aves; order Accipitriformes; family Accipitridae; genus Astur; species Astur gentilis. Next base: position 16,782,385 of record NC_064902.1, on the reverse strand, counting down.
CCAAGCCGTTGTCAAATTTTGCAAGAAGCAAAAGCTCAGTCTCTTGAAGCCTGTCAAAGTTACCAGGAATGAACTCCATGCTTACAAACACAGTTCTATTTAGAGATCATCTTCACAACAATAATGGGCTAGAAAATTTTTTAAAAGCAAACCAAATTCAACACAGGTTAGCGAGAATCTCCTGAAAAACAAACTTGTTTGCTGAAATGTTTCAAGCACTGATCACAAAGTCTGACACTACGAATCATTCTCTTCAAATGAAAAAGTATCAGATACAACAGACACATCAATCTCCTTTTGAGACCTGCTGCATCTCCAAGATGAAGTGAGTTGAGTGTATGCGAGCGCATTGGCTGCATCTGATGGCAGATGCACCCAATATCAGACAAAGAAGTTTGATAGATACACTTCAGTGAAGTTTCATTTTAAAATATAAGAAAAAAATGCATGAAGAGGACTAGATTTTCTGCTTCGCTGTTTTAGAACCCATTTACAAATTATAATGCAACATGCTATACTTGCTTCATATACCTGCTGTGTGGCACAAGAATCACACCTTTAGCTGGTTCACAAGCAGTAAGTAATTAAGCAACTGTATGAGCTAAAAGATTCTGTCACGTGAACTACATATGAAAGTAACTGAAATACAATTACTAAAGTACGCTCTTACATTGATAGTATTGCTCATCACAAGAAGATTTCAGTGTACAAAGTCAAAGTAAATTTTAAAGCATACTTTAAAGTAAAATTTTCCCATAATGATGTATGCCCCTTTCTCATTTCCATCTGTTGGGGATTTTCTGTACCAAAAGCAAGCCAAGTCCATTGGCCCTGCACCTTACACCTGCAGTTCTAATTTCTACATCAAAGCTCAGAGTGGACTGTTACTGCCTCAAAAAGCAACATGCAGGAAAGCACCCAGACAGTTCCTCACTTTTGTGAAGGTCTGCAAGGATCCCGGCAGGAATGACTGCATATTATGGATTAGCAGAATAGAAAGCATGTAAGAGCAGTGAAAAAGAAACAGGGAATTATGAGAGACAAACATTGGGAGTATGGAAGCCCAAATTCAATTTCTAGCTCTTACTTCAATGCGAGCTTGGTTATGTCAAGGAGGGTTAGATACAGAAAAACGTGTTTGAGACTATGAACTAATTTTAGTTTCCTGATCCCTACATGGAACTGGCATCACTGACAGGTATTAAGGACTCATCAGGCTTCACAACCACCAACATGCTGAGAGAGGAGCTGCCTGATCAGCAAATAGGAAATGCCAGTGACAAAGGTGTGTCTGAAATCCTGCCTCTCTCCACAGCTTGCAAATGTAGTCCTGGAATTACACGTCCTTTATTTCTTTAAAAGTATAACAGGCATCCTTCTTTTCCTTTAAAGCATAACAAAAGGAGAAGCTGGTAATGCTAAGCCCCTGTTTAATACAGTGTTACGACAACAAGAATATTCACTCTTTATTCAGGAGACCCAAACTCTACTGCCTGCAAGCCTGAAATCCACCCCTCGCCACAAGGCAGGCTGACAACGAAGCTATTCCGACTAGAAGACGCAGAGAAACAGTGTGTGGGAAAGGAAAACAACTACAACCCATTACCCAGTGGGTACACAGGCCGGTGGGAGCCTGACCTGAAAGCTGGCAATTGTTAAATAAAGAAAATAGTTCTTGGTTTTGAACCCAGTTCTAGTAAGTGGGCTGTAAAGTCATGTTCCCTCCTTCGCTCCCTCTCCAGGCCATGAATATTTAATTCTTTTATGCAAACTGGAAGAGTTGCAATGCAAGGTTAAATTAGCCTAAATAACCTTGAAGTCCTTTTGTGAAGTTGGGCCTCTGAGTCAACTCCCAATCTGTAGAGAAATAACTTCCTTACACAACGAGTTCTGTTGTTAGCCATATTTAAAATACTGTGTGGTTCCATGACAAAAATCTTGAGGTTAGAGTTGATTAGATGAAATCTGCACCTTCAGTTCACCTTTCTGTGTTAAGATCCACGGTTTAGACAGTCCCATTATTTAATAAATGTTTGTTCCTTAATTTTGAATGCAAAATTCTTCCTGGGAAAAGCAACCAGTTACAGTAGTCTCAAAATTTTATTTGATAACGCAACACATACATATGCTGGCATGTTTTGTTGCTCCCCTAGTTCTTTAAGTGCAAATTTAATTAATACTACTTTTTCTTTTGCTTTATTTTGCAGTAGGCTGAGCTCCCTACAGACTAGCTACAGGTATACACCAAGTCAGTGTCTCATTCATATGTCATAGAACAACCAAAATAAATAGACTTCTGGAAGCCTGACAGAGCTACTAAGTTTCACATTTAATTCTCAAAGTGTTTTATGAACTTCCTTCAACTCACAACCCTGCAAATCATTCACATGGTTGGAGTCAGTGCAGAGAAGCTGTGTCTCAGTGGTTAGCCTATGCATAAACAGTTTCATGATCTCTGAAAAAAAAGATTATTCTTCACCCTGCCAGCTAATCTTTAAAATCTGGAAACCTCAGATGCTTGCATTTTCAGAGGTAGAAATAAGAAAGAATGTTTGAAAATCCTTATTAGTAAAATCTTTGCTAGGATAATGTGTATGCTTATTGTTATAAATGCTGTTTTAGCACTTGAATGATTTGCCTATTCAGAAAAATAAATTAAATATCCAACATAACTGTTAGATTGGAACTCAGCAATGAAGTAATAAAGTGATTTTTCAAATACCTAAGAACTCACTCATACATACACTTAGAAGATAGCAAAATGGCACAAGTGACTCTGAATGCAGCAGTATAGCTGTCTATTGCACCTTTCTTACAGGTCTGGTCCTAGAAACTGATTTTTTTCCAAAATTTTATCAACACTAGGAATTCTACAATAAACAGACATTTTGATTCAGCCTCCATATGGATCACTGCCTCCCAATCCTACTAGCCTGTGCCGCCTTGCTTTAGGTTTCTATTTGCTGTTTGTAGTTCACAAGCAGGTAAGTGCTGAATCAGATCATCTCCTAAGGTCCCCGGCAAGTCCTGCGTTCTGTGATCATAAACCAAGTTTACAAACTCTGTCTTCCGTTTCCAAGAGCGTCAAATAAATGACTCGGGTCTAACTGATCTAGTATTTAAAACAACAAGGCCTATTCTGTGGCACACGCCTCAGAAAGTCCGATGGAACCAAGCTAGTTCCAAGAATATTAAGAAAGTTTTAGAACATTTCTCTGCTATAAAACAATTGTTAAACCGGAAAACCAAACAAACAAAAAATTGAACATCACAAACCAGACCCGTCGCTGGCTTTTTCCACTCCCTGTTACAAAGTCACCAATAATCTATAGCTTTCATTCATCATCTGCTTACAACTTCAAGTAGCATCGCTACTCTTGAAACGAAGTGGGCCATTAATGGGCTTTTGCTAATCACAGGTGAAAGGTCACTGTCATTTAGCAGTACACTAAGAAATAAACACACAACACCTTGACGTGACAGAGAAATGGATCAATGTTCAAATACTGACATGGATTATATTAAGACTCAAAATGCCTTAGCTCAAGAAGAAGATATTATCAGTGCTGGTCACACAGTTTCCTCAGGACTATTTATAGTCTTAAAGAAAAAAAAAATCCAACTATAAACCCAGTAAAGACACCAAGTAACCTATGCCCTACCTTGTAGCTTTGAGATTATACGTTAATTTAATAATAATGCTAATAACACCACTCACTGACAGGCCGCAAGTCCCCAATCCAAAGCGACAGGACTGAAGTTTCCCTTCTCTTTCCCGTGCACGTCCTCTCGCACCTAGTTACGAGCAGGAAAACTTCTCCGTGCACTTTTCTTCGAGAACGAATTGCACTCACCTTCTCGGCAAAGTCGCATCGCTTCTCGGTTTCTTCCGTATTCCTTGAAACTTTCTTCTAATGCTGTTCCTAAAAGCAAGAAGCCACAAGACCTCCGTCAGCGCACCAGTCGGACTGACCGGTAACCCGTTCCCCTCCAGCAACAAACCAGCCCGCGGGGGGACACGCTCTCCTACCGCTGCGCCGCCGAACACGGCTTCAGAGACATCGAGACCTGCCGTCCCGTCCCGTCCCCCGGAGGGGGCTGCGGGGCCGGGGCCGGCCGAGCCGCTGTCAGCGGCGGGGGATGCCTCACCTGAGGCTGGAGCTCTGCCCCCCCCCCCCCCCCCCCACCACCCTCCCCGGCCCCAAGCCCAGGCTGAATCGAGGGCAGGAGGTGCCGGCCTCCGGGGACCGGCTCAGCCCTCTCCTCGCACCGTGTCCCGGATTACAGGAACTGGGGCAAGCGCTGCCCGCTCCACGCCGCTCCCGAGCCCCAGGCCCGGGGTGAGGGGGACGGCGACGACGGCGCCTCCGCTCTCGGGGGCCGCGTACCGGACAACGAACTCGGCCGCGACGTTGGAGGGAAGGGAGGGGGGGGAGGGGGGGGGGCGGGGAACGGACCCAACCTCCGCCCGCCCCGGGCCCGGGCCCCGCGGCGCCCTCCTGCCGGGCACCCCGCCGCGTCCGACCGGCGCCCCACCGTTCCCTCCCGCGGCGGGGCCGCGCCCCGGGGCACCCCCGCAGCCCGGGGGGGGGGGGGGGTTGGGGGGGGAGGCCGGTCCGGTAAGAGGGGGTTTTGTCGGGGAGGACCCGGCCGCTCACCGTCGTTCCCGTGAAGTTTAGCAGCATCGACCCAGTGGCTCCAGGGCTGCCCCAGCATCGCCTCGGGGCTGGGCAGGGACCTGCGCTCCCCGACGGCCGCCATTGCCGCTGCGGTGGCGGCGGGGCCGGCGCCGCTCCCGCCTCCTCCGCCTCCGCCTCCTTCGCCGTGGCGGGGCCGCCGCTGCCGCTGCCTGGCCGCCGCCGCGCTGCGCTGCTCCCTTCTGACGTCACCCACGGCCCGCGCCGACATTCTTTCCGCTGCTATAATGTAACGAGGAGGAGAAGAAAAAAAAAAAAAAAAAAAAAAAAAAAAAAAAGTCAACCGGCGCTTAAGGTGGCGCCGCGCTTTTAAGGAAGCGCCCGCGCCGGCTGTCAGCCTGTTCGCTCTCCTCCCCCGCGGGGAACCTGCGGCCCTGGGGGTGGGGGGGGGGGGGGGGGGGGTGGCGGCGACTCACCTCTGCGGCGGCCCGGGGAGCAGCAGCCGGCTGCCCATTATTGTACGGGGAGCGCTCCCTTCCTCTTCACCGTGTAGGTGAGGCGCGTTTGTGTGTTTGCGCTAACAAAGCGGCGGAAGGGAGGGAGGGAAGGGTGGAAGGGGGGGGGGGGGTGTGTGAAGAGAGCAGGGCTGCTACGCCGCCCACCCGGCGCTCCCCGGCTCCATGGGCCGCCTTTCTCTCTCCTCAACCGCGACCCTACAAAAACAACGGCCGCATCACAACCCCGCCTGGCACCCGCTGCCCCGGGAAGGGGAGGGGGGGGGGGACGGACCAGCGACGCGACGCGGTGGGGCGGAGCCGGCCTTAGAGCGCCCCGCCCCTCCTGGCCGGTCCACCTTAAACCCGGCGCCTCCTTAAAGGCAGCGGCGAGCAGGAAACTCGCTCCGGGCGGGCGGCGTCCGTGTCCCCCCCCCCCCCCCCGGCCCCCCCCGAACGGGGGGGGCCGGGGGGGGGGGGGGGGACACGGACGCCGCCCGCCCGGAGCTGCCTTCGTTATCCTCGTAACCTGTCTCCCGGGTGGGGGGGGGGGGGGGGCTGTTCTTTTTAAACACCAGCTTTTTTTGTTTGTTTTGCCTCAACTTCGGGATGACGTCGAGCGGCGTTAAAAGCGAGGGTTAAAGGATGCTTTCGTGCCTGAAAACTCTTAGCGACAAAGTTTAAGCTTTGCAAAATCAAGCTGTTTGATTAAAAAAAACAAATAAATCTGGGTTTAGAACCCGTTTATTGCAGGGTTTCCTCTCCAATCGACTAAAGTGTTCAAGTAGCAAAGTCAACCCGCAGGCCATGATCTGCAAAGATTTCTGGCCACGCTCGATGCCACTGTCAGTAATAACATCCTCGATGAACAGGCAAAAACATACATAAATCTGATCTTCTATAGGTACTCAGCCCACGCGTAAGCTCGACAGCATGGGACTCGCGCTGTCAGTGCAACCGCTCGCAGATCCCATACGTGTATTTGCAAAACTAGACAGCAGAAAGCAAAACTGTAAATAAATTTGTTCAGACCACGCGGTCCCAGTCCTGCAGAGATGTATACACGTGCAGGCTTAGCTAAAACTTCGCTATTTTCATTTAAAGTGTGGAACTATACAAGCTATAGACGTTTCTTTCCAAATTTATGCATATAAAAGATGTATAAATACAAGCTCATCAGACAATTGTCGTATGAGATGGGATAGGTTGTAATTATAATAGTTTCAGCGTTCCACCCAACTGATAATTTATGTCACACTAAGAATGTATCTTGTAAAACTGTAGATCTAATATAGAACAGCTAGTGAGACTTTTCTCTCCTCTTGATCGCTGCAAGTCTAACTTAACTCCTTAATAAAAGGCAAGCACCACAAGATTTAGATAAAGAGAGCAACAATGACTTCTGCTGCAGACAGCTGTAGCAGGATTAATTAACAAAGGCTATCAACTTCTTGAGCTGGGCCCTGATCTTTCAGACCGTTGCACTTGCTCTTAACTGTACTGTAGCTTCCCAAAACAGTGAAATAACTCTTCATCTTAGTCTATGCCTGAGTAAAGGTGTTTATGGAACCAGCATCTGAAGATAAATGATGAATGGAGGGCATTATTGTTTGACTAATTATCAAACAGTATACTTTAAAATACAGAAAGCTACTTCTAATCAAAGCTAAGAACGTCACTGGAAGAAAAATGTCAGTCAGGTGCTAAAGAATTTCTGAACAGAACCTAAGCTTTTTTTGTGGTGTAGAAGCCAGACAGGAAAAAAAAAAAATAATCTATGCCTGATTTCTTTCAAGCTTAGTTCTTCGAGTACTCCACAAATGGAGTCCATAGCTGAATTCAGACTCCAGCCGTAGGATAAGGCAAGTTACAGACAGAACAACATTCTCTGTGTCAAATATTCTGCTTTATATTACAAACTTCATGCATACAGCTCTCCTTTGTTCTGGAGAAGGCTGTCAGAAAGCCGCCTCAGCTGCAGTTTGAAAAAGAATCCTCCGTACATCCGAGTGTCTATCAAATTTGTAAAGGCTTTTTCTATTATTTATTTTACTTCGATCATAAAGCAAATGTAGTGACGGGTGACCAAACAGAGCCATAGAACACCATCATCTACCTTTTAATAGTGGCAGATTTTACCACGGAATATCAATTTAATGTTCACACATCATACGATTCTTTTCTTTAAATATTACTGATGTACGTATGTCAAATTACGCAAAAGTAAAATGGCTTAATTTGGCAAAATTACGTTGATTAGCTAACTACTTTAACAAGCCAATATATTACTGAATTTTCAGTCTCTAAGGTTGATACTCATCAAGTTACTCAAAAGCGCCTCTTGCTTTAAAAGTGCCAGCCAAACAGGTAAAGCACACATCACTTATTTCATACAGCTTTATCCCCTTTCTTGTTTTGCTCTTTCAAACTGGCTGTTGCGTTTTTTCCCCTCCCTCTTTCACAGCTTTTCTTTCTTTCCTATATATTCCCACTCAAGATCTAATTCTGCAGTCTGGGCCTCAGGCTGTCCTTTAGTAAACCTTGTTCCGCTAGTAAGGTATTTTCCCACTGTGTCGTGAATACATCAGTGTTCCAGTAGAGGGAGGAAAGTGGCAGCAGAAAGATCAGTTCATCAGTTCAATGCACAAGGCCGATTAGTCAGAGAGCAGGAATAGGGGCAGGTGAAAAACTCATTTTACAAGGACTGGAGGTGGAGAGAATTCTCTTTTCCCACTAGGTCGAAATATGTGTTTGGGTTTTTTTAAGCACGCAAGTTCAATTCTCTTAAATTGTTTCCATAGTGCTATACATGCATGCATTGATGATTTTAGGGAAAAATAGGGGAAACCCTGAAAATCCATCATGTCAGAAGGAGATCAGAATTGAAAACACATGTACAAGCTGTAGACTTTGAACAGAGGTGACTATTACAAATCCGAGACATCCAGGTCAGGAATATGGTCATCCAAAGCTCCCCTGGCAATCAACAGAGACACAGTGATACTTTGGGGATCAATTTGGTCCCTCCCGGTCCAAAGCACTTTTTGAAGAAGCCCTTCTCTTCCCACTGACCATGGAAGTAGTCAAGGATGACCATACACATAAATTAGGCACCTGCATTAGGCACCTGCATTAGGCACCCAGAATTAAGTGGGATGAATCTGGTCAGGAGCTGGCAGAACACACAAGTGTGGAAGGCAGTGCCTAGAAGCCAATGCTCCTTTAAGAGAACAAAAATGGGCCCAGAAATGCTACCAGTTCAAAGGGCTTAACTGAGGAATCTTAACCAAGGAAGCAAAATAGCCCAAGAAGTAGCACTGGGACTGAGAGAGTGTGTGAATAACCATAGACTGCTCGCACATGTGAATGAGAACAGGTACTCAGAGAACTGAGAGGACAAAGTAAAGCTTGGATACAAAGTGGAGAAGGAAAAATGTGAGGCAGGAAACAGCAGATGATGCAGAGAAAACAGCCAAATAATGGGATGAAGAAAGCATAAACAAACAAACAAAAAATATAACACAGACTGCAAAAGGGAAGAAAGAAAGGAGTCAAGAAAGAGGAAACAAAACATACAAAAAAGGATAACCCACAGTTTTAAAGCTCACTAAATAGATTTAACAATGTATTACACATGGTTGGCGATACTATGATTAAATGTGTGCCTGCAAACAGCGTGCAACTGCTTAAAAGTGCAGAGGATGGTTATTTTGCGGCATGACACTGCAGGCATTTTTTCACCTGTACCGGCAGGTTTCATTCTTTTGCCAGGTGGTCCGGGAAAGCTGTTCAAACAGGGAACACCTACCTCAGCTGTTCAGTTAGAATCTGTAAAGACAGCCTCCGTACAGAACCTGATATAATAACTCTTAACTGGAATGAAGAAGGAAGGATGAGTCTGTGGCCGAACTCTTTTAAGAACAGAAGTACAGTGATATGATTCACCAATCATCTTCTGCAATGAAAGTGAAAGGATACAAGAATTGAAGTGTGAAGGGAGAGACAGGGAGAACCTACAAGGGTGTCACTTTATCAGTACTCGGAGGAAAGAAAAATAGTGAATTCACAAAAAAGTCTGTCAAGGAAAAGATGTGAGGGGCATTACAGCATTAGAGGAAATCAAGTAAGTTAACTCTAGCCAAAAGGTATGAAATTATTAAGAAGGGCTTAAAAACTAAGAACAAATATTATTAGTGAAAACTTGCTGGTAGATGAGATTCAGGATGAAATGACAACTCAAGTAGCTGATATGCTGAAGTGAAGTCCTGACCCTCCCATCGGCTCCTGCTGACAGCAGTAGAACTGGGAGTACCTTTTGTGCATTTTAAGAGATGTCTCCAGTATGAGAAGTATAAGAATGTAATTGGGCAAGTACGGAAGCAAGAGATAAAAAGTTCATATGAATCAGGACGTTCAGATGATGAGAGAACTATCCAGCCATAACAAAACAGACCATTTCATTTAATCCCCACTATGGAAAAATATTAGTACATTAAGAAAAACGCATTATGGTAATCTGCAGTACGCTCTCCCCTCCAGTGAAATCAAGCAACTTCTCCCTCTATAACTACACACAGGACTGTGATCCTGCAGAATAATAATCATGAGCAGCACACAATAAAAAATTATACAACAAACCATGCCGGTCTATTATCCTTTTTCCCACAGATCCTGGGAACAGGTTGATGTGTATAATTTTATTTATGAGTAACACTTCAAAGGGGGAGCCGAAGATGCTCAGAAGTGCTGGTATACAGCTACATTAAATACTGGAATATGAAATTATTGTGGATGCCTACTATAAACCACCTGTACCAGGGCAAAGAACAATATTGTTAAGATTAAAAGACTAACTTAAAGTATCCTTTTCTGAGGAGAAGGCATGGGGGAATGGAGGCTAATAAATATAAGTAAATCTGCCAAGAATTCTGCATTAGAATGAGGATGCAATAGATGCCCCTATATGTTTATCCAAACATCACAATGACTATACTGATGACAATATCACATTTTTACACCCAAATTATAAGCCAATGTCATTTCCATGTGTTAATAAAGTATACAGTACCTAGCAAAACATTGCAACCACTTCCTTCTTTATTATACGTAAGTCAAATTTCTACAAGAATTGATGAGACAGTGATCTAAAGCACAATAAGGAGCATAAGGAATACAGGAACACAGATCTTTGCACTGCTTAGACGTCACTAAGTACCGTCAGTTCTTGAAGAGAATTTTACAGAGAAAACACTAAATAGTGACACAAAGTTTTCAAGTGTTAAAGGTAAATAGGTAAAACTACACAAAATACATCCAGTTAATGATTTGGAAATCAGACTAATGTTTATTAATTTTACATAAGGTATTGAAATCACCTTTTGAATTTGGAAATGTTAAAATAATTTCAGCAACCTAACTATGCAGATGAATCATTTTAATCAGAGGAATCAGAAATGGGTATGACCTTTTAAATTCTCATCTATACACAGAGAATATGATATTAAAATTTAGAATGATTAAAATACACAGCTGTTCAGGTCAACTGTAACAAAACATTAGTGCTGAATTTCCATTTATTGAAGTCAAAGCACTTCATGGGAACAGTTTGATAGCAACGATCTTCTGATGGAACCCAACTACCACGCAAGGTTTCGTAACCCTGCCTGGTTTCTTGCCAGCTTGTTTACATGGCTCCTTGGCAATCCATTGAGGCAGAACGCTCTGGGTCCAAGCGCAGCACACGGGGCCCAAGAGTTCCTTGAGACAACAGTGATGCCTACCTATGATGTGAAGCTGCCCGAGTCCTCATACCCTCAGAAGCTTGACATGCTGATTAACATCAAATCAAGGATCCTGAGAACCCTGGCACAAGCAAGTTTAAATTTATACCATTCTTCTCACGTTTGATTGCTGCTTCCTGATGCTGCCTGCACTGACCACATGCTTACCAAGTTAGCAACAAAATATCATACAAATTGAACATGGGCAGGTCTACAGGACCTGACAGGATGCATGCAAGGGTTCTAAAAGAGTTAGTTTGAAAAGTCATGGATGTGAACCATGAGATTGCTGGCAAACTGGCTGAACTGCTGTGCTCAAAGGGTGGTGGTAATGGCTCAAAATCAAACTGGCAATCAGTCACAATGGAGTTCCTTGGGGCTCAATACCAGGCTCAATCCTATTCACTATCTTTTAAAATGATCTGGATGATGGGAATAAATGGATCCTCACCAAGTCTGCAGATGACACGAAACGTGGAAGACACAGAGATACACCCGAAGGAAATGTCACTATATACAGAGACTCTGACAGGCTGGAAGACTGGGCCAGTTCAAGAGACACATTAAAAACTGGACAGGGTCCAGCAGAGGGCCAACAAAGTGATTAGAAGGTTGGGAAACTTACTGAAGAAATGCTAAGGAATTGGGTTTGCTCGGCCTAAAGAAGAGAAGGCTCAGGTGGGATGTAATCACAGTCTTCCAATAAGTAAAAGATAATTATAGAGAAGATGGAGGTACTCTCTTCACAAGAAACACAGTGACAGGGCAAGAGGCAACAGGCACAAGCTGCTTCAGAAGTTCTGTCTGGATACAAGAAAAAAATATTCACTGTGAGAACAATTCAAAATTGGAACAGGTTGTCCAGAGAAATGGTGGACTTTCCCTTGCTGGAAATATTTAACACTTGGCTTGACCAGGCCTCGGATAACCTGCTTTCAACAGAAGATTGGACCAGATGATGTCTAGATGATTCTTCCAATCTAGACCTTCCTGTGATTATATGGAAATCTGATAGATGTTGTGGCCCTATTTAGTGACGAGGAGCAAGGAAGTAGATAAGAACTATGCCAATTTTTGCAACCCCAGGCACTGTGGGTTCACTAATATAGCCAATTCTCAGGCTGCTGGAAAATCCAGGGAAGCATTTTGTTATAGAAACTTCAGATACTACAGCTTCCAATGTTACATACTGCAGGAGCCATGCCATGACAAACATCCCTCGCTCTTCCTCAGCCCAGGTTAGCTCTGCCACTTAAATAAGTTCTGCAGACCAGTTCCATGCTAACTGTAATGGCCCTTTCTGCTGCAATCTATTTTTAAATATATTAAAAGATGATTTGCACAGCAAATACTAGCCAGGCTATAACAGACTAGATTCTTCAAGTCTGTGCATAAGAAAAATGCAAACTTAAGAGTGAAGTCTTTTCTTTTGTGATGTCAAGCAAAATATACAAAATGGTGAAATGCACATGATGATAAATAATAGAGATATATGTAAGGGAAACCGAGAAACAGATATTGTTTCAATGAATTAGCAGTACCTGATAAAATAATCTGCACTAGCAGCTTTTTAGCCAAAATTTCAATTTATTATCATCACTTTCTCTTTTTCCTAATGTTCTGCCAGGAACACTAGTCATGGAGAATAACCCCACTGTGTTAGGCAACTGTGCAGTCTTTACCTCAGTTTACAATTCTACTTTCTGAACTCGTAAGATAACAAAACTGATGCAGCTAGTAGGCTATGGTATATACCAGAGCCTAACAGCCTCCAAATGCTTTAAAGTATCATGAAAACGTGGAAATAGACAAAAATAATTATTCAGAAAAAGACGTTTACTTCTTCTAAAATATAATAAATAAATTAAAAATATTGCTTGTCACATCTTACTAGTTCAAATCACTTCATCTAAGTGATTGGGAGATATAATCCAACTTACTTTTATCTTTTTAAGTTTGACTGTTCCATGCATTGAAATCCCTTTAAGTTGATTGTAAAGTCGCTTTACTTCCCACTGAAACATATATTAAACACCTGCATTTTTAAAAAAAAAAAAAAAAAAGTCTCCCCACTGCATCTGGTAACACTTCAGACTTGCTTTGCAACCCTGCTAATATCCTGTTCTCCACGCTTCTCACATCTAAAGTATGTGAATATTATGCTTAAGAAAAATATTTGGGTAAGCATGTCACAGTACCTTGAAAGTATGGTGAATCGCTGGGTTGATTTATCAATTGATCTTCATCTGTTCAGATTTTGGAAGCTTTCTCTAACTTGTACCTGATTAATTCTGAAAGAAAACAAAAAGAGTACAGCAGTAAGACATTCGAAACCTTATCTCCATTTAATAATTATAAATGTATCTATTTAAGAACTAATACGAAGCATTTTATCAATTTTACAAATACAGTTTCTGCAATGGATTTAAAATTGAAAGGTAAGCAGAGAGCTGTTATGGACTCTTATGTACAGAGCAGCTCTTTAAATGGCAGCCTGACATTACCAGAAAGGTATGCATTGGATGAAATCTCAATCTTCAGCCCAGTTACTGCACTTACATCGAGTATTACTGACCAGATTTCCAAGCAGACGATTGTGTCTGTATCACAAGCTGGTAACACAACAGCGCTGGATTTCCTGCACAGGATTTTTCTAGAATATAGCACAACTCCAACAACAGGGGCTCCCGGTACGCAGTCATTGACATTTTTACCACCATGTCATAGAACATGGATAGCTAAAAATGATCCCTCACGTAATAGTTATTAGTGACTATTACTGTATCGCTGATGAAGAATTTTAACAAAAATTAACAGAGATGTACAGATTGAAGCCTTTCCCACAAAAGGAACTTTTATCATATCAAGCTCAGGTTTTTAAAATCCTTTCATTCAGTGCTTATAAACTTACTGTTTATATAAATCAAATTTAAGCCCAGTTTGCTTTGGTTTAACATAAACCAATGCCTAATTGGTTGAAGCTATACCGAAGCCCTGTTAAAAAAAATTTCAACCATCCTTGTGCACAGGTTATATTAAAGATCAAACAACTGATTTTTATAAGTGCTTTGAAATTAAACTGGTGATTTTTTTTCATCTACTAAAAAGTCATGAAGCTAGATATAAATAAGCCAATCTAGCGCCGGGACTGGGTGACACTTCAGAGAAAACTATTTTTTTCCCCTCCAAGGATTAAAGTCCAGACAAGAGGAATGCAGTCCAAGAGGGCATCCAAGCCGTCCCACAGGCTGTAGGGCTCTGCCCCACTGGAAGGTGCAGAACGAAGCTTTTCCTGGCTTCTGCTGCTCCTCTGGGAAGGTGTCTGCAAACTGAGTTCATGTCTTTAAAGTCTTCTTACACAGTGAGGATAACGCCCTTTTTTTTCTTTTCTTTTAAACTGCAGCTTAGCAGCTGACACTATCTTGACTGAGATCAGCTACAGATATATTTACTATTTCTAAGCTTTACTCTGCTCAGCGACATACTTGATCCTAAGAAGCACATCCGAGCTTAATTGCATTCTAGTTACTCCATAAAATCCAAAATTTTCTTGTCTTCAGTGGACAACACTTGAGAGCAAGTCCAGTATTATTTTCTCTCTCTCCTCTGCAGTCATTATTCTGCCTTATGGTTAATAAAACTGATGGTTAACAAATTTCTACCCTAGTCAAGTCTCAGAAAACATTGTATTTCCTTGTTACACATACAAATCTCATTGAATACTACAGTATAAAACTTTCTCTTCAGCTCTTGCTGCTGCTTACTGGGAAAGGCAACGTACTGCTTGTTAAAAATCCTTTTTCTCCTTTCTTTGTTTAGGACAGGAGACTGAATTCATATGGAGCATCCCCTTCACAGATCATTCAATGTTTATCCTCAAAGTCCCGATCCCTTCAAGCGTATGACCTCCCTGCTGTGGAAATAACTCACTCCTTCATCTCTACCCCAATTTCTTTAGGGGATATGAGAGTTCTACATGCAAAATGCTCTTTCTTTTATCCTGACGTAAATGTTATTTGTTACATAAAAAGCAAGTTCCATTGCTTCTTGCAGAAATGAAAACAAAAACTACCTACAAACCAGAAGACGTCTCCAAAGACTTAAAAATCTAGAAATAAGGCAATAAGTGGTAAGTACAAAAACCGGACCAGATGAGGGCGAAGGAAGTATCAGCAAAACTTTTATTCCTATATAGGAGAGATCAGAGCGTACTATGTCACCACCTGTGAATTTTGCTGTAGGGATTACATCTGGAGCTGAGTCTGAAGGAAGTTAAGAGAATAAGTTTCAAAAGAGTAAAGTGACAGCTTAACGACCCTTTAAAGAGAACTCTTTCACTGGATAATGGGTGGCAAAGAACAGGAATGATTCTTGTTGAGAATTTACAGCAGGTCAATTACAACCACAACTGTCAGCAAAGAGTAATGCAAGGAAGCGATCGGATGATTGAGAATAAGTCAGGAGGAGCTCTCTCTCCAGAAGGTAAGCACTTTGGTAGCCTGGAAAAGAGAGCGCTAGTTCAAAGATGGAAAGATGACAAAAATAGTCAAAGCAGCAATCCAAGAAAATGGAAAAAGGCCTGCATTTTCAAACCAGCGAAGCAGACTTGGCATCATGTCACTCTCGATGCCTGACTATAAAGGAAACTTGGTTGCTATTTAATACTTCGAGAAGTTACTGATATGCAAGACAGGAAACCACAGCCTGGCAGAGCAAAAGCTCTATCTCAGTCAAAATTGTATCTACATAGACTTATATAATAAAGGCATAGTTATGATGACTAATGTGTATTATCCATTTAAGGGAAACATACTTACATGAAAATTATAATTACAAAGCAACTCATTAAAATACAGGAAATGTAAATGTATGTGATAAAGCATCCCTAACTTTTGAAAGTATCAAAACTAATGCCTCAGCTAACAGAACTCCTTTAACTTTTCAGCTGTCAGAAATAGGCACCAAAGAATGTGCCTAAACTTTAGAACATTCTTTCTCCTTTGTTATCTACTAAAATCCAAATCTAAGATAAAATACAATGTCTACATTTATTATATAAACAAAAATTTGGACATGCTAGGTATAATCACCCCAATACTGGGCTCCATTTAGACATTTTGTTTATGGGGATAACCTAATGAGGTCTTATTCTGCCTCTTGGAAAACTGGGTGCAGGAGGAGTGTGTTGAAGGAACACGAGCTGGCTGGCAGAAGGCTAAGGGCTGCTAGTAAGAGTAAATCAGAGCAATTCTCAGGCTGATCTCATTTGCGCTGGAGACTGACTCGGGACTCGCCAACTACAGAATCTCAGGGGGTCAAAGGTGGTCTAAGAACTCTAAGCTCTACCAATACATAATTGGCCCTCGTATTCTCTTTGGGAGACACAATTCTCTACATCTTCACAGATTAAAAAATAAATACCAGCTACACGCTTCAAACAGAGATTAGATACCAAACTTCTGTAAATACCAATTACAAAATTGCAGCATCTCAAGATTTCACATAGCTCCTACATATACCAATATAAAATATTTCTCAGAATTACCCAAATATTTACTATCATTTGTGCAAACACAAATGCAACAGAATATTCGGTGCAAAATATAATAATGATATGAGTTATTTTGAAACCATTTCAAGCATGCATAGGTATCTTCATAGATAATGAGAAGGGCCAAACTTAAATAACTAGTATCTTAGTTGCTAAATAACTAGTATCTTAGTCAATGGAGAAGCAACACCAGCTTTTGGATAATTCTAAATCAAGTGATAAAAATTGCAGAATAATTATGCACGGCAAAGCGCACTTGAGGAGTCTTAACTTTGACTACTATTATTTTCCTTTGTCTAATGGCAACAGGAGAAGATCTGCATTCCTTATTTTGCTCAACAAACCATGTTATCACTAATTTTAGTTTTATCTTCCAACAATTTCTGTTTTAACTAGAAGTCTTCTTTAGCAGTAAGATTAACAAAGTCACAAGAAGCCTTTGCATACTGCACTTCAACTGTTTAAGTACAACCACACAAAGCATAGAACAGACAGGTTAAAAAAATACTTGCTTTCAGAAATAATGAAAGATATTCTATAAGCGAGTATCTTGTCTTATATTTCAAAACACCTGCATCTTGCAGTATGATTTATACCACCATTTGAAAGTTCAATCCATAGAGCACATTAGATTACTGCATCTAAGATAAATAAGGACAGTTGAAATTATATTTATACATTCCTTTAAAAATGGTATTTATATACAACTGTAGAGAAGAAAAAGATATGTTCTGCATTTTATGCCATAGGAACATTTCATACCAATTACAACTTGTATTACATCAGAAACACAAACAACAAAAGACTGGTAGCAAGCAGTAAGACACTGGACATCAGGATTCTCCATTTTTTAAAATAAATAACACCCCGATTGGCTCATTTAAAAGGGTGCATGAAGTAAAACAGTGATGTTAAAACGAATATACAAACATGTAAAATAAACATAATTTTCAAGACAGAAAGGCACAGCTAATCAAGACAATGCAAAGTACATGATTAACATGATTTGCAAAATGTATTACTAAGCTTCTCTGTTAAAGGTAATATAATTCAAACTACACCATCACAGTTATTGCAGATTAAAGATTTCAAATTAGCTCCCCATGTATATCATTATTGTGAGTGGTTGCATTTTATCTGTCTAATTTTAAATTACTGCAGGCAGATGAAAGTCATCTTAAAATCTGACTCATAATTTAGGTACCATACCACTAACCTTAACAGAGATGCTGGCTCTTACACAGGTACAACACTATTCTCAATGTAAACAAAGGACACTGGCATGCACCCCAGGCTAAGGATGTCAGCATTTTTCAAACACCTTTCTGACTGTTCCATTTTATGGTGATGCAATATGACCTACATTTTCAATGGCCAAAGAGAGACAGAGAGATAGAAAGGGAGGAGATAGAGAAAAGAAAGACAGACAGACCTTTGCTGTCCTTATCCTCCATTAACTACAGCTTTAACTGTCCCTCACGGAGATGGTAATGGGCAAGAATAAAAGCAGAATAACCTTACAGTAAATTCTGAATGAGAAGCTGAAAGATAGGCTAGTATAAGAAATAGCAAGATTTTTTTTGTTCTACAATTCTGTGAACAAGTACATAGTAATACTCTCAACAGGAAAGAACAGTAGAATCAATAATTTTATAATCAGTTGCCAGTACAAAGCTGTCTGTAATACAGATGCTTATTTTACCACCTTATATTTCCCATCATGTTCCTACCGCTTCATTTCTATGTATTCCCTTTAGATCTCAAAATGAAACACAAAATAATCCACATCATTATCGTCATTTTTACAGACAGAGAAATTGAGGAAGAAGGAGTGATTTGCCCACAGTTACTTACCAGGCCCAAGGCAGGGTTACGAACAGAAAGCATCACTCTTCATTATCTCTGCACTGTGCAATCTATTAGGGACTGCGATACCTGTCATCCTAATACATAATCTTGACATAATACCAAAATTATCTCTATCTTGTCTTTCTTGCACATGAACTTCACATAGAAAACCGTACTAGATTACTGCTAACTCTCAGAAAGCTTTCACTCACAAACGATACACCAGATTTCTCAAATTGGCTCTGGAAATGCACTTGACTGCGAATTTTAAAACTCGACATAAAATGCCCGTGAGCATTTTTCACTATAAACATGTAAAAATAAAGACCTAATTAAAGCTTTCGTTGATTTTTCATTCTTCTGCAACTAAGGCACCTTTTCTTTCAAAAATCAGCAGTTTTGCACAGTTAAACTAGTACATTAAGAAATGAAAAGCTTGTTGCTAGGGTTCTATTATGCAAAAACCAAGATCATCTGATTTTCAGTTACTCTATTTTAGTGCAAAAAAATGTCTTGCAGAATATTTTCAAAGCTCTTGCAGGATCACAGCCCCTTTACTAAAGCTGGTAGTTAATACAATAAGCAATGTAACAGTAAATCATTTTCATATTATTGAAACTGAAGGCCAAGACTTGATCTTAAGTATACCTCTGTAAATCCAGAGTGGCTCCAGTGCTTTCCGAAGAGTTTCTTGGGATTTGCACATCTATAAACAAGACTGTAATTTGGCACTGCGTTTGAAACCAGAGATCAATAAAATATATAGATTAATCCCTGGTTTTGAACTGTATTTATTACAACAATTGCTTTCTTATCAAGCAGTATTCATCTCATGAAGTGCAATCATCCCTGTTGTTCCTTTGCTGGAGCGCTGCTGCCTTTTCTAACTGCAATGTTACATCAAACTGTTTAGTAGTGACGAGTTAGGAAGGCAAACAGCACCTATACGAAGAAAGGGAGAGGAAAAAAATCAAAGCTTATCCTGCTTTAAAGAGAAGAGACAGAGTGGAGAGTCAAGAGACAGATTGCTAACAGGTATGAAGGAAAGGTATTACCTTGTAAAATTATGGGAAGGAGTTTAGAAATTAAGAAGAGAGGATGGACACGGGAAAGGGAGGATGGGGGGCAGGGGCTAGTGGAAGACACAACGTCTTAAGCAAAAAGAACTATTTCTCCAGCAACACATGCCCATGTGACCGTGAGGAAATCCTCATTTGTTAAAATGAGATTACAATCACACATTCCTCCACTCCTATTATCCCTGGTTGCACCTTGGTCAATCTATTTTAGTCTTTGAAACTTAATTTAGTGGGAAACTGGTATTTCTCCCATTATAAACAAATTTATTTCTGTTAATCTAGGACAAAGTCTTGCTGATATAAAAAGAAATCTCTTCACTATTGTCGGCATTACTAAAGCTCTCTTGTGCATGTTTCACTGCAACATTTTCTCAGCTTCTCTTATTTTTTGCCCTTTTTTCCCTTTCTTTCTTCATAGTATCTCTGTTGCAGTTCAGAAGGGAGAGAAGCTGAGGTGACACTTCTATTGCTGTCCAACACCATAAAAATTCCAGCTGGAGAAGCCAACTGGTGCAGAGACTTGCAGGGTCCCAGCCAAGCAACCAGAACAATCCTTCCCTTTGCCTACCAGTGACTGCCATCTAGAGTCAGAGCACACCGCCTCACATGAAACACAGTATTGGTAACAAGAACGAGAAAAATGTTAGAGCAACGAGAGAAATGTTAATCCCACCCCCAAAAAACCCAAGAACTCACACTCTAGAAAGTTACAACTAGCTTAAAAAATTAAATTATTTGGGTTTCTCTTCTTAACACGCCTTCTGACTTATGAGCATTTGGCCTATGTCTCTCTGCTTTTCTCCAAAAACTGCAATTGTGTTTTGTTATAAACACTTAAGTTGTACATGTGGGGAAAATACATATAAAATAGCACTATGCTGCTTTTAAAATAAATCCTGTATAACAGATTGTTTGCTAAGAAATATGCTAGGCCATGCTAAGAAACTCTATACAAAATTTCATCATCAGCTGAAGATGCAACAGTCACCTTTCAAAGGCTACCTGTGTAAAAATGCTGGCAAAGCTTTAACATTAATGACATTAGAGATGAAAGATGTATTTCTAGTGGCATCAAACTTAAATTAAAAACCATAACATTTTCATTTTAAGAAATGCATTTGTACTGACCCAAATATACCAGTGGCTTAAATGTCTACAAAAGCCTACCCAAGCCAACAACACTTCTTACACACTGTAAATTTTGTAAATATTTATATATTATATTATTTCACAACTGTTTATTATACTATATAAAAATCATATGTTTTTCTAACTACTACTACTTAAAGTAGCTATTAATAAGGCACTCAATAGTCAAGCATTAATCAACCAACCACTAGATACTCTTTAACTGAATAAAAGAACGGATTTTTTTGTTATTATTTACCTGGAGAATATAATAATTTGCATTTTAACATACTACCAGTAGCAGTTACCTTCTCTGCAAACCATACACAGATATGAAGCTACAGCTGTGTAAGTAAGTGCTAGCATACTCTTTAGCTATTAAAATCATTTATTAGCTATGGGTAATAATGTCTTGTGAAGAAATCAGTTCTCCAGTTTCCTCACTCTTCTGCTCATGGTCAAGAAGACTGGTAATGAAGCATTATAAAAACACAAGATTTATTCTCACATTTATCATTGCAATAGACACACAACCTCCAGGTCACACAATATACCTACTCTTACTGCTAGTCCCACTAAGAAATTAATTTTTCCTCAGAGGATACATATTCACAGATAAAATGAAATTAGGTGGGATTACAAAGCTTGCTGTTGAACATGGCTACCTACATATGAACCAAATGTCAAGCTGTAGTCTACTGAAATCAGCAATTTGTACCTCCTGCATGCACAAAGCCAGCTGGAACAATTGCTCATTCCAATACACACTCAGGCCACACTTCTTCCTTACAAGGCACTCCACAAATCCTCTTATTTTTTTCCAAGTAGAATAACAATTCAACAACTGGCCTGGATGCAACATTAGAGCAGAGAAGAGTATTTAAATGGGAGGAGGACTATACTCACTATAGCATGGTCCTGGAGGATGACATGCAAGAAACACCCGGCCAAAAAACAAACCCATTGAAAAATATAACTTTTACTTGACAACTACCATAGCCTTTCCTACAGATATAATAAATTCCAGTTGAAATAGAACTGTTAAACAGGTCACAGAGGTGGAAATAGGTTTCAGCATGTATCCATTACATACTCTGATCCTATTAAAATCTGTGCAATGTGTAGAGGACTGTTAACCAAAAGAGAGATGGAAGGAACCTCCAAAGGTCAGACAGTCCATCACTGAGCCCCAGGGCATGATAACTAAACTATCTGGTGGGAACAATACAGGTAATCGAACCTGTTCTTAAAGACCTCAGACGATGGAAGCACCACTGTCCCCGCAGGTGATTATTCCAACTTTTCAATACTTCCACTAGAAAACTGTGTTTGTCCATGCTAAATCTTCTTTGCTGCAATTTGATCTATTTCTTCCCCTACCTGCCATAAGCCTCCCAGCTTTGCAGTGCTCTTCAATATATGTCTTCTCACTCTCTCAGTCCCCTCTTAAAGAATTGCCTTCTTTTGGCACTTGTTTATGCACCATGTCTTTCAGATCTTTAAGCAATTGCACTGGTGTCTCCATATTTCCTCTTCCCTAATTTCATTCAATACAGACCCTGTTATCCTGCCTGTGTGCAATTAATTAAAACTTTATCTCAAAGCTTCAGGAGACTGAGCGGTCTGATTTTCAGAAACTTAGGATCCTTAATAATGTATGGATTTTTTTATCTAACAAAGTTGAGGAAGCTCAGCTGGAACATAGTAGGCACTCACTCCATATGTAGTGTTTTGTACTTAAACCAAGCAAGAGTATACATGATATTCCTACCACTTTAAAAATTCTAGTCATGTTCCTGAGATAATAAAATGTCATTATTGTGGTGTGAGCACAAATATAAAAAAGAAGTTGGCCCCACTGCCCTGCAGCAAAACTATGCACTTTCCTGTTGATATCAGAGATGGTGCACAAAGAAGAGCTGGTGAAGCACTAGAAACACAGAAAAATACTTGCCAAATGGCAAGAAAAATTAAAAGTCAAAAGTTAATCTGAAAATATTAAAGTAAATCTTTGCAAAATATGACCACATAAAAGTGAGGTTTTTTGTTATATATCCTCCAATATAATATTTATGAGCATAAACTCTCAGTTACATTTTCTATTTTTGAAGTATTTCTAAAGAAAATTTCACTCTTAAGTTTTAAGCTCTCCGATAAAAACAGACAGCTATATCACAGTCTCAACATTCCTCTTGACAAAGACACTTGCCTGGGAAGATCTTTGACTTGACATCAGATGATTTTTGGCAAAAAAGATCATGGAATTTCCAATGACTCTTTCTTCCTTTCTCAACAAATAGGATAATGGAACCTAGCAAAGTCTGGGCCCTGCTGACAACTGGATTAGCAGAAATTATTCTTCTTTAACTACAGACACACAGTTAAAGTAGTATTTTCCTATTTCTATAGCTTTGTAAAAAAAAAATTTCACATTTTGATGTGAACTACTGTAATACATTTCTCAACCACAACAAACAGTCCTGTACCGTACCCATACCTACTAGAAGCTGTCTTGTGCTAGGGCTACCCGTTACTTATTTTTCCCCAAGCAATGACAGTATTGCAGCTGCTTAAACACCACCACCTGCACAGAAGCTAACAGAGAACAACTGCTCATTTAAACATGGCTATATTGGCCGAATAACTTT
Source organism: Astur gentilis (assembly GCF_929443795.1). Taxonomy (NCBI): domain Eukaryota; kingdom Metazoa; phylum Chordata; class Aves; order Accipitriformes; family Accipitridae; genus Astur; species Astur gentilis. The sequence continues at coordinate 16,759,220 of NC_064902.1, read as the reverse complement.
AAGAGGCCTCTCCAAGAGAGCAACACATTCTCACAGCATCCATCTCCACTGAAGAGCAACAAGCAGAACCACCACCAGAAAAAAGATACAGAATAGCAATTATACTCACTGATACTAGCAGAAAGAGAAGAAAATGCAGGTTGCAAAATGGCCGTCTTAGAGTTGTAACTCTCTGTGCCAAATTTAGTAGGCCAGTCCTAGAAAGACATGATGGGGAACAGACTCCATAAAGAGGCAATTACAAATAAAGATTTGGTAAGAATAATCCAGTCTTTAGGAAATTCGTTACCTGTATTACCATGACATCATAAGTCTACGCCAACATTTGAGAGGACTAGTAAAGGTTCAAAACCCCTTCAAGAGCTTGCAAGACAAGGACAGACTTTGCTAACATTAACATTTGAAAACAGCAGCTCTTCAGCTATTTTCTTCTATTTGTTTGATGACATAAACTACACTTACTGTCAGTTGCTCCTGTTTGTGCAAAGTCTTTCACGTAACAACAGGAAAGAAAAGCTTTACCAGAAAATCTGACTGTAAATATCCTCCTATTCCAATCCGGGCCAAGCGTCTGCAGCTCGAGTACAATTTAGGTACTTTTAAAATTAAATTTCAAATTCATGACCTTTTTTTTTTTAAATTTCCCATATGTTTTATTTTAATATGTATGCGCACAATTTTATTTCAGGATATGTTATTGTTCAACACCATCCTAACTTTACATATACATATACACACACACATATATACCAAAACCACAAGCAGATCTCAAAAATGAAAAAAAAACAACAAAACAACCCAACCCATAACTGCCAAAGCGACACTGGAATGAAACTGAAGTGAAAATATTTACAATGAACCATAAAATCACAGGTGCATACTTGTAGTTATTATTAGCATGGCTTTGGTTTACTCTCATCTCTTACAAGCCAATCTTTATTCAAGTTATAAAATCCAATTTATCTGCCTTACCTCTTTTATTAGTTCAATTCTCTCCATGTATAATCAACATTTAAATTTTTATTAAAAATAAAGGCAAAAGGCAGAGAACCAAAAAGAACTCGTGGTTTTCAAATATTCTGCACTAACGTTTTGCAAAAGAAAAAAGAACAAGCAAACCTGAATGCTTGTTTACACCAAGACTCTGCTAAAACATTATTATAAGAAAAGTTACCTTGGGAGTTTTGTAAATACTATTAAGGGAAATAACATTTTGGGCTTAATGTTTTGTGCACACATATAGCCACTTTCATATCTCAACTGAAAATTTACATATATATATATAAATACATACATATACACACACACTTTATAGATAACGTATTTTGTGTCCAATTTCTCTTTTTCCCAATGTTTGATATTAATTTTTCTATTTACCTTTTGCAACTCACCAAAACAGTTTATGAAGCAGATTATTTTATTCCACAATTCAGGGTTTTTTCCGTTTGCCTACACTTTCAAGTCCAAATTCTCTCCCAGCTTGCAAATAAAATTTGGAAATCACTAGGAAGGCATTCATACATCTTTGAACAGAATCTGATCTGCAATGCAAAAATTATCTTGCATGTTCTTCTCTTGCTCTTCTGAAACTACTAGCTTGCTTTTATGGATTATTTCCTTCAACATCTTAGTCCTCAGTCATCTAATAACTCTGTGTTGGGCTATACCATCGTGTTCAGTCTGTCTTCCTGACAGCAACACCACCTCATACTAGTCAACAGCCTGGTGATTACAAAATTCACTCTGATGGAAAGAATTATGGGCATTAATCCCCTCAGGAAGGAGGATAGCTGGGTTGAAGTCTCCCACACATGTGGTGAGCAGTCTAGCGGATAACAGCTCTGCTAATGACGAAAAGGGAACCAGAACCATTGCCACCTCCTGGGTTTTGAAAGCAAAGATTGACCTTTGCTCCCTTTTTGAAAGAAAAAGCTTATGATCCTAATTTCAAGAGAGCGTGAATCCAAAACGCTCCCTAGAGAAAGGTGCTTAGTCTGGATATAGGCAGGATTTAAGCACATTCCTACTTTGGCTACTGCATAGAAAATGTGCAGATTCATCATGTCCTTCAAGCTGCTCCAGCTGGTATCATTTTAAATGAAACATCAGCAAATGCTAAAGCATTTGGCCCCCTCCACCTTCATGGAAACACGACCCAACAGGCCTCAGCCAAAACAACCTTCCTTTTGGTACAACCAGCCTGAGAAAGGTAAGGAAATGCCATAACCTGGATCTGCCTGGATCTGGTAACTTCTGGATCTGACAGTCTCTGCTGGAAAAGATCAGTTATCTTTTCATCATACATTTCTTGAAATATTTGTTATAACCATCTGCTTTGATGGCAACTGAAGCAATAGTTTAGAAGCTACATTTGGCCTACTCGAAAAAGAAACTGAGGAGAGCGTGCCTCCCTCCTAAGGACACAACTTCTCTTTGGGGTTATACCCTGCTCCTAGCCACTACTGGCAGGATAACGATGGTCAGAAACAAAGTTCAGTGTTTTCATTCAACATATGACGTACTAAAACCTAAAACTGAACAGGCATCACCAAATAGTGTGACCATGCCTCCGATTCTTTCTGTTTCACTGCTCAGGCTTGTACCTCACTCAGAAGTCAGGGGGTGAGAACATGCTTCGGTGTATCATGTTTTATGGGAACTGTAAATTGTAGCTGTGCTTAAACACTACCCACTGACAGAGTTACTTTATTAAAAGAAAATAAACCATAAAATCACCCAAAGCAAAATATAAACCCAATTTAAAACAAGAAACATATGTTTATCAATATAGACCTGATACTCTCTTTCTTCATCTTCTGAGATAGAAGTGTTTCTTCCAACATCTCTCCATGATGTGGCCAAGCTCAAAGCCTTGTAAAATTTCTAGGTCTTCTTTTATAGATTTGGACTGCTTTTAAAAAAAAAAAAAAAAAAAAAAAATAAAACAAAACAAACCCAACCAACTTTTATTAAACTTTGAAAAGCTGACTCAGAAGCTGCGCAATAGCTCTGATTCAGCTTTCTTAGCCGAGTCAAAGCATCTGGCCACGTGATCCAGAAAATGCCGCTCTGAAGTCGGGCAAGAGCTGCTTTCCAAAGGAGGAAATGCCTGTTTTCCCTTGCACTCTTTGTGCAAAATTTCCTCAGGAGCACTAACAGTTATTTATTTAAACATGATGCAAGTAAACACGACATTCACAACCCTCTTGTTGTTCATCCAATGTTTCAAGCCAGTTAAATACAAACATTTACCATTTGGCCCAATGCCAACAAAGACAAATTCTTCTTCTCAGTCAGTGTAAAAACTTCATTCAACATCCACCCCTTCCTCTGAAAAATCTGGCACACCACTGATGATCTTCAGAGCACAATGTAAATGCTACCAAACCCATGAATTGAAGGACTGGGGAAGGAAAAATAAAAATATGCTCTTTTTTATTAGAAAAATAAAATCAAGCAAGCCACACTGAAAACATCCTGTCAACAAACTAAGACGCTACTAGATAACTGACTAATCCTGCCAAAAATAATTCCAAAAGAATAAATGGCTGCTTCCTTACAAAATACACGAAACACAAAATGCCACCGTAAAATTACCTGACAGTCACTTTAAATCACAGAATGCAGACACCGTGTGGGATCTCCAAGGCATTGCACAGGCAGCTGAAGTCTATGGTGCTAACAATTTTTAGATTAAAAGAAAAATCTAACCATTTAATCTATCTGGCAGCAGCTTCATGAGACTGAGTTTCATGAGATGCCTGTTAAAACACCCTGACTTTCTTGCCAAGTGGGAACCTACCAATGTCATTGGGAATAGGTACCATGACCCAGTGTACCACTTCTAACTTCTGGTAATTCCACTGCCTCAATTAAAGCACCTTTTGACATGCATGCAAGGCATGCTTTCATTTGCTGGGTGCATCCCTGCACCTGTAAGCTCAGTTTTCTACACAGAATACCTATCACGTAGTTTCCACTTGAGTTTGACACGCTTTAATAAATTAGTGACAGATCACCTTAAAATGTATAATAATTGATCTTCAAGCTTCATAAATATTCAGTAGGATCCAGATACGAAATGTAGAAAGCTGTTACATAATTCCTGTGAAGATATCTGAAAAAGGGCAATATCAGAATGCCACCTATATAACCTAGATTAACCAAAAGACAGAGCCCTTAGTTAGGAAAAAGTTATTTAAAGGCATATATATATTTAAAAGGATCATGCAGCACTATTTTTTTTTTAATTACTAAGATAAGCTTCTGTCTCCCTTCATGAGAAAAAATAGTACTAAGAATGGAATTTCTTTACAACAAAAACAGTATTCCTAGTACTTGTATTTTTCAAACTGCTTCTGTCAAAAATTCTGGAATTTTACATCCTTCTTTCTGTTACAAAGTGAAAAATAAGAAATAAAAACAATCCTGTAACGCACAACTTGTGGTTACATTATTATCCAATAGAAGCTTGGTTTTTGAAGTACGGTATTAACAGTACATTTAATCAATCTTGGTAACACAGGCAGTAGACAGCAAAATTGATTACTGTTTGGATAATAAATTGTTACATTCTTAAATTATTATTATTGCCACTACAGTCGCAACAAGTATTTTCACTCTCCCTTCTCTCGTTATGTTGTAATTCTATGAAAATGTGCTAGCTCTGCAGAAACACAAGGGTCCATGTTAGGAAAGCTTTTTACAAGGCTAAGAAGCACATTGCTTAGCATCTAAAATAAAAAAATAACAAAAATTTAAAAAATTTAAAAAGAAAGAAAGAAACCCTACTACTTTTTTACCCCCATCACTGGATTGAAAAATTTCAGGTTTATCTGCCAAAAGTGAATATTTTAGTATCTGCAGAACTATACAGCCAGTGTCTAAGAATTTTTACAGAACGAGATGACAAGCTCTTGAAACACCGATGCTAGTTTTCAGTAAACACTGAGGCTAAAGAAGACTGCAAAGAAAACGTAACACTCTAACATAATTTAAAATGAGAAAACACGGTGATAGCAATAGGTTAGCTTGATATAAGTCTTGCACAAAATCATGCTACACAATCAACAACAAAATAAAGGACAGCGGTAAGAAGTAATGCTAAACAGGCTTACAGAAAATAGGTCTTGCTAAATAAATTTGGTATGGCTTTCTGACAAGAATATAGGTTGGACTGGATAAAAATACCTTGTAGTTTCTGACCTACTATACTTAGATCTCTGTAAGATTTAGTGCCACGCAACAGTCTGATTTAGAAGTTATTCAACACGAAGAAAAGCTGGAATCTAAAACCACCTCATAAATTATTAGGGAGGCTTAGGAAAAATATTTTAAATCCACCTCATCAATAGTTAAGGCTGTTTTCTTAGCTCTAAAAATCATAGCTCATTACAGCCTGGAATACTATAAAAAGCTTCTTCCCCTTTAACTTTTCCTGCAGTTGGAAAAAAAATATATATACACAGTTAAAGAAAAGGGGAGGAGGTATAAAGACACTTTAAACTTTGACTCTCATAGATTTTTTTTTTTTCAGGAAAGGAAACTTCAACATTAACAGATTTCCTCAATAAAAAAAAATAAAATACCAAAACCTGGTGTACTTAAAAGCCATTTTTTTCAGAAAAAAAAAAAAGACACTAATGAAAAATCTGAGACAGTTCCACACACGTGTAACATCTTGCAGTACTAAACTTACCTAGCTTATACTTCTTGTATCCAGAGTCACCTGGAAACATTACAGAGGATCATTTAACACTTTTGACAAGGACAGGTGTGCAACATATTATTATGTATAAGCTGCTTCAGGGTCTTACCATATGGCATACATAAAGGATCTCAAGGAAAGAGGGAAAACTACATCACATTTAGCTTGGTTGAAACCTTGCACACACGGGTATTTATTCCAAAGAGCTGGCATGGAGTAAGGTGCTATACCCTGTGCAAGACATTTTTTCCTATTGCATGAATCTCCAATACTGATGCCTTAAGGAGGGCTCAATGCTACTCAGTATTTCTGCCAGTCAGTGGAAGGATTATATAAACGACTGTAGCTGATAGAATCTGCACAGAATATGCAAACTGGTGAAGGACAAATAAATAAGAGTAGGTCAACCCTGCTCCAGAGATCTACATCATATGTGACACTGAATTAATGGAAAAAACATGCTTGTATACAGCCCAATGCAACACACACTCCACACATGTGAAACAAGGGTTGTTTCGTACTTACAAGACGAGGAACTCTACTTGGAAATGGAGCAAATCGAAAGAAGACTCCAAAGACATAGTGAATACTCAAGTGCATATAGAAACCCAGCAAGCTGGAACTGGCTTCCTGGGCAAAAACATCTCGTGGATGTTTAAAATGGCAACATAGAGCAGGAAAGAGAACAGGCTATTACATCAATACGTAGCCTTAGTGAGATTCTTGATGATGTATTTACCAAGTTCTACTTCTCATTCTAAAGCAGAAAAATTAATGAACATTGATGATGCCTGAAAGCCCTGTCTTAAAAAGAAAAATAATGGCTTTGTTCTCAAAATTGTTCTTACGAGCCTAAGACCCAGAACAGAGAATTTGTAAGAATCTTGTAATTACTAACACGTATGAAGAACAGCACAAAAGTCATTAAATATTATTAACTAATCATATGGACTACTGTATTCTAATTACTCAAGGACTATCTACTTGTCATTGTGGAGAGTTTAATAAGACTATCTGACCAACACTGGAATGATGAACAAAAAGTGAGAAAAGATTATATTGGATTAAATGACAGAAAATAACACAAAAGTATTCTAACATGACTAAATAAATAATTGTGGGTTTTCACCTACAATAGTCTTCAGTTCAGATCAAGTTCTCTCTGTGGTAGAAACGGAAAGGACTCAGAAGATGAAAAGGACTCAGAGAAAGGCAGAAAAATTTAAGTCTTGATAAGACTGGATGCTTCAAGATGCTTAAGAATTCCAAGAGGTAATCAGTGGGTAAAGAGGGGAAAGGCAGTCAGAAACCACACTGTATACAATTTCTGTAGAGAAGTTCAGCTAGGTCATCTTCTCACCCTTTCACAAAATACTAGGGCTATATCATAGCGACCAAAGGCTTAGGAAAAACAAAGTTTTTTGTCAAACCAACTACATTAAATGCAACAAATTCAGAGTTCATAAGAGTGAGCGTTTTTAATAGCGCTTAGTAGCTCATGAATTCATGGCCCGTTCTTTGGCCCAAACTTTGTATAACTGAATAGAGAGTTAGGCTTTCACATAAAATTATATCACTCGCCAATCACATAATAATACAGAACAGAAATCACTTATCCAGGTTTTCTATGTTAGAAACTCTATTTCCAAGAGTTCAGGCAGAGCTTTAATGACCACTCCCTGTAATGCTTTCCCAATAGCACCTTCCAAAGAATCTGACCAGTTGCCTGTTGAAGACAAAGTACCGGCTCCAAACAATCTACAAATCTGTAAACAGCTGTTAAATGCCACTACCCAGAACAAAAAAGCACCTCAATCACTCACAGCTCCAAAACCAGGAAAGCACAGATTATACCACACATTCACTTTGTTCTTTTCTTACCCTGGTTTTCCCCAGGACCCTAAAATTGTCAATACAAAGTGCTGAGCAGAACATGCTACTTAAGTGTCCAAACCAAAACGAAGAGGAAATAGGAGGGTGTCAGGCTCTGTACCACGATATAGATATACAAAGACAACGCTGCCAGCTTTAGCGCTGCCCAAGCGTCAAAGTCTGTGGGCCAAAAGCCTAAAACCCAACGCTTGGCACCGGTAACACCTTAACATCTCTTTTCTCCAGACACCTCCAGCCCTTTTTTCCAGCGCCAGCTTAGTTTCTCAGGGTAGGAGGAAACAACTCTCGCTCCCTCCCGCCGGCGATAGCCAAACTCATAGCCAGGAAACGCATCAGAACAACGATTTTTTGGCGCACCCCGGGCCCTGCCGCTCGTCCTCCCAGCGCCGAGCGGGGCTGATCCCGATCCCGAGCGCGGCCCAGGGGAGGCCAGCCCGCCTCCCTCACGCCTGGCGCCAGGGGCACGTCCTCCGCACCCTCGCCCAGGGAGCGGGCAACGCGGAGCCGGCGCTCCCGCTCCCTCCGGCCGCCGGCACCGGCCGGCCACCGCGGCGGGTCCCGCCGTCCTCGCGCCGCCGTCGCCTCGGCGTGGGCCGTCCACCCGGCTCCCCTGCGCCGCGGGGCCCGCGAGGGGAGGACGGGGCCCGCCGAGGGCACCGGTGGCCCCCAGGGGGGAGGACGCGCTGAGGCGGGAGGGCGGCCGAGGGGCGACCCGGCCCGGAGGCCTCCCCGCCGCGGCGCGTCGAGGGCGAGGGAGCATGTGCCGGGGGCATGGCGGGGCGGCCCGGGCGGGGGGCGGCGGGGCCGGGGGCGCGGTGGCGGGGGCGGGGAGGTGGAGCCTGGCTGCGGGCGCGGGGACCGCCGCTTCCCTCCCCCGTCGGCCCCTCACCTGGCGGGGCCGCCCCTCGCCAGGGGGGCCGGTTCCACGCGGGGCGCAGGCCTCGCCCGCCGGCCCTCCCCGCCGCCGCCGCCGCAGCAGCAGCCGCCACCGCCGCCGGGCCGCGCGTCCCGCCGCCAGCCGGCTCAGGCCCCAGCCGCCGCCGCCGCCTCCCCCTCCATGGCCGCCGCTCTCGCCGGCTGCATTGTGGGAAGCTGACCTCACTCGCTGCTGCCGCCGCCCCGCCGGCTCCGGCACTCGCCGCCATGGGGGCCGTGACCGACGGTGAGACCTCCCTCCCTCCCTCCCTCCTTCCTTCCTTCCTTCCTTCCTCCCTCCTGCCCCGCCGCCCCGCGCCCCGACCCCTGCCCGGCCCGCTCGGCCCGGCTCCCCTCAGCGCCGGGCCCGCCTCGCCTCCCCTCCCGCCGCAGCCGCACGGCCCCGGCCGCCCTCGGCGGAGTCCCTCCCGGCGCCCCGGCCGCAGCCCTCTTCCCCTTGGCCCCCCCCGAGCCCGACCCCCGGCCTCTCACCCCGCAGACGGGCCTGCATCCTGGCCCCGACCCCACAGCCCCGCTCCCGGGCCCTTCGTGCCGGGGCACGCCCGGGCCTTGGGCGCCCCCCGCCCCCAGGCCTCTCCGCCCGGGCCCCAGGGTCCCTCAGCCCCGAGGGCCCGGGACGCCTGCCGTTGAACAGATCCTCCCGGTTTAGCCCCGGGAATCGTGCCCTGAAGGGCCGGGGTGGAACCCGCGCTCGGGCCTGGGATGCGGCTGCCCCTTAAACGGGAGTTTTTCCTCAGATGAAGTTATCCGCAAGCGGCTTCTGATCGATGGCGATGGTGCTGGTGACGACAGGCGGATCAATTTGTTGGTGAAGAGTTTCATTAAGTGGTGTAATTCCGGATCTCAGGAGGAAGGGTACTTGTTTTCTGGGCTTTTTTTTTTTTTTTTTTTTTTTTCTGTCTTGCAACTGATCGGCTTGCATTTCAGTGGAAAAACTGGGCTTGATCCGTTTTGAAAAGATCCCTGTTAAAATGTATACATCTGCTTTTCAGTATGCCTCTGTGGTGTTTCCAGTACAGACGCCAAGCACTGTGGTAGGCGATGAGGACTAGAGACGGGTCAGAAATTACTGAAGGCTGCAGGCTCTATCATGAAATCTGCCAGCGCCGCTCAAATGCCCTCAGGATTGTCGTGCCGCTGCGTGATCCGTCCCGGAGTCCCGCTATTGTAACAGGATCATGACTCGAATATTTTAGTTGGCAGTTCTGCATTTGTTCTGTTAGGGAAGGGTAGTACTGCTGGCATTTCTGCTGCTGCGGTGCTCTTGGTTTTTTTTTAAAAAAAAACAGGCTAAAGTAGTAAGAGATGAGTGACAACGTGGTGTTCTGCTTTGGGGTCCGTACTAGTACCAGATATAAATTCCTGGAGGACACAATATAACGGTTGTGTGTACAGAGAAGCAGTGCTGTATTAAAATACTAATCTCGGTGGTCCCAGAGTCAGCCCTAGCTGGAAAGTTTATAAGCCCTGGATCAATCTGCCCATTGCTTTAATACACACTCTACACCTATAAGGACAATGATGATGGAATTAATGGGTGCAATGTTTCTAACAAGAGTTTCAAAAAATTATATATTGAATCTTGGAAATATTTTATTTCTTTAATACTTGTTATTTAACTGTTCCTTACGCTACGTGAGGCTTTGCTTTCTTGTTTTGTAAAGGTAGGGGGTATTTTTATGCTGCATACGGATAAATATCTTGTCTGTTTTCAGTTACAGCCAGTACCAACGAATGCTGAGTACTTTATCACAGTGTGAATTTTCAATGGGAAAAACTCTTCTGGTGTATGATATGAACCTGAGAGAAATGGAAAATTATGAAAAAATCTATAAGGATATAGGTAACTATGAGAAAATATTACTGGTTTCTCTTTGACAATTTCTCTTTTATGAACAAGCTTGAGCCAGTTCTGGTGAGCATAATATATTCCTATGATGAGTGGTTTGGTTTTTTCTTTTTTCTTAATTGATAGCACTCAAAACATGTGCTGTAAGCATCTTATCTGTATATAAAATACAAAGAAAAGCTTTTTTAACCTATTGAAGTGTATGTAGTTTTGAAGCTGATGGAGCTAGCAGGCCACCATGTCATAAATGGCTCTTTATCTTTTTATAATTTAGCAGAATGGCTTGTTTACATGTATTATTTGATTTTAATATAACTCTGTATAGCTTCCCTTTTTTTTTTTTTTTTTTTTTTTGTATTCAAGAAAACAGTATAGCTGCAGCACATGAGAAGATTTCTGAATGCAAAAAACAAATCCTCCAAGCAAAAAGGATTCGAAAAAATCGCCAGGGTAAGGAGCAATATCTGTATTTACAGTGGTCCGTTTCATTATTTTGTTATTTTTTAAAATACATTGTATCAGAAAATAGATCCCAAATTTTTGAAAGTGCAAGGGAATATACTGGCATCGTGAATACTATAGTTAGTCTAGTGGGTTCCACACCCACTACTGAAAGTTTTTGGTGGATGAGGCAGGCAAGATTGAACCAGTAGATCTCAATGACGTAGAACATCAGGAAAACCTAAAAAGTTCAGAGAAATGTTTTCAGGCCAAAGAAAAACCCCAGAAGCATCCTATCACAATTCAGGTGACTTGAGAAGAACTAAAGCACATTGTTAACAGCGAGACAAGAGTTGAAGATACTTAACACCCAGCACTGAGGATCATGCAAGTGTATTCCTTCAGCTCTTAAGGGAGAGTAATGTCTTGGCATACACAGAGACAGTGATGCCAATTACACACCCAGCAACTCTGTATGTGTCCTTACAGAATACCTGTTATGGGAGGTGTACTTTTTCCCCTAGTCTTAAAAGTATATGCTGATAATTTAAATTGAAGCTTGAAGCATTTCCCTGTGGTACTGTCTTATCAAAAGATTAGCAATGATAAGAAGCAAGAATTTGTTTTTCTTGATAAATGAAATGCAAAAAGAAAATGATTAAAAGTATAACAGATGAAAGGCTTTAAATACAACCATTTGATCAATTTTGTGGATAATTGTAGACTCAACTGGAAATTAAAAGAACCTTAACCAGTAGGAATGTAGAGTTCTTAACGTCTTCACAAACATAGGCCTGAAGTGTTTGCTTTTTGATACGTTCTGTCCAGCCTGCAGCACAGATTTTTTTCCATGTGAATGAGGTAGTTGGCGTATGTACAATCTTACTATCAGGAAGTGTCTGTTAGATGCCTGTAAAACCATGATGATGTTGTTAATGTGTAATGCAGTTTAAAAAAAATAATCTTGTTGTTTCTCAGGCAGCATTTTATACTTTTTTCTAAAAATCTGAAATGTTTATGTGTAACATCTTATCAACACTGTTTTCTGTACATATAAGTTACATTGTATCTAAAACCAATGCTTATGTATCATATACAAAAGACCAAGTGCTAACTAAAGGTCCTGTTTTCTGGCCTTATCCTTTACAAATCACTAGTGCTGAGTAGGTTTGAGTGAGTAGATAATGGCCTAAAATCATATATGTAGTTTATTTAAAATCTCTTCTGATGTAATCATCTACTTTGAAATGTTATAGCATGGCATAAATTATACATATTTTTATATATGTATATCTGCAGGTACTTTTTTTATATATGTAAGGTGTGGTGTACAAATTTGAAGAACGTTAAAATGGTTTTTCAAGAAGGAGAAAGAATCTGTATCATTCTACAGTACCTGATTTTTGGTTCTTGAATCTATATTTTCAGAATTATTTAGACTATTTAAATTTCTTTCAGAATATGATGCATTGGCCAAAGTCATACAGCACCATCCAGACAGACATGAAACACTGAAGTAAGTATCAGAATACATCAAATTATAATAAGCCAGTAAGCTAGAAGTCACCAGATTTGACAGTTCCTTGCTTTCAGTTTGACCTTTCCTTGCTCTTATGTAATTTCTTTTGACACAAGAAGAACTTGGGTTTCATTTTAAAATTGTGCCCTTATCAGCTTTCTTTAATTAATCTCCATCTGTATGGATTCAGACGCATTGCCAAGCATGTTTATTTGAATTTTTTCCATTGTTAAGGTGAATAAGTGAACTCAGATGTAAATGCACATCTAATGTCAGCTTACCAGGGATGAGTTGCTCAGAAAAGAGAGGTAGTGGGGAAGTGCTGTAACATGCACCAGCAAGGGATTCAGTAGTCGCGCAAAATGCAAAATACATAATACACAAGCAAGTAAAGTGGCATGAGAGAAAGCAGGAGAAAGCTCTTAGGTTTTCTTTATGTTTTCCTTATAGTAGTTGTTCCTGCATGCCCGGTTATAAATTACTACATTGTGTACCACAATATAACCTGCCCTGGCATGCAGGTTATACCTACCTGTTGTCCAACTTGTCTGGCATGTAACTTCCAGTATTGCTTGTGCCATTGTTGGATTCGGATCACTATCTGTGCTTTTGGGTCATTTTGCGCAGTTGTGGGGACATAATCTTTTTGACCTTATCAAGCTACAGAAACATTCCTGGACTCATTGCATCTTTGAGTTTGTTCTTTTTAACCTGATTAAAGGGGTAGCACAGGGTTACTGTTTTTATTTAAGCTCAGTTTTCACTTATCCTGTTGCCTACTTTCAGAGAAATTGCAGAGGGAGGCTGTCTTTTCATGTTCCATGGCATTTTACAGGAAACGGAAGATTTTTTTGTTACATTATTACCCTAGGAGTAGGAATTTTCTAGCTATAAACCACTGAGAATATTTCACACGTTTCTTTCTTGCATGTTGTTTTTCTGTGCCTTGATTTCATTACCACAACTTTGATTATTACAGGCAATTCTCATGAGGCTTGACTACTTCTTACTTCATTAGTCAGCATGTGCTGTTTATCAAGTGAGGCTTCATAATAAAGAATTACCAAGGGTGAAGTTTTTCAGATAAGTCAACTGATTAACAATGCAAACAACTAAATGATAATATTTTTTTCTTAGAAGATGCCACATTGTTTAGGTTTGGAGGGTTTGTTCTAGTTTTGCTTAACGCATCCAAGCACAAGTTTCTTGAGCAAAGCTAGAAATGGTGGTAAGTTACGGCTAGTAAATTTGGCATTTTGTCTTTTCTTAAACCTAATTTTATCATCTCCTTAGAAGAGTATGTTACAGTTAGAAATACCAGTGTGTTTATCCACTGGAAGAATGGCTACAATGTATGTCCTTTTGTCCTTAATCCCTCATATCTGTAGTCAAAGACACAGACTTGAACTATAACAGAGTATGATCCCCCATTTTACAGATGAGGAAAGAGGACACAGTAACAGAATGGAGCATTTTTAAAGGGAGCTTAGTTTGTAGGTATTTTAGCTTTAACTGACCTTTCCAAGTGTATAGACTTTAAATATAGGAGCTCGATGAAGTTTTCATCCAGTGTTTTAATTACAAGGCTTCCTTTCTCTCCAGTTTGAGGAAAGTATACAGAAAATCGTACTATGACCCAAGAAGGACCACTCTTAAATCAGAATGGAGGAAGCCTCACTAACAATGTCACACTTCCCATGGAACTCTTAATCACTAAAAACTCTTGAGAAAACGTCTTGCAAGGAGAAATGTCATGGTTTATTGCAAGAGTTACATTTATAGTTTTTGCAGGTTATGTGGTACAATAGGACAAAGTTCAGAAAAAAACTTTCCTTATGCTTTTAAGAGACTGTTTCTTGGAAAAACTAGTCACACAGCACAAAAGAAGAGAAGCTGTTATCGGCTTAGTCACAAGTAATGCACAGGAGCCAATTCAGGGAGTGACAGGAGCTGAACTACTAAATGGCAGTGCCCACAGTGTAATTAGACGTAGTATCAGAAGAGCTGTTAAGAAGACCAAGAAATGACACTGAGTCTTAGAAAAAGAGATACAAAAAATGAGAAGGCTAGGCAGATTCTCTGGAGTGGAAAGTAAAAGAAGCAGAATTCCAGATGTAACTTTGGATGTTACCAGAAGAAAATTGCATGTCTTCTCACAGTCTGCTTATACCTGACAGCACGGTGTAAACAGCAAGATTCGGCCAAATGGAAGTCTTTCAGAAACTAGAAACCAAATACTAGCGAAATCACTGTATGAGCCTATAAGCTGTTAGCCTGTTTCCATTAAAAGAGGGGATGTCACACCCAACCCTCTTTCAGGCATTCCCCTCAAGGTACCAAGTATACTGGCTCAAAAAAAGACAACACCCTCAGGCAGCACTAAAACAGACCTTTTTGCCAGCCATCATGAGATATTTAGGGCTGGAGGCCATTTTGTGGTTCCCTGCCCAGACTAGTTGCAGCAGCTGTCAGTGCTTCAGAAAAAAAGAGGTTTATTTCCTTGCTGACCCCTATATGGCTCTGCCTGCTACTTAATCAGGGATGGTCAGCCTCAATCCACTTCACCTTTAAAGAAACAGATTGTTCTCATTGCATGGAGCATAAATTATAGTAGACATGAGAAGAAAAGTAGAAGGGCCAAAGCGGAGGTTTGAGTGTAAGAGTTGTTGCTCCATCCTCATTTGAAAGCTAGTATACATTATGGTACCTGTTATTCTTTGCCCTACCTCAAAAAAAATTGTGGTGGTCCATGGTGGGTCCAAGTGAGAACAGAAAACAATCAAATGCTTGCAGAATGGTTCTGAAGAGGTGTTGAAAGATGATGTGTTTCAAAAGGATATGAATAATAATGAAGATTATAGGTGTTGCATGTTTCCTTTATCTCTTAATGCCAGAAGCAATCAGTTAAAATAAAAACTGGTATTTGAGAAGGAAATGAGTATTTATATGGATCACAGTGTTAAATTATGTGTGCCAAGGCATAAGCTGTATCTTGTAGCTTCAACAAAAACGTGGATTATTCTATGTATGCCTATTGTAAAGTCTACATGTTATCCAGTACTCTGCCTGGTCAGGCCATTGCTGGAGATGAGGTACTTGACTGTGTTTGGTCAACTGTTGTGTCTAAGAATTGTTGTGTTTTTGTGTTGGGTGTGTAGGTTTATCAAATATGTTCTTCTGCTGATGCTATGTTTTTATTTAATCTATTCATGTCAACATAAAAAAAACTGTGAAGTAGCAAAGCCTGTGAAGATGCCATGGGTCTTTAATGTAATCCATTTCTTTAACTTTTATTGTATGGTCTAGTTAATAACGTGTTTGAGACAGGACTGAATTGTTACAGTCCAAATGCCCTCCAAGTCTAGCTTGGAGGCCTTGTTTTCTGTAAAAGACCTTAAATTACAAATTTATGACATAATAGTTTAACATTTGTGTGAAGTGGCCTTATCCCTATGCCATTTCGTTTGTTATGCTTTGTTTACCTATGCTATTTATTTAATGGTTCTTTTTCCTCTACTTAGTTCAAATCTATTTTGCAAGAATTTTACAGAACTTTTTAAAAAATACTATGACACTTAATTTTCAGGCAGCTAGAAGCTTTGGGAAAAGAACTGCAACATCTTTCTCACATTAAAGAAAATGTCGAAGATAAGGTAGGTTTTTCATAGAGATTGTTATATAATAATTCATTAGGAACATAATTAATGGAGCATCTGCTCTGTATGTGCTCTCTGTTTCCTAAAATATATATATTTTATTGTTCCAGCTGGAGCTGAGAAGAAAGCAGTTTCATGTTCTCCTGAGCACCATCCATGAACTTCAGCAAACCCTGGAAAGTAAGTGGTGTTCTTAGGTGATATATATAACTGGGTTGGGTTTCAGTGGATCAAAAGGAATCACAACTTCCAGCAGTGTGCTAAGCTATGTGCTATTGAGGTTGGTGACCTCTTGCATCGGCAGCATTTTTTTCCCAGTAGTAGTCCAGAGCATGAGACTGCTCAGAAATTTTTTTCTTCTACAAGCTAGCCACTATGTCATTTCTTGATCAGCTTCAGATTAATCTGTAGGCAGGAGACTTCTTTAAAATGAGGGGATGGAGAATGGCAATGTGAGGTCAGGTTTTTTTAAACAGAAAAAGTATTTCTTACAGAAGAGTATTCTTGTGCATGGTTTCCAAACTTATTTGTATAATTTCTGTTTCGGTAGTTTTGAACATGTCACTGCCATCACGGTATTGTTTGAGGCCTTACTAGAAAGAAGTTGGAATACAGGAAAGCTAAATGACTTACCTACTCAGACAGTGAGTCTGTAATAGAGTAGGGACCAAAACTGTCATATGCAAGAGCTAAATTCAGGAATTTAGTCAAACTCATCTTTTGTCATACAAATACTTAGTATTTTCAAATCAGCGTTTACTTTCATGCTCTAATATGGATAATATTGTTTTAAATATTATTTGCTAGATTTTTGCCAAGACAGAATAATTGGTATTTGACGTGACCTGATTAACATACAGAGATGGCTATAAGAGCAGTCTTTCATTCTCTAAGGCCCTCTAGATCTTCTTAAGCAGAATGAACTGTTAATCCCAAGTGCACTTTACCAGAAGGTTATTGTTGTTATGTGTTACTAACACTTCCTTAAGTATTAGTCTCTAAAATACATTTTCGCATGAATGTATAGATTACCTTTCAGCTTGTAGTATTTTGTGAAGGAAGTAACATTTTAGTGGAAGGCACAGCTTCAGTTTGAGATAAACCATTAATAGGCAAAGAGAAGGCATGTAATTTGAAGCAATACAGTATTGTTTGCTTGAATTGATACTATAGGGTTTACTCCATGTTTCCTGTAATAGCTGTTACAGATAACAGCTTTAAAAACTTGGAAGGATTTTTTTCGTTTGAACATAGCATTTTATATAATGAGATACTCAACTACACATTTAAGGCAATCAACATAAAATATTTTAAGTGGGACACAGCTCTGCACTATAGTCTGTAAATATAACCAAGCGTGTTTGACTAACTAATATTGAATTTTAGATGATGAAAAACTTTCAGAAGCTGAAGAATCTCAAGAAACCCAGATGGAAACAGAGACCAAACAGTAGATGTAATATGAAGGCTGACTATACTATTGAAGAACGTCCAAGTGTCTTCACTTGTGTTGAGACCAACAGTAAGAGAGACAGAGCCAAAAAAGTTTTCTACTGCTTCTGTGAATTTTTATACAAAAATACTTGGTTTGCTTATGCTTCAGGGCAAAAAAAAAGTTACAGGTCTGTGCAGACAAGCACTTTGTGTTAATCCACAAACTTTGTAATTTGTGACAAATATATTTTGTTTTACAAAGGATGAAGCTTCTGCACAGTACTTGTGAATTAAAGTGTTTGCAAAATGTTGTCAATAAAAGGTGTCTACAAGGAGTTTCCTATTTTTAGTAGGCATAGAGCCTAACAGTAATGGCTCCTTTTCTTACTTGACATTGGACTGAGGGTAGTGCATCTTTGCCTGAGTCCCAGCTTCCATAGACTAGTCCAGATGGGATCTAAAACTGAACTAAGTAGGGTCTTAATTTTTCAAAGTAGCTGCTATTTTAGAACTTACCTGTGACTAGACTAGAATTTGCTAGTTTCATATAAAACAAATTACTTCTATAGAATTAATGCTTGTCAAGGGGTGTAAAACAACAAAAATCATACTGTACTAGCTTCATTTTTTTCCTTAAGGTGATGCAAAGAACTGCTGTGATCTGAGCCTTGCTATGCTGTGTTCTGTGCAAGCACATCAAAAGTCACATTTTGAAATAACACGTTTAAAACTGCAACTTAAAAGCTTTGTTCTTATAGAACCACGAATCTAATCCTGATACCATTTATAATCTGCTTCTGGATTTTATCTGTCAGTTGGCTATTATGAAATACATCTTAGTTCCTGAAACAGACGGTGGAACCCATCCTTTCTCATGATGACAAACCAAAGCAGTAGAGCGGCAATCATGATGTTAGAGAATCTGAGATACTTTTATTATTAATAGGGAGCGTGGAATCTATGCACCTGGATCATCCCACAGTTTGAGCAGTCTGTTGGGAGGTAGGAAATACAGGTTTCAACCTTCCCAACAAGAGGAGAGAATTGAATTATGTTCTAAGCTTTTGTAAGGCGGGGAGGAAGGAACAACGGGCAGCAGTAGGTCCTATCACTACCGGGTAGCCATGTTCTAAAACACCTGTTACATCAAGCCTTCCAGTGGTTTGGGTAAAGGAACACATTTTGGATCTCACTCGGACTGAGTCATAAGCATATGTGGTTGAAGTAAAATAACGATGTTACACAGAATAGAGCCACCTCCTCAAACTAGGTGCCAGCTCAGGGGGATTTCCAGGATTGTGACTTTGGACTTTTATAGTCTAAATGCCATATAATTCCCTTTCTCAGTGGCTGTGGGTCTGTGTGCGTTGGGCTGAACAGACATATCTGAGCTTGTTTTGCTTGCATTCCAAGTTTGCAAGGCAAGCCAGCTGAACGGGAAGTCGTACAACTTCAGTAGTGCAGTGCAGCCCTGGACTAATGAGCTGTCAGAAGTCTTCTAGTTCACAGCTGGTCAACTCGGAACACAGGGGAAGCTCAGGTTTGCCTGATAGAGCCTGTGTAGACATGCAGTGCTTCTCGTGCACTACAGATTTTGCAGATTGGGGAGGGTGGGGGGTGGGTAAGCAAACAAAAGGGATTTAATATGAAAAATACGCTGTCAAAAAGTATTTAGTGTTCTGTGGGTTTTTTTCCCCTCCTAACAACAGTGAATAGTAAAATACATTGTAAAGCAGCGATACTACATTATTGCCAAATTAGGGAGGAGTCACTTTCATGAATGTATCAATTATGAAGACCATAAATGACAAAGTCTCAAGACACATTTAAAGCATATTAGCATTTTTTGTGGTTGAAAGGCTCTCTGTGAGCTGCCTGGATTGTATTTTGGTGCAGAGGTGGATGATATTTACGACCTAAAAATTGTTTCTGTAACAGCATTGTAATGAAAACCTCAAATTTTTCCATTCATTGTTTACACAGTTCTTTGGAAATTACTTGGATCACTCATGTATCTTATCTCAGAACTTGCGCTGCTCTGTACAGAACCTGACCAGAAACATGCCAATGCATGAGTCTGTCCCGCTGGTAAGGAATACACACGCAGAAACAAAAGTTGTACAGAAGAGAAGCAATACAAATGCACGGCAAAGGAAGGAGTATATTCTAGTTTGAATTACAGTGATGCAATCATGAAAAGCCACTACTGCCCTAGAAAACCAAGTCGCTCTAGCATAGTATGGCAGCAAGAGAATGATGTCACCATACTGCCTTGGAGAGCAACCAAAAAAAAAAGAGACATCAATTCATTGCAAATGCAGCCTCAGTGGGACATTGGAAATCTTTGCTCCTATTTTTTTCGGTATTTATACCTCTAACCACTTGCACATTAGATTTGTGCCAAAAGATAAACAAAACCAAATGAAACTCTAATACCAGGCAACATTTAACCTGCTCTGTTATTAAGCCCCAAGTTCTGGGTTCATATCTGCTACACATATGTTGAAAATAGTTATCTGCATCTCCTTTATTCTTCTGTTGAATGTTTCTTTGTGTAGTATTTCCAAGGCACAGATGATAGTCGCTGTTTCATCCCTGCCTGGAAAGCTGTCCTCTGTGATGCTGCTTACCTGCATTGACTCTAAATGTACAGGTATAAAAACCTGTATGTATATAAACTCAGGATCTCAACAACCACGCTATTTAAATAAGAAATCTTCCCTGTTGGTACAATTTGCCTTGTCCCTATCTGAGCTGAAAGATTATTACGTGTCTAAATGCTCCATCTTAACGCCATTGCCATGTGGATGCAAAAATACAAGTAGAAAGATGCTGAAGCGGTAAGCTGACATTTTCTACGTCGGGACTTGTTTTTCTGTCCTCTCCAAACAAGAGAGCGGTAGAGAGTGGAGCATTGGACAGAATTGGTAACTTTGACAGAATTTTTTTGAAAGAGAATTAGCAAGCTCCATGGAGGGATGGGGGAAGGAGGAGAAAGAAGGTCACAGTGACATGCTGCCAAGTGATGGCTATCTCTGAAAACATGGCAATTTGAAGACTGCTGCTGCCAGCAAAGAAAATTGCAAAAAATAGATCCCAAAGATTTACGAGATGAGATAGAAATTATGAATTATTTTAGATACTCGTCATGTAAGTGTTCCAGCTGTCACAGCTGACTTGCACCGTCTTTTCCCCCACTTCTTTTCTCAGGTCTCAGAAGGTTCTTTTTTTTGTGTGAGTTTAAAAAAAAAAAAAGAAAAAGAAAAGAAATTCAGAAATATAGGCAAGTACTGTTAGTTTTGCTGTGGGAACCTGTGTAATTTTTATTTTCTAGAATACATGCATTAGGGAAATCCTATACTAGTGTATAAACCACTTAAAATATACACATACAACAGACCCCAGGGAAAGCAAGTTAGCAACAGAGAAGTGCTCTACCTTTCATGTTTCACCCTGATTGTCAAACGTGTTCTTGGGTTACCTCAGCCTTCATTTCCCAAGTCTATTTTAATAAACGTGATTATCTGTGTTGCAGAAGTCCCTAGAAGCGCCGCTCGCAGCCCAGGGCCTGTGTGTTGCTAGGCACTGTGCAAAGGCAGAACAAAAAAGGCCGTTCCTGCCCCCATGTACCGGGCAGCACCGCAACAGCCGGGAGGCAAAGCCGGGCTCGGAGCAGAGCGTCCCGAGCGGAGCGCGCACCGCAGCCTGCCTGCAAACACCCCGACGTTCACCCTGGCCTGCCGTGATTCACCTGCCTGCTGGCAGCGGGGAAGAAGCCAGCAGGAGCTGGCACGGCATCGCTGCACGAGGCTGCTCGGTTACGTGCCGAGGGCATCTGGGGAATGAGACGCCGGGGCTGGGACCCAGCGCATCCCTGCCGATGGGACTCAGCATCCTCATGTCGAGGAGCTTCCCAGGTGTTCTACAGCCAGGGGTGGAGTATGCCGTGGTCTTTGTCCAGGTTAGCAGAGTCCTGAATGGAAGGATGAGGGGCCTTACACCTCTCTGCAGGGTGAAACGATGGAGGGCTTCTTTCATAGACGGAGAAGCTCTAGGTCTGCCTTTGCCAGAAGCAGAGAGCCGGTTGCGTTGGGCAGTCACTGGTGTTGCTGGCGTAGCGGCAGGAGCTGATATTAATCGAGGAGCCCATGAGGAAGGAACTCTGAAGCAAACTCGGTTCTCTACATTTGTTACATTGGTGTTTCGTGTAGTTTTTGTGTGGGGCCACAAACTACCGCAGCTGCCGGGAGCCGGGCAAGCCGGAGCTGCCAGCGAGGTGATGCGCCGCCTTACACCACCCAAGGGTTAGGCCCCGTGGGCTTATCGACAGCTCCGCAACTCGCACCCGAAATGATTCACCGCGGCGCAGACCAGCGCCTACAGAATCATGGCAGGGGCAGGACGAGTCGGGGGAATATTTCGTTTCCACCCCACTGGCGCAAAACTTAATTCCAAATTCCCCGCTTTCCTCCCATCGGCGCAAAACCGGCAGCGGACGCTCCACGCCCGGGCTTCTTTAACCCACCTGCATCCCGGACCCGGATCTCCCCCCGCCCCGGCCCCAGCAGAGACCCCTGGGGGGCTGCAGACCCCCACCCCCCCCGGGGGCGGCAGACCCCGCAGCTCCGCACCGGCCCCGCTCGGGAACCGGCTCCCGGGGCGGCGGCGCGGCGCGGCCGGCAGGGGGCAGCAAAGTCCGGCCTGGCCGCCGGCGGCCCCCGCGCTGCGGCCTGGGCCCTGCGCTCGCCCGGCCGCCCCGGTGGGGCCAGGCCGCGGAGGGAGAGGGCGGTGGGCGGCTCGGAGGGTGCGGGACGGGCAGCGGTGGGTGCGTTTCCGTCGCTTCCCCGGCCTCGCGAGTCCTTTTTAAATCTTTTTTTTTTTTTTTTTTTTTTTTTGGTCTTTTTAAGGTTTTGATTTTTCCCGGCACGCACAGCCCCACCGCTGTCTGGAGCGGTTCAGAACCACGGAGGGGTTTCTCTGCTCACCCTCCACCCCGGGCTTGGTTTGCAGGGTCTCGCCTGCACCACCCTCACTCTCAAAGCCTCTCCTAAAACACCCCAAAATACATAAAACGCTGCCAAGGAGCAAAAAGTGCAATGCTGAAACCTTTGCTCTTTGTAACGCCCCGTGACGTGGCACGAGCAGACGGCGACCAATGCTTAATTTTCCCGCTGATGTTAAAGAGCGGACAGACACCGAACCCTCCGAGCCGCCCCTCGCACACAAGGGTGGGAAAGAGCAGAAGACCCTGACGGTGCTTGCAGCCGGGGTCAAGCACCCTCCGGGTCCTGCCTCCAGCACACCCGGCCCCGGCGGCCCGAGGACAAGGCGAGAGCCATTTCGGGATCATTCGATACCAGGATGCTCAGAACTTGCAGCATCAGGGTGAGAAACTTGGCAAAAGTTTACTAAAAGCATTATACTGCATGAGAAGTCCTAAAATAGTCAACAGCCCAGACACACGCATTTTTAAATCGCTCTCGCATTAAGGAAAAACAAAAAGTAAACCAACTAAACAACCTGTTTTATGCTTTGCCAGTTCGCTTGCAATGGAAGAGTCACCACCGAGAGAATTTAAACTGATGGTCTATCTCCAAGGAGGAAAGGATCGTGCTCTTCTCAACAAAAAGCTGTTTCATCATAAGTACATGCTGGAAATAGCAGCGTGTACTGCATGTAACATTCGGCCCCGCTAGTAGCCCTTTTGGAACAGAAAACAACATATAATTTGTGAGTTGGCAGGGCAAGTTGTCTGTAGACACCTTCCCAATGACTCTTACCTCACTACGCTTAAATCTCCTTATGTGAACCTAAGTGAAATTCATCTTTACATTGAACTTGCTGCACCAAAATCCCCATGCATTAGCTTCTATTCCAAAGAAAATATTTTCCCTAAAGCCTTGTATTGTTGCTGAAAAAAACTCCCAAACAACACTAAGCTTCAAAGCTGAAACCAAAAGCCTCTTGTTGCTTACCAAGCACAAGAGACAAGTTTAGACACAACACACGGAAACAACCACCACTGTCCAGAGCAGCTTCTCCCAGTCACATTCAGGAAACTTTTACAAGGTGGCGCAGATTTGAAGGGGGAGATGTCCTAACTTATTTGAGAGGAAACCTGGAAAAAAATAATTCATGTCTTGGTTTCTTTCTTTTTCTTAGTGCCCGTTAGCATCAATATCTTTTGACTTACTCTGCATGAATTCCCAGAAAGCTTTCGGATCAACTCTGCTTCGCTTTGTTACTGTGACTGCTGGGACCGGAGGGCCGTGGAGCACTGGGGCCACCACCCCTCCCAGCCATGTCATTAGTGTCCCCAGGACCCAGCAAGGTGCAAAACCACAGCAGGAACATCTCCCATAGTGGGAGCATCCACTACCTGACTACACATCCACAAATGTCCCGGTGTTGGGAGACGGGTAACACCGGAGCTTTTCCCTGGGCTGGCCAATACATGCCGGTTATTTTTCAAAGCTTGTAGAGCTGCGTGAAATCTCTGCCCTTCTGACATACCGGCGTGACATTTTTTTGAGGTGACTTGAGGAGTGATTGAAGGCAATCTGATGGACCTGATGACAGAAACCTTCCCTGGGAGACCTGTGCCTCGGTCAAGTAAAATGTGAGCATCAAAACTACTTGCTGGTAGTTAACAGCAGTGGGATTCACTGAAAGAATGAGACGCCTTTTGCATCTCAGGACTCATGCTGTCAGGGGCACATACTCATTCAGTTTCTCATATATAAAAGCAGGTTCTTCCCAGCGCTTCTTGGCACGTTGATGGAGAGAACAAAATCCCCAGGCCCAACCTTTCCTATCCCCATAAAATCCAACAAAGTCAAGGGAAAATTTCTTCCTGTACATTGTGTGGGCTCTGGCAATGCCCATGGGTCCCTTTACTCGTGTACGTGGGGCAGAGGTTGGCAGCGAGGGGGGACGGGGAGCCAGGCTGGCCGCACAGAAACACTCTCCAGTTCGTGCCTGAGCACAAAGGCTGTGCCGAAGAGCGGGGGGAGCAGAGTGGTGTATTTGGGGTGTGCTTAGGTTTGGCTTTTCAGTACTACTCATTCAGGAGGATGCTGTAAGAGACAGCAAATCCCTCTTTGAATAGACAGATTATAGTCATATTTAACTTGTGCTTAAGTTCTCTCCCTTCCTCCTCCTTACTGCCTAACTCGTCGAACCTGCCAACTGCTTCACTAAGTACACCAAGCAGTGACAAAGGATCTCAAGGCACATGAGGAAAAACCCTCATGTAATCTCCTTGCTCCAATACAGTAAATAGCCAGCATACTTACTGAATGTAAAGAGATGGAAAAAGGGGATTTGTGTTCCACTGCAGCGTTGCTCAAGATGCAGATAGAGGCATTCTCTAAGCTTGACAGGACTAAACCCAGACCCCAGTCCTCCAAGCGCATCATCTAATGCTGGTACGCCTATACCACCCTACAGCAAATAACGTAATATGCAATAAAACAAGAGTTCACCTGTATTTCAGGCCTCTCACATAATGCTGGTTTGCCAGACGTCACATGAGGGCTGCAGCTGGCACCCAACAAGCACTTCTCTTTGGGGACAGAGTGGTGGCAAGTCTTAAGAAGGAAACAACACTGCTCCTGGGATCTGGGTAAGGGGCTGTGCTGAAAATGATGCAGGGAGGTTGCAAAACCACTCAGATAAAACAAAAAAATCAAGTGAGAAGGAATAAAAACATCACAGCGTGGGCAAAATCCTAAGGAAAGCAGAAGGGTTGTTTGGCAGCACAGCATTTCCACAGAGTTTTGACGGCAGGACCAGCAGAAAGCCCTTGGCTACGCGGAGAGGGACCGTGGGCTCTGCCTGGAGCTGCCTGCTCCCTGCTCCCACAGGCCTGGGCTTCACCAGTGTTTACTTGGCCCATGGATGCTTTTTAATCCGATGTCATGGGTTTTTCAAGTGTGCCAATTCCCGCTGTAGCCTGCTGCCAACTGATAGATGGTTTATGCCATTAACAGCACCCGAGGATGGGAATTGCTAAAGAGCTATGGGAATATTTACTTTCTCCTGCTAATGCGAGTAGCAAGCAGAGGACTTCAAAAACCTTGTAACCTGTATGCAGCCAGCTGCAGGCCAAGCCTGGATGGGGGCAAGAAGAAGCTGCAGGACACAGCTCCATAGGGAGAAACAGCTAAAACATAACAAATCCTCAGGGCAGAGTGCTCAAAGACAGGCTGTAGCATTAAACCACTGCATTGCCTGCAGGGAGTGACCACGTAAGAGATGCGAGCCAGTGGGCTTCTTTTCTTGGAAGAGAGGAAAGGATTAAAAAGAAGCAAAAAGGAAAGGGAAAGCAAAGAAAATGAACTGTGAGCTGATTGTCCCTGCCTTATTCCCATTCTCCAGGACTAGACTTAGAGCCTCTGTATGTGCACATACGTGCACGCATGTGCAGGTGTGCATGCAGACACACACGACTGCAACTGGAAACCTTGCAGACTGCTGGCTACACTATACAAAAGCACTTCTGGAAGCTTAAACTGATTAAATCAATACACACATCTCAGTGGCTCCTGTTCTTTCTGACTGTGGCTGAAAGCCTCATGCCCATCGCTACCACGGCTTCTCGATCGAGTCAGCCCAGACCCCCCTCTGCTTCTTCCACTCCCACGCCTCCACCAGCGATACAAACACAGAGCCTCAGTGGAGGAGTAAATACTCACTATTATTTGTCCTGACACTTGGGGAAGCACTGGAAAGTTCGGCTACCTTGCTATTTCACATTGTCTTGTTATCACCCATTGTCAAACTTCTGCTTGTTTGCTTTAGAATTGCTCATCTCTCTGGGGAGCGGCAAGGGAAGAGACCGGGCACGCGGAGCAGAAAGCAGCAATTTCACTGAAAAATAATAGCAACCGACCAAAATGAAGTGATTACATGGATACATCAGTGCAAATGAGACAAGAAAGATTCCCAGTTGTGTTATCCCCAAATTGCTACCCGCCTGTTGCTGTGCCTGCGATCAGCCGCATCAGCTGCAGCGGGCCGGGTTCAGCACCCGGTCCTTCTCCTGCTCATTAATTTCAGCAGCAATTCCCAGCAAGGGCAACAGGAGCAGGTTGTGTCTGTTTGCTAAAATGCTGTAAAGCTCCTTGGATGGTGCGCTCAAGCCGGAAAGACAGTGAATCGCTCTGAGGTGTCTGCTCCCGGTGTGCGTGCAAGGGACCTGGCGTGCAGGCACATTGCACCGATGCTGCACGTCCCTCCTGTCCCTCCTGCACACCAGGTGACCTGCTTCTCTTTGCCTTTTCTTAGCTTGCAGGGGAGGGTAAGGTACCTGAACTGGCCGTACAGGATAAGTAATGATTTAGGTTGCAGAGGATCTTTGGAGTTCTCTAGTCCAACCTCCTGCTCAGAGTAGGGCCAGCTTCAGATTTAGGCGAGGTTGCTCAGAGCCTGGACCTGGGTATTTGAGTGTCCCCAGGGATGGAGGTCCCAGAGCCTCTCTGGGTCCCGATTCCAGCACTTAACCATTGGGAAATTTTTACTTCTTGCTGTCCAACTGACGTTCCCTTACTGGCCATTGTGCTCGTTGCGGACGAGCTGGGCTCTGTCACACAGCCCAGCGGCATCGCCTGGATGTGGCCTCCGCGCCCCAGCCCAGCCGCGCTCTCCGGGGCTTCGTCTGCCAGGATCTGGCCACTGAAGTTGGCGTGCAATTCTGCTACTGCTCATTTAGACAAAGCATTGAACAGGTTAAAAAAGCTCCTCTACTGACGGCGCTCCAATTTTTTTGCAGCAAAATAGGAGACAAAGAGGTAGGGTTTCACATAAAATGGGAACCGAGCTCTCGGACAGCAATATTACCTCCCTGCCACCAGTGCAGCCCCTCTGGCTTTCCAGCAGCCGAGGGAAGAGAGCAACCCCAGCATTTATCATGTCACACCCTACTCTGCCATCAGCCTGGGTGGCTGAAAACCTCACCCCGAAACTTTTCTTTCTGGAAGCAGTTTTGCCTGCAGAGCTGCCTGCTGAATACTCACACTGTGCATCACACCAGCATGGTACATTCCTCCCACCGGTAGACTGACATGACGACCATATCCTTTCCGATAATATTTTATTTGAAGATCCTGAAGAAAAATAATTACTCATGCTCCCCATCAGAAAGCCAAACAATTACAGTGGCGAATGATACTGTAGCAGTGCCTATAATTAAGGAACTGCCAGCATTTTAATTATAACTAGTGTCTTCAGTGGCTGACAATCCAGCTGTACAGCAGACCCGTTAAAAGCGAGATTGCCAGTTCCAGAGTTATAGACCAGCAATTAAACTTTTAGGGAGCTTTTTTGTACTTCTTGCTTATTAAGATGTGTTTCTTGCCTATCAAGAGCTTTGGGGTAATTTCAGTAAAGTCCTTATGTTAACGAGTAGTGGGCTTTCCTTTAACTTTCAATGGTTCCTCTGTCACAGCATGGGGTGGGGACATCCTGAGGCCAGCAAGTGTCTCATTAGGCTTTCTCCCATCACGCTGAAGCCGACACAGTGCTGCTTTAACATTTTCTGCCTTCAAAGCACTGGGCCAGTTATTGCTCAGTACCACCAAGGAGCTTTGCTGAACTCTCTTTAGAAGGTGCCCTAAGTACCAGTGGGGATTTATTTAGTTATTACCTAAAATTTAAAAATACATTTTAAACAATAAAATTTCATTAACCATAAAGATACTAAGAACTCACCAGTTTGCAATATCAAAAATATTAAAAACAAGATGAAACTTGTCCCTTCCCCAGCTTCTGCTTCTAAGCCACTGCAGAACCAAACTGTGGTTCACTTTTTTTTTTTTTCCCCTTCGTTCAGGAATTCAGACAAAGCGTTCAAACTTTGCAGACACGGAGTCCCTCCGGACTGCCTGTGCCTGCAAGGGCTCACACGCTCCGAGCCTGTGCTCAATCCAGCACCGGAGCAGGTCGAGGGGAGCAGAGCAGCCAAGAGCACACAGCCACGGGGCCACCAGCGATGGACCCTGAGTGTACAGGTACCAGACACACCAGCATCACGCACTCGGTGAGTTTTGTGCCGAAAACTTTCCTACCCTGCAGCAGTCGCTGCACATCCCAGGACTGTGATGGAAGTACCCCCTGGTAAGTGATGCTATTAGGTCACGCTGCTTCAAGCCAACTGAGGGTGGAAAAAAAGGATAAAAAGAAATTACCAACTCGGATCCAAGAAAGTCTGCACAGACGGTGGCCGTTCAGTTGGCACAGCAGGGATCACGCAGGCATGCCTTTGCTGACTTGGATTTTGCTGGTTGGTCCTGGGACAGACGGGCTGCAGCAGAAAATGCTCAGGGCAGCCGACGTTGCCTGCCTGCGAGGTAGGGGTGTGCAGCTACCTCTGATCTCCGACACCCAGGAGTTATAAACCGTGCTGGCTGGCTTACACAGCTAGCCTTGCCCTCGCTCCAGTGGGGACAAAACCCCAGCCAGGGCATGGCTCATCCTCGCCTCCCTGCCTTTTCCAGCATGGGTCTCCAGTGAGGACCGGTGTACAGGCTTTTCCCTCGTCCGCTGCCTGGGGACACACAGGGATGCTCAGGCTTTGCACAGAGACGTTTGCTGCCTGGAAAATCACCTGCACTGGCATGCATTTTTGAGAACATATTTCCACCCTTCAGGCCTGGCTCAAGGGAAAGGTCCCCACGGAGCTCAGTAGAAGCAACACTTGGGAATAAAAACCCGCTGAACGAGACGTGCTGTGTCTTAATTACACAGAGCTGGTATTCCCAGCATCGCGACACTTGCGCTGGAAGATAAGACGTGAAGCCTGTCAGGTAGGGAGCTTACCGCAATGCTGCCCGGTGCAGGGGTCCCTCTGGCAGGTGAGCTCCGGAGCCCCCGCTCTCCCCACAGCCTGCTGCCCACCACCCTGGGACCACCACACACCCCAGCGACCCGCGACATCAGGCTGGGCAGGAAAAGAAGAGCCGTGACTTAGCAGGCAAGGGCAAGGCATCAACCCCGGCTACGAGTTCACTACCCCAGTTCACTCAGCCAACTCCTTCCCATTCCTCCAGCCCTTGCATCTCGGCTTCTTCCACCCGCCGCTGCCTCCCTGGCTGGGCTCGCCTGCCCTCCCCGAGCACACCATGCCCTCTTTCTCTCCAGCAGCTCGCTCATAAAACAGCAGAAATAAAATCTGTGCTGTTTGCAGCAGCCCCTCAGCCTCCACAGGCTCACAGGGCAGATGTTCAAAGCTTTTAGATGCTTACATGCAGAGAGACCATCACCTACCGGGACTTTTAGAAATGTCTTGAGAAAACTGTGAGACCTCCCTCCCTCCCTTAACCACGCTGAGGATCCCAGTCAGGCACCTGCCTCCGCACTCAGGCACTAAACGGCCTTTTAAAAATTTTGACCCGTGGGCTGTCATAGGATGGAGGCAACGTCCTTACAGCAACAGCAGCCGCGGCAGTTCGGAGGAGCGCACCTCCGAAAGGTGGCCCTTTGCAGAAGCAGACATTGCTGCCTGGCCTCATGTCATTTTAAATGCCGCAAATATACTTATTTGTTTCCGTTACTTACATTTCCCATATATGCTTTTCTAAACCTCAGATTATTAAACACGACTGTCTATGCCGGAGAGCTCAAGTACCTACACGTGCAGGGGTATGCCATAGCACTCACTACCACACGAATACTCCAGTTTAATCCAGGTACAACTGAGTAACTGCTGTGAGCGTCGTGCCCTGCACAGGGATGACATGTACGCGTGCAGTTACCTGCTCTCCGCAGACCAAGCTAACCCCAGGGCTCGGAGTACCTGCACTCCTCCAGGAGAGATGAGAGTCCATCTCCCTCCTGCAGAAGGATGCAGGCACCAAACGGACTACAAATACAAGCTTCTAGCAGGCACTAGTGGCATTTAAATTATGATAAAATACTTTTGTTTCCTGCTTAAACCTTATGAACCATGATTTGACACATTTTCCATAAGCTTTCGAGGAGCTGTGATGAAGGAGGGTAGATTAGCCTCAGGGCAGGGCATGAGCAAGGACAGAAACTGGGGCTTGTTCATCGCTCAGATGATCACTTCTCGTTCCAGGGCTAGTTATGAGAGATGTTAATTTGAACTGGCAGCAGATTTTGCATAAAGACATCTCAGAACACCAGTCAGCCCCAGCATTTGCCATGGAATTTAGTTTTCATATTACTAAAACCTTATAATGAAGTTTTCCAGTGCAGATCTTACTTCAGGCTTTGCTGCAGTGACATTCAATGCGAGTAGAGAATACACTCACTCCAAAGGGTAAAGGGTGGGATTTTGTTACTGTTAAGTGTCCTGTGCTTGGCTTCACAGTATAGGACACTAAGAAACGTTGGGGTTATGTCCACAGGATTTGCAGCATCCTTCTTCTCCATGTATGGGCCAGGACTGCCCAGAGCTTTTATGCAGGAGCAAAGCATTTACTGTTGATGATGCTGGAAGCATTTCTATGACATTTTTTTCAGTCTAGAATGTATTTATTTTATCCCTAGCTAAAAGTGTTTCAGCTAGCTGCCTCCTTATAAAGATAGTTCCACCGAAGTTGTTACCACTCTTCAGAGAATCCTCCCTGGACAGGCTGCATTTCCTTTCTGAAACCATAGGCAACTCTTAAAAACTGCTTCTTCCCATTTTTTGCTAGTTGTAAAAAACTCTCCCGAACCCTGAAGTTGCATCTTTAGTATACTGTTGGCAAACACTGAATTCATTCACTTGTTCTGCTCTTCAGGTGCCACACGGTTCTTATCTACTTATTTTCAGCTCTTTGTTCAAGCCTCCTATTTCCTATTTAAAAAAATAAAAATAATCAAGAACAAACCCTGCGAAAGGACTTCTTTTCCCCTCTGCTTGTGTCTCTGCTGTTTGCATAGGGATGGCTTGCAAACCTGCCCTTGGCCACCTTCTCTCCACTTACATCTCAGCATTATTTGGAGCGGAGCTCCTCTAGCATCGCTTCCCGGCCGGAGCGGGGACATCCTCAGCTGAGTCTCCCGCTGCAGTCCAGCAGGATCCTGTACTTGCTGGGAGGTGACCCACAGTCCTGAGTGTAAAAGAGGAGCAAACAACAGGAGAAAGATTGCTGTTCTTTGCTCGCGCTCTCTAATTATAAGTAGTACTTTTACACACAGGCACAAGATGTTAATGTCAGGGAAGCACATTTCTGTCCTGTATCTTCCCTTACTTATTCTGCACTGTTCTTAGGATACAGGAGAGAGCAACTCCTACACGCAATTTATATATATCTGTAGATATATGTGAGAGATTTTTAATAAAAAGAGGATGACAGTTGCCACAGGAAATTATGAATACATGCATATATACACACATTCAAACACGTACCCTGAGCCTTTGAGACCTTTCAATTTCTTGAAGGAAATACTTTTAAAGAAGGGTGATGCCCCTCTTGCTCAAACCAAGAGCTCAGCAGCGAAGAAGGGGGTGAATATGCACCCGAGCCCTCCTCACGAGCTCTGATCTAAGAGAACATGTCATTTTGTGACGTGGGCATGTGAATAAGTTGTCTTCCAGTAAGCCATAGCACAGCTACTCTAGTAAATACGCTCTTACCCTCCAGTTACTGCAAGGTAGGACATATGGAGGGGTAACTACTTCACGTGGCAATGGTGAGCATCAGCTTCCTTCTAGAGGAGGGAAGAGTGGGGCTTCATTTCTACTCCACCCCAAATGTAGCTACCAAAGAAATGAGGCAGCTTCACCTGAGAGCCAGTCGCTGACAAAATACGTTAGGAACCTCAAGCTTCTGTTTTCCTCTAAAACTCCTATAATTGCTACGTAAATAATCAGTTTAGTGTAGGATGGTTCAATCAATCTGGCCCTGGGAAAACGTTAAGTAATAACAGTTTTGTGCAAGCTGCAGACTAGTGTCTTTATTAAAAACCTACATCAAAGCCCATGCCTAGTCCGATCTATTCATGCTACCGCTCTCATTTTAAACGTGCTTATACACCGAAGAATCCTGACGGATTGGAGCCGTAGGAGGTAAACCAGCAGATTGAAGAGGTTAAATGTATTTCTTTACTAATGGGACTGATGCTGTTCAAAGCTCCCATAAAAATTCAGCATGAAGAGCTTCCTAAGCTCAGGGGTTTTATAGCCTTCATGATCATTCAACCTTTAAGCAGATACAAAGAAAATTTTTCTCTGCCTTTCTCTGAATATATCCATCTCCTTACGAGCAAGTGAAAGACTTTTATAGAGAACTTGATAAAATTCCTGAGACAGCTCATTAATTCTAGTCACTTCAGCAGTGACTTCCCCACCACTTGTGGCACTCAAAGAGGTTATAGACTGCCTTAGTAAGAATGAATCCTATTCATTAGCCATTTCCCTGCACTTGCATATTAATATTGTCTGGCCTTGTTAAATATAGAAACTTATTCTCTTTTAATCCCTTTTTAACAGGCATTTTTTTTCCTAGGGGTAGCCACGAAATAATTGATAATGAGTTATCCCACCTCCAAAAAGTTTGTGAAATTCCCCAGACGGCCTCCAGTTGCTGCTGGGGAGCTGGGGCAGGCCAGTTAGCTCTGTGGATATTGTGCTTGTGGTGGGAAATTTAGAACCTTTTGCACTACACACCCTCTTCGTCACTTTAAGGAGACATAATTTAATCAGCAGAGCTTTCATCTCTGTTACACATGTGCTTATAAACAGGATCCAGTGGTGAAAATAAGAAATAATAATCACAAACGATGCAAGAGGTAGGTGTGAAGGAACTTGCAGCAACCCCTTATCCTCTCTACAGCTCAACTTCACACAGCACAACCCAACCAAACACCACCCATACTCTGAAGTAACTCAAAACTAGAAAGACTTGGCAGCAGCAGAGGTTAACTTGCTACCAATGAAATCTTTATTCTACAGGGTAAAGACAGTTCTGGTAATTTATTTGACTGAAATGAGAGCTGGTTGAAATCTCTTAGCTGCGCTTTATTGAATAAAGTTTTTCATGTAAACAGAAATTTTGAAGGACCTTGGGGAGAGGAGGTGTATTGAAGAAAATGTTGCTTTCTTGGCAAGAGAAAACTTAAAACTGTGGTTGTTTCCATGAAAATGAGGCCTCTTGTGCTGTTAACTACATAAGGAACAGTGTTACACCCTGAAATAGGAAATTGGATTTTCCATCTTTTTTATCAGCTTCCAAGATTAATAGCTTTACAAGAATCTAATCCTTTTAGAAATCCAGCACAAATATTTCCCTCTTGCATCTTGCAATACAAAACTATTCAGCCAAAGTGGATACACAAAATCCTAGCAACTAATTTGAGCTAATTTGGTCATTCTGATGAGGCTGCAGGAAAAGAATTGGAGACTGAAGAATTACAGGGGAACTCTCAGATATTTAGTGGCGGCCAAAACCTCCCCCTGGTATTGGCAATGCACCATAAACCAAGAGCCGCTCAAATCCATGGCTGCTGTTAAGCTCCTGGTTGGTTGTGTGGCAGCGTTTTCAGTATTCATTATAATGAGGAGCTTCTGACGAGCACTTGGTGCTGTTTATAGCACAAGCCCAGGTATAGCTCATTTTCCGAGAATAACTTTGGCAAAACCCCAATATCTGTTGCAGCTTTTTGACAACTTATAATTATGGTCGGAACTGCAGTCAAGCGATTTCAGACAGGAGAGCAAGTAATTTCCCAGAGTTTCCCACTGGGGCAGCACCCTCCCCATCTGAACACCCCTGGAGAAGAGAACGTTCCCACCGTTCAAGTTCCTGCAGAGTGTGTGCATGAGGGGAAAATGCACCTTTTTTTTCCCTTCAGGAAAAGAAACCTTCCATTTTTCTATCCTTTACAATCACTATTGATTTTCTGTGTGCTAAGAATACACCAAAAATCCCAACTCCCAAGTAATGTTCCTGCACAGCACTATTCTGACTGTGAAACCTGGAGTCCCCATGTGCCCACCGCTGTGAGCTGGAGCCCCGATGGTGAGCATTGCACTTCGACATTTAATTCTGCACTGTAAGCGACCTCCACCTTTTTTATACTGACTCGACACACAACACAACCATGACAAAAGTCCTTTTCCTGCTCTTTTAGGGACTGACTTCCTTCCCATCCTCAGTATCTGTGCTGGTGCTTGATTCATTCCAGTTCAAATGCTACCGACAGTGGACCAGGTCCTCTGTGTTTTCGGAAGCCGGCCCCTCGTGGGGCTGCACAGACAGCTCTGGGACAGCAGAGCTAGATTCAGTATCCTTTAAATCAATGCTGACTCCAGCACTGGTACAGCTGAACCTGCCCCCAACAAATTTCACCACTGTGCTGATGCAAGCCTGACATAAATGAGATCAGAAATGTGATTCATCACTTCTAGAAGCCACTTTGCTGTGTTTTTCAAGAATCAATGACACTCTCTCAGCTGAATTTTACCAAGGAATCAGTTATCTACTAGCTGTGACATTTATCAAAACAGGTTACCCGTGATGTAAATCATCGTCACCTTGCTGGAGCCGGTAGCACCAAGCCCATCTGCACGAGCCAGGCAAGTAGCCTATATCCTATTAGGATGGATGGCAATATATGAACCTTGTACAGCTGACAGACATTTATGGAGGATAATTATGGAGACTGCAAGAATATCAGTTACTTTGACATGTTAATGGTTTCTTTTTAATTAGATACACAGGCACAGAGGTGATTGCAAATAATTCAGTTGTTGCTGAGCTAACATGTCTTTACCAGGACAGGTCCCCAGATGTGCTTCATTCTGCACTAAAGAGCAGTCTATCAACTATGGGGAAGCTCTTCAAGCAAGACCAAGGCCGGGAACACCATCTGAGAAGTAAAACTGAGCCCACGTGCCTTGTTTGCCCCAAACTGCCCTGTTTATGGTGGTACCTAGCCTGACCCAAGCCCACCCCTAGCCAGAAGCAAGGTTGACAAGGCACAAAGCAGCTGATGCTACAGGTGTACATGAGCTGCAGCAGGGAAAGGAGGAGAGAGATTTGGGGGGGGGGGGGAGTGAGTCCCTGGCAGGTCATGCTGAGCCAATTAACCCCACACACGTGGGACATACAGTTGTGCACAGCGCGCTGCTGCTCTGGAAGCTGCGGTAGTCACGCCTTTAATTATTTACACCAGAATAAACAGCAGAATGCTTTGATTTTGTGAAGCTGGGGGATACCTGTCACTATTTGGCAGGGCTGGAGCAGGCTGCCCGGCACAGCCGCCAGCGGAGACCCTGCGGGCACCACCTCACCTCCAAGGGGACGGGGTCCCGGGTCCCCAGCCAGGGGAGAGAACCAGTGGGCACCCTCACCACTGCGGGAACCAGCGCTTGCCATGCCACGGTGCTGGCAGCACGACCTGCTGCTCCTGCCTCAGGACCGCTGGGGACGGAGGTGGCTTTGAGCAGGAGATTATTGCCTCTTACGTACCAATTTCAGGATGTAATCAGAAAAATAAATAGATAAACGCTCTCTTGGTTTTGACCTCCGATATGAATGCCTCAAAGAATTACCCTGTCATTACGTGGAATATATGATTCCAACCATGTATATTTTTAATAACCACCTCGCGTTAGCAGTACAGCTTGCTTTGTCAAGCTTTCAGGGCCACCGAGGAATTAGTTTGAGGATCAAACTGAAGCTGCAGGTGTCAGTGTACATGAAATGATGGTATCCATATATGGAGACACAAAACCTTTCCATACAGGAAGATTTTTAATGTTAATTCCTTATTTAAAGTCCTTTCTGCAGACCCAACTTATTTTCATATCCTGTAAGCCATATTTCACAGACATATGAAATATGTCAATGATAGTTCAATTCGCTTCCTAGAAAACTGGCCAGCAAAGCAGCTTCCACTTCTCTGTCCAGACACTACAGCCGTGATACTGTGACCGACCATCTTCCCCACACTCCATTTCCCAGGGATTTCGCTTCCCCAGGAATTTCACTTCCCCAGGAATTTCTTCCTTGCGGTCTGCAGTGAATGCCACTGTGTAAAAGAGAGCAGCAAGCTGTGAATTGGTATTTAATCCCCTGTTTCTAGGAGTAGGACGCAAAGTTGGCTGGATTTCCAGAATGGATGCTGGCTCAATTAGTTTTTCCAGTGTCCTGTAGCAATCCCGTTGGCATACATCCTCCTCTACACAGACACCACGAGCGTATGTGTATGTGTGAGTGCGAAACCTATACATGTTTCAGCTTCTCTTTAACCTAAATGAAGATAATGGGACATGACATGAAAAAGCCTGGCTTCACTGGGATTTAAGGAAAGACAAAACTCCCCTCATCCCCCTGCCTGCCTCCAGCAGGCTCCAAAAGAAGGAGAGCTACTTTGTTTAGCATCAGCCACCCTTGCTCAGAAATAAAATTTTCTTTCGTCAAGACATACAATTACTACATGTGGCATTCATAAAAACAATGCCATGTTTAGCAAGTTGTAGCATTAAACATTGAAAGGAATTTTCTCTGATGGAGTTTGATGACTTTGTCCAAAAAAAAAATAAATATTACATTTATTTAAGCTGCAAATAGTCTTTAACTTTGTCCAAAAAAAAAAAAAAATTACATTTATTTAAGCTGCAAATAGTCTTTAACGGAAGCAGATTTAAATACAAACTAAAGTTCCCTCACACTGCGCTGTAAAACACAAGGGAAACATAATTCATTTGCAGCAGTTTTCAACAAGAAAACTTGGCAGTCTTTCAGCAAGTTTCATAATTGCTCTATTTTAAACTTCAGCTTGAAAATGCTCAAGATAGCTTTTAGTTTTATTGAAAGGTTAATTTCACACCTACAGAAAAATATCAGCTTTCCATTAGATCTAACGGAGTGTTAAATGCGAAAATTACAGACCCTTCATATAAATGTGCACAGTTTGTTGCATTTTTAACCCATCTTGCTTTCCCATTCTTTCCTGGTGGAGCCCAATAGGTGGGCGCGCTGCCTCCGTGGGCACGCCGGGCACGATTGCACATACTTGTGTCTTATTCCTGGGTGAGAGCTGCAAGACAACGCCAGCCACGGTAATTCGGGTGCTAGCTATGCGGGGTGGTGGGCTTTAGCAGCCTACACTTGAAAAACACCCAACACGGAGGGCAAATGGGGACATATCCCTGGCACAAGTGTCGAACAAAAATGCTAATTCTTCACAGATTTACGCCAAGGTGTCTCAAAAATCACCATTGCATCTCTGGGCTCACCTTATTGTTAGAAGAGTGCAAACAAGGGGTAGTTTGCCCTTCTCCCTTCCCATCCCATAAGCTGAATTTTCTATTGGGGTGAGATGTGCCACTGGGGGCCAGCCTGCTCCTGTGGCCCCCCTCCCATGACCAGGCAAGTACAGCTCCTCTCCCACTGGAGGGGTCAAATTAAGGTGCAGAATTAGGAAAAAAACCAATAAAATATTTCTGGTGCAACATCCCATCCCACCAAGGTGCACAGAGCCCATCGGTCATTTGGGGGGGGAGGGGAATGCCCCCCTGGAGCCACTCCTGAACAGTCAGAGGAGCCCCAGGAGGACATTTCCAAGCATCTAGGGCAAAATATCTTGCTATAATTATTTTGTGACACAGCCTGAACTTCAGCCTCCCATGCCCTAGACCAGGGTTTGAGAAAGTCCCTGCAAACATGATGCTTTAATAAGTTCTGCAACCTCCACTTCCCCAAACCCAACGCTTCCTCCAGCTTCTCAGCTCAGTGCTTCCCAGTGGTTAAACACAGATAGCACTCGTAGCAGTAGTTTCAGTTACCCCTGACGGATACAGACATTTCATGGCCCCCGAAACCATCATCCCTCCAAGCAACAAGTGCATGTGTGAGCATGCATGCTGCTGGAGGGGGTGGAGGAGAGGCAGATCGAGAGGACCGAGTTCACGCAGCCATATGCACAAGGAATGCCATTAGGAAAAAACATAGCTTTTGCCTTCAAGAAAACTACAATTCAGTCACTACTTCATGGGGGGAAAAAAAAAGTCACACTGAATTTCATTTAGGTATTTTAAGTTCAATCTCACCAGAAACTATTTGTCAAGGGAAGAGAGAAGGCGGGGGGGGGGGGGGGGGGTCTGTAATTAATCCCAATGAATCCTGGTACCACGGCTCTGTGCAAGGCGTATTTACAATTGCACGGCGCTCCCTTGAGTGCAAAGCGTGTCCCTGTCATTGTCAGGGGCTCCTGCCTGTGGAAGGTGTTGTTCAGGACAGAAGGGTTGTCCCCAGAGCTCAGGGGACGTGCAGAGCTGCCATCTCCCCCCATCCGATGGAGCAAGATGCAGCGCACGGCCACCGGCACGCCGGGATGCTGAGCCGCAGCTCAGCTGGGATCGCAGCCCACGCGTGGGCTGCCACGTCCCAGGTTCCCCGGGAACAATTTAATCGCTACTTGCAGGCAAAGGATTAACGCAACAGAAGAAGCAGGTTTATTGATTTTGAGTTACATCCCCTGCCGTGTGCTTCTCTCTGCCAACGCAGGGCCGCGCAGGGGGACGCAGTGCGGCACGGCCCAGGCGCGAACCTCAAAGCACCTTCTCCTCCAAAGCACACCATTTCCATGTCATTCAGGAAGAGCTCTTAGGTTTGTGGCAGTTTTGGTAATCAGTGGCAATTTTTGTTGCGAGGTTTGATTGCCAAGAAATCACCGTGGGCCTCTTTTGCTCCAGAGAACTGGCCCCGAAACCAGGCAAATGCTCCTCCCTGCCATAGCAAAGCAAACCTTGTGCATGGCAGAGACAGCCAGGCCTGCAAATAGCTTGGTCTGGACTCCTCACTGGGCAGAGAGATTTGGAAAACGGCTTAGAGAAGCGGCCTTCAACCAGGTGTCAAGGCTGGGAGCAGCCGGTGCTGAGGCAGTGCTTCCCAAGCTGTGCTCCGGGCACCTTGTCTTTTCAACATTGGCACGTCTGAGAAGAGAGGCACAGCCCTGATAAGCAACTGCCAGAGAAGATATCAGTAAAATAACCAGGTTTTCTTTAGCTGCTTGCTTTCTTTTTAAAAGAGGTTTCTAGTTTCTCCCCACAATTACAAAAATAAATAACTTGGATGTCTCAGATTCTCTTGTCTAGAAACAGCAGGAAAAATGGAGCTTATGAAAGAAGCTGCTGTCTTTTCAAAAATAAGCTTCCTTTTAACATTTGCAAGTTATCAGCATTGCAAGGATCCTGGCAGGAGGTGAGCCATCCTGCAGGAGATGGATGGGCAATTGCTGAACAAAGGCTTGTGCAATTTGGCTGAGTTAGTGGGAAGTTGAAAAAAAGTTCAGTCATCAGTGAGAGCCCCTCCAGGCATCCCTCTGAATGTCCCAGGTGAGCACCATCCCTCATCCAAAAGGCAGATAACCTTTATACAGCTCTCTGGCATTCAGTCTCTGGCCTTTAGAATTGCTGCTCTTCCGATCTTCCCCATGTAAATCATCACACTTCCCCTTTTTATGATATTCTAATTAAGAAAACTGTGATAACAGTAACTAATTATGTCCATAACACATTCTGAAGTGCTCTCTCCGCCTGTCAACACTCAGAACGGGAGTCTAAACTTTGGCAAGGGTCCCGGAGCCAAAAAGGGGTCTGGAGCAAGATGCCACTAACCTCCTGTCATTAATCTTAGATAAAGAAGTTCCTATGAACAACCAGCGATTCGTTTGCCATCAGTTTCTGGGATCCTTGTTCAGCTTTTCTGATACAGCTCAGTTACACTCTTCTAATCACTTGTTCTCAAGCATACAGTCACTGTCATTTTACTATCCCATTTTTCCTGAATAAATGATACCTGTTTGGAAGGATTGGGTATTAGGATGGACTACAAGCAGTATTTTATCTTTTAGGAGACTCTGAACTACACCAGTCCTCTAAAAAACTACTAACAGATCAGTGCAATTGAAAAGCTTCCCCAAACACACACAAAACCGTCGAGTTTTATCGTCTCGATGTTTCAGCTGCGACACCCTTCTCCCCACTCACGGAGCTGCACAGCGCAGCACCCGTGCATCAGAGAGAGCACAGTCTTGGGAGCCCTTCTTGTTGCATAGGGATTTCCAAGGTTGGGGGAATAAAAGTGCATTTTAGCACCATGAGACAGCAAAGCTCTGCAGCCCATTTAACAGGTTGAGCAAACACACACGGCACACATCTCAATTTCAGAAGTTCCAGCAATTAACAGAGACTCTCACATCTGCTTTGTTGGGACATCATCAGAGCGGTGGTGGCCAAGTCACCTGGTGGAAGGTGCTTCAAGCTACTGTCATTACCAACACGCCTCTTCCACCTCCAATTCCTCCATCTCTTCCTCCACCAGCATCACACCCAGCCTGGAGCTGTAACTCCAGCCACCCCCCACCCCAGTCCTAACTGGGATATCTGTCCCCCGCTTCCCATCGCCTCCCGCACCATAAAGCACTGCTGCCAGCTGGAGCCCTGCAGGCATCTCTGATTGCCTCCATAGGGGATTTTTGTATTTAAAATGATGGGGAACAGACTCCGGACTGTCAATCAGTAGTAATAGCGGGGTTCAAGTCCCCCTACAGCATCTTTGGTCAACGTGTTTATACCATTTCCCCCCACCCTGGTTTAGTTCCTGAGAAAATCATCTAACGCACTGGATTTCATATTGCAAAAAGAGATGGAAACCATTTGAATGCCATAGCCCTGGGCTGTACCTGCAACGTCAAAGGAAACCCATCATCTTGGCGAGTAACGGGTGAAATCTGCAGGTATCTGGCGGTCTAGATGGTAGGGAGTGCCTCTCTAGGGAGTTTTAATATTTTAGCCGTGTCAGGCCTGTGAGTTGCAGCTTTTTGCAGTGAGTAAATTGATTATGTAGATTCAAGTGGTCTATGGAATACGTGATATGCACAAAAGGTGGCATAAAAATATATTACAGTGCCAACAGCTTGTTTTATTTCAATGCCTGACAGGTTACAA
The DNA here is from genome assembly GCF_929443795.1 of Astur gentilis. Taxonomy (NCBI): domain Eukaryota; kingdom Metazoa; phylum Chordata; class Aves; order Accipitriformes; family Accipitridae; genus Astur; species Astur gentilis. The sequence goes on along the minus strand of NC_064902.1, from coordinate 16,717,880 downwards.
CTGACATTGAAGAGAATAGTGATGAGCAGCCACTTTGCAAGCCCTCTCTGTAAAAGGCAATTGTAGCCGGCGGTGATACTGGTGGGACAAACCTACACGGTTTTCAGCTAAACTGTTATGATAGGGACTTGAGCAGCTCTGCAATGCGGTTTCAGATAGTAACTGGTAATTTGCTTTGTACTCTCCTGAGCTCGCTGCACTTAAGGGACGAGTTATTGGTTATTTCTTTTGGATGAACTTGTACCATGTCTGTGTAACACAGTAGATTCCTACTTGCCATTTAGAAAGCAAAATGTATTAAAAGGACTAGATAATGCGGCTATTAACAGTGCTAATTACACTTATAGTACCCGGGTTAAAAACCACGCAGCTATTGCCAAGCCCACAGGTGCAATTCAACGTCTGAGAAACGGCGAGCGTGAAGCAGCTCACAGCGAAGAGCAGCGGCTGGGTTGCTGATCAGGGCCCCCCAGCCAGGTGATGCAGGCGCTCCCTGCATCTTTCTTAACACCCTTTCAGAAGAAAAGAAACCTCATCCTTCTGTGACACACGATGCACCACGAAGAGCTGGAAATTCAGACCCCAAAAAGCCTGGTTGGATTTCAAGGGTGTTGCAGCCAAGCTGCCAGCACCGTGCCTGGACTGGGCGAATTCAGGCACCTCAACCAGCCTGTTACGCTAAAAGCTGTTCTGTGTCCGCACACTGCAATCTCTGCCCATGGGCTGTAGCGTTTCCGTGTAAAGTGGAGACAACACTGGGATGCGGATTGACCAACACAAGCTTGCAAAGCAGCGCTGAAAAAATATTAGCCAGTGCAAAAATGAGTAGTTATTTCCTTTTGATGCTACTTTGCACACGCCATCAGCTGTCATGGGAGCGTTTGTATGTCATTTATGCCATTGCAAAGTGAAAATAAAATATTGCCATGCTAGAACCACGCGAGAGCCCCTTGCTCCCACTGTGACTGCAAAGCAAGCAGGTTACACCTCTGCTCCAGAAGTTTGTAACAGCAGTGATGGTGCTCGACGTCCTCAGGGAATATGGCAGGTTTGAAGGTTAAACCATGACGGGGCTCACAGGACACAGTTTGGCATGGCCAGCAGGCTACAAAGATTGATGCGTTATGACAAAACACAACTGGAGGGGTTTCGCCTTCTGATCCCAGGCAACAAGAACAGGAATGACCGGGATGACCGGTGGGGTGTCTCCCAGGGCAATTTTGCACTAAAATGCAGGTATCTCCTACAATAATGGCGGGGGGGGGGGGGGCTTAGTGGCCTCGGTAGAATGGAAAAAGTGAAGGAAAAATGAAAAGAAAAAACCCTAAGTTTCGATTGAAAGGTACTAATTAAAGGAAGCTAAAGAAAAAAAATTGTTTCCCCCCCCCCCCAAAAAAAATAATGTCAGAACATCCTCATTTCACAGACAGAAAGTATCATCTTACTTCTAGTGCTCTCTGTTTTTTCTGAGGAGCTAGAAGTTTACAGAATGCAACAACTCCGGGAAGTACCACTTGGTGGAAAAGCAAAGTTTTTGCTGAGAAGCCATTTCTGGGAATTTTAACCGTACAATGGGACGCAACACAGCATCTGCTCCTTTGGCAAACTATTGCCTCACATTTGTTTCGGGACATCAACAGCTTTATTCATTATTAAGGATTATTCACATGCCAAGGAAAGATTGGCATTTCTGAGAGATGCTCACAAAATCTCCATGAATTTTAGCACATGCCTCCTTATTCAAAGTTTACACCAGAAATATGGCATCCACCATCCTCTTGTCCTTAAAAATATTTCTCTCATTCATCAGCGCATGGTTTAGATCAAAACCAGAAGGCAGGAACAATTCCAGGCAACGATCTGCAAGCAGACCCTCGTCTGAAGGATACCCCCAGAAGTGATGAGTTGTTGATCACTTAGACAAAAAAAAAAAAAAAACAACAAAAAAACAACCTGAAAACGCTTTGTAAATGAACTGCTTATTGAGAAAGAGATCTAATTTGCAGCTCATCACCTGACTGTGTCAGCTCCACATCGATTGCTGCTGATGGATGGCACTTCTCCTTGAGCCTTTGGTGCTGCTGTAATGATCCCGCTCCTTGCCAGGGGCCAAGGCGTGCACAGGCTGGAGGTTGTCCCCCCAGCTTTGTGCAGGTGTGGGTAAGATAACAGGCAGAAAGATTATCAAATCATAGATAAAACCAGAATGGCCCTGGTCTGTGATGAATTGTACAGGAAATATGGGTGCTTCTTAACACAGCTGCCCTTGAACTCCACCATACCCAAAGGAAAGCGCAGCTCCTCTGTACACCAGCCCCTGGCTGCCAGCTGCCTGCAGGGTTTTACCCACAGCAAAGCTGGGCAGGCACAGAGAGGTTTTCCCCAACCACCATCCCCGTGCCTGGCAGGACTGGCAAGACAGCACCACTCTCCGTAGGGAAACCTGGCCAAAACCCCTGCAGAGTGGAAGATGTAACTCACTCCAAGATGATAAGCAGCTGAGGTCCATAAAAGCCAGAACTGGTTCAGAAAAGGCAATGAGAGACCCTCCATGAGCAAAGCACAGGGCTGACCCCTTCCACACAGGTCCCAGAAGGTCCCATCTGCCATAACCCCATCCCAAGAATCCCTTCTAAGCCACAGTTTCAAGGATCTTTTAAAACCATATATTTGAATATTTTCTTGCCTATAAAGGTCTGCTTCACTACCCTTTTAGGATAAGCCAGTTAACTGATAACCTCCACCTACAAAATCTATCTTCTGGCTGCAGCAAGCATCAAGACATGAACAGAATCAAGGCAGCACGAGGGTATGTCTGCATACTTCCAAGCCTGAGCCAAAAGCCTGTGTTTGTAACTCTAAATTCTTGTACACACACTCACCTAGCTCTGATATACTCCTGGAAACAGCTTATTTGAGAACAGATGCGGTGATTGTGGCCTGCTCCCACACCCATTCCCATGTCTGCTACAGTACATCTCAAGCACCTATTGAGAGGCCACAGCTCCCAGCTCAGCAAATTGAGCCAACTTGCATCATCTGCGCTTTAATGTGCTCATCTGCGGGCTGCAACGGCTCAGCAGCTGCTTTACAGCTGATTGAGATGTCTCTGCCTCTGGCAGAGGGAAAAAGAAACCCTACAAAGCCACCCTTCTTTTGAGTTAGAGCTAAAGCACCCACTTATGTCAGGCTCTAAGTTAAATTACTTCATCCACTGGGCAGGCAAGGGCAATCTTATCCCCCCTGCACACACGCAGCCATATCAAGTGTCTCCCTCTACTTACAAGGATGCTCCATTTGCATCCCTCACCCCCAGGATGTACCTTTTGCCAGGTCACACCATTTATCAAGCACGGCACGCTCCCTCTTTCGTTGGGTCAGGCACAGGAGCTGGTATTTATAGGCTTTCACGGGCCTTGAATACCATAAATATCTTTCTGTTACTATATACAAACCCAAAGTCATTTTCAATTTGGAACAGAGCCAGGTGTAACATGGCTTCTTCATCAGACGGGCTTCAAGTCTGTGTTCAACCCTGCAGACAGCACCGCCAAAAGCTGAGACCCGGCAGCGGTGTAGGGAAGATGTACGTGCTGCTGAGTCTCTAGAGATACCCTCTGCGTTGATGACCACCATTTACATAAAGCTGCGTTTATACAGGGAGGGCTCCTTTATGGAGCAGTGCCATGATATTTGCACCCACGCTTTATTCAGACAGTTACTCCAGTATTGCGATACAGGCAGAAGCTGCAAGACACGCCAGGGGTGCCAAGTGTTTGAGGCCCCCAAATAAAGATGTCCCATTGCAAATCCTGTCCCAAAGTGAATTCTGATTTTAGCGTGGGGAGCCTGAGACCTGATAAACCAAGAGATCATATCTCAAGTTACAGGGCGCTTTCTGCATTTTCCAGTAGATATCTTAAAATGAGTTGTTTGGAGATACAATACTGCACAGCCTAGGTTATTCATGTTTATATTGGGAATCATTTACCTTTCAGAAGGCGCTGTGTTACAGAGACAAGGAAAAAAGTCATATATAAGGTGGGGGTAGAATCCGTTGTGCATGAGACACAGATTTCTGCAATGATTTGTCTGGGTAAAGGTTATTTAATTTAGTGAGATATGTTGTACTCAAGTGTTTAAATTAGAAACCTGCTCCGAGCTGAGGATCTTTGATTAGACAAAGAGGAGAACAGTAATCACTTGGAGCACTGCACACAAGGGGCAAGCAGCCACTCAGAATCCCTAATTTGTAACTTATTTATGCACTGCAAAGCCCACACACCTTAATGGTTTAGATATTCTGCGTTATGCCAAATGACAAAATGCTCCTTGTGTGAACAGCCAGCCACTCACAGTCAGGTCATTTATCTTTCAAAATAGCAACAGAGCAATCTTGTCCTCTCTGGTCGGAGGTCTCTCTCTAGGCACAGGCATCTTGAGGTGGCTCCATTTCAATATGCATCATTTGAGAGCCTGCTGTGGGCAAGTTCAAGCAGACAGCAAAGTTGTAAAGTTGCTTCGTGATTGTTACTGTATGCTGTGAAAGTGCCAACACATCACCGCACACAGTGACCGCAGGAGAGCTACTTCTAGAAGCAGAATAAGAGTTTCCTTTATCCCAGCAACGGACCTCCATTTATACAGGTTATGTGTGGAAAGCCTGAGCCAAAGACCTACCTATTCAAATACCTCAGGACCAAGGTAGCATCTCGCCCCAAGCGCCTTAACCTGGCCTCTTCCAAGCCCAGTAACAGGAGCATGGGGCTTCCTGACTTGTCTTCACATCTAGATCTTTCCCTGGGGTTGAATTGCAGATTCAAGGAGCTGGGAGCTTTTTTCCTCAAGCTCCAGCCCTGGGCAATAGCAGCTGCTTGCTGCAGGACCAGAGCCCTCGCAGCAGGGAGGATGCACTCCTTGGGCAACCAGTGCGGGAGGATCACGGCACGCAGCAGGCTCCAGGATGGGGTTCACCCGCCATCTCTTAAAAAAAAATCCTCTGGAGGGGAAGAGTGTCACCACCCAAGGACTGATAGCGCACTGGTAAAAACCAGACTAGAAAAAAACCAAAAAGTGCAGTTGGAGTGAAATAGCTCTGTACCCATCACCTTTGGCCTGACATCAGCTCTGTGGTGGAGTCAGAGATGGTCTGGGCCTTTTTTTTTTTTTTTTTTGCTACACTTCTAATAAGATGCAATGCAAAGCCTGTATTGCACTGAGCTAGAGACACACAAAACCACCCCCAGGATCTCTTCAGGAATGAAAGACCCCTGCAGCAAGCCTGGGACCCACGCTGGGGTCTCGGGTTGTACGGGCTGGTAGGACGCACCTCAGTCTCGTGCACTTGGGAACAGATTCCCACCAGCCTGCTCCTGTCTCACAAAGACAATTGCTTGCAGTCCTATCACAGAGGGAGAAGAGAAATGAAAAGCCACAAGCACCTCCCTGGGAGGCGAGCACAGATACTGCTGTTATCTTTATGGCAATTTTTAGTGGCATCAGCACACGCCATGCTCAGCAGCAGCACAGTTGAAATCTGTTATGTCTGGGATCAGCAGACAGATCTTTGCCCACTGTCTTTGCTGGTACATTAGCATGTCTCACATTAATTCATCAGACTAAGAGCCCTGCAGTAAAGCAGAGAAAACTTGCCGGAAAAAAACCTTGTTAAATAGTCCACGCAATTTTGTTTTGGATACTTTGACCAACAGGATCCCTGCCCCACGGTGTAGCAGTCACACAACCGACTCCCTGGGACAAAGTCTGGGCAGGGGGAGTCAGGAAAGGTCCCTTAGCACGAGGATCACAAAGGGCCAGGAGCTGGGCTTGTAGAGAAGGCACCTGGAAGGAGAGGGGTCAGTACGGCAGCTTCAGGAGACGTGGTGATACACCTGATGTAGGTTATTTGGTCCAAATGCCGGGTGTTGGGGCAGTTTTGCAGCTCGCCCTATTAACACAGGCAAGTGCCTATGAGCAGAGCACTGGGAGCTGGGATTTGGTGGGGTAACGCGCATTGCTGTACGTCTCAGCGTGCGAGTTAACTCCAGTTACCCCAGTACAGGCACCTTTCATCACCAGTCTGTCTCCCAGAGCTCCAGCAGCAGGGTGGCAGTCCCAGGAAGGTCGCTTCCCAGGGATTCCCTGCTCACCCTTCCTCGCCCCATACCGCAGGTTTGGGGGTTCGGCTGGCCGGGTTTTTGTCGGTTGCTCCTGGAGTCAGTCCGCTCACCACAGGGGAGGATTTGGGGTTGTGTGCTTCCTTGAAACCAGGTTCACACAGAGCATCTCCAGGGCTTCTGTTCCTGTAAATAATATAAACCCTTTGCATTTTTGGTCTTGTATTTCTAGACAGGCTCCCAAGTCCCAGCTTTCCTTATGTCCCCAAGGAACCATTAACTAATGAATAATTGAGAGACCTGATTTTGGAGCAGTGTCTCAGAGCTCACTTCAGCGCACATCACGTGGGACTCGGCATTTGGCTCCCACCCCATGCACCTGTGAAAGGGGGTCTCTTGAGAAAGAGCCGATGACTTTTCTGTGGTAATTACCTTCAGCGAGATGCAGTTACAACACAGCAGCGTGTTACAGACAAAATGGCAAATCAGCAAGTCTCTGCTGTTGTCATGGCCCCCCTTCCTCTGCCATCTCCCTGTAAACTAATGGGCTATATTAAACTGGAGGCATTTCTGAACAATCAGACAAAAAGAAAAAAAAATAATAAAGGTGGCCCGTGCCAGGAAAAACACAAACCTGCAAGAAATATTTGGCACCTTTTGGATTCTAACTAGCAGGAGAGAAGAAAAATATTAAGCTGTGAAAAAGACTGGCTTTGTACTCTGTACACTCTTACTGCCAGTAAACTAGTACTCAGCTCACAGATTAAAAACAACAAAAAAAAGTATTTTTCAAAGACCTTCCACCACAGATGCTAGCTACAACTGCCTGTGGTGGAGCGACAACCCCCCTGTTGTTAACTTCCAATACGAGAGACATGAGAAGCGACAAACGTGATACCAGGTTTTAAGAGAGAGCCCTGGGATAGGGCTGGGGGTATGGAAACCCGTTTGCTTCAGTCCCTGGCAAACTGGGGGAAAGCCTTGTCAAGAACAGCAGCAGCAGCAGGGAGGGAGCAGGATGGCTCCTGGCAGAGGAAGGCACGGTCGCACCAGCACAAAAAAGGAGCGGTGACCAGCAGAATGATTGCCTTACTCCATTTAGCAGCATTTTAATGCCAAAGGGCTTTTGACAAAGCACCTCTCCAAGGCACTTAAAGCTGCTAGGATGTCACAGGATGAGAGGGAGGATCCTTTAATGCATTAATAACTAGAGGGATAAAAACCCAAAACCCACAAGGGTAGGAATAAGCCCCAGTTTCTCCACAGAGGAGGGAAGTACCCAGGGATCTGTACTGCTCACTGTAGTTGTAAGTGTCCCAGAAAGCCATTTGGAAGCAAGACAAAGTCTGTAGGTGAGATAAGTCAGGATAATGAAAACCGGAGGAGATTTTACATATGTATATGCACACAGAGAGAGATTTTATGTATGGCTTATATATTAATAACTCTATATTATGCTTATTACAGATCTATTATACCTTGTGTATATGTAAGCCAAATTATATTGTATGTTATTTTTAACATATCTATTTTATATGTATACACACAAGTATATCTAAGCTAATGGCCGCCTCCCTTGCTACAGTCTTTCCCCAGGTACTAGGCACCAGCCACTCTCACAGGGCAGACGTGGAGGAAGGCAGTCGGCAATACCGAATACAACACAGCAGCCCGCAGGGCTCCACGGAGCAATGGCAGCAGAAGCATCTTAGCAGCAAGTTAGATGCATTCCTTCAGAGCAAACGGAGTGCCAAACCCTGAGCCTGGGCTCCACTATGGTCCCAGAAGCCAAACCCTCCTGTTCTCCCCTGGGGCAGCACACACACAGCCCGGCTGCGTCAGCCAGTTTCATCCCAGCAGTGCAGCGAGCCAGACAGACAGACAACCAGGACAGCCGCTCTCCGCCAAGACCCACACCGCAGCTTCCAGAAGAGCCCATAAGGGCAGTGTGTGTTTTTATGAGTCATTACAGAGACCTGAGATGTTGCAGCAATTGGTACCATGGAGTTTAAAAACATAACACTCTCAATTCATTTCTTTATTAGCTAATAATTCAGGCTCTAGCCTATTATTTTAAGAAACCGATTGGGTACTTCAATTGATCTTAAAGTACCTATTGGCCCCTGTCAGCTCATAGCACTCATTAGGATGTATACATCTAGGCAGGAAACTCGTTATCAAATAATTGTCAATAACAAAACACTCCCAGGTTGCAGGAGAGCACGCAGACAGCTTCCAGCTCAAGGGGACAATCCTGCCTTTCCTAAGCTCTTGGTGCTTACAAAAAGAAGCAGCAAGGCCAGACTGGACTTTTCCTAAAGCTACCAGGATGCAATCTTTGTGCTCAAGGCAGCTTCACAACTGAGGTGAAGGACATCAGCAATGCCCCCCTACCCCCTGATTAATACCAGCATTTGTTTTCTTGTATATTAATAAATCTCTGGTACAAGGAGACCTTTTACCTACCTGTAAGGTAGTACAAACCAGCTCTTGCATCTGCTCAGCCTAGCAAGTCCAGCATGCTGACCTCTCTCCCAAGAACTCTGCAAAAGAAGAGTGTTTACCCTTTATCAGAATTTCTGAGCTGATTTGAAACACTCAGCAGCTGCGACCTCCCAGTTAAATGCCTAAGGAAGAGCTGCTAAACATTCTTCTGGGCCAGAAAAAAAGGAAAGAACCAGGGTCAAAATGTTCTTTCTTGAAGGCTCTGGCTATAACAGCTCTGGGGGGGCAGCAGGCATGTCCAGAGCATGGCTGTCACCCAGTAAAGTTAAAAGCCAGTTTCCTTAGGAGACCTTAGAACAGTCACTTCAGATTTCAAAAGTCTCCGGACTCAAACTTGAGCTTCCTTCAAGTCCAAAGCCCACTCTCCTGTTATATCAGGGATCTCTTTACTCCCACAGAGGAGAAAAATTCCCCCAGACCCTGCATCAGGCAGCAGAGACCTGCCTCCTCCACCACATCTCTGAGGTCCTGCTTGCCTGTCCCGGGGCATCAGCGCTTCATCCGCATCCCAGGCCCCCAACACCCACCCCAGCACCCCCAGCCCCACTTTGTACCATGCGCTGCCCAGGCTGCGGGACTGGGGCAGCCTCTCCCTCCTCGGGGACCAGCTAGGCTGCGGCTCTGCAGCACCATTGCTCCTCAACCAGTCTGGCATCCCGAGCTCAACCTAGCCTGGGATTTGCTGGATGAGTTCAGATGCATGTGGAAGAGCCTTCCTTCTAACCCAGCTCTGCTACAGGGGCAGCTCTCATCATCCTTTAAAAGGGGTAAAAAGCCCGCAGTTCTCCTGCAGTCTCAAGGGCTAGAATAAATATTAGAGAAGAATTAAGCATTGCTCTTTTATTTGACAGGCTTACCCACTCTTTCCTTCACATATGCTTGAGCACTCCCAGCATTGCTTTGCTTCAGGATGCATTCAGCAGAAGGCTTTAGGTGCTCATTAATTAATGCCTAATTTGTGTGGGCCTCTGCTTACAATTCTTATGCAAATTGCTCTCAAATTGTGTTCTGTTTTCAGCTGAGCTGAATCCAAGCACTGAAAAAACAGAAGAGGAAAGACAAATTGAGGAGTATATGTGCAGGTAATAAAGCTTTTCTCTTCCTCAGAGGCTTTGCAATAACCTTGGGTCATGTGTACTCCAAGCATAAATTTAGAGAAGAGATAAAGAGCACTCTAATGGCTGAGCCTTGCGGAACATGCAAGTTAAGAGCTGCTGTTGGAAAGAAACTACTGATAAACACCCACTGATGTGTTGGTTATTAATGTGGTGTTTTTATATAAACTCTTCATCCTCTAGGAATATGATAGATTTTTACCAGAGGAGGAAAAAAGCTTTTTCCGTATAATTTAATCATTGTGTGTGTTGCCTGGTATTAACACACCGTTTGACAAAGCCATGTCTAGTATGATCTGTTTTTAATTTGTGTTCTTTATTACAGTTTGTTGTAGCTGCCTAATTAAAGTTTGTCAGGGAGGTAATCAGCCTTATTTCCGTAGTGAGATCAGTTTAATAAGAAGGTAATTTTGCAATTTGTTTTCATTAATTAATTAGGCAAAACCCTATAAAATCCACATAGTGGCGTATAAGCCCAAGGAAGCTGTGACACCAGCTACAGTGTCCAAGGAAAGAGGGATATTTACCTGTTGACGTTCTGTTCCAGGTGTGGCTTTTGCCCCTGCCAACTTTAGAGAAGCAAACTCCTTCGTATAATGACCTGGCTGTCTCTGCTAGTGCATGTTGTCTCCACACCAACACCCAAAAAGCATCGTGTGGGCATGGAGGCAGAACAACTTGATCAAGAGAAATCCACCAGCAGATGTGGGAAATGGGTCAACATCTGTACACAGGCTTCCTGCAACAGCCCCTGGTGTCAAAGTAAACCAACCTCATACTCCTGGGGAAAGGAATCAAAGAAATAGTGGGAGGGCTCTCTGGGGCACCACTAGAGGAAAAGGAAAGGTCTCAGGGCTGGGTTGTAGATCTTTCTGCTTGTCCCCACTGTAGTAAGCACACTTGGAGCGTTTCCAGTACTCGCCAGCTCAGTTCTTCAAACTCAAGCAGAGACCTAGCATACATCAATTTATCCAGTCAAAGAGCTGTCCCAGGTTTAGCTGCCTTTCCAGAGAGCTCATATTTCGTTTTGTAACATTGACTAATACTTAACAAGCCATGCAGGAATCACGTGCAGCAAGGCAAGACTTTCACCAAAGATCATTTACCATGATGCCTGTTCTCCTTTGCTCCGGTGAGGCTAGGGTGCCCAGAGGCCAACTAGCTGCTGCGTGCAAGGGTAGAAGAGCTGCTGGTACCCTGTATCTCATTTACTGATCATCTCAGAACAAGCAGGGCCTTGATTTTGCCCACTGATGAACTTCTGCATCTGTTTGGGCTGCCGGTTTTACTGGAGGGTTAGAAACGTGCCCACCTGAGGAGCTGCTTCCATCCACCTGAGAGGTCCTGGGCTCTCCTTGCTTTCAGCCGCAGCTTCACAGGACCATGTGCTGTGTTTTCTGTTTCTTTAGACATCAAGATCCAGCCGACAGCAAGCAAGAAAGCTGGATCATGGCAAGGGGAATAAATCGAAGAGGAAAACACAAATGGGAATTGTTCCCTTGGCTCCAGGGGTTGCACTGTGAGTGTCAGAAACGTGAAGGTGCCACTCATTTCTGCAAGGGGCTGCAGCTCCTGCTGCTGTTGTGTGAGGAGCTATCACCTGGGGGACAGCTCGGGCTGCAGAGGGGGTCCCTGCCTGCCCAGAGGAGCTCGGTACTCCAGGTCCTGGTCGAGACTCAGTGGCTCTTTGGCAAGCCGTTACAAGCTCATTCTCTATAAAACCCGATTTCTGTTTTGGCCCAAAGGAATCGAACGTCACCTGTGATTCCCTGCACAGGAGATCCTTTCCAAATTGGCCTCTTTGAGACCTTTGAGTGGGAGGAACGATGATTGAGGCACGACGCCAGATACGCACAGCCAGCCTCTGCTACAGACACCTGGCGCTGGGCTTGGGCTGATCCCATGAGTTTCTTTATGCTCAGTTTGGGAGATCATGGTTTCAGCTCCTCTGTAGGTGCTGGATGCTGGGACCAACTCTCGTTATGGCTATGCATAGCGTAAACTCAGTCCTACAATAACAGTGAATAAAAGATAAGTCCCGTGGCTCTGAATCTATCGAAATCTAATGGCTGTTTTGTGCGGTTGGGGATTAGAGAGACAGCCTGATGTATCTGGCTGCTGAACATCATTTGCTGTTTACCTTTGCTGGAGGAGGACTCAGAACTAGGGCTATAAACACTTGCAGGGTGAGGGAACAGCGGATGAATAAAGGAGAGAAGACACAGCTTTGCTGGAAACCTTGTAAACCACTGACTGCAGTAAAAGTCAATGCAGGAACTAAAAGCTGTCAGTTCAGAAAGCCATAAAAACACCATCTCTTCTTTATCTAGCTTTCCTGACTGAGCCTGAAACAGAGAGATTTTCTTTTTTTCCAGGAGGCGTTACAGAGTGCTCCTTTGTGGCTCACAAACCATCACACTTTGGAGAGAACATCGTTCTGGGACAAAGCTTTTCATCTGCTCTGTAGTGAGCTCCTAAGGGGATGCATCACATAGCATCTTTCTGAGTCATTCCAACACTCCTGAAGAAGGTTTTCATACCATGTAGCCACAATTTAACTGCTAGCTTGGTGGGCTATGATGCAAACCTCTACGTCTCCCTGCAAAATTACCTGCTGCCATAACCACCTGAGTGGAAGCAGCAAGCAGCGGCCGAGAAGCCTTCATGGGCCACGACACATGGAAGTACCCAGGTGGGGGTGTGCGTCACGCACACACACGCAAAGTGTGTGCAACCAAGGCGAGTTTTATTCTACGTGAAAAAGTTACACAACACTTACTTTGAGGGAGGAGGAGATGGCCAAAAAGTCTCTCGGACTGCAAGGTTTCCTCAGCATCCAGGCTCCAGTGCCCCGGCCAGGAGGTCTTACTGAAGGTGCAACAACAGTGAGACAGTTGGGGAGCGTATTTCTCTTTCCTGAAAGATTTATGCAAAGTTGCACGCACAGTGCCTGTGGCCCTAGGCTCCCGGCAGAAAGCTCAACGTGCCAAACTGCTGTGATTCACCCTCTGAAAGTCAGTGGACTGGATGCGAGAGCTCCCCTGCGAACTGGGAGAGCACCTTAGAGATTAGACTAAAGCCAGATTTTCAAAACCTTCCAAGTCCAGCAGGCCACAGAGTTAAGGCCAGATAGGAAGTAAGAAGTCATGGGGTGTGCTAATTAAAGTATGAGAATGAACCTGCCTTCCCGAGCTGATATTTGGAAACGGAAGCTGACGATCTGAGGCTGAAGCTCTCCCTGACCCCCATTTCTCCTCTGGCAGTCGTTTGAAACCTCACGTAACTGCAGGGATGACTCAGACTTTTCAGAACAGAACTTTGAACTTCATCCGAAGTCTGCAGAGTCTCCCAAAGTGGCTATTTACACCTGGATGGTGTAGCTGCACAAATCCCAACCCAACTGCAAGCCCGCAGAGGTCAGGTTTAGACTAGCTGCTCTTCATGCTGCCTTCACTTCTAGGGGGTATCAGATCCTGATACGATGTTCACACTTGCTGAGGCAGAGGAGCCTGCAGATTTCATTAATTTAGCTGCCTGCTCAACTCCTTAGCACTTGCGTGGGCTCTGCTATGAGAAATCGATGATGAACTCCCATTGCTTCCAATAGGAGCAAGCTAGGAACAAAATAAAGCACAACAGTAGCCTTTTAAGCAAGCTTTTAGCCAGCTCCCCGAGGATGCAGCCAGACATGCTGTCTACGCCAGATCAGCTTCAAAGCCGTTAGCTGAGAGTGCTCAGGGCAGCCACAAATAGTCTGAGCTAATAAAAGAGCATCTTCCACAGCCGAGCTGCAAACTTCTGCCTACTCCTAACTATAAGAAGATGCTGGGGCTCTTCCAAGTGCGTCCTTCTGCTTTTGAGCATCAGGCGGGACTTTCAAGGGCTGATGCAGTTCAAGCCTTGCACACCCCATTCACTTTGTTCAGAAACTCTTGCAGAAACTATCACAGTGCCTCTTGGAAAGCCATGGTCGTCTGTGCAAGAAGCTCAGTGTAGACTGGCATCCAGCTCCAGCTCTGCTACATGCACTTAGCAAGGCACTTGGTTTTTCTGTGCCTCTGATTCCTTCCTTACCATTTGAATATCTTTGCTATTGAGTTGTTCAGGAATTGCTTCTTACTTTGGATTTTCGCTGTGCTTAGCAGAAGGGGCTTTTGATCGAAGCCAGGGACTCAGGATGCTAGCTCACAACACACTGCATTAGAATAAAAAGGGTTTGCACAGGATGAGATGACAGAGTGAATTGATCTGATAAAAGGCTCTTAAGTCATTAATTCAAGTCATGTAAGATTAAGAAACGTTTCAGCAATAACAGAAACTGTGTTAGTGCCTTAGGAATTTCAAACAGCTCTTTCTTAATTGGCTTTACAATATTGTTCCTTTTGACTTTTTGTTGTAACAGAGGGATATTAGGAAATTTATGCTTTCAGAGTCACCAGTGGCTCCCAAACAAGCTTTTCAGGGCTGTGCTGTGTTTTCTTTGCTTTAGTAATGGGAAAGCCTTCTAGGGACTATCACATTCAATCCATCTTTCTAGCCCAGAAAAGGAGCATCAGCTAATATTTTAAACTTTCACAGATCTTCCACCTGGCCAAAACCCAAGGGGATGGGGGAAGAGACTGAGCAACACTAGGGACACGTTATCAATATGAAGCTGTGATACCCGCATGGATGAGGCTACCAGATTAAGTCCTCCTTTTGATCTGGCGTGCTTGGTCAAGGTCCGCTTCCTCAGAGAACACAGAAGGGATGGTCTCCAGGAGAGGTTTGCCCTCCTCATCCATCTCTCTGCTCCCACAGCCCATCTCTGGGAGATTTGACGTGTGCCCCATGGGTGCAGTCATCCTCACAGCATTGGGCCACCGGTCCCTCAGTGGGAGGTGTACGGGAGGGACATCTCCATGAGCAAGCAAATGGACAGAAACGGCTGCTTGCGGGTTTTGTCACTTCTTGGTGCACGTTTGATACTACCTGTTCTTGCAACCCACCGTCAGAGCAAGGGATTTGCCTAATACGAGGGGTTTTTTGTAGAAGACCATTTGTGAACATTTAGCCTCCAGGCCAGGGCATGTGCTGGCTGAGGTTCAAGCCCCACAGAGCAGCACCTTACCTGCTGAGCTTCATTTCAAACCCCACCGCGTCCATTTGCTTTTCTTCTTTCAGCTCCATCCCATACCGGACAAAGACACAGACCTTCCCTCTTAAAACAACTGGCTGCCCGTCTCCTACTGCAATGTGTCTTTCCTTTCCACCAAAATCCATTAAAAAACATCCTCTTAGCTTCCGGAAACACTAAGAGCCCTTTCATGTCAAGGAGTTAGATCTTGTTACTCAGCTGGCATTAATTTCCCTCTTTTAACACCAAAGGTTTTGATCCCTTTCTGTTTAAAAAATTATGCACGAAAGCTAAATCATTCTTGTCTTCTCCTTTCCAGGCAAGGAAGAAGAGAAAATGAAAAGGGTTGCAATGTTTTGCTGGCTCACTCATCTTAACTGTCTCGGTAGAGCCTTGTTAAATTTTTACAGAGGATATTCTGGTCCTGGGGTGTGATGCTGCTTTTTGTGGCCCAAAGGGATGTCACAGTGGGCTAAATGTTGGCTCTCAGCCAGGACCTTATAGGTAGGAATCAAACCAAAGATTAGGCAGATGAGCATTTGATACCGAGGCTCTGGCCCTAACCAAGCCCATGGCTGGGTAGCCAATATCACTCAGCTCCAATACAAACACTTCCCCGGCTGTCCTTTTTCCCCACCATCCCTAGTCTGGACCACCTCTTAGTTTATCTATCTGGTTTCTCCTCTTCACAGTTTCACGAAGCAACAGACTCAGCTGACAGACACGCTTAACTAAGTCATCCCTTTGGTCACACAAGCACAGCACTGCTAAAGATGCATTGCAAATGCTGGACGTGAAATTCCTTCCATAGCCATCACTCAATTAAGAGTTCAGCTGGAGGAGGAAATAAAAATAAATAAACGCTCCTTTCAGAAGAGTTAATGGTGGGTTGGAAACCGTGTAGCCTAAAGTAAATGTTTACTGAAGGCTGCAACAGATTTTGTGGTCGCTGCCCATTGTGAAACCCATCCCTGGTATGGCTCTGCTCAGGGTTGAAGCCCCCTGGGGTAACTGGGAAAGCCCTGGGGAGCTGACCGGCTATGCCGTGCACCTTGCTGCCCCGAAGGAAGATGGGGCCGCACATTTTTGCGGTGGTCTCCCCATCATCTCCCCGCAATGGTGCGGGGAGCTCTGGGACGGCACGGGCTGCCTTCCCCTGCCATTAAGCTGGGCTGGGGGCTGCACCCAGCTGCTAACTGGTCTCGGGACCCACTGGGAGCCAGTAAGCACACCCTCCCAAAGCATGTACAAAGCGGACACGTACACCGAAGCACCGACACTTCACTCCATGGACCGTTTCTACAGAGGAGTGAGTTCAGCCAGGTTTGGACAAGGCTTTATTCCATTTAAAAGGAACCAGCACAGGGTATCCAGTCACTCGGTGTTATCTCTGTGTGGTTCACTCCTGCTTTCCTTATAAAGTGCCAAGCCATTTCTTCTTTTAAAGCACTGATCATTTTGTGGTTTTCACATTTTTGATCTCCTGCAGCAGGTCAGACATTAGAGTGAGACTGACTAACAAGATCATGAAATCTTCAAAATCAATTTTGTTCTCTGACTCCTCATCCAGGGCAGAAATTATTTCCTGGTATTTTGGTTTCTTTTCTTGGCCCTATGGAGAATTTTAAACGGAAAAAAAGAAAAAAAAAATATTAAGCATGAAGTTCCTTTTTTTATTGCATCATTTAAAAAAAAAAAAAAAAGAAAGAAAGAAAGACACCTATGTAAAAATTCATGTATTTTTCTATCTTCCCATTCAGGTTTTTATGTCCACATTCATATTCATTTTTCTAAAGGTATTCCAAGAAACGCAAACAGAAATATTATTGCAACCAGACAGAAGAGCAGCCAGTCCCCAGAGTTTCCACCTGAATCCAGAATACATCTTTTAAAAGACACCTAATCATGACTGAAAATCTGGCAGTGATGATGATGATGTAGCTGGTAACTGCTGGAGAAAAATGAAATCCTGTTTCTTGGTAAAACTGGGGAGAGGAAACAACCAACCAATCCACCCTCCTAAACTTAATATTCAAGGCAGGTCCTCAAATATACTGTGAAGCTCTCAGAAACTGTTGATTTTACAGATATAACTTCAGTAGCTGCTATTCTCTGTCCTATTGGACATTACTGTTGGAATGGAAGGGATTATTAAAATTATGTATCACGTCTCTTATTCATATTTCCTTATGAAAAAAAAAAAAGTTCCACGATATATTTTTAGCTTAATAATCTTCAAAACATCTCGTGATTCCAAATCTGATTGGCCATTGGTATTTTCAAGTCCTTTTCCATAAGGTGCCTCGTGTCTAATTTGGTACCAATTCCCCCTCCCCAACCAGTCATGTGATTTTGTTATTCTTGGAAGCAAAGGTATCCTCAAGAACTTCTTTATTCCTAAACATCTCTCTCATTAACTCAGTTGAGCTCTTTTTACTAGTCCTACATAGTTTTTTCTACCACTTGATAAAAAAATTGTTTGGGGTTTTTTTATTTAGGGAGGGGGAAAAAAAAATCTGCAAGAAGTTTACAGCCACAAAGTGCCAATACAACTGTTTTCACCATACCCGGCTGCCACTGACACCCCGGGTGGATGCCCGACGGAGAGGTGCTTTCTGCTCCCTTTCTCCCAGCAGCGACCACAGCGCACACAGCGCTGCGGCACGGGGCTGGCTCTCCTCGTACAGGGCCATTGCTCTGGCAAACTACCAAATGCCTTGTTAAATGCGGTGGGTTTGTTCTCTTCACAAATCCAGTCTCTTGTCAATGTCTGAGGGTTTTTTTTTCTTTGGGAATTTTTTTTTTTTTATTGCAATTGCCCTATTTTCTTTAAAAAAAATGCAAGCAGGCACGTCAACCATGGTTTATTGCTGTCCCCCCTCTAGCCCTGTGTTAGACACAGGCTCAACATAAAGCAACTAATTCACTGAAGATGTTTGTACCAAATCATTAAAGTCTCACTTGGGATTACTCCATGGACTCATGCCTGCCCAGCTGCAGGACAGAGCCCGAGGTGCCATTCCTGCACCCAAAGCGCCCGGCCAGTGCTAGCCCAGTGCCAGCCAGTGCCAGCCCAGTGCCACCCACTCACCCAAACCCCCTCACCTGTATGAAACCCCCAAACTGGGTTTGCAGCAAGCTTTTGGCTTCAGCTTTGCTGAGCTTGCCCTCGGGGTCAGCAGAGTTGTTATACACCAAAGCCACCGTAGCAAAAGCTTTTTCAAGGTCTGAGCCTTTTCCTAGAGCTGGGGGGGGGGGAGGGGGGAGGGGAGAAAAGTGATCAGCCTATCAGAAAAAGTGGCATTTGAGATATAATTGAAAGGAACCTGTCAGAACCATCCTGAGTGGGTGGAAATCTATGTAGTTTCATTAAAGTTAATGAGACTGAAACTGTTTATACCCACAGAGGACCTGGCCCAGATTTTATTTGGAGTGGGCCAGCAACATGCCTCACGTCCCACGGAAACACAGCCCGAAAGGAATCTTTCCATCGGAGCTGGGGCAGTAACGCAGGGTGACGCGCGAGACCCATCTGGTCTATCCCCACCCTGGGCATCCAGCAAGGACCTGCCAGGCCATGGGGACAGGCCATTCTGGATATCTCCTGGGTGCGTTTGGACTCCCAGGATCCTGTACCGGGCAAAACACGGCCCATTTGGGAAGTCTGGCTGAACAGAAATGCCCGTGTCTGAGCATCAGCGCTGCACTTCAGCCCTACACTTGGGATTTTGGCTGGATTCATCCCCCTCCCCACTCCTGAGTCACATCCTCACAGTCCTCAGCATCAGGTACCACAGATGATTTGGGCTGTGATTTTTAACGGGAAGGCAGGCAGAGGAGGAGACACAGGTCAACGCAGGAGCACATTACATGGGAACCCAGAAGACTTTCCCATCTTGCACTGTCCGAGGGTCTACGTAGCCTCCGCAGCTCTGCTAAATCACCAGCATTTACTGCACTTCGGCTGTGGTCTCGGAAGACCTGAACCCCCAAGGGCAACGAATGGGTCTCCTTACCTTTTATTGATGCCAGCTGCTTGGCTATAGGTATGCTGGTAGTGAGAGAGAAGAGAGGCACAGTTATCACCTGGTGAGTTGTGTGTGTGTATATCCTTTCTCCATGAGTGAGCTTGCTCATTTCTCTTTCATTTAATCCCCCAGGAACTAAGGGCTTCCCAAGAGAGACTGGCTTTCCTTCACAGTGGAAAGGAAAATGGCCTTTACAAGCAGCACACAACATCACACAGCTCCTAATTCTTCACCGGAGCAACTAGCCTGGAGTTGTTACTAAAGGTGCTTATTAAAGAACTTTAAGAGAGGGGCATTGCAACATCCTTCAAGTAATTTCTCCAGAACATAAAAGAGCTCCAGGAAGTTTCTCGGTTTTAAGCCCATCCCCATGGAAGTGCAGAGGGGTCTGTTATCCCCCACTCACCAGTGCTCCCAGTTTGGAGCAGGCACATAGCTTTTATTTCCAGCAGGACTCACATCTGTCAGAATCACCTCCCTGCTTCCTATTAAACTTAAAGCCTGCTCACTTTTGCTAAAGCGCTGGAAACTAATTACGGAGCAGCCAACACACAGCGGAACAGTCTGCTTGTGATAGAGACAAACACATCCAGATAACGAATTTCAAGACAAATGGCAGATCACCAGAGACGCAAAGACCAAAGTGATGACTTACTGCTTGGGCATGCCTGCTGCAGCTGAAGGGCTTTTTTTGGTGGAAGCAGGAGCCGGCTGATTGACCGAGTACTGCTTCGTGCTGGGAACGCTTGCTCTGCAGCCACACATCTCGAGGCCGGGGTGTTTGTGATCTCTAAGCAACTCGAGTAACAGCAAACAGGTGAATTCAAGCTCTGCCCTGTGAAAGCAGCCTGCTTGCAGCCGTGCCCTATCAATAATGTAAACACTACCTGGTGATCGCAGAGCCGGCTAAATACATCGGTCTAAAGCAGAGCCTGTAAGGCAGCGCTGCTGGGTTGGCAAGTAGTACGGCTTTTATTTTATGTGAGAATTTGACAGAAAGAAACCAAACTAATGAAGCCTGAATCCTCTTAGATCTGCAGGGATGTAACTTTGCATCAGGAATAACTAAGACGCTGAATCCATTCAGCTATACACATTATCATTTTAATAGGAAACGTTTCTAGCGTGGGCTAATGTAACTTGCCCCAAGCTGCAAAGTGAGTTGTTCCTATAGACAGAGTAAGAAACCAAGCGTTTCCCAGTTCCTGACCCAGCATTTATCCTAGGTGAGCACATTCCTGCTCTACTATTTATTCCCCCAGCGCAGCACAAAGAGGAGATCTGTTCTTCCTCCCAACTGCCTGCAAAGCAGCATCCAGCATGGAGCCTCTGCTTTGGTTTCTACCCGAACGGATACCGCCTGCTTCCAAAAGCAGCACGGAGCCATATGGCAGAGCAGTCGCACATTAGAGGAACTGGAAGGGCTCCGATGAACTTTGTTATTTATTGGCATGGATAGCGCTATTAGAAAACACACAGCTTGTCACGCTGCCTATCTCTGCGCATGGTCTCCTTTCTGCAGATCCTTTGCCTGGAGTTGTCTAGACAGGATAACTTTGACCTAAAAGACCAAGCAGCCGTTTTAATCCCAGGGTGGTCTGTTAAGAGGTAGTGACTTCAACTACCTCATCCTGTTCATCATTCCTGGTGAACGGATACAATACTGATGTTAAAACTACCCAGGATGAGACTTTATGTAACAGGACACGCAAAGGAGACTGCAACAGATGGCCTAGAGAATTAAAATGTTTTCCTCATTTAGAAGAAGCTAAATTACTGAAGGCTAATGAATAAGGATGTTCACCACCTTACTGTTCCTGGATTTTAATTATCTTAAAAAGCATGGGAAAAGAGAACCTTTAATTTTCCATCTAAGAGTGTCATTACTCAAACAATTCAGAGCCTTTTTCTGAGAGGTTTAAGCTGTCTTAGATCTCTAGTGCGTTCTTTAGGACTGGCTCATGAATAAAACAGAGCCTGTAATTGCAATGACGCAGCCAAAACACATATAATCAATGCTCATTATCCCATCAATTAACACACTAAAATTAAACAAGAATTCAGGCTTAGTAATCTGCCATCAGCTAAAAAAAAAAAGTCTTGATATCATGTTGAAGTGATAATTCCCTTTCACATCTGTTGAACCATACAACAAGGCACGAAAAGCCTTACATCCCCGTTAATCCGCAGAATGGTAATGTTTGGTCTTAGCATCCAAGGTAAAAATGAGAGTGAGAAACAGACTCTGTTGCCTGTTTATCAGCTACAGGCAGTGCCGTGAGCTGGCTGGCAAACCCAGCCCTCTGTGTTTTGGGCTCTTTCCACCGTTGATCAGACTTCAGCTCGCAGGTTTTTTCACCTAACCGACTTTTGAGTGCCTGAGCTCTAGAGCAGGTGATTTGCTTTGCTGGGGTATTAACAAGTTCAAGCAAGCCTGGGATACATTATCCCTCTAGGATATACTAATTAGCGTATGCAGGAGCGTTAGTACCTAACAGATAATGGGTAGCATGAGGATAACCCTCGCCTTTGCAGATGATCAGCTTTGAAGACAGCAAGATTTTGGCTGTGTGCGTTACTGGAGTATTCTGGTCAGCAAGGTGTGCAGGGAGCCAGGCCATCTGCTCTGTAGCTATTTTGATACACACTATTTATGTTTGAAAGGTCCAGGCGCTTTTATCGGTCAATTTTTAGCATGTTTCACATCTTAGCAATATTGTCTGCACAAAATACGCAACCCAACGACACTGAAAACTGCAAAATCTTTACAGGCAGTTCACTTAAAATAATTGCTAACTGCAAAAAGCCGCAGTCTCTACTTCACTTTTGGTATTTTCCCAGAGTTTTCCCATCCTTTTTTAAGTACTTTCTGCAATTCAAGAAGATTCACATTGCGAAACAGTTGTGTGTGACGGAGCCCTGGCTCCCTTAGAGATGACCCTACAACACTCGGCAGGGGCAGGCGTGGGCATGCCCGCGCAGGCAGGCAGAGCAGAGGGACAGAGGCACAAGGGAACACCTAAAATAGAAGATGCGTTCACACCGTTAGCCACTCAGACTTCATTTCTTCAGCAAACCCTTCAGCAGCTGCGGGAGAAGTGCTGCTATCTTGCACCCAGGGAGGTAATAGCTTGATTTCTTTGTGACCAGAATATGGTCATTTTGATCTTACATGATACATCTATTTTTTTCCAAAGAGCCGAGACTGAGAAGCCCTCCACTCCATCTTAGCCCAAAGCAGTGCTGGCTGCCACAGCCTAATACTATTTTTTTCTTACTCCATCCCCTTGAAATCAATTCCTTAATGTGAGAAAAGCTAGCAGAAGCAGCAGGTCTAATGTGCTCACCACGGTTGGTCTCTCCACACCAGCCACAACCCGTGGTGTCCCCACGGGCAAGTGGGCTCAGCCCCACTGGAGATGGACCTTCTCCTCCTCTCCTGCACGGTGGCACGCAAAGAGGAGACACAACCCAGCGCAGGTTAATGGAGGATTTACCAGCTCAAGGGATTGATAGCCGTGCTGCTGCAAGAAGCAGTCTGCTTTGCACAAATGTAAGTTAGCGAACGGTCACCGTACCCCTCTGGTCACAGACCTGAACTGGCTCCTGCTCACCGGTAGCTGGTTTACCCATGCAAACGTACTGCGAAGCAGCCCGAAACCTGAACCCCTGCATTTATTCCAGGAGGTGGGGAAAAGCAGAGGATAAATAAAAAAAAAATCACAGAGTGAGTGTTTCCTACTTATTTGTTTCTCCATCACCGTGCCTTTTGGGGTACGTGCCGCTGCTGCTTCCATCTGTGCCGGGATGGCATAAGTGATGTTCTCTGTGTCCCAGGAACATTTGCCTCTTGACCATCACCATTTAAAGACAATACCTCTTCATAGACCATTTGATTTCACTCGAGGGTGAAATCCGCACCCATATTTATTGGCATCGGTCGGGCTGGGTGCAGTTTGCTGACTGCTGCCCCGTGATTAAGCTGCGACCAGCGCTCCTCCGGGCAATGCCATACGCTGCCCGTGGGGTACGCTCGGTGCAGGGGTCCGGGTGAGGGGGAGAGCCCGTCTCCCCTACCGCACACGCGGGAGATAACTCAGCTCTGCCTGGAATTTAGCTCTGGGGTCACAAATGATTAAAATATTTATGAATCCCATGCTGAGACAGAGCAAGTGAAATGTCATTTAAGAAAAGCTATTAGAACTGGTCTGTCTGCAGGGAAACACCGTTTGTCATCTCACGTCCAGGCATTTTTCAGAGGTGGTACAGCCGTTTGGCCAAAATATGCTCAAGCCTCGTACGGGGGCTGTCAGGGAGCAGAGTGGCTGCGGGGATCCCCCAGCTCCCCCAGTTCCTTTGACAATCTAATGGATAAGGGATGACCCCGCTATTTTTGGTATGGTATTGATTTCCAGAAGGACGCCTGAAAATACTATTACCAAATAATTTTTCCTCTGAGAAATGTTTTATCATAGGACATTTAGACTTTAAAAAGGCAACTATATTCATAAACCCCTAAAATCTTATTAAAGGAGGACACAACAATAAAAATGTAAGAAAAGAAACTGGTAGCTAAATGCAACAAATGGGATGCCTCCCCACTGAACTATTAAAATCTCATATCAAAATGCTAAGATCTTCATTCTAAGGACGCATGGCATTGACAAATGACGGGACCAGATATTAATACTAAAATACAGATTATCGCTGCTGTTAGAAAATTCCAGGAGGAAAAGCTCTTGGGTTTAGTAGAAGGAGCCAATAAAAAGAAAACCTGAAAAAGAATAGTTAAGTCAGGGAAAGCATAAGCTAAGTAGCCCATCCGTTCACATATACAACGGTTTTGACTCCAATCTGGCTTAAAACTAGTAGACAGAGGACTGAAAGCTTATCACATGGTAGGGCATAATATGAGAAGAACTTTTTCAAAAGGGCATGAAACAATATGTGGCAGTTTTTACGCAGTAGCTCTTTGTCTGCCTGTAATATTAACTGTGAAACTCTGGAGATATTGTCAAGAGCAGACTATAGACAGGTGCAATGCGTGTTGCACGCAACTGCCCCTTTCATCAGTACATCAGAGTTACCGCCAAGAATAATTCAGGGCAAGAGCCTGAATCGCTCGTTCAGGTTGAGAGCATATACAGATTGGGAATAATTAACTTAATCAGGTCAGGCAATTGCAATATGCATTCATGCAACAGGAGCACGAACTTTCTCCAAGTCCTGGCCATCATCGAGGCTGTTACGGGCTGCTCGACAGGCCATGGTGAAGGAGATTTGATCAGTCATTGGGAAAGGATCGCACAATAAAAAAAATACCCTGTCAAGTAAGGGCACAGCCCTGTGGGCTGGATTTGCATCTAAATTCATCCTTGTTTCCCTGATGTGCTGGGCAGGGAGCAAAGCAGGCTGCAGAGCCACTGGGTACCCAGAGGCTCGCTCCCTGCCCTCTCCAGCACATCCCTGTGGAGGGTGTGATGCTGCAGCTTTGCAAAGTGCATCCCCTGCCCGGTCAAGAGCAATGGGGAAACCCTCAACCAGCGCGTGAGCACACCTCTTCCTTGGCCTCGGAGGCACCTGGAGAGCAAGTCCTGTGCTCCCTCGCCACACTCGCAGAGGTACCTGCCTCTCCTCCACAGCTCTACACTTCATAATGCAAATACGCTCCCATCTTGGGTAGCTGAGAAATGGGCTATAAAGAGAAACACATGGGAAAACAGGAGGGACAGCACAGAAGATCAAGGAACATGTTTTTTCCCAGGCTGACCTAGTTATTTAACTAACTGGCAGAGATGCTCACTAATGATGAAGTAGGAAAGCAATCGGTCTGTCAGCAGCAGTTTCACAGAGGATGCTCGAGCTTACTTAGCTATTTGTCTTAAAACATCAAATACAGTCTTTTCCATCTTGCTGCTCAACACTTTGCTATACAGTTGCTATTCCCAGTTCAAATCAACTTCAAATTTCTCAATGATTGCCAAAGGATGTGATAAGACTCGAATCCAGAGGAAACATTTTCTTACATAACACAGGCAAGTGCATGCATCCTTTTTGTTTTCACTTTTTACTATCTATATTAATCTGAGAAGCTATAGATAAAGACATTTTTCATCCCTCCTAATTCACAGTGAAGACTACAGTTCCCAAACAACAACAACCAGCTCAACTATCCTGCATGGCAGCAAGGAGCTAGCGTACCTGCGAAGATCTGGCCAACTGGGTAAAGCAAAGGGCAAGTCTTGCATGAAAACATGTGCCTCTTTCACTACTTTTGTCAACTCTTCCACCAGCTCTGCCCTTCATGAGAAAATCTTAGATTTGGAGTTACGCACATAATACGCAAAATAAGTCACCATCTTAATTCTGTCCCCAATCTTGTATTAGAAATTGCCCTTTGTCCTGGGGTGCCAGCTCCTGAGGGTTTGAAAGCTGCAGTTCCTGTGCTCGCATGGTTACACAGGAATTTTAGCTTGTTTGAAATGCAGGAATAAACCTAAGCAAAACTCAAGCTTCTAACCCTCAGCATTGGGTAGAAAAGTTTGGACCCTGCTGGTCTGGGTGGAAAAGTTCATGAAGAGAAAGCTAGTTGACACAAAAAAACTCTAGTTCTAGTGAAGAGGCTTAGATAAACCAACTTGGGATATTTGTGATCAACTAAGACACCGTGGATTTTTTTCAGAAAAAAAAAAAAAAAAAAAAAAAAAAAAGAAGTTGGACTATGTGGAAGGGGGCATGAAGAGCATACATCCCATCCCCATCCCTTGCCACACACATATTTCACTTTCTCCTGGCTTGCCTATATGTAACTTTTTCCAAACTTAAAAAAGCAAGGAACAAAAGAACTGAGAGCCAAAATAAAATTTTTCATTGACCCAGAAAATTGTATTCTGCTCCCATTTGGAATACTAGGCCATTTAGATATTCTGGTTTGTCCTCTCTACAGCTCAACATGGCTTTCCAGCAATCCACAGAACTGGGATAGTTAGCACAGTACTGGGCTAGTCCTACTGACAAGTAGAAAGAGAGGTAAAGAGGCAGGCAGGTATTACATTGCAGAGTTTTAATTTTTTTTTTTTTTTTAAACTTGTGATACTGACCTTTAATGACAAATGTCTGTAGAAGTGTCGTACTCCACTGTACATTAGAACAACCCTCATAAAAGTGTTAGAAAACAATAAGAATAACTGTTATTGTTAACTGTTATGTATGAACGACCAGTAAGGTCAAACACAGGAATAGTTATTTATCTTTAATAGTTATCTTAGTTATTTTGCAGTGACATTTTAATATTAACATACTCTGAAAACATGCATTGTATGCAATAACTTTATTAGGGTCAAATAGATATCACAATATAGATTCACCCACCAAGTAGCCATAAATTGGTTACAACAATCATAGAAGAGACTAAGCTGTTTTAAGCTAAGATGCTTTCAACATGACAGCTCATACAATAAGATTATATACTGATACACTTTGATTTAGAAATGCAGATGATCAGTTTTGATTAGTATATTGTGCTTCAGGCTTCCGTTTGTGTCAATGCATCCCATATGCTGTAGTAAGGAAGGGCTGAATTTCCCAGGGAGAAACCCGAACGGGCTACAAGTCTGGCTCTGGCTATTTTAGGATGAGTTCCTCCGAGCCTGGGTTATTTGGTCAATCCAGTTACATTCTCCAGTAGCACCAAGCTAGCGCTCAGAGCAGTGACAGAACAGAGGGATATCGAATAATCTTGAAACAGCATGGATGGAAAGGTTTTCTTACTATAAGAGGGTACAAAGGAATATTTATGCTTTGTAAGGTCACAACAATACATGCGGGTTTCATGTTTTGCTGTATCAAGCAACTGGGGATTTTCACATGGTTTTGTATACTGATATCTGCACCTCTGTTATCTTAGTTAAATAAATACCTTTGTAAACATATAACACAGTTACTTGGTCCTTATTCTCCACAGCTCACGTTAAAAGATTCACAAAACATCCATAGAAATAGTGATTTATAGAATGAATACTTAGCTGAGTTAAATGGAATAAACATTGGTCAGGTACCATATATACTACTGAATGCCATTTCAAGGAAAAACATTTTAGTTACAAAGCATTCAGAACTTGGGTAAGCCATATATTCAACTCTGCAAAATATATAAAAGATGCATACTTCTTTTAAACAGACAGTTAACAAAATGTAGTGGCAGAAGTTGAGAAGTTCCATTTACACAGTCCAGACATTTGGTAGTATGAAACTGCTTATCCATGCACTAGATTACGGATGACTCGGTTAACTGAAATAATAGTAAAGTCTTCTGAAACAAAAAGGTATAACCAAAACAAATGCTCTGACGAGTCACAGACAGGCAGTTTTGAAACTTTAGGTGCAATGTTACATGCATGGATATACAGAATAATCTGTAGAAATAATAGTAAACCACTTTTGTTTTTCACCAAAATGCAGAAGGAAATTCAATTATATTATGCATATTAAATACTACAGACTCGAGGCTACAAAATGCTTCTACCATCTTGACACATACAAAACTACCATAAAGTTATCTCTACAGTACGTACTACAACACTGACTCCAGGTCACCACCTGCGATGAGCATATTCGCTGTATCTGGCTAGTCAGGGAAAAAAAGGCCAACTCCAGCCCACCGGCCACCTCCCATCTGCCTCAGGAGGTAGGCTTAGATCTTCGATCGACATTAAACACCGTGTTGTAGTATTAATTTATGTAAAACCCTTAAAAATCTGGCACCACTGAAACTTGAGACGTGTTAAACTCTCTAAATGTGAGGGATGCAAGAGCTCGTGCTGCGTGAACCCTAAATTTGATTAGTGAAGGAGGTTGGCCCGCTCTGGCCGTAGCTCTGGGACTGGCCGTATTCACCCACCTGGCCATAGGAGCCCGGCTGGTTGTAGCCACCGGCCGGCCCGTAGCTGTCTTGGTTGTAGCCACCTTGGTTGTAGCTGCTGGGCTGCTTCTCCATGGTGTCCGGAGGGTGCCGCTGGCCCGAGGAATGCCAGCCCGTCTCCTTAAACACAAACCAAATGTTGCCTGCCCAGAGGATAAAGTTCAAGAAGCCAAAGACCTAGCGGAGGAGAAGAGGAGCTCGTCACCCGGCAGCCGCGGTCTCACAGCCCAGCCTGACCTCATGGACCCTGAAGGGTCCTGGGAAAGTCAAAGCGGCTCCCAGCCCATCCTTCTCCCCAAACCTGCTGGAAAATTTTCTCAGCTTTGGAGCAAATTCCCAAATTCACCTCCCTTAGCTCACAAGGTGTTTGCTTTCCTTTCTGTCTCCAAAAAAAGTTGAGGTTTTAGGCCAAAATAATTTCTTTGTTCAAATACAGAATCTAGTTTAAAGAAACTGTGGAAAGATAAAATTGAAAGAAAATAATTAAAATGAGAGATATTAATTGGTCAGCTGGCCTGGACGGTTTCTTTTTTTTTTTTTTTAAAACGTTCTGAAGACCATTTTTTGAGGATTTTTAAAGGAATCTGTAAGGCGCAAACCCTTTTCTTCCTAAAGGAGCGCACAGACCCCTTTTCAAAAGCGTTGCAGCGAGCAAGTTAAAAGCAGACAGGCCAACCAATGCACTGGGACAGCCGCTTTGCTTTCTCCCCGTCCCAGCCCTGCACGCTCATCCCGCTGCTGCTCCACAGCAGATAGCCGTCGTGAGTCACGCTCTGCCTTTCCCCGCAGCAAGACTGTACTTCCAATTAAATAACTTCAGCTAACTGGTTTACACCAGCCCGTTTAGGTCAATACTCGGGTAAAAGAGATGAAAATACGTTTGCAAGGTAAGGGTGAAAAGAATAATCAAAGTCACTTACAACCGAAGTGTTGAGGCTTGACATAACAGGGCTGCGAACAGGCAAGCATTTGTTGGACTGCTGTTTGCAGGCAGACATCAGTAACAGCACTTCGTCTGGGTCAGTCGCAATCTTTACATCTGACAGTCCTTTAGCCCAAGCAGATGAGCTCACTAGCCACAAGAATGAGAAGACCACTGTCACAATGAAATCCTAAAAGACAAATTAGTTAGAAGCATTATACTGGTGTGTCCGCTAGGAAGAAAAAGTAGTAAAAATTACGGGAAAACTGAAAGTTTGCATCAGAGGAGGGGAAAAAACAAGAGCTTGTTACTTCATGGAAGGTTGCGATTACTGTCATCACCTACAGAGCTAATTTTCAGGAGTTAATTTTCAGCTAATTTCTTGATGTGCCTAATGGGCCAGAGTCCTTCAGCTGCCATTTGCATCTCCAACCTCAAGGCCAGATTCCCACAAGCCTGTGGCCGGTACCCAGGATGCTGAGCTGCCTTGGAAACGTGGCTGTTCACGGCACCTGGCTGATGAATTGGGATCAATTAAAAAATATAGATGCCGGGAAAGGAGCTGGGCCCTCCTGAGGGCTGGCTCTCGCCCCGGGTGTTCCTACAGACAGCCGGGGTGGGTTTCCGACACGAAGCGTTTCCATCTGCGGCAGCATCTCAGGGAGAACCTGAAACTGGCTAATCCTCAGCTACCAGATGAGGAGTTTTCTCACCAGCTACAGGTAAGGCCAAATGTCCCTGCTGCACGAGTCGTGCAGCCACTAATTATCACGAGCGAACAAATAAACAGCAAGACTTGCCAAGCACAGAGACTCCTCAGCTCCTCTCTGTCCTGGTAAAGCATTTGCTCCTGATTGCCTCCTCTCATCCATGTGAAGAGAGGGGAGAAGGGGTGGCGGTCCCTCCGGGATCCAGCGCCTCCGAGCAGCTCTGCTCTGAACCACTCTGCTCACTTTTCCCTCGAAAGACTCTCAGGAGCACACACAGGCATAAACTTCTCCTTGTCTTAGCCAGAACAAGTGGCCAAGTGACACTGTTGTTGTGTGGGTTTGGGGGGAAAGGAGGGAGGAGGTGTGATTTTTCGAGCTTTCTTGTGTCTTGCTAAAACAGAAGAGCCTTTCTGCTGTCATATTCCATCCCATCTGTCAGCCCAGAACAGATGGTAGAGGTGCCAAAGTCTAACATACCACTAACTGCATCGCTGCGTCTTGATATCCCACCTCCCATGGGGGCTCCTTCCCCTTCCCCCTTACAAAGTAAAGGTGTACATGGAAGGAAGAGAAAACGTTCGTTAAGAACACAGCGTTTTGGGTCGCTATCCAAAGAAATAAGTGATCCCTAGGAAACATCATTCTCGCCTTCTACGAGCACACCTGACATTTGGGGAAGGAGCTCTCTGCGGCACCGCAGGGACGGAGGACGCGAGCCCCCGTCACGACGGAAGAGGCACCAGTCAATAAACCAGCCGCACAAGTGAGCCACGAACAAAGGATTTCTCCGCTCACGCAGATGGGATTAAATTAACTGTGCTTGGATGCGTTCCCAAAGGACACATCCTTCTCTTTTAACAGTGCCACAATTTGTTTTCTGCAGGCCTGTGTCTGCCACCAAGCTTTGAGCTCCTCTGATCTCCCTTCGTGCTGCCCAAATGGGCTCTCTTGAAGAGCGTGAAGCCCAGGAGCTGACAACGATCTTAACACCCAAAGAGACTCTGGGTAGGCAGAGGCATATAGCCCAGAGTAATTTTTCTTCTCAGGGAGATTTCCAGCAAAAGACATTATTGTATCTTATATGTCCTAGCAGTAACTGAAAGAGAAACGAACTCCTAGAGGCAACAGTTCAAATGCAAACATTTCCAAAAAATTCCAGCTGGTAGAAACACCAGATATTCACTGAGCTGTGGATTACGATGGATGGGATATGCTCTTTATTTGCTGTAAGGCTTGACATGTTATCTACCTGGATGCCAAGCCCCCATATAAGTTCCAATTGACACAATAGATGGACACACACCAGAGTTTTGGGGAATCCATTTTTTAAATGACAAGAAATTCTCTCTCAATGCCACCACACTTTTAGACTCTGCAATCAGTGAGTTGGCAATAGAAATAAAATAGATGCGTAACAGCAGGTAGAAATTTGAAGAAAACAAACTGACCAAAATTGGGTTGGTCCTAAAGGTCCAGGTCTTGTCTTCTCCATCTCACCCCATCCTCCAGGCTTCTGCTGACTTCCTCTGCTCCCCTGCACCAGGGTGTCCACCCAAGCGTAACCCTGCCTGATCCTGCCCTCCCTGCCACAAATTCCTCTATTTGAGAGCAGATCAGAGCCTTGGGGAAAGGGTCCCTGCTCCTGGAGGGGCTGGGATCAGTCCTCCCCAAAACTGTAAAGTCTGGCTGGGCGCAAGAAACACACTGAGCCAAAAGGGAAAGATCGGACGGTGGGACTCGGAGAAAAAACGATGCAGCCCGTTCACCAGCCAGCCAGCAGCTTGTCAAGAAGATAGAAGAGAAAGGCTAATGAAACACCAGGATTTTCTCAGCAGGTGCTCTCACCAAGGCTACATGGCCAGACTCGGGCTCTTGGAAGATTTGTTCCGTCTCCTCTGCGCCACGCAGGAGCAAAATATACGACTACAGCAAACTTGCGTCTTCCTATTTATTTTGAATCTTTGCTAACCTTCCTCTTTGGCTGGAACTTGAACCTCTCTTGTTTTCAAGTGGGTTTGGATTTCTGGCTGAACATTTTCACAGCTCTGGGTGGAACAGAGTTACAAGATAATGACATGCTGAAAATAAAAGTGAATTTCAAGCTAAGCTGTTCTGTGGCTTAATGTCTATCTGGGGAATTTCTCCTTGGTAATTAAAGCCAGAGTGTCTGCATACTAAAACAAATCTTGCATTTGAATGTTTAATATCCCCATAGCATGGGTGGTTGGTTTTTTTTTTGCTTTGGAACAAAGTAATTTTGGTAGTTGCTCTCTTGAAATGGTGCCTACAGATCTCTTCAGTGTGTATTGTTGTACGGTTACGCTACACTCCTAATTGCAAAGTTTCTTTCTCAGATCTCAGCTGAGATACTTTGGTCTGCCTACAGGTGCCTTTGGGAAAGAGGCAAAATAGGAAAGTGTAGGAGAAAGCAGAAAACAAGATTTAAAATATGCTGAATATCCAAGGAGGGAGTTTTTAAGAGCCTGAAGTATGTGTAACAGGGAAAAAAAAATTCTTGCTGCCTTTTTCAAGTTGAAACTTGCTATTACTGAGTTTGCCAAAAAAGCCTACTTGGAACAATTTTATACATTATATGTTTTAGAAAAGAACTGTGAATGCCTTTTCTTTTCACGGTAACTGAAACGTTTCTCCTTGCTATGAAGCTACTGGCTTTTGCAAAATGCCTGTCTGTGGAGGGGGCAGTCACAGTCACTTAAGTCTCCCGAGTGCAGTTTCGGATCCCCCAGTGTCCAGTGTAATCTCACCCAGCCAAAAGCATCTGCAGAAGCTGCTTGTCCACTTGGAAAGGGGACGAGTTTCGTCTGCTCCGAGCGGATCGGTGGCTTCAGCACCCCCCGCAGCACCGTAACGCACGTGTCCCCGCGCGCACTCCGTGCCCTGCTCTCCCTCCCGGCCAACGTGGTCCAAGTTTGGCAGGACAGCCCTGGGCTGTTCTGTTTGAAAACATGTCAAACCTCAGCTCTGGCCTAGCCGGAGGGTGCCTGGCATCCCTGCTGTGCTCATGCTCCCTCCTCCCTCGCTGAACCGCAGCTGCTGGCCCCATCACTGGCTTCCACACGGGGCTTTCCATGCCTTTCCGCAAGCGTTTCCATCCCCTAACGCTCGCGCTACAAAACATTTTCATTTGACAAAACCCTCTCGTACATTTACAGCGTACGAGGGAGCAACTCCTCAAACGCCGAAGCCTATAAACCCTCCCAGCCGGAGCCTGTCTAGCCCAGCAGCACTGCCAACAGGTTTCATGGACAGCCACGCAAGAGCAGAGGGAGATTTCTCTACCCCAGCAGGGGCAAGCCGCTCAGA
Source organism: Astur gentilis (assembly GCF_929443795.1). NCBI lineage: Eukaryota > Metazoa > Chordata > Aves > Accipitriformes > Accipitridae > Astur > Astur gentilis. Next base: position 16,685,124 of record NC_064902.1, on the reverse strand, counting down.
GGATTTATTGCCACAGTCACAACCAACCTAGAAACTCAAGAACCACTCCAGCAAAAGCCATAGCCCCAGCCCTAGCCTGGAAAAGTGGCCAACAGCAGGTTGCTGCAGGCAGCAAACACCTTCCTACAGTGACATTTTAGATCTTTTTTAAATTTGAACAAGGTCCCAACCCAGATTTTTCTGCCGAATGAAGCTTTGAAAGAATTACACGCTTCTTGCAATGGTGTACGGCCTGGCAAGCTTGCTTCTGGCAGGGACGTGTAGAGACCTTTGGGAGGCACCAGCACGTACAGCAAGGTCACCACGTCTTGTGTTTCAAAAGGGAGATGACAGCAGCGGGCTGAAACAGCTCTTTGAAATGCAAAGAATTATTCAGGTTATTCATAATTTCATTTTTTAACTGCAAAGGATTCAGTCTTTGTTTTTACAGATGGCTCTTTATTCTTCTCCTATCCATTTTCTAGAAAACTGGACAAAGGGGAGGAAATAAAACCTATAATCAAAGACATCTCCGAAGAGCAGACTAGGAGTGTACTTAACTCACTTGGACCGCAACATATGTAAAGAACCAAATGCCTTTCTGCTTAATGTGATTATTCACAGGACTCCAGATGCAAGGGAAAGATCTCATCTTCTTACATGTAAGCATCTTTATGCACTGTAAGAATGAGATTATCAAGTAATCATTATAAAAATGAAGTATCTCTTTTCAGGGCTATGTCAGTCACTTTTCTTGGCTAAATAATTTTATGCTTCTATATTAATTGATTGTAATACTAATAAAGTGATTTACATTTATACACGAATGCATGTGGTTTTTCATGGCCATTCTATAACTTCCAAAAGACTAGCCTGAAAGTACACAAAGACAAGAGTTGTCAATGTGTGTTTTAAATGGAGTACATATGAGGTATAGAAACTATGGAAAAAGTAAGAATTCTGAGTGATGGGTACTGATCGACCATGACTATTCTTTCCTTTATTTTCCTACTCCAGAAGCATCTACCCCTGGTCCCCTAACACTTCAGCACAGGACTAACTGTTGGGTCGGTTACTCTCTGCTTGCAAGCAGCTGTTAACGTATAGATCTGAAGCAGCGCACCAGGACAGAGGTGCTTGGGGTGGCAGCCCCAGGGTGCAGCTCATCTCCACTCTCATTGCAAACCAGCAATGCCTCCCCAGGGTACGAGGGGTTACACCGGTGGAAACCAGCTTAGGGTGGTCTGAGAGATGCAGATATACTGAAAACTGGTGAGATTCTGTACATCGCATTCATTAAAATCTAAGTCACCATCTCCAATTAATTTCTTTAAAATGTTTCTGGCTCTTGAGCACTAATCAGTCATTTGAGAAACTGGCTTGGACTTGTTGTAACCCAGGCGTACACATGCATCAGGCGGGAGTTTGCAACGAAATTAAATTCACAGCTGCAGTTTGCAGAGTTCAGAAACACACTGCACATATCTATTAGGTATTTAATCCCTGGTAAACTGCTCCTTCGTCCTTTAGGAATGGGGAATCCAAGGTCCTCTCCAAGGTTTGTCTATCCAGTATGAAGCTCCCCCCGAAACGATCTCTCCGTGGAGCCAGTGGTGCAGGCGGAGGGCACACACGGCAAGGGCTCGCTGCTGACAGCCCCGTGGGAAGGGCTGACTCCCACCTCCATCACGGATGAGTAACACAACTGGGGCCCTGTGTGAGCAAAAGGAAGATTTTTGTCCCCAAAACCGGACGGCCGACGTTAGCAACAGACACGGCTCACTGCGCAGTGAGTAAGATATGCTGGTGCCACCCAAACAGCCATGGAAGGAGTTAATGGCTTCTCCTACTGGAAATATTTCCTTGCCATGATGTCTCACTTCACACTGAACGTTAAAATATTTTTCCACAGTTAAAGTGATGCTTCGCTGAGAACTCAGCACATGCGGTTGGGTTTCCCTGTATCTGTATAAACAAGGTAAACTTGAAACGTTTGTGACCGATTTTTTCTCTGCGAGTTTCTCGTGACTTAGCAGTCATTACATTCTTTATAATCATATATTCTGCATCCAGTCAGGCCGCTGTGAGTTGGTAATGTATTGATGGTGCTCTGACTGCCTGTGCAAAGGTTTTTTGAAAAAATATTTTAAAATTTCAAGTGAAAGTTTTTTTCCCCTCTCTCCACTTCTCCTGTCATACTCATTTTTCAAAGCCTGAAAATTTATCAGGAGGAAAGGCAGCCAGCTCTGAGAGGGTGCTGCTTAAAGGCAGATGTCACCCCAGACTGAGCAAATATCAAGCCAAAAGGAAGTACAAGGCTTAAAATGGGAATGGTTTTAAATACGAAATGGTGATCAGGCACTGCAGCAGAAGCAAGGACAGATGAAACTATCATCTTCTAACTCTTCACTAGGAGGTAGAGAACTGGTAGTCTGGAAACGATGCCTGGCACACAGATCCCACCTGATGAAGAGGAAGGAGCGAGGGCTGCCCTGCCTCCTGCACCGACACGTGCTGGGGACCGCTGGCTGGACGCAGGCGTGCACAAAGCACCTCACGGTTTTCTGCAGCGCTTTTCGTGGGGAGGAACAATCTGAGGGATGAGACATAGTCACACATCTGATCTGATCTATGTGTGATCTTGCTGGGTACGTCAGTTCAGGGTAGCATCTGCCTGGAGCTGGAGGATGCGTCGTCGCCTGCCTCCTTTGCGCAACGTGTCCCATCCCTTAGGTGAGCCCTGCAGCCGTGGGAAGCTGGTTTTCCTTCTGAGTTTCCCTTGGCCTTTGAATTCCTCCTGGCTACAGCTGCTTGCTTTTTCTCTGCCTGGGGCTCTGCCTTTCCCTTACACCTCCACTGCACAGCAGGACTCGCACCCTGTCCCAGTCAGGCTGTGGTGCTGCAATCATTGCACTGGGCAGCCTCCGGAGAGACCAGCAAGGATGCGGTCCAGGTGAAAAAGCATCTTTTTTCTAAAACCAGCCAACACAACGGAGCTGGCAGTGCAAAGGAGATGCTGGAGCATGTGGCTGGGGCCGATGGGACTCCCCTCCTGGCAGGCGTAAGCTGAGCGTTAACCCTCAGCCACTTCCCAACACCACTCACTGGCAGGAGCTGCTTTTGCTGTAGGACAAACTCACAAGCATCTTTATATTCTGAAAAAATAAGCTCATTTAGGCTTGGTTTAAAGACTGGGAAATTGCAACCAGAAGCTTTGGTAACAGACTGCTTAAATTTAACCTGTAGATTAAATTACAATCCATTACATAGAACAAATTAAATCAATGCCACGTTAATGCTGTAGTGGATTGCACCGTGTATCCTCTGACAAACACGACTGCAGCGGCTGTATCAAGAAAGTCCTGGACAATGGCAAACGGCCTCATCATAATCTGACACGTTAGTATTATTTTTTCTCTTTCCTTTTCCTATTGCTACACAGGATAATGTGGCTGGTCAGAAGAAAGAATTATTTCCTGCAAGAAAATGAAAATGGCAGATCTCTGCAACCAATTCTTCAATGAGACAGTCTGAAATGAGATATTACTTGATATCAACTGAATCAAGCAGAAGCAAGGCACTTTATTTATTTACTGTTCCTGTAGGGACCTCTTTATCTTGCCTGTTCTACCTCTTCTCTGTGAAGATTTCCCCTCCTTTCCTCACTGTTTTCTAGGGAGAGATGAAAGGTCCCAACAACCCCCAAATGAAGAAGATTCATTTCCTTTGATGTGGAACGAGAATTTTTCCTTCTGTAACAATTCATCAGTTCTGAATTATGCAAACTTAAATAAAACAACTCACATCTCCTTGCAGCAGGAAAATCTTTCCCTCAAAACCCCGTGATGCTAAGATTACCTTCCTACAGTTTAATCTTTTGCTTACCGTTACTGTAGTATTTTCCTCTAACAGGTACAGTCTCTCTGCGCTGGTGATTTATTTTCCTTTCTGTTATATTTTTCTGATGCTCTTTACTTGTGGCTTTCAGTCACTTAAGGACAAGTCTCAGCCAAATGTCAGGTTTCCGTCAGTCATAAAACTTTAGATTTTTCTGAAATCCAGAACTAACTCATTCCTTACGTCAGTCCTCACTAAACTCCCCCTGCCTTCCCTTCGAATTGCTCTCCTCAGACCAAGACTTCAGAGAAATACTTCCTCTACCTTAGCGTAACCTTATCCTTGCAGTCAGGGAGGAGAGAGTTGCCCGTGGAAGGGAGAGTGTGCCGCAGCCCTACGGCCCGCAGGTGCAGAGACCTGACCCAACTTCATCACAGCGGAGGACCAGCACGCAGCCCTTCACAGCCTAGCAAGACCAAGGGGTATCTCACAGGGCGGGATGCACGGACACCTTGAAGAAAATAGCTCTCACTGGCTTTACAGTCTTGATTTATGAGAAAGCAAATGCACAGCAGCACTTGCTTTTTATCACAAGCCTTCAGGAATCAGTAAAAAAGAAAAATAAAGGCACAAACAGCCACAGCTTGATGGGTGCATAGAATGATAACTAGAAAGTGAGGAGCCTCATAAACCAGCGTGGAGACACGAATGAGCTGGGAGCTCAGGTAATACTGGAAAACCAGCCACATAAGTCTCCAAAGGAAAATAATTTGGCTGAACTCAGCAGTAATTAGCAAAAAGCAATCTTCCTGGCTAGGCTTTGGTCAGGGACATGGTTTTATTTATCTGTTAGGATGATGCCTAAGATCTCCTCTTCCCTTTTTTCCCCCCACCGATGAAGCTCTGTTGTCACAGATGTAAGGCTTGGACCCCAATCCTGCAACATATTCATTATTTGTGTGAACATCATCACTGCAGGCAGTGGGGGCAAAGCAGGGAATCCCACAAGTACATACAAGATTAGGACTGAACTCCACCTGCACATAGTCTCTGTTACCCTTGATGATAAAAGTTTAAATCACCATTAAGATAAAAAAACCAGGTGAATGCAGAGATGCTTTGGACATTGGGCCATTTGGATCTCCCAGACCACGCCACAGCCTCAACCACCAAAAAAGCAAGAGGTTAAGACCTACGCCTGAAAACGCTGCAAGTGCACACTTACAATTAGAGGGCCTCTATTGTTTTCACGGTACTTGTTCTGGAAGAAGATATAAACCACGGTGGCAGCCAGCGAGTAGAGGAAGGCGAAGACTGCAATGGTGACGAAGAACTCCGCCGAAGAGGAGAAGTCCCCTATCAAGGACAGCTTTTCTCGGCGCTTGCCTTCACAAGTGGGAGCATCGAAATTCACTTGATGCAACCTGGAAAACATCCCAAAGAGCAGCAGGTGAAGTACAGAAAAAGGAAACTGTTACCTGAATAAAGAAATAAATACATTTGCTCTGCCTCCCTAGCTCATTCCTGATTGCACATTGATCCCCTGCTAGAATAACTGGCCCTATAAGTAGTCTGTGCTCTTCAGAGCTGCTCGTACACGTGAGGTTACTTCCATGTGAGCATCTAGGTGAGACTGAGGACCTGAACACATGTTTTAATCAATCTCAGAGAAAAGTTGATGTTCCAATGTCTTGGTACAATCCCCCCCTTCCTCTCTGGGGTTTTGCCATGGCAACAACTGAAAAAGGATAAGATAGGAAATGATTTGATTCTCGAATTCTTATAATCAAGGCAGCAGAAAACAGGTCTTATCCTCTATATTAAGGCCATGGGATACCTGTGTTTGGAAGCTCACGACTTCCTTGTGTAAAACCGCCTAGCGCACAGCTATCCGTGGCTGTTAGCCCATAGGGCTGTAAGCCATACAGTGCCTCTACATTAAAAGCTTTTAAAACCAAGCGGCAGCAGAAATACGCAACTTGGGTCAAAGAAACAGTCCACATGCCCTGGTTCAAGCAATCAAAGCCCTAACCTTGTACTCATGCACCGTCTGCAAGCAGCGACCGAGCTAATAGATCTGTGGTACAGTCTGGCAGCTCCTGCCAGACCCTTTTTTTGCTGTAATAATTTTAATTTCTGATTCACAAAGAGAAAGGGGATCCTTGGAGAGGGTACTTTGGCAAGTCCTCTTGCATAGCCCAGATTAGCATCAGTGGGGACATGGGGCCCCATGAAGGATCGCGCTGTTCTGCTCCACGCAGGGAGAGCGGAGGGGATGAAGCCAGCAGCAAGTTAACGGCAGCAATTAAAGAAGTTATGATCTGGTGCAGAGAAAGGATGAGGCCTTCTGGGAGACATTCCTCTGCTCAAGGGCAATTAATGCGTGCAACAGCGAGCCAACGGCAGCAGCAGCCATGAATATATGACTAAATAAAAAGTTAGGTCCCCAGAGGAAAACAAAGTACCCGCAGTAGAAATCACAGAAGATGGATTAATGGACGTCGGAGGATTGCATGACTTTTTGCTTTTCCTGGTCCAAACTAAATGTACCCGAACGCGTAGGCAGAACCTTTTCATCAGCGGTTGATGCATAACGCTGGTTGTTTGCCTCAGGCATTTTCTTCCCTGAGCTTCTGTCGCTATAGTAGTGGTGGGATGAAAACAAGAAACGCGTCTGCCTAGATTGCGGAGATGAGCAGCGGCTGACTCGCCTCCCCTACGTGAACGCAGCGAAGTCTGATGAAAACTGAACACACAAGAGAGACTCTAATGCTCATGATCAGACAGTTTCCCGAGTTGGTTTCAAAGCTTCCTGGCATCAGTGCACACACGCTTTTCGTCAGGGCTTATTGTTCTTTCCTAAAGGGGGAGAAGAAAGGGGAGGGAAGATTTCCTAGTGCCTGTCATGCCAATTTTGCAGCCTGGAGAGAAAGTGGGTTTGTTTTATCCATCACCAGGATTACGGAAAGATTTGAAAGGCATAATTTGCACGGTCGGAAAAGAAAGCTTTCTCTGCTTTCCTCATGCCCAGCTGCTCGGGTGTTGTATTGACATAGAACGAAACCGGGAAACCCGGTTCAAAACCCGTTAAAAACAGTGGCAGCCTCTGTGGAGTTTTGGATCAGGAAGAAACTTGACCCCATCCCTCCTTCCCCATGGGAATGCAATGCTGTGCAGCCAGAGGGGCTGTGCTCACGGTCCTCCTCAGGTCCTTATCTCTACTTCAGGGCTCGAGGCTGGGTTCAAGCCAGGTTTCACCACCTTCCACCCAGCCCGCGGGTCTGCAGCCTGGGGCGGGTAGGACACCTGCGACGGTGTCATCGCAGAGCCAGACCTGGGGACCACGCTGTGCTCCCACCCACTGGCAGACCCAGGGCTCCCCGATCAGCCCAGACTTTGCAACACAACACAGAGGCATTCAAGATTGTGTGGTTTTTTTGTTTGGTTGGGTTTTGTTGTTGGTTGTCCCCCTCAAACCACCAAATGCTTAAGTAGCGTTTTCTGGCTCTTAAATAATTAACCGTGTTTGCTGTGTTCGAACTGCCACACTCGGGTACCACAGCTGCTTTTTTAAGGGCCCCGCTGCAGGATGCGGTATCTGCTTTTCCAGCTGAGCACAGCGAGAAGGCTCCGGCCCCTCACGGGAAAGCCAGGCTTTGCTGCGACGGTGGGAGCTCTACGGTTTTATGTTACCACCTCACACTGCAAACAGGCTTTAGAGAATTGCTCTGGCCCTCACATTACTTGCACAAGCACTATGGAACTGGGCCGAGTTACATTAAATACAATCCAATTGCTTTGGGGGAAAAAAAGAACAAGGCAATTCTGTGTGCATTTTATTGTGTAAAACATGTCTTTAGGGTAGTATTTTTCTTCTTCCCTGGAGTCCTGAAATAGCACACCGGGCAACGCATGGTGTTGCAAGTAGCAGTTCAAACTCCTGCGCGTACCAACGATGAAATAACTTAAGGAATGTTTCTAACAAGATTTAGACTGGGAGTTGCTGCCCACCCCCTGCCCCTCTGACTGGCCTCAGTCACCACAGCCCCATCCAGTCTAATCACCAACAACCCACCAGCCTTTCTGAAACATGGTAAAGTAACTGAGACCACTTTCCTTTTCTATTCCCTGCTTTCCTGACTGCACCTTAGTTCTGAATCATAAGCCAGAAAAAAAAAATGTTCATATATCATATTAACATCACACTCGTATCTTCCCAGCAGGGCTTTTGTGGCCAAGCATCTGTCGGGGATACCAGATCACAGAAGCCTTCTTCCATCAAGTTATTTTTATTCACTTGCTTTTCTTTTTAGATTTCCCTAGCCTCTTAAGAGGATGTGCAGTAATTGGTGCCTCTTGTGGCCACCTCACCTCTGCTCAAACAACCAAGATCTCAGTTGTGCAAAGGGCCCCAAAATAGATCGTGACTCAGACCTGGGAAGAGGAGACATGGCAGGGAAGAGAGATGAGTGAGCCAAGCCCTGGGGTGGTTAGGGTGGATGCCGACTTCACGAGATGCATTTGAAAAGTTTCTTTAAAGCAGGGGAGGATCAGTGACAGAAAATCCAGTTTTACTAATCGAAACCTCTTTGATCTAGAATGGCATCTCGGAGAGAAAGCTCTCATTTTTCCACCGATGTTGCTGAGTCAGCCTTTCTGGGGGCAGGGTGGCTTGGTGATGACTCACAAAAAATTAATTGCCTCTACCTCTGCCTCCCACTTTTGATGCAATTCTACCTGTTCTGCCTTTTACTTCCTTGTGACTTATTCCTGTTTCATCTTCTCTTATCTCTCATTCTTTACACCCCACCTTTTCCTTCAAGTCATCCTTGGCCAGTGTCTCCCTTCTGCTGCTTTTCTTACCTCCAGCACCACCCCTGCATTTCACCTTTGCCTCTCCATGTCCTAAATAAAATCAGGAGCCCTGAGAGTGACCCTTTGCATTTTGTTAACATCTGAGCAATACTGTTGGGCTGCATTAGCAGAAGTGATTGTCGCTGATTGATGGACAAAGCAAATAAGGAACACTTCAGTAATAAATTTACCTAATTAGGGAAAAAAGTAATGAAAAACCTTCCCCCCGTCAAGTTCCTCTAAAAATGAGCTGGACAGCGCTATTTGCCCTGTATTGTGCTAAGTATTGTTATTAATCGAGAAATAAAGCCGATGACTCAGGAATGTGACCTTGCACCCCACACTCAGCAGAGCAGCACTAAGGTCAGCCTTGCTGCTCATCGCTACCAACACCATCCCCTTTGCCTGCTGGGTCTGTTTGCTAACAACAGCTGCCACTGCCAAGCCATCCAGGTCCGAATTCCCTCAAATTCACTTGAATCTGAAGCAAGTCCACCAAAGGCAGTCAAGTTTCACTGATGAAGTCACAGTAATTAAAGGCTTCTGAGATTTCTTCTACCATTTGGCAAACTTTCCGTTGCCGTGGGAAATATGATGACAAGACAGCTCTATTGTCTAGCTTGACAAGATCAAAAGAAGGCAGGAATGTTTTACAGTGAAAAAAAGGATTTTTACATTGTTCCACAATAGCAAAGAGCAGCTACGTTTTCAGACACTAATTACCCCTGCTCTGAAAACAATACATGAAGCCAGACACACCGAACAAAGCCACAGCTGTGACATGTGCGTGGGGGAGCAGAAGCTGTGCTCTCTCCATGTAAATGTGAAGTTGCTTTTCCTTCCTGAACTTCCTTAGTCTGATATTCAAGCCACGATTTGCTTTTAATTATAGCCCCTCTTTTTTTCAAGCAGCCTAGTCCACCTGATGATCCTTGAGCACAAAAATGGTCAGAGCCAACCGCCCCAAAGACCCGTCTTGTCCCATGTCCCACTCCACCAGCAGACACAGAAGAGCCCAGGCAGGAGACTATGCACAAAGTGATCTAAACTTGTCTGACTCACAAAACCTCCCCCTATAGCAACGCACAGAGGGCTTAGACTTGAAACCAACAGAACATGCAATTAACGGCAAGTACGCGCTCAAGTATTATTGACGAACCGGCACAGATTTCCTCTCCTGGGCTTTGATCAGCGCCTGGGTTAGTTCTGCCTCCAAAAATTCTCAATGGGGGTTAGTGTTTCTCCATTCCTCTACTAGGATGTGGTGAAAAACAGGCAAAAAAGAAAAAAAGCTATCTGTTTTGGCAGGTTGTCCTATTTTCTGAAAATAGTATCTTGTAATCCACCCCCCAACCCGTCTATGACATGCTTGAGCAAAATCTGCAACACCCACACACGTGCTTGCAAAAATCCAGAGATCCATTATCCTTTCATTGGGCTTTATTTCCCCCTTGCTTGTTTCTGGTAGTCAAACTGTCAATTGTATTTACTGTCTGCAAAGCAATGAGAGAAATACACCACGGGAAATTAGTTACTGCAGGTAGCGCTCATGGAGGAATTTGTTGTGAAATGTTTATCTTGGCTGATAATATCCAAAATGAGGGAAAAACGAAATTTCAAAATATAGTAATGAAATGCTGAAATGCACAGGGCCCCTTAGCAAGTCAAATCGCTCTGTTGAGGCCCAAGAACATGACAGTGGATTTTGCGTTCCTTTCTCTGGGATACAAAGTAAAGGCATTTCTTACAGTTAGCCCTGGAAACACTGTGGGTCCCGCGTTTCAGAGGACGATGCTGATGTGTTTTCACACCAGTGCCTCCAGCCTGCCAGTCCCTGGGCAAATGCCCCTTTCTCAACATGCCAAATATGGATTTTTCATAGGTTTAGTGGAAGAACACTAATAAGTGGGAGCCTTTCCTCTCACAGAAGAGCTCATCATTCCCATAAGACTTCCCTAGAGATACCACCTGCATGAAGAAAAATACTTTAAAAGCAACCTTTAATACTCAGCTGAAAGTAGAAATCTGCCTTAAAAGAAAAGGTCTTTTCTTTAATGAAATCGAGGTCCGTTGACTCTTCTAACACTCTTCACAGCCTTCCTCAAGGAGGAAGCAACGCACAGAGTGCTCTTCACTGCAAAGAACTTCCCCCGGTGCTGGGCATCCCTGCATGTTCGGTGCTAAATCCTGGCTATCCGAAAGGCTGCCCACACACGGAAAAGGCTTCCTTCCAGCCTTCGGGAGGGTGGATGGAGCTGAGCTCTGCAGCTTTCTCCTGCTCCCCCCAGGCCTGCTCTCTGAGGATAGACTCCTGAGGGGGGAACCCTGCAGCAATGAAGCCATGCTACGAGCTCTCATACACGCCGTCAACTCTCGCAGAGCGAGCCGCTGCCAAGCAGTTGCCCTCTGTCCACATATTTTGCCAATTATAACCATTATCCAGTAATTCCCGCAGGATCTGAATCTTTGCACCCAGGCATCCTGGATCTGTTGAAGTTAGTCTCTTTTTGAGGCAGCCAGCCTGCTAATACCACATTTGAACTGCTTGAAGTCATTAATGCTGAAGTTCTCTCCAGCCCTTCAAAGGCCAATAGCTGAAATGTTAACAGAGCCCTGGACAGCTGTGGGGATGCGATGGGCTTAGCCCAGCAGTGGGACAGCAGGTACCATGGAGGTGACAGCTCCCTGGCTCTTTTGCACCTGAGATGTTCTGGCAAAACCAGAGTTTTCCACCCCTTTGCTAGCAGCGACAAGACTGTTTCTCACCCGAAGCCTGCTCTCTAATAGCTCTTTTCCCAAGATGAAGAAATTACCATTTACTCGAGCATTCCTGTCCCCCACCTTTCCCACTGCCCTTCTGCCACGATGCACATCTCAGCGCTGCCTGCATGTGCCACAGCCATTTGAAACTGTGAGGTGCTTATCGATATTTCCTAACTGTCCCAGCAATTTTCCATACCTCACTCTACCAGCCCCCCAAAAGCAACACCCCCTCCAGACTCCCCAAAGGTGCCTTCAGTACCCTCCTCTCCTTGGTCTCCTCCCCTTCCAAAGCAGCAGCACATTAGTTTCTACCCCTTACCTATCCCTACAAGATCAGTTCGTTTTTCTCTGGTGAGAGGAAACAAAAATAAAATTCTCCAGCGCACTCAGCAATTCAAGCTTGGTCTTTTGTTTCTTTGCTTTCTAAAGGGAGAATGAATACAGTTTGCTAGTCAAAGGGTATTTGGAAGTATTTCACTTTGAACTTTTGTCCTCTCAATGAAACCTCTCAATTTCTTCCCCAAAATATCCCAAAGCCCATATCTCTCTAGAATTATTCAACGCTACCAGTAGTTTCACACAAATATATACTTCATCTTGCAAACATTTATTCCTAACTCCTGGCCTGGACATTTGAACATCCTAAAGATCTCCCCCTTGTCACAGCCGCCTTCAGTGGCTTATACCCATCCAAATGCACGTCCAGAGCAGCATCACCAAAAAACCCCAGAAGATGCTGCTGGGAAGCTGACCAGGAAAGCTGTAGCAACCTATATTCTTTTCTGGTTTATGTCCAGTCAAAATAATGGAAAATATTCCTCCCCCACCCCATATTTTCGATTTCTTTACTTGTCATGTTCCCAACCCTCACTCGCACATAGCTGTTGTGCAAACATTTGGCCAGTACTATTTTCCTTCAGTACTGTTTTTAACAGGACAAGCTGTCAGCCACAGTTGCTGTCTCAACACACCACGCTGCGTGCGCCGCGCTGGGAGAGGTGGTAATTCCCCCGGCGCCCGCGGCTCGGAGCAGGCACACCACGATGCCCACCCAGAGCTGCGCGACACGCACGGCCTCTGCTCCATCCCTCTCCACCTCGCATCTCTTCTCCTGTTAACACAGCAAGCCAGAGGCGCTCAGGTCTCCAGGTAGGGAAGCTACAAACCCCATCTGAGGATGGGGTCTAAAGACATTGGAATAGGGACAACCCCAGCAGCGGTGGGGAGAGGGCACCAGCGCCGCATCCACAGCTTGGGATCCCTCTTGCAGGACCTGCTCCCAGTGATTGCATTCACAAAGCTCTTGGAAAACAGCCTGCGTAACAGCTTCGTTACACTCCCGGAGGAACAAACGTCCCGGACGCGTGCCAGCCATAGCAATGAACCTCCCCAGACTGTGCACGTAACAGTCATGCAAGCCCTAGTACTCCGCCGTAGCACAAAAAAGGAAATAAAACGGCTCATTATAGAACTCGCGCCGCCGGGAGCGCTCGGAAAGCTGAGTGGGTGATCCCAACCCCACTTCCAAGCCTACATCTAGACCCAGATTTATCTCCCGAGATATTTTCACAGCTCTTCTCAGAAACACATGCTTTTCCTTGCTGTGCGAGCAGAGCATAGCACTCCACTGGTCTTTACAAACCCAAATACGTTCTCAGATTGGGTACTTACATTCTTTGTGGTACAGCCTGGTGGCGTTGCTCTCTGATTGCCCTTCGCTGAGCTATTTTCTTGGGGTGAACTGCTTCCTAGTCACTAGGAAGCTTAGCTACTATCTCTGAAGGAAGGTAACCCTTGATTATCTTAAAAAAAGTCATCGTGTCCATGCAACAACACAAATTAGGAGGCCTGGAAATGCCACAGGCGTGAACTTGCATTGCCACATACCCGGTCCGACCATGAGATCCTGACTGAACCCCTAGCCCTGATGTCCCTCCTGCTGCCCTCTCCTCTGGACAGACATAGGAATCAGCTTCCAAACTAACAAGCCTCTGTCAGAGCAGAACAAAAGCTTCCACGTGAGAAAAATCTACAAAAATCTAAACATCTAGACATATAACATAAGCAATAGAAAGCATAAAGCAAAGGCCTAAAAACCAGTCATTGAATCTAATAAAACCGTTTCTGAGAAGTGGGTGTATGAAATCCCCAGGCAGTGCTTTTGCATGGAGCGATGTGCGATTGCTGAGCCTCCCCTTCCCAACACGCTCTGCTGCTGGTCGCATCGGTTCGTAACACTCACGCCAACTGCAGTCCACCCCGTCTTCCGCAATCAAATGGGCTAACAGCCCCAAGTAAAATCAATCCAAATTCTTGGGCATCACCTGATGTTCAGCCAGAACCACCTGAAAGAATAAATCCTTTGCCCTGCGAGAAGCAGGGTTCACATACAGTTCAATCTAGGTCTATAAACCCTGAAAGCAGCAATTTCACCTCCAAGACCAGCTGAGATAAATGCAAGAGCAATTACAGAAGATGGAGCAACATTTATTCCTTTGTATTGTATTTTAATGTTAACTATGTATTTTAACTATAATTTTCCCAAGTATACTGTCCTAAGGTACTTAAAGCAATCAAATCAAGTCCTCTGTAGAGTTTTACAGCATGACTCCAATAAAACTCCCAGTTGAAATATTTTCATTCGAAGCGCACATCAAATCCTTTTCTCAGGGAGCCCACGGGCTCGATCGCAGGCTGAGCAGCACACAGGGCAGGAGCCAAGGCAGACCTGCAGGTCTGCCAACAGACCCGCGGACAAACCGCCGGCACTCGCACACCAAATAACCCATGAAGTGTCGCTTCTGGGAGTCCAGACAGGACAGCGAGAGGTACCTCACTGAGTGGGGTTATGCTGGATGGGGTTGGATACCCACCCTCTCCAGAGCCTATTGAATAAGAAGAAATTAATGTAGAAGCCAGGTGTGAGAGGAGACCAAAGACATCCCATGTGTCCAGTTCCCTACAGTCCTGGGAAAACCTTCAGGGCTGCCGCACAGCGAATGCACATTTGAGACCAGGAAAAAGGGGAAGGACATGTATTTGATTGTCCCCTAGCTGGGTCACCACACACTGTCTGGGGTACGGGATCAAATGCCAAACAAAGCAAAGCTGAAGGGCTTCTGCTTTGGTTGCTTTTGTACTGGCAGCATGAAAAAGCACAAGAAGAAATTTGCAAGGGAAGTTGTAAAAAGCCTGACTTTCAGAAAAAGCCTTTGTGGCAGGCACAGATAAAACACCATCACTGCACAATACCGCAGAGACTACTCATGAATATATATTAAAAATTCAAATCATGAAAATGCCGCATGTATTAACAAATCCAAAAGTGACTTCCACTTTAAGAACAAATTCTGGCTAAAGTATTAATGAAGAATTTTTCTGGCACTAAAACAGTGTTAAGCATAAAATACAGCCTCTATGAAGCAAAATAAGCCAGTCCGGATCAATACCATCCAAATTCATCAAGAATCCAATTGTTTTGAGTGCCAAAAGAAAAGCTTCTACAATTTAACAGGGATTTAAGCAGCAGTGTTCTTCCTTCTCTGCTTCAGAGACACCATCTCCAGAAAGCTGCTACCACTTTCCTTCCCATTTACTTCCCAGCCAGCTGTGCATCCACGAGCTCCGTGTTCATGCAATGTTTGTGCATGGACGTTCGTAACAGAAGACAACAGCTGAGCATTCTGAAGAGGTGCAAAGCAAGACAAGTCTCCTCTACAGCGCTGGGTCAGCACTCAAGGATGTGTTTGCTTCAAGTTTTAAGGGATTAAAAACTACAAAGTAGAAGCTGGAGAACACTGAGGGCAGCGGCAACTGAGAAGACCTCAACATCTGGAAAAGTCATCTTGTCTGCAGAGCTGCTGTCCCGTGACAAGCTTACTGGCTGGAGCAGTCAGCCTCTCCCTGGCTGTGCAACAGACTGGGGACTTTACAGTTTTACAAATATTGGCAGCCAGACCTCCTCCTCTCACCTACTCAAGCAGCGTATCATTGCGCACCATCCGACACACCAGCGGCGTGAATGAGCAAAGACTTTGCCACTTATGTAGCCAGCCTTGGGCTGTGGCTTCTTGGCTGTGTACAAAATAAGTTTGGCACAGAAGCTAAGCCATTCAGATCAGCTAGCAAATTGTGGGGGCTGTGGATGATCTCCTCCTTCATAGGACCCAGTGCATCGGTTGTGCTAAGGACCACATGCACAGGGTCAGCCTCAAAGAGAAGGTGAAGATGTGGCTGTATCAGATTTCTGGTGGTTTTCTATAGATCTCATGCAGGAACAAAGCATCAAGTGACTGGAAGCATCTCCCAGTCTCTCACTGCTGGAAAGAGGATACTCACATTTATCCACAGTTCAAAAAAAAGTGCAAACTGGCAGTAATAACCATCATTTGGCCAAGTCGCCAATCTGAAAGACTTCTACAAAGTGGGTTTTGGAGACTGTAATTGGGGCCAGGAAGAGGCACTCAAAACTAGAAAAGCCAGGAAGTCATCTTTATTTTTATCTGTTTTAATCATATCAGCAATGATTTCATCAAACTCCCTGACAACAGGAATTAAATTGTACATTGTTCTAACAGCCAGCCACTACTGCAGACCACAGCTGTCCAAGTACAAAAGCACAGACATTTTCTCCTGTTCTACTAACCTCTTGGTCTAAAGACAGTATTCCCAGAGCCAGTGTGGTCCTTGAAGACCCTGGACACTGGAGAACACCAGTTTGCACATTTTAATTACTTCACTAGTCTGTAGCCATGTACAAATAAACAAAAATCCTATCAGGGCTCTGAATTATGGCATTCACTCTCTAATAATAACTAGAGCTGGTTACAAAAATGTGAAATATTCTTTCCTATTAAAAACTATGTTCATTCAAAGCTAAAAAGAAATACATTTATTCTGCAGACCTGTATCACCTTTTCCCTGGCCCAGGAGACAATGTAAGAGCAAACAGCTCTAACTAAGGCAATATCTCATTGATTAAAGCACTCAAGCTTGGCTATGTGAGCTCCTCGTTCAGGTTGCTTATGGACTTGCTTCAGTACAGAGACTTGACCAAGGTCTCTGATGCCCTCACCGACAGGGAAGCCATGTGCTGGGGCCATACCTTAAATAGCTCAGAAAGTTCTTGTGTTCATCTCACTATGGAACAAAATCTTTTTACTGGGTTTCCATTGGGGAAAAAAAAAGATTTTGAAAAAAGGGAGCTGCAGTTTTCTGGACAGCTGTATAAATTACCAGAATGTATGAATCTCAACTAAGAAAAAAAAAAAAAAAGTATGTATTTCCTGGTTAAAAACACATCTTAATGCTTCAGACTGCTTTGCACCATTAGGTCACATTAAATACGAAGAGACTTTTGTGAAGGTGTCACAATTAGAGATATCTGTATCCTGAAGGATTTATTTCCTGGATTTTGCTCAGCAGGATGCAACATTAGGCTCCTCACTTGCATCATTTCCAGTTTCCGCTCACAGTAGTTAAAACCTAGAAGTCCTTGTTAGGCAAATCTATTCAACAAGAGGCCAACATTAGGTATAAAAAGCACTGCTGAGATCAGGGTTTGAAACTGTTGTGGAAGAAGATAATTAAAGCCATGACCGAGCCCTTAGTGCCTATCCTAAAGAGCCAGTTTATATAATCGGGGTATTGATGAAAACCCCCAGCTTTCCTGATGTAATATTGAACACCTTTCCTTGTCAGTTCAGATGTTAACCCCAGATCTGCAGTCCTAGATGAGGCGGTCACAGTTTGGCAAGAAAAGGGACTAAATGGATGCAGCTTTCATGGACCAAACCGATTGCGACCGCTGCGACGATGCAGCTTGTGCTCTTTGCTGCTGAACTTCACCCAACCATCCCTGCAACTCCCATTTCTGCAAAAGCACAGCTTTTCAAAAGGCACCGCATTTTGATCTAAGGAGTTCCAGGATGGAGATTTCTCCCTTCGTTAAGCTTGAATGGGTCACGCAGAGTTTAACTAGCACCTCTCACCTTCCCGCGAGCTCTGCCAAATCCGCCTGAGAACTGGGGCATCTACATTTTGGCACAGAGCACACCTGAAGCTGGTGCAACTTCTGGTGGCTTGCTCTTGCTTCCGTCTACCCTCGGAGGTGTTATGAGGCCACAATTTGCCTGTGCAGAAGGGGCATCTTCTGTGTGATGAACACGTGCAAAAATTAAACCAGTAACTTTAAGGAGTTAAGTGACTAGATGACTTTATTCCTTCCTATCTCCCACCCTCAACTGGTACGGCAGTCCAAGACAGCTGGGAAGAGGAGAGCTTGCCATAGTTTGCCTGAAAGTCAGCACTGCAGGCAACTACTTAGGTTAAAGACTTCCTATTTATCAGCAGCTCCTGGTCTCCCAGCCATAATAGACATTTATAATCTTTTGGCCAAAATGTTTTCCACTGAATTCTGAAGCAAGATTTCCTACAAACGGATAATAAAAAATAAAGGCTAGTGCAGTCTGGCACAGAAATGTGCGAATATTAACAGAGGCTTTTTCCAAAGAAAGATAGTTGCAAAGCACAAAGAGTTAGCTGCTTTCTCCTTAATTATCATCTGTAGCTTCTAAGTAGGCAATTTAGATCTGGCTGTCATATTTCAAATGAAAGACTAACCTACCCATCGCATGCAGATGAGGCGTACACTTTAAAGGATGCTCAATGGGAATGTCTTTATTCAAACGAGATGCTTATAGAGTGAATGAAAAGCTCCCATAAAATACAATTTCCTTTTCCTTCGGAAGGATTACTTCAAGAGACAGTTTTACTAGCACACTGGAAAGATACTAATAGGTGATTTAAAATAAAATGGAAAACAACATTTGTTTTGCTCGCTGCTGTGATACAAAGATGTGCACAGACATATTCTTTCATCAGGCTTTCACGTTAGCACCACCAGGCAATCCCATTCTGTCCCACAATTCTCCTAACACCTATGCACATACTTACCTTAACCATTGGCTTAGATGAGACTGTGTTTAAAATTTAATCATGGGATCCTCTGGGGCAATATTTTCCAAGTAGCTTACAGGATGAACGCCACAAGAAAAAGCGAGATATACTCCAAATGAATTCCCATGCAGCATTTAACTTGGGGATACCCTGTGTATGTAGGCTGGCCTGAAGCATCTCCAAAAGCTAGAGGCAAAGAGATTTTAGTTCAGGATCTGCCTGAGGACTTCACAGACAGCACACTCGGGGATTGTACCGAAATGTTCCTCCCTTGCCATCGCACTGCAGACCTGTGCAGCCCAACCCCTCCGCTGCTGGTGCTCACCCCTGCCCTGGGCTGCATCGCCCTACAGCCAGGGTCTGAGCCAGGCATTCCTCCCTTGGTCAGGACAGGGATTTGCAGAAGTGAGATAACCGCAGTGCAGCAGGTGATGGTATTGTAGCAGATAATATCTCTGGCTGACAGTGTGCTGCCTGTCTGTGCAGCACAGCATCACCAGAGAGCTTCTGCTATGCAAAGTTTCATTTAAATCAGTAGCTGAAGAAGCCCAAAGATTTCAGTGCAACTCTGCCAGTTACAAGAAAAACATTAAGTTTGTGACATTGAACAATTATGTAGCAAAAGTCTTCAGTACAGACTCAGTAAGTCAAGCCTGACAACTGAGCTGACAACCAAAAAAAAAATTGCTTTTAGGAGGATTGATTAAAAAGTACCTTAAAACAATGAATACCAGCAACAAATATGTGCACAGTAGGTGTACTATTCAACCACTTACTATCAAAGGAAAACCAAAGAACAGCAAAGTACATGATAAAAATGTTGCTGGGATCAGAAGAAAACAATAAAAATAAACAAATAGGACCTTCACCAGGACCCTTACTACAGAAACAAATCTTGCTTCAGGGCACTTGGATGAGTGACAAATCTAATCTGAAAGGGTGATGGACCGCGAGAGTAACAAATAATTCCAAGATGCTGATTTTTTTTTTTTTCCCCTGCTCAAAGAATCATTACTGGGGTGAGAGTCAAGCTGATGAACTTCCTAATGTGTGCCAAATTTGCAACAGATAACTGTACCCAGCACGGATCCTAATGCTGAGAAAAACTGCTAGCTTGGGACCAGAGAAGTTTTTTCCATATTTGAACTTGTAAAGTTTTGAAATACATATACAGGTATCCAGAAGAAAGGCTGAGTTGTGCTTTAAAGCATGAAGAGGTAAAGAAATCCTTTGTGATGAAACTAGAATCAGGCAGAAGAAATGAGGGGAAAACAAAACTATTTGAAACGGCCTTATGAATATCAGCTTGGACACGGACGAGTCTGGCAGGATACGTAGAAAAGCGTGGCAGAGCTCCAGGAGATGCTGCCGGGGGGTATTAGGGTTTGGACTACAGGTTTCTTTGCACATTACAGGGTGGCTACAGGGTCACGGATGTGGGTTGCAGGAAGCTTAAATGAATCGGTGTGGTTGTAGATGGAAAAGCATCCGCCTCCCCTTCTTATTCCCGGAGAGATGGTGGAACCAGATTTGGGTTCAATTACTCAGCAGTCACACTGGAGAGACTTCTCGGCGGTTGCTGCACCCCAGTAACGCAAACCCAGAGCAGGAGCCCCGGCATTGGGGTACACTCAGAGAGAGGACGGCTCTGCCTCCCTGCGCTAGCCCCGCACAGGTACCCACCACACGGGCTTTCCTCTGAAGGGAGCACTTCTCCCGGCTGTGCGTAAGCACCACGTCGCCAGTTTACTCTGATGGTTTTTGCTTGTGCTTAATGTACTTACCTGTACTTCCTCACGTCCCCCTTTTCAAAGGGCAAATGAATGCGGGTCCAGAATTAAACTGGGAAAAGAATGTGATTCTGGCAGAAATGAGAAGCAACCACCTTATGAAGGGCATTTTTCTGGGGGGTTTTTTTGGTGCTCCACAAGTTCCTGCTGCCAGAGTTACAACAGCAGTAAGATAATGCAGGAGCCAAGCACAACTATCATCTTACAGTAACTTTAAATTAATTCTTTCTTGATTTTTCTAACTGTACCCTTCAAAACTCCCTGTCTGGTGGAACTAATGATTTCTCTTGAATTCATTTACATTGTTTGTTGGAGACTTTTGCAGCTTGTAGGCTGGGGCTGAGAAAAACTTCATTAAGAGGGTATGGAGATGCTCTTTGGTTTGCAGGAGCATCTGGAGCTACCTGCTGTGGGGTGCAATGCTTCCTCAGCACATTGAGGACTGGCCTGGGGCTACATAAATCACTGGTTTGAAGTCAGCTTGGCAACTGGAATGTTTTAATCACACATCCGCAGACCCCATCAGCTCTGGTTTTGCTCCCTTGCATCCTCCCTTTCTTCATCTAAGGTGATGGGCCCCAGAAGCACATGGTCACCCGTGCGATGCCCTGCCTTTCAGTCTGGAAAACTCCCTCCTCGTTCTGATCTTGCTTTAATGGGAACATTTCAGGCTCCTTCAATCTCATTTCCAAAACATCCGCGTCCTCTTGCTTTGCCAAGCTGTCTTGTTGAACCTTGCAATTTTGTTTACTTACTTAAAACTCTTGACGCTTAGTCATCAACTAGCCAAGGTCTAGCAGTTCAACTTCTAGGAGAAAACAAAACCTCAGACTCTCAGCAACAGGAATGAAAGCAGCTGGTAGCACGGCTGCATGGCCTTCTTCATTTCAAGGCATGCTGGAAGGGGCAGCTCATAAAAAAACAGCACTCAGGTATTCAACTGCTTCAGTGTCATTGCTGACAGCCACAACAGCACCGTGGCGTCAGATGCTCGGCAGCGTCTCTCCTTCCACCTACACCTCCCCCAGCTGTCAGCCAATAATCAGAACGCTGAAGGCATTTGAAAGGAAAATGCCACGTGAATACGGACTTATTCAGACCTGGATGCCAGACAACTAGTGGGAAATTCATCCTACCTACACAAAGCCTACATGCCCATGCACACAGATGAGCTTCAGGGTCACAGTCTTGATGAGGGAACCTGAACTTAAAATGTGCCTGCTTTTTCCAAGGGTACTCACTGCTCTCATACGAGATGTTACCTTTCCCAACTAATGTCACTTCTGTGTTTAGAGCATCCCCTTTCCATTCTGTGGAAGGAGCACTGCAGAAAAGCAAATTCAGGAGGAAGTCACAGGAATATTTTGATAAAACAGTAAAATGACACCAAGTTCTGCAGGTAGCACTGGGCCAGATTTTCCAGGCACACATCTGCTACCCCACGCAGTCTGTACATCTTTGGACACTTTTTCCATGTGCCTCAGGTTTGCACGCAGAGTTCCAAATTGCACAAAACCTAAGTATCTTCATGCTTCTCCCAAAACACCAGTTGGCTAAGAGTCATCTCCCTTCTCACCTGCAAATTACAGGTATATTTACCCCATGTGGCCAGCCATCCCACTGTACATGCCGTACGCCCTATCTGTGCATGCTGAGCACACCCACCCACAGCTGGGAGCCACACAGGCGGTTCAAGGGCCAGCTGCAGCCTCAGTTGGATTCCTTCGGCAAATAAACCCTATTTGCATCATCTTTCCAACATGCTGGAATGTTACAGTTACCCAGCAATTATTTCCAGTTTTCTAATAAGCAAGACTGTGAGAAATTGCAGATCCAGCCACTTCCTTCTGGAAGCGATGGTCAACGTGCCTGGTAAAACAGCAGGAGACACTTGCTGGCTACTTCTCTCCATTTTATTAACTTTTTACATACAGTACTATTTTATAATCATGCAAACTAAAAGCACTTTACTGTAGGGTGTATTCTGTAATGAATGCTGGAGAAATGACCTATTTGGAAGTGAATCACATTACAAATTCACATAACTCAATTTTCAGGACCCATCTCATGCATACTAAGCTGAAATGAAAGAAAACGCAGACAAGTTCAAGACAAAAAAATAAACATTTGTAATACCAGAAAATGTGCCCCTTTGGAGTTATAAACGTGTGTCAAGAAAGAACAACAGTTCAAGGAATCAAATTCAGTTTCCAGTGTTTGGAAGCTGCTATATTTTAGAACATGTTAAAGAAGTAGATGCTATTACATCTGATCTGTGCGTAGCAATCGTAAGTAAAACAGCATGTGATTTCCCAAGGAAGCAAAATAATTTTTAGAGTCATAGTGTACTAGACTTGAGATTGGATTATGCATTCTTTTCTTAATCATCTCAATTCCTTAAAGAAATCTCTTATACAGAAGTGAAAGGTTTCTAGAGTGGACTTGACATCTTTAAAAACACAAGACTGTGGATGTTCTTTTGAAGCAGGGTCCTAAATGGCATGAACACTTTTTCTTTATATATACATAGTTAACATCACTACAACTTTCAGATGTACTTAAACAACATAAAATCTGTTTTCCTAAGTCTCTAGGTTCCAAGGTTTAAAGTATTCAGGCACCAAGAGATGCAGACAGGCAATTAGTAGAATTTTCAAAAGCATTTCAGAATTATGGTTCAAACTTGTTTTGTCTTTTGCTTCCCCTTCCCCACGGAGTAGCTCTTCCGGATCCTTGCTACTCCAACGCTTGGGAATCCTCCCTTATTTCCAGCTTAGTTAATGGCTACGCTACAGTTAATGGATTCTTTATCCCCATTTTTTTCTTGGGGTGGTTTTGTTCTTTCTCCTCACCTGCCACTTTCCACTCCCTGAGCTGTCCTGGCCTTTAGAGGGCTCTGCATGCCCGCAGCTGCTCTCTTCTCCTTCGCTGAGCTCCCATTCCCCAGCAGTTCCCGCAGCCCCATCCACACCAGGTCTAGCCAGATTCATCCCTCCTGCACGCTCAGAGCCTAAACAACATCGTGAGGAGAACCCAGGAGCCCCAGACCGGTGCTTAATCAAGAGCTGCTATAAACGATGGGAAACCCCACCGAAAGCGGGCTTCGCGTCAGCCCCCGAATGCCTGCCTCCCTGCAAACGAACCGCCACGAACCAAACGGGGTTACCTGAAGGGGTAGGCAAAGGCTATGTCAATGTTGAGGTCACTCTCTGACTTGTTTGCACAGTCCACACTGAGGCGCAGTCCTCCAGAGTACCCACCGCATGTTGCAAATGCAAAGATTGCAAAAAGCTGTCAAAAACAAACAACATTTTTATTTGATTTCGTTTCAGCAACCACCACAAGCAGATCCATGCAGCAGCTCTCGCTGCAGCACCGGCCCCCTCGGGTCAGGTTATCCATCACTCCGTGCGTTCAAAGCATTGCCATACGTTACTCCTGCGCCCTTCCTGAACGTAAATACAAAGAACCACAAAACGTGAAGCTCTGCTGCCACGCGTAGACAGAGACATCACCATTTGTCTGTGCCAGGCATCTCAGCCCTCCCCTCCTCTCTTGAACCCCATTTGGGATTCGCAACCCAGGCAGCTATTTAAATCACCCCACTGACAGGCAAGCTTGGACAAGAAGAGAAGCATGAATATTGACTGAGCATAATGACTCAGTCTTAACCCAAATAAAACACTGGCGGCAGTATTTATATGGAACGACCAGGAGTAGCAATAGTAAGACCAAGACAGTTCACGTGGCTGCCATCCCATTACATGGCAAAACACAGAATCGTGCTGCCCCTCTTCCATTTCATGTATGACTGGAGAAAACCCACAATATTTTTTTTTATTACTTTTCCTAAATTACTACCATAACCCAAGACAGATATAGAGGTGGAGTAAACGGACACTCAGCAAAACAGAAAAAAAATAATCAAGATTTAGGATAAGCTCAGGCAAACAGGACAGGAACAAAGAGCTTGGGTGGTTCTGATGCAAACCCATATCACATCTTAATCCTCCAGAAGAAAAAGGTGAAGGAGGGCACGTGCAGGCCAGAGACACATCAGCATTTACATTTATATTCACAGTTCAAACAGAGGAATTGGAAGCAGGCGCAGGTTTCTTAAAACATCACTGATGTAGGCTTCCTTCGAAGACCCTGAGCAGAAGCGGGGACAGTTTACTTATGCAGTTGTAATTTAAATGAAAGGACAGGTTAGGTTTTGTTGATTGTAGCACTATAGTTCTGAAGTAACTCCATCAGCTTTAACAGAGTTACTCTGAGATCTACAGTGGGGCAGATATGGGAAGTGACAAGTAAACGCCTGATCCTAGTCACAATTAAATAAGCTAAAAGTCAGCAATCCAGAGGAAACAAACAGTGCACACATCTGGGAAAGAAAACATGTTCTTGAACACTGAAAAATTATACAGCAAACACGTAATAGCAAAATAAAGACTGAATGATTCAGTAAAAGCAATACAGAAATATAATAAATAGAAAAAAAACCCCACCCCTGTCCTCACTGCACAAGGCTCTGCAAAACATGTCATTAATCTTAGTTCTCCCAATTCACAGCATGAGCAAAGCCAGGCATTTCAGCAGCCTCCTTGCACTTCAGCTTTGCATGTGCGTCTTTTCCCCAGACACCGCCTGGTTACAGGGCGACTCCTGAGCATTGGGGTGGGACAGTCCTCCCGGCTGCAAGGTGATGTGCTGAGCACGATGGGGCACAGAGAATAACAGGAGAATAATGCAAGTTGCCACCCTGCTACTCACTTCCAACATGACCAGGGCATATCACCCAGGATAGATTTGCAAAGGTATTTAGGTGCCCAGTGATAAGGAAAATTGATAAAAACTTTGAATGAATTCTTCATGCTGAGCTCCCTGAAAAATAGAAAGCTGAACTTTACCGTGAATTGACTTGTTAAGTATGTGCCATGAAATAAACGTTTCTACTATAACTTGAAGAGCGTTCCTTCATCCTAAATGAGCCACTTCCTCTGTAAATACAAGAAGTTTCTGCCTTTACATGTAGCACAGCACTGAAAATCAGTATTAATCATCTCGGTTTAATTTGTAAGGCGATGCCAGAAAACAATATATTAAGGAGAACAGAAGAGATTAGTGCTGACCTGCTTTCTGGCCTAATTAATGGAGTTGCAAATGCAAGTGTTTTCCAGATATATAGGGAGGCACAAAGATTAATGCAGTGATACATAAAGAGGGAACTGAAAGGCTGCAGTGTGAGAGAGACCTGCCATAAAGGAAGAGCCATCGCCTCTCAGCTCCAGGTCTCAGCGTGGGGACAAGCAGAGGAGAGATATGCCATTGAAATGAATCTCCTTTAATCAAATATTGGAAATCAGTATAAATGTGTGCCACCATGTTTATTCACCAAGGCCACGAAGCCATGCCCAGAAACACAGCTCAGGCTATTCCTTCTCAGAAAGGATCTCCCGCAGAGTTCCTAGTTTTTCCTCTCCCCTACTGAGAGCATCTCGGACAGCACACTCAGGCACCTGAAGTCTCAGTCCCTCAGACAGTTCAGATCTAGCCTTTACTCACCCTTTAGCCCCAAGCCGAGCTCTTAACCAGAAGCTTTTCAGATGCTCTCACTCATTCGGCAAACCCTTCAGCCTCCTTCCTCTCCAGCCACAACCCACCAGGGCTGCCCACCACTTTCCATCCTTCCTCAGCCCACACTCTGCTACAAGCACCCAGGCAGCATCCCCAAGGCAGGTGGGAAAGGGAAAAGGACCCAGCTGGAGATTTTTATACCAAACTTCAGCAAGTCCTCAGCCAACCCGAGCTTGGCTCTCTGCCGTGGCTGGATCAGATGCTGCTGACGGCTGGGATCGCCCAGCTGCCACTAACGCCCGGCCAGTCCCCACAGCTGTGTGCCGAGGCCACGCAGCACCTTTTGGAAGCATATTTATGCTTTGCATTGAAGGAGAGCAGGGTGAGAGTTGTAAATCAGTGGCATTTCCCTGGGGTATCTTGGCCAAGCAGCAGGCATAATTCTTCTCTCGCCCAAGCAACTTTCTCCTCCCACCTCTGGATTTTTCCTTCCCCCCCCCCTCCCCCCCTCCAAGTTTTGCTGCTTTATTTTGTCAGTGGAGCGCCTGGTGCAATAAGCTAAGATTTACTCATCGTGTTTTGTGCACACTGTAATTCTGTGGCAGTTGCAGGAATGCTGTAAACACCACTGTATTTTATTATAGCAAGATTTGTGTAAATGGCAGTTGTAAACCCCATAATGGGAGCTTTATGGGCCAGATTCAATAAAACCTCCATCTGCGAGATAATTTTATTGAATCTGGCCTCTCTGAAATTGAAAAGTTTATGGAGAAAGGGAAAGCGTTTCCCTATGTTCCTATTTACTCTTTGCCTATAAATCCACACTCGGCGCTAGTCCCATCTGCAGTGTGCATGCATATTGCTTTTCCCCTTCCTACTAGATAAATCTCCCCAGCACACAGTTACCTCTGGTTATCCCATAGCTGCTGCCCCTCAAGGCTCAGCCCTGACGGTCAGTGCTGCGTCTGCCTTCCCCGGAGGAGCAGCAGTCAGGAGAAACGCGGTGCGCTCGAGGCAACAAATCTTTGCTGCCGTGGCTGTGCCGGGCTGCTCCTGTCCCCTGCGCACCCCGTCCCTCCTGCAACAGCGATGCTCTGGGGAGGTCGGTGCCTTCACAGCCGCCTGGACCCTTGCAGGGAAATGGAAAATGCCTGTCCCCAACCTGGATCAATGGTCCATGTTCCATGTGAGATAACACCCCAAGCGAGCATCCCACTTGTTCAATATGTGCTATCGAAGCAAGTTACCAAGCCCGCCGATGAGGCCATAGACTGAAGGGACCGGGTGGAAGGGACATTATTTGTGCTCCCCAGCATGGATCAGAGCAATCCACGTCTCCTGTCTCCAGTCCAGCCTGGCTGGAAGATCACCCTTCTTCCATGTGGTTTCAGACACATCTCTAACAAGGCAGCACACCTCTGAAGCTCGCAATGCCTTTCTGTATGGTGATTAACACCCCATCCCCTGCTCCTGTTACGGGATATTCCCTCTATGACCTTGCAGCCTTGGCCTGCGCTCCTAGTATGTTTTTGTAAGGGAGTCGGGTAAATCCCATAGTCTAACTTAATGAACAGAAATTATATTTATTCTGGTATCGTGCAATAATAAACAGCCTTCACTGTCAGGTCAGATTAGCATGTTTTAAAGATCAGTTGGCTCCTTAGCACTTTGGGAAAAAATAGCAATATAATTTCCAGCAGGGCACATGCTTCTCACACCAGCTCAGGGCAAAAAAATGTTCATCAGCTGATTCACAGGATCAGCTGGAAGCCCTCCTTCTTCTGATGCCAGGCTTCAACGCGATGCCAGTGGATCCTCTAATTCAGTATTCAAGAGCTGTTATCTATCCAGACTCCAGACTCAAGGCCGGTCCCCTCATTTTCCAGCCCAGCCGTTCTCGGTGGCCGGGGGCTCGGGGTGTGCGATGCCCCGGGGGAGCTGAAGTCCCAGCTGTGCATTAGACAGTTGGCAGAGCCTCAGTGCACGACCCTGGACATCACTCATCCTGCTGTGGAAAGGAAAAATGGGATGATTTCCCATCGCTTCTCCACTTTGGCTTTCCGACAATTCCCCTCAATGCCTGCTGAGCGACAGGCTCGCTGTGCGCACCAGAAGACAGAATGGCTCCTGACAAGGCGAGTTAAAAGGCTTATGTAGAGCATGTTACAGCTAAAACATCCCGTTAGGAAGATAACACTGTCATTTAAAATTGATGAAACTTTTATATAAGACACTTGCTTTTTCCAGGAGCACGTCTGCCCCGTGCAGCAGCCTTTGGCAGCTCGCTGGCAGTCAAGAAAGAGCCACTCTGGGGATGCATCCCAAATCCATCCTGGTGCAATGGGGAGACCCTCGCTCTGCCTGAGTGGTCCTCAGTGACTCCTTCAGGATGGCGAGATCTTAAAAAGAAACTGTGTCTGTCTTGCCTGGAGCTGTGGTGGCCAAAAACAGGCTGTGAGGGACATCAAGCTCACTACGTGGGTTGGTCTTCAACATTTTTACCTGGGGTTAGGGGAGGAAAATGGGAATGAACCTGCTGGATGCTTTCCCAGAAAGGTTCCCCTGGCTCCCCACTCCTGCCCTAACACTGGAAAGCCAAGGGAAACCCTGACACTGTTAAAGAGCAACCTGAAATATTTGAAACGCCTACTCTTTTATTAGGCATTTCACACATTCAAAGTGTTTTACAAAGACATATTTTTCCGGCATCATTTTGGGATGTAAGGCTTGCCCTTCTCCTGATCGCCATAATAAAGAGACTGCAAAGCATTTGCCAAACCTTATACTGCTTTACACTTTCTGCCGCTCGCTGTGGCCAACAGCACACGTGAGAGCAGGGAGGGAGCGCGCCGCTCCGAGGGCCCTGGAGACGTCCCCCCCCGCCAGCATCGCTCACCCAGCAGCGCGTCTTGTTAAAACTGAGATTATTTATTTATAGAGCAGAACCAGTAATTGAACATTATTACTAAGACTGTAAAGGGAAGGTTCAAAGGCACTAAATGACTGTACGGGAAAACATTTACTGCAGAGCTGATGGCCCAAAATATGTCACCAGTGAAGGATTAGGAAGCACTCTCTCCTCCAGGTCTCGGCCTGTTTCTTTTTTAAAATCTGGCATTTTTCCTGCACGGATCTGAGCTGCAGACTTCCTGGAATCACTTCTCCTACATACAAGCCTTTGTGCACTGGAGATTATCAGATTATTGACTTTGGGATTCCTAATTATATCAACTTGACTGGTTGATGAATTGGAGGTGGATGGCACCGCAGCCAACGCAGCGCTGGGGGGGTAGGCGACGACTAGCAGGAGTCATTTTCCTCCAACAGCTATACAGGGAGAAAGTTGAAATATATTCTGCTCCTGCTGAGAAATAAACCCTAAAGCAATCGTTCACTAATTGCTGGGATTTAGTGTGTCCCCTTAAAAATAAACAGCAGCATTGCAAAGAACGATCCCATGCCTGCCCAGACCTGGTCTGCAAGGAGGAGAAAGCCCAGGGATGAGGGAACATCTTGGAGTTTGGGGCTTGAAGAACCACATCTGCCCTGTCTGGGGAATATTGTACGTCTGCCCAAACATCGACCTCAGCGGTGCCTCAGTTTTAGCACACCGCTGAAGGACCGCTCAAGTGACCGTCCCACACCAGGAGGCACTTGCAGACCACGGGCACCTCCAGGATGTGGTGGCAGCTGGGAAGGGGCTTTTGGTGGAGCTGGGGACATACAACCTGTCTAGATCTCAAACAAAGCACCTCATAGCTTTCACTTGGCTCTCAGACTTAACGTTTCCACCAAAGGGGAATGGAAATGCAACTACAGTTGCGTTGGAGGAAAACAGAATCATAGAATCATTTAGGTTGGAAAAGACTTCAAGATCATTGAGTCCAACCATCAACCATGCTCACTAAACCACGTCCTGAAATCCTCGCATCAATAATTTTGTATGGCTTTACACTGAGCTAAGCAAATGAGGCCCTTTCTTATGCATGCCACGTGGCAAGTACGGCTCTTGCTGGAAAACACGGAGTTCTCCAGCAGCCCCCGAGGCCGGTAGGACCCACGCAGCACGAGCCGCCACGTCCCCAGCCACTGCCACCCACCTGGAGGAGACCAACCTGCTCCAGGACCTCCCCGCTTGGCTGAGGTCTTCGCCGGGGCATTTCCAGCAGCAAACCCCTGTTTGGCATTTTAGGGCACCCCGCAGAGAGCAGCCCTCGATGCCGCCGGCTGGATGGAAACACCTGACCCCACAGTAGGCAGGAATGTTGCAGCATCCTCTGTTTAAAGCACAGCATTTCATTTAATGCTTTGCATTTTTAAAGCAAAAAATATATACTTAATTCGACTCCTAATGGAAAGATTTATGGAAATGAATTTGGGGTATTTTTAGTGAGTAAAGATCATGTTATAATAATTTGGTTCTACAATACTTTAATCCCAAGGAGACAATTTTCTCTCTTTTTCTTTGAAGAAAATCTTTATCTTTTTTATTCATCTTCCATTGATTATTCTAAAAATCCCATTTAGCTCCACCACATAATGGTATGGTAGTCTTTTCTCATTATATTTTAATAGAATAAAACCCAACTGTATATGAGAGGATTAGATAGCCATTCGTTGAGGTAAAGAACATTGTTCCTCCAGATGGCCAGACAGAATCTGTGTAATGCCTTTCCTATTTATTAAGTTCAAAATGTAATGCAAGCTGATGAGATGTGTTTCATCCAGTATTTAATGGGTCAGCCATAAAGTTGAAAGCTAATGCTAAGGTTGGCAGCATGCATGGAAGAGTTAACAAGCAGAAAATAAAGACATATTTAGAGCGTCTCTTCTTGGACTCTATGAAATGAAAAGTTGTCAGAGGACAAAGCTACTTACACAAGCAGGGCAGAGATGCTAAGCTCTTCCAGCCCCTCTAACCATTTGTCAAAGGTTTGAGATAATTGAAGACGTTTACAAGGACCTGAGGTTTGGGGTTTTTTATTTATTGTATAAATTGCTTTCTGCACGTGGACATTGACAGATTGGCAACGAGTCTTCCATGAAACAAAATACACCAATACTTGCTGCAGACAGATTTACAGGTACCTGGGGTAATTACTGGGTGTACACTGCCTCATTTGGGATGTATCACAGAGCAGTACTTTTGCTGCATTTACAGCCTGCAGCCCTTTCTCCCCCACGGCTGTAGAGCAGTCTGGAAGCTACAGCTCTTCCTCTGCAGTCTCCACAACTCCACGTTTGTCCCCTCTTCTTTTAAGGAGGTGGGAGCACAAGTTGGACAGATTTGTTTAGATTTGTACGTACGATCCCTGAATAACTCATGTTGTGACATATATCACTTCAGCAGAGACGTGCGTGCCTTTTTGGGCCTGAAAACTTTTCCAGTTCTAGACTGCCGGTAAAAAAAGACAACTGCGGTGGTCTCTACCAGGATCCACATTGCAACAGTGACCAGAGCATGGCAAGTGCCAGCCCAGGAGAGCGGCCACCCCAGGCTGGGTCCCCTTCCTCTTGCCCATGCCAGGCGTCCCCCAGCGTGCCCATATCATCTCATGAGCTGCTTTGGCATCCACCACCTGTGATGACCACAGGGAAAAAGCAAGGAAAGCCATGGTCAGGTAAAGGAGAGGTTTTCTAACAGGTGATGTTAATTCTTATCTTATTAACAGGTAAGGTTCAGCAACCCAGCAAACACGCAGGTTCATGCATAAACGTAATTTGGTTCCTGCTCCCTCTTGAAAACACAGGTTTTGTGCAGGCTTTACAGGCTGATTATATGGGATTTATTGTGTAACAAGTGTAAACATTTAATTATAAAACAAAAAAGGTTGGACGGTCGCTCGTTTCCTTGCTCACTTGGTGGATGTAAAAGCATCTGGCTTCAGAATGGCCCACGATCTAACAGAAATGCAT
The DNA here is from genome assembly GCF_929443795.1 of Astur gentilis. Lineage (NCBI taxonomy): Eukaryota > Metazoa > Chordata > Aves > Accipitriformes > Accipitridae > Astur > Astur gentilis. The sequence continues at coordinate 16,653,451 of NC_064902.1, read as the reverse complement.
ACAGAGCATGATCCAAGTTATTACTAAGTAGGATTTACTCCCTCTGATAAACACAGGGATTTACATTACGGCTGAGTGACATCCACACATGGGAAGCACTCTGAGAAGGGAAAGTGCCCCTGGACTTAATGTCGCTAAACCCCTGATGGTCGATACAGCCTCAGGGGCTCAACGACGACCAAGACCACCCCATATCTCCTCCGCCGCAGCATTGGATGGCAGGGCACCGCAAACCCAGCTTGCAAAAGCAGCGCTGTACACAATGCACGTACCGTCTGCCCCTGGGCTGGGATAAGGCACCTCTCCCAGCTGGGAAGCCCAGCCCCATCCCCAGCAATCCCAGCATCACCACCAGGCGCTGCTGGGTGGGTCGAGGCCCCTGGCAGCACCGTCTGACGGCTGCTGTAACTGCCTCCTTATCTAATTTGCGTTTTTGTTCTTTCCATTAGCTTCAGCTCCTCTTTCCCAGCACTACCTGGCAGACCTGGGCTCCGGTGGAGCATTTTCCTGCTCTGATGACAGATGCACTCAGCAGAAACGAGAGGTGGGAGCACTCCTCTGACCAGAAAATGCTCCGGCAGCTCGGTCCCCGCTGCGCAGCACAGCGTGGGGGCCGCAACAAAACCCTCCCTGGGTCAGCATCGGCTGAAAATGATTATTACAGGAAAGGCTCCTGTCCTTCAATCACGCTGTATTATTTATGACCTAACGATTGCCCATTGACTAGCAGGGATTATACGTTCTCTAAGATGTTTCTGGGTGAATGAAAGGGCATTAACCTCATTATTATCACGTTCGTGCTCATCAGAGGCCATTAGTAGCTTCCTCTCGGCTCCCCGTGCTGCTGTGTAGCTATTTGGTGTCATCTGCTGCCTCTCCACTCACCCCCACCCGCCCCGCACGCACGCATGCCTGCATTCGGCTCTGGCTCCTTTCTCAAGCAGATTTAAGGAAATGGGTGAAAATTATTTCGCTTGGGAAGGAATCCAGAAAACCCTTGGGATTAATAATCTGGCGCAACAGCCTTGTCCCACGAGAATTTGAGACCGCTTTCAAATTGCAAAGCATTAGGGCCTCCAACCCTCCTTACACACCCAGCAGCAATCTTTCACGTGACGTCTGGCCATTTTTTTCCTTTTTTTTCAGCCCCACAACACTCATATGAGCAGGACCACAGGGAACCAAGGCTCTGCTTCTGGCAAAGCACGGCTGGTTTTCTAGGCGGTATGTCTGCAAAGCCCTCCAGGGACCACCCAGCCCTGGCCACTGAGGCCCATTAAGGGTGTCCTTCGTTAATCCAACCATCGCAGATGTCCCCTTCTTGCTCCAGACGCAGCCTCGCCGTGGCACCTTTTACGATGGAAGATGTCTCGAGCCCTCCGTCCCAGAGCTCTGCCTGGTGTCCCGTGCAGGTGGGACCCAAACGTGGGACCCGTTGGCTCATCTCAAACCAGTTTTGGATGGAAAATTCCACTGGACCTGGCTCCGACCACAGCACCCGCCTCTGTGTAAAAGGCTGGAAGAAGAATTTGCTCCTGGCTAACTATCAGCCCACATGGTAAAAATAATTTCTTTTCTAATAATTAAAATGACGGGCTATAAATGAACGTTTGCTTTGCTGAGCGCTGGGAATTCACAGGGAACATTTTGAGCAAGAAACATTTTTAAAATTAAAACCCCTCTTTCCTCTTCTTTTCCTCCACTCCTCTTACACTCTGTCCCCAGAGATGGCATTGCTCTCCTTCCCCACACTTAATCATAAAAAGCAACACCTAAACATGAATATTTTTAGGAAATGCTAATAACAGTGTCCTTAAATTGTAATAAAAAAATATTCCTTATCTCACTAGCTCTTGACACACTTCATCTGGACAGCTTAAGTTGTCCTGTTTCCTCTGTATCCTCCCCCTGACTGTGCTCCTCCACACCTCTTGCCTACCTCTTTTTCTTTTCATGCCCTTTCATTTGCGTTCCCTGAAATCTGCAGCCATACCTGCTTCTAAACACAAAAAAAAGATAACAAAAAAAACTTGGCAAAAGCCTTGCCTGAATGTTCTCCATTTCCTTCATGGTTCAAAACACTTAATTCTGAAATAACCAGGCATCCTTTCCTTTCTCTCAGCTGCTAGCAGCTGCTGTACATCTTCTGTGCCACTTCCCAATGTACTTCAAATCCTCCCAGACCCCGCAAAAAAGCAGGCACTTGTACAAAACCAATAATGCATCAGTATGTTTTTTGCTGTTGCAATCTTTATATCTGCACTGCTGGAGATGATTATCTAGCTTTTTTTTATCTGTAGATTCAGGCCTGTGGAATAAAACCAGGTCCAATAAAATAAGGAAGCAAAGAAAACACAAGCAGAATGAAAAAAGCAACAGAACATGCTATAAATTCAGAATCAGGTGAAAGCTAATTATGGCCACGCTCACTACAAAGATGAGGACACAGCGAGGGAGATAGACTTATTAATTATTTGTGTTATGGTAGCACTTAGAAGCCCCAATCCTTTATCTGGGACTAGCTGTGCTATACATGGCAAACACTCAAATATATCTTTGGGTAATTGCACACAGTTTTAAGGAAAATGTGCAAATGCTCTGTTCTTTCACCTTCAGCAGCTTCTGGTTTGTTAATGCTGTTAAAGGAGTCTGCGTTCACCATCAGTCTCATTCTGAGCAGCTCGCGGAATGGTCTCATGGCTCAAAGAACAAATAATCCAGCATGAGGGTACCCTCCACCCATAGCTGGATTGGGCAAACCACAGCAAACCCCCCCCAAAGTGGGCATGAGATACATCCACCGCCATCCCCATCCCCTGGCGTGAGGGACAGACCGCTCACTGTTGCCAACAGGGACGTTTCATCCTCGTTGACTCTGTGCAAGTTTGATTGCTTTTCTAATTAAGATACATTTTATGGTAATCTACCAAGCCCCTTAGACTAAATCACTCACTTAATCTGTTGTTAGTGCCCATATGTTTACAGCTTTCCAGCCTGCTGCAGCATATTTGCTTTGCCACGGCGCCGGGGAAGTTTCCTGACAGATGAGCCGCTGTGCAGCCATTCAGGTGGCGCAGAGCCCTTCCACCCAGACAGCCTGCGCGCCGCACGGACGGACGGACGGACAGACAGACAGCCCTGGCACCCGGCGGCTTGGAGAGGAGAGGAACGGCGCAGCGCTGCAGATACAGATACGGTACCCCATGCTGATCACCTGTCTCTTCCCCTGCCTCTACAGAAGGGCTCGGCACATCTTTCTCATCCTCCTTTCTTTCCGTTTCTTTTGGGTTTTTTCCCCTCCACCGTAAGAGGTGGTACATGACAGGAGAGGAAGACTGAGGTTTCACAGTACGGTCATGTCTCTGGCCCCGGAGCTCACTTACCGAGGAGTTTCACCGCAGGTTCAAGGGCTCTGAGCAGCCCTTCGGGTGAAGGGCAACAATCACATTTGCAAACTAAGGACAAGTAGAGTCAGACCCTCCACCTGCACTGGACACGGAATTAAATAAAGACTAAGCAAGCGCTCCACAGTTCTGCTCCCGCTGACCCTGCGAGCCCGGGCAGGCGTGTGTGTCCCCAGCCTCAACCTCGCCTGCAGCCCAGACACAGAGATAGGCCCCTTCCAACTTCTTCAGGGCTGGCCCTATGCCACCGCACACCCTGGCGAGGAGCTAAATCTCTCCTTTCGGCCTGCCTGGGCTCTCTAGCAACCCTGCGTCCCGCGTAGGGACACGTGTGTGCCGTGCTGGCAGGCAGCAGCTTCATCTCTTCATCTTACAGCAGGCTGCCCGCGCCGGCTCTAGATGATGGAGCAGGGATGCGCTCAATGGGGATGGGGCTCTTGCCCATCCCCAGTCCACGGCTCTCCTCACGCCTGCATCCCATGGTGGTACCCAGGCAGGCAGAGCTCAGGCAGGGACCCGGGGACCCCAGTTCTGCTCAGACTAGCTAGGCTGAGCCCCCAGCCCACCACACACAAACATATTGTATTTGCAAGGGTGTACCACGCTACTGTTTGAAACGACTCGTGCTCAGCTTGCTGAGGGAAAGAGAGCCCAAAGGCAAAATCAGGAAAGACCAAACTCTAGGTCATGTTACCATCTGCCATCCTACGTAGAGGGAAATACTCCCAGAAAAAAACGGTCATATAATTGTACAGGAACTCCTAATCATGAGGGAGATGATGAAGAAACCACCACCTGCCATCACCAGCAGTGACAGGCAGCTGCTATCCAATATCAGCACAAATACCTCTCCCCCTGTAGAGTGCCTATTGATCTGAACAGGATTAACAAAGGTGAGGAAAGTACTCATTAAGTCTTCCAAGGACTTGGCTAAAAAAAGAGTATCTGGCATTCAGGAGGAGCCAGATATTTCAGAAATCAATATTTTAAGAGTTTAAGGACTTTCTCTAGGAACTGTCTGAGCTGCTAGAGAAGCAGCCAAGGAGGCAAGTCTCAAAGGAAAAGAAGTTCCCCAGGATCCAGGCACCCCTAAAATAATGCTTCAAACTCGTTTCAAACCCTGATGCACCTGCTAGAAGGGGACAGCGTCTCCTCCATCCCACTGGCACAAATCTCACATTTTGAGCCCTGGAGCTTGTGAAGCACTGTGCTGTGAACCTGTCCCTGCAGCCGGCTGCACCGAGCCCTGGTTTGCACATCAGCCTCTCTTATAGAGAGGATGTCGCGCTCCTGAGGAGGTGATGGAGGCTGCTCCAAGGTCCGAGAGGCAAGTGGTGGTTGGAGGTACTGAAGTGGGGAGAAGCTGCCCCCAGACCTGCTACCACCAGGCAGCTGGAGATGAAGGAGCACCACACATTGCCACGCTAGGATGGGCAAAAGGCAACAGCTGGAAAACCACGAACACTGAAGACTTTCATATGTACAACATGAGAAGCAGGGCAAGCTCTCCTGCCTCCCCTGAGTTTGTCTCAGTTGTATCCTGTAGAGATGGCATGTAGGGCTGATGGGATCATTTCTGCTCAGCCACAAGCTCCTCTGCCAAGGAAAAGTCTTGCAGCGATGGACTTAACCACATTATTCACTTTGTGCCTTACACTCCCTTGGCCACTGGCAACCTGCCTTCAGGGGCAGGGGTGAGACCTCCCTCCGTCTGCAGGCAAACCAACCATCCCTGGCCACTTTTCCTGCTTCAAAGCTATTAAGATGAGCTCAACTGGCTTCCTTAATAAACTGCAGCCCAGCTTTCAGGTCAGTCTGGCACCCCTGCTATGACGAGTTATGTGGCACAACAAACCAAAGCCTTTAGTTTTGTGGTGTAGGAAGCAAGAATCGTGCTCCTCGGTTCATGCTGCCCAGCCCCTTCCCCTCCAGGGTCACCCAGATGTGCTCTTTGACCATCGTCCTTCTGCTCACCTGGAGGACGCTGCACTGAGCCAGACACCAAGGCTTGGCAAATGCTTAACGCTGTCCTCAGGCAAGCAGGAATATGCTTAGAAAGCATGTGAGATGTGCACTGCTCAGACACCCATGCCCTCCACACCTGAGGAGTTAAACAACTGTGAAAAAGACAATTATTGTTATGTACCATGCTCTCTAACCCTGTGGTACATAACACATTTTATGCACGATGTTCTCTAACCCTGTGCCAATCACACACATTCGAGTTATGCAGCTGGTATAAATATATATGGTCCTTACGAAACAGCAATCATGCAAAACCGAAAAAGCCACGGAACCGGGTGCCTGTTAACTACATTTTCAGGAACGGAGCGCGTGGGCTTGCCTGTACAGCGCCCTGCGCCCGGCCGGCTGCCCGTGGGATGCTGCGCACCGGCACCGGCTCCTGCCCAGCCACGCTTGGGCAGCCACGGCACAGACCCCAGCAGAGCTCGTGAGCTTGCTGCAAAGGGGCACGCCACAAGATATTCCCATCGGCTGCTCTTCAGGCAAGTGCAACTATTCCGTTCCGAAAAAAAAAAAAAAAAAAAAAGCAGGAACAATTAAACTGGTCCAAATGACTAAGCAGTTATTGGTAATCTGAAATTTCTCTCTGGAAGAGTTTAGCTCGGACTGGCAGGCAGAACATCCTTACCTTCTCCAGTTACAGTCTTCTAACACCTTATTAAAGTACACTTCATGTATCTATTAGCATACCCCGGTATCATGAGAGTAGGCAGATTATTCTGGGTCTAATATGTTGATTTTCTGAGCAGGTATATACTCAAGCATGTTCTCACAGCAGCTCCAGCTTGTGCTACAACTGGAGTTTTTAAAGACTTCTGAAACACCAAAGCAATCGACTCCCATGGATACGATTCAAGTGTGAAAGAATCAAAGTGCCAATAAATTAATCAATAAAATGCTGCAAATTCAAGTATTTATTATGTAGTCCGAAAGTATTACAGCTATACATCTTGTTTTCCTCAGCCGTACTATTACAATCACTGTCTTGTACTGCCTGGAAAGCACACCCGCAGCTATGATGGGGAAAGATAAATAACTGCACCTCGCTGTTATTTACAGGTAACAAAGAGGTCTCCAAGTTAGCCGAGAGCGCTGAGAAATGAGGTTGCTGAGCTGTACAAAGCAGAGGCAGGGAGCAGAAAGTCAGAGCAACAGTCTATTGACCTGTATTAATGATGTTAGACTCTGAAAAGCAAGCTGCTTTTTAATTACTTTAAAGATTTTCTTTATTTCATTAATACATTTTGATGAGGAGCATGTTGCTGTCAACCTGCCATACTTTAGATTGATCTTTCTAAGGTAATATGCAGTCAGATATTCATACTTCAGCTTGATCAATATTAAATAGCTCTTACTGATTTTCTTTATATCAAATATTGCTGCATTATTTTTGAAGCATCTTTGATTTAAAATGCCAGAAGGAACACGGTAAATCAGAATTCCTTTACCCTTTAATCCTCACTCCCCACGTTTCTGCTGTAAAATGAAGTGCAAAACAAGTTTTCAAAGCAGGTACCCCCCTCTGCAAAGCAAAATACAAACTGAAAATATTTCAATGTATCTAAAAACCATGGAACAGTTGGGCTCAGCATGACAGTACAAAGAAACCAAACCTAAAAACAATTTTGTGGGCTTCACGGTTCCTGTAAAACCCCACTTCTCCCCCAGACAGTACAGTTACACAAATAAATAGAGATGCATATAACTTACCGGAGCAAAGATCACCATACACATTTACAAAAGGATTTATAATCCAACTTGCGTCTCCTGAAATAAAGCAAGGTTTGTCTCATACTAAAAATAAAGGCTCCCAAAAGCTTCTCACAGGGGGGGGGAGAGAGAGAGAGAGAGGGAGAGGGAGGGAGGGAGAGGGAGCGAGTGAGCACCAGCTCCTTGCCTCGCTTTTTATGAAGCAAATAAGGAGAGCAAGAAAATCAATGCCGAGAGAAAGTGAGATGATATACCAATCAGGCAGCAGCCTCAGCCTTATTTGCAGAGAGATGGCAAAATGCTCACATTATTAGACAATGACTACGCACAGCCTAAGTAGAGAAAGCGAATACTTTCTCCTCGGTGAGAGGCTGATTGCTTTGTTGTGGTGCAGGTACCACCACAGCGGGCTGGGAGATGCAACCCCTTCCTCTCTGCTAATGCAGCATCGCGTTAGTCCTCGTGCGTGCTCTATAGGACAGCAACAGTTCACAATTCTGGGCTAAAGTTGCACTAAGCTTAAAGATCCCCCAAAGCTCTGACACTTACAGACTGTCATCGGAGCAGTGCTTCTTCATTGCTGGGGTTGGGGGCTTTTTGGGCTCTCTGTTATATTTTGAGACGTCTTTCACGGCATCTCGGAAAGCTGCCCCGCAGCTGCAGCAAGGAGCCCGTCCAGAAAGGCGGAAAGACCTCTCAGGTCTCCCACACCTTACCGTGCGCTGAGCTCCTCCTGTGCTCGCACAGGACCAGACGTCCAAAGCGTCTTCCTGGAACTTGAGCTTTTGCCCTTTTTTGCATACCAGAGAAAAACCTACGGGAAACCCACGGGTTCCCTTGCGCCAAAAAGGAAAATTTCTGGGCTATTAATCTACCCAAACAAAACCTTTGCTCTACCCCTGTGCGTGTTGGAAGGCGGAGGAGGTAGCAGGAGGCAAGCTCATTGCCTCCGACATAGAGGCACCTGCTTGCGAACGGGACACATCAGCGGCAAATGCGTGCCGCTCCTTTGGAAAGCTGTCCCGTTTGCTTGCCCCCCGCAGCTGTACAAAGACACAAAACCCCACGCCCTGTCACTGCAAACCTCCCAACGAGAGCAGGACCAGGGGCTGGTCCTGTGTCTCCGCTCTGCGTTCAGGACTTTAAGGGAGCAAAATGGATCCGTGGATCCCCCTCGGCAAGGCGCCCGGCTCCGTGCTTACCCTGTGAGCCTCCGTCATCACCAGCCCATCGCCCCAGCGCTCTTCGGTGTAACCGAGACTGTGAATCACGCTCTATGCTATTTATTTATCAGGCCTGGGTTTATCACTGTTCTGCTCTCTTTTCTACACACTGCACCAAATATTTTCGAATGCATGTGACTTAACGGATGAGACACAAGGTGAACTTTCTCTTTTATTTGGAGACAGAAGTTACATGCTGGTATACAGAAACACCTGCTGGGTGACAACAGTTCTCTACGCAGCAAAATTGGAGCACAATTGCTTTTCCCCAGTGGCTTCGGATTTACATTGTGCAAGAAGAGCTGGAATTCACAGGGAAAATTGTGAAGACAAAACCAAGGAGACCTGAACTAATCTGATAATTCAATTTATCTGTTCGGGCTGGCGCTTCTAGCACAATCCAGGCACAGAGGAGACTCCAACAGCCCTTTATGAGCACTGAACCTCCCAGGCCCCTTTCCCACGAGCAGGACCCGCATTGCCACGCTGACAGATGTCACTGCTGATGATGTGGCCCCACGTTTCCAACAGATACAGCCTGATGCCGGCTGATGCTATAACGAGGAGACATCGCGGTGCTGAGAGAGTTCTCCAGGCTGAAGCACTGCTCTGCTGCTCGGTGCATTTTAACAGACGTGAAAGCATTTGCCAGCTACCGTGCACACTGCCTGAGTCCCAGCCACAAAGATTGAACAACTCAGCACCTCTGGTCTGCAGACCGGGGCAGCATTTGCCTCCCACTGCACCGTGCGCAGTCCTTTGATGCTTTATCCACGTAGAAATTGCGCTTTGCAGCCACGCTCACACCACACCGGCTGCAGTAGCATCTCGGCATTCACCTGGTTAGCATTGGCCAACACGCCTTCCCCCCCTGAGGACAGGGCTCACACATCTCTCTCCTTCTTCCTTGCCGTCTCTACAGAAGACAGAGCAGCCCAGACAAGGCGTGGAGGAGGTTTTGTAGGAATAACACGGACCCAGAGAGGAACACGAACCAAAAGCCAGCAATGGGCAAAGGTGACCGAAGACCACACAAAACTTACCACCCACTGCATCAGCACAAGGGGTGATGCTGGCTCTCCCAACACCTCTGGGAGAGCTCTTCTCCAACCTGCGGGCGCCTGGGTTGCTCCCACACATTGGCGGAGGATGGCAGGAGGATGCTCAGCCTGCCTGAGCTCCCCAGCTGATACATCTCATTGCTCCTGGCCTTTTTCTTTGCATTCAGCTCTCCAGCTGGCACTGAAACTCGCTGTATCTCATGGTGACCAGCTTCTCACTGCAAGGTGTGACAGTAAGTGAAATGCAAACACCTCTCATTTTCATTTTCCAGTGAGATAATTTTATTTTCCCTTCCCACAGCTAACAACTGCTGTTACTTAAACTCACTAAAGTCTTCTGAAAACTTTTAAAAACATCCATTAAAATAGTTTTCCAGAAGCACTTCTGGGAGCTGCTGTGTCTCAGCCCTCTAAAATCTGTGCCTACTTGGGCACCTGTGCGGGATGTGGGGGAGCAGAATGCAGTTTTAGCCAGACCATGATGAATTGCAGCAGGCGATGACCCGTCCTGTCACACACCTCCTTCAAACAACGCTGCAACAGGGGCTCTACAGCATAAGGACATCAAAGCCTGCTTTTTTTGTGTTCGAACCGGTGACACACCATGAATGCTGTGGATCAGGTCTATCATTGCTGAAAGTGGATGTGTCGGTGTTTGCTGACAAGGCAAAACACTCGTCGGGTTGCGGCGGACCCTGCAGCACTGCAGGCTGGTGCTTTCTTCAGCTTTATTAGATTCCTTTTCAAAAATTCGTCTGAAATACTGGACGGGCCACTCAGCATCACCAAGCATGAAAACAGCCGCTGTCAATGCCAGCGCTGTTATGCCATGTCTCCCTCTGTGCTGTATCAGAGCTTTTCACTTTTGATTTTTAAGTTGGGAGTTTCAAAGCAAACTAAAAAGCTTCACGGGATTTAAGCTCCAAACTCCTTTAGATACTACTGAAAAGCTGTACACATCCAGCAGATTTCCGCCAGCTTTGCCACATCACTCAGGGTCTGAAGAGATTTAATCCCCGCCTGTAGGAGATTCAGGGCCAATGCAGCTATAAGGGATGCGGTGACACCAGGAACGGCGAGGGCTGTAGCCTGGGGAGAGACTTCTCCTCCCCGGGTACAGTAGTCACGGAAAGCATTTGCACGAGGACGGCATGAGACGGGGCTGCTCGTCTGCCTCCCCAGCGCGCTTTGCTGTCTCTTCCCACAGCCCACCGCAGGGTACCTAAAGCCCACATAGCGGGAGCCCAAAAGCGCTGGTTACACTCGGACCCTTTCATTGCTTTGTTGCTTTACTCTTAACATATTGGCTCACGTTAGCCCGCAAGCCCTGTTCATGCTCGCGCGTGCGTGTGAAGATTTACAGATGCCTGTAAAATCACACACTGTATGGCGGAGATGAAGTTGTATTGGTCTTGCCATGGAGGACCTGAGCTGGAGCGAGTTTTTTCGGCACCGCGGTCCTCAGCTCTGCCCAAGGCTGCATCGCACCCACGCTCGCCCTGGCCAGGCGAAGGCAGGAGCAGGCAGCACCGCCACGGGCCCTTTGGACCACACTACTACATCTGTGCCCGCTCCACATTTGGAGGAGCTAATGAATAATATCAGAGCCTCCATCCCACCTGTGCTGTAGCGAAAACATCAATCAAGGCAGCAGTGGCTGTGTGAGCAGGCTGGAGCCTGGCAGAGGGGCTGCAGCCCCGGCTGGCGAGAGGAGAATGGGCCAACCTGAGCCGCTGCTGCAAATAACCCGCCAGCCCAGGAAATATTAAGATAGGCTGCCTGTTTGCCAACAGAGACTTTCACATTTCCCTCTCAATCTTTATTTAAATTTGGGAAGACAGAAAATTAACGAAGTCTGAGATACGTAACTGGAAACCATTTGTTTTTCTTGTGGAAATGGAATGTTTCCTAATGAACCTCCCCTCCCCCTGTGCCGTTCGGCTCTGGATGCAAATATTGCTGCGAGTTTATCAATCTGTGGCTTGTTTCACGCAGTTTGCAATGCTAATGAGTAAACCAATTTTGACATATTATGTAAGCCAGTTTCTGAAACAGAGATTCTTGGCAGGCCAAATGTAAACACAGACACCCTCTTGCATCCAATTTAAATGAGCATGTTGCTAAAAGCACTAAGGGCTTGATTCTGTTGACTTATTCCTGATTTACTCCAGTGAAAAAAAGAAAAAAAAAAAACAACAAAAAAGAAAAACAACAAAAACCCACCCTTCAATTCAATTACTAGCACAGCAGCAATTTGCAAAATGGATCTAATTTTGTAACAAGGAAACGTGCTGGAATAAGCTAATGCAGGTTGGTGACTCGGGCACCGCACAAGCATCGGGACAGCACATGATGGGGAACACGCACACCGTACCATTCCAGCTAGAGCTAATGGGGGAGATGACAGCTCTCCTCTCCATCATCCTCCCAAACCAAATTCAGGTCCAGGTAGTGCGCCATGGGTTGGATCACCCCCAGAGGGTGACTCCTTTCAACCTCTCTGCTCTTCTACCATGGCTTTGTAGGACAAGGATGTTGCCTGCCTGGGCAGCAGGCAAAGCCCAAGAGCAGCACAGGGCATTTCAAGCCACATGCTGCCCCTGCTGCAGTTACGCTGCGGGTGGTGGGATCTCAGGGCACGAGGGAATATTTGTCTCTGCCTGCACCGAAGGTCTGCACCACACCAGTGCACGGCCGGGTGCCGAGACCCCGTGAACCGCTCGCTACCTTGTCCGCCTGGCCCAAACCTGGCAACCGGCCCCACCACAGAGACAGTTGGACAACCTGATTAATGGATTATATCCAGTTTTTGTAGACTATGATCTCAGCACCAGAATGACGTGCTGGAAGGCACGTGCATTGAATGGCAGACTGCAGCACGCCTTCCAATGACACGGGGATGAGCTGAAGGTCACAAGCTCAGAGTTAGGGGTAAGAGAAAGGAGAAGGGATGCATTTTTAAAAGCCCCTGAAAAAAGAAAAAAAAAAAAAGGCTCAACCAAGGAGATGAACAGGATTTTATTAAAGTGAGGAAGGGCTGGAATCAAATCTTTCATTTGCACTTTTCCCAATACCATCTGGAGCATTTTCATCTGCCAAAAGCACAGCGTATTTCTGTCGACAAGTGGAAGCAAATAGGGTAGCAGCATACCTGGAGGTAGCCTTTGCCCTGCTAATGGCTCTGAGCATCTCGAGAGTATTTTAAAACTAAAATACAAGTGTGAAGCTGAACTGTGATGTTCCTACCACGGCAGAGGAAAAGAAAGAAAATAAGAGATGTGCTCTGCTGTGAGGTCAGGTGTGCTACTGCAGAGCATATTTATTGCATGTGTCAGAGATCCCACCAGGCACTGGAGCTGCAAAACACCACCTCACCGTCCCCTTTACAACATCAGGACGAGGATATCATTTATCATACCTGGCTCTTCTACATTATAAAGTAAAGGAGAGCAAGGCGAAGAATACTTTCAGCCTCCAAGCAAATATCACATCCTGAGCTTTCAACGATGAGAGCAAACCTGAGAGCTCTTTCCTTTGTGCTGCATAGCGCTTTCAAGCCATGATCATAAGCAGCCAAAATGCCACACATTTGCTGGCTCATCAAGTTTTACCCTGCAAGTTTGGAAATACACAGTTGCTAAGGTAATTCAACTTCTTATGGCAGGAGAGAAAACTTACTGCTGTCTAGACACAAAAAAAGAAAAGGACAGTGCTTGAAAGGAAGGCAGCTGACAAGTAAGCATCACTTGGGATGTAAACGACGGGGAGATGAGATGCCTGTACAGCCCCAGCCTGCCAGCACGTCGGTGCCCATCGCAGCACTGTGGGCTGCAGAGGAGCAGCAAAGACTGGGAAGAGAAGACGCCCTGCAGACCTGAGGGACCACGCAGGTTCTTGCCTGAACTTGTACAAATCCAGCTCTTTGCCAGCTGACAAATACCCCCCCCCCCACTCGCGCTGCCATCCCAGCACAGCGCCCGAGGTGGGAGCGAAGCCCCAAACCACATCACTGCATCGACTCCCATCCCATCCCAAAAGGGAGATGAGGGCAGAAAGCAACCAGAGTACAGACTGATGCACCACAGCACCTCCCTCCAGTTTATCTACACATGGCACTTTATAGTAACAGGCAGGCAAAAGACTGCTTAATTTCTAACATCTCATTTTTACTGTAATTCTAAATGATTTGGAATAACTCCTGTGGTGAAGTCCAGCTGTTATGCAGTGTGAGTCAATTTGGAAAGCCCTCACTGTCCATCCAAGCATCACCTAGATTTCTGATGCTCAGAAGAGTGTTACTGCCACCCCCTTATTCTTAGTGCTTTCTGCATTTTTCAACGTTAAGTCCTGTTTCTGCATGTGTTAAATACCAGGCACCAAAACCATATAAAATAATCATCTGAAGGCCAAATGGGCATGGACTGGATGATGAAAACAGCATGGAATAAAAGAGAATCAGATTAATTTCTATTGTAATTTTTATAGCTATTTAACAGGAAGAATGAAAAAATCTAATTACTGTCAACTGTAAGTTTTCAGCTACCCAGCCAGCAGAGCGCTGTTATTAAACTACTGTATAATTGCCTCTTTTAGTCTGCTTCCCACAGAAGTTGTGTTATTTGACTCATAGTTAAACTCATAATATTGGCTTCATAACTAATCCTGTCAATCGAAATCCCTGGGGGCTGGTGCAAGGATAAAAATAGCAAGGAGTTGTTTCTTCCCTCAGCTTTCTTTCAAAGCCCATTTCTGCAAGTACCGGGGCTGCGGCTCAGCGGTGCCACGAACCGTTGCAGCCACCGCGGACACACGGAGGAACGCTGCTCCTGCGGCTCAAGCAAAGCACAGAGGAGAGGAACGGGTCCTTCCAGTGGGCAATTCAGTCGCCCTGTACTGTGTGTCTGTCCTGGACAAGATCAATCCTGTCTGTCTCTCCCTCCTGACCCAAGCAGCTCAGGTAAAATACTTGATGTTGCATAGCTGAGCCCCACGGCTAAGCCCAGATGTGACTGCCTACCCTGGAACGACTTGGGGCCAGCACTGAAGTTCAGCTGACACTTGCAAAGCCTGGATGCATGAAAAGCACGGGTTTCTTCCTTCCCCAAACACCAAGCACTGGGATGGTATCTCACATACAAAACCACAGCGAGGCACCCAACTACGTGTTCAGGCACCAAAGACATCCACTGAGATATCTGTTGGAGTCTTGTCTTCCAGCCTAAAAGATTCCAGGATTCTATGAGATGAGCACAATTTGTCCGGGCACTTACTCAGGAGACTGCATAAAACACCAGATTTTTACCGATCCGAGTTCTGTAAGCTCTTGCTTACTCCCTGGGCATTGGACTGATGCTCCTTGCTAATGCCCGGCACGGTCCTTCCCTGGAGAAGACAGTGGATTTGCTGCAGACCCAGGCAGGGTCTCTGGTCAGGGTTTCACAGGGCAGCGCGTCCTCCCTGCCCGGCGGGATGGTCCTCTTGCCCAGAACACAGCGTGCACAGTGGGGCCAAACCCACCGCTCAGCTCCGGTTTGGGACGAGGCAAGATGGATTTAGCCTGGCACCCAGACCTACCGTCTCTGTCTCTGGAGACAACAACCCTGTGCCAGCGTTGCTCTCTGGTGGGCAAGCACAGAAACTGCTGAGAGCTGGCGAGGAACAGATGGGAAACAACACATATCCCAAAGTGATGTCCCAAGGCGAGGGCCCAGGGTGCCCATGCCAGGAGGGAGCCAGAGCCAGGGCTCTGCAGGCACCTGAACCAGCTCTGGAACTCATCGCGCTTGCCTCTACCCTGCTCAGCCACGGCTGGAACGGCCCCTCGCTTTGCTGCAACCGATGCATACAGCCCGACAGCACCAAGCGCACCAGCACGTTCGCTGCACCGCTGGGTCCATGGGGGAATCACAGGAGACTGCTTCAGCTGAGGTGGTTTTCCTCCTGGAAAAGCCACCACCACCCTGCCTATTACAGCCACAGGCAGATGATACTGCACCGACCTGCAGTACCGCAACCTTCCTTCATGGTCTGCAGCTGGAGCCATCCTCAGGATGGACGGCAGCAGCGTCTATTAACCCAGAAGTGAGACAAGCAGAGAAGCAGTTTAAAAATCTGTGCAGGAAAAAAACAAAACCAAAACACTTACCTACTCCCCCACCCCACAGCAAGGAGGCACCAGCCCCAGCACAACGCTTTGCAGCCACACACAAACTCTTCTTTCCCACGCAAGCCTGAGACACCCTTACCAGCACTCAGGAGGGATCCCAGGGTTAAAAAACCCCCTGTGTGCACTGTGAGAGCTTGAGTGTGCCCAGTGCAACCATCTGCGGGAACAGAGCTCTTCCCTGAGCTGCATTACTCCTTCCTCCCTCCATCACCCTATTTACTTTACTGTTTGAGACAAGATGATGCAAAAACCATTTATGCCACTACACCCGGGCTGCCAAGCAGCACCACGATGCTCTCGGGCAAACCAGGAGAGCTCCCAGCAAGCCCAGCCTGGAGAGCCCTGGTGTTCCCAGGGGCTGGGGCTTAGGCGGAGCGGGGGGGGGTCTCCCCAGGAGCCTCAACTCTGTGTGTGACTGCTTCCCAGGAGGTGGTCTTCACAGCTTGCAGACAGCAAGACTGCAAGAATGACACCCCTGGAGCCAGCAGGGCCTGCGGGACTGCCTCGGCTGACACAGCTCTCAGCAGCCCCACAGATTTCAAATAAACACGGCCTGACGCAGCGCTCGTTTTCTCACCCGTGGTGTTTGCGCAAATGAACCCGCAGGCTGATGGATCTCCTCACCCGGGAAGCTGCAGAGACCCAGAGAAACTGCGTTATAGCCAAAGTTACCCCTGGCGATAGCTCTGTCACCGAACTGCCAGTCCCCGGCCAGCAAGCAGAGCCCACAGCCTCCACATCTGTGCTAGACATCGAAAGGATGAAGGGGGGAAGGCATCAACGTATGAGGACTGAAGCAAACCCATCACTTGACTGAGAACTATCCCTGTGTCCAAGTACAGGATGAAAGGAGAAGAGTAAAAGGCAAATGAGGAAAATTGAAGCTGCCAGACACAGGGGCACCAAAAGTTCCTAGGGGAACAAGTGTTTTTGATGGCACAGCATGCAGAGAAGTTCAGAGGACCAGAACAGATAGGGTGGCATGAGCCAGCCTGCCTCCGCTGGAGGTGACTGCGTATACCCCCTCTTTGGATGCTCAGCCATGTCCTCAAGGAGAGCATGGCAAAGCAATCACTCTTATAAACACAGGCCTTAATATCTAGATGAATGTCCTTCAGGATCGATTCTTCAAAGTCTCAAATGCTGCCGGGGGCTCCTGATCTTCCTCCATCTCCCCCAGACTCTACTGCTTGTGGTGTGTCCATTTAGACTTGTCAACTCGTCATCCTCAAAGAGGAGGGACAAAAGTCCCGGGCTACCCTGTGCTCCTCCCGATGTGGCACAATGCGTTTCAGCAACTTCCCATCAACGAGCAGCAGATTCTTCAGGAGGAATCTGGAAGAGGAGAGCACAGGCCGTGTAAGCACCAGGTAAATCAAGGCCAGCCCAACTTTCAAACTTGCACAGTGGTCTGAGCATGTAAGAAAATGCATGCTGGGTCTCACTATTCCCCAAATTTAAGTACTATAGATGAAAGGGTGAAAATGTGTTTCAACTGACTGGTTGGCCAGAGAAAAAAGGAAAAGTGCATTGCTGCTTCGATAACATCTAATTAGCGGTGGGATTTTAGATGCAAAAGCAAAGCATTCATCTTGCCACCTACTTTTCATTTAACATAGTTGAATCAAAGAGGCCATCAACTTTCCTAGATGGAAGTAATTAAGGAATGCAAGGGCTGTTGTGTTTGCAGTTGAGGGGAGACTTTCCTTTGGCAAATCTTGTGCCTCTGGGTGCATCCAACCCACCAAAAGTTTTCAGCCAGGTGTTAGCCCAAGGCTTGTTCCCAGATGTGGGGCACCCCACTGCTCCAGCTCCTTCACATCTGCAATCCTTCTCCTGCCACACAACTACCTCCATTATGGGAGCAAAACACAGCTGCTTCTGATGGGCACACACCATGCGACAGACGCGGCCCACGCGCGTGGGTGCAAGGGCCAGGAGTTGACCGCATGCGCCCATCTCGTGATGCAGGACACTTGCCCTTTGGCCCTGTGATGGATGCACTTCTAGTCACATCCAAAGGAGCAGGTGGTCCCATATAACAGACCAGGGACCACCAAAGAACTTCCACACGGAGAAAAAAGCTGGAGGAAGGTAAGGGGTTGGTCATTTGGTGAAAGATTACACCTCTCTAATTAATGTCCAGGCAGACAGTGCAGTGCAAGACCAAGAAGTTAGCTATGCCACTGTGCGGGATACCTGTTTAGTTCTGTCCGAGACATGCTGACCATTGAATGTCATGAGGGTATCCTGTATGGTCCTAATGCTCAGAAAAATCAGTCACGCCCCTCAGAGCAAGTTACATAGCTGATGCAAAAACCAGATAATATCTTACCTGAATCATCATCATCAGGGGTGCTCCGAACATCAGCTTCAGGAAGGTCAGGTGCTAAGGTACTGTGTTTCCCCTGTGAACGAAGGGGAATGGTGCATCTTCACTGAAAGCACTGGAACAGGCTGCCCAGGGAAGTGGTTGAGTCACCATCCCTGGAGGCATTTAGAAGACGTGTAGTTGTGGTGCCTAGGGACATGCTTTAGGAGCGGACTTGGCAGTGTTAGATTAATGGTTGGACTCGATGATCTTAAGGGTCTTTTCCAACCTAAATGATTCTACGATTCTATTCCTTAAGCTTCACGTTAGGCAGCCACATGAGTGCTTTAGGTGGACATTCCCTGTGGATCGCAGAAGACTGTCCTTGTCCAACCATCAGAGGGTTTCTGTGCAAATCAGCTCATTGTCCCTGGGCTTTTGCATGTTTTCATATGTATAAGATTCAAGTGTTTGTTATTATTCCTTGAAGTCAGGAACCCCCAGGAGCACTTAGTGGGTTTGCACGGAAGAAAACACTCTTGCACGGTGCATGCAAGCTCTCACCTATTGGGTCTGAATCAGTCATTTCCAGTGAAGTATTGCACAAAAGTCTGGGTGTCCAGTACATGCTTGTTGGGAATTTATGCAAATTTATTCTACAAATAATCTTGACAAATAATGCTGAGTGAATTTGAACTGAGACTGTCTGAGATCGAAGGTGTTAGGTTATCAGACACAGTGGGTGGCATGTTAATGAGTTCAGTTCTTAACTAGTGGGTATAAGTGAGAGGTTTGATCTACAACTGAAAGAAAAATTGAATTTAGAGCACAACAGCTATTCTTGAATAGATTCACATGTGGGCATTTGTTTTATCACAATGCCTACATAAATATGCATGGAACAACTGTTTCAGAGTAGCCCTGTGTATGCACAAGGCTGTAAAATTAATTTCTGGTCTAAATATTAAAATTGCAAATAATAAAATTTCTAAATAATCTAAATAATGGTCTAAATAATAAAAATTGCAATTAAAATGCAAATAATATAAAGTCATAGTCTCTTACAAAATCACTGTTTCTATGAATTTTACTGGCATTATCATTGTTTCTCTTTCTAAGGAGGGGGAGAGAAGCATCAGACAGGCCTGAAAGTCAGCAAAATAAATTCAGAGTTATTTTCAAGATGACTGCTTGTCTCACAGTCGAAAAAATGCACCAGGAGGTAGAAGAACAAGCTTAGGTCCCATCTCTGCAAGTCTATTTTTCCTATGTAGAAAAGCAGGATGTATTTCTTGCACCAGACACAAAGCATTTTCTCTTACTTCAACTAACACTCATTTTCCTGAGCAGTTACATCAAACCATTTACAGTTCTTTGCATCCTACTGTAGCTTTGTTTTATTGTAATTGTCCTTGTGGTTTTTTGGTTTGGGTTTTTTTTTTTTTTCCTTAAAAAAATAGTACCTTCCCTCTTCCTTAAAGCGATTAGAAATGTCATTCACATTACCCTCTGGATGTGAATTGAGCTATTCCCAACAGCCACTCAAAAAATACATAATCACCATAATTACTAGTGGCATCTAATTAACATTCAACTTCCTCTCTACAGCAGCTACAGCTGGACAACCCATTTATTTCAACCTAAAACTAATGCTCTCCTAATTATTTTCCATCACGCTAAGCAGCCCACCTGTGTCCGTCTTCACCAATGTCTCCGTCTGGCACAGCAGTCAGAGGGCAGAGCGAGCCAAGCGAGCACCTCCGCGCGCTCAGCCTGCAACAGGCTTGCTAACAAATGCCCCGTGCAAACGCGGGGACCTGCTCCCACTAATTATACAGCTGCTGGCTCTATTAGCTTCCTTGACCAGGATTCATTTAAAAAAAAAAAAAGAAAAAAGAAAAAAGAAAAGAAAAATAGGCAAAGCTGCCTACATGAAATGCAAAATACCCCTTGCTTGGTACCATCACTGGGGCAAAAGGCTGCAGCCACCCCCAGGCACTCAGTTCTCTGGGACTGACCTCATGGGAGAGGGCAGAGGATAAACAAGCCCAAAACCACACGGTGCCTCTTGTTCCTGCGGATGCTGGGGGCTATTTGCCCTTTCCCATGTCCGTGGTCCACCTCGACTGTCTGGGGTACTGCAGCCGAGCAGGAGGGCTCTGCCTACACACGTGCTGCCCGCAGCTGGGGCAGCGCCCTGCGCTCGCACCAAGGCCGTGGCTCAGTCTTAACAGCTGCCAAAATTTACTCCTGTCAGCCAGGAGGCAATGGGGTCAGGGTGGGCAAGCAGATGGTCCCAGACTCCGGCATGTCTTGGTGTTGGTCTCCAGGCTGGGGCAAACCCTCTGCCGTCACCTTCGTTCTCCTTCCCTGGCCGCTCTGTAGCGGCGACAGGACCAAAACTGCACAACCCAAACAGTATTTTAAAAATAAAGACAGATAGGGATTAGACAGATAAAGCAGCCTGGTTTTATGAACTGCCCAGTATCAGGCACTCATTCTGAAGAAACTGAAGTACATATAAATCCATGATATCTCAGTTGTTCCAGTCTACTCCCAGTCCTTTTCTGTAGCTCTTTCTAACCCCATGCACTAATCAGGCAACTTTTTAATTCTCTTTTATTCTCCAGACACACATCACCTCTCTTGGTAGGAAAAGCAATGCCTGCTGCTGCCACCTAGATGAGCTCCAACTCATTAGCTCTCTGCTTCTTTGCAAAACTCGGCTGAAAACTTATTTTCTCTTTTGCTTACGCCTCTCCGTTTTCCTCCCTCTTTGCTATTATCTCCCTACTTTTATTATTTCAGCCTGTAATGACTGCAGCACTCATAGGAATGATGCTCTGCAAAATTACCTTGTATTTGCATTCACATTTGAGCTTTCATCATTACACTCACTAGATATATAAAGGGGGATGAGAAGTGAACTGACAGTTGCTGGGGGAAGCTCTGGCTGAACTTCTCCCGAACTTGGGAATTACTAATGCCTCTCTCTTTCCCTTCTCCCCCCATTTCCATTTGTCATCTTTGGTGTGAGTCACTGCAGGCACTAAGAGGTCTCTGCTCAGCACCTAGGGTAACAAAACCCACAGCAATGCAGTATTTGCCCCCAGTCAAATTTGGTTAAGACAGGCTATCAAAGTTCAAAATCTATGGGGAGAAGGAAGGAGCTCAGACAGCACGATCTCGTAGGCTTCACTTGCTTCAAAGATCAATGAGAAAAATACAGCAGATCAAGAGTTGTCATAGATGGCCTGAGTTTCAAGGGAAACTAAATCAGCGCATGCAGATTGGTAGGCTATTTATGCAATAGTCAAGTAGTTATGGTTTTGATGCCAACATGAGAACCGCAAGCCACAGTTAAACTCAGAAATTCAGTATCTTTAAACTCTGCATGAATTTCCCCCCCCATCACCACCCACTGAGTGGTAAAGTGCCTCCAAATTGAATTGTCCAGCCCTCCCCAAACTAATTTCCAGCTCCATAAAAGATAATCTCAGCTTGGGAACAGACTTGTGAAACATTCTAGACAAGGCTATAAGCAGATGATCAAACTTTATGAAAATGCCCTAGCTCTTATCAGGGCAAATCAAGCTAAGACGGATCAGAGAATTGAAGTCTCAGTGTTTCATAAATCAAAGAGCTGCCTGTGTGCTCCGCTGGATGTCCAGGAGCACTTGCGTTTGAAGCACTGATTGCAAACTAGTATATTTTTCCTTGCTATTTTTCCAGAAAAGAACTTCACAGAGTTATCAAAAGATGCTATTCTCCAGCCAGCAAAACATCGCTAAGGTTACCCAAGTGAACTACGTGCATCTCGCATACCTTCCCAATGCAGCCCAGGTTTGCAGACACCTGGTTTTTGGGCAGCCCTGCCAGCACCAGCAGCAGACCCCACACTCTGCCCTGCCCAGTATCCCCCCCCAGCCCCAGGGACCCCCAACACCGGCTGGGCTCAAACCTCCCGCTGGATCTCAGCATTCCTGGGAAAGGCACCCAAGAGCATCAGCAGGGAAAGAGCCCTTGCAAACCCCAGAGGTCCACCACCAGCCCAGCAGAGGAGGAGGGGTGAAGGCGTCCAGCTGCCTTGCAGCTCCGCCACCACCGTAAGGACTCGGCAGCGCTGGCGATCAGCCTGTCACCCTCACAGTTGGCAGGTTTGGCTCCTTCACGCACGCTCGCACGGCCAAAGAGGAGACGTGGCCCCTGACAGAGGCTGTTGCTGTCAAGCCACGTGCAATTTGTTGATCAAAAGAGCAGGCAGGCGCTTTTTTGAAGGCAGGAGCTGGCGGTACTGAGAAATTGGGGAAAATACATCAGAGCAAAGAAAAGCATGAAGCATTAAATCCCAGCGGTCTCCCCAGCCCCTGGCTAGCACTGGCAGCTCTGCATTTCAGCCGATTAGACTTGGGTCTGCGGGGCTCTGCTGACACACTCTGCCAGCACACACCAAACCTCGCCCCACTGTGCTTGCCCGTTTTAATTGCCAACGAAGTGGAAGAAACCAGCTCTTCCCTTCCCCTCGCATTAGCCCTGCGTGCGACGTGCTCCGTGATGCAACGCCACACCACGCAACCCTCGCTTCTCCCGATCCAGCGACTTGTTTGTGAGCACCGGGGCTAAGGAAGCCCCGTGGAGCTGCCTTTCCAGTCCTCTCCACTGTGGATTCTCTGGCGTCTATAAGAAGTTGCACGTACGCTACCTCTGCAAGTACTCTCAGCAGTGTGGGAATTGTGGGGTTTTGTTTATTTACTTTTACAGAACTTGCAGAAATGCGGGCTCTTTGAAACCATACCACCCTGTCCCATCGAGCTGAAGCTGGCCAGCATGTTCAAAATATATTTGCACACCTCATCGGGTTGTGGGGAGCCAGCCACCATGGAAGCCGAGTCACAATCGAGTTATTTCAGCTGATGATTAAAGACAGGACTTACAGACAATAAAACAAACATCCCCTTCAAATTAACGGCCCTCTCCAAAAGCCAAGCAGGTAGCAACCTATCACTTCAAACCGCAGCTAGCACTTGCCTGCATTCCTAATTGCTTTTTGTCTCCTCTTGAGGCAATTAACTCCATACCCACGCTCTGACACTTTCTCACTCCAAAAAGCAGTTCCCATTTCACTGGCACAGGGCTCCGCATTTGGATCTCAAGCTTCCGTGCTTATTCCCTTACCTCCGCAAGGCTCTGCATGTGTTTGTGTCTGGGCATGTGTTTTCTCACCCCGATGAATTCATTATTTATGGGGCTGAAAGAGCAAAGCTGCTGAAATGGTTGTTCATCATTTAGCTCTTCTACATGTCTCTCAAAGGCATAATAAACATTATGGGAAAGCAAATATCAGACTCGACGGGGTTGCTTGAGTGAAAATACAGAAATGAACTTGCAGATGCCATGCAGAGGGTATGCCAACATGTGCCACGCTTCCCTGCCTGGCATGGGGCTAAAACCCTCCTACCTGGAAGCTGCCAGGTTCCAGCCATTCCCAGGCCCCCAGCACGATGCCCAGGGCAGCCCTGGACCAGCACAGGTCAGTGTGCTCCAAGGGATGCTCTGGGCGAGGAGCATTCCCAGGATCACGGACGTGTTCGGTTTTAACAGATTTGGCAAACGGCACTAGAGGGCAGAGCTGTTTACCCTCAGCATATCCGAGACAAGGAAAAAAAATCCCTGACTTTCAAGCAGCTTCTGAATTCTCCACAATCCTGTCCAATATCAAAAGCCTGTTAATATGCAAAAGCCACCCAACATATTTCCACTTAGAAGTGACAAGCACAGGCATTAACGAGCCAACGGAGAGCCTGCATTTCCTTACTTTGATGGTCTTTACCAAGACTGGAAGACCTCCAGGTGTGGGACAGCCTCTGCCAACACTGCCAGCCAGGGCCAGCCCCGGCTCCTTGCAATCCAGTGTGCGCAGGGCAACACAAATAACCTCTGCAGCAGGGAGAGAACAAAGCCTGTTTTCTTCCCATCACTGATGTGGATAAAAAGGCTTTACTCATCAGGAAGCTTTGATCACAGAGACCTGAAATTATGGGCCACACTGATACTCCACTGCCCAGGCTTGCTGCTAAGCAGCTCAACAGATGTAAAAAAAAAGAAAAACGCTTCCAAAGAGACAAAACTTTCCAGGCTTTGTTCAGCTATGGTTTCAAGCAGAATACCACAGCCCATGGGAAGCCTGGTAGCTGGGCAAGCAGAATTGTTTGAGGGCACATCCACTCCACCTACAGCAGGATATACGTTCCAGAGAGCAACTCCGCCAGCCACCGCCACGGCTGCCAGACCTCAGCTCGCTGTGCCTCGCTCAGGAGGGCTGGGAGGGACCGTAATTCCCAAACCTGATATACTTGTGCTATTACATGCAAAGGTTTTCCGATGGTATACACTTGCTAACTTTTTAATTGCACTTTGCTGCAGCCTTCCTGATACCGACAGCTCCCTCAGACAAGGATGCCAGCCCCAAGAATCCCACTCAAAACCACCCACTAATCCTTTTCTTCTTATTTCCCCAGTGCACACAGTGTGCTTTTCTTTATTATTATCAAAATCAGTCATCCTGCAGACCTGCCGACTGTTGAGTAGGGAAGCAAAGGAATCTCGTGTCAGAAGGTCACTGTTTGTTCCAGAACCTGAGGAACAAGGTTCATAAAGCACCACGCTGTACAGTACCCGAGCACCTGGCTCTGCTGCCTATAATGGCACTTCATAAGAAAATCTCTCCTGAGAAGGGAAAGAAAATGCCTGCAAAAGGTAACTCGGAGCACAGTGCATTAATGGCTTAGGCAGCAGCATAGAATAACACTGGCTATCTTGATAGATTTTTTTTTTATTTATTTTGCATGCTACTATTAGTATTTAAAGAGAAGGAAAGAAATAATAATTATATTGGTTTCAGGTGTCAGTCATGTTTTGCCCCTTGCCACAGCTACTTTATTCTGCATCTCTTCCTCCTGGGCACACCCTGCATCTCCTTCCTTGAAGGGGAAAGGCAACACATTGGCTTATTTTTGTGAAGAATTTGTTTTTGATGTCATCATAGCAAAGAGGGTTGGAAGGACCCTCAGAGCAGAGGCCAGGCAGCCCATCGCCCCACCTGAGGCAGGGTCAGCTCTATCTTTTCTGGCAGATGTTTGTCTAACTTCTGACCCGCAGTGACTGCAACTCCACAACTTCCCAGGGCAAATCTATCCCAGTGCTTCTCCATCCTCATCTTAAAATTATATATCCCTTAATATCACTTCTTCTCATCCCAACCACCACGGACGTAGAGAACTGCCCATTCCCCTTTTTTCTGCAGCAGCCCAGGAAAACCCAAACAGTGATCTCATCTCCTTGCAGTTTTCTCTTCTTGACAGTAAACAGCTTTAGTCCCACAGCTTTTGCTCCCACAGCCTCTATTCTCAGTTAACTTTTGCTGTGCCTTTCTGGACTCCGTTTCCTCAATCATCTCTTCCTTTGAGGATGAAGCCCAAAGTGGGATGCTTTCCCAAGGTCTAACCAGCACAGGGTAAAGCAGGAAGGATTGCCTCACCTCCCCATTAGGCAGCCCTCCCAGTTTGCTGTAGCCCCATACCTATTTGGCTGCTTTGCAGAAGAATACTTGTTACTTCCAGTCTAGGAAGCATCGTGTCATAACCAAACTCTTTCCTCCAAACTCCCCTCCCTGCAGAGTCCCACCCCAGGCTGTACTTGTGAAGCTGTTCCTGCACCTCCCCAAAGGATGCTGACGTAAAATCAGATGGCTCCAGATATTTTCTCGGCATCAAAGTCATCCCTTAAATTACCTTAAGGAGCAGCCTATCTCCTTCCACTGGTTACATAAAAATCCCAGTCAGACTATGCAGCACAATGCAATTACCCTAAAATCTCTCGATCCCCTTACTGGCCGCTTTAGCCTGCCTTGTGCATGTTTTTAGTCCCACCCCACCCCTCAGGAGCTCTGCTGCAGAGAAAGGCAACGCCAAGGACCAGGCAGGGCTGGCTTACATGAGCACATCGCCTGTTCAGCTTGCATCTGCACCAGCCTTGGTCAAAATTGCTGTTCTCTCTCTTCCTCCCTTAAAAGCAATGACTAAATGAGACTCTGCAGATGTGATTAATGAGTCTCTTAAACTTTCGGTCCCGTTAACCTGAGCTCACCTGCACTAACTTAAGGCATTCAGGGTTTGGTGATTTAATTTCACGCTCACAAATCCCAAGCTCACTGCAGGTGTGGCCAGGCTCCTCCTCAGCTCATCAATCACTGCTCTCTCCCTCCCTGGACACCCGGCTTGGCCTCACCGAGAGGCTGCGCACAGCACAGGCAACTTTGGGTTTGTGCAAAATTTGAGCAACATTTAGATTTGCAGATAAACTTCCTTCATTCCTTTCTGTGCACTGAATAATTTAGCATGCAGTTATCTTCTTTAAACGGACTTGGGCAGAGCACTAAGATGGATACTGTCCCTGTTCCCCAAATAATTAATAACAAATTACTCCTGGTAAAGCAGCAGTAGTATACCAATATTAGATACATTTCTTTCACCAGCTGCGTGGTCATCCCTCTAACTGCAACTGTGGGTATCATGTACGGTGGCGTGCTGGCCGCTGTGCTGGCCTCATTCAACTTACACTTCATCTCCAGGTCTGCTGCAAAGTCTCATAACCAGTCTGAAAAAAAAACCCTTCATTTTTTTCATGGAAGCTGACTCTGAATTACAGATCACTTAGGGAAAAAAAAGCTTATGAAAATCGAAAGTAATAAACTGTATATGCATATGAGTAATAAACTCAAGAACGATATAAAAGGACTAGAGCTCCCTACCAAGGAGAACACAAAACACTAGCACCCCCGCGTAAAATGAAATTAAGCTAGGCAAGGTTTAAACAGCATTACAAAGATAACATTCCTCTAATGTTAATGACCAAGACTGAGCCTGGTTCCAGCTGCCCTCCAGGTTTTTAGCATATAGCAATTCTTGACTGTAGCCCAAATATACCTGCCAAACCTGCTTGTATGCATTTGTAGCAACTCATATGGTGGTTGTGCAACCAAATTTGCACATGCAAATTCTCATGAAAATCATAAACACACGATTAGTTTAGAGAATTTTTCAGTGTGTGCTCAGAAGCTGTTTGACAATTTAATCATTTTAAGTGTAAAGCACCCTTTTTGTTACTGCAAAACTGTGGCCTGTCACGAGATTATAAATAAAACACATACAAATTGCTATCTGAGGAGTATGAACCATCAAAGCCAAAGAACACCAAGGCCTGGATGGATTTAAAATCAGAGCAGAGCTGGCATGAATCAATAGAGGTAAACAAGAGTCTTCAAACAATTTAATGCACAAATATCTATGTGTGTGCTATACGTATTATCATATTAAATGTGACATGTATAATACATTCTTAGGTAATATTTAGGCATAGCTGGCCATCCAGGAGGAGCCTGTGGAGGGAGCGTGCAGGTGCCATTTCATGCAGCGGTTTCGGAGCAGACGGTGCCCATCCCCACCTACGTGATGCTTCCCATGCCTGTAAAGGCTGCCTCTCCCGCTGCCTGCGGATGCTGCATCCCGTGGCGGGGAGGAAAGGGATCCAGCTCAAGGGCTCTGATGCAGAGGACCAGGGGAGGTTTAGATTGGGTATTAGGAAAATTGTCTTCACCCACAGGGCTGTCAAGCACTGGAACAGGCTGCCCAGGGAAGTGGTTGAGTCACCATCCCTGGAGGTATTTAAAAGACGTGTAAGATGAGAGGAAATGGCCTCAAAATGCACCAGGGGAGGTTTAGATTGGATATTAGAAAAAATGTCTTTACTGAAAGGGTTGTTAGGCATTGGAACAGGCTGCCCAGGGAAGCGGTGGAGTCACCATCCCTGGAGTTATTTAAGAGACGTGTAAGACGAGAGGAAACGGCCTCAAGTTGCACCAGGGGAGGTTTAGATTGGATATTAGAAAAAATGTCTTTACTGAAAGGGTTGTCAGGCATTGGAACAGGCTGCCCAGGGAAGCGGTGGAGCCACCATCCCTGGAGGTGTTCAGAAAACGCATAGACGTGGCACTTCAGGACATGGTTTAGTGGGCATGGTGGTGTTGGGTTGACGGTTGGACTTGATGATCTTAAAGGTCTTTTCCAACCTCAACGATTCTATGATTCTAGATGCGGCACTTACGAGCATGCTTCAGGGGTGAACTTGGCAGCGTTAGATTAACGGTTAGACTCGATGACCTTTAAGGTCTTTTCCAACCTAAATGATTCCATGATTTTATTCTCTGACCTGGGCCTGTAGGCTGGGGAACGTGCCCTTTCTCAGCAGCCTCACGAGGCAGGCAGTGCCACGAGGCTGCCAGAGCGGCTGGGTGGGCGGCGGATGGGCGTGAGCAGCCGTGCAACGGCGATGGGGTGGGACAGGCGGTGGCCAACCTCCCAGCGATGGCCTGGGGCGGTAGGCATGGGTGGTGGGAGCTGCAGCCGCTCGCTCCCAGGTGGGTCAGCAGACGTTGGACCGCGCTCCCCGTGCCCCTGGGTCGCTCCCTCCATCGCCTCTCTGCCTTGCACCTGCAGCTCACTTCTTCTGTCTCGTACCGCTGCCGAGTATTTTTGAAGTGTTATCATTCGGGGAAAAAAAAGATTAAAGAATATCAGATGTGACATTTAAAAACTGAGAATCGCTTTGTAGCTGCAAATCCACATAATTAACAAACTCATTCTCTCCTCTTCTAACATGCAAGTATTTTTAAATTCAGCAATACCACCTTTAATAAAAACATGTTCCATATGATAGAAAAAAAAGACACTTTATTTGTAATATAACTATTCGATTCTCTTCTCAAATATTTGCAGAGTTTTGTTTAATTTTGTAAAAACCCCAAATGGAAATGAGATCAAAAAGACTGATTTCACTAGAGACAATAGGTTTTCTAGATCTCTGCAATGTTCTACCTCCGCCTGAAGACATTTCAATGCAGGAAAAATCTTTACATTTCCAGGCTGCCAGTTTCAGTTAAGACTAATAATTACAGTTGTAAATGGACTGCTGGTTCTTACCTGAACTGTGATTTCAACACTCAGTTTGGCGGCAACACCTTACTGTTCGTACTGGGCATTTTGGGGCAGGGTTAAAAAAGTTTGTATCAGCCAGGCCACTTACAGCAGATGACACTAGGGCTCATGTTTTGGATTAACTCAAACTACAAATACTTCACTGTACCTTGAGAAGGAAGGAGTGGGAAATAAGGAAAAAAATCTCTAGTCCTATGTTTAATTCAGTCAGTCATGTAGTATTATAGTATTTTATTAAATTTTCTTTTCATTCTTTCCAACTAGAGTTTGCTGGCTCCTTTGTGTAAGGATTATCAGCGACAAAATTCAGTAATATTCTGCAGTACATGACTTCAAACATACACAGGCTTAAACAAGGCTTTCTAGACAGTGATATTAAGGGTGTCAAAAAACCTGCATTTGCTCATCTTTGGCAGAATTGATGCTGTTTGTGACTAAAACTAGTTGCATCAAAATCAAACAGAAGTCAGATTTTGCCCTCACTTTTACATCCATTAAATGCTGGGAGGTGATGGAGGAAACAGGCCGTTAGTCATATTGCATATGATTTCAGCCAGCCCTCTGAAATAACCACGGCGCTGCAAAACTAATGACAGTTATTTCTTTTTAAGCCATCACAAAATAACCCCAGACCTCTAAAAACTGAGTATCGTGTTTTCCAAGCCTATGGCTAAAGCTCTCGGCTGCAAGCACGTTCCCAAATTAACGCTGGGGAGTGAAATGCAGTTCCCCCGGGGGATGCCGCGCATGGCCCAACCCGGGGCCATGTACCCACGCACTGGAAGAAATCTCTGGCTCCTTCTGCAATGGCTTTCCTTGTTTCTCTGGAGCTTCATTGCCCTGGAAGGGCAGAGTTCAGCCATCATCCACTCCAAGCCAGGGCGGCTGTACTGAATCTTCAAGATTTTAGCTGATTAAAGAACTAGAGCACGGCAATTTTGCTCTCTCCCCCTCCTTGAGGTTTAGACCCAGGAAAGGCACAGAAGCTTTGAAACCGCCATACGCAGGACTCCTGGGAAAGCTGGCTTTGCTGCTGGTGGCATTTATTTTGGTGCCAGCCCGCTCCAGTGCAGGACCCCCCCCGCGGCAGGGTCGGCCGGAGGCACGGCCAACGCTCGCTGCTTCACAGGAAAGCGGCCCTAGAAGCGCTTCGTGCAGAGGAATTTGTGCAGAAATCTCACGTGCTACCAAAACATGCAGTTCTCAGACATGTCAACCCCCTCTTTGAAAAGATTTTTTTGTTAAAAAACCAAACTTAGTCATTCTCCAGCAATCCGTCCCCCTGACCAGTGGGATGCCCCCAGGTGATGCACTGGGGCTGACTCTGCTGCAGGGACTCCCTAAACCCAGGTTGGAGGCGGTCGAGTGCAGAGCGGTTTATCAGAAGGAGATTCAGTTCCACCAACAGAGGTGATGCTGACCCAGTGGCGAGCGATGGTGTCCTCCAGAGCCTGGTTTGCTCCTCAGTCTTCTCTTCTGCAGGTCCGCCTCGTTCTCCCCAGGTCTCATCTCAAGCAGGCTGGCAGCTCCTGTTGCTGTTAGGGTAAAACACTGCTCCATTAACCCTGGTCCCAGTTTGGGGCTTATGGAGATAGAGTCAGACCAGAGCTTCCCATGGGAAGGTCAGGGTAGATGTGTCACCCGGGGCACAGGCCAGCGTGTTTTGGAAGAGCTGGTATACAAAAAAAAAAAAAAAAAGAAAAAAAAGAAAAAAAAGAGCAAAGGCTGCCTCTTCCACAGAGCTTACAGCAAGTAATAACACAACGCAGGTATTTAGCGATCTTGTCATTGCTATAATCCGGGCAAAGTCACAGCTGAGTCCTTATGGTGCTTTGATTTTAAAGCTCAATCCTTGTTTACAAGTTGGCTGAACTAAGGATGCAGATAAAGGCAGTGGGAAGCTTTTCCTCTGCAAAGAGCAGAAAACAGTTTGTCTTGAAAAAATTAATCACAAAAACAGGCCTCCATTTAAACAATCTCTTTCCAAAATTTCGGGAGGGATTTCATTTCCCCTTGAACTCGACATGAAAGCAGACATTACATTTGGGTTAACAAGCACCAGAAGTAAAACCAATTAAAATTTTACTGTCACTGAAGACAGAACCGACAGGGTGTAACAGCCTTCCAGATTTTCGTTGATGCAGTGATGAAACACAAATATTTATGAGCTGAATGCTGCCTCCGACATCATTCAGAAAGAGTCCTTTTTGTGCTCCAACCAACACGTCAGCATTACAAGAGAGGAGACTTGCAACAGATAAGCTCTTCACCCTAGCCCTCCCTGCAAGGCAAACACCAGCAGCTGTACTTTATCATGGCATGTATCTCTACTTCATCAGTGTTAGGCAAAGGTAAATGAAAATGTGAGACAGGATAATACCACTCAATAAAGAAAGAATGGAAAATCTGGAGATAACTTTGAAGTGATGAATCAAACTGCTGAACAGAAATATGCAAAATAAAGCCTTATTTATATCACAGCAATGAGGCTGGTGCATTATTAAAAGGAACAGCCTTGAGCTCCTGATAGAGGAAAAGAAGATCTCCTCATTTACAGCTGAGGCACAAGAAGAAACCGTTTGCCAGCATCTCACAAAGCCTGCGACCCAGCCAAGAACTGAGCCCAGATTTCTCGGTGACAGTCCAACATCATGAACACATCCTTCCTATCAAAGGAAGGCTGGAAGAAACGCCTTGGCAGTGGAAATCCGTACAAGAAAATTAAACCTACCTAATTAAGAAAATATTCCTCCATGTCTGTGAAATCTATTACTACAGGTCAAGAGGAATTTGTCTCATTGTCTCATAAATGTCACCCATGCCTCACGCCGCTCTGCGTTACCTCAGCAACGAGTTGGTAGAGGTCCAGAGGGATGTGGAGAGAAATATGGCACTCGCGGCACAGCACCAAGCAGTCACTCCACGGCATCTTCCATAGGGCACACAGGAACGGCGATCCGGGGTCAGCCCGCAGGTCCACCTAGCTCAACGTCCTTTCTTCACATTGCACAGCTGAGAAATGACCAATGCCAGCTAATACTTAGGAAAACGGGAGGAGAGGGGGAGAATCAGGGCACGCACAGACCGATTTTCACTTTCCCCGCTTCTATCGGTGAGTGGGTTAAAGGCTTGCTGAGCTGGAAACCACCTTCTTAAAAGCCACTTTTTTCTCTTCTCTTCCTGAAATCTGCCCGCTCCTTTTTGCTTTTCACTTTCATGCCATTATCAGGCAAGGACTCCTACAACTTCACTCAAGTTCCCTCCAATAAAAAGCTATTCATTTATTTAGGACTTAGCTTTTTAAAATACTGTTCACCACTGCCTGCTATTATATATCCAGTTACACCCCAGTCACACATTTGAGTTTAGAAACTGAAGCGTTTGTTTTCTGTATCACTTGAAATCCTACAGCAACAGGTGCAGTAGAATTGTTATGTGGTTATGGCTGTAACTGAATATTTTAGGTTTTTTACATACTCTATCGTGCACTTTTTACGTACAATATAAAATGCTACTCAGCTTAATTTATGTCAAAGCACACTATCCTAAGACTGACGGTCATCTGTTTCAAACTTCTATCTTCTTCATAGCATGTTCCTCCCATGAAATAAATGGAAATAAGTAGTTGAGGGTACTGAAGTATGGTGTTCCTTTTAAGGGAGGTAATGGGTCTCCATCACAGGACATAGTGGGAACAGGTAGATTAGATAAATCCCTGTCGGGAATAGTTTAGGCTGATCCTATCCTGGGGCAGAAGAAAGGATGAAATGAATTCTCAGGATTGAAAAGGATGTGAAACAGTTGAATTACATGGAAAAATTATTACTCATTGGACAGACAAAATTGAGCAATTACTTGGTTATCTTTGTATTTCTCTAAATGAGAATAGATCCTGTATGCCAAGTGTGGTTACACTTCTGTGGAAAGAACTGCTTATACCAAGCATCCTATTCCCAAATTCACTGCCTGTGTCACATACCCGCTCTTGTGTAACGCTCACGGAGGAAGGGTAGTTACAAACCTGTTAGGAAAATGATTCACTTAATGTCTATCATGATATGATCTACGACATGTCCTCAGAAGGCTGTGGAAGAATACAGCAACCGGAAACCAGAATTGGGGCAGTTATTAAGTTCAAGCAACATGTTAATTAAGAAAAAAACCCCTCTAAATCCTTAGAAGAGATGGAGGAGAATCACTCCCCACCATGTGCTGGGTCAGTTCAATATCCGGCTGCAGGAAATACTCTGAAATAGGAACAAGTGCTGCATTCTTGCCTGGGATGGTGCAGGACTTAGCTTTTGTTTCCTGCACAGGTCATTCCCTCCTCCGTATGGAAGAAGAAGGTACAGCAGCAACCTCTAGAAAATACAAGCAAGAAACCTCAGCTTAAACTAATGGAGGGAGATTCCAGCTTGACTTAAAGGGAAGAACTGAAGGTTAGTTGAGATGCTGAACAAAAAATCCTTTACAATCACCATACTGCTTTTGCCCATTTGTCAGTTCGCAGTGTTGTTCTACTTTCATAAATAAGAATTTACTATCAAACACGTTATTTTATGTATCTATCTGGGTGACATATGAATCTGAAGGCTGAAGTGTGTCGCAGAGCCATACCTCACCTGGGGGGGTGGCTGCTCGGCTCAATAACTGCCCAGCCCACACCACCCCGTAAGTGCCAGACACCAACAACATGAGTCTCCCTGCAAGATTCATGGGCAAGGTAGGGAGCACAGCACTTGGAGAGGAACAGTAATTTTCTGATTATCAGCAATGAGGAGGCAACTCATTTGACATACCACAGGAAAGCAGGGAGCGTGCCTGTAAAGCCAGGGAGTTTGTCACAGTCGCTTGAACAAACACAGAACAGAAAACAGATGCTTTGCTTTAAATTCTACTGTAAGGGAGCACCATTTGTGCACTCGCTGAAAAAACCACACTAAAATGTTTGGAATAACTATGGCGACTAAATGAAACTATGCAGTACCATGTCAACACATAGGTAACCAGGAAAAAATATTTTCAATTATCATTCCCTTAACCTGAATCAATATGTAATATCCAGAAGCAAGTTTCTGAAGGTGTGAGCGTAGGATTACACACAGGACTTCCGCAGCGCCAGCCCAACTTCGAGGAGCATCTCCCCGGGTGTCACTTCGGCAGCCGAGCCGTGAAAAAATGGCAACGCAGAGAGGCATTTACCATAAAAAGCCCGTGGAGACAAGGAAACGACGGCAGAGAGTTTTGCAGGGCACACCTGCACCGCTGCCGGTGGGAGATGTGCTCCCTGCGCCGAGGCCAGCCCTGCCCGCACCCCGCTTTTACCTGCTGGGAAAAGCAGCGGCGAGCGAGGAACAGCTGAAGAATGATGCCTTCCTTGTGAGGGACTTCAGGCAGGGCTTTTTAAGTAGCGTCTTAAACTCCTAACTTTTCTGACTCTCCAGATGCACATGGAGCGAGGTGCTTTTGGCACACACAGAGAGCTCGGTGTGGGATAATTTGCTATACCCAGAACTGCTAGCGTTCACCTCGTGACGAGGCAGCGCTTTTTGCATCGTCCCTCTGGCGCTGCAGACAACTGGGTAACTTAATATCTCGGAGCACCAAGAAGCACAGAAAAAAAGGTCTATTAAAAGCAAGGGAAGACTCCTAAGTGAGTTACAGTGCTGCTACTGTCGGGGAAAGCTGCAGTCACTGCAGACCCCATGAAGGACAGACACTGAAGTTCATTAAAGAGCTCTCAGCAAACATTTCTTGTGTCAATCCCACTCCAGAGTTATCCTCCAGCCTCTGTCTACACCGGCTGTATACCTGGTTCCTCTGGGTTATTTCAGAGACGAGCAGCTCTCAGGACAAGGCACTGCCTCCCTGCTCTGCCCAGGACATGGGCACCCTCAAAGTGGTGAGTCGTGCTGGGGTAGAGCCCATTTAGAAGAGTTTGATTTTCTCTGACCTGTCCCTGCTTCACAAGCAGCAGCAGCTGATTCCAGCAGCTGAACTCCGTTTGTTAGCATTTTTCTGAGAAAACAGCATTGGATCTGCGCTGCATCATGGAAAGACATGTTCATTCTTTTTGTATTCTCCATCCCCAAAGACAGTCCCCTCTGTGCCAGGCTTCCAGTGTGACCACTCCAAATATAACACACACACATCTGCTGAGGAACAGCTGGATGTGATCCTGCCTTTTACACACAGTCGCTTATTTGTCATCAGTCCTCACTGCTAGAGAAGGTCAGGCTGCCTCCTTTCTCACCTCTGAGCTTTTGCATCGAGCCCCATGCAAAGAGCATCCTTGTACTTGCCTTTAATATCAGGGTGAAGTTCCCCAGATAAACGTAGATTCTGCTCATATGGAATCATCCCCCACAGCACAGATTCAGCTTTGACAGGAGCAAGAGGACTTAAATGCAGCTGAGAGCTGTGTACATTCAATATAAGGCTGAGCCTTCAAACTGCCTCATATTCGTTTTCTGGTTTTTGGTTTGGTTTTTTGTTGGTTTTGGTTTTTCCATATTCTTACACCGTAGACAGCATGTGTGTTGGGGATGGGGAGATAAACTGTGGCAGTAGGTGAACAGGCAGGGGAGTGGGGATTGATGCATTTGCCACATTTTAGAAGTTATGGGAGAAGAACATGGGAAATTGCGGGTTTCTCGAATCCTTACAATTCTACAGCTGCTGCCAAGCAAGGAGCTTGACCACAGCATGGGCAATAGGAGCCCACCCAGAGGAGAGACAGGCTGCACGCAAACCTTCAACCCCAGCATCTCACTGCCTGTCTCCTTGCAGCAACACAGGCTCCTTCCACACTGTTTTAAATACCACTGAAATACCACTCTTACCATATAATATACATAAATATGCACTAATCCATGCACAGGACTACCTTTGGCTGTCTCTGATACCAAAGTTATAGCTGATGGTACAGCAAATGGGGCCCATTGCTCTTCATACCAAATAGCTTTTCCCTGTACTCAACTTCATCACAAGTAGGTTCTTATATGCTAAATTTATGCAAAAAAATGCTTTTTTGGCAAATTCTTTTGTCAGCATTTTTATGACAACGGATACATACATAATGCAATGAATCCACTCTGCTGAAGAAAAAGGCAAGCATTTCTGAGAAAATTAAAAAGATTTAGGGAAAAAATATTCTGGTCTGGAATGACTGTCAGTATCTTCATAAAATTATTCATTGGTTCCTTCACCAGTGAAATTTATTGCAAATGAAGGAAAAGAAAACACTATTAAGGAGAAGCAGATAAGGCTCTTAACGACCACTCTCTGCAAACCACCCCTCAGAGCTCCCTTACCATTTACGCCACACCAAAGTACGCAAGGATGACAGGGCTGGTTTCCAACGTGAGCTCATGTAACACGACCGTCAGCAGCAAAGCATCCCTCTTTGGAAGCTTTCCAAGGCCCTGATTCACCATCACGCACATCTGTAGCACATTAAGCTGTGCATTTGTTATCTCAGAGCTTTAAGAATAATGTCCCCTATCTGACTAAATAAAATCACATTACTGCTTCAAGAGACATCACCATAAGGGCTCGAGACCCACGCGGATCATATTAGTGGAACTCCTCGGTCCAGCGCCTTGCAAGAGCATAATCCCTTTAGTCAAGCCTTGAAAGACCAGGCTGCCAGCAAAGTTCAACCTGTTGCACCTGGGATCTGCTGAGGGCAGAGATATTCGGATGCCCTGAGAGCAGGAAAGCCTTCCCCTGCAGTGCTATTTCCCAGCACCAGCCACAACCGGTGGCTTTCTAAAGTGGTTTGTAAACCACAAGTGCAGGCAGACCTGGGGCCTTCAAAATGGCTCCGTCCCTATTTCTGATGAGAGTGCAAAGCAGTTTGTTGCATAGATAAGGCCAGACAGCTGGTTTCGGGTTGTGGGGTTTGTTGGGTTTGTTGTTGTTTTGGCTTTTTTTTTTTCCCCAAATATGCCATGATCTACTGATACGTGTAATGCAGATTACAGGCTCCGTGTACATGTAAAAATGGCTATCTGCTTGGTCCAAAGGTCAGAATCACAAGGTTGTCCCAGGTCATGAACAACAAGGCAACATCTTTCCTTAAAAAAATTTTTAAAAGTAATTAAAATCAGTGACTTTCATCAACTTGGTGACGCTGCAATAGCTGTTCAAGCTGAGAGATGTTTTATCGAAAATACATTCTGTATTTGGAGTCCTCCATCCATGTGGCATAACCCCAGTCACAGCATTTTTGACCTGGAAAAGTCTCTGCAATTATGATCCCATCACTGTTCCCTCTACTATGTAAGCAAAGAGAAATAACTGATTCTGGTTTGCTTTTAGCAATATTTTACGGAATTCAATGTAAAGATAGCCACCTGTGCAAAACCAGGAAACTCCCATTCAAAATAAGCTTGATTGCCAAGATGACCCACCTGCAATAAAGCACAATGAAACACAAATCCCTAGCCAGAGAATGAAATATCCATTTTTCCCTCTACTCCACTTTCCTGACACACGTGCATGAAAGCCCATCTTCCAAACCAAAAGAGGGACAAACTGCCAATTAAACATGGGGGTTTATATCTTTGTATTCCATCTGAAATGCTTAACTTTTCACCTTTATTGAGATGGAGCATTAAAAAACCCACAAAAAACTAGTACATATTCAGAACGGTTCTAAAAGTTTACAGCGATTCCAATGAACACCCGATGGATCACAACAGATACGCTTGGCTGGTGTATTATTAAAAAGTCGCCTACAGTGGACGATGTTACTGTCTTTGTCCATTGCAGAAGCCAGATGAGCTCAAAAAGACATCTCTATTTTAGAACAGGAAAGCTCTTTATTAACTGTTTCTGGGAGGTATATACAGACTTGACCTTGACTGGAAACAGCTGTTGTCATCTATGCACAGGCTGAGCTGCTCACCCACTATTATGAATGTGCATATATGTAAAAAAATAGTATATACTATAGTATAATTTTTATATATATATATGTGAATAATACCCTGGACTTCATAAAACAGGCTTACACCAGGACATGCCTACCCATTGGCCTCTGCAGCAGTAAAACTACACAAGATGTTGTACACTTAAACATGGTTACACTACTGTACAGAAAACAATACACACAGCAATACACACAAAACCAGACACAAATCTATTGTCAGCCCACCAGGGTAAATGAAAAGATCTACTAAGAAAACAGATAGAGTGATTTTGATATTACTGTGCCTGGGAAAGCAGGGAGATAATGAGCTGTCACAGCACATAACAGTTCAGCACCAGTGATGCGGCTCTGAACAGTCACAGCTACCAAATAATAATGTTTATTTCAGCATTTCTGTTGAGATCAACTTGACGCCTCAGGCGGTTTGGGGAAGAATCACTTAGTCAACATGCAAAATCCAAATTCAACTGGAGGAAACTAATTAAACCGAGAGTATAAAAGACTTCCAAAACATTAAATAACGTCTGAAAAAAACACCTTAGTACAACTGAACTGAGTGGATTTTGGAAAAGTCTCTATTTCTCTGATCTTAAAACACTGGGGGGGTTAGGCTATCTAAGAAATATGTTTCATAGTTAATCTCTTGCAATAAAGCCATCACTGGAGAAGGACATCAGCCGCAATACCTTCTGAATAATCCTTTCATGTCACTCCTCTGATATAACGGTGCTACACTTCTATCGACCAGATGTGACTGTAAAGGATGAAAAGCCACTTTCAAGAAGTCCTCATAAATACCTTAATTGATTTTCATTTTACAGAGTTTTGGGACTGGAACCATTTTACCCTTTGAGAGGCAGAAGGATCGTGACTGCACCCTTGCTGACACTCTCCCTTCGGCTCAGCAGGGGCGAACATCACCCCGAACGGTGGCTGTTGTTCATCCCAAACCACTGCTCCGTACGTGCACCAGCCCGGCGGGCTCCGGGTGCGCGCAGGAAGGGTCCTCACACCAAAAATCGTCCGTCGGTGACGCCAAACCTCCCCTAACCGGGCAAAAGTATTCTTCCAAGTTAGACGCTGGCAAGTATGGCGGGCATGGATAAATGCAAGCACACGATTATCTTCTTTTTAACTGATTCCCTATGTCTCTATGAGCCAGATACTCACAAGCAATGCAAAACTTATGCATCCTGATAAGTAGAAATGGCATTTAGTTACTCCAAAATATACCAGGTAAGAAGCCAGTTTTGCTTAACCTCTGCTACAGCCTATTATTCCCCAAATTCCTCATCTTTTCCAGAAAACATACTCAGGGTGATTTGAGGGGAAGGGATCAGCTGAATTCAAGCAGCTAGAAAAAGGCATGGCTGGTCTCAGCCCATCATCCTGCCGGTGCAGGCAAGAACCACATCAGAGTCGGGATGCTCCCGTCGCTACACACAATTACCTCCCAGGTTTTATCGCTGCAAACCCCTGGAAAACAATAACTCTAATGTGGAGCATTTTGCCCTTGTCAGAAAACAGCAGCCAATTCTGCAGAAGCACATTTAAAGGGTAATTGTTGAATCTGGGTCAGGCAGAGAAGCGCATGTTTTTCGGCGGGTTTCGCAGCCGGCCGGAGCCTGCCACCAGGTGTCACCAACTTCTTGATTAATGCGGATCCCATCGGAAAATGCTCCTTTTTCAGCCTATTTATTACTCGAGGGGATGATTTTCACACGTACCACCAATAACCAGAAAAGACGGCCACTTCCCCCTCCGAAATCGGATGCTGTTTGTCTCCGTTCTTGTACTAAAGCTTTCAGTACAGGTGCCTCCGGAGAATCAATTCTCTTAGGTCTGCAGTTATTCCCGCAGCCTGCCACCATACAGAAAAAGAGACCCTAACCCCACCATTAGGTTTAACTCTCGTTCCCATGAAGGATGGGGGGACTCGGGGGTGTCGTGTGCTGCCTCTGAACAAGGCAGACCGAAGCCTGCCCCAGCCTATGGGGAAACCCAGGACTGCAGCCTTTGCTTTACTCTCAAAACCCAACCCACAGAGCAGTTGGGGCCCAGATTTCCAGAG
This sequence comes from Astur gentilis, assembly GCF_929443795.1. NCBI lineage: Eukaryota > Metazoa > Chordata > Aves > Accipitriformes > Accipitridae > Astur > Astur gentilis. Next base: position 16,613,494 of record NC_064902.1, on the reverse strand, counting down.
GGGAACTGGTCTGGGTCAATCCCACAACTCCAGCTGAGGGGGAGTTAGCCGCCAGATGCGTAAAGCAAGGTACAAGATGCGAGAGTTAAAGAGTACCTTGGAAAAAAGTAAGCGAAAACTGTAAAAAGCACAGTTACCTATCCTGGTGTCTGAAGCAAATGGTGCCGAGACAGAGACTTTCTACGTCAATCTGAAATAACACAGAAGTGGAAGCGATGGAAAAAAACCCAGCTCAGTTGGGGGAAATCATCTTTCCAAACAGTCTCATATCGTTGTGTACATACATGACATTTCTACAATCAGCACAATGACTGTAGAACTAGAGAGAAAATATGAGTTACTAATACTTCTGCATCAGTTACAAAACTACCTGAAAAACAGAAAAAGTTATCCCAGGAGATAATGTATCCCAGGCTCCCAGTGCAATGCCATGCGTGGAGGCAGGGATACACAAGAGCAGCACCCAGCACTAGCTCTGGGAATGCTGCCACCATACTCGGTGCCTACAGACATTGCCATGCTTTGAAGATGATCAACGAGGAAATATTCTTACAGCATCTTGACACTGCCTCATCATGTGAAAGACACTCCCGGAGGGACTCAAAACTCTCTTTTTATTCTGATTTGAGCTGCCATGGATACAAATGTCTTTAACTGAGAGCAGACCTTCCTTACTGGTTGATAAGCCCCAGGTCCTTTGGTTGAAGCAAGCAAATCCTTGCAGAGTGACAAAATTTAACAGCAGCCTTGAAAGCTTCAGAATCATATGAAAATTAGGACTTTCTGTTCTTCCCTTCTCTCCCTCTGATTATCCATCCCAATGCCGGAGCTTTGTCAAACACCCCAGAACTTATAGCATCCATCTGGCAGGTCCTCATGTCATCGTATTCTTTGCAATTGCCACTACAATGTCCACTGAAGGCACCATCACCGTGGACACTATCCATTAGGTTCAGGGAGGATGTTGGCCATATCTTCATCTAAGACAATCCCTGGAATCTGAATTTTTTGCAGATGCTTGATTAGGCCATGCAGATGCTGAATTCAAGAGACAGACACAAGACAAGAAACGTTTTACTTTGTTTTCAAGACATCACTTTATATGGCATCCATTTCAGGAATATTTTCACTTTGGATGGCCACCAAACCCCACATCCTCTACATCAAGCTTAAGCTAAGATCTTCATACCAAAGCTGCAAGAAATCCTTCAAGGTTTTCAATTGCATTTAAAAATCTGAAAATTCTCAATTCAATGCAAAGCTGTAAGTAAAGATGCCTCCGATCTGTATTGATTTCAAAGATGCTACGTAAAATTGCAGCCCAACCTTGCCTGATAGCAATGCAAAATCTCAAGGATATTGTACAAGGTGTCAAAAAACCTTGTAATCTGGGACAGCAGAGATTTTGACAGTCTGAAAAGCAGAGGTGCAGAGGTGCTAACTGAGATTTTAGGACAGGCATGTTATCTGAATTGTTCTGGTACGATCTTCAATAGTGAGCGACCTCGGCCCGTTCAGTTCATTTATCACCAGGAGTCACAAATCTTGCATTTCTCTCTGGTTCTCTGCAGAGCCAGAAAGATGCTGTATTCTGCACAAGGAAATGCACATCATGCCTTTGAGCCCATGGTACGTTTCACATTGCATATTCTGCTGCAAAAAACATAATGCACTACAGAGATGTGCAGTGAGGGAAGGAGAAACGTCCCAGGTTTGGCCCTGCTCCCACAGTGGATCAGGGCAGCATCTTCCTCAGAAGCCCAGGATCAGATCCTTTGCATAAACAGCACTCAGAAATGGCTGAGCAATTTTCTCAGTGAAGGTACCTTCTCCTCTGACAGTGCCTGGCTCAAACAAGCAAAGAGGGCTTGTGTTCTGCTTTGATTTTGCATCTCGTTATCCCACTCTTCACAGTGAGCAGATGTGAGGAGGCTTTTCACTTTTTGGAGCATTGCTGTATCCAGACCAGATAGAAAATACTGCTCGACACCAGACAACTGCCCAAATACATCAAAGTGCTATATCCTCTTATCCCTTAACCTACCGGTTAATCTAGAAGTAATTCCAGACCTCTTCCTTCATTGAATTTTTGTCTTTCTTGCTATATGATGAAACCTAGCTTTGTTAGCAGCATCAGCAGGGGAAGAAGGTTGTTGCATCATTAAATCAGTGATGGGGACTCGGGAACCCTGGATTAAATTCCCAGCTCAGACACCCATCTCCTGCATAAGCAAACACCAGCCTTTCCTGCCCCTTGCTTTTCCATGCATTAAACAGAGGTGGTGACTCTCTTTCTCCAGCATATAAAAGCAGGGAGGATGTTTGGCAGCGCTTACAACAAGCCACGTTTCAATACAGCAAAGGGTGAAGTGAATGCCTAACCCATACTGAAGGGTTTTAATTGTGTTTTTATCAATGGTGAGGCATTGCAAGTCAAGAGCTGTGACAATATACCCTAAATCATACAGGATTACTACATTGTGTCAAACAAACACATAATTAAGCAGCTTTAATATGTTAACAGTTTGGAATCAGATTAGTGTTGTATTAGGCTAATAGAGTTGGTCCCCATTAATCCAGATCAATTGCTCAACTCTGTTAGTTTATTTAAGGTTTTTTAAAGAAATTTAAAAACATAAATCTAATTCTCAGCAGAATGCGCAGATGCTGTAGGGCAGGATGAATTCATCAAGATATCTGAGCACGTGGATAAACCAAGTGCAGCTTAACTGGTTCAACCGTGCAACGCAGAACTAAACCCTCTAATCCCCTGTGATGAGATTTTTGTGCTGTACGAACACAGAGGGTACCACAAGAAGTGACGATGTATCTGGGCAGCAAGGTCCTGAGGCACCTCTCCACGTGTGCAAATGGCACTGAGCCCCATGAGGCTTAACACACCCCCAGGACCAGTATTAGAGCCCAGCACCACCTTACGTCGCGGACAGGTGACAGAGGGAACGCTGCTTTCGGAGACAAAAATACAGGCATGCAAGGCACAGATCCATGTAAAACTCGCTGCCCAGCATCCCCATGCTATCCAAGCTTTTAATACGGGGCTTTAGGGATCACGCACATCATGCGAGCAATGCTGGGATGTCTGCACACGTTCAGCATGAATGATCCCAAATGCAGGGCTTGCACTATAGCAGTCTTTGCGAGCCAGCTCAGAAAGGGTCTTTATTTTCCATCCATAGACTACTCTTAAGGATGACTACATGGAAACATCCAACTGAAAGAAACTATGAATACGGGGGCAAGGAGGTGGGCCGAGGGCCAGCCCATATTGCTAATGACCTGTACAGCACTGACAAGATTTAATCCAGCCTCGTTTAATGCAGCCTACTCTTGGCACATCAAAAATACAAACTGCAGCAGAGTGACATCTTGCCCCATTAAGGTTTGGTACAGATTTCAAACTCAGAGGTGATGCTTCAAATCCAGGTTCTTACAGCCACCCACACATGCACTGTCTACTTAATTTCTCTATGAATGTGCATGCGTGTGTGTGTAAATATATATATATATTCTCCCTCCATACACGTATTTTCTATAGTCTATACACAGATGTATTCTATATTGCAGCAGGGCAATGGCAAGATTCTACTACTTTAGTTAATCTGGCTAAGGCAAAAATCACACCTTATAGATGCAATCTCTTTTAAGCCAATTCTATATTGCTTTATACTCGCAAAACATGGAATAAGTTTAGACAAAAATCAATGTATACTTGTCTTATACCGGATCAACTGTCCACATTTTTCTGCATCACTGCAAACAATTCATTTTAACAGTTAATTTAAGCTGATAAACAGGGCAGTCTCTAATAAGACAATTTCTGAAGTTATTGTCTACATACAAGGTAGCATTCAGCCAGTGAGAGAGAGATTTGATTTACACTGCGCGAGTACTAGTGAGTCACCCAAGCACCCATAAAGCAGACTACACGTGTAGAAGTGAAGTGCCAAAGAGCTAATTCATCATACCCTTTCTGAGACAAATCCCACCGTGCAGAAGGCAGGATGCTGTAGTCACCTGACATGCGGACACCAAGCTTTTATTCATGTCGAGATGTTATTCTCAGTACAGAGCACCAGGCCTTGAGTTACAAAGCATAAATCCTGATCCACAGTGTTTATGCTACTGGGGACAAAAAGTCTGCTTAGAAATATTGCTGGGAAAATGTCAAGCAAGGAGCTATACGTGATGGAATGACATGGAGATGATGCGTTTTGTGCTGAGAGTAAAATGGCAAAATACAGAATGTAAATAGGTTTGGACGGCACTGTTTTTTCCAAAGCCTGAAGCTCAGCACACAACGCTAAAAAGAAAAACCACTTGCATCTGTTTTTTTATGATGGAGTCATAAAAAGCAGTCAGATATTTTTTGTTTGCTATCAAGCACTTATTGACGTGCGGCTTGCTAAGATGAAAATGTTTTATGGCAAAGACATCGGCGAGCATCCTTGCACCCACAGAACACAATACTGTGCCGAAGCAATGTGGTATGAACACTTCACTTCACATATATTGGTATTTACAACACGCAGCAGTAAACGACACATAAAAAACATGGTCACAGGCACTTACCTTCAAGCGTAGCTTCAGTGACGGGTCATTAACATGTATTTGCGGACCATTTTGAAAGCAAACAGGAAAGCCTGAGCCACAGCTACACTGGCAGACAGCTCACCGGTACAGCTCTATCTCGCCTCACTTTCACCACGTTCTGATGGCCAGGCATGTTTTCTCATTAATATTAGCTACAAAACTAATATGGGACACAGTGCTGCACAGGGTCAAGGTTGCAGAGCTGCTGGCTCCTCGGTTTTGTCTTTCCATTTCCAAATGCCTCAACATTTCTTCTCCCTTCAGCAGATAGAGCCACATGTCCCACTGGGATTGTGACAGCGGTGCCATCAGCCACGTCCTTCTGAAACCTCCTGGCTTCTGCTAACGGGGGGCAGCGGTGGGAGATGATTTCCCGAGAGCTCCTCCAAGCGCTGTTGGGACAGCAGAAGACCCATCCTCCCTTCCCATCAACAAGAGACCAGCTGACCGAGCCTCAAGAGAAATTGCCATTTATTCTCAAAATACAGGCCTATACTAGCCATTTCCTTTTCCATGTATTAAGCAATGCAACTAGAAAGGAATTTCCCAAAGAACTATTATTGTGCATATATGTTTTCCCCTTAAACTTTGATTTGTCACAAATAATTGTAGACAGGAAGGATGACATGTTCTGTAGAGAAATTCTTTACATTGTCAAAATTCTTGTTCTGAAGCGTTCAAAATGAAGTTTTGTGCTGTACAAAATATTGAAAAATAATGTGTTACAAAATTTTAACACACATAAAAAAGAACATATAAAGGTTCAAAATATTCCAGTTGACCAGATCTGAGTTTTAGGGTGTTGCTATCTTTTTCAAGGCAAACAGACTTTCAGGATTTCAACATTTCTTCCTGACTCAAAACAGACAAAATTTTGGCAGTCTTGCCTTTTTTACGGTGAGATGAGAAAGCTGTTTCGCGCGTGGCTTTGCCAAGCATCACCGAGGAAGTAATTACCCTCACGTGCAGGGGGAGGGCAGTTTTTTTTCCTCCCATGCCTCACACTTCACAACAACCCCTCGATGGCACGGTGGTGGCTGCAGAAGGAAATGCTGGGCTGTGGTGACCAGGGCCACCCTCTGCCCTGTCCTGTCCCAAGGGCTTCACAACCACCGCGCTTTCCTGGCTCCCACGGGGCTGGAAGCAACCGTGAGGGTCACCAAGTCTCCTGCTGCTGAGGAAGCGCCGCATCATCACTGTCATAAATTTCTTAGTTTTCTCACAAAACTGGTTTTGCTTCCTTTTATCCCACCATGCTGGCAGAGGAACCTCGTTGTCCCAAGGGCTGCTGCGTTCCTCTAACCTATGGTGTGCCTACGGCCACACAAACCTGGTTCATCAGCTCAAACAGCTGTTCTCCCCTTCATATGTTTAAAGAGCAAAGTTATTTTTAAGTGTGCCCATTACACCAGAAAAACCAAGCCAAGCCCTCTTTTGTCTCCCTCTTGCACAGCAGTCTCTGTTTCCCATCACGCCAGCACTTTTTCGCACCCTTCCCTGCTATCAGAAAACAATTTAAAATCAAACACCAGGCAGGAAAGCTCTCCTTGGCCTCCTCTTTTGCTGTTTTTGCAAGGCGCGGCCCAACCATAAACATTTATCTTCCACAAATAGCGCCTAACCTCCACAAACGCAGAATATTTCAGCCTTTTCGGTGCGACTGCTAACAGATTTATCACTTCCATCTATTACCTGGCCTATGACACCGTTAAGGTTAATTCGGTGTCTAGTACATTGAGAAGCAGACCATGCTGAGGATGAGTTTTTCCCCAGAAATCAGACTTCCAGCAGCACACAGAAGGGAGGTACAGGGACCCCCGACAAGCACCCCACTATCCGCTCCAGTGAGCCACCCATGGGCGTCCAACTGCACCCCAGCATCCAAACAGCTCGATGCCCAAGAGGAGACCAAAAACTTGTTGTTCCCTTACGAAGGCACCACAAACCTCATGGGCTTCACGCTCAGCCTGGCAAACGTGGGTTTGTTTTCCTCATGGGCTTCTCCTTCGGCACTTGAAACACATAGGAAAGGTGGTTGTCCCACTGCAGCCAGGACCCTCATTACACCGGGACCATGAAACCCACAGCCAAATGTTTTATCCCACATAGAGGCAGAGGTTCTGGCCACCGTCCCCAGCCCAACCTCCTCCCTTCGGCACTTAGGTGTATTGTTTAAGGATAATGAGCCTTTAAATCATTGTTTTTAAGACTCTACTTTCAATAAATCAGATGGGGTCTTGGTTTGGGTTTATATTTTGGAAAGGAGAAGGAAGGAGGCTCTGATATCGCCAAAACAGCAAAAAATTCCAACAAAGTCAAAATAAAGCATTTGCTTATCAATATCAGAAGCCTGAACTAGCATTTTATTTGTGTTTATATACAGTGACGGCATTCAGGTGAGACTGTACTAAGTATCATAGGGCCGAAAGTAATGTTTTCTAGGTAACAAAGCATTTATGAAGACAAATCTGCATCACAATTTCATTCACACTCAGATCTGAGGGAATGAGTTGGCATAATTGACAACTCCATCTTTTTGACATATTTATAATTTGCTTTAAAAAATTAATGCAAACACAAAGTGAAAATATTCAACACAGGATAAAGAAACACACGACCAATGTCTCCCACCTCCCTCAGCTGGAGGTGACACATTGCCTCAAACACAGTATTTATCTTGGCATTTCTAAATTATTTGCTGCTATTACTGGGTTTTTTTCCTAAAGACATGCCAAGGTATTACTTTCCAAATTACTGGCCTCTATTCTTAGTTACCTGCAATTTCCATCTCCCATGAAAGTCAGGGCAGTCACATGGAAGAAAAGGCTGGAAGCGTGAGGGATCGTTTGCCCAGGACCCCCATGGCTCCAAGACTCCTCCAAAACCACACCATGAGAGCTGCTGCCTGTAGCAAAGGGGTCGAGATCAGAGGGAGGAGATGGGAAACCGAGTCATGGAGCAGTCACTTCCCAAGAACCACCCAGGAGAAGAGACGGGTGAGGCATTCTGGCCATCAACCTGCCCGATGCCTGTTTTCTCCCACATGAGCAGGCTGTAGGATGAACACACCGCCTTGCACACGGCTACGGCCTCTGCAGAACATATTGCTTACACAAGTGCCAATTGTTTGGCACTTGCGAGAAATTTGTCCAAGCCCCGTTAGAAGATGCTGTTTGGAGTCATGTTGATGCGTCATCCTCTTGCCACGGTATTTTTAAGAGATATCTGTGATTTCTAGCCCTTTCCGAGCTAGAAAAAAAATCCCACTTTGGCCATGATGGGCACATGTCAAGGAAAAGCAGCCACGTAAGCACCATGGTACTATGAATATGTAGCAAGCACTGGTACCGTTTTGCTGTAAAACAGAAGGAGCAGACAACCAGAGCATTTGGGTCCAGATCTTCTTCCTTCAGGTACTGACTTTAAACACTTTGCAACAGCTAAAGCAGCACAAGGATTCCACATGCAGCTCTGAACTTCTCCCTAACCTTTGTGGTGGCATTAGCATAAGGCAAGGAGACATATTTTGACTCCCATCTGTGCAAATCCTCCTCGTGCTGCAGAATCAACATTCTGTCAACCAATTATTTTATGCTGTATCACAGCACCGGGGGAGGGGGGGGGGGGGGGAGATGAGGGGGAACCATCACACCTACAATCAAAAGAGCAAGGTTTTGCAACATAGCATGTACTAAAGATGTCTGTCTTAAGTCAAACTAGCAGCCATATTTTATTCAAGAAGCATGTAAACAAATCTGGCACATTCATTATAAAAAAAATTGTGTACCTAGCATGTTCATCACATTTCAGATATTCCATTCCTCCCTCCCCACTGAGCTCCATGGAGACAAGTCAATCACAGTTAACCATCTGGTAATCCTTAGCCCAGGCTGTGCAGCTGTTACCTACCATTTTTAATCAGGGCTATGTCTTCCATTCATGCTAAATAGGAGGCATGAACAGCTGCTTGGCCAACACTTTCAAGCAAGCGCTCTCTCTCTCTCTTTAGTATTCCCGGCTTCTCTTCCTTTCAGCTTTACATTTTGCCCATGTTTTACAAGCTTTCGCTTAAAAAAAAAAAATAATAGTGAAACAAGGGGGAAACGCTTCTGATCGTTAAATCTTTAGAGGGTATATCTGCTCTAAACAAGTTCCTGGGGGACACACACTGCAATCACAGTCTCTGCCTTTAGAAAGTAAAAATCAATGCATCCATGGCAATAAGTTGTTTTTTTTTACCTACAGAGCCCCGCAGAATGGGTCTCCATTGCACATTTCAGGTAGTGAAGTTTCAAGCATATCGGAGGTAAGATAAATTTAAATTATGAGGATAGAGATTCATTTTTAAAATGGGTACAGTAGTTTCTCTAGCTTGCAGGGAAGGTTTCCTGCAGGCTTTTCTGTATCCCAGCACCCAAGCAGAAACCTCCGTGCCTTCAGGAGGTGCAGGGCAAGGGCACATGCCAAGGGCTTGTTATCCAGCGTCACCACCAAAGTCAGGCTGTTTCACCTGCCGTGCCTGGATCCAGAGGAGCTGCTCCCCTGTGAACCATGTCTTAAGCTTCTCCCATCATCCAAAAAATTTTGCATTTATTTTTGTAGGAGGTCCAACTTTTACAGCAACCAGCCATCTTTTCCACAGATCTAATATTACAGCATCAGCATGGCAGCAGTTGCGACTGCTCTGAAAAGCAGCACGTATCCTGCTCAGGTGACAGATACCAGCCCAGCCCCGTGCTGGGCACACACACGCAGCTTCTCATTCTCTCTCTTGCATGCATCCAGAGCAGTGACTGTAAATGTCTTACCACAATAACATGAAAAAACCCATAAAAATCAACTTTTATCCATTGCCAATGACAGATTTGCTGCAACGTCAAGATGATGGTCATGGCAATCTATGGTGATGCCACCTAGCAGAAATTACTCAGAGAGAATTGGTATCCAACCCAGCGTGATTTCCACCTGGATTTTGCAGGTGCGGACACCGAGGCGTTAGCTGAGCCTGTTTGTTTAAGCCAACTCCTCCAGCATAGGCTGCTTTTGTAAAACGTTGCTTTGCATTTGTTTTTTTCCTGAAATCCTCCTTCAGCCAAGAGATGCGTTACTTCTCTCGGCCTTTTCAGAAGAGCAGTACCTTGGAGCACAGAAATCGCCTGTCACCTCCGCACACTGTGCAGCAACAATAGTCACAATTTATACCCCAACACCAATGTTATAGGTAGTGTTGTAACACTGCAGAACATCGTTACTTGTTCAACCTAACAACAGACAAAACCAACATGAAGGTCACACTGAAAATAATAACAATAAAAAAAAGACAGAATGCTATAGCTATTAGAAAACACTGTCTTTATTAATGAATGACATATCACTGGGGAGGTAAAATCTTGCATGGGCAAATCGATTAGTTTGCCTGAACAGAAAATAAACAGAGGACATTTTCAGCACAGAACAATGCGTAAAGGTTAACATAATCATGTATTCCTCCTAGCCTACCATGAATTCAGCATTTAACTTCTAAAAGTTTGCCACAAGTAAAAAAAAATAAAGAAATAAATTAGATGACAGGATGGTGTTTCATCTTGTGGAGGGAAAATTCTTCCAAAATGCAAAACATATCAGAGCATATTTTAAGAGAAAATAAAAAAGGTCTAGAAATGTGGTAGAAGGACCCTGTGAAAAAATAGCTCTAGGATAATGAATGCCATCAAATCTGTAAGGTTCACTTCTCTTTATGGTCTTTATGCATACACACACACAAAATTACTACAAACAGTCCACCTTAACGGCATTTTAGAATTTCATAGGGGATAAGAAAAAGTCTTCACTGCTCTATCTAGTGTGCAGATTCAGTTCAACTCTCACAACAGTCAGAGTGGACTGAAGAATCTTTAAGTTTCTCTGTAACGGATTGAAGAATAAAATACAAATCCTATGTTAGCTCTTTTGGGAAGTCTTGTTTCAACCAAAAAATTCCTCCTCATGAGCGATGGACCAACGCACATACATCTCCAGGCAATGATTGGGCTGACAGCAGCGAAAATGGGGCAAGAGAGGAGTGCAAGGAAGAAAATCAGCCAGTGAAAGGCACAAATATGGATGGTGCCTTGGCAGGAAAAATAACACATAATACAGGGGAATAGTTTTCTGCCACAAACTAACTAAACTGAACCGGAACTATGTGCTGTACACATTAAACTGGCCCTTGCTGAAGGCTGTCTTCTGCTTGTAGGTAAATATTCCCAGTCTGCAAATTCGGTGTATGTTTTCTGATACCCTCTGATGCACCCTCCCCATCGTGCATCCCTCCATGTTATGGAAGTGAATAAAATTTAAATTTAGGATAGAAAACACAGCAAATGCTAATCAAAAATTTACATATGCTAACAACAGGGAGCACCAAACTAGAGGAGTATTAGGAAACCATGAGAGCCAACAGATTTTATGGTACTTGCTCTGATTGTGCCAGCTGCTCTACGGACAAAACTGAGAACGCGGATGCTTTTCCAGAGGCGATGTGGCAGAAACTCAGGCTCAGCAGCACCACCTGAACAACTCTTACAAACTACCACATGCCAGAAAAGTGCAGAAAACACCTTCTGTGACTGAAGCAAAGAGCAAGAGGTTTTCTTGGTCACTGTAACGCTACAAAGTTGTAAAAAGCTAAGCTTTGCAGCCAAAATACTCTTACATACTATACTAAGCAGTAATGCCCATGCTGTAGCCAGTGGTTGCTATTTCTGGCAGAAAAGCTGATTCTCTGATGACACTACTGCTACACCAAAAGGGACTGTCTTTTCTGATAAGGAGCCGTTTCCCTGAGCCTTTGATTGCACTATTACAAGACGAGGCAAGTGATGTTACCCCTTCCCCAAGCCAGGGACTTCTCTTATAATTAGGAAAAGCTTATGGCACTTAAACCCCTTGATAGGCAAGTGAAATCAGTGAAGTACTATTAATCCTCACAGCAATTAATTCAGCATAGAGCTAGCCCTGGACAGACACACATCCACCTCTGACAGACTCAGAATGGCTATGTGCTTCCACACCGGCATAAAATGTGCAGATCTACCTCAGATTTTAAACAGTCCAGTGTGGAAATACTGGATGTGCTGGGGTCCTGAGCACAAAACCTACGTAATGAAGGGTTTGGATTTAATAATTTAATCTTGTGGTGTTTTTTGTCATAAACCCACACCTTCTCTTTGGGAAAAGATCTCATTTTTATAGAACGTGGTCCCAATAAAAGAATGCATTCTTCCTTAGATTTACTCCTGAATAAAAACCAGCTTGGCATCTTTGTTGGTTGAGACAAAAATAAATCACAACCTGCCAGATGTGAGCTATAATAATGGTGGTGGTGATGATTTTGATCGTCTGTCCGTCCCCGTCCCCCCCCAAGTATACTAGTTATGAAACAGAGACTGAAAGGACTGAAAGAGAATTTCAGCATCTTTAATTAAGAAAACAAAATGAACTAGAAATCTGGAAAATAACTTGTGACTAATATGCAGATTTTATCAGCTTGCAGATCGGAAGCCACAGTTTGCTGGAAGTTGTCTCCTTTTTGCTAATTTTCCTCAGATGAAAAAGGCACTTGTGTTCTCTGAGTGCTTTGCCTCCATGCCTTTTGCAGCATATGCTCAAGTTTGCAGTTACTATTGATAGAATGGGAAAGAATTACAATTCTTAAGATTTTATAAAAAGTCTTTTTAAGCCTAAATGCTGTAGAATTTAAATCTTAATTCAGATATTCACACTCAAACATCAGTCCTGGAAGCTTCCCTTGCAAAATTCCTCCCATAGATAGAATTTAATTTAAATGAAGGCTGCAATGGTGCCTGTGTTTAGACTGTGGCCTCACCGGAGCCTGCGTACATGCATGAAAGCTGGCGATAACAACAGAACAGTAGAAGTGTTCAGACTATTTTAGGCCAAACGTCCAGTGGGACACTTGAAAACTGCTAATTTGGAAGAGGATAGACACATGACTTCAGAGCAAGAAGAGATGTCTGCTCTGTGATCATTAGCTGAAACCCTGGGAGTATCTGTGCAATTAGCAGAGGGAGCTGGCTCAGCCAGAGGGCTGGGAGAGCAAAGCCCCACAAGTGAGGGATGCCCACGCTCTAAGAACGCCTTCCTATCAAGCATTTCTTGAGCCCACCAGCCCCTGTGCCAAGGTATGGGAAGCCGAAGTCAGTCATAATCTGCAAAAGGAACAAAACCCTGTATCACACACAAGATTACTCCTGCAGGATTGGGGCTTATAATGACTCGCAACCAGTTTTCTGCAGGGGTCAAATCCTTGGTTCCCTTCCCCCCAAAAAAGAAAAAAAAAAAGGGGGGGGGGCAAAAAAATAAAGCATCTGCTAAAGAACCAAGGGTGCTGATGGGCTCTGGATTGCATGTCAGAGGCTCTCTGAGAGCAGCAGTAAATTTGGTCCCCCTGCAGCAAGGCCAACCACTGCCAGAGCACTACCCCTACCCCAGGTGTTGGTGCCACACTGGCAGTTTGGGGGAGAAAGTGCACGAGACAGTGCATATCGTAGAATCATAGAATGGATTGGGTTGGAAGGGGCCTTAAAGATCACCTAGTCCCAACCCCCCTGCCCTGGGCAGGGACACCTTCCACCAGACCAGGTTGCTCCAAGCCCCATCCAGCCTGGCCTTGAACACTTCCAGTGATGGGGCATCCACAGCTTCTCTGGGCAACCTGTTCCAGTGCCTCGCCACCCTCACAGTAAAGAATTTCTTCCTTACATCTAGTCTAAATCTGCCCTCTTTCAGTTTAAAGCCATTACCCCTTCACCCTTGTAAAAAGTCCCTCTCCAGCTTTCCTGTAGGCCCCTGTTAGGTACTGGAAGGCCGCTATAAGGTCTTCCCAGAGCCTTCCCTTCTCCAGGCTGAACAACCCCAACTCTCTCAGCCTGTCTTCATAGGAGAGGTCCTCCAGCCCTCTGATCATCTTCATGGCCGCCCTCTGGACCCGCTCCAACAGTTCCAGGTCCTTCTTATTTTGGGGACCCCAGAGCTGAACGCAGCACTCCAGGTGGGGTCTCATGAGAGCAGAGCAGAGGGGCAGAATCCCCTCCCTCGACCTGCTGGTCACGCTTCTTTTGATGCAGCCCAGGATACGGTTGGCTTTCTGGGCTGCAAACGCGCATTGCTGGGTCATGTTGAGCTTCTCGTCAACCAACCCCCAAGTCCTTCTCCTCCAGGCTGCTCTCAATCCACTCATCACCCAGCCTGTATTTGTGCTTGGGATTGCCCCCACCCATGAGCAGGACCTTGCACTTGGCCTTGTGGAACTTGGTGAGGTTTGCACGGGCCCCTATCTCCAGCAACCTGTCGAGGTCCCTCTGGATGGCATCCCTCCCCTCCAGCCCAGCAGACAGAGCAGCTCTGTCCTGCCCTTGCTCACCTCTGACTCCGCAGCCATGCCACAGGAGAGGAGATGTGCAGTGGGGAGAGCGCAGACGGGGCACTACACTGCCCACCCCTGCGCTTCTTTCCTTCTGCTCCGATTTGAGAATTTTGCAAGGCATTTCAGTCACAAAATGCTAACTATGCCAAACTTAGATCACATCAGCGTAGCACAGTATGTAACTCTGAATAGGAAAACTGATTTCCATCTTATTAGGCAGGCAACGAACTAAAGGCGCCACAAATAGGAAGTATATGCATCTACCTATAAGAATGCCTTTGTTACACTCGAGGACTGTAACTATGAATTAGACCTGAAAACAAAATTTCCATTTCCTAGGCTTTTTTCTAAAGCACCATCACATGGATGTAGACGCAGATATACAAGCTCACACAAGCTCTTAGATGAAGTGACTAACGCTATCATAATATGTATGACCGGGTAAGAAACATGATACTGTCACTCAGTTAACAACACCATAAATGAGAATGTAACAGAGAAAATGTATCCCTAAGGAGTGTGAAAATACGTTAACTCCTTGATGCTCTTCAGAATCCATTATCGGCTACAGAAGGCACGCCATGATATCCAAATCCTGAGTGTCAAAGATTAAAGACATGATACACAGCCATAATCAATTTTAATTACATTGCTTCATCCACAGTCACCCTGTAAACAGGTCTGGAGCTAATTGGATCAATAAGTGAATTCCCATCAAGTGCAACGAGCTGCACATTCAGCAGGATAAGTTATCCCTGCCTATGGCTACAAAAAAAAAAGAAAAAAAAGAGTTTGTTCTCAGCATTACCAGGACAAGATCACTTTTAAATTGGCTCAAGCTGCAGATCACAGCATGGCCAGCCCACTGCTTCCCAAAAGCTCGCTGCAAAGGGCAAGGCTTTCAGAGTGGCTGCAGATAGCTTACGTACCCACCGCGGTGGTCTTCATTATATTCGGTATTTGAAGCATAAAACATTCAACAACAGGATATTTTAACTCCTAAAACCAGTCAATTACGTTTGCTGAATTAGACTGTGTGACTGAGTTGGTAAGCACAATGAAGGAAGAGGAGTGAAACAAAAGCCCTGTTTAAAATAGGTCGCTCCTTTAGAAAATTTTGTAATTACACACTGCAAATGCATTTGCATGTCCAATGAGTAATGCATGTTTCTTGCGATGAGAAAGCCTGGAAAAGCTTAATCAAAGCCTAGTTTATCAGCAAAGGCTAATTGGCTTCCATAGTGCATCATCCAGCAGAATCTAGCATTAGTGCAAGCTTCGCCAACCATTAGTTGGCAGAAAATCCCAATTTATTTTGATAACAGAGGTCATACCTCCGGGGGTTTCCATGACCACATAATCAGGTGGTGCATCAGTGGCCCATCCCATGCCCTCCAGTCAGCATCACCCAGTTAATCAACTCGACAGCCAGGAAAGATGGGAACTGACCATGATACAAAGAGTAATTTGGGAAGGAAGAAAGGTACAAGGGTGATACATAATGAGTTGAAATCTTTTTCTTTTAAGAAAGAGTGCAAAACAGAAACTAATTAATAAACTGCCATGAGTAACGCAACCAAAAAATGCAAAATAATGATGGACTGAAGTTTTCCCTACAGCGAGCTGTCATCTCAGTTTGTGAACTGTAAGGCTGATTTCCCCAGTGTTATGCAAAGAACTGGCCTTTTTTTCCTTCTATTTAGACTTCATATTTTAGCTGCTGAGCCTTATTTACACTGAGGTGGGTTTGCAGGTAAGGAATAAACCTAACCCTTCTCCTCCTGGGCATGATCTGCCTGTGCAAAAATGTAATATTCTGGGGAAGCACATCTTAGTAGTTCCAGACTTGGATTTCCACCAGGACAACACATGACAGCAAATGACAAAACCTAAAGGAAGTCAGACCTTATGGGGGGCGGGGGTTAAACACATTTTATATAAAGATTAATTTATTCGTTTAACACTTCATCTGAAATCATCTTACATCTGCGTCACAGCCTGAAATTGTTATAGGCAACCTAGTAGAAAGTATCACGAGATAGCATTGGCTTGGTGCGAGTCAAAAGCAAGGAGCTAGAACCAGAATTTATTGCCATACTAAACCTAGTATGCAGCAAACACTTTTGTCATTTCAGTTCAGTGACTAAATTCAAGGGTGAAGAATCAAACCCCACCAGGACCACCTGCAAGCGGCTCGTGGCTATTTGCCACCAGGCCACAGCAAAATATCTTCTTGGAGTCTCATACAGC
This sequence comes from Astur gentilis, assembly GCF_929443795.1. Taxonomy (NCBI): domain Eukaryota; kingdom Metazoa; phylum Chordata; class Aves; order Accipitriformes; family Accipitridae; genus Astur; species Astur gentilis. Next base: position 16,597,206 of record NC_064902.1, on the reverse strand, counting down.
TGTCAAAGAAGCAAGTATTGTACAGTGCAAAGGTAAAGGAGATAGCTCTGTAAGCATTATAGATGCATCAGTACAGCACTTCATTGCTGAGAAGCTGAGCTAATTCGCACTGCCCCACTGACAGCATCACATTAGGATCCATCCTATGCCCTCCCCGTGGCACTGCTCGGAGTTGAGTAGGTCCCACCAGCTCACCCAGAGCTGGCCAAGGCGTATCTGGATGACACGTGGTGCATGCCCTGCTAGCGTTTGTCATTCAAATCACCCAGCTACAAAACTCCGACCACAACAGTTAAACACAAGCAAAACAATCTAATTTTGTGCTTCAGAAGACCAACTAAAAGTCCCCTCACCGTCTGCAAATCCAAGTGCCAGACCTGGGCGATTAGGACTGCGCGTTTCCTAGGTGATAAGCCTTTCATTTTTCTGGAAGACATTTGAAATAGAGCATAGGAAGATTAATCCTCCCCAGAGAAGAGAGAGTTCACTGGCTAATTTCTCTTGCATTTAGATGTAATAATTAGGCGTATTGATTCTCCTGCTTTGTTCCTTACCATTATAATGAAATAATTAAGACAACTTCAAGGAAATATTTGAAAGCTCATTTCACATTGTCTCTTCAAACATGGGCCACCTAACACTTAGGTGCACACTCAAAGGGAAAAGCAAAGGCAGACTCTCGCCTTATTTATCTCCGTAATTCATCAGGCACCAACTTCAGGCAGCAAAGTGCTGCCTCAGGCTCCACTCCATTTGCTGCCTATCATGACTATGAGCAGCAACACAAATGAGATCCATCTGGTGTGACCAGGACACACATTGCTCTGCTAAGCTCTCACAGCAGCTTATTATTAAGGGGGACTGGAGAGAGGCTGAACCCCTCCACGAGTTATGAAGAAAAAAAAAAAAAGCAATATTTGTAATTCCCCTTGCAGAGCCTCAAGGTAGCATTCTTGCAAAATATTATGCAAATGTTATTTCTAGTTCAAATTTTTAAGTTTAAGATTCTCGGAAGATAATGCTGAAGTGTCTACACTGAAGAGCACTCATGATCTCCATTCTCTCAGACAGCAGCACAACCAGATTTTTCAAATACAAGTATGAAATTATCCATGAGGGGCTCAATCTTTGCACTGCATCCACAGAAGGAAAAGTTACCCGAGACAAGTGGTTTTGGGGCTCCCTGATGGTCCACAAGGAGGTACAGCTTGGCTGAATGGATCAGGGCCTAAACTGTATGCAATGTGCACATCTGCATGGATACTCAGGGAGAGCCAAAACTGGAACAATTGTTAGAAGGATGAACGAAGATATTAAACATGTAAAAAGTTCTGAGAAAAGCAACTTAAACTGAAAAGGATTTTCTCATGTCTAATTCAACATTACTAATTCAACAGCTGGTAAGAGTTCTCTGATCTCTCCAGCATGTCTCAGATTTAAATAATTTTCAGCAATTTGGTATTAAATAGCCTTTAAAATATTAATCTTGTAAAAACACAGGGAAATGCATATGCATTTTAATACATGCTTGCTTCAAAAATACGACTAAGCCCAGCTGATACAAAATCATAGTCTCCCAGCTGCTGAGGGGCAAAGCGGACGACTGAAAAGAAAGAGCTCACTCCCCCAGAAACATGCAGATATGCTGTCCTGGAATATGAGACCAGATGTGTTAGATGTGGATGAGCATTTAGGTCCAAAGTGAGCACCAAACTTTCCAGAAGTGAGGCATTTACTGCAGACTGTGATCACTGGAATATCTTGACCCAAGAAGTGAAGTCGCAGCTTTCTCCACCTTTTCCCTTTGTGCAAAGCTCACTCAGACCCTCACGACTGACGTAGCTCTGGCACAGTTTTAGCTATTAACATTTAATAGGCGTCTCCTGTATCTAGTGGTCACTCTGACAGCAGGGGACCGATGTTTATGATTGAACACTTCAAACAGAAATCTTAGACGTGACTACCTCTCAGGAGGAGGAAACATCTAAAGAATGTGTTTTTCTGATATTTATATTCCCTTAGAACTGGTGTTTTCTGTATGACTCACATCCATGTTTTTCACTTGTGATATTTTTAAACTCCGAGATCCAGCACTGATTGGAGTGCAAAAAGTGTGACTCTTCTCCCGTCCTACCCCGAAGGGCCTTTCAGCCAGCTACAGGTGACAGTAGGAACTGGGAATGGGTCACCTCCAGGTTTACTATGGGAACAGAAAGCCTAAAAGAAATAGCTTTGGGGTTTATGAATGTCAGTCATATGTGAATGCTAAAACCTGGCAGGTTTAATGGAATAGAAGTACATAGACCCATTTCCTACGAGAACATCATGTGTATCTGAAAACAAACAGAAAAACCCACCCAGAATAAGGGCGTCTTTCTCTCCTTTCCACCCAAGAGTATCTTTTCAGTCTAGATCAGAGCTAAATTTAAAAAATGCAGTTAATGAAATAAACAATTCAAGGAGATATTCTCGTGACAAGTGATCCAATGCAGATTGTTTACATGAATTTCCTCCTGCTGCACATCCCTTCTCAAATTCAGCATGCTCATTAGGAGGGCATCATGGAGAAACCCGTGCCTGTCATAGCTGTATGGTAGGGGCTGCACCCAGAGCGTCCAGGCCTCAAAAAGCTAAAAGCTGCAGAAAAGAAATACAACAAATAACAATAAAAGAGTTTCAATGCCTGAAACTGCTCCCTGGAGTCCAGCTTCTCTTTCAGCTTGGACAAAGCTGAAGGGTTCCTTGCTGGAGCAAGCCTCACCATGAAATCTTGTCAGCTGGGCTAAAATGTCTTTAACATCAGGTGAATGTAAATGCTGCCTTTCTTCAAATACAGTTTAGTGCCTTTATAGCATCGTTCAAGAGACATAAATGCCAGCCTCAAGCTCAGACAGACACAACTAGCTGTTCAAAGGAAAATCATGGGCAAGACTTTGCTCTGGGCAGAAGGATTTTGCTAATGGTTTTGCAAAACATTTTTTTCTGCAGGAGCCAGGAAGAGGAGGAAAGTTGAGGCAGAAGAACCACACAAGCAGTCAGAACAACAATACAACCTGGAAACTTGAGAAAAGGTAAGAGAAGGGTTTCTGCCCAGCTGGAGGGAAGGAGACTGCGGACGCAGTGTCCCTCACTGGACGCAGGAGCAAACCAGGCTCCTCCGTACTGCCAGTGCGAATAAACACGAGTGCATCACCAGAACACCTGAAGCAACTTCTTCTTTTAAAAGAAATAACCTGCAAAGGTCTGAAAATTTGGCTAACGATTCAGATCAAAAGGGGTAACATTATCACAGAAATCCATTCAGCCTATACAAAAATTCCTCCATCCCTCCAAGTCACAGGGAATACACTGTTTTCTTTACAGTAACCCAGAACTGTACAAGATACAGAGTTTAAATACATTTCTATTCAGATAAGTTATCTCTTCCCCTCCCCACCAGCAGCTTTTAAAAGATGCATCTTGAACTTACAGCACTGGAGGGTTTTTTCTTCTCGGATTTTTAATTCACTGGCATCATAAAGACCTTTAGCGATTTACAGTGTGAAGAGCACTTTCTCTTCGGATTGCCCTGCTTTGAGCCAGTTTGTACATCACGGTTACTTCATTACTTACATTGCATTACACAGGGGCAAACGAAGCAGCCGCGCTCCTCTCTGCGGCAGATGTGCCCCAGGGCCGGCACGAGCCAGATGTTTCCCAGGGCCCCACAGCAGGCGCAGAGGCTGGGCTGCCCGGCTGCTTTACCCCAACTGCCCCTCCGCAACGGTGAGCCAGACAACACACTTCGTACCCTCACACTAGCTTGGAAGAGAGGTAAATCAGAGAAATGCTGCAGAGGAGGCAGCCACATCATCAGGCTGCACTAATCAAGGTGCTGCAATTAGCAAAATGAAAAAAAAAATAAAAATCCTGAAACAAAAAAAAACCCAACAACTTGTGGGAGACATCCAAATTCTGTTGAACTATGGAAGGAACACGAGAGGGACCAGAATATATTTCTTCCTGCCTCTTGCTGTGATGGTCTTAGCTATTTGTCCTCCTGCAAGTCAGAAGGACACAAGCCAGACTTCTCAAACTCCGAAGCCATGCTCCCCCCACGTGTGGTTTTGGTGACAGTTTCACGAGGGGTTTAGAGTCACAAATTTCAGGTTTAGCAACCATGACCAACCAACACGCAACGCTTTCGCCCTGTTACTCAGTCACTGCCTAACAAAATGGCATCTTGGCCAGAAAATCCCATGGGTTTTCCTCACACGTGTTCGAAGCAGAGCACTCCCACAGCTCATTGCCTAATTCCCAACTGCTGCTTCTGCGAGACGTCTCTTTTCCCTGAGCCCTTCCCAACCGTACATGCTACACGTTGGCTTTAACCGTCACAAACACTACAGGTGGTAAAGAACAGAATAGACTGCAGGAAGCTCGTTTTCCTCTTTGAAGGCACCTGCGCTTTCTCGGTAACGCGGTAAGCTGATGAAACGCCAGGAGGCCAGTCTATAGGGAATACATGAGCGCTATACGTGGCACATTGAATCCGATTTTGCTGCATACCACCATATGGAACAGAATCTCAGCGGCATCAAACGTTTACCTAAACTCCATTAATGTCTTCTCCAAGCCAATATTTATAGCATACACACCAGTAGCTGCTGTCAGAGTGTGTATAAATGTTAAACTGAACTGTTAAAGAAACATAATGACAGATGTAGAGATGCTGAAGAGTGCAATCTATTCTAATTTATGATAATTTATTTCCATCATCTGGAGCCCTATTCAGAAGAGAAAGCTGAATGCATCCCAAAGCGCATCACGGGGTGGAGTGTAAAAATCCCCAGAAAAAAAAAAATAATCTCTTTTAAACCAAGCAAGAGTACTCTTGTCCTAACACCCAGGACATGCTTAGCAATCTCTCTGTGCAGAAGTAATACAGATGTGGGGTACTCGAGCCCTGCCTCCCAGCACCCAGTGACACACAGGTTTTATTGCAAGTTGGGAATAGCTGGGAACTGTTTGTCCCACGAGAGATGTTTGATCATTGCTGAGTCACTACTTTTGGGGGACTAAGCTGAGCAAAAAACATTTATTAGCTCTGTCAGAGCCTCATCCCATGAGAGATGTTTGATCATTGCTGAGTCACTACTTTTGGGGGACTAAGCTGCACAAAAAACATTCATTAGCTCTATCAGAGCCTCTTCAGCTGCATTAACAACCAATGCTGCACCCATGGGTGGCCAGCGCTAATGAGTACATAAATAAAAAGATGGAAAACTATTTTTAAAAACTATGCCACGGTGAGCTATATGGCAGGAAGAGCTTTTCTATTTAATTCCTCAGCAAGGCAAGCTGTGCTGGATCGGTTCTGCCATGAGACCCGAGCCCCGTCTCAGTCTCCTGTTGCTGTCATTCTGCTGCAAAACCATGATGAAGGGGATGAAAAAAAAGGAAAAAGAAAAAAAAAAAAAAAAAAAAAGGCAGTGACAGCACTTGGTCCTCGCAGTGGGGAGTGCTGCCAGGCCGTGGAAGACCGCAGGCAAGGAGCTCACTTTCACGGCATCGTCCCTCCCCGGGAAGCACCGTAACGGGGGCTTTCTGCCGCATGGCACACCCAGCGTCCCCCGCATATGTCGGCCCGCCGCGGAGCCAGCTCCTGCTGCCTGCCAGGGCCTCGCAATCTGGACAGGCACAGATTTTGTGCTGGAACGGGCGCCCTCTCCGCAGAGCCGCCTGCCACGAGCGACAGGCTGCAACGGCAGCAGCGGGAGCGCGCACAGCCCACGGAGCCAACGCAGCAAAACAAGGAGGCTTATGATTCTCTCCTAAGTGGACTGTGCTGCCTCTGTGCAGCTCTGAAAAACTCCACGTTTGACCGAAAAAAGGGCTAGGCACACAATACAAGCAGAGACTAGAACACCAGCGTGCACACACCGTCTTAAAAGTCAGATGAAAATCTTCCACCAAAACCATTTTTTGTATTTTGGACTCACTCATCTTTTTCCAAAAACGTTGTCGTCTCTCAAAAGATGTTGGCTCTTCTTTGCAAGTCCCAGTGCTAAGGGCTTGCAGTATCTCCCCTGGGACCGCTACTGCTGTGCCTCCAAGGAGTTTGGGTTGGCCCCTGGTGCTGCCCCTGCTCTGTAAATCAGGCTCCACAGCCGGACCGCACTGCCCCGACACGCAGGAGGGTCACGCTCGGCAGGATCCATCACCGACTCCTCCGGGAGGAGCGAGCCCGGGGCATCGCAGCAGGGTGCGGAGAGGAAAGGAGAGGAGAATACGACCCCACCACTGGTTCTTTACAGAAATATTTTGTGCTGAAATATTGTAGTTTCTGGCACAAATATTTCTTCGTTCATGATCTCACCAGAATTCCAGTTGCCAGTGGAAACTTAGATTAAAAATTATTTTTCCCCCAAGGAAATGAAATTCCTGTTCCCAAATCAGTTCTACCAATGTCTCTTTTTGACGCAGCAATGACAGATGCTTCCCTGACATCTAGGTATAGCCTAAACCACAAAGGACAAATACTCCAGAGGCTCCTCAGTCACCTGCCGCAGGCTATAACACATGAGGAAACTCACTCTAATACCTTTTCTTGCCAGCAAAATAACACATGCTCCCAGCTCGCTTCCTTCCTCCCATCACCATCGAAGCCCAGCCACCAACAGCGCAGGGGAAACGACGTGTAACCACATCTTTATTTGAAGACTTTTCCACACATTTAGGAATTGGCGGCGGTGGGGCTGCTTGGCTATGTGCCGCTCGGTACCCACGTCTTACATGGCTGCATAGAAAGCCAGCAGCCTGCCAAATGCTCTCAAACTGGGCACTTGACTGGGACGAATCAACAGATGTGCCCAGCCAACGCCATACAGTGTTGCTTCTGCTCTCTAACTGAGGGATCAAACTTTATTAATTATCCCACTTGAAACTGATTCTGTTTTGCAATAAAATCTCAGCTCCTGGCCTCAACCCTCTCCATGACTAATTCCATCAAGGAAACTCTTCTTGCAGCACCATTCACAGAAGTAGATTAAAAACGGGGACAGAATATGTTCAGAAAGAAGCTCTGCTGAGCCATACTCCCGAATAATCTCCCTGACCACATGCCTTTGGCCACCGGTTGGAAAAGTCCGTTTGCGATGCACTCGGTACTTGGCAGCCTGCAGCTTTTGCACTTTTATCCGTGCTCAAATGCATCTGCGTGCAAGATTAGAACAAAACGCTGCTATGACACAACGGCAGGCACCATGTGCATCAGCTCACTGAGATCAAAGGCACACAGCAGCAGAGAATTTAATTAAAATGTTAAAATTAAACAGGAAGGCATCCATTGTTTAATTTTTTGGCAGGCGTGTTCTTTCAAACCAGGACCTAATTCCACTCTAGCCCGCTGACTGCCCTTGGAGATGGCAATCAGGAGAGCTCTGCCGGATTTATCAGCTGCTGGATTTGGCGGTGGGGGAATCCCACACTTGCTTTGGTTTTCAAGCACGGTCTCTAAAAAAGCACTTGGAGAAACTGCTCAACTCCAAAGGATAATTATTGCAATATACGTATTCTGCAGCACTAAGCCAATTTCCAGTATCAAACCTAATCCCATTGGGCTGAGCACGACATACACCCACGGGCACCATTCCCCCTTACAGTCCCAACAGGGAGCAGTGACCTTGCCACGTTCAACTGCTCCCAGCCACCACTCTCTCCATAGGAAGGTTTTTTTAAATAGGGTAAAAAACTGATGCGGAGCAGTTGGTTTTTGTGTGCAACATAGCCTTTGTGTGAGGAGTAGCAGTTTTAAACTGACACACAGATGGGGGACGTGTCTTGTTTTGTTTTGCTTCGAGCATACCTCCAGCACACAGCCAGGGAGAAGATTATTCTGAAAACAGTTCAAGCAAAGCTCCAGTTTGCTTGTTAAATAACTGTAAGATATTTCCTGGCATCCTGGGGTATTTTGACGTGGATACTGAAGGCAGCCATAGGCCATAATATGGCCCACATCAGGGAGGCTGAACCAAGAAGCCAGTTGTCTCCTTGGTTTTTGGGAACCCAGCAAGGAAGTTTTTGCTACTTCTGTAGTATTATTTGGTGTGCCACAGCGGCTTTTCACATAATATTAGGAAGATCAGCAAGTGCAGTGTCAAACACCGGGCCCCAATACAAGCACCTGACATGCAAGTGCCAAAGGATACGAGCTGAGGCTTATCACTCCAAGCCAAAGATACGTTGGATTTGCATCACCTGAGAAACGACACAGGAGGGCAGAGCATTAACATCAGGAAAAGTGAAGACTGAGGACAGACACAATAAACTTTTTTCAAATTGAAAGAGCTACTGAAGAGCTGTTACTATAAATTATTTCCTGATGTATCAATGATCTTGCTGATGTTAGGCAGCATTTCTTTCCGAGATCTTCTGGGCAGAATTTCACCCTCAATACTTCAGGTTCTTGAGCACTTCTAGCAAATATTCAGTCAGGCTGTTTGCAGCAGGCTCTGATACTTCTCATGGAATGAAGATCAGGTTGACAGGTTGGGAGTTTTGCAAGACAGTCAAATCAGATTTATTTCTGACAGTGGGTCTGGAACAGTACACCTCTCATCTGAAAATGTGTAACACTTTATTGAAATCTTCCTGCTCCACAGTTTTTCTCCTGCTTCCTTAACACAGAGAAACAGGGGACTCCCTCCCCACTGCACATCTCAGTGCCGAGGATGCTTTTGGGGGACTTCTTAGCAAAGAGACATCCCCAATCCCCCAGCAAAAGCCCCGTGTAGGGTGTCATGATCTCTGACCACTCTGAAAATGCCCTCGCTAACTTCTGCCTTGCAATGGCACCACCAAACTGGGGCCAGGACAGCTGCACCAGCACGTATCTGGGAACGGGAGCCCACAGAGCTCCCCCCAACTTTTATCCCAAGCTCCAGGCTGCAGCACTTTCTGCTCACCACAGCATCAGCTCAGCAGCTCCCGCAGGCTCTGCCTCTAACACAGCCTTCTCCCCAGATGCTAAAGCATTTTGGAAAAGGCACAGACAGAACAGCTTGTTCAGAGAAACACATTTATCTATCCATTAGAACATCTCAAAGAAAGGAAAGGTAAGACAATAAAGGGCAATGAGGCACATTACTTCAGCCTTTCCTGGCCGTTTTTCCTGGATCATGCACGTACCCCACTGCTTTAAGGGCCAAAGTTGGCATTAAGCTTGCGAGACCTTTCTGCTTTCCTCTCCATGCCCAGGATCGTAACATTGCTTCATGCCACAGATGGCTGCTCATCTGGAAACCCCCTCTCTTGAGGGGCCGTGTCAGTCTAATCCTCTGCTGATCTTTCTCCCCTAGCAGCATTAGGAAAATACTCAACCACGGCAGTAACCGAGCTGTCCCATGCCTGGGACGTGCCAAGGCCGATGCCAAGACTCCCTGCCTGGACTTCGTTCCCTCTCACTCTAACCAATCTCTGAGCCTGACCGACAGGAGTTCTCACCTCACCATGCATTTCAGCTTAGGCTTGAGCAGTTTGCAAATGCATGCAAATACTAAGTGCAAAAATCTTCTGGACTGTCCGCTCATGGATGTACCTGCATCCCCAAGCTGCTAATGAGGCAACACCTAGTATTTTTTGTTTGTATAAAAGGTTCTTGGAGAATACTTCCTTACTTGACTGAATGCCATTACCAAACCCTTTCAATGCCATAATCTGTATCTACCATTATAACCCCTGAAACCCCCATCGCTTTATCCGATTTAAGCATTTCCTCAAGAATGGGGAGCAATATTAGCTTTCCTAACCTAGTGAAGTATTCCGAGTGGGAAAACACTGCTTCCAAAGACAAACCTGGGAAGTCTCTACAATGGCCAGAAAATAAAACTGTGCAAATTAAACAAAGCAAAAAGCTTATCATTTGTCTATATTCAGTATTCTTTTGCTTTTGCCAAAAAGCAAGCAAGCTGTCACCTTAGCAACTATGTCACACTTTGCAGTACATACACCACTGTGAACAAACACCTTAAAAGCAGCTCCTCCACACTATGTTCCTTTCCATAATGTTTTTTATGGCACTCTGCAGATCCCCCCCGAGCGTAACAGCCATTAAGACCCCTTTGGCCAGTTGCTGGGCTGGACAGCCAGACAGACAGCCAAGTGCTGTTTTCCACACTGCACCCCAGGACCATAATACTACTTAACCATTTTTATTCGGTGCCAAAGGAGAAAGTGTGGCGTGAGCACTTTGCCTTCCACCACCAGCCCTGTGCAGAGCCCAGTGTCACCTGCTTTCTGCCTCTCCCCTTCTCCTGCGTCAGGAGGAGGTCTTCTCTCCCGGAGAAAAGGGGACACTTGCGCCAGCGACCAGGAGGTCTCCTGCCCCTTGGGATCACATCTGGTGCCACGAAGCCAGGTTAATTCAGGGACCACAGGATCCAAATGATGAAAGGGTTTTATCACAAGCACCTCCAAGCCTCTCCTTCCCCGACCGCAACATTTGAATCCAGAGATGTCAACATGCAGGGCTTTTACCCAGGGCTCCAATTATGCCGATGCTGATTTACAGAAGCGATGGCTGAAACATCTCCCTCAAAAATTGGCAAGGAGACCGTAACCGTGTATGTCTAATGGCAGAACCCTCTACCTCCATGCATCTTCTTGCTAGTTTGAAAGTCAGATCATTTTTGTTCTTCATTTCATAGAAACCTGGTTTGCATATACAATCAAATTTAGCATTAATGAGTCTCTCCTCATCTTCTATTCCTAATGCTTCCAACAGCCACATTTGGATAACGCCAGCAGATTCTGCCATCAAGAAGGTGGCTTGCCATGAGGAAATTTTACCAGTTTCACCCAGGGACTGCCCATGGAAGCAGTACATAACTCCAAAAATTCCCGCCTCTTGGAGCACTGTATCTCAACTATATTTGCTAATCCTACATAACTCATTTATACCAGGTCCCACTCTGGGCTGCTTGAGAATCATCAGGATTTAAATGAATTGTTAGGTGACCTTTTAAAATCAACTCTTCCACGATCACAATGCGAGCCTAAGTGAAAAATGGTAGTCACTTTTCAGATGAAAGATATAATTTATTTGCAATGAGGTCAGGCATTGCTGACCTTCCCTCCTTGCCTGTACCAGCATTTGTACCATTTTAACAGCAACTTTTCGATGGGAGAAGATTAGCACGGTTCTCAGTTTCCAACAAGATACGCACACAGATAAACATGCACGTGAACAGCGTGCAGAACAGCCAGCTCTCTGCAGTCTGCCTAAAACCATGGGATCACAAGACAGATTTTCTGCCCTTTCACTTGTGTTCTGGGTTTTTAGTCTTTAGGGCTTCCATCCTTCTTCTGTTACCCTGTTCTAAAAGCATACGGTTCACCAAAGCCAAAGGTTTCAGAATCACAAGACTCCCAGAAGTTGAGACTTCAAGACCACAAGGTAAAATACCATGTAGGCACTGTTATTGCTTCTGCTGCCTTTATCCCAGTCCCACTGACAGAGTAACATATGGCTTTCACATCTGTCTTCAGTGCGACTACAAAAACTTTTCAGATCTTTCCTGTGGCTCACAACAGACCCTGGTGTCTAATGGCAAAATCCACCTCCCAGTTCGTCCTAATAAAATAATTTGTTCAACAGAGTTCCCTGCCTGCAGATTACTGATACCCTGGTACGTGTCCAGAAGCTGTAGGTCCAATGACAAAGACCGATAAAGCCTGTTCGCAGGGCTCGGGTCTCTTGGATGCTCACATCCCGCTGTTTCACTGGCAATTTTTGTCTGTACGGAGCTGCAGTGCATTTTGCATGCATTATGCTAAGCTGCCTATAAGAAATCATCCAATTAATGACAGCTTACAGAGAAGCGTTAGTTACATGGTAATTACCTTTCTAATATTAAAATACCATAGAAATGGATTTACATTTTTTGATTAAGTGCCACATGTTTTATTGGCCTGATGCTACACATACAAGCCCTTTGAGGCAGTAATTGGGAGCAGGTTTTCAAGGACAGCTAGGCACCTACATCCCGAGGGAGACATCAAAAAAATTGGCAATACATTTTTCACATGTGTTTGTGTATCTTACACCTCAAGATGGACGGACCCAGCACTAAATGCAGCATCTGATCCTGGCATTGCATAAGCAACATCAGCAGGCAGAAAGAAGTATTCTTTTTATTAAGGCTTTTCTTTCAATATGAGGGCAAAGAAGATCAACTTCTCAACTCTTCCAGCCCTGCATCCAAGAGGAGCACTAAGCTTCACCAAGGTTACCCTGCTCCATCACCTAAAGTCTCTGCCCATGCCAGAGTAGACAGCAGCCTTCTGGTTAAGCAAAAACCAAACACACACAAGCAAGCATGACAAAGAGTCTCACGCAACTATAAAATATCTGAGGCCCATAATACACGATACAGAGCAAACCACTAATCACCCATGCCTCATGCAAGCATTACCTTCTTAATTTTTTTTTTTTTTCATTTATTTTCAGCATCTCAAGATATCTAGGCTTTTCTAGGACATACTTGAAAGCATGCATCTACTTAGGTCCATTCATATGCACGCAAATATAATCCAACAAAAGCGCTCCATGGCCAGATGAGCAATCAGCATTAGGACAAAAGACGAGACTTATTATCAGTCTTTACAAGATTCAGATTCCCTTTGCCTTCCAAATACACATCTGTTTGTAAGGCAAGGGGTGCTAACCCTTTCAGAATCTATACGATCAAAGCAAGCTTGACTCTTGCCAGGCTGGCAACCGCCTGGCCTTTTTCCTGGCCCACCAGTCAAAGGATCACACCGTGAAGGCAAGGAAGCAAAGCAAGGTTAGCTTGGTCCATGTACACAGAGATTTTTCAAACCGCCTTGCAATTCTGCCTTGTCCAATTTCCACCACAGATGAATGGGGATTTGTCGTCCAAATGCCCTGCACTGCTTGGGAAATATTTGGCACATCTCATGAAGATGCTCACGAGCAGTGATGATCTGCAGTCACGCAAGGCCTGGAATGTATTTTTTCAGCACAAAGGCAAGAATTAAAACAACTCCTCAGACACACGTGGGTTCACTGAACATCCGAACGTCCGCTGCCAAGTTGTCCTATCAAGAAAAGCCCCAGTGTCCACAAGATTTGTCCTGCACCATCTGCCCTGATACAAGCAGCACTGGCTTAGACAGAGCTACTCGCACGGTCTTTGTGCCCAAAATACCCCCTCTGCTGTGCCCATATCAGCTTAGGCAGGGCTGCAAGCTGGCGGAGCAGGGAGCCTGTTGCACGGTATTTTACAACAACAACCTGCAGGTTAGCAGCCAGGCAGTCACAGCACCTCCCGACCTGCAAAACAGTGGAGTTTCTGCATCTCTGCTACTTATCAAGGATTACAGGGAAAGGGGTTACGGACAGCACTGCAGCTCCTGTTATTTTACACGGAAACCAGGTAAGTGTCAGTTTGCTTTGGGTCTGCAGGAGGAAAGTCGTTTGTGACAAATCATAGCGAAGAAGCAGCAGAAGTTAATTAAAAACCTCAGCCTAGTGATACAAAGTTTCCATTTTTACAAAAATATTTTTGCAGGTAACCACCTGCATGAGGTAGTTCATATCCCCATCACACTGCCATGTGCAGAGCCCTGCTTTTCACTTCATTTTGCTTCTGTAGGGCTCCGGAGAGGCAACGACTGCAAAACAGATAGACCCCAGCTGACAAACTTGCTTGTCTTGCTCACTTTTTGCGGACCCCAATAAAAGCCGTCTAAACATATCCAGAGATTCACAGGACTGAAATTAATCCAGGGAGACGAATGAACATATTTCTTCTCTTTCATCTTTCCTTATTCATTATTGTCAGGTGCGCGTATAGGAGAGTCATTTTTCAAGTGAAGTTGTAAAAGCGTTTGTGACATTGCAACTGGTTGTAGTGCCACAGTAGATTATCATGAGAAATAAGCTTCAGAAAGACACCCTCTTCTCATGCAAAGATCTGTGGAGTAACAGCCAGGGGAATAAAGAGGAGCAAGAACAAACACGGCTTTTAAACAGCTTTTCCCTGCCCCCAGCACATGCCGTGAAGCAAGAGTTGACTCAAAGCTGCAAACGTCCAGGGCCAATCTTGTATAGCTGCGTAGAGTTTTTCCAAGCCCCGATTTGTGACCCACATACTCCAAGTACACAATCTATTACCAAGGTAGAGTTAAAAAAATGCAACTCTTGCTTAATTGCTACAAGTTACTTTTTTTTCTTCTTTTTCTTAACCTTTCCTGGGCCTGAGCCAATGTTGTCTCTTAAGGGCTTAAGAAATGCAGTTTCTTGGCTGAAAATAAGATTAGAAAGTACACGGGGAATACAAATGAAAACATGTTACAGTGCTGTGAATATTCAGAAGAATCAGTCTTATCTCAGCATCTTCTCTCTGGGTGTTAGGTGACAGTGCAAGTAGAAGATTGAAGAAGGTCAGATAAAGTCCCTGCTCCTTGAGACACAGGTCCACGTCTGAGCCAGACTACAGGTAAGCTGGAATTTGCACACCTATAGATTGCTTCTGCAACAGTTAGTTTCACACCCAGGAAACCTACAGCCACCTCAGTTTTCTCCAGACTTGCAAACGTTTCCGCTTGTTAATACACAAATTTCAGCAGCACTGTTGTACAAGAGGTTTATTAATAAAGACGTGCTGACCCCCGAGCCACCGTGGCCCTACCCAAATTCCCCAAAAGATGAGAGTGCCAACTCAAGGCTGGACTGCCTGGACCAGCTGAGGACATTTTCGGTCTACACCATCTCCACCCTACCAGCCTTTCGGAGGAACCCCTGTACCTCTGCCATCTGTGCTGCAACACCACAAAGCCTCCCCCCGAGCACGAGAGCCACCCAACGCCCAGAACTGCCGTGTCACCAGCTGGGCTATGAACTTTATTTCTTTGCAGATACAATCTAGGACTTGAGTGGGAGGTGTTAAGAGGTGCAATGAGTAGCATATGGGCTATAGTACACAAACAACGGGGCAGAAATGCCAGTTCTCCCCTTCTTAGACTGCAGAAAGGGCTTTCCCCACCTCTGTGTCCTACCTGCTTGCTTTTCACACTGGAAAACTTGGCTCTCTGGGAAATACGCGTTAAAAAAAGCGCAAGCTTTCTAAAAGCAGAAGTTAACGCCTCCCTTTTAGATGACAAATAAGCCAAAAGAAGACAACATTAAAATTACTTGCACTTGCTTTCCCAAATCCTGGAACTCTGTAAAACTGGGTGTTACGATTCAGCTGCCAGGTCATTCACATGACACCGGTCACACCCTCTGACAGGTGATTTACTCTAAAGCTCCGAAAAACTCATCAGCATTAACAAGAGCAGGTTTAATAAATTCCACTGTCACCAGCACTTTTTGCATAAAAAAACCCTCCACTCACACATCATTTAACACCTGAAATGAAACAGCTGTAAATCCAGCAATTAGCGGTATAATTTGACTGTTCTGATCAAGCATACCGAGGGCTGCGAGGCTGCCGGGGAATGTGGAAGCGGCTGCAGAATCAACTGGAGCATTTGGTCGGGTTTTTGAAGTTTAAAATGATAATTAGGCTGATAAAAAGAATCTGAGGGAGACGGACACTAACTTGAGACTGGAGATGGCAGAGCGAGGTGGATAGCAGTTGGTAGGCATAGTGAGATGATAAGGAAGATGGGAGCAACAAGAGGAAGTGAATAGAGCTGGAATTTAGGTAATCCAAAAGCCTTTCAAGTATATTAAAAAAAAAATAAATCTTCCACGCTCTGAGGTATCATCCACTAAAATGTGCTTAATTCTACTTACGCATACATGTCAAAAGGGGAAAAAGTAATTTCTCAGACCATCTTAAATGTTAACACACTCTGCACCCATCTGCCACATTCCCTAATCGCCAAGGACTGATACACCTCAGCCACGTCAGAAGAGCTCTGTTTACATACAGCCGCATGTGCATTTATACATATACACCCAGGCAATGTGCAGATAGAGCGGCCAGAAGAGTTCTACATGTGGCTTTCAACCATGACAAAGGCAGCTTTTATATTCGGCTGTTGGAAGAAGTTACAGACCGAGGAAACTGCCAAGAGAAAAGAGTTCCCACTTGCTGTCCCGAGGACGCCAACGCACCGAGGGGGGAACAGCCCGTGCCCCCCCCCCCCCCCCCCAGCCCGGAGCCCTTCCCGGAGGAGCTCGCTTCCCAACCACCTCCACCAGACACAACTACACTGGGCAAACAGTCAAAAGACCATGCTCCCAGCAGCGATTTGCCATAAAAATAGCTTTCCTCCCCATTCTTCTGCTCGGCGCCGAGCGCTGCGGAGGGGTTGAAGCACCCCCAGACCGGTGTCTGGGGCTCAACCCCTGAACGTCCCGATTTCTCCTCGAGGTGGGAGCAGCGGCGCCGGGTGGGTCTTGCAGAAGCTCTGGGTGAGGAACACGAGGGACTTTGGCCATTCTCGACGCGCGGGTCACCCCACCGCGGGGCCGCCTCGTCCCAAGCCCGTGGCACCGCCACATCCCCATCCCCCAGCTCTGCAAGACCTGATGTTTTGAGGTGCCCAGTGGAGAAAAGCTGCTGACCACGGGCAGGGACGGGGTCCGGGGCGAGCAGCTGCCCCCAGCACGCCAAAACAGCCCCTCGCCAACACCCCGCGGCCGGGCTGCGCGCGGCGGGTGCGAACATGTGGCTAAACGCACCCGCACGGGGACGTGCCCCCCAAAATACGCGGCTTACATAATTCCCCAGCCAGTCGGCGTTAGGGGAATGTGATTAATCCTCCATGACATGTTCTGAACTTTCCGTTCAGAGAGGCTCTCTCCTCCCGCAGACCTACTGGCGATGAATGTCATTTGACCTGCAGACTTCACTACGAATGAGCATCAGAGCAACAAACAGTGACATTGCTCCGCAAACCAATTATCTGCCTCCTTCCCCGCTCGGCCCAGAGACAAGTTTGCTAAATGCATAATGAGGATTTTTTGGGGGTTTTTCCCCCCGTTTTTGTTTTTTTTTTTTTTAAAAATATCGTTTACATCCAACACGGGGGGATGGGGGGGGGGGCACCCACAAACCCAGCCCCCAGCCCACCCCGCCGGCCACATCGCTGGAGGATGAGAGTCCCCAGCCCCTGTGTGTGTCCCCGTCCCGTGTCCGTCCCCCCCCCGTGTCCCCCGTCCCAGCTCCGGCTCCCACCTGTTCCGCGGGGCGCAGCGCCGTGCGCGCACTTTAGGGACACCCCAACCCTCCCACCCCCGCGGCCCAAACCGCTACCCGACCCCCTCCCGGGGACTCACCCACTCGAGCACCCTGAGGAAGGCCAGCGGCTCCTTCACCACGCGGAAAGTGCCCGCGGAGGCGAGCTGCGGGGCAGAGAAGAAGGAGTCAGACCCCCCCCCCGCTCCGCGCTTTCCCCCCCCCCCCCAACCCCAACCCCAACCCGCCTCCGCCCGGCTTCCCCCGTACCTGGTCCACCGCCTCCATGTCGCCGGAGCGGAGCGGTGCGGTGCGGAGCGGAGCGGTGCGGAGCCGCCCGCCAGCCGGGGATGCGCGGCGCTGCCCCCGCGCACGCCGGGCGGAGCAGCCGGGCGGGGCTCCGCGCTCCCCACCCCGCGGAGCCCGGGCAGCGAGCCGGCCTCCCCCCCCCCTCTCCGCCTTAGCTCCGCCACTTTTTAAATTAGTATTAATTTTTTTTTTTTTTTTTTCCCCTAAGGAAGACGTCGGGGAAAGGGAGGAAAAAAAAAAAAAAAACCCACAAAAGAAGAAAACAAACTGCCTCCCCCACTCGCCTGCAAAGAAACTATTAATATTTTTGTGGAGGCAGCTGGGACAGGGGACGGCACCACATTGCACCGGGTCTTTCTTTCCCCTCTTGCCCGCCGCCCCCGGCCCCCCGCGGCAGCAGGGCTGCAGCTCTGCTAGCCGGCTCTGGAAGCACTCGCTCCCTCCTGCTTTTGTAGCATTTCCTTGAGAGCAGAACAGCGTTTTCTGTCTTGCTGTTGTTCTGGCCTCCTTTCCCAACATAGCCTTAGTAATTATAACACATCCTGGGTGGCAGAGCCCCGGGGGGAGCAGCGGTTCCCTCTGTCCATCCACGCTTGGGCTGCCCTTGCTTGCTGACAGCGTTTCCCATTCCTCGCGGTATTAAAACTCCACCACGAGGATTTTGCGATGGAGCCGGGTCCTGTCCCAGCAAAGGCTCAGGGAAGCGCTGAGGGCACAAACCCATCACCCTATTTATCAGCACATATCCAGCAATTGCATTTAGACCCTGATTCTGGAAACATTTGCATACTCGCTTAACTGCCACCTTGACAGCCACTTGTGCCACCAGAAGGACATCAGTGCTCAAATAGGATTTGGGCCCTAAGTAGGTCAGAGACTGCAATATCTGCCTAAAAAAATACCTGAAGCTTTTATGCCCTGTAAGGAATCAGCCATCTGCAAAAGTTTAATGAGTCAATTACTTCTGCTCAGACTAAAGCTCTATTTAAAAAAAAAACACAAACACCCAAATGTATTCTTGGAGTAAACAAGATGCATGTGGGGTGAATGAATTTCTGAAGGCTTCACTGGAATTCGATGCAGACAATTTGGGGTAAAGTCATGGATCTGCAACAAACACAGCTGAAGTGTGTGGTAGCAATGAGGCTTGGTACAGGGGTTTTTGTGGTTGTTTTCTTTAAATAATCTTTTTTTACACTATTAAACCAGCTTTGAGGTCAGAATTACAATTACATTTCATTTTTTTCAAGGAAAAAAACCCCCAAAGTTGTATTTTGTGTCCCCCCTTTCTTTCTGCCCTAGGAGAAAAAACAGGAAAGAAAAATGGAGAACTTTTCCTTATGAAATGTTCTCAAGTAAACTTTGTATTTATTTAACTAATAACCTCTAGGAAATACAAAACCCTTCTCAGCAATTCTAGTAACTGCCAGCTGGTGGCCTGGTGCCACGGGAGGCAGCTCTCACACCTGAAGAGATGAGTTCGGTCCCCAAGAAGAGCACAGCACCCCTGCTTCTTCCCGCAGGGATTTCCAGCTCTGGTGTCTGATATCAGCCATAGTTTGCACCAGCACGAGTAACCACCAAAGTTCTTGGCGGTGGGAAGTTTCATTGCTCGTGGTTTACCGTGACTCGCGTGTGCTGTTGCCTTTAATAGGTTTCTTTCGTGGAGAGACTTACAGCTGTAGATGTATTGAAGCAGTTCAGAAGCCTCCTGAGCGATTAAATGAATACCGAAACATTTAGTAAAGGCATAGCTGAGCAGTACACTGGGGAGATGTGGAAAATCTTTTTTCCTTAATTTTGTTGGTAGTATATTCTGGAAAAAACCCCATATGCCCGATCTCCATCGACTGCCATGGAGAACTGGAAGCTAATTCACTCACCCTTTATTAATTACCTCCTATTATAATCCTGAGATCTTTAGTAGCGCTTGAACTTCAGCTTTCAAAAATTGTCAAAGGCAGAAAAATAAAAGCAAATACTTTTAAGACCTTCACCACTGGCAGGTTGGGTTGGGATGGTTTCCCTGCTGCTCTCTAGCTCAGCACGCTTGGGCTTGCAGCGACTACAGGAGCTCCCTTGTGCTGCGTTTTCCATTCCCTTTCTACCATCCCAGCTGTGTTTGGGCTTGGTGGTCTTCAGTGCTTGGCCATCCCCACCTCAGCTCCCCCTTTGGCTGGAAATCCTTGCAGAACCGTGGCAGCAACCTGATTTTATAGTCAGTGCTTGGTGACTCTTCTAGCCATTAAGTCTTCCAGATGGCTGTTAGCATTTGTACTTCAACATGGCAGAGTAACTCTTTGGTTTTCAGAACTGCTCTCTTTATACACAGTCGCACTTACCTTGGAAGTAAGAGCATCTCCTTCCCAGTTCTTGGGCCTCCTAGCACAAACCTTGCTCTGCAATTGACCTTAAAGATCCACACTTTTTTGATACTACATAATAAAACACACTTTGAAGCATACATTCAAACTAGCAGAGATATGTCTGCAATTACTGGAGATACAGCAAGAACCTATACACCAAAATACTAAATTACATTCACTGTTTTCACACCTGTGAGACTATGCTTGACATGCATTAATCAAAAAATGCCATTAGAGGTGCAGTTACAAATCTCCGTGATGAATGAAAAATAGTCTGAGGAGACCAGAAGTGTTTCACAGGGACAGGACCTCACACCATGAGTATGCTCCCTAAAGGCAGGAGCCTCCCAACATTTCCCTTCCTTGGAGAGGGTCCACCAGTGCCCCAGGGGAAGTGGCAATGCCGGTCCTGCATCACTGCTGGGGACCAGAGTCCCCCCCAGGACACTATTGCTTTAGTGCTCTTCCCTCTTCACTTCAGAAAAATAAATTTAATTGGCACAAATCCTGATATGGCAAGTTTAAAAGCTAACGTCCTTATTTCGGGATTAGCAACTTGTCCAGCTACAAGCAATGATTTCTTTCCTGTTCCTAGGAAGTATGTACGCTGATTTTTCATTTAGGTACAGAGAGTGGGAAGCTTCCTTGATTAATGGCAAGTGCGAGAACTACATCTGTTAGAAGTTATCTATCAATAGACAAAGCATCAAGACGTGCCTACTTCTCACTCTTACCTTGGAAATGTTTTCTTCCCAGGGCTTTACCAAAAGATCCATTTTAGACTTCTTCTGACCTGCCTGAACCTGTATTTTGGCAAATAATTTCCTACCGTGTCCTCCAAGCACCAAGTCAACTAAATTCAGCCTTCTGCTCCACACCCGTGGACTGCAGACCACGCTGTGCTGGAAAGCGTCGGATCAATGCAAGCAGCAGATCAATGCAAGCACAGCTATGCCGGCACCACTCCTGAGCACGTGGCTCAGGATCAAATTATCCCTGTGGGAACAGAGAAACAGTCATTGCAAGACGAGGACACTAACTTTGGGGATGATAGTGATGCTGCTGCCCCGGCCCAGGACCACGACAGGCAGAGCTGTGCCTGCCTTGAGGGGCTGAAAGAAGACGGTGGAGATTTGTCTTTGCTTGGGACATCTTTGGTTTAAATCTTCCTTCCGTCTGCTAATGGGGAAATGGTAAGGAATGATCTCTTGTTCTGCTAGACTGGACATTAAATGTAAGCCAGATATACTTACATACAGATATATACATGCACACCTATAACAAGTAAACTGTTGAAAAATGCATTTCTCCTTGCACATGGCAGAGCACAAAGCCTACAACCTGTGGGTCATCCAGGCTGCAGCAGCGAGGACCAGACGGTGGGGTCACCCAGTTTGAAGCGAGTTTAAGGCAACTGGTGATAGCACCAGTGCTATTTTTTTGTGAGCAGTTGGGTGTGGAAATGAGGTCTCGCACACGCGCTAGGAGGACCATATGGCGCTTAGCACACCAGATTTCCCAGCTCCAGCCAGGCCTCAGTCTCACACTCTACCTGTCACTCTTCTCAAGATCCACACTGTCAAGGGTCATTTCATCCTCTCGGGGTCTCCATCAAATTCGTTTGCAATACATTATCCCCAAAAAGGGAGAGCTTGGTGCCATCTCTTGGATCTTTCTGTTGTTTTTAAAGCTACCAGTCATTTTGATTAGGTTACAATATTTTTCCCCGGGGCTGTATTCTGCACCAGGGAGCTTTTAACCTTTTTCTGGCACAGGGGAGTTCACTCTCCCATCCTAATGCCAATTGCCAGTCATTTCATGGCTTGCCTCCATTTGTTTGATGTCTTCACTCTAAAATTTAATAACAGATAAGCAACAAAATATGAGGCCTTGGGATAGCCAAGAATTGCCTTCCGTGTGACTAGGCATCGCGGGGGGGGATCCATGGGAGAGACCAGTCTCTGTCCCTTAGGTCCCAGCCAGCTACTGTACCACGTTTTCCAGCACCCGTGAGCCCCTCCTTGTTCCGTTTTCAAATTCTAGGTTTGCACCCCTGCCTATAAATAATCCTTAATAAACCTAATTTCCCAAGGAACATCATTTCCCAATTTTCCTTGTGTCCAGAGGATAGGGCCAAGCAGGCACATCAATCCCGCCCCCCGACCATATGTTAAGGTCAATAAACTAAAGTGCCACAGTATTACAGAATATTCCACCCTCAGAAGCTGAAAAAAGTCTGCATACAGAAACCCATATGTGCTTGTTTCAGAGCAAAATAGCTTGGAAAAAACTGCACATCTCACTATGCTGCCAGATAGACAATACAAAGTCTTCGGGATTCAAATCAGCAGAGCAATGAGGCCATTGCTCATTATTAAGCTCAAGGTACAAAAGTATTTTTAAAAGGAGCTTTGTTGAATCAGCATTTGTTTTTCTAGCAACATGCACAATTTCTTTAAGCAGGGTTATTTTCAGAGTATGATATGAAAATAATTATGGAGCACTTTCTAAAGGTTCAGTGATTAAGGCAAGCAGCCAGCTGTTTGGCTGCACAGCTGATGTTGACCAAAAAGTATCATGTCTACAAGTCAAACTATCTTAATAAGATTTCTAGATCTCACACAAGACTTACAATTATTTCTCTCCTGATCTCCAAGAATAGCTGCAGAAACCATCTTTGGTATTTCTTTTTGGATTTCAGTGAAATGAAGTTAAAAGCCATATTATTGAAAGTCAAGTTTTCCGGAGTCCAAAAGGTTTGCCTGATTTCGTTGCAACCTTTGTTCCATGTACAAAGAGCGATCCTTATTTGATTTTAAAAATTAATCAGTAATTTTTCTTTTCCTTCTTAATCCTTCACTGACATCAAGTCTTGTCATTTTTGATCCTAGCTTCCAGAGCGCATTGTCTGGCTTTAATCAAAAGCATTCTGTAATTAGGTTCCAGCTAATTTAGCTTAGACTATTTAAAAGCAAAAAATAACCTTGCTTTCTGGTAAAACCCAGCTAAGTTTCAAAAGAGCTGAACAGGGGTAGCTTCATTTCATAAATATATTACTGACAACCAAATCCCTTCCTTAAGAGCATGGGGATATAATTTTTCCTGGGCATTTTGAGGGTGATTTTGTACACAGGAACACAAAGAGCACAAATGAGCGTGAGAAGCACCGCTGCAGTCATATTCTGTCTCTCTCCAAAAACCTGGGTCTGGAGCTCTAGAAGGGACGCTGTCAGGGCTGGGATCCTTCAAATCCGACCTACTTTTCCATTTCATCCTTTACCAAAGGAAATGTTTAAATGCTAGGTTTTTTTTTTTCTTAAAGGAAGAGGGAAAAATGTCAGTGCACCAGCTCCGAGGTACAGCTGCAAAAACCAGAGCTGCTTTGGGGTAACCACAGAGGAAGGTGCTTGCGCCACATCCTGCACGGAGATGATGCCCTCAGCTGTCCCAGCCCCATGAGGGACACATCTGCACATCCGTGCTGTGCCCTGGCCCGATGCCTCTTGAGGGCACCAGAGCAGCAGCAAAACCCTAAACCCACCTTGTTGCTGTTTTGCATGAGAAAAAGCTCCTTTCAGGGGAAGGGATTAGAGGGTCAGCACTGGGCAGTGGTGGGGAGGATTCACCTTGCCAGCTCCAGGACTGAATGCGAAATACCGCAAACCCAAACTTTGCCCCTCAATACTGGTATGAAGGACATGCACACCACTTACATGCTTAAAAAGGGATGAGGTAGCCATACTGCGTGCACGTCTCAGTATCCCAAGAGGCATTTCCCCCATCCTTTCCTTGCTAGGGGAGCATCCATTTGCCTCCCTCAGTCTGGATTAGAGCTCTGCAATTTGGCAGCTCAGTAGGTGCCAATCTCCCAAAACACAAAGTGGAAAAAACCTCACTGAAATCCCCAAATTCGCACCAGCACAGCCCTGCAAGTTGGAAGACATTTCCCACAGCTGGCTGTGTAATAAGACAGCTAATAAACATGCAAAGGGTAGGAAACATCCCAAACACCATCGCTTTCCAAGGCATATCCAAGTAACTCCATATGCACCCACAGCCTGGAGCTAGGAGCTAATGCCCCACCGTCTGAGCTCTCACGCAAAATATGGGAGGAAAATTCACCCCTTTCTCCAGCCAGGGAAAGTTCAAACTCACATCATTCTTTCCAGAGGGTGCCCCAAGCACAGGGCTGCAGAAGGGGCCAGGCTGAGAGGCAAAGCATCATCCGCTGTGCAGCCCAGGCGAGAGGGATGCTCCAAATAAGATCAAAATTCTCAGCAGTTTTCACTGGTGGAAGCCTGGCCATGCTAGGCATTAAAGATAGTGACCCACTTGCATGTTCTTGTAAAAGGCATCTCATTAGTACCTGATGGATGGGTAGAAGAGTTAAGCATGGCACCAGTTCCTCTAATCTGCAACAGGATTTCAAGAAACTTTTAGGAAACGAGCAGCTCTCTACATCCCGCTTTTGGGGATCAGAAACAGAAAATGGACTAGGCAAGTGTAAATTATCGGAAAGCAAGAACCTACAGATTTCAAAAAGACATGGCCTGTAACATCCCTGAACGACAGGCCCCACTCCTCTTGTTCTCATCGCAGGGAATTCACACAATATCTTTGCTTTCCTCACACTGTCTACAGTTTTTCCCAACTGATGTCTCAAGCTTTGGGGTTGAACGAGAAACAGTGCTGTAAATCTTCAGGCTTTATTAAGGAACTTTGCTGGATCAAATTGGAAGTTTTCTTAGCAATATGAATAGTTTGCTAGCATGTGCTGAAGTCAGATTATCAGTAGCATCCCAAAACAGAAGATTTATTACCTGTCATGAAGATAACTATTTAAAACAATAATGACCAAAAAACAACTGGAGACATTCCTTTTCATAACAATTCACCTAACATCCCTTTCATGCTAAACTTTATCTGAATATCCTTCAGATCTGCAATCTGGCTAAAGCTGTTGCAATGGTCATGCTGCTTGCTGACGTACTATTTATAACACTGTTGAGAACAGTGAAATCCATTCCATCCTCCCAGGACTGGGGTTTTAAAGTTGTGGGGTTTTAAATTTGTGCTTCATCAGACTGAAACTAGTAAAAAAATGCAAGTTTTTTTGAGGTTTGGTGGAAGGATTAAAATGCAAAAAAAAAAAAAAAAAAAAAAGCAAGCAACCTTTACTGCCCATTCCAGCCTGTTGAGTTCATTTTTCCTTGCCTTGCAAGACACTGGCAGGGAAGAGTGCAGCTCCCCAGCGCAACGCCAGCTCTCCCCAGCCCCAGATGGGCAGCACTGAAGTTTCCCCTCCCCACCACGACTTCCAGGCTCTGCTTCATCCTCCCTTCAAACGAGGACTCGGGTACTCACAGGTAAATCTGGCACGAAGGTGGAGCAGAGCCTGGATCTTCACAGCTAGTCAAACCCTGACCAGGCTCTCCTCCGCCTGAGGAACAGTGTGAAAGGGGAAAGCCCCTCTTCTCAATTTGTTTCTGAGGGAAAATGGTTAATACTCCTGAAGTTATTATTTAAGCACTGTAAAGCACAGACAACCAGCCAGTGTATTATTCCTACTTACCAGACAACACCCAGTTTTTATCAGGATAAATTAGCTTTCCCATCTGCTTAGAAACAGCCTTCTAGAGTTGTCCAAACACCCACAGTCCATGAAATCGCAGAGAAAATAATTGCCTTTTGTTTTGAAGAACTTTTAGACCCCCCCATTCTTTGCTGGAAAAGGAAACACCAGGGGACACTGCAGGACAGAGAGCAGGCAAAGCCCACTAACACAGAAACCCTGGAAAAAGGGTGTTGCCAAACACAAGAAACAGCATGAAAACTGAAGTGGAAAAGTAGCATGATAAAAAAAAAATGAAAAGAAATTTTAAAAAACCCCACAAATATAACCAAAGAGCAATTAAAAAGAAAGCAGACACAGCCCAGCACAAGAATCTCAATTAGCTGCAGTTGGGCAGAGGATACACAAGAGCTTAGCTGGAGGAGTCATTATATTGAGTTAGCTCCTCCCAGAGGCATCATTAAGTCCATTAGCAAGGGTGGAAAGGCTATTTATAGTACGGGAGTGGGCCTTCTGGATTTTTTGGGGGAGGTGGGAGCAAGTGAGAGAGGCAGGTAGGGCTTTGCATGAGGCAGTGGTGTGATAGAGGGTTATGTACTGAGCTCTTCCAAACTCTGGTTATATCTCCTGAGCATCTCCTGGTTCAGTCTTCTTTATAGTTATGTGCTTCCTAAGAGAAATACATTTTCTTGTGTTGCTGAAGGTTGTTTTTCTTTAAAAATGAGAAACATCTTGAGGTTTGAGACCTTAAAAAAAAAAAAAAAAAAAAAAGGAGTAGCAGAAGGGAGTTCTGCAGCATCTTCTTTCTTTCTGTTCTTCTCCTTGAATTTTATCACCTCTTGTCTCTCTTCCTCAAACTTTGGCTTTTGGCTATATTTCCTGCTGCAGTTTTCAGAAACATTTCAAGTCCTGCAAGGACATCTCTTCAGGTGCAAAAGGAGCTGGGGGCTATGGCAGCTCTTGCAGAATCAGTCTGGGAGATGGAAAACAAAGGCTTGAGTCTCTGAAATAACTTATCTGGGAGAAATTATAAGCTCAGGCTGTCTGAGAGCATTTGGTAGGCCTGAGGAAGAATAGAAGGCTGGAGAAGAAAATAAAGAAGGTTCCTTTCTTCCCCCAGGCTGTTGTCAACAAAAGGTGGTATAGTGACATTGCATTGTTTTTCTCCAAACCTGCCTTGGCAGAAGAAACTTCTAGAGCAGCTTGATCTTTATGAAGGACATATAGTTTATTTTAACGACCTGTGTACACCAGAACTTCCTGGTGAGGCTGGAGATCTGTAGAGAAGCCCAATGTGTGTGTATACACATATATACATACACATACCTTAGTGGGTGACAGTCCTAGCACTTACTTAAAAGGAACAGTGACTTCATTGGCAGTGTCTCCCCATAGTGGTGTAAGCTGTAGGGGACAAGTGACCACAGGACCAAATCCAGCTGTTCTGGCCTCAAGCAGGGAGCTCAGCAAGTGTGACTAGAAGGACAGGCCATGGCTATTCACGTGTCAGAGGACAGCTATGAGCCAGCAGTGCGACACGGCCATGAAAAGGCAGACACCGTTATGGACATTCTCAGGGGTGGTATTTTCAGTGGGGATAAAAGGCTGTTTGTACCCCTGTACAATTCTGGATGTTGTGTAATGTTGTGGCTGCCCAGGAATGAGAAAGGTGTAATCACAGGGCAAGGTGCAGAGAGGAGAGTGCAAGAGTTTAGCTGCTCATCTGAGCAAAACAAGACCTGCAAGAAAGCATCATTCCTACCCAAGTGCCCTGAGGATGCAAACGTGCTGAAGGCTCGAGTCTGAAGCTCAGTCTCTCTGGCCAGGAACAGCAGTTCCCACACACCTACTGCTGGCCCCTGGGCCAAAGGCTCGAAACTAGCCCTTGGTTGTGTAAGTACATCCCTGCACCTCCCGGGATAGGTACCGTGGCATGGGAGCTGTCAATCTAGGAAAAAAAAATAATTGGAAACTCTGGGCTTCAGTGAGCAAATCTTGGGACTTCCCAGCTGGGGAACTCACCATGTGGCTCTTCCCCGCTCCTTTTCTCCTGGCTCTCCGGCAGCCATCACCGATGCGGGAGGGAGCTTGGTGAACCAGCAGTTGTGGGGTGAGCGTTTGGTGCTGGGGTTCGGTCCAAACCCCAAACTGAGTCCGGCTGAATCGGTTCCTGACAGAGGCGTGTCCTGGGAGGGCGTTAAGATCATCTGCTGAAACTTAGGCTGTTTCGTGGTTTCTCTCTGAAGATGGATCTGACAGTGCCGGTAGTGTTTAGACTGAAAGCCCAATTGTGTTTTGACAACAGCTTTTCCTGCTGTGATGGAGAGGAGCATATCCCAAAATCTGTTTTACCCAGGCTTGTGTCTCAGCAGTATTTAATATTCTGGGTTTGAATGGTCTATAAATAAAGGAAAAGACTCACGAGTCTCCCTGAGACAGTCTCCTTCCTCTCCTCCTGAGTTGAACGCAGACTACCTCCAAACCTGAAATCCAAATGCATGCAGGAGGAAAGAGGAGTATTGCTTCCAGAGGGCTCTGCTCCCTAGTCCTGTTGCTGGGGCTCAGATTAGGGACAGCAGCGACCGACATGGCTGGGCTCTTTTTGTCTCCATCACATGAGTGAAGTGAGGGGAAGAAGGGAAATAAGCATAAAACCTGAAGAATACTGTGTTAAATCAATTATTTTTAAATCCTAAAATATTATAGAGGTCTTAAGCAAAGTGGATGAGTGTATGTGTGCGTACAAGTACCTGATCCCGTCCTGTTGTGCTGGAGGAAGAGATTTAAGAAAATCCGTCATGGGCAGGTAACAGATTGAAGGAGCAAAAGAAAGGACTCCTCCAGCTGAAGATCTGATCTCCCCCACATGCATTATTCGCTCTCTGAGCATGCAGGCCCAGGACCCACAGGAGTTGCTACATTTCAGAAGTAAAAATCATGGTAAATGATGTGAAAAGGTTGCTATTAAATGCCTTCTTATTGGGACTTTTTGATTTAAAAGCAAGACTATGTCTTTACAGTGCTGTGTTAAACACTCTATCAATTTAAATAATTGGATTAATTTAAAAAGATACAGGTCAGGTAATTAAAATGCTTTTCAAAAAATATTTCATAACATGTTCTTTTCCTTTGATGTGAAAACGGCGGACAGCTTTCTTTGTTTTACAATAAAATCTCTATTGCCAGAAATCACCATGCCACAAAATGAAGAAAACAATTAACTCATTGAATGAACAAAAATAGAACAACATTCTTTGTGTTTTTAAAGGATTTTTTTTTTTTTTTTTTTTGGTACAAACCTTACCAGTAATGAAATTTATGTCCATATAACAACAGGAGGAAATAGATTCTTAGGAAGACTTTCACGGCTCTCAAGCAGGACATCTAGTGCAAAATCTGCTCTATGCTGTTCAGTGCAAATATGAAAGCAGCAGGATTTGGGGTTGTTTAGTTGTCTTTCATCTCTTTCTTTCAGAGAAACTCAGTATGTTGTGAGGAAATCCATGATCATATTTCTTTTATAAAAGCAAAACATTTAGGTCATGGGGAAAAACATAAATTGAGAACTATTGATAAGCTGTAAATATTTCAGCAATAGATGTTAAAGATCATGAGGTTTGTATTTTAATGTGTCACTTCTCCAATACCTGAGCTAATTTTTCTATCTTCCATAATTCAGATGAAGTATAATTCCATTTCACAAGTGAACAGTTCATTCCCAATCCTAGTTTGTACAAAAGCCTTTTTACACCTTTTTGGTAAAGCAAAAAGGGCCTAAAAATAAGAGTAGTTTGCTGGCACAGCATAAAGAATGCAGCATGAGTAAGAATCAGACCTCTTACCTAAAATGCATCAAAAAAGAAAAACCTGCTTGTATTCCGTGATGACAGGAATAATTTTTTTAAAATAATAGCCTGATTATATGCATATTTACATGTTAATTTGAGCTTGGAAAAATAAGTAATGTTCAAAGTGAAAATCAGGGAAGCCTAAATATTTTATAAATATTAATTTCTTTTTTGTTTTATTGTGCAATTTGTCACGGAGGATATTTTTAGTCAAACTTCCTCTGCGTTGCCATCACACCGCCTTGACACGCCTGGCAACACGCACTAGTGATCATCTCCATTTCTCTGCTGCGTGGCATTACCCAGCAGGGCAGAGGAGGGGCTTTTTTCCACCTCTGATTTTGAAATTCTTAGTGGGTTTGGGATGGCAAAGAGCAAAGAAAAAGACCGGTGTCCCCATACTGATGAAAGGATGGGGGGGGGGGGCAGGGGAGAAAGCTGTCACTCAAACGCTTTAAATGAGTGATGTGAGCTCCGGAGAGAAGGATTTTCAAACCGCTGGGTTTGAATCAAGCACCAGCGCCGGGCGGTTAAATCACCACCCTTCTTTCCAGCCCGATTTGCTGCTGCGGGGCTGGGATGTGCGTCAAGAAGTCGGGATGAGCCGGATTTCTGCCCCGGGATGGTTCATTTAACCAACAGAAAGTCCTTTCCTGGCCGCTTCCATTCGGATGCGGCACAAGGCGCTGAAGCCATCCAGCCGTCCCGCTCCCACCGTACCTGGAGCCTCCCGGGCTCTCCCGGGGGAACGCTGGCCCGGAGGATGCTGCAGCACCCGCCTGGGGCTGCTCGGTGCTTCGGCGCCGGCAGCCCGGAGCAGCTGCAGTAGGTCTCGTTCTGATCCTGCGGAGCTAAATCTGGAACAAGTCCTCCGAGATCAGTGGCATTTCCCTCGCATAAAGCCGCTGTGCGGGAAGGCAGATTATCCCAGACCAGATGGCACTTTCTGCAGCCGCTGCCGGCTCCTGCATGGTGCAGGTATGACTGTCTGCACCTTTCCTGGCTTTTATTGGGCTCTTGCACTCACCTTAGCTTCAGCGTGAGGATCCGGGAGAACTTGCTATCGTTTCTGGTGTGTCTACCTTACCTTTCCGGAGCGCAGTTTCATCGTTCGTAACCACAGGCCTGGCACCTTAAAACAGTTTTGCTAAAATAAAGTTAGGATTCTTCACAGTCAAACTTAGGATACAGAGGCATCAACTTTTTTTACAGTCTTGAGGGGTTGAAATGCTTTGTTTCATCAAACAAAAGCCTGAAGTTGTACCCCAGGCCACCACAGCTCTAAGAAAATCCCTAAGCATTGAGAGGCTCGTGATTAAATCATGAGCTCTGTGGGCACCAGGGGGTGCAGAACAGCCCCTTTTAGTCTCTCTGCCGAACACCATCATTGCATTTCATCTACCATCCCTACCTCTGGCACTGGCCACTGTCTGGCCACACACAAAACTATTTTCTCCTATTGAACAGACCCTCCAACAGCAGCAAACCACACTGAGGTCCCGGGCTCCTTCCAGGAGCATCGCTCTGCCTCTCCCAGAGTATGTGAGCAAATGAGCCTCGTACTGCCCAAAGCCACTATCTGGGCAATTCATCTTTTCTCCCTGTATAAAGGAAGACCTTGCCTGGCTCTGTATAAGCATATGAGTCTCAAAGCTGGCTGTGTTTGCGTGAAACAGAGATGGGATTTATTACTTGTATTGGAGAGTAATTTACGGTCTTGGTCATGTGCTAGGAGCTGTAGGAATGGAGAACAAAAATGCTTTGTTTAAAAGCTTTGCCAAGAAACCCACGTACGGTTTGGATGTTTCGTGGATTTGATATTTGATTTTCTTCAGTTGCATTTGCCATAGGTAATTGTGTAGTTGCTGAGCGAGAAAAGATGGTTCGATAAGAACTTCTGGCACAGATCAGAATAGACTCACTCATGAAGGAGCCTTTGAATTTGCACAGATAAAAGCTTCTTCCTAAACATCTGTGCAGTCAGACCCTGTCATGCACATTATTGTGAGAAAAGCAAAAGAGAGAAGGTGATCCACACATGACTAGATATCATCAAGATTTAGAGATTGCAAATATATTTGCATGTCATTTGCACACTCTTGGCCCCAGTCTAATCAACAGCATAGCATCTGGACCTGTATTCTTTAGAGGCTTTGAAGAAAGAGCAAAGCACTCGTACGTCAAATGAACTTCCCTTTTGCTTCAGTTTCAGACACAGAAAGACATCAAAATAACACCAGGGATAATAAGTGGCTAAACTATACATCATTTTTCATCGTTCAGACTCCCTAATCACACTATGCATATGCTTTCCCTAATACATTTTGTAGCTACGGCACAAAAAGCTCTCTTTGGAGCTATTTCATGCAGGTAGACTTTAATTTGGGGGAGAGAGAAATGGAGCAGACATCTGTGCTCTATTACATAGCTTCAGTTTAATTTTGAACAGAGAGAAATGGAGCAGAGGTCTGTGCTCCACTACATAGCTAGAGTTTAATTTGGGGGAGAGAGAACAGAAGTCTAAGCAATGGTTTTTCCCTGAAAGTTCATACCTGTTGTGCCAGCTGAGAGAGACAACCTTTGCCCATGTTCCTCCGATCCCTGCTGTACCTTGACCACGTATAACCTCAAAGGGAAAGGAGCAGGAATATCGGATATTTTCCTCTGGCATATGTCGTTTTTCACAGAGGGAGTTTCATGCCTAGCCATAATATGTTTCTATAACCCAGCATGCAAGTCAAAATTCCCAGTGGTTTCAATTACTGGACATTTGAGTGAAGAAACTGCCGCTGATAGGATTAACAGTGGTGCAGGGTAAGTGGCACGCAGTGACCTGTGGGGACCTCGGAGCAGTTCCAAGAGCTGATTTCTGCGGCAGGAGCAGGGCTGTGCAGTCGGTGCCGGGTGGTCGGGGTCCTGCCCTTCGTACCAGGGTGAGCTGGGCAGCTGTAGCTGCCGATTTTGGCAGGGATGGAGTATTGCATGCTGCAAGAGTGGCTGCATGCCTGCATCTAGCATGGGTGAGAGCGAGCCCAGAAATGCTGACGGTGATATAAGTCCCTTGAATTTCCTGGGAACAGGGTCGGGTCTCTGATGGCCTGCATTATTTCAAGCAAGATACTGCATCTTCAAGCTGCCACTGAAGGAGACAACCTAAGTTGTCTCTTGTGCTTATAGATATAGCAGTATGATCCCCAGAAATCTCATCTGATGTGATAATATGCTGCTGGTTCTGGGAACCGTAGCAGGTCTCCATACGTGAATGAGCAGCTCAGTCGCACAGCATAAATGTCAGGCTACGCCACTCGTGGTGCTCCCTCGGAATGATTTTGTATGTCATGATATAGAACTATGAAAAGCAACCCAGTTATCGCTCATCCAAGATAAATGACATGATTATGGTGAACACATACAACATGCGAGAGCTGTCAAAAGGCAGAGCACAATATGGATAGGGCACACCCAGTTAAGGCTCTCTGGATTCATTTGGGAGCCACAGTCAACAGTTGGAATCCAACCAGTAATCTCACCTGTTACAGAGTTTCCAATGGTCGCCACCAAATAAACCACCTGAAAATAACACAAGTAAATTAGTAAAAAAATGCTTTTTGAAAATCACTTGCACTGGGAGGATGCACAGAACTGGCAGCTGCGGGGCAGCAGAGCTGCCGTGCATCAGCACCTTCTTCCTAAAACTCCCTAGTGCCAAAAAGCTGCTTGCTATCCTTAGGTAGTTGGATGCCTTAGTGGTTTAACTGTAATTACTGGTCTAAAGCTGTGTTCAGGAAAGCTGTGATGATAAGAATTCTGTAAACTTTTCTAATTCCTCAGTCTGGTGTTAGGCTGGAGGAGATATCTTGGGCTGTGTGTTACAATTACAGGCATTCCCAGGCTGCTTTTCAAGGCTCCTTTTGCACCTCTTTCTTCAATTTTCCCCTTACAAAATGCAAGCTTTTCATGGGTAACAGTCTGAGGCAGAATAACTCACCCCTGTTTCATTACAGAATAGCCTGAGCTCGTAACCTCACAACAGGCAGAGTTATGCCCCTGTGTTTAATATATATGGGCACTTCTTGTTACCACTCTGTGGGTAGAAATATCCTTTCAGAAACAAAATCTGTATTCCCTGGCAACAATATTCAGCAATCAAGAGTTTGACTAGCTCTTAGTGTTTCCAAAATGGATGGCATAATTAAATGATTTAAAGCCTGCCGTAATCAGGAGTGTGCAGTCAATGAATATTCAAGCTGTTCTCATTGTTAGGGATGATAAAGAAATGTTTTCTCTTTAGGTGGGTTATTTTTTATTGTCTAAAGAGTCATCCAGAAGATGGTGCCACAGTTCTGCCTGTGAAATGAATGCCAGCCCAGAAGAGAGTCCTTGCACAGAAAATAATATTTCATAGAAATTTAAAAGCAAACTTATTTTCAAGGGCAGTTCAGAGCTCAAAACCTGACATTTAGTCCGTGTTAAGGCTCTTATTGAAAACTAGGGCAATGTATCTTTATTGCTTTTGCTCTGTCACTCCAGGCAAGGTCAGCCAGCACGACAAGGAAGAAAGAGAAAACCCATCCCATCTCTCCATTCCCTTCTGAAAAAGTGACAAATCTTTGGGTATTTGTTAAACTGCTCTTTCTGGGTAGCAGCAAGCCATCAAAAACAATAAATAAGATGAGGACAAAATAAGCCTCTCTCTGGATGCTTTATGAGGCTTCAGTGGAGGTAGGAAGTACAGCATAAATAGAGTACGTAGCTGTTTCTTTCGGTTAAGGAAGGGAGGCATTTCTGAGGCTTTGTGTCACTGAAGAAATGATGATGTCAAGCCTGTAGATCCTTGTAATCAGATTAAATAATCTGATTTCCATTTCACAAAGCTTTGCACTAACATAGAAGGAAAAAATGAAAACTGAGATTGGTATGAAGCAAAATCTTTGCTCCTACCAAAAGCAGGCATTTATTTTTTTCTTCCATTACAATTTTCTGTTGTCTGAGGTCTCTTCTCTGTAGCTCAAGCAATTTGTCATCCGATTAGTCTGATGAAGCATAGAGAAGTCATTTGAACTGTAAATTTTCTGCAGGCAAAATAAAATGCAAACAAGAAGAGCTTCCTGTGCCTGCCAAAGTGATGATACTCAGAATACAAATAAGAAAAAGCCATGCTGACAGCATAAGCTATTTTTATATTCTGTCATTGGCTCCCGGGCATGGCAGTTTGAGCAGGACCGCATCTGTATTCCCAAACCCAAATAAACCATGTAGTCTTAAGTGAAGTTCATGTCTTACAGAATAGCTGTTTAATCACAGTGAAAGGATACATTGCAGGAAGGATGAATCATGATGTTGATTCACACTCAAGCTGTACGTTTACTGTTCGGATCAACCCGGACAGAACAGCTAAAGAGAGGAGGGTTTCCTGCCGCTGACGTGAGAAGCACCGCGCCACGCGGGAGAAGCCGGCACGGACATTTGTGTCGGCAGCAGGAGCTGAGGGCACTTCACGTCGCGGTTCAGTCCTGGAACTTTTAGGAGCCCACATCAAGACCCGTCTCATCGTGGTGGCTGGGCACGGCCACATGGGCATGTTCAGGACATGGGTCCTCTGCCACCCTCCCGTGGTGACTTCCCGAGTTCCCCAGGGTGGCTGGTTTCATCACCTAAATGTTGCTTCCAGGGCAAAAGCTCACCGTAGGACAGCCTTCACTTGGATGGTCTGAACATAAAGGGTGTTAAATGACGGCGAGGTTGAGAGATGCTAGGCGAGGTCCGTCCTTTCCCACAGCCTTAGCATCTCTCAACCTCACCCTCACGTGGCTTCTCTGTGAAAAGCAGCTGAGGCCTCATTCCCTTCTTTAAAACCTAAGGCATTTAGAAAACACAACCCTTTTTCAACACTCTTAGGCTGCTGAATTATTGTACAGACATATGTCATGTACTCATTACCTGCCAGGATGCGCTTAATGACTCTGGCTAATTGCAATAACATCTTGCTCTTATACACCGTTTGCCATCACTGGACCTCAAAGCCTCTTGGGAGGTCAGCAGCATTAGCAACAGGCCAGGTTTCCCACAGAAAGCGGAGCTGAAAGGAGCACTAATAGGACTGTAGCTAGCAAATGGACCATGCAGTCACACAGAGGCCTTGATCCTGCAAGTTGTTCCAAAATAATCCTCTGGAAAATGTTATCGGAGCAATAGGAGACTTTTGTGATGCAAAGGAACTGCTGCTTATGAATTTCTGGAAAGCAGTATTTCTTTCTCTAGATGAGCATCGAAGGGGGACTTTTGCCAAGCCAGGGACTGGTTTACTATGCAGGCACCATTAATTCGCCACCATGCAATATTATTTAAGTAATGCCATTAATTCTCACCTCCTGAATTAGAAGATGACACTGATCTCTACAACAAATCACTTTGCAAAGCCAGCACCTTGCCTGGGTTTGCACAGAGAGTCCCACAGCACTTTGCACTTCAGGCTCCCCACCGGGGTTGAATTCCGCAGCTATCCAACCCAGACAAAACCCCCCGATCAGTTAAAGTGGGGGTAATAACCAAGCCTATCACCAAATTTAAATTTACTTCTTCTCTTAATCAGGAAAAGTGGTTGAAGGCTTTGCTTCTCCCCTCGCCGTCCCTGGCATTTGCTTGGCTGACTGCTCAGCAGCTGCTTGGGCCATGTGGTTTTTTGGCAACTGCGGGACGCTCAGTCAAGCGGCGACTTGAGTGGCACCAACGGCCACGTCGTGAAGGGATGATTGATAACCTGATCAGAGCCACGACTGTGTTTCCACCCACGCTCGTTGCCAGTCCCTTTCAAGAGCGAGACGCCTCTCTGCCATGCTTTGCTTTTGATGAGCGAGTACAGCAAAACACGTGGTGACATGAGTCCATCAGGCTTTTTTCAGCTTTGGACGAGCCTGACTACGACTTTATCCCAACTTTGCTTCTGAGGAGCTGAGTATGTTCAGGGATGCTCCCAGCGCGTCCCAAAGCCAGCAGCTCTCTGGCAAACTGCCTCCCACCCTGGATGCCCAGGGTGGATATCAGCCTGGATATAAAAGACCATAAAAAGCCTTGCCTGGTGAGGGTGTGGAAGGGGCAGGAGATGCGTCCTGTGTCCTGCGTGAGTGACCCAAATCTGGGGCTTCTAATGTCAGTGCTCTCCCAGGCCCCAGAAACCTTGTAAAAACTAGCAGAAGTGGATAATTCCCATGCAACCCTTCCATTTTGAGAAAACGAGGCTTCTTGGTAGGAAAGGGGTTGATCAATAGATTTTTGTATTTTATTTTACTTTTTTATCGGGCATTTCTCTGCAGGAGGAGGCGAGAAGTTGGGAGTTAGGCAGATCTTTGCTGGTGCTGGGAACTGGGAAGATCCTGCAGTTAGGACATGCCAATATTGCGGTGACTTAGGGCTTGTGGGAGAGCTCTGAACTGTAAATCTGTTCTTGCTGAAATCCACCTTACTCAGGTTTGAAAGAAAGGAAGGGAAAAATAATACCCAGATTATTAGCACTGACTTTTGCCTTTTTTATTAGGACTTTACCCTGCAGGAGAAAAAAAGGAAGGCAGAGCTAACGTCATGGATAAAATTGAAGCCCAAACCTGATTTTCATGCTCTATTTATTACAGTAGATCAGAGGTTTTGTCTGAGATCCTTGGGAATGTAAAGAACAGTGAGTTTGTTAGAGCAAAGCAGCAATTGCATATTTCCTCCTGCCTCAACACAAAACAGCTGTTTTCTCAAACTGAACTGGGTCCTTGTTCAACAACTGACCTCAGGAACGAAGGTCCTTGATGCTGGCTGAGGACTTGACCCCAAATGCCTTTGGCACGCACCAGTCAGCTGCGGCTGGGCTGGAGAAAAACCGCTTTCCCCTGCGCTGGAGGATGCATCTCCCCAGGTGCTGCAAGAGGCACTATCTGGTGCTCAGGCAGTGCCGGTGCCAGCACCAGACTGTCCGGCAGCGAGGACACGGGGGGACAGCTCGGGTCACCCGCCTGGGTGGGTTTGCCACGAGCATCAGGCACCTGCGAGAGCCACGATTCGGCGCAGGAGCGGCCAGCGGGCACTTTGCAGAGCTGCCGGCTGCGGGCAGGCGTTGTGGCGGCGCAGAAGGGAAGGCACCCAGCCACAGCACCCTCTGGGCAACTTCCCTTTTTGCCCAAACGCACCCAGAAACAAGGGCCCTGCTTTCTCCAGCCGGACGAGTGATTTCCCCCGCGATGCTATTGTTTTTTGGCTGCTATTTCAGACGCGTGGTAACTTTCTGGCGCAGCGGTTAGGCGTATGCATCCGCTCGTTTTCTCTTTCCAGGATCCAGCTGGGTGCCTTGGGGGCGTTAGAAATCCTCTAACATGATATTAAACCGAAAATCCCAGTTCCCAGTGAGAGGGCTGTGTTTCTAGCCTGAGCTTTGTCTTTCAGGGAAAATGGCCTCACTTAGCAAGCTATCTGTGAGAGCGCGTAGGCTGTGTGCCAGGAACACTATCATCTTGCTATCGGCTCTGTGCTGAATTACTCACTATTCAGTGACCTTTTAGCAGATTATTGGAATTATATTGAATTTCAAGGGAGGTTGCTGGAGCCTGCCTCACTTTCAGGCCTGCTCTCTCTGCCCTCTGTTAAATCTCTGCGCTGGCCAGCACACGCTGCTGGAGCCAAGGCAACGGGAAAAGTCCTTCGAGCTGGGTGGCTGGCGTGGTGGCTTTCTGTGTGTGTGATCCGTCAGAAAAGTTGTGCTCTGAATCCAAAAGCAGCAAGAGCATCATGATCGATATTCAACAAAAGTGAGATTTTAGGGTTTCGGTAGCAGAGGTGCAGGGGTTTTCTTATGGGATACTTCATGGCGAGGTAGACGCAAATTAGCTGATCTTTTCTTTAGGTGTCTGCATTCATTTGCACAGAAGAAGTAGGTTTTAGATTGATATTTCCTTACATGAACATAACAGAAGGTGAGGAGGAGAGAAAATAATTAACAGATTCAATCACAGAATTGCTTTCAAAGCTCTTCACAGGTACTTGAGAAGAAAAGTACCTAACTGATGGGAAGACTTTGAGTATGCTGGTGGTAATCACAAATGGTCTCAGGTTGGTTGAGTTTAAACTGGGGATCTCCAGCTGGAGATGGAGTTGCTTTCCCAGCCAGACAGGCACCTTGTAGCAATGCCAAGGAGCCATTTCATTGCTGGCAGATCGGCATGTGGAGGAGGGAATGCAGCTTGTGAGCCACAGCAAGGGCCACTGGAAACTTTTCTTCTGCGCAAGAGTCTCGTAGACTTTCTCATGACTTTCTGTCCTATGAAGGTTTCTTGAGTGTACTTGAAATGGAGCTGAGCTGGGATGCAGGGACTTGCTAACAGCAGAGCCTGTTCTCTGCTCTTCCCTACCTGTGTAGGCAGCATTAGAAATCAGGACATCAAACATCTCAACTATTCATTGATTCATCACAAGCTCTAGGATTTGTAACTCTGGAAAACACCTCAATGCCAGTCACAGCATCGTTTCATATCCATCTACGGCTGTGACAATGTTTCAGTGCTAAAATATGCACTTGAGGTTTCTAAGCCTGTAGTTCATGCGATGGGTAATACATTAATAATCCAAAATTCATTTTGTACTAAGCTTCCAATAGTGGGAAACTGTATTTGCAAGGTTGCACTTGTGCCCCTGCCTGGGTTGTGCTGGATGAGGGTCAGGCAATGGGGTGGTTTGCAGTCTCAGCTGGAGCTAAAACCAACCACGTTGTCTTTCACCAAAACTGTATCATTTGTAACCCACTTTTATGCAGCACATGGGATAGTTGTACGCTTTTATGTGTGAGGCACAGACACATACTGTAATCTTAGCTACGCTTCTAATCATTACGCTAAATAATTGCATGTATATTATACTAGAACCTTACAAACCTGACAACGCTTTCAGTGAAGAACAACTATTATAAATAGTGGTACTTGTTAAAAAACCAAGTTAGTACTTCTTAAATTAACTGAACTTACTGTTGCAAAGAAAGTGACCATTTCTAAGCTTCCCCTTTAGCAAGCGCAACCATTTAAATGGGTGCTGCTAAAACTGGCCAGCACCCTTTTCATCTGCAAAAGAGCACAGCATCGGTAACTCTGACCGTGGCAGCGCAATAGGAAAATGAAACACGTCACTAATCCTCCAGCACAACTCATTTAGCCGGCGTTTCCCTGCAATTTGCGGAGCTGCCACTTGATGGGGCCGAACGTCTCCTTTTGCGAGAGCCGCGTCTCCGCTTTCCCACCCACCCCTATTCCTCTGAATCCATCCCCGGACTGGGAGCCTGTCATTCCTTCCCAAATCTCACTGTGCTTGCTTTGCCTCCTCCTGCACTAATTCAGGGTCGCAGGTAAAATTGCTCTTTAAAGCCCTCCGCTTTGCCCAGGGAAAAAGGCAGCGGTACCAATGCGACAGCTAATAGCAAAAGGCTGGTACGGGGCATCTGGCTCTTTCGGACGGGTCAAATGGTCTCACAAAATGCACATGCATGGAGCTGACTTCCCCGAGGAAGGCAGGGGAATTCGATTTCCTAACTTTACTTGCTAAGTACGTCTGAAAGCTTCCATGAAAGCTTTGCCAGCAGATCAAGGGAAGCTATTTTCCCCCTCTCCTCAATGCACCTGGTGTAAATCATCCAGTTTGGGGTCCTCCAGTTAAAGAGGGATGTGGAAAAATAGGAGAGGGACTCTTGGAGAGCTGCTAAGTGGGACACATGGTGAGGGGCAATGTATCAGAAAATCATCGCTTGTAAATATATGCCCTGGGGCTGCTGCTGAAAGGAGCTGTTGTGCTCTGTTCCCTTCTTGCTGGATCAAACAGCTGTGCAGTCACAGGATATCAGCAGAGCTGACGACAAGCCATCCATTTTTATGGCCTTATGCTTGCTAGAACCGATGTAAAGAAAGCTGTGAGTGTCAAGAGTGGATGGGAAGGAGAGCATCCACTCCCAGGCCTTGTACAGCTGTACCTGGGTGGCCCAGGAAAGCCACACACTCAGGGAATGGGGCTCCACTTCTGCCCCTGTTATTCCCAGCAGAGCCAGTTTTCCCACCTTGAGTTGAGGTTTGAGGTGACCCCCTCTGGGCTGCTTTCCTGCCATTCCAGTACCAACTTGCAGGTATCAGGAGGGCTGGGGCAGGCGCATATTTTCTCAATTCAGAAACAGTTTGAGGTCTCTCAATCCTTCATTTTCTGTTGAAGGAGATGAACAGGCTGCAGAAAACGTACAACAGCACTTGGAAGTACCTCTGTCTGAGCTGGTGGCTGAACTGGCAAGTATATGAAAGTCATGCGCTATGTTAATGAAGAATAACCATCTGAGGACTTGAAAGAACTAAGAAACTAGACCAGTGTCTGTGCACAAGTGGAGTGCACAGGCTTTGGGGAGGGACTGATTTTGCATGCTGTTTTAGCATTTCCATGCTCCTGAGTTACCGTGCTGGGCAGCATTGATGGTCTGGTTGAGGGTGAGGGCTTCAAACTTCCCACCCATTACTTGGCGTCACTTTTGGCGCACACCACCCAACTGGGCCAACTATCGCTATCTTAATACTTCGCTGTCTGTAAAGAAACTCCCTTATATTGTGCAAACATGCCGTATGCTGGCAGGCAAAGGAGTGGTGCTAAATTGCTGAATATGAGCTTAAACATAGAGCTCTTTTTATAACACCAGAACCATCTTCATGTAATGAACACGGAGAATGTAGCTCATTACCAGCCCATGGGAGGAACGAGGCAGGATGGCAACAACACCGCTGGGCCAAGGGACCACAACTTGCTAGGGACGGGCTAAACATAGGCTTTTTCCTCCCTTACATGATCACAGCTGCTTGCAGCCAAGCACTTCTAATTGCTTCCACCAAAGTTTATTACCTTGAACTACTCAACAGCAAATTGCGCTGAAGCCTCCAAGGACCTGGGGAAAAGAGGCATTAAAGAGGTTGTCATCTCTGTCAGTCAAATACAATAACTGATTTGTAAACCAAGAGAAGTGAGGCAGGTTTAACAGGCTTGGACATCTGCAAATTGCTCGCTGATGGTGTCCCTCGGGGAGTTTATTGGTTATGATAGTTAAGAAAGGACTCGGGTGAAAACTGGGTGATGATTTCAAAAAGTTGGATAAAGGTGAGAAATCAGCATCTTTTTTAGCACAATAGCAGGCTAAAGAGATGGTAAAGGGGGTGTTCCTCAAAGAGCAGCCCAGGCTTGAGCCTGTTTCATGTATTAACAGCCTTTGCAAACAGTGTGTGCTAATGAAGTTTAGCAAGGAAGGAAAGCTGGAGGCATTTTTACCACAGAGAATATCTGACCACTGGGGAATAAATATGGGATGTAATTTAGTAGAACCAAAGCACCAGGTAATGCACTTAATGAGCATTTCTACTGTAAGTCAGGATCTTATTATTTGGAAATGATTGCTCTCCATGTATCTGTTGCTAACAGACTGAGAGGCATGAAATGTGGATCAGGCAAATGGGATCCAAGGACGTAGCAGCAGAGAGCTGCTTCTAATGCTAACGAGGATGTAACTGGGCACTGGTGAGCCCTCATCTCGAACAAAGAGGTGCCGGGTGGGAGTATTAGGGTGCTGGGGGGCTCTAAGAGGGGTCTATGAGAGCTAGACTGCTTTAGCTGAGCAAACCCAAGGCTGTGTGCGGTGCTGGAGGGAAGCACCTCACCCAGCAGCCCCAGCCGCAAGCGGCACAGTGCCCGTGGGACCTGCTCAGCTCAGAGCACGGCTCCTTGCCTCAGCAGGCGATGTCGGTGGTGACAGGCAGCGTGGCACGGCATGGCACAGCATGGCATGTCACCTCTCTCGGCCCCACCGAGCACACCTCTGAGCGATGCTGAGACCTGAAGGCTCTGCTGGCCACGGGACTGTGTGTCCAACAGGGAGGCTCCCGGCAGTTTGGCAGCATTGGGGGTGGGGGGGCGAGTGGGAAATTAGGGTAATTGGCAAAAATAAGCAGTTGTAGATTAAGTACGAAAGAACAATATTTGGTTGATT
The DNA here is from genome assembly GCF_929443795.1 of Astur gentilis. Lineage (NCBI taxonomy): Eukaryota > Metazoa > Chordata > Aves > Accipitriformes > Accipitridae > Astur > Astur gentilis. The sequence goes on along the minus strand of NC_064902.1, from coordinate 16,554,892 downwards.
AACTTTCTGGGGCAGTGAGATTGCTGCAGCTGAAGGGGCAGAGCAAGTGCCTCTTCCAGACCCCTCGTCTCCATCCCCAGGTGACGGGGATGCCGTAGGGCCTGCAGATGCCTATTGGGTTTGCATCCGAGACCATTTTTTTGTTCTGCCGGTCCCTCTGCGCCTCCGCTCCCTTCAAATTGTGGGGCTGAGGGGGGAAACCCTCCGCAGAGGGCTGAGCCCTGCTGCGGTGATATTGCATGTCTGCATCCAGCTACAAAAGCAGCGCATGGAGGGGGGGGCTCCAAAAAAACAAAGCCCCTGTGATGGTGCTGCTGGCTCTGCTCCTTCCTCCTCACACTCCTCCTCACTGTGAGGGCGGCTCTCATCAGCTGGGCGCTGCCTCGGGGAGCAGGAGGGATGCGGGGAGCCCGAGAGGAGGACGGATGGTGCTGCCAGCAGAACTGGAGAGGCTCTTATCAGTGCAACGCAGCAACCAGCCATCCATATTCATTTCATCCCCAGTCATTTTGATTTTCTCTGGTTTTTAGAGAGCTAGCGGAGGGCTCCCCCTTTGAAAGAAAGACTTAATAATTTTTTCCCATTTCGTCTTTCAAAATTGCTTCAGAAACAAAGGATTTTCCTAGATATTTCATATACACAGTGATTTGCTTGGTACCATTTCCAAGGCTGACCTGGTAATTAAGATATTTTGAAAGGTAACTGTTCTTGACCACGTTATTCCGGGGAAGGGCCGCTGGGTGCCTGGTCATTGAATGGGTCCCAGCACTCCGACTGGCTTACAATGCTTCGGGGGCAGCACACCCAGACTGTAGGGGGGAGAGACTTGAATGAGAGCAAACCTCAGCCACCTTTGTAGCACCTTCCATCAGGGGAACTGACAGGGCTCCCAAAGTGTTTAATGAAAAAGTCTATATTATCATCTCTATCTTAATTAAATAAATGTAGAAAAACCTCCAAAAATTATATCAGCTTCAAAGAAGCTTCTGTGACCCTCCCCGCACTCCTGTCATCATCTCTGCCAATGCTGGTGGGCTCCCTTAGTTGCCTGCAAGCACTTTTCCTCCTTTAATATGTTCCTAAAAAGCCCAGCGGGTCCCGTGGCTTAGAAAGCTGAAGGAATTTCAGACAGAAGCACTCAACAGCAGGATTGGAAAGCAATAAAGAGCACCAAGCTTGGCTGTTTCTCCAAGTGCCTCGGTAGGGTACAGCTCTCAGGGTAGTCTGTGTCCTCCTCCTCACGGCAAGCCAACACACAGCTGGAGAAGACCTTTCTTGCCAACGAGAAGGACCCATCATTTTGTTGGGTGCCTTCTAAGGGCAGAAAATGGCAGCACACGAGAGCATGCACTTCAGTGCCTGGCATGGTGTGCAACTTGGCTTTGGAAGACTTGGCACTGTGCTCAAGGAGATATTAATTATGGCCAGTGCCACTAAAGCCCACACTTGCCTGCGCCAAGCTATGGGCAAGGCGTAATGCCAACCATCACAGAGCAGCCCTGCGTGGCTGATGCCAGTTAGGGGGTTATTTTCAGCTTGGTATGGGGCTCTTCTGATGTGCCCCTGCTGATTATTTGAATATTGAAGCATGTATTTTGAGGAACATTTACCATAATATAACTGTTGGATATTTGTTAAGTACTCTGTTACCTACAGTACTACCTGATTGATTTCAACAGCAGCTAAGCATAAAATAACAGTGGAATATTTTTGGAACTTTCTATACAAATACCATTTAAATGTCTGCACATTGTCCCACTATTTGTAGTAATGTGCTGAGTTTAACAAAAGGAGAGGTTCGTGCACTAATGCACTGATAGTTTGCACAAACTTTCTTGCCCCCAGCCCAGGAGCTGGGGCCCAGAGAACTTGCTTCAGCTTGGCCATGCTTTCAGGGCTGTGAGAGTTTCATACAGGAATGTAAGTTTTTTTTAACGAAGCATCACTAAAAAGTCAAGGGAACATGAGCACATATCTAGTTTAAGCACTGCTTGAGTCTGTTGGTTAATCAATAGTATGCTTACAAAAATAGCAACAGCATGACCTATTTCCCCACTCCTTTGTGATTTGTGTTTCCTCCTGCTCCCTCATCTGTCAGGAACCACCTCTTGACACTTGTCAGCTCTTTGGAGTAGGTCCCTTCTTGCTCCCTATGTTTTAGAGTATAATGCCATGAGATCCTACCTGCAAAAAAACCCCACTTTTTGCATGGAAACCTGCCAAAATTTCCTAGAAAACTTTTTTATCCAGGGCAGGTTCATGCCTCAGTTCAGAGAAGACAGCTTGGTTTCAAGATTACGTGTTTAATTTGCCCCGGTTGAGTGAGTGCATGCTCCTGTGCCTCCAGCTGGGGATGCTGCCCGAGACAGGGATGCAGGAACGGCTCCATGTCGGAGCACTGCAGAGGTTTGCCCTGGCCGTGAGTCCAGGAAAGCCAGTTCTCCACTTCTTCTGAGCTTCTTGTACGAGATTGCTGCCTTCATGGGAAGCGTTGCTGTTAAACTGCTTCTCGTGCCTGTTTCAACACAAAAAAAGAGTCTAAAATCCCTTTAAAAAGACCTCTCCGTGGCTGTTACAGAGAAATGAGGAACAGGGGACTTCTGAAGCGTTGATGTGATTTCCCTCTCTGAAGAGGATCAAAATTTGAAACGAAGGGGAAGGTCTTTGTAAGGAGACTGCATTGATTTTAAACACACGGGTGTGTTAGTGGGAAGTAGAAAGAGTCTGAAGCTGGGAGGTGAGAGGGTCTCTCTTGTCTTACATCTGCAAACTAATTATTTTTTTTGCTTACCAGAAAGAAAATGCAACAGGAAGGATCAGGAAATTCAGATTTGGTTCAATTATGGTCTCTGCTGCTATGGGGCGGAAACAGGGTCCGGCGTAATTCAGAGTCACAGCATGCAGCTTCTGATTTGAAAGCTCTCCTTTGGCTTAGAGGCTTGGAGAGCTAATTAAAACCCTTTTTGCTTAGAAGACTTTTCTGGCTCTTTTCCGCTCTCTTCCCTCCATCTAATAAATGATGAACCTTCATTAGATCGACATTATGCAAGAGGTATCACTTCACTACCTTGCTCAGCCTGAGAGCAACCGCTGCTGCTATCAATATTGGCAAAGAGACTAATCCAAGCCATGATGTATTAGTGAGGGACCATCAGAGAAATCCTTGCATAATTTATTTGAAGAAGTGCAGGAGAGCAGCTGGGGAGGAGAGGGAAAAGAAGAACTGCCAAGACCTGATCAGGAAGGCGTCTTCATCTGGAAGGGATCCTCTGCTCAGACAGTGCTTACAAACTTCCAGCCAAAACAAAATGCTTTGAACTTTGTTTACCCAAGAAACCTATTTACTCCTCCCTGAGCACAACTTATTTGTGGAATTTTAATTTATTTTATTTTTCATGTATTTATTGATGTATGCAGGTGTTCAGCAAGCATCAGTGAGGAGTTTCACAGGGAAATAGCTGTTACCCAATACCCCACATTCAGGCACGTTCGGGCTCTGCAACACTGCAGAGCAATATAAAATGTTACAAAGGCCCACATGGCAAGGGAAGAAGGGGCTCCACTTTTGACCTGCGATTTCTATGCCTCTTTGGTTTTTCCTATCCCAAGGCTCTCTGAACACTTGGTTCTTCATATGCTGTCGTCGCTCTCCCAAGTACGTGAAGCTGTTTAACTCGTTGCTGTCTCTCTCTCTCGACAGATCTCAACATCAACAAGTTTTCTTATGAAACGTTACAGTACAAAGAGAAGACAACTCAGAAATACCGAAATACCACCCCTAAAACCTGCAGGGATTTAGGAAGACAAATGGAGAGACACACATGGCGTTACAACGAGCCCCAGCCATATGAGCTGTGACATGTGAAAGACAACTGAAGGGAAAATTGGGAAGATGCATTAAAAATACTCTGAAAAATGACGAGGGTGTCTGAGATAGTGAGAGTCTCTTGGAAGGCAAAAAAAAAAAAAAAAAGGGAAATATATGATAATAAACGATGGAAGAGAGAAGCAGTTTGCCCATTGCTGCTGGCCCCCCTGCGCCGTGCGAGACGACCGAGATGTGTTTCCCCAGCCCGCGTGATGCTCGGGCACTCGGCGCTTTCCCAAGCTGACGACCACGGGTGCAGATCAGGGCAGAAGCTTATGTAACGCAGGAACACACAGCACCGATTTTCAAACCTAAGGGGACTTTGGTGCCTGTCGTCGGCGTCTAGGAGAAACGTTCCCCCTTAACTGGATGATTGCATTTGACGTGATGTGTATGTGACAGCTTCGCGTGTGAAAGAGCACCGGCTTGGCTGAATCTTCGAAAGGCTGATACAATGGGTGCAGCTTGGATCGTATTTGAGCAGAAAAGGAGAAAAGACAACTGTGCCATTCAGTCATCTCAGTATTTTACACTTAAAAAGCATCTTAGAAGGTTCCTGCTCTCACATGTTTTCAGTTCCTCTCAAGGAAATGCCTTTAGGAGAAGGACAGATCAAATATGACAATAGGTGAAGGGCTCTTTTTCTAGCAAAGATTTAGCAGTGTAGGAAGTCTCTTGGAGTCCAGGGTGTGTTAAGAGGTGCAGGGAGGGATTTAACTCATGAAAATTGTGGGTTTAACCGGAGACCAGTTACAGAAAGATGTGAATGAAGCCGGGAGCAGCCTGGCAGTAGGCAGGATCCAGGCTGCACCCTCCCCTGCCCCTGCACACACACGGACACACGCAGAAACACACACACACGCACGCTGCCAGCACAGCCATGCAACAATTTGCTCCTGCTCCCCCTCCTTGCTCCTGCAGGGTCTTCAAGAGAAGACAGCCCCGCACTGCAAAATTAATAGGGAATCAGGGTGGGAACAGGCAGTGTTTCTCATAGAAGCAGCAGAGAAGAGGGGAAAAAAATAATGAAGTGCACATCTCCCTCCCACATTTGCACGCAGCTGGTTAGATGCAGACCTGGTGCCAGCGAAACCGTTCCCGCGGGCAGCAGACAGGTCTGGGTGGTAGGAGCTGTGAGATACAGCCACCGGTTGCGTTGCTGGTGCTGCTGGGAGGTGGCAGATACGGCTGAAATCCGGGAAACCAAAAGAGCCAGCAGAAGTGGGAGCAGAGCAAGAGCGGGCAGGAGATGCTCTGGGCGAGTGAAGGCTTCTTGTAAAAGGAGGCTGGGGACTGTGAGCTTTAGTCACCTTTGCATGGTGGGTGCTGGGTGCTGAGCTGAGGGGGAATGGCCATGATGGTGGGGAGCGGAGCCTCAGCATCGCACCGGGCACGTTCCTGCAGCGGGCAAAGATCAACCTGAGGTCATGAGTCTCTTGTTTGATTCCAGGTAACATCTTCCCATATAAAGCCGAATCCTTCTCAGCTTCCCAGAGTGGAGGAAGTTTGTCTCAGCCAACATTAGGGGACAGGAACCATTCCTGGGGTCTCCCAGGGGTCAAAAGTCAGTGGAGAGACGCAGGCTTCGTGGGGATGCTTTATGCATGATCCACCGCAGATGCCCAGACTCCAGGCGCTGTGTTTCCCTGACCTGCTCGGGAAGCTGAGGCTTCCTTTGGCTCTCACCCATCAGGAGACAGAATTGGGCCCAGGGGGCTGTTCCCTTGCATGAGCTGATTCGAAAGTCCAGGAACCGGAGGGTGACATGGTGATGCTGCAGGTCGCTGGAGCAGTGTGTTCATGAGGATGCCCACGAGACGCATCAGAAATGTGCCGCGTGGTCACCTTCTGCATCACCCCGGAGCCTCCACAGGGGCATACAGGCCGTGATCGTGCTAGTGACTGCTTGTCAGCTTTGTGAGCAGCCATCACCAGATGTTCATGGTGAACTGAGCTGCAGCGTATTGTAAAAAGCACCCTGATTTATTTTGGTGGGTTTTTTTTCTTGCATCTCTCTGCTTTTTTTCCTCAAAGTGCATTTTTTCACACTTCATATTCCTAGAAATTGCAATGGAGCAATAGCTGCTATTTTATGAATGGACAGTGCTGTTGAATTAGTTTAAAAAAATCACCATTAGATTCATGGCGTTTAAGAATTCTGCAGTTACGTCGGGTGTTTAAAGTGGACAGACCTCTCCTCAGACTTGCTCTGTGCTCCATTTTCCCACAACCTGTGAAGGAGCCAAGACAGTCTGCGATGCCTATAGGAAGAATATGCAGTCCCTTCGCAAGTCTGCAGGTGAAAACGAGCCAATTTGATCTGAAAGCCTGAGAGCCTGGGAGCAGCCTCAGCCCTGGCTAAGGCTCATGCTAATGGATGGCTCACCCTCATTTGCAAGCTGAGATAGCCAATATTAGCAGCGTTTCAGAAAACCAGAATACAGCAGATGCCTCGTAATCTGCAGAAGACGAAAATGTCTTCCAGAGGCTGATTTTCGCCACCCAGCTCTGTCCAAGTTTGCATCTTCCTCGGGGACAGAATTGGAGTCCCTGAAGGGGACGGGCACGAGGCTGCTGCTCCGGTGATGCTCTCGAGTTTGCACGCTCTGCATCTCCCCGCCGGTGGCTGCCACATCCCCAAAAGCAGTGATTCTGTCTGCTTATCATTTCTGCCTTAATCACCCCGCGACTTTAGAGGCATTATTAATATCCATGCACCCAGATGGTTCCCAGCCACCGTCCCCGGCTCCCTGTTGAAGCCACTTGCTCAGACCAACTGGCTGCACTGGGTATTTATCTCAGAGACACGAGAGAACCAGGGAGATGCAGCAGACGCTTCCCAGCAGCAAATGCCGTGGCTGCAGGCTGCTGAAGTCCATGCAAGCACTGCCCTTACCGGCAAGAGCCTTTGGATGGGGTTTAAGTACAATAATTACTGAAACCCAAGGATTTTTTATTCCAGAACCACATTTGGCATGTGATTCAGACTCTCTCTGATCTGATTCACGTTTTATTTATTTATCTGAAAGAGAAAAGTGAGGGAGGAGGGTGTGTAGGGTGGGTAGCATGGCACGAGGGCCAGGCTGTGGGACTGCTCTGTGTCCTTGCCCTGAGCCTAGCAGGCAGCCTGTCTCCCAGATGAGATGCCTGGCTAATGGACCATGTGCCTCTCTGTCTATTCGAGGTAATATAGCAAGCCTCACAGCAGGGCAAATCTGAGCAGATGGGGAACCTTACATCACCTGAATTTCAGGAGAAAAGTAAGGTTAGCTGTGCCTTATAACACGCAAACTTCATTCTCTTTAATCTTCTAGATAGCACTTGTGAACAAGAGACGTTTTGGCAGCACGCTGCTTTCAAATGAAAACCTCTTTGTTCTCACACTTAGCTTTGTGAAACGGTTGGCCTTAATTTCTGTTTAGATGTAAAGCTTGCAAACTATTTTATCAGTAGATGTATTTATTTTGCCAGAGCAACTCCTGTGGTGATTTTCAAATCACTTGTAAAAATTATGAAGCAGAGCCCTGCGCTCCAAAGATGCAACCCACCTCTTAGGTCTTTTTATTAGGTACTTCTTTTTCTGAATCATCAAGTCTCCAAGCTTTCGGAAGTATCTTTATATTTTACTTTCTGGATTACAGGACTTCATAGCTAAAGCATCTGCTCTCATATTTTAAGTTCTACTACTCACACAGCTATTAATGCTGCAGTTAACATCTGAACCACCTTAATGTTGCTCTGGTGGTTTCCTGGTTTTTTTGCCCTGTTTTGAAAGCAGCAGCAGCTGCACTGCTGCAAGCCTGCAGATAACAGGATATTTTCCTAATTGACAGTTGACATCGCCCCTCTCGGTCTTTTTGCTTTGGATCAATTTGTTCGCTGCTTTTATCTGTACAGTTAATTATCTTATGAGCTCTTATGATAATTGAGGTCCCCGTTCTGACAGTATTTCTTGGCAACGCTGAAGATAAGGACACAAATGCACGTGATGCTCTGCAGATAAAGCCCATCTTCCTGCCGTCTCTGTCACTGCTGTCCCCACCGCAGCTGCCAGCACTGGCTTCAGCGCAGCACGAGCTGGTACACACAGGTGCAATTGCTGATCTACCCAAAACACAGTCAAGTGCACCATATCTAAACAGCTTCACGTCATTTTCTTGGGCATGGAAACGTAAAAGGTCTTCAGGGAAGGGAGTCTTAAGGAGAACAAAAAAGCCACCATTGCAGCAGACGTTAACATGGCTATAAATGATAACATGTTTCAAAAATTACATTTTTTTTCAAGTGGTCTTTACTTTTAAAATATATACGAGGAGGAGGGACCATCTATTTCGGAAAGGACCATGGTTTGCATCCCAAACCCCATATACGTCAGGAAAAAACTTCAAGTGAGCGTGGGAAAATATGCAATGCACCAAAACCCCTCATATTTTTTTAAATATTTGCATTTAGACACTATACTTCTGTAAATTACTTGCCTTCAGATTTTCATTTCTCTAACCTACGCACAAAACACATTGTGAAATAGGGGGGACATGAGAGACTTTAGATAAAGGACCTTTGTACATTTTTTTCCCGCAGATTAAACCACTCTGACCTGGACCCGCACTTTCAATATAACAAGTCCATCAGCGGGGAGGCTCCTGCCCCAGTAGGGACCAGCAGATGCTTAGACAAAAAGCCAGGCAGCTCCGCAGTGCTGCTGGTGGGCTGAGGTGTGTGGGCAGGCAGCGCACAGCCCTGCCTGCAGTGCAGCTCACGCCTCCCTCCTCTCCGATCCCGGCACATGTCTGAACCAGGACCTTGCGGATATTTCGGTAGTGCTGAGGAGCGTGCAAAATATTTCGTGGAGTTTTTCAGTCCTGCGCACAAATAACACGATTACAAGCATTTTTCTCCCGAACTTTATTACGAAGTTTCTTAAAATCTGTCTGCAGCATCCTATCGTTAGATTTAACTAACGAGCGTGCTGTGGACAGGGGTAACCGCTCAGATCAAAGCTGTGGCAATTTGTTTTTTCTGTTGCAAACGGCGACAATCTCCAGAGCTCCCATGAGACATTCCATCTTTATTAAATAGGCAGAGCCTTGGCTGCTGAGATTTGATAAATCAAGGGCCAAGATGTGGGCCGAGGCGCAAGTGTGTATCTCCAAACATTCAATCAACCACCAATATAATGAAAGGAGGGCTGATAATTATAGAAACCTAGTACATTAACTGGCAGAACATTAAAGGCAAAGAACAACATACAAGCTTATATTCCCTCTGGCTGAGAAGGTAAATTGCATTTTCAAGTTATGACAAACTTGACATTTGTTATTATCTGTTATTATATTATTTATCTCCTTTAAAGTATCGTTTAGAGGCCTCAGCTGTGGTCAGAGTCTGACCGTGCTCTGAAAAGGTTATATTTTAAGTCCCTGACATTCAAGATAATATTTCCTGCTGTCTTGGTTCTGCCAGCTTTAGCAGAAGTTAAGCTAATTGGGAAAACGTCCATCTGAGCGTATGGAGGAGTGTGAAATGCAAATGTGAAAGGCTCCAGGTATATATTAGGCAGTATCCTGCCTAATACCCATCTCAAGTACGTGCAGAAGGCCTCCCCGCACGGTCCCCAGGACGTGCTCCGCGGCAGGGTCCTCCCCACGCCACGGGCGAGGAGCGGGAGCGCGGCCGGGTGGGTTCCCGCGGTCTCCTCTGTGTGCACGTGGCCATGGCTGGTTGAGGACCGAATTAAAACGAGGTCCCACCCGCACGTCCCGCCCGCACCCGTGTCACCCCGAAGCCGGGCGGGTGGGAGCGAAGTAGCCCACGGACACTGACTGGGAGCGGGGGGGCTGCAGACCCCTTTTCTGCCCGTGCATCGGCCCCGGGAGGAGAGATGACCCTCTCCCTGCTTCTGCCGGGTCCTCCCTTCTGCGTTTCGGCAGCTCCCCACCTGCAAGCGCCTTTCTGCATGCTGGACCGGCGGTCTCCAACCGATTACTCTTCATCAGCGTGTGGCACCATAATTAACAAATGCGATTATGAAGTGCAGATGTGCTGGTGTTGCACCTTGTCATTATGGCAGCGTTTTCTTTTCTCACTTAGTGTTATGAGCTAATAATTAAAGCTTTATATTTTTAGCAGCTTCAGGGCCAATTTGTTGTGGCATTCCCTAATGTTCACTTCATCCTCATGGTACCTAACCCAGGCTGCTGCCACACCAATCAGTGGTGATTTTATTCTTAATTACTGCATCTTAAAACCACAATTAGGTTTAAAATTATATTGTATAAAAACAGCCTTATGTTGCACATACCTTTCAAGCTAATAGGAATGGATGAACTAGAAACCTAACCTCCTCATTTCTGATTTTACAAGGGATTTGTAAGTTCTTTTCATAGAACCATAGAAAAGTGCAGGTTGGAGGGCACCTCGAAAGATCATCTGGTCCAACCTTTATTCCTTAATGTGGATCATAAACCAAAGAGCTCCCAACCTGTCACGATATTTTGGTTTGCAGTCAGTACATGGATATAGGAATAAAAATGGTTTAAATAATTGTTTACAGAAATAAATAATCTGGGGTCCTACTTGATGGGGTAGCTGTAAATAAGAACTCAGAAGAGGAATTGATGAGAGTTTTGGGGCTCTCATTTAAGACACAAATTGGGGGGCAGCGAACTGAAGTGAATAAAAATAATAGTGGGTACCAAGGAGCTCCAGAAAGCTGCTTCAGCTGAACTTAAAAGATACTGTGATTATTGCACTGGCCAGGAAATGCTGGGCTGCAGAAACAGAGTATCTCACTGCTAGCGAAGAAATCAATTGACTCAGGTGTGGTATAATATTTCAGCCTAATTTCTTTACAGGTAGGTACAGTCATGGGCAAGTTTTAGAGTATTAGAAGGCCAAAGTGAATCAGGTAAGGAAGCCTTCCAAACTCCAGAAATCAACTTTTTTTCCCAATTGCAGAAAGACTCATGTCTTAGCTGAGGTATGACCTTGCACCTGAGCCCCCTCTGCCCATTTTTCAATGCACGCACCTAACCAGGTGGGTCCAGTGCTGCTGGGCCAATGCACCTATCCTGCTTCCCAGCCTGTGCTTGGCACGCTCAGTGTTGGCTTGGACAAAGATCTTTGATCCAGGCACTCAGGTGTCTGCTGTTACTTAGACTTAATGAGTTGTTAGTGACTTCTCTGAGTTTCACTTCAGCTATTTCATACGGAAATCGTCACTGATTACCCAGCTCAACTGAGTTTGCAGGGACCTCCATGGAAATCGTTGGACAAGGTGCTTGTGGCAAGGTAGGTCCTTTCTTCCATCAGTGCACTGGGGGGACTCACCATGGGAAAAGCTATGGGTTCAAGTGAGATCAGCTGCATCTGTGGAAGATAATTTCATCCGTGGCTATTGAACATCATGCCAGAGTCCCAGGAACGGACAAACCCCTGGTGTGCACTCCTTTCTGTAAGTTTTCCAGGTGCAGCCAGGACTGGGTGTCCATTTTTGTGCTTTTCTGGAGACAAATGTTACAGCTATAACCATTTCAGAGGCAAAAAGCAAGCAGCCCCAATGGCACAAGGGGGCTGCTGTGGAGCAGTCACTTAGCACTAACCTGCACTTTGTCTTTCTGTCAGATATGAGTCCCCTCTCCCCTCAGGTTGCACTCCAGACAAGGGGGTTTATTATCTCTCGCAGTCTGATTAAAACAGATGACAGAGCACTGCACAGGACCTTGTGGTCCTTAACCTGAACTTAATTATGGATCGCCCCACAGAGCAGCTCAGCTTCCCTTCTGGCAAATATTTGCAATCAAACACCGCAACCAGCCACTCTCCAGCCAGGTCTGCATGTCGCAGCCACATTTTTGTGCTACACCAGCAGCTCATCCAGCACCAGCCTTCCCCCCTGGTCTGCCCTGGTCTGGTCCTGTTTAGTTACAAGCTAAGTCCAGGTTGCCTGTGAGGTGTCAGGTAACTTCATGCATGGAGAATTAGGGGAAAAGGTCCATTCTTCTGCAAGGCTGTCCTTTTGAAAACCTGGGATGAACTGAAATGCTTGTACTTTTCCCAGGTTTAAATCATGCCATCAGCATCTGGCTCGTTTTATGGAAAGGCAATGGCTTGTTGCACCATGCAGTTTAGTGAAAGGCTCCATTTATTATCATTACGTCAGTAATGTACCTCATCCACCCTCTTTGCTAAAAGCTCCAGCGATCATCCCAGGATAAGCTTCTTGCTTGGGACAAAACGGGGTTTGTGGGTGTACAAAACCTTTGGGACACTGTGACACCCAGGGTGTCCGCAGCCTGTGGGGTGGGGAGAGAGGCTTCATCAGCAAAGCTAACTGTGGCTGGTTGACATGAAAAATAAGTTTTGTATTAGCACATATGGTGCAATCTCATGTAAAATCCGGTATAAGCTTGCGGATAAGCACAGCTGCAACTACAGTGTAAACTTAGCTAGTCAAGTGTAGGAGGTGGGTTTGATTTGGCTGGGTTTTTTTCTCCCATGTGCACGTTTCTAGCTTATTTTGTCATTAAGGAGGTTTTAGGTTATGGGCTGGTTTTTGTCATGCCTCATGGCCGTGATGATGCTGGGGTCACATCGAGGGGGCTGTTCATCACTGCTGCTCTCCCACCATCGCTGACCAAGTCTTCTCCACTCGACAAAGACACGTAGACAAAAAGAGAACATCCTGTGTGGCTTAACTGTATTATTAGTGCATTTAATACACCGGATTTTAGACAAAAGCAAACTGGCTTGACCTTCATCCCCATTTGTCAGGACTCCAATTCTTTAATGTGAAAAAGTAAGGATATACAGATGAGGCGAGGCGCCCGGGCTGTGCGTCTCCGAGGCCAGGAGCTGGTGCTTGCGAACCCGTGGCGTTTCTAGGCTTGGGACACCTACGCTCCTCTCTCCAGGGAGCAGCAATGCCAATCTTTGGGAAGCATCTGAGCAGTTGTCCAAATCACCTTGCATAGGGAAGGGAGCAAATCCAGGCTCCGTCCGGCTCTGGTGGCACTGCCAAGCCCCCCTCTGTGACAGCACCATGATGAAGGACTCAATCCTACAGAAAACTTTCAAAACGCAACTAAACCCCTTGCTCCGCTCCATTTTGTAGAGATGCACAAATCAATCAGCTAAAGAAACCACATAATGTACCAACTTGGGCTGCACATCTTTTCTCTCCTCCCCAGAAGGGCACAGAGCCAAAAAGCCAATGAACTCTATCATGGCCTTTAGGATGGGCTCACATATGTTGAGTTTTGGAGGGGCAATTGGGACTGGAACGGGAGATAGGACAGGGCAGGGCTCTGACGGGTGCAGGACCGGGCACACCACGCAGGCTGGCTCTGGCACAGCCGGTAGCCGCACCTGGGTCGTGGTAGTTGCTGCACGGTGCCCATTAAAAGACACTGCCTAATTCTTGGTATACTTCTTTCATTTCAGACTGTTAGTCCTTTGTTCTCAGCTAACATTGTTTTAAATACTGTGTTTTGCAGGGGCTTTTTACAAAACTCCTTCAGTGACCTACTTTGAGTTTAAAATAACCTTATTAGTAACACAGTAATGATAGTTAGCCTTCCTACATACGATTTGTCTTCAAGGCATTGCTCCAATTTTAGGTAATCTTCACAGTGGTTGTGAGAGGCAGGTGCTCACTGCAGTATTTTGAGACAATTCTCTTAAAAATTGAGATGGTGCAACAATTAGGCCTGTTTTCCACCTGATTTTTTTTGAAGTCTAATACTAAGCTCTGTTGGAAAAATGAGGTCATTAAAGGACACGGAGGTAATGGCTGTCCAACATTTACCCAGAAAAAACTTTCACGTATGAGCAGCTAGAGTAAGCATAAAGCATCTGCTTAGTCTTTACTGACACCAAGACCACTCTCTGCATTTCAATCCATCAGAGGCTCTTTTAGGTAATTTGACATAATGAAGCATCTGAGAATAAGCTGAAAGCCCAGGAGAGTGTTTCCAAAATCCCACTGGCTAAAAAATATTTGAGAATGTGGCTAAGTCCTGAGCAGGTGAAAAAATTGAGTGTTGTCCTTTGGCTACTTGTTCTTTCTGAGGTCCCTTGCTAAGTCCTAGACTAAACCACATACCTTGTTTACGGGACGTACTCGGATCCATCGCACATAAATCTTCCCTGGCCACCTCTGAGCTGAACACCAGGTCTTGCCAGCCAACATGCTCTTTTGGAAAGAAGTTAGAAAACATCCAGAGGAAAGCAACTGCTCTATTTTGCTGCTGTGCTGTCACTGCAGTTAGGTCTGAGTAATTCCCTGAGCAGCCAAAAATCCCATTGCTGTTCAGTTTTTGGACAATGGTAAAGCATTTGATATGTTACCATAAGTTTTAGCCTAGAGACGTAATTGAATGTCAAGCCAAATGGGATTCTATATGTAATTAATGATTCATATGAACAGACATCGTACTGGCACATTTTAAACAGCCGTAGGACCTGAGCCGCACGGAGGAGTACTTGAACAGGAAAGAAGAGAGAGTAAGAGCTCCCCTGAGCTTGGTGTTGGTTGATGGGGCTCTCCAGTTTGAAGCAACAGGTCATCTATTAACCCAAAAGAGGGTTTTTTTATGCCTCTATTGCAAAGAAAGAAATCTTAGTTTTGTGTATTTTCTGTATACCCTGCCTCAGGGTAGGCTGATCTTAGGAAAGATTTAAAACTGGGGGAGCTCATCTTTCCAGATTGAAGTTAAGGTATTGACATACTCCCACAGCAGTGAGCCGGCTTTCCTCCGTGCCTGTATTTCATTTGAATTCCCTAGAGGCGAAACTTAGATAAGAAATAATATGCTTTGTGATTCATTCCTGCTTGCGTGTGGAGGAGGAAATACCGATGCGAAGGGCCCTGCACGGCACCACGTAGCTTCTCTCCGTGCCAGCGAGTACATGGGGCTCCTGGTAGCATCTACCTGAACCAGCTGCAACAGGAAGGCCAGATCGATCTTCCATTTGCTCAGCAGAGACTCTGTAATGCCTCCTTACTAACAAAAAATCCTTATTGCATCTTTAAATGCTTCTCGGGGGGGTCGGCACATCACGGGAGCCACCAGTACTTGCTGCAAATGGAGAAGCATTTGGGATTTTCCTACTTTTTACTTGATCAATTCATATCCATTTTAATTCTTCTAATCTCGTCCTGGTTCTTTGCCACCAGCCACTGTGGGAGGTGGACCTCAGTATGACTCACACCACGCTTACGGGGAAGGAAATCGATGGATGAAGAATTTCTCATTTTGGAAAGCCAGGAAGTTGTTCTCCACCTCATGATGTTTTCCAAGTTTTCATCCAAATGAACATTTTTGGCTTGTCAAACTGAAAGCAGAAGTCAGCTCAGGGCAAGTGAGTTAATTTACTTTCGCTAAAAAAAATCCTTTTGAAAGATCTTTGCATGGAGAAGACTGAGGTGAAAAACTACATGGACTTGAAGAATGAAAGTTGTTTCAAAATAAAAATCAAGGTTGCACTTTGTTCAAACACAATACTGCAGCATTTACAAACCCATCTTTTCACTATTTTTGCTGGAAAAGCTTTTTGCTGCAGGTTTCAGTTTTGACTAATCAGTGGCAAAAAATCCCAGGATGATTTAGCTGGTCTTTGTCTCATTAAGTCTAACAAGAGATCGAATAAGTGGGCAAATCAGGAGGGGACATATGTGAGGGCGCCTTGCCCGGGCCTCTGGGAACTTGGCCCATGCACACTTCCAAACCTGACTGTTTCACTCCATGGCATTTGTCATGAACTGAAAGATTATCTCAAAAGAAGGGAACCTGCTGCTTTGCAATTCGGCTGCTTGAAGACATCGGTCACTGCGGGATTCCCACTCGTGTCCAAGAGGGTAGCATTGCCCCTCGCGTGGGCACCAGATGTACCTCAGCCCTCGGCATGGCAGAGACCCCCCCAGACCGCTCTGTTCTTGGAGGTAGGACGCAGGCTGAGCAAGCCATAGGTGACCACCCTGCTAATCTCTGGCCTGGCTTCTTCAGGCAGGTCCTCTGCTCTACCTTCAGAAAGGCTTACGTCACCGTCCTTAAAACCAGAATATGGCACCATGACTCACGCCATATAAACCTGTTAGTCCTAAAACACAAAGAAATGCTTAAAAGTGTTTGCTGGAAGGTTTATTTCTCCGCTCACAGAGCTGAAGCAAATGCCATGGCACCGCATAACCCTTCTACTATTCTGTGCATTCAGTTTTTCCTCACTTCGCTCTGCAAATAACTTAAACTGCAGGAGATCCAGTATTTTCAGTGTGCCATGGAGTATCGAGTGCATTGGAAAGCTGACCTCTGAGACTTCTGTAATATCAATAAATTGTCTCTCTTTGAAAGTCCTATTAGCACTGCATTCTCATCCTTGCAAAGTTGTTTGAGTGGTTTCTACATAATGAAAATTACAGCACCCCATAGGGCTTAATGAAAACACCTGGCGCCTGCATGGAACTGCTTTTTTTTGTAGCCAAACATCTCAAAGTACATTTGCAAAGATGGGTTAACACTGATTTTCCTTGACAGAAAAATCGTCAGGGAGTGAAGGCAAGATGTGTGAAGCCAGGCTCTCCTCTCAGCTCAGTAAAAAGCAGCAATTGTTGGAGAGCTAGGGTACAGCCATGCGCCTTGAGGCATTCGCACACAGAACAGCTTATATCAAAATGAGTCAGGAACTGTCTGTCCCACCAGCTCTCTGGGTGGCACCTGGGAACCTTTGGGAAACGTACCCAAGGGCTGTCTGGAGGACAGTCGTGGTTTCAGGACAAGAAACCTACTCACGCTTGCAGGAACAGAACCACATCCTTGCTGCGTGGGAGGGCTGGGGCCTTTCTGCTCCCAAAACCAGAGTTTGCAGGACCGAAAAGACAAAGCAGGGTTGCCATCCCCTCAGAGCATGACACGGACGTGCTGGGAAGAACTGTGTACCTTTCTGGTGCTCGGCAAGAGTTAAGCGTGTCCGAGGTCCGTGTCAAACCTCCCTCCCCTTGCACAGTAAAAACCAAGCACCTGATGCTCTGACTTTCCAGGTCCAGAAAGAAGGAGAAGGAAGGAGGGAGGTGCCCGTCACCTCTGCACCCTGCTGCTGGCAGCATCGCCCGGGGACCTGGTGTCTGAGGACACCAAAAGCTGCAGAGCCACCTTCAGCCTGCTCGAGGCAGAAATCCCGGAGAGCCTCTACGGGAGAGAGATCACTTTGAGACAGGCACAGAGGAAACAACATTAATTTAAACAGAAAATGAAATTAAACAGAAAATTTGAAATGAGGGAGATTGTTGGCTGTCTCACCAGGAAATTACTGTCCCTTAATGTAGTTAAGCAGCCAGGCCCCAGGGCAGCTGGGCAGATTGCCCTAGACGCCCGGAGCACAAGGAGCTTTGTCAAGGGGGATGCTCAGGATGAGTCCAAGCACTGCAAGGGGCAACATAAGCAGGCACAGCTGGGCAGTGAACTGTTGAATGCTGGATGCAGTCGGGGTTGTCTCTGAGCCTCGAGGACGGGCTTCAGATACATCTAAAATCGGGATGGCTTCCCCTCTGCAAGCATGTCTCAGCCGTGCGCATCCTCACCTTCTTCGCAATCGGCTCCCCTCCCTGGTGCTTGCTCAGCCTGGCACTCTCAGGGTGATTAAAGCGTGCACTTTCTCCTGTGCCATCTCTCCAGGGAAGGGGCTGCAGAATGAGCTTTTTTCAAGCCAAGGAGCTGGCGCAAGGCAGCACTTTGCACAACGCTTTGCCAGGTTCATCCTCCTTCATCTCCCCATGGGCAGCAAGTATCACCTAACCCGAACCTCGTACCGACCCTCTCTGCAGGTGAGGGTGCCTCCCACTCTTCAGCTCTCCAGCAGTTTTAGCTTTGAAATCATGCAATAGAGTACGGCTGCTGAAAGAAAGGGGCTTTCCTCACTCTCTCCTTGGAAGGCTGAAAATGCTGAAGGCAATGGAGAGAGGGCATGAAGAGGTCCCTGAGTGGAAATAATTATAAAGAGAAATAAATAGCTATAAAAAAAGAGCTACCTTTGTTCACCCAAACTTGCAGCACAGCCCAAGCCAAGAAAATCTCCAAGGACACAGTGGATTAGTGATAACCCTCAGGAACATGGAATAAAGTGTATAATTGAAAACAGTGTCATCTTCATCACAGTTAGAGAACAGAGCAGAGTTAACTCAGCTGGTAAAAATGTCAGCTAAAATATCTCCTCCTTTTCATCCGTAGGTCGATGTTTAATGCATATTTCCTATTAGCAACCACAGGTAAATTGGAAAAGGTCTTCTGGCAGGTTCCAAGCTTTCTGTAATGCTTGAACATATTTCAACGGTTTAGAGCTATGTTCATATTTATGCTAATACTCCCTCTTAAATACCAATTTAAACACAAATTCCTGAAGCTGAAATCAATTAGATATTTCTGTAGATGAGTGCTGAAGATCTGAGAACTTACATAGCACATATTGTAGTATGAGAAATAGCAGTAACCTAATAATACTAACTGCTTAGTAAACATAATGGAAATGAGCGGAGAGCATTGAATACTTAATACAGCACCTCTGGAAGTGTTAAAGACTGCCTTAAAACTGTGGGTAAGGAGGTGAGGACTTGGCAGCTTCTTTTAAATGACATAAAGCATAAGATGTTAAATTACGCATTTCAAGGTCCAGAGAAGTCAGCGAAAGCATCTTCAAAAGACAGACTTAAGTGTCAAGATTCCCTGTTTGCTGCCTTCTGCCCCTACACAGGCAAAATATATCTTCATCCCAGCCTTATGTTTGGTGGAAATTTGGATTTATCATACCTTTTGCTGAGTTCATGTTGGAAGGCAATTAGTGAAAGAGCTTGAGCAGAGGCCATCAATATTGCTCTGCTTGATTAAAAAACCCATCTGGAGCTGGCAGTGAACTAGCCTGCGATTGGCAGGGGTTATTTAGTGCATCACTGTTCCTCTGCAAAACTCTGCATTTCCTCCATTATCACAGGGTGAGATCCCTGCAGGCAGAAACTTGGGAGATGGTTTAAAAAGTGAATATGAAACGGTGTGAGACCATGACACTTGTCGAAGAGATCAGCGCTAGAGGCTGCTGGCTCCCTGGATTTTGGTACAACAGATCCAACTAAAGGGCTTCAGCATCCACTGGGGTTTAGCTCATTGTTTACTCCTTTATCTGCTCATCATGATAACCAAAGGTGAAGTACCTGTGTCTCCTGTGTCGTAACCCCAGTAGTCTAAGGACATAAACAGGACAAGACCTGTAGGGAGAGGTACCATCTTGGTTTACATCACCTCTAACAGCTGGAAGAAGAGGCAACACCAGCTCTTTTTCAGTTCTGAAATCTTACTGATGCAGGGCTGTGTGGGCTGAGCACTGCAAAGAGAACAAAGAAAGGTAGAAACAAAACCTGCCTTAAATGAGCCTTTATTCCCACGTTGTTCCTTTCCTGGGTCCAGTTTGTCTTTGGAGGTAAATCTTCAGCTCAGAAGAAGGGGTTGCAGATCTGAAAGCATGCCTGTTTGTTCCAGCTGGACCAGCTGCTCCAGTAAAGGTATTGCCTCTCCTTACTGTCTTTTTCCTGATCGCAGTTTTGTGCATATGGAGAAATCGGTGTAAAAGCTCTTGCCCCATTCCTCTCAATGGGAATTTCATACCTGGTGAAAGGGAAGTTGAGGCACACAGGAATCCCTGGCTTGTGGCAAGAGAACGGAGGTGCAGGCTGGCCAGGAGTTTTGCCCAAAGTTATTCACTGGGCCTAGGGCAAAGATGGGAATTGAATGTATTTTCCCAGAGTCTGCCATTAGGATTTACGCACGCCATCCTCACACGGATCATAGCTCTCGCTAGTAATTTGGCATGTTGCATGTTCATTCCCTCTGGTCCCTCTTGTTCCTGTTGTAGCTGTGGGAGAAAAGCCGCAAACTTCCCTGGCTGCAATTTGTAACACCAGTTTATTAGCATGTCACGAGACTGGGGGATCTCTTGAGCTCTATGTTTCCCAGCCAAAGCAGGTAGTGTAGGGTGGAGGTGGTCAGCATTTTAAAAGGTTAGACAACAGCAAAACATCTATTTCCCCTGGCAGGGGGGTATTAGTGACTGAGTAGGTCTATGGTTGAGGAGGAGAAGGAGAAAAAGGGGAAAATAAGGTGAAGTAAAGAAGTTAGTGGATACAGTCTCATCAGTACTGGTTTTAGATGTGTTTCCCATTTTCATTCAAAACAATGGATTCCAAAGAAAGCTACTCCCAGGAGTGGAGCCCTTCAAAGCTGAAATGCATTATCTTGGGTGAATCACTGAGTCATTAACAAAGGAAACCAGCTTGATTGCTTATTTTTAAATCTGCTTTTCTCAGACTCCTCTGGAAGTGGAATTTCACAGCTCCTGCAGCCCAGCCTTTGCTGGCTGCCTGCAGCCACCTGCCTAGCAGCACCTCGATCACCTTCCCGTGCTCAGATGCTCAGAAAGGGCTGCAGTACCATTCACAGCAATATATGGGCTATTTTTCACCAGTGCTAGGGCATTATTAAGTCCTTTCCAGCTCGAGGCTGGTACATTTCCTTTCAAGGTTCAGAACGTGGAAAAACTCTCCTTCAATCACTGCTGGGACAAAACCCTTGGATTTGTTCAAATACTTGGGCACAGATTTAGCTCTGGCATGACAGGGCATGGCTACTGTTCAAGTCATTCAGTTTGGATGCAGGACGCTGTCAGTCCTAGGGACTTCAGGCTCAGCTCTGCTGCTTTGGCCATTGGGGTGGGACTGCAAGGACAGATGTGCCTCCTGTGTGTTATTAGTTGCCACGGTACTACCCTGTATTATTACCTGTATATTAATGTGATTTTTAATGGGCAGTATTTTAATATGTATAATACTTTACTGTAGAGTTTAGACTGTCCTGTAAACCTGTCCATGACTGCAAGAGCTGAAACTGCATGCTGCAAATTAAAAGGAGACTATTTTTTCCCCAGGGAATCTCTAACTGACCATGAGCCAGTTCCTACCCACTTTCAATGTCCCTTGGCTGTTTTAAGCTCAAATATCTTAATAAAGGCTTGGGATTTCAGGGGATTCTTGTGTGGAGCAGAAGTGAGGGTCCTTGAGGTGTCCTGGCACAGGCACTTGTCCCCATGCCCAGTGCCAGGAGGGTTTCTTTCTCTAGCTATTGCTTGTTTGTGAGGGTGATGGACATGGTGTTGCACCGTTACAAGAATGTTCTTTTCAAAGGGGAGTGCCTGGGTAATTTCTCCCCCAAATTTCCTATGCTCTCATCATTTTAGGGTTTTTTCATCTCTTTGTCTGCAGCGCATGGAGCCATAAAGGGTCACACTGCAGCTTGGGGCTTATGCCCGGAGGAAGAGTATCATTGTCATCCTTCTGTTATCACCCTTCTCCTTCGTGTTTGTTTTCACTAAATGCTGATAAAGAGAAGAGAATCCCAGTGCCACAGAACAACTGACTTTACAGAGCACCTTGGTCTTGTAAAGAAGCAGGAGAAGCAGATGTATAGCCTGATATGCAGTGACTACACCTCTGTGTTCCTACATTTCTGTACCGGTTTGGATTGGAGTTTTGCCTGTGTTGGGAGAGGAGTTAAATGTTTCCACCTTGTGAACCTCGCAGAGGTGGGATGGCTCCGCCAGACATGCCGGCGTGGAAATCAAAGCCCAATACCATGAGACCGTCTCTCGAGGAAGGGAGTGGAGCAGATGCACTGCGAGGGCCATTTAATAATAGATCTGAGACGACAGTGCAGGATGTCATGTGGAGGGATCTTCTGAGCTGAGGAATGATGGAAAGAGAACTGGCTAAGCCTTTTCCCCACCATCTGTTATTAAAGCATCTCAGTTTTGCCAAGATTCTTCAGTCATCTGCAGAAGCCTCCCCACAATGCTGCTTTTCTCTTCTTGAGGATGCCGAGGATCCTGCAGGGCTTTAAAAACTGTCTGGACCCTTCAGCTTTTGCTCAAGATCATTCAAAAAAATGTTGTAATAGGAGCTTTGTACCAAGCCAGGGTGTTGGTCCTGCTGCCTGAGGACACAGAAACACAAGACGTCTTTTGTCAGAGGTGAGGGCGCTCAGATGTTGAGGGAATGCAAAATAAGATAAAAAAAAATAGATTTGAATTAACATTTTAACTTGAAAATAAATATTGGTTCTTCACCTTTAATCAATTTTAAAAGGAATAAAAGGATCCTCAGGCCATTGGGTTCTGTACATCCCACGTTGGTTTCTGAAATCAGGTGTCAAAACATTTCCCTAGGTCAGATGTCACCTTGCCTGGCAATGCTATGGTGAAATAAACCAGCTGAAGGAAGGATATTACTGTTAGTCAATACTCATGTAATTTTTACCCCTAGATAGAAAGAAGTCTGTTGTTATTCTTTACCTTTGTGGTTCAGGCCAAGTTCATCCCAGGTAGGAAGACCATTACAGACAGACCTATTAAAAATTATTTTCAGATGAAGATTAGCACTTTAAGACACGGGTAATCAGTATGTTAGAGTCTGGGAGAATTAGGGAGCATACTGTTAATAGAAATGGAATTCTTCTTTCAGACTACCAGAAGGGGAGTGCCTGGGTAATTTCTCCCCCAAATTTCCTATGCTCTCATCAACTCCCACTTCCAGTTTTCTTTAGTTTTCATCGACTCTCTCCATGCTTTTCATCACCAGCAGGTGACCCTGTTTCCACCCTTCAAAGACCCCACCAGAGTTTGTTAACAGTCACTGAGGCACAAACGTGCAGAAATGCAGTACATGGGAAGTGCAGCACGAAACCTCTCTGGATCAGACTCTCACCAGTAGTTCCAGTGGAGTGATGCCACCTCCCACCAGACAAGAATATGACCCTGCGTAACTTTTTCTTCTCATAAGAAAATACATCTAAATAACACCATAATACCGTAAGGTTGAACAGCAGAATATGCAAAAAAAGGGGAAATTACTGAAACCCAGCTGGGTACCAGGATGGTGTTAAAGAGCTGGCAATGGAAACAGCTTTGTTGAGTATACTTACGATCAAAATCAACTGAAAGGCATTGGTCACACTGGATTTTAATTAGTCTAATGGCCATGCCTAAAATGCAGTCAGATTTATCAATTAGAAATCCCTTTAGCTGTACTTATTTTGTGAAGCGCTAATGCTAGCAGATCATTCCAAAACAAACAAGACATTACTCATACAGTATATGTCATTAAATATAGAAATTGTTTCAGGTCTTAACTACACAGAAATTAGCAAGATAATTTCAGAAGTATTATTTGACCAATTTATTTTTATTAAAATGTTTTTTTTAAAGATCAACAAGCTGCTTAGGCCATATTGCACTTGCAGCAGTGAGGGCATTGTTTTGAAAGCCCCTGGGATCATTTCTAGGACTATTTGCAGGGAGAGTGGACCTGCCTTTTCCTCTTAGGAGTCATTGACTTTCTCTCATTTTCTTTGTTTACTTATTTTATAAGGCACAGTTCCTCCTTCTCCTTCTACTGATGTTTATTATTTTCAAATCAATGCGGTATCTATCCATACTGGTAACAAAATCTTTTCTTCCTTAATGCAATAAGGCTTTTCTCTACCATCCTACCTTTTCGCTTGTGTTATATGTCAGTCGTGTAGTCAGGGAGCTGTGATAAAGATTACCATAAAATAATGAAGAGTGTGGACCAGATTCAATTCAGGGTGAAGGTCCCCAAAGGCTGCCTTAAGATTAGAGGCTGGTGCTGGGTGTTGGCAAGATGCTCTGCGTTTGAAGACTTCATCTAGCACGTCTTCAGCAGCTGAACCTGCACACGTGGCAATCACAGGGGACACTGGTCAAGTTTTCAGCTCTGAAGAAAATCCTGAGGTTTGTTTTCAAGCTAAATGGAAAAAAAACCCAACCAAAACCAAAAAAACAAACTAGAATTTTCCTGTAAACATGGTTTTTGTTTTTATTTGGTTTGGGAACATGGGAGCATTTCTTTCCACTAATACTGGATCATGTAGTTCTGATACAGCACTAACTTTTGTTTCAATAACATGGAAACAGCTATAGTCTAGTACTTACCCTATTATTACAGCTAATATTCTACTATATCAAAGTCCAGGTGAAACAGCTTCGAGCTATTATGAAACAAAGTATTTTGACACAATAGAGAAATGAGTAAGTCAAAATGATTCACTTCAGATTTCAAAAACTTCATCCAAAGCAACTCTTCTTTAAAAGAGCATTTCTAAGGCAGAAACCTGCTACTTTGGAAATGCATTTGCTTGTTATTTATTAGCATAAAATCACAGCCTTCTTTTGCAAATACAGCCTAGAGGAAGGCAGCCACATTTCCCAAACTCTTTCTTCTCCTACATCTGCCATAGAGAAAACCAGTCCTGAGCCGAGGAATTCAATAAATCGCGGTTTGGTGATTCAATAGCTGCAGCTCTTGCGCTGTGATGGGGCTGCTGGCCCGAGGGACGGGGCAAACGCCGCACGGTCGGGTGTGCTTTCAGACTACAAGACACCATCCGGCACTGTTTCCAGAAGTCAGCTGTGTAACGGAGGTGAGACGGCTTGGAAAATAATAATGAGGTTTAATCTAATTGAAAAGATTTTCTTTACCTTTGGAAAGGTTCAGGTCCCAACTCAGCCGATGACCTTCAAGATCTATGGTGGAAAGTCCAACAGCACTGACGATCATTACATAAATTATCCTCCCCGAATGCAGAATAATCACCGCAGTTAATACAGTTCACTAGCTAAATTTACTTTATTGTATTTCACACAGCCCTATTTACACTTTAAGACCCAATTTGTTCCTGTCTATTAGAATACATATTGATTTTTTCAGTTTTAGCATACTGCAGAGCCTCTTGCGGGAGTATTTACATTTGAGAGCAAGCCCAGCTGCCCTAGGAGATATTCTGTATGGCTGGACCTGAAGGACTGAATTTTATAATAGTTAATAAAAGCCAGAACAACGTGAAAAATGGCATGTAAAGAGCCAGCAGCCAGTCTATGCACTGACGGTTCATTTTCTAAGCATTCATGTAAGGGATTCATTAAATACTTCAATACTCCAGAGAAGAATATGGGGTGATTTCCTGACTTTGAACCCCCAAAAGTGATGCAGCGGTGTGAACACGGGTACATTAAAAGGCAGTGATTTTCAAGCTGTAATTTTGGGCAGTGCTTTCACATACTGTACTTGTTTACTGTCATTAATTATTAACATTGCCTTGAAAGAGGAGATTTTGGAACCGAAACATACTGAAAAATTCAAGGTTTTTAACACCAACATCAGTTCAAAACAGATGAAATTTTTTAGAAATGAGTAAGTAAACTTAGCCCAATCTTATCCAAATTCTTAAAGCCAAGACGCCATGTTCTCCAACAGACAGCACGTAATTTACTTCTATCCTCATTTTCTTCCCAGTCGACTTGATTAAATGTTTGGAAATACCATTATGATCGCTAAGGAGGAGCATCCACGTATGGCAGATTCTTTCCATGTAACAAAAATCCGGAAGCAAAAAACACTGAGATACTTTCCCTGCCTATAGAGAGTTTTTGATTGCAAGTGAAACAGGGAAACCATTGCCATGCTTCCTTCTGGGTTTTGCTAGCATTTTAGAATTTTGCATGCAGCAAAATTTATTTTTTGGATAATGATCTTACTCATTTAAATAACTATTAAAATCTCTGCACAAGGTGCATGTCAGAGGGGAAAAAAACCTATGCATGTGAAACTTCCACCTGAAAAAGAACTGGGGGGCAAATAAAATAGGGGAAAAGATGGCATTTTGTATATTTTAAAAATACAAAGTTTTTGGAAATGTAAAGCATTTTGTCTCAACAGTTTCAAACTGCTACCGGACTCTTCATCTGAAAGAATAGGGTTTTTTTCTTTTCAAATCTGACCTGAATTTTTAATGAAAGGAAATCATTAAATTGTTTACAGTGAATCAGAGCTTTTCATTCCAAGACAAAAAGAAGTTTCAGGTGTACTCAAACAATTTTTTTTTCTTTGATTGTTTCATCTAATGGTTATTATTCTCATTTTGGTTAAACCTGAGTTACTTTGCCCTTGGGACAAAGAATGCATTAGTCTCCCATTTCCACCTGCAGGGTTTCAGAGAGGGCACATGGCAATTGCACTTGCTCTATGAGGGAAAAGATAAGATGCGACGATGATTTAAAATTAGAGATCTGCCTGGGAATAACGGAGACAACAGACTACGTTACAGCAGGCATTACTACTCCCTCCACTTTTCTCGTATTAGCTGTTTAATCCTGTGACTATTAGTGGCTGTGCAATGACATCTTTTAAAAAATCTTTAATTTTAAGCAACCCAGGTTCCTCGAGGTGCCCCTTCCCTGGCAGTCCTTCAGTCTGGGTCCTGGTGTCCAGCCAGCGCCACGCCATGGGTGCTCACTAAGTCACGTTGTGTAGAAGTCATCACGCACCACTCAAAGGTCGAAATAATAGGTGAAATAATACAGCTATTGGGATATATGTAACTGATTGGCATTTACCTATCAGCATAGGGCACCAAATTCTTCTTTAGAATATAGTAACAGCCTCACTTGACTATACTAGAAGACATATTTGCATACTTAAGGGCGGTATTCGGCAACACAGTACAGTTTCTATGGAAATACATGGTTTTATTTGCTTGGTATCTGAAATATAATGGCAGACATTGCAACATCCATACCAGAGGCTTGGTACTATATACGGCACTGTGACTGTGCAATCCCATGCCCCGTGGAAAACTTTGTTGTGTGATATAAGGGCTCACTGGTGTTCACCATTTAATTTGACTCCAGGGAAGCACAGAAGACTAATGAGCTCCTGGACAGCTGAATGCTTGCAGTTGCTATTACACAGCTATTCCTTTCCCTAAAACATAAAGATTTACATTTATACATAAATTCCACTCAAAATTGGCTTGCAATATTGCTAATAAAACATGATGATCCTTGCCACAAGTTATCTACTATTTTAACATAAGATGAGATATGGAAACTGAGCAAAAAAAAAAGAGGAAGAAAGATGACCAGAAAGAAGAGAAGAGACAATGATGTTTTATCTGATAAATGAATTTCATGGTCAAGTAATCCACGGATATCACACGCAGAAAAAAGCTCATTGTTGTGTGCAACTCAAATCTCTGTATAGACTGATATTGGCAATGACCAAGGCAAAATTCCTATTGAAATCCGCAACACTAATATGGATTTAAAATAATCCTGTTGCAATGCGCAGAAGATGGCAATTCATTTCCAGAATCAGCAAAGCAACTCAGCTTTCTAGAGTGCATAAAAATGTCTGTGTGGGGACAACCCACAGAAGCTGCTTTGCTAAATGAAAATGGAATTGAAAAAAAGAAATATTCTGAAGGATCCTGGCTGTAAAAATAAATCCCATGTAGGAAGCTACACTGACAGAAAAAACAAAATTGTCACAGATGACTCTTCCGCATTATCAACACTAAAAACCACTTGAAAAAAAGGAAACCTCAGCTCAGCTCCCAACTCTTCTCTGGAAATAGCAGCAACAGTAAATTTTAATCTCAGCACTGATTGCATGGGAGAAAGCAAAAATAAGAACCCTTCCCAAAGCTGTTACAAAGCTTGGAAAAGCAACGAGGTTTCGTCATCAGTTCTAGACTTCCTTCCTCTAGCAGCGTGCAGGTCAGACCCTGAGGGCTGTTGCTTCTGCTGAACTGCCTATTCCCAGGGATAAATCAAGAAATAATGGTGACAATAACCACTGTGATGTGCCCCAGGCAGGGCTGAACCCTGAATCTCCCACTGGAGCTGGAAAAGTGAACTTGACATTGAAAAAATATCCAGTTTTCATTCATAGACATTGCCAGCAAAATTATTAGGTGACTCTGATCCTCAAAAATAGCACTCCATATTTTTTATTGTTTTGGGGTGTGTGTCTGTGTGATCATTTTGCACAAATTCCCTGATGCTGCCAGCAGACTTATTATCTTATTTGAAACACCATTGGTTGTAGGGTGGCAGGTTGTCCAGGGGCTTGCCATGGCCTCCTTCCCAAAGAAGGCAGTTTCACAAATATGCCAAATATTTTTAGGGTTTCTCTTCCTATTACCCATCCATTACATCACACCACAGTATGTTACAATCCCAAGCAGGAGTGGCCCATGCATCCCCTTCTCTCCCACCCATGTAAAGCAGCCCCCTGCGGCACTGCCTAAAATACAGCAACATGCTGTAAAAATCATTCTGAATACCAAGGAACTCCGAGAAAAATCGCTTCCCAGACCATTCCAGATGAGAAAAAAAAAAAAAAGAGACAAAAACGAGGAGGAGGGGTTTGGATAACCTCAGAGGGGCTGGTGCTGGCTTTCTCACGCCCATCACTGCGTTGGAGAGCATTCCCGTACCAGTCTTGATCCTGCAAATTTCTGCTGCAGTTCTGGGGATGAGCTACTCACATGATTGAGAACTTGTGAAAGAATTAAAAATAAACCCCTGCATACGTTTTCTGATAACACTTAAAATATGTCCCCAGAGCTTTATCTGGAGAAAGTCTGAACAAGCCACCATGTGGCGAGAAGGTAATGACCGCTCTGGTCTTCATTGCTGCTTCCTTAGGCTGTGTGACCAGCCATGTCTGGAATACAGCAACACGCATCAGGACTCAATACAACAAAGCTTCTGAGAGCATTTCACTCTAACTAGACACTTAAATCTTATATTAGTATCAGTGGGACATAGGCAGCTGCTTAAACACTTTATTGAACAAGAATAGACTTAAGCAGGCACTTACATGCTTTGCTCCATCAAGACATAAACTAGCTCTGAAGAAAATCAATGAATTTTCCCTTTCTATATGCACATGCATAAAACATGCACCCGAGCTGAACACTAAATCAGAACGTACTTTGTCCCCCCATCTAAGTAAATTCTTGTTTGCTCCAGACTCAGTTCCTGCCAGATATTTTTCATTTCGGCTCTACTAACAGGCATGGCAGGCTCAGCTCCGGCATTTTTAACGAAGTTATTTTGATGGGCACAATGGAGCACATTCTGCATGAGGCACATAGAGAAATAGGTATGCAGGGCCCATTAACAATGACAATACCAGTTTGCCATAGCGAGTCTACTAGAATAACACAGGTGGAGAAATTAGAATCATTAATCTGTCTCTAGATCCAGACTTCTAACAGTCTGAAAAGGAAGGTCTCCAAATTATGAAACTTTCAGAGGTGCACCTAGCTAGCTAGTAACAATAAATTAGCTCTCCCCCTATCTGTTTTTCAGCCCACTTGTCTGGTGGGTATACACAGAGGCACCTACTAGCTTTGCTGTGGCTGAGGCTTTGTCAGCATTACCATTATTAAATCCTGTTTTCAGGGTTTTATAACTTGCCTGTGAAAATTTACTCCAGGCTCAGAGTTGACATTTAAAGTGTCAGCTAAGAAGAGATTAATTCTTGAAGTGTATTTTTCAATGTGTATGGCTGCGGTTTTTTTAAAGTTGCATGAAAATAAATGGAATTGGAAGTTGGAGGTTGGGATGCTTTTCCTAGTAATAAATATTTTCAGCCCCCCCGGGAACCTTCTAGTTTTGTTTTTATATAAGGCATAGGACTTTGTTCTTACTCCTCAAGGGCTTGACCAAAACCAGCTCATTCACTTCAGATGAGCCATTCCTGGGGGAGTAGAAACTGGCCTGACATGGCAGATTTCAAGAGGGAATCACTCCACGTGCACTGTCAGCTCAATCTTCTCACCCAGGAAAGCCCGTGCAGAAGATGCTCCATGCAACTAGCAAGGATCCGATGGGTCCAGTACATACTGCCCACCTTTCTCCATGGCAGGAGCGGGGCGGGAGCTCTATGGGCAGCAAACTGGAGGTAAAAGCCACCCGGGAGGTTTGTGTCGGGCATCTGCGCTCTCACAAGGACAGAGGAGCAAAGAGCACCTACGTGCAAACCACTCTCCTTGCACTGGCGGTGTGGGCAGCCTCCGTTCCTAACCTGAGACCTAACCCAGTTAAGCACGCACGTGAATATTTCTTACCATGGGTCTCAGGTCCCTGCCTTGCACTTTCACTGTCCCAAAAGTATAAAATCAAGGATCTCAAATACAAATATTTATGAGGCACCAGCACTTAACATTTCTGATGCATGCAGGAAGGTGCTTTATGCATCCAGTTGATCCTACATGCTCTAAGAGGAGTATTCCCTTTGCCCGTACGTCTCTAATGAAGCCTTGGGGGTCAGTCACCGCTCCTGCTCCCACAAGTGGTTTATACGGTGGTGCCTCCTTCAAGGAGAAGGTTCCTCTGCAAACAGTGCAGCTTCACAAGACCCTGATGCTGATGCAGCACCTCGGTGAGACGCTGTGACACTGCTCCTGGTGACTGCAGCAAGACCAAGGTTTCATCCCTCCCTTGTTCACTGATACGTCCACTGTCTTTCACTGTCCTTGTGATTCAGTCTGGACTCTCATGACATGCTTTCTGGGTATATATCTGCTTTCCAACACTACCTTCCTGCCCCAAATTCTACAGTGGTTTTCCTTGATGTGAATTTAAATCCACCTTGTAGCCGTTCTTTAGAAGAAGCCCCCTTGCCTCCCAGACTAGTGTACTCATTTTGTGTCTTATGTTTGCTCAGGAATGAACTAATTTAGCCAAGGCCAATGTAGATGACAAATTAAGTTTTTCTCTAGTGGGCATTTAAACTTTTAAAAAAGCAGAATGATTGTAAAGACAGTTTAGCGCCAAGCGTCTGGCAGGCATTGCATTTGTCACTAGGGAGACAAGGGCCATCAATCTAACTAAATTGCTGTGTCTATATGAAATACTTGGCAATAATCAGGCGGTGGAAAAAAACAGAAAATAAGCACAAATTGTAGGCTTTGCACCCTCAGCCTTGCAGGAGCGAAAATGAGACATTTCTTGTTGCACCTTTCCCCCTGTCATGTTGGGCTGTGCACCGCTGGTACCGTCTGACATTTGCCATCCACCCAGGCAGCAGCGCCAGCCTGCACGGGGGCACGGAGCATCGCTCCCGACCTGCCCGCTGCAAGAGAGCTGGGAGGGACCCTTCCAGAGCCCCTCAGGGAGGGCATTGCTTGATAGCAGCTCAACAGCCACAAAGGCCAGGAGTCCACTTGCAAAACTGTCGCAAAACCCCCCCAGAAAGAGTCGGTTCCGCTCCAGAGAGCTTCCTGCCCTAACAGACGGGGGAGACGAAGGTGAGGCAGGAGGCAGGATTGAGGAGCTGATCCAGGTTTCCTGAGCTGCAGCCACAAATAACTCCCCAACTGCATGTCTTAGAGGTCCAAGGAAATCAGCAGCTCTCTGCCTCCCTCTTCCAAGTGATCTTTCTTCATAAAACATGCTGGACCAAACTGCCAGCTGTTTCCAGCCAAAATGACATCAGTGATGCTCCCTTGCTGCCTGCCTCTGGCAGAGGCTCAGGAAAACTTGCCCGTGACGGTGAGCGTGGCGTGCTCACCTCAGTGCACCAGAACTGGTGTGCACAAGGCGTCCGATGATTATGAGGCTTAGGTGTTTCAATCCCTCTGCCTGATAACAAAAACATCCCTCTTCCACAAACAGCGCTATCAGTGGCCTGATTAAATTCCAAATGATTTACATTTGCCCAATACCTCCCTCTGCTGTGATGGACTTTGTGAGTGGACCAGCTCACGGCAGATGTTTTTGCAAAATGCCCGTGCTGGGAAACATGCACCCGGGGCACCCGGGCACCTTTCAGACAAAATGGCCGTGCCAGAGACAGTCAGATACTTTGGCAAAGCCTGTTTGTAACAAGGTTTTCATACGTACCTTTCAGTAATCCAGCGCTCGATTACTTTGCAATAGCAATGTACTCACTCTGTTCGTATTTACTGGTCAGCCTGCTCCCAACAGGGCAGGTCAGAGCAGCCCCATCTCTGATGCAGAGTGGTTGCAGAGTCCTGTGGGAGTCTGCTATGCTGAGTCGCCCTCCAAATTAGGTTTTATTGATGGCTCACGGAGTATGGTTCCTGACTGCTTTGCCTCCTATTCCCTTGCCTTGCTGAATATTGGAATGCAATTTCATTTCAGGCAAGCTTGCTCAGCTTCTACACGTTTGCTTTCTCTATTCTCCTTGTCCCAAGTACTCAGGGTGATTAGATTAGGGTTACTTTGAGCATTACTCAGAGAAATCCAGCCTTTGTCCAGCCTTCTGCTTCTGCTATATGTCCCATCCCTATCTTCTCCCTCAAACTGCCAATCTGATTTGTAAGTGATATCAATAGTTTCCTTATACCATTTTTGTCTTACTTTGTAAATCATACTCCCTTTGTGGCACACTGTCAAACGCTTCCCTGAAATCATGATAGATGATGTCCTCTATTACATACTTATCTAGCAATGCCCCGATGTACTCAGAGAATTCAAACACATTTGTCAGACAGAAGCCTTCCCGCATGAATGCAGCAGTCACTCAGAAAGTCCTGGTGATATCTGCTCCAAGCTTGGAGGGCATCAATTCCGCTGCAGATTTGCTCTGGTTTTGGTGTCTGTTATGGATCACTTCATGGGGCTCCATTTTTCAGATGGTGAGAAAACAAACCAGGAGATGTACTTGGAGGGCCAGAATTCTTTAAAAAGAAAATAAGGACAAACCTTCAGGTGCCAATGCTGCTTTTCCTATTCTCAGCAGAGACAAATTACCATTCCTGTCACCTAAACTGTCCTTCTCGTCTGGAAGACTTGTACGTGAACATCTCACCAGCACTAGTGGCAATGTGTTCCCTAGAAAGTGTGCAACGCCTGCAACCAGGAAAAGTCAGCAATTTGGTGTGGGAAGGCACATCTTTGGGTGGACGAGGCCCTTGCTGTGCTCTGGGCTGGACTTCAGCCCCCCCAGGAGATCCTGATGCCAAGGAGCTCCACAGGAGACCAGCAGGGAAGTGGTTAAGAAAAAACATCTCCAAGATGCCAAACAGCAGAGCTGGAAAACCTCAAAAGTCCTGCAATGTGTAGGCTGGCATACGGTGGCTTCTCATATGGTTGGTTAGGTTACACTGTGAGTGATGATGCATTCACATGTAGAAGTCACTGCAGACGTTAGGAGTACCATCTGTATCCTCATGTGAACAACTGTCCCTTGTCAGACCCTGTCCCACATGTACTTCCTGAAACTTTACGTAGTTGTTGCTCCTTGGAAATACTTACCCTAACTGTTCTGGAAATTTGGGCAGAAATTTAGTCTTGCAGTGTTTTTCTGCTCCTTTTCCCTCTTAAAGGAAGGAGAACTGACCCACTTGCATATACCATAATTTGGATCCAGTATATTGCAAATCCTGAAGTATATAAAAAAATAACTTCTCGTGCCCCATTTCCTGTGTACCAGGCCCGCTTTCATTTCATCAGCAGGTTGGTTTAGCTGATTAGGTAGAACCGAGGTCGAAGAAAATCAAAGCTGCATATTCAGTGTAGCTTCCTCAGAGACCTCCGCTGATGCTTAGCAGGAGAAAGGATTGCACCTATTCCTCCAGAGAGGGCAATTGCATCCACCTCCCTCCCAGCTGTGGGAGGATGGTGCAGCAGAGATGTCTTGACTCAGAGATTTGTCCTCCAGGATGGCTTTTGGTGGTGAACGGTCTCCACAGCACCTCTCAGTGCAGGCTGTGCCTGCAGACAGACTGAGCTCCTGCATATTCCTGGAGGACAAAGTCGGAGGGATTGGTGCTTCACCTGTCTGATGAGTCCTGTCGCCTACTGCAAGCACAAGGCAGAAAAGACATCTGCTAGCGCAGACCACACCGACTGCCTGTCACAGCCCGCATTATTTTTATTTGAAACAAATAAGTACATACCAGGGCTTTCTATCCTGCTGGAAAAGGTGTTCGGCCCACATCCATGGTGCTTACAGAAATTTCCCAAAGAAGCTCTTAGCAGGCAGCTCAGTGCGCCTGAAAGGGTATCAGACAGATGGGTCAGGTATAAGTGGGATGTGCCCAATCTGCAAGCTACCTATTATTTTTTATGTGTGTTTTGCCTGGAAGTCACTGTCCGAAAAAATGAAGACAAAAATAAGATGTGGCCTAGACTGGCTACACTAAACCTAAAGGGACTTCCAGACCAAACGTGTACTTGGTCTCGGTATAGGTAACTGCTCCAAGGGCAGGCCAGCAGAGTTTGGTGGCACCCTGCTAAGGCTGGCACGTGAGTCCAAAAGCATCTGGTGTCCTTTGATCTGAACTGGATTATCCATAGTGAGAGCTGTAAGGAGCAAAAAAGGAAAATGCTTTCTCAGAATGCTCCTCTGTGAACCCCTCTATAAGGCTCATGTGGGGACCAGCCCAAGGACACCATCCCATCGGTGGGACGTGGACAGATGCTCTGGCTCTGCTCCCTGCCAGCTCTCTTGGGAAGGCAGTTGAGCCCCCGCAGCTCAGACACCGCTGCTTGCTTGCTGCTCTGCCTTCTCCGTATGCTTCGCTGACATCCAAGGTGGGCGCAAATTAATGCATGGAATGGGTAGTTTCACATAGCTTCTGGGAGCAGTTGGTTTGGGAACAGAAGAGTATTTTAATGACAGATTACAAATTGAATTTTAATGGCAAACAAATGGTGAGTGTTGTCGCTGCATCGGCGGTCTCACAAACAGGCTCTTGACCCTATAAATAAATGCTGGTTGATTCTCTGCATTAAACCAGCTGATCACCAAGGAGCAGCTCTGCATCTCATACCCCCTCCCCACAGATACGCCTTTCTGGTGCACCATCTTCGTGGTGCATCTAGATAGATGTCACACTCCTCTGACGGACAGGGTATCCTCGGATGAGCGCACATATTGCTTAAGCTCTCATCAAGTGACTGAAGCAATAAGAGCAATTAAACAAAGAGGTCTAATGGGAATTTTCATCTTCTCTCTTCTAAATGATGATGGATGTCAGCAAAGGATATGTGGAAGAGAATACTTGAGTGAGCTCCCTATGCTATGTCTATCGTTATGAACAGTTTTGACTTCATGGAAAGTTTATATGATACAAATAAAGCACAGTACTTAGTGGGACCAACCAACAAGACCAAACATGTCTCCAACTTTTCACCAGTTGCAGTGAGAAGGTTTAATCTTCCTATTTTTCTGTGTCCAATTGATTTCCTTTCCTCTGGTATCTGTCTCTAGTGTTTGCAACCCAGGGAAAAGCAATATTAGGAAACAGTTTCATTATCTGTGTCCAGTGCAATACCGAGACTGGATTTTCAAAAGCACTTGTTGGCTCACGGAGGGGAGGGAACGTTACTGAAATCATTTGGGTGTAGGATTTTAAAACTGGACATTTAACTTTCTATGTAGAAAGTTATTTACCTCTTCCTTGCCAGAAGAAATTTACTTCCACAAATTTGTTAAAACTTACAAAACACCTTTTTATTTTAAGTCAGCAGTTTGTAGCATACGAAGTGATATCATGCCACCTCTGGATCAAAGACGTGAACAGACATTTGGTGACATCCCAGTTACTGCCACCTCATTTTACTGACCTTGTGAAAATCAAATGCAAAACTCCCCATTTCCTTTAAGAAAAATCCCAGCTGGTGATTCTCTTATGGCCAAGTAACAACTGAGGAAGGCTGTGGTAAGGAGGGCATTGAAGATTTTGTTGTGGCAGAAAGACTGAGCTAAGCATGGCACTGGAATAAAGGCGATGCTCAGGTACAAAATTAATGGCAAAGATGATTAGTTAGAGAGGAAATCTGTGCAGGATCTTAGAAGCAATGAAAATAAATTCAGAATGTGATATGTAGAGTCTGTTTCCAAACTGGCCTGAAAATATTACCTTCAAGGTGAGTGAAGGCAACAGTCTCAC
The DNA here is from genome assembly GCF_929443795.1 of Astur gentilis. Classification (NCBI taxonomy): domain Eukaryota; kingdom Metazoa; phylum Chordata; class Aves; order Accipitriformes; family Accipitridae; genus Astur; species Astur gentilis. The sequence goes on along the minus strand of NC_064902.1, from coordinate 16,519,204 downwards.
ACTCAGACAGAAACCTCAATAGCAGAAATGGCTTAAGTTCAAAGAAAAGCAAAGTCGAGAACAAAAAACATGGACTCTAACAGTAGAAGACGACATGAAGTGTCAGCCAAAGTGCTCAACACCACCGCAGTACGCACCAGAAAGCTTGCTACATGAGGAATTAGCCCTCTTAAAGTCAATCAGGTTGAAGAATTCCAGACTGCTAGGGCTGGGTTTGGGGTTAGGGTAGCTTAAATGAGTCTGTAAGGCTGCATATCACCTTAATGAGTGTATTTGTTCAGCAGAAATCTGAGATGCTTGCTGAGGAGAACTAAGATGTGTATAACTCAGCCATCTTGGTGTCAGATCAAAACAAAATGCAGCTTGTTTTTTATTTGCCCTGATCTTACACACAGAAGATCTTCACTTCAATGTTTCATCAAAAACCCTCTAGACAGCTACAAAATATGAAAGTTTAAACAACTTTCGCTGTCACTGCTGCCATCAGCATTGAAAATTTAAAGCAAAGGTTAGTCATTCATTCAGACGTGGTCATTAGCCTGCCTGGTACATGGTGCAGTGCAGGGATGACCGTATGCTGGGGTTCCCTGACACGAGGTGTTTCCACTGGGACCTTTTTCAGAAAAATCCAGCAAAGGTCATCATGCACAGGATTTGGGAGAGTGAGTGTGAGTCTATCTATCCAAGCTTAGATGCCTAAAATACCTCTTGTATCTGGGGTTGTAGCCTGGAATCCTGGAGTGGGATTCAGCATGCATGGAAGAGCAATTTATTTCAAGTGAAAAAAAGTGGAGCAATAATGCTAAAAAAAAGAAAATCCTAGATGAAGTGAACATTTTGGAAATAGTAGATTTCACTCAGTAATGGCAATCTCATCTTTCATTCTTCTTCTTGGAACAATTGCCTTTCAACATCAAGCAAAGCCATCCTCTTTATCTCCCAGGCCGCTCTTTCCAGGTGTTCATCTCAGCATGCCACCCTCTCCCTCTTTGCATGTGGCTCCAAGCCATCAACAAGTTTTCCACCAACTTCAGTGGTTTTCCATCACTTCTTTCATTACTTATTTAACTCCAAAACCTTCCCTACCCCCTTCCAAGTTTTCATTCTGGGAAGCAATTGCTTCTGGTATGACTCACTCTGCAAATAACTTATCTGATTTCGGCCATCCTGACTCAGCCATGCCACTGCTCTATGGCAATCACCAGCCCCTGGCAGGCAGTGACAGAAGGGCTCATCTCACCTTCCCTGTGGTCCTCAGGATGGCTCTGGGCCTGCAACATAGAGGATGCTGCAGAAAGCTCAGGGAGCTCATCCCTCTCACGTGTCGGCAGAATCTATTCTTCCTCAAATATTCTCTCCTTGTGACATATTATGACAATTCTGCGCTGAATAGCAAGAGCACCAAGTTTAATAGCCATTGAACAGCTCATAAAAATTTAAACAAAGTCATGAGCTGGCGGTGGGGCAGCTGTGGCTGGATTTAATACCTCAGCCCAAGAAAGCTAATTTGTAATTATCTGTCTAAAACACCCATATGGCTGGGTTTTCTACAGCAGCTGAATGTGCCGCTATTTCCCATGTCTGCTCAGAGCACCTCTGCACCCTGGTTTTGGGCTGACATCCCCATTTTATGAAAGCTGCTCCCAGGCCAGGCTGCTGATGCTGAGAAAACCTCCTTGAGCCAATTTAAATCACAGACTGAAGCTAACGAGAAGCCAGTGGTGCCAGCGGAGAGCTGCAGGGAGATGCTGCTCCGTGGCGATGCCATTTCTGGACTTCTCGGTGCTCAGGAGCGGGAAGCCAGGACACAGCTGGCGTGGCAGAGGCAACAGCAGCAGCGGGGGCAGCCGGGGCTGCGGTGGGTGCACGGAGGCTTCCCCCAGCCCATGGCCCTTCTGCAGCTCCCTGAGGCCAAGGCATGTCTGGTTGCTCATCTGGTCTCCAGCAGAGACCAGATCTAGTCCCTAAGGAAAGGGGACTTGCACACCAGGCAAGGGTCTCGCTGCCTTGTGGGAGTGACGACCGGCCTCAGAGGTTTCAGGGAAGCAAAACATCTTCTGAATCCATTTCAGGAAATAATACTGTTTTTATAGAAGGGTATAATTTTAAACTTTCTTGGTTTTTCATTCATGGTGATGCTGTTGGTAAGTTCACGTTGTGCTATAGGTATATGCATTGTGTGCTAGAGGTGTGTACACGTTCATCTTCTTTCAGACTGTCTCCTGGTAATTCCCTCGTAATTCCTAGTGGCAAGAGGAGCCTGGTCTCAGGGAAAGGCTCTTCCCAAGCTCCAAGCTGTGGCAGAGCAGGGACAGCACGTGGGAGAGCTTTCTTCCAGGCACAGACCTGTAGAACAGACAGTGTTGGTTTTACTGGTTCTGCAACTGTCTGTGTTAATTAGGCACTATGCCTAGAGGATTGGAAAGGTAGAGAGACACAACGCTCAAAAAGTCTCTTATCTGGCAAAATCTGAGATGTACTACTTATGTGTTATAATAAGAGGAGGAAGGTGCTGAGGGCTGAAGGGGAAGGTAAGTTGGCCAGAGGAAATTTCATCTCCTTCTTCTCTTTGACCTTGAGCAACTCACTTGCTCTTTTGGTGTCTTCAGCTGTACTGTGAGAATGACAATTATTTACTAGTGTCACCTTTAGCACCAGAGAGAAGGTGAATGGAAGATGTCCTAAAAGCCCTATTTGGATTCTAGCCACTAGGGGAAAATGGTGGGGGTTTAGCTCTGCAGTTCTTGCAGAGATTTAAGAAGGAAAAAGCTGAGAGTCTGAAGAGGAACTCAGCTCAGCTTCCAGGGATTTAAGGAAACCTGTCCACAAGCTATGAGGAGGTGAGCCTTGGAGGACTCCAACCTCAAATGCAGTGCTGTTTCTTTCATTTTTTGTGGGAGAAGCAAAGATATTGCCTTTTCCAGATACCAGAGAGGCACTCTATGGGCAAATTAAGAAGGACAACATTTTCTGCAAGGCCCTACTGTAGCAATACACTGTCTCAAGCTGTTTGGAAGTAATCCAGGTCTCTCATCTTCTTTTACTTTATTACCTGGGCCAAGAGGCTGTGGGGGACTGTGCCTGCAGCGGTGAAAGCCGAAGCACAGAGCAGTGCTGTACAGGGCTTGCTCGGCTCCCATGCTTCTTCTCTCCCATCAGGACAGCTCGGAGAGAAGGTGTTATGGGCAGGACAGCAGAAGAAGCCCTGGGTTCCCCGAGCCCTGGTCCCAAACATAAACCTCCTTCCCATTAGGGGAATTAATGCAGGAAATTGCCATTCTTATACATTCCCCACTTCTGTTTTTCAGTTGCTGATGAGAAACACTCCAAGGTCATACCTAAAATCTCAAAGGACATAGCCAACAAACTGGGTTTTGTCAGAGTAATGGGCTGGTCTTTAAGGTCTTAGTGTTATTAAATGTGTTAACAGCAATACTTATAAAAGCCTTTAATCCCTCTTTATCTTGTGACATAAATCATAAGCATCTTTATGGTAGGTCCTACTTCCTTTGTGTCTGGAAAGCACCGACGAAATTTTAATAGGGACATGACTAATCATTTGCTAATCACTTATCTCTTGACAAATTCCTAGTGACACAGCAAGAGTAATAAATGTCTGTGCCCCATGAATATCCCTACTAAGTAAGTCTTCTAAAGGATTATATTTAATTTTTCTGAACATGCTATATACGATTTCCATAGGGGAATAAAACCACGTTCCTAACAGTCCATGAAACAAGGCAGCTCACTTGCAAATGTGTTGCACGGAAGAGGACACGGGAGGATGAGGAAAAGAAGAAAGGAATTGCTTGAGGAGTATGTTTTGCCTACTTACATCTTCACAAGCCTCAGAACTGCCTAGTAGCCTGACCCAAAACTGAGTCTGGATCGACGGCAAGATATCTAAAGGAATTTGGATGCTTAAACGGCATGGATTTCAGGGGGCTTTGAGTAGTTAAGGGCACAGAGAGCCCATTTCCCAAAGTGCACAGAGACCCCCTTGCACATCTGTATCCACATGTGGTAGCCCAGTCCTGTGCAGGGTGTGCCCAGTGCCCAGCCAAGGGTCTGGCGGTGCCCCCCCCCCAGCTCCTGGGCAGACGTGCCTCGTTACTCGTGGGGCTCATGGGCTGCACAGCCATGCAAGTGATGTGCGACTGCCATGGGGAGACGCGTGAGGAACCATCACAGACCTGTCCGCTTCTTCACATGCAAAAGTTGCAGTCACCAAAAGGTTATTTGTCTCATCTACCAAACAAATTTCATACCAAATCATCTTTGCCAGAGGAGGGCAAGGATGAATAACATCAATTCTTTTGTTTTTGAGGTTGGGAGACCGTTGATTCCCTTAGGGTAACTCACGGCAGGAACGGAGACCAAAAAGGAGAAAGGTGCAGTTGTTGACTCAATAGTTTTTGTGTCATTTTTTCTATGTTAAACAGAATGTTTTCTTTGGAAGCCCTACTCTTTTTATAGTGAATAACAGCTTAGCAGCACTGCATTCTTCCAAGAAAAGTGGTATTGACAGCTCTATTTTAAGCCTCAGACCAACATGCCGGTAGGAGCCTATGAGCAAGGTAAACCTTTGTGGGGAAGTCAAACCACTGAGACGTACATCGCACTACTCGAATATGTCAGCTGGGATCAGAAAAGCCCAAGATTTTAGAGGGATATTAACTACATAGTCAATACAATTCTTTATGTTTCATGAAAAGTACTATTTCAGTCTGACTTTGCAAGTGTGACATCCTATGCATGATGGTATGACAGGAAAGGCATGGCAGAAGGCAAAAAAATTATTTTTCATTTCTAATTAATCAAAAAGGGAGGAGTAGGTAACTCTGAGAGTCCTGTACGCAACTGGCACAAGCCCCACTGATTACAAGCTGACAGGGCGCACTGGGGGTCTTGGGACAAAAGGGGCTTGCCCATGGGATAAGGACCATTTCTGGACAATTCCACATGTATTTACAAGGTTTTTGTAAATGCTCGGTTTTATTTGTAAAGGTAGTGTTTGCATCTCGTCCAAGTTCCTTTAAATCTGACTGCAGAAGTGAATACTTGCTGCGCATAATGACTTTGACTGCTTCCACCATGAAGCAAGGCTGAGTATCAGGAGCACTATTAAACGAAATTGTTTCCAGAATTGCTAGTTTAAATTTGTGATAAACTACCAGAGCTGAAAAGATCATTTAGAAGAAAAACACACACCTGGCTTTTGCCAAGTCAGGTGATGAAACGAAAATCTTAGGAAGGGCAGCGCTCCCAAGGAGTGGTAGAGAAGAGTTCAGGCCTTGCCTACAGCTTAGGAAAGGAGGAAGGACGGAGGTGATGTTTCTCCGTCGTTATACTGGAGAATACACCGCTGTGGTTGGGGTAAACAAGCTCTTTTAATGGAGCACTGAAAAGATGGTCTGTAAAGCTTCATGAGGAGCAGGGTGATGGCGGTGCCACTGCCTGGAGGCAGTGCTGGAGGGAAGCCAGACATCCCTCGAGCCCCGGGCTTTGCAACTGGCCTCGCTCTGCCCTGCTGGGATTTGATCTTCCACGGTCCTAACCGCTGCCCCATCCATCGCTGCATCACCCATCGACCAAACAGCCCGCGGCGGCCGTCAGCCGTCCTGCCTCCCGGCGTTTCTGCCTTTTCCTGCTGAAGCTGCAGTGGGCATTTTGTCCCTGGGAATATTATGTCAGCTGAGTCATTCCCCGAGTTATTGCAGGGAAGGTCAGCCATGCGCCAGCTCTCCCCTGGCACGGTTGCGGGAGCTCTCGATCAAGTGCTGTATACTGCACATCGCACACAGCGGCCAGTCACTTTGGGGTTATTTGCTGCCAAATGGCCGTGGTCTTGCAACTCGGTTTAAAATAGGTTAAAAATTCATGTGTCCACAGATGTTAAATGAGACGAACAATAGAGATTTGACATGCCTGCGTGTTCCTCGGAGTGGCCTTGCGCTGTCAGATAATGTTCATGGTATCTCTGGTCAAAAATGTTTTCATGCTTGCAAAAATGTGGGCAACAGACTCCCTGCCTCCAGTTAGCCAAAGTCCAAAGACTTTAAACAAGAAGGATAAATAGGAGGTGAGCACATTTTGTTAATTTTTAATATATCCAATTTTTTATTTATCTTGCTTCTGGTGTTATCGTTTATTACCCGGTATGTCACAAGTGAAGAGATGGCACGGGTCAAATAACCTTCTTTAATGGGACTTGTGTGCTGCTGGCTGAAGTTTTGCTGTTCATATGGTCAGTCTGGACATGCATTGCTCTTACATGCATTGCTCTTAGGACCAACCGCATTTGGACACCTATGGAGCAGAGGAGAGAACAAGCAGAGATGGGGGCCACTGATTTCTCCAATGTTTGGTTTCAGTTTGATTCAATTTCTCCGATGTTCAGTTTCAAACCTTTTCCAACAAACATTTAATTTCCATTTCAATTTCTGCAACATGCCTTTTGTTCCTCCCCTCCCATTTCCCCAGCAATTCCACCCTCCTGTTTTTGTCTGGACATGGATATTTTGGGCATTGGTACATTAATATTTACAGGCAGCACTCAGACCTCCCAGGTCCCATCCATGCCACATCCAAGGATTAGGCCAGTACAAGCCCAGGCCTCCTCCCACCTCAGGGACCTCTCCTGCAGCTTGGCTCAAAGCCCAGAGCATCTAGTTGGTTTGAGAAAGCAATTCTCCCCATTTCCAACCTAACTGATGGATATTGAGTTTCTTCTACCACTGGTTGATAACGTAAATCCAGAAGTGCCTGGTCTTGGAAAGTAGTAAGACAAGTTGGTAATGCTTAGAGAAATGAGCACCTGTTTAAGTAACTACAGACAGATTTCTCCTAAAATTAAGTCTCCTAAGTGCCTGTTGGAAGCTCATTAGAGCCATTCTGGGCCATGCCAAATCCCACTGCTGTTGGGGAAGGTCTTTTGGTTGACTTGAACAGGCACTGGATGAGCACTAGAGCCTAACGCTGACACTGTTTGCATACTCAAATACAACAATACAACTCTTGCCCAAGCAATGGAAAGGACAAACCTGCTCTGAGCAATACAGCAAATGTGAGTGGGGTTTCCATTTTCCTTTTCTTTTTTTCTGGGGAGGCAGGGTTATGGCCAGGCTGACAAGGTGCTCCAGGCAATTTGGTGATGGGGGAGCTCACAAAGGTTTTTTTGAAAAAAAAATCAGTTTTAAGCAACTCCTTTGGAGCTTTGCATCCCAAGTTAGTGAGAAAGGACACTTTGCTGGTGTGGCAATCAAAGCAACCACTTGCTCTCCTTCTGGTTATGAAAAAGTAGGGACAGAGAACATGAGCTTGGGACAGGCAAGTATTGCCAAGTCATTCTGCTGTCTCTAGATCTCTCCTCCCCTTGCAAGCAGTATTTTTGAAAAAGGGGGATTACAGGGTAGTTCTAGGGGATTAATCAAATAATTATTGAAGTGCACATCAAGACAAGTTGATGATCAAAGTGAAACAAGTGCTGTCATATAAAGGGAGCATCTAAATGCAGTATGATAAGGGCAGTTATCCCTGACCTATTTAAACGTTTCTGGCCTTGGGCAGCAAAGCTTCAGAAGAAATGAAATGCATAACAATACCCAAATGAGATTCACCTCTGCAATGCTAAATGTGCTTCAGAGATGGAATTATATTTATTTTAATTCTAGTATAATCACATTATCTCAAGTGTATGGTATATTGAAAGAAAAGAACTCCAACAACTTTATTATACATACCAGCTGTGTATGTTAGGATAAAAATCTGCATATATATAGATACAATTTATTGCATTACTGATATTTCTCTGAATTTTATCTTTTCTACCTTACTCTTGAGACACAGCAGCTTGTGAATGTACTGCATTTCCTGGACAACCCTGATGATTAACATCCCAGTTCAGATGAAAGGAAAAAATAATACAAGGATAATGTGAAATACAGTCCAACAGTGCGAATGCTCTGGGTCTGAAAGTCTGCAAGTGGGGCTTCTGCATCTCCCAGCAGCTGTGGCATCCTCAGAATTGGCAATACAACAAGCAGCACAGTGACCTTTCCATGCAAAGAGTTAGAAGGATATTTTTAAAAACTGATGTCTAAATTTTAGATTCTAAACTGATGCCTAGTCATCTGAATGCAAAATAATAATAAGGGATGCAAATAGCAATAAGCAGAGCAGATTTTCCCCAGCTGACTGATTACAGCCCCAAAGATCAGTGCATGTAAATACTGTATATTCATCGCTGCAGATATTTTAGCATGTGGCTATGTGATTATCAGTGGTCTGTGGCTCCAGTCTAAATGTCAAATAGATCGGGGGCATTTCTACTTCTTCCACAATGTATAAGTCAAGGTCTTTAAAGTGAAGGCACTTAAAATATATATTCAATATAAATTAAAGGGTGAGTTTGTGTGCACGTTAAATTGTGTTATTCCCCCTGCGCTTGGGACCCTGACACATCACACCTTACCCCACAGCTTCTGCGAAGCGGTAACTGCTGATGTGCTCTTAGCTCAAAGATAATGTGAGCTGAAAAGACATTATCGCAACCTCTGTGAAAGAGGTCTAACACTGACTCACCAAAATTTATTTTAAATTACACATTTTCGGAAGTCTTGTCATGCTTCAGCTAAGTGCCCCAAAAGAGAGCAGGCACTTACTCAGAACTCGATAAACTGCAATATTGAATAATGGCTAATATTTAGGGAAACCATCTCCCCACGGGCTGTACCATACTCATCCCATTGATGAAGAATCACTCACAGCAGCGGTACGACTTCTGCTCCCGCTGTTGGGTTTCCAATCCGGCTACGCGCCTCTGCGGGGCACGGATGAGTCACTCCCTGTTTCAGTAACGGAACGGGCATTTCTTTACACGCAGACGATGTTCAGACAACTGCGTATATTTACTCACTTCTTCACTCCTGGCTCAGGACAGGGCTTGAGAAACACAGTGAGAAAAGCTTTTTCTTTGTAGACATCCTACTGGCAAGTGTAGGAGAAATCTTGTTTGAGTTTTCGTATCTGATTTTTCAGATTTCAGATTTCAGATTAAAGGTAGAGCTGAGCATGAATTATGTGTTTTGATTAGGCATATATTCCCTGGGAATTGTCGGTCTTCACAAATGAAACTGTTCATGGGAATGGACTAGTTTTGCTGGCTTCCTTAGCTCAAAATAGAGGAAAAAGTCTCTGAAACTGTCCAAATGTTTTGGCGCTGGTGTTTATCATGCAGTACAAAATCCTGCACTTCATCTTCCAAGCAATATTAATGTCAACTGTGAAGCTGGTTATAGAAATAAAAATTTTAATAATGGTTGATACTGAGATGGAGTGCTTTCAAAAATCTAAATTAATTACCAAAACAGTTTGCTAGTTTCACCCATAACTGTGTCTAGGTTTTGACATTTAGTCCCAAGCTTTGCAATTATATATATATATGCTATATATATATTTATATACATTTATAGATATATAAATATATATGTGTTTATATATGTGTGTGTCTGTGTGTGTGCATGCATGTGTGTGTAAATATACCTATATATACATATATATGTGTGTGTATATATATATAAAAGTGTTCTTTAAGCAGATGCAGTCTCCTGAAGAAATACCTGGGTGCAAATCTGGACCCTTATACCATGCCCACATCTTACAGGGTGCAGCTGTAAAGACAAGGTGACGATTGCCACTGCTGGCCCCTATGGAGATGCTCCCGTTCAGAGTAGAAGGGACGCGAGCTCCAGGCTGGGACTGGCATACACAAGCTCCCAGACTTTTAACTCTGAGCACACGGTCACTGGGGTATATGCAGGAAATAAAATGGTATTGAAACAATGCATTTGTGTTAAATAAAAACGCTAGCACTTAATGAACCTCGTCTTTTTCTGTGAGATAGGAGTGGAGGAACACGAGCAGTGTGTTTATCATGCTGAAGGCATTGCAGGCATTGACAGGAATGGAAATGAGAGGAAGGGAGGAAAAAGGATGGAGGTAGGGGAACAATATTCAGAATAGGGAACAGCTTGCCAGCTTCCTCTGAGGGCAACAGGGGAAGAGAGAGATTTTCATTAATGGATAACTGGCATTCCTCTACTTTTCAATTTTAACAAACCTTCTAATGATAATTACAGACTTTCTGTATTTATAGAGACCCAGTGTGTGTGTAGACAACAGCGTCATCTACCAAGTCCTTTCTTCTGCCGCTATACAAATTCAGCCATTATCTTTCATGCCCTTCATTAAAATATGAAAGGAGATAAGCAATATATAGCTATGTCATTTCCCAGTAGTAGGAGGGGAGGATCAGAATTAACTCTGGCTAAGGAGAGCCAAAAGAAAATCTGAAGAAAGAGTTAGAAAGAAAGGTAGGCAGAGCCGTGCTCGCACAAATTCCTGCTGTCAGCACTGGCTAATGCTTACAAGAATGATCAAAGGTGAAAAAAAAAAAGAGAGAGGACTATAAACCCACAAGGTTAATGCTCCAAAGAAAGAGACACACAGCCCACAGGGGTTTCGTCTGCACTGGCTGTGCCCAGCCAGGCAGAATTCCCATATAATCCTTTTCCTTGGTCTTCTTCAACAAACACCTTAGTGGGATAAAAAGCTGGACATTTTAAACCTCCTGTGCTCAGCAGAATTAGTCAAGTGCCTCCTGTTTGGAATTATGGAATAAGAAGGGGCACAAATTCTAGATTTCAGCACAAAGGACTCTAGCAGATGCCCACCATAGCACACATAGCAGACACCTGAGCCAAATCGTGCTTGGGAGAAATGCACATTTCTGGTTGTATCTAAACTCTTTTTGGACTTTTATTAGAAGATATTTTAAAAAAAACTTCCCCCGCCCCCATTCTTACATAATTTCCTTTAGTAACTTGATATTGGTGAGATCAAAAAAAGGTTAAGAGAATTGATTTTAAGGAATTTCTCCCAATAACTGGTGTCCTTGTGTGCTTTCAGATGCCACAGACTCACAAGATTAGTAGGCTTCATAAGAGCAAAGAGTCTTGTGCCTGAAATGTCTGTCAGTCTTGTATCTCTACCAGCATACCAGAAAATTTTCTGTGGGTCCTGGGCATAGTCTCCAAAGCTCAGGCTCCTGGCTGTCTCAGGGCTGTAAACCAGAGCAGTCATCATTAAAAGGCACTTTAATCTTGGCTGTAATTTTTATACTGCAAAAAGCATTAGGAAGATCAATTTGCATTAAAATAAGTCATCCAAAATATGGCACCTGCAGCCTCGGAGCTGTGTGGGAAATTCACTGCAGCTGATGAGCACTGCAAGGAACACGGCTGGGGAGGTCGTCCCTATCCCTGGCTACCCTAAGGGGCCACTGGCATTTTTCCTCTGCTTTTATTGTTTTACTGTCCTGTTACAAAACCATAACCATCTCTTTGCTCCAGTCAGCCAGTGCACATCTCCAGATTTTCTCCTTTCTGTTTACCTAAAGCAGCCTCCCTCCTTTCCAAAGCGTAAGTCATGGTTCTGGGGAGAAGGCACCCCAAAAAATGTCACCATAGCATTTGAAACATCGAATATTTTGCTTGCTTTGTAAAATCTGTGAAAATAAAGGGAAATAGCTTACCATCAACTTTCTATGTGTTTATAGATTATCTATAGTATTTTTCAGTAGCAGGGAAGGCTCAGAGGCATTTTCTCTCTCTGGAAAGTAGTAATATGAATAATTTCATACAGATCATGTCCTATAGCATTGAAATTGCTTTTCTAGCTCTGAAGTGTAAATATTTTCATGTTCCCTGAGTGATCCTAGCCATGTACGGCTGTTTCTTTTGGAGTGCTGAATATTTATGGTTGATACCTTGGGAAGAAGATGCAGCGAGTGATGAGAATAACCCCTTTGCTTCGGGGGGGAATGGGACCCAGAGGGAAAACTGCGCTGTTTTGCTGAAGAGCCTCTAGATTCTGACGGCAACAAATCCACTGCAGCAGAGACGAGGCAGAGCCTCGCATCCTCCAAAAGTGCTGTAGAGGTTGCTTTGCAGTCAGTCATCGTGTGCCACGCTCCGGTGACGTCGTTCGTCACCTGCCCTTCAACAAGGTTATCTAATGATAGTGCTTTTATTGATATTCCTAATGGTCACAGAAGAGGACGGTTGGTGGCAATTCTTCAAGAATTGGTTAAAAATAGCACCGGCGCTACAAGGCTAGGCAGGAAGGCTGTAAGGGATCTTACAGAGAATTGCTAATCCACATCTGCAGTTTCATTTCTCAGGCTTTGGTGACTGAACTGTTGTTCCCTTCTCGTGACTTTATAAACACCATCACAGTGAAAGATGTGATGTTCAAATTAAGAAAGCTATGGGACAAGGGGGAACCTAGACTTTAGAAATGACAGTGTATTTTCTGCTTTCTGCAGAATCATAATCACTTCCAGAATTATTTTTCTGTTTAATTTTGCCTTTCTCGAAAGCTAGGAGTGCTTCCGAGCTAGCTGGCATTTCCATTTTTATTTAGCGTTTGTCCACTTCGTCATTCTTCAGTTTGCATTTTAATAACATTACCAGAGGAGGCTAGTTAAAATGAAAAGTAACTCATGTTCTTTCTTCACTAAGATAAAAGCATTAAAGGAACCCGAGCACAGAAAGCGAATCCGTTATTAGGGGATGACATTTCTGAGCCGTGAATAATGATCACTGCAGCTGTGGCTTACTGTTGTCAGAGGAAAGCTGTAGTTGCCAGTTCACTACAACAGTAGTCCAAAATTTCGTGGCTCTGGGGACCACTCAGCAAATGCATGTTGCTGTTCGTTGCCTTGTCCGTAGGATGAAGGGGTGCCTTCGTTTGTTCCTTGGCTTCCTCCACCCCTGCAACGGCACCTGCGGCATACATGGAGCAGAGCACGGCGGGGACGCTGGACACCAGATGCAAAGGCAGGTATGCCTGTTCGAATGCCCAGCTCATGTTACAACTGTTGCTCGATGACTTTGTTTTATATTAATTTAAAAATGTGGAAAACTGTGTTCCCTGTAGTGGTCTCGTACGGTGATGCGCTGCGGTACCCTGGACGGAGAGCAGAGATCTGGGTAAGAGGGAATTTCCCCGCATGGAGTGAATGTAAACGCTCACGTCGCCTGAAGAGAGCAGAATGTTTTTCAAGGGCATGAGGGTGTCACAGTGAAACACTGCTCCTGCTGCCAGGGGCAAGGCAGAGGCAACCGCAGTTCTTTCCCTCCTCGTATTGCTGGTCTGAGTCTGAAAAACCTCAGGCGGGAGATTTCAGCCTTTGCTTTCTGCTTCCTCCACACTGGCCACAAGAGCCCTTGGGCAGCAGGCTGGATGCCGTGGCTCCGAGCAAACCCTGCCAACTCGCCGGCAGCACCGTGCGTCTCCTCCGGTGGGGCTGCGAGGCTCAGCCCCAGGAGTCCCGCACACCATCGCCTGCTCGGCTGCCTCGGCCCTGCCAAAAAGAACCTTTCGGCACAGAAAAGCAGCAACAAGCGACATTTCCTCTGGTAATGAGACCCACTGCAGGATGAAAAACACCCTCCATCTTCCCTATCCCCTGCATCTTTATTTTTTAATTGCTAAATGATTTTGTATTTTTTTCTATATATTTTTCTTCCTTTGCTGCTTTGTGCCTGGCGCCGGGCTGTTGAACTGTAACGTTACACAACTACCGCCAGCCATCTGCCTCGGGGAGGCTCACCATAACCCAGATGTGTCACATGAAAGGAGAAGTTGGGTTTATGACAGTCGGAAATGCTTTTGCCTACTTCTTAAAAAAAAAAAATCTTCCCAGCTTCATCCTAATAGTAGAGCTCAGAGTAATCCCTGCACAGTGCTCTGAGCTGCTGAATGAAAAGGATTCTTGTTGCTGTTTTATGTTGCTTTTCAAACAAGTTTTGGGTAATTAGGAAGAAAGTTGAAAACTACAGCACTTCGAAGACTGAAGCATCACCCTCCCCCCAGTGCTAGTCACCAGGACTTGATCAGTTAAAGGGCTCAAAGTCATTGATCTAAACTGATTTCGGTTGCCCACAAAGTCCCTATCAATACACTCGCAGGGCTCAATCCATCTTTTCTCATACAAGAGAGAGCTCTGTTTATGCCACTGAGTATGACAACCCATTCCTGTGTCCAAAGCAAACTCGAATTCATACTAAGAAAATACCAGTAGTTCTGACATGTATATCCCAAGGCATTTGGTGATTCAGGCATTAGGTATGCAGTACAATGAATGATCCAGGAAGAAATAATCCTTGAAGTGTAATGCATAAGCAGGAGAAACGTTAGAAAAAATGGCCACACAGGCCAATAAAATTAGAAGTCAGACTCTAACTTATTTGAAATCTTTGAGTCTTCTCACTGATTTCTGAACAGGCTTTGAATCAGACCATAAATGAACCTCTGTGGCAATCTTGATGGATACCACAAATAAGTCTGCTAATGAGAGTAATAGTAATAAATAAATAAATGAATTTAGCTTGAAAATATCTTCCCATGATTAACTTCCCTATGCCACCGTATAATGCGAACAAGTATTTTTGCTGTTTAGTAAGTCTTTGGCATAGTTAAAGGTACAAACAACTTTTAAGGAAATTACGTTATCACCAGCTCCAGCTTCTCATCTCTCTGTAAGTTATTTCTCATCTAAATAATGACTTCTGATCCTGTTAGCCTATGAGTGTAACAGACAGTCCATACCCTTAGGGCAGATGTCCTTAAAAAATAAGTAAAACCCAAATAAGGTCTGTCTCTATTATATGGAAGGGAAATCCACGCATGCACAACAAAACCTCCCAGCTGAAATGACCATGCATAGTACTACAATTTGGGTCATATTCAGGTCTGTTAGTGGGTGACATTCGCAGTGCAGATAAGAATGACTGGCAGTTATTTCTTTTGCATAATTGGATTACTAGCAAATATATTATTTCAGCTTCTTGTTTTCTGATATCATAATCAATGGTGTCACTGTGAATTTGCATGCACAGAAACACTTTCAACTCCTTTCAGTTTCTTGAACAGAAAAAATTCCTTGAGCTTCTCAAGCTGCCAGTAAGCAGGAGATCTTTAGATGTGGCCTCCAATTTATCCCCCTGCAAAAAAAATAATCCACATTCTTATTGCTCTCTCTGTTTCCTAAGGATCAAGGCAAGGAGACTACAGCTGACAGGGAGAGGAAAGCTCCGAAGCCACCAGGCACAAAGGTGAAGCAGGGATGATGCCTGCAGTCTGATATCTTGCAAGCATCCGTCTTTCAGTCCATTATGAAATTCTTCCGCTTCACTTTACTCTCAGGACCAGGGGACACAGAGCACATGACAAAAATGGATGAGAACTTGATTTCCACCAGGGTATGGGATTTCAGGGGCAACCCTACAGGCCTGAGATTTTAAAAAACACTTTGGACAGATGAGATAACCCTCCTTCAAGCTTTTCAGCCTCCGGCTTAGTGGTTGGCTACTCCAGCAAGAGAAAGGAAAAATAACCAGTATACGAAATGTGCCTCTCCATAACATTTATACTCCTAGAAGAGGATTTCAAGAAGAATTTGTGAGTAAATTGGCTGGAATCATCTGTAGTACTGGCACACACTATGACATGTCATGGCTGACCTGACCCACAGGTACTCAGCCAGAGCTTTGCCATTAATTTCAGGATGAGGATGATAGGAAGCAAAGTAGGATGAGTCCCACTCCCTCCCCGCAGCCCTGACTCATCCACTTGGCTCCCTCAGCCAGGATGGAGAGGTGCTACACAGAAAGTATGGCTTTTTACATGGCACTTCGTCCTTTATTTAGCTAGGAGCAAGAGATGCCTTGACCTTCCTGGGCTAGGATCTTTCAGTGGGACACGGTGGTGGGCAATATGTGTGAGGCTCTGACGCACGCTCAGGTCAGTCGGGCTCCGCAGGGTACGGCACATCAGCCATCCCTACACACAGGCTTCACCTCAGGCAATTTACCTCCCATTTTCGGAGGGCTGAAGGGGTCTGTGTGAACACCGAGGGGGACCCGTATGACCTGCTGTAACCCAGAGCCTCCGAGTGCCTCTGGCAGCGGGAGGATGATGCTGGCGGTCCCAGCGAGACCGAAGCTGGGGGAGATAACGCATCGGGATGGCGGGATGCCCCTCAGCACTGCTGCTGCTGCGAGGGGCTCTCCAGCCACCGCACCGCATCTAGGACTCGGTCCAGGAACTCCAGGAATCAGAAGATCAGCCAGACGTGTTTGCGAAATGTTATCTGACATTCCCTGGCAGTAATTCAGTGGTGTCCCCTTCACTCTGCACCCTCAGTTCTGAAGGGCTCTCTTTTTACTCCTTGAGAAGCTAGAAAACCGCCTTTCATCATGTCACTGGGGAGTTCAGGGAAAGCTGGTGCATTAATTAGACTTCCCTGCAGTTTAACCAATCATTGCTCCAGGCTTGGGATGGAAATATAGTAATTAATCTTTTTTCCTTGGTTTCTTTTTCATCAAAAGATAACCATTTGAGTATCCCATGTTAGCAGGAGAGTAATCTTACACTCAATTACCACAATTATTACCATTATTTACAGCTTTACAATGTACCCCACGAGTGACTGCGCAGTCCATACAACAAATCAAGCCGTGTGATTAGCCCAGCTAAGGAAGGGCTGGGATTAAATATCAACTTTAATTCTAGTTTTATAACCAAAGCTATGTGAGTGAAGGGAGAAGATAGCACCATTTGACTTAAAAACTGAGACAATTCATGACGTATTGCAGCCTCATTGACTCTACTTATGGGGTTTTTTAATCAGAGTAGTGTTAAACAAAAACCTTTGTCCAGCAAAAAATAAGCAAAAAGCGCAAGCCGTACAGTGAGATATTGGCTAACGCATATACTTAATCACCATTCCCGCAGCTTCAGCCCTGTGGGAAGCCCTTTATGTCCATATGGATTTTATGGGGTTTCTTACATGCTTCATTCTCATTTTCTCTGGGGAGCTGCTGGTAGGTGATCTTCTCCACATCGGCCATACGGACTCCTGGGTCTGAAGTGCTCTGGGAAGAGTTAGTGACTATGGTAAATTTTCACACGTCTCCTGAACTTATGGAGAAGAGAGCGGCTCAGCTGGCCCCACGCCAGCTCTGCTGTATGCCGGGGCTGTGATGGATCTGCAGCCACATGCAAAGTTCAGTAGCTAGTTTATTCATGCTACCGTGCTAAAGTGTTTTCTTGACACCACCACAATATGCTTGAAATTACTTCTATAAAAAAAGCAGAGTGACTGAAAATTCTGAGCAGGAATTATTTTAGGTTTGGCATCTTCAGTCCATGCAATTTCCAGCTGCTCAGCAGATTAATATTTTGCATTTTAACCTTTACATCCATCTTCAGATACCATTGTATCCAAAAGAAAATGCTTTGAAAGAAATTGCAGACCTAAGCTGGGTGAAAGACTTTAAATAATGTAAAGCTCTTAAAGAACAAAGAGTTCACTATGTAGGTTTAAAACTGTTCATCTATTTGTAACCAGGCCCTTAAAGGAAAATCTGTCAAAGTACATCCAAATATATCATTGCCTGAGTAGCCCTAACGGGGCGAGGGATTTTGTTTCCCTTTCAATATTGCATCAAGAAAGCAATCTTGAGCAACCAATTAAGTATTTTTGCAGCAAGATTCCTAAGTACTCTCAACAGATTGAAATTAGAAAATGAAAACTGCTGATGAAAAATGAGAAATATAAGTATTGTAATGCATAATTCGTATTTGCTTTTACTTTTTGAGGCATTGCTTATGTCTGGGATAAACAGCATATTTCAGCTATTTATTTACAAAGTAAACATTTACAAACTGGAAGCGTATGAATCAGGCTGTTGTAATTGCTTTGTCTTTAACATCTGATTACTTCAAGTGATGTTTTGTTCTAGGTATGAAGCGAAACTGAGGTCTACATTCTACCAGTCTGCCTGTTCATCCGCCTATTCTCAGCCTTTGCTGTGGCACCCATTTCTTTAACAGGAAAAGGCCCAACTCACCCTACAGCTCTGGGAGCTGTGACAAAATTGCTGTAATGTGAATATTTCCCTGGGTGGCCTTGTGCCCTTCTTGTCCACATACAGCTTAATGAGTTTGGGGCTACATCTAGAGACGTGCAGTGATTAGTTTATAACACGTTTATTCAGTTTAATACAATTTTGTGTTAAACACACCAAAAAAAAAGAGTCAGAACCTGATTACTGCCACGAATTTCTGAAAGCATCTGGTATGGCAAAATGTCAGAACTTGGATACAGGTAACAGATGCTGAGTTGAGAAAGGTTAATAAATGTGGCGATCCTGCCACAGCGTGCAGGATTTGGGACAGACCCAAGGCTGAGTCTGGTGGCCCCACGCTCCCCGGGGAGCACAGCTCCAAAAACTTGCAGCTCTGGAGACAGCACAGATTGGGCTCGAATTGTTTATAGTTTATTTGTAATTTTGCTACCACAAGAAGCCATTAGTTGTGCATTAGGTTACCCGATATCTTTGCAATGCTGTCATTTATTAGGTACTTCTCTGGATTAATATTTATCGTTATTGCTGTGTTTATTATCATTCTTATGGTTATTGATATTGTTGCGCTTATTCTGCGTAGCGTGAACTTCAGTATATTAGCATCTGGGGTAGGACTAGGCGAGGTCTAGCGTGAAATGACTGTGAGCTGCAGGTTTTTCAAATGCTGCCAGCCCCGTGCTTTGCCTTTGAGGGTTTCACTGGGGGGCTGAGAAAGTCCTGCCCTAAGATCAGCTCGTGGCAGCCAGGACACGGCCATGAGGAGGCACCAGGAGGGATTTCCCTCTGCTGCAATCTCTGCCCAAGGTCCAGAGGGAAAAATATCCCATTTTGCATGGATGCTGAGCCCCAGGGTGGCTGAAGGGCATCCTCGGACTGTCCCTGGGATCAGGATCCTTTGAAAGGGTTTGCCAGCATTTAGCCAGTTCAGCAGCCAGAATGCAGCATGGAGGTGCCCATGCATGGCTGCATTATTCAGAGCAACCCTATTCCCACCTGCCCATGGACAACTGAACTGCAACACATCGCACCCAGATTGCTGATCAATTAACTCTCCGTAATTGATTTTTGGCTCTTCTCCTTAGTGCTGTTTCAGCCAAACCTGCTGCAGAGCCCAGGATGCTGAAGTAAATGAAGTCTGGCTGCTGACGTGGTGGCGTGTAGCAGCACGGCCACCACAGCTGGGAACAGAACCTGCTGAAGGGGACTTCTACTTTTTTCTTACTTTTACTTTTTCAGCAAGTGGAATGTTTATCAGCCTCAGCTCAGCCCTGCGCTCCTCCTTGCCTGCAGCCGCGGCTCAACCCAATTTCTGAGCATCCCTGGCTGCTGGTGACTCCCAGCCCGAGTCTTATAAAAATTTAGAAATACCTGTATTTATAATTGTCCTACAGGAAAAGTTGACAGGGAGATATTTTGATAAATGCTGAGTCCTTATTACAACCCGTCAACACCAAGGAAAGTCTTGCTTGCAAGAGGGAAAGTAGGAAATCGCTCCCTGGTCTTAAATTACAAAAAAATGTCTTTGATAACTTTTAACTGTAATGACTTTCCAGTCTTCACTGCCATAAATGATCTTGACAGTGCCACTCAAACTTATTGAAAGTTAGGTCAAGCAAAACGTATTAGACCAGCAAATTAAATTTTCTTATGAGGAGGCTGACAGAACTGAGCTCTGCCATTTGTCCTCCTTTTCCCCTCTTCCTTACCAGATGGCCAGAGCTTGTTTTTCTGCTCTTTGCTGGCTTCTTTGGATGACCCAGAGGAGCAGCCACCGGATGCTTCGGTGGGTTTTCCTTTTTAGTTTTTTCCACAGCTTGAAAAACTTCAAGTCGGAACATGAGGTGGGAGTCCTCAACTTTCTAGCACAGTCACTGTTCAGGCAAAATGTTCTGTTTTCCTTGGGTTTACGACTAAAGCAAGCAAAACCTCCAATATTCAGATACTGGCCTATCTCATTCCCAGTATCACCAACCTTTTTAGAGAGTTTATGGATTTCCATGAGCAGTGAGCTTCACAGGAGGTTTAATGTTCTTCTATGCATTTTTCAAAAGCTCCGATTTAAAAATTTTGAAGAACAAATGCCCAGCACCGTGTAATTATGAGACCAAGTGACCTGGGTCTCCCAGCCTGCACCTTCATGCCCTGAGGGTGCTACTGGAGAACATTACTTTTAGATGACACAGGTCTTCACAGCATGGTATTTCTTGAATGCTTTTCTGGCAGTGAGATAAGGACAGGGCTGATAAGCACGTGGCTGGTCTCTGGCAGCATCCTTGCCCCTTGGGAAGACGTCAATGCCCTATCCACACTCCTGCTTCTGGATCCTTGCCTTCGGCTCCTTGCAGACTCAGGCACGTGCTAGCGAGGCTGGTTATCTATGGCTTATGCTCAGACATGTGTGGGCCATTTGTACTATATTTGTATCTTCTCTGTGATCAATACATGGAAGAATAAATAGATCTGTCAGTTAATTTCAGAGTGGAAAACATTTTGTTCCAGCATTTTTCCTTTCTTAAGGCAGTTGGAATAGTGAAGGTATATTATTTTTATTCAGTGCTTGAGGTTACAAGACAAATTAAAATAACAGCACGTTCCAAATGAGATTGCAATATATGTCTTGGGTTCCTTTCATTTGATTTCTTTGACTGGGATATTAAATTGAATTGACTGGTCCCATACTTCACAGAGCAGTGAATTATTTACAGGAAAGCTTGAACTGCAGTTAATTTAGCCTCCTGCAAACCCCAGTTAAACTGTTGTTTTCATGGACTGTGATTCAGGGTCTGGAGAGCTGCAGCTTTGGATCTTCTGGACTGGATGTCTGCAACTTTCAGCGCTTGGGGGCTCAGGGCTCCTGCAGGGACGAGGACCTGACACAAAGCTGAGATGGGATATTCCCAAAGGGTGTACAACAGGGGGTTAGCCTGCCTCGCAGAAGTATGCAGATTCTGGGTCTGGCTTCAGTTTGGCTGAATAAAATCTCCCAAATAGTGTCTTGTGTACTAACATGCTCTCAGTGCTTGCAGAAATAATGAGAACTGGAGTTAAAAGTAGCAGATGCTCAGCTCTGCTGAAAATTAAAGGGATTTTATCCTCCGCCCAGACAGTCCGGTACAAAACAACTCCTTGCTGTAACGGAGACAGATTTCAGTCTTTTTAGAGAAGGCCAAACCCCTCCTGCTCCACGCTTGATACATCCCACTCCAGCTTTCCTCTGCACCGTCGGTGTTGCTAGACCCTCCGTTTCTGTTGTGTACATAAGAAAGCAAAAAATAAAGCAGTCAATTTTTGCAGCTCCAATTTTAGCAGTATTTTCACAGTTACTATTGTGCCAGAACTCCACATGACACAAAGAAATCTAGTAGGTCAGCAGCTTGAAAATAAAGTCTAATTTTATATTTAGGCAAGTTATATAAGCATTTGCTAATTAAGAACCGTGTTCGCCTATCATTCTCCCAGAAGAGAAAAACACACACAGTACTTGAAAGGTCCCTTAAAGTTAAAACCAGAATTGCTCAGAATTGCCCTTTCCATAAAAGATTTCTAAGAAATTTTCACAGGCCACATCAATATTTAAAAATAAAATCAAGTGTTATGTTTGAAAACATAGTGAGAAATGTGTTGGGTTTTAAGTAGCACAAGATGATAATGTTAGCACCTCTGCTAACAAAATCTCTGAAGCACTTGAAAAGACCCAATTAAATTAACAGGGACTTTTTGTTTTCTGCTTTTCAAGCTGTAAAAGTAATTTGGCTGGCCTTGGCTGGTGATTTCAACGGAGCTGAACCAGTAACCAATTTGCCAGCAAGAGAGAGGCACTAAAAATTTTAAAAGGCCTCCGGTTTTCACTCTACATGAATAATTAGTGGGATTGCTTTTGGAAAATAAGCTAAATTCTGTGATGCATCTTCAGTCAATGGGGAAAAATACTGCCCACGACAGCAACGTATCGCTCCTAGCTGGAGGGTGGAGCACCAGACTTTGTTTCTCAGCATGGCAGGGTTGGAAAGGTGCTAGTCAGAAATCTCCTTTTCCTCGTGAGAGGCAGAGAGAGGGGGATGATCGCGGGGTGACCGAGCAGAGTAAGCAGGGGACTGCGTTTTTGTACGCAGTGGTGGTGCGGCTGCCGTGGCGAACAGCAGTTGTCATTACACTTACTAGTAAAAGTGAATTTATAGATTATAAAGAACCAGCTGCTAGTTTATGAATGATTAATCAATTTTACAGACTGTCAGAGTTTAACAACTCAAAAACTTTCTTAAAATCGCAGTTAATAGCTACCTATACTGCATGCTATTGATGGGCTTTAATAACCGTCGATACCGCGCACTCGCTGCCTGGCTGTGCTTTCAGCTACAGGATTTAGCTTCGAACTACAGGGTGAGTAACATGCCCAGTGAGCCAGCTTTCATCCGATATTAGTATCTTCTTTAAATGGAGATCTTCATTAGCTGTCTGCTCATCGCAAAATATTGGCAGAGGTTGCTGAAAGTTTTCTTTTGAAATGGCCCTGCTGAAGCAGCACAGGTTGTCTTTCTAGTTCAGTAATTTTTGTTGCTTGCAGGCTTGGCTGGGCAAAACTGTTGCTCTCCTCCTCCCTTTGTACCACTGATATCGTTAGGGACTTCCAAACTCTTGCACCACTACTGACAAATCTGGCCACCTTCACACGTTTTATAGGCTTTTTTCTTTCCTCAAGGTTTCTGAGTTCACTTAATTAATCATCTTTGTTCCAGCTCATTCTGCGTGATAATTAAGTCCATTTATTCTAACCAGCTTTCTTCAAACATGGAAAATTCATATGCATGAAGGATACTTCTCAGCAGCGAGGAAAAGAAACTGCTGAGTGCTTTGGCCACATTGCCAGCAGTGAAAAATGTCATTTTTGTTTGGCTTGCTGGTACCCTTCAGGAGTCACCAACTAAGGAAAAAGCGTTGAAACGGTGAGCAAAGTTCTTCTCAGAACTTCATTTCAACTAACTCAAATCTTTTGTTTAGGTGACTTTACTAGAAGTAACTGCCATTATTATTATATCTTCATTTTCTTCAAAGAGAAAAACTGCCTTTCCCAGAACATCCTGAATTTTCCTATCCCTCCAGTCTGCTTGGCCTTTTCTTCTCCAGGAGATCCTCAGTCTGTGCCACCTTATGTCTGTGGAGCTGATTTCCCCTCCCAGAGCTCGGTGGTCTCGAACATATTTGCCTTCCTGAGGCTACTTCTCAAAATGAAATTTTCACAACAAGCTGCTCACAGTAAACAAACCGCTCACAATAAACAAACCTCAGCATCTAAAAGGATATTACTGTTAACTCTCTCCTGTTTCTCTGTTACCACTACCAGAGTCCAACAACAATTTTATGGGGATCCTTCTTTAATGCAACTCTTGTCCATGTTTTGCTGGTTGGAGAGAGCTTTAAAATGAGTATGAGCTATAGCTAATCTTCCCCTAACGTCTCCACTGTGGCATTCCTCATTTGAATGCACCCTGCGTCCATCACTTAATTTCCTAACCAGATGAAGCACAATGGTTTCTGGCCCGCCTGGCTCTGGAGCTCTCATTACAATAGCAGCCTAGGTATTAAAAAAAGACAAATACCTCTGAGATCCTTGTCAGTCTAATATATTCTTACTAGAACTAATAAAACACACGCAGTTTAATAGATGAAGACTTACTCATTCTCTGAAAAATATCTTGGTGGGAGTGATGATAAAACTATTCACATTCTCCCATTTTGTGCTTAGCATTATTTGTGTAGCTATGAATCACCTCCGCCGCCGAACAGGGGAGAGGGGAAAGCCGGTATGGCTCTTGCAGGCAAAGACTTTAGCTGAATTTGCAGAAGGTTCTCTGTGGTTTATAGTTTTCTGGGAAGTATTTGTATTGCTGTCATTTTTCCTGATGCTGAATACGTGGAGAACTCTGCAAAAGTGAACTTCAATCCGTGCTTCCCACAGATGACAAAAAGAATTTATGAAGAAGACCTCTGATTTATAGTGAGCAATTCTATCCTTGGGAAAGTGGGGAATTAATAATATTCAGAGAAATTACGCAGATTTAAACCAGTGGTGATATAAATCAATGGACAGGGCTGCATATTCTGAAGACTCCCTGCCTGTTCTGCCTGCAGCTGTAAAGAGGGGGAGACCTGAAGGGAGAAAGCAGGTCAGACAGCTTCAAGCTAGCAGCCACAGCTAAATCTAGTAGGATTTCTGGATCAGAGCAGGTTTGTGACTTGAACCCTACAAGAATACCACCAACAGCTGGGATGCGGCAAGTGAGTCTGCATTCCTCGTCCCTTGCCATGGGCAGCCTGGAAGATTAGCCTACAATTGGGACTGAAGATGTGACACCAGCCTGTGATGGGGGAAAATAGCAGGCTAGGAAGTAACTCAAATATTTTCTTCTGCAAACCATCTTTCTTCTTTTTGTTAAAAAGTTTTTTATTTCCTTCTTGACATTTTCCCTCTTTTCTCCCTCCCTTCTTTCCTTTTTCCTGTTTTAAAGCTGTTCTTCATTAAATAGATATAAAATCCTGCTCTTCATAAAAAACTTAACGCCTCTTCATACAATTTGAAACATTTTTTCAACCCTGAAGATGAAGAGTTCATATTCTGTGCTTTGTGGTGCTTTATAATGACAAGCCGCCTTTTTGAACCTGTGGGCCATAGAGTAAAACTGAAATAAAACCAGACTGCAACCAGGAAATCACACCCGGTGAAAAGACCATTGTTTAGCAGGCATTAAGTAAACTACTCATCATAGTTTATGTTTTTTCTGTAAAAGAGGTTAGCTACCAGGATCCCCATGCACACGGGGCACGCCAACACACACATAAAGGCAGCGCACCGCCGTGCCAGCCTAATGACACGGCAGGGATGTGGTTTTGCTGGATGTTAATTAGGGAGCGGGTGGCCAGCCCCGCCGTGCTGAGCTCCAGGACGCGGTGAGGACACACCGTGCTTGGTACCGCTGTGCTGGATGCTGCACCTCAGCAGCATCGCCTATCAGCAACGACCAGGATAGAGGAACAAGCGCTTTGCTCCGATCCAGCTGCGCCCAGAGAGGCTTCGGCTTTGCGAGGAGCCGGACGAAGGCGGTCTGTCCTCCCAGCTGGGCTCAGCCCCAGCTCCTGGCGCACTGTGCACCTCGTGGATGGTCCGTCACTCACTCAGGCCTGATCCGTCAGACCTCAGGAGCGTGGTCCTCTGGTCAGTGCCTGTAGCAAGATGCAGAGCATGTTCAGACACCGTGAGGATGGGTGTCCTGCGTTGGGCACCGGTCATCTGCTCAGTCGGAGCACGTGGGAGGATGGAAGGGACAGAGAAGAGGACACTTTTACTGGTCCTGGTACAGTCTGGGGTCCATCACGGCCATCCTCACTCCAGCGGAGCTCCTCCAGCCTAGCAAAGCTGTGAAAACCCCAAAGGGCTACATTCACCGGAGATTGGAAAAAACACTGGGGAAAAAAAAAAAGAACGTTCATCTCCATAATCCAGTTAGTGATGGAAGAAGGTGGCAGCATTTCTGGCTGATTAGCAGGGCCTTCCTGCACGTTCCCGAGGAGCAGAAAGTCCAAGCCTATCATACAAGAACTGTTTTAAATTCGAAGCGAAATTGTTTGATGTTTGTGTTTGGAAAGGTGGAGAGATAAGTACTTTATTTCAATAGGGAAGCTAAGTTTACTTCAGGTATTTCAATGACAAAAATATTTTATTATACAATATGCTTAAATTTTTATTTTGAAGCTCTTGCTTTACCATCTCATCACTTCTTTTACCCCTTTCGTACTTCAAGCTCGCATGTCACATCCCTCTGGGAAATGTTTTTTTTTAAAAGCAGGAAAAGCTCTTTAAAAAGCATTCTGCCTCCACTTCTTTGACTCTTACCTGTAGCTGATATAAAGAGAGGTATAATTAGACATGAGAAAGTCAACACATTAAGCTTCTTAATTAATTATGATTTGCCTATTGAGTTAACGTCCTTGTAAATTATTCTGCAGGAGATATGATTGCCTTTTCCAGACATAATTGCATTGTTTATCCTATAGAGACTTTCCACAGAGTTCTGTAAAGCCGAAGGTACTTGTTAAATGTAATGACAACCCATGCACAAAGCAATCATTTGCATTGTCCTTTACTTGCTCACAACTTCTAGATATGCAGGCAATTTACCAAATCCCACAAACTGCACATTTGCATCTCAAGCATATTTTTTTTTTCTTTAAAAATCTAACTATAAGTATCTTAAAATCAGGTATGTAGAATTATGTATCGTACGCCATAACTAATACCCTTTGTATCTCACATTTTTAGGTGCAATATCTAAGCTCCAATGCTTTCATAACTCAGGACGTAGGTTAGATAAGTTATATTACAGCTACCTGCAACTGTCTAAAAGCAGCACTACTGAATTTTAAGCTATTTCCCAAGGCCACAGGAAATAAACAGGCCTGATTATACCGTTCCAGAGGACAGCAATATTCCCTGTGAGCATACGCCCATCTTCCATCTATGAAGAGTGCTTATTAACCGGGCACATATTGCTGCTACCTGATACTGCACAGAGTTTTGCAATGAGTGATTAACTTGAAACAGCTTGATAATCAAGTGCAAATTAGGAAGGGGTAGGACTGGGATGTTGGAGTCATTAAAAGACCAGGCAACCTCCCTTTCCAGCCTATTTCCTAGAGATAAATGTTGTCATGGTTATTCTTCTGTGGCTGACCATGCTGTGCTCACAGGAGAGCGGGTGAAGGAGCAGGGCGAGGAGACAGCCCTCGTGCAGGCGTGGGGGGACTGTCCCTGTCCCTGGTGACTCCCCACTTGGTGTTCTCCATCTCCCCGTGCTGGGCTGCAGAAGCTGCCCGTCTATCGTGGCTCACGTAAGAGGGGGCTCCTTTGCCAAGCTGCCAAGAGTTTCATCCTCTTGACTCGTGAGGGGTGGATTTGGTTCGCTCCTGAAGGTCGGCACCTGTCAGGTACGTGCTCCGCCGGGGTCTGGGCCATGCAGGGCCTGATGGCAGGGCTCCTGGTGCCGCTCGGTGGGAGGCTCTGCTCCAACCATACGGTTGGGTTGTACTCATTACTCAACAGGGAATTCATGGGCTTTAATCCAGCTGTTTGGATGTCTTTGTTTGGCGGGTCTTTGAATATCTCTTGGGGAAGGAAGCTCCCACCTGCACGTGCTTTGCCGAATCAGGTGGTGCAGGTAAATTCGGGTGATTGCTTTCCCATAAATCAGGCTGCATCTCAAAGGCAGGGCGTGATGGTAGCTCCATAGCATTGGTCTGGGGGAGTGGAAGGGCTACAGTAATATCTGCTAGCGTTTGAGGTTCTCTCTGCATCGCTATCCTTTTTGTTTCTCTTTTGTTCTCTTAAGACTATGTGGTTTGGTGATGAGAAACTTCAGCAAACTTTTCATTGAAATTCTCTTTATTTTACATTTTCCCCTCCCTGTTTCCAAGACTGGGCAGGTCTGCTGAACCCTTTGCTTCTTCCTTCTGCCTCTCCAGTGCTCTCTTAGCAGAAAAATCATCCTCCTCAAATCCTCCTCCTCTTTTCTTGCAATGTTCAGAAACCACAGTCGTGGGCAGAAGGACTCGCTGTACTGAGGTTTGTGGGCACTTTCTGTGGTCTGAGTTATTTCTGAGACTAATTATCTTATCAGCTCTTCTTGACAAGATTTGTTAAATGCCTGCTTAAAGAAAACAAACAGCAAAAGCTTTGAACCTTTAGAGAGATGTCAAACTGGGGTTGAAGGCCAGTTAACTTCCCTCCTGCAGTTTCGCAAAACGTCCCTGCATATTGGCTCTTCCTCTAGCACCTACCTGCCTCGTCTCAAATTGCTGCACCAGATGTGCAAATGTTATTTTCCTTTCTGCTGTCAGCTCTTTTCTCCACATCATTTACTACTTCAAATAATGCTTTGAAAAAGGAACTCTGATGTCTGCTTTCAGATGAAAAATGACAATCCCTGGGTAACCTGTTCAAGCACATTGACAGGAAAGCTGTAATTTCAGGATGGCATCTTTCTCTATACAGTCATGAGATTTATTGCAGATGAATGGAACAACTGAGAAGTAATTTCTTAGTCACAAGTTTCAATAGATACGCAAGGAAATGCCCTGATAGTCCATTGAGGAGCTACATTGGACGTAATTTGTGCAAGTGCTCTCATTGCAGCGTATCTACCTTCCGCCTAGCATGAAAAGATACCTTCACAAGTGTATTTTTCCAGGAAGTCTCAAAGGGTTATTTTATTTTGTTTTGGTTTTGTAACATCTAATTGTTTCACTTCTTTTTAAGTTAAACTATTGTGTTCAGAAACAGGTTTTTTAGGCTGTGTGTATCTACACGCCTTTAGGTGTGACTGTGGACACCCCTATGCAAAGGAGAGAATGCAATTCCTGCTGTATTTCTGCAGTAGGGCATTCAGGGGAAACCAGAGAACTGGAAATAAAGCCTAAACATGTAATGAGGCAAGAAAAGGTAGAAAGCTGTTGTGACCATGGGTTGTCGTGCAGTAAATCCAACATGAGGGTTGTTGTGCAGCAAGTCCAACCAGCAGCAAGGGTGGTGGCAGATTTCAATTTGACCTTGAGGATTTCCCTAATTTTTCAGCTGGGCCTAAATCCTTTCAAATAAGTGAAAAGAAGCCTTTGACAAAGAAATGGTGTCCAGAGCATACGCAGCTTTTTGGCTGTTTAAAAATCTAGATTGTCTCTTAAGATGCCATGATCAGACAGGTGATTTTATTGAAGAGCTGATTGTCATAGATATAAAACTCCGTGGCACACAGGACACGATGGAAGTGCTGGCAGTCTGTGAACATGGTGCCATTTATGCCAGAGTTACGATAAACACTCTGAAAAGCACTTCCAGTTATTTTAAATTACTTTATTCTCTGCATCCCTGAACTCTGATCACTTTCAAATTGAAGTGCTCTTAAAAACTTTGAGTACTCCATTAATTTTGAATTGCTCTAAACTGTGCAAGCCCAGAAACCCAAAGCACTCTTGAAAAATCTGAAGCGCTACAATTACTTTGAATCACTCAAAAAATGTGGGTTCAAAATCCTTTTTATGTGTTTATTTTTTTCATGTTCATATTTTCACTTGCAGTGCAACAAACAGAGCAGAGACATAACATCTTCAGCCCACTAGGAAAAAACTGTCATTCTAAGATCAAGTCTTCACCCAAATTGTTAAAATAAAAAAGGAGCAGTTTGAAAAAAATTCAATAATACACAAGGATCACATGCTCCTATCTAGCCCAAAACTCAGATGCAGGCAGACACATGCTATGTTGTTTCCCTGTTACTGATAACTGTATTAAATTCCTGAAGAGGCTGGTGCTGCTTCTTCGTGCCCACCAGCAACACCCTGAGCTGTTCCACACATGTAGTATCTGATAGCAAAGCTTCTCGTGGGCTGCTGAGCACCGGCTACTGCCTGTGAGTGCAGAAACCTTTCTGATTTCTGCTTGGATTGACACAATAAGCTTTATCCCTGAAAAATGGCACTGAGATTCTGATAAATATTTTAATAAATCCTATCTGAAAAGAAAAGCAGGGTTGATAAGGGCCTGAAGTTATTGGCAGGATGTGTCTGCGGAGCATGAGCACGGGGGCAGCGAAACTGTGATGTTTCCCACTCTTGGCTATTGCATGCTCCTAATATACCGCTGGCACAGGCTCCTGCTGCAGCTGGGATACTTGATCTCTGCTCACATCGCATCCCTGACGAGGGAGCCCGGTCAGCTCGAGTCCCCAGACCGTCTGCCTGTCCCACAGACACCAGAGCTTGTTGTGGTCATGCAGGTGTCTGGAGGCGTGGGGGATGCTAGTGGGGATGTTCAGCAACTTTAGGGCCGATAAAGGCTTTCAAATGTCATAGATTTTGACACTATAATGTCACTGCATTGTGTCTCTCTCACCCTGCCTGTGCACTCCTTGTCATAACCCCACCCCAACCATAAACCCCCAAAATATGTCTCTGACTTCCACCCTGGAGGTGTTTGGTTATGGAGAAGAAAAGGTTTCAAAATTCCTAAAAGCTGTAATATTTTTATAAAGGGAGGGGGAATACCTTGAAATAACTTTGTGCAAAGTTCACTCAGTTCTAAACTCTTTCTATTCCTGAAATAGGACTTAGAGGACCGCGATGCTGTAGAAAAAGACCCGGACTGCTCTTAAAGCTACTGCCATGCAAGTACTTACGTTGCCTCATTGACTTCAGTGGTGCTATTCCTACACGCAAGTGTCTGCCTGGTAGTTTTAGCGAGTGAGAGTTGTGACCTTAAGCCCATTACACACAGACTCTACTACCAGCTGCACGCCCCACTGAGCTGCTCTGGGTTAGTATTGCCATGACTCCCCCCAAATCCTGGTGCTTAGGCTGTGTCTGAGCCAGAGAGCCCCAGCACTCATATCCATCACCAGGGTGATCCCCACCAACCATTCAGACTCAACTGAACATATGATTTCTATATATTTCTTTATGCTATGAACCTTTCATACTTTTGCATCAAATATGTAAAATATTGTCTGTCCTTCTACATTTCCTGCTCTGCTCTCAGAATGGGAACAAAGCCGTGGTTTACTGGGTGCCGCCTGACTTCTGCATAGGTTTCCTTTTCTCAGCATCTTCTGCTGGGGACGAAGGACACGGCATGCGGTACTGACAGTCTCTGAGTGTCGGTCACCAGCCATGACAGGCAGGTTTCAGATTCAGTGGGGAAAATGTCACCCCATTTAATTGCAAGGTTGCTACGGACAAGACACTTAAATGTAAATGAGCTCCAAAGAACATCTGTGACAGGTTCCTGGCATATGCTGGGAGCCTCTTCCTGCAAGTGGGAGAATACAAGAAGAAATGTAGCAGCTTGAGTGCAGCTGAATGAGAAGATGAGATGGCTGCAGCTCCATCCTGCCTGGCTTCATGCCCACGGCTGGACTGCATAAAAACCGGGGCAGGGGACTTTTTTGATACAGATTTTCGGACGCCACAAAACGAAAAGGAAGCTTCATCCCAGAACACCAGACCAGGCTTTCACAGGCCAGTGAACCCAGTGCCAGCTCCGACCCACCTGGGTACCAGATATGTGGGTAGAGTTTCTCCTGCAAAGTGCATTCCCCACCTCTGTGGCCAGGACACTTGGGCATGGGGTAGAGAAGAGCAGAGGTGTCACTAGACCGGCTCGGGGACATAGTGCCTTTGGTTTGCTGCTTTGGGGAAGGAGGAGCGGAAGGTACTCTGGGGTGACGCTTGTCGCACGGGGTGATAAAATGAGCTTGCATTAACTGATATACCGGAGACGTCAAGCTCAAAGGTTGATGTGACACTTTGCACTCCTGTGTTTCCAGCTGACCCTGTCCTCACCCGTCTGCCCAGCAGCAGGAGGTGTCGGTGCTGCCTTCCGCAGGGGACATGGCGTTGCAGGAGGGTGCTGGGTCCTGATCTCCTCTTGGCCCTGGGAGCTGAGAGTCCTTGCTTCACTTGTCTTCCAGATTACGGAGGCTGAAGCAACTCTTGTTCATGCAGAAATGCTTAGCAGAAAGAAGAGAGCATGGAAAGCAGAAGTTAGTTTTCAGACGAGCACCTCAAGAGATGGGCCAGTGTGCTGGGCTGGCTGCTGGGCTGCCTGGGAACTACATATATATTTCTTATTACTTAGGTACCAGACCACCCCCCCTTGCAAAAGCTGGGACTATTTGAGATGCCACTGTGCACATCAGGCCCCTGGGCTGGCCCGGCGGAGCAGAGCCGGGTGCTTTCCCCCATCCCCAAGGAACCATGCTCTCCCCTGCACACTCCTGCTTCATTAGCGCAGCGAGGACGACATTTAGGAGGATCCTGCAGATGAGCTGCTTTCAGCTAATATCTAATCAAAAGGAAATACCCTCTTGGCAAGGCGTGGGAGGAGCAGCACGGTGCTGTGCTTCACTGGGGACAAGTCACACTGTGATCTTCAGCTGCTGGAGGAGAGGTAGGTATGACTAATATATAATGAAGCAGCACAACAGGTTTGGCCCCCTGGTAAAGCCTTTGATTTCAGTGGCAGCCATTGACAGACAAAACAAAGAAATGCTTCACATGCTCAGATAAAGCCATATGAATACTATCATAAATAGAAACTTTAAATAGACTTTTCCTTGCAAAAAGGATGAGAAATAATAGCTATGCAGCAAAGCTTTTGGGGATCTCTGTTAAGTTGTTTGTTTTGCATTTGTTTTCCCAGAATTTTTTAAAGTAATATTTAACAGAAAATAAATAATTCAGTATCCTTAAAAAAACACCAAATAAAATCTCTGATCATTACTTCCAAGAAATAGTATCAAATATTTAGGTTTTCCTCCTTTCTAAAGTAACTGTTTCTGTCACAGGATTGTGGCCTCCTGTGTGGCTGAGCAATGCGCTTTCATCTTCAGTCAAAACAGCCATCAAATACTTTTGCAACCCTCCCTGCAATCGGGAAATCTGCTGTTTAAAAGCTCTCTCTACTTTTAGACTCTGATCTCTCTGCTATGCTCAGCTGGGGAAAAAAAAAATATTAAGAATTGGAAAAGCAATTTTTCATCTCTCTGGGGAGATTCTCACTTTGGGAGCTCGGCATCCTCGCTTGCCTTTGGCACAGCCCTAATTCCACAAATACATCAAAGTCTGACTTTGAGCCCGCGTGCCCTGCCGTGTCCCCACGACTGCATCTGGGGAAGGATGTGCCGTCAGAGGACTGGTCTCCGGGGCACCCTGCGTGGGACGGCTGGTACCTACCGAGGTGCCTTGTAGTCAAGGGGTTGGTTTGGAGGGATTAGCGTCGGTCCCAGCTGGCTCTGGGTTGCAGAGGCTCCGTGTCTCCCGTGGGGGCCAGGGTCCCCCAGCCCCGTGGCTGTACCTGGGTCAGGGTGAGGGCCACTGTCCTTGTGTCCCACAGAGCTCCCCATCGCCACCAGCGCCTTGCTGCACGGGGAGCACGGCACATCCCCAGCGAGGTAAAAGCAAAGGCAGCCAGGTCGGCGCAATGTTTTTCATCGCTACTCCCTCCTTATTAATGCCATGTAATCAGTCGGTCCACAGGTGATTAATAATGGCTGTAATTGCGTTTCTTCTCCCTCGCCCTCCCACTGGCAGATGCATCGGCACAGACCTGCCTTTGCCGAAACCCACACGTATGCTCCAGGACAGTGAGCGTGTCACCTCTGCGGGGGTCTCGTTCCCTCGCTGCCCAGCTCTGCACTGGCACCCAACACGCCATCAGGAGGGGAGATGAGCACCCCATTTGCTTTCAGACCTCTGTGTTGGTGCCAAGGACTGATTTGGTTTATTTGTCAGCGACGGTGCACGTTGATATATTCTTTATTTCAATTTTAATTAACAGGCCCTCGCCCCAAAAAGCTATTTGCTGGTATGAAGGCTGTGCGTATGCATTAGAAATGCAATAAGCAATAAACTTGAGCATTTTTGTTCCCAAAAGAAGCAACCAAGTGAAGGTGAGTTGGTTCCCTGCACAGCATTTGGCAGCATGAGAGGGCAGAAAGCATGAGCAACGCAGCCATGATGTGGGACCGCAGCGAGATGGCCTCCCAGCTCAGCCAGGGACTAAGATGCAGCAGCTCCAGCACTGCTGCTCTGCAACGGGAAGGGTGAACACTGCTGCTTTTCTTACTGAATTTAATTCTGAGGGATCCAGCAGACATTACGGCGTGGTTTAATCTGCCAGAGCTCAAATACTCGTTCTGGTCACCCCAGTAAATTAGGCTAAAAGTGGGTGTCTCAAAGCTGCTGCATGGCACGTGAATACAGCAGACCACCTCGGGTATTTTATTGTGGCTTTGTTTGAGAAGTAGCAAAAAGGGGAGAAAAAGGCTGGGAAGTACTTCATGTTCAGTCCAAAAAACAGATTGCTGGCATCGCCTCACTAATATAAGGGGTGAATTTTTGGCTTCAGGATAGGTCTCTAACATCCAGACAACCATGAGAACTGAACTCAGGATACTTGATTTTTACCAGCTCTTCACAGCTCTTGATAGCTTAAGAGAAGAGATTGGAAGAAATACATGGAGACGTGGATCCAGACGGTACTTTGTAAATATTTTGTGTTCCCGAAGGAGCAATGTGCTACGTTGGTGTGGAGAGCAGGCTGTTCACCTTGCCTGTACCAGCAGTGCATCACCCACTTGAACTGCAGCCGAGCCTTTGGTGCCAGGGTACCCGGACCCCCCCAGCAAGGACCTGCAGTTAGTGATCCAAAGGGTGTGTGAAATGAGCTGCTTGGATGCAAATATATGCTAAAGCACTTTAGCCATCATCAGCTACTAGAAAGAAAAATAACCAAAAATCCACCATTACTGTATGGAAGCCAAATGACTGAAAAACCATTACATGTGCCAGCTATTAAGTGATGTGTGATGAGGTGCTTCGGCAGTTGATCATGGAGGAGATGAAACCACTCTATGAAACAGAGGGGAAGAGGAAAGACGGAAGAATCTGCCTACACCAGACTGGGCCCTCTCCAAGAGATGAGACACTAGTTTTGTTGCACCGAAGTAACTGCTAAAAAAGAAACCCATTGAACTTGATGTTGGAAAGACTAGAGATCTCGGTTCGATAGGTAGAGTCCTGACAGCAGTGGCTGCAGTCTCCAGCTGCGCCATCACTCTAATAATAAAGATCCTGTTTTTCAGTGCAAAGCCTGATGAAAACATTTCCACTGCGAGCGGATCCACCTCAGCACTTAAGAGCGTGCTGCTGTGGCAGCAGCCCTCCCACTGCACAGTATTTCAAAATAATTGCCTCAGCCCCCCCTCCCCGTATTAGCCCTTTAGCTATTTTATACCTAATTACCCATCCTCAGACCCAATTCTCTCTCTCAGAAGATGATCTCCTGGGCACAGCTCCACCACGTCCCCGTTCTTGCCAAGCACAAGTGCCACAACCTCTTTCAGCACATGACCTTACCTATTACTAAAAGAAAATGTGTGTGGTTTCATCACATTCAGCTAAGCAGGACACCTGCCCCTGCATCAGGGACCTTTCCTCTCCACTGCTCACCGCTCGCCCCAGCACGGGTCAGCACCCAGCCAGATCTGATGGGATTTCATGTGATTTTTTCCAGATAGCCAGTAAAACATTGCCTGCCTTAAGGCCAAGGAGTGATTTCTGTGAAGATCCCACTTGAAAAGTACCCACATCAACTAGTCTTTGACAGGTAATTCTTTTAGCTCGTATTTAATTCACTTTGTGTGCTGTGTTGATTTTGTACTGAACTGGCTTCTTGAATGTTACATTGTGGAATACCAAGTCAAATATTTTACAGAAGCTTAAATCAACATTATTTCATTTATTAAGGAAAATTGTAATCTCATTATAAAAAAACCCAACAGTTAGTTTTAGAAGATCTATTCCTCGTCAGCCCCTGTTGATGAGCATTAACGATATTATCCCTTCCTATTTTTTAATTTCTGCAGTTGTTTCTCATTGTCTGGGATCAATTATCTCCCCAGGATCAAAGCCCAGCAGGTCTATCAATAACCAAATCATTCAACTTTCCCTTAAATACTAGCTTTTCTTCTCCTGCTGTAATTTTGCCTGTACTCCGTGATCTCTGCAAAACCAGCATTAGCAGTCCAGAAAAAACAGCAAGTTCTCTTCAAAACACTTCTATGCAAATTATTTAGACTGCTGATTTGAAGATGCTTAGCTGTTGTAACTATTGCTTGCTACCCCCTGAACTTCTGCTGTTATGCAAATTGTTGTATCATCATCATCTGATGGGAATGCATCATTTGTGGTTGTTTTTCTCCCCAGATTCAGAACAGGAATATTTGTTCATTAGAAACATTTGCCTTTCTGCATAATTATTGCCATTTCTATAATTTCAATTTGGTAATAGTCCAAAGACATTGTTTGGCTTCTCTTCATCCCTAATATATTTTAAAGACTTTTTCTTACTGCTCTTTTCTCTGTAGCTGTAGCCTGTCTCTTGTATTCTTTTCCTTCCCTTATCTAATTTATCCAGTTTCTAATTTCCAAATTACACTAATTGTGACTTTCCCCTTTTCTGTTTGTTTTCTATTTGGATGCAAACATTTCTCCTTTCATTGTTTTTCTGAGACACATTCGATTTCTGTAACCATCGCGGGAATCCTTTGCCAGTGGAGGGACTGGGTCTTTCAGAGGCTTTGGTTGCAGTAGGATACCTACAAAGGTATTTCTGTATTTTCTGAGTTCTGTTTCACAGTTTGCCCTGGTACATAATTGTTTTGCACTGTGAAACTGGCTCTTTCAAAGTACCAAATGGATGTGTGACTAGCTGAGATTTTTTTCCAGCTTTCCATGAATT
The DNA here is from genome assembly GCF_929443795.1 of Astur gentilis. NCBI lineage: Eukaryota > Metazoa > Chordata > Aves > Accipitriformes > Accipitridae > Astur > Astur gentilis. Next base: position 16,482,868 of record NC_064902.1, on the reverse strand, counting down.
TTGATCAACACTTGATCTTATGCTCCTGGAGGAGTTGGCTACATCTCTGTCCTGAAGTTAACTCCTCTCTGCCTGAGAGCAAATACTGTCTTGTTGAATGCCACTTGTGTTTGCCTTAACTGAAATAAACTCTAGAGCTTCAGTGGGTGCTGACAGGTACGCAGAGTCGCCTGCTTTCAGCCAGCCCTCCCTAGACACTTTCTCACGTTTTCATCCCTAGCTTCCACCTCCAGCAGAGTTGCACCCTGAGCTGCACACATTTATTGGGCTGGGAGAATAAATGCACTCGCATGAGCAGCAGCTTATTGCTGAAAAGAGGATGCCCCCAAAATGCAAACAGTTTGTCATTGTTGGGGTAATCAGGCCAGGGCTTTCTAACTTTGGCTTTTCTGCATGGGGTCAGTTTGTTAATTGATGAGTATTTTCTGCTGGACAGGCAGCATGCTTTCTCAATTATTTCTGTTTCTGCTTTTAGGTAACAGACCTAGATTATCAAAGGTCATCCTATGGCCACTTTTAAGGATGTGAGTCTGGCCCAGCTGCTGCTGTCAAAACCATGCAATGTTCTCAGTGGTAGGATTCTGAGAGAGGAAGAAAGGTTAACAGGCAGCTCTTGACACAGGCAACAATTTGGTGGTGTGTTGTCTTCCTTCAGGGAGAGCGTCCACCTCCGTGGTGGCTCTACCAAAAAATTAGTGAGATGAGCAAGGAAACCTGGTAGCCCATGCAGGGCTCAGATGGGTGCCCTGGGTCTGCTGCCTTCCCTGGGCCACCTAGGCTTGTAGATCTGGGGCTGGGCTTGCAAGGGCTGGCATCTGTTGTCCTGATCCTCTTCTCTCTGGGATGCCACCTCTCCTCTTGCATCTCACCCAGACTCTGGGGACTTGTACTCAACACACAGTGCCAGCCTCGAGGGAACTCCCTTTTTAATCGTCTCCCCAAATACAGGCACTCTGGAATTTCTGTGCATTTCTTAAATAACCAGCTCCCAGTGCAAAATTCAGCACGTCTGGATAGCACGCGAGTTGGTCACACGCCCTGCTGGTGATTTCAGCAGAAGACGAAGGCCAGCAAACCACAAAGGCAACACCCTCCTCTCTGATGGAGGTGCCTTTCTTTGCATTTTGCTCAGATTGTTTAAAACAAATTGCATCAATTTTCTTCACACTGCACAGTCTGACTCTTAAAAAATAGCACATTAGGTTATGAATAAATGGAGAATAACATGTTATATTCCTGAGAAGTTTTAATCTTTCAGCATATGGCTACCCACTTTGATAACTGCTTGTTCCACACAGGAGCCAATAAGTAGTTCTCCACTAATTTATGTCACTAGGTTGTAATTATTTTCTAGTAATACTCTTGTGCGAAGCTCTGTATAAATTCAAAATATAAAAATAACCCCTGTGCTAGGAACTTGCAGTTCAAATGACATAGAAAGTAGTGCCATATTAATGAACATAGGATCGTGGTAGGCCTTATCTATCCATAGTTAGCCATCAGATCAGGCTGACATTAGATAAAATACAATTACATCACAAGTATCAACTCTGCTCACATTAAAATTATTATAAAAAGTCATGTATTTACTTAAGCAAAAAAGGCCCCCAGAGCCTGTGTTAAGTTTACTGTAGTGCTAAATACAAAAAAGCATTCTATTAAAGCAAAGCCTGGCTAGCATCTTCCTCATCTTGTATGCCAGTCCATGCGTTTCCCAGCCACTGAGCTTCTCAGGAATACTGCTCTTCTCTATTTACACCAAAACCTTTCATTTGGCTAACCATAGCTTGCTCTGCAGCCGGCAGTGTTGAGTGTGCTCTCACCAGTGACCAGCTGCCAGGTGAAGGGATGCTCATGGTGCCCAGGGGACAAGGGAAGAAGCCACATTTCCAAAGCACATGGCACAGCGTGCATCTGCAGCATCAAGGTCCTTCCCAGCAGGTTTCTATAGGAAGACATTTGTTGGACATTTTGCATTCTCAAGATGATATCAGGATCTAAAATCTTCTTCTCTACAGAGAAGTAATAACTGAACAGAATCTCCAGGAGTCCACTCACAATGATGACCTCTGCATACACAGCAAAATTGATTAAATGTACATTCATTTACCTGCAGCTTCAGCAAGGCCAGCAGGTCAATCACATTAATATCGGATACTCTGTTTTATTGGAGATTTCTTGTGGAAATAAATGCCAGCATGGCTGCAGTCCAGAAATGTAAAGATTCACTGGAGAAGTCAAACATAAATGGATCATATCTTGCGGTTTGACAAAGCTTTTTCCATTGATATTTCTCCCTAGGCACCTCAAGCTAGGGATGCAATATAGGATATGCTCTATGATTAGGAGAAATGTTTTGTCAGATAAAGCGTCTTAGCACAACACAGAAGCAAGTGAAATACAGTGGCTTTTGCGATGCAGTACATCTCTCCTGACATTGGAGATGTTATTATAAACATCTCCATCTCCATTAGTGGCATGGGTGCCTTTCATAGCTAGGGAGACAAATCAAGACTGCTAAGGCAGGAAGCTATCGGACACATTTAAGATACCTATCATAAAAGGAGATTGGCCATAGCCTGAAAGTGCCTGTTGTGCTGTGGCCTCTGCAAAAGATGGTCTTTGTAAGGAACCAGCAGTTCCAGTGATAGATGGCTTGGAAGGTGCTCGCAGGAGAGCTAACGGGCTGGCCATGGCCCGTCAGCCCTTCCACTTCACCTCCTTATGCAGACTCACGTTTGCAGTTCAGTCTCCTGCTTTCTCCATCGCTTCCCTGCCCTGAAACACCCCCACGATCCGTGTCACTGCAGTTTTATCATCGTGGCCACATGGGCTGGAGACCTGGAAGAAGCAGAGCTTGGGGATTTCTTCTGCTCTGCTTTACTGCCCCAGCACAGCCTACAGGCTCGACTTCCATACTGCCTGCCAAACCCAAAACCTCCAGGAGATTTTAAAGTTTGCAGTGCAGTATGTTAACAGCATGCCACACGTTCAAATGCGTAACTTCAAATATAGTGTTATAGAATAAGGCGGAAATTAAAGGGAAAGAAAAGGTGAGTACTTCAGTGGCCCTGGCCGAGCATTGCACAGGCAGTGTGACACCAAGTCTGTGCGACCCATCAAAAAGCTCAAGTACGTGTTGAAACCAGTGAAATGTCTGAGACATGAAGCTACTAGCACAGGGGTGTTTGTATGACTGGCAACTGCTCACTAAATTTCATGTTTTGTTTACTCATATTCATCCTTGTCAGACTAAATTAGGTTTCAAAACGCTTTAAAAATATTGGAAAAATTCAGTATATGGTTAAGGGAATGATTCATTATCTGTGTAGTATTATTAAACTTATATCTCATACCCTTTTTAGCACCATTTTTTCGTAAGTTAATTACCCAAAGCTTTTCTGCACCAAGAACACTAATGAAACCTCTAACGGGCTGCAACCAAGCAATTTTTTGTTAATAGGCAAGTGCCTGGATTTACGTTGAAAGGCAAAAAATGAAAAGTAGTGCTAGATCTTTGAAGAATATATGTTGCATTTGCATTTTCAGAGGCTGGCTCATTCGTTGATTACTGTGTCCCTTGATTACTTTTACAGATGGGGTGAATATGGCTGTACAAGAGAGTGGCTTGCCCAGTCCCCCGTGGTACCTGTAAATCACAGGCAGCAGCAATTGCTTTTTTTTTTCCTTTCCCTGCGGGTCTCAGAAATGTTTGTGGTCACAGCTGTTTCCATGACTGGTCAAGTGCCAAGTTACCGTTTCAAACATCGTCCTGCGTCCAGTCCCGAGCAGCTGAGCCGGCTGGCGAGGCATGGCCAGCCGCATGCAGGGGCATTTGCAGCCAAGAAGAGAAGACATAAAAAAAAAGGCAGTCAAAAACAGAGAAATGCCAAGAAAAATGGCCCAGTGCTGTTCTTTAACCAGAGCAAAGCAGAAATGGGAGAAGCTCTCAGAGTGGAGCACAAGTCGACATGTCTTTTGGAAAGAAAATAAACCGAAGAAGACTGTAAATACCAGCAGTATGGGGAATGTGTTGCAGTTCCCTGTGAGGGAAATGGTGGCTCCCATCCTTGTCGCGGCCACCTGGAGAGTGTCAGCGTTGAAATGCTCGCCCCATCTCCCCACGCGGGCTGCACGTCCCAGTGGGCACCGATCCCCCGCGCATCGCCCTGAAAGCGGGGTGCCTGAGCACGTGAAACAGTAAATCTCAGTAAATGCTGGGGGTGGTGAAGTTTTGGAGCCTTGTCTCAGAAAAAACCCTCCATGTGGCAGTGACGTTGGGATGGGCTCCCCGGGAAGCCTGCTGCTCCCTGTCCACCCTGGCTGCAGGGACGATGCTCTGCCGAGGAGACCAGGAGCAGCAGCTCCTCGGCCGTGAATTACCATGGGAAATTAGATAGCAAGAGGCAGTCCGCTTATGGATGTTGTGACATATGCTCTCAGGGGGCTTGATAAACTGCAGCAATATTTACCTACTCATCCACTTTCTATTTCAGAGGGAAAAAGGGCAGCAAACATTAAGGAAAGTGGCCTTCTGAGAGCTTGCTTTCTCTCACTTATCTACAACTGTAAGGCTTTTAAGCGATGAAGGACAGTAGGAAGGCTAGAAATAAACATGACATCTTTATTGGTTTATATATTTTTAGACAGAGAAACATGCTATCTCATACGTAGGAAATATTATATAGAAGAAAGGTATATTTGCAGTGCTGTAGAACTTCACATAAAATAGTGCAAGGAAGCCAGGCAAGCATTCAAAGAACAATCCTGAGCTTAGCATCTTTGGTCCTTTGGTATAATTTATTGCCTCCTAAGAGGTGACTTGACCAGTCTATGTAGGAGAGTATATGATGCTGTCACCTAGCAGAAAATGGCACAATGAAATGGGAGCCGAATCCAGACAAAAGGCTGAAAAGGTGGCACAAGATGTTTAAAAAAGACAATATTTAATAAGCTGTGTAGATACACCAGCTTCTCCCGCACTGCAGGCCTTTGCATTGGGACTGGGGATCCTGAACTAAGGCACTGCTGAACTGCAGGCACGTTCTGTCGGGAATTACTGGGTGAGATTCAGGTTTGGAGGCTGCAGCCAGCCTCGAAAATCAATTCTCAGCACTCGTGGCCAAAAAATATTTGATTGTATCCTTTGATTTCAGCTCGGGCAGTGTCATCACAGGGCAGGGAAGGTGGGACACCTTTCTCCGGCTCTGCAGGGAGGTGTCCCTGCCTACCTACCCCAGATTTTCTGATCACAAAGAAGCGGGTACAAACCCGGTACCTCCTGCGTAATAGTGGAGCAGCCCTCTGGGGCTCGTCCTTACTGTCTGTGGTGACGGACACATTTGTGCACTCACAGGATGGCACCGAACAGCAGCGGGATCCTGCAGGGAAAAGGCACAGCACAAAGGCTGCTCGGGAACAGCTTGCCCGGGTGATACAAGTGCTGGCTCCTGCGATGACTGGGGAGTCTGCTGGCAGTTTTTTGTAGTCATGGTTATTCCCAGTGAAGAGCTCCTTACCTCCCACTGCGCTTCAAGCTGCAGGGTTTAACTGATATTAGCCTTTTTCCAGCTGTTTGAAATCTAGGGAGCAATGTTGCTTTGCTTCTCCCCTCTGCCATTGCTGGCCTCCCTGGGTGGGGAATATTTTGGCTGTTTTCCCACCTGAAGATGTGTTTGGAAATTTGGATCAGTCTGGGGAGCAAACAGGCTCTTTCGTTCTCATCGCAAATACCACTAGAGTTATTGGACTTCATAGTTATTTCCACCTCTGTGTAGTCATCGTAAAACACTGCCCTGCCCTCGGCAGTGGTGCTAACCCTCCTAACGGCTGGTCCTCATTAGCGTGAGCTGTTGCTTGTGGTTTTCACATTGTGTTTTTGCCAGCCCTGCTTCCACCAATACTCAGAGAGGCCAGCTGGCCCTCTGCGTGCTGGCTGGGCACCGACCAGGGGCTGCTATGCACACAGCAGACAGGGCACGGGCAGCACAGCACACATACAGCACCGTACACGTACAGCACCGTGTGTGCACAACACAGGGCATATGCAGCATGCGGCACAGGGCACGTACAGCTCAGCGTACATAAAATACTGTCCACGGCCAACACAGTGCAGACAGCGCAATGCACGTACAGCGTTGTATAGATAAAGCATGGTGCACAGACAGCACCGAGCACATACAGCGTGGTGCATGTATGGCGCAGCACCCAAGATTACAAGCCTCCGCCAGGTCCCTCTAGAGCCTGGTGGCAAAACACCTGAGAGGCTCTGAAGGAGCTGAACCCCCCAGTAGATTCAGTCCTGACGGCTCTAACAGAGCCAGGCTTCCCTGTGCAGCTGGGTGTCTCTCTACCTCGCTCCCAGCCCATCCAAGGACCACGATACCTTGTTGGTCCTTACCCCTCTGTCCCACCGTAATGGCATGGGGCTGACTGGAGCTGGTTTCTTCTACCCGTGCAGCCTGAAGAGCTGCCAGGGAGGCATACGGACTTGGTCCCTCTGCTCTGCACACAGTAAAACGGCTACAGTAAATCAGCTTGCCAGAGATTATGCCAGTGAGGCCAATAAAGCAACGAGTGTTCAAACAGTGTTTCAGTCCTTCTCTTCAAAACCTGCTGTTTGGAAGAAATAAGCTCTGTCGTGATCAGCACAATCCTGTCGGAGAAGCGAAGCCTGGCTCTCCAAAACTGCTGAAGTTTGGGACTTGTCCTAAAGATGGGTGATTGATTGATACACAGAGGGTGAAGATGCTCCGGGTGGAGAAGCTCCCACCAAGACTGATGGGGAGCTGGTGGGTGTCCTGGAGACCCAGCACCTGTGTGGCTGTAAGCTGGGATGCCCTTGTACTCAGAGCATGTGCAGCCCTCAAGGCAACGCCAGATGGGGAGAGATATATTAGCCCTGGGAAATTGGAGTGGCTGTCCCTGTGCGATACCAGGGCTTTGCTGGTATCGCACACCAGCTGCTGCAAACCACCTGCTGAGATAGGATTTTTCTGTAGGACGAGCCATGCCCTAGCTGAGGGTGGTGGTAGAAGCAACTCGGCAAGTCTGCAATCTGAAAAATTATGTCCTATGACACTGACTACCTGTTGTAGCTTGATTTGCTGTTAAACAGTATCTTTTCTGTTTCTGTGTAGCATCTCTGCAGATGGTGTTCAGTTCAGAGCACCGCCCAAGACCAAGGCAGTAAGATGTTCCTGTGAATCACAGAAACCATGATACAGGAGAAATATTTTAGTTAAGCGATCTGACCATTTTTATAATTTATTTAAAATGAATAGTGTCCTAGGATTATTACAAAGAACATAATCTTTTTAAGTAATAGGCTGAGGCTGTTCTATAGCAATTTTACTGCTATTATTATCCTCTTAACCACTATTTACATGTAGAAATATTCATTTGTGTGTATATATATATGTATACAGTGCTTGATATCACCCCAGGATCAAGTTTCTTAGTGAAGGAGAAAATTTTGCATCTAACCTGGAAGATACTGCATGCAACAAGAATACTTGGGGAGTAATGGGAAATGCGAACGTTGCACAAGTGCTTGGAAGAGATCCAGACCGATGCTTTTAAAACCTACATCAAACCTTCCTGTTCTGTTGCTGTTGCTGTGCGATATCATGTACAGAGATGTCAAACTACTTAGAAGGCTGAAATCTGTGCAGCTCAGCACCTTTCCCATCAGTAAATTATAGAATCAAAGTGTAATCAAACTATTTGAGGAGGTTTCCATGGTGTAGAGAGGCATATTTCCCTGCATTAATATGCTTTTTTATGGGACAAATTCACCCAGCAGTTGCTCTACCAGCTTGTAAAATGTGCAGCGTGAGCACAGCCAACACACGCGGCAGTACAGACCCAGCCCTCTCACTGCTCAGGAAAATCGCTTTCTCTGTGCAAACTACAGGAGCTTTATCAATCTATAATTTTACCAGGGCCCTATTTGGGCTGTATTTCTCTGTAAGCCTGGATCGGCTGCATCTCATTTGGGTGAGCACATCCCCGACTCAGGGCAGGTGGCTGCAAAGGGCTACTTTATAAGACAGAGCTTTCTTGTTTGCCTTGCCTGGGAAGGCTAGAGCCCACAGTGGGAAGGGTGAGGCAGCAGCAGGCTGTGCCTGTGGGCACCAGCCGGACCCCCGGCACAGCCCCTCATCAGACCTGGCTGCCTGTAGCAAATGGAGAGGAAAAAGTCAAGCATTTTTCTTCACTGACTTTCCAAAGTCGCCCCAGGTCCCCTGCATGCAGCAGCCCCCACTGGTGAAACCACAGCCACAGGCTTCCACTTCGGATTTACATAGTAGTGCCCTGGTGCTGCGTTTCTAACTCATCCATAAAAATGTGGGTGTAGCTGAGAGTTTGAAACATCTAGGTGATTCAAAGTGAAAGGCATGAAGCTGAGTTTCTTTTTTTTGTTTTGTCCAGCTGTAGCCTTCCTTTAACTTGGCAAGGGATTGGTTAAAAGCAGCTTTCAAGCTCTTTGAATTTGTGGGAGCCTAAAACTTTCCCAGGGGATCTCTCCAGGAATTTCACAGGAAGCCTGACTGTGGCGTTGCCCATGCGAATAATTGAAAATTGATCCTTTGGAGTGGTCAAAGAGGAATTCCTTTGAGAAAACTCAACCAAATACAGCAATTCCTGAACAGCTCGGGAGGGGAATAAAGTGCTCTCCTCCCAGTGGGCCTTAGTGTATCAAGATGCTCACCATCATTTCCAAAATAACCATAGGAGAAACAGACCCTTTCTAGGTGTGTGAGCTCTCAGTTCGAGTAAATCCCCCTGCCCCTACCTCTGCAAACTCTTCTGCTCTTGCCAACCATGGCCAAGCTACTGGATGGGACACTCAACAGGCTGGATGATATTTGCATCCTGTCTGATGGCAACAGCAAAGTCCTTATGAGCAGCATAGAGTCTGCTTGCCTGAGCCGGTCCTTTGCTGAATTAATAGCAAAGAAATTTCAAAGCGCTGAGAGCCATGGCCGTGCCACCGGTGAGGATGCTCCACAGCACCCGAGCGGTATCGCCGGGAAGCGTGCAAACAGCCGGCTGGTATTTGTGTCAAATTGTTGATATGTAAGCAGGGAGCATGCTGCGCATTTAAATCACTTTCACACTAAATTTGGAACAGAAATCATTAAATATTTATTCTGTGCCTAAAATACTGCTAGAGCGTCCTACTTACTGATATTACATATTAATTCGCATAGATTTTGCAGTACTGATAATGAATTTATTTTAAAATGGTCACTCTGAGGCATTCATTATGATTGGGCTGTTTAATAAAAATTGAGATTCATGGCCCCAGAGGAATCCCAACTAGTCACTTCTGTAAACCTGAAGAAGAGGCTCTTGCAAAGGGAAATCCAAGGATTCATAATTACTGTGAAAAAGGCACTAGCTGGAAGTTTTTAGTCATCTGTTGAAGACTGGTAACACCAGCCCTTCCAGAATAAAGACACTTCAAAGCCTAGTAGAAATTAGGAGTTATTTCCTTAGCAGTGGGAGTACTGTACATTCAGAGAAGCAATCACTCAGCCAGAGCGTAATTGCTACAAATTGATTGCCACCTTCTCCGGGTGCTTTCCTGAAATGTGAGGACCAGTTGAAAAACCACCACAAGAAACTCAAAAATAAGTAAATAGATGCACCTTGACTTGCAGTGACCCTGGGGATGGCAATCAGGCACTGAATGGCAGCAGCAGTCCAGCCCAGGTTTTGTAGGAGCCCTGTGCGTGCTGGAATAGATCAGCTGCAATTATTTCCAGGCTCTGGGCTAGCAGAGTAGGGTGCATTTAATAAATCTCCCATGGTCCTCCTATCTGCAATAAGCCTCAGTCATTTTTAATTATAGACGCCTCGAAAGCTGAGAGCCAGCACTGATTGGGCAGCAAAATATTGCTACAATCCTCTCAGTAGTGTTTGCAAAAGGATTTTGGTGCTGAACCCGACACGGATGTGATGCTGCCAGTCTGGCCAGAAAGTGGAGATAAACAGCTCGCTTGTGGATTTTGCTGAGTAGCCACAGACACCACGTCTACCCTCTTTCAGGGCCTGCTGGGTCAGGCTAATTTGGTGTTATTTATTTTAACACCTGGTGTAATAAATGCTGGGAAGAGGCTGCAAAGGCCGGAGCCAGCATCGGGGCCAAGTGCATCCCTGACGGCGAGCGGGCTCTGCCCAAGCCCAGGGGAGGAGAGCAAGGGGGCAAGGGGCCCAGGGCACGCAGGATGTTTCCCACCGTGGTTAAACTTCCCCACCTCCTGCCTTGTGTTATCGAAGAAGGCGATTCAACCTCTCCTCCTCTGCCCCTGCGCTGACGTGGCTCTCACCGTGCATCACCCCTTCTCTCCCTGCAGCGTTTGCCTTGCCTTGGAGCAATAGCAGGCGCCTGGGAGAAACATAGCAGGTGGATCATCACGAGCATCAGCCTCAAGGCACAGGAGGAACCAAAGCCGACGTGCTGGCTGCCTCCTTCCCGCAGAAGGACTGCGGGAGGCAGAGGGCTGGGAGCAGCCGCATTGCCTGCGGAGGCCAAGGCTGCTTCAAACCCAGCCACCAGCACCCCACACACAGCCGCGGCTGCAGCGTGTCTAAATCCAGTTACAGGGTGGAATAAGCACTCCTACCTCAGCACACATGGCTATTTCTGACTCTGGAGCCTGGCTGCTGTGGGAGCTCTCATTTCCCTGCAGATGCTAATCAGGTCTGAAGAGCAGCACCCGGCACCTGCAAGGGAGGGAGAGGCGAGGGAAAATGACGGCTCAACAGATTTTTTCGAGGGGCTGAAATGCTTTCCCAAGGCATCTTCAAACACACTACCCAGAAATAGATTAGGAGGTGACCTCATTGCAAGCCCCAGTTTCCCGGCGGCGTGGGCGGTGTGGGGCACTCCGTCTCTCCGGGCGGGAGGGCTCTGCCAGTCCCTGGCTGGAAGCTGCCCTCTGAGATGACAGTTTGCTGAAGAAAGGAAGCTTTCTTGCCCAGGTTGTATTTCAGGGAGCCCTGTGCTGCAAATACTCTGTGTGCAGGGCAGGGAGGAGGCCGAGCAAGTGCTACAGCGCTGGTAAGAGAAACGCTGAGCTGCAGCCGTGGCACGGTGGCTCTTGCGCTGCCCACAGCTGCAGTGGCTGGGTCTCCTGCAGTGCCTCCCTTCCCCATCCCACGCTTCCCCAATGCCGAGGGGTTAAGCAAGGCCAGCAGCCCTCGCCGGCCCCTGCTTTGCTCCTGGCGCAGCCCTGATGCAGCCAGGATCCCAGTGTAAATATTAGCTGAGCGTGCGTGAACGGGTGAAAAGAGCACCGGTTTAAGCCCTTCTGTTTGGAAGACACAGCAATCTATATAATGCTGTTACCAAGAAACAAGGATTGTTTTCTGTGCTATTTTAGGAGACAGTGAAACAAATGGAGCCTGGGACACACCAGGATTTCTATTTCCCCTCTGTAAATTAGTGTTATTACCAAGCGGCAGTGTTTCACAGTGGCACTTTGCAGCCGGACTCTATTCATGCCTAAAAGAAAAGATGTGTTGCTTGAACCTGCCCACTCACACTCTGCCGTTACCAGTGTCGTAACTGCTGTTCTTCAATCTGCCCAGCTGCAAGGTGCAAACTCTCTGGCCCCTTGTAGCGTGTGTCCAAGGACATCACAGCGAGTCCTTGGGAGAAGGTACCATTTACTCGGCACACTACTTGTTGCACAGCCTAAGCCAGGCTGGCCCTCAGCAGCTCCTCTGCTTCCTCTTCCAGTTGCTGCTGAAATTTCTCACTTTGATGAACTGGAAGATTTTTTAAGTAGACTCTTTGCAACTTGCTTTGTCTCTTTTTTCCCCTTCCCTTGTCACCTGCTACTGTACAAAATTCAGACTTGTATTGCAAAATTGCTTTTCCAAAACAAGAGGTACAGGTACTTATTTCACGTTTTGATGGCACGTTGCCAAAGGGCCGGGGTTGCAGTGAGTAACAGCCAGAAGAACAAATGATCACAGATGTTGGACTCCTATACGCATGGAGAGCAGCAGCCAGCAGGCAATGTGTGATTCCCTGGTGGCTGGCACCGGGCGGCACCATGCCCACCTCTACATCAAGCGAAATCAGGAGCTGCTCTGCAGTCGGTCTCAAAGCGAGGGTGAATCCCAGCTGAGGTCCCCGCACACCCCTCCAGCATTTTCAGGTCCACCCCCAGGATACTGCAGGTATAAGGCAAATCATCCCTGGCTCATTTAACCAACGCCATCCAAGCTGGGCTAGGGACAGGAGCTAGCGGGTGCAGTATGTGACTGGTGGGGAGAAGCAGTGAGCACCCAGCACCAGCAGCCTGCGGGCTCACCTCGCTTTCCTAATCTCATGTTCGGTGCAAGCAATTATCCGTGGCCATGAGGGATCTCAGGGGAGGCTAAACAGCACAAGAGATGCACTTTACTCTCTCTTTTCCCTTCTAGACCTTCCCTGCGACTCGCTGCCGTCGGTGTACATAGATTTTACAATGGCGCTAATTGCTTCCAGCTTTCATAAATATTCTCGTTTAGGCCTTTAACCAGGATTAATAAAAAGAGCGCAGGTTTGTTTGTTTTTCATGCAAATGTGAGCTCCCTGGGGGAGCTATTCAGTTAAGCTTTCCCAAATGGTTGCTTTAAATGGAGTTTACTCTTTCTGAGGGTTCCTTCCAAACCATTGGGTCCTGCCAGCCTGCTTTCAAAGACAGCACCGCAGCAGCCGGTGCCACGCACACGGGCCCTCTCTTTCCAAAGCAAGGGCCTCTGCTTCGGCTCTGTTCTTTACAGTCATTTCCACAAATCATTATCTACACTGATTTCCCCCATCTAATGGGAATAAATGGAGAGGGATATGAATGCTACAGCAGTGATTTTTTCTAATATCAGCAGGTTCTTCCCTATGACACCTTACAAAATGGAAACAAATTTGAAACATTTCACAAAATACTTTTAATATTCTTCAACGGATGCTGCTTCCAATATCTGAGGCCACCTGAGGTCTCCTTTACGCAGCTGCAGTGGCTCCAGCCAGGAGAGGTGAGAAGCATTACACCGTCCACAGGGATGGCGCAGGCACTGCCAGGCGGGTGTGTATTTGCTGCTCCTTGCTTGCCATGTAAACAGCAGCAGCCACGGAGGTCAAGTATTCCCGTGTGGCACGCATTGCCTCTTACTGGAACCTGCAACAGAGCTGGCAATGCAGGCACTTTGGATCTCATTAGGTAATTATTCTGGAAAGTGTTTCAGAAGAAGCAATTAATTTGCGATGCTGGGAACAAATAGGTAGGGGCAGATTTTTTTAAACCTCCTGGAGCCTGCTTCGAAGTGATAAGCTAGAAAGGACCATGGATTTTGCAGCTATGTTGCATCTTGAAAACCAACTGCCCAACTTTACCCATCCTTTTAACCCAAACAGCCTCTGTTTTAGTATCCTGAGCAAACAGCAGTAGACACCGATGTAATATCAAAAATTACTTAGCTAATGCTCTCATTTATCTACATTTACCCACTCATAATGGGTAATTACACAATTACCCACCATGAAATACTACCACTGGAAGTTACGCACACATAATTTTCATGATTGCTCCACACACGCTGCTTCCCTTCGTGCATGATGCAGGACAGTCGTGCCTGGCTGCTTTGCTGGGTCACCCAGCCACATTTCAGATCATCTTTCTAGTTGCAAAATTCAGGGTTTGCAGGCTGTTCATGTTTTTAACAGTGCAATATTCCTTGGAATGTTTCAACACCCTGGAAGCCCTCAGATCCTGCAAAAAGTGCCACAAAGATGGGTGAAGGGAGGCTAACACTGAAAGCTTTTCAAAATCCTACTCCTCTTGGTGTCATCAGAGGGGACCTTTCCTGCAGCTGGAGGTGCTGTAGTAGGGCTGCTTTGCAGTAGGATGCAAAGAATTGTAAGTGGGAGATGGTTTAGAGAGAGCTGGATACAGCTTGTTGGACAAAATGGCATTTGGAAAAGGAAAGCAAGAGGCCTGAGACTTTTTGACCTTGTTCTTTCCTTTACTCAGGAAAAAGCATTAATTTTGCGACTGTACATTAAGATATAACCACTGGGAAAACATGACTGTGTGAATTAAGGAAGGAGAAAGCGTCGACCACTCTGAGGGCGATGTGTCACTGCTTCTCTGGACCAGCAGCATTTCCAGATGAACCTTGGCTATTCTGTGCCTGGATGTCTAGTCAGGCCCTTTCAAGCATATCCAATTTCAAAGTTCTCCAGTGAGCAAAATCTCACCCACTAAAGGATAAATATAATTCTGAAAGCTCCTAAAGAAGAACATATTTTTTGGGGTGGTTGTATGTATCAATTTTGCATCAATTAATTTAAGAAATCTTTTCTGACAATCTGTCAGAAAAGTCAATCTGTCTCTATAGATAGATACGCAATGTCTGTGATGTTCCTACCAACAAAAGTTGCTTCTGTCATCGCCAGCTGCTTTCCTCTAGCGAATCCACCTCTGCAGAGTTACCTAAACAGTTCAGAGCAACCACCACTGAAAGAAAGCCTTTCATAAAAAATAGTCCAATTTTCCTCTGATCATCTTAGAGAGTTTCATTGCTGTCATGTCTGGGACAGGGAAGACAGAGAGCTGCAGCTTTTGAACATCTACCTCCTCGACTATGAGGGAGAGCACCTGCAGCCTTATGTCGCAGAAAGAAATTTCTCCATTCTCCAGTACAATAAATGGCATTTCTTTCTTGAAAACCCCAAAGACAAAGGCTTCTCCTCTGTGGGGGATTACCTATAGATAATATCATTATAGGCACTGGTGTAATTGATTCTATTTTTTTGCCTTCACAGTTGGCACAACTGGACTCAGGACAATGAGTTTTTCTGATGGATAATATGAAAAGGGCATCAATCTTTAAAAACTCAAAAGACACCTTAAAAAAATAAGAGAACTTTGCTGAGGAAGATATCTTTGAGAGGTTCCCATCACCCTGGTGGTAGTCATACTTGCATTAGTCACATTAAGGGCCACGTGCCAGGCAAAACGGCACTAGAAAGTGCTGTACGACCTGTCCCCATCGCAAGGGACTGGCAGCACAATTCCATGACGTGCCCCTTGAGCGAGGAGGGGTAGTTGCATCACAGCAATGATAACATGGTACTTTTATTTGTTTGGTTCGGGAGATAATAAATAGGGAGACATGAAATGAAATGATACTAAGGAAGGCTGAGAGGGGCTGAAAAATTTTTTCCTAACCTCAGCTGGGATCAGCCTCTGTATCCCACCACCACACCGTGTGTCCTTTCCTTTCCCAGACTGATGGGAAAATGCAGACATAGGAAAATGACCCGCGCTGCCAGCCATCCTCGCCGTCCTGCCCTGCAGCCAGCACTGCTGCCCGCAGAGCAAGCTGCCCGCCAGCACCAGCGCTGTGCGCTCAGTTCACACTGCTTATCCCCGAATGCCAGCCGAGCTGCGGGTTGTCCCAGTACAATGCTGGGGTGGCTTCTGCTGGCTTTCGTCAGCCCGTGGGTTGGATCGACAGTCCTGGCAGCAGCTCCAGAGAAACTGGGTGATAAAGGACCATTTTTGGAGGTGGTCTCAGATGAAAGCAATCGCTGGGCAGAGCAAGCTGTGTGGCCATTCCAGCTTTAGGCATCTCCAGTCTGATGTGCAGTATTTATTTGACTTGCTGACTGTGCTGTTGCAGAAATTGCAGCGTTGCTTTCCAAGAGTTGCCAATGAGTGATGCAAACATGAAAGGTGTGAAGGTGAAACAGGGCTGGAGATGCGTTTGCCTGGTGTGTCGGTGCGTGTCAGCACCTGGCACTTGCAGGAGCCCATCCACACCCACTGGTGTCCAGGGATCCCGCACAGCTGGCACCCTTGCAGGGGGAGAGGGCTTAGGGCTGTGCAAAGGGCAACGGCTGTGCCTTGCAGAGCTCACCCTGATGTCCTGGGCAGGATGCCCTCTGAGGGGGGCTGGTCCCAAGAAGAGCGACCCATGGATGTCCCCATGTAGTGCCAGGGGTGCGAGGCTCCGAATCCCAGCCTTGGCAAACAGGATTCCCAACGGCGAGCACAGGAAAAACTTTGCTCGCAGGAACTTGACAGCTTTGCTTTTCCCTGCACCATCCCCTGGACTTCCCGCACTGCAGGCAGGACACACACCATGGCAGACACAGCCGCAGGGCCACAGCTGGCCACTGGCCCCCTTTATGCTGCCGGTGTCCCCGTGGGAGAGGGGGCTCCCACGGCGGTGGCAGTGAGCCTGGCCAGCGAGCGTGGCTGTTCCTGCACACAGTCCCACGGGGCGTGAGGGACAGCACAGGTCCAGCAGGTAAGGCTAACGGAAACAGGGAAAGCCATTTTCCCCCCTCTGTGCCAATTTTTCAGCCGTTTCTCATGGCTTTCGGAAATGCAGGGCTCTGAAGTTTTTCCAGACTCATCTGCTATGCTGAGCTTCTAATTAGAAGTAGGCAAGAAGCTCAGAAAGCCCAGCTGATGTGAAAATCCTGAAACACGTGGTCTGAAGCAGCACCCGTCTCCCCTCCCGTGAGCTAATCTCACAGCCCCATCACCAGGAATCGATGTTTACCTATTCTCCCCTAAAGTGAAACAAACATTTATTAACATGTATAACAGGTGACAGGTATTTTGACATTTACAAAAGAAGCACTGCTAATTGAGCAGAGGAAAACAAACCTTGAAAACACCCACCCACCACAAATACACGCGTATGTGCAAATGAAGACTCAATCAGATCTGAAAATCACCGGAAATTAAAATATTGAACACAGACGACGTCTTCACTGATTCATCCCTCAGAGCTGCTCCTGAAGTCCTCAGCTCGCTACAGGTAATCTTCAAAGCAGAACACCACGATATCGTTACACATGTAATAATTAGTGACGGGTGAAATATTTATTAGCAGTATCGCTTTTCAATTAAGATTTTAACTGCGTTGAGGTGCAAGAAGAGCTGCTTGGTGGAAAGCAAACTTGCTGAGACCCTTGAGCCTGCAGGGATTCGTGTGGCTGACGCAGCTGCGGGGACACTGCGCTGCCTATGTGGGGCCATGGGGACACGGATGGACAGCCGTGTCTGTGGGGACTCCCCACTGCCTGTGTGGGGCTGTGGAGACATGGAGGGACAGCCATGTCTGTGGGGACTCTGCAGGTACAGTGATGTCTGCCTGTGGCTGTGGGGACACCGCGGGCACAGCCATGTCTGTGGGGACACCAAGAACATGGCGGCATCTGTGTGGGGCTGTGGGGACACAGACGGACAGCCATGTCTGTGGGGACACTGCGCTGCCTGTGTGGGACCTTGGGGACACAGAAGGACAGCCATGTCTGTGGGGATGCCACGGGCATGGTGATATCTGCCTGTGGCTGTGGGGACACTGCAGGCACAGCCATGTCTGTGGGGACACCAAGAACATGGCGGTGTCTGTGTGGGGCTTTGGGGACACGGAGGGACAGCTGTGTCTGTGGGGATGCCGTGGGCACAGTGATATCTGCCTGTGGCTGTGGGGACACTGCGGGCACAGCCATGTCTGTGGGGACACCAAGAACATGGCGGCGTCTGTGTGGGGCTGTGGGGACACAGACGGACAGGCGTGTCTGTGGGGACACTACGCTGCCTGTGTGGGACCTTGGGGACAGAGAAGGACAGCCGTGTCTGTGGGGACACCACAGGCACGGTGATATTTGCCTGTGGCTGTGCGGACACTGCGGGCACAGCCATGTCTGTGGGGACACCAAGAATATGGCGGTGTCTGTGTGGGGCTGTGGGGACACAGACGGACAGGCGTGTCTGTGGGGACACTGCGCTGCCTGTGTGGGACTGTGGGGACACAGAAGGACAGCCGTGTCTGTGGGGATGCCCCGGGCATGGTGATATCTGCCTGTGGCTGTGGGGATACTGCAGGCACAGCCATGTCTGTGGGGACACCAAGAACATGGCGGTGTCTGTGTGGGGCTTTGGGGACACGGAGGGACAGCCGTGTCTGTGGGGATGCCGTGGGCACAGTGATATCTGCCTGTGGCTGTGGGGACACTGCGGGCACAGCCATGTCTGTGGGGACACCAAGAACATGGCGGCGTCTGTGTGGGGCTGTGGGGACACAGACGGACAGGCGTGTCTGTGGGGACACTGCGCTGCCTGTGTGGGACTGTGGGGACACAGAAGGACAGCCGTGTCTGTGGGGACGCCACGGGCACGGTGATATCTGCCTGTGGCTGTGGGGACACTGCAGGCACAGCCATGTCTGTGGGGACACCAAGAACATGGCGGTGTCTGTGTGGGGCTGTGGGGCCACGGATGCACAGCCGTGTCTCTGGGGATGCCGCGGGCGTGGGGATGTCTGCCTGTGGCTGCGGGGACACCGCGGCGTCTGCGGGGACACCGAGGACGCAGCGGCGCCCCGGCGGACGCCCACCCGGGCGCCGGCCGGACACCCCTCACGCCGGCGCTGCCCCTCCTGAGACGACGACCATGGCGGCGCCCCCGGCGGCGGCCGCGCCTGGCCGGCCCCCAGCGGGCATGCGCGGCGGGGCCGCTCTCTCGCGCTCGCTCTCTCCCTCGCCCCCCCGGCCGTGCAGCACCGCGGCCAGCGCCCGCGCGCACGGGGCGGGGCGGGGCGGGGCGAGGCGAGGGCGGGGCGGGGCGGCGCGGGGGCGCGCGCGGGCGCGGCGGGCGGCGAGCGGAGCCGGAGCCGGAGCCGGGCAGAGCCGAGGGGAGCCAGCGCAGCCCAGAGCCGGCCCGGCCGAGCCCAGCCGCCGCCGCGATGCTGGACCCGTCGTCTAGCGAGGAGGAGTCGGAGGAGCTGGTGGAGGAGGAGAGCGGGAAGGAGCCGCTGGCGCCGGCCGCGGCGCGGCTCTCGCCCAGCCGCCCCGGCGAGGGCCCGGGCGGCGGCGGCGGCGGCGGTGGCGGCGGCGGCGGCGGTAGCGGTGGCGGCGGTAGCAGCGGCGGCGGCGGCGGGGGGCTGCAGCCGGGCGGTCGCGGCGGCGGCGCGGCGAGGCCCGCTAGCCCCAGCCCCTCGGTGGCCAGCGAGAAGGAGAAGGACGAGCTGGAGCGGCTGCAGCGGGAGGAGGAGGAGAGGAAGAGGAAGCTGCAGCTCTACGTCTTCGTCATGCGCTGCATCGCCTACCCCTTCAACGCCAAGCAGCCCACCGACATGGCCCGCCGGCAGCAGAAGGTACAGCCGCCCGGGCTGCCCTGCCCTGCCCTGCCCTGCCCTGCCCTGCCTTGCCTGCAGGGCCAGGCCCGGCAGCTCCCCTGCCTGCACCCCCCTCACCCACCCCCCGGCTGCTCCCTGCCTGCCCTTGTCCTCCTACCCCCTGGCAGCAACCTTCCTGCCTGCTCTCCTGCCTGCCCGCCCGCTCCCCTAATTGCCCTTCTGCCCCCTGCTTACCTACCCCTCTGCTTGCTCCTCTAAACGCCCTCCTGCCCTCACCCCTGCCTCTCCTTCTGCCCCCCCCTGCCTCCATCCCGCTCCCCAGCAGCCCCGTGCAGGCACTCCCCAGGCCCGCAGCCGCCCTGGGCACCCCAAGGGCAATCCCGGTACAGGGCACCTTGGGCCCCCACGGGTGGGGTTTGCCAACAGCATCCCTGTCCCGGGGCGTGGGGAAGCCCCCTGCCACCTTGTCACCCCTCCATGCTGCTCCCCGCTGTGGTCTCCCACATGGAGCCAGAACGCTGACATATGGCATTGCTCCTAGTTACGCAACGTCGGGATTTGGGAAGTTTGGGATGTTGGCCATCTAAAGGTTGTTGAAAGGAGAGAAATGGGTTATATTGCTGGAAAACACGAGGCGCGTGCCCTTGCCTCCTGCAAAGGGACTCTAACTCCATGCTTGCTGCAAAGTTTGCTTAACTGGGAGTGCTGGCACTGACTTGGGGAGTTACTGAGTCTCATTTCAACTTCTTGTAAATGTTTATGCGTGGCGAGCTCCCCGATGCTGGCTTCCTGGCAAAACGTGGCAGCAGAGCCTTCCGATGAAGTCGCTGCCACAATCCTGACTCTTCCTCCCCGAGTGCGTCACCGCGGCAGGGCCGCGCGCCTCTCCAGGCAGCGGCTGGGCAGGAGAACATCCCCATGGCTCCTCATCCCGAGGAGCCGTCTTGGAGCTTGTTTCTCCACTGAGGCACAAGCTCATGGGTGAGGGCAGAAATTGAGTTTCTCCAGGGTGCGGACATGGGCGCCTTTCGGTCAAATGCAGCCAACTTTTTCCCTGTGAGAGCCAGGGTTAGGTCTGTGATGGGACGTAGCTATCTGGAACAGCTGGCTGATTTTTTTTTCTCCTTTTCAGTTGTGTTTCTTAGACTGCAGTTTTAGCCTTGATACCATTCTGTGTTCACAAATGACCTTTACAAATCAGGCAGACTCCTGGATTTATTGATGCAAACGACATTCAGTTCTGCTACACCACAGGACTATTATTAGTCATTGCAACATACGGAGGTAGGAAAGTGTATCCGTACTGCATGTAGTTTAAAGGCAATATAGGACAATCTGGTGTTGCTAGAAGGTTGAATGATCTGCTTTTGTTTGCTGAGCAAAGTGCATAGCTGAAAATATAGCTAGGTTTGGAGATTATTTTCTCTCTCTCTTTTTTTTTGCCTACAACCCTTTTCAATACATTGTGGATTTTCAAAGTCGTCTTGGCTTTTGTTCCCTGTGCAACTTTTTCGCATTAGAAAAAGGTGACGGAATTTAAATAATTGCTAGTTTTGCAGAAATTAAAACAAACAAACAAGCTCTGCAACTGTTTCTCACATAAAAGTGAACTGAGATTGAAAAGGTGTTTTTCCAAAGGAGCAGGCAGTGTCCTAGCGGTCCAGAGAAGAGTGGCTGGGAAGAAGGGCGATTCATAGTCCCTGAAATCAAAATACTGCACTTTGAAGGGAAAGAGAAAAGGGGGGAATGAAGTGCAGGTGAAATGAAGAAATGAGAAGTAATGAGAAAAATGGTAAACTGGCAGCAATACTTGAGGGAATGGGGAAGTTACACAGGATCTTGGGAGGAAATAATCCATTCTCTGTGAAATGAAGAACATAGGGAAATGTGTCTGGCTTATTTATACAAATAGCTAAAATAGGTGTATCTCGGGGGCTGACTGTCTCCCCTCAAACTTAGCAGTGAGATGGAATTGGGAAAGCTAAATTTAACTTGACAACACATGTCAAATAGAATTCACCCTTTTAAAGGTGAATTCATTCTGGGTTTTTTTCTTTGGTATATCCCTATATTCAGTTATCCTGCTGGGAGTAAATCCTTGCCCTTTTTCCTTAGCCAAGACTCCTATTAAAGTCAATTAAAGGACTGCCAGAGCCTGGAGTTTGTAGCTGGATTTCATATGCTCCTCTGCTTTCCTCATGCATCTTTCTGGGAGAGCCCATCCTTCCTCCTCTGGCTCGAGGGGGACCAGAAGATGGAAATGAAGGTGTGGGACTTGTTCCCTCTTGGGCACCGAGCTTCTGTCATGGTGGCTCTGCCAGGTTGAATGGTCTCTGTGGGGACTTTGTGTATCGGTGGGCCTTTGGTAATGATGGAAATACCAGATGCTTCAAGACTCACCAGGGCAGAGCAAATGCATTTTGCTTCTCAGGGGAAAGGTGGGAGAAGACCAAATTTTGGTTCTGTTCTGATGGGAGCTGTTGCCTCAGTTTCCTCATCAGCAGAGGAGTGATAAACTGCTCCCTTCTCCATGTGCCGTTCGCCTCTCCACCCTCACAGCCTGCCATTTGCGAGGGACAGGTTTCATCCTGGGAGAAATGGGAAGCAGAAAACCCCCAAGCGTTGTCGTCTGCGGTCCCCACGCTGGTGCGCAGGACCATGCTCCCGCCTCTTCTGTCGGTCCTGCGTGGAGAGGCTGCGCAGGGAGGTGCTTGATCCACTGCACGTATGATCTCCCTGGAGATGTGAGGGCCTGACCCTGCCGATCCGCGGGTTGCAGTCGCTGCCCATGGGCAGGATGCCTGGGAATGCCGCTGGTGCTCTGCCAAGGCATGGGGCCCAGCCAGGCTTCCCGTGGGGCTGCTTGGACCCCACGCCTGCATCGGGGAGGTGCCCAGCAGCCCCCGCAGAGGTTTTTTTTGCAGAGCCAGTGACCTGTCCCCAGCCCCGCTCAGCGGGTCCTGCCCGGCGTTGGGAGGATGAGGAGGAGGATGTCTGCCTTCACCTGGCCCACAGCTCTCCCCTGTAGCACGGGAGATGCTGCCACCTCCGAGCACAGCCCAAGCAGGGTGACCGTGGATTCGCAGACGAGGCTGTCACCCTGCACAGCGGCTGCCAGGCACAACCCAGCGTCTCTGGGTTACCTGATAAGAGCTAGCTCACCTCAGCGGGAGGACCACAGGGTCTGAGGTGGGTTTGCTTCTGTAGCTTCATCTTCTTTGCAATTTTCCTGGAAAAGAAAGCAATTGATTTTGTTGCAGTTGCAGCACTGAAGTTCTTGCGTGGACCAAAGATCCCCTCAGTACTTCCCCCGAGGTGTGTAATCCTCCCTCCTTAACCCTGCAGTGCTGCTGTATGAGAACTGGCCGGTACCCTGAGCCCCGGGGGCTGCACGTTACGGTGGTGTAATGCACAGGCACCGCGGGTACCAGTTATATAGCAGCACGCCTGTGTGTAGTGCTCGGGAGCTGGGAAATGCAGCCTGGTGTTTTACAGTGCTCGTGAACCACCTTGGAATAAAGGGAAGTGTGTACTTAAGGTACTGTTGCAACAGAAAGATAATTACATGCGGTTTGGTAAATTATAACGTATATGAGAGCAAAGAGAGCAGTGGAAATGTGTGAATGGACGGCATAGGTGGGTATATACTGCACATGGGCATGACAGCGTTGCTTGTTTACACCAGTAACAAACTGTTGCAGATTTCAAGATGAATTCAAGCAAATGCCACTCAGACCTGGTATTTTTCTGATCCTGACACCCCAGAAGTTTCAGCAACAGGGTAAAAATTGGGTTTTTTTTAGATCAGTGTGTTCAGGCCTCCACCTCTGCTTCAGGTTTGTCTTGATGTTTATGTGGTAAGGCTTCACTTGAGTAACCTCACATTTGTGATGTCTACCTGTAAGTTCTTTTATTTACATCTCACTTATTAGATACCTGCCTGTGCTGTCTTCCTGCTTGGATTTCTTTTTTAAGCCACCACTGAGTTCCAGGCATATTTGACAGGCAGACAGCAGTCTGCAAGATACTTGTCCCTTAAAAGCTTGGAGAAAATAGGGAGATCTGTTATTTATCTCCTACCTCGGGTGGGAGGAAGGCGGCAGTGTGTGGGCAGCCCTTACTAGGCACTGGGCAATCTGAGCAAGAGACCTGCTGAACGTGTGGCTCGGGAGCAGAAACTCCCATCAGAGCTTGCACCTTGCCGGACACCAAAAGCTCCAGCTTCGTGATGCAGCTCAGGAGGAAAGCAGCTTTGCCAGCTCTGTTGGTCTCAGAACAATGTGTTTTAGTACCGCAGATGGCACTTAGCTTGGTAATTGCTTGCCCAGGATGTATTTAGTCTTTTCTCTAGCTCACGCTGACTTGTTGGAAGTATTGTTGAGACGGCTGGCCGTGCTCTGTGCCTCTGCCTGCTTGATCCCAACTGTCTGAAGCCTTTGGGAGGAGAGCTCAGCCGGCAGCCTGGGGAAGGCAGGCAATGTGTTTGTCTCTGTAGTGATGCAGACCAAGCACCCTTGGATGTGAATTATACCTCTTGCTAAATACCTCCAAAACACAGCAGCCAAAAGGCACAGCGCATCCCAGAAATTGGCATTCGTTCATTCAAAATAGCATAAACTGGGAGATCTTCTCTAGATTATCACCAGCCCCTCGAAAACTCTCGTTGGGAGAGGGGCAGCAGGAAGAACTCGTTAGGAGATAAAATGTGGAGAGCATGTTAGGTCAGGCATCACTGTAGTTGTGGTTGCCATCACCTGTTTTCCTCCCTGCAGCATGAGGTGGCACGCAGGAGAGTAAATCGGTTCCTAGCAGGATAAATGTGGGATGAAAAAAGTTCCAGCTTAGTTGCAGATTACCAGAGCTACTCCTGGGAGAAGTGGCTTGTGATTTGGGTCCTTGTGTAAGCCTTTGGGATGATGTCAGGTGCATTAGCAAAATTCTCAGTCAAATTCAGCAAAGCGCTTAAGCTTGTGCTTTGCTGAATGGTGATTGATTTAAGCACAGCGCTTAATGCAGAACAGGTGTGAGGGATCAGAAACTGTGTTAAATCAGTTACGATGCATCTTAAAATATCGAATTTCTGCCATTTTGGCATGCATGTAGATGCTACAACAGTTAGGAACGTAGTAAAGCTAGTGCAGCCTTCCAAATAATCACATACTACTTTGCTATCATGGGTTGGGTTGCTACTCTCACGCCATATTTACACAAGTTCTCTCTTAAAACCACTGACACGTTGTTGTTCTGGGATGGATTGTGACTCAGGTAGTGTTGGGACTTGTTTTAGCAGCTTTCTGCTGGAGGAACTGTGATTTTTATGGTCAGATTCTGCTGTGCTGGCCCCAAGAAACCCTTGGAGGTGTGGTTTTCTCAGCTCTGCAGGAGAGGAGAAGCAAAGATGATGCTCTGCTTATTTTCTGCCAGTTCTTCGATTGCTCTCCTGTGCTGTTTAAGATGGAGATGCAAGGTCCAGGCAGGTCTTAAGCATGAGCTGGACCCCATGCACAGCTCTGTAGTTGCAGCAAACCTTGCAAGATAATTATTAGTGCTATGCCTGTAAAAACCTGGAAGAGTAGTTAGGGGCTGCCTTCGCTGTTTAGCTGGCTCAGTGTGGACATAGGCCACTGCCACCATCAAATGAGACCTGTGTGTGCGGCTGGGCTCTCAGCTAGGGCTGTCCTCGGGTCAGCTCTGTGCTAACCCCAAAGCGAAGATGAGCCTGCCCGCATTTCACTGCTGCTTGCGGAGCATTGCTGTGGGGAACAAGGTCTGGTACATCTGAGATGCGGTGTGGAGTGCAGAATGGGATCATTGTGCTCAAACTGTCTGAAATCTGCAGAAAATGGTTATTTGCAGTTAAAACACTTATTTATTTTGCCAGCGCCTTATCTTAATTTAATTCTAGTAGATATTAAATATTTGTCATACTTTGGCTATTTATATACTTGCAGCTTATTGGATTGGGAAGCAGGTAATTAAATAGGCTGTGAGCTTGGTCTTTGGCTGTTGTAAAACTTTGCCATTCCCGATACATAGCCTGATGATTCAGTTACTGTGGGTGGCACCTCTCGGGCCAGAGATGTTGTGAACTAAGAGTGGAGAAGACTCATCGGATCGTGCAGCTCCAACCCGTGCTAAAGCCCATCATTTCCAAAAGGTATTATTTATGGCCTTGCTCTGCGTAGTCTAGACGCTCTCCCCGAAGCATTTTGCCTTTTGCACAACTTGTAATTCCTTCTGCTGAATGATGAGTCACTCGTTCTCTGTTCACCTAAGCGGGAAGCGGTCAGCAAGTCATTTCCCTATGTAATTTTTTGTTAGCTGGAGAAGTGTTTAATTTGTTTTTAGTGTGGTTTAGCAGTAGGAACCCAGCCGTCACAGCACTGCTACTAGCAGTGTATGTATACAAACCCCTCACAGCTCCTGCCAATGCTTTAGTCCAAGGGGGTACAAGATAAACATCCTATTTCTATTTAATTCTGTAAACCTGATTAATAAGTGAAGACCAATCAATATACTATAATCAATAAAGCTGTTGCTTTGTTGGTGTTGATGTGAATTCAGTTAGTGGCTTCAGCAGCACCAGGGTTTCTCCCACAAAGTGATCTTTAGGAACTACATATACGTTAGCGTGTCTTTAAAAACTAAGACTAATTAAAACAGTAGAGTTCCCTTAAAACAGCAGATGAGGGGACCTTCCCTGGTGGTGAGCAGGTCCTCTCCATTTGTCACCCAGGAGGATGGGTGGCTCCTCAGAGGTGGGGTTTTGATGGGTGGCCCCTCAAAGGTCTTAACCTCCCTGGAAGCAGAGCAGGGTGAGGTGCAAACGATGGTGATGCCTCACTCCCCAGCTCTCAGAGATCGTGGTGCAGGCACAGGAGAAGCAGCGGACTTTGCCTCCTCGCCTTGGCCGTTCCATGTAGCAGGTGGCACCACTGGCTCCCAGCAGGTCAGAATTGGGCCACCCTTCTCGAAGGGCATGCTTTAAGGTCCAGCAGTAGGGTCCAGCTCTGTCTTTGTGAGCGTGGGAGAGGGGAGATGCAGGAGACGGCAGGTTCCTGGGGAGTTTCCCTGTGTCATTACCTTGTAGGTACCGACAGAAATACATGGAGCATCCTAACCTGGCACTTGCTTTGGAAGAAGTTATTTGTGGGTACAGGATACTTGGGGTGCTTTGACTGGGTTTTCTTCCGGATTGGGTGAGCATCGTTCTTCAAACCAGACGTAAGTGCAGTCGCTGAGGGTTAGATGTGAATGGGTGAAATTGTTGTTTGAAAAGGTGCTTTTAGTGGTAATATTTGGTATTGTTTGTCTGTGATTCAGGCTGATAAAGTCAGATGTTTTCTAGAATTTAAACGCTTGAGTCAAAATGTCATGCAAATGTTTATTCAGCTTAGGGTAAGCAATGCTGTGTTTGTAGTTGTCATAGTTCAAAACCTGTCTGCCTACCTCGCAGTAAGGTTGGGAGCTTGGACTTCTAGTAGCATGAGATATATAATGACATTAGTACAGGCCACCTCCAGCCTGGAGGGGTTGGAAAACTGTCCCAACACACAACTCAATTACTTGACCCATGTGCTTCAGGACAGCTGTGTGACCACAACCGCTCAAGTGCTGAGTGTCTGCCCATAGCCAAATGTTAGTGTTTGATGAAGGAACTTAATGAAATCTAGATTTAGTCATGTTTTGCCTAGTCCAAAGGGTGAGGTTTTTGTAATGATGGTGCTGCAGCATTTATCTTTTGGGACTGGAGATGCAATGTGCAGATCTTGAAGAAACCCCACTGACTTTGGTAGGACTTTGGGCTGATGCCACAATGCATTTGTACAAATATCCTGGCAAACAGGGCTGCCTGCTAATGGTCCAGCAGTAGCCTTTTGTGATCTCGTGTGCTAAATTAGGGTGAGTTCACCCCAGGGCAGGGCGCTCTGTCTTCAGAATATGATGAGACAGTCTTCAGGTCTCGCTTTGTCTGTAGACCCTCCTATTTCCACCTTCCTCTCCCTTTTCAGGTGGGACTTAGATCCACACTTGATGATTTAGGGTGAGCACCGGGCATGAACTGGATCTGATCCTGTACAAGCATGGAGCAGAGCGACCCTGTCCCTGCAAGCCCATCACCTGCTGTTTGTCTTCAGCCAGGGGAAGGATCGGGGTGGGGGAACTAAAAAAACCTTTTGTCAGTGGAAAAGAAGCACTTGTTTTGGATGTTGTCGTTGCCTAAGGAGACAGAAGCCCTGCTCCTAGAGCAGCTGCAGCACCGTGGTGTGCACAGGCTCAACTCGGTCCCTCGGAGCAGGGCTCAAAGCAGGTGGATTGGCTCCCAACTGCCTGTCTGGCTCAGGGGAGGAAAGTAATAGGGAAGAAAGGCTGTTTTCCAGGCTCACACCTTGAGGAACTACTGATAGAAGAAGCTATTTGTTAAGAAATGTCTTGTTGAAATAGTCTCACATGTTGCCTTGTGAAGAGCATCGGTGATGTCTGCTCTAGCATCTGGATTTGATCCAGAGCACCTGCTGAGCTGGAGAGGATGGTGTTGGGAATTTGCAGATCCTGTAAGTTTGTAGTAACCACTGATGCCTATTAGTTGCAATGCGTGTTTGCAATCGATGAGGTGTGTGGGGTACGCCAACTCCTGTAGGAAGCGATTCTCCCTTCCGTAGGGAATTTATTGTATTTCCAGTCCAGATGATGCTAAGTTGGCATTGCCCTGAGATGCAGAAGGCTGTGTGCTGAGATGCAGGCTTTTCCTGTCTTAAGCACCCCAATATGAGGCTGCAGTGGCACGTTGGGGTGTTTAAGATGGTAAAATCCTGCACCCCAACACACAGCCTTCCCCACTTCCATATCACAGGGGAGCAGCCCTTTGTTTTCCTTGGAGACACTCGAGGAGGGACAGTGATTTGCCTCTTTTGGGAGGGATGCAGGTGTGCATGTATGAGGGTTGTTTTGGAACCCAGGGAGTCACAGCCGATGTGCAGGTTCCATCTGGGAACAGGAGAGGAAAGCTGCCTGGCTGGTGGCACCCTGGTGAGATAAAGGGACTTGGATTTGATATTTGACGGTCAGAGGGAACATGAAGCGATGCTCCTAAATACAGAACCATGCTCACTGGAGTAAGATATGATGTTAGTTCAACAAGGAGGCAGATTTGGGGTCAAAACCTTTTTTTTTTTTTTTTTTTTTTTTTTTTTTTCCCCTCCTGTGTAGAGAATGCATTTTTGTGTACATGACCTCACTGTCCCTTCTACCACCCATCTCATTTCTGACTGGTGCTTTGCTTAGAAACAAACTCTTAGCCCAAGGAGAGATTTGGGGGAGCCCCGTCCAGCCAGTTGGCCAAGTAAAACAAAATACTGCAAAGGCACTTTGGGAGGAGGTTTCTGGGCTTGCTCTGGCTGACCTTGGCATGTAGCTGGTGCAGGTGGCTGTGGAAGGGAGATGTTCCTCTATGAGCAGCCAGCCAGGTGCAGCCCACGTGCTGTTCAGTGCTCCCCTTGGATGCCCCTGCCTGATCGGTGGGAGCCAGGGAGGAGATGGGGTTCAGATGTTATGTTTTACGCACAGAAAATATCAGATGATTTGGGAGTGATTAAGTGAAGCTGTTCAGAAGTTCTCTTGGGACTGCTGCTGATGCTGATGGGCTAGGTTTTGCAAGAAAGGGATTTCACTTTGCCTGGTGTGCTATGGGGAGGGTCAGCTGCTGTCGCACCTCAACAGCAGAGGATTTAGGCAGCTGGGAGGTGGTGCAGGCATTGCGCAAGCGGAACATCAAGTAAAAGGCAAATATCCTCTAAGATGCCAAATATCCTTTTCTGATTCAGCGAGAGGGCACAAATGCTTTGCATATTGCACATGCCGGGTTTGCTTTTATTGCTTATAGCCCTAGATTTCCCCTCCCTCCTAGCAGACTGCTCCTACCCTTCTTGCAACCAGAGACGACAGACTCATCGCTGCCTCGGAAGGAAGCTAATGGGGTGACGCAGCAGGAGCCAGCTGCTTTGCTACCTGCATGGTGACAATGCAAGGATGAAGGAAGGACACAGCCAGCACTTCTTCAGCCACGAGCAAGGCTGCGTGACCCGCCAGTGGTATGCGCTGCAAAAACCAGCGCTGTGCCTCCCACCGCCGGCACCACAGACCACCCTCTACCAGCGAGACCTCTAGGCAGCAGCCATCTGCTGCTGTTATCTGGGGACGTGCAGCTGTCTGAGCTGCACAGGGTTGTTTTTTGGTGCATAGCCAAGAGCTAGCTGGAGTTAGGACTGCAGAGACTTTGTGTGTGCTCAGTCATTCGCGAGGGCAGAGCAGCTCCTGAGCGTGACTCGATGCCGATGCTCTGCGGTGGGAAGGAGCGGGGAGCTGGGAACGGCACCAGGCCTGGCCGAGGGAGTTTGGAGCTGGGAAGTGGCAGCTTTGCTTCTTCCCTTTCTTGGGCCTTTGGTGCTACACTCTGCAAATTTTCCCCCTCCAGAAGGGTATCTGTGAAGGGGCCGGGGCAGGCAGGAGGGATTGCTCGCAGTTCTGAGGTGCAGCTGCGTTTTCCTTTTCCATCTCCTATTTGCTTTGCAGCAAGCATGGCCCAGGGCCCTGCAGAAATGGTGGGCAATAGTACTTTTCTAGCCTCTAGCTGTCTCAAGGCAGAACTGATGTCCTCAAAAAACTCAAGATGATCATGGAGCGGTGGTTTACATTGGCCAGGGATCTGCCCAGTACAATTTCTGCCCGTTGGCGGGTTCCCTGGACTTCAGCGCTGCCTTCTGCTCTTAAAGATGTTGGTCACGAGGCTTCAAAGACCCTGCTCCTGCCTTCAGCTGGGGTCTTGTGGATTTTATCTGCTCTGAGGGCTCCTTCCCCAGGACCTCTCGGGGCACATTCCCCTGGCCTGAGCCCTGTTCCTGGCAGGGAGAGTGCCTCACGGCAGTCGGTGTGTTTGCTGCAGCCTGGCTGGCCTAGGGAGGGAAGGCTGGGCAGGGAATGGCATCAGAGAACTTGTTCTTTAAACGGTGAGCTAGCTGCTTGCACTGGCTACCATAAGCCTGTACAGCCAAGACATAAGCATCCCCCCCAAGGGTTACACCAGCCCAGGGGAGGGGGTTATGTGTCTGCGGAGCAGTCGTGCTCCTCGCTGCGGAGCAGAGCGAGCGCACCTGAGGGACAGGTAGGGAACAGGAGGAGCATGCTGGTGGCAGTCTGAGGAGCATGCTTGAGTTTGGCATTTGAATTCCACTTCTAAATTTCTCTTTTTGCTTGCTGTTAAATGCTGTTACGAGTGCACGTGTGCACGTGCTTGTGCAAGGGTTATGAGCTGAGCAGGGCAGGATCTCCGTGGGTGCCGGCGAGCAACGTGGTGAGGGGGTTTCTTCATCAATAGTGGCAGCCACTGAACTGCCGGGACCCCAGTGCCGTACAAGTTGCTGGCTCGTATAAAGTGGCTGTTTCTTTCTAAGGCTATTTTGCCTCTCTGCTGCTGAACTTTTATTTGGAGTTCTTCAAGCTCAGACCCCTGAAGCCTCTGTTGCGAAGCTCCTGTTTGGTGCGTATTTCATGCAGAAGGATGTATGTGATAGAAATTCTTCCTGTAATCTCATCTCTGTAAACTCTCTTCTCTCAGCTTCTGTCTCGCACCAGAATATTCCTATCTGTGCAGAAGTCACCCCAAAAGTGAATCAGATCCTGCTGAGCAGGACAGTCTTCCCACCACCTATTTATAGTGCATGCAATTACCCTCCATGCATCTCGGAACTCTAATTGCCTTTTTATTGCTGTTTAGCAGTGTGTTAAAGGTTTTTGAATGCTCATGCCTTGTTTTCTCATTAGCTCTATTTATTCCTCCTTTGGCTCCCTTCCTCAACCTCATCAAATTTAGCATCTTGCCTTCGGGGCCTTGGGCAGCTCTGCCACTTCTTACTTCTCCCGTGTCCTTTCTCGTGTTGCTGCTCCGGATGCTTTGTGTTCCCCTGTCTTGCTCCGATGTGTTCTCGGGGCCCATCTCCTGGAACGGGCTCTGTGATGCCCTGCCAGCAATCCCTTTGCTGGGCAGGGTGGCCCAGACAAGATGCTTCGGTGTCTCCTAAGGCAGCTGCCTTGTGTCAGGCAGGGCTGGTTAATGTGGTGAGGCTGTCCAGGCAATTAGGTGCAGGTACATGATCTGGGAATGGGGAGTAATGGTCAAGAGTCTGAAGAGGAGCTGGTAAGAGGGACTGGGAGTTGGTAAGCAAGGTGGGAGGCAGGTGTTGTGGCCTGAGGTCCCCTGCGCAGATTTGTTTTGCCAGGGTGGCTCTGGAGCTAGCTGCTGCATCGCCAGGGGTCCCCGTGTGGCGTGGCCCCCCTCTAAAGCCACGGTGTGTTGGGCTGGGGCCACTTACAACTGGCATCACTGGGATTGCATTTTTAATGCTTCGTGTGTATCTTGTACTGTCTTCACCTATCTACTGTCTCCGATGGCCATGACGTTTGTGCTCGTACAGCACCAGGCACCCTGCATGGGTAACTGGGAGCAAGCAGTAGCCTGCGTTTGTCTCGTACAGTCTCTGAGTGCAAAGCCCTTTTCAATGTTATTTGCTTTATGTTTTAGCCTTGTTGTGTGGCATTTCCATAGCTTGAATTAATTTAATTATCTGCCAAGGTGCTTGCTTGCTCACGGTTGTCCAGGACTTTATTGCCCTCCTCTTGTGTATAGAGGAGCCCACACAACTCTGAATCATCAGTAAATGTAATCACGGTGCTTGATGTTAGTTCTTCTAAGTCCATGATATATACAATAAATGAAACTGGTCTTAATACCAATCTGTGCCTCCCCTTTCGCCACCTATTATGTTGCAAAACACTTCCGTGCTGCGTACGACCCCGCCACTCCATCCTAACAGCATTCATATTGACTGGAGAGATTAATATTTTATGTAAAATCGTATCAAAAGCTTTCTCGCCCTGTAGATGATTTATGGCCAGGGCTTGCCCCCAGCAACCTTAGCACATCTGCTAAGCGTGGTGTCAGCTCGGCAAGGACTTGGTGACCGGGCTGAATTAAGTAGCCTGCAGTGCTCTGCAGGTCGCGGGCTCGGTACAGGTGAGTGCAGCATGCTGCCTGCCTGTGGCCAGCGTTTGCCTGTGGCCAGCGTTTGCCTGCGACCCGCCGGTACTTGCGACATGGGCTATGCAGCGCTGCCCTAGGCTGGCATCCTCACGGGTGGGCTCCAGCTGGGTGGGGGGTTCATTAGTCGAAGAGAAGATTACTGAACTGAAACAGGGACCGGGGCTCCCTGGTCTTGGAGGGGGTTTACGCTTTCAGGTTTCTTGTGCTCCTGGGTGAAAGCGGAGCCAGAGCTGGGCAGTTTGGGTGCTGGCTGGGGGCTTGGGCTTGAGCTAGCTTACAGGCTGAGCTCCCTGCTCGCTTCTTCGCAAGCTCGCATAGTTCTCCAGATCTTTCTTAAGCTGCTGTCAATAAAAAGGTGGTGAAAATATTTCTCTTTTCTCTGCAGAGCACTGGAGAACGGTGCAAGCTTTTGAGATACTGAGTTAATTGCTTAGCTCGGGATGCGCGGGTCCCTCGGAACACTAGGGCTGGACCTGGTGAGGGTGGCCATGCTCAGACACGTGCAGGCGCTGAGCATCCATGGGATGCCCCTTCCGTGACTTGCCGTGTCCTCCGAGCAGCTTCTACAGCTGCTCCCTCTTATAAGACGACAGTTAATAGTCTTACATAATTCATGCTTACAAGTTGTATGCATGTGGTGATAAAAGGAGCCAATGTTTAATTTACACATGGGGGACTTCCTATAGATCCTAACAACTCTATGCACGATAGCTGTGCATCCTTTCCTCCTCACTGTTTGCATTTGGGAAGGTGAGCAGCGGGCTGCCTGGTGTTTCCACATGGAGAGGAGTGGATGGCTTGCCTGCAGCCCACTCCTTTGTCGTCTCCCAAGCCTGTCACAGGTGCTGCCATCCTTCAGGAGGGTGCAGCAGGGAGAATTGCACTGTAATGCAGAAGCAGGACAGGAAAACCTTCGGCCTTATTGCTCTGCTTTTCTCTTTCCTTTTAATGCTCTCAAAATCCAACCGCTGTATGAAGGGAAGGCAGCCTGGAGTGCTGAGCCTGGTTTTGCATTTCTGGGAGTCTGCAAAGCAAGGCTCTGCTCCAGCCGGGTGCTCTCTGGATGCATATGCATGTGCTCCGGCTGCCCTTGCTTGGGGCGCTCCCAGTGCAAACCACAGCCTCCAGATGTTTGTCCTGTGGTGACGGCTAAGGCTTGCAGGGACAACCAAAATGGGACTAACAAGCGATGGGCATTTAAACTAGCGTTAACAGCTCAGCTGCCCCCAGTTTAAGCCCATACGAGCAGGAGAAGAGGAAGACCCCCGATTCTTTCCGATCAGCCAAACGTGTAAGATTCAGTGGCCAGCGCGAAGCAGATGGCTTGCTATTTCTGTGCCCTTTCGTTTGATTGCTGCAGGTCTGGGAGGGAGTTACAGCTGCTCCAGTAGTGTGGCAAATCGTCTCCATTTATCTTGCAGTGTTATACCTCGATGATGTCACATGGTCTCTTTACATTGTGTATATATTCAGACTAAGCATATCGCAGTGTTTTTTCCATTAAAATTTAATGATGAAAGATGGCACTAAGTGATGTATTTTCGTTTTTCTTTAGCCAATTGTTTCATTTGCTGTACAATACTCATGTTAACGGTAATAATATTTCTTGCTGTGGCTCAGGAGAACAGATGTGCCTTTTGAATTTATTTTTTTTACCTAGACATAATTTTTTTATTTTTTTTTATTTTTACAGCTCTGATTACTTGCTTTGCAATGCTGTGACCTATATTCAAGGTGAAACTTGTGATAAATATTTGCTTTGGGGAGGGAGGCACAACCACATTTTTGAGACGATTAAGGCCTGTCAGGCAGCAGCCCTCATTTCAATTAGATGTCAAAATGCAAATCATCCAGGCTTCAGAGTATGTCAAGGTGAGAATAGAAAGGACTTTAATCTGTTCTGAGATTAGGTTGAAATCCTCATATGCTTTAATTGTTCTTGGTCAATTATGCTGGCTAGGAATGGTGTGGGGGTAAGGCAAAGTTATGCAAAGAAATCATTCAATGATATTTTTTTGTCACGCGTTAAAAGGCTTACTGGCTACATGTAGTACTTGCTCACTCAAAGGACTATCATCCCTCAAGTGATAGAAAAATGACTCTGAAAGTTGCAGCTGTAATGGCAACTCCCCTGATTTTAACGGCTCGATTATTATTTATTCATTTCTGCCTGGGGTATTAGCAGGTGAGTGGTGCATGAGCTGGGCTGTGGTGTGCCCGACACAGGACACAGGCTGCACTTTTGGGTTAGCATCCCTGCATCATGTCTGGGGGATGTGTTGGGGGCACTGTGTCCCCTCCGCCCCAGCCGCTGGGGTTGCGGCAGTCGGTACCCAGGGTACGCAGCGTGAGGCCACGGGGTGGATGCAGAGGATGTCTCGTGCTCTAAGTGGTCCTGTCTGCCTGGTGATGCTGCTGGTTTCATGTGTTTTGACCAGAAGAACAACAAAACCTGGAAGGTTTTTAAGGCTGGCATCGCCAAGGTGCATCCTGGTTTGGGCTTCCCAGCCAGCAGGGTTTGTCTAGATTGCCTCTTGGTGCTTTTGGTTAAATCGGCTTCTTTCCTGGGGGGGATCTGAAAAAACAGGCATGTTCTCAAAGCAAATAATAATAAAAAAAATACAGCAAGGGCAGGTGCAATATGGGTGCTACAGCCACACCTCCCCAGGTGACCTGTGGGACCAGCCAGCCCTGCGTGACTGACCCTGGTCCCTGTCCCGGCCGAGGGCTGGGTTTGCCGTGGAAAGGCAGGGGAGCTCGTTGCAGGACGGCAGGGAATGGGAGCAGTCCCCCAGGGCTGGTGGCAGCTCCGCTGGATGCCCCGTGGCTGGGATGGGGCAGTGATGCTGAGCAGGGCCACAGCCAGAAGTCGCTGAGCATCAGTATCACTAAATAGCAGGACTGGGGTTTTTCCCTGTGACACTGGTGCCTTTGGGAGAGATGGTGCCTGGAGCCGAGAGCACAGTTTGCTAAAGCAGAAAGGAGCACATTAGCCCCAGGACTTTGGGGGCTGGAGGGAGGAATTGCTCACATGGATGCTTGGTATAGAGTGGGTAGGTGCTTGGGAGGTTTTTCTTCCCTTTGCTGGCTTTGAAAGAGTGAATGAGAGAGCTCGGGTGGGGGGAAGGTTCTGAAATATTTTCATTCTCTCTGCTTGAAGAGTTAAGTTACAGTTTTAGACAATGTAAGGTAAATGGAAGATGATGTTTCTACTCTCCAGTCTTTCTCCTTTTCATATATCTGCTTCTC
The DNA here is from genome assembly GCF_929443795.1 of Astur gentilis. Taxonomy (NCBI): domain Eukaryota; kingdom Metazoa; phylum Chordata; class Aves; order Accipitriformes; family Accipitridae; genus Astur; species Astur gentilis. The sequence continues at coordinate 16,447,365 of NC_064902.1, read as the reverse complement.
CTTCTGGCTTCTCAGCTAACATTAATGAAAAAATTGGGGGTGAGAACCAGCAAAAAACAACTTGTCCCTGTTGCAACCATGTGTACAAGGTCATAGCTGTTTATGTAGCAAATCTCACAGGACTTAAATTGCACAAGACGACACCAAGGACATTTTTCATCAGGGGTGTTTATGGGGTCACAGCACTACTTTGCACCAGAGATGGCAACCATACGCTATGGTTGTTCATTGTGCCTCTTTTTGTACCCAGCTTGGTTGGCTGAGATTTGTAGATACAAGGCTCTTAAGCTCAATGAAAAAATAGCAGAAATGTGGATTATGCAGCTATTTTCGTAGCAAAGCACTTAATTATGGTGGCGCATAGACTTCGCACTAGAAAAACTGCTGTAGACAGGGAAGCTCTATAATAATGTCTGTGTTCTTGGGAGCTGGACCTTGCCTGAAGGGCACTTGCAGGCACCCCACGTCTCCCCCTTCCTGAGGGAGCTGAGCAGCCGCTGAGTCCCCTGTGGCTGGCAGGTCTTCCCCAGCCCCGTGGGGTTGGGGGTGTTTTTGCAAGGCAGACCTGGGCATCGCTCTTGGGAGCTGCTGGGAGTCGGGGACCGAGCTGAGGTGGGAAGGGCTGCAAACAGGGAGGCAGAGGCAAGGGAACAACCTTCTGCATCACGCGGGCTGCTGCTGAATCACTGTTTACGCTGTTTCTGTACCTGCTGACTCGATGCATGGAAATAGGGTACCTCTATTTTTAGTTCTTACCTTGTGCATTCATGCACATGCACACTGAAATTAGACTTTTTGTGATGGGAGTAGTTTCTTGTCTGCACGGGGAAAGTATTTCAGAGTTGTGGCACAGTAATGATTCCCAATGTCTTCCCTTCCTAACATCATCTGCACAAGGAGAGAGTGGGGCAGAGCTGCTTGCTTGGTGTAGTAGTAAAGTAGTATGGGATGGACCTGAGTGCCCCAGAGCTGCATCTCCCGTTGGCACCATCCAGCTGTGGTCCTGCCCTGCTGCCTTTCTGACACCAGAATTGCAGCTGCCAAATTCTATTCTACGTCCTGCAGGCTTCCTTTACCCTCTCCTTTAGAGCTGATTTGGTACCTAAATACGATCTATCGACTATTGCAGCAGGACCAGGGTGTTTTGGTTTGCTGCTGTCAGTTTTTACTCGTCTGTGATTTCCTTTGCCCATCTTGTTGCTCATTGATGCTAGTGGAGCAATATCGAGCTCTGTCAGCAGAGGAGTAGGTCCCAAGATGAAACCAGCACATTTGTGTTGGCAGGAGTTGTGTGTTGGCTGTTACCTGCTGCTACAGTTAATTGTGTTGTGAAAACAGGCGCTGCTTTTGCATACGAGCTGGGACATTGAGGCGAGGTAAAGCGGTGATTCGTCAGTGGCAAAAAATCACATTGATTTCATTGGGGCCAAGATCTGGTTTACTTTGTTAATGCTGCACGGAGCAGGAGTGCAAAGGCGATTGCTGGTGGAATATTCCAGTGAAAACAAGGCTTTCTCATCCTAGTGTATTGGGATTGACAATGGCATTTTGGGAAGAGAAGAAATAAAAAGTGCGTGCTGTGCTTTTAAATGGCTCTGTCATCCGCATGGCAGCAGCTCTGTGGCACTGCCTGTCCTCTGTCACTGCTGTGAATTCAGAACCTGGCCAGGATTCCCCAGAGCTGATGAGATTATTTGACTTAGTGATGTTATTTAGAAAACACATTATTCCCTCCCTGGTGTCCTCCTGGTGCGCAGGGTGCTGGTCCCTGCCACCAGAAAGCCTGGGAGCGGGAGCTCTTGCTCTAAGGAGCAAAATGGCACATATGGTGATAGCAAACTGGTGTGAGTGCTGTGTCCTGTGTGTACAGGGAGTGTCATGAAAGGCTCGTCGGGATTCTTGCCTTAAAACCCCTGCATCCAAAACCTTAATGCCATATTTGCATCCGTGATGTTCTTCCAACTGCCCTCTCGGTTTTGCTGTCAGGAGAAGGTGGCAGGGGAGAGACCCTGCTGCTCTCGAATGCTGGGCGAGGTTTGGCATCGGCTGGTGGGAATCGCGGCTTTGACCCCAAGGTCTCTGTAGCTTTGGTTTCTGGAAAGTCTGGTTGTTAAACTGACTTCTCCCAGCAGGTCTCGTGTCCTAAACCGCTTGCAGCAGACCCTGCAGCAGTCTGTCTTTCCTTACCCAGCTTGTTCAGAGAGTCAATATCCAGAAACTAGTGTTGCCTCCAAATTCAGATCCGTTTCTCAAATAACCATTAACTGTGCTGTGAGAGTTTGGGCTGGCCAGAGAGAATGACTTAGTCATTCTGGTACTCGCTCTGGCCCAGCAATGTCTGATGTCTTTTGGCTCCTTTGCTGCCCTTCATCATTACAGTGCCTTGGCACCCGCAACCAGGAGAGCGTGGCGTCCTTGTGAAATCCTCGCTGGGCGAGTTCCTCCCCTCATTTCAGGGATATTGGGAATGAAGCAGTGACTTGCATCACTGCAGAATGGTTTTCTGCCTCTGGAGCCGTGCATGGAGCTGCTGTGCGTTCGCTCCTCGCTGCACGCATAGCCTTAGCTTTTTTACGGTATGAAAAAGCCTGTTGAGTTGTTTTGAAACTTCACAGCAGGGAAGAGCTTTTTTTCTCATACTCTGTTGTGTTTGCCAGGCCACCTTTGTGAGCTGTTTGACAGAAGTACACGTGTGGGTATAAATGCTTTGGCTTCACATGGACTGGTTTTCCACACGTTTGCGGCTGTCCTGTGGAGGGGCATCACCGGTCCGTGCTGGAAACCTCCTGTGGCAAAAGCAGGGAGAAAGGGAAGAGAGGAGCTGAGGAGAGGTAGGAGGAAGGTGCTCGTGCTGAAGGAGAAACACCGTTTGCTTCTGCTTCACCTTCCTGCAAAGAGATATGGAGGGCCTCTGGTCTGTGCCGGGACGCTTCCCTCAGCAGCTGGGAATATGGTAGAGCAAGGGATCAGCCCATCCCAAGGATGGGATAGTGCTAACCAAGGGTATGGTGGATATGGGGTGGGAACCCACCCAAATCCCTGGCCCAGGCGTTGCAGTGTGGTGCCTTGTATCCGATGCTCTTGGTGCTGTGATGCTGGCGTGGAGGGATGTGTTCCTCCCCTGTGGTTCCCTCCTTTCTTAGAGAGCACCAGTGATCTTATTAATATCTCCTCAGAGGAGCAGGCTTAGAGGGCTATTACTAAGTATATATTGAAAAGCCTATTTGTCAGGTGGGTTTTACTAAGCTTTTTAGCTTACAGATCCACAGTACCTCTCTGTTTTGGGGGAGAAACACTGAAGGTTTGGGCACTTGAAATCCTTTTTTTCTGGACCCCAAAGTGAGACGCAAATCTTTTCTCTGCAAAGGTCTTTAAAGCTAAGCATCATGTGGCTGATACTGTGTGCAAGGAGGCCCAGCTGTCCCCAGGGCTTCTGTCTCCAGAATTATTCAGAGACTTGCAGATTAGAAGGGTGCTGAAACCAGTTGTCTTGAGCTTCAGTGGGAAAGTATTTGATGGTATGTGGTATCTTGCAGATAATTTCCCAGGCATCATCCTACATCAGTGGTACTTTTCCATCACCGATGCTATCGGTGGCCAGAGCTCTCTGCTTGGCTTATAGCCATGCTCTTATTTAAGGCACAGAGAAACCAAGGCAAGGGGAAGTGAGACTGAGCACAACCTGTGCGGGGAAAGCTCTCCCAAATCTGTGCTGTGCTCTAGTTCTTCCCTTGCCATGCCTGGGGAGATGCCAGTGGCTGTGCTGGGGATGCTCCGGTGCTCAACACGGGGTATGTGATGTTTCATCAGACACCTGTGCAGAGGGCTTGCGGGTCAATTCCTCGTTATAGCAAATCCATGTGTCTGGCTTGCCTTTTTGCTCTCTAATTGCCGCCTCCTTGCTTCCTATCTGCATCCAGTAAGCAAGCTGCTGTGATAGCTAATTACTCTCCTGGGTCGAGTGCTGTATTATAGTCTGTTCTGTCAATACTAATTGTTTTATAGAAATATGAAGTACCACTTTCCCTTCCCTCCAAGGACTTTGAGATGCAATGTGGGCTTTAATGATATCATTTGCCCTTCTGTCCAGTGTGAGCAGGAAAATATGATCTCCGATTTGCAATGGACACTTAGAGTTATCTTTTGGAGAGCCATAAGCACTCTGCTCAGCTTTTGGGGTCTGTTTGCCTTTCCAATAAAGCTCTTTCCCTGCTCTAGTACCTGGACGGTGGTGTGTATTTATAGCTAATCGATTGCAACCCAAGATCAGAGCGATGACTACTGATTGTGCTGGTGACTCCAGGCAATCCTTCCGTACACGGTTCCCTTCCTGGGTGGGGTTCCTTCTTCTTGCTTTTCAACCTTTGGTTTAATAGATAGGTGTGCAAAAGAACAAGTAAATAAGAAGAGGTTGTACATGGGCATCTCCTGAGAGTGCACACAGTAGCACGTAAGGATATCCCATAAAGGAGAACTCCCCTTCTCGTGCATGAAAAATGTCAGGCCTTGGCGTTCAGTTGTATCTCTTCTTGCTTGCACTGGCTGTGGTGGTCAGGGTAGGCATCCACTGGTGATGGTTCTTGGCAGGGGGATTTATAATTTCAGATGTGTTTTTATTGCTCTGGAGTAAACACCAGATAAACCCACATTCATTCATAATTAAAGAAAAGTAAATGAAAATGTGCCCCGCGTGTGTTCAGCTTCACGTTACACAGTGTGTTTGTAGTGACTAATGTTTTGGGGCTGTGCTTTGGTTCTCTGTGCCTTGCTGGAGGTTTTGCTCTTAGCTTTTTGTCATTAGCGGTATTGTCCAGAGCAGGATGAACTCCCAGGTGAGCACCCAAGATCTGTGCTGGCTGTCGTGCAGAGATGAAATGGGAGAGCAGGAAAGCGCTTGGTACCTGGCTGTGGGAAAGGCCCTGCCACCAGGATGCTCTAGACCTGATCCTGACTGCTTTGTGTACCCACAACTTCCCACAGAAACCTCAAAAATGAGATACAGGTGTGTCTGAGGTGCTGGTGTGATTTTAACAGAGACGGGGAGGGTTTTTTGGCAGAGTCGCATTCCCCAGTGGGGCAGGGAGGATGAGAGGTGTCTTAGCCCTTCACTGCACAGCACCTCCTGCTTGGCACGTGCCTCTGCGTTGCTCGACGCCGCTGCAGGGGCACGTCTTGGCACTTGGATCAGGGCTTCAGCTGCTCTCCGCTGGTTACACAAGGCAAAAGGAGATGGGCTGTGCAGGAGGAGGGCTAGATGCAAGCGTTGATGGTATTCCTCTAGCTTCCCAGGGGATTCACGGAGCAGAACCATACTTAATTAGACTTGCTTTCAGAAAATAGTCCGACTTCTGTTGCTATCAACACTTTTCAATGGCAAGCACAGGAGGGCAAGCAGCAGTGGAGGTATTGCAGGCTCACAGGGCCAGAAATATTCAGAGACTGAGAACTGCGAGGTAGGAGTGCTGATACATGAGTTGAACGGTGGCAAAGGACTTCCAGCTAGTCCCACCGGCATGCCATGGTGCGGGACTGCTCGGTGCATCCTTGTCAGGCTGAGGAATCTTTGCTGAAATTCTGAAACTGCTGTATGCAGGGTGAGATTGTGGCCAGCTTTTTCTCAAGAAGAGGGGTATTTTTGTATATCATCAGGGATTTATAAACAAAACTTACTCCAGTATGGGCTGAACCTTTCCTTTATTCCATTAAAATACAGGGTAGGGCAGAAATTGGCTTTTTAAACTTGGTCTCCGTCCTCTTCATCTGAGGGCTAGGTGTTTTTGTGACCAGAGATTTGTTCAGTATGGAGTTCCTATACAAGGACTTCCCATCCCAGCTGAGCACTTTCAGTGACTTTTTTGCTGTTTTTCTCTGCAAGCATTCAGCAAAGTTTGATGTACTGCTGCTGTCACCTGCAGAAGGTCCTGTTCCATGACCTTAAAATGCATCCCAACTTCAAACCTGCTCCATCAGGGGCTTGAGAAAGCCTGCACTGGTGTCCTTGCTGTCGTATCGCCCAGGCTTGTTGAAGGCTGCATGTAAATTGGTCTCTGAGAACAGTTTTCTGGTCTCAGCCACAAATCTGATTATGGCTACATTAGGGAATGGAAGCATGAGAAGCTGGGTCATTGCTTTAAATTTTAGCATTAATGGTCAAGTTCAGTTGATTTTTTGTTAATCCTTTGATAGCAGTAGCAGTCTCCTATCTTGTACACCTGCAACTTCATGTGTGTCTACTAAGGCATAGGCAGGAGCTTAGAGATCAGGCACCAGCAAGGCCAGGCTTTGCTTCTGGGACTTTTCTGGGGAAAAGAAGCAGGAACGTCTCAGCTCTCACTTTGTTTTAAGACGAGAGCTTGGAGCCGCTATTGCTTAGTGGGACCAGATGCTGCTGCTTTGTGCCCGCCATCAGTGGGATGCTGGGGAGCCCCAGTGCTGTGCGCAGCCTTGTCCTGGGCAGGAGCGATGGCACCTCGCTGTTTGGGACCAACACGTGGAAACCCGTGGCAAAACACACACCGGCTTCAGTGGGAGTGGGGACAGCTGCCAGGCTGTGCCCGCTCGGGGCCAGTGGCACAAGGACGTGCATTTTGGGAGGGTGTGGGTTGCGTGCTTCAAAGGTGAGTGAGGCTCCCACACACGGACCTGGGGATGTGCGGTGGCTTAGGATGCCACTGATACTGTCAGCTTAATATTCATCTTCTGTGTTTACAAATCTTGGCATGAGCTGCAGATTCTTCTGTTAGTGTTTTGGGGCTATTTCCTTCAGTTCCTTATTAAAATGCATGTGTTTTTCCTCATTTAAAGAGATCATCTGTATCAAAAAGCTAATGATCACAATACCTGGCTTCCTTTTCCCCAACAAAGATGACAGCAGTGATATAAATCATTATGTTGCTGATTGTAAAATTGCTACCTTCAGGCACGTCTTTATTTTAGGGTTGGATTTTTTGGCTGCCACAATTTACAAGAGAAAGACAGTTGGAAATTTTCTCCTTTAATATGTAGTTTTCACAGCTCTCAAGTCTCTTTATCAAGTCAAGCTGCTTTGGCTGCTAGACTGGAAAGAGCAGAAGATTAAAGTGCCTTTTTTTTTTTTTTTTTAAATATGCAGCTGTGCATGTAAGTATATTGTGGCTTTCCTGAGGTAAGATAAAGTCATAAAGATTTCCTGGTGGGCTTTTGCATTGCTCGGCTATTGTGGTCCTTGCTGCAGGAGACAATGAATATCCTTTCCTTGGGACTCTTTGCTCGTCTGTTTTAAGCCCCAGTCACCTTCCTGCAGTTACTGGCATGGTCGTTGTGGGACTATGGACCCTCCTAGCACTGAGATGCAGCAGCTCCAACAGGGCTGGAGTGAAATCTCAATGGGATTTTAATGCAGCATCATATGGAAACACTAAGGATTGGGCGATTTTTCTTTTTTAGAGTTTGGTTGTGTTTTTTTTCCTCCTACCTATGTGGAGAGACGTAAATGCCTGTCTAGGAAAAATCGGGAGCTGCAGAGAATATCAGAAATGCCACCACCATCTGCCCACCTCCCAAACGGCTGAGGTCTGTGCTCAATGAATGACGACAGCGGGCCCTATCAAGGGTATGGCTTGTATTTAATTCTGCGTTACAATCCCTTTAATCTAGGATTATATCCAGTTGTTTTCTTCATGCAGGGTGTATGCTGTCAGATAAAAGCAATAGCAGCTGGGAGGAGAAAAACGACTTCAAACAGAGTCTGAAAACCTTGAGTATCTGCGAATGCTTTTGTCAGAGACGTGAACCTATCTCAAAAAAAAAGTCCAGGCAGGTGCAGGGACTGACAGGACTGTCCAGCTCTGATAGATGAAGACCCTGGGAAGGCAACTGGTTGCAAATGAAATGGTAATTGCTTTCCCCTCACTGAATGAAATCTTCTCTGAGGCGATTACACAGATTAAAGCTTCCCACTGCAATGTACCAGAATAAATATAGCCTGTGCCTCTTGCGGGGGCTGCTGCGGAGCAGCGTCAGGCTGCGGGATGCCTCCTGCAAGGTATGGCAGGGTAGCTGGAGTCAAGAGTAGAAATCCTGTAAAAATAGGGCTGGAAGGACCTCAGGCTATCTCATCATCTTCTTCCCTTGAAGCAGGATTGAGTGTGCCCAGGCTGCTTCCGGTGCTCTTTGTCCGGCTGGTCCTGCTGGGGATGCGGGGATGAGGGCTCCTGGGCCACCTCCTCCCATGCATCTGCATCCTTACTGGGACAGGGCTTTTTCCCCAGTATCCAGCCTGGTTTCATTGCTGTAACACATACCTTTATTTTCTTGTCGCGGACACCGGGAATGAATTATTTTCTTCTTAGCAGCAGATTTTTCTGTCTTGTCCTCAAAGTCTCTCCCTCCCCGAGGGAGCTCTGCGGTTCCCTCAGCCCTTCCCCAGGCTCACACTTCTTGCCTTGCTCCTGCTCCCCTTCTCGGGGGCTCTCCGGATGGTCAGTGCCACTGGGGTGCCCCTTCCCTGCTCCAGGGGAAGGAGGGTGCTCCCTCTGCCTCTTCCCTTGTCTACCCATCTCTATGTGATGCTTTGGCTTTTTTTACAACACAATACACCTCCCTCTGCTTGTGCTCAGCCTGTAGTCCTCTCCACTGACAGCTGAATAGCACAGTGCAAATGACGTAGTGCACCCCCAGCCGTGCATTTTACGTGTCAAGTTAGACCGTTGCCCTCAATAATGGGTACGTTTTGCCAGCTTGGTAATTGGTAGTAGATGTCGTTTTGACCGAGGTGCAAGGGAGACTTTGCCATGCCTACACAAAATCATTTTCCTTGCTTATCACAGCATGATTTAACTAGCTGGTGTTGTTAGTGTTGTTTCATTAGGTTATGTGCTGTGTAATTCCAAGTACAGCGTGTGCATGGTAGTCGGATAACACAAATTAAAAATCTCTGAAGTACAGGAGTCATACATGTGAGAGTCACAGAGATCCTTTTCTACTCTAATGAGCTCCTTTCCAGAAGAAAAGAAAAAAAGCATTTAAAAATGCAGCTCACTTCAGTGTGTAGTAAAACATAATGCATTGTGTGGGCTTGGACAGTGCCGCATGATGGAGCATCATGCTGGGTGGTACAAAGCGGTGTCTCTTCCCTGCAGCAGGTTGCTCCCATGAAGAGTCTGGCTTTTCGAAGGTGGCTGGCAAACCTGATGTGGGCAAGCGCAGGTACGGCAGGAGGGGGGGACCCTTTTCCTCCCCTGCACCCAGCGTGTCCAGACCCCATCGGCATGAGCTTGGGCTCCCCTCCTGGAGCCCAAGGGACACAGACTTGTGTCCTTGACACAGCCCTGTGAAGGGGACTGCTCCTGGCTCTCGTGGGTTATCATGCGAAATGGTTTGAGTTACGGGTACCTTGGGGCATGGGCTGGTGGGGTTTTTCTTTGCTTCCATTCTGCATTGAGCGGTACGGGGACGCCATGAGAGTCTGGTTATTGGCAGCAAAAATAAACCCTGGAGCCGACCTGGGTGCGAACAGGACAAGGCAGGTCCCTGGGAAGCACAGGCTGCTGCAGAGACATTTGCAACCAAAGGGACTTGAGTGAGCTGGAGGGGAGCACTCCATAGTGCTTTGGGTTGTGAAGGTAATCTCAGCACCATCACCTCCTCTCAAATGAATCAGCAGGAAAAAAGTATTTCTCTGGCTCAGGGCTAGTTAGTTTAATTAAAGGTCTGTTGCTCTTGCAGAAGTTCAGGCAGAATTTGATGTAGTCAGCTAAGTTGGTTGCTTAAATGATGTGATGTTGTTATGCCCATTTTTCCTCGAGCCTAAATTTCTGTGGTGTAAGTAACAGGATGAAATGACCCGCTGCTGTCTGCGGAGAGCTGATGAGAAACGAGTGGTGGAGATGGTGGGGAGACACTTCAAACTGGCAGGGGGTGTGCTGTGAGACCTGATGGTTTTGCTGCAAATTGCAAGGGCCAAGGATGTGCCAGCGACGCGCCTCGTGTGGCACGCTCGATAAACAGCCACCACAGGCTCAGCACCTGCTTATTAAACTGTTTTGAAGAAAATAACCTTGACATCTAGTTTATCCGCTCTCAAAGGACTATGGTTTGTATCTGGCTTTTCTTCTAATGAATAAAAATCTATATCTGTATCTTGGGGGTGAATTTTCTCTAGGCTTTTGCATATCCAAAAGCCTCAGTGACTTGAAGTGATGGTTGTAATGATGGACTTTTCCTTCTGTCTGAAATGCTGGACCATAATGGGGGATGTAAAGTAGTACGTTTAAAGTGGGATTTGTTTCTGTAAACGTGCAATGATTGTATGATTGCTGTCTGCTAAAAACCAATGAAAATAAGAGCAACTGTCTTTCCCTTGGTATAATGAATTTACAAGGCAAAAATAACACTGAACTGTCACTCTGAAACAGAGGTAGGCACAGCTGAACCCCAGGCTCTTGATGTGGTGCTGTGTTTGAGCAAGGGTTATTAACTTTTTCAGTTAAAATCTCTGTTTTGGAGATCCTGAGCTTCAAGGGATCTGATAACCCCAGGGGTGGCTGGCTGTAGGAAGCAGAAACCTGAGTGAGTAGGCTGTACAAGAACTTTACAGGCTAATCCCAGGAAGATGTTTATGTGCATAGAGCTAGGAAGCAATAATACTTCTTTCTGGTTGCTTGTTACAGAGCTGTGCAAGTGAAGCTAGATACAGCCACAAAACATCACCTTCTGATTTTAAGCCCCTGTTCTTCCATACCTGTAGTTTTTTCATGGACCATCTTATGTTTCTTGTTATATTATCTTCTGATTCTAAGCCCTTGTTTTTCCATACCTATACTTTTCTTCTGAACTCTCTTATGTTTCCACTGAAGATAGAAAAACAGCCTCCGTGCCCCATGCCAAGGAATTTGGTGGTTGTTGGCAATAGCCGTTCCTGGGCTAGCCACAAGAAACACTGTGGTGGCCACCTGGTTCCTTCAGGCTTGCTCCCAAGGACTGTAACCGACCTCCACGTGAATGCTGGACCAGGGGTAGGCTTATGGCATTGCTGATACCTCGCTGGCCATTTGCACTGCTCTGGCTCCATCTCCTCATCCCAGCTGGGATCCAGCCCTTCTTTGGAGCCTGTTGAACTTGAGTCCTGGCTGTTTTCTCGTGCTCACAGCCGTGATCATTTGTGTGGTACAGCTGCTGGGACTGACTTAATGCAGTTCTGTACTTATCAAAGGCAATCATCGAGATTGGAGGCTTTTTGGCTTCTTGGCTGCCGCTTCTGTCAGTAGTTCCTATTAACACTAATGGAAATCACGCTCTGGCATCAGCAGCACAACAGCCCCTGCACGGTGCTCCGCTGTCTGACAGCGTGATGCTGCAGGATTCGCAGAAATGGGATCATGGAGGTAATTCCTTCTGCGTCACACAGAGATTTTACTGCAAGGGGTCTTGCTATCACTTCATACGTACTGTGCCAGCTTAATGGTCTGTTATTTTCTTTCTTGGGAAGAGCCTGTAAAGCTGAAGAATGTGGTGGGGGTTAATGCTGGTTCTGTAGGCACCAAGAATAAAGGAGGAAAAGTCTTTTTCCGAACTCCAGCCTTTGACACAGTGCTTCAGAGGGTTTCTCTGTGGCCCTCTGTAGCTACAGGGAATGTTGGTTTCTCTTCAGCAGCACAGCAGCAGCCCCTGAGCAGGGAAAGCAGCCTGTGTTGCCCACCCAAATGTCAGCTTGTAGGCAAGAGGATTTGTGCACAAGTTTAGCAGAGAGCTCAGCTACCAGACCAATTCTGAAGTCTCCTTGGTCTTCCAAACAGGCTGGTGTATGCCTTGCTCTTAATGATTCACGTTGGCCAGATTCTGGGTTACTCAAGATAAGCATCTTCATTCTGTCATGCACTTGCTGCATATGTCTGTCTGCTGTTAGCCTGCAATGTGGCAAAGGCATCTATCTTTCTGTGTTGTTTTTCTTTTCTGATGCTATCTTCTGTTTCTGTGCTTCTCTGTTGTATCTGGATGAATTGGGTTTCATTTTCCTTGCTTAAATCACATTTCTGTGAAAATTGTCTAAGGAATTAATCATAAAGCTCAACAAAATAGTATATGGTTTGAAAAGAAGTGGTCACAGTGCAGAAGATTAAAGGAAATAAAAAAGACATTTTGCCCCCCTAAATTTAAGAGGAGTTTAGGTACACCCCAGGAGATGGCATGGGAGAGAGAAGTGAAAATTGCAAAGAAGACACAGACGTGCATCAACCAGGAGTGACCTGTGCCTGCTAGTTCTGCGTTTGGGCTCAAGGAGCTTTTCCAGGGGTTACATGCTCCTGACAAAGACTGACTTTTGAGTCAGTGAGGGGAAAGTATCTTCTCCAGGACTGGAGCTGCACCTTTGCTTCCCAATGGGTAGTGGTGCTGAATTTCTCAGGTGACTTCTATTTCCAGCTTCCCTGGCTTTTCTTTCCAAGACTTCCTGTGGAGAGAAATTTGTTGCTGATTTTTGTTTGCCACAGCATGCATAATCTCTGGCTTTCCAAGCCCACAGCCGGGGTTTTGGCTGGAACCTGGCAGCTTTCTCTGCTGCGTGGGTCAAGCCAAGCACTGAAGCGGGGATGAATTGGAGGTGGAACAAAGTTTCACACCAGTTTGTCCTTCTCTTGTCAGTGTGGGCAGGATACTTGCCCACTCAAGTAACTGAAGTCTCTGAAGTTTGGAAACTGCAGACAAGGAGTGGCTGAATGGCAAAACAATGCTGGCATCGCTGAAAAAAGCCCTGCCAGCGTGAAACCGCTGCCACACCGAGGGGTACAGGCTTGTTCGTGCTGCTTCGCTGGCGCTTTCCTTTCGTGCGCACCCTGGCCTTGCCTGGCTTTCAGGATAAAACCTGCTTGGTTGCATTTCAGCTCGGTCCCCTCTTCTTTACGGGGTTTTGAGGCCATGTCAGAGGAGCTGCACCAGCTAACGAAGCCATTGCGGTGTTTTTTGGCAGCGCCCGCTTTCACCTGCGCACCTCGAGAGCTCGCCGCTCCCTCCCCATCTCTCGGCGTGCCTCCTCCCTCGCCCGGCTGCCAGGGAAGCTTGCTGCCGTTATCCCAGAGGGGTGTGAAGGCATTTGTCTTTGAGACAACCATCAATCAGGGACGCCTCCTCCCGAGCAGGCTGTGTGGGCCACTTCTGCAATATGTCACCGGGCCGCGTGCCTGGGGAGAGGCGATGGCTGGCTGTGCCGGTGCCTGCCCATCAGTTAGCACCGGGAGTGAAACTCTGGGCTCCTCTCATTCAAATATTTTGGGGGCATTTTCAGGTAAAAGTCTGGATTCCCAGATCCTCAGTTCTGCAGCTTTTATTTAAGCAATATTTAAGATTAGTATTTTTCCTTCCAATTTCTGCAGGTAACAGTTATCTCTAATTCTTTGGCGTAGGCTGAGGCTTGTAATAGGAATGCTTGAGGTTTGGTTGGTTTTTTTTGAAAAAAAGCAATCCACGCTGTAGGCTGAGGTGAGCTGGAGTCGCTGGGACTGTGTGTGCATGTACAGCACAGCGTGGGATCAGAGCACACGGGGTCCTGTGGTCCAGCTGCCACTGAGCTCCGGGATCTGCCACCAGCACAGACCTGCTTCCAGAACATAGCCTGTTCCTCACGCTTGCTGGGAGGAGGAAAATGAGAGTAGTGATTCAACGCATTGTGCTCATTTGGGGAGCTTATTTTCCTGCTTTTTGTGGTTTTGACTCCGATGGTTTCAGTGACCTCTTACACGGCTGCTGGGAGCAGAAGTGAAACTCTGGGGTGGAGAATGCTGTAGGCAAACTCTAGCACAGCTGCCTTTTATGAAGAATAATTTGATTCTGTCTTTTCCTCTTTCTGTATGCCCACGTGTTTTCTTCTCCTACAAACGCTCCTCTGAAATTATATGCTTCAAATCTGCAGTAGCTGTGTTGCTTTTTTCGTGGGGGTTTCAACTTGTACTCTCAATGTGCAGACAAACTCATTACCAGATGTAGTAACAGGCAGTTCTTCCCTCCTGCCCTTTAGGACTGTACTGTGCTGCCTCTGTGCACAGCCTGCTCTCTTCCCTCCTCCTGGGCTTTTTCAGCCAGTGATAAGGTGGCATAAGAGACATAAGAAATCTGGATTTTGGGCTTGGACAACATATTCTGGGGGTGTGTTGAAGAGGGTGTTTGCTCCATCTGTTACATCCCCTTCTGCTGCAGGTCACTGCTCATGTAGCATCAGTTTGCAATTCCTCTCATCCACACACAACCTGCAAGGGAGGAGCAGAGACAGCTCATCTGATGGGAAGGGGATAGCAGTGGGCAGTAACCCTCCCAGCAGAAATGCCCAGAGCTCATCACTCAAAGCCCTTAAAAATATCCTGCCTAAAGCCCAAAGAAGAAAAATGGCTCTCTCCTTTTTGAGACAGCCTTCAATATACTACACTGCACAGGAATCCTTAAAACAGCTTTCCTAGCTTTATACGAGAGAGGTTTTAATGTGTAATCATGTGGTTTTGGAAGGGATCTTTATGTAGGGCCATATACAACTGTTGTGTTGAAAATTGCCAGACTTTAAGTAGCTAATATATAATAGTGGTAGCAAACTTGCTTTTTCTGGGTTTGTTAGAAAAGCTGGATGTTTAGAACTAGTATCTTTCACCTTCAGCCAAAAAAAGGCACTACAGGCCATCAAGGCACAAAAAAAAAAGGCGCTCTTTTTATGTTTTTGGGTTTGGGGGTATTTTTGTGTTGTTTTGTTTTGTTGTTTGTTTGGGGTTTTTTACTTCCAGCTTACCAGTACTGTCTCTGTCTCCAGGCTGGGTTGCAGATGGGTGCTGGGAGAGCCAGGTTGGACCGGACCAGATTTGGCTGCATTTGCTGTCTGCGCCAGGGAGACAGCATGTGATATCTTGCAGTTGGGCCCGGCTGTATGGGGCTGGATGGCTGGTTCTGGGTCACAACAAGCAGCTTTGGGGGGTGTTATTTAGCTCTAATTAAACTTGGCAGGAGGTGAAAGGCAAAAGACAACCAGCATTCCAGCTAGAGGCACCAAGGGCAGAGAGGGACAGTCACTCGGGGAGCTAGGATGTCCCTCATGCTCCTGCCAGATGCCCCCCAGGGATGCTTCAAGTGCATGTTTATTATGGCATTACTTCTTCCACTCTACCGGTGGGTTTTGCTGGGGGGAAGGTCCCAGTGCCAAGCCGTGGGTGGCCCGGACATCTCACCCAGGGGGTCTCTGTCCTTCCACCAGTTCCCCAGCAGATCTCCCTGTGTTGCAAAGCTCAGACTGATCACTGCAGACTCCAGAGCCTGTCAGCCAGCAAATGGCCTTTCTCTTACCTTAAAAACCATTCTCGAACTCCATGCCTAATTTCACGCAAGCAGCTAATTGTCCTCTTTGCAGATGCCAGCACGGGACCTGCACATGCTGCACGCATGCTGCGTGTGCGCTGTAGTGAACGTGATTTCCCTAGCTACATTTAATTTATATTTACAGCCCAAAGCTGAGAAAAGGCCACTGTTTCCTCCAGCCTCCCCTGCCAAGTGAATGTGCTCCGAGCCTGGAAATCTGAGTACTTGCTTTAGTTAAACTAGCCTTGGGGGGTATGTCCCCATCAGGTTCTCACGCTATCTCTGTGATGCCTCAGATAGTTTGCAAGATTCGCCCCTTCCATTTTCAGCTTTCTGACGTAAACTGGGACCAAAGACTAGGGCTGTGGAAGGAAATTGGATAATTTCAACGGTGCCTTACCTTAAAATAAATATTAATAATCACCCCAGTGGAACAATGTTATTGCAAATAATGTTCCCTAATGCCTCTGAAGGAGCAGACGTTCATTCTTGGCTATTTTGGGTACGTACCAGCCACCATGCAAAAGCATATTCCTATGTCTCTGCCCGGCAGTGGCGATGGAAAGTTGAAATGCTGTGTTTTCTTGCAGTAGTTTGCTGCCTCAGAACAAACTACCTTTTACCAAACTTTTTCTTCTAAACAACATGCCCTTGTAAAATCTGAGATTACTCACTTTAGCAGGAAATGTGAGGAGGAGGAGGAGGTGCACTACAGTTTCACACCTTTTCTCTCTTGTTTTTCCATCTAGAAACAAGTTCTGTTCTGGCTTGACTGATTGATTGAACCTTTTTCAAGTGCTGTCTGAAGGAGACAGCTTATCTTTTACTGGATCAGAGATGTGTTTGGCTCTTAAACAGATTTTCTTTAAAATCTGGGGTGTTTTCTTTCTTTTTGTTTGTTTCCTGGAAATCATAGCACATGCATAGAATAAGGGAAAACTTCAAACATGACAAGTTGTACTTAGAGCCCTGGCATGTAATAGGTTAGGTCTCTTGATGGGCTGCTTTGAAAATGTGCTTTCTTTGGAAAAGAAATATTGCTCAGACCTGCGTCTGCTTCCCTTGCCACCCCAACAGCCCAATTTCAGGTTGATCTAGACAGCAGCCCTCCATTTTGGGGGGGTGGTGGTTCCCCCAGCTCTCAGTGAGGGGCAGCGGGTGCGTGCAGGATGCCCACAGCAGGGCTGAGCATTTCAGCCTTTTCTGCCTGGAAGCTTCTCTCCATTTCTTGTATCTTGTTCAGACCCATCTAACACATTCCCTCCCCTGCTTACTTTGCTGGGCTGAAAACAGCACTTTCACCGAGGTTGGGACACACCGGGAGTCCTTGAGTCTCCATTCCTTTGTCCGTTGCTTCTGCTCAGTAAGAACTGTTTTTAAAATAGCTTGTGACATGGAGGAAAGTTAAGAGCTTAATGATGAAAATGGTACAAAATTAACTCCGGTGATGGTCAAAGTACTTTTTTTTTTTTTTTTTTTTTTTTTTAACGAAAAAAAAAAAAAGGAGACAGGCTGGTTTTTTTGTTTGGAGATCTGAAGTGTCAGTAGGAGATCCTTAGTTCTGGTTGTTTAATGTTTTCAAGTCAGCATGAGCCACTGTATACATTAACCAGGAAGGACGATTAGCTTCTGCAGTATGTAAGGTCTGCCTGGAGTGGGAACATAGAGATGAAAATAGTTCAAATAGTGATTTAAAAGTGCCTTTCTAAAAGTAGCTTGCTTTTCTTCTTGGACAGCCCACCATCCTAGTCTGTGAGAGGCTCTCAGTCTTTTCATGCGTGTAGCCACTTCTGGAGAGAAGTGAAGTGCTGTTATTCTCCTTTCACAAATGGGAGATGCGGCACAAAAGAAGCAGGCAACTGGGCTGTTGGAGAGCGAGGACTTGCCTGGATACTGGGACACTGCCCTCCTCTATGGGGGACCCACCAGCATGCACCAACTCGTGTTCCCACCCTATCCCTCACCCGCTTTTTGGAGTCAGTTAGTTTATGGATATTTAGCTGTCTTTAGGCTGTGCCTGGGATCTCCAAACGCAGGATATACCAAGCCTTGCCTAGCCCCTAAAGTAGTCCAAGAATGGAGATGCTTGGGTGGTATCAGCAGCAGTGTGGGTTACTGATCTTCAAGAGTACTGTACTGTCCAAGTAACATTGACCAGGTTGGTGGGAAGAGGTTCTCCACTGATAGTTACTCCTCAGGAGGGGCTGGCAGGGTGTCCATGGTCAAAGGGGCTCTGGCCACATTCATCAGCTGAGTAAAACCATTCACTTTTATGCAATTCTTTTTTTTGGGCACCTGGGCATCATTTGTGAATGTACCTTTGTAGCACTTGTAGGAGATTGTCATGGTTCAACCAGGACAGAGATTTTGCACAAAATTTTTTATTATTAAATAAACACAGTAACAGCTATCTATTGCAGGTGATTGAACTGAGAGATTTTACATGCCTGTCTCGGTGATAGAGCAGGAGGCTTGGAGCTTTGTGGCCACTAGGCAATAGATGTGCAGCATCCATACCCCAGACTGACTTTTTTACTTGCTTTGTCAGTAAGGCTGTAAAACATCTGAGTTCTGGGAGTTGTCCTCAGAATATACTGGAACAAGTACAAATTCTAGTAGGTTCATAGCCCAGCCTGTCCCTGACTTTTCCAAGGGACACAGCATGCGTGACCCATGGGAGATGACCTGTGACATTCTCCAGCTCCACACCATGCCCTTCCACTGTGCAGCACTCCATGGTCTTGAAGCATGAAAGTATGCGAGGTAATGTCTCAGAAGCTGTGTCGCATCAACACTCACAAGCTTCAAGTGACCATGTGTTGTTTGCCAACCGAAGAAAAAAGAGGAGTGAAAATGTTACTGTTCAAGACTGCCTTTAAGGCTCAAGAGGAGAAGAAAGACCTTATCTTGATCCTTTTTCCTGGGCTAAGGTGGTTTTTTTTTTTTTGGAGGTCTCAGAGCAGCAATGGACTGTGCCTACCACACGTACTGCACTGTTGGAAGAAAAGAGCAGGCTGAGCCATTTCTGTTGCATTTGCAGAGAGCTCCTGTGCCGGTCAAAGCAAACATGACTTGACCTGCACCTCTGACCCAGGCCCTTGCTAGCAGGATTTTCCAGAGGAGGCTGTGTAAGTGGTTGCGGTAGCAGCCTTCGAGACCTGGGATAAAGCAGAGGGTGACTGGGAGGGAGCAAAGAAGGTGTTTGGGCTGGAGTGAGGAGGAGGAGAGAAGCCAGCTGCAGAGTCCAGCCTGGAGCAGACCTCAGGGCAATAAAGGGATTTGTCTCCTGCCTTTGGGGCACCCAGTGTTGGGAGGCTGTGCATGTCACTCTGTCCATCCTAGACAGCCTCCATTCTATTTGCCTCCTGGTTTTATTTGCTAGCTGTATTTCTGCTAGTATTTTTATGGGTTTGTTTTTTCTGTTTTATTAACAGAGCAGCTACACTTTTACCACAGGCAGGATGATGCTGGGCTTTCTGCTGAAAGCTGCCAGATCACGATGATGCGTTCTACACAGCAGAGCTTACCAGGCGAGGCTGCCATCACAGCAGAAGTCACCAGGGAGGTTACTTAGAGCAGCAATTGCCCCTCAGCCCATGCTCAATCCCTGGCTTAGTATTTCATCATTGCTATTTCTTGCTTATATTTTGTGCTGGCTTCTCCATTTTTCTGAGATCAAAGTCATATTTTTATTAGTCGGTAAAAAAATAGGGGCACGTATCTGTTTGATCATACACAGAAAAATACCCAGCAGGGCTAGCTTAGTCTGTTGGATCTATTGCAAACTCACTCTGCTAATGGCTTGCTTAGGTAAAATAAGATCAAAGTTGGGAGAAGTTCCAAGTTATCTGTGCTCTTGTCAGGTGGCTCCATCTTGGGGTTATTCACTTGCACACCAGCTGCAGAGAAAGGACCAGCCAGGAGAAGAGACAGACAGCAGGAGAAAGAAATTTGGAGACAGGAGCAGAAGTTCCTGAACCTGTCAGAGGTGCTTTTTCCAATAAGTGTGGTTGATCTCAATCGAAAAGGGGACCATTTGCAGGGGGGAGATGCAGGGTTGGCATGGGAGCGTTGGATGGACACACCTGGTACAGACAGATTTAGCAAGTGAAGCAGGCAGTGGCAAGGTATCTTTTGATGTTTCTACACCTAGGCTTGCCCTGTGATGGGAGGTTGCAGAAGGAAGGTGTAGCTTGGAATGCACCAGGGAGAAGGTCGTCATGGCAAAGACCCAGTCCCAACTTCTGGCTTTGCTTTCCTCTTTTAGCATGGTGCATCACTGTGTTTCAGAAAACAGGAGCAGCCATAATAACATTTTAGGTCTTTCATTTATGTTGAAGAAGTGTGCCTAGCTGGCAGAGTGAATCATAGAAAAGAAATGCACTCGGGGTTTGAGAGGACAAAAAAGAGCATCCACGTGTTTCAAAGAGAGCGACACGGAGCCTGCGCTTTGTCTCTTCTGACAAACCTGCTACTGGATGTAGTCTGGGGCAGTGGAAAGGAGATCTGCTCTGCTTCATCTAGAGGCTCTGTGCCTGCAACTGGCCTAACCAAAGGGGTTGATGATTTACCTTCCCGTTACTTATCCAGCAATACTTGAGCCTCTTTAAAGAAGAAATGTTCTACCAAGTGCCAAAATCATTTAGCACTCGCTGCACGTGCTGCAAAGCTGCTGGAGTTTGCTGGTAATAACAGAGGTAGCAAGAGGTCCTGGCAAGGATCGGAGCTGATGCTGTGGTAGGGCACCAGCTGGGTGGTAGCTCTGGCTGGGCAGAGGAGGGGGCTTGCTTCCTCTGCAGGCAGCTCCGGTGGGTTTTCTAACCCCTTCAGTCACGTTGCTGAAGCAGACATGTACCGTTAGGTCAGGAAATATTGTTCTTGTATTGTTGGGCTGCTTGAGTGAGAGGTTGGTTCAGTCTCTGAGCAGCAAATCAGCACTGGGCTGGCGTGGAAGGACACACGGGCTGTTTGCGTTGCTTGTCTCCAAACCCAGCATGGCACAGGTGGGTACATAGGAGTGTTGCTTTTGGAGGGTCCCCACCACTCTGACCCATCCCCAACACATCGGGTGGGCTGAGCAGGCAAGGGCACGAGCTGCTGCAGGCAGAAGGGTCTGTGTGTGCCCTTCGCTGCTTTGTGCGTGCAAACCCAGGCGTGGTGATGGCACAATCATTTTCTCTGCAGCAAATCATCTGGGCACCTCTTCTGAGAGAGGAAAAGGTGGCACCAGGTTAGTGGCCGGGGACGTGACCGGTGCTTTCCTTATTTGCCATCCACAAAGGAGGAGTGTGGCTGGAGAAAGGGTGGGTAGTGTGGATGCACCAGGGCCTGTAAATCATGGACAGCGTGGGAAGGCAACAAATTGAAGTGCCTACAAAGAGGGAATTGTATAGACAGCAGTAGATCAGTGGGTGTGTGCACAGTGATCCATGTACGGTCAGACTGTAAGGGAAAAGGACGTGCCAGACCGGTATCCCTGGAAAGATGGATTGTGGCTCTCAGAAAGCAAAGCACAAGGAGCTCTCTCTGGTAACAAATATTCAACTTCTCTGAAACAACCAGAAAATACACTGTTAGGCAGCTGGGAAAAGTTCCCCAAGACTGGCAGTTAATGCTGGTTCTTACATTAACAGCGAAAAGCCAGTGACGTTCAGCTGTTTGCAAAGCAGCCCCGTCTGCCCAGGAGAGTTTGCAAGTAAAACCCCAAACGCTGCGGATGTGAGTCACCCCCCGTGTGGTCCTCTCTCTCATCAGGGGGAAAGCAGCATCGGCGCAGGGAGAACCTGATGTGTTTTCCCAGTGCAAAATAACCTGATGGATTTTTTCCAGTCTCATGCCTGTTGCTGGGGCTTCTGGCCTCTCCCCCAGGGCCAGCACTCAGCTGCTCTGGCACCCCGCACCTTCTTCCCTCCCTTCCATGTTGTTCACGTCGTGGCTGGTTTTCTGACTGTGGAAGCAGTGATGATGAGGGATGCTCATTCAGTTGGTTTAGCTTCTTCCTAAATCACCTGCTGCTGAGGAGCAATAAAGTATTTATTAGATGTTATGAAACCAAACCCAGAACAACAGCACAGTGAGCAGTTAAATATTCCTCCTTGCAGTGGTACCTGAACGGCAGGTGCCCTGAGGAGGAAGAGCTCTGTGGTGCTCTTGGTCTCTCTAGACAAAAGGCAGAGGTGCTTCCCCTGGGAATTACCTGCAGTCCCCAGCTGAACCGATTCCTGCGAGACACGGGTGATACTGATGGGCTGAGCCATCAGGGACCGGCGTGCAGCACCATGGTGCAGCCTCGTGTCCTGGCTGCGGGGCAGACCCTTCTGGTGGGGTGCGCTGGGTGCAAGGGCACCGTCAGCCGTCAGTGCACCGAAACACCCAGTCCTCGATCAGAGGTGTTCAAGTGTGGCAGTAAAGGGGGTCACCCCTCCACCCCAGGGGTGCCTTTCACCTGAAAACCTCCTTCTACAGAGTTCAGATCTGACAGCTATTCCAGCAGCTGTCACATTGATGGATATGGCTTTATTAGCTGGTTTGAGTACACGTACAGCTGTGGATGGGTTATTCAGTAGCCTGCCACTGACAAATCAGCGGTTAGTCCTAAAACATTTGGCAATCTACAATCTAGGACGGCCTGTCCTTGCAAACCTTCTGTTGGATATGGTACTGCCATAGGGTAATGGAGGTTACAGTGGACTTCTGGAGGTCTCTGTCCCAATTCCTCTGCTCAAAGCAGGGCTCCCTACCAAACCAGATTATGTTCATGCAATCAGGTTGTGAAAATTTGCAAGGCTGGAGATGCCACAGCCTCTCTGGCCCCCCATCTCAGTGCTGGACCACCCTCACTGCAACATTACGCAAGAATTCTTATAAATTCTTACGAAACGCTCCTTTCTATTAGCTTTAAAGGCATGTCATCTGTGGCTCTTGGACATCTAATACTGTTGGTGTGCATCATACAAAGCTTGGAAAGGCAACTGTCCTGCGAGTGCAAGTCATCTTGTTTTCTTCACACATGCAGGTTTGAAAGTTCACTTTAAAAAAGTAACAATCTGCAGAAGTTGTTCTGGTTCTTTGAAGTTCAAAGCACCTAAATCTGAGAGTCTGCTTTGAGCCCATCCATGATACAGCATGGGGTATAAAACATCTTATTGTGTAATATAGACCCTAAGCAGCGAGCTGTATGGCCGTACTTGTTCATGCATGCTCAGACACAGCAAAATGTTCTGGAGAGAGGATGGATTAGTGGGGCACGTTGCTGTGTATAACTTTTTTTAGGGAACTTTTCTGTGCCAAGCAGCTCCTCTTTGCGATGTTTGCGTTCCCTCAGTGTAGGCGAAGGAGGCTGGAGACCATGTGCAGAGATGGTGCCAGCTGTTCGCTGGCTGGAACAAATCTGGAGAAGGTGCCATGGCTCTGTGCATTCAGGTTTGCGTTCGGCTCTGAGTCAGATGGAATATGTGCAGAAATAACACATAGCAAGAAAGCTGCCAGTGAGTGTTTGTCCCGAGGAGGTTGGTGTGCCGTTTGTTGAGATCTCCATCAAGCACATTCAAGAAATTGCCTCTGTGATTTGCTTGTGACCATGGTGGGGACATGGCACGTGCCAGAGATTGTTCCACCCTATTTCTGAGGTCACTGGGAATGCAGTTTCTCTTTAAAAAAAAATATTTAGACCAAGAAGGTAGGGAGCATTTGGATACCCAGATCTAGTCAGTGGTGAGCTCTTTGCCGTAATTTAGTCTGTTATGGAGAAGACCTCTGCCAAGCTTCTTATAAAAAGCCGTGCAATCCACTAAGGATGCCAGCCCAAAGCTCCATGGGAACGCTGCCTGATACCTGTGCCAGGAGTTCATCATCTCTGACTCAATTAATTACATTTTTAATATGCACGTGTGTATCTGGCAACTTAAGTACTCACATGCTTTAGATTGATAAAGGCTGTGAAACACTCTGCATAAACTTGCCACAATATTAACTTGGGAGAGTTCACTTGGGTCCAGAGTCACTGCATGCAAGCAGGGTGTTCTGCAATCTCTGTCAAATGCAGAAATGACTGTTACTTCTTTAATGGCTGTCACACACTGAAAGAAGTTGTGGGGAAAAGCAGTGGGGGTTGGAAAAGCGAGGGAAGGTAAATAGAATAAACTTCTTCCACCCACCACGGTACTCCTGCTTACTCCCAGTTCTCTACTTCTCTCCTGTGTGACGGCACCTGGATTTGTATTTGCATCAGGGGCAGGGATGCTCTGCCCCCCACCAGTCTTACACCCGCGGGGCTCGCAACCCAACAGGGCTTCACCTCCGGCCGTAGCTGGTGTGAAGGCTGTGCTATTGTACTGATGTGCTTCGAGGGGGAAGCAATTCTATTGTTTTCCGCTATTTGTAAGCACGCCACGGAAGGTAACTCAATGGGAAGTGGTTTGTATTGGCCCCTTAGTAGCCTTACTGAATCTGCAGAAGCTGTTGGCTTGCTTCATGTGGGTTTCTAGCTCATCGCTGGTGACTCTAATAATGAGAGATAAAGTAACACCCCTGCCTTTAAAACACTTAAGCTTCCAGGCGGGTGTTCAGGGCACGTGCTCTTCTAAGCCTGTGGCGCGTTGGTGGCATTGCTTGGCCCTGCTTAAAGGCTTTGGAGCGTGATATTGGGGCTGAGGTGACCCCCCTGCCCGAGGGGCAGTTCTGGGCTTCGGCAGCAATGCCCTTGGTGCCCAACAGGGAGGGGAAGAGGCGTAAAATAGGAGATGGAGCGTGCTGGGCAGATTTCGTTGACCTGCAGGTCTGACTGCCCTCTGCTTCCCGGCTGGTGCTGACTTTCTGCACCAGGCGGCTGCTGCTGTGCTGCAGAAGCTAAATTTAATATGAAAGGAGCTTAATTCTGGCTCAGATTGTCTGCTTTCTTGATAACGTCCATAACAGTGGCACAGACGCAGATCAATACACCAGTGCTGCTTCACGGTCTGGCGGGGATGGAAGACCGAGGGTTCCGTTAGCCAAGGACTGGGCCATGCTGCAGCCTGGTGTGATCGGAGAGGATCTCCTTTTCCCTGGATGAGGAAAATACTTGCATAAAGCTTGGGGGCGAGGAGGAGGCGACTGACGCTCCAATAGAGACAAATCCAGTGATTCATTTCCACAGCCCCCAGGGGCTCACATGTGAGCTGTGTATTGGGAGTTTCTAGGAATTTCAAGGAGCATCATTAGTTTTGAAGGTAGCCCATCAGTATTGAGGAAGGAGCATGAAATATTGCTGCTAGATGGCATTATAGAAATTGAACAAGCAAGGACTTCTGGAGGTTGTCCTAGGAAATCTGGAAAAAAACCAAACAAAAAAATGCCACGCACATTGTTAAAATCCCAAAAGAAAAGCCTCTTGGCTCAGAGTATCTGTGCTCTTAGTGTGTCTGTCTTTGTGCCTCAACACCCTGATTTCAGTGTTACCTGTAGTTTTCCTGTTTCTTTCCTTGGTTTCATACGGCCTCTATCGCCCCGTCGTTTCTGCCTGACATTCACAATGGTTGCTAATACAAAACCGTCAATACATTTAATTAACATCCTGCTTTTCTCTTCTCCCAGATAATTAAATGCTTAATAAAAACAGACCTAGCACCTTCCCACAGGTGTCTCCCACTCAATCACTACATTGTCTCTGGCTCCTCTTATCGCTGACCCAGTTTTCTTTTCAATTCCATCAGGGCTTCCATCAGCTCAGATAGGTTTGGAGCCTCCTTTATGTCTGATGCTGTGCATATTGCCCAAGGGCTCATGATGTCTAGGGTGCTCTTGGCAAACGCCACAAAGGGTTTTAGGTGCCTAACAAGGCAAATGGACTCTTAGAGCCAAAAATTAGATCCTGCCAGCCTTAAAGCTGGGAGCTTTTGGCAGTGCTTTTCCACAGGGCTTATTGCAGATGATGGCCAAGGCTGAGGTGGGTCAGGTTAGAGGGACAATCCCTGCTCCAGCCCTTTGACGCTGAGCCTTGTTGCATGTGTGAGGCCCTGTGAAGTGTGGGCTGCTGTTTTGGGGGTGGCAATTACCCATCTTTCCAGCACCCCCAGGGATGGCAAAGGCTGTTCCATGTTTTCTGAAGCGGAGCATATTGAGTCTTGCTTTATGTCACTTTGATGAACACCTCTCCATAAGCAACAGGATAAACTAATCCCAGATTATCACATCAAATTGCCATTGCTCACTAACCCTACTCAGTGTGGTGTTGCAGAATTAATTACCAGTATTCATGATGTTTGTTACTGCAGTCCCTAAACACCCCGTGTGGCACATCATCTAGATCTAGTGATATTTATCGTTGCATTTTCCAAGTGGTCCCTCTTGTGCTTTTTATCACTAGTTGTGTTTACCAGGGTTCATTATGCTCTAGTTGTTTGGATCTCTAGTTTTTGATACTTTATTCAAAGCCATTTAGACATTTAGAGTGATTGTTTTTATTTTTCTTTTTAGTTCTAATGGGCTGATTTCTTCTGCTGGCATACAAGTGGGGGAAAAAACCCCTCTTCTCTAGACCTTTTGGTCATTAGTAAACAGTTGTCCTAATTCTTACTGCTCTCTCTTCCCTTTAAGTTTGAAGTTATCATATATACATCTTGTTTGCTTCCTTCTCTTTTGTCTAAATTAATTCTTATCCTCAAACCTGAAGTAGCCACGTGGTAAACGAGGCATAACTACAGTTAAATGCCTGCAGTGCTTCAGCATGAGTGTTATCAGCATCTTAAGCTGTTGTACTGGCATTGCTGGTACATGACTTATGTGCCTGCTGTGACTTTGACTGCGCTGCAAGCTGAAGATGTGGGTGTTTTTAGCTATATCTGTTTTTAAACTGACAGATAAATTGGCAAAATAATGTCATGTTATCTTACAAGGCTGGAACAAACCCTTGTAAACTTTCTATTGATGTCACTGTGCAAAAATAAGAACTATCTTGTAAGTTGTACCAGCTGTATGCTGGACAGAAGCTGTTTTGATCAGCAAAGAGACAGCAGAGAAGGTCCTTGCTAGGCTAAGTAGAAGAGGTTTGCCCTCTTATGATCTCTTTGGCATTAAATGGCATTAAATTATTTCACCACTGGTCCCGACTGGTGTTTTATATGTGACAAGACAAAAGAAATGAGCAAGGGAAAAAACCGAACGAGGAAAGACCAAGGCCCCGGAGTGCTGAGGAGTGCCATCTTCAACAGCCAGCTTGCAAGGCTTCCCGTTCAGTGATAAAACCGTATCTTCTGAATGGGAGGAGAGGCTAAATGGGGAAGAGATTGCGCTGAAACAGTCTTTTCCAAGCATGCACACAGTAGCTTGCTTTTGACTTAGGTGTACCTGAAGCGGTAAAAGTCTTGTGTGCATTTTGTGGTGGCAGAGTTGTTTAGAAGTGATGTCGAGGGTGGTTTTAGGTGCTCACGATGCTTAAATGAACTTGCCAGGCTGAAGAGTGTGTGTGTGTGTGTGTGTACCCATGCATGGCTGATTCCTCATCTATTGCTGCAGTCCCCAAAGGGGAGCAGACATGCACGTCATTAGCACCCTGATAAGATATTGCAGAAGAATTAGTGGGGTTTTTCCTCATACAAAACTTTTCTTGACTTATTTTCTCCTTTTCCATGTTTTGCAGATAAGTAAGCAGCAGCTCCAGACAATCAAAGATCGTTTCCAGGCCTTTCTCAACGGAGAAACCCAGATTGTGGCAGATGAAGCTTTTATAAATGCTGTCCAAAGCTACTATGAGGTAAGGAGAGACAATACAATATTCATGTGAATCCTTGTTCTTGCCGCTATTCACAAACGGGGTTGAATTCTGAACTAATGGATTGTCCTTTATCAAACAGCACAAATCAAACACAAGTGCAAGGCTTCTTCTGTCTGATGTCTGGTATATCACAAGGTTTGTGAGGTTCAGTGTTTGAACGTGCAACCATATGGCAACCATGGCAACCCCTACACCATGGTGTATCCTATAGCTTGATTATGGGGAAGATCGCCCTTCCTTTAAGCCCTTCCTTAAATATCTTCCTGATATTTTAAACAGTGTACTCTAAAACAGGGAAGATGGCACAATACAAAATACATGTCACGTGCTCCCTCTGAAAAATACCAAGAGAAAACTGGGCAGCACGTTCAGTTCTCGCTGAAGCTTTTGCATTGTGTCTAATGACTTTGGGATTTTCAGCAAGAGTCTTGTCTTTTCTTTTTGGTATGACAAGTGCTGTAAAGCAAAGGGAGAGGGAGGAGGATGTACATCTACAAAACTAGATGATACCAAAGAACATGAAGCATCATTCATAATTGTGCAAAAGAATAATTATGCATGTCTGTCTTTTTGCACCTCTTTGTATGCAGCTCTTAATGCTGCCTTTCATATCTTTTCTCAGAAGGAAAGCGCTTCTGTTTTTGAAGGAAACAGTGCTTGTGATTTGTATGAGGAGTGTCGCCTATTTTTTTTGTTAGCCTTTCTGCAAACCATTTCTCTTTCTCCCTAGAGCTATTCTGTCATAAAAGGTGAAGATTTTGAATTGCCTACATAAAATATTTCTGTGGAAGTGGAATCTAAGAGGGGACCAAAATCAGATACTAAAACTGAAGAGAATTTTAACTCTATAAAAAATGGCAGCAGCTGCTTCTGTGTAAGGAAAGCACAAATTATCCCTGGATTAACTCTATTAAACCGGCCTAGTAGTTACTGCTCCATCATCCTCTGTACAGGAAGGAAGCGGAGAGTAATTTACATCTCTTATCAGAAAAGAAATTGCCAAGGGATCATCAGTTTATCCACAGCTTCACTGAACAGATGCTCTCAGAGAAAGTTTTCAAGATGGCGTGAGCTGCATTTTAGGATCTAAGAGCAACGTAATCTGTTCAGATAAGACTATTGGGCAGGAAAAGGAAGCTGCTTAAAACCAGGCAAAATACATCCCTGTTTCACTGGTGGGTCTGGCTGAGAGTGTGTCCTGATGAGCTCCAGAAGTCCTGTGCTGTGTAATTACCCCAAGTAATCAAGTGTACATGAGCAGTTGATCAGCTCTAGGTGTCTGCAAGCCCTATGTCTTCAGTTCAGCTGGACACTCCACCTGCTCTGTCCTACTTAAAGCAGGCCACAGAAAGCATAACGCATCTCTCTGTGTCCTTTAGCACAACTTTCTTTTTCTTCTTTTTGACTGTCGGTCTCCTTTAATTTATCACCGTGTACTTTCAGCTTCTGTGCAGTTGTAGCATGTCTCTTCCTCGGCACCATCTGCGGTGGCACAAGGCAAAGCCTCGCCGCAGAAAGCCCCTGCCCCCTGTCAGTGCCTGAGCAGCGTTCTCTGCTGATGGTGTTTTCCTTCCTCCCTTCTCTGCAGGGGGGTGCCCACCCTTGGTCGAGCCATGGTGCAATCGCAGCAGATCCTGCTTATCTCAGCTCCTGCAAATCTCAGATTTTTATGCAATTGACTGTGCCTTGGATGGATGCTATCTAGAGATAGGCGTTTAGGTACTGACTTATAAAGCTGCATGGTGGCTTGGGAAATACTAAAACTTGGGGTTTTTGCTCAGCTGAAACTGGTCATCTCTGTGCAGGACACGGCTGGTGTTTCTAAGGGGTCCACTCACTGACAGTGCAGAATAGGTTTATTACCTGGGGAGTGATTTCTATTTTGCTGGAGAAAGAAAGAGGTAGAGGTGACATGGTAGGTCAGGGATGCGTTTGTTCTTGCCATGAACATGTTTGCATGGCCACATTCTGCTGTTAAGTCTGCTGTCACGGGGTAAGCGTGTGATTTCCAGTCTTAGACTAGTTGATGGGCGCTATCAAATTGAAAGATTGAGTGAGCTGAGCAGGCTCCACTGCAAAGCACCGCTGTGCCTGCAGGAACGCTGCAGATCCATGTGTGCAAAATGGGCCCAGCATGCTCCAACAGACACTCCAGGAGACCCTGTCTCATGTCTTTTTACTTCCAATGAGTAAAGCTTTGTCTGTCAACCAGCACTTTACTCAGCAGTCCCTTTAGTGGGTATTATGGAAATGCTTTGTTAGACCCATTTCCACTCTGCTGTGGGCAGATAGAGCCAGGACCACAGGTGACCTGGGGGCTTGTCCATGGACGTGGCAGGAGATGCCTGACCCAGCTCACAGAGGCCAGTTCCCTTCTGCATGCTCCTCTGTATGCACCCACGCTAGGCTTTTGCTCCAGCAATTCTAGACTCCTGGCAATCCTACTAGGCATTCTTACAGCTGGGCGATTCACCTGGTATTTTCTAAAGAAAGCAGCTCGCTCTGCAGGACAAAACACCTCTCATCTTTTTTTATCTTCCTATTTCACGGTCTTTTTCTGCTGCTTTGTGTCTGACTGGCGCTCCCCCCGCGCCTGCCTCCTCTCTGCCAGCCACAGCTCTCCTGGCTTCTGCTGGCTGCTGCTTCGCACCCGGGGAGGATAAATCAGGACTGAGGGGAGACGGGCAGTCAGGTCCCTCTGCTCGCAGTGCCGTCACCCCTCTGATGGGGGGGAGTATCACAGGTAACCACAGCCGCTGGTGCTGGCAGGTATGGGATGTCACTAGCGCTGTCGCACAGGGTCAGGCCAAAGGCAGCCGGAGAGGATGATTAGAGAGGGGACGTGGGAGCCAAGGGCTGTACACCATGACCTCCCACCGTTTCCAGCAGTCAGTGTGCTGGGGACTTTCTCAGCTGCGTCGGGAGCTTGGATTTTGGTAGCTCTCACCTATTACTTAAAAGCACCTGCACACACCTGGGGTGTTATCACTCATATTTAAGCACTGCAAGGAGATAAGGTGCTGGTATCATTTCAGTGTGGACTGAAGAGGCTACTGGTGGCATCCTGCCTGTCTCGTCTGCAGGGAGCACTCCCCAGCACGGTGATGTTGGAAGGAAACAGCCCAGCTTTCCTCAGCAGCGTTTTTGGGCTGGTCCTGGAGCAAAACCCACTCCCACTGCTGATAGATGCCTATGCCATCAAGCATCTGGGAACATGGAGTGCCATGTTGCTGATAGGTATTAAAAAAAATCTACCATGTCCTTAGGTCATCCTCAAGTTCTTTAATTATTGAGAACTGACAGATACACCCCTGTGCTGGCACAGCTTCTTCCCAGCTTGCTGCATTCATCCGTTCTCAGCATCGTTAATAAAACAGCAGTTCTTGCTGGGCATTGATTGCTCTCCTGTGTTCAGGGCTTGGGAGAGGAGAGCCAACACAATATCCCCCTGTCCCTCTCTCGTCCTTCAGCTCTGCATCGTTCCCATGACATCTCCTGGTCTGCAGGAGTCTGTTAGGTTTTGACCCTTCTGTTGCTCTTGCAGTGGGAAGAGCATCTTCATCAAACGCCTTCTCCCTCCCTTCTGCTGTCAGTGTCCTGCACCTTGCAGGCTGCTCTCTCTGCAAAGCCTTCCCAGGCACCCTCAAGTTGTGCTGAGCCATCCTGTGCTACTTCAGCAGAGTTGGAGCGGGAAGGGATTTGGCCTCATCCACCTGTGGCCATGTCACCTTTTAGCGATCTGAGTTGCCTTGGTGTTTACCCATCAGTTTGCAAAGATCAGGCCATTTGTCCTTGCCCTTTCCCAGGGTGTTTTAATGGTGCTCTTGCAGTGCTGGTTGCCCAGGGTGGAAAGACCAGGGTATGGGAGAAGTGGGACACACATGTTATTTAACTGAAGGTAACGTTAAATTAATTAATACAATGCCATTCCTGTCATCTTGTGACAGCAGGGCAGTCTGCAGAGATCTCCTCCAGTGTAGTAGCTTAATGTAAGCCTGCTCCTTGCACAGGTCAGAGATTTCCCAGGAGCCTGGCTACCAGGATAAATGCAAAGCAATGCTGTTGACTTGAGGAAGATGACGAGGCTCCCTCTAACAGGGCAGAACTTGGCTAGGTGAATGTTGTTGTGCAGTAACTTCCTTATTAAAACATTTGATAGAGCAAAATATAATCCTGTTTTCCCAAAGTGCATTTACGTATCTGGTGAGGTGCGACCGCAACATCGCATGAAGTCCTAATTGCATCAAAATGTTCCATTTTAGCGGATGCAAAGCAGAGCTTCACCTGATTTCATTATCCTTCCCAAAGTACAGCGGAAACCTCTGTCGATATGGCAACATGTGGTTGTTGAGTGAGGAGCTGGAAAGTGTACTGGCAGGCAGTTAGTGGGCTTCCCAGCAGTGAAACCATGTTTTGTGGTACTTAAGGGGGATTTTTTAATTTTCTTTTTAACTGACACCGTCTGAAGTCACCCTTTTTTTGCAGGTATTCCTGAAAAGCGACCGTGTTGCTAGAATGGTGCAGAGCGGAGGGTGCTCAGCGAATGACTCCCGGGAGGTCTTCAAGAAACACATTGAGAAGAGAGTGCGCAGCCTGCCAGAAATTGATGGCCTCAGCAAGGAAACGGTCCTGAGCTCTTGGATGGCTAAGTTTGATGCTATTTACCGTGGGGAAGAGGATCCCCGCAAGCAGCAGGCTAGGATGACAGCGAGCGCTGCCTCGGAGCTCATCCTCAGCAAGGAGCAGCTCTATGAGATGTTCCAAAACATTTTGGGGATCAAGAAATTTGAGCATCAGCTTCTGTACAATGCGTGTCAGGTAAGGTCCTTCTCCCAGGCTGGGTGGGAATGGAAGGGGTTTTCTTGGGGAAGGGCTTGCCAATGGGAAATATTGCTATTATGAACTGGAAATTTTGGGTTTGACCAGACTGTTTTTGAGAGAACTTCCAACAAGGAAGCAGGGTTTGGTTCATGGCAGGACTTCTGCACTGCCAGTTTTGTTCCGGCTGTCCAAGTGGGCCTCCTTCTCTTGTTTGTGCTTGTTTTCTTGTGAAATCCCATAGGATTGCTGAATTGGGAAAATTTTATTCCTCCAGCTCTGTGTCTGGATGACCAGGTCTCTGATGGTGCCTAAGTGGGCTGTTTTGCTGTGACTTGCTTGCCTTTCCTCTGTCACATCACCAATCTAAATGACAGAAGTATGTTCTGGCAGCCTGCAATAACCTTATTAGTACTTGAAGCTCAGATGCCCCTGGGGTAGATGTCTTATGCAAACTCATTTATTGAGGTTGTAAGGGTTTTCCTGAAGTAGATGGAGCCCCTGTGACCCCTGTGGTGGAAGGAGAGAGTGTCCCAAATCCCCATGACCTCAGGGTGGCTCTGCTTGTGCTATGAGTTCCCAGACAGATGAAAACTTTTCCCATTCCTGTCTTTTTCTCCCCCAGTAAGAGCCAGTTCCCCAGAGGCACAGAGCTGGGACGCTGTAGTGCTGCTTGCATTTCCAGCAGCTCTTGCTGAGGTTTGTCAGTGGCTGTCCAGGCTGTTGGTGACCCAGATTACAGTCCCCTGCTATCAGATATAAATATCACAGGCAGGTTAAAGGATGTCAGAGTCACAGGGAGGGTAAGGTAATGCTGTGGAATGTTTTCTGAGGAGGAGCAGACTTCAATCTCTCCCCTGTAATTCAGGGCTTCAACTCCTTACTGAAACTAATACATTTGAGACCAATTCTGTCTGTCTTCTGTCTAGACATTTCCAATTCTTTTTAAGACATAGAAAATTACGTTTGATCTGGTTTTTCTCCTGTAAAGAGCTTAATTATCTTGCATTTGTTTTTCTTCATCTCAGACCTTAATGGCAGAGTAGGGAGAGGATAATAAATGTCCTTGAGTAAGGCATCTTCATAGCAAAAAAGCAACAGCAAGGACTGCATTGGTCCTCGTAAATTATATTTACAAACCAGATTCTATGCCTCCATCTTCTGTTGGAGGACTTCTTTAAAATCAAAACCACAATGTCTTCAGGGATGTGTTGAGAGCAGAGTCAGTTCTGCAGTGGTTTTTTTGACTTAAACCAGCTCAAACGCTGTGTCTTTCATCCTCCCTTGACCTGTGCTCAGCTAAGGAACTAGGGTGGTTTTGCATGAGCGTGTGTGTGATCCTATTCTCTTGCTTTGTGGGTCCCGGTGATGCAGAAAACAGTATTTAATCGTGGCTGCTGTGCTTTGTGGATGATCTCTGCTTATGAGAGCCTTTCTGGCTGACACCACAAACCCAGTGGGTGCTCCCTGCAGATTGCCCCATTGCATTGAGCAACCTGTTTCCTGCAGTAGGTCCTGGTTTTACTCTGAAAGTGAAGGATTTAATTCTGGGTCTTTTCTAATACTCAGAAGCAGAAAACCTGTAATTTAAGTTTTTAGAGAAAGACGTCATTTCTGTTGAAAGCAAGTATTAGCACGGGAGTTACTCTGGTTTTAATACCTGGATAGTGAGGATTAGCTATGCAGAAGGGAAAGCCCTTTATACAAGGCACGGCTCAGAAAGCTGCCAGGCCAGCAGTTGTACAGCCTTTTGGTATTTTCCTGGGGTACAGTATGAGTGGTTACGGTGCCATGGTGCCAGCATGGTGGGGTGGGAGCCTGCCCCGCGGGGAGCGGAGGTGGGAGCAGGTCACTGCTGCTCCTTCTCCCGTTAGGTGCTGTAGGGAAGGCAGCAGTAAGCACCCAGGGAAACTGCAGGCTTTGCTGTGGGGACCCTTATTTCGGTGTTACCTGTGGTCATGTCATCTGGGCTATAGCAGAGGCATATCTGGAGCTTTCTGGCCACCAGCAGCCCTTAGGAGAACAGCAGCAGCTGCTCTGCACTTCCATCTTGCAGTGAAGCACCAAAATTGGTGTTGGCCACTACTTCTTCCTACAGGGTCTCAGCCATTGCTTGCAGCTAGTCTGTTGTAGGGTATAAGTAAAACCTATCAACCTACATATGTTTTTGTTTGCTTAGCTTCTATGGGGAGTTCCTGGCAAAAGTTGAAGGTGTTTGCCACTTGACTAGTGTGTTTTCTGCAGCATAGCTGCCGGGGAGAGCAGAAAATGCTATGGAATGAGCAGTGATTCGGTAACCTGCCCCTTTTCCCCCATGAAAACTTCCCCCTGATCTCTCGTGATGAAGCATCGGCATCAGCCCTGAAACAGGAGATTTTTCCTTTTCCCACCTAAACTTTAGTAGCAACTTATTTCCTACTGCAAAAGCTCTCGTTGTTCACGCAGGGCAGATTTCAAAGCCACGATGGCAGTTGGGTGCCCGATTGCTGCAGGCAGGAGATGGAAGTCAAGCCCTGGGCACTGCCCTTCGTGGCTTGGAAACTCTCCCGTGCTGTAACCCCTTGGACTGCACTGAGCCGCTCTGCATCGGAGTGGGAAGTCTGACACCGATTAGGGAGCCAGAGGCACGTGCCAACATTACAGCACTAAAGTCAGAGACATCTGGAGAGAGGAGAATTGCGTGTACAGCATTGCAGCAGCCTGCATGGGTGCTGGGTGGAAGAGGACCCAGGGCAGCTGGGGGGGAGGAACGGCTCTCTGCTTTACATGTAGATGTGTGCTGTGGCCACGGCAGGGCTGGCACTGGCTTCTGCAGGACTTTCTTCCAGCCGCTTGCTCTCTCGCCTGCCCCACCACTTCACATTTTCATAAAATTTTATTTGCCGCATCTGTCTCTGTTTGACAAGCCATCTTCTGTAAACAGCTCTGCTCTGCCAGCCTGTCCTGAAATCAGCAGTGAGCTGCCTTCCCGGCAGGGTTTGCAAACACCTCTCCGACTGTGCCTGGAGCTGTACTTGCAGCACAGGGCACGCCTGTTGAGCTTTGGGGCACTGGCCCCATAACCTCTAAAAATGGTCATTTATTTCCATTGTGCTGTTTTGGTTTGGTCCGGATTGTGTTTTGGTCAGAGTCAGCCTAAGCAGTGCTCATTTGCCTCCCTTTGAAGACACAGCGATTCTGTTGGTCTGACTCTTGTGTCGTCGGAATTAATTGGAAGTACAACTTAAATTTTTTTCGTAATAATTTGATTGAAGCTTCTGTCACCTGTTTTGTAAGAACAAAATATTGTATATATTCTGTTTGTAAATAAGCTTTAATTAAAACAAAAACATTGGCATTTTCCTGGATGTGCTGAAATTACAATATTCCCAGAAACGCCGTGCTGGCTCACGTTGTGCACATGTGGGTGATTAATACGTTTACTTTCCTCCCTTGGGCAGCGGACAGGCAGCTCCTGCCAGAGCCCACCGCGGACCCTGGTTCGGCAGCCTGCCATGGTGCCAGCCGCAGGCTTTGCACTGAGACTGAGCAAACCTCCCAAACAACTCTGGGGGCAATCACAAGCTTCCCAGTGGTGGTTTGGCACTGTATAAACTACGCTTATTTTTGACCTACACTTGTCTGCCGTGCATGGGAGGAATTGGGAAACGGAGCCTTTTCCCTGGCAGGCTGTCTGAATGCCATCACTCTTTCTGGAGCAGCAGTGTGGGGCTGTCAATGCAGTTTATCAGTCAATCACCTGTCTTTAGAAAAGCAAAGCCTATCAGCTTCTCCTGTCGCTCTCGTCTGCTGGGAGCAGAGGGGCTGGCTGGTCTGACGTGCTCTCCCTTGCTTTGGTGTGCAGGGTGCAACTGCCCCAGGGGCTGTGTAAGGAGGCAAGGGGTAAGAAGGCTTTGCCTAGTTATTTTCCTCCTAAAGCATGAGCAGGAATGGTGCCGAGAGCCCCTAACACTTGCTTGAACTTCCCCTGCAGTCTGGAAGGAAGGTGCTTTATGTGGCCTCCTGTTACATCATACGGACTGATTGCATGACGATTACATCACTAGGACAGCATTTCCATTGACTTCTGAAATAATATTTTGTTTGTGCTGAAGGAGGGTGATTTCTAAAGGGATTATATATATATATATATGGGGTTTTTTAGTACAATATCCCCAGGTGGTATGAGATAAGTATATTCTAAATGTGATAGCAGTGATATAGCAGGATCTGGGATAGCAACAGAGCAAAAGGGATTGATGCAGTTGGAAAGGCTTTTAGGAAACAAAGATGGGAAGTGGTGTTGTAGCAGAATGGTTGTGGAGATAACGGTGGTGTTAAGCACAACCTCTGACTAAAGCATTTTAAATAATACACAGAGGCTTAAGTTTTTTGCATAACACAAGCTATGTGGCTTGGTGTTTCTGCTCTGCTGGAGTCAGCGTGGGAATTGAGTATCTCTGGTGCCAGCAGCGAGCTCCTCTGCTGTGCAGGAGGCATCGTGGAGGGAGAAGTGTGTTTCAGTCTTGGGTTTCTGGTCCAGAACCTGTTGGCAAGGCTTGAGTTTAGCTCTCCTGCTTTGTAATTAACTTGTGACTGTGGAAGGGTCATACAGGAGCTATTTTCTATAAGTGTTGGGCAATTGCAAACTTGGGTCTTTGCTGCAGTTGGCATTTCCTTGGGTATGAGCCATGTATTTCCCACTGACCTTCATGATGGCTGAATTGCAGCAGCATCTCTGAAAATCAGGCTGTGGCTTTCTCTCCATTTTATTCTTCCCCAGTTGTAGGGCAGTGATTTACTTTTCTATCTCAGACTGTGTTTGAAAGTCATTTTTAGCAACAGTGAGAAGAAAAAGAGCTAGTACAGTGCTGTTCAGTTAATCCAGCAGCAGTAGCTGATGTCCAGACCACATCTGTGATGAGCTGCACACTTCCATCCTCCTGCTTTGGAGGAAGCGTGGGACTCTGGGCTGTCCCTGCAGGACTGTCTGAATTCACAGGCTTCACAATCGGACTTTCTCTTCTCTCCTGGGCCTGAAGTGTCACGTACACTCTGGTATTCTTGTTAAACGTGCAAAATACCTGTGTTAAGCTTCCAATTCATCTAATTCCCTTAGATATTAGATTTGAAAACAAATAACTAAATAGATGCATGTCAAGCGTGCTGAGTAATACATGGTAATACATGGTCGTGGTTTTTCAGCATCTGTAGAAGGTAAAACATCAGAGAAGCAAGCATGTGTGAGTGGGCTACAACACAGACCAAGTCCCGTCACTGTCCGGTGGCTATTTTCACATAAAGGGCTGAAAGCCTCTAAGCAGTGCAACTGGAATTGTTTCATAAGTTTGGGGGGGCTGTGATTTTAGCTAGGAAACACTTCAACCCAAATTTTGACGACCAGAGCTGGCTTAAAACTAGAATTCACTGTTTTGACATTTATTTTTGCAGCTGAATTAGGACACTGTGTCCAAAGGCTGACATTTCTCACAAAGCAGAAAGTTCTGCTGCCAAAAAAATTGGTTTCAGAAGTGTTAGCAGAAAAGATATTTAGGATTTCTGTCCTGAATCAAATGTTTGATTTTAGCTCAAGTCAGTATTAGAGATGATTTGCTGAGGTGGTATCTCACCTCCTGCCCCTCTCTCATCTCTGCAGTTCAGGTGGTTTTCCCAAACTTCATTTCTTGACTCACTGCAGTGCATTGAGCCCATTGCAGAAATGCTGCGGTGGTACTTGGAAGATGCAGCCCAAGTTAGGGCAGAAACAAGTAGGGACAGAAAACCCTGTGAGGCACTGTAACAGCTCAGACAGTGAGGTGAAGGTTAAGGTGACCTCAGAATAAATGTTTGATTTGTGTGTATCCTCCCCAAACCAAGTATTTAATTTGGTTTGTTGTGATGAAAAATTTCCAGGCATGCCTTGCGATGACAATTAAGCCCGGGTTGTTGCACACAACGTGGAGTTACCTGTCTGTGCACATCTCTCTGTCCCTTCAAGTCAGAAATACAGGGGTTTAGTATCAGATTACTCCCTTCTGTTCCCTATTCATCACTTTTAAAGAACATAAACCAATTCCTTTTTATTCTAGCTTCATCTTGAAGCTCAATGCCTGTGAAATGGCCGTCTGCAGTTCTGGGCATTTAAGCACTAATGCTGGCTATAACAACCCCTCCAAAAGGGCAGGAGGTTTCCTTCAGCCCCAGAGTCCCTGCAAACAGACCGTCACGGGGGGGTGGTGAGCCAGGGCTGCGGTGGGGCCGCAGGCAAGCACCAGCGAGCCTCTGTGGGATCCTCTCTCCAGGGCTGGATACCTGGATGCTGTGGACAACCAGCAGCTTCAGCCAGCACCGCTGTCCCCCTTGCAAATCCGCAGGGCATCAGCCAGACCCCTTGGCTTTTTTTCCCCCTCTTTCACTCCTTCAAAACACCTTTCGGTTGCTCTGCCTATCTCCACACTGTGAGCATTATCCCCCACACACCTTAAAACAAAGCCACCACCAATAAAATGGGTTAAGGTGGCTTTGAGATGATCAAAAGCCTCAAAATCCATAAAGCATCATACTCTGTTTTCAGTAATTCAGTATTTATTTCCATGGAAACGGAAATGGCAGCCTGGAGCCTTCTGCAGGGTTGTAATTACTCCTGTAGCAGCCCGTGGCAGCCACAGCATGCCTGTCAGGGCTCGAGCATCTCCCAAAGACAGCAGTGATTTAGTGCCCGATGGGAAATTGAAAAAGAAAAAAACGTTGGGAAGTGAATGAAATTTTCTCCTTCATAATAACACAACATAGATACATGTGGTCCTTTGGGCAGGAGGGGGAATTGCCCTTCTTCGTCGGCTCAGGGTGCAATACTTTGAAGAGTGACGTGGGAGTGGGAGGGCAGAGAAATTGAGAGGGGACGGAGCAATGTCGGGGATGGGGCAAGTGCGATGTCTGCCTCCGTTGGACTCTCGGCTGCCAGCCACCCTGTTTGGGAGAGGTTTGCTGATGAAAGTCACCCAGGAGGTACAGAGCAGTCCCCCTGATTGTCCCATGTGGTACAGAAACAGTGACCCCACATGTGATGCATCGTTTAGTGTCTCTATAATTAGGAGCAGCAGAGGCGGTTGGGATGGGACATCTGTCTGCTCCAGCATCCGACACCTGGTCTTCTCCAGCATCCAACGGAGGGCTGTGGGGAAGAGCTAGGCCGGTTGGAAGAGGACATGGTGGTGAGCAGGGCAGCCCTGCCAGCCCAGCAATGTGCCCCAGTGCTGTTGCTTTTTGGGGAAGAAAATGCAGTGATTGCTCTCCGCCAGGGTGGGACCTGCTCCCCCAAGCTGTCATCACCGAGCGTCTGATTTGCAGAGACACGTATGGACCTACATGTGCGTCCATTAGCTGTAGGATCAGCTTATGTTCTGTGCTGTTATGGACTTAGAGAACAATTTGGCCCCCGTAATTAAATTTAAAGCAAATTAGCTCTTCTATTAAACAAAATAAATCTGATGTAGCCTAATGCTGTATTCTCTAGCTATGGCTGATCAATCGCTCCTGCAAAGAGCAGGCAAATGCTGCTGAGCAGATGGTCTTGGCTGAGGCATGGTCAATTAAACTAATTAAAGATGCTTTCATTTAATCAGAGGGTGTTTTAACCCTGTTAGCTGCCAGTTGGGGATGTATGTTTTCGTGCACTAGGAACTTCCAGTTCTGGCCCTACTATGGAGATCTTCTGGTTCTACAGTCCCTTTACAGAAACCAGGCTACAGTGTGCAACCGAAGAGCAGATGTTTAGCAGAGAAATTATAATGTCATGTAACAATAGTGAAGACTTGCAGAGGAGAAGTCAGTCGTTTTCTTCTAACACTAACCAGAGATGTTTATTAGACTGAAGAAGTCTTCTGCACTGAATCCTTCCCATGCTACCTCCTGCCAGCCTTCCCTCTGGGTTTAGGGGTGTGGATGCCTCTCCGCAGCCTAGCCAAATGTCCCTCGTTCCACCAAACCAAGCGGTGGCTCGTTATGGCATATTATTCAAGGGACAGAAAATGGTTTCAGCATCCAGACAGGTTCTGGAGCAGAGGAACAGCCTCTTGTTTCTGCTCTCTGCTGCCATGCAAAACGTTTTGGCTGCTGAAAGCCCCTCCGCCACAGTGTTCTGGAGATGGATTTAGTTCATTACTTGCTGCAGAAGCCCATGGGGACTCCTCCGAACCAAAGCCCTCTTTTAGTTAGCTTAATAGAGCACTCAGTCGTTATTTGTCACAACTGGGCAACCTCACTGTTTCCTGACCCACCCCCCCCCTTCCGATCTGCTGCGCTGCTCCCCTGCCCTCACTGTAAGGGGTGACACCGCTTGCCAGCGAGGCAAGTGTGACCAAGAGAGCTCATTAGCCTAATGGAAAAGCATGCAAAAATATCTCAAGAAGCAGCAGTAGAGAGGACTGAGGCATCCAGAGCATTAGTGACCCCTTGCTGGGCAGCACCGAGGGGCTGCAGCACGCCGGGACCAGTGGTCCTCTGCATTCCCAGCAGCTCGTACAAATTAAATTGGAAACAGTTGTGCTTTATCCAGAGGCCACATGGGCAACTTCACGCATCAGGCCAGATCTATCCTGCTACAGCAGTATTGATCCCTGCAGGTACATTAGGGCTAAAGTCAGGATGATTTTCAAGATGTTCATCCTTTGTGAAATGGTTTTTAGTCATCTCTTTAGCTAGGGGGTTTTGTGGTGCCGTATCAGCTGAACGCTCTTCGTTGTCTGTGTGGACTGATTAATTTCTGCAGTTTAAGGTTTAAATCGCCATCAAGATATCTCTTCAGTTTTATTTTTGTTTCAGTTGGCCCATGAATACTTTTCATCATCTGCATTCATGCTGCAAAGGAATGCATAAAAAATAACCATGGTTACCTTATAAAATATCAATGACTTGACATTTTCAATCTACCTTAACCCCTCTATTTAGGGACTGCTAATTCTCTGCTTTCACTGAAAATCTAGGTGTTGGCATGACTTTCCTGCTGCTTAGCCGGATTTATTTTATTTTTTTTTCCCCCATCAGATCAGGAGCCTCATTTCCAATGTATGTTAATTAATATAATGCCATTTCCCTACCACCACCTTGCAGTTTGGAAACAATAAGTTGAGTGGTGAATTCCTGGCTCTGGGTAGGAGCAACTGGGGAAAAGTATGAAGGACTGAAGTAGCTGATGATGTGCTGATCTGTTGATGCTGCCATTTGCAGACTAGCAGAGGTCTCTGGGAAGGGAAACACTTCAGCCCTGAGATTATTAACTGGGAGACCTGTTCTGGTGTCTGCTGCCTCTGCAAGTACCTGGCTGCTTCCAGCTCTGACCTTCGTTATAGGAATAGATCAGAGCAGAAGGGAGGGTCAGGAAGATGGAGCATTCCTGGCACAGCTGTGCAGAGGGAAATGCTGAAGCGGTGGGGAAGGTTTTGCAGAAGCTAGAGAAATAGGAGAAGTTCTTGAGCATCATAAAATGTGACAACATTCAGGAATTATAGCTTGAAACCATTTCACTGGAGATGAGATTTGGGATGGCACAAAATATAAACCCCAGAGGTGTTACCTTTGCGTTGGCAGAGAGGAGACTACTGATAGAAATGGGGGAGCAAGTGGAGAAGAAGTTGATGAATTCAGGGAAACCCCTTGGCACTGAAAAACCCAACCATCTTGTGGGGCACATTGCCACTGAGCAGGGTGGCATAGCCTCAAAACACCTGGTGGGTCTGCCCAAGGAGAAGCCAAGCCAAATGTTGTCCATCATGGGGGAGGCGGTAGCCAAAGGTGATACATAAAATCAGGTGTTCATTGCTGTTCCCCTAAAGAACCTAAAACGTAACTGAGATGGGTTGGAACGCGAATTTTGAGTTGGGCTTACACATAGTCTGGTTCCCAGAGGTGGCGTTCAACTCTCAAAATGCCATGTTTATTTTGAGCGATCTCTCTTGCTTCCCTAACTTTGAATTCAGTGCAACCCACCGTCCATAAAAACCAGTTCCTCAGCATGTCCTGTGTTTTATTAGGAAAGGAAAATATCACTCCTCCTCTTTGTCTTTACCTCACCCAGAGATGGTGAGCGGAAGACGTGACAACAAAATGACCCCACTGGCCCCCTTCGGAGACAGTAATCTTGTTTTTCCTTTGAGCAGCATTTGTTCCCTGCAGTACATGTTCCTGTCAATCAGCCCAGGAGGCCCTGGGAGACAGAAGGGGTGTTATCCAGACCTCTCTCTCTTTAAGCAAGGAACTGCTAGCTGCAAAAGAACCCATATGTGATGCTTATCTTAAGGAAGGCTGGAATACTTAATAAGACATAACTGGTGCATGACCCTGCACTATGTTAATGCCTCTCTTTCTCTTCCTTTTAACTGGAAATACAATGCAGCTGCTAGAATTTAATTTTGCATGTAGGTCTTTAATTTGAATTCCACATGAAAACCTCAATTGCAGCACTTCAACCCGCACTCCTGTATTTTATCACTGAAATCCTATTGCCTTCCTGGGGAACTTTCAATGCCTATCTCATGAACAAAATGGAAAGATACTGTTGTAGTTGCATACAGCAGGGGTTATACATGGTCGTGCTGGATGCTTGTGCCAGAGCTCCAGGGTCTTCGTGTCAACCAGCAGTGTCTTGGTAGAGAATCTGGACTGGTTTTCACTGAGCTGTGCTAGCCTGACATTACACACTACTCTCAGTTTTCTTTTTATTGTCTTAAATAGAGAGATCATTCTTGTGACATACATCATCCACTAAGTGAATATTTTGAAAGTTCTGTATTAATATTTTACTGAGTTTTCTCTAATCTTTATTTCTGAAAGAGGTGGTTTCTTCAGGGCTGCTTCTACCCCTTTGCAATCGATATCATGTTCAGTATTTCAGAAAAGAGATCTATTTAAAAAATAGATGTGTTATTCAGCAGTCCTTTCCTCTACTCCCTACATTTCATTCTTCAAACTACCAGTGTTTCCGTGTCACTTGACAAATGCTTCATGCCACAGCTTGGGATGTGATAGACAGTGTCATTTTAATTCAGAAAAAACTTTGGGAGTCAGATGGATCAGGCCATAGAAAGTACTGCATGAATATAAAATACAGCTGGGTTAATCTTCCAGTTTGCATCTAAAAAAGTACCAAAATAAAAAG
Source organism: Astur gentilis (assembly GCF_929443795.1). Classification (NCBI taxonomy): domain Eukaryota; kingdom Metazoa; phylum Chordata; class Aves; order Accipitriformes; family Accipitridae; genus Astur; species Astur gentilis. The sequence continues at coordinate 16,404,358 of NC_064902.1, read as the reverse complement.
AGAATAGGTATATTTCTTAAGAGAAATGAGGTGCCAAGAATTTTCTTCAAAAGGATATCAAAGTAGGCACGTATTTGTTCCCACTGAGCTGACTTAAATTGGGAAATGATCAACAAACTAGATTTCATGCATTTCAAAGGCTCAGTCTCAATATTCCAAACTACAGGGAATGCAGCTTATATAAGCTGTTCCTTACCTCTATTTCAGTGTTGAGTTTTCATATTCAATATACTATGGTTTTTCTGGAACATCTGATTCTATTCATGTTTTGTGAGAAATTAGAGTGCAAGTTCAATGGGGAATTAGATGCAAGACAGCTTCAAATATAGCCTCTCGTGTATTTAAAAGGCAGCTGTAGTAGCTTAAAGTCATACAGAAACCTTGCTGGCCTCCATTGCACAGACTTTGTTGTATAATGCAGGGTGGCACTGATATTTCCTAGCAGGAGTGATCTATGTGTTTTTCATGTGTTGTAGCCTTTGGTCCAGTTCTTTTGCCTCTGAAATAGAGGACAGTAAGAAAATAGGGAGGTGATGGCACAACATTCTTTGTCGTTCAGTGTGAAGTCTTTGTAGAAACGTCATTGCAACAAAAGAGGAAAAATTATTGCATCCCCCCATTTAACAAAGAGTAGGATGGTGTGACAGCCATTCCTTCCAAAGAGTATTTTCAGATTAAAGGCAATATTGTGCTGAAGTTCATGTAATATGGGAAGACCTAGAAGGCAAAGGAGAGATGTATAAGTGTCTCTGCAGGTTGTGCAGCCAGCTCAAAGTCAGGCTTCAGGGGCACGTGTTTTGCTGTAGATGCTGTAAAGTTGGAGACTATTGTTATTAAACATTGACAGCTATGGCAGGGAAGTGAGCAGAGTTTCCCAGCACGGCTGTATGTGAGCCCCAAGTGCTGGTGGCCCAGGAGAGCGCAGTGGGGGCTGGAGGTTGGAGTCTGAACCGTGTGGTGTCCCCATGCCACTGGGCTCCCAGTCACAACCAGTTTCCTGCGCCCTGTGGGCTCCTGGGCACTGGGGGAGCTGAGCTGCGTGCTCGTGTGTTCATGCTTGACCCTTAAGCCTTCCTTAGAGCAGGCAGAGGAGGGGCCGGCCGAAATTATAGGCTTTTTGCGCAACAAAGGAGAACAAAGTGCAGATGCATAGTTTTGCTGTCCTCTTCCGAGCATCTGTTGTGGTTTAACCCCAGCCAGCAGCTAAGCACCACGCAGCCATTTGCTTACTGCCCCTGCACCCAGTGGGGTGGGGGAGAGAATCAAGGAAAAATAAAAAAAGAGGTAAAACTCGTGGGTTGAGATAAGAACAGTTTAATAGAACAGAAAGGAAGACAATAATAATGATAACAATAATAAAATGACAATAATAATAATAAAATAAATTAAATATACAAAACAAGTGATGCACAATGTAATTGCTCGGCACTCGCCATCGGATGCCCTGTTAGTTCCCAAGCAGCAATTCCCCCCCAGGCCAGCTCCCCCCAGTTTATATACTGGGCATGACATCACACAGTATGGAATACCCCTTTGGCCAGTTGGGGTCAGCTGCCCTGGCTGTGTTCCCTCCCAACTTCTTGTGCCCCTCCAGCCTTCTTGCTGGCTGGGAATGAGAAGCTGAAAAATCCTTGACTTGGTCTAAACACTACTTACCAACAACTGAAGACATCAGTGTGTTATCCACATTCTTCTCATACTAAATCCAGAACATAGCACTATACCAGCTACTAGAAAGAAAAATAACTCTGTCCCAGCCGAAACCAGGACAGCATGCTGCCAGGGGAGTGAGGTTTGCAATGACAAAAGGTGGTGGGGAGGAAGCAGACACAGTGACAGACAGTGACCCACAGCGAAGCACACACAGACTTTGCCCAACACCTTGCTGAGTTTTGGTTAAATGTACCTACTTGTTCTCGTGGGTGCTGGGACATGTCCCATGCTCACTTCTGCATCTTGACCAACTACCACCTGTGTTTACAGCTATATTGGCAACAGCAGCAAGATTGCAGGTCTCCAGTTGTCATTAGTCCACAGGAAGGGAAATTGGGCAAGATCTATACTGAGGTTATTTTGCTCCAGATACCAACATAAAAAGGTAAAACATAGGACACAGAAAGCAAAATACCAGGTCACCAACAAAGCTAGGAGATCTTGGCAGGTAACACAGATTCCAGGAGGATGCTGGAGGGAGGCATCGAGTATAAGGCTTTACTCCTTGGTTGTTCCTTAGCAGAAGGAGCATCAGTGAAGAGGTTCCTTGTTCCCAGGTTGAGGACCATGAGCTGTTGGCTTTTGTGGAGGGTTTTGCTAAATATAACTAGCTGCTTTTGTGACCTAAGTCCAGAGATGACAGCAAGAAAGTCTTTTGGATGGTTTAAATAATAAAATTCTAATAGTAGAATCTCAACACCAGTCATTTATCCTGCTGATAGTTCTGCCAGTTTGCTGGTGAGCTCATGTTATCCAACATTGGTGAAATGAGCTGCAGGCATGTGTTTGGCTGCCATTACCAGGAGTCTTGTACGCCTGCGTGCAGAGCTGAGGCCAGGACTGATAAAATAGCTGCAAAACAGAGACGTGGTTTCATGGAGAAACTATTGACACAATAATTTTATTAAATCAGGTGATGCCTGTGACATTTGATAAGCGTGTCGTTTGCCAAACACAGCACTTCATTTTTTGTTTTAAAATCCCATTAAGACCCAGTGCTCTTTATTTCTGATGCAGGCTGTTGTATAAGCAACAGTTTCTCATTGCTGTACCCATCATCTCCTTGTGGCTGGAAGTCTCGTTCCCTACCTTCCCTCTCCATGCATATACAAATTTTGAAAAATGTAAAATATCAAGCAGCCATTTTCAGTCACCTTCTAACTCAGTTCTTCATTCACCTTTCTGCTTGTGGATTTTCTCTTTACTTGGCCTTTTTCTCCCTAACAGCGGATTTTGGCTGGGAACAGTTGTGCTCAGATGGTTAAGTAGCAATTGAGTGTAAATTAGCTGAAGGGGCTGTGGCTGCCACTGTCAAAATGATTCCAAAATAACTTTGTGGAGGAGAGTGACTGTCGGGTCAGACGAGAGCGGCACGGTTTGGATATGCTTGGGGGGAAGAGACTTAGAGAGGATAGTACAGGCTAGATTAACAGAAGAGCAGTGCACTCGAAATACTGGCTTACGTGCTATCAAAGATCCATAATAAAAATTACAGTGACCAGCTATGAGTATGCAGCAGCAGTATTTGGGAAAGGGTCTGTTTGAAACTCTGCATTTCCCATAAATATCTGCAGTATTTGCGACAAGGACTGCCTGGTTTCTTCGAGGTTGGTACAACAGCTTTCCTCTGGGAAGTCCTCGCTGACAGTGTGGTCCTTAGCAAAGCGAGAGGAGAAAACTGGCCACCAGTTTTGCTAATGGTTTGGCTAATTAATGTGCTGCAGTTCTCTCCGGGTGGCACCAGCTGCAGCCCTGCTGCTCCCCCAGCACCACCTGGTTGGTGGCAGGAGGTGACTCTGCTCCTTTCCCCTGCATTTCTTTTGCCAGCCGTGTAACTCCTGATCTTCTTTATTACCACTTAACGTAGGCAATTGTTCAGGGTCATTGCTTGGTCAATCTGTTCCGCCTTTGTGTATGGCGATTGCAAAACAGCTGAGGATGTCTGGCAGCCGGTAGAAGTTTTATTTCTGCAGATGAAAATAGCCAAAGATACGTTCAAGGAGATAATTGGGATCATTAAACTTTCCTATCATAATGCCAGTTGCAGTTTTATCCATTGTATGGCTAAAAACATAAGCAGCATCAATGAACCAAAAAAAAAATCTCTTTCTATCCCAAATATACCAGCAAAAACACTGGCGTTGTAACGTCAGAGTATGGGCCTGATCTGAGCATCATCGTTAGTGATCTTGGAAAGACCTGGTCTGCTTCAAAATAAGGGTGATTTTTCTGGATGATGACCATCAAAATACATTTTGTTTAGGCCAAGGCAGTGATTACGACTGTCACATGAAGCACCATGTGAACCACTACAAGTCACTAACTCACCCTGATATCTGGGAGAGCTGGTGTCTCAATGCCTTAAATTTTGCCTCATCTGCAGTCAGGATAGCAATAGATGCACGAGATGATTTAGGGAAGGGCAGCGCAGGATGCAAGGGCAGGAGAGCAAGCACATCTGTCTCCCTAAGGCTTCATGCCATACCAGCATGCCACAGCAGAAGGGAATCTCTCTCCACTGTTGCATGAAATTACTGGATGCCAGATATCAATCAAAAGTAAATCACTCCTGTTCAAAGACGGAGAGTTCATAAGAATCATTAATAACAAAACTCCTTCTGCGTGGCGGCTGCTAGCGAGGTGTCCTGGTGAGCAGAGGAAGAGAAAATGGCTCAAAGTCCTGCAGGAAAAGGAGTAGATGCCCATTGACAGCATTAAATTACATGAAACTGGAAATCAACAGGGACGAACTCTGTTGGACATGAATCGGCCTATGCCGACATGATCCCCGCAGAAGGGAAGAGCAGTGCTGGTACAGCAGCTACCAGCAAATAACAGCAAGGGATGGGCTCAGAAAAATCCACCAAGGAAAACAGAGTTCAGCATGAAACAGGAGCATTGCCTTTCAAAAATGACATTAGCTGCCTGCTGTAAAGCTGTCTTCAGGCTGTAATGATACCTGCCTTAAGACGGAGTAAAAACCATCCCTCTGGTCTGAAGGTAGTGATCTCTGTGGAGAACTTTTCCAACTGCCCTGGGATGTCTTGGTGGGAAACCCTCCTGGGCAGGACGTGTAGACGCAGTCGAACTGGAGATGGGGCCAGTCCTGCTTTGCTACAGCGGTTTGCCTACTCTGTTTTCCAGCATCTAAAACAACTGTGCTTTTCTCAGGATGGAAGCCTGTAACCTCCAAGATAACTTCTAGCAAACTTTAGAGGAAGATCAGCTCCTTTTTTTATCCTCTCCCCGCCCCCCCCCCCCCCCCCCCCCGCCTTTTATTTTTTCTTCCTTTTTCTGCTTCAAAAGAGACTCTGGAGAGGACTTACAGGGAAAGCAAGCAAGGAGGAAGTACGAGCTGTCATAAATGATGTTGAAACAAGACTCAGACTTGCAGTAAGGTAACAAGGTGCCGGGAAGGTGGTGATTGAGTTGTGAAGGGTTTTCAGAGTGCTTGTGTATGATTGATGCCTTGGGGGCATCAGCTGAGGGATCTCAGGGCATTGGTGTAAGCAAGGAGTACAGGGTACAGCCACAGCCTCAGTGGGCGTGCTGAGGTCTCCAGCCAAGCCTTCGGCATGTGGGAAGGTTTGGCTCTTGCAGGAAAACATGAAAGAAGAGCCGGGCTTTGAACTCTGTGTGCCTGGAGCCGTGAGGAGGGCAGGGCCGAAGATGAAATGAAGACCGAAGGACTGAACAACGCAGTGGAAGAGCGTGTATCTCCAAAGAGTGAAGGGGAAGAGTGCTGACGAAGGGATGGGGGTGAGGAGGATGGTTTGGGATCTGGTGAGTGTAAGTTAGGGACTAACCACCCTTGTGGGGTGCTGAACAGGCTGGAGAGGATTTGACTTTCAGAGCAGCCTCTGAAAAGACTGTGAGGACAATTGCGCGTGAATGAGTCTGAGCTCAGGGGCAATGCTGTAGCTACAGTGGCTACCCAGGTCTTGGCTAGATAAGCAGAGGAACCTCAGGAAACACTGAAGGATACCATTATCCTTCTATAGGGCAGCAGAAAGACCTCTACTGTATCCATATTGGGGATCTGCGCTATGAAAATGCGTTGGAAAGGTCTTGGGACTCACGTGAAAGGATAAGGAAGGACTAACAGTTTGGCTTACCTGGGAAACGGTCCAAAGTAATTTGATCTGTTTGCAAACGTATCGGAGCGATCTTTAACCGTGCATGTACAAGTGCAGTAAAACTGGGATCAAAGCGGATGCTGTCGGCTGCACTTGTGATAGTCAGGGCAGAAGAACTGGGCAAAGGTTGTGACAGCCTTTCTCTCTCCTGAAAGATACACTGGATATTCTTCTGTCAACTAAGTTTGAGCTTAAATGTCTTAATATAGCAGCTATAGGCTGAATTTTACTAGGGGTGTACAGGAGATTGCGTGGGAAGGGGCTAGTAGTTCATTTTGGGCTGGGAGTCCATCACATGGCTGGGCGGGTTTTGGACACCATGAAAATATCAGTGTTACGGCTGAACATAGAATCAAAATAGTTCTGTTATTTAATCAAACTTTGTCTAGGCTGGTGATTTCATTATAGTCTGCAGCAAAGTTGTGGTGGGCTCCGAAAAGGAGCCCAGCAGCCAGGCGGGTTGGAGCTGTTCCCGGGTCACCTGCAGCCAAAAGCCTTTGCTATGGAAATACCCGGGTTAGGAAGCAGGACTGGGATGCACGGAGCGCTCGGTGCTGCGTGGCAGTGCAGATGAGGTGATGGCAGATGAGGGGACGCTGCTTTGCCAAATTAACTTTGTTACAAATTCCCATCTGCTCTGAAGCAGAAACTATAAGGTTTGTGCTGTGCAAGTAATGATTTGTTATACATTTTTAAACATGAAATCTAGTCCAAATGGCAAATATTTTTAGTGTGTGTCATTGTGCAGTTAAGAAAGCTGCCAGCAGTGTAAACCTGAATAACTCTGCGTGATGGTTGGGGTGGGAATGGGAGGTGATTACCTTCACTTCAGTGCCAACCTTGCAAACCAGCTATTGCATGAGGTGTCCCCCGTGCCGATTTTGGAGGGCGCCTGCAAAGAAGGTGGTTCACAAGGAGCGGTGAAAGGTTTGTGCCAGGTTTCTGTTTGTCCTGCTAATGGTGGCAGTGAGTGTGGCGGGGTGTGCGAATGCAGCCAGGCGCTCTGCGAGCAGGACTGCAAGTAAGCGTTGCCTCTGCTGCCTCTGCCTTAGTGCCAGCAGTTGTCCTTGCCTGCTGGGCGAAGAGGTTTAGCTGGAGAGGAAGAATAAATAAATTTAAAGAGAAGGATTTTCTACTTCGCCCATTTTCCCCTCCCTACACTTAGGTACTTGTTCCCTATTCAGCTGGTCTCCTGCTCATATGAGGCAGCAACTTGCAGAGCTGGCTGCCTTCTCGCCCGCTCCATTCATTTTACCGACAGTGGAAAGCACACATCTGGCACAGCTGGGAGGTGTTCGGCCGGGTGTGAAAATGGCTCCAGAGAAGACGGGAGAGGATTGCTGGGTTTCTGCCGGTGGAATATGGAAGAGGCAGTCTCACATCTCTCGGTTTTCAGCAAACACATCCTGCGGAGCAAGCCTGCACGCGGTTTGTAATATACGCAGATTTGCGATGAATGAAGCATTTTTCAGATTTTCAAGGAACTGCTTGAGTCGTTTCAGCAATATTTTATCCTCCACTCTAAATCCCCCCAAAAAAGAGTGAGAAAATGGGTTTGAGATGGATCTGAGCATTTTAGAAACAGAACAGCTTAGGGTTTTTAGATTGCAGAAAACTTAGTAAGGACAACTGGCTGAAAAGGAATGCTTTTTGAGGGGGTGGGCTCTGTTGTGGATTTTGCGCAGCCTCTAAGCCAAATGATTCACTTACTCCCTCAGCTTTCATGCAAGGTCACAGCATGATCCTCAGTTGATTCCCTTGCATCTGTGAAGCAGCACAGGCAGGTAGCAGAGCATTTCCCAGCTGTGCCAGTTCCCAGCAAGAGCTCTTTCGCTCTTCTCCGCCTTCCTTAACGGTTCGTAGCATTTAGGCCATCAGTCCCATAAGAGGTTGCTTTTTCCTGTTGGTTTTTCCCCTATAACTCCAGCTGGAGGGAGAGGGAGATGCAGAGGGAGCTGCTCTTCTGCACCAGCAATCTGACCCCATGGGTGGCTGCACACACACACATTATTTTTTTCCAGTGCCCTGAGCACTGCTTTCCTCCCCTTGATTTCCATAGATCTCTTTGATTAATAATAAGAAACAGAGGGGAAGAGTTTCAGCTGTAGGTTCCATACGTGTATATTCCTGTGGTTTTATAGCTGGTAGCATCTGATGGTACCTTCATTTGAAGTAACAGGGTGGCTCTAGCAGTGCAATTTTGACCTGGTTACAGAGCAGAATGCAAAAAAAGCTGAATCCCATGAGAATGCTTCAAGCATTGCTTTTTCTCTTTAATCTCTTCATTGGTGCTTTTTTCTTAATTTCTAAAAAAAAGGCAGCTGCTGTCTGAGATGGGCAGGTACCGACGCTGTGGACCTGCAGTCACGGTTGCGCTCTGGCTCACGTCTGGATTCCAGCTGCATATTCTGCACTACTCTCTTGCATGTCCTTCCTGCATATGAAGCACGTTGCCCTCAGTGGAAGCTTAAAGGGAAGACTGAGGGTAGAATACAGATGAAATGGGATCAGAGAGCAGGTTATCACCTTATTTTTGCAATGCACTGCCATTCAGAAAGCACCAAGAGACCTTAACAATAGCAGAGACTATAATGCCATACTCTCAGAGTGTCCAATATATTTTCCCTAACACTGTAAGCAAAAGCCTCCTGCCCTGGTAACAATTTCAAAGGGAAGAGGTCATGCCTTGCTGAATGTAGTTTGAAATAAACCGTATTTCCTCAAAAAGCAGGAGATCGGAGTGGTCCTTGCAGAGGAGCTGTCTGGAAGAGTTACTATACAGCTGCAGTGAGGCTTGACCCACCACCCATCCCACGTCCCATCCTTAAATCAGTCATCTTTTGTTCATGGAACTCTGCTGCGGAGGACTGTGCCGTCTCCTCCGGCATATCCCAGCCCTGTCCTTGCCTGCCCTCCTGGGGTGGGCTGCCCCTCCGGCGTTCACGGGTGGTGGGTGCTTCTCCCTCTTCTCCAGCTGTGTTTCATCCTGGCACGTGCCAAAGCTGAGGTAGTCTAGCCTGGGTTGGGATGAAGGTGTTGGGCAACTAGTGTTTTGTTTGGCCTTAAATACAAAGAATAATTAGTGAAATGGTGTGAAAACCAGCTCTCCACCCTATGGGGATGGAAAGGCTCTGCCTGGAGGCTCCAGCCGAGCTCTAGGGAAAGATAATTAAGAGGCAGCGGGTGAAGCCTGGAGGGCAACTGGAGAAAAGCTAGTGGTGCTTTTATGTACACAGTGCAAGACCCACAGGGTGGCACCGGACTCTTTTCTGCCTTGGTCCCCCCCGTACGCAAGACGTTGGGGCCCATGTCACACACAGCGTCTGCAAAGAACGAGCTGTGTGGGGTTGCAGACAGTGTGGTAAAATGCGATAGCAACCTGACTCCATTCGCCATCTCGTGGTGATCGCTGTCTGGGGCTGAGGTGTGCAGGGTGGCCTGTGCAGCCTCAGGCAGGTGGTAATGGACAGACGGACAGTGGTGGACAGACAGACGCCTCATCCCTCCACTCTGGCCAGAGCAGGCTGCAGCAAACGGCTCTCCTGCACCCGCCGGGAGAGCAGAGCCGCTCGAAAGCTTCGTATAATAATATTCCACATGGAGAAGGATGTTAATGACAGGGAATGTGATTGACTGCCTTTTTCTGTTGCTGCTGTATTATCTCTGTTTAAATCAGCTCACATTAACTGCAGTTATATTTAATGCTGTCTGTCTACACTGAATGTTTAGATTGTTAATTCTCAACTGCAAATTGCTTCATTATGTCTGACTTTTTATAAATATTTGTAACGTGAGTTAATATTTTCTATTACGTGCGATACATGTTCTGGAAAAAAAGTAATTGCTCTCGCTGCTGTGCACTGGGTCTGGTGGGAGCCCCCAAAGCCTCGGTGCTCTCTTATCTAAAGGCTGTTGCCTTTTACAGCTGACGTGTTAGAAATAGAGGTCTGTAGCCGGTGCTGTCTGTGTGTTATGGTCGGGAAAGCCGTTAGGATTCATTTGGCTCCCCGACAAGAAGAAAAGAAAATGTTTATTGTCCTCAGCGTGATAACAAGGTGAAGACTCAACACTTGTGGCACTGCATGTATGTATTATTGCCGCACTCCTGAACTTCAATATGAGATGTGGAAGGTGATGGCTCGTAGCCTAGGAGGAATTTTAAACTGTACCATTTTCAGGGACTTTGAAGCCCCAGACCCCAAAAGCCCATCCCTGTTCTTGTAGGGGGATGCCCGCTGCCCATACTCCCCTGCCCAGGCAGGGCTGCGTGCGGTCTGCGCCCAGCAGATACAGATATTTGTCTTGCAGGTCTCCTGCAGGGTTTATGTAGTGAAGGGTAAAAGACCGAACATCTCAGCTTTGTATCTGCCTGGCTCTCAGCTGGGGCTGCTCCGTTCGCAGATGCCCTGAGCGGGGTTCCGCGGGGCAGGGAGGCAGAGGAGTGTCTCTCCCGGCAGCTCCGAGGGCAGGTCCCCAGCGGCATCTGCCATGAGGCTGTTCTGCGGAGCTGCCTGGGAGCCTCGTCTAGCACACAGGTTCATCGGTGCCTAAAAAACCCACGAGGGGCCAGCCTACGGCAGCAGCCTCTAGCTGGGGCGGCAGCCTCCAAGGGCAGGAAAGGAGGGAAGCGCAAAGCACCGTCTGGACCGTGGTGGGGAGTTGCTGTTGGGGTGTATCTCCCCGAGGAGCAGTGCCCTGTCCTTTTTGGGGTGCAGCCGCACCCCGGGCGATGCCGGTGAGCATTGGCACGGCTCGCTTAGCCGGTGGGAGGGCTGCCGGAGGTCAGCCAGGCACACACCGAGCCCGGATTCAGGGTGGGACGGTGCAATGCCCAGTCCGTGTCCCAGCTTCACAACTGCCGTGGTTTGAGCTAGTTAGAGTAAAGCTAGTGCAGGAGCTGCTGCTTCCAGCTGAAGCATCTTCTTCTGTAGTTGTTATAGTATCTGTACACATAAATTATTTATCTTACATTTTATATGGACGCATAACAGCATTTTCCACGTTGCGTAGATGGCTTGCTAGGCTGACTGTCCTCACCAGTAAAGTAACGGGGACAGCGTACCCCATGGGAGGACTTGCCCCATCTGCTAAGATCTCCCCCTGCGTGGTACCTCGTGCTGAACTCCTCCTTCTCTCACCTTACGGACTAGCTGCTTTTAAAAGCGTCACGTTTTTGCTCCCTGTGTTTGTTTCTTCATAGCTATGTCTCCCACTGCTTTTCTGTGTCTGCTTCAATTCTTCTCACATCCTTGATCTTAATGCAGGTGCCAGAGCATCTTGCAAGGGTATTGTGCAGGATTAAATCCCACACGACAGCTTGCGGCTCCACGTGGCCCTTTTCAGAGGTGCCATACATCCATTTTGGGCCACTGGTTCTTCAGGGGCAGAGTAGGTCCTGTTGGAGGGGATCAGGCTGTAAAAGAGGTGGCGGATGCTCCCAATTAGTGGAGCTAGGATTCCAATCCTTATTGCTTGTGGGTTTTTTTCACATCGTTGAATGCTAATATTTTAAAAAGACGTGGCTTTTCCAAAATGCAGCGATAAATTAGATAGGATTGGTATGGCTAAGGGTATTGCTGCCATTTAAACCCAGGAAATTCCCCCCAAGGTAAATTTCTCTGAAACCTTTGAATGACTCAGAGCACAACTGTCAAGGTACTGTTCTAAGAAAGGCAAGGAATTGACCTTTTAATTAGCACAATATAGTAATTTAGTGTAATAATAATGATTGCTTATTAATCATTAATAACTGTTGTTGTTGTTGTTATGTATTGACCAAAGGGACTTCTAGATGTGATGTTTCTGCTCTGGTTTTTGATAAATTGATACCAATTAGTGGGATGTTAGGTGCAACCCAGAGGGCCTGAAAATAGCTGCATCTGCTAAGGGTGGTTTCCTTCCAGTTCCCCATTGCTGTAGGAAGGGGGTCAAATGGCAACCTATACAGAGATTTCTGGAGAAGTGTGGTCCTAGTCAGGGGTGGGACGAGCAACTTCAGCTCCCTTAGGATGCTGTCTGCTGAAAACATGTAGCAACCTCTTTGCACACTGAGGATTTGCTGCCTAGAGGCTTAATTCTCCTAACTGCTTTCTCACTGACCTCACGATAAAGTTTGCTGCATAAAACCAGTGTGAAAGACATCAGCCTTGTTCAGGAGAACAGTCTCTTTAGGTCTCTGGCTGTGATAAATCTAAACTTCATGCATACCAAAACAAACTGTGACAGACAGCACTGCAATTTTTGCTATCTTAGTCCTTGAAAAACTGGGAGCTGTAACCTTCCCTCTACGCTCCCTCTCTTTGTTTTCTGCTGATAGCCGGTTGTTTAGCTTGAATGGGAACCAAAGCCTTGCTCTTCACGGCCAAAGTCTCTGCTTTGCTGGTTCTTCACTCAGAGCTTCTGCAGAAAAGCATCTATCACCATGCTACTGCAAGAACCAGTGTTGCAGTTCAAACTCCAAAGTATGCACTGACATACCACGAGTATTTATTTTGGAGAAGAGCCATCCAATTTCAAGCTATATCTCTGTGGCAGGCAGGTTTCTCTCTGAATATGGTTTTTCTTTCAGTTTTGTTAGCTATTTTTAATGAATAGAAGTGATCATCATTCACACGATGATCTGTAGCTTCTGTTATCTACATGTTCACCTGTATCATCATCTCTACCAAGCATGATGCTGGTCGCAGCAGAGGAACTTGAGTCTTTGTTTTACCACCTGGTCTCAGCCCCTGAAGGATATCTGATTTTGTGTCAACAAGGAGGCCGGCTAGGGAATTTGAAATTCACGGCTCAGGCCTGATCCCCGAGCTGTCATCAGAGCTGGGAACGAAGCTTGCTCGGCCAGGGAGCCACAGAGACCTCCGTGTGGAGGGCTGCACGGCACAGCCAGGGAACCCAACGCCTCCGGTTCCAAAGGACTTCTCCCTACAGGAGCAGTCCTGTCCTGTCCCCTCAGGACACCTTCTCACCCCCAAATACCCACCTCTGCCAAGCACCAGCAAGTGGAGGTTTTGACTTGAAATGTGTAAATATGCCGTGACTCTGTGAAGCCCATCAGAAGGTGCCGCCTTGTGTTTGTGGAAGGCTTTCAGGTGCCACAGCTGTGGAGGTCAGTCGAAAATCCCTCAATATGGTGATGAAGGAGCAAGAAAAATCTGAGTTCTCTGCTTGAATCAACAGGAATTGAGACCCTGGCCCCAAGCACATTTCAGCACAGACCGGGAAACTTTTAAAGGTGGCATGAGTTCCTGTGCAAAAGCCTCGTCCCAGCCCTGGCCATTGCATAGTTACCGCTGGAGATGTTCCCAAGTCTTATTCCATCACCTTCAATCCTGCTGAGTGTCAAGGTACTGCAGCTTTGCTGGACGAGGTCCTCATGCAAGTTGCATTACCTCCAAAGGCCAAAGCCCATTCGGAGTTACGTGACAAGTGTATCTACCATTAAGCTTTTAATCAAAAGATGAACATATGAGGATATGTAGATCTTACTTCCATGATGATTGGGATGAGTTGATTGCAGCTAATTCTAGCTGTAGAAATTACTTGGAACTGTATAGTAGTTTGTTGTCATGTGCAGGAAATTCAGGTGATTCTCTTCCTGTTAACTGATGTGAAATTCAGCATATGATAAGCTGTAAGGAACCACAAGCAAGCTAAATGTAGTGATCTACCTCGGGTTGCGTCAGTCAGCCAGAGTTCCAGTTTCTTTCGTGGTGCCGTAGCTCAGCGTATGCTGCCCACATGCCTTCAAGCATCCTTATGCAATGCCATAAGAAGAGGGTATTAAGGCATGCTCAGAGGTCAGAGCCTCTGGACAGCTTAGTTTTTAAGCCCTTTCAGTGTTGTACACCTCGCATGGATGATCTTGCAGAGGGATTTGCAGGGTTCAGAAGTTCTCTGGCCACAGATGGAAAGGAGATGCCTTTCGAGTGGAAGTGTTCTGCCATCCCTTTTCTTAACAGCTTGCAAAACATTTGCAAAGGCAGGCAGCGCTTTTTCTTCTCCTTCCCGTTTTGCTGAATCTGGTTTTTCATTTACTTTGATTTATCATTACGCATAAATCTGGAGGTATCTTTCCACAACCTGCTGGAAAGCTGCGTGCTGCATTTGCTTGTCTCAGCTTTCCTCAGCCCCGCGGTGCAGCCGTGCAAAGCTGCAAGGGGGTATGGTGGTAGGCAGGTCGGTAACTGGGATGGCACGGGAGGACGTCCACTTCTCCTACAGAGGATTTGTGCCTGCCCTTGCCATGCCACTGGCACGTGCTGGTTGATTCATCAGCGCTCTGCAGACGAGCAGTGGGAACCCGTGGGTGCTGCTGCTGGCAGCAAGGAGGGCATGAGAAACCTCTGCCCGCACGTGCCACCAGTGCTCCTCTGAAATATGTTGGAAGCCAGCTCAGCTTGTGGGATGAACAGCTATCCCAAAGGCAGCGTTTAGACTGGAGTTAATATGAGGGTGGATCTTTTGACCTCGCCTGGTGAAGCAGGCGCGGTCCCAGCGTCTGCGGGTGGATGTGATGGGCGAGAGCCGTTGAAGCACTGAGATTTATTGCAGTGTTATAAGATTCAGCGCTCGGGCAAGGAAGGGCCACTGTACATTCCAGGGAATATTTTTACTGACGAGTCTAGCACAACCCTACGGTTTGTGAACCGTGAAATAAGATTTCTCTTAGAGGGAAGCATCAGCCCTTACTGAATTATCCAAGTCCTTCCTGCTGTTTTAAATCACGCCCCCCAGGACCCCCTGACTTCTCTCTCTTGGCAGCAGTGGTTCATTAGATAACCCAGGAGCTTGCCACGATAACAGGAGTGGGCACCCATCCACAGCAAACAGCTGACAATGTGCAGCCGCAGTTGGAAGCGATTGAATTCCTGCAGCAGGGCTGATTTTACCTACGCAGGAGCAAAATGGTGTGGGCTCTTCTCCAGGAGAGCGAGTTTGTCACCTTTTGGGATGCTGGTGCCCTGGGGCTGTGTGAGGAGCTGGGGCCGATGGGATGGAAAAAGAAAATTTTGGTGAAGTAATAGGTACAAATTGTAATTCCTTGAATTAAGGGGAATTTTACGTTGTGCTAGAAATACTCTGCATGGCTCTGAGCCTAAAAGACTGATTTGGGGAAGTCTGGCCAGAAGAGAGGTGGCCTGGAGCATGCCTGTCATGCAGTGGCACCGGGAGAGCGATCCTCCTGGGATGCATGGGGACAGTACAGCATTGCAATCTGGAGAGCTGATGGAGAGGACGTGTCCTGCTCGTTCCCTCCAGTCCTTCCAAAATCCTCTCTCGAACCGCATGAATGACAATTGCTGAATCCATGGTCGGGCTGTGCTGATGCTGCCGGTTTGGCTGACACGGGGAGGTGTGTAACCCAGGGAAGCTGTCCTTGCTTCCTCTTCCTTGCTCCCATTTCAGATCCCAAGGCAGCCAGCGGTCCATGGGTTGCAATTTGCTGCTCGGAGGATTAGCATGTTGCTTAGGGCATTAGTGACTTTCCCTACGGAGGCAGCTTAGCATCGTTCGTGTTCCCAATTTAAAAGGGAGGTCAGCATCCCACCTGCGGTCGAGGGAGGGATGTTCAGATCCTCCTCTGATTTCTGCTTCAGACACATGGGCAGAGGTCGGGGCCTCAAGCGCTGGGCTGCCTCCCTCGCTCTGCCCTTTGCCACTTGTAGAGAAGAGTATTTGCTGTTAGTGGGAAAGGATGCTACAGATCAATCCGTGACAGTGGAATGGAATGTGTCTCAGGAAGCCGTGTGCAGTTCATGGTGCCATTCTGTCCTGTCTCACATCACTTTATCTCCCAGAGCAGTGCTTTTCCAATGTGAAACCAAGGGCTTCCCCTGCAATGAGTCACTTTGGGGGCCACGTGCTTCTTTCAGCTGGAGCACAACATGGTGCCAGTTGCCGTGAGTTGTGAGTACGCGTGGACTAATAGATTAATTATTAATTGATGGGGGCTTATGAATTTTTTAGTATTTTCTCTCACTGTGCATCACAAAGCAAAACTACCTTTCATGAGACAAAGATCTCTCCTAAAGCCCTACATCAAAGCTGCAAAATTGTCACCCATATTGTGATCTTGTTCAGCCTTCACATGCAGCATGTTTGCTTTGAAATACTTAATCAACTATTTGCTGAGCCATAGAGCTCCCAGCCTGTCAAAGGATGAGTGCCTTGAAACTTTCTCTTTGAGGCTTTTGGCACTTATAACCGTACGTGACACAGGTATTGGCTGCGTTAATCATTTTGGGAGGACTTAAGCCAGGCTTAGGAAGGACATGAGTGGGTCACGGCTTTTGTCCTTGTCCTCCACCCAAAGAAAACAATTCACAAAGTGGGATTTTCAGACCCCCCCAGCTGCATGGTGGTGTGCTGGACACAGGGATGGAGAAAATTAGTGTTGGAGACCGCTGACAGTGCCCCCAACCAGGGTGGTCCCTGCTCAGTCGCAGCGCATCGGCACCTGCCTTTGGCTGTGCAGGAGGGATCGGCCGTCCCCCGGTGCCGACACTGCCGCGGCGCAAAACCGGCACAGGCGGTGGCTGTGGATTTCATGGAGACCCGGTCTAAACGCTTTCATTTCCAGAAGGTGCAGAGCCAGGTTTGTTTCCATTCCCGATGCAGCACAAAGCAGGTTGCTGCAGCTCAGCGTTCGCGTTGCCAGAGCATTTAAAATGTGGTTTTCCAGAACCCTGTTGCAAATGGCTTGTCCTCTGCAGGAGCACGGCTGGATTCACCACCACGTTATAACCTTTCTCAAAGGGAGGGGAGATACTTTTAGACAAGCCTCCGTTACGCTTCAGAAATGGGGATGTTGTGACACTTGCTGCCCTTGCTGGGAAGCGGGGATCAGCATTAGCAGCGACTGTCAGGGAGGGATTAAACTGTTAAATGGTCCCAGTGGTTTCTGGCTGGGGCTGATGACAATTATACTGACAATACCTGTCATGTCCACGGCATGTTGCATAAGTGCTACGCTGATCATTGAAGGTTGTATCTCTATGCTGCATCCTGTCATTATAAATCCTTGTAGCTTACAACAACATTATTTCATTATAAACCCTCGTAGCTTACAACAACGTTATTTCCAACAGTGCTGAGCTCAGAGCCTGGATATAGATCCGCATCGTGCTTAACTCACGCATGTCTTTTGGGAGCGTGCCCCGTCAGTAAGTGTTCGGTGGCACATCCAGACCCACTCTGCTCTTACCGACCGGCTGAGTGCCGTGTACGGCGTGTCACTTGTGCCACCGGCATCGTCCCCAGGCCGGGGGGGTTACCCCAGCTGCAGCCCTCTCGCTGCGGCCGATGGCACAAGGGCCGTACCCTGCTCGGTCCCCAGGCAGGTGGGTCGGTCTGAGGTGTTCATCTGAGCAAAACTGCTTTGGGGCTAACAAAGAAGGGAAGAGGAGGGCAGGCTGCACCGCCCCAGCATCACGTTTGGAGCCAGGGCTGCGATTGTAAATGGTTTGGCTTTAAGCTGTGAGAAACTGAAGCTGGAGCTTTAAATATACAACACTTTGACTGCAAAAACCTGGGAGTTTAATGCTGTTCATGTCCTTGAACTGCCTCCGGTGTTTCCCAGGGTGAGTGGAGGTAAGCCCGGGCTCCTGGCTTTAAATACTACAAAGCTCAGGTTGGGCAATATGGTGGGAGTGTCTGACACACCAGCCAAATAGTTTAGGCGTGGATTTGGTAGGTGCCTATGCATCTCGTTGAAGATCTTATGACTTAATTAGGTTGGTTGGTTTGCCTCTGCTTCTGCCTTTCAAAGGTGTAGAGAGATTGTCTTCCATCCCTCTGGGATGACATGAGGACAAGTCCCGCAGTGAATTTGTTTCAGGGTTGTGGAAGCAAAGGGTTGCTTCTGCAGACCAGCGGCTGGTTCTTACTGGTGATTAAAACTGTCAAACTCGCGTGATGAACATTTTAAACCTCTTTCTTTCATTTACTAGTGCCCATTAAAAATTATTCCTTATTAGCAGTTTATACATAAAAAACCCCTGTCTTCTGCAAGATCTTCTTCTTGCAGTTGAATGTTCTCCAGGGTTAAAGTGGGCACATGTCCTGCAATGCCTTCAGCAATGGGCTGGCTGCCATGCTAGTCAGTTTGGGGCTCCACTCAGAATCTGATATACATAATTTTTAAAATTTTTATTCTTTTACTTTAGCAATTGTTACACCAATGTAGATAATCTCTGCAGGGCAAGCAGAGAGAACTAATGTCGTATGCGGGTAGACATATGAAAACATCTAATTTACCAGCAGGCAGTTGGGTAATGATCAGTTGAGAATTGCAAATTATATACGTCATATATTTGTGGCATGCTGCTGAAGAAAAGCCCAGTGCATATGACAAATCATATATATACTGAAATTTATAATACTTTTCACATTTAATTGACCGGGGCAACCTTATGATTTATATCTTTGCTTTATTCATAGCACACCCATAACGTAGTCATAATGCAGAACAAAACTAATTCAATTTCTCTTTGACTTTGTAAATCATTTATATATTTGGCTGTCAAGTATGTGAATATAAAGTGGGCATGCATACGGCAGAAAATAAATATCTGATTCTCTAGTTAAGAAATAGAGTTTTAACGATATTAGGATCTCTGTTGCCTTACTTGGATGTTTGGTCTTGCTTAGGTAGCATGCCTTACGTTTGCCTCTTGCTTTATTTCACAAGCAAAGTATATTTTATGGGCACCAGCATGACTCTCTTAATGGCCCTATATAGTGTTATGACTGTGTAAAACGTACTCGGCTTGCTTTGACGGCAGCAGGTGCCCTTCCCAAGCTCAGGAGCAGTAAGTGGCTGAGCTGTTGGGCTGCTGCTCTCAGGCGCAAGAGGTCTGCTGGAACGTGCCAGGAGGACACGCAGGGACTGCAGGCAGGGGCTGCCTCATTAGAACCGTTCTGTAGATAGGAAGAAGAAACCAAAACCGTTCTGCTGGCCACAGCAGTGATTGCTTTCCCAAAGATCAGCTCTTACCATGGAGCTATCATGCAGTCTTTGAGAAAATAAGGTCTGGAAAGATTTTTTTGTTTCCTTTAAATACCAGGTTACCTGACTTGTCATCGCTAATTAACCTTGGGAAGCAGGGCAGTATATAGCCCTGAAAAGGAGTATCTTACCCACTGACCACAACCAAGGAGGCTGCCAAGGGTGCTTGTTGCCTCCTAAGAAAAATAATTTTCTGCAGTCAGATATTTCCTTGACGTGGTTTTTGACACCTTTAGCCTCACTGGAAAACATCTGCAAAATCAAGATAATGCAGAAAGTGTAAGGCAGTTTGCTGGCTCATTATCATATCGCAAAAACAGCTCTCCTCCAGAGCAGCATCCTTGATTTCTAAATTTAGCACGTGAGTTATTTTGGGTAGCGTGTGATTAACCTCAATTACTGTAGCTCGGGTTTAATTCAAATAATGCCCCCTCTTTCAGAGTTGCAATGAAATGGAAATCTGGGACTGTACATTCCCTACCCTTAATGAAGCAGCTCTGAGAGATGCTTGCACATTGGTGGAGGTCAGTTGTGTGATGCATCTGTTCATGGAGAAATTAATGGGGGCAGCTGATCCCAAAAGGTGTTGGTGGTCCATGGCTCTGTACTGGTTTGGGGATCAGGAATATAAAGGTGAAGGCAGCAGGTTATGTGGTGCGCCTGGTGTGAACGAAACCTGGGTGGCCGCAGCAGAGATCACTGAAACTTCAGTGGATTTGGATCACGGCCAGGACACTTTGTAGTTTTCCTGCTTAAATTGAATCAGTAGCAGAGGCTTTCAAAAACTAATCAAAACCAGACTTTCCCTCAATCTCAGCCATAAGGAATGTTGGGTCTCTGGAAAATCATCGGTGGGGAAGCAATACATACGCCTGCACGTGCACAGAGCTACATGAGCACGTGTGAGAGAGGGGAGACACAGGATGCACAGGCAGACAACCGAGAAGATGCCGTGGAAAGAGGTGGGTCTGGGAGAAAGCGGCATATTTCAGCCCATCCAGGGAGTGCTAACGAACGAGCTCATCGTTCGTCAGGCTGAGAATTGAAAGTTTGGTCATCGCTGTAGCTGTAACTTTCCAGACTGCACTGCATCAGCCGAGCCTTTCTTTTGTCAAGCGGTTTGTCTCCAGAGGAGGATAAAACCCAGAGAGGTGGTTAACACAACCCCACGCCAGCAAATAAAGCTCATTTATGTGTAGCAGTCGGCAGGAGAGCTGACCTACAGTAGCTTGTGGCAATTGCATTTGCTGGTAGCCAGAAGGAGCTGATACTTTGCAAATGAAGGCAGGATTTGGATGGAGGAGCCAGCCCTCCCACCTGAAGTCACGGTTGCTTGAGGAGGTGAACCAAAACCGTGAGGTTTTGCACCAGGCTGAGCTTGGTTTTGTGCCTCATGGGTGGAGCGGTGCCGTGACCACACCGCTGCCGCATGTTTCTAGCCTTGTGCTGTGACCAAAATGACCCCAAAGGAGTCTAAAGAGTGGTTAGAGTCTGGAAAGCAGCTATAAAATTGCCACCTCATTACAGCAGCTATCGACTTCTTCGGGGGCTAGTTTGATTTTGTGCATTTTTATTGTTCTATAATTTATGTCTGTGTATTCCCACTAAAAATAACAGATCTGCCCGCAGTCCTGCCAATGGGAAACTGTTCACAGCAGTCCCCGTGCCTCTTCCGTGTGTGCTGTAATTGCTTGCTTAACTGGCAGAAACAACATTTTACCCTCAGAAGACATTTCGGGGCCAGGCAGCCGCCAAACACTGAACCACAGGGTTGTGGGTAGTTTGTTGCAAAAAAAAAAAAAAAAAAAAAAAAAATCTCTGCTGAATGCTGCAGGAAATCCAATTGCACGAATTGAGTGGTAGCACAGGGATGCAGCATTATGGGGGAAAAGGGAAAGAAAACAGGCAAATGTTATTGCAGTGCATTTCTGCTGAGCCGCCTTCTGTCTTTTTCTGGGTGGCAAGCAGGGCTTGGTGATCTGGAGCTGCCGTGTGTCCTGCCCCAGCACAGGGGGATTATGGCTTCCCAAGCACCAGCGAAGTGGTAGCGGGGAGGGCACCCCACTTTTCAGGGGTTCTGATAGTCACCGTCAAGGTTTGCTGGCAGACTTGCTCACAGGGCAAAGTGGGTGTAAGACGTCGGGGTGAGGATGCTCAGCCCCAGGAGGCAGCTGGGCAGGCATCAAAACAGGGTCTGCACAGTCCCCTGGTCGTGTCTGTCTTGGAGTGGTGACCGCTGTGTGTGTCCTTTGTGGGGGGCTCTGTCCCAGAGCAGGGCCTGTCACCGCTCCCTCTGTGCTATTACTGATAATGTAATACAGATGGTCAGCCTGAAGAGCTGAACTGCTTGTAAAGGCGCCGGTTGATTTTTCATCTTGATTTGCCTTTTGTTTTTATACAGCTGGACAACCCAGATGAGCAAGCAGCACAGATCAGACGTGAGTTAGATGGACGTCTTCAAATGGCCGAGCAAATTGCCAAGGTAAAAAAAAAAAAGTCTTCTGTATTAATAAGCTCTTCATAGAGAAGCACATAAGTAGCTTGATGCAGTCCCAAGGTCCTGTCCTTCTCTCACAGGTTTCTTCTCCCAATAATCACCAGTTAAAAATTAGCAGATTTTTAACTACACACAAAACAACAAGTACAAATGAAGCTGCTGTGGTGCGCATTTCTTGGAATGTCCTGATGAGCTGGGACAGTTTAGGTTCCTGCAAAATCCCATACAAATCCTCAGCAGTGGGGAAGATACTGTCCTGAAGTGCTCCAGCTAGATCCACAAGTGCATGTCTGAGCCCTCTTTGTCAAACTTCTATGCTAGGCAGTAAGGTGGGCAATGGCATGTAAAAAGGAGCCAGAAATTGCCCTAATGGGGTTTGTGCCATTCGCTGGGCTGCTGGGAGCCACAGTTCCCTGCCTATAGGTAGGTGCTGCCTCAGTAAAGGTGCTTCGGGTATGTTGTCCCAGACATGGTCACACTTTGCACGAGAGCAGTCAGGCTAGCCTTGTGCCGTGCGGACACCACTGCCCTGTGGAACAGCAGGCATGGGACCTCCAAACAGTTTTCATAATCAAGCACTTAGCTAAGCTCCCTAGAGACCTTTCTGTAAGGAGACATCTCCCTAGGAGCAAATCACACTGTCGTTCAGTGCAGATTTATGTGGCCACCAATGGACCATAGATGGACGGAAACCCTGGATCCTGTTGACGTTAGTATGGCCAGGATTTTATCCTTGCCTCTAATCAGATGCTCTGAGTCACCGATAAAGCCCTAATAGGGCTGAAGTCATTGGGAATGATCTATCTGGCTGTTCTTGATAACCAAGAAACCATTACTAGAAGGAAGATAAAAAGGTCTAATCAGAGAGACGTAGCTCAGGCGAGGGACCTGCCTTTCAGCAGCAGTCCTCCTGGCACTGAGCTCTGCCCAAACTGGGGGGTTTTATGAGAAAGCTAGTATCAGAGCTGTTTGCAAGCACACTGATATCCCTGGGTGTGAAAAGCAGAGCACATTCATTTACGGTCAGGAGTTAGCAAGGGTGCCGGTAGCGCCTGCGCAGTTACTCCTCACTAACGCTTCTGTTAAACAGCTACAGTCGTTGCGTCTTTGGGGAGGTGGGTTCTGTTTTTCCCCACTTCACTGACAAAACCAGTAAGGTGGCCCAGGACCACGTGGCCAAAGGATGGCGCAGCAAAGCAGCAAACCGACTGCAGCTCCTTTGTTCAGCAGTTAGCCCTTTGCCATTTTGTTGTGAAGAAAAGCGACAGTATTTTTTATTTGTGGTAAAATGTAAGCCGCTGTGCAGAGCGCTGCTGCTCCAGTTCTGAGATGGGTAGCCAGGGACTGGGGTGCCAGGCTGAGATTGCCTGGTTTCATTGTTTCATTTTCTCTTTATGGCATGTGGGACAACAATATGCATGGTTCAGTAGCAGCCAGCAGAGGCTGCAGCTTCATGAATTATTTTTTGCAAATGAGAATTTGCCATTTCTATTCCTCCCCCAAGGATGCTGAAAACAAGCCATGCCACTGCTGGCCCTGCGAGAGACAGTCAGGGGAAAGTCCTCAACACAACCTGACATTTCCCCGTGCAGAATTCAACCTTGAAAATACAGCTGTGCAGCTTGGAGGGTGGTTTAGAGTAAAAGTGACTTACCTGTGATCCAGTTGGCAGGTATTGATATTTAATCTCCTTCACATTACTGCTGCAGGCCTTCTCTCCAGAATGTCAGATCCCTCCAGCACCTGCCTACAAGAAACCTTGTTCTTTCAGACCCATGTATACCATCTTTTGGAGGCATATCCAAATGACCTTTCGAATGCTTCTCTGTATCCTCCTTTGCAGGCAAGGCTGCTTTCCCTCTAGCGTAGGGCAGGTTCACAATTCAGCTCAGCAAAAGGGTAGCGTTTCCAATTTTATCTCTAATTTGCAGCTTTTAATGCAGATTTGCTGCACAGGGAGACTTACAGTGCTCGTGAAACCAGCCCGAAGGTGGCCGTCTTGGAGATTCCATGCTAAAGGCAAATCAATGCCTCGATAATAAATTAAGAAATTCCCATTGGGACATTTGTACTTCAGAGGCAACAAAGGCTGTGGAGTCTAACGGGACCTGGGCTTGCGGTGTTGGAGAACTGGTGGCTCTGCAAGCCCTTGTCTGACCTGTCGTCTGACCTTGAACGAGTCACTGTGCACGCCGGCTTTCCTGCATCTGGATACCAGGGCACAGCTCTGGGTCTTTTTGCCTCCTCGTGTGCCCAGGAGAGTGCAGCTCAGCACAGCGCCAGTGCAGCTTTAGGCAGGGTCCCCCCCTGAGCCTGACTCCATCAAAGCACATAAGCCCAGCCTCGGAGCCAGCCAGCTTGAGGATCACGTTCAAAGTCAAGCAGATGTTTTAAAGCTGAATCTGGACAGGCTTTTTACTCTGTGTGTTGTACTTTTCCAGCAGCTAAATGAGAGCAGCATTACAGCTGAGAGCTTAGCGATGCCAAGGCAGAGGTATATTTTTCTCTGCAGTAGCAAGTGCTCTGCTGTCCTGTGGTGCTTTTCTCCCCACCCAGTCACCTTGGCCTCAAGGGCAAGGAGGAGCACATGTAGGGGCAACTAAATGAGACCTTGTGATGACACCGGAGCAATATGTCCAACTGAGGCTGGACCTACTCTGCTCCAGCCTGCTGGACTGGTCATTCCTTCTGAAGAGATTTGTGGGGGAAGTGCCAAAATTGCAGTCCCTGGAGAGGTGGATAGCGGCAGGGTGAAAAAGCAATAACGTTTGAACATCATTGCTTCAGCAGTAGTTCTCAAAATCTACAAAACAGTTGGGTTTTTTTTTTTTCCTAGGAGTGGCTTGCAACTTATATAATGCATAGGTAGTAAACCAGACTGATTAGGTAGTTTATCTTATGCCAGGTCTAATTTACATGAGGGAATCGCTTCCCAAGATTGAGACTGGAAACAGAACACTATATTTTAACTGCTTGGTGCGAGTGCTTCTGTGAGCTCTGCTTGTAATGGGTAAGCTATTGAGGACCGATGCAAAAATTAGTGCAGTGGAGTACTTTTTCAGCAGCCTGATGACGGTCTTCTAGAAGAAACATGACCTTGTTTTCTTTTCTAGCACATATTTTACGAACTGCTTTTTACAATATTATGAATTGCCACTAGGATACTTTGCACGTCAGCCTCGAGTTCCCTGCCTGCAGATGCTGCCCTGCTGTCGTACGCTTTGCACAGTCTCTTGTAACCCACTGAGAGACGTTCTAACCCTGAGCAGATTCGAGGTGTGGGCAGAGTTGTCAGAAGATGTAGGGCTCAGACCAGCGATCCTAACAGAGCTGGAGCACGGGCAGCAGTTCAAAGCTGAGAACGCACATTGGGGAACATCATGTTTTGCTCTAGCTGTCACCTTTGTTTTTGATGTTTAAGTGTCCTGTTTACAACAAGCAGCACTGGAGGGTCTCACAGTGAAAGGTTGTCTTGTCAGAGGGAGACACAGGCCCTGGCAAGTATTGAAAAAGGTGGTTTACCCCTTCTCCCAGTCGGGACCACACATTCCTGCCCACATGTTGCCGATTTTCCCTCCTTGGGCTTCTTTCACACCTAGAAAACTAATGGAGCTCAAAAGTGTTTTAAAAAGAGCTGGCACATTTGGGAGACTGGAAAACAAGTCCCTTACTGTCAGCATCCTCTGCATCATTAGTAAATTGCTGTCAATCACAAAGTTCAGCTGAGATCTGGCCTAGAGTGTTTTTAACTGTGAATACATACGTATAGGAAGAAGTCCATCTGCAGATAGAAAAAACAATGAGATGCAAGTGCATGCAAGAAACAGTGAAGTTGGATAAGTACCAAGCAGTAATTCTATGGGTAGCTAACAATAACGTTTCTACATTACACGGGGGGAAGCTGTAATTTGTCATCTGGTTTGTGGGAGTTCTCTGCTCGCGAACCTCTCTGCAGATGCTCCTGGGGGATTTTCCCAGTGTAACAAGTGGTTGCTGATTGTCACAGCCATTGATTCTGGTTTTTTGTTTCCAAATCCAAGGAGCGCAAGTTTCCGAAGTTTGTGTCCAAAGAAATGGAAAACATGTATATTGAGGAGCTGAAGTCATCTGTCAATCTCCTGATGGCAAACTTAGAGAGCATGCCTGTGTCTAAAGGAGGCTCTGAGTTCAAGCTGCAGAAGCTGAAACGTAGTCACAACACCTCAATAATTGACATGGGAGAAGAAAATGAGAACCAGCTTTCCAAGTCAGATGTCGTGTTGTCATTCTCCCTGGAGGTAAGGTTCATGCACACAACAGCGTGCAGAGTTCGTGGGAGTAAAAATCACAGCATCCAACTTCTGCTCAGTTCAAATTTAAGTTAGGTAGAGAGAAGACAGTAGAAATCACTTTCTGATCTCCATGAGGAACGGCTCCTCCCTGAGTTACCAGAAGCTTTGCCTGTGGTCACACTGTGTCCTTTCTGGACATCTTGTTAGAACAAACTATATGAGATAAACTGTCTGGCATTTCCTGGTGATATATATATATCAAATGGCTCAGAAATCCGCATCATTAACTGACGTCTCCATGCGGCTTGTTACTGAGTGTACCCCAGTAACCCTGAGCCTCTATTGTCCCCGAAACCACTATAATAATGCAATGCCATAAATGTCAGGATGTTTAATTATTGCCAGTTAGAGGTGTCACTGTATTTCCCTGCAAGCCTTTCTTCCTCTTTGGACAATTGCTAAAAATGACTGGGGTTTGAATGTACCCAACAGATTGGCTTGGAGTTTGTGTGGAAATACTGTGCTTTGCTGGCTTGCTCTTTGCTTTGTGTGAAGCACTGACTTTCTGCTCAGTGCTCTGTTGAGCAGTTTGTCTGTACAGCCCAGGGGAAGGCAGGGTGCTGCAGGGACCCGCCGTCACCTCCGACACAGGCTGTCTCGGCCCTGGAAGCAGTGTTGCTGCAGTATCTGTTTTCAGCCAACTTAATTGTTCTGTGCAAACATATTTGCAGTCTAAGGAAGACATTTACTCCAAGGAGTCATCAGTACACCCATACAGAGTTGTTCTTGTCTGTCAATGAGTGGGTTTATGTTACGTTGTCAAAACAACAACCAGGTTGGGGTCAAAAATGTAGGATGCATAAAAATCAGAAAATTCTATTTTTGTGTAGTTTCCTGTTTATTTGTCTTCCTAAGGGGTCTCTTGTTGTATATATCATGCCAATGCAAAACTTAACGACGCTGGTTGTCCAGTCTCAGAGTTTAACTCATTAGAAGTCTGAAACCATCTTTATAATATTCAGTTCAGTCTTATTTAAAAATAGGTCTATGAACCCAGAGGTGGTTCCTTCAACAGCAGCATCAAATAAAGCCTGACTTCTAAGCGTTCCCGTACGGAGGAGCAGGGCACTATCACAAAGCGGTAGACCTCTCTGTTGCAAAAGCCTGTGCAACGTGTATAGCCGTGCATAAAGGGACTTGCCCTTACCGCGGGTTGTCTCAAACGCTTTGCTCCAGCTGAACCCCATCTGGTGGGAAGCAGAAGCTCAGCGAAGCACTGACTTCAGGAACTGGCAGGTCTGTGCACTGCTCTGTGCACAAAACTCTTGCTGCACGAGAGCTTTTACTGAAAATGTGCGCTCATCAGAGAGGGTTTGTGGAGCTCTGTGTGCCAGGGAAGGGATCCTCAGTGCAAGGCCAGATCAGAAGACCTGAGGAGAGGAATTTTAAACCCCTGTGGGCTATCGTAGATAGCCGTAGTAAAACACGAACAGAAACTCCCACAGTGTTTCTTGTAGAAATGTTTAAGGTATGTGGTTAACAGGATTATCACCTTCTAAAAAAAAAGGGTAATTACCTGCAAGAAACTTAGATGGTGATTTCTTAATAAGGAAGATTTCTTATAAGAAAGGTGGAGAAAGACTTTTTACCAGGGCCTGTAGTGACAGGACAAGAGGCAACCATTTTAAACTGAAAGAGAGTAGATTTAGATTGAATGTAAGGAAGAAGATGTTTACGATGAGGGTGGTGAGGCACCGGAACACGTTGCCCAGAGAAGCTGTGGATGCCCCATCCCTGGCAGTGTTAAAGACCAGGTTGGATGGGGCTTTGAGCAACCTGGTCCAGTGGAAGGTGTCCTTGCCCACAGCAATGGGATTGGACTAGATGATTTTCAAAGGTTAAACCCAAACCATTCTATGATTAATCTTGAAAATAGGCTTTTGGCACCAGCTGAGTAGCTGCGTGCTTTTTTTGTGGATTTCGTATATTAAGGCACTTCTAGGTGGGACAGGACCTTGTCTGTGAGGCCCATCTCCTGAATCTTGGTACAGCCCTGGGCACCCGAGGGTCTCAACAAGCCCACGTGCAGTCAGAGGGAGACCTCCCGGTCTCCATACAGACCTCGCTGGCTGCCACGGTCCCCGCTCCGCCGGGGCAGTGCCACCGTCCCTGCCTGCCTGCCACCACGAACGTCCAGCAGCACGTGGAGGACCTCAGCGCCGGCTGACCCCCTGGGTTCAGCAGCCGGAGCGAGGCCTGAAGGAGGCTGCTCCTCTGACATTCCTCTTTCTTTGACCCGCAGGTTGTCATCATGGAGGTGCAGGGTCTGAAGTCACTGGCCCCCAACCGTATTGTGTACTGCACTATGGAAGTCGAAGGTGGGGAGAAACTGCAGACTGACCAGGCTGAAGCCTCAAAGCCAACGTAAGTCTTGCTTTGCCTTTTGCTCTCTCCACCGTGCTCTCCTCTGCCCCATCTCTGTGCCGCTGAGCTGCTGCGGATAGCTCTCTAAGGCCAGAGGGGACTCTGAGAAGCAGAGGAGAAACGTGGCCTTTCACGTATGCAGAGCTTCATCCTGCGACTAAGAATGGCACATAAGCCCTGATTGAGAAAAAAGTGTTAATGACAGGCTTACATCTCTTGTAGCCATAGAGACATAAATTTGTGCCTATACGTAAGTACTTTGCTAAATAGGGATGGAGTTAAGCATGTGCTTAGATAAATACTTCTCTGAGTGTCCATCTGAACTGGTGCCATCAAGTGTAGGTACATAATCTCGTCCTCACTGTCAGGGTTTTGGTGGTCCTACAAGTAAGGGAAACAGCTGGCGGGGACATGCTCCAGCAGCCACAGCCAGAGGTGGGAGAGGGGAGCTGGGGAAAGCTTCAAGTCACTCGGTTAAAGCTTTATCTGAGGCCGCTCTGCCCTGGTCCAGTTCAGGGGCAGAGTCTTGTTCTGCCCTCTTTGACCTGGTCCCCAAATACCCAGCCTTGGCCCCAGACTTGGCTTTTTTGTCTTACCCAGATGTTGTTATAATCCTGCTAGTAGTGATTGATCTTTGTTAATTCAGAAGAGGAAAATTATTAATAGCTTATTTCCTTTCTGATTTGTGGGATTAGTTAACTTGAAACACTACCTGTATGAATTTGAGGCAGTTTTCCTCTGGTTCACTGCAGAGATTTCACACTTAAATGAAATTCTCAGTGCGCATCCTCGCAATGGAGAATTGCCAAGGTAATATGAAGCCTCTTCCAGTGGTGGGGAGCAGCGCAGGAGGGGCTGCTGTTGGGATATTCCCACTCTGTTCCCATATCCCATTCCCTTTGAGTGACCGGTCCCCAGCGGCGTTTCACCAGGAGCTTCCCAAGCTCATGGAAGGAAAGCCAAAAACACCTGGCTGCGTTACATGCGAGTGCACAAGCACTGCAGGCAAACAGTTCAAGACCAGCTGATGCAGGCAGGAGGAGAGCAGAGCTGAAGGCAGGCTGCCTTTTCTCGGTGGTTGTCCTCCCGCGGAGGCACAGAAATTGCTGATGCCTTGTGCCCTGCACTGTACCGGAGGAGCAGGAATCTGCAGTAAGCAGTTTAAAAACAATATTTCCAATCAGGGAAAGTGCTGCAGCTTGCCTTACTTTTCAAAATGCTTCAAAATCTGCTTCAGAGAAGGAAGTAGGAGAGCTGTGCTTGGAAGAAAAATGCCATAAGAACCTGCAATTGTCACTATTTTAGGTATTTTTCTTGCTTCAGTGGACAAAGTTGGGCTCTATTTAGGGGAAATTACTACTACCCATACTGAAAAGCACACTTCTGCTGGGTTATGTGTGCTTGTTTAGCTTGGTCTGTTCATCCTGCTTTTGCTCAAAGGGTCTGTCCTTCCTTATGCAAGCCTTCTTGCTGTCAGCTGTAAGACCATTTATGCAAGTGTTGTTTTGAAAATAAGGGCTGCAGGAGTGAGCTCCGTAATTGAGTGGGTCTTTTTATCATAATGAAATGTACAGTGTCTGGGCATGAAGCCATCAGCCCTCAGGAAAATGCAGCCAACACTGAATGCTGTGGCGTGATACAAGTTACGCAAGTCCATCACACTCATCCTCTCTCTGCACTGGCTTCCCATAGAGGTCCGAGTCAGGCTTGAAGTCTTCTGGGTTGCTCCAGCACTTTGGGCTAATACCTACGGAAATGCCTTAGGAGGGGAGTAGGTTTGACAGTTGCATTCCTTGAGGGTCCTGGACGTTTTACTTCCAAAACCAAAGACTACCCAAGCTGAAGCTCTAGAATAACCTTCCGCAGAAACCAGAGACCATCACAGAAAGCTTGTCCTTTTTTCCTCTCCGCATTAGAAGTGCTTCTTTCACCTTGCTTCCCCTCCCAGACACGGAAAACCAAAGCCCAAAGTGAGAGCAATTTACTGCACTTAGGTTCTCCTCTTCAGAAGAGAAGGAACGAGAGAATGAACCAGCTGTGACATGTTTGTCATGTTGCTTAATACAAGACTTGAAGGCCCTCAGGTGTTCCGGTGATGAGTGCAGTGATAGAAACAGCTCAGAGAAGTCTTTGGTGCATTTTTGAGCTACACTGCCTTGGAGACAAAAGATTTGTGGTCAGCCAAGGCAGCCTTCTGGAGTGTCTCTTTAGACATTGACATCACGCTCACCGAGGTCATTCACACCGTGTTTCCTTGAGTACTTTTTATCACAAACAAAACACTCACTGATAAAGGAACTAGATCAGCAAAAGCAAGCGGGACTGCTCTCCAGGGGAGCTTGCTCCCCAGGCATCCCAGGTTTTGCGTGCTTTGGCAGGGGATGCTGCCTGGCCTAGGGGTGAGGAGCACGCTGTGGGGATTTTGAGCCTCAGCACTCTGAAAATGTAAATACTGAAGCAGGTTACCCCTGTACATCCCAAAACTTTTATATCTTGGAGGCTCAAAAAATGCAAATGCAGGTTAAGTGCCTGTACTCAGAGGATGCAGTGAATGGGAACAGGCAGTATTTTCTCAGAAGTTTAATCTGTCTTCAAACTGTTTGAACCAGTTTTGCCATCGTCTGGAGGCTCTACAGGCTACAAAAGACTAAATTTCTCATAAACATCAGGGGAAAAAATTTTACATTTTAACAGTAAGATTCATGGAAGACTTCCTTTTTTATGACAGCCCTGTGTCCTGGGGTGGACGGGAGAGTGTCACAGGGGTACACGACCTTGTAGGACATCTTTTTACCTAAGAATGACTTATGGAGTTGTTCACGGTATTCTCACATATCCTTGAAATGCAACCCATCGGGTAAAACACCTGAGTCACAGCACACCAGTGGCAGTGGCTGCTCTTCAGGTCGATGCTGTGCTGGGGGGCTGACCTGGGCTCCTGTGCTGGGATAGAGTTAATTTTCTTCATAGTAGCTGGTACGGGGCCATGTTTTGGATTTGGGCTGGAAACAGCATTGATAATTCAGGGATGTTTTTGTTACTGCTGAGCAGGGCTTACCCAGAGCCAAGGGCTGTTCTGCTTCTCACCCCACTGGCGAGGAGGCTGGGGGGGCACAAGAAGCTGGGAGGGGACACAGCCGGGACAGCTGACCCCGACTGACCCAAGGGATATTCCAGACCATATGGTGTCATGCTCAGCATGTAAAGCTGGGGGAAGAAGAAATTAGCAGTAATTAGCACCCCTAATGGAAAAAGGCAATTTCCCAGTCAGGGAAGGATTTCCAAAAGCACTGATACAGATCTGTGAGAGACTCACCTTTCATCTTCTCTGATGCAAAACTAGCGGTTTTTGAGAATAAGATGTTTTAAAGCATTTTAGTGACTTTGGAGCTTGAATCCTGTTTGTAGATCTTGAAAAAGGCAGGGTAGCAGCAGGGTTAGCAGCCACACATACCAAGTGATCAGATGAGTCATGTGCGAGGAGTGTGGCTCTTGGGACAGCAATAAATACTGGTCTTCTATTTCTTCTCAGGCTCCATGTTGGATTCCTGACATTTTAAGCCCAATCCCTTCATGTAAGGATTATCTGCCTCAGCACGGGTACAGGGGATGGCACAGTTCTAGAGAAAGCCAGACCTGAAATAGCAATGGTTATTTCAGATCAGGCTTGCAGTGTATTAGTAGTAGTGCTTTTAATAAGTTGTGTAAGAAAAAGCCTTTGTATTATGCCCTAACCCGCAGATGCCTCTACAGAATCCCAATGTGAGTGGGATTTTACTGCTTTTAGCGCTGGAACTGTATTCTTGCAGATTGTTGAGGGGTTTATACCTCCCCTCTTCCCTGCATGTTGGCCTCATTTCTGCCCTCTGCAAAGCACGGCGGGTGAGGTGGCTCTGCACATCTCCCACACTGCCCTTCCAGGAGCTACGTTAGTAATGCTGCTGTTTGCACGGCCTGAGAACAGGGTTGCTGAGGGATCTGGGAATAGCACAAAAGGTCCAGCCACAACACCCCTGTCCTACGGTCTCTAAAGAGGTTGCTGGATATATTTAAACAGTGACCTCTGCTTGTAGCAGTGCTCATGTGCTGTACCAGTGATTCATCTTCTTACCATATCGCCTTTCTCTGATGTGAGCAGAACAAAAGAAAACAAAAGAGATGCAAACAACAGCAAGGTGCTACACGCCTTGTGAATAAATGCTATAAATTCACCTGGACATATTTCAGCCTGCAGATAAGTCTCATTCTCCCCTGGCTCACAGTAGTGAAAATCAGGTGTACCTGCATTTTGCTCAGCTGAAACATTTGGGTTAAAAGGAGTGAATAACTGGTGGGGGAAGAATCTGCCCAACCTGTCTGGGCATTTTGGCATGCCCAAGGAGGGACAGAGGTGTGGGCTGTTCCTCTGACTCTAGAAGTGGCTTCATTTTGGGGTTATATATGCCCCCTTTGCAGAGCAGCTTCTTCAGTCCTAGTGCAAGGGTTGTGCAATAGCTCAGAGTATGAGAAGTGAGGATGGAGCTTGTTATTTTTGAAGGAGAAAAGATCACCCTTTATTGCCTGTATTTTTATCCACAAAGTTTTCTTGAGCATGTGCTGTAGGGCAGTGCTGGAGAGACCACACTCAACGGGTCTCATCTGACTTCATGTCACTTCTTATGTTGTTTGTCGTGACTAAGAGCTTGGGCCTCGTGCCCTCTACAGAAACTCACTCTTGATAAAGTAATGTCTCGGTAAACTTTCAAACCTCTCCATCTCCGTTCCCATAGCCACCTCACTAGGAGACAGGGGTGCCCTGTTTTATCTTTGTGCTCGCTCCTGATGCTGCTCCCTGATTTGCTTTCAAGGTGCTCTGACAGCTCAGCTGCTTATCTCTGCTGTAACAGGCTCCCCTTGTTTGGATCCCTACACCAAACCTCCAAGCTTACCACTTGACGAGGGTCTTCATTTCGAATCAGTGTGCCGCATCCATCAGAGCCCGCTGCCTGACCGCGAAGAGGGACAGGCGCTCCACAGCATCCTTCCTCAGCGCCCTTCAGTCACCATCTCCTTCTGGGAGATGGACAGCAAAGGGAGAACCCCTGCGGGAAGGGAAGCTGGCGAGCAGAGATGCCGTCTCTGTTTGCAGAAGGGGAAAATTTGGTCTTTTCATTCAGGAAACCCCTGCCTCAGGCCCTGGAGTTTGAAGTGATGCTCAGTGGCTTTGCACAGAGTAGGAGCGTGATAAGAGCGTTTTGTTGCAGTCAGTGTTTTGCTGCCACGGTTAGTTGGAAGATGCTGTGAACACTTCCCAGTGGTACAATGAGAAATGTCCTTTTGAGATGTTTAAATTACAAATAAATAGTCCATATGCTGTAGAACTAATTTTAACTCTGCCAAACTAGAGGGTTTTATAC
This sequence comes from Astur gentilis, assembly GCF_929443795.1. NCBI lineage: Eukaryota > Metazoa > Chordata > Aves > Accipitriformes > Accipitridae > Astur > Astur gentilis. The sequence continues at coordinate 16,370,912 of NC_064902.1, read as the reverse complement.
TGATACAAGTGAGAGCAGAGTTTAGCCCATAATTCATGTTGTGTATCCCTCGGTACAGCTGTTGGTGCCGTGCCTGGTAGGTCTTTTCCAGACATGTGCGGATCTGCAGTCCGGGAGGCTGGCCACCGCTCTCAGCATTGCCGTCCTGGTTGCTGTAACAGCCCTGTGGGCTCCACAGACAGGCAGGAGAATCAGCTGCCGTAGACTTTCCGGCATCACCTGGGTGCTTTGAGCCCATGCTACACTCAGAGCTGTTGTCACATTGCAGAGGTATCACACCATGGCAAAGCTCAGGAAGAAGATCTGCGTGGCTACAGGGTTTTAAGCAGTCATTCATATTTAGGTTTGGATGCCTAGCTAAGCCCTGTGTAAGCAAAATTCATGATGCTGGGTAAAAAAACAAAGTCAAAATTCTTTTCTCTCCTCCCTCTTCTAGTTGGCTTCAGCATAAATATCAGCTGCCTTAATTACTCAGGCTGATTAGCTTGCCTTTCCAGTTGCATGGTTTCATTTCACAGCTGTGCAGATGTTTACAGCTCTTTTTCCTCAGGAAACCTCCAGGAGCTTTATGAACGTGTCAAAGTAGGTGAGTGAGCCCTGGGTACAGCTAACATCAGACACTGTCACTTCTGAGATACAGCCCTTGTCCCTGGGGTGAGACTCTGAGCAGAGGGTCAGTCTGTCCCAAGGCATCTGTTGAGGAAATATCTTCCAGGACACATCTTAGGCTTTGCTCTATGTGAGCATAGTGCAGATGCTCTGAGCCCATGTAGTGACTGCCGGGCTAAGAGGTGACAATGACAGGGACAGGAACGTCAGGGGAGTTGCTTTTAGCTCCTCTGTCTAGGGCTGAAGGGTACAAAGTGGTGTCCAAATCCCCTACACAAGATTTCTTCGCTTACAGCTATTTATCATGTCTAGGAGCCAGTTTTCCAATGAGACTGTGCATGGCTTTGCACCTGAAGAGTTCTGCTGTTAGTTTGGTCTGACCTGCTCTTCGAATCCCCTTTTGTGCGTGTGATAGTATTTCCATAATGCTCCTGAGATTTATGCTATGACATTCCCATTTTTGAAAGTGGAGGCTGTGGACAAGTCATTAAGCACAGCAAAAAATGCACTAAAAAGTTATTACCCAGGTGCAAGCATGTGATCTATTATGGGAAGTCTTCACGCAGGTGGTTTAGTGGCCTTTTTAATGAGGAATTCAGAATCTTTGATGCTTCCTCGTAGCTGCTCTGCAGGAGTGCTTCTTACACGGCTCAACTGCTGCCCCGAGGACCATGGGGAGACAAAAAATCTGATTTAAACAGCTGAGTTTTTCCCCAGAATAAAGGCAAGGTCCCATAGGGATTCCCTTACCCTGAGTATCACTCAGATGGTCACACTGCCGTGGTGCAGCCTCGTGGACAGCAGTGCAGGAGTCTGCTGGGACTGCAGATGGTGATCCCAGGTATAGCCCTACTCCCAAAGGTCTCATGTGCAGTCCCTCCTCTATTCTGTACTATACATGTTACACTAGAAACCGTGTTGAAGAATAATGAAGGCTTGTTTCTATAGACTTACCTGTTGTAGTTGCGTTTTCTGGTATCAAGTGAGTGCAAGCTCTGGCTGTGTTTTCCCTGACCTTTAGAGCATACATAGCATTGCTTTCACATGGATTCTCTGGTGTCTAGTAAGGTTGAGCTCATGCACCTTTTCTTTCACAGATGAACGTCTCTCTTTTCTTGCCAGCTGTCTAATTTCTTGAGTGTTCCTATGCACTTGGGAATTATGTATTCCTGTGATAACGCATACATTCAAATTTAAGTATTCCAGAAGGTGTGATGATGCCCAGGGCAATTTTCATCGACACCCGTCTGCTTCATCACTCCTATGCATGCAACCTTAAGATGGGATAGTAAAGACCAAAAGGACATTGACATGAGATTGAGATTCAGTCATCTGAAATAGTGCTAAATTAAGAGGAGGACTGCAAAACAGGAGTCCTGGGATACATTCAGTCTTCTTGTTTAATGCTCATGGTTGGTGTTTTTAAAAAAATGAAGCCATGCCTTAGTGCAAGTTCTGCACATCAGTTGCTGAGGGAAAGGCGGGGGATGAGACATGTGAAAAGTGCCCAGTTGTTGGTTTATTTATTAAGTGCTGTGTACAAGTAGTGCACATTATTATTATTTAATGAGGGGTACCGCTATTGCTGGTTGCAAAGCAGCGTAGGGAGTTAGAGACCATGCTTTAAAGAATTGATACTGTGCCTACTCCTGCATGGGCAGAGCTCTGGAAGAGGGAATGGTTTAATAGGAAGGCCAGCCTTGACAGTGATTTCTCAACATTTTAGTTGTCCTTTCTGTGAAATGAAGGTAGATAGGCCCATTGCCTTTGTGAACGTCCTCTGTCTCCCGAAGAACAGCAGCACTATGTGTGAAAGCACTTAGAGGGAGTTATGTACTGTTGTCACTACACGGGCAAAGAGGACAAGGCATGCTTATGGAGAGAGGAGCTTGCAAACATGGCCAGAGTGCAGAGACACAGCAGCATTTTCCTGAATCCCTTCTAGAGCAACTCCAAGGTGTTTCAGATAGAAAAAGTCCATGAAAGGCAGGACACAGCGCACAGGAGCGTCTTGCCCATCTCACCGGTCTTTCGCACCGTTGCCAAAAGGCCTCGTAGGCAAATAAAGCTGAGAGCATCTGCAGCAGCTCCCACTCCGTGGCTTAGAGGAGGTGAGAAGGGGGATCCCAGCAGCCGCACACAGCCACTGCAGCTGCGGGATCCATCAGGATGTGGGAAGAGGGCTCACCAGCCCCTGATGGTGGCTGCTGAAGGAAGGATGAAGTCCTGCAAGTCAGGGGTTGCTGAACCCTGCATTCATTGTCAGGGCAGAGACGCGACGTGCATGTCTAGGGACGGATGTCCTACGGAAACAAAGGATGTGGGGTTAGCAAATTTGCTCTGGCTCTTTTCAGTGGCTGTCTGTCCCTGGGCCACTGGCTGGTTCAGTCCTTACTTTGGGTTTCCTATGCATGAAACTAGGGCAATGCTTTTATTTCACAGCAGAAGAAACGCTTGTGACCGAGATGGCTGGGTGGGCATCATCTGCTGGAAGTGCCCACTCATCCCCACTGACCCAGGAGATGCCAGGATGACTTTGCTTCTAGTCATCAGAAGTTAGGCAAGATAAACCCCATCCCAAGTGTCTGGCTGGATCTGGGCTTCCTATCCTGGGTCCTGGCTTAGAAGAATATAGGACAGCAAAAATTTGGGTGGCGGCACAAGAAGACACCGTCTCACACCTCTTGTTCCTCTCTTTAGCTGGTTTTGGAAGGGTACCTTGTGCCATTTTCTGCTCTGTTTGCATCAGGAAATATGTCACTGCTCTCCTCTACTGAATATAATAAAGGAGGGTCTAGACTATGTTGGCACAAAACCAGTATCCTGTATTTTCAGGCAGAGGATTTCTCTCTCCTTTTCCACGGTCTGTGCTTTTGAGACACCCAAGTTTCTGTAAGCGGGCAGTGCATGGCCCTGGTGAGTCTAAATCATAACCAGGCCTTAACCAGCTGCAGGGCTTCCCTTTGCAGTTGTGTTTTCTTCCAGGGTGGTAAGATTTGGTAGAAGTGAATAACCACATCTGAATTAAATAATTGTTCTGTGAAATGAGCAGCTCTGTGGCTGGTTCAGTGGAGCATCTTTGGCCAAAGGAAACTTTGTTTAGCGTGTGCGTGGCATTGCAGTCACCTTATACAAGAAGTGGTAACAACCGCAGATAGTAAACGCACACAGTCTCATTTCATGAATGAAACTCTAACTCGTGCTGTATCCAAAGCAGATATACTGATGAAGCACATTCAGTAGGCAGCCCTTGTAAAAGCAATTATTCTTTCAGTTCAGACCTTCCAGTAAAAGGTTGCTGGGCTTACATTTCCATTTGCTCCTGCTGAGCTTTTCTCCTCTAATTGTAATATCAGAGTATTAAGCGAGAGCACAGGGCATTTGAAGAGCAGTCGTCGTTTAAATCACGCTAAGTAATCACGCTACTTATTTTCCCTGTTAATACCCCGAAGATTGCGGTGAATAGCGTTGCCGTAAATTCTCATCCAAACCAGCGGCGGGATTTGTGCAGCAAAGCACACAGCCTGGGGTGAAGCAGGCTGGGAGGAGTGTGTGGTCCTGGGCGCAGGAGGTGAGGCTGGGCTGGGTACAGGCATGGCAGAGGGACATCTCTGGGGCAGGAATGCCATCTCGTGGCCGTAAATAGCTATTATGGGATTAAATCCACCTCTCATCCCTTCTTACGACTTTCCCATAACACTTCCCCCTGCTTATCAGCTATGCTTAGGAAACACTTCGTGCTGAAATCAAGCTCTGCATTTTCTGTATAGCAAAGATCATCCTTTTTTGGGTTCTTAAAGCTGTGCCGTCGGCCTCAGCACCTCCTCTTGGCTGCAGTGCCCTGGCAGGCGGGTGACACGGTGCTGGCACAGGAACGGGGTCTGTGGGGACTGTGTGTGAGCCACAAGCAGATCAAGAGCAGACCTTCACAGGCTTTGCTTTGCTGCAGTCTCTGTCAGCTTTACCCTATTCCTTCTGCACCTTGCTCGCTCAGACGCAGATGTGATGCTCTCCTAGACATATTTCTCTCTCAGCCGGCAGTCATAGTGTTGCCGTAGCCAGTTTGAGGATGTGGGAGTTGCAGCTCCTGGAGGGAGGGATGGTGCCTTTTATCAGCTGTCGGGTGCTGCTGGCTGCATGATGTTAAGCAAGATGGTGTCTGCGTGCATGACACTTACATTGTGTCTCAGAGCCGTGGGAACAAAAAACGGACAGTCCATGAAATGCTGGAGGTTGGATGACATCCTTAGCTGCTGCTAGGAGGAGCTGGGTCCTTAGGGACATGCTGTCTTCTGCTCACCTTTTGGATAATACCATAGTGCTTTCTGCAGTGAAATGAACACCCTTTTTGTAAGCAAAAGAATTACTAATGGTGCTTTTTTTTAGCAGAGGGAGTGTTATATGCTCCGCAGGAATTAGGACATTACAGGAAACGATGGATTCACTCAGCCCTTGGGTTATCCCATCAGAGCAGAGATCAGTGCAGAGACGTGGCCTCATCCAGCATTACATAGCTCCAGGGGAAGGCAGGTACAGGCACCGCTGCCGGCCAGTGCATGCAGGGATGCCGACTCGTTGGTCACCTGCACAGTAGCTGCATAGGTGAAAGCAGGTTTTAACCGTTGTTATAAAGACTGTGCAGGAAAATCTAGGAAGAATCAAATCTGTTTGTGCTGTCACTCCCACTTCAGCTCAGCTTCTTCAGAGGGGATGGGACTGAAAGGCTGTTCTGTTAGCAGAAAGGGAGGAGAGGAAACAAATGTGAACAAAAATAGGTCGCATTCTCAGTCTGTGTCTGATGACTTTGGTTATCCTGTTCGGAAGGTGAGTAAACACCTCAAACGTTTCCCATGGGAGTAATCCCAGAGGAGGCTCAGCAGCTCTTGGGAGCCAAGCCATGTTGTGGATGCGAACTGTTTTCAATCTGTTTCTACAGGCAGAGTGGAAAGGTACCTTTCTTAGCACCTGAACTGCATTTCTTAGCCCAGGACATTTTCACATGAGCAGCAACATCGAAGGTTCTCTGCATCTATATATATTCTTTGAGATTTTCATTTCAGATCTTTTTTGTGCACCTGCAGCAGTCACCTCCAGCACCCCTCTTTAGCAGTGGAAAGACAGGGGCGTTTTTAGGGAAGGCTTCATTTCATCTGCTTGCTGCCTCTAAATCGGGATGAGGCAGATTGAGGGCTAACTCCACTGACTATTAATCAGATCTCTCATTATTAGAATAGCAGGAGCCCAAGGCAGGTGACATGGGCATGTGTACATGGTAGTACAGTCCCCTGCATTTCTGGTTTTCACAGTTGTGATCCATCTCGTGTCTCAGCATCCTCTCCTGATAGCTAAAGATCAAATCCTTTCCTCAGAGCCATAGTTCCATTTGAGGCCCTCTGCATCATGTGAAATCCAAACTCAGTCCGACAAAAAACACCAAATGGATTAAATGACTTGCTATTTTGCCGGTGGATGGCTGCTGCTGGTGGGAGGAACCAATACCTCCCGTACTTCATCCACGGTGTGATGCACTCGCTGAATGCCACAGAGCAGGAAGCACACGCTTTCTTCTTTGTTTGGTGTCTTTACTCAGCACCTTATTTTGTTTCTGACTAAATCACTTTTTATCTTTCAATAATGGTATCTCTTAAGATGGTGTCGCCTAGAGGGTTATGTTTCTTAGAACTCAGATGACCTCAATCGAGGTTTGTAGTCCTACTGCAGTAAGTCGCAAACCAGTTTGTAACTGTCCCCAGCCCAGCATCCCCAAACTGATTATGGTTTATGGCATTCTCCCACTGAAACAGAGTTGTGTGTGGAGCTGCACCCCGCAGGTCTCCAGCCTGTGGGTTTTCTTGGAGAGCCTAAAAAAAACCCCTGAATTCTTCTGTTGCCTTTGTGTTTTTTCAAATCCCAAAGACACAAACCAAAAACCTATTATCCGTTGCCATTATCCATGAGAGTTGCAAAAAATACGTATTTTCCCAAAGGCTTTGGGATGCCCTATATGTTTTTATTATGGCTTTGTGACCCAGCACCTGCCTCCGCCTCACGTCACGGACACATCCGTGCTGTCACCCCCCCTGCCAGTTCGGTGCCTCACCAACATTGCTCCCAAAGAGGAGCACGCTGTCTGCCCTCCAGTGCCTGCTTGTGAAGGGCTCAGCACATGGGCAGCATTGTCTCATTTATGCCGTTCCTAGGAGTTCACAAATACCCATTTCTGAAAATGAAATGAGCATTTTTATCCTGGGGGAATTAATGCTGTCCCTGCGTCAGGTTTTGCTGTTGAGCTAAGTCTGTGTGTGCTCCTTTATAATGAACTGCAACCTCAGAGTATGGGCAAAGGAAGTTCAGAAAGATCACCGATAACCATAATCTTGGTCATCAATCTCTATTCTTGTTTTTGAATGGCTGGTATATGTAAGGCATTAGAGAAAGCCTAACAAAAAGCTTTCCTGCATGCTTCTTCACATACAGTTAACTATTAAACATGTTTAAAAACTGTTTATTTTCCTCCTTGCTTGTATCTCCAGAATACGTAAAAGAAAAACACACCTTAGCATTACATTAGAGGAAAAGGTGTACTACTCCATCATCTGCATGAAGGTAGGTTAGCTCAGTGCCTGGTGTGCTGCTTCTCCAACTTTGTTTTTCCTAGTGCTCAAGCTTTGGGCATACATGATTTATGGCCCAAGGTTTAAGGCTGTTTCCTGGAAAGGTCTCTTCTGGGAGGAGAGGAATGGGCTGAAGAAAGAAAACCATTGTTTGTTAGGCAGGATATCTGGAAGTGCTAAATCAAGACTGTACGTAGCATTTCAGTCTCCCAGCGATGAAGTGGGATCGGACCTCTCCATCCTCAGAGCAGGATCCAGCTCCAGCGGGCACCATGGCTGGGCACTGCAGTAAGCCGAGAAACGAAAGTGGCATTAAAAGCATCACACCCCACAGGGTGAAGCAGTGACCCAGCAAAAGGTGACTTTGCTGACACGTGTTTCCTCAAAAAACGGGCAGTGTCTATGAGGCTGCTGTCTGTGCCGCCCTCTTGACGAGCTTCCCTTCACCAGCCGGCTCGCTTTGGAGACCAAACTACAAATACACCAGGAGGGACACAGACACGGTGGTGTGGGTGCCAGGAGAGAAGAGGTGAGGGATGTGGACAAAGAGAAGTGCATTAGCACAACCCTTCCCTGCCTGCACCGGCAGCGCACGAGGGAGGCAGCCTGACCGGCCGGTCATTGCGTTCTCACCAGATCCCATTCTGGCAGCAGAGGACAGCAAGTGAGGTTAAGCTGGCCTTGCACATTTTGTCCCAGATGTGGTCACATATCTTAAAGGCCTTTCAGATGGACCTCCCTGCCTCCGTACGGAACCGGCTGGCTGCTGCAGGGAGGCGGGTGGCACTGGGTGCTGGTTTAGGTGGCTGCGCCCCTGCGGGGATGGAGAGAGCTGCACGCCGTGTTCTGCATTCCCAAGGACGTGCTCCTGGCCTGGCAGGGGACAGGCGTTGCTGCTGATTCAGTTACATTTGAAAAACGATACTGAGCAGGTGGCTCAATAAACTAGTGCAAATCTGACCAACGTGCAGGAATATTATTCTGCCAGACTTTTTTTACTTAAGCAGTAAACTTGTGGGAACAAGGCAGAAGGGCAGCATCTCCCGCGGAGAGGTGCTGTGTCCCGGGCTGCTGCTGTGTACATTGAGCGTAATGCACACCTGGAGTGAACCCACCGTGGGAAGAGCATAGCTTGTCTTTAATACACATTTTTACTTTTATTTTCTGATTTTTTCTCTTTTATTCCATACAAGCTGGCAAGCAAACCCGTTTCAATAAATGTATCTGGAGAGGGAGACAAGGTGTCCTCTGGCAGTTTTGAAGCCCATGAGAACCAGTCATAGATCATATTTAAATGTCAGCCCTATTGCAGGCACATCACTCTCCAGCTGCTCCCATGTTAGCCTACTGAGAGGCCGAGCTGGTTAGAAGGGCTGATTCATGGCCCAGCAACACAATTCAGTTTGCGCTTGTTCATTATTTATAGAAATCAGAAGCATCCATGTTCTGGCTAGATCAAGTTACAAGAGCAATGATGGAGGAAGGGTTACTGTTTCGAATTAGGCAGGGGTTAAGCAGACCTGCTGGAGACCACAGTACTTGAATGAATGGATTTAATGCATTCTCCTGTGTGTTAACGTGGATGTTCACTTTTGGGAAGGTCATGGGTGCTAAAATTTCCTTTAGAGGAACTTACACGCTAGCGGTGAATAGAAATGACTAAGTCAATGTCTCTCAAGGACAGCCGAGAAAATCGTAGGTTAGGCCACATAAGTGGGATATTGTGGAGAAGAGCAGCTGGAGTCAGAGACCCTGCTGCCTGGTTTCATGCGATATGTGAGTGCAGTCAGGACGAGGACCCTTGCAGGGTTTTGCTCAAGCCTTATTCATATCCCAGATATTTTTTTAATCATACACTGTAACATAGCAGTGCTGTGGCATTTGAATGATTATGTCTTTTTGGCTGCATAGCGATTTACCTTTATAATTGCTGTGTCTGCATTTTGGCAGCACTCAAAGTCTACAGCCAAAGATCAGGATGTAAAGCACTTCACATCCATAGGATGAAGACAGTTGTTTCTGCAGTGGCCTTATGGCAGGAAAGGGTAAGAGCTTGGTACAGCAGCAAGGTGAGGAACCTATGTAGTCTTACTTGTTTTGTCCCCAAGTTGGGAAGGGCTGAGTAGCATCAACATGAAGGTTTGCCAGAAGATCACCAGCGTGTTGCTTGAAACAGCTGACAGCAGCTTGGTCTGAGCGGCCTGACACCTGCATTGGCAATGGCATCGCTTTACCTCCGTGTGCCAGTAAGGACAGTGCCTCTGAGAGCTCCCAAATGCTCCTGAAATCAGACCGGTAAGGCCATCGTCAAGTGCTCCATGTTAGACAAGCCCATGGAGGTAGTGGGGGACAAGGCTGGCCTTTGTCCCTTGTCCACTCACGCCCTCTGGATATGTGTCATTTTATGTTTCGGTCAGAAAAAAATCTCAGCTCTTTAGGTTGCTTGATTAGTAACTGTGATGGCACCTCTAGGTGAATCTGTAGACACAAAGTCTACAGTGATGATCTACTTATTTTGCTTGTAAAAGGTAAAACAAAGGCCAGTGATTTGTCAAGTTAGTACCTGGGGCATATCTCATCCTTTGGCTCTGTGCAGCCAGAAGAGTTTAGCTACTCATCCGAAGTTTGATGCCTAACTAGAAACCCTGGAGGTGCAAGTAGATCTTAGTGATATCACTGGAACAGCAGAGATGCCATAAATAGGGTGATAATTCTAGCAAAGTCCCTATGCACAGCAGCATTTCTTGGTCAGCTCCAGGTTTTGGGATACACTGGGCAATACAAAATGCAGGGCTGAGTGTTTCAGGTGAGATTCAGGTAGTTAATATGGTCCTAACTGAGAAAGTACTGTCAGGATTTTTCTGCTTGTGTACTTCTTTTCTGCGGTGTGTGTATCTCTCTCTCTCCACCTTCCTCCCCCACCACTTTTGGCCAGAATGACATTCTTTGTCCTCGTTTGCAGATGTATTATTGCTTTGAAGTGTCAGCATGAGCTCTGTGATATGGGGACAAGATAGTGTGGCTACTTCATGAGAACATTTGTCCAGAATGGGTCCCAGGGCGCTTTCCCAATGAATAAACTCCTGCAGTGATTACCTGCTTAATTATTAAATATGGCAATGAAAACATTCACTGTTAGTCTCCCGGAAGATCGTAATACCTAACTACTGTCCAGAGCTAATTTTCTGAACAATAATTTAATACCCAGCACAGATAAGCTGCGTACTTAGATTGAATACAAATGATGTTTCAGTGACATGAATTATGGCCTTATGCTGAGCATCACTATGGCAACTAATGACATCACCGCAGGCTTCAACCTGCACAAAACCCAACTTCTGAGGGTCTCTATTTGTTGGCACAGATCTTTTGAGGACTTTTGGGGGTATGAATATGTAAGCACCACAGTGTTGTCAAGGGTTTGCTATGTATGTTTACTGTCATTTGAAACATTTATTCCCTTTGTGGTTAATGTTGTTCTCATGAAGGAAACCTAATGAAAATTACTGTTTGTATTTGGTTAGTAACATTTGTTGATAACATATGGTCTGGGAATGCTTCAGCAAATAAGAGCTTTTTAATAGTAAACAGAGATATGAGTTCTATAAAGCAGATGCTGTCAAAATACACAGTGTAAGGTTGGATATTTTCTTACTTTTGCCTCTTACCCAGAGCAAGATTGTCTTCCTACTTTCCCTGCTGGTGACAACACAGGTTTTTTTAAGAGAGAAAACATAACCTGTGACCTGAAGCTGCAATTAGAAAATAAGGTTGTTTCTTGGTTCTTATGTTTAAAACATTTACTAGGTAGCTGATGGCTCACACATGAAAAAGATCTGATAGTGAGGATCTGAGTGGACTGTAATGCTGTAGATAATTTATGCCAAACCTCTGCTCCCTGGCACTGGTGGCAGTTTGATGCATCGACATAAAAGGTGAAACATGTGGAACAGTGACACAGGGAGAAAAAACTCCAGAGCAAAGCTGAAGAAGAATTGAGTTCGTTAATCAGCTCTGCACTGAACACACTCATCTGCTAAGCTCAGTTGGACAAGATTTGCTCATTGGAGAGCAAAGCGTAAACCCATACTCCATGTGCACAGGAAGGAGTAAATTATTTTTCCCCGATAACTTTCCAAATGCAAAACCTGCTGTTTGGTATTTATGTTTGAAGAACATCTGGTCACTGGACCACATGTCATCTGAGCCTTTTCCCGGTCATTTCAAGGTAGCTGCCTTTCTTCATCAGAGGATCTGGTTTCAGGACAGTGTAAAATGAGAAAGTTTCATTAATAGAGTAAGGGTGAATAGAAGTGATTAGTGAGATATGGTATAAGCTCTCATCTGACTTGCAGTATTCTACGTTGCAGTGTGTGTTCCATCACATCACTCGGAGATGTTATTCATGGCACACTCTTGGTTTCTTCTAGTTTACAAATAGCACCATGTCTGTGATTCTTCTTCAAGCTTGCTTTATACACTTTGCGTGAGTTTTGCAGTGTGATGAATTTTCAGGCTCTCTGGGAACAATGTAGAAATCTAGCTCACAATGAATTATAAAAAAAAAGACAAAGAGAACAAAAAAAAGAAAAAAGAACAGGTTTTATCTGCTAGTTTCATGTTGGGCCTCTGCATGATCTGATGTTCAGGAGCATCCTCCTTGCAGCGCTGCACTCTTTCCCAGTCCTACCTCTGCCCTTCATCTTTGCCTGAGCTCGTCTCTGCTAACAAGGGAAAGTGCAGTTTTAGGAGTACTTTGCTTAGCTCTGTCTGGAAGTTTCTGTCTGGCTTTATTTTAAAAAGTTTCTAACTTTCTAAGCTGTAGAAACAAAGCTTGAAACACAGCTGTGAAGTCTCAAACATAAAAGCATCATGACTTTTTACCCCTCAGTGTAGAAGGTATTTTCTTCTCTTCTCTGCTACTTTCAAGATTGTTTAAAGCTTACAAATAGGCATTAGTTTAAGTTCCACTTAATTTTTGTTTCATGACCCTCTTCAGTCTGTGCCTGTTTGCCAGAGGGGACCATTTTCCTGTATCTCAAAAACCTTAGCCCAGGTGCGTGTTGGACATGTTGGTGTGAGTGACACCACTCGTGGAGGCTCTTCATGAGCCTATTTGAAAAGCTGTGGTGTTTCACGGGTTTCTTTTCCCTACCATCTCTCTAAATCAAAGCTGACTGCAGTGTAAGGTCTGGGTATCCTTAAGAGAACCCAACGAGGATGCTCGCCAGCGCAGCTCAGGTGAGCCCTCGCGGTGTCACCAGGCAGCAGCTCCAGCTGCAGCACGCTGCTCGCTGGGATGGGAACAGGGCCCAGCAGGAAAGTCCCTGAAGCAGAGTGCAGTGAGCTGTGGTCAAACTGGGGCTCTGTCCTCAAAGCTTCCCCAAGTGTCTGTGTCGAGAGAGGAAACCTCTAGCGTGACAGGGTCAAGCCCATCACCGGACCTCCCTCCGGAGGGCTGCAGGGCTGCTGCGGTTCCCACACCCGTGTGGGGAAGGTCACCTGTGGGGTGGGCTCCCCTTGTACAACTTAAGCCAGCAAGTTTGGCCATAGGTGTCGGCAGACAATGGCTGGGATCCTTGAGCCTGCAGGATTCCATGTGGAATGAGTTCATGTTCTCTGCACGCTTGGGCAGCAGGTTGCAGGAGCTTGGAGACGTCCTCTAGAAAACATGAATATCTAGAGGGGATTTTCGCATACTGTGGGTCATTCAGCCTCTGTAGCGCTCCTTCCCAAGCCACAGGACCAGCCAGGGGGTGACTCGTGGAGTACAAATAGCAGAAGGTGGTCTGGGTTCATTGCATAGTTGGAGAGGTGGCCACTTCCTCGCCACTGCCGTCCCATCTCCGAGGAGCTGGTGTCCTGCTCTGCAGTCCCAGCACACTAGGATTACTCCAGACGTAATGGCTTGAACTTAAACCTGGGCTGGGCTGGAGGACTGGGCTGGGGCTTGGAAGAGGACCCAGGTTAAACTGGGATTTCTTCAGAGAAAGCAAACCTCACTATCAACCTGAAAAGGAGAGCTTAATTAGCCAAGAGAAGAGCAGAGGCATGAGTGATTGCAGATGTCCTCGATCCTCAACTTCTGTTGTGACTATACAGGCTGTCGCTGCAGGAGACATATTGTTCTTTCTAAATAAAAAAGTTCTCTTAAATTTGGTTTCATGCTGCTCCCAAATACTCTCTGGTGTTTTTTCCCCCCCCCCAAAGAACCATCATGTGTTTTCCAAACATCTGTCCCACATTTCCTGAAGATGATAATTAGTGCCCTTGTCACTCAGACAGCCCAACCACTTCGGCTTGTGCCAGACAGGACATTTTCAATTAACCATTGCACACCTAAGCAATAGTGCTGCTGACCTGCCAGTGGAGCTGAACATCTCTCTTTCTTTATTTTCACAGCTGGGGCACCCAAGGAGACTTCACAACAACACATGCGCTTCCTGCAGTGAAGGTGAAGCTGTTCACAGAGAGCACAGGAGTGCTGGCTCTGGAGGACAAAGAGCTTGGGAGGGTAAGGAGATTTTGAGTTTAATAATGTTTCCTTCTGGCCCTGCTTTTCTAGAGAAATCTCTCCTGTACGGAAATATCTTTGGAGCACAACATGCTCTGCTTTTTTGCCAAGCTTCAGGAGGGGGAAAAAAAAGCAAGCTCTCCACTGCTGGAAAGGAGTGCATCTCGCATGCTGTCTTTGTTGTGAGTTTTTAATGGCAGGATTTCAGCTGGCTGTGCCTGCACTGAGCAAAGGCAGAGGATCTTGTGTGCAATATTGGCAGTCCGGAAAGCCTTAGAAGTTGCTTACGGAAATGGACATTCCTGAGGCAGAAAAGGGGATTATGCTGAAGCAAAAAGAGGGGATTTAAGTTTGGCAAGAGAGTGTTAAGCTGCTCTCATATCTGCTGAGCAGCCGGTGCACGGTTTGAGCATTTGAAAGCACTGACTGCGGTACTCACTGCAAAGGACTTGAAATCCTGGCTGCCCCTGGGGATTGTGGCTGAACTGGTGGCTTCAGTGGGGCTGGACTGGGGAGTGAAACGTGGGGGTTCTTTGCCCCCATCAATGGTGTTAGTAGCAAAGAGCTCAGATTCCTGGGGTACTGGCCACAGAACCAACCTTCCCACCCCATCTCTGCCCCTCACCTGTGGTCTCTAAACCAGCACCCTGGGCCCGGTGGCCCTTCATCACTGCAGCCCACAGCTCCCGAATATCTGTGGACGACACTTTTCTGTGGCTTTGGGACACTTCAGTTACTGTCCGTGGATTTTTTTTAGCTGTATAATTTGTGTTGGCCCCAGGCATAAGTGGCAGCAAACCCCCTGCCATGCCTTCCTCAGCTGTTCAGGGGTGTGGGATCAGCATGGTGAAGACCCCATGAAAATCACTTCAGGGTGAGAGAGGCTGCGCCTTACACGTGGGCTTGGAACCTCCCGTGTCATGGCTCAGCATGGCCTGAGCGATCTCCAGGAGCAGCCTGGGCTCTGTCTGCCCGGGTCTGCAGCACACCTTGCTCTCCTCCCTATCTACGTGGCCATGGCCACGAAAGCGATGGCCAAGGAAGCCACTGATCCTGTGGCAAGCCCAAGTACGGTATTTCCAATTGGTTTCTCGCTAACTCCCGTGGCTCCTTGTGCCTTGACACTGGCGAGTCTGTGTCCATATAAGAAAGTTTTTCCTAATTCATGTGGTTTTGTGTTCATCCTATTCATACAAGTGCCACACATCCTTTCAGGTCCTAGTGAGCTGTGGATTTAATTTATATTTTTATGGTGGAGAGAGCTTTTGTCTCATATAATTTATGTTCATTTTAACTATTTGTGTTTTCATGTTCATGTAACATTCTTTGTTCTTGCACTTGGGAGAGAGAGAAAAGCAAAGCTACCCCTTTTTTTCTCCTCTCAATCTTCTCTTCAAAGAGAGTCACAGCCTCTTCGGACTTTCGTCATCCACACCTCGATCCCTCCTTTCCCCTGTGCTCCTCCTTTTTTGACAAAGGGGATGACCCCACTAGGCTGCAGTACTCCAGCCAAAGGACCTACAGTTGCTTTGGCGCACAGCATCATAATATTTTCAGGATTATTTTCAAAACCTTCTTCTTCAAACAGCCCGGCACTCCTGCCTTTATCCGCTGCAGCATGCTGAGCAGAGCTCTTCACCCAGGCCATGATGCCATTCAGGGCTTTTTCCCCTGAGTTGTTACACTCAGCGCAGACCCGCTTGCTTTCTAAGTCTTGTTTCCACTGGCACCCATAAGCGGTGCTGACTTTGCTGGTCTCGGGAAGCAATTAGCTGTGCGTGTTGTTCTGAGAAAGACGTCAGGCCCCAAAGCAACCCCTCTTGCCCTGGAACGCTGCTGAGCCAGCCCCACCAGTGCGCTTTAATTCCCGGTCCAGCGGGAAGCCGTCCCTCGGCTCTGAGCTTCTGCGGGCCGAAGGACGCGGGCCAGCGGCGGCGAGCGCGGGGAGCCGGGCGGTGATTTCCCCTGGCCCGTGGCCACCGGCGCTTTCAGGCGGCCGAACTTCAAAGGGATGCTCGGTGTGCCCAGAGCGGCCGAGAGATGACGCGTGTCTGCTCAGGCTGCATTAAAGATTTCTTCTTTAATGAAATAATGAAACCGGGAGCGTGTTAAGCCCTTGGTTTAGCTGTTGGAGTGGGCACGAACCTGTCTGCACGGAGAGAGAAGGGAAGCAGGTTTTATACACAAAAACACCCATGCTCAGCCGTCCTTTGAGAAGCGGCTTTGTGCTCTGCCAGGCATGTACAATGCACACTTTCTATTGCAAGTGTTAAATTGGCAAGCGGCCGGCACTCCTCATTTCACCACTTTTATCCACGGGAGAGCTGGAAAATGCTCCCAAGCCCTAAACTGCTGGATGGGCGGCTGAAGGCATGGGAATACATCCTGGCCCTATTGAAGCCGGTGGCAAGGCTCCCACGGATTTCAGCCATGCCAAGACTTCATCTACAGAGAGCAAGGAGGGGAAGAGCCATGAATTACAACAACACTGGGCAAAGTTTATGCACCTTTTGTTGAAAAAGAGTTAGAAATCAAAGTAGAGAGCATCCCAAACACCCTGAGTGGCTGCTGCCTCACTCAGAGATGTGGTTTAGTGCGAGTCTATGTGCTTGCATGACCTGCCTTGCAGTGGGGGTCCTTGGATACGGCTCAGAGTTTGGGTCCATCTGTGTTTCTAACAACACCTAGTGCGGAGGACTCGCTTCTCATCTTCAGGATTTGCTTAAATATGTTTTCTTCCAAGAGTGATGCAGTAGAGACTGGTGTTGCTCAGTTATCTATGTAACTAATAACAGCTTCAGATTCCTGCCAGAGAAAGCATTAGTCTAATTCAATAAAAGAAGTGATAAATAATGTTGATGAATAAGGGTGAAGTCGAGAATCTACTGATCTTAACCTCAAGCTTTGGAGGAGGCAATAAAATAATTTTTAAAATCATTCATCAGAGGGTAATAGCATCAAAGATATTTTGCTGGAAAAGAGCCCCTAGGTTGTTGACTCAGCAATAAAGTTGAAGAGCAGAGGAATACAAGATTATAGTCTGGGCTGGAGTTTGGCAGGAGCACAGACTTAAGTGTGAGCAAGGAATGAGTGATGGCAGGACATCAAATAACCAGGGTGAATGCTGCCATTTGTAAAATAATTTGCTTGCGTAAAGGTTAATGGATTTAAAGGAGATTCATCTCACTATGGGACAGTGGAGACTTGAATGAATTTGTGCCGGGCAAAGTCGCCTCTGAGAGTGAAAGCATCAGAAGAGGAATGGGCGTAGGAGGGAGAGGGTTAAGCCACCTCAAAGGACACATACGGAAACACCAGGAGAAGACGGTGGATGTGGTGTAGTTCTGGAGAATACTCTGTGGCCCGCTGGCTGAGGGAGCTACTCTGCTTTGTAGGGGTAATGGGTGAGTGGGAAAAGCACAGCTGTGATCAGGAATGATTACTAGCCTCTTGGAGCCTTTCTGTTTCTTTGATGAGCCAAGCACTTCCATTGGTGTTCATCTGCACAGCTCCACTGCAGTCAGTGGTGTCGCACTGATTTACCCCAGCTGGAGACCATCCCATCGTTCCCTCGCTGCATGAAATGGAAGCAGAGAGTCCTGCAGCCACTGATGTTATGACATGGGTTGCAGATTTTATCTGCTGTCATAGTGCAGTCAGACACACCAGCCTACCTAAAATGTTGCCTACTGCTTCCAGTCGTAACAGTAAGCCAAACACCAAGCCAGCTTCCCCACAACCTGGTAGTAGCAATCGATGAACCATTTTAGGTAGAGCTTTCTGAGCCCTCAAAACAGCACACCTCACATGGGAAATGTCAGGAAGGCTGGAGGCTGACCAAGTTGTATGAGCCTGAAAGTGGGTGACTGCAGTGGGCAACCTCAGCAGAAAAACTTGTTGCTGGTTTGCTAATCACATTAGTCCACCATCAGTTCTAGACTGGTTTATCTGGACAGTTGCAAGTTCATTTACCATGATCTTTCCTTAAACGATGGGAACTGATAACGTAGTTCTTTTCTGCACAATCCCATGAACAATGGCATAGTAGATGGAGGAGCCAAAGAATATATGAACGAATCTCAAAATAATAAGCTATACTTTAGAAAAGCATTAAAAAGCCATCCTCACTGATATGAATATAAAGTTCCAGATTGACTTTTAGGGCAAAAGTAGTTCATCTGATGTGCTTTTGTTCCCCATTAAAACCCATTTTGTGAATAATTTTTCCCTTTAACATTGTTGATTTTGACGCTTGCAGGTTGTTCTCCACCCTACTCCCAATAGCCCAAAGCAATCAGAGTGGCACAAAATGACTGTTTCCAAAAACTGCCCGGATCAAGACCTGAAGATCAAGCTTGCCGTGCGAATGGATAAGCCTCAAAACATGAAGCACTCTGGGTAAACACTTGTCTTGATCTGAACTCAATTTGTTTTGAATGTGCATTAGAAAATTTCTCTTTTTTGAGATTCTGGAAGAGAAACACTTTTTCTCAAGTTCACTGGAGGTCAAATGGAAGTTAAATATAAAAATGGCCTTAGTTCAGTCATTTATAATGCACTTTCTATATTCTTAGCATAGTCTTTTAAATGCATATCAGCCAAACAGTTTAAATTTTAAACAGTATTGCTCAGGAAATTGCAAGGTTATTTTTTTTCCTGTAAGGAAATAATAGGTGAGCTGCCTGATGCTGTTACTGAGAATGGTATAATTTCCTAAGTTATTCTGTGTTTCCCTGTATTGACTTCTCAGAACCAAAAGCACAGTGCACCTCCCTCCTGAAATAAACCCCAGTGTGATTGTCATTATTTATACAGAGATACACAGCACAATTAAATAGCAGTTGCCTGGAGCAGAACTAATGATCTGGAAGGTTAAAAGGGAAACCTCTCCCTTCAAGACATGAGTGTCAGAGGATCTGGGGCCAGAGGGATCCCTGACTGCCACCCCTGGCTTCCACCTTCGTGCCACACAATTACAGATTAGATCATCCCTGGGAAGATCTAGCTAACGCCATTGGCAAGGCTTTCCTCTGTTTGCTCTACAAGAGCTGAGGATGTCATAAAAAATAGAAACTGTCCAGGAAAGTCACTGTTTTGGTTAACTCTTTCTCCGGTATGTTTTTGGTGCTATAAAAGTGACTTTGTTTTTACTTTTATTTTCATAGTGTTTTGTTAGATTCAATCCATTATTAGATGGTTTGGATCACTCATCTTTTTTTTAAATTCCGTCTACTCCTCCTCCTGTCTCCTCTGCTAATGAGATCAGAGCCAATAGCCACATGCGGCTTAATTTTTCCACCACGATCACGGACACCAAAAGCCAGAAAGCACAGTTCACCTGTCATATTTACTTCCTTGACTGTAGCTGATAGCAACAGGGCTGAGCAGTCCTGGCTTTTCTCAGGCTTTCTTCTGCTAACATTTGATTTACAAGATGCTGCTTAAAACTATGTGGTTTACAATACTAGCTTGCTATCAGAAGAGAGATTGTCTTCCCGTTGATGTTAGTGGCAATAGCAAAAAGGACAATTATTACCCTGTTCTTGAACTAGACAAGGACTCAGTGCCCACATTAGCATGGCTTGGTGTTTTGTGGCTTAAACGTTCACCAAGAGTATGCTGGATCTCTTCTGGCATAAGGAACCACTAGCATAACCAAAAAGGAATTGTTTTTCTATTTATTGAGCCAGAACTAAAATCATTATAAAGATACATAAAACATATTAATGCTGAATAATGTCCTTGTGTTTATTATTAGTCTGGTGCTGCCACTATTTTTGCCAATCTTTGTATTACAGTGTTACAGTGGCCGCTTCTTCACAGAGATTAAATGCTAATTTTGACATTAATTTTAAAAGTTAATTCCTCCTTTATAGAAAACAGTAAATTCACTCCTTCTCAGAAATTACTCAGTTTGCTTGAATATCTGTAGCCAAGCAATTTCTAGGAATTCATCTTAAGCTGTTCAGCGAAGTGTCCTGGTTTAGTCCCAGTGGATACTGGGATCCTGGGGACTGGTTTTGATGTAGTAAGTGTCCCTCTGTTTGACAGCTCCCCTCAGCCAAACGATTTTATGAAAGCTTAAAGCAACATTTGGGTTTTCTCACCCTTAATTCTTCCATTCTTCACCCATCTGACTGTGTCGTAGCTATTCACTGGCTTTGAAGACCTTCTAAATTCTGAGCAAGTTGTGAAAGACAAGGAGGAGGAGAGAATTAATACTGTGTAACATTAAGACTCTGGGAGCTTTTTGTGTCACTTTCTTTACAGGTTATTTGTTCAGGCTAGAAATAAACACATTCAGGAATGCTGCTGAGCTTAAGAGTCTTGTAATTACTTCTGCTTGTGCATTAACTTCAGTTTCCAGGTGTAAAGAAAACATACTGAAAAACAAGAGAACAACATGTAGTCAGTTGTGTGCTGAATTCACCTGTTCTTTTCTCCTAGGTATTTATGGGCCATTGGTAAAAATGTTTGGAAGAGATGGAAGAAACGATTCTTTGTCCTGGTCCAGGTAACAGATTTAACTAGAAGTGATCTTAAATCACAACATGAAATATTTAAATCTTTCCTCTGGCCATTTTCAGTGCTTTGTAATTGATGCTAAGCTGTGGTTCTGCGTAGGGTGCCTGTTAAGTCATGGATTTTTTTCTAAATGTATACATCTTCTCAAGGATATCCCAGTTGCAGATCTCTGGCCATGAGTTTCCTGATGCACACAAATACTTGGTGAAATGGAGAAGCAATTTTAGTGAGGAATTAATGAGATGAGGAGGAAGGTCAGTCCATCTTGGCTGGAGGTATTTGGGTGCAAATGCTCCCTTTTGAGCCTCCAGGTAAAATCTGAAGTCCGTTGAGATCTACAGACGTTTAATCACTGGCTACAGCAGAGTCAGTATATCGTTCTTGACACTTATTTTGCCTTCATGTTCATTACTGCCTCTCATTGTCTACAGCTCTCATCGATCATATTGCGCTGTCTTTCTTCCTTTTTTCCTTTTTTCTTTTTTTCACTTTCTGCCTTCCCAGTTTCAGTAGGCCTGTATATTTGACCATGATTAAGAATTTCAAGGAAACAGGCAGAAGATGTCCTCTGTGACCTAAAAGGATCTGGTCAGTACTTAGTGTGTTAGATCTTCCCTTACCTTCCTAAGGACAGCTGAAACCACTGCATTGGCCACAGAAGTGTGGGGTCCCAGTATGAGCAACTCCATCTTCACACCAGTCTGATAAAGCCACAGAGTCCTCTTGGGTCCATCTCTCTCTCCCTCCCCTCTGGGTTCCCCATGGTATGTTGTCTCCAAGTATGAGAAATAAAAGCTTTGTGCAGGGTCCTGTGATGAAAGCAACACAGATGCTGTAATGGAATAACACGGGATCCAACTGAGATCTTGTGCCAGCACAGATCCGAAGCGATCAGGTCAGAGGGTGAAATCCTGCTGCTGCTGAAGCAGACAGCAGGTCTGCTGCAGAGGGGCCGGGATTTCACCCATGTGTAAGAACGGAGAAGGTGTAAACCTGGTGGACCAGGCTCCCCATTTGGGATGGGGCATGCTTGTGTGCTGGCTTTCCTGCGCCAGTAAGAGGAGGAGTCCACACAGTCCCTCTTCTGCCTTACACAGCTGGCTTCTCTGGTCCTAAGTCACCTGGTGTAAACTGGTTATTGCTCCAAGTTCAGCTGTCTCAGTAGGACGCTTAATTGCATTCCCCGTTTCTCCATCGCTGCCTGCCTCCACAGCGCTAAATCATGTGGCAGGTAAGAAAATCCATTCTGGGGAGGTAAAAGGGATTTATGATGTGCGTGACCCATGTAAGTAGGAGCCTATTTGGAAAGTCCAGTTGAGTACCTAATCCAATAACCAACTATGATCAGCAGCGACAGTTTAAGTGCTCATTTTGTACTCCAAATGGGGTCAAAATGGCCACAGAAGTGGGGGAGTTAGTGTAGAGCAGTCACAGGAGGTGCCTCTATCTGCCCAAGTAGTACATTTAGATTTAGGTAAAAGTGATGAGTTTAGGAGCTGCATAATCCATTCCTAGAGGCATCTGGTTTGCGATGCACCCTCCGTGCAGGGACTGCCAGGTCCCCGGTGGTGTAGGGTGATTGGCACCTCGCGGGGGAGCCCAGCATCTTGCAGAGCTAGATAGCTGGAGGTAAATCCCAAACCGTCTCCTGGGTAAGAAGCAGCGGAGGCCCTAATGAAGGACGGGTCTTTTGGGAACATTATGCAGTGACCCTGTTCTTGGGCAGAGATTGAGGCATTGCTTTTCTCTGTATGTTTCCTTTATTATGTTCTGAAATGAAGTTAAAAGTGCTATGGCAGTCTGTGATCACCTGTAGAGCGACTGGTATTGCTTTTCCTTGAGAGATGATTCATTCCTATGAGACCAAGTTCTCAGTCCCTTTTTCCTTGTGAATATTCTCCAAAGCAGAGAATCCTCCTGCCTAACATAGCTTCTCCCATAAATAAATCTGTTGATAGTCTTCTGTGCAAGGGTTTGCAGGGCTGGGCATGGATTCACATGTCTCTCTCAAGGAGCCTTTCTTCTGGCCGTTCTCTGTGGTTGCAGTTACTTCTCTAGTTTTCACTTGCTATATATTCTTCAGCTTGCTGTAGAATTGAAGCTCTCAGAGTTATTCCATGTTTTCTCATGTTACTAGGTCTGTATTCGTCAGTTGGCATATAAGAGCAGAATTTGGCCAGAAAAGCAATTCATTTGAATAAGATGAGCAGACTTTTGCCCCCAGAGAGTCTCTGTAGCCCACCTCAGAAATTCCAGCTGCCACTGCAGCTTCTCTGTTATGTTACCGTTTGCTCAACATTTGGTGCAATGTAAAGTGTTCTGCCGTACATCAAATATAAACAAGAAACACTCTCTATGCAGTCCCTCAGATGTAGTTTGAGCATATTGAACATGTCAGCAGGCAATAAAGATGGAATAAAAATACTTTGCTGTCCGTATGTTTGTCATTTGCTTTTCATGCAATGCAAAGGATGGGTGCTGATACGAACAGGGATTGGCAGCAAAGGTGTTGATGTCCAAGGATGCTCTGAACTCTGCTAAACCACAGACAGAAAATAACCCCCACAGGAAGGTGACCTGGCTCTGTTCTGTAAAGAACGGACAAGGAGCAGCCGCTGTTTCAGGAGCTCACTCATCTGCACCAGGCTCCTGCTTGCACCAGAGCCAGAGACGGAGTCCAAAGCATATAGTCCATTTGGGATATAGCGGTCTGGTCAGTCTGTGACACTGCCAGGAGGGCAAGGCTGTATGTTCGGATGATAACTAAATGTTTCCTTTCTGATCCCTTGGCTCTGTCCCTTACCTGTAGCATCTTCTGTTGCAGCTCTGTCTCCTCTCCCGTCCCTTGCAGAGTAACCTCCTCCTCCTGGTCCTGTGCCCTCTCCTGCCCCTCTTGCCTCATTTCAGATGGACGCAGCCTCGGTTCCTTCAGTGCCATTGGGTGGTACCGCTCTGCCTTCCTGTACCAGCGGTTAAGAAATTCATGGTGATAAATGCTCAAACTCTTCATAGCCATCTAAACAAGGCACAAAGGTGCCAAACTGCATGGGCGGCACCAAGGAGGAGGGTGTTGATGGCAGTTTGTCTCTTTTGTGTCAGCGATGCCTCGCTGGTATGAACGGAGGCTTTGCGCGCGTACGTAGAAAAAGGAGCTGTGCAGGGAGCATTTCCAGTGCTGCTTGGCTTGTGTGAGCCCCGGAGAGAAGGGGAAAGGAGCAATAACTGCCTTGTAATTTGGGTGGAATAATCCCTCGCACCTTCTGTGTCTGTGTAGCTGCGAGGGTTGTACAGGAGTGGAGATGATTTGTTTGGGTGTAGTGGGTGAGAGCGGTTCCTTTGTGCCGTTGCTAGAACCGGGTCTCGCCTCTCCAGCACACGCATGGCTGGGTGGACTTGGTTCAACCCCGCGGGGACGGTTTATGGCATGGAGCAGCCGGCGGAGCCGGTGCATGTGCTCCTCCAGCATGCACCCGTGCGTTAAGAGGGGATAGTTTTCTCTTCCGAATGAATCGCAGTCCTCTCTGCGCGCTGCCCACCCTTCTCGTAGACACCCTTTGAGATGAGCAGCAGAAGAGCAGAATACTGATTAGATGTAAATTACATGGCAGAGACTCGTTACTTGCCTAATTTTAAATCCTGAGATATGCAGCGTGAAAGCGATGGCAGAATATGGCCCTGAGCTTGGATGGAAATGGTCCGCAGCATCACAAGTGAGGAAAATGCTTCGTAAAGGCAACAGTAATGCCAGTGGCAGTGGTAAGCAAAAGCAATGGAGCAATTTAGGGCAAAGTTCTCCGTGACTAGTTAGGAAAGAAAATGTACATCCATCACAGATGTTGTAAGTGTTTCCTAAGTTGCTCTATCAGCTGCCCGAGCACAGCTTACAAATTTCAGCCAGTTTGCCAATTAGACCCTTGATCGTGCAAAAGCTGGTATTTTTGATAGCTGACAGAGCTTGTATTAATTATTTGCAAGGTCTCATGTGCTGTACTGGTAACAACACTATTGTTGGTACTGGTGGGTTTGCTGGCTTTGCGATAGGAATTTTCTTATAATGATTCTTAAGGGCAAGTGAATTAATTACGTTGAGATTTCAGACTAAATCTGCTCTTCTCTTGTCATAACCCCATTTCTGTGCTCTGGCAGCATATGGGAAGTAACACTCCATGGTACCTGGATGACATGTCTGCTGAGTAGCTTGAAGCAGTTTTTGGCTGATTGTGTCTGATGGTGTTTGCAGAATGTTGTTGGAACCAGATCAACTCTCTGCAGATTAAAACCAGTTGCAGCGTCTACGCCTGGATCTATTGTTCTAGTGACAGACTCCCTGAACTCATTATAATTTAGACTAACAGTGACAGTTCCTGCTTTTAGCAAAACTCAGCTGACTCGGGATAAAATGAAATGAAGTAAGTGTTCAGTAACTCCGACTAACCAACAGAATTTGAAAGTAATTCAGCAAAATTGCAGTGTACCACACCAGCAGTCCTAGACTGTGGGTCCTCAAGTCAAGGTAAATGACCCGTAGCTGGTCCCCATAATCATATTAAATCATGTTTTCAGTTAGACCCTCACTGAGAACTGGGCATATGTGGTGATTCTTGAGAAACCTCGAGTGTTGATGATAAATACAAAACGTTTGGAAACTGCTGGTTAAACAGATGCCACAGCTCGTTACACCTGACTACGGTAGGTCCTGCCCATCCCGTCTGTACTCACACAGGATGGTTTCCCATCGCTGCCCGAGGAGAGCATACGCACACCTCCTGCTTGAAGGAAGTTAGGACAACTGCTATGTGCAGTTGTTTAGGGCTGAATGGATGTGCTGAGATGTGAAAACTGTTGTTTTCACATTTTTTTCTTTAAGCTAGATCATTTCCTCTGCTCATTTGTGTCAGGAAAGGGCTCGGGAGGCAACGTACAGCTGCAACCAGAGGACAAGAGTCTCCCATCAAAGTGGAAAGCTGTATTACAGCTGGCAGTATCTTAGCACAGTTTCTCTCCCTTGGGACAAAATGCATGCTGTTAATCTAGGAAAGGTCCATTTAAGATTTTAACCCAAGTGGGGCGGTGTTATGTCAACAGTGAGAAAGGGGGAGGCGAATGACTGAGCTCGGAGTGTGAGGCATGACAATTAACAGGTTTGAGCAGGATCCTGGGGAAAGCGGTGCTTGCTAGAGCAGGAGTCTCCGGTGGAAAAACAAGGACAAAGTCAGGACTGGTTAATACATAGCTACTGTATTTATTAATCAGTCGGATTATATAGCTGGTGACAGAATATGGTCGAGTGCCAAGAAAGTCAGATCTAATTTAGCAGGCTGGGAATAGTGAACTTTGGCATTTGTCTCCCGCTGTCTGCTTCCCCTTTCCTGAATTTCTTTGTCTTTTTCTCTTACCCCCGCTTTCTTTTCCTTCTGTTCTTTTGTCTCAAATTATTTATCAAAGCATTCTCCCTTTTTTTTTCGGTAATGAACTAGCCAGGGCAGCCTTGGATTATTTCCCTTCTTTTAGTTTTGCTCAGTTCAGCTCCCTTGGATGCTCCTTTTCTGGCCCTTATCGAGTCCCTGGATGAAATCCCAGCTGCTTTGAGAGTTTGTCCCTCACTGGGCAGAGATTTCTCCTCTGTCTTCCTTCAGTTTCCTCTCTGTATCTGTGTTTTTTCCAATTACTCAAACCATTCATCTTGCCCATCCCATCTGCTCGCTCGCTCTCATACTCAGCTATGGTTCAGTGTGAACTCAGCAGGCTGTAGGATTAATTTCTGCTATTAACTGTTTCACTTGTCTGGCCACTTCTAAGCTTCTACAGAAAGCAGGCTCTCTAAAGCACAATATTTTAGAGGACTGATGAAAGGCAAGCTGAAATCTCCACTTGACCCTACACTGCTGTTCAGCAGCAAAGCACGATCGTGACACACCGAGCTTTCCAGAATCTCGTTTTGTCGGGTTTTGCTTTACCACCGCTTGTAAATGGAAGGAGCCACATTGCACTGGTAGCCAGGGCATCAGGTTCTCTCTGACCCCTAGCAATAAATGCTTGAGGCAGCAGGATAGGACAGACAGGCTTGTATGCCAGTCCTTGAAGTCAGTAGCTCGAGTCGTTTCAGCGCAGGCACTCTGCGTGACACAGTTGGCACCTTTTCCAGAGGCCATCGATAGCTGTCTCCTCCCTCCAGCCTGATCCTAGCCTGCCTCCTGCCAGCAGGCTCTTGGGCAATCCTGAGCTTGGGCTTTGTGCTTGAGCTGCACGAGTAGAGAAGTAGGACGTGAACCCAGATGAGCCCTGGCTCACTGCACGTTGTGGACCCAACTGTAGGTTTGTTTCTCTTAGAGGTCTCTTCTAATAACGGCGTAGAGCAGCTTCTTCCAAGGAAATAATGTGAATGCTAACAGGAGGGACCAATTTGCTTTGCCTCTGTCCCTGGATGGCTCCACCAGAGCCTACTGTCTACATCGGTCTTTTATAACTTTCAACATGAGAAGTACAAGCTCTGAAATGCCTGCGTGTGTTTCCATACGTTACTGTTGTGCTTGTATGCTGTTGCTGTTGTACTGTTAGCTTACTGTTAGGGATGAAGAACATTTTCTGGGACCAAAGACAAGAGGAATTATTTGTACATAAAGAAGAGCCTGAAATTCAGACCTTATGTTCAGGGTCAGAAAAGAAACTGAACTACTGAATGAATTTTACCTGTTGCTATAAAGCATACAGGGGAAGAAAAAAACATTAGTTGTATTAATGTTTTCAATCAACGTCAGCATAGGTTAGCACTGACTCATTTCAGGAATTAAATTTATCATGCAGTCCCTGAAGTTCGGGCTGTCTAACACAGAGAAGTCAAATCGTCACCGCTTAGATGAAATCTCCAGGATTTTACCATAAATAAAGCACATTCAAGAGTTTCTCCAGGAGATGGCAGCAATATACTGCAAGTATGACTGAATGAACGCTGCAGGAGTCGTCTGAATGTTGTGCTGTGGGGCACTAGGTTATTTTTAGATTTCTTCGTGTTAATCTTTTTAAATTTTGTGTTGCCGGTACGATGGTATGCATTCAAAGTTCATAGCATAGAATATGCACTGGTGTGCTCCTGCTATTGGTCTGTTACTTGTCAATCTTTCGTCAGCGCTGGTAGTTTTAAGGAGGATGCAAGATGCTTAAAGCATCACTTTTAGTCTTACTCCCACAAATGTGTTAATGATAGGGTTTATTCTTAGGTGGCTTTTGGAGCTGTTCCTGGAGGAAGGCACGGTGCAGGCAGGGCTGCTGAGAGCAGGCTGGCAGCTAGCAGAAGCCCGCAGAGGGCAGCAATAAACCGAGCGCCGGCTGGGAGACGCTATGCCAATAGACGGCTTCCCTGACTTAAGTAAATGACATTTTATTAGCGATAGATGCCACCAAAATAGGTGCTGCGTGTGTATTTGTAGCCGAGCGATTTGTCTGGAGTTTGGAGGCAAAATCCCCCAGCCCAGCCTCTCGTCCGTCTTTCAGGATGTCTCCTGACTTCCAAAAAATGACGAGCATGATCCGTTGCCACCCACCGGAGTTTTAAAGTTTCCTCCAGAGGTCAAGAAAACGTCCAGACGAATAAAATTACGTCAGGCGTCCAGGATGTGACATAACCTTAACAAAGTCATTTGAAATCATTTGACAGTAAATTTCCCTGTGAGTTCCTAGCCTGGGGCACGGAGAATCCTCTCCTCTCCTCTCCTCTCCTCTCCTCTCCTCTCCTCTCCTCTCTGGACGAGCTTCTCGCCGACCATCCAGATTGCAGCACGCCGAGTACGCGCGGGGTCTTGATGCGGCCTGATGGCCTCCTAAAGGCGATTCGGGAGCCTGGCAGAGCCCCCGCAGCTGAGTCGGCTTCCGTCAAGAGCTTGACATTGAATGTATCGTGTCATGCAGATGGTACCTCAGAGGAGTGAGAGCTGCCATTTACAGCACTGATGACAACAACTGCCGAGATCAGTGGGATCTTAAGATTGCTTTAATATGACTGGCACCTAGCAATTTAGCTCACATTGTTTGTGACAGGGTGTCACTCTTGCACTTGTCTGGGGATGAATGATAGAGGGGTTTAAAGCGCGGAGCTTCCTCTTTTGGAGGAGATTAAACCGCTGTATGTACTGATGCGGAGAATTAGGTGCCTGCTGCAGCAGGGTGTGTTAGGAGCGAGCTTTGCAAAAGCCTGGTAAAAAGTTTAGTCTGTCTCGTACGGGCAATGACCGTCAAAATTACCCCACCACCCCCAGTGCCTGTAAACACGCCGTCAGCACGCGGCATTTGAAAGCGCTTTGGATTGCCTTGTCATGATCACCCGGTGCCATCTTAGCTTTGTGGTTTTCTTCAGGTTAGTCAATATACATTTGCTATGTGCAGCTACCGGGAGAAAAAAGCGGAACCTCAAGAGCTGCTCCAGCTCGACGGATACACTGTGGACTACACCGACCCGCAGCCAGGTACGGGGCCGACAGCTCGCCGCTGCGCCCGCGGGTGCTCGTGCTCGCCACGCTGCGTACGGCTCCCAAACAGGAGCCCTCTCTCAATCTCCCCGCTTGCAGCTGAACTGTGATCAGCGTTATTATAAATATGTTTGTGTTTATACTGATCATTAGCTATGCGTGACTTTACTATAAATAGGTCTAAGAAATTGAGGTAGGAGTTGCACCAGAGGAGGGAAAGACTCATCTTCTCTGGGGAGCCTAAGTGAATGAGATGCTGAAATCCCAAGGAAATTTGACTGTGAATTGAATGCTCAAATCGAGTGATGATCCTAGCCTCTGCCTTCGGATTATATTCCCTAAATAAAAGGTTAGCAGCTATGCCCGTCTTCATCGTAGAAAATATTGATGGGACCAACCCGGCATTTTTGCCTGTCCCATTTTCTTTCTCATAGATAAAAGTGAGTGGAAGGGGCAGGATTAGAAACTCCGTGGTACCTGGCGGTACCTGTCATGTGGTGAGAGCCTTCTTCAAGTGGAGGAGCATCACATTTCTTTTATTTCAGTGGGGCAATACGTTGACCGTGGTGATCCTCACCATGCCCTGGGTAACGGTGTCCCCAGAGGAGATGAAGAAAGACACAGTAGGTTGGTTGTCAAGACCTTGATTCCGGTTTAATTCCAGTGTTAGGGAGATGGGAAGATGGATGCCGAATCAGGGCAAAGACAGAAATAAGCACATCACCCGAGCACCCTTAGTGCAGTGTGAGCGCTGGTGCGCTCACTCTAATGGGAAACCTGCCCCCACCTCCCCTCAAAACCCATTTTTAATGCAATGCAACCTGCACAGGACCTGCACAGATGGGGCTGTAGGTGAGAGAAGCAATTAATCCGAGTGTGTTGGGGCATGTTTCAGTAATTGCGGTGCAGGGTGCTACCTGGGGACCTGGTGGGCTCTCTCGCAGGTGAGTTTGGTGCAGGCGAGGGGACTGGCCAGGAGCCAGGGGCAGTGCCGGGCTGGCTGGGGACACCCGGGGCGGCGGTGGGGTGGGAAGCTGGGGGAGATCCCCTGGCTGGCCTCAAAGCCTGCGAAACTCCGTTGTTGCTTCCTCTCCTGCCAGGTTTGGAGGGCGGCAGAGCATTCTTCAACGCTGTGAAGGAAGGAGACACGGTGATTTTTGCAAGTGACGATGAGCAGGACCGTATCCTGTGGGTCCAGGCCATGTACCGAGCCACCGGCCAGTCTCACAAACCTGTGCCGCCTACCCAAGTGCAAAAGCTAAATGCTAAAGGAGGAAATGTACCCCAGCTAGACGCCCCAATCTCTCAATTTTGTAAGTAAATAAATTCTCCTAGAGAGCAGAAGTCTTTGATGGAAAGATTTTCTGCGCTGATGTAAATCAATATTTGCACATGTGTTTCTGACTCCAAAATGAAATTTTTTTCATTACCATTAAGCTGCTTTTTACATCAGTGGATCCAGAAGCAGTTAACCTGTGTGTTTAGCACAACCAAACCCAAGGAACGAAATTCTTTGAGGAACTTGTCAATGAGTATTTTAAAGTGCAATACTTGATGGAGGAGAGACTGGGATCTGAGAGCCTGAGACCCAGCTTGCTTTCTGCAGACACGCGTTTTACCCCCACACAATAAACTGCACACCCAGATCAGAGCGATTCATTAGCGCCATTAGCTGTCTATCAAATGCATCACGTGCTCAGAACTACAGGTGCAAATCTTGCAAGTATGAAATGCACACACAAAAAGAGGTCTCCTGTTGAATATTCAACTGTAGGAAAACATATGGTATTTTTAACAGGTTGCTTTGCAGGCCAGTTAGATGTGAATTTAAAGCAATCATCTTTTAAGTCGTAGCTATGCTGCATGTCCTGTGCAGTTATACCCAGTTTGCTTAATTTGAAATTTAGAGCAATTTCTTTTGTCTTGCAAATGCAATGTGATTATAAACCAGATGAATGCCTCCTCACTCATTTTTCTTGAAGGTCTTGATCACACGTCTGGAGCCCCTTTGTTATGTAACATACAGTAGTTCTTGCTAATTTCAGCAAAATTTAAGAATTAGTATCATTAAATATAAGACAAATAAGAAAAAAGTGGTAAATAGTAGCAAATTCTTCTAATTAAATCAGATTTTAACATTTAAAATAGTCTCTGTAAAGCTGTTATGGAGCGTTTTGTTGTAAGGGACTCCGAAAATCTGCCCCTTGCTTATCAATATCATTTGACCATCTTTTATGTTGGTTTAACTTCTTCATGTCAGTATTTATAGAAAATAACAATGCAAGACATACAGCTGTACGATCAACGTTATAGCAGAAAACCTCTGCTTGCTGCTTTTTTTTTTTTTCGTATCCTCCACATGCCTGTATATTTTGGACTCCCTTCTGCCTTTCATTACTGCTCCTGTCAGTGAGGACGTAGCATGATGCAGCATGGTAAACCCATAGTCAGTATTTTCATTTCAGTGACGCTCATCCTCTTCATTCCAGTCAGGTCACTGACTTTGGGGGTGCAAGGTGTAAAGTGTTGGAGTTGGGAAGGAAGGATGCCTCTCAGAAAGCCAAAATGGGACGTAGGAATTGGGGTCTTGCAAGTGGGAAGTTTATTGGCTGTGATTAGCCTGTAGACCTGGCTACAAGCTACAAGTCGTGCTGACCGGAGAGCACTCCCAGGGGTTGTGTGTCCCTCTGCCCGGGATCTTGGATGTAGCAAGCACAGGTCCTTCTACAGCTGCTTTTTTACATGCTAAAAGTCTTCAAAGTGTAGCAGAGTGGCAGAGGGATGCTGCTTGTGGCTCCCTCTCCTAACAAGCAATGCTGAAGGATGCTCTTAGCTGTGTGGTTGGTGCGAAGAGGATGTGCTCCTGCTCGTCCCAGCATGATCTCTGTGGATTAGGATAAGGGCAGTGAGAGAACATCAAACTGGGGAAGCACCTTTCCCTCCAGTCTTCTCCCATCCCTGCAGACATCAGGCCTGGAGAACTTTTCTGCTGGGTAAATTCCTAATGTTTACGGAGTTTTCACTTTGCCAGACCAATATGTGGGGTCAGGTGAAGGGTCCCTTTCCCAAACACATCGTAATTGCCTGGCAGCAGCTGTAGCAAAGTTTGCCAGGAGTTTGGGGAGGGAAGAGGGATGCCCGGGGCCATGGACCCTTGGGTGTGCTGTCCCCACGCGCAGCCAAGCGCTGTGTGCGTGGGGAATGCTGAACCCCCCTGCTGAGGTTACCTGGGATGGAGAAGAGGCAGCTGAATTGTCCTAGTCCTTGCCAGGGAGCAGTGAAGTCAGTGACTGAGCCCAGGAGTCCTCTCTGCATCTAACCACAGCCCAGCACGTCCGCCGGAGACTTGTGCTGCTCGTGGTCCTGCAGGCTGTATCAGCCTGACTGTGCTCGGAGCTAGAGAAATGCCACAGGTTTGACCTTGGTTTTTCCATCTCACTCAGCTACCAGGAGGCAGGGATCCCTCATAAAACAGCCGAGATTTCACCCCGTGGTCCCTCCACGGCGTCTGAGGGGGTCAGGATCTGACCTCAGTTTCTCTCGCTTGTTCTCATGCCAATACCAGCTCCAAATCTGGATCATTCAGCTTTTTTTAATGCCACCACCCTCTTTCCATCCACAGTGTGTTTTCCCCATAAGCTGGGCGGCTTCAGGCTCCCCTTTTTGCTGTAAGCACTGGGAAACCCTCTTGGTTGTGTTGTGCCAAAGCCTGGCAAGGGGAAACCAGTCAGCTCATCAGTCTGATGATGACTTGCTACTCCAGCACCCTCTGGGCTAGTGTGTTTTGTCCTCAGTCCTCCTTCCTCCTCCTCCCTTGGATCTAGATCCCTCTGACAGCTCTTTGTGCGCAGGACCTTCATCCTACAAGAGGAGGAGGGCAGCATGCTATGGTACACCTTCATCTCAACAGCAAGGGCTACTCTTTTTTCATATTTCAACATTTGCATGTGGCAATGCTCCTTGCAAAAGTCATTGGGCACAGCAGTTAAATAATCAGAAGCAGAAGTGAGTCATGCGTGCCACACATGATGGCTTGTTGGGAGTCTTAAATACACAAATACATATCTCAGCTCCTTCAGTCTTGAAATTCAAACGTATCAAGTATTGCATTTTTAAAAGGGTCTTGGTTTGTTACTGGGTTTTTTTGGCTTGGGTTTTGGTGGTTGGTTTTTTTTGGGGGGGTGGGGGTGGTGCCTGCAGAAAGGTAAGGACTTTCGCGAGACATTTTATTCTTGTACATTTATCTTTATACCTGTCATATTTTTTGTGCTTATTAGAGGTTATGGTGAATGAGGATGTGCAAAGAAGTAAATGTTAAGCCATTTGATGAGTAACTGTTGTTACAGCTTTCATGTTGTAGCAGTCTGAGATGGCACATGCACATGCATGCACATGCAGAGAAAATCCAGCCCTCCGCTCCTGTGATGGAGCTGTCTGTTAGAAACTTGAGAAGAACATATTTTACTTTGGGGGAAACTTGGGAGAAATAGTGAATTCATTTGGTTCCCACCTCTTTTAACTTAGTAAATACAATCTTTGAGTAGCACTCAAATTCTTTCCCACAGTTTGATAGCAGCGCTTGACTTCGAAGTAAACAGACAGCTCCGAACCAGGGTGGAGTTTATTTTATTTGCAATTTAAGTACCGAAAAAAAATAGATCCTGCTATTCATTAATTTTTGTATGACTCTACAATTCCTTTTATGTGGGTGAACAATACCTGTTAGAGTGAAAAGTTTTGCTTTTTTTGTTTTGCTACAATTTAAAAGAAAAACTCCATTCACGCAAAGCTGTGCTTTTCTCCAATGTTCGCATTATAAAAGAAAAACCCAATCCTGTTCTTGTTTACTGTTGAAATCATGCACAATATTATAGTCAATAACGCTGCCAATACATATTACACCTTTTGGCAATATTTAAGCTTCATAAAAGTGGTCACTGAAAGCACCAATCTTTGTTCGTTCTGTGTTAGTGATGCATCAAACAAAATTCCCAAACATGCTCAACGTTCTTTTTTTTTTTTTTTTTTTGAAACCCTTTTCTTTTTAACATGAAAGATTGGTCTGTACTTGTTTTACGTATCACTTGTGGTTATATTTCATTTTTTAATGTCTGTTTTTATATATATGACTGTTAATCACACCATATACAAAGAGTTGGTTGTTTTGAGAATTTGTGATGATTTGTTTCCCCATAATAAGTAGCGAGGTTTATTGAGCTGCTTAAGAAATTTTCAGCTGTAAGTGGTTTTTTTTTTGGTTGGTTTGATTTTTCTTTAAGTTTCTTTTTCATTCTTTGCTTGAACCCAAATATTTAGCTGCTAGGTTAGGGCTCCTGTCTGCTTTCCTGAGCCTTGTTGCTAGTCTTTATGTTATTCTGGTTTGTTCCTTCTTACCCTGCTAACTTCTAGCTGGACTCAAGGGTAAGTGCTTCCCTGTAGCTAGCACAGCTCAGATAATCAGACTAGATTATCTGACATATGCAATGTGCTTTTTTTTCTCTTAAATCTTTCTCATGTTTAGATTTTGTAGTACAAACTTTCCATGTTATTTTCCTGAATTGAGGTTTGAAATGTAAGTTTCCATACTGAAATTAGGATGCATGTGATGTTTGCATAATTGCCTTCTCTCCCTGGCTTTCACATTGGCATCAAGTGATCCTCTTAGTAAAGCCAATCATTAACATCTCTATTTTTCATTCCAAGATGTAAATATTAATTAACATCACAATAAAACTGTAAATAATACCTTCTTTTGTTTCATGGAATTTACATCTAGTTGACTGCTTCCTGCCTGAAAACAGATCATTTTGCACTCTGACAATATCCTTTCTCTCCGTGCCGATGATTAGCTGGGTGCAGCGCACCAGCGTGCGGGGCTAACTGTGGACACCTCGAAGGGCAGAAGGACAGGGCAGGAGACCCCAGGAGATCTAGACGAGGTGCAGGACTCCACAGGAGCCCCCCCAAAAACCCCTCCGCACACGCCTTGTGAAAACAAGCCCGAGTCATCGAGGTTTGGTAGTTCCCCCTCCCGTAAACTCGGTAGGGGATGATTTCGGCAGCAAGCGGCAGCTCTCTGGGTCACCCCGGGTTTGGGGATGCTGACCCGCTCTGACTTAAATACATTAGTCACGGAAGGGTGCTGCTGTTCCCCCAAATTATCATGAATTAAAGTTTAGCGTGGGACTCAATCACCAATCAAAGCAATGCTTGCCAAAGAATAAACCAGGGGAATTATTATTTTGCCTTTTCCCACTGGAATACTTACGTTGAAAAAGATAAAAGCCCAAACTTGTGCTGTAAAAGAGCTTCTCCTTAGTCTTTGTTCAGTCCTAAATACACCCGGTACAAATCCTTTATTGGTGTTAAAAGCTGCTTCTCTAATACCTGGTGAGTGCCTGCTTTCCTTAGGAGGGAATAGCATCAGTGGGTCATGAGAGCTGGCAAATATGTATCCAGAGTATCTGAATGCAATTATGAGAAGGAACAGGCGGTGTCATCCCTCCTGGCCATCAAACAAGACTCCTTTTTTTCTTCTTCCTCCTTTTGTTTCTTTTTTTCTTCTTTTTTTTAATGCGTGTGAGTATGTGCGTGTGTGTATAAATATACCCCTGGGTAGCAGGCAGAATTCCTTCTCAGCAGACACTTTCTTTTTTCTTTCTTTTTTTTGTTTTCTAAATGTTTGGATTTCCAAAGAGGATTCTTATCAGACTTTACTGCAAAAAAAAAAAAAAAAAGTTTAATTTGATGGAAATACAGATTTTTGCCACTTTGAAAGAAAGAAAGAAAGAGTGAATGAATGAATGAACTTGGGTCTGGCAACATTACATGTATTTGCACCACAATGCATTGCTATCCTATTAGATTATTAGTTTTGTGCTTTAATTGCTTTATTTTTTTTAGATAGTTAGAGATATCATGAGAACGCTGCTGTGTCTTCTGTATTGTCAACTTGCAGATGCTTCATTGCAGGAATGCAGAATTAAAATGTTAATTCAGTTCTCACATAACTTGCATGAATTTAAAAGTAGCCTGTAAATCACTTCTACGTGCTTTAAGAAGCATGGGACTCTAACTTATGAAATACAAATTCACAGGTTTCTGCAGTCACAATTCGAAATATTTTTAAATAGTTATAAAAATGCTGTGAAACAATGTTTTCTATTATAAATAGCTGTTCTAAAACTGTGTTTTTAACTTGCCACGCAAGGAATTATGTAAGTGCCTACTACAAATTCTTATTCATTTAACTACCAAGCATTAGATAACTTAGATTTCAATTCAGTGCCTAGTGTGTCTGGTGATTTACAGGAACATTCATAATCGTTTATTAAAATTGTAATTCGAGCAGAAAAGAATTTGTTTGCAGCAGGGGAAAAGCCATAAAATACAGGAATAAACAGCCAATTAAATTTAAAGCTATCTTCTAACGTGGAATAATACGAAGGAAGAAAAAAAAAAAAAGCTCTCAGATATCCAGCTGAGCGGCGAGTTCAGCCTGCTGCAGCGTAGCGGGGAGGAGGTTTGCAGAGCCCCGGACACGCACACACCCCCCGTCACTTTTCAGAGGTGGCAATGCCACCGCGCACGGTGAGGAGGGGACGTGGTAAGTCACCAGCCGGCACTGCCAGCAGCTCGCTCGCAATCAACAGCCGGGCATTTTAAGTCCCGGTGCGGTTTGGGGTTTTGGGGTTTTTTTTTTCTCCCTCCAGAACACCGGTGTTTGCCAGTGAAGCCTCTCGCTCCACGCAGCCGAACAAAACGAGGTTTCTGGGCGCTTCCCCTGGGTATTTCCTTAAGGATTTGCCTCCCGTTGCGTCCCCGTTAGCTCGGCTGAAGCGGCGAGAGCAGGAGGGGCCCCCGCCGCCCCCAGAGCGCGCGGCAGGTCGCGGTGGGCGCACGCCGTCGCCGGCGAGCACCGCGCAGGCTGGCAAACTTCTCCCGCTTTGCCCGGCCAGGCCAGCGAAGAGTTTTCTAGAAATATCTGTAAATGAATAGCTGCCATCAATCATTGTCATTCCTTTATTTCATGTCTCCTGATGAGGTTGACTAGTGTCATTGTTTGTTACTGTCCAAACCACATCTTCATTCTTGTAATGTCAAGCAGATATGACAAGCACACATTTTCCAGATGAGTAAGATACAAAGTCACCTTTTAATTTACAGTTCTTTGGGGTTTTTTGTTTGTTGGGGTTTTTTTGGTTTTTTTAATAAGCAAATGTGTCATAAAATTTACTGGATGTTCAGTTGCCTTTGGTACTAAAACAAAGTCACTCATTAATGAAAATAAATAAGTCCGGAGTAAGAAATTCTTACGATAAAATGGCTACCTAAAGCCTTTTATAACAAGAATTCTTTTATGGAGCTTGTCCCCCGCTATTAACTTCACCACTCTCAGAGCAAAATCTGCCAAAATTACTGCTAGAGCAAAAGAAATGCAGAGGGCAGGGAAATACATTTTAAAAAAAGAATGAGAGATTTGACTGGTTTGCCTCTTCCTTTTTAAATAACAGTTAGATAAGGAGAAATACAGCCCTCAGAGGACCAAATGGTGGGACGGTCCTTTGGTTTGCATTATTTTTGTTCTCGTTGAAATCTTTGTGTTCCCGACACTGGCAGATTTTTAGGACTCTGATTTCAAACACTTGTAGGGAGTGTGTGTGTGACAAGGGGCTAGTTAATGGAGTCAGTATAAAATGCAAACCAGATAAAAATGAACAAAATAAACCCGGCAGTATTAAAAAAAGACCATAATGTAGGTGACCAAGTGTAATATAAAGGGCCAGAGTCTGCAGTTTTCCAGCAGAAAGGTTCGTGGAGTGCGTGCTGCCCATTTCCCTCCGCTGACAGCCTCCCTTCCGAGACCACCATCGAACACCTTTCAGCTGCAGTTGTGTGCAGCTTGTCTAAATATGTAAGATAACTTTTGTGGGCCTGCAGCAGCATTTTGGCTGGGGCCCCGAACAAAGAAGCACCAGCGAGCTTGGCACGGCACCTTGGGAAGGGATTGTAAATTACTGGAGCATCATATAACTTTCTTTCTTTGGTTTCTCCTTTCTTTTTGGCTAGAATAACAGAGCAGTGTCAAAAAAGCAACCGTATTTGACTGAAACAATTAATTTAAAGTACTTACAAATTAGCTGTACAGTTTGGGTGTGAATATTAGCCATTCTCATTTTGTACTTTGTTAAAATCTCATTCAAACTGTACAAGCCGTTTGGAAAGAGAAGAGATTACACATAAAACTTATTTGATATGCAGATGTTGGCATTATTTTAAATCGCAGGTCAGCCGGCTGGAGCGGAATAATAATATATTTAGATCTATCCTTTTCTTTTTGTATTGCCTAGGAAGTTTAATGCTTCCGGTATAATTTGGTTCCTAAATTTCATTTTTAAAAGCAACTCCACTGGAAAAATCAGAATGCAAAAAATAAATTCCAAGTTGCATGGGGTGTTTATTTTCTAATTAAGGGAAGGTGAGTTCAGTGTAGGATTGTCCTTTTTTAACCTGCTCCTAGTTATTCTTAACAATTTTAAGCATCTGGCCCAGAGCAGATATTCCATTTAAGAGAAGTACACGGGTGTATTACCGTTCTCCAGAGACGTCTCCGGTTCACACGCTTTATCCCCTGGGTGGACGACGTGCACCCACCCAGCCCCGCAGCTCTGCCGATGCAAAATGGTTTGCTCATGCCAGAACTGTGGTGCTGGGCTGCTGCAGGGAGAGCTGTGGCTGGTCATCTTCCTTCCCATGCCAGAAAACCACATTTTAAAGCACTGACCGAGCGGCTTATACTTTTCTGGTCACTTGAGCTGGTGCAGTGCCATGTCTGATAGCTCTTTCTTGGGGTGGTTGTTCTGAGGTGGGGAGATTTGGGGCAAGTGGGCTTTGGAGCAGGCACCCAACGGGATGCTCAGTGAGGTGTGGCTTCAAAGTGATTAATGAAAGTAAAATTGCCCCCGATTATGGACAGTGGTGAAGGCTGTTCAATCACAGCGTCTGTTCTCACGCTTGGCAGGGAACTGTCTGCCTTGGGCAGGGAGATCTTAAAAAGCCCGGGACAGACCCTCAGCTCCGTGGAAGCCAGCAGAGCCTCGGTCACTTCACGCCAACCGAAGGTCCATTCTGTGCCCACCTTCCTCGGAGAACGTCAAAGTGGGGAAAAGCTTTTTAGTCTGGTGTAAAAAATACTCATTTCAAACATGCTTTCTAGCACATATGCTCAAAAAAGTTCACCAGCTAAAGGGCTAGAGGACTCTTCAAATTTCCAGCTGATTTACTCAGCTCTCAGAGCCTCGTTGGCTGAGCAGGAGGATTGACAGTGTATCAGGGCTCCTAATTGAAAAGTAATAAAATCTCTGAGCAAAGCTGGCAAATGAAGGCCTCCAGCCAATTTGTCAGCTTGCAGTCAACTCCGAGGAGTCGGGCAGAGCAGCAAGCCATTAAAAATAGTCTGATAATATCTGTTAAAACATTTTGCGGGCACTAAGGGATGGAATTGAAAACAGCACAGGCAAACTCTTTGGGAGTGAATGCAATCAAATCGATCTTGACCCAAAGGGACAGAGACGATGGGGCAGAAAGCCGTCAGAACAGACAGGAGCCGGCCCGTGCCGCGAGCCCCGGGGCTGGGTGGGCTTCGCATCCCACGCCCAAGGATGCCGGAGAGGTGCCGTGGAGGTGATGCCCTCCTCGGGGAGGTTGTCCCCCGTCCCCCCGAGCCAGCCCTCGTGCTGCCACGTCGCTCGGCGCCGCCGGCGGCTTCTTCTGTCCCCGAGCCGCCGGCAGAGGCAGAAGGGGGGATTTGGGACCGGGGGCGGGGGGGAGGCAGCAGGACCCGGCACGAAACAGGGGAGCAGACCCTCAAAAATGAACCAGCTGTAGGAAAAAAATCAGTGGTTATTCAGCGGGGTTTTAGTGAGGAAAATTGCCAGCCACTGCTGAATTAAGTATTGCTAGCAGCTAATTGAAATGTTACGTGTTTTAATTTGTCTGATTTCTTTCCAGTGGGTGATGTTATTTATATAGTTTGTATATAGCGAACGACAGACTATACAGAAAATGTAAAGATTGCTTCCAACGGTCAGTAATATCTGAGAGCACAGGCAGGAACGAGGTATTTAGGAAGACATCCATCCTTCACAGCTTAATATTAAATAGTAAAACATGTATAAAAGAACACTGTCTCATTATCATTTAAAGCTCTTTTTATTTATTTATGTATTTATTTATGTTATTAAGGATTTTTGTTTTTTCTGGTAAAGAGGGATTTTGTTTTAAAACAAATACAGTTACCATATACTACTATTGCGGAAACCTGCATTTTTGTGTCCTTTCAGCCGCATTGTTCCAAGGCCACCCAGTTCCCCTAGGAGGCTATAAACAGGGGAAGGATTTAAATCCTATTTTCTTTGTCAAGGATTTGGCAAGAACCCATATAGTAGGAAGCTGAGCACGGACAAAACCCGAGTGAAAGGTGTCCTTTAATTCCCCGGCCGCTGGTAGAACAAAGCCTGCTCCCAGCGGGGTCCCGGCTGGCCGCACCCAGGCCGGCTTGGCGGCTTCATTTCAACTGCTGAATTCGGTGTATTTTTAGTTAACCATGTTGAGATTAATTAATTAGCCCTAGGAGTTAGTGCCTGTAAACGTCACCCAAAGCAGAGAAGTGTGAATACGTTGAGGCTGTTAATTCACCCAAAAATGGCAGCTCGTAATCCAGGCAGAGGAAATTCAGTCCCTCTGTCGGGATGACTGGCAGCTCCGTTGCACCATCGGGTTACTGCCTCAGTGACAACAAACTACATATCTATTTAACTTCTTAGCGATGCTTAAAAGAGCATCTTTTTATTTCGGTGAGGTAGCATTTAAAGTTGCCATTAGGAAAAAAATTGCCGTGGGGAGACAAACATTGGCATTTGGATAAAGAACAACATAACTGGTCTGATACCTAGAAAACCTAGTAAATGTAGAGAAAAATGCTACAGCTGTAACTTCATTAGAATGGCAGAATCTATTATAACCAACCGCAACTATCTAAATAGGAGCTAATTTACCTACGTGAGCCAAAATTCTGTTAACTGGTAGTGTATTGTAAGATACAGAGTAAGTTCTTGGGTTTGTGTTCTGGTTTTAAGTACAGAGTAAATGCACTCTAATGAGCAGTTGAGAAGATGTTAATTCTAAAATCTTTTGCCTAAATGCAATAAGATAGTCCATAACTGATGCAAGTTGACAATGGGAGGTGAAAAGTGTACTGTATAGCCTGCAAAGAGAAAAGTTAATGGCAATGTAGGGAAGAGGAGATACTTAGCTTTCATGCTTCATACTGTATATTTTTTTCTGTTGTATTTGTCAACTAAAATGTCTTATATCTCTCTAAATGGTGTCTTTCTCTATATGTATAAATGAACAGATGCAGATAGAGCTCAAAAGCATGGCATGGATGAATTTATCTCTTCCAATCCCTGTAACTTTGACCACGCTTCACTCTTTGAGATGGTTCAGCGCCTCACTTTGGACCACAGACTTAATGATTCCTATTCTTGTCTGGCAAGTATATTCTTTGGTCTCTAGTGATATAAACATCAAGCAGCAAAGTCAAAGCTAGTGCGAGTGGGGGCTAATCCCCCTGTTGCTGGAAGATTGACCTCTGTTTACACCAGGTTTGAATTTGGCCCAGAGGTATTTTCTTTTGAGAGGCTACCTGCAGTGAACTGACTGCTGTTCTTCTCCAGTTGCACTGTCTTTATCATTTCTGTTTGCAATGCTTAAAATGTTTCTTCCCGCAAAGACAAACTCCAGTGAGGGGATGTGAAGTAGAGAGCAGTGTTTTGCAGCCTCCCGCACTGCCTTCCAGAGTCTTCTGGATGAAAGAACAGGGCAAGGATAACGGTCTGGTACCACCTCCCATGTCAATGGAGTCCCACCAGGAATAACTGTGGCCCAGCTTTGTGTCTGTATATGAGCAGGGACCCCAAGCAGGTAACAGATGAGACTAGGTGGATAACTGCAGTCATGCTGCAGTCTGTCCCTGCTCATGTAGTCGCATGCCCATCCTGATTATTTTCAGGAGCGCATGTTGCAGCTCTCAGCCCGCTGCTGTGTAACATGGGCTATAGGACGGTGGCACTGAGATGCTCCAGGACAGCTTGTAGCCTTTGGGGTGCAGTGCTTGGGGGCTCTTAGGTACTGTGAGGTTTTAAATGACAAATAACCTTTAGCCATCCAACCTGAATAATTAATTTTTAGCAGTTTGAGTGAGGAGGGTGAAGAGGCTCTTAGTTTTCGAGAAAACAGCGGGATGAGGCCTTTCTAGAGGGGCCTGAAATGGAGGTCCTGTCCTGAACATGGCATGGGACAGATCCTGACCTGTAGCCCTCCCAGTGCTGCACAGAAACCTCCACTCTGGGGTGTCCTCATGGGCTTCTGCAGCAACAGGACCACCCCGTGCCGATAGCCTTCATCTCTTGCCAGCTGTGCAGTCGCTGGAACTGGAGCTCTTGAGTGGCTTGCTGTTAAAAGCAGCAACCTGGGAACACAACCGAGCAGTTGGCAGTGAGGCCGTCGGTCTCAAATCCTGTCCTCCGCATCCCCCTCCACGACGGTGCTCCTCTCACCTCCTCTGCTCCTTGCACGGCACACAAGGGCTGATCTCCTCAGAAAGGCTAAGATCCAGTAAATGCCATTAGCGGTAGTGAGTTGTCACCTTCCTGATGAGAGGCAGAGCTAGGAGGAACGGTTGTGGACGTCCCCGGAGGTAAGGACGGGCTGGGGGAAGGCAGCAGCGTGCACTTTACTCGCAGATACCCAAGCGGTACAAGTAGGCTTGGTGGGAGCATTGTCAGACTTGCAGCAGGTTTCTCACCGGTTCCATCGAGGTCTTTGCTCTGGCAGGCAGTGAATTTGGCATGCAGCTTCTGCTCCCCACGCATGGCTGACCCTAGGAAGACCATCCCCATCCATGCATGTCTGACAGGTTGGCTTGCAGCTGGTTTGTCTCTGTGCAGTCTCGGGCCTGGTGAGAGAGCTGTGGCCGTTGAATTAAATTCATGACAAGGTGCAAGGCTATCACTGAAAATGATTAACGATGTTTCTCTTCAAGAAACCCACCAGCCACACTTCTGCTTGTAATTGAGAAGT
This sequence comes from Astur gentilis, assembly GCF_929443795.1. NCBI lineage: Eukaryota > Metazoa > Chordata > Aves > Accipitriformes > Accipitridae > Astur > Astur gentilis. The sequence continues at coordinate 16,328,046 of NC_064902.1, read as the reverse complement.
TTAGGCCCTTGCTAGAAGCTACTGGCCTGGTGGAGCTCCCCTCAGCACCAAGACTTGTGCCTCTTCGGAGCAGAGCATCACCAATTAACCGTCTTCTTTCAAATCACCCATTGCAGAGTGTTATAAAGAAGAGAATAATGGCCTGTGTTCACCTGTGCTTGGATTTCACATGCTTCTTTACTTATTCTAATATGGTTTTGTCCCAATTATGGCTTAAAAAACCAGACTGACCTCAAAATCTGAGTTCAACTGCAAAGAGCTCCCATTGCCCTTGACATGTCTGTGGGACGTTGGTGATACCACTGCACTGGCTTGCCTGGAGGAGCTGTGAGCCCGTGGTAAGCCTGCTCTGTCCACTCTGTGTGCCACTGGGCAATTGTTATTCTTCCTACAGGACATTCCCATGCAAGGTCCTGCAGAGTTTTTCCTCATCACACCTCTTCTTGTTTTCAAATGTGGACGTGGAAGTGCCAGGGAAGACTTACCCAGACACAGTGGCTTACCCTGACACGGAGGATAACTCGGCGTCGCCTCCTTTCCGCGGAACCAGGTTAAACAACGTTATTGAGAGCCCACTCGCTGGCTGAGCCAGGCATCCCTATGAAAACAAACAGGCTGGCTGACTAATCTCAGCTACGGCAGAAGTGATGTTTGCTGGCAGAGAGCACCGTGCTGCGGAAGGGGAAGAGCGTTGTCTGCAGAGCTTGCTGAGGGCTCCTGCCCGTCATCCACAAACCGGTAGCACGGTCGCTTTTACAGCTCTTCCTGGACTTTTGGGAAGAGTATGCAGCTCTTCCAGCTTAGTGTGGACCCCACACACGCATGAGTCTTCATTCCTTCCTGCTTGGACACGTGTGTTGTTTCTGAGACTGCCCTTCAGCTCTTCCCAAGACTTCCCAACCCACTGCCAGCATCCAGCTCATGCAGCCGGATCCCTGCCGGAGCTGTATTGCCCATGATGTGTCAGCATTCATGGGATTCACATAACACAGCACGGCGTGTGCCGAGGAAAGGTGGTCTTCCAGAGTGCCCAGCCTAGCTGAGATGATGTGAAGGAGTCAGATTAAAAGGCCCATGAAGCAGGCCACCAAAATGAAATTCTTTTGGTTTTCCTATGGTAAATGAGAAAATTCAGCTACTGAAAAGTGAAAATTATCCCTCAAAAATTCTGGCTTTCACAAAAGCTGCATTTACCATTAGAAAAATTGCCCGTGTTTCACCAACCCTGACCAAGCCTTGCTTTACCCGGCTCCAAAGCTCCTGTTGCACTTTCTGCTGGTGCTCGGGACACACGTCCCCTTCTCGGTGCAGTTCAGCTTGTTGAACACAGTCAGTCGAGCTCCCTGTGCTCTGCGGCCTTCCTCCGTTGTCCCCTCCAGGTTTCCTCATGCCAGTGAAGACCATCAGGGAGACCACGCTGAACTAGACCTAGCTGCCTTGGGGAGAGAGGTGCCTGGTGTGTGTCATCGCCATCAGCTGCATTTGCCAGACTGGCTGGTTGTCAGCTGGTTGCACCCGGCAAATCTTAACCGAGAGCCAGGATCTGCCTGAAGATGTGAGGGATTTGTCTGAATACCGCCTTCCATCAAACCTTAGGTTTTTATTGGGGCTGTGGGAAGCAGCATTTACTGCTTCTTTGGAGCCCCGTTCAGCAGCAGGTTTTTTATCTCCTACCTCTGCCACCCAAAAGAAGACCACCTGGTCCTCCTGGGCTCTGGATCTCTCCACCCGTAGTCTGCTTGCCTGGGCTCTCATAAGGTACAAGGCTCATCACTGAACCTCTGAGCTTCTGCTCGCGCTTCCCCTCATTGAGCCGTGGCAGCGATTCTTGAGTGTTTGCCCTCATCCTTTCTGTCCACCTGAGGACCAGCACTTCTCAGACCCCGGTGCGGGGGAGCAATGTGGGGTGCTCTGGATCACTGCGTCCAGCCTTCCCCTTGATGTCAGCAGGGCCAAGATTTCACTCCATAGGGAGGACTGAGTCCTTCGTATGTATTAGGTAAATATAACAATTTCAACTGCATTTCCACCCCAGTAACCAAATGCACACATCCTTCTGTCGCAGAGCAATCGTGGCATTTCTATATTTTTACCATGCCTGATCGCCGAAAACTTGTGTGAAGAGAGGCAAGGCGAAGAGAAGGTCCAAGGATGTAACAAACAGGCAACGTGAAGAAGTCCAGAATCAAGCATAATACCATCAGCCGAAAAGCAAACAAAAATACCGTTAAAAGCGGTGAAGGCAAATATACCCCTCCCAAAAAATAGCCTTCCAGAGTGCCGTCCCATCTGCATTGTTCTATGTCTTCATTTTGAAATGTGCACTTCTAGTGATCCCAGCACTGTAGCTACTCCCTATATCTATCATTTTCCCCTCATTATTTTAATTCTTTTCTCAATCTGTTTTGGAGTTGGCCCAATAAGGATGAGCAAATCCTTCTCTATGTCTTTGAGCTCTTAATTGATATTTCTTCAACTCTTTTCAAAGCAGCTATTTTGGCATCTAGAAAAGATTTGGTGTCATCTGAGTGGTAGAAAATATATTTTAATCTTTCACAGCAGTGTTGTTTCTAAGATGTAGCATTTGGGGTAACAGATGGGGTGGCAAAGAAGTTGCCTATAGGGGCAGTGCTCTGCCTCAACTACTCTCCCGCCCGCTGCAGGAACTTTTCAATTAAACGATGAAAGATTTTGCAGCTTGATGCATTCCAGAGCTGCGTCTTAGCAATTGTTTAGCACCCAAATTTCCATGTAAATATTGACGGTTTTGCAGCATTTCGAAAAGCAATCTACAAGAATATTCTTGTTCTCACTAGCGCCTTCCCCGAAGGCAGAGGCGCGCTTCGCTTCGGCTGTCCCGGGACGTTCTCGTGGCGAAGGGCGTCCTCCTCGGGAGCCCAGACATTGCACCACAAGCTGTGTGTCACCAGGCCCTCAGGACTGACAGACAGAAATAGTCTGAGGTTTCTGGATGCGTAAAGAAACCCTGCTCGTGAGCAGAGCTTCCCTTTGCTTCAGTGCCGAGGAGGTGGGCGATGGCAGAGCGCGTTGCCAGCGGTACGCAATAAGGATGATGGGAAACGTCCCTTTCTGATACTGCGGAGCTGCCTTCCTCCGTCTGCAGGACGTTCCTACCTGCCAGATGCAAGAGAAGTCATTATTCAGTGTAATCCTCCATGCTCTCCCCAGATCAGTCTTCTTGCTCCCGGCCGAATGTACAATCCCATCCCCGAAATGAGATTACTGTTTCACGCTGTTTAAATAACCAAACCTTTGTCATCTCTTAAAGGTGTAAGTCTTTTTTTTTTTTTTGTCTTTTTTTTGGTCTTTTTTTTGCTAGGTACTGACATGAACTGGCCTAACTTTTCAGCATTTTAAATGACATTTCCCTTTAATGGTAGCATAATATGTTTTTGTTAACAGTTGCACTGAGTATATGCTGTGTTTGGGTGATGATATACAGACTGTATTGTTTAAGAGTGACCTCTCTCCTTTTTTCCTTAACATAGCCTTAGGTTTGTATTTCTTTTATTAGAACAGTTGACCACTACACCTCCAAATCTGATAGCCTTTGTATTTAATAACTTATATTTAAAATCAAGTCTCTTTATTTCTAAACAGGGCTGGTTTAGTCCTGGCCAGGTCTTTGTGCTAGATGAGTATTGTGCACGTAATGGAGTGAGAGGCTGTCACAGACATCTCTGCTACCTCAGAGATTTGCTAGAGCGCGCAGAAAACGGAGCTATGATTGACCCCACCTTACTTCACTACAGCTTTGCCTTTTGTGCATCACATGTTCATGGCAACAGGTAAGGAATTCTTCTTGGCTAGCGGTTCCCTGCCAGCAAGGGATGACTTTGTCAAATATAGGTTTCCTTGGATAATGCACAACAGTCCCCAATTTGTTTTCACAGTGGATGTTTGGCAGCAGCGCTTCTAGTGGCATAGTCTGTTTGTTTGTTTGTTTCGTTGCTTGTTTAATGTAAGCAATAAAAATGCACGTAGAGGATCCAGAAATAAGGGGGTTTAACTTTCTTACCCAGGCACCTGCTAGATGCAGTTCTGGACAAGATAGGGTTGAAGTACATGTGACTGTCAGGGGTTGAATAAATAGAAGCAAACAATATGCGGTGCTGATTTAATTGCTCTGCGAGAGGATCTGACAAGTTGCAGCAGTGAAATTTTCAGCAGTATCAAACCTCAGTGTTCAGAAGGGCTTTAAGCCCTCGGGCACCCATGTCTCATTTAAAGTCCACGTGACGTCAGTTCGGAAACTGCTTAGGCATAACTGAAAATTTTATCTTGCTGCTGTTGCAAAGCAATTTCAATTTCAGAAGTAGCCCATTCCTTTCTCTCAAACGTGGCAAACCTTTGATGGGAGGAACTGGAGCTGTGCTTTTTGCTTTTCTCTTTATTTTGTTGACAGCTGTAGCATCTATTGCAGCTTCTTTCTCTGCTTTTTTTTCTGTTAAGTTGTATTATATACTTGGAGATACTCCTCTCTATCCTGCATATGCTGCCGAAGAAAGGAATGTTATAAAATAATTACGTGTTTTCATAAACCCTCTGGTAAATACCATCCTGAATTATGACACGCATTGCCCAGGTTTCACGTTGCAAGGCTGCCGCTTGCTTTTGCAGTTACTTTCATACATCTTGTCATGGAAACCGAGTTTTTGCTTCCTTAGTTTCTTTTTTAGTTCTGACTTTCTTTTGCTCGTTCGTTCCTTCTTTGCCAATTGTTACTTGATTTCAGTTGTTTCCTTTCAGTTTAGTTTCCTTTTGGTTTATTTTGAGTTTTTTCATGCTTTCTTCTTGTTTCTTTCACTTTTGCTGCTGGCCTTGCCCCCCGCGTTTCAATCACTCCCCAAAGCCAACTCATGGCAGAATTACTTGGTGGGTCCCAGCCAAGCGCAGAAGGCGAGGGGGGCAAAGTGTCTCATGCCTCTGCCGCTGAAGCGGAGACAAAAAAGGATTCCAAAAAGGAGTCCAAAAAAAGGAAAGATTCCAAATCCCAGCCGAATCCAGAGCCGAAAAGGTAAGTGAAAGCGCGCAGTGCACAGAAGTGTGTTGTAGAGGGCACCGGGCTCCTCGGTCACTGAGCACACTGGGCAGTTTGCATCCCTGCGGCACTGGGAGACCCGCTGCGGCACCAGCATTCGGGTCCGACACTCTCCTGGGAGTTGGATGGGATTGGGGCACCCACGTCCCGTAGCGGGTCAGGTCCTTGAGTTTTTTTAGGCGGGCGTTTAGGAGATGGCTCACACGGCGTGTAGGGGATGGGACCGGGCAGGTGAAGCTGGCTGCCCCCATCACCCCTTTTCCATAGGCAGGAGGCTCTTGTGGGGACAGGACCTGGTTCAAAGGCCATTTGGCCCAAAACAGAGAGGAGGTTGGATGCCAGTCTCGGCTACCCCATGTACCTCTGCACAGGGCCCAGCAGAGCCAGAGCTGGAGCCTCCTCTTCATCAGGAGGTATCTGACGGTACTGGCCAAGGTGACACCCCACCATTCCCTCCCCGTGAGGCTGGAGAGTTGTGGGCTTAGGAAAATGTCTTGTTTAAAACTTGTGTGGTTTAAAACTGCGTGCGGCTGCTGTGCCGTGCTGGGACACTGCTGGGCACTGCCAAACGGGCAACTCGGCCACAGACAGGCTATTCAAATAATTCATTTAAAATATTCCAAGAAAGGAATTAGATGTCTTGCTATAACTTAGCTGTCTTTAGCTGATGGTTGACTTCACATCAGAAGGCTGAAGGTTCACGTTCCTTCTTGGTGGCTGCCGTCTCTCCGTTACCTGGGGATTACGGGAGGCTCTGTGCTAGAGCTGCGAGGCTGCGGCGTTACGCTTTCTCACCGAGGGCGCGCTCGGCCTAACGCCCGGGAGCCTGGTGCGGAGGCTGCGGAGTGCAGTTTCTGGCCTCTGCTATCGGGAGGTCACAAAAAAAGGGACCGCAGGGGGTCTGGGAGAAAACACGACTCCGTATCTTTCGTGTCTACATCAGAAATCTGAATATCTGGGTGGAAGAGTCACGATTTCTTTTCAGAAAGCTGTTTAGGCCACATGCATCATGCATTTGCGAGCTGGCTGGCAGAGAGCGACAGAAAGCCAATATTTACCCATGAAGTCCTTACTGGCAGTTGCGACGTGTGTAAAGCCGGGTTCGCTTTAGCTACGTCCCTTCCTCCCACCTGCTGCATCCATACGTTGCTCGTTGCCTTAGGGCTGGCCGTGCGCTCCCCAGGAAACCTATAGCTCATGGCAGAGCTGGAAACTTTCCGTGTAAAATTTGCTAAGGCGGGAGCATGCCTGCCCCGGGACCTGGCACGGCGTCCGATGAAGCATCTTGGAGCAGCCGTGTATTGCGTCGTTATTGGTATGCACGGTGCTCTGGGAAAGATTCGAGTTACGAGACATTCTTCTGTTTAACAAAGGCTTCTTCTTCTGTCAAAACTGAGAAAGTGTTGATTTTCTTTACAAAAGGAAGTTCCTTCGCTTTAAAAAAAAAACCCGAACGGGTGGTTCAGCTTTCCCCAGAACGAGGTTGGCTGTCAGTCAGAATATGCCACCCAGTAATGAAGGTCGAGCAGGGAGATAATTCCATGTGGCTATCAATCTCCTGTATTAGCAGCAGACAGTGATGGAGCTGAGGTGGGCTGTCTGTTTGTATCGTGTTTGCGTAAGGTCAGGCGGCGAGACAACAGTCGCTCGCAGTCAGCGGGGAAGTGCGGGCAGGCTGCGGTGCGGATGCCGAGGACAGCCCGAAGGTCAAGGCTGACAGAATGACAGGCGTCAGCGCGGGGACGATGCCTCCTCGCCTGTCCGGCTCCCGCCTCGGCGGCACGGCTGCCGCGCCGCAGCCGCAACGGGAGCAGGATGGCTGCTGGTGGAAATGCACCTCCAGCTCGGAGCCGACCCTGCGGCCCCAGCAGGTGAAATGGTCAAAGCGGGATTTGGGGGACATTTTGGAGGCCTGTTGCGTTATGTGTCGGGGTTTGGTCTCTACCCCTCCCCCCCTCCTTTGGGCTCATGTAGCTTATTCGGACCCCGGAAAGCCTGACATAATCTCTCCAAACCAAGGCTGTAAATCACTACTATTTGCGTGACGGTCCCCTTAATTTTTCTGTTAATTTCATCCTTTTCCAAGTAAAAATGGAGTTAAATGTAAATTCCTTGTCCTAAGCTTAACCTTCTGCAGACACCTGAATATGTAAGGTGCAGGCTCTCAGGAAGGCAAGGACCAGCAAGAGCCAAAAACTGCTGAATATCTGCATGGTTTGCTCTTACCCAGGTACTTGCTCTTTACTAAGACTGAGGAACTCGAGGCTTTTTCACTGTTGTGGTCACTAGTGAGTTGAGAAAAAGGTTTTGTCCACCAGGTATCACTCGATGCCTTTTGTAAAGTCCTGCCGTTATGAAAGACGATGTGATTTCTGATGTATGTACCTATGTGACAGGTAAGAAAGGCATAGTGTTATTCAGCCATCCAACAACACACGCTGTGCATTTATTGATGTCTCTCTGCTTTTGGTACCACCACTATAGCACCGAGGGTTTTGCTTGCCTTTACTGATAGTCCTCCAAAAAACTAGCGAAGGCAAGAAGCAGGAGTGGTTTTGAGAAGACATCGTGATTTGGGGTGAAATTATGAAAGGTTTTACATGATGGCCGAGGTCTTTCCCTGCCTTCTGTTTCCATGTTTGTCGCTGTCCTCACATCGGAGGGCTATGACAGTACTGCCAGCGTCGTTTGACACGCGGAGAAGTGATGTGTTAGAGGAGCCTCGCTGCTTCCCTGCCTGTGCATGGGAGAGGCGTTGCGGAGCAGAAAGTTGAGCTCAGCTTTCCCAGGCCCAAAGTTAGCGCCTAAACCTTGAGCGGTGGGTGGTCCCTGCCCCTTTCAGGAGTGACCTTGGTTCCACTTGTGCCTTTTTTTTTTATTTAGGCATATAACAACTTTATTGTTAAGCTTTCAAGTTGGCACCAAAAAAGACTCTTTCTGTGCTTGTTAATCCTGAACTTTTAAAAATAAGACTAAAATATTGATTGTGTCCATGCTAAGTATTAGCAGACATTGAGCTTATCAAAATCAGGATGCCGGACTGAATCCCCTCCAGTCTAATAACGACTGAACACCCTCATTTTCTGCAAGTTGTTCAATGACTATTTACCCAAGGTCCAAGCAGCTACAAGTCTCTCTGTTAATTAATTTGGTATATTAGTGACTTGCCCTTTCCTCTGTAAGCTGTATTTTACGGCACCAAGCTTGTTTTCAAGAAGTAGCTCTTTCATTAGCTAACGTTGCCATTAGCTTTCGTTAGTTTTTTACAACTGTAAGCCAGCAGAAATAATGTTACTGTCATAAACCTCGAGGAACTGAAAAGCCTGCGTAACATATTTGCAATTTTTTTCCATTGTATTCTAATTACATATCTGGCTGTTTCACATAAAGGCAAGATTTCCATAGAGCTAGTTAAAAAACCAAAACAGGATGGTTTTGGTCCCTTAAAAGAAGTAGTAAGCCTATGAACTCTTCATCACAGCATCTTCATATGCTTCCCTAGTGCTCCGTGTTTGGTTTCCACGTCTCATTCGGCCGCCTAGCCCCGGCTGCGGTCAGGCAGGTTAAAATCTGGCAGGGCGTACCGCCGTAACCTCTCGTTAGGTGCCGGCACCGTGTCCCAACCAACCCCATGATAAGTCGGCGGCGACGGGGCGTGCGTTACGGCCGTCTGTCGGATGGGATGCGGTGTCTGTGCTGAAGGGCGCTGGGTTGCCAGCCCCCAGCAGATAACCAGCACCGTGCGGCGGGCTGACGTGATTCATTACAATGGGTGTAGGATGGCGGTGCTCAGAAACCATCCGGTCCAGCCGCGGTACGTCAGGGGTGTGGATCGCACATGAGAAGCGACGAGCCGTGACTTGGCTCGGCGCTGCGGCGTGGAGGAGAGCCCAAGCAAAACGGAGGCAGGAGTTGGGAGGACGAAATGGCTCCCATGCTCTGCAGCATCCCGGGCGGGCGGCTTGGGCAGCGCCCGGGAGAGCGGTCGGAGGGCCGGGCTGAACAAAGGGCTTTCAACCGGCATTTCCCGCACGGCGTGAATTCCCAGGAGAAGGGGGAGTTCGGGGAAAAGCGCCGACCGAGCTTTTTTTCGAGGGGTCTGAACAGGTGGGCTCTTTGGGGTCAGATTTGCTGGGGGAGAGGTAGGAGGCAGCAGGCAGGCAGCTGCGATCCTGCCCGCATCCCCAGAGCCGGTCCCCGTGCAACCGGTGGGACTTCACGCAGGCAAGTCTTCCTGCGAGGGATCCTTTGAAAGCCTATCCTGACACATGCCGTCCAAGGCACTAATCATCGATGTTTACTGTATAGCTCATATGTGCTGCACCTGGCAACCGGCAAGGGAGCTGAAGGCAGCACGTGTTTTATATTTGAGTTGTTACTTCAAAAATCAAATTATTTGCATCAGTTTTTGACATTGTTTTTTTTCCCTTGGCTCTGTATGCCAGGGCTCACAGTGCGTGCAAAGATCTGTTTGCTACGTGTAAGCAATATTTTCCCCAGTAAAAAAAAGTGTAGACAAGTTAAACATAAAAGGTGTAAAAGATGGTATGTCTTTTCATTTATAAGCCGCCATGGTATTTCATACAGTCTTATGTCAAAGAGATTAACCCACTGGAGCTATGGCGTGTATTCATAATTGCATACAAATGCATGCTATTGCTTCATATATTAGTCTTTGTTAAAAAATCATTTTGATATATTTGTTTTAGCAGCATAACTAGCCCTAGGGGCACTGGGTATAATTAGAAAAGGGCATGGGGGGAGGCGGGGCTTGTAGAATAAAGCAGTGGCCTTAGGATCACAGGTCCTAATTATAATTTATAATTAACCCCAGAATTTGCACAAACCATCTAAGCTAAACAAGGACTATAATTTTTGCTGTTTAAATTGCAACCCTTTTTTTTAATTTCACCACCTGCTTTGTTGATGTTGTTGTTTTTGTGGCTTAAAACTTAAAAACAAGAGGGGATTAGGAAAGCGGCATTTAAAACTTTTCCTATGAAATATTTACAGTGGGAATTTAGTAGTTTAGAGCCAACACAGTGAATCTGCAGCAGAAGGAGTGATTTTAAACTTGTTTACTTGTAATTAAAAATCTCCTTATTTATTTTTCTTGCCTTTTTTGCCCTTCTGCTTCCCTCTGTGCCCACAACTTCTGCCATACACCTCAAGTGTCCGTGAGCAGGAGCTGTAGAGAATCAGATGAAATTGTGTCTCCACACAGATGGAAACGTTTATGTTGTTTGTTAACCCAAATTCATAGTCCCAAACCCATTCTGTCCTTTGTGCATCTGTATATACCATGTACATACAGAACTTTTTTTCACCCATTTGCTCTCCTCTCGTTCCCCATCACTGCTTCAGTCTAATAATGATTGCGTGTGAGAACATCCATTTCCTTCAGCTGCGTTTTAGCTAGCCTTGCTGCAGAAATGCTGCTCGCTGGAGGAGTCGGTGCTTCTGTCTGTGGGATCAAATAGCAAATAGCAAAGTTGAGCTGGAGACCTTTGCTGAAAACAAAATTGCCGATAAGCATCAGAACGAGCTCGTTCGGCTTGAGCTTCTCCTGGGGATTTTTTTCAGCCCCATCAGCCACGTACTGGAATTGTCTAGAGCACAGAAGTGAATCTTAAATTACAGAGATGCCAAGTTATATACCCTTTGTGTTCTTGCGAAAGGGAAAATAAATATGTTCCCCAAAAAGATTACATTTTCAAAGTATATTTGACTTGAATTTTTAATTAGGTTTCAAAATTATGGAGCTAATAAATTAAGTGCAAGGCTTTGGGTACTGTTTTTCTAGTTCTATGTATATCCTGCATTTGTCACTAATTAATGAGTTCCTAATGCTTCAGCTTCTGGGAAGATGAGCAACAAAGATTAACATAACTAGTAAATCCGAAGATGTGCAGCTGGGTTATAGTATTTGAAATTTGACAAAAACATTGGAAGTATTATTATTTGTGACATGGCTCAAGATGGGGGATTGTGAGGAAAGCAAAGATGACAGAACTGGTGCTAACCACTGTGACAACAACTTGAAAAGCAGCCGACATGACATCTTTCCTATCATGCTGCCGAAAATGTCAACTTTGTGAAGGACAGTGAGAAAATGGTTTGCCGAAAATTTGAAAGGTAGATTCAAGAGATGCTCATCATGTCAGATGCAATATAGTCCACAGCTGGGTGAGAAAGGGAGTCCTTGCCGTGGTGATGGCTCTCGGTTGGCAGGCCCTTCCAGACATCCACGCTGCTCCAAAAATGGCTACAGCTGACCTGTGGATTGTCTCAAGTTTGCAGTAGCATGATACGCGAGCGCGGCGTGCGTTTACACCGCGCGGCAGGCCCTGCACGGAGGGAACGGTGGCCAGAGCCGCCGGTTCTGATGTCCTCCTGGCTCACAAAGACCCCGAGAAAGGCGAAGACCAGGGGGTTAAGCCTACGTGGTCTATGCGAGCCTTGGTGATTGGGTTGGCATCCCTTGGGGCGTTGTGGCTTGGGCGAGAGCCGCGTTGGCCAGAGGTTGCCTCTCCAGAGCCCACCCTTCGTCTTCGTGTGGGTCGGTGTTTTCAGAGCGATGCTTCCAGAGCCACCACTGCCCAGCCGGGACGCGACCGATGCTGTCGCATCAGCCCGTTTCGGGTGTCCACCATGAGTCGTGACGTGGCAAGCGCTGAATAACCGGTTCTGGCAAAACCAAAGCCTTTTGAATACAGTGAGAAACTGTGATTCATGTGAAAGGGCCGCGACCCAACCGGAGCTGTCAGATCCTGCCATTAAGTCTCTCCAGTTGAGGTTATTGACCCAGCAGAGGGTAACACAACTACATAACTTTCAGACCATTTCCAGTCCATCAGCAAATCACTGCCAGGGCAGGTGGCTTTTCCTACCTCGTTTGTCAGCGCTGATACAATTAACCTAGTGACACTCTGTGAGCTGTTACGGGTACGGGGGGAGAACTGAATGCCAAAAGGCAAATGAGGGCTTCAACCTTGCCCCTTAATGTACGGCATTTATTGCAGTCTGCCTTGAATTATGTGCTCTTCTGCTTGGGAGCAAACCAGGCGCTGTGAGGTGCACAGCATCACAAAAGGCATGAACATCTCTGTCTGAATATTAAATATTTTCTGGAACTTTGGAATAAAAATATATTAAGCGTGTTCAGACATTAATTTTTGCTCGATAGCTAATTTGGTTTTTTTGTGGCTTGCTCATTTCTTCAAAATAACTAGTCCTAATTAGGTACTAATGAGACCAGATCCATACTTCCAAAATTGTTTATGAAATGTGTTTCCCAGCTGAGACATTTTATCCAAGTTTCAGCCTAAATCTTTTTTCCTTTTTTTTTCCTTAATACACAACTGAATTTGGCAAATAATCAAGTAAAGATTTCTGATTAAATGCTGCTTAAATTTAAACACATCCCCTGGTATTCAAGTCTTTTTCTGTGTCCATGTTGCAAGTTTTATTTAATGTATATTTAGCTTTAAAATTTTGCGGTAAATATCATGTACCGTTTGCAAGTTCCTCTTCCGAAATATTTTAATGGTTCATTCACCTGTGTTGGAATATCAGAGTTCATATTTATGATATTAAGAGCTTGCTAAATGCAGGGTCAAGGAGAAGTGACTGTACAGATTTTATAGCTTTTAAATTTTTATAGCTTTTTTTTTTTTTTTTTAAAGTTTAGGGCCTTTGATTCTTTAAGAGGAAAATAAAGCCAACCAATTAACCCCTGACAGGAGGTTCATTAGAAGCTTTGTAATCCCTTGCCAAGTCTTTTGTATAGCCAAACCAGTCTAGTACTGCGGATTTATGCAGCTTAAGCTGAACACTGGAGGAGGCCTTTAAGTAAGAACATTTGTTCAATTTTAAGACGTCTTACGTTACCTAAAGAGCGCCTGTGCCAGCAGAGTTGCCCAGGAGTACACAAATCCGTAGACTTTGCTCGCCGGCAATGGGAAGCCGTGCCGTGGATCGTCTGCCTGGCCGATTCCCTTGGTGGATGGATCAGACCGGCTCTCTCCTCTCGCCCGGGATGCTGCCGCGCGGCGTATTTTGCCGTGTGGGTGTGGGGGAGAAGGAGGGGATTGCCGCTTTTGGCTCTCGGGTGGGTTGGCATCGGCAGAGGTACGGGGTGGAAGAGCAGAGGGACCAACTGCATCATCCAGCCCCGGGAGAGCTTCGGCAGGGTTCACCTGCACACTGTGCTCTGTGAACGATGAGAAATGCCCCAAGGCGGCAGGACCTGGGTGTCTCGCAATGCGCTCCTGTGCACTCCTGAAGTACAAGAGGGTAGTACGTGGTCCGAGAAGATCTTTGATAAATTGTATCGATGTGTTAATTTCTAAAAATTAAAATTAAATGACCGAAGAGGCATTGCATTTTCAAATACAAAATGCACGTCGCTCTCTAGGCGCATTTCGGCAAAAAATACATTGAAGATGGTTCACTTCAAGAAATCACCATAATGGGGTGATTCAGCGGTTATGAAGGAGTGCAGAATTTTATATTCTGTTTGTATATATGCCTGTTGACGATACTCTCTCATACTGTGAACTGTATTAAATTAGCAGCTGAATTTTCCTGCAGAAATTGAGTCCCTTATTTTGCCAGCAATGGGCCCGATCCTGCAGTGAGAGCTGGCATTGTGCTCCCTGTCACATACCTATATTTAAAAGGGGATTCTTTTTTTCCCAGCTTCTCTATCACAGGAAAAAAATGAAAGCGGGGGGGGGGGGGGGTAGGGGCGTCCACATCTAGATTATCACTCTGAGAGAGAATATTTCTTGCTTTCTTTATATTTGATACCTCGGCAGCGGCGCTGCCGTGACCACCCGTGTCTCGGCGTGACACATCCCCTGTCCTGGGTCTCACGGTTGGCGACGTCCGTCCCTTTCCAAAAGGGCAGCGTGCTGTGGGCTGTGGGGATGAGTTTCCAGGGTGGCGAGGTGGAGTCTGAGTCATCCGTGGCATTTCTCCTTCAGGCCCGACGGGATAGGAACTGTGACCGTAGACGAGAAAGAGCGTTTCGAAGAGATCAAGGAGCGGCTTCGTTTGCTTCTGGAGAATCAGATCACACATTTTAGGTAAAGGCAGAGAGCCCAGGCTGAATGCGAGAGGACTGATTTCCTCCCGGCTCCCTCCTATAAGCGGCAAAGCCAAAAGGCAGGTTTTGAACGCATACGGGAATTTTGCAGAAGTGGCACAGACCTACACAGGGCAGCGAAGCTTGCACTGTAGCATGTTTGTAGCTGGAGACTGATTTTAAATATATATAACCTTTAAAGGATATTTCAAACCATCTCGCTCCCACAGGCATGGTAACGCTGCGGATTTTTTCTCAAATATAACAACAAAAATCCCTTATCCTCTTATTACACTTTTCCCCTCTGTTCAGTTATTACCCATTTCTTTTCCCTTCTCCTTAGTATACAGACAGGCAGGGCTTTCTGCAGGAATGTTGCAGTTACAGAAAGGATGGATCCTGCCCCCCAAAAGGGGACGAATTGCCCCCAGCCCACCAGCCGGCTGCGGGGCGGGTGATGCACGTTTGCAGGCAGAGGGGTGATGTGCGTTTGCACACAGAGTCCCTGCGGGAGCCCCTTGGAGCTGCCCCTCGCCAGGGACGGTGGATGCTTCAGCCGGTTACCTACAGCCTGGTGCATCAATGGGTCTCCTGCTCGAAGTAAATGTCTTTTCCAGAGGGGCTTTTTTTTTTCCCATCTTTACAAGGAGACGATCTTTAACTCCTACGAGATCTAAAAACGCTCCAGGTGACACCCAGATTTAATAAGCTGCTAAAATTATCAGCTTACTACTACCCCGTATTCTGTTTTGCTGCCTTAGTGTCCACACCATCAAACCCTTTCAGAAAATTACCTTGTAGAAAGACTGCTCATTCCAGGCAGAGGTACTAGGTCATTGCTTGGGCGTATTTAGGAAAGCATCTTTATAGTGCTGGAAAGGCTTGTTTGCATGCACCTGCTCTGTTGTTAACATGATGTGGTTTTTCCAGGTACTGCTTTCCATTTGGCCGTCCGGAAGGTGCACTAAAAGCTACTCTATCGCTGCTGGAAAGGGTAAGCATAAGAATAACAGAGTAGTTAAAATTACCTGTATTCATGTATCTTTCCATCCAGAAGAGCTAGAGGAACTGTTGTTTTTGCACAGGATGCATAATTAATCATAGTTAATATTGAAATGTGGGGTATTAGGTGGGGTTGTTACCTCTCCTGCTTCAGCTCGGAGGCCAGTGCGTAGCCTGGCCGCTAAAGGCAGCACAGCCTGCGTCTGTGTTGATAGTGGAGGATGTCTCTGGCAAGCATCTACACCGCAGACCCTTGTAAGCGATGCCTGGCTGCTGTCCGGTGAAATTCCCATCTCAAGGCAGGCTAATTCCCCTCGGGCGTAAGAAACGTGCTCACCATCATCCTCCCCATCTCTTATTTCAGCCTTCCTGCTGCTCCGGCATCCTCCTCACCTCTGCTAACACACGGTATGGCCAAGCCCAGACCTAAACCCAAGTCAATAAGCAGAGCCCGGGAAGGGCATAACATTGCCTGGCACTGGGGAAGTTGTGGTAGATCTTAATGTCATGCCCTAAAAAATCAGAAGCACAGATTTTAGGGCATGCCATAGGGTATAGATGGATACAGAAGGGGAATCATACGGCAGGGGTAGGTCCCATGTCTCAAGCTGGCCAAGGTGACCTTGTAGTGGATCCTGCATGTTGTACGCATACCCCGAGAGCCACGCAGCACTAGTGTAGGAATGGATGTATGTGCTGGGCTTGGAGAAAAGCAGTCCTGTGTGCCCGATGCCACAACAAATCAGATTTTCTTGTGTCAAGGTTCTGATGAAAGACATAGTTACTCCGGTCCCTCAAGAGGAGGTAAAAACAGTCATCCGTAAATGCTTGGAGCAAGCAGCTCTAGTCAATTATACTCGACTATCAGAGTATGCCAAAATTGAAGGTAAGGCTTTTTCTTTGTGAAATTACAATTTTGTTATGTTTCTAGGTGGCAACTGTGGCTGGGAGCTATTTAAAAGAAGCTCGTTTGCTATTTATTCGCTTGTCAATAAAACTGATGTGATTCTGAATCATTTTTGTAGTGTTGGCTTCGGAAGCAGTTAAGAATGGAAGCTATGCAAAACGTTTCTTTTTCTGGAAAAGAGAGAGGAAACAGTTAAAAGGAACTGTAGCTTTTTCTTTTTTTTTTTTTTTTTTTTTTTGATCGTTAGTGCATTTGGCCAGTGGTGTAGTATTCAGACTCATGTCGTGGTTTTAAAAAACAAATTGAGAAATACTTGGGATGTCATCTTTTTAGCTGAAGGTATAGTGCAGCTAATTGCTTGTGACAGTGGAGTTCAGGAAACAAATGAAAAATAAGAAGCTGAAAAACTGTTTAATCTATGCTTAATCGTTTGTAGCCAATTTAAAATGTCTTTTTTCTGGGAGTGTTTCATTGTCTTTGCAGTTTGCATAGCAGTCATTGATCAGTGATCCCATACTTGCATCAGATTTCTTTCTTGTCACTCTAAATCTGGCATAGCTGATATTATTGACCTTTTAAGTTATGGGAGAATAATAACCAGTGACCAGAGACACATGTAGCCATCAAAAAGACATTTTAAAGCTTGCTGGAGGATACGTGTTAGCTGAAGCTCTACGATCCAGTCGTTCTTTACGTGTTAATCAGTTTACGTTGGTACCTTGTTGGCTGCTGTTCCCAACTTGAAACTATTACCCAACTTTATCCGAGTTCCCAATTGCTTAAACCTGTATGTTCCAAATGAATGGTATGTTCTGCTCTAGACTTTGGGTTTCTGTCATGTGTGATGTGAAGCTTTCCCACAGCTGAGATTATCGTTGTATGCCTCTAGGACAATATTGAGAGGAGAAAAAAACCCACCAAAACTCCCTCTGATTTGTTCTTAGTTCTTGTTTACATGAAAAATTGGGTTATTATATGACAAATTGTCCAGGTTCTGTACATGACATGTCCTCTCTTTTTCCATTTTTTTTCTGTCTAACGATGCAAATTGTGTACCAGTGGTAATGAATTCATTGTTATGCATCCAGTGAGAAACACTTAAGAATTGGGCACTAAAAGGATGTTTATCAACTCTTGACTTGGTAATGAGTGACAAAAATAGAGAAGAAACAAAGGTTTCATAAGCACTGTATTATCAGGCAATTTATCAAAGTACTCAACTTCACAGGATATTTTAATTGGTGTATTCTGTAAAATGCAATGTTTAAATATACTTCACAAGGATGGAGAAGGACTGAGAATCAAAAGCAGCTTTTCTGTTGATGGATGCTTCTACCCAGGGCTGGCTCCCTTAGGTTCTCTGTGTAAATATCACTAACTCGTTGGTAAGATTTGCTCTCTTCTTTCAGATAAAACTATGCAAAAACAAACTTTATGATCTGTAAGTAAAAATGCATTCATTTCCAAAGTAGAACAGTTAGTGTGTACTTTTCCTTTTGTGCCTCAATTCTTCTTGGTTGTGTGAATTATCTGCCCTCTTTTTCGCACTGTGACTTTTAGGTCTGGGAATACTTTGAAGCAACAAACCTATTTTTTTTCCAGCTACCTTTTCAGAGAAATAGTTCATTCCACACTACCTGCTCTCTTCTGCTTTTCTCCTCCTTTACTTGTGATTGGCCACAGCCACTTTTTGATATTATCTCTATAAAAGTGGTTGTAACACCAATTTCCAAGCATGCTGGGATTGTTAATTCGAACAACCCAACATCCGCCAGCTGCATGCATCAGGTTTTCTCTCATGAGCATAGTCCACTACATGTTCAAATACTTCCTTAGAAGAGCAAATAACAAATTTACCTCAGTGAGATGCGTTCCTGCACGCCGTATATCGCTTTGAAACCGTGCTTTTGAAAGCTGACATTTGAATAGCCACATGTTTTAAGAGTTGTCAGAGACGCAGAACCAAATCCGTGGCAGCAGTGCTCGAGGCTATGCTTATGAAGAAATACCTGTGAAAGCCTTAGATACTGAAGGCTGAAATCCTTAGTATCTCGGAGCCTTAAACCAATGAAATTCTATTTCCCTCTACTCATGACGTTTTGATCATTATATTCTTGCAAACAGTTCAGAGCAAACCTCTAGAGTCATGGTCACAGCCTCTCTTGTGACTCATGGGCATGCTGAATGGTTAATCCAGTAGATCTCCAATTTTAACCCTCCTTTTTTTTTTTTTCTTTTTTTTTTTTTTTTCTTCCTTTTATCCTGTGTGTATCCCAAAATACTCTACGGCTACTTTCCTTTTAACCTAATATAAAGTTTTCCTCTGACCTATAGCCTATAACCTCTTTACCTCTGACCTAAGCCTCTTGCATGCCCAAATCCTCTTTTATAGGGAAAAAGAGAGAAATGTATGAGCATCCTGTCTTCTGCTTGGCCTCTCAAGTGATGGATTTAACCATTCGTGAGTACCTACCACCCTCCTCTCCATGCTGTCCTCACTCTTTCTGTTTTCATTACCTCAAGAAAGTCCAGATCCAAACCAACTCACTCTCCTTGCTTCAAGTCTTTTAGCATTGGCTTGTCTGTTGCTTCTGTCTGTGAAACCCAGTGTGAGAAGTCCAGTCACTTTTTATCAGCCTAAACCAGGTTAGACAATTAAC
The DNA here is from genome assembly GCF_929443795.1 of Astur gentilis. NCBI lineage: Eukaryota > Metazoa > Chordata > Aves > Accipitriformes > Accipitridae > Astur > Astur gentilis. Next base: position 16,309,327 of record NC_064902.1, on the reverse strand, counting down.
CCATCTGTTTGTGATAAACTCAGATCGTCTGTAAGTTTTTTCAGTTCTTCTTTATGTCCGTGACCTGAATGCATTTTTACTTTGCTTCTGTGTAACCCCAATTTGTAAAGTGCTTGTCACTGGTACACAATCAAAAGGTAGCAGCTACATCGGGGAGAAGTGAGCTAGAGGTCAGATAAAGGACACTTGGAAAAAGCCACCCCTTTGCCTGTGTATAAGATCTTTACCCAATCCTGTGTATAAGATCGTATAAGGCTGTCCTTTCTCTGTACGTCAGATCTTACATGTCTCCTGTCTGTTAGCTCTGGAGCGGAAGGATGCGCTTTAGTTGCTCTCCTCCTCGATTTTTTTACCGACTCCTTTGCGCCGAGCTCTGGAGGGGACGTCCCAGCCCCACTGTCACTCGGAGATCCCCTCTGTGTCCTCAGAGCTCGCCCTCTCTGGTTTTCTATTTGTGCAGCGTTTTCTTTCACCTCCGTGAAAGGAGCTTCTTTTGGTAACCCCATGCTTTGGGGGGGGTGGGGGGCAAGACGGGGCGACTTTTCTTCTTTTCAAATGTCATATATCACGCATAACTGGGGGGCTGTGCGGTCCACTTGCTCATTAATCCTGCATATCTGTTCTTGTTTCTCTCTTTTCTCTCCTTGTTGCTTTCTCTCTTTCATATAGAGAATCAAAAGGACGCAGGTGAACAATTGTATATGCATTATAAATTGCTAGGACTGTTGAGTTATATTTATTTTGTTTTCTTTTTTCATAGCTCCTTAAGATATGTACTCCTTGAGGCTGAAAATGGAGATGCATTAATACTTAAGGAGTTAATTTGTGCTGTCTACATAATCTCCTTTTCCTCCTTCCTTAGAATAGAGTGTAGGTTAGACATACCTTATAGAAATATAGTATCTTCTTAGGAGACTGTTTTAGAGGAGAATCTAGCCTTTGTAAAGAGAAAGTTTCTTGTTTTCCAAAAGAACTGCAGCTCATTTGGGGTGAAAAAATGTTGGTGATTTGGCCATTAATTTAACACACCTAATAAGCACATTTATAACTAAACCAACGTTCATTTTTGGTTTTCATATCTTCTGTTTTATGCCCTGATGGGAGGACTGGGTTTGAAATTTTTTTTTTTATTTTCTATTTTTTTGTTAATGTGTAACAAACAACCCGGTGGGACAGAAGTCGTGTTTGTCTCTTGTTTATAACCTGTGGTGACATGTAACAAGGCAAAGGCTCAGCTCAAGTGCCTGTCTCTTCACAAGGGATGGTGGAGCTCTGCAGCCCCTGTTCTCGTTTCTGTTGTATCGCAGAGTCCTAGTTTGAAAGTCCTTGAAACCTGAACTGTTCATTTCTTTTTGTGAGTAGATTGTTCTGTTTTGTGGAAAGAAAAGAAAAAAAATTAAAAAAAAAGGATCGGGTTGATTTCAGCTCTCTTTGCAAAGGGAAATTGCTTTTAAAAGGCAGTACAAGAGGCTGGGCCAGGTTCTGCCCTGCCTTCCCCAGGCCTCTGCAGCTCAAATGTGGCCCATGATCTAGAGCTGTTGCATGACAGGAAAAGTAATTTTGAACAGCAATAAATATTTAGAAAATGGAGAATAATTTTTCCTTGCGGCTATGAGAGGTGCAAATAAACAAATAGCAAATAGAACAATCCCCGCTATTACCATTAACTACAGCGGATTAAAGTGAGCGCAGGCTGTTGTGCTTTAAGCACAATAAATGCACCGAGCATCGTGCTTACTGGCAACGGCTTGTCACGTGCTTACAGTTTAGAAATTCAGAAAGACGTTTCTATGGCCCAGCTCATTTAAAAATAAAACTGCTTCTTCTCGATGCTTGGAGCGAGTGAAAGGACGCAGGGAGTTGCAACTGCTGCTTCGTGCCCACAAATCTCCTGTTGTCTTAAATGAAAATTTTTCAGGCAAGGTCAGCAGGACTCAAACTGAAACCAGTTCCTCAGCTTAAGTGGAGTCAAAAGTGACTGGGTTTTGGCCTGACTTTTTATTTTGCCAGAAGCAAGAATAAAAATAAGATACTGAAAACAACTTCTTAAACACACAAATGTCACCCTTTGATGTCCTTTGTCCTGTAAAGCGTGTAGTCTCTTGCCTTGCTTTAAAAATATTGAAATAGAACATTAAACAGAACACTATGCTGAAACAATTAAAGATGAATGACTTGCTTTAATTATTAATCAGACGAAACTACTAACACTCAGATTAATAAGTGCAACCTTTTAATAAGTGTTCTTCTGCTTATTTCTCTAAGTCAGGAATCAGGAATTCCTTTAGAAAAGAATAAATTCTCCATCCCTTAAGCACAGGATTTGTGAGATGCTCTGCACTGTGTTGGAGCGCCGTGGCACTGAGGCATCCCACGAACACGAGTGCCACTTTGCACTGCTGGAGCTGGGTACAGGCAGCGTTAGAGCTGGTGCCAGCCAGGGCGATAGTTGTCAGTTTGACCACTGATTGTATTTAGTGTAAGACCTTTTTTTTTTTCTTTTTTTTTAGTTTCCAGGTCAAATATTTCTCATCTTGTGATTTGGTTTTGGTCTCTGTAAAGAGAGGCTTCTTATGGTACTGCTGAGTTGCAGTACAGAGGAGAGGTGAAGGAGACGTGGGGATGGAGACAGCTCTCGCCTCGCTGCTCGGTGCCAGGGCAGCGGAGCAACGGGGCACGGGCTGCAGGCGGAAAGTAACTGGAGAGCAGATGGACCCACTGAAGTCCTATGGCTCTCTCACCAAGGGAAATCAGCTACTCTTGGGCTGGCCAAAAATGCCAGGTTTTTGCTTGTCCCACAGCCTCCCCAGCCCCTCTCCAGGGAAGCAGGGCTCCAGAGGTGCAGCATCTCACCACGCTGCATCGCTGGCACGCACCCTCCTCCCCAGATCTGTCCCTCCAGGCCAGGCTGGCAGGGAAAATTCCCACAAAAATGCACCCCAGTGGTGATGCCAGGGTGGGTGCAAAGCCCCGGAGCAGCGAGGGGCAGCCGTGCAGACATCCCTCGGGTGCCTGCGTCAGGCTGGGGACCTGGGTGCACCCCCCGGAGAGGGACGGAGCACGGCGGCTTCGGCTGCGTCAGCCTCGGCTGGCACCGGCCGTGGAGCATCTCGCGCGGAGCGCTCGTCCCAGCAGGCATGGAAAAACTCCTCAGCCGAGGGAGCGGGTGCAGGAGAGGTCGGGTTTTGACTAGAGCAGTACGGCGGGTTGTGAAGAAGCAGCGGTGTTTTTCAAGGCGTTCGTACTGGCCCTTGTCCCCGTGCTCACTTTACGTCACTCGCCTCCCCAGTTTCTGGATCTCAGCCTGGGAAGCTCGGTGCACATATCCGTAACTCTTAGCGAGTGCGCTGAAGGATTAGGGGCTGAGCTGCCTGTTGATTAACCTGGTCCGAGTCAGGGAAAGGCCCTGTGTGATTTGTCAGCCCAGTCACCTCCGGGCAATCGTTCCCAGCGTTCGTGATAAACCACAAAGCTTAAAAAGAAAATATAATCACATTACCCAAATAAATACGGATGCAAAATGTATGAAAACATCAGTCTTTGTAGACGGGAGCGGAGACTGAAGTCATTAATAAATCATGCGCTTTAAGTCAGGCAAAGCTACAACCTGTATTTGTGTACTGCTGAACTGCTGCTTAATTTGTCTCATCCTTGAAGTGGCATTCTGTTGTGTTTAACGAAGAATCATTATGCAGCTTTTGAGATTTCCTCTTGCCCTTTCAAAGACAGTGTTTAAAGTAGTATGAAAGTTATTACAAGAGCTTCAGAAATCACAAAGATCTGCATTGTGCCATTATCTTTCTACAAGTCTCTTGCCAACTGCAGAGCAACTTGCTGCCTGAGGCATGAGGTATAATTCAGATAGGCAAAAATTCCTCGCTAGGCTGAATAATCATCAGAAAGTCAGGGGATCAGTTCTCTTTTCAGTATGCTGAGTTTTGAGAGCTGAATTAGACTCAGAAGTCTGAGTTGAAAAAAAACCATTTCTATGAATTTTCCTTACTTTTAAGATAAGGCACCTTATTTTGAAAGAAAAAGTGATATCATCACTGAAATCCCTTTCAGATACATGCAAATTCATTTCACAGATATAACAAAAGGCTGCTTTGCCTCATCCTCAAGCTAAGTACATTATCCTTTATAGTCATCTTGAACAGCAGCTCTTTTTTATCATTTTCACGATTGCTCGCAAATCGACACACACATAACACTTGCATACCAAAGCCTTTGGCAGGGGTCGTATATTTTTAATTGTTACAAGGAAATCATTGAGTCAGTGGCTATGCTTTTAAAAAATATGAAAAGTCAACAATACTCCTCTCCTGTTGCAAGTGTAATTCTCACTGTTGCTGATGTGTTAGTAGCCCATCTAGCAGAAATCATGATGCTGAGTGAGAAATATGTAGTTTGAAAATCTTCCAGTCTGTAAAGAGTTGCACACAATGAATTGTATGCACAGAATTTCTAATACACCTGTTATTGCAGGCTGAAGCTTATTGCAAGCACAACCCCAGAATTTACCAATTGGGGTTTCTTCAAGTATTTTATTTGCAAGTATCATGCAGAAGTGCAAAAACCTTTGGCAGAAGTTTGTCCAGGAAAGCACTTCATCAGGTTGTTAGTAAGGAAGCTGCTCCTGCCTCTGATTTCTTTGATGGAGGTGTTTAAATCTTATCCATTTGACACATGTGAGCAACAAATCCAAGAGTATTTCTGATGCTAACTGGCTGCGCTGAGGGATTAGAGAGGAAGAGGACAGGGAAGAAAGGAAAGCCAAAGTGAAACAAAACCTGCCACACGCTGCAGCTGATCCCTGGCAAGTGCCATAAACCCCATCCAGCCTTATGCATCTCCCTCGCTCCCAGCAGGAGCCGAGACACCCGTGAAAGGGACCTCACGTGTCATCTCCGAGACCTGGACCCAGAGAAGCACATAAACTCCAGTGCCTTATGGGGCATTGCAGTCACAGCCCCCTTTCTGTTTAGATTTACAGAGAAAATTGAGCACTTTCCTTAGCCAGACCTTAATCTTTTAAATTTTCTTGCAATAAAGAGGCAACAAAGAAAAGCGTGGGTCGGAGCTAGCGAGGCATTCAGTGCCCTCAGGAAGGGAGAGAACAATTCCTCTCCTCTCCTTTAGCTCCGGGTGGTTTTGCAGCCATCATGCAAGAGCCCTGGATTTGGGTCTGAAAAATTTAAACGAACAAAGGAGCTGAATATTTGTGCAGATTGGGCCAGATCAGAATTACACCAAGAGTTTGTTGCTTAAACTGCAGGAATCCCTTGCGGAAGCTTGTTTTCAAGAGCGGGTGGTGGTGGGGAGATGCCAGGAGCAGGGGTAAGGCGCTGGGGGGGATCTCTCGCAGCCCTCCCAGAGCAGCGAAAGCCACCCCGGGGCACTCTGCTGACAACTGCACAGCGGGAGCCTCCTCCAAGCTGTTTCGTACATGCTGCGCTAGTGATTCGTGAAGTCCCAGTGCTGCTGCATCTCTTGCCTTTTCCTCCTCTGCCTTCCCCATTAATGACTTTTCCTAGTACAGAAAACACTTGCACGAGTCAGGCCTATTGGACACCATGGGCTCTGGATGTCCGTGAAGTCCGAGACCTATTTTTCAATGGGCAGCTCTTGGGGATGCAGGGGCTGCACTCACATTTAAGGATGCTCCAGGGTCGCAGCGCTGAGAGGTGCAGTGGGGTGCAATTCTTGGGATGCGATTTTCCCCTGGCTTTGATGCTCTTAGGAGGAGCTCTTTCTCTTTGATGCTCCCAACTCTGGAGCCCGACGGACTCCCCTGGGTGGCAAGGGGTTCCCACCACGCGGTTGCCAGATGCGGGTGGGAGGAGATGTGCGGTCCCCTCTCCCCACGGTCCCTTCCCATCCAGGCACCGTGGCACAAACTGCTCTCCATAGTCATGGGCCCTAAAATATTCCTTCTACGTCGACGTGTTGAGCTCAGGAGCCGTCAGTGAGTAGCCAAATTGAATTCTTGTTTGTGTTTTAAATTAGAGTGAAAGTCATTAGGCCAATGCCCAAAAAGCAGTTATTTTTGTCACTTGAGGCTGAGAGGTTTGTTTCTGGGGACAAAGCCACCCTTGGTAAACATTGAACAAGGATCAGGATGACTCCAGTGATGAACAAATAGATTTGCTTTTCCCTTTATCAGAAAACAACGACAACAACAAAAGCCAGAAACCAGTAGCTTGAATCTGAGAGTCTGAAATAAATCATTACACAGCTTAAAAGACTAAAAATGTGTGTGTGTGTGCACGCACGCACGTGCACGTGCGCGTTGTATGTGTGTTTATGTACGTATGTATCTCTATCTCTGTGTGTGGAGAAGGGAACCAACCTAACTCATACTCTTTAACTAATGGTTTACTCGAATATTCTTTATTATACTTTGATAAGTGTTATAATTCTGTGAGAATTAAAAGCAATCAGAAATCTACTTTGCACAAGCCAACCGAATTTTTATTCCCCCACTGGAAAATGCAAGCAAAATGGCAAGGACTTTTGGCAATAGAATGTCCAGATAAATATGCCAGATTCCTTGCAAATGGCATTATCAAAAATAGTCACAATGCTGCTAAAAACTGTTATTAAATGGAACAAAACTATTGTGTTAATATATTCACAGTATATCATTTATTCTCTGAGTGTATGTAAAAGGAAAGGCTATTTTCTTTGAATTTTTCCTATGCTGATATTGTAAACTATATGACAGATGGGTCAAGTCCTGATTGCAGTATTCTAACATTTGGAATAGCAAGTAACATATTTGATAGAGCTGGCAAGTTTTTATATATGATTCAACCCAGAATATAAAAGCCACTAGAATTCCAAGTTGAAAATAATTAAATGAGCTGGAAACGATCAGGAACCACACATTTTTAAGTGACAGATTTTTTTACATGTTTAAATTGCACAAGAATATTTTATAGCTCCCTTTAACCAACAGTGACGTTTAATTCTAAAATGTGTAATTGATATTTGCAAAGCAATTAATTCCTGTGGCTCATTATTCTATTGCTAAATGTACCTAAGCACTGGGGCGCTGACTTAAAGTCATCTTTTTTAGTTCACCTTTTCTGAATTCCAGAGTTTTGACTGAATTAACCTATTTCAGCTTCCTCACGTGGCTGCATGAAGTGCAGTTTCATACTTGCATTGAATTTTTAGCTTTCTGATTGCACAGTACCGTAGGATGTTCAAATCTGCTGACTTCTAGAATACGTGTTGTCAAATGGTGTCATTGCCATGTAATACTTCAAGTACTGATAAGCAAAAACCCAGCAGCTTATTCCATTTGTATTTGATCATTTCTGCTTATGTTCCTTTTGAAGTTTCCATCTTTTTGTCACTGTTTATGAAGTCATTTGTCTCTTTACTTTTGGCATCTCTCTCCGTCATGCACAAGCAGCCCGTCCGTCCAAGCCTAAGCCACCGGCTGGGCCACCATCATCTCCTCAAACGCAGACTAACATGATAAATCATATGCTCAAAGGCATGGCCAAACAGCCGCCAAGTACTGTAATAGTCTTCCTTCCTTTTATTCAGTGGTTCTCTAGTCTAGCAGTCGCTTGTGTAGTAGTAGAAAGCTAGTTCTCATGTGCAGCTTTATACAAAATACCTAGCGCGATGTGGTAGGTTTTAGAGACTTAGAGGTAGCATTTATTTCAAAATGTCCACATTTTTTTGTCTAGCAATGTCTGACATATGCAACATTTTCAAATATCAACGTCAGCACAAAATAACATTATTGTTGCATAACATTTTGCATGAAAACTATAAATATGTATGAGCTTTACATGATGTTGGATGAAATGTTTGATAAGTATATCGTATATGTTTCATGTAACTGTCAGTGCTCCAGCTATCTTAGCAGAATATTCTGATGTATAGTAACTTAACCAGGGAAATATTTAAAATAAGAGGAAAAAAAATTAAGATTGACATCTGCTGGCTGCCAAAGTTGTATAAGCATCAATATTTTCTTTAAAGACAGCATCTCTGAGCAGTTGTTCTTATTAACACTTTTGTCTTTTAGTTGTATTTGAGAGCAGATCAGTGTTGCAAATGAGAATGGGCCTGATGCTGCTCTGATCAATGGAAAAGCTTCCCCTTGGCTTTGGAGCTGCAGAAACAACCAGAGCTTACTAAGGGACGTGTCTTTGGACTCCTTTTGCAAAAGGAAGACGTTTCTACTTCTTGTAGCCAGTGAGGTGCTGGATTGAATAGGAGAAGGAATGAGGAGTTAACCAGCAGTTCTCCAATTTCAGTATTTGCCCAATAAATTATATTAGGGGGAACCTGGATTTCTTTTCTTTCCAGTGATACAAGAAACAAAAGGAAAACTGGAGAAGAAACGCCCAAGGCCCCTATCTGTGGCATGCATAAATCAGCAAAAATGTAGAGTTCATTTGCAGGGTGCTTTACCATGTTGCACCTCTCAGCCAAGCTGAGCGCCTGCGATGCCAGACTCCAGCTGACCGGGTTGCCGAGCTCCTCCAAAAACCAGCCCGCGTACCCCTCGCTCGACCGCCCGTATGTCACCGTTCTGAAAAATATGGCTTTCCTTTTAGTGGGAAATTTGTTGCCCGTAAACAGGTATTCAGGGAAAACTAGGAGCAGGCAAGAGTTTAAGGGGGAGAATTAAGTCCTTGAAGCTCAGCAAGCCTTCAGCGAGGCAGGGATTTCTCCCCGGGTGACCCCGCCGAGCAGAGCGGGGCCACCTGTGTGCAGCCCCAAGTGTCTGTCCCACCCGTAAAGAAGACCTAAACCCTGGCAAAAAAGACTAGTGCGGGCAGGAGGCCGGAGCGAGATGCCCAGACGGCGCCTTGCGTGTCGGCACGACCCGAGCTGCTGGCTTAGCTGGGCTCCTTCGGAAATCCAGGGTGGTTGGTAGTAACGGTGCTTCAGCGCATTTTGCTGTGTTGGGGACATACAGCCTGTTGTACGCTGCTGATTGCAGGTCGATTTGGCTATTTGGGTTTTGGCTTTTTGGAACTTCACCCGTTTACAAATTCTCCAGTTTTGATATCATGGAAAGACCAAAATATACGTCGGTGCAGAGGTACAAAGTGGCTGGCGTAGCTACCAAAGTGTGATGCCGTTCTTCGAGAGAGCTGGGACGCGCACCCGGTCGTTACCCGGAGGGACGCGTCTGTAGTTAACGTGGTGACGTGCTGCAGCGTAGGTGGATCACCGGGCAGCAGGTCTCCTGCTCCGCTTCTCCTCGGGGCGACCATCGCAGGGAGATTTTGCACCCCTCAGGGAAGCGAGCCGTGGCGTCGGCTCACAGAAACCTCCGCGGTTGCACTCAGCCAGCTCTGCAGAAGCTGTCGTTCAGTGAAAAAGTGATTATTTTCTTTTTTCTCTATATTTTTCTAGTGAAGTACTCTGAACGTTCCAGATTGTTAGCACCTCGGATGTTTAATGTGTTATTAATAATATAAATTACCTAGAAGAACATAATTTAATTATTTGTAAAAGTCTTCAGAAAACGCTGCAAAATAGCTCAACGTAGCTAAACACCACGCTCCAGGATTTAAACTCGTTGGTTTGTTTGCGGGGTTTTTGCTGTAAAGTTGCATCTCTTTTCCCATAAAAATCTTACCTATGAACGTCTAGTGGGATTTACCACTTTCCACTCCCTCCAGCATGCGTAACTCCTTGACCCTTGTGGAGTTAAATCCTGGAGCAAGGCAGACCTGCAATTTTTGCTTTCAGTAGCAGGTGACATTTAAATTGCTCGAGTCTGACAATTTATTAAAAGTACAGACAGATTTGTTTAAATTGATCTTCTTCAAAGAATTTTAAAATTATAGAGACGTGGTTTCTGTAATAGCGTCATCTACATTGAAGGATACATATTGTTCGTATATTATTGGCCAGATGCTGTCTTTAGGGAATGTGATGTTCCTATTTGAGCTAATAAAGTGCCACCATCTCACCATAAAGCAAAACAACTCTGACAGTATTGTGAAATTTGGAGCTGGAGCACTGTATTTTCATAGTATAATAACGAATGTGGCTTTCTGGTTTGCTCAGTACTAATTATATAAGCATTTAACATATGCATGAAAGATCTTTAAAGCTGTAGAATATTATGGGATTTTTTTTAAACCTCTAAAATAACTTACTGTACATCTAGCTTTTCATTCTGCCTCCCTTTTAACTCGAGTTCTTGTACTACAGAAAATGTAGGCCGGTTAGTCACACCAGCTAAAAAGTTAGAAGATACAATACGTCTGGCAGAATTGGTAATTGAAGTCCTACAGCAAAACGAAGAACACCATGCGGAGGTGAGCAGCGGTGCCCTGCGAGGTCGTGTCCCCCAGGTCTTCAGCAGGCTCCGGTGGCTTGCTGGGAGCTTTGTATATTTGTGTGATGTCTTCCCAACTGGTGCCGGCTTGTCTTCTTTAAAAGCCAAAAATATTCTTAAATAATGGTGCTGGAGTGCGATGAAGGCGAAGTACAGTTCAGGACGCTTGCTTTTGCAGAGGGGAGGGAGGGCTAAAGGAGGAATTAATTCAGCTCTGCTCTCCTCTGCGTCAGTCTGCAGCCTTTCCTACAGCGCCAGCAGGAGCCGAATCTGGCCAAATATATTCACCACCAACTACATACAAGAGCAAGCCTGTCCACTTTTCAGAAAGGTCGTATTTCCAAGTAACGTCATCTGTTTGTGCCTCCAGACAGCATTAGCGGGGTCCCTGCAGCAGCTTACTGCTCCTGCTGTCCACAGCTGGAGCAAGGAAAGTCACCACAAAACAAAACAGGTCTTTTTTTTGTCCCTTTCCGAGCATTCAGGTTGTTTTCAGGGGTTTCCCTGGGCCCCTGCGCTACATGGTTAACTCACCTGGTTGATTCTTGGCCTCTTCTGCGTTGGCTTGTTGGGAATACCTCAATTACTAGTCATGGAGGTTAGGATGAATTATTCTCTGTTACTCATTATTTGGGTTATCTAAGGCCTAATACAGCTACTCTTAACTCTTCAAAGCACTTTAACGAAAAGATTCATGTTTTAAAACCACTGAAACCATGTCAAATATAGACCAGAAAATCATGAGGCTTGATCCTGGAAACACTTGACCCCACAGGCAGCTGACATTGCTGGCTGTAGTCCCGCTCTCAGCACGTCGGGACATTTCTGCCCAAGCAAGTGACGTTGCGTACCCATGTAAGTATTTGCAGGATTGAGCCCTCTGTTCTCCATAAATCTGGTGCTCTTGATTACATATTGAAAAGTTAATAATTTTGAAATTCGGAGTGAGCAGTTATTGTTTATGACTGTAGGTAATGTAACACTCATTCACTATTTTCTCTTTTCCTTCCCATTTATATATATATATATATATATACTCACTATATTTTGCATTAAGAGCATTTGATAAATAATTTCACAATCACCTAAAAATCATTCCAGTGTATATTAAATTTGCAGTATAATTTAACTTATTGATAATACACAACAATCCACAACACCCAACTAATGCCTGATTGCATATTTAAATTTCCTCCCTGTTTTTCTACTGTTCATTCAATCTTGGATGATCCTGGCAGGGGAAAGAGGTATGTGACTAAACCGAATGAAACGAGTCACTCCCGTCATATTTCGTGCATGCCCTCTCAGTGCCATGTTTCCTACTGGGATTTTACCCGGGTTGCCCTCGCTTCTGTAACTTTGACCAAGTAACAGCAACTTCGAGTCGGCTGCTTGCAGAGCTGGTAGCCTGACACAGGAGGGTAAATGTGGCATAGTAGTCCGGTCCATGCATGTAGCAATGGGTATATTTTACGAGCGCTGCAGTTACATCCCAACACAACCCTACCTGCCTGGACTCTCTCCTCAGCCTGTTGTTACCTCTGTTGTTTTGCATTCACCCGACCTCTACTACGCTGTGGTGGAGATGGACTAAGTACGACACGAGTGCCTAGAATGGTAGTGGTCTTCCTCTGGTTTTGTCTGTATGTGCCTTGTACTGGATATACAGTATTTATATGTAGAGAGAGAATATATCGGGGTGAAGAGTGAAATAAACTTCATTTTTACAAAGGCGAGGCGGTGTTTGACAGCGCTGCGCTCGCACATGAGCTGTGATAACCTGACCAAGGATAACGAGTGTTTTATTCCACTCATCACCAGCACAGGCTGGATGTACAACCAGCCGGGAAGGAGCTGTTTTTAAAATGCAGGCTATTTTGAAAATAGTAGACTTTTACAGGGCCGGTCGCGTTCAGCCAGCCACGCTGCCGAGATCCTCACCAGGAGAAAGACTCAAAACTGTTCTCCAGCATCTTTTGTGTCACAGGGTTTTGATTAGAGACAGAAGGTTAGTGCCAACACAGATAGGAGGCAGCCCGGTCCCTTGTTCTGAACGGTGACCTGGAAGGGTGAAATTCATCTCTCTCCAGAAGCCCGGCACACTGTTGGTACGTTACTGAATCCCTGTCCTGAGGGTGGCTGTGGCATTTCAGCACTGTACAGGCAGTTGGCCAGCTCTCTGCATGCTTTGAATTGCACCCAAAGGAAGAAGAGAAGAGGCTCGGTGGTTTATCACTGATTTTTATTATGCATTGTAGCCACGTTAAGATCTCACTGTGCAATGAGAATTGCTGAGGTATTGCACTCCCTCCCCCCCCCCCCCCCCGAATTATTCCAGGTGAGGTTTTTTTGACATGTTGTCCTTTCACCTGGAGAAGGTTGGACCTGCAAGGTGTGACTCTTCAGTCTACTTTGGATGTTCAGCAGAAAATTAAATTGCACCGCTTACTGAAGTAAACGCCTTAATTTACTGAAAACCAACGGTTTTTGCAATTAAAACATGCCCCTCTTTTCCCCACATGGACATCCAGGCAGACTCCCTAATGAGAACCCAGAAAATACTACTGAGAGCATGGAAAATGTTCAAAAAGCATTACAACAGCAGTACCGTGTCGAGTCAGTCGGGTTTGTCGTACCCACAAGAGAGAAGCAAACCAGCGCAGGCAGAAATGCAGCAGAAACCGTGTGCCTACGTCTGTAATCTGTGAGAGCGGGAGGTCTCTGTCATGGTGTCATCTCTCCCATCAGATGTCTCCCACCTCCCTTTCCGTTCCTCTGGATGACTGATGACAAATGCCAGAGACGATGGCATTCACCTATTTTTAAACTTGTGTTTTCTCTCTCTATGTATACGTATGTGTATATGTATATATGTATTTTAACTCCTTGAGGTCATACATATATACATGTGTATCCATGTGTAAAATATACAATAATAGGTGTGTTTGGCTAGAAAGCACACTTTTTTTTCCCCTTTACATTGTGTTTTGAGCAAAGCAGGTAAGTAGATGGTAAATAAATGAAATGTTACCATCTTGAAGGAGATTTTCAAAGTATGGTGTTACCGCTCCCACCGCAGGAAGGTCCTGCTCACCGAGACTAGGGAGGAGGAGGTTGAGGATGCTGACATAAGTTAGAGATTTAAAGAGCTAAAATTTGGCTTTTCCAGCAAAAGGGAAACTGTGACTGGTTTGGGCATATTTTTTTTCCACAAATGTTCACATGCTTTTCTTCATGATTTCTCTTAAAACTAGCTTTTTTTCCCCTTTTTCATGGAAGCAGGTTTTTCTTGCAGGACTCTGAAGTGTTTATGTTGGCGTTTGTTGCAGAAACTATTCTTTGGCCTCCCCTCTTTTCCTGCCCCCCAAAATGCCGGTCGCCTTCGGTCCTTCGTAGCGATCGCTCCTTGCCCGCAGACCCGTGGGCAGTACCCGACGGGGAGGCAGCGTGGCAGGCTCTCGGCAGGCAGAGGCACAGCCAGAGAAACCACCCCAGTGCAAGGACAGCCCCGGCACCCGCCTTGAAAACCACCGGCGAGCGCTGCTCATTTTCAGAGGACCCTCCAACAGCCCCATTGCCCAGCATCCCCTCGTTTCCCACCAGCGCTTGGGGGAAAAAGCTCTGAGCAGGCATCGGGACCAGACCTGGGTCTTGACATTTTCGGTCCCCGCGCGGTTTCGCAGCGGTTTGATGCCTCCCGATGCGGCACTCCCAGGCGTCCGGCGCTGCGCTCCCTTGGACACCAGCGCCGACCGTGGGAGGACGACCTGAAGAGCATCGCCACTCGTGCTCAGCCCCTCGGGTTTGCTTTTTCCAGAGTTAACGACTCTGCAAACGCCCAGGGCTTCCATCACCGCTGTCTCTGAGCTTTCCGAGCTCAGGTGCTGCTGCGGCGGCGCCCGACGGCTTCCTCCACCTGCGTGGGGCTGGGAGCAGTTTGCAGACGAAGGAGCCCGACGTGGCCACCTTGTCCCCGTGCCGTGACCACCTTGTCCCCGTGCCATGACCACAGGGACACTGTAACCCGCTGGTGCTGCCGCTCCGGGCACGGCGTTTGCCCACCCTGCCCCTGGGACCGCTGAAGCTGTGCCATCGCGGCACAGCCCACCTCATCCGCATCTTCACCCCCATGACGGGGCAGGCCCAATACTAAGAATGGTTTGGGTGTTGTTTGGTTATTTTGGTTATTTTACATCCTGAATGTGCTCTGGGCGCATAACGGCCAGTGCTACGTCCAACCTGTGCGCTGGTGTCTTCACACCAGTTTTGTGTCAACTCCTAGAATAACAGCGGGGCAATGTCAGTCTGCTTTATATTTTGGGGAAACGAAGGAGTGGGAATAGTCCCAAAGACCCCCTGCCGATATCACTGGCAGCTGAGAATTCAGGGCAAAATAGGAAGAATTAAAGGGGTCCATGGCAGTAACGTGGGTTTGGGGCACTGCTCCCTCTCCGTGGCCAAGTGAACCAGCAGCGGGAGTTGTGCTCTGCACATCACTGCAGGTCTTCATCAGTGAATCAAAACTGAACCCTGAGAAAGTGGAAGTCCATTCTGCTTATTCGTGTCTGCTAAAATCTGCAAAAAATACCCCTCCCTGACTGGCAATCCCCCTTCGAGCCGATTCACCTATTCCCAGTCTTTTCTGTTTCATCTCCGGTCTTGTGCCTATGCTAGAGTTTTCTTTTTCTTGCAAAGTGCCGAAAAGCTGTTTCTTAGATCCTTTAAGTCCCTAAGTAATTTCCTGTCCCTTCAAAATGACAGCACATGGTCCTAAGGACAGCACTTCTCATATTGCATGTTCCCAGCCAGAAGTGATTACTAAACACGCATGCATGCGTTTGCAGCATTCACATCTGAGCCATGTATGATGTGAATGTCACGTCAGAGAGCCCGTACAGTGATATTTAAGGACCCATGTGCATGAGAATGAGTTACTTCACTGATATTTTTTTGGTTTTCAAGTGTAGATACATTTTTTCCTGCCTCTGTGAAAATATAGGCTTGCCGTAGATTTTTTTTTTTTTTAATCTTGGCATGTTAGAGCTTTGTAATCGGTTTCTTAGTCAGTAGCATTATGAAGGTGGTAGTGTGTTTCTATGGATGTGTATAGCTAAACATGTAAAATGAACAGTGCTGTAATACCTTTGACTGGTGATGTCTGAAATATCTCTCAAGGAGAGTGTGAGTGATTTAGGACAGATTTTAATGTCTTAGGCTTCTAGTTTTTCAATGCAAATAGAAGTAGTGAATCCAAATAAAATTTAAACTGTTGACAAACACAGCAGAAAACCCACAAGCACAGTGAAGAAACTCCCAAATTTCTATACTTTAGAATGAGTTGATTTTTTTTCTGATAATTAGCATAATTAAAGATGAATGAAGTCATTTATTGTAAATTGAACAGACAAAACCTTCTCTGCCACGTTACAGCTGCGTGCCTTTACGGTGGAGCTCTGAATAGATCCTCTACAAGAAACCTTTGTATTAAAATAGCAGTGCCTAATTCCTGCGATTAGCGCTGTCTGTGCAGACTAGCACTCTAAAGCACTGTTCTCTTTACAATAAAGGTAGTTTCCATGGGATGCACATTCTTTTTGCGATACGTGGCCTAACATCCTTCCCTGTGCTTTATTAGAACTAATATACTTCTTTATTATCTTTTTCTACCAACTCTGAAGGCCTTTGCTTGGTGGTCAGACTTAATGGTTGAGCATGCGGAGACGTTCCTGTCACTGTTTGCAGTGGATATGGATGCTGCGTTAGAGGTGCAACCCCCAGACACCTGGGACAGCTTTCCGCTCTTTCAGCTTCTAAACGATTCCCTCCGTAGTGACTGTATGTATTGTATTTTGATCATTTCTTTTTCAGTGGGCAGCTCAGGTTACTGATGATACTTTCAGCCTCTCCATACTGCACAGAGAACTGAGATGGGTAGAGATTTACAGTACATCCTCTTTTAGCATCAGCTTGATTTTGTTCCATTTCCACTAGAAAAAAGCACACAGACACCCCTTAAATCAAATGCCTCAGTCAAAGGTGAGAAGTTGACCTTTATTTTGCTTCATCTTCTCAAGTCTCTTCATAATGGCTGCCTGATAAGCAGGGAATTAGGTACTCTACCTCACTGTCATTAAATGTGTGTATCGTTTTATATGTGTGTACTGCATTTATTTAACATGGAGTAAACCAGTCCCTGCTTTAAAAGATTTTATTGAAGGGAGGAAAATAGTATAGTAAATGGACGCAGGAGTAGTTCAGAAGAGTAGTGCTTTGCGAAATAAAGCTCTTCTCCAAAGCACGTGGGCCCATGCCTCCAAAACCCGGGAGGATTTGGCACTCTCCCGGGTGGTCCGACTGCTCCCCGGGGAGCTGGTGGCAGAATTGGCATTGCCTTCAGTTAGGTCCCAGACCAGGGCCCCAGTTAGCTTTCTAAGACCACGTGAAAAAGCCAGGGACTTATCCTCAGAGAACAATTTCCAGCATCGTGGTAGGGAGTAACCAGAGCAGAAATGATTCTCCTACCTGCTAAAGCCATAATGTTTGCCATGCTGTATTTCTTACATCCATTTTATTCACAGGAAGTAATGATGTATTTGTAAGTTTGACATTAATGGAAGAGAAGATTTGTTGTCTGTTTATTTGTTTGGAGTAAGAAGCCGTTCCTGCTGTCTTTGTCGTGAACACTGATGCCAGCTCCTTTTATGTTCTTGAAGTTTCTTCCTGTTCGCTGATAAATTCGTTGTGTAATGAAGTGCCACGCTGTGGTTTGTTACAGAGGTTCTAGTAACAGCAGTGTCTTACTATACTTTTATTTATCTATTCTAGATAATTTGTGCAATGGAAAATTCCACAAACACCTCCAAGACCTGTTTGCTCCACTTGTTGTTAGATATGTCGATCTGATGGAGTCCTCAATTGCACAGTCAATTCACAGGGGCTTTGAGCGGGAGTCATGGGAGCCAGTAAAGTAAGGAAACCTCCTTTGATACAATCGGAATTTGGGTACAAATGGATGGAGATTCATACAGAGATGAATTAGCAAACGTTAGACTGGACATGCCAAAAGTGCGTTAGATTTTCTAGTTTAATGCTAAAAACAGAAGGCCTGATCTCTTCAGGGTTTTCAAGTTAATGAGGGAAATGGTATTTGCTTTTTAAAATGCATTGCTGCCTCAGTTTGAACCGTGTGCCTTTGGACATGGAAGCATGAAAATGTGAAAACCTTCTTAGCTGGCATGGCTTTTTGGATCCCGTTCTAAAAGGCCTTTTCCAGTGCTGCTTTTGAACACGAATAGCTCCTTTTCAGAACAAAAAAACTTGCTTCACTGCGTTCAGTCCAGCCCAATAACCTGTGTGAGTCATTGCTGTACTTATTCTTCCCAATACTCTTTTTTTTCCACCCACCCCGTGGAGGGATGGTGCAGCGTTGTGCTTCTCACGTCAGCCCGCGGCTGATGGCTGCACGTGTCCCCGTGTCCCAGGGCAGCTCTGCCGGGTCCCAGCTCCCTTGCCTGTAGGATTAGGTGTGCAGAAACCATGGTGAAACACAGGAGAGATGATCCAAGCAGAATCAATTATTCAATTTGGAGAACTAGGAATTTACCAGCAAGGAATGAGTAGCCTGAGAGAAACCCAAATTGAACTCAAGAGCTGGTGAATGATAAAAACGTGACATGTGCTTTGGATTACTGTTGTTATTTCACAGGTTTTGAAGCATTGCTGAACTCTGTCACGCTTGCTCTAAAAAGCCAAGTCAGATCCTACAAAGGAAAAGAACTGACTTTTCCTTCTAGTAAGGGTATTAAAAGAGAAAGTTCGACCCTTTGCAAACAACGTTTGTCTGGTGGTGCCTCAGACAGGGGATTGGGACCAGGTGACCTCTTGGAGAGACTATTTTCCCTGCTTTTTTGTGATTCTCCAGGCAAAGTTAAGTGGCGCTGCACTCTCGGAGGTTGCTGTATAAAAGAACGTGTGGTCTTTCAGGGCTTTTCACACCAAATATGTTCCGTTTACAAGGAAAAGAGATTTTGTTCAGCAGCCAGCCTCCCATATGCAACCTGGAGTCTGAGTACCCAGGTTTTTTCCTTTCTTTCTTGTGCATCCTCAGCATCCGTAAGGATTCTGCCTGCCAAATCTCAGGCCTTTTCTTGACACCTGATCATCCCCTCTGTTTTGAGTGGGGTTAAGTGGCTGGCATTCAGGAGCCTCTCTCACTTTCCATTTGCTGTCTTTGGTCTGCAGGCTAACAGGATTAAAAATCCTAAAAAATCTTGTTTCAAATAAGCAGATGTGACCCAGAAAACATACAAGAAATAGATCTTTCGAGTAGGAGAATGCCATTTTTACAGCCACTTCTTCAAGCAGAATTGCACTTCGAAGTTAGCATTAACTTTAGTTTCAGAGCTCTGCTTTAGTAACGAATGTGTTTGTATTTCCTTGTCTGTTATGAAACAGAGGCAGTTAACTCTGTGTACCTGTCCGCCTCAGTCAAGCAGTCAATAAGCAATTTGTTCTGCTTTTTTCTTTTGTCGGAAGCTGACATCGTTTTGGCTTTTAATGACTTTAGTGGCTTAACTAGAGATATGCATAAGTACTTGGCTGTGGTGCTTGCCTGTCAAAATGCTTTGTCCCTGGGTATGCCATTATCTATTATTTTCAAGTTATCTTTGATAATTGTAAAATATCTTTTCTTAGTTCTCTTGTAGTGGTTATTCCGTTCTGGAGTTCTAGTTCCAGAGTGCTTTGAGCATTGCAGTTTCAAGCAAAAGCCCAGGATGGACTCTCTGTCTTACAGACTTGGGTATTTAAAAGATTTCTTCCAGCAGGAAAGTGGGCGCTTTTCACAAGAACCTTGTGTCCATCTGGTGAAAAGATGCACTCCGGGGTTTTTTGCACTAGTTGGTATTTTGTTCTTGTGTCTCGCACACAAAAGTGCAAGTTGCAAATGCTGGCTTAATGCGATGTGACCCGGTGAAGCAAGGCACCAGCGAATGCACACAGGGTAGCACGTACAGTGTAAGGGAAAAAAGGGGTGTCATTCGTTCCTAGGATCTTCTGACGCTTTTGATGGGCTGTTCAGAACTAAATGTTAAGGCATCTTCATCTTTTGCCTCCTGGGCAGACCACCTGCTCCTCTTTGTCTGATCGACAGTGAACTTGCAGAAAGAATCAGGTCAGAGACTTATTTTGTTTGATTTGCCCTCCTGTATCTACTGCCTTCTTCCCCCACATGTCCATACTGCAGCACAGTTAAATTTTTGGCCACTGAATCTCAAATAGTTTGGACCAGCCAATTCCCATCCAAGTCATGCCCTTCCATTGCCGCCTCTCCAGCAGAGCTTTTTGGGAATTGGAAACACTGCAGTATGTTCTCCCATGGCTTTCCTCTGCTTTGAAGAAAGGCCTTCGGGTTGGTCGGAAAGGTAGATCGTCGTGGCTGTCCGTTCCACCGAGCTTACTGTTCGGCCTGCTTTGGATCTCTACAATTAATTGGGAGAAGGAAATCTTATTATCCCCTGTTAACCAAGAAATTATTCCACAACATGGAGTCTTTTGAAAGGGTTTCTCTATGCTCGTGCTTGCAATCAAGGCTGAAATACGTAGCCCTCCATAACCTGACCAGATGGCAGTTTGCAAGCATGTATTTCTTCTATTTTCATTGCTGAATACTCTGCACCTTATGCTATGAGGAGTTAGGTATAGAAATCACAAACAGTGAGAGAGATACTGTTAAGTATTGAAAACATGGGGGGAAAAAGCATCGATGAAATATGCTCATGAGGGCTATGTAATCTGCCTCTGCAGAGCTGCTGAATTTGCAGGGGGTCCGTGCCCTATAGCTAGAGCAGCTGGTGTGCTTGTATGAATCCACGCAGAGAAATGTGGAACACTTGTCCTTCGCACAGTCATCCAAATACGGAGGATACAGAGTAGGTCTGTTCTCTGGTGAGTTGAGAGGTCTTGGAAAAGTAGGGTTTGCAATGGGGTTTTTTTCATGCTAGCTTCTGGGCGAACGCTGATTTATCTTGCAGCCAGCAGACACGTATGTGTGTGTGTGTGTGTGTGTGTCTCTGTGTGTGTGTCTGTGTTGAAAGATCTTTTTGAGCAAATGCTAAAGCCGGTGCAATGACAACCGGTTTCAATCGCTTGACGAGGACATTACTTATTGACCTATGGCTGTCTCTACCACACTGTAGTCCTGGCTTTAGCATCTATTAATTGCTCACTAACCCTTTGCAAACTATTTACAAATGTATCATTAATATAAAAATAAGAACTTGAACAGTATGATTATACTAATCATTTTATAAGGTTGTACTACTACAAAACGCTAGTGAAAAATGTTTCCCCTTAAAAGAAGCACCGTTGTAGTGAAAAATGAGTATTTTTGTTACTATTTTGGGAGTCAGTCACAGGAAGAGCACAGATTTGACTGCCTACTTCACTATCAAGCTCTTTGCTTCGCATCAAGGCTTTTGTGAAAAGATCTGCTCTTGAGCATTTGCTCAGCCTAGGCAGTAAGGTAGTAAGTGTTTATAGTGGTGGAAGAGACAGGCGTTTGCGCCTTCCATCACTAAATCATTTCAGGCATCCCGTAGGAACTGAGCATTTAAGTATGGGCGAGGGTCTCTTTTAGCTCTATTCTGAAGCCAGGAGACAACTCAGTAGAAATACTGTGATTTTTTTTTTCCCCTCCTTTCAGTACTAGGGCAGCTCTACAAGAGCGGCCCCTGTGCAATTGGACTTGTTTTCTGTGATCGGTGCTACAGTACTGTGTGAGCGTTGGGATGTTGTCCAGGGGTGTATTGCCAGTCTGTTTGCACTGAGAATTTCCCAGCAGGCAGTACAGGTGAAAGCCGTTTATGCAGCTAACAGACACAAACAGGGGTGAATCAGAAGAAGCCAAGGAAACAAGCGGTACAGCTCCAGAGAATGCATCTTTTATCAAACATATCAGGATCCAGTCCTGAAGCTGAGTCGTCTTAATTCAGACAGCCCTCATCTTGTTGATGCAAATGCCCACATTCCCTGCCTGATGGCTGAGGTTATATTTAGCCCTCTATATTAAATAGGCATGGCTGGCTTCTAGAAACAGTTTCTCATCTTGGACCTGTAGTTTTATGGTCTGAGCAACTGCAGGCTGGAACATTTGTTGGTAATATTAATCATTTTTTACAGGTCTCACTGCAACTGTTAGTCAGATAATTAGATCGGTTGAACCTGCAAAACTGTGCATGTCAATTCAGGAGAATATTTTTAAAATTAGTTACTGTATGTTAACATAATATACTCCATTATTTTGCTGTTTTGTTTTGTTTTAAGAGTACTAACTTATTCTTGCAACATATCCTTGCATCAGCAAAATAATGTGTTGTATAAAAGAAATATGTTTCCGTGTGAATATAGTATACTGTTTACTCTAGAAGTCATATTTTATTAATACAGTGTTTTTATTAATATAACACTGTCACTTCTTGAATTTTAATATTAAAACCAAAGGTCCTCTGATTTATGTATTTACCATCTGGCTAAGTTATTTAAGTTGCTTTTCCTTATACATTTATATGTTGTCCACCTCTTGCTATTTCTTTATTTATTCCATATCAGTATCTAACCACATGCACTGCCATTTCTGAAGATTTAACACTCTCTCAATCACTGTGGAGTCTGTGTCTCATTCAATAATCATACCATCTTAATAGCAGATACAGTATGAATGGAAACAATGGACAGCTTTGTTACGTTAGTCAATTCTCCTATCTGCTTACTGCCTAACAAAGAGAACGAGCAGATAGCGTGAAGTCAAATCTACTAAGAATCATAGAAACAAAAGAAAACGAGAACATACTTTTTTATTTTTTCCACTAAAAAAAGACTTTGGATTGTGGTTTTCCTCCCCAACAAGGGATTTTATTCACGAAGGGAGAATGAGGATAAAGTCTGTTCCCTAAGACGTGCCACCGATGACAAGCTGAGCTTGCAGAGATGTGGTTCAAATCTTCTGTTGCATTAGGAAACATTTATTCAGTATATCCAGCTCAATTCCATTACTTTGGTTTCTGATATATAAAACTTGCAGTAAAAAATGGAGTTCAAAATATGACTCAAGGAAGTTGCTAAGATTTTAATATTCCTTGAAAGACATAGTGTGTAATTTGATAGTTTTCCAAGAGTCCTGATAATGCTGCCTGTACAGTACCTAATTTAATCCAGGGGAATGGGAGAGACCTCCTAATGTGGCATGTCCCGGTGCAGTCCCTGAGAGCCGGGAAGTCTGAACGCTGAAGCTGTGCCCATGAACATCAACAGAAAAGCTTTCAGTAGCTTCAGCAGTGCAGGGTGAAGCTGAAATCCTGAAGTCCTGATTCCATTTTCACTGAGCCCAAATAACGATCTGGTGTAAACGATAGCAAAGCATCTGGTTTTGTTCCTCAAATGGGACTGTAAAACCATCTATGGATTGTGTCCCAGTGTGCATATAGTATTACTAGATTAAGGCAGAAACAAGATATATTTCTGAAACTGGCTTCTGATTCCCAAATCCCATGACATTTTTATTTTGCATAAAATTTAACTGTGATGAGATACTCATTAAAAAAGAATTAGACCAATTATAACATCTAGAGACCTAGCACACTAAAATATGTTGGGGTGTTTTGCAAACTTTGGGTGTGTGGTGCTGTTAATTGTTTCACTGTTTCAGGAGAGTGTGTTGCATTAAATTAATGCACTGGCCCACTTTTAAAAGATCTCTTATTTGCATAACAGTTGCATGTCTGAAAATATTTATCGAAGGCATGATGCCCAAGTACACATGCCTGATAAATTAACCTTTGAATGTCTTAATCACCCTATGGCCCATTTCCAGCCAAGAAACGTTCATATACCAGTCCTGGATTTATTAAGTGCAATTAATTCAAGTGTACACGTAGAGCTGGGCAACCTGCGGGACCCATTTTCTCCACACCCCAGAATGCAAGGGCAGAATCAGGGCATGAGTCTTCACTGAGGAAAAACCTTGTGGTTCACCATTTCATTGCTCCAGATTAGCACCTCTTCATTATTTGTAGAGTACAACATAAACAGAGAGGTTCTGGAGTGAAATCCTGACTCCTGAATTTGGTGGCAAGAAGAACTCTTATGGACTTCTGCAGGGCTGGAATGTCAAACTCTCTGTTTATTATTTTGAATCTCAATTCTCTAGTAGATCTCTTAGTTTAGCTCTTTCATCCAACCTAACTGTGAGAACTGAGGCTCACTTCCTTACGAGAGAAATTTTTCCGAGGAAAGGCTGCTCTCTGGACTTTGGAATGGTATCAGGACTTGAAGGTGGAGTTATTTTCTGTGGGTGTTTGAGTACTCTCTTAATTTGCTGCTTTGTGATTCTTCTTCTTTTCATTCTGGTTTGTTTTTTTTTTTTTGAAGTAACTCGCTTTTTATTGCAGACTGCAAACCCAGTACACTTAAGCTTCCATACTCATGCTTCTTTCTGAAATGTTTTGCTTTAGTTTTTTAACTGTCATCGTGCTGTGAACTTTGCAGATTTGTTTATGAGTGTCATGTGCTTCTGCTACATCTGCATTGTCACTGTTATGGTATTTTTTCTTTCTGTCTGTTTCTTCCACAGGAGTTTAACAAGTAATCTGCCCAATGTGAATCTACCAAATGTGAATCTCCCTAAAGTACCAAATCTACCAGTTAACATCCCGCTAGGCATCCCACAAATGCCTAGCTTTTCTGCACCGTCATGGATGGCTGCTATTTATGATTCTGAGTGTGTATTCAGTTCAAATTAGATCTCATTTAAATTTAAAGTAATCTTGGCATGGATATGTATTGTTTGTTTCTGTGCATTATATAAAACTTTAAAAGAGTGATACAGTTAATTAGACGTTTTCTGAATGAGACACTAGTGAATTTCTGGCATGTGTATTTTGAGGATTTTTTTGTATAAATCTTGAAAATTTGTCTTACTCCCACTGAGAGTTTGAGCAAGTATCTTGCTTTACAAAATAGCTGTCAACAATGGGACATGGTCTGAAGAACGTACGAACCACAGAACTTGCAATGCAACATGATGTGTCTCAGCAAACAGTTTTGTCCAAAAGAGAAGATGAATCAATTTCAATGCCAGTCAACCAATTTCTGTGGACCAGATGTAGATCTAAAAGTGAATTTTATTTAATGCAAGCTCTGTATTTCCAAGATAATAATTTTTGTCTTGATTTTGATGAAACAGTTCAACAAAGAGTAACACCCTGCAACAGATTTTATTCATGTTGGGGGTGGCCCCAGAGAGCAATTAAAGCAATTCGTTATAGCCTGAATAATGCCGTGACCAACCAAAGAAAGATATTTTCAATGTGAGCTTTAGATTATGGGCTGGAAAATTGGGCGCAGTGTCAAAGCAGTCAGTGTGTAGGAGCCTTGTGCTCTGTGCTCCCAGCTCCCTGTCCGAGCATCCCAGGGTCCGCAGGTGGAGCTCAGGGGGGACACACCACAAATCCCGAGCACAGATTAGGCAAGTTCTCTTCTCATAGCAGATTTCCCTTAAAAGTCCCGGCCACCAAGCAGCGTGGATGGTCGTACACAGTGGCTCAACCCAAATTTCGTCATTTGAGGTTGCTCATCTCCCAAGAAGTCCTAGCACAGGAACTGAGATCTTGCCAGTTCTCCTTCTAAATTCCTGGAGGGTTATTCAGGGTTGGCATAGGGTGGTCTCAGCCAGCACTGCACAGATGTGTTGCTTTTTCCCTACCTTCTCACTTAAAAGATAAAACTGAAGGACCCTCTCCAAAACTACCCCCTTCACTGTTACTGAAACACCCTCAATTACATCTACACCTGGAGTCCACCAAAACGCTTCTGCCATTCGCCTCGCGCAGGCTGTATTGCAGAGCAGTGGTAACGAACCAAAGTAAAACAAACACCGATGTTTGATTTTTTTAATAGATTTTCAAAACTTTTTAAATATTAGCACGGTCGTTTATGTTTCAAAGCTATACAACTCATATTCATGCTAAGATAGCTATATTAAAGGCTAGCTTAGGCAGTTGTCTGTAAAGAGTACTTGAAAGTTTTAATCTTTCTCTGTGCATGCTTTGTGGTATTGCCCTTGAAAAGATAAGAATCATGTCATGACAGAAAATTGGATAATCCCTCTGAAAACGCTTGAGAATCAGTGGTATATTGCAAGCTGCCTGCATGATTAGAGTAACTGCGGTGCTCGCGAGCAAAATACTACGAGTGCATCTTGGAAATGAATATACTATATTGCTTACTTGCATGGAGCCCTAATCAAAAGTGAGAAAAAGACCAAGAATAATACTTTTTAAATTTTAAAACCAAACGGATGTCATAATGTTGCTGTAGTAAATACCAATTATTGTATGTATTTAATGATTTAAAACATAAATTCATGCAGTTCCAAAACTGGGTTTAGACTGTTAAAGCTCATTTATACCCAAGCACAGGTTTGAACCAGGCGCAACTAAAAACTGGCGGTAGATGAACACTTGAGACTCTTGTACAAACCGGTCCCCTGATTAAAGGAAATGCCTGATTCTTTATCTTTTCATCTCCTTGGTTTCCTTTTACTCACCCTTCCCCTCCATCAAGGACATGTTACCTGTTGCTTAGTGTCAGACACGTTTCTCCTACAACCAAGATGGTCCATTCTTTATCTCGTTACCTCTGTTAGCACAGGACCCCGCAGGACCCCTCTAGCATGTTGGACTACGGTTCTCACCTTGCAGGAGCCGTGTATGCATTAGCTCCGATCTCCTCTAGCATTAACTCAATGCAGCTGGCATCTGTCACAATAGAAACACCCTCCCTCATCTGTTTCTATAGATGATGTCAGCACAAGTGGTAATGCATGGTGTGTTAAATATCTTATAAATTACCGTGTTAGCATTAGTGGTATGCGAGGAGGGGGTTGAAACTCTTGAAGCTCCCTTGGTAATTGTTCGGGAAAAAAAAAAAAGTGAGGGAGAAGGAGAGAGGGAAAGAAAAGGGTTATGGATGCATAAATTTCTCTGCATAAACAGAGCGTAATCCAGTTCTGTATTTTTATTCTGTAAGTGGAGGTTTGAGATATAATTATACTGTGAAAAGAGCCGGTGTAGCTACACACTGCAGGACCAAAGCCTTCCATCTGGGCAGGGGTGTGGGTACGAGAATATATGCTTGGGAGAGAAATTCAGAGTTTTGTGACAGACCAAAGATGTTGCAAAATAAATTTCTTAAAAAATGGAAATTTGTTGTCCTATAGATGCCTTTGCAACGGGCAGATCTGTGAAACGGTGCAACGGGCAATCCTGCCAAAACTCCTGGATATGAGATGTCTAGTGCCCTTAGCCCAGTTGATTTACTCCGATTTTTTTTCAGCTGTTCAAGAGATAAAGCGTGTCCTCGCTCACCACTTGTTAGCACTGTCCCTTACCTGGAAATGGGGGCCTCACTGTGGGGGGACAAGGCAAACTTGAGGTATAATTTGGAGGGGGGAGAATTGCATGAAACCCTGAATCTTAATAACTGCGTACAGTCTAGTATGGCAGTTATTATTGATGAAGGATTTTCTACCACAATTTCTAGCCTTAATTCTTAATAATCACATATGTTAATGTGGTTATTAACTAAGGCTGATTTTTACCATACACACATTCTTCCTGTTAATATGTGTAACTCATAATGTTGTCTTACTCATCTGGTCTGGAAAGTTTTGTGGGTTATGACAGCAAGGTAGATTAGGCAACTGTATGGTAAAACTCAAAATCCTGATGGTGGAGATTGCCAGCGTTGTCCTGTGTATGAAACTACTGTCTGCTCTACACTTGTTGCAGGAATGGTCTCCACATCAGGTTACAAAGAGCCTGATGCCACTTATGACTTTTGTTCTCATTTTGCCCTGCCAGCAATGGATCAGGCACCTCGGAAGATCTGTTCTGGAAACTTGATGCCCTACAGACCTTCATTCGGGATTTGCACTGGCCTGAGGAGGAGTTTGGAAAACACTTAGAGCAACGCTTGAAGCTTATGGCGAGCGACATGATCGAGTCCTGCGTGAAAAGGTACGTGCCCCTGAGCGAACTAGTCATGTTTCTTGTAGGAGCTCACAGGATGCAATGGTTTTTTCTGTCTTATTATCGATGAAGCTTCACTTCAGCCGCGCTTTATTAGTGACCCCAGCTCACATCTACCCAGCACAGACATGGTGGAAAGCCACCCTCTTGCTGTGAATTGTCGACTCTCCCATGCGAGCACTTCTCCGTTGAGACTCTGGAGAGTGCATATGCACAGTAAGGCAATAAATCACCCAGTCTTTCAAGCTTTATAGGTAGCTACTTATTTTCCATGCCGCACATGAGGTCAAGTCTTTGTAAATGCAGTTTGGTGTCGACAAGGTTGAGTGCTGAAGGCATAGCCCTAAGTAAGATCCCAGCACCCACCTAAAAAACAAGAGATCCATGACAAAACAAGCAAAAAAAAAGATCTAAAAAAGGGAATAGTGTGTAGCTTGGCATACAGGTTTCACATCTGCCGCCGACTGAGAAAAGCTGTTGTACCATCAGCCATAGGATATTCACCTGCAGATCTTCCAAACCGGAGAGATTTCTTTCAAAAACTTCTAGACATACAGGCAGCTGTCATTTTGAAAGCAAAATGTTGAGATTAAATTTTTAACCTTTCCACAGTAATTTATGTCCATCTGGCATCAGAGGTGATGAGGCAGGAGGAAGAAATGAACTTTGCATTCCATTGTGCAGAAATTAATAGACAAGGAGACGAATCAAAGGAAAAATGGGTGCCAAATACAGCTGGTACATGCTAATATTAGCTGCAATGTGTGATGTGGCTGTTCTGTACCACAGTTGCCTGGCCACTCCGCAAGTGTGAGCGCGGCATTTATTGTTCGCACGTTCCTCACAGTCTGGATGTACGACGTCACTGTAGGAGAAGGCACATTCGGTCCCCGAGATGTAGGCAGGAGACTCGCCCGCTGGAAGGCAGACAGCTCGAGGCTTGCTCTCTTGCCATTCTGGAGTAAACCCCAGTGCATTTTAAGTGCAATGAAATGGTCGTGATGTCTTTGGCATTGAGCAAGTCCCCCTTTATTGCAGCAGCTCACCTTTGGTCCTTTGGCTGACACGAACGCTGAGCTTCAGTTGTCCTCCAGTTGTCAGACTGTCCTTTAGGAGCAAACCCAGTGCTGGAGCCCTGCTCTCTGCTCTGCCCCCAGCACCACCAGCAAAACACTTCTTTTCTTTTTTTTTCTTTTCTTTTTTTAATTGGAACCAAGGCACCTTTGCTGCACCTGCAATGCAGGTTAGCTCAGCTGAGATAACTGGGAAAAATAAGCAAGTTTCCAGGTACATCTGAAGAAGGGCTTGTGTGCCTGAAAGCCGGAATTTTTTTCCCAACTGCTTCAACCTTTCTACAAATATGTTGCCCCTCTGTAAAAACCTGGCCCAGCTTGTAATGGTATGACTATATATAATGGTTCTGAGCATAAGTAAGTAGGAACATGCTCATCTCCACAAGGAGATGGAAAATCCCAGTCACTTTGGGTCCTTTCAGTAATTATCAAGATTCTAGTCCCCGAGTCCAGGCTAAATCTGGCACTGGTAATTAAATCAGTTCAAATGCCACTGCTGATGTAAACCAATATGCTGCCTTCCCTATTTATATCACCTGCAAACAGGGCCTGGCTAAGGTTTCTTTAGCAATTTCAGTTTGACACAACATTTTTCTTCGCGTCTGTCTCTGAACTGTTGAATACCATGGAGGAGCCACCCCGCCTTCCTTACTTGGTTGTATTTTGGTGCTGTCAGGAAAGCAGCCCTTGCAAGGAAGGCCTGTTTCCCTAATAAATCTGGGCAGGAGGACCTAGGTACCAGCTCAGATCTGGTCCCAAGAACAGGAGTTTCACATTTATAAATGAGTTTTCATTTGCATAACCCTTGGGGGATCGTTCAAGATCAGAGTTATTCCTGAGCTGCAGCTGATATTATTTGTTATTTCTAAATTGAAGCTCCTATGTTAATTTGTTGGCAGATTCTGTCTGATGTGATAATTGTTCTGTGTTAGGTTAGATTAGTAAAGTACCTCTGGAATCTGCAGAGGGGCTCCAAAAAACGGCAAGGCAATGCCCACCGTAATGCAGAGTATTCCGCATGTTAGAGTCACAAATGCCTCGGTATTTTAAAATATGACACAGGATCAAATTCTGTAGTCCTTGGCCCAACAAAGCTCTTGGTGTAACACAGTTTGTAACTGCCAGGATGTCGAATCTGAGCTCGGTGAAACCTCAGCAGAGCAGAGAGGTGTGGGCTCGTGCGATGGGTCTGCGTGTGTTAATACATACGTGCGCAACTGCAGCCGTGCACATTTTGCAGACGTATTCTCGTGAAAATGTATGGTTCAGGGAAACCACTTCTATAAACTTACGAGACAATTGAGAACTTTCAGCAAGCAAATACAATTGTGTAGACCTAAAAATGCAACGAGCTGGGAATGTCCCTTCAGTCGAGCGATGAACGAGTTTCTGTTATTTGTAGTTGATATCATGGAGCAATAGGAGCTTCCTTTAATGTGTCAGGCTTGCCTTTTGTCTGTGGTTATAAATCAGCTAATGCAACCAAATTATAGGTGTACATAGGTGTACACTGCGGTTTGTAACATCATCACACTGTTTATCAAGCATGAGAAAATCATAGTTTCCTTGAAACCGTTGCACACTTTATAAATAGTGTGTATTATGGAAAGTGGGTTTATTTTTAAACTGGAAAATTGTTTTTAGTAAAAGCACATTTGTAACAATTGCAGTGTAACACTCCCAGCAGCATTCGGCTTTCTGGTTTCTTGAACTCTTAGTATTGTTTCACATTATTATTATCATCATCATTATCTTCAGTATGTTTAAAAGCAATTGAAATGTCTTTTTCTACTTTCCTTAACAGAACCAGGATTGCATTTGAAGTAAAGCTGCAGAAAACCAGCCGATCAACAGATTTCCGAGTCCCTCAATCAATATGCACCATGTTTAATGTCATGGTGGATGCCAAAGCTCAATCAACAAAGCTTTGCAGTATGGAAATGGGCCAAGAGGTAAAAATGCAGGTTCTTCCTTTCACAGCTTTTAAAGGCAATATCATGAAATTTCCGATCTCCTGTTGTGCTGGTTTCAGAGACGTTATATCAGTTGTGGATTTAGCCTTCCGTATAAAGTGTGCAGATGAATATGCAGGGGGTTGCTCTCAAATAAATCTAATGAATATAAACATTTGGAATCCCTGTCACTTAGGATTGGCTTTTTGCAAGGACTGTGGTATGCATAAGGTATCTCTTAAGCTTGGTTGATGCATGATGACCGTATATATTGAGTCATTAACTGCACCTTGGAGCCAGATGTCGGCAGCACACTTTCTGTATATGACTATTTTCTGTAGACAAACATAAGGAAAACAGAAGTGCCAAGTTGTTGCTGTGATGCTTGTAAGAAAGAAAAAAAAACAAAAACAAAAAACAAAAACCAAACCAAACACCAAAATAGATGGCTTCCAAAAGTAGATTGAAATTCTAGCTGCTGTGACTTCCTTGAGTATTGGCTATAACCACCATGCTTGATGATCCTGGATTTCCAGGTTCTTAATGACTCAAGTTTCCAAACAACAAATCTGTTTTAATTAATTGCTGATACTTTTTCCTTCTGAAGCCATAGTTGCAGGTT
This sequence comes from Astur gentilis, assembly GCF_929443795.1. Classification (NCBI taxonomy): domain Eukaryota; kingdom Metazoa; phylum Chordata; class Aves; order Accipitriformes; family Accipitridae; genus Astur; species Astur gentilis. The sequence goes on along the minus strand of NC_064902.1, from coordinate 16,278,272 downwards.
GAAGTTTCTGTGAATCGATCTGTGAATTAGAAAGAAATGGTAAATTGGACTAGCTTAAATGCATCATAATGATTATTTTGCTACAGTGGCTTCAAGCCAAATTAAATATTCATATACCAGTGCAGAATAAATTCACAAATACTGTTTGGTTCTCCTATCCTGCTGTTTGTCGGCACTTCCTAGATAAGCCCTTTTTGCTACAACTCTCCATGGTCAGATTTTGCAGTGCATCATTGCAAGCTGTTGGCTTTTGTTTTTTTTCAAGTGTTTACCTCACCCTGCTCCTCTGAGAGGACTTGCTCCAAAGCCACTGGACGCAGCAGGGATCCTTGCCCTGATGTCAGTGGTGTTTGGATCAGATCCAGCTGTTCTTTTGATTTTTCTGATACATGTTTTAGTTACGACATTTTATTTGTGACAGTCACCTTGCAAGAGAGTTTTCATACTGCTTATCATCAGGTTCTTCCCTTGTCCTCCAGGTCAGCTGAGGCAGCTCTTGAGTGGGCTTTTGTTGTCTAAGCCTGGACGTGAACTTCTCTACCATTTTCCGTTCCGTATTCATACCCATCATCTCCCCAAATCCCTCAGCCTGCAGCTGCTGCAGCATCTGCCCTGGCAGTGCCCCGTCAGCCAGGAGGGGCCGTGGTTGCGATGCTCCCCACTGCAAACCAGGATCAAACCCCTGTGCGTTATACTAGCACAGTCCCTGGGGATGGGGATGTTCCAAAGAGCAAGCACACTCCAGTATCGTGACGGAGCAAGCGCATTGCGTTCATAAAGCCGTCAGGTTAAGTATTCAGATGGCACGAGACCGATACCATCGGCTGCATCTGGATACCGTGTGACCAGGCACTCACAGCATCTTTTCATGCTAACTTCTGATGCTCTGTGCTTGCCACAGTTTCCTCCAAATTCTGAGCATCAGTCACCGTGCACGTTCGGCCTGAGTCAAACTGCAAGTGAGAGGGGAGCAGGCGGCAGCGCGGTCATTTCTCGGCTGCAGTGGGGCTGAGCTCTGCAAATCTGCCTGTGCCGCTTCAAGAAGGTGTTTGGTACGGCAGCTCGGAGACAGCCTAACTCCTCTGGCAAGCAGCAGTTGCTGGGGCATGAGTTTTTTAACAGATAGCTGAACTAATAGACCTGTAAAGCAGTTGTAAATTATCGGTGCATAAGTTACCATTTCGGGCTGCAGTATTTTATGCACCCTCCCTTTTTCTTTTCTTTCTTTTAATGAGTGTTCCTTCCTCCCCCTCCATTTGCTCGTGCCACTCCATATTTTGGCTGCCTCCATCTCCTCTTCTTGAAGCTGTTTAAACCTGTGCCCTGAGATGGTCGTGCTATGGGGCGGTAAAAGTTAAGATAGAGATCTGTTGTCACAGCACGCGAGGGGAGGACAAAATGCCACCCCGCCTCTTCCAGTCCCCGCTGGAAATTATGAGGCAGTCAGACAGACAGCAGAGGGATGAGAAACCGGGTTCCCAGCCTGTGTCTTCCTCCGTAATTCGGGGAGCTGGGTCCGTGCGTCGTTGAGTCCCTCTGTCCCCCCGTCCCCGGTGTGTGGCTGCATCTGGAGGGATGGACAGGGAGGGAGGGACAGACAGACAGACACTCCTCTCTGACAGAACCCTTTTGCAGACAGTGCAAAAGCAGCAAAAAGAGCCCAAATTGCCCAGTGCGGTGTTTGTGCAGGGGCATTTGCCCAGACCTAGCCGGAGAAGACATTTGGATTGGAAACAAACCAGTGATTTTTCTGACGGTCCAAGCTGTACATGGGCAGAGACTCTCTCGACACATTATTTGACCTTGCTGCTGCGGTTTCCCTCCCACCCCAAAGACCTTCCCTTTAAGACTACCTTCGGTTACACTCACTTTAACAGATACTTGAATGCATTTTGCGAGCATTACCCTGTGAAACAAACACCCATCATTTCATTTCCATTTCCCTGTCTCTAAAGGCAGCTGTTAAAACATTTGGTAAACATACTTTACCATCTTAAATATTTATTTTTCCTCTGAATTTTTAATACATCTAAGGGGATAAATGTATGTATTAAATGTTTCTCAGTTGGTCTAGTATGTTTCTATTTAATATCTAAGGTCAGATGGTCCTTAGAGAAATACAACGTACACACAATCTGTTACATGACAAGGCAAGATACTCATCACATAAAGTCAAGTTGAATCATTGTAGTGCACTGATTATGGATTGTAATAATCAAGCTAATAGAAAGCTGCGATAAACTCAATCGAAAGCAGGGGCTACGCTGGGTAAAGCAAACCAGTTATGTGATCTTTAACCTCGGGCGTTTTCATAAGAAATGTGGAAGGAGCTGTTAGAAACACTGGTTTTACGAGCCAGGCATCTGTGAAAGCAGCACCAGGCAGTCGTTTTCCAAACCGCCGCCTTCTCCGACCCCGTCCCGGCCAGGGCTCGTCTTCCCATGGTGGAGCTGAGGCTGGGGCTGCAGCGTGAGCACTGGTGGTCACTGGTCCTGGCGCTGGCTCCCAGTCTGCCCCAGGGATTGCGGCCACGATGGGAATGAGCGATCGGAGTCCTGCGACGCCGCCTTGGTGCGTGCACAGGGTCCTTTTCCGCTCTCAGAGCTCTGGTTTTATTCCATCAGGGCTCTTACTTGCTTTTTAAACAAGTTTTTAATTGGAAATGCATTGGTCAGTGCATTTCACAGTGCTAGCCATTTTTGAGTTAAAACTCGTGACTTACCGAATGAAAGCAGTTAGCTAAATCCTTGGTTGCAAGGTCTTCCACTCACACAGAAGATGCAGCTGCAGAAGGAAAACGTCATGGGGAAGACACCCCCAATATATGCACAGCCCCTTCTTCATGTCCCATAGGAGGTCCTGGCTGTGTATGCCAAGGACGTCAGCAGCTCCTACCAGTACCCAGCTGTTACACGTCCCTGTCACCCCACAGCTACATCTCCAGCTGTGCTGGGAACGACCAGGTCAATCCTGGGAGCTGATAAGGGCTAACTCTGCGTTAAACAGGTTAATCATAACTATGATCCCATTAGGGACTTGTATACGTCTCAACCTGCAAAGCAGGACATGGAAATGGGAACTGCAAATGCAAATATCGCTTGTTCGCCTATGTTTTTTCCTCCGAGCGGGCCCAGCAGATCGCAGCCTGTGGCACGGCAGTGCCAGCCTGTCCTCCCGCCTGGGTGAGGCTCTGAGTGACCCCAGCCGGGATTTCGGCTGGGATGTGCTGCACCGTGTACCCCTGCCCTGCCTGCCCTGCCCCTGCCGCAGGGCTCACCTCTCGGGCACATCCTCCCTGGTGAAGGGCGCGCAGCTGCCCCGGTGCTGAACCCTAAAACCATACGAGTCTGTCAGCAGTTAGGTACAATCCGGTCTCTTCCCCCTGTTTTACTGCCTGCAAGTACTACGGGTAGCGATCTCTGATATTTCAGTGAAAGGAGGTTTTGATCACGTTTCATTTTCCATTGCTTATTTTTTCTGTGCATGCTGCCGTTGTTCTCATACGTCTCTTTTTTTAAAAGATTTTGGTTTATTTATTGTTTCTTTTCATATGTTCTTTTTCCTGTCTTTTGCACTTTCCTCTTTATTTCTGTCCCCAATGATCTGAAAAGTTTGCTAAAGAGTGGGTAAGTGTGTCCTACTTTTATTTTCTTTTTTCCAAATTCCTGTATTAATGTGTTACTGTCTTAGAAAAAAATCCCCAAACTGTAAAGCAGTTCGGAGACTACCAATCAGACACTGAGACCAACATCTAGCATTTGTAAAGCCCTCGCAGTCTTCCTTCCCAAAGTCTGATTAGTATTTAAAGCAGATTTGTCTCTTTCAATGTGATTTGATGTTAACATTTTAAAACAATATTAATGCCAAGTGGTAATGAATATAGTGACTAGCACCAGTGCTTGAAATGTTTGACTGAAAAATCAAATGTTTTGTGTTGGAAAGCAGTCATAATCAGTATTTTCTCAGTCCATTGAAAATAAGAATATACTGTATGTTTTCACTAATTAAATCTTGTATTGGAAACAGGTCTTTTCTAAATTAGAAGACGACTGTATTTTAGTACCTATTCTAGCCATATTGCAGCTGATTGCATCAGAGCTCCCAAGCTAAGCAAGGTTTGGCATGTGCAGAAATCGGGTTGAAGACTCAGAAACGCTGGTGCTGCAGGCGCCGGCGTTGGTCAGCCCGTTCTGAGCTAGTGCCGCGGGATCTGCTGACACCCAGGGCTCGGGGCTGCACTGCCTGCTGGCTTTTGCGTGGGACAAAAAGGCTCCTTTCGGTTTGCTGGGGCAGCAGATCCTCCCCACTCCCCTTCCGAGGGCTCTGCGGTTTGCGGTGCCCTAGGCAAGGGCTGCCCCTTTCCCTCCGGCAGCCCGCGTATCTCATTGCCGGGCGCGATCCACGTGCAAAATGAACAGGATGGTGCCTGCAGAACTGGAGCAAAAGGACCTCAGGGTCTCTTGGAGCACGGGGTGCTGGTGACACAGGGATGGCAAAGCCTCCCCTCCGACGTCTGCGTGTGGCTCCCGGAGCTGCGGGCACACAGAAGAGGGCAGGGTTTGCCCGTGCTTCACAAACCGATGTAAGATTCTCCTGAATTCAGGGTCTCTCCTGCGAGTGTAAGTAATCGCTGGCCACTGTAGCGGAGCACAGGGTAATAAGCTGCATCCTTCTTTGGTTTAATACCGCATATTGTGGTTTACCGAGAGAAGAGGCTGACAACCGTAGAGCTCTTGCCTGCAATCAATGCTAATATTTTCCTCCCCCTCTCCTTTTATTTTTCTTTAGCACCAGTACCATTCAAAAATAGATGAACTAATTGAGGAAACCGTCAAAGAAATGATAACACTCCTAGTGGCAAAGGTAACCTTCGACTTCAGGTGAAGTGATTCACTGTTAACATTGCATTTTTAATACGTGCGTTTCCATTAAAATGTGACACATTAAGATGTTGAATTGGCTTCTTGTTTCTCACAGGCAAGATCATACATCTCCCAGTCCTTTCATGGTGACTCTTTGATGATTAGGAACTGCGTGAGATGTAATACGCTGCTAGCAGGATTGCCGTACTGGGCCAGAAGTGGTTTTAAGGAATGGGTGTTATGTTAATGGGGTAACGCCCCATGGTCAGCATCACCCCACGGCACTGAGGGTAGCTGCAGTCAGGGGGTGGCACTGCTAAGTGCTGCTGCGTAGACGTTGGGGTGGCACGCAGAGGTGGTCACCACTCCTACGCGTAAGGTTGTGCGGACAAAATAACTCGTCTTGCGCAGTATCGCCATATGCTCTTCTAAGAAATTAATTTAGAGGTGACGGTAGTGGGAAATACATTCCAAAATGTCAGGTTTAATTGTTTGGAAATTGTTTTTCTTCAGAGTTGGCTCCTCTAGCTCAGCTGCCAGCATTTCCCTTGGGTTGTTGTGTAGGTCTGGTGTGCTGCGCTAACACAGAGCGGAATTGGTACACAGGGAGAAAGATGGTGGCGTGTGTTTTCCTCTAGTTTCAAACTTTCTGAGAACAAGTCATCCCTATTATACAGTGGAGACCTTTAAACATAATCCGCCAACATATGCCAGTTTGATTCTTCTGCAAGAATACCCAGCTAGCTGCGTGCTTGACACTGCGTACTGGGAGCAAGAACCACCGGCTTCCCCACCCGGAGAGGCTCTGCTGGCTTCCCCGTGCGCTGCTCCCACCTCCTGTCCCCAGCATCGCCCATGACACCGAGGGGTGATTCCCACCCGGTGAGAGGGGGACCACGTAGCACCCGAAAGCCAGTGCTCCTTTCTCCCCACTCCCTGGCCCGCTGTGCTCGAGGACAGTTTGTCTGTTCCTTTGGCAATGCTGGGAGCTCCACTGGCTTCTTCGAAGCCGATGCTGATTTCTACACCCTTGTTCAATTATTAAAAATAATTGCAGTGTTTTTTGTCTTCATAGTTTGTCACCATTTTGGAAGGAGTCTTGGCCAAACTGTCTAGATACGATGAAGGAACTTTGTTTTCTTCTTTCCTGTCATTTACTGTAAGTACAGACAATATTTTCCTTTCTTTTTTTTTTTTTCCCTGAGTCATAATCTCCTGCTCTCCCAGGGCGAGATCAGCTACCTAATAATTCTGCCATTCTGTGATGTTTGAACACTAACCCCACATGAATAGACAAACAACCTGTATGCAGATATACAGTACATAAACACCCAAGAAGTATAGGCCGTCGTATTGTAGCACAGAGTAAAACCGTCTCCAGTCGTCGTTCAGGCTGGTGGAGTTCATCCTGTTGAGGATGTGTACGAAGATGAAGAAAATCATTGCACTGTACACGCAATTTCCCTAACTAAAGAAGTTGCTTTGTTGCCACCTTGCATGATGGCTGTGTTCCTCTCAGTCCTCTGGCCGTAACGGTGACCATCTTAGGTAGCAAAAAAAAAAAAATAAGGGACATCTAGGGAGTGCTTTTGTGTTTCTAACAGAGAACAAGGTAGGGGAAATGCCATGACGTTACGCAGCCTCTAATGCCACATTTCTCCCTAACATTGCAGAACCAATCCCCAGCTCATCACATTACCTATTTCCTAGAAAGGTACAAGACAAGAATAATATTTGTGCAAAACTGGCCTCAGTCTCCACCAAGGGTTTAGCAATCTGAGCTGTATTCCAGAAAAGTGTTGTGACAGCTTCCTAGGACGAACACATAGCAGCTGATTTCAGGTCTTCTGAAAATCCACACCACAAAGTTTACAGGAGTGTCTCTTTGCAAGTGTGGCTTCTGTTAGCTCAGCTCGCAGACAAGCGTGCACCCCAATGCATGTGTCTGGGGTTCCTTGGAAAGTTGCATTAACCTTTTCACCCACCATTCCCACTTGCTGCGTGTGCAGCCTGTCCTGCGCTCACTTGTTCACGGAGACTGGGCAGGAGGCAGAAGGCGCTGCTCTGCAAACTGGGAAGGCTTTCCAACATCTCATTCAGAAGTTGTCTTGGCTACTTGCGGTCGTCTGTTGTTTGTTACTCTTGGGCTCTTTTTGCTGAGTTTGAGGCGGTTTTGTAGGATCCGTCTGGAAACAGGGATCGATGGGGGAAGGCTTACCAGCGAAGGCAAGAAACTCTGCTCATGGGCAGCTGTGTGCACACAAAGTCTAGCAGCTTCTCTAAACCACCACGGGGTTCAGACTAATCATCCTGACTTCTCAGGAGGCACTTTGTTCTTCAGAGAAGGAGAGGAAGGGAGGGTGTCCCACTCTCTGCCCCGCAGTGCAGCTCTTCTCCCAGAATAACCCCTGCGTGGTTGGAGCCCCGGGGCTGTGCTCGTCCCTGCTCGGGGGGATGCAGGCGATGGCTTGGGGTGGATCCCTTCCCTCGTTCCAGTGCTGCAGAGGGTTAGGAGACGCTCGCGTGCCAGCAGCAGAGGATGTGGAGGCGGCAGCTTTCCAGGCATCGGAAGCACCAGCATCAGCCCGGGTAGACAGCGTAATGTGCAGCCCTTCCTTCTCCGTGAATCCAAGCTGTTCCTCGGTGGATGCTGCGCTGCTCCCACCACATCCTACTGTTTACGCTGGCGAGCGCTGCTCCCTTCGATCGCCGAGTGAACCCCCCGGCCGCGCTTGGGCTGTGGATGCCCGTGAGGAGGAGGCAGCACCGAGGTGCCTGGGGTTCAGGCATCCTCACGCTGCTGCTCCTCGGACACTTTCTGACAATTAACTGTCCCGGCAGCAGCAAAACGGTCTGTCCCGCTCCGATGGCCCCGCAGCCTTTGAACCTGGCCCCATAGCTTCAGTTTTCCTGAGTTTCCGGCCAGGGAAGGATGTACATCCAAATAGTTACTGTGGGTGGTGCGCGCACGTCCCCGGGAAGGTGCTGAGCCCTCGCCCCCAGCAAGGAGGCCGGACATGCTGCAGAGGAGCAGGATTGCTCCTTTCCAGGCAAGGGACGTCTCCCGCTTTGGCCCTCTTGTTTGCTGGGAGCCACTGGGCAGTACCGGCCGCAAGAAGAGGCTGAGGAACAGCCCCGACCCCTTTGGCACTGGGCTTAGAAAGTCTCCCTTCCCTACAGTAGTAATGTGATTTGCCATGTTTAGTCTTTGCAACGATAAATAGAGAAAGTCTTTCTTGTTACAGCATGCTTGCACCACCTCCCACGTTTTCCCTGTCTGAACAAATACAACAAAGTGTGATGGTCCAAGCCGCTGAGCTCTAGAAAGCATTAGTCTCCCACCCCCTTCCACCGACTTCTTTCATCGCGTGTTTTCCAGGCGCTCTGCAAGTGACATGTAATCGGGGGTCTTGTGACAGACAGTTTTATCACCTAGTAGGATATCCTCATTTCCAATTCTTGCCTCGAAATTCAAGATAAAATTAATGCATCTGTTGTCCTAATAAATTCTCACTAGCCACTTCTCCTTGCAGAGCACTTTGAGAGGAAAACACCCTTCTAAATTTGGCCAGACTTTTTTTTTTTTTACTGTTTGTTGCTACATTTAAGTGCATCTCGGCGGCAGCAGCCCAGGCCCTGGCTGGGCGTCTGCATGTGCAGATCCACTGAGTCACAGGAATGACAGCTGCTAAAGTTCCCTTTAATCTGGATGGCCTCCGTAGGCGGAGAATTACACCTACAGTAATTAAAACTAAAGACTGCATATTACCCAAGGGAGACAGAAGTAAAAGATCTTATTTTTGTTCTGCACAAAATTTGTATGGTAAACTGAGACGTTCCATGGCAAAGTCACATACTTTGTGAAAAACGGCAGCCTAGCAAAAATCACACAACATCCGGCAGTTTGGAAATTTCACGAAATGTAGCCAAATCTGGGTTTAAAGAAAAACAAGTAATTATTCTGATTAAAGGGGAGTGGGCAGGAGAAGAAGCTCCGTTTTTTTGTGGGTGAAGGGGGGAGATTGCAGGAAGCCGACTGAGTTATTCTCGTCGCCTCTCAGCTTTGGAGAAGAAGGTAGTTTGAGACAGTGGTGCTAAGCTGGACCTGGACGAGTCCTAAATCCACGCTCAGCCTGCAGGTTTCCTGGGGTGCCGCTGCATCGCTTCACGCCCCACGTGATACCTGAAGGTAGAGAGGTGCACGGCACGGCGCAGCCCTGACCGCGGACCCCGGGTTGAATTCTGCGGGCTGTCAAGCCGCATCGTTTTCCGAGCTTTCCTCCTGGTTGTTTAGCTGTGTTGCTGGGAAAAAAAAGAGCTCGTTCGGAGCTAGCTCGGGCAGCCCTGCCTGCGGCTGCTCCACGCCGGCGTGGGTGAGCCGTGACTGCCTGCTCCTCCGGAGCTGCAGCCCTTGGCCCGGCTCCAGCTGCCTTCGCGCATGGAGGCTGGGGCTCCTCCGCTCCCCTTCGGCAGGAGCGAGGGGATAGCTCTTCGCTACCTCCCCGGAAAGTTGTGAGGATAAATGCAGCGAAAGGGCGAAGCGCCCAGACGGCCGGCTGGAGACGGGGGGTACCCGGAGGAGAGAGAAGCGTTCGCTCTTCGCTGGGAGCGAGGGCTTGGCGCTGATTTTGCTACCTCCTTCATCGACTCGTGTGCCGGGACGTGACCCCGTCCCACCTCCGTCCCCTCCGACGGCCGGACCCCGGGTCACATCGCGGCGGCAGGCGCTCGGCACCCTCCCTCTCTTCTTGCCCCCCGGCTCGGCAGCCCCGGCGCTGCCAATACTTGCAGCGTTCACCTCGGCAATTACCACCAGTCTGGTCTTTTGTATCGCCTCATTGTGCTTAATTATGCACCCCCCACACACACCATATGAGTGCTTCCACCCACTCTCACATTCTGTCTCACACATACATTCATTCTCTCATTCGGGACACATAATTTATTCATCCCAAGATGCAACTGTGTGCGTGTTATATTTAGGCTGTTTTAATGGTAGCTTTAGAAATATTTAAAAGCAGGTGAGCTTTTACACCCAAACAAAGATGGCCGGCAACGCTTACCCTAATTAAAAGCAGAAGCGTTGTGGAAAATCCCAGCCGTACTCTTTCTAGACACGGTGCCTTATGCTACAGTGGGAAAAAGGTCTCTCTGGCCAGCTGGGCACTGCTCGGTTGGAAGACTTGGCCCTGACATCGGGGGCCACCTCGCCTCCCGTGCCAGGCGATGCGCACCCTGCTGCGTGGTCCACCGGAGACAAAGTACATTTTGGGGTCTCGCAGCCCCCGCCGGCTCGTGAGGACACCGCAGAGTGCGGTGTCCACCCTCCGATACCCTCCCTCAAATAACATCTTTTAAAAGGGGAGGAAAATCGTAGGAAACGAATGTGGCTGTTTGGGGTCTGGGAAGCAGAGGAGTTTTGGGGCACTTCTCTGTGGCGTGGCGTGAGCACGCTGCCCCGACACGGTCTGCGAGCTCCTGCCAGCACCAGGGCCAGCAAAAAAAGGGGGAAAATAATGTCCCAGGCAAAGCCGGGGGAAGCACGCTGCGTGTGGGACTAGGGGCAGGGGGCAAAATTAGGGTCCTTCGGGCACCTTCCACTGGCCACCCTGGTGCAGGTGCCTGCCAGCCCCGCCATGCCGTCGCGCCCACGGTGCCGGCGGGCTCCCACGGTCCCCGGGACGCAGGTCCCGATGGGAGAGACACGCGCTGCCTTCGGAGACACGTGGCATCGGGGGGAGAATGAGGCCTCCGAAGAAAATAACGATGTCTACTTACGAACCCCGTCTTCCCCCGCTCGCTGAAGTAGAAGAGGGAGAAGCACAACTCCCACACTATCATCTGTTGCTATTAGAGCTTTAGCAGCAGTAAAGTTACCTCTCCAAAAAAAAAACAACAACAAAAATACCACCCTTGTCTATTCTTTTCGATGCGAAACATAGTTTTATCACCCTTTTTTTCCCTCGCTCAGCATTATGTTGTCCCGAGTCTTGGCCGGAGAAGCTCTTACAGGTGTTTAAAGAAAAAGCAAAGACCTGAAAACGTACTGATGGTGTAAACTTTCTTCTTGTTCCTTTTACAGGTGAAGGCTGCTTCCAAATACGTGGATGTACCCGTAAGCACAATTTAAACAACTTCTGTCATAGTAATTTGCATCATGCTTTGGTTTATGGCATGTGTAGCAACCCACGTTATGCATTAACAGCCAAGATTGAACCATGGGCCTTCACACTTCTAACATTTGAACTGGAAAGAATATCTCCATGACGTTCATAATGAGCAGTTACCCTCCTATGGAGACCTACAAGGCTGTTTAGGCAATAATTTGCAGATGGTGTCAAAAAGGTACCATATTTATGCAATTGGCTTGAATCACATTTAAAAAAAAATGGGAGCAGTGCATTCTGTTAATTCTTCATTTGGACTTGTACAAATACAGTATAATTTCCAAACAAAAAGGTCCAGACATGTTAGAACTGAGCCAACACACATCTAACACATTAGCTAATCTATTTTATTTTTGTTCTTCTAATTGTTGGTTTATTTTACTCTTTCGGAAAATGACTTTTTTATTACTTTGGGGAACTGGTGATGAGCTAGCAACATGTGTTTGGGAAATTGTTAATGAAAATAATTTTTTCCATTTTTCTGTAATTGGTATAGGAAAACTGTACATCATCTCCTCTAATTAGACCTTGATTCATAAGGAAAAGAGCCCTTAACATTCTTAGACAGAGCACTTAACTTGCCAGGAATTTACATTTAAATTAAGTTGAAGTGTAATATATGAATGTTGGCTGGAATAAGGGGTTACTGTAACATTTACAGGCAGAGAGATCCTGAGCAATTACAAATGAAAAAAGAGAGGATCTTAATATACCATACCAAATCCTGCTTTCAGTTAGACTGGGCAGTGTAAATCAAGAATAACTCAGTTGAGTTCGATGACCTGTATGGGTAATGTATATATGTACATTTAACGTGGGTATGATCGCTCTGCATGCTCTCACATGACAGTGTGATAAATTTATCAGACATCTTGGACCACATCATCTGCATTCGGTGTTTCCATCCCTTTAGCTCAAAAGAAACCTTTCCTACCAAACTGCCATATCTTCAGCCCAGCATGGGAAAGACAAACTCTTGAGCAGTAGGAGGTCTTGCATGGTTTAAAATAGCCCAGTGCAGAGATCGGCATCCTGGTGTCTTGGAGTAACAGAAACAAGATATTGAGAGCATTAGAAAGAGGGACTCAAAATTCATTTCTAGCCCTAGAAAATGTGTAGATCCTTCAGCTAAAGTTCCTAGTTGTTTGAGTGCATCTTAAATATTTAGTCATCAGGAATTTGAGCACAGAACAGTTATTTTAAGTAACTTCTAAGGCAAAGCATAGCCTTCTCTGAGACCTCTGTGTTCCTGGAAAGTAAAGCATCTCCAGGGAAGTGGTCTTGGTAAAATGCTGTATAACCCTTTCAAGGTTTTCCAAAAGCACTGTACCTGGGACACCCCTGGGAGGTCCGCAGCATCGCAGCCATGCGGGAGGAGCGAGGCTCTGCTCCTGTCCTCGGAGCCGGTCGGACGCTCCAGTTATTTGCATAAAATAGAACACAAATCATTCATCTGGGTTATTTTTTGGTTGTTTCCCCACCTTCCCCTGGAAATGAAGCCACGTTACAACGGCTTCCTTGACAGCCCCACAATTTTTGATGAAATCAACCACCAGCCCCGCACAGCTCCCAGACCTTTGCAGGACGATGCCCTGTGGTCCGTAAGCCACTGCCTTTCTGGGGGAAGGAGAAAGAAAAACCTGTTTGACTAGAGGACAGAGGGGAAATCCTGGTGTTGAACAGAAAACCAGCGGTTAAATCTAATTCCGCAAACACAGTTGCAATTGTCTGGGTACAAACCAATCCGTTTAATGCCACCTTGAAATGGGCACGATCGGCATGCTGAAAATTGCTTGAAAGTGTAACACTTGACTACTGCCACGTTTGTGTTGTCCTCATTGTTTTTCAAATTAATACCTTGTCATTGTTGCAGTAGGTGTTAAGAAATGTTACTGGCTTCCCAAGGGCCAAGCACTGGCCCTTTGCTTGATAATTGTTTGCTTTGTATTAAAAAACTCCCTTCCTACTGCTTTCCAAACTGTCCTCATTTTCACCCTGGAAATTACACAGATGTGTTAACTAACTTCAATTTACAGCGGCTGACAATCGTATCTTGCAGAGAAATGATACTCTGTGATCTGAGGTAAATCACAGTAATGGAAACTAATGACACTAGTTATTAACAAACTTACAATGTGCCATGGAAATTTAAGATTTTGTGGCAGCTCTTGTAATGACTCATGTTACAGTATTTTAATGGGTTTCCTTTGAGGTAAGTTTGATTCCAATATATCAAGCAATGTGAACTCAAACAGGATTTTTTATTTTTTTTTTAAGTATTTTCCCATCCACCTGCTTCAGTTCCCATTTTCTTTCAAGAAATGCTGTTGTCCCCCAAATCTTACACACTTGCAGGTTACTGTTTAAAATCAGTTAAACTCTGCAGAGAGCTGTAGAGATGTGACAGCACAGGCAGGCTTCCCGCAGTTTAGCAGCGGCTTAAACGTTCGTGTAGACATACGTTCCCTGACTTACCATTTACCCAATTTATTCTTAAGAGCAGCACTAAATGTGAGCTAAAGTCAGGGGTCTAAACAGAAAAAGAAAGGTGAATTTGGGATGCCTCCTGCAACACCAGCTGCTTACTGCACGTATCCTCACACCGTAGAAGAAGAACCAAGAGCCCAGCTCTGGCTGTTAGCTTTCTACCTTCGGAAACCAGAGGGCTTGCATAGAGAAGATGACCCAAGAAAACAACAAATCCCCAGCCCGGCTTGCTGGTTCCCTCATTAGGTCAACAGCACCAAAAGTAGCAAGACAGCTTCCCGGCGTCGGTATGTGGAGGAAGAGCTTTATTCCTCTGACCGGCTTCGCTCTAGGCGAAAGAAGAGAAGGAGCAAGTGTCTTTGCATGATCTTGGGCTGCACACAGTGTTTTGCTGGGCACGGGGCACAAAGCAGCGGGACTCGGTGTCCGTCAGGTAAGGAAAGGGCGAACTGCAGGAGGACAGCAGGAGATGGAGGAGAAGGAAAAGCAGCGACGAGGCTACACAGAGGAGCTGCTCCCTGCGCCGCTATTCATGTTTCTCTCTCTCTCTCTTCTTCTCTCCCCCATGCAGAAGCCGGGGATGGATGTTGCTGATGCCTATGTGACATTTGTCCGCCACTCTCAGGATGTCCTGCGTGATAAGGTCAATGAGGAGATGTATATAGAAAGGTTATTTGATGTAAGTAAATGCCTTCTCCTCCTTGGACACCAAGCAGGAGAGACCCAAAATGTGACAAAATAAGACAGGAGGATAAGTCACATTTTGAGAAAATTTATTGGTTATAGCTTTAAAAAATAAATAAATCTTTCCTTTCTTTCTGACTAAGGCTCGTATCTGCTCTCTGCCTGCTTTAAATCTGTACTCTAGTCTACTGTGTCTTGGTCTGTCTGTGTGTGGATTTTAAGGGAGGAGCATCTTCTAAGAGAGCCCTTTACTATGTTTAAGCTTGTGGAAAATCTCTCTGTAACAGAACATCTTGGTCATTGTTCTCACTGTTAAAATTTGAGCCGGGTTTTTGGCAGATGCATTTGCTAAGGGCCATCTCTTCTGCACATTTTGCAGTGTGTTTCATTGACAAGCGCTCCAAAACTGACAGTGAGTTAAACATGCTAAATTTTAATTTTAAAAGCTAACCAAAACAGAGCTGATTAGGAATGGACTTCCGTATTTCAGGAGGACCACGACGTGGTGTCTGACACCAAAGGTAAAGTTGAGACACGGTCTCCTTGATGAAGATGGCATGGTAGGAACTGACCCAGATGTTCAGAGCTCTTTTTCTGTTGCACAAGATAAATTCATTGGACTGTAAGAGAACAGTGACCTGTGATGCCCGTTTGTTTTCAATTTGGATGCATGTTAACCGATATCTCTGTTTCTGTTGCTCTTGTTGCGTTATAGCCTTTCTGTCCTCGTAGCTGTTCTATAGCGAAGGTTTTCTGTTGACGGCCAGCCTGTAGCATTAGTGTTTCAGTCTCCTTTAGGGTATTTGTCCATATATTGATTTCTGTTTGAAGCAGCTTCTGTTCCTACTTTCCTTCCTTTCATCTCTCAGCAGTGCCATTTCTCAGTCTCCCGGCTCTGGAACTGTAACAACCTTCCTCGCTTTCTTTACTCGCTCGTTTGCTTCCTCAGTGTGCAGGGAAAGCTGCTTTTTTCCCCAACCAGCCTCCTCCTTCACTCGATACCTCTCTTTCTGCGCATTACCTGTCCCTTGGAAACCTCTTCCTCCTTTACAATTCCCACTCTTTCTTTCCCCCGCACCTTCTCGGATTAAAATGGAACTTATCTCTCATGTCAAATGTTTTATCACATTATATCAAGTGGCATGAATTAGAGTCAAATAATCTTACTGTGTACATCTACTAGCATGACCCATATCCACTGAGAATGCCTCATTCATGCACGGAGCACGGCCGTGCCTCCTCCGGGCGCCGCACGTGCTCGCTCCGGGGAGAGTTTGCAGCGCAGAGCACCAGACGCAAATCACCCATCAAGCAGGCACGGGGAGAAAAAACAAAACATAAAACAAAAGACTGTCGCTTCCATCTGCAGCAGGCCTGCGAGTGCATTGCTCGTTTGTGTTGAAATTTGTTTCATGAGCAGTTAAATTTCCAGAGCTCATCTGGACTGTTCTTTTCAATGCCCACACTGCCTTTTCCCTCATCCTTTCCCTATGATTCACAGTTGGTGTGTTTATACCCTTTGGGCCATTATTTCCAAATTTCAAAAGGCTGTAATTAGCACAAATACTGATTTCAGTTTGATCCACTCGTACTTAGTTTTATCAAGCCATATTTTCAACAAATTAACAGTTGACATGAAAAAAAAAAAAAAAAAAAAAAGAGCAGCTACCTTGGTGGAAAGCAAAAAGTCCAAAACCTTTCTTTCCCTCCCTGCTTTCCTCAAGTCTCCCTGGTCCATGCAGAATAAAATAACCAAGAGTAGGGTTTTCGCATTGCTGTGCCTGTTTTGACCCACGCCGGCTGCAGGCGGGAGCCGCAGCACGCGGGAGCTGTTCCCATTCCTGTTCCCGTTCCCGCTCCCATTCCCATTCCCCATGCCAGCGCTGGGACTCGATGCTGCCGGCCTCTTCGCACGTGTCTCGTGTACGTGAGTGTGCGCCCGCGAGCGGCGCGAGCTGCGGGGCCCTTGGTTCGCAAGGAGGGAGGGGGATGCGCCGAGCCCTAGCCACCCAAAATCGGAATGATGTTTTGAGCAGTCGTGTCTCGTCTTTGCCAGGTTGCAGGTGAAGAATCTGATTGCTCCTGAGGTCAGCTCTCAGCAAGGCTGAGATGCTGCTGGCAGGTCAGTAGCAGCAGGGTTTGTGAGTACGTGGGGGTCACCTGGGCCCAAACCCTGTTTAAATCAGTGCTGTGCTCACCTACGTTTCCTAAGGACGGGAGCAAATGCTTAACTCTGTTGTCTCGAGCTTAGCCTTTGTCCTCCTCACCTTACGCAGTGAAGCAGCATGGCCACAGGGTCTTTAAGCTCCTTTGGTCTCTGCACCGATGGTCATATTTGCCAAGGACATTTTAGGTGCTAGCTACCTTTTTAATAAGAAAGAGAAGAGGAATAATCAGAAATGGTATTTACGATGCCAAGTTAGACTTGGACCTGATTTTGTTCTTGCTTCCCCCAGGGTGGCAGAGGAGCAATCCTCTTAGCTGCAGAGTTTCTCTAGGCAATGAGATTATTAATGCTTTTGAGGCCAGCTCCTCTGCTGCCTTAGTGCACTGATGCTGGCTTACCCCAGCCAAAAGCTTAGTCCAGTTTGGAGATGTTATATGGTAATACGTGCAGCAGTGGCAGGTGAACAGCTGAAATGTGCCTGCAGGCAGTTCCTCTGCTCTCAGTGGGACCACGTGAGAGACACTCACAATATAGGGCTAAATCCCCTTTCTGTGCAGTCCTGAGTAACACAAGAGCGGAGATGCACAGCGCAAGGTTGCCCGTCGCACGTTCGGTGGGGTTTGCAGCTCCCAGGATATTCCTAATCCCCGCATTTCTCCGCAGTCCTGCCCAGCATTTCCATTCATTTCCCCTTTGTTTCCTCCCAGGAGCAGAGGCTGCAGAGTGCATTAGGCCATCTCCCAACAGAAGCTGCGTTAATGCATCTTTGTTGGCATTTGCCGTGATTTCTTAGCGCAGAAACCATCTCTCTTCCCCCGCATCGCGTGCCCTGCTCGCACCTGTGGAATAGGGCTATGCTCCTCAGGAGGTACTGGTGTTTGCGGAAGATTATTGTAATATTTCTGTGTGGTCTGTGTGTTAATCATCTTAATTCTGCAAATTAGTCAGGGTTTTTTTCTCCCCCCCCTGAAATAGACTCATCTTAATTTTAAAAATCTGTATTCTTGGGATCATTGAACGAACAGATTGATCGTGGAGTTCTGCTGGTAATCAAAACCTAACTAGCTTTTTGGCAGTGCTGTTTACTGCAGAGTAACATGACTTATTTACTTGGCCTGGCTCACTAATTTGATAACATTTAAAGCTAAAACACTGTAATAAGGCCCGTTTGTGGAGAACAGTGGTAACAGAAGGGTTTCAGAATAGCATCGTAGCGTCCGCTCCCCGCATTCCTGTGCATGGCTGGGTGCTTTGGGGTTTAAACCGCTGTGATACTTTGCATGCAGTGCAGAAGGATCACAAACTCTGTGTAGTGCCTAATAGAAAGTAAAATTTTATCACTTCTTCCCCGGAAAGGGGGCAGAGTTGACATGCAGAACGTGACTGTTTGTGGGAACAATGAGGCAGAGACAGGCGGGTGTATCTTAAACATAGGGAAATATCTTCAGAGCGATCTCGAGTCTTCGGACCAATCCTGCAAAATTCAGGTCCCTCTCGGCTCGGGACACTCAGAATTTCATAGGATCAGAGTTTATACATCTGTAAGTTTGTCTGAAGGCACTGGGAGTTTTACTTGTAAGGGTTGTGCCCTTTGGTGGAAGTTATTTATACATGTGTGTATGTGTGTGTATCTTGACACACACCCTTAGATACTCACAGTATAGGTTTCAACCTGTCAGAACATATGTGATCCAGAAAGTCTGATTGACTAGTAGATAGTGTGAATGCCAACCTTTCTTCCTCATAAATTGGTAAACACTACTGTAAAACATAGCGAGAATATTTCCTCCCCAGCCGCAGGCGAGTAGCACGTACACAAAAGGCTGCTGAACGTCGAGTGAGCTCCCTGAGATCCTGCGAATTCCAGCATCCTGATGCAGTCCCTAAATAGCGCAGATGGCATTTTTCTCTCTGATGATTAATTCAATATCTTACCGAAAAAAACAAAAACATGCTTTTGATATGAGAGATCAAAACACCAAGAGAAGCTCCTAAGATTGCAAGGACCTAAAAAAAAAATCAATTTATTTTTTTCCTCCTTGTACTTCTTGAAGACACCAGCCTGAGTAGAAGATAAGGATTAAAACAGATGTGCTTAGTGCTAGTTCATCTGCTTAAATCTAGCAGTCTCTGAGATCAGTGATTAAAAAGCCATCTCTAACTTTGATGAAATCCACTGCAATGGTAATACTGTGTCTCTGATCGCTTTCTTATGGGCCTCATGTCTGCCTAAACCGGACATAGAAAACATTTCACTGGAGATGATACATGGATTATATGGGTCAATTATACACTTAATCTGCCTTCTGGGGATTAAACGTGCATAGATTGACCCTGCGTATTTGGCTTGTCCTTGGCAGTTATCAGATCAGGAAGGTTGCCTTTACCAAAAAGTCTGGTAAGAACTTAATCACGCAGCGATACAGCCCGCTGAGGTGGCACTACTCACGGTGCTTTTTGCAGAAGGCAGTTTTACCACTTCACTGTCACTGTGTATGTTCGGCTTCCTCGGAGGTCTGTGTCACAGCCGGGATACCAGACGGAGTATTTTCTCCTGAAACGAGAAAACGAGCCCGTTCGTCTCTGCAAGATGGAGGCGGTTTTTTAATCTTGATGGCAGGGTGGGATCGGCGGGGTCCGGGCGGGCGTAGTGGGGAGGGCGATGGGGGAGACCGGCGTTTTGCTCTGCCCTGTGCCGTCCTCGGTGCAGAGGGACAGTCGCTCCAGGTTCTCTCCCAGCGGCAAAGGAGAAGCCGTGGCTCAACCGAGCCACCATCTCCTTCCCACCGCCCTCGGGGAGGCACGAGCCCTCGGCTGGGGCTCCAGCGCCAGGTCCCGTCCCCCAGGCTCAGCTAAGCTGGGTTTTTGGGAAGCCCCAGTGATATCCCAAGGCAGCTGGTGGATTTTCGTTTCCTTTCCCCAGCCAGGAGCCCAGCAGGAGCGCTGGGGCTGAGGACGCGGCTCAGGACTGTCCTCGTATTTCCAGAGGTGGCTGCCCTCACTGGTAACTGACTTCCAAATATCAGAGATACTGAGTAATAAGGATGCAGGGCATTGTGTGAGTCTCAGGCTTCAGCAAAATTTCCAGGAACCTGACTGAGCACTTCTTACTGGTTTACTGGAGGGTCCGCAGGCAGCTCAGCATATGTCTCAGTACCTGCTGATTTAGAGCTTGATGCCACGCCAGAGCGTACAGACAAATTACAAAATTTGTCCTAGGTCAGTTAATTCAGCAAGGCCTCTGCAGACACTTAGGCATTACCTTACTCTTAAAATCAAAGCTTTTGCCTTCAGTGGGGTTACCCGCTTGAATTTTGGCAGCTCCTTCAAGGCGTGCTTGCAGGATCATGGCATTTCTTGCTAGAATGTGAGCCTTGCACGCCACAATCAAATGCCAAAAGAAAGCCCTTCTCACCCTCCCTTCTCCTTCCCCTCCTCGAACCCAAAAGCCTGGTCGTGAGTCAGTGGAGCTACTCACTGTGAGTTAGAATTACTCACAGGAGGACGGGTTGCAGGATCAGGGGAAGAACGGATATCAGACTGTGCGCTGGGCTCCCATCTAATATCTGCTTGCAGCCGCACTCACCGCTTTCTCTTAGACAGACAACAACCTGTTTCCCTCCTACGCAGCTAGACTGCTCATTAGGGCAGTAACTCTCTCCCACTCCCATCCTGATATGGCCTCCACTGAGCTATTTCTTCTGCGTTGTTTTTTGCTTTTTTTTTTTTTTTTTTCCCCTTCTCCCCCCCTTTCCTGAGTGAGTTGTGAAATGAAGACAATTAGGCAGATTGATCTCGAGGAAGTGCAGCTTGCTTTTTTTCTCCCCGTGCATCTTTGGAGGTGCCGGAGCAGCGCAACTTTCGCTGCAGAGGCTGCCGCAGCCCTTGGCTGGCTCGGCAGGACCCGGACCGGGACCTGGAGTCAGTCCCACTGCAGGGACCTTCGCTGGGAAAAAAAAATAAAATTGTGATGGCAACCGCCCATATATCTTCTAGGAAGGGACGAATTCTCTTCGTACGTGCACCATCCCTCTGCGGCCTCTTTTTCTTCCCACGTGCCCTTGGAGCCACACGGGAGCGGGGAGAGGAGCTTAGCACGGACACCGGTCCTCGGAGCCAACCCTCGTCCTTTTATACTCCCATATGTGAGCTTCACACGGCAGCGAGCGTGCACTCGCGCGTGGCCTCCCGCCTCTCCTGCATTCCCCTTAGCAAGGCTTCTTTCTTGAAGTGCTCATTTAAGTGGGCTCCATTTAATTTCTTTTAGGGAGAGTCTTAATAAAATAAGTCCTAGATCTGTCACTGGATTTTACATGCTCATAAGGGGTTTTTTCCCCTCCTAAATGTCTTTATCGGAACAGCTTTTCGTGTTCCAGTAGACATTTGGTTGAAGACAGTTAATTTGATTTCTTTTCCAGAGGAGATTTTCTATTAATCATTCTAAGAAGGCAGACTGATTGCTCCGTTACGTTAAGGTCAGCATAGGCTTGCTAACATCATCCGCACGGTGCTTTTGAGCGTCAGAGATTTTTGTTTTAGGGCCGGCACTGAGCGAAAGATCAGTTATTTTCCGGTGGACGTGGGTAGCCAAGGTAGGTTTTGGGGAAGAGGTGCCGTCGTGCTGTCTTGCAGGCAGCGAGGCGTCCTCGATCCAGAGAGCCTCCTTGCGAGCCGCCTCTCTGCTCCCCGAGCGGGAGCTGCCTGTGCACATTTATAACCGCGCACGAGTCGCATAGCACGCTCCGAGCTGAAGCTGCCTTCCAGCTTCGTTTAAGAGGCCTCAGCTAATTGAAGCTCCAATCTTGCGGGTTGTCGGGAAGGAGAGCCCGAAGGTGCTGGCGTTCCCCGGGAAGCCCAACCCACGCGGGTGCCTGCTGAGTCTGGGGGTGCGAGGAGCGTGGGAAGGGCCGGGGCATCCTGCTGCACGCAGATGCGTGGGGCTGAGCCCCCAGCCCGCCGGGGCACGGCTACCGCGGGGCTGAGCCCCCCGCCGCCGCCGGCAGCTTTGCTCCCTCCCTCCGGGCTGCGCAAAGGGCCTTTGCCCAAAGAAACTCCCGGCGCGCGCGGGGGCGAGCCGACGGCCCCTGCACGGACAATGAAGAATTGTCCGATTTCCAGCAGCGCCTGCAATCCCGCTTTTCCTTTTCTCCCCCTGCGATCCAGCCCCACACAATCGCTGCCGTTGCCCACGCCGGCCAGCGGTGCGTGCGAGATTAGCCGTCCCAGGTCACTTCGTTTCTCTTGATCTGCGGCTCTTTCCTTTCCCGGAGCTCTTTTAAACCTCACCCTGGATGTATGATATCAGCATTCAAAAATGCTTAGCAAAACTCAGGCGCGAAGTGCCTTGTCTCCAGGCGTGTAACCCCAGGAACGATCCCAGGGGAGCTGCTCCCTCCCGCGCTCAGGACCGAGATACCTGGGCAGCCTCTAGCTACTTTTTTGGAATTTGCAGGTTATAAAAGAGCCAGCTGAAGTTTATCGAGTCCCTCTTCGTGACAGCTTTCAATTCAATCTGACGACAAGTGTAATTAAAGTATTCCGTAGCATGCATTACTGTATTGCATCTTATGGAGCAACTTTGCATCCAATTATACCGTCACTGCCTTGCACTAACAGGGCCCTGGAATCGGGACAGAAAAATAGCAGCACTCTGTGTGGATATTGTGTTTTACTAAGCTGCTTTATATAGAAACTCAGATTTTAACATGTCAACTTCATTTCTTTTTTGAAAAATGGAAATAAGCAGAGAATATTTTATAGGTTAAAAAAAGTATTTGGGAACAAGCATCCATACAGAAGTGGTTTTGTGTGCGCACGCCTTTACATTTTTCTATGCAGAAGCTCTTTCATTTAGGAAAACCCAGGTCTGCAAAATCCTGCAGAGCAGCAGGTTTTGGGGCGTTTTATCTGACAGTTCCCAGCAAGTGCTGCGCACTTTGCTGAGCTGTACCTACAGTGAAGGGGGAGAGGGTCCAGCACCCAGAGCCAACCTGACCCTGTACCCGGGGCGCCGTGAGGAGCTCAGTCGGTACACGGGATGCTGCGTGCCAGGGCACCCTGTAAAGGCAGGGTCTTCCAGCTCAGGGATGCACATAGTCAGGAGAAGTTACCCGAAAGGCAGCGTTTTCTGCAGATGTATAACGCGGTGGTGCCCAAGGATGGGGTCTGTCCCGTCTCAAAGGGGAAAGGGGGCACCCGCCGAGGCTCTTGAGCCTGCAGACCCACAGGTTTAGGCGTGGGGTGTCCCCGGTTTGAGGGTGCTGTAAACGAGAGAGAAGTTAGAGGTGCCTTCAGGACCGGTGTCACTGGCCTTCCTTCCCAGCTCACCGTGAGCATCGGCCACTGCATCCCTCCCTGCACCCTGCCGTAGGTAAATTGCTGTTCCCGCGCAGGTCTCCCTTGCGCTTTTCTCTGCCTGCTGCCCTCCACCGAGCCCTGACCAGCACTCAGCTCGAGGGGTTTGCCCTCCTCAGAGCAAGCGCAGCAGCGTGTGGCTGGGCTATATTCGGAGACGGTCAGCGCGTGGGCTGGCGTAGGCGTTTGCTCACAGCAAACCCCGGCGGGCTGGGACCGGGGCATCCCGGCTGTAGGAGGAGATGATCCAACTTTGCAGTAGCTCTTTCAGTGAGATCCTCCCCAGGGCAGAAAGCTCAGTGAGACATCGGCATGTCCTGCCTGTGGCTCGTCCCCAGAGCTACCCTGCCCTCGCCTCTGCCGGGGACGTGAGTATGTGGCTCTTGCCTAGGCGGAGATTTTGGTGTCTGGCTAGCGGGGTAGACACCCCGACGTACAGCTTGGGAACACCTGGATAAGCCCAGCCTTGGCCCCACTGGCATGAAAGATGTCAAACCTCCTTTCCCTCCCTGAAAAGGAATAAAACAATTTGGGGGTAAGAGCAGAGAGAAATTTGCAGCGAGGAGCATGCGGGATGAGTCGTGCCCTTTTGGCGAGTGGGGAATTGTGCAATCCCACCAGCACGTGCAGAAAATGTACCCACGAGGAGTCCCACGCCTCCTTCCCATTAACACCAGTGGCACCGACCCGCCGAGCCCCGTCGGGTCCAACTTGAAGCCAGTTAAGGGTGAAGCGCCAGCCTGAGCGTACCCTGTTGCTGCGATCCCCAAACAGTGGGTGATCTCAGGTACCATATGTACTGCAAAAAGCGTGCGGCACTTCAATGCGCCTGGGTCTGCGTTTCAAGCTTTCATTCTGAATTCTCTTCCCTGCTTGAAGGCAGAGCTCTTACGCGATTCAAAGTTTTTTTGTGGTTTATTTTTGGGAAGGGAAGGGGAGGGGGGAATGATAATGTAATTCGGTGATGCCATTTGCATCCTAGACAGATGATGAGTTGCTCTGGCTAGCAGCTTAACCCTATTAGGCAATGCTGGGACCGTGACTTTATTAAATAATAATACAAATTATTTTAATATTGAGCCCCTCTGTCTTTGTAACTTCCTCGTATAGCTATGTTGCCAGTGTGAATGAAATCGTGTAGTTAAGGAATATAAAATAGAGTAAAAGGCATCCAGAAATCACACCGCTGGGGTGGATGTTGAAGAATACGCTGTGTGTACTTGCAGTGGTAGCATTATAGCGTTAAAAAAATCCCAAGAAAAAACAATGCAGCCGTTTATTTCAGTAATAGCTCGGTGCGAGTGTGACCTGGGAGGCTCCAGACAGATTCACGAGGGTTTGATAGAAAAAAGTCATAAATTTTATTTTAAAAAAAAAAAAGACCCTGGGGTTCCAGGGGATTTCTGTTAAATTGTTAGCACTTTACTAGATCTCTAAAATTTAATGGAGAGGTTTAATTCAGAAAAATGAGGCTCATGTCGCCTCTTGTGGGGACCGCTTGCCCAGGCACAGGCAGAGCCCTGCCAAGCGCGGCTGACGGAGGATTTGCTCGTACAGGCGAGGTGCGAGTGCAGAGTCCAGAGTTTGGCAAAGAGTTCACATATCCCAAACACTTCCGATTTGTGTGCTCTGTTTCTGAACATACCAAGCGAAAGACCCTGCAGAGAAGTTAAATTAGCACACTTCAATCTGTTACCAAAACTTAGATTTATTTTCTGAAAGAGAAGATACTTTCCAAAGTGTGTTAATTGGGGGGGGGGGGGGAATTACCTTTATAGTAGCAAACCAAGAGCCGCCTGTGCCCTCTTGGTGCTTTGCTGTTGTGTGCTCCGTAGAGCTACACTGAAAGACCTACTTTTGATGTCAACTTTTGCATACCTAACGAGAGTATACGCACTTAAAGAATTACATGCGATAGAAAAGCTACCTAATGATCAGACAGTGTTATTATCTGGCGTGCGGCAGCGTAGCAGGACCATAACTATTTATTTACTCTTTGTGGATAATGTTCTGTTATTTTCTAGTCTTTGGCAATAGCAAGAGAGCATCTGATATATACAATATTGGTGTGTATCCAATTGTTTGTGAATATCCCAAGTTTTGAAACATGGTTGTGAGAGAGGAATATAAGCTTAAGCTTGAAAGGCTAAAAAGCAGAAAGCCCCACACGTAAATGCTATTATGCACTTAATGAGGCAGGGTTTAAAAAAAATCAGCCACACAAGTTGGTTTTATCAAAGAAAATGTATAAATAACAACCAGTGATTCAAACTGCCTCACAAAGGAAAAAGCAGGGACGGGAAGCTAGCACTTCACTTGTGGCATTCAGATAATAGTATTTACTACACTAATCTTTTGGGCTTAGCAATTGACAATCAATATATTATTATCAACAAGCGTTAACGCAAACAAAAAGCTTCCATTTCTTTTTTAACCATGTTCCCCTAAGTCCCTTAAATTTAATTAAAACCGGACAGCTCTCCCCCTAGTACAAATTAGAGTTAAAATCATATTAAATATTTGTTCTACGGGAAAACAAAAGTGTCAGCTTGTGCTACCAGGTTTGGCTGCTTTTTTTTCTTCTTCTTTTTTTTTTTACACACAGAGGGGAAAAAAAAAAATACCAGCTACTCAAAGTTAAAATAAAGTCTCTCTCCCTCCCTCCCTGTCTCCCAAGACTACTGTCTATAACATGTTGTTCCTTATAGAAAGTGGGATATGGTGGCATTTGCTTGATTAACTTGCTCGACAAAAGTGACAGCTGCTGTGGGTGCATGTAGCTAAGCTGCACAGCGCAGTTCCGCCTTTGTACATCTGTCAGCAAAAAAGGAGGAATAAAGAGTGAAAAGAGACAAATTGGTCCCAAAAGGCAATCCATTCAACTCAGGAGGTTTGCTCTATTCAAGCACTCGCTGGGAATCTCAAGTGCTAGGTAGCTTATTCAATTTCATTCATTCTTTAGAATGAGCCCACAAGTGTTTAATTTCTTATTCTGTTGAATAAAAAGGGGGAGCTTTTTTTTTATTGGAAGCATTAATTGTAAGACTAGCTGATCAATGCCTGTGATATTAACTCATTGCTTATTTTCTGGTTAGCTGTGTGCTCTTAGAT
This sequence comes from Astur gentilis, assembly GCF_929443795.1. Classification (NCBI taxonomy): domain Eukaryota; kingdom Metazoa; phylum Chordata; class Aves; order Accipitriformes; family Accipitridae; genus Astur; species Astur gentilis. Next base: position 16,252,440 of record NC_064902.1, on the reverse strand, counting down.
CCACAGCCACTAAACTTCATTTCTGTTACATGGGCAGTGTCACACCAATTTCTCTGCTTCCGGGCAGAATACTTGGTCCCATGAGCCTTGGCCCCTGCCAGGCTTGGGGGAACGGACCAAATCCTCGGCAGGTGTAAATCGAGAGCGTCACTGGTTTATTAGTGATGCCACCCGTGGCCGCAGCCGGGACACGACCGAGCCAGATGCTCTTTGCCGGTGGGGCCGAGCTGCTGACCCCGCTGCAGGTTTGGCCCTCTGCGCCGGAGGAGGAGGAGGTTTTGTAACTCAAAATGCTGATCTGCCTTTGGATGGCTCTTCTAGTCCCCTGGCAGACGGCAAGGGAGGGGGACCCGGTAAGCAGGACACCGTGGAGCGATACCGAGCGCAGCGGATGGGTTTTGTTGAGTAGTGGGAAGAAGAGTTGATGAACGCATGGGATGGGGATCGCTGCGTGGGCACATCTCCGCTTGCCGTCCAGAAAACGTACGCTTGCAGGGAGAGATGTGCCTCTTCCTTCCTCGTCGTGTGGCAGAAGGTCCGTCCCTGCCTTCTCAGCGATGCTGGGAACCAGAGCTACGTGCGTGCCTGAGGGACCGCGGCTCTTCGCCCGCCTCGGCTGTGCCACGTCCTCCTCCGGGGCCACCGCCATGTATCTTAATGCAAGAGTTTCAGACACACTTGTGTCGCCGAGGCCCTGTCCCTGCTCTTCCCCCACTCTCCCGGCTGTGGGTCAGCCTGGGGGGCGGCACACCGTCTTTCGCAGCAAGACAAAACCTGGGTTTCCAAAACACTGCCTGAGAAATAGCCTGGGACGAGCTCTGGCAGCCCAGCCGAGACCTCGCTAGCACTGTCTGGGAGCAGGGCAAGAGGCTCGCTTCGTCCCACCACTGCGCTCACCCTCAGCCAGCACCCCGGCTGAGCTGGCCTTCGGAGGAGGCTCTCAAACTGGAATCGCTTGTGCCACCGTGTACGGTCAGGCTTGCTGGGAACAGCTCTCTCTTTTTTTTTTTTTTTTTTTTTTTAAAAAAAAGAGTAGGAAACTGCATTGGCCATGAGGCTCTGTGCTTCGTGCTTACTGTCTTTACCGAGTTTTTGTAATTGCAATGACTGCCTGGGATCAACAGCCAAAGAAACATTGAGAGAAGGTGGAGAGGAATGCTTTGGTGGCCACAGAAGATTGGAAGGACAAGAAGGGTCCTTCCATGACTGCCACGGAGCAGCCTGGGCTTCGGGTTGCAGGCCTGCAGCCAACTTCGTGCGTCCAAACCTGGCTGTGCATGTGTCCAGGGCACGCCGTGAGCGAGCGCAGGAGCACGGGCCCCGGGGCAGGCAGCCTTCACCAGAAGAGCTCCTGCTCCCATTCACCGAGCAAGTCTTCCCGCAACGCTGGCAGCTGTGTGGGTAGAGCTGGTCCCTAGAAAACACGGTCCTGAGCCGCTGTGGCCGCATCCCGACCTTCCCTGCGGAGACGACACCTGCCAAGGGGAGGTGGCTGCCGTGAATGCGTGTGACAACGCCGAATACTGAATTTGATCTCAGAGGCGCCCGGGATGGGGATGGACACGGCTCTGTCGGCTGTCACGTACTGTCAGCAGTTGTAAATCAGCACAGCCGCGCTGTGCTTTCCACCAGCTGAGCTTCTGGCCCATTGGACGGGGAGGCAAACACCAGATACAAAGAGTCGGTAATTTTAAAATTCTTTTTTTTTTTTTTTTTTTTCCCTGGCTGATGGAGTCGCTTTGAGAGAGGGCTGTTGCCCGAGAGCAGGCTCAGTTTTCCTTTGGGAAATAAGACTCACAGCCAGCCCCTTCCTCTCTCCCTTCCCACCTCTGTGGTCCCCTCGCTCCGTGCTGGCCAGCTCGGGGATGCTGCGGAGGCAGCCTCCCAACATCCAGTCCCTCACCTTTGAAACACCTTGAATTCAAGGGTTCATTTCAAAGCTGCCTTTCAGCATTTCAGAATAAGTCCATGTCCCGGACAAAGAGCGGGAGGCAGCCGGCATTCGGAGCCTCCTTGTGCAGTGTGTGTGTCACCGTTTTAAATAGATTGCCCTGCTTGGATTGGTTCTGCTTGGAAAGCGAGTACTGAAATGAGAGGTCATAGGGGAGAGTTACTATGGTAATTGAGTAGTATCACCAGTAGTTTTGCTCTTATGAGCATTAAAGCACATAATAATAGACAAACAACAGTGGTTAAAGCAAGCAGGTAGGATTACTATGTTCTTTTGTCGGAAGTATATAATGTCTTGTAGTCAGTTTTAAAGACTTCTCAACCCCCAAATCCACCCAGCAGTCACCTGCTGAGTAATTTTGTATGCCTAATCTCTAGCCCTTAACTACAAGCTTTCTGCTAATTTGAGGCAAATGGGTATTTTTGACACTAAATAGGGCAGTAAAGAATCCCTGACCTAGAAAAACTCCATTCCAAGGCACTGAGAGCAGAAAAATATTCTTTCAGCATCCTTGTGAGACCTTTGGAATGACATAAAATAGCTTTGACTAAACTGTGCTGCAGCCTTCGATTAATGGTTTGCAGAAACTTGCTGAACATCCCTACTACAACTTCCCCCATAAAACTTGTCACTTCAGATTGCCATCAGCCACCACAACAATAATCATTTCATGCCTATTGCTAATTGCAAGCACAGCTGAGGCTCAGCGGGGTGCTCTTGCACAGTCCCAGGCCTTTATACCAGCCTCAATCTGTTGTATGGCACTTGTTCACACACAAAAAAACTACCAGTAAAGGCAGAAAGAGGCAGAGTCACAGGTTCCTTGTAATCCCTCTGCTACCCTGCTGACAACCCAGCCCTATAAGCATTCCTGGTTTTGTCCCACTCTTTACAAAAGCTGAAGTGACCTTAAGCTACTAGTATGTAAGCTTTTGAATGAAGAATACAGCTCCTTCAGGTGCCTTAAGAAGCAGTGTTGCATCTGGCTTACGAGATTCTGTTTGCAGCACCCCTGGGGTGAGCTGTGGCTTCCTGTAACATGTAAAATATGAGTGTGAACTCAAGGTTCATGGCAAGGAACAGGAGGTCATGCTTCCATTCAGCTCACACCAAAGAAGACGGGGGTTTGCAGATGTTCCTGGGTATGTGTAATGACACCACCTCCCGGAAAGCGCAGGAACCCAGCACAGGGCTTTTTTTTGATAAAATGTGCCACACAGTGTGTTACTTGCAGATTTATTCATATCAATTTTTGCAACTTATATATTCAGAGACAAACTTGCTATTTCAGCAACTTATTGATCATGCTTTTGCATTCAAAAAAAAAAGGAGGGGGGGGGGGGACGGACGGACGACACGAGGAAGCTTATTGCTCGAGCTGGTTGGGGTGTTGGATGGGCAGGCGTGGAAGCCCACCCCTTGGCATGCTTCAGCTCCTCTAATGTCTGTCCAGGAGCAGCCCAGCCAGCCCATGGCCCACCTCATCTCCCCAGGCCAGCACCCAGCAATGAGCGTCGCTGTGAAAGACGGAAGGGGAACAGGAAAACTAACCTGAAAGAGGGATTAAATTCCTGGCCGTGCAAATACGGGATCTGCTTGCTGTTACTGGGCTCCGATAGCACCCAAAGGGCATCTGTTTGCATTTCCTCTGCTGTTAGCCGGGTCGCGCCGCACTGCACGGAGGCTGTGCCTCCGCGGGAGCCCTGGTCCCTTCCCTGCTGACATCCCGGTGGATGTGTGGCATCCACCAGGATGCACCCTCCACAGCCGTTCCTCACCCCGTGCCCCCAGACTGAGCATAAATTGTCCGCTGAGCGATGGACAGGGACGCCAGCGAGCATCAGTAGTGTGTGTGCGCTGCAGGGAGTTACATGTGGAGTTGAGGTCCGTGGGACAGGGAGCATCAATGAGGTCTACTCGATCTTTACAACCGGGTGTGAGGAGTTTTCAGAAAATACATTTGCACTAGTTACTTCAGCGTGCCCGTGCCACAGCTTAGCTGGCTCTGGGGCTCCAGAAACGTGCCCGAAATGTGTTGCAGCCCCATGGCGAGGCCCCACGTATTTGGGCTGTGCCCTCTGCACCTGGTGTACGGGGACAAGCCCCCAGGCTGGAGCTGGAGCCCCGAGGAACCCTGCGACCCCGGCACACACACCGCTGCCCTTCGGGGAATGGCAGACCCAGCCGGCCGGTGTCCCGACAGAACCACACTGTGCTCTTTTGTCTGAAATGATCGCGTTTCTGTTTCGGAGCATTTGGCTTTGTTGTTGTTTTTTTAATAATATAATCATATGCAAATGTTATCTTCTTTGGTAGGTTAGTCATGAATCAGAGGGCTTGTGCATCTTATAGCACATCAACACTAGTGATAGCTAAAGGGAACATTTAATTTATGGGCTAACTTATTTTTATGAATATGCAGGGCTTAAATTCAGCAGTTGGTGTGTGCTCTATGAAGTGACGTGACGGTTTTGTGTATCAAGATCAATGAATTAGACTTTGTCTTTTTCTCATAAAGCAGAAAGTCTTTGGAGTAACTTAGCTTTGAGAAAGAGAGCTCCTTTCATGCAGCCGAGCAATACGCCTGGCTGAGCCCTTGTCAGCCGGGGCTTAAGAGGAGAGGGGTACGATTCGGATTCAGCTCGGAGGAGTTTGCATCTCCCCAGAATCCAGCGTGTTGAAGTGCCTACCAGAAACACAGAAAAATGTTTCATTTTTCTTAATCGGAAGGGCTCGCAGCAGCAGTCACTTGCCAATAACCTCCAGGCAGAGGTTATAATTTCTGGTTTGGATCCATACAGCCACGTAGGTGTGCGCGGTGCGGGTCAAACAGAATGGCAGGACCTGCCTCCGCCAGGGACTTCTCATCTCGTTTAGAGGTGACATAAACACCAGGCAGATCGTTCCGTGGAAGACGAGAGGCAGCAGTGGAAGGGAGAGGGCGTGCATATGTAACATACGGTGGCTTCGTTCCTCGGTGGGTTTTGATTTAAAGAGGTGGTGGAAGGAGGCGTTTGGGTGACCTGGGCATCCGTGTGCCAGCGCAGCCCTGGGTCACAGCTAATGTAGCCCAAGAGCATGATTCATTTAAGCATGCTGACTGCAGAAAAGTAACATTATAAATGTTAACGATTTCTCTCTGTTTTGCCCGTGTGGGCCTCCAGCATTACCAGGGAACCCAGGCAGATGCCCCAGTGACAGCAGTCGCTTTGTGCTTTTGGGCAGGCCTACACCAGCTAACCCGGGTGCCCCACTCACAATTCAACCCCCATCTGATGTCAGGACCTCAGGTGACAGCTAACAGTATCTGAGCCGGACTTCTGTTACGGCGAGACCTCCTGCTTGCCTGGCTCAGTTTCATTCGAGCCCTTAGCTCTTGCCAGGTCTCCATCCTGGAGACAAAGGGCCAGCAGGAATCTCTGCCACAAGTTGCACAAGGTGTAAGCGTCAAGCAAGAGATCACCCCATGCCGTCTCTTTGGTGACTCTTCCACCCCTTTATTTCCTCCATTTTATTAAGAGGCGGTGTAGAAATAGAAGTACAGGAGCATCTTCACTGAAGTGGGGGCGAAAAAACCCTTCCCCATGCAGCATGACTAATCTCTGCTGTCTGCTCCTGGTGGAGGGCAGCAGCTCCCAGGTGCATCACCGTATGGTTCAATAATGCGTGTCGAGCCCACATTTTTGTGATGCTGGGACTCATTTCTTTGCTTTGGTGAGCCTTGTGCCAGCCTGCGGGTGCTCCAGGACAGCAGCGCCTGCGGGTCTCAAAGCTGCCAGCTCAGCCCTCCCCAGGGAGAGCTTATGGTGTTGGAGCCGCACGTCCAGCAGCGCCATCCGCACGCTGCTCGCGGGCAGGCGCTGGCCTCTCAGCTGGTGTTGGAGGATGGAGGGTAACAAGTCACCGGCCTCAGTTTTGCAATTACAGAATATCCAGTTGTCTCCATCCACCTGCTGCGCTGGCAGCTTCAGCAACTAGAGGGAAGAGGGCAGGTTTCTGCGTCAGAGACCCCCAGGCGAAGGCGCAGCGAATGGAGGCGGTAATACCTGCGTGTTAGACTGAGGCAAGGTTTTAGGCTAGTTGGGAAGGAGCTGCATTTCAGACTAACCTGGATGGCGCGTGATCAGGATTTTTATAAACCGGTCCGGTGGGGTTTTTTTTATCTTTAACTGGTTCTAGGTTAATTGCAGCTGGTCCGCAGTACAGGTTTTGATCTGCCAGTGTGTGTAAGAGATTGCAGGAGAAGGGTGTGAGCCTGCATACGCAGGTGTGATGGGTCCCTGCGTGCCGACCACTTTGTAGTCAACCGCTGCGCTGAGCACCGTGGGGAGGTTTTGTGATTCCCCCCACACACAGAGCCTCCGCTTTTCCTTCTCTCGAGGGCTTTGCTGCTCGGCTGTGCGGCGTCAGACGTGCCATGCCAGCCCTGCGTGAGCGGGGCACTGATCCACAGCCCACCGGCGCCTTCCTGCGCTGCAGGGCTGGCAGGCTGCTGCCACACAGCTGCGAGGCTTTTTCACAGCCAAGCAGCAAAATTTCAGCCCCTGGAGGGGCCCTGCGAGTTCAGCAGCTTGAAACAAGCTCACTCGTTTGCTGCTTTTCCATCTTTCATAATTGTGAGGGTGAAACCAAAGCATTTCCCACGCAGCCTGGGCAGGCGCCCGTAGGTGCTTACACCAGCATCCTCACCCGCAGCCAAACCTTGCCCCGCACGAGCCTCCCCTCCGCTCGCCGTCAGGGAACCAGATCACCCCGTGGCTGTTTGTGGTTGAATTTCAAGACGGTAAGTAGCTTGAGCGTGGGTCTGACACACTTAAAGGCAGGACCGTGCTCTCACCGAAGGGGGGGAAACGGGTTAAAAAAATGGATTGGGCCAAACGCACGCCACTGCTGGCAAGTCCCGTCAATGGCACAATCAGATTATAAAAACCTTGCGGCGTTGCTGGTGGCCGTTACCCCTCTTACTAAGTTTGTTGTCATTCAAATTTAAAAGCTCACGCATGGAAATTCCGTGTGAAGGAGGGTGCCTGCGTCCCCCTCTAAGTCTGTCATATCCCATGAACAGGCTGGCTGGCGGGCAAGGCTGGTGCTGGGCGCAGCCCGCGCCGCGGCGGGCACAGCACGCAGCCTCACGTGGTTGCTGGAGAAGTCCTGTCTCTCTTGCAGCAATGGTACACCAGCTCGATGAATGTTGTCTGCACCTGGCTGACAGACCGCATGGACCTGCAGCTTCACATCTACCAACTGAAAACTCTCATTAGGATAGTAAAGGTAATCGTCCCGTGCGTTTTCAATAGCGTCTTGCTGTCAGAAGGAGCGTGTGTGTATGTCTGCATGTGCGCGGCATGCTCTCCTAGGCAAACTGTCGTCGGCAAATATTCATTAAAATTCTCAAAAGTTAAGATACTTGGCATTTAGTGAAGGATAAACAGGAACTTGAAATGCATACAGATGCAAAATGCAGGTGTGCGAGTAAGAATAAAGTAACCGCTTGCATGAAAAAAGGGAAACACTATTGCTATTTGACCCTGCCTGGACAGTAAACGCACCAAAATGAGCCTTTTTGTGGACAAGCGTGTTGATCACACCAATGAACTCCAGTGTTAAAATGGGTTAAATCAAACCAAAAGTTTTTGACGCTGTTTCACTAGAAACATTCAAGCCCAGCTATGGCTTGTGATTATCGTCAGAATGCAAATGAGGATTGTTCTCATAGTTAATTGAAGTCATTTCTTTTACAATGGGTGTATATAATCAACTCTAAGAGATCACATAGGTGAGATAACATACCCTGAAAGTAACATTTTTTTCCTTGAGTGCACGTGTATGTGTATATGTGTGTGTGTGCGTGCCTTGGACTAATGATAATTATTTCAGTGTGAAATCACAGTGGTTTACATGAAATAATAAGATCACAGAAGGGGGTAAATATATTTTTGATCATTTTAGGTTCTATCTAATGCTTTTTGGTCTAGTATTTTATAATGTTTATGGTCTTGTGTGCAGTGAACACATTGAAGGCATGAATAAATTAAGACTGAAATGTATTAAATGTGCTTTTCGTAACTGAAAACAACAGGCACAGACAAATTATTTCTACTTGTCAGCTAGCTGGAGAAAGCTTTCTTCCTTGTGCTTTATTTATACCAATATTACATTCAGAAGCAGCTACAACAAATCCAAGGACTTTCTGAAATAGCAGAACAGTAACATGTAGACCACAGAGCAGAATTAAATGAACTGCAAGGCCAGAGTTTTATCTCACAGAGTCAAGAAGTTTTTAACCATAAATTCAAATGAGAGATATTAATTGTAATAACACGGGAAATACAGCTGACCATGGAAACACAACTCCAGCTTCAGAATTAGGTGAAGGAAGAGAGATTTAAGAAACACATGACGTGTGCTTATGTTTATACATCAACAATTTTCTCTGGTATCCTGGACTTAGCTTATTTAATCCCAATACTGTAGGTAGGATTGTTTAATATGGAGCATTCCGGGAACGTGTAATCACGTCTGCGGTTACGGGCAATAAGCGTTCTGCTGCATGAAGAAAAATAACTGACATTACGGGCAGGATGAACGCATCCAGAAGCAAGGGAAGTTAGTTGGAGCAGAGCCCCTATCTGTTGCTTCGATGTCCTTTTAGACCCCAGCCTACCGCAGGCAAAGCTCCCCTGAGCAGCGCCCAGTACATCCCCGCTTTGAAGCCTGCACGCAGCCTCCCAGCCCGGCCACCCTGCCGTTGCAGAGCCGTAATTCGTTGCCAAAGGGACCTCTGCCACGGCAAAGCGGTGGCCGGCAGAGACGGGACACCCCCCCGCCCCCAGGGGCAAAATGTCCGCGGGGCTGGGATTTCCCTGGGGTCCCAGCCTCTTCCAGTAGTGTCCCCACCCGCGGAGCGCGGGGGCACGGGCTGACTCCTGGGGAGAAGCCGGGGTGCCGGTGTCGGCCCTGACCTCTGTGCTGTCTCCTCCTTCCTCCGTGCCTCTCCCCGCTTTAGAAAACGTACCGGGATTTCCGATTGCAAGGTGTGCTGGACTCCACCTTAAACAGCAAAACCTACGAGACCATCCGGAACCGGCTGACGGTAGAGGAGGCCACGGCGTCGGTCAGCGAAGGCGGAGGGCTCCAGGGGATCACCATGAAGGACAGCGATGAGGAAGATGAAGAGGACGACTAGGGGAGCTGGCCCGCAGGACCGGCTGGGGGTCGCCTGGTATCCGTGCATGTACCTCGTCTGTAACTCAGTTAGCCACATTAGGAATTTTTATGTCAGCTCTAAATGCCCATGAGAAGTTTACCAATACAAATGCCATGTTAGCTGTGTGGTTATAAGATTAGCACCTCTCTTTGATTCATTGGTTTCCTAATTTCATATCTATATGTTCATAAGCAATATGGAGCACCATTGTTTAATACTGTTAATGGAAAAACTACATAGAAAACATGCTAGGTGTGTCCCTGTTATAATTAAACAATGCTTCATTAATGTACTGTATATACATTGATGGTAAATTGTTGTGAAGATGAGTGAATCGAGTCCTTTCATTTCTTTGTTTCTCTTCTGTGGATGCCAACTGCTTAAAATTAATAAAAACCCCAGCTTTGTTTTTAAAAGAAGAATGAGGCAATTACAAATGATTTTTTTGTTCTCTCTGTTCATTTTAAAAACCAGAAAACAAACAAACCCAGACAGCCGTTTGAATCATTCCACATCCTTGTTAATGTACCAGGTTCTTCCCTTCAATATGCAGTTAACTCCATGGAGGCTACATCCCAAAGGATTAGTCATTCTAATTGCCACACCAGATTAATCCTATCATTATGGATATATCATGCCACATTACAAGTCCAAAGCAGTTGTTTTATGTTGACGTTTGCTCCTCTAAATGTTACATTTTTGTTTAAATTTCAAATAACTGTGTATGTACAAAGACAACTTTATTTACAATCTTAGACTATACAAATGTGTTTATAATAATATATTGAATATTTATTTCAGTAGATTGTAACCATAATTTACAACTCCTCTGTTTCACAATGGTTTTTATATATGTCATGTACATTGCATTTTGACCAGTAACTGCATGTCCATCAGTCCCCCCTCCAGAGCTTTTACTTTCTGTGTAAAATAGTGATCCATCTTGCTTTTTTTTGCCTTATACAAGCCGACAGTTGTAAAAGTGTGGGAACTGTGGCTTCTCAATAAATAACTATTCAGATGTCCTAAGAATAAATTATGGAGTCTTTTTATGTCTGCCTTAGAAAAAAAAAAAAAATTACAAGCTGAGATGTAAGACCCCCCACCTCTCAGAATAAAGGCATTTTCTTTTCTCATGGGTGTTTTTATAGTTTATTGATTAAGAAGATGGTTTCCTGATTTGCTCCCCAAGGTCAGGGTGGGACCAGAGTGTCTATTCCCCAGGTACAAGGGCATTTCTGCTGTCACCTCCGCAGTTGTTTCCACCGTTATCTGCACTCTACGTCCTATGATTTGTCTCTGGACAGCTAATTGATGGTCTGCCCTGGTATAGCCCCTGTCGTTACATGGGAATCAGCCTTGCCCAACACTTACCTTCCACCAAAAGGCCTCAGTTTGTATTTTAAGCAGCCAATTGCAGCAGCTTCCAGGGCGTTTACAAACATGCGGCACGGGGCAAACCCCCAGCTGAAATTAAAAAGCAGGCTGGTTTGATGGAAAGCATGTTAGATGGGGAGTTTTCCGAGAGGTTTTGCAGTCACTCCCTCCCAGTAGCCAATTCAAACCAAAAATTACTCCTGCTAGTCCAGGTTTTGGTCATTGGATAGAGAAACAGAAGAGCTGATGGTCTTCACCCCCAAGCACAGCAACCTGTTGCCATCCTGGGGAATGAGGACAAATGTTCACCACCCACAAATAAAAGATGAGCACATGTTAGAAAAACATCCTGCCTGGACGAACCATGCCTGATATAATGAACCTTTAAACTGAACCATCTTCTGGTGCCCAAAGCCATGAGCCACTCTCTGGACGTAGGGGAGGAGGAGGAGGAGGGGACCTCTGGAAACAGCCTGTGAAGGGGGTGTCGAGTCCCAAATGGGGCTGGGATAGTTACAGAGCCTGGAGCATAGTCACCTGCAATGCTGGATTTTTGGGTCCCTTCCCTCTGTGGCAGAGTTTAGCACCTGGCTCTGGAGGTGCTCTGCAGCCCCATCAGGATGGCCATACCCTACACTTTCAACACCCACCTACCCGTGGTGACCTGCATTCACACACCCCACCCACCCCCCTTGGAACCAGGACAGTAGCAGGCTCTTTACTTTAGGAGTGGGTTGTAGGCATGCACATTTAGCACCGTTTACATGTTGACAAGCCATCTGATGCACTAGGACAGCCAAGTTTTGAACCCTGACTGTAGCCCAGAAGACCACTTCTTGGTTTTTGTCTTGCTCCATGATGCTGGCACAGGGAAGAGTTGCCAGGAAAAGCCATCTCTGAGGACTTAGGCAGGGACGTGGCCTTGTGGTCTCTGACACAGGAAGCTCTTCCCCCTTCTTACCCACCCTCCAGCTGTGCAACTACTTGGTCCTAAATCCCCGGAGGAACTGAGGTAGCAGTTGAGTGTTTAAGTCATACTGAGTTTACCAAAACCAGTTCAGGTGCCTCTGCAGGTCTGTCACTGGGACGCATACAAAAACCATCTGTATCTTGACATCATTATGCGTGGAGCCTTCAAGCACACCCTCAAGCCCTCACAGGACTTGCCTGACAAAACAAGTCTCGCAAGACATAAAGCAATGAAGAAACTACAAGCACCACCTGGTCCCTTCTTTCTAGGTGGTTGAGGTCCACTTGAGACCCATACACATACTGATGCGTATGTCTGCCCTCTTCATCCTCTCCCTCAGCTGTCCCAGATATTTATAGGAAGGGCAACAGCTCCAAAAGGAGGCACTGAGAAAGCCCTGCCTGGGGTGGTCACCAGGCTGGTAGCAAAGAACACTGGAGGAGACCCAAATTTGTAGCTCTGCTCCAAATCAGGCAGAGCAGAGCTGGAGAAACAGCTTGATTCTGCTCTGGAAATGGCTCCCTTTTTTTTTTTTTTAACATGAAATATTTATTGGGTAAAAACACAGCCCACTTCCACCTGCCACCTTTCAAAATAGTGAGCCCTGCTCAGTTTTTTTGAATGAAAGAGTGTGGGCGCAGCCTTCAGGAGATGATCCTTAGCTGTGCATCACTAACACACATCGGTCCCTCCCGGAAACGGTGGTGACGGACACCCTCGTCTGAGTTTCTCTGTCATTAGCAATGACCCGGAGTGCTGAGTTCAGCTCTGGGGCCCCCAACAAAAGAAAGACATGGAGGGCTGAAGGACCTCTCCTATGAAGACAGGCTGAGAGAGTTGGCGTTGGTCAGCCTGGAGAAGGGAAGCCTTCCAGTACCTAACGGGGGCCTACAGGAAAGCTGGAGAGGGACTTTTTACAAGGGCATGTAGTGGTGGGACAAGGGGCAATGGCTTTAAACAGAAAGAGGGTAGATTTAGGTTAGATATTAGGAAGAAATTCTTCACTGTGAGGGTGGCGAGGCACTGGAACAGGTTGCCCAGGGAAGCTGTGGATGCCCCATCGCTGGCAGTGTTCAAGACCAGGTTGGATGGGGCTTGGAGCAACCTGGTCCGGTGGAAGGTGTCCCTGCCCAGGGCAGGGGGGTTGGGACTAGATGATCCCTTCCAACCCAAACCATTCTATGATTCTGTGAGCCTATAGCCTGTGACAGTTTTTTGCATGTCCTCAAACCCCAATAAAGCACCTCAGAGACTCCGTAACAACCCTGAGGATATCAGGCTTGACCACACATTCAAAATAAGGAAGCATTAGCCAGCTTACATCTTTTAAGGAGTTTGGGCCCAAATGATGAGCTTCAAGTTACCTACTTCAGTGAGCAGCAAGAAGAGCTCCTGTACAAGCACTGCTGCAAAGCAGGATTTAAGCTCCCACACCAGAGCCTGCAGCCTGTGGTGGAGCAAAGGAGCACATTGGACCCTGATCCCCACCGCCTTTAACCCTGCAAACGTGGGTGCTGGCAGCCTGACCATGTCCTATATGGGTGCTGCACCACGGTACCAGGAGTGGGAAATGCCACCTTGGGTTAATTATGCAGAAATGTTGAATCCAAACCAGTTTGGTTTTATCTGAAAAATATAAATCCGGATTTAAAGCTCTCCTGGCCATGGACTACACTTCAGACAGGACTTTGGCTCCCGCAGGGCAAAGCTACACCTCGGGCAACATCTAAAAGGGCTTGCTGACGGACAGGAGCACTCTGGCAAACCCAGCCAAGGAACGCAAAGGTCTGCTGCTCGTTTCACTTCAACCCATCTCTGCGATGGAATGAGCTCCAACAGTCAAAGGACTTTCTGCCAGTACAACTGCACCTAGATGAAGAATCTGCCAGTACAGTTATGTCAATCAGTTTTGGGGAAAGAGGAAAATTTCATTCTTCTGCCAGCAAAATTTTAAATGATACATCAGGCCAAAACTTCTCTCATATTTACAGGGAAGTCCAGCGAAAATATCCTTTTTTTGACAGACTTACTTAAAGCATGTGGCATGGAGACTGAAAATGCTATCAACTATTTGACTGACAAGTGTCAGCAGCTGTTCATCCAATTTGTTTTATATTTCAGCAACTAACAGATTCTTTCCCCTCTGCTGTAATGCATGTCTCCTGGCCCATAGGCATCTTAGAAATTGCTTTTCTGCCTCTCTAGTGACCAAACCGTCAAAAATGTTAGAAGACAATTTGTGTTCAGAAGCATAAACAGGCATGCAGCAAAGCAAAAATGATTTTGTCAATGCTCAGGCTGTGTTCTTTTTGAAAAAGTCACAGCAAACCTAAGGCAAAAATTACTTCTCTAAGCTTTAAAAGAAAAAGCTAAAGCAAACAAAGCGCCTGATAAATCAGCACAGGTTAAACCATCAACTAGCAAGGGAAAAAGCAGTCATCTAATGGCCAACCAAAATGCAGCTGAGCCGTAGGTCAACCTCTGCACTTTTTTGTGAAGTCCACAACCCTGCACTATTGCCACCGTCACCCATGTTTGTTCAGCAACCTGCTCCGTGGTGTCACGATTCAACAGAGCCACCGCTGCGTCAAGCTGAGTCCAGCTAGGAGAGTCCCTTAAGCCATTCACAAAACCCAGCCTTCTTCATCTTAGGTCTAGCAATGCTTTCTGAAACTCTTTGATCCCTGACTGCATATAATATGTTACAATTATTGCAGTTGCCACCCATTCTGAACTTGCTGGACTAAAAAGCCGGCATGACACCTCTCTCTGGTGAGCTGTATTCAGTGGTATTTCCTTTATTCAAGCACGTTTAGGCTCTTGAGCTAAACCCGAAGTGGTATTTTCCTCAGCCTTTCTAAAAGATACATATTCCATTTCAAGTTGTAAATCTGCATTTGTTGTAACTATGCAAAATATGGGAGAAAAAAAAGTGCAGAGATTATATGCAATCTGCCAGCAGAGTTGTGTGCCATGAGGAAAATGCCTCACAGGTCAAAACAAAGAAAAACACTGAGCAACAAATTAGTTGCAGGCAGTAGCTAATATGGAGATCAAAAGATTAAAATCAACATGCAACGATGAAATCACTGGAATAATAGGAGCACTTAAGAAGATTAAGTCAATAACAGAGTCCAGTAGTACAAAAATAAGATTTTGATTATACTGTAAAATTTGATATTGGGAGAGCAAAAGCAATTACAACCACGACATGCTTCGCGCTCCCCGCCTTAGACCATCTTGGCTCATTTCCTATGCAAGGAATACAGTTGTTGAAATAAACAGAAATGTTATGACTCAAGTGCTCGATTCAAAAACAAACCAGGTGGTCAGATCAGATTGGGGACTGTCAAGATGAGGGCCTGTAAAACGAGGACTTGTTGCAGATCCTGGAGGATACGACAGCTGGGGGGAACAAAGGCCACACCGTTTAGGACTGCTTTCGGCAGAGAGAGCTCCACCAGCAGCTGATCTCGGGGGGCTGTCCCAGGCTGTCAGCTGGAGGGGAGAAGCACGCACTGGAAGGGAGGAAGGAGGAGAGAAAGCTCAAAGTCTTGAAGTGAACATGGTGGTGAACTCGGATAACAGGGAAGGGTTTTTTTCTGTCCAGTTAAGCCAGCAAAGATCGCAGGTTTGGTTTTGTGATGTACATCAGAGGCAGAGCACACGGCAGCCTCCGAGCCCATCTGGGACCCTCACATAAGGGACAAGAACACGTCCCATAGCCACGTTCACCGCTGCTGGGGGGTCACCCAGTAGCACAGCCCAATGGGGATGGAAACGATAACCCGCTGAGGGGCAGCTAATGCTCCCCACGACAGATGCGCCCTTGGTCAACCCGGGTGTGTAAGCAGGAAGAGATGAGCCAGCCCCCCCAACACATACTGGCCACGGCTGTGGGACACCAGCCTCATCCATGGACTGCGGGGCCAAAGGCCTATAGCTCCCCCGGGAGAAATGGTTACCCTGGTGGGGTCCTCCTCAGCCAAGAAGTCTCAGAGCCCTCGGTGGGTTCCACAAAGCTCTGCGTTTCGTGAGGAAGAGCCTAAGCAGCTCCCCTGCTCCCCAGAGCTGATGACTCGTCTGGGCTTTTCTCTAAATTGGTTTTTCAGCATCACTAACTCCAGCCCCACCCCCGCCCCCACCCCAAAATCACAAGCTAGGCTCATAATTAAATCAAATAAATAAATTATCAGCTATTTTTACAGAATTTGTGGGTGTTCTTGAACATTCAGGGAATACTTGGGTCGTGCATTGAAGCTTTTTCCTGCAATAACAAGGTCTGGATTTTTAGTTTGGGCTCTGATTGCTGGGGGGGATTTTTAGTGGTTCTTCTAGATCACGTCTTCTGGCGTAAAATCGGCACTTTTCTTGTGCCCAAGTGGCAAAGCAGCAGTTTCACCAGTCAACCTGGGAGTCCTGCCAGGCTCTCTCCAACTCAGCCGCCACCACCACCAGGCACAGGGATGCTGCAGCCCGGCCAGCGCCGCGTGCCCCGGAGGAAGGAGGCAACGTGCCGCCGTCCGCTGTCACCTCGGTACCTCGCAGCCCGTGGAGTCCTGCTCTGCAGCGGACGAGGACATCTGCGGCAACAGTTCAAACAAGGGCAAATACAAATCTCGAACGACGTCATATGTGGCACAGCCAGAAAAGCTGGTCAACGCCAAGCAGGGAGTGAGTTGCAAAAAGATGGTGGAAAGATTGACTTTGGAAAGATTCTTACTCTGTTTGATTTATTTTTTTTTTCCATTGAAAAAGCAAGGAATTTTGAAAATGAGATGTTTTTCTATCTCATTAAGGGGAGAATAATTCAAAACACGTGGGGTGTGTCCCACTTATTTTTTTGGCCATCCTTTTTTCAAGCGAAAAAGGGAAGGAATAGGAACACAAAACTGAAGTGGGCTTCTACCCATTTTCACTGCTTTTTGCTCCTTTTTCTGAAACGTTTTCAGTAGGAAAGTGAGAACAAGGCCATCCCCCCATTATATTCTCCTTCTCTACTTCCTCCCACCTTTTCTCCTAAATAGAAAATAAGGGGAAAAAAACACAAAAACAGAAAAAATTAAAAGCTCCCACTCTTTCAAAACGAAAAAGTACAACATTTCAAAACATTAGGAAGGGACATCTTTCAGTTTCAGCATTCAGAAATGAAATGCAGCATTGCTCCATTACTGCAACGTGAAGGATGACTATTTCTGACAATAAGGACGGAAAACAGCAGCTCATCCCTTCAACAATTTCTTGCTTGCTTTACCAGCCGGGTTGACTCTGGACATGATATGGACTCTGCCAACTCCACGACTGCCTCCTGGGCCAGACTGGTCTCACACCAGGAACTAGACTTCACCCATGATGTCTCTCTCCACTCCTCACAGGCAGGCAGTGTTTTTGGGGCATAAAGCCTGGCTGGGATCGAGCCGTTAGTTACCATTCCTGTTGACAGGCAAACTAGAATAGGCTCTGGCTCACTTTCTCCGAGCTGCGGAAGGAGGAATGAGCCGAGAAAAGAGTTCATTCAATTGCTTCTGTTTGGCAGCTCTGCAGGACTCTCCGCATAGACAGAAAGAGATGTGGCAAGTAAGGAGTTGCCATTTTTAGAATTACATAAGCCAGTTTGATTGCCATCGAGGCACTCTGTGCAGCTCCCGCCACGGTGCCGTGCCGGTTGCTCTGCAGTGGGGCTACATTTCAAACAGCTTTAGGAGCAGGTCTGATACCAGCTCTTAAAATTAGACTCAGGTTAAAAATGTCATTATTACCCCTGCCATCACTGACAAAGTCGACCAGCACAGCCACGCAAGGACTCTGGGCCAGCGTGCTTCCAAATTCCCACTGACCGCATTTGGCCTGGGACCCGTGCAGTGCTCCAAAACCTAGCTCCCCAGTAGCGTTTCATTATGCAAAAAAAAAAAAAAAAAAAA
This sequence comes from Astur gentilis, assembly GCF_929443795.1. Lineage (NCBI taxonomy): Eukaryota > Metazoa > Chordata > Aves > Accipitriformes > Accipitridae > Astur > Astur gentilis. Next base: position 16,235,014 of record NC_064902.1, on the reverse strand, counting down.
AGCCAAAAAATATTAAATAAATTCAAATTCTCTGCCTACATATACGCAGTAATGTGTGCATAACTCAGTGAATGGGCTGAAAAAATAATCTGGTGGTACTCAATGCCTCTGCTCCGGCCAAGATGGCCTTGCTGCACACTGCCGGTGCCCTGCGCGCAGTCGTGGCAGTCTCCGTTGGATGACACGGCAGCAGGGTCACCCACTGACCCTAAGGGCCCTGCAGGATGAGAGGCACTGCCCGTGGGGGCTGAGGCGTTGGTACTGCTCCCGTTACACGGGGTACCATGGGTTCAAAGGGGTAACGGGAAGCAGTCAGATGGGTAACAACCCCATCTTCACCCTAGCCCCAAACTTCGCTCTCCTGATTTCCCCGTTCATTGCTTGCCAATTTGTCCAAAAAGCATCTGTCTGGCCACTGCAAACCAAACTCCAGCCAAACACCTCGGGGCCATCATCCCTGAGCAGCGTTCTGGGGGCATTAATTGGTGCCTTGCACCGAGCCAAACCCAAACCCAGCTTGGTGGGGCCAGGGCCCAGGCCCGGGCAGCACCGCAGCCCAGCTCCCCTCCCAGCCCGACCCTGGGCCCCTCTGCCGTACCTTGCGCAGGCCACAAAGCCACATCAGAAGTTGCCCCCCCCGGCTCACAAAGGCAGCCCCGTCCTCATTGCCTGGGCTGGTGGCTCACCCAGCCGTCCATCACCTTCTGCTATTAAAAAAACCCACCTGCATTTAAAAAAAAAAAAAACCCAACAAAAAAAACACATATAAAAAGCAAAGCGGCATGGAAATCAAAGCCACCATTTCAGAGAGATCGAAGCATAATGCTAATAACTTTCGGCAGCTTCCACTGTGGAGTTTAAGCAGCTGCCAAGTTAAATAACCAGGAGGATCCTAAGTTATCTTCCAGTGGACCATAAATGCTCAGCACCGACTACCCGGGCGGGGGTGGCCCGACGGGTGCGGGGAGCCAGGCCGGGCCTGCGGGGCCCTGCGCCCCCCACCCGGCCGGGACCCACCCGGGACGCCCCCCGAGGAGCCCCTCCCCGAGTGGGTCTGGTTCTCGGGGGGCGAAAGGGAACCCCCCGCCGGTTTTCGATGTCAGCGGCCGGGGAGCGTTTGGGGCTGGGGCTGCCGGGCGCCTACGGGACCAGCTGAAGAAAAGAGGGGTCAAAGGAGCTCCGGGACGAGCCCGGTGTGTTCCCCCCGAGGGGGGCCGGGCCGTCCCGGCCGGGCGGGCACCCCAGTCTTTTTTTTTTTTTTGGGGGGGAGGGGGGGGAGTGTGGGGGCAGCGGCGCAAAAATAACCGTAAAAGCGATCGCGTCCGCGTTGCGAGCGGCTTTGCGGCGTGCGCCTTCCAGGGAAAAATCCGCAAACCATTTCTCCCCTCCAAACGTCGGGGCGGGGGGAGCGTGTGTGTGTGTGAAGGATTAAAACCCCACGGGAGAACAGCCTCCACGGGAGAGGCAGAAAGCGGCGCCCAGCCGGGACCCCTTAGCCCACCGGTCGTGCAGCCGCTCCTGCCCCCCCAAAGCCGGGCTGGGCCACCTCGGACCCCCCCAAACCCCCCAGCCCCGTTCACGGCGCAGAGAGGGGGCGAAGGCAGGGCGGTGCGGCGGGGGCAGCTGTCTCAAAGTCAGTCATTTGTAATATGCTTGCCGGAACAGCAGAAGTCGAATCGATAGAGACAGCCTCCAGCTGTGCCTAAACCTGCGATTTCAATTAAAATACTGAGCTCCGACGCCCGGCTCTTCGCTGGGATCCCAAAGCACTGATGCTCAAGGCGTGCGGTACCCCGGCTCCTCGGCGGGCAGCGGCACGGCACACGGCCCGGGCCGGGAACCGGCAACCCCGGCCTCGGGCTCCACCGGGGGGGGGGGGGCTTCTCCGGGCCGCAGGAAGGAGGCGACCCCGCGGCTGCTGTGCTGCACGGGGTCGTCCCCCCCCCCTCCGCCGCCGCCGCGCCGCGCCCCCGGCAGCCCCGAGGCCTGCGGGACCCGCAGCCCCGAGCAGGGCGGTGGGCGCGGAGCGGCGAGCCGGCAGCCGTCCCCCCGGCCGGGGAGGGAAGGAGGGAGAGACCCGGCCCAGAAAACACCCCGGCAGGGACGAGGGCGGCGCGGGGAAGCTGGCAGCGAGCTCCCGGCCCCGGCTCCGCAGCCCTCTTTTATCCTGCCCGAAATCATCTCGTTTACAGAAAATATTTGTTTGCACTATTAGTTGGTACTGGAGTTAATTACTCAACGTGTGAGCGGGGAGTAATATGGATAAAAGCAGCCCCAGTGTTTATTGTGTGGGTGAGCTGTTGAGCGGTGCTTGAATAAACTGCAATTAGGGTTAGATAGAGATTAATTAACATGTGAGTGGCAAGGTGTAAAATAGTTCCCAACCCTCCACTCAGTATAATCTGCAGGCGAGGAAAAGAAGTTTGTGGAGGCTAATTAAATACTTTGCTGAAGCCGGCGAGCCCCGGGAGCGAGCGGAGCCCCAGCCGCCGCCTGCCCGCTGCTCGCTGCCCGGCGGAGGCGCAGGCTGGGCGGGCAGCGCGCCTCGCCTCGGCTCCCCGGGACTCGGCCGGGCTCTCCCGCAGCCCAGCCACCGGACGACGCGGCTTCTGCCGGTGGATCGGGCTCTCCGCCGTCCCGTCCCGCCCTCTCCCCCCAAAAGCGGGACGGTTTCCTCCCTCCCCTGCGCTCCGACCCATCAGAGCCAGGCGGGGAGGGAGGATGGAGCGGGCAGGGCTGGGGGGAGGGGGGGGGGGATGCCAACACCTGATGCTCCAGGCGGAGAGACACCCGCTTTCCCCCTCCCCGAGGCCCGAGGCGGGGTGTCCCCCCGGCCCCGAGGGCAGCCCCGGGGCAGGGCGCTCCCCTCCGCCCGCCGGGAGCCCGGGGCGGTCGCCGCTTTCAAAGTTTGTTTCTGGAGCGTGTTGTGGTTCGCAGGTGAAAAAGCCTGTCTGCAAACAGCCGCCAGCGAGCTGCCCCGGCGGGGAGAGGAGGCGCGGCTTTGTCAGCGCCGCACAAAACCCCCCGAATTCCTCCAAACTTTCTTAGGCGTGCTAGGGAGGCGGAAAAAAAAATATAATATATATATAGGGGCCTTTTCATTGCTTGCTTTACCTCTGGCCAGGCTGAATCTAAACCCTTCGCTCCCCCCCCCCCTCCTCCTCCCTCCCCCGGATAATCCTCCCCTTTATTTTAGAAACACACAAAACCAGGTTCCACGCAGCGCTATAGTGGCTACAAGTGAAAGAGAATTGAACGCCCTGAATCGCTGGGGGAAAATTGGTTCGGCTGAATAGCCCCGGCGAGGGACGGGGCGGCTAATCAGGGCCAGGGGAGGTGCTGCCGCTGCAGCCGGGCCCCCCTAAACCAGGTGGACGCGGGACTCTCTCAATTACCGCGTCCTCGCAGCTGAGGTTTCTGCAAATCCTCCCCTCCCGCATCAAGTCGTTTTAATTAGAGAGAGGAAGGGAAGAAACCCCGGCATCCAGGCGCTATAATGTAGCGTCGCCTATTTTTGGGAGCGGGGGGGGGGGGGGGGCGGGCACGACTAGGGCTAGAAGGGAAAGAAAGAGCCGCCCGGCTGCCCCCCCCCCCGGGGGGAAGCGGGCACCTTCGGGGGTGGCAATCTGCAAAACTCCCGTTTGCAGCGCACCGGTCCTTTTTTTATTATTTATTTATTTGAAAAGCAGCGAAAACCCAGCCCTGGACTCGACTCCCTCCGCGTTTATTTAAGGCTAATCACCAGCTACCCTGAGAGGGGAGAGGGGTGGAATTAAACTTAGTTTAATTAACATTAATACACTGTCCTAATTAATGGGTTGGCTATTAATTTATACATGCTGGGGAGGCTCGCAGATAAGTGACAATTTATTAATTATCTTCCAGCTCGGTTGCAACGGAGCTGATTGCAGATGGGTTGCCAAAATAACTCGAGCATGGTTGCGTGGTAGTTGCTTCAGGAAAAAAAAAAAAAAAAAAAATTCATTCTCCCCCTTCTTAAAAAAAAAAAAAAAGAAGAAGAAAAAAAATCCTCACGCTCACTCGGAGTAGCTCTTCTAACCCCAGCAAGAACTGGAGCACTCTTTTCCACCCAACTTGTGAATCGCACTTGCCTTCTAATTTGCCACATGCAAAACGATTCCTCTGCTTTGCAAGTTGCTTTTTAAGAAGGGAGAGAGAGAGGAAAAAACCCAGCTCGCACACGAGCGATTTGTGCGTCTTAAACTGGAAGGAAATTGTGCGTGGAGGGGGGGGGGGGGGGGGGAAGCTCCTCTTCCTCTCTCTGCCCCAACCCACCGCGCTCCAGCCCGGCGCCTCGGCTCGGGGAAGATCCATGGTGGCATCCCCATGTCATTCTGCTCGAAGTGACTTCATGTGATGTCAGCTTTAAATGTACGAGACCGTGATCTGACGCTCAGGAAGATGTTTGCTATCAAAATGTGACTGTGGCCACACCGCGCTGCTTGGATGAGTCTCGCCGGCGCTGGGCAAAGGTAAGTGGTCCCAAGGCGAGCCCTGCCGCCCCTCGCCGTGCCCCCCGCCCCTGCCCCCGCATTTCCCGGACCGCGGCCATCGGTGGGGCTGGGCTGGGTGGCATTGGGCTGGGGGAGGCTTTTCTTTCTTTTTCTTTTTTTTTTTTTTTTTTAAATACTAACAAGGTCTAGCTTGCATGTTACTTTAGCATATTCCGCTTAATGAGCAGTAATCTGGTACCCTACGTGCCATTGTTCTTGGATATGTTCATTTGAATGTAAATAGGGAGGGGGTGCCGGTGGGGGGGGGGTGGGGTGGTGGTGGTGAGGGGGGGGGGGGGGGGGAGAACAAGGTGCTTATTAAATTGATTTGTCTCCCGGCTTTTCTGGAATGCAGAGCCGAGAGCGGGAGCGAGTGGCTGCTCACACCAAGTTCCCGCACGGCGGAGCGACATGGCGAGCTCGGGGTCGCTGGAGACGGTCATGCCTTCCTCCTGCCCCCGGCACGACGGCAGGGCCGCCGCCGCTAACCCCTCCAAGACCCTGGCCTTCTCCATCGAGCGGATCATGGCCAAGACGTCGGAGCCCAAGCCAGCCTTCGAGCAGAGGCACGGCGGGCCGGGGCCGGAGCCGGAGCCGGGCAAGAAGCCGCTGAGCCTGTGCTCGCCCCTGCCCTGCGTGATCCCCATCCCGCCGCTGGGCTACGAGGTGCCCTCCAAGACTCTCCTCAACTACTCGGAGCTGTGGAAGAGCAGCCTGCGGGGCGGCGCGGGGCTCTGCAAAGCCAACTGCGGCGTCTGCTGCAAGGCAGAGCTCGCCCTGGGCCAGCCCAGCGGCCGGCTCATCAAGCCGCAGGTCATCCACCAAGCGGGGGCCGTGCCGGCCGCCCCCCGCTCCCTCTACTACTTCAACTACCTGGACGCCGCGTACCACCCGGCCGACATCCTGCACGGACAGCTCTTCCCCGCCGGCCTGCTGGGCGCCCCGCCGCCGGGGGGGCTCTCGGCCCACCAGAAGCTTTTCCTGCTGGAGAACGCCAAGCTGGCGGGGCTGGCGGCCGAGAAGCTGCCGCCGCCGCCGCCCTTCGCCCACAAGGAGCGGCTGCCGGGACACCTGGACCAGGTGATGAAGGAGGCGGCAGTGGCGGCGGAGCGCGGCGGCCCCCCCAAGGGCCACGCCAAGCTGGGGGGCGGCGGTGGCGGCGGGGCGGCGGAGGGCAAGCCCAAAAACTTCACCTGCGAGGTCTGCGGCAAGGTAAGGGGGGCGACGGCGAGGGGCGGGCAGGGCAGGGGAGGAGGAGGAGGAGGAGGAGGGGGGGGCGGCCGGGCCGGGCCGTGCCGTGCCTGACCTCGCCTTCCCGGCGCTTCCCCGCAGGTGTTCAACGCGCACTACAACCTCACCCGCCATATGCCGGTGCACACGGGGGCCAGGCCGTTCGTGTGCAAGGTCTGCGGGAAGGGCTTCCGCCAGGCCAGCACCCTGTGCCGGCACAAAATCATCCACACCCAGGTAGGTGGGGGGTGGTGGTGGGGGGGACAGCCGGGGTGCGGGAGGCGGCGGCTCCCCCCACCCCCCCCCCCTCTACCCCGCAGCCCCCCCTGACGGGCCCTCTCGCCCCCCCGGTGCAGGAGAAACCCCACAAGTGCAACCAGTGCGGGAAGGCGTTCAACAGGAGCTCCACGCTCAACACCCACATCCGCATCCACGCCGGCTACAAGCCCTTCGTCTGCGAGTTCTGCGGCAAGGGCTTCCACCAGAAAGGTGAGCCGAGCCGGGCCGGGCCGGGGGGCCCCCGCGGGGCCCTCGCCCATCATTAGCGGGGATTAAACGCGGCGAGCCCTGCCCGGCTGGGGGAAGAGAAGGGGCGCGGGCAGAGCCGCCGCCGCTCCCAATTACTTTCCCTCTAAGCCGGGCCGCATCGCCGGGCACTGCTGACGGTTCTCCCTAAATGCTTTTTAAATGAGAGGTGCCGGGTCTTGGTCCTAATCCAGAGCCCTCCATTTGCCGCGGGTCACCGGGCTGACCCTGCCTCTCATTTGTGCTGTGCCAGTTGCGCGCTGCTCCGCGGTGACGCGGACCGAGTTTGACAAGTCGGACGGGGGCGCGGGGGGGAGACCCTTCCTAATGCCTCCCCCCCCCCCCCCCAGTCCTGCACTGCCTTACCTGTGCACCGTGCGGCCCGGGCACCCTCGGGTAACCCCCTTTTCTGCCTTTTTCCTCTCTCGCAGGCAACTACAAGAACCACAAGCTGACCCACAGCGGAGAGAAGCAGTACAAGTGCACCATTTGCAACAAAGCCTTCCACCAGATCTATAACTTGACTTTCCACATGCACACCCACAACGACAAGAAGCCCTTTACGTGCGTCACTTGCGGGAAAGGATTTTGCAGAAACTTTGATTTAAAGAAGCACGTCCGAAAGTTGCACGACAGCGTCTCCAGCGCTCCGCCGCCGCCGCGGGACCCTGGGCGCAGCGGGCAGAGCTAAGGGCCCGGCGCACCCCCCCCCACCCCCCCACTCGGACCTGCTCCACCAGGCCAGCACTATTTATCCAAACCAGCCTTTGCTTCTCTGTCTTTTCCCCAGCGAGCTCAGCCGCCGGTAGCAAGCGATCCCGAGCCGCAGTTGTATATAAGAGGAATCTTATTTAACGGCGCGTTGCGCCGCCGGAGCGGGCCAGGAGGGGCCGGGCTGGCCGCCCCCCGCCAGGACAGCGCTCTTTATACTTGTCTGTAAATCTCCATTTTAAATGTACGCTCGAATAAGTGAGGAATATATATATATCTCTCTATATATCTCTATCATGGGACAATAAACCGGCCCTTCGCAGGTGTCTCATTTCCCACCTCGGCCCCGGTCCGAGGGGGGGGACCGGGCCGAACGCCGCTATCCCCCGTGTAAACGCGGCCTGCGGGAGCTCCGGGAGCCGGGCCCTGCCGCTCCAGACCCCGCCGAGCACCGCGGGCCCCGGAGGAAACACAAACGAGGGCGGGAGGGAACCGGGCGGCTTCAGAGGGCTGCTGCCTTCCCCCCCCCCTCCCCGGGAAAGGGGCAACGGCGGTGCGGGGGCCCCGGCCGGCAGCGCGAAGGGCGGCTCGGAGTTTCCCAGCGCCGCTCTCCGGGGTCGGTTCATTACGGCGTGTTTAAGCCGCTCCTGAATGACTATCTATCCCTGCATGCAGATGAAATGATCTCACGCTTGCTTTCCGAGTAATGACCCAAATTAAGAGAGAAAACACAGACCCTTCAAACCGCATTACATTAATCTAATCACTCCCAGCAGGCCTCAGAAACTCTTTTTGATCAGAATATGGATAATCAAGCACTTGGATTACACTAACTAGTCCCTTCTCATCTCCTCCCCTCCCTCACTTTTAATATGCAAGTGTCTATTCCGGCCACGTCGTTAGGAACAATATTATTCTAGCGGAGAAAGGAGATTGAGCCGGCCGTGCGTGTGCGTGCTGCTCGGGCCGGGCTTGCCAATGAAGAGGGGAACGAGCGAGGCACCGAAATGCCTGGAGACGGCGTAATGGGGAATTCACCTTTCTCCCCTTAATTGAGTGGTTAAATGGTGGGAGGAGAGGACGAGCACAGCTCGCCGCCGAGCGCAGGAACGGGAGGCGACCCCTCGCTCCGGTTTTCTGGATTCATTATTCGGCTGCGATGCTCCGCGCTCCCCGAGGAGCGGGCGGTGGGCTGGGGCCGGGGGGCTCAGGGGCCCCGTGCTCCCGCTGGAGGGACGGGGGCGATTTCAGAGTTTCTCGTGGTTGGCATTTTTAAGTCTTGGACGCTTTGAGCCGGGTGAGGAGCGGGAAAGGATGCCCAGTGACCCTGACAGCGGGGAAAGATCGTGCCAGAATTCGTTAAAAGATTTTGGGAGAGTTTCAGGTTAAAAGGAAATTAAAAAAAAAAAAAAAAAAAAAAAAAAGGCAACCCCCGTCGCCGTAAGTCACCGCTCTGGGAAACCTTGCGGGGTGAAGCGTCCCTCAAGCGAAGGGGCTGCAGCTCAACCCCTCGCCGGCGGGTCGCGGCTGCAAACCGCCAGCCGAGCCCGGCTCTCCCGCCGCCACAGACGGGGCAGGACAGCCCACGGGTTAGGGGCAGCGGGAAGGGGACAGACACCCCCCCCCCCCCCTTTCCCCAGGGACACTGTTGCCGGGGAAGGCCACGGCAGGACGAGGTCGCGGAGGAGGGGAGCGGGGCGCGGAGGCGAGCGGCGGCGTGTCCAGCGCAGCCCGCGGAGCCGGTCCCGCTGCCAGGTCCGGGGGAAGCGGCGCTTCCTCCGCACCTCGGCCGCCGGGAAGGGGTCCGGGCTGCCAGCCGGGTGCCGAAAGCGGGAGCCAGGCGCGGCTGCGGGCCCCACAGACAGCGCGCAGGCTGCTTCCCCAGCCCTCCTGATGGGCGAGAGCGGTGCGAAACCTGCTCCCGGGAAGGGAATTAGGGAAGCGCGTTCTTTTCGCTTTTTTTTTTTTTTTTTTTTTTTTAAATATAAAAAGCGACGTTGTTTACAGAGCCGTCTGTGAGAGGGGGAGCGGCATCCTCGGGGCACCCTGAAGGGCCGCGCCGGCCGCCGCTGGGTGGGTTTGGTCACCTCGCCCCTCCTGGGGGGCGGCGGGCAGCCCACCCCGGGCCGAGTGTCTCTCCGGCTTCTCCCCCCCCCCCCCCCCCCCGACCTCGGAGGCACTGGGAAGGGGCCACCGCAGCGCGCTCGCCGCCGGCCGGTCCCCCCCCCCCCCCCGGGATCTCACCCGGATCCCGGCACACACAAGCCGCAGATCGCGGGGGAGGGGCGGCTCTTGTCAGACACACACACACGCCAGAGACTCCAATTATCTTCTCCCTCACAAGATGTTTCTGCTGTCCACGACTGCTCACACTTCGGCACTCTTGCCAGCAAGCCTCAATAATAACACAAAACCCGCACAAAAAAAAAACCAAAAAAAAACCAACCAACCCCACAACCACCAACCCTCTCCCGGCGCCGCAGCCGCGCACACAACAGATTGAGCGGTGCCGGTGCCTCGGGGGTGGGGGTGTGGGGGGGGGGTTAGAGGTGCCTCCGCGCAGAGAGCGACGTGCCAGCGCCACCGGGCTTCCCCCCTCGGCCCGGCCCGGCTCGGCCCGGAGCCTGGCCGGGACCAGGCGGCACCCAGGTGCGTCCCGGCGGGGCCCGGCATCGCGCCGGGCACCGGGGAAGCGAACAACCTAAAGGCAGCTGCGTTGCCCTTTTCCCTGCACTCCGCTCTCCAAACGTCTGAGCAACCAGTTTGCTGCTAGAAACATGTTAATTGCCAACGGAGCTCATTAAGGCATGCACATGCAAAACACAGCGAGGGAGATTAAATGGACAAAAGCGCAATAATGAACTGTCAACAATCGGACCCATCTACACGACCAGGAGCACTCAAGAATGAGGCATTTAGAGGCAACAAAGGATTGTCTGGGACAGGAAGAAAGGACGACCTAGACTTTTGTTTAGTCAACACAATTGATTACAAATGAGAGATTAACAGGATAGCTTCAGAGTTTTTTTGAAGGAGGCAGAAGAGAAAAGTCCAATTAAGTGCACCGAATGTTAACTACATTGATTTCCACGGCCAGCCCTAGAGAAATTCTCATTAAACCATCCCTGGCGATCCCTTTTGGAAAGTAATTTGTCTCCCTGATGGAGCAGAGAAAGGGAGCCGTGTAAAGAGAAAGAAGCGCTAGTTCTTGGCACAATGAGCTTAGGAGACACACTGGAAAGAGCCAAAGGGGGAGTTAATGAGCATCTGACAAGCCGCTTGGACCCGGGCCTGGAGAGCAGCGATGAAAAGATGGAATTGGCCAACAACTATTCTTTATATCAAACATAAAAAGGCCAATCTGAAACAGGGCTGCTCAAAGCTGGTGGGGAAGAAAAGAAAGGCCCCCACTGGGGGGTGGAGTGGAGGGCTCAACTGCCCCATTGGGACGGGATAAAAAAAAAAAAAAAAAAATAAAAAAAAAATCACTGGCATGTCCCTCTCTCGGGAGCAAGCGGAGCTGCCGGACCTCGGCACCACCCCAGGACGGGCACGGCCGAGGGGGCCCGGCAGCCCCGCTGCAGCCATCCCCGGCCCGGAGGCGTTTGCACAGCCAGCGGCCTCCCCCTCCCGCCCCGAGAAAGGGGACCCCACACCAGCCGACCTGGGTAGGGTTATAAGAGGTTATCCAGAGAGGTAGACCACCGGTCAGCCCAAATCACGGCGGCCTGGCCCTCCCCAGCAGGCAGCACCGCCCTGAAACCCGCCTTGCTCCTCCCCGGGGTTGCATTCGCCCGACCCCCCCCCCGGGAGACCGGGCACCGCGGGGCAACGCGCCTCCGCTCCGCTCGTGTAGACGCGGCTCGCTCGGAGGCTCTTAAATCAGATTAGAGCTCGTTAATAACAATTTTGGCTTAAGTCTGTATTGACTTAGGTTTAGGAATGGCTTAGCACTTTCGCTTAAGTCAACACTACGGCTAAATTGACACATGCCTTTCCCAACCCGCCGGGTCCCCGCGGATGCCCAGGTGCCCGCAGGACTTGTCCTTCTCCCGCTTTAAGCCGTTTTCCGGAAGTATTTGCATTATTTTAAAGTGAGCCCGCCGGGCCTCGAACGTGCCAGACCGCCCCCACGTGTGGCCCACGAGGGGTCCCCCCCCAGAGGGGCTTCGTGGGCCCCACCACCTTCCCAGGCTCGGGGCATCGTTGTCCTTCGGGCCCTCTCCTTTTTCACCGCCCGGCCCCTGCGGCCCTTCCCCACCCCCCGACGGCGCGGCCCGTACCCACTCCCTAACACCTTTTGCCTTCCCCACCTCTCTCCTCAGGCCCCCTCCACCCCTTCAGATTTGGACCCCGGACACCCCTCCACCCCAGAGAGCCGGGGCTGCGCTCCCACCCACGCCCGAGCTCCACAGAGAGAGGACGAGGCCGGAGGCAGCCGCCCCCGCAGCCAAAGGGGAAGGCACGGTGGGTCCCAGCACGGGCATCGCCCTTCGGCCAGCACCGAGAGCCCACCGCGGTGCCCTCCGGCAGCGGCCACGGCGAGGGCTGCCAGCTCCCCGGCCGTGTTTGACCCCCCCAGGAGCAGCCACATGCGGATAGGACAGCGAGGGGCAGGTAGGCCCTGGGGTTGTCAGAGGGCACGGGCACCCCCACCCCCGGGCTGGGTGGGGGGCTGCTTAGTGCCACGCTCACCCTTCCTCTCCTGAGGACTCCTGTGGGAGGACCTCGCACCATGGCCAGCTTTGCCCCAAACCATTTGCCTTCCTACCCCCCCTTGCTGCCACCCTCCCCACCTTCTCTCGAGCCACCAGCCCTGCCGCTCTCCAGGGCAGCCCAGCTGCCGCAGGTGCTCCCCTCCTGCAGGCACAGCACACCCGGCACCATCCCCATGGGTCCTTGGTAAAGACACATAAAAAGGGGAAAAAAGCTCTCACCAGCTCACTTCTGCTGTCCTCCCTGACCTTCCAGGCGACCCTTCCCCACCTTTTAACCCCTCCTGGCCCACTCTCACCTCTAACCCTGCCTAGGCTAAAGCCCCAGGCTCGCGTTATTCATATTTATCTCATTTATCTCTTGCAATTGCTTAATTGATTGAATTACAGAAAGGTGAGCCCAACACGTGCCCTCAATTAAAAAAAAGGGAGGGGCATTTGGACTTCTGTGCTCTCCATTTCAGGGCAGGCTACTTTTCCCTGTCAGGTGTGGAGGCTGTAGCTGGGCCGTGCGGCTCAGCCTGCAGGGGACCCCCCCACTGCCCCGGGCCGGGTCACCGAGAGCCGCGGGTCCCCTCTGCTCTCTCCTGCCCCTCGGCTGAGGGAACACGAACAGCCTTTCAGCACGGATGCGGAAAGTCACCGGTGCTCTTAAAATCCGTAAAATCTGCTTTAAAGTGACTCCTGTAAGAGCGTGTTTTGTCATGGAAAAGCCTTGTCGTCCCCAGCGGGGACAAAGTTCTGTCAGACACGGAGCGCAGCAGAAGGGTCTGCTCCCAGAGTTCTGAGTTCATAAGCCCGAAACAACACAAAACTTGACTCTTCCTACAAATATTTGCATCTTTGCCGTCTTCCGCCTTCGCAGAAGACGCAGGCTGATGACTAACTTTAAAAGCGATCCGGACCGGGGGCAGGACTAATTCCAGCCGATGGGGCAGGGACCGGGCACCTCGCCGGACCCGCAGCGCTGCGGCATAGGGCAGCACCGCGGCTTCGCCTCTCCCGGCTCCTCGCCGAACCTTTCGGAGCACCCCCGGCCCCCTCGGGGCCGCCCTAGCCCGCCGACGATGCAAACGAACGGGGCCACAGCCGTGGTTAGGAGGGCACTGCCCCGGCAGCGGGGGGGGGGGGGAATCGGCAGCCCCAGCCCACCGCGCTGCTCCGCCAGCGGCGGTCCGGGACCAAAACCCTCGCCCAGACACAACGGGGTTGGGCGCTTTGAACCCCCTGGAAGACCGAGGCCGCGTGAGCCAAATACCGTCTCCCCAAATCAGTGCCGCTGCCTCGCCGCGAAGGGCACGGTCGTCCTTCGAAGGGCTCAGGCGTTTAAATCGCACAGAGAGCACCCGAGACCTCCTGCCATCGCGTTCCCAAAGTCCCGCTAACTGTCTGGTACTCCTTCTACTGTCTTCCTCACTGCTGCCAGTTGCCAAGATATTTCACATAAATAGAAGCTTTCTGATTTATAATCAGCCTCTTCCTTCTGATTCATTATGTTAATGAATTGAGATATTACCAACATTGGATTATCGCACCACTGAATGAATCCAGCAAAAGAAAGCTGATTATAGAGGGAAAAGCCAAGTGTACCCGGAAACTTAATAAAAAGAAACGACCGAGAAACAGTGCAAAGCGGCTGCAGTTGTTTAAGCTCACTCTAAACACCGTTCACAGATGACGGGGGGATGCGACGGTTTCGTTCACGTACACAAACCGAATTCCCCCACGGATTTACGGATATGCTTTCCACCGTTACGGTTATTATTACGAACGTTTCCAAGGAATCAAACCCGCTGCCCAGAGCTTCCCTGGCAATCTCGGCGCCGTTAAGCGAGAGAGGACACGCACACGGCGCCTCTCGTTCCCTTTCTCAGCGCCCCGTTCCTGGCGACGCGCAGCCCCGGAACGACGGACCGCCGCCCGGCTGCCCTCCCATCAGACCTTCCCCGCGTCCAGGGCTCTCTCATTTCCCACTAGGAAACGACAGAGAAATGCTCTTCCTCTCCCCCGCTCTCTCCCAGCCGCCTGGCTTGGGCTTTCCTCACTCGGCTCGGCGCAGCCCAAGCCCCCGGGCAGGCTCCGCAAAGCCCGGGAGCGGAGCGGAGCGCAGCCGCGCCCAGCTGTGGGGGCAGCGCGCAGGGTTAGATCGCGCTTAACAAAGCTGCAAGGCATGGGGTTCGCTTAAGCAAATTATCCTCCGGAAGCTTTTATTGAGCAACAGTTAGAGCACCGTGAACGAAGCTATTGGGAACACATACAAACTAACTGGGTAAAGAAACGCAAGTCTGGAAACCAAAATTACGTTTCCCGACACCGCTGGGAGGCAGGTACTAATTTGCTGCGGCTTCAAGCTATGTAATTAGTCAAGGAGACTGTAATTTACCTACAGGACGGCAAAATTTTCCTTTTATTAATTTGCAATATATTTGTAAAATAATCTTACGGCAGCTGGTTCTGCTTGAATCTGTTTCAAAAGTGTGATGTAAATACCGTCTCACACTATTTTGTTGCCTATTAGGGCTTTCTGGTAGGTGATACGACTGAGAGTAAGGAGAAAGAACACCACACATTTATTTTTAAGATCATCATCACTAGTGATAAAACTTATGGGAAGAAGTGAGCATACTTCCTATCCGTATGCGTTAAAAACAAACGTATGCAAAGTAACTCGAATGAAAAAGATACAACTGGAAGGCTACGAACACGGTGCATTTTCAAGAGCTGTTTCAGCTGTGTTTAAAAGGAGTAGCAAGTTCCCAAATTAAATCACCCTATTTATGGCAAAGACAAAGAGCTTCACACAGCAGGATGCACTAAAGAGCTGGGTTTTTTCCCCACCTGTCTCCTTCGCAAGAGTTCAAGTATTTCTATCCCTATCTTGCTAGTAACCATGTATCTGAAGTAATTTAGCACACAGTTATTATGAAACAATAGAAAGAGTGCAAATAATCGATCTGGGATTCATTACATTTGGATTTTTCAGCAGTAAACTTCCGCGATTCTAATCTTCACTCAGCAGATTAATATTTCAGAACAATGTCAGAGGAAAACTGAGGTAAAAAACCACCATACCTAAGCAAAGTATTTATCACTGGCGTACTCGCTGTCCACACACTTGGCTACAGCAAGCACCAATTTACATCCAACTTGTACATGCAATATAACACTGAAATCCAAGAGGCCGTGACTACAGGATCAAAGCTTTATTTCAAATGTAACATATTCTATTCATGGATTATAATCCTTGAGCAAACAGAATATTACAGTAATGAAGACCTTAGCATTACAAATATGTTAAAACAGCTTGCATTTGGGGTGATATTTAAGGTCAAGTTGTATCTGAACACAATTATTAAAATATTATGAAAATTACCATTATGGCATAAATAATGTTTTCTTTCAGATGTAACCTCTAAAAGTACATTCCATTTCAAATTTGGTTTTCTTATTTTTCAGTACCAACAAGCTCAAACTGAGCATCTACATCACTGACCTGCTCTATATGAATGAAAAAGACAGAAATGAAGAACTATATGCTCAGCCTAAAATCTAGCTCCCAACTTCTATTGAAAACATGACCCTGAACAAATACAGTCAAGAGGATACGATAGTAAGTGTCAAATAACGTGTCTAAACCATCTTATTACTTTGTATTTACCCTCAAATGAAATTAATAGGCTCGAGAAAGATTCTGCGGAGTAAGAAATTTCTTATCCTAGGGAACACTAACATGCCTTCTGCTACTGCCCCCACAGCCAGAATAACTGAGAAAGTAAAAAACTCGGGAATGCGACGGTAGAGGTGACAAGATGGATGAACAGGCTGTGCTCCTGGGTTAGTACTGTGGTTACTCATCTGTGCATAAACCTAAAAAAGGATGATTAATTATTTCTTCTTGCAAGACACTCAAAGATCAATTTACAAACAGGCAAAACCTTTGGTTTTCCTTACCGCTCTTCTCTCAATTGCCTTCCCCCACCCACCAGAAAAGGACAAGAGGCAACAGGCTCTTAGGACCATTGCAGTTTATGTATACATAAATTTTAGCACAAAAGGGTGAGGAGCAAGTCAAGAATGCAGACTAATGGGCTGTCTTCTGAGGGGGGGTGGGGGGGGAAATTATCCAAGATGGGTAGGAAATTACATAAGATATATATATAATGTAATAGATATAAAATAAATATTTTATATTTATATATAGATATGAAAGCTTGGGATAAGATGGGGTATAACTACATAGAATCAATATATTTGAAGTAACAGCCTTGACTTAGTAAAGAATACCCATTCAAGATCTCGTTTAAAGCAGATCTTAAACCGTATCTGTACCAATTAGTTTTGGGGATTTTTAAAATTTTCTTTTAAACACACTTCAGTTTAGCTAACATTTGCTTTCTCAAATTTGTACCTATAGATAGGCAAGTGGCAAGCCAGGAGACGCCATATAATATGTTCCCTGCCACTGCTTGTCCCAAGGTCTGTGCCAAATCAGGAAACACTCGCTCCTGTGCCCTGCTGCGTGCCTGCCTGCCCCTACTGCTGTGCTGTTTCAGTCTCATATGCAAGTGCATTTATTCATATCAGACCACAGGCCAACATGAAGGCCCTTGTCTCTGAGAGCAGTCATCTATACATATTCCTGCTTTAAATGTTTCTCTTCGTTTTTTCCTTTTCTGGACATGCTCCTATATAGTTTTCCATGCCCTAGTTGTCCTATTGCTTCTAAACCTATGCTGCAGGAAAAAAAAAAAAAGTAATTTCCTTCTTTGAAAAGAAGATAATTTAATTTTAATCTCTTTGCCCAGTAACAACAACAAAATAATCAGAAACAAAGTATCTGAGCAGTTAACTGCAGCACAAAAAGTACACTAACACTGCTTGCAGGTGCCTTTCACAGCACTACTACAAAATCCTCACCCATCCAGCTGCCATGCCCTCATAGTCCACACACTTCACTTTCTTTCCATGGGAAATCAAAAGGGACAAGGAGATAGTGAGCATCTGCATTGTGTCCCAGTGTTTAGGCGGAGTCCAAAGAGATAAAGACCCAGATTATTCACACGTATAAAGTACTTAGGGGCCCAGATTTTAGTTTAAGTGATTTCCCTTTGGATGCAAAGACCAGGATGAATCCTAGTCTTTGTTAGCAACTAACTGCTCACCCGTCCCTTCATTCTGGACATCATGTGTAATAGCTTTTCCCTTCTTGTCTGCTCAACTGGTTCCAATTATTTGCTTTTTAAATGTGAGCTCTACAATTCTAAGATCCATACACATTCCCGCTAAATGAGATTGAGAACCACATTGTGATCTTACAGAAGAAAATATTACCAAGTTGTCTTTGTGACAGAACACTGAGTAGGTATAAAATTGCAATGGTCTCTATGCCAGTTTTTTTTTTTTTTAAGCTCTTTGCTTGTAAGATGAAAGCCTAATTTGATATTTTTGTAGTTATATAACAGTTCTAATATTTTGTGACATTTTGTATTGTGACACTATAGATGAAATTGTCATCGGACTGACACCCTTTACTGTTTATTCCTTAATTACAACTGTTAACAACACTGCAGAGAAGCGTGCTAATCTGCCATCACATATTATGAAAACAACGTTATTGTTACAAACACCAACACCCACTCAACAGGATATTTCTAAGATGGCAGTTTCTGTAAAAACTTATCAGTTTAATGGACACTTCAATAGGAAAAGTTTTAAATGAACTCTTAATATTTCCATTGAAAACATACAACAATTTTATACCGCAGCTTAGGTTTTGAGTTTGTGTCAGTGATTCCTCATGCTACATAGAGATATACATTTTTTTAAATACTAGGCGTATCTCTATGTAGCATGGAGATGCATAGATCAGTTCACTAGTAGCCTAGCAAAATTTGTAATAATTACATTTTCGTATCCTCAAACACTGGCAGAGGTAAAATTTTCTTCTCCTACTCTCAGGATGGGGGTGGAAGTATGTTGTTGCATATGAGATTAAATTTTAACAATACATTGACTCAAGTCCAGGTTCTTAATTTAAAAAATATTTTTTTTTTCCTAAGCTTCCTTTGCTTAGGAAGGATTAAATTTCTGCAGGGCAAGTCACACACCTGGAAGGATCTTCCACTGAACTGATATTTCAAAAAGCACTGCACTAGAGCAGTGAAATTTTCATACCAAGTTAGCCCACTGTACAAACAAAAATCACTGATACTTCACCTCTGTAGGAGGAAGCTGAGGAGCTGTTCAATGGCTGAAAATGAAAACATTATCTCAACTTCTATATATGCTTGGTTCTCAGACAGTCACTGCCAGCTACCTTTCAGTTTGCTGCTTTCAAACTTTTAATGCCTAAGCAAAAGTTCTCACTTGTAGATTACGTTAACAGAAAGAAAATACCATTAAGAGCAGCCTAGAAGTAGCGAAAAACCCTAGAGATTTGTTTACTTTTTCTTGTCTTTACCCACCCCTTCAACAGGAAATATAAAGTAGGCAGCAGGAGGCTGGGAAAAGAAGCAGTGGTTACTGGAGTGAGGTGTAGAAGCAGTGAAAGTGGCAATGACAAAACTCAAGGAAAATAAGATGCAGAAATTCAAGGTGTTCCTTCTACAACTGCTCTCATGACAGTTTTCAGACAGATTCCTGGTGCTAAACCAAGGCTACTCTGTCTGATACAACCAACCTGCCTTTCCTATTCACAGTAAATTCCTCCTTTCTCCCTCATCCACAGAGGCATACAGCACAGATGACTGCAGTGATAATGCATGAATCTGTCTTTACTTATCACACTTATATGTAGACGCAGAGGATTAAAAATAACCTAAAACTCTTCTCATACTGAAAAAGCCTTTGTGGGTTTCTATACACTGGTGTTTCTCACTTTTGATCCTAAAAGCCCCTTTGAGGATTGCTTCTCTAATATAGAATAAAGAGTTGTATGCAATGCAACAATGGAAGCAAATTATCCAATACAGTTCATTTACATTGAAATTTAATGGCATGATATTCTGTTGCCTGATCTGGATGATCTTGTCTGCTTAAGCCATAAATTACAAAACAAAATCAAACTACAGTGTTTATTTTTGTGAATCTTCTTCTGGGTACTTTATGTTCTGTTTTGTAGTTTTCATTTTCTTAAAACCAATAGGAACTTCTGCTCTTCCTAAAAGAAACTGCTCCCACTTGGGAAGAGATTCTTTTATTGATGCCCAATAGAGAGTCTGAGAAAGATATAAGAAAAAAATCAACTTAATTTCAAAATCTGTGTCAGCCCCTTTAAAAACAATATAAATATGCAATGCACTGTTAAATATTGCCTTAGGAGTGAAGCAATTCAGAAAAGAACAACGTACTTACACATGAAATTTCAAATCTCTTGTATGATACAAAATACCAGCCTGGAAAGATTTCATTCTGCAGCATGAACTGTGAAGTGACTGAATGTGCCCTCTTGTGGTAAGCAACAGATTAGTTTAGAGCCTCACAGTACCTTTAATAAAATATTTTCCGTGATAATAAACTTTTCCAAAAGCAGCTTCTATATTTAAGTATGTACATTAGTGGAATTTCATTTTGAAGTGGAAAAAAAATGTTTAAAGTTATAAACAAAAAGTGCTATGTAAATTGGTTACTCTAGAAAAGTTTGCAGTAATGTAGTTCAAAATATTTGAGTAAAATTTTAGACACGATAAATCACTGATGACATAATTGGCTCCAGCATTTGGATCACAAATAAAAAAAGAAGAAAAAAGCTGTATACTTACCCTGTGGTCTAGGAAGACCACTGTGGATTACCTAACCCTTTCTCTGCATTACCCTGTGCGTCTGAGTAATAAATTTAACTTCTTTAATCTGTGGAATGGACATACCATTCATCATCTTTGTGTTGGTATCCTAAGGATGACTTTGTTGTTTGTAGAAATTTGAAGAAAATGTTAAGTGTCATGTATCCTTTTTTTCCACAAAATAATGTGATCAAAGAGCTGTATTAAGGCAACATGTTAATCCATCTACCAATGTAAGTATTTTCAGACATTGATGTTCATTCGAAAAAAAGTAATTTTGTAGTAGAAAACATTTATGGTACACATGTATCGAGCCTTTCTTTCTTTACTTGTTTAAGTATATAATGTAGAAGAAGCATACCACAAACCTGAACATCTCCCTGCAGAGTATTAGATTCCTGGCTAATCATTTTGATCCTTACATGTAACTCAGATATAACTATGGCTCTTGCAGATTTACAAAAATATTTTCTTCAACAGATTTACTCAAAGAATCTTTTTTGACAAGCATATGTGCTGTCACACAAAACTACTCCGACTTAGCAAGCTGGGGATCCATTATAGCCATAACTTTCAAAGTATATTAATACAGACACATATATGGCTGAGTGAAATATGCTCAGAAGTGTTTTGGAACAAAGCACGCACAAGAATTTTGTACCACGAAAGAAAGTTTTCTTTTTCACTATTTATAGCACTCTTCTCTAGAATTATAAAAAAAGGCTGAAATAGGATCTTCTCCTTCAAATAGTAACTCTCTTCTCTCTAAAATTCAACCACTGCTGCAGAGTGTAGACATCTCTGCAGCCCTAAGCAATTGTTCTCAATTGTCCAATTTGTGCGGACTTTGGTCTATGTATTGCCAGCAGCTTAACACCTAACACAGGACAGAGGGAGAAGCAGTGCAAAACTGATCCAAACAACTCTAGCGGTGCCTTGAAAGTCCTCGAGGAGTCTAAAACTACTTCTGAACACAGTCAAAATAGGTTCAATATTAGTAGCTTGGCATCTTTCTTCACATCATTCAAGATGTACAGGTATCTAGGAAAAAATGTACCCTTTTGCCTAAAAATTTCTAAAAAAAAAAAATAAAAAAAATAAATCACTGAATGGGCATGCTTGTTGTGCACCCTGCAACAGTGATAAGAGTAGGCTATTTACAAATGCAATGACAGACAAAAACTTTTAACAGTAACCAGAATAAGAAGTGATGCTTCTCATTTACGTTATAGCCTAAGCATTACAACACTTGTCCAGCAGGTGTGAAACTAATGTACAATACACCTCTCTTCACAGGCTGACAGTGCTAAAATCTATACCTTTCCCCTCCTTTGACAGCACCGTAGAGCACCAACTAGTGCGGGACACTCCATGCTACTATGCCTGTGGAAACTAAGCCACCATACAACAAAGAACGCAGAAACCACTGGTGCAAGAAACACAGGTGGGAACCTGACTCGGTGGCCTTGTGGTTAAGATGTTTAGTTTGCAGCAGGGAGAACTGTGCTCCAATTCCTGTTCCCAGGACTGTTTTTGCCCTTATCATTCATTCATCGCTGCATAATACTGATAAAACACTCTTGAGACTAGGGAACCGAACTTGTTACGTTCTATCAGGATAATATTTAGGTCTCATAGTAACTTGCTGTTCAAAATTTTTAAATAATGTTTTAGGGACTACAGGTGGAAAAGTAAAAATGGAGTGTTCCTGCTGTTGCAGTACTTTTCATAAGATCCCGTACAACCATAGAATAACTCTGAGAAGTGAAAATTTCTCTGTTCATGCTGATAAACTGCTGACCCTGAAATGTAAAGATGGCAATCTGTGGCAAACTGAAAATGGGATGACCATATAAAACAAACTAAATAGGTCTGACATAATAAACACAGTAATCTTCTCATATTCACAATATTCATTTTTATATTTGACTTCATTTTTAAATAGAAGTTTGCATAGATCTGAAAGCTGCTAAATATTTCCACCAGAATGCTTCAGAATCTAGGGACCTTGCCCCAGAATTTAGGTTCAGCTTGCTACACAGTACACAGGCCTTTGGCTATACCAGTCACTGGATTTTAAAATCAATTATTTTCACTTTAAGAACATGCTTCAGGGGGAAAAAAAGCAAAATATTTGGTAAACAGCAAATGAAAAGACAGAGTTTGAGGACTTACTTCTAACTTAACAGTATCGGGATGTGGAAGTAAATACACTCTTTCTTGCAGCTTTTTTTCTGCTGCTTCTATGTCCTAAAACACAGGCAAAGTATATTTTAAAAACAAACACTGGCAATTTTAAAAGGAAAATGCACACTCACATAAAGACATTTAAATTAACTAAATAAACCCATTACAGCTAAAGAGCATTCAAATAATAACACTGAAGTTCAAATCTTTCTGTTTAGTCATTCTGAAATCCAACTTGTAAGACTAACATCCTACAGTTTCTAAATATGTTTGCTGTACCTTTTTGATAGAAGAATAGATTTCATGACCACACAAGACTGTTGTTGTAAAACACCGTTATTCTTCCCAAACACTAGGGTAAGTTACAGATAAATTCTGTTCTATAAAACTTAAGAAAATAGAAGGGAACAGAATGGTTTTCTATGTGCTGCATGAAGACTGAAGTATGGATTCTAGCTACTGTAACTGTAAAGTAACTAGGCAAATTATGTGCAAGATCTTTACTCCTCAAGACAAAGATGACTTGCTAATATGCATGCATAACATGTGCACAAAAATGTAGAGCTGCAGCAAGCTGTTCACCAGACAAACTTGGATGACAATGCACCTCACATAGCTTTCTTACAAAAAAATCAGTATTTGGGTTTCTGCTTGTCCAGTGGATGTGTGCTGGATTCATAAAGGCCTAAATATTTTTTTTTTAAAAAAGAAACAACCAAAAAACAACAGCAACAAACAAATCAAAACATCCCCCCAAAGTAACCGCCCTCCCCCTTTAAAGTTCTGACCCATTCTTGTGGGCTTAGTTCCATACCCAAACATTGAAGAGATTGAGTGGTGGGCAGATGAAGAGAGACAGAAAGGGACGTGGGAGTGGGGTGTGAAGAAGCCAAAGCTGAACAGAGTGGAGGGGGAAAGAAAGTATAGCAGATGGCAGAGTTGGGAGCAGAGAGCGGGTGTGAAGAGTACAACAGAAAAACTAAATGAGAGAGGAAATTCCCCAAAGGGACTTCCCAAATATTCACCACCACTGCCGCTGAAAAGAAGAGTAAGATTCTGGAGGAGCATATCCACAAGAGAGACCAAACATGATTACTCGTATTGAATAATAGCCAATCTGAATACATCAATAAGTAAACAGTGCTCGACTCAAGTTTCGTTTGAAAAATATGACTCAAATTCAGTAGAGTATGATTAATAAAAGCAAAAAAACAGCCTTACTGTTAGTTGAAGTTCAACTTAGTGATACAGATACACTTAGTTCATTCAATTTACAGTGTTGATCTTATTTTATTCATTAACTCCTTTTACAGCATGACTGTATTCTCTTGTACATAACTACAAACCTAATCCAAGCAGAACTGTTCTCCCTTTTGTACAGCAAAATGCATACCCATGTAGAAAGCTAAAGGATGTCTGAGAAAGAGCAAACTAAGTCTCAGATTTATCCAAATCCTCAGAAGTAGCATGTGGCTGCCTCTTTTCAGGTGAGAAAAGATTAACATGGGATAAACATAAAGGAGGAATATGAGCAAAGATGGAAGCCACTTGAAATCACAATGTCAAAATAACAGAGGACAACACAGACTTAAGTAACCTAAGGAAGGAATGTCTCTGTTGCATGTACTTAGACAGATACACCAAATGCATCTCCTATCAGTATGGCTCAGACCAAGTCTGGAGAAGTTGTCGCCATACTGAAAGAAGGATCCCTCAGTAATGTTCACTTCGTATTCTTCCACAGGATTTTCCTCCTTTCCGATTCCTTCTTCCTAATTCCTGTGGAAATTTTCACAGGAAGGAAGAGTATCAGTCAAGATCATTATTTCTTTATATAACCAGCTAAGTCATTGGAATGTTTATGGTGATAGGAAATGAGTGTCTTTCAGGCAAGAAAGGAGACAGCAGTTGTGCATATATGTTTAGTAGAGAAGGTCACTTTGGCATAGCCTAGATATTGGATGTGTCTTTTTGTTGCTCACCCTAGTTTGTATGTTGTGCAGTCTATTGTCATTCAGAATACTGATTTAATGACAGACAGTGAAAGAAATTTTTGCTGGAAGGTGTAGTATGCTTTAGAAAATAACCGGAACTACCAAAAGATTAGATGGCACTTCTTGTGTGTCTATACAACTGGTAAGCTTTGTATGAAAAAGAAATCCCTGTCATCAATATAAAAATAAATACATCAGCAGTGTAAACGTCTTCGGAAAAAAAAAAAGCAAATCTAGTATGCCACAGTACTGAAAAAAGAGAGCATCTTGCAATGCTTCCCCTAAAACCACAAGGACTGGAACAAAAACAATTCAAGACCCTTCCCCAGAGGTAAAATGGAGTGCGTGACACATGCATCACTTTTAGGGGACCAAATTCAGCTGTCACTTATATTGATATCAGTCTGGCATAATCCCACTTAAATAATTCTAGAATTACATGCCTGTGAAGGAAAGGAAATTTAGTCTAAATTACCTTCCCAACACTAATTACTATACAGCATATTCTTTTATTTCCTATTTCATGTTATAAGCTGTTGCACAGTAATATAAATTTCTAATAACAAGAAATATTACTGACAAATGTCATAAATTAGATTATAAATGCTAGTCTAGTTTCTGCTTTTATTATGACAATGTTATATAAGTACCAAATTGTACAGATTTCCTTAATCTGCAGTCTCCCTCTAAAGACATCAAGGAAAATACTCTGATAATTATGCTAAAATGCTGAACAAGTGTTTATAATGTTAAAATTTCAATTTAAAAAAATGTTTATTTCCTTGCTTCCTACTGATTAGAAAACAAATTAATTTTGAAATGCTTTTCTGTGCATAAATATCAACTAGCACAGAGAAAGAAAAATGTCTTTTGCTATGATCACATGCTGAAAACAACTGATTTTGCTTACATGCAGAAAACCAGAAATGCAAATAAAAAAATAACACTTCATCATGTCCATGTATTTTTGAGTAGGCCAAATCAACAACTCTCCACATGGTAACTGTGAAATGTACAGTGCCTGGTATCAGGAACAATATTCTGAAGCTGGCACATTAATCAGTCTTGTTTTCAAGCTTCTCATATATTATTCTGCATAGATTTTTTTTTTCCCCTGTTTTCTTCTGTTATCAGAAGCATCTGCAGGAGTGCATGCCTGTTAAAACTAGTATAAAATTAATAGATTTAAACTGATTTATGCTACTTTATCCTGCAACAGAATTTGTTTTGATACATATGTTTTTGCTTTTTTTCCGTACAAACACCAACATTTTTGACACTTGAAAGGAACAATTTTGAGGATGTGACAGAAGATGGCAAATATCTGTTTAACTGCAAAAATATTTACACTCTGTATATGTCTGAGCTATTGTTAACATTTCCAATACAACAAGCTTTCAGCATGCAGAAATATATTCTGCATTTATTATGTTTGCCTGTATATATAAGATGAGACTGCATTTATAAAATACAAATAATTTATAAAAAACTATATTTATGAAATAAAAATCTATTATAAAATATATATCGAAAATGGGAGTCATAATGGCTGAAATTACTCAATCAATGGAGTATAAACTACGGAAAAAATAAACAAACCATCCACTTCTCCCCAGCCTCCCACTGAAGCATGTGAACTTATCTATACCCCATACAGAGGGATTTGATTGCCCCAGCCCAGAATATACCAGTTTACCAGAGTCCAAGTTGAAAAATCTTCCTTGTCACAGAACAGTTAAGAAGGCATCCCTGATTAACTGTTCTGCCTTGTCTGCCAGTCCCTAAATACAACTTCCATTTAAATACAAAGAGGGCCTGCAACAGAATTTTACCCACCTGAAATGTGAACATTTTAAATCTTAACCAGGCTCTGCATGAAGAAACAAAAAATTTTTGGTGATGCTAATTAATCTTGTAATTTTCTAGAGTAAAACTTACTGTTTCAATAAACACAATATAGGCAACATGGACCCTTAATAAGTAAGGGTTTAAAGAAAATGCACAAGAGGTACAGTTTTCTGCTGTTTCCTGAATGACAGACAAACATTTTTCAAATGCATGCTCGTGTCAGTGGTCAAGTGCAATCTCTTCAAACTCAGATGCCTAAGCTACGGGTTCCAGAAGAGGTTTTAGCATTCCAGTCCCTGCCATCAAACCTAGATCTTTTTAGTTGCCCATTCTCAAATGTCTGCTGAATTTACCTAGGAAACACAAATCTTACCTAAATATGACAACGGCTATGTAGAACAGCTATTAACATTATTAACAGCACCACCACTAGGAAGAGCCAGATAGACTTGCAAGTAAGATTCCTGAAGTCATTCTACATCTCTTTAAAGAAAAACATTAAAGTGAGAACTTTTTCCACAACTTCACACAACCACAGCGGGAGAATAGTTCCTACCCTGGGCTAAAAGCATTACAGGCTGGTCAGCCCCTATTTCCAAACATACCTCCGTATCTTGAATCAAAGTGTAGAGGTGCTGTGAGTCTTGTCAGACTCTTAAGTTCTCTTAGGCAGACATGTAATACCATGTGTTGCATCTCTACATGTACTTTAAAAAAAAAAAAAAAGAAAAAAAAAAAGATAGTAGCAGCTGCCACCACGAGGCTCATATAAGAAGGGCATGGGAAACAGGTAGTGATGCCATCAGATAATAAAGACTTGTCATTTAATACTTTTGGTCAAGTTCCAGAAGAGGGAACCGTATATAGGAGAATTCAAATGATAACTATAGAGCAAACACTTTTTTAATTCTCTAAGCTACATAACCATGACATTTCAATGCGGTTCCTGGTAGTTGCAGAAACTTACATTTAAAAGTGCTGCATTCCTTTTATGAGCTGCATCAGCTGCTTGAGTTTGCCATGTCTTTTTAGTCTTTTTGTCTCCTAGATAAGTCTCCATCTGCTGTAGCAGCTCTGATCTCTGAGACAGTCTACAAAGGAAAACATTTTGCTAAGTGGGTAGAACATTTTGCTCAGGAGCTAGAAAATAACCTTTTTACCTTACCCAGTTTTCTCAAAACTATGGGGCTAATTAAGCCGGCTGTAGGGTGGGTGTGCTGGGGGAGGGAAAAGGTACAGGCAGACACCACCTGCTGTGCTTGTATGAAGCTATAACATTGCAACCAGCAGTCCTCATAAGCTAAGGTGCTTAGAAGCACTGCATCTCCCAGAACAGGAAAGACAGGGTGGGTTGCGGTGACTTGATCAGTGCTACTCTTGCTCATTGGCAAGTACTAGTTGTTACAAGAAAAGCAGATTTTTCTGAATCATTACTGTATTTGCTTCACAATCTGAGTTTACAGGGGAACAAAGAAGTAGTTCTATAATTGAGGCGTAGAGTGAGCGAATCCAATTACCTTCCCCAAACAGGAATTTAACGGTGACAATGGTTAACAATGGAGATCTTAAACCAGGACCACCATTGGAAGTGAAAAACCTCATCAACCTAAATACCCTCAGCGGCAAGCGAATTCCAATAGTTCATGAAGGAAGAGTGCCACCTCCTGGAACACCAACCCCTTGTTGAAATACCACTTGTGCTCTGTACAGAGCTCAGATTCACTGTTCACAGGATGGTCATGTGCAGTGAGGGAGGTCTCGCAAGACCACAACACAAATTGCCGTGAGGCAGGCCAAAGCACCGAAACAATTACTTACATCTCTTCATGTCTTCTAGCAAGGTGAACTTCCTGAGCCAAATAGGATGACATTTTCAGTTGTTTGCCCCAGTTTCATCACTCTACAAAAGGAAAACCAAGTGAAATTAAAGTCTTCCAAAGACATACATGAACATACACTTTTCAGTATTAAACAATTCCATGTTAAAAAATTGCACACATGGTATTTAGATACCAGCTATCTATGCAAAACCTGCTGCAAGACATTGTTACATTGTGCTTTGAACACATACACACTACTAATGTTCACAGTATGTTTTGGGAAAATCTTACTATATTCTAATCATTCACAAGAACTAAAATTTGACTTTCAGATTTAGCATTAAGTTTTCTCAAGTTTCAGCTGCTTACAACCACACACGCAAACTACATGCTTGAATAATTTGTGTATTACTGTTCACATTAGTGACTTCTGGCTTTTGTCATGTTACTCTGAACACAAAGTTGTACTTGTAAACATCATTTATAACTACCTCTCACAGATACAGTGCCCTGTTCACAGCCATCTACGTTTAAGTACAGGCATGATTAAACTAAGCAACTTAAGCTACTAAACCAGTTTAATTTCTGAGTGCTTGAAAAATTAAGTGAAAATTTCTTGAGCTCAGCTCTCCAGTACTGTAACACAGTACATGATGGAATACACAGCTTAAATTGTTTACTTCTTACCATTTTTTTTTTTTTTTGAGATATGAAGGAAATCAGCTACCCACTGCTTGCAAATCAAGATCTTACAGCACTTTTCAGAGGGCTGGAAGTGTTTTACAGTCTAATATTTTTCCCCTCAGAGGTGACTGCACTGTTGTCACATTAAGTAAAATTAAACAAAAGAACCTATTACATGTTCACTGTGTTGAAAGGTGGGAGAACGAAAAGATCTCATCAACATCAGGATAGGCCTGCTGTCTCTCAAGAGATTCACACGTAACTGAAGCAAGTCATTTACATGTGCACCCTTAACTTCAGCAGAGCCCATTTTCTAGGGACGCATGTTTCCCCACGCTCTGAAAAACACTTCCACACAACTGGGCTACTGCTAACGCATCCCCTTCGTTTAATAAGGAGCACGTCCCCTCTGCGCTCTTTCCCTCAGCCACAGAACTTCATGCTTTCTGCGAGGAGACCTCTGCTCACCAGGCAACGGGAGAAACTGAGGCACGGGGAGCGCAGCCGCCCGCACCTCTTTTCTTTAGGGGACCTAGCTGACAAACAGCGGCAATAAAGCAGCACCCAGTGCGAGCACCCTCCGCCCGCAGCACCGCGGGGCAAGCGCTCCACACGCGGCCTCCCTGGGCGCCTGCCAAGGCGTGAGGCGAGCCGGGCCGGGCCGGGCCGGGCCGGCTGCAGGCAGGGCCCCCCCCCCAGCAGCCCCACGCTCACCCCCGTCTGGTCAGAAGCCCCTCAGGGAGGCACCGAGGGGCGGCAGGAGGCAGCGGGGGCGGGCGCTGCCCCCTCAGGCCGGCACCCCTCGAAAAGGCGGGAGCGGACGGCCGGCGGCGCGCGCGAAGGGGCACCCAGGAGCCGCCCTTAGCTCTACCATTGGGAACCGGGGGGGGGGGGGAGGAATCCACGAGCCGGCCGGAATGTACCATTCTGTAGGAATGAGGGAGGAGAAGGCAGGAAACAAAGTAAATAAGTACGGAGACCTAGTTTACCTTTAGCCTCGCCGGCTTCGAAAAGGAAAGCAACCACCCACCGTGGTCTCCGCGACGCCTTTACCTCCCCCCCCCCCGCCCCCGGTTCCATGGAGACGGCCGTAAAGGTGGAGCCTAGCTGCAGGCGCTGATTGGCCCCGTCGCGCCTCGGTAGGCGGAATCAGGCGAGGTCGAGATCCGCCTTTGCCACTGCGATTGGATGAGCCAGAGCCCAATCATTGCCGGCGGGCGGGCCGCGGCGGGAGGGCGGTCTCGCGCGGTGACCGTTACGCCTGAGGGGCGGTGGCGGGGTGGCCCGTCAGCGTTTCAGGCACTGTCCGCCGTGAAACCCATCGCCTGAGCCAGCCCCTTCCCCTACGCACAGGCACGGCAGACTTGGCAATAGTTTGGACAAACTTTTTAGGCTTTGCAGCCCAAATGACACCGAGGAAGAATGAACCCGCTCCGAGTGAGGTTGAGGTGTTGCGGAGGGTTAGCATTGCCTGTTGTCGCTCCTTCCAGAGACAGCTCGCCCCCATGCCTTCGTGTTCTCTAGTGAGATGGACTTACATTTGAAGCCAGTCGTTACGTTCCTGCACAAAGCACAGCATTCCGTTTTTGGCACGGGAAGTGCGCCGTGAACGCCAGCCAGGTTCTTTCTCCACATGCATTTACCAAACCCTGTGGTGTGATCTTGCCCTCTGAAAAATAGAGAGCTGAACTTCTTCCAGGCCTCAAAGCTGAGGAGTTACTGAGGCTGACTTTTGTCCTTTATAGTCAAACTTTCATCAAAATGTACTTTTAAAAATGCACAATCCACTTTTTTTGTGAATGTTTTGTCCTTCGCAGAAGACATAAACCAAACAATTCTAAACCAAATACAGCTGAAAGTTCATTTTTCTTATTTTTTTTTCATTGTTGCCTGATAGATTCATGCACGTTTACAGCTGCAGGTGATTTCTAAAAACTGTTCTGAAAGAGCTTGTCTTCCTTGTTTTCTTTCTAAACATTCTCTGATCCTAGTGTTGAAGGTGTCTCATCATGAGCCTTTCTTACTGCTGATCAGAAGTTACTTCTTGTGATTCTTCAGCTGTTTTCTAATTTTTTTTTCCATTCTCTGATTTTATATTTCTGCAACAAACTCATATTAATTCTTCTCATGACATATAATTAATTAAAAGTGCTTTAATAGACTTGTCAACTTACCCCACTTATTGCAGCAGTCAGGATAAATAGTACTTAAAATCTTATTTTTAATTTTTTTTACCATTTTGATTTAAAGACAAGACTTTCCAATAAATGATACAGAGAAATAGGAGTCTGTCCTCATTTCTAATGGTGTGAAAAGCTAATGGTTATGGTCTCACTAAATTTAACAGAAAGCCTAAGTGTTTTGCATATTCTACTTTGAGCTACACCAGTTCTCTGTAATGGCGGTGATCTTTCTTTCTCGTAGCATTTAATGAATTTCAGAAAGAACAGAGACAAATTGAAGTTTGGTTTACATAAACCATTATAGATGCCATTTGCGGAGAGAATGCAAAGAGCATTTTAGTTAAGCTACAGATACTATCCATTGTTCAGTGTTGCGGAAACAGAGACAGGATGGAAACCATAATTTCTTAATGACTGCTTTATGTGACAGTGGATGAAACACTCTGTAAGTTCATAGCTAATGAGCTATAAACTCTGCATTTAGTTTTCCAGTATTAATGTTCTTTTTTCATTAGAAGAGCAACCTAACCTAGATCAGTTTCAAATTTGTCAAGAATATAAGCTTTAAACTTATTAAAAAAAAAAAGAGACAACCGCTAGTAACAGCCAGAAATCCCCAATGGCAGCATGTTCTGAATAGGTGATTCCTTGTGTCCGTGAAGTGCCCACCATGAAGTCAGTGAGGGTTATTGCAGAAACAGGGTTTTATAGATAGGAGTCACTTACATGGGGAGAGGCATTCTCTTGCATATCTTAATGCACTGGCACCTAATTGTAGCGTGCTCTGTTGTTATATGAATGTCGTTGTGTGGTCCCCCCATCCTGGTTTCCTGGTTATACTGTGCATCTTTCTTACAGAAAAAAACCCAAACATTTAATAGCTTTTATAAAAAGCCTTTTCCCCCCCAGATACTATGTCTTCATTAGATACTTCTATCTTTATGTGAATTTACTGTTCGGTCACTGGTATAAAAATTTGAAAAACCAGATACCTGCAAGTGAGACCCTGAGATCTGTATTTACTACCCAGTTGTGCTAAGATGAGTGAGCGTACACTTCAACACCAGAGCAGTCTCTCTGTTGCTTGGTCACAGTCTGCAGTAGAAGTGTTATGCATGAGATTGTGTACTTAATGAGTGCCTAAATATGGATTAAGGACTTACTGTGAGCACTGAAACACGGGCATTGTGACCCTAGGTTTTTCTTAACCCCGCAATTTGATTTTACTCTGAAAATTTAGAAGAGGGGTTTCTGAGCGAAACTGGTGCATTGTAACACTAGGTGGCACTTAAACACAGCTAACAAAGGCTTCCATATCTTGCAACACACCAAAACAGTCAAACACATTCTGTTCT
Organism: Astur gentilis; assembly: GCF_929443795.1. Taxonomy (NCBI): domain Eukaryota; kingdom Metazoa; phylum Chordata; class Aves; order Accipitriformes; family Accipitridae; genus Astur; species Astur gentilis. Next base: position 16,203,467 of record NC_064902.1, on the reverse strand, counting down.
AACATGCAGTTAATTATATCCTCAAAATGATGTCTTGGATTGATATTACTAAACAAACATGTATAAAATGTAATTACAGACAAGTGAAATAAATACTGTAGGCTTATAATTGCAAGATATGTTTTTTGCTTGTAATATGCTACACACCTGTGCGTAGTTTATGTAGCTAGTATTTTATTTTGTCATTTTTACTAACATTTAGAATGGCACGATTTAGCTTTATGTGCTTTTATTTACTGGTACCAATTTTTGCCATATGTCAGTTTTTAAAAATGGAATGGTTTTATGTATCGGGATTTTAAAACAGGAGTATTTCAAAGGGAAAACAAAAAGAAAAGATTTTTTTTTATACGAAACCACTTCAAAACTTTTTTTAAAAACTGCATATATTTTAGTGTTTTTTTCTAATTGCTTTTCTTTCCTCTTCTTTCTTTACTTACCTTTTGGAGGTACACCTCTACTGCTATAGTAGCTTAATACCCACCTGGAGCTCCAAAGTCTATCTGTTCATAAACATTTCTTAAGTGATACCATTGGTAAAACATACCAGGCCTATGGGACAGTCTAAGAGACATGAAATCCCATCAGAGCAGCTTGTGGCCATCACCTCAGCTTCTGGCAGTTTTTCCTATCAGCTGCAGAAGCGGTCAGCAACATTTCAGTCAACTGCACAAGCCCTGTGCAAAGCTGCTTTAAGTTACAGGCAAGCTAAAAAGGCAAAGGCATGCAGGGAAATGTCCTCCCAGCACAGGAGCAAGCTAATAAAGCATCAAACCTAGAAAGTGCAAAAATGGACTTCTAGCTCCTCTTTACCCTCACATTCCAATATGCAGGGAGTTGCTCTTGACCTTGCTGTTGGCAGGTCCCATACTATTCTCTGTTCAGGGTTACAAATAGCTGGCTTCTCTGTGGTAGTAAGATTAGAGCCAAGATGAAGCTCCTAAGTGGTAGGACAACCCAACAACACGTTCCTGCATTCGCATTTTGTTATTGGGCAGCTAAAGGTGTGTATTCAGTGCGGGAAAGACTGGTACGCCTGTGGAGATGACGCTTTGTTGAAAGAAAATTGCCAATGCGTTACTGTATGCTTAGACAAACTAATGTGAACAGTCTGTGCGTGCTTGTTGGAATTGCCCCCAGACATCAGGAGACCTGTTTCAGGTGAACCAGAACCCAAACAACAGACCAGGATAGGCTGAGCACCCATCAGCCAGGGCAAAAATAGTTGTCCAAACTAGAGACAGTTGGGTCAAGCTCAGAACCAGAGTTGGAAGACCTGTGGGAAGAGGAAGAACTGACAGCTGTGAGCATGAGGGCACAGAGGTGGTGGAACTCCAACCGGTTTGTGTGCCTGTGAAAGTGCAGTATAAAACCGTGGATCAGGCCAGGCCAAACTCTGTCCAACGTCAAAGAAAAAAAATAATGGTTGTGGTAGAAGGACATAAGGAAGAGAATATTTTCTTTATGCTTCAAGTAGAGATAAAAACGTGATAAATAGGACAAAGCTAAGAAAATCAGTATTCAGCTGCCAATTATTTGATTTTTATTTTTCTTTTCTTTTTTGAGAAAGATCCTTTCAGGTTCTGGAGCAGTCTTTTTCCAGGTAGTAGTAGATATAGCTGTGAAATATAAACTAGCCTAGACAATACTTGAGACAGTTTACTGATACGCCCATTCAGTATCATCAAGGGGATACATGCCCTAACAGGTGCTTTCCATCAGTAGATTCTATGGCATAGCTACTTCTTTTTGAAGATTTCAAGAAAACAGTTTGGCCCTTGAGTAGTAACATTAAGCCTTTTTTTTTTAAAAAAAAAAATAAATATCTACAGGCCTCAACTGACTTTAACAGAAGTACAGGTAGTAGAATGTTTTACAAGTAATTATAAAAACTATTTAAGGTAATTAGCTTGAATCTAATTGCTTCTCAGCATGTTAGGATAGTAAATTACAGTTTTATTTCAAACAACTCCTGTTGTCTGTTTTCCCTAAACTGAACACAGGAAACCCAATAAAAACAAACGCTTGGAGAACCACCATTCTCAGTTCCTGTTTGAAGTATGTCAAACGGGGGTGCTTAGCTTTGATCATAGAAGCAGCACTTCACTTACCCAGGTAGTCTACATCTTTCTTCCTTTGCGCACTGAGAACGTACTCCTCCTGAGAGCAACAAGAGGATGCACGTGAACAAGAGGGACAGAAATACACCTTTTGACTCTTAAGTGAGATAGTCACATCAAATGATTTATACATGAGAAGGCTGATTCTCCTCGGCTCCCTCCCTAATCACTGCAGAGAGATAAGCTCTCCTTGACAGTGATGTAGGGCATGAGGCTTAGCATTTGGAGTTGCTCTGAAGGACCAGAGGTATCTTTCACTATGGGCTATATAGGGAGCTTTGAGAAACTGGCTTCCTCAGATTAGTACCTATAATTATGTACCTGATCACTGTCTGATCATCCGCTTCAAAACCAACCACAGCTTATGTCTATCACACCCTAGTGGAGGTTCACTGGAGTTCCTCAAGACTGATCTTGCCTGCCACGCAGACAGAAAGCCTGTCAGCTTTGGCTTGATTTGAGATTCCTGTTTGAAACCACAGCAAGTTTACTGAGGAACAAGTCAGTGCTTGCTAATGTTCATGTGAATCCAATCACATGCAGGTACCGTTGGTTATTTAAACAACTTTCCCACACTGCTTTGAACAGACTGGACTATTTAACTTTGTGTCCGCTCTTGCTCTGGGATGATGATAGACACCATCTTCAGTTTTAGTCTGTTTGCACTGGGTATACAAGTCAGCCTATAACTTTTATCCACTGTAACTAAGCAATGCTATTGCCATCTGGTCTTACATTAAAATTGTCTTATTCTGTAATGATGATACATCTACAGAAGCAAAAAGTACTTTGAATTTTAATATATGCATTTATGTGACTGTCAAGATGCCTGATATTAATAGCTTGACTTTTACTGTAAGCAGAGGTAGAAGAAATAACACCACCTTCACAGTTCTGGCACAGTTTCCTTATGAGCTGAATTCTCAGACCATAGTTTCTGTCTCTGGTTTTTGCCATACAAACCTGAGCAGGAGTGTTCTACTTTTTATTTCAGTTTAGATTTTGAATGCTTTTATGAGTTTTTTTCAATCCCTGAGAGAAATTACAGAGGCAACAATGCTTCACTTATTGCTTAACACCAACATTTATTGACAATAAAAATAACTGAACTCGCACAAGAAGCCAGTTTCTGCTAGGCCCTTTGACTAGATTGTTGTTACGAAGGTTGAGCTTTTCATTTTTTACAAAAAATCCACTCTTTTTAAAGAACGGTCAGTCAATCTTTTTAGAAAGATTTAATAAATGACTTTCCCCCCCTTACCAAATTTAGTCTTTTGTTGAATTGTTTCAGTTCCTATTAAAGCTTCACAAAAATGTACCTTCTATTATATTTCTTCTAATAGGTTTCTCAGCCTTATAACTATAATAAATTTGTCAGTCTAGCTTCACTGAACACTGGACTTGAAAATCCTACCACAACAGATTATAAATATAACCATTTCTAAACCCTTTCAAGAAGTTTTACCCTTTCTTTCAACACATTTTATGTACTCAGCAATTCAGTGAAAATAACCTTTCAGAGTCATTCTTTAAACTCTCTTTCTTGGTGATAGCACAGTCGAGTCATTTGATCAGTCAGTCAGAAAACCCGAGTTCTGTTCCCATCTCTGCCAGGGTGGATTCATAGTCTGAACCAACCCGCTTAAAGCCAATGTTTTCTTAAGTGTTCATTCAGAGGAAATGACCAACTTGACCCATATAGGGCCTGATTTTCAGAGTAGCTGAGTGCTCAGAACTACAATTTAAATAATTTTGAGCGGTGCCCTTTAGCACTGCTAAATAAAAAAAAAAGTCTAATGGCATCTTGTTAGGTAACCAGAAATGAAGACCCTCAGAAGTAGCTTTTATAGCAGATTTTAAAAGATATCTCTTTTTTTGCCTAATCTCTTTCCTCTATTTTGCTTCTATGAAATTTGGTTGTTAGTTTGGGGATATTTTTTTTAGGAGAGAAGTTACATTTTTTAGAAACACAAAACACTGTTTTGATAAACAATTCTCTTCAGGATGTGTTTTAAAGTTTGAATGAATGAATGTAAACAAAATGTAACAAACCCTTTAGAACATTAATAACCATACTAAAAGCAGAGAAGCAAGCAGCATGATCGCATAAATCTAAGAAAAGCAAACAGAATCTAAATATCTCAAGCTCTGTGTCATAAAATGAATCAACTTTTCTTTATAACACTATGTAAAGAATAAATAGCAATGCACCATATTTGCTTTGTATGGATGAATGGGAAGCAGAGAGAGGCAAGGATTATCTAAGTAATATAAAAGTGTAATTAATGAATACTTCCAAGGGACACAAGTAATCTGCACTAATCCCAAATCACAGCACATATAGTCTATCCTTCAATTTAAACCCCTTTCTCAGGTTTACCCATAATCAGCAAGTGGAGGAAAAGATGGACTACCTCACCCCTCTTCTTTTGAGAGAATTGTTCAGCTGAGCTCCTTGTAAGCCTGCTATGGGTCATTCTGCTCATTTGACCAGTTGCGATGGTTATGGTTTGAAAAAAATGAAAAGGTATAGAAACAGCTTTTAGGATGATCAAGATAGTGGAGCGAGCTTGTTTTGTGAGAAGAGATTGGATTGTTTGGCTTTTTTATCAAAACAAAAGCAGGAAGAGTATCTGTTTTCTACTAATACATGAATAGTGTTAACATCAGAGAAAAAAAGCTTTTTAAGCAACAAGATAGAGCTAGCAGAAGGACAAATGGATGTAATGAATAAACCTTCTCTTGAACAGAGAAGTTTGAGGAAATTGCTTATGCATCAGACAAGCGAACTTCTAAGACAGCCTTCTAGACAGAATAGAGGGGGAGGGAGAGCAAGAAATGGCTTTATTTTAACACAGACCTTCATCAGTTTGTGGCTGGGAGTCTGAGACATGGCTTTCTGCATGACCTTCAGAGGGAAGTCTGACTTGCAGAGCCTTTCCAATGGCAAATCTTTTGTAGCAGCCATGTTCTGCTGAGCGGTGCTGGTGACATTCCAGAATCACACCACCAGCATCAATATTGTAATCAGCTGCTAGTCGTCTTTGAGAGAAAACTTGGAAATTAAAGCTCCAAGTCACCTGCTGCTCTATGCCTCTGGCTATGAATAGTGTTGCAGAGGGAAAATAGGCAATAAACCATGTAATGCAGAACTTCTGCAGTCTGCTTGGCTTTGCCTGCCAAGCCAGCCTTCTTGCAGTTGACACCAATACTATGTAGGTGTAGAGAGTATTGCCACATCATTCAGGCATTGGAAGGAGAATGTTTTTAACAAGATACCTCTGTGTTGTGAAGATCTTTCTGTCTGCGTAGGCTTCCTAATGTAAACTTCTATTTGCTGTGATCTCACTACGAGCTTTATATTACAAAGTCCTACATGACATTATTTGTAGTTGGCTGTTTGTCTGAATCTATTTCATAGCCTAAGGCACAGAAAGGCAGGTGAATTTAAATTTTAGCTTTCAAGTTGCTTTTCAAATGCTGTCAGTTTAAAATATTAAAACAACAGCAAGTTCTAACAACATTCTCAGATTTTCTTGCCCAATTGACCATCTTTGCCTTTACTGAACAGGGCTCTATTTGTGATCTGAGTTATGGACAGCACTATAGAGTCCAGGCTTTAAAATAACTGGGTAAAAATGTCAGTGCTGCCATTGACGTGAAAAGGGTCAACGCTTGGTTTTCTGTCATTTATGTTTCAGCTTAGCAATAACGTAGTAAAGGAGATTTTCTTTGGAAAGATGAAGCAGTAAGTTCAGTAAGAAATATGAGAAGATAAATACATTCCAAGGAATGAGAAGATTACTTTCCTTAGGGGGTATCATTTATTTTCTTCATTAAACCATATCACAGAAGTATATCAGTTGATGGTTAGCTCTTCAGTTTCTGAAAACTGACATGACTGGCAAAAGCTGTAGGGTTGCAGCAGTTTATATCAGTTTTATAAAGAGCATGTTTTTCTAATTAAATGAGGCTTATGCGGTCATAGAGGTGTGTGTGTGTATGTAGCTGTGCACACATGCATGTACACATCTTTCACGTCTCTTTTTTCAACAATTTTTAAAGTTGACCAATCGCAGCCAAATTCAACACCAAGGTCACTAGTCCCAAAGACACTGCAATTCTAAAAGTTTTGTGAAAGTAGATGGCTATTCAGAGAAAAAGAAGGGCTATAAGGAGAGCTTACCACTTGCTAGATGTCAGAGGGTCCATGTAGAATTTTTTCCTACCAACTCAAATCCATAGGAAACCAGGCTCCTTGGTTCTGTTATTCATAGAGCTGCTTATCTACTTACAGGTTTTCTGTATTTAAAGCAAGTGAAATGAAACCAGTTTATATTAGCAATCAAGCGATCTGTTGCTAAAATATGGACTGCTGTATAAATCAAGCCATTAGTGAGATGCCCTAAAGTTCCTCTCTGGAAATGGGTCTCTGTAATTGGCTAATCTCTCAAAATAATTTGTGATACCTTTTTACAAATTGTGCCAACTGGAATAATCAAACAGGGCTGATTAAAATTATGCTTCCCCAGTTCTGTTTGAAAAATGTAGTTCATAACTTTTATATACTTTGAATTGTCTTTGACGGTTATAGACTCTGAGAAGGTACTGTTGTCTCCACACTAGAAGACGCATAGCCAAGTGAAGAAATGGTTATTAGTCTCTGTTCATGTATGAGAGACTGTGGGTGTTATGTGTAGGAAAGATCATGAAAGCATGGCCTAAATCCCACACAGCATGCTGAAGGTAGCAAGGTACATCACCACAAGGTGCTGAAGGTACCTTCCAAAAAAGTAATCTCTGGCAGTAAAGGATCATTTTCAATGTAATCTGAATATTATTGATCGAACACTTTTGGACACTAGGGGAGTAATTTCTGGGGCACATCTCCCATTATAGATATAGCATAGAATTAGGAGTAACATCCGTTTAAAATCAGAGACCAGATGAAGAAAAGAAACTACGGGTATTCATTCTGAAAGGGAACTGAGTATTTTTTAAAAAATAAAGAGCCAGTTATCTTAGGGCAGTAAAGTTGGAATTATACAAGTCAGGAACTATTTAGGCACCGAGTCTTTTTAGAGATGCACTATGAGAGTGAACCAAAGTGAATCACTAAAGAGACATTTTAAAGGACTTCAGCTCTACTCCATTGCTTTTGGTTCTTCTGCTAACTGCTTTTTTCCATGTGCCTTCAGTCTTAGCCAGTAGGGTGGCAGGACTGGAGAAGAGCACGCATACCAAACCAGATACCCATGCCAATACCCACTACCTGTGCTGACCAGAAGCTGCAGCTGATGATCCACTTTGTCATTCCACACCATCTCACACTAGTGTCTATGTGTGTGATAAAAGCAACTTACTGCTCTTGATCTTCATCCTTTTTTTGTGCTCTGCATAATACCCAAACCAAGGGAAACCTTAAAAGCTAGCAGCCACCAATACAATATATAGCAGGATGTGCTTGGGACCACAACTAGAACAGCCTCTGGCCAGGCAGTCCCTGTTCTTCCGTGGGAGTCTGCAGAGCTGCGTGTGTGACCCCAGGCTTGTGGCAGCTCTCACCGTGCGCTTGAACCAGCAGCTATGGCAGAAATTGCTCCTCTCAGCTAAGAGAGCATTAATTGCTGGTGTTTCAAATAGAGCAGAAAGGAAATATCCATCTAAGGCTGGACTCTCCACCTTGTTGTGAACCCCCACCCTGTTCTCCCAAGCTGAGGTGCTTTTACCGCAGAACCTAAGTGCTCCTGTCTCAGCCCGATAAGTAACCCTGTGTAAGGAATTATCTTCTAATGAACCATGTGTTTGCAAATTCCACACAAGTTCTGAGAAAAAAGGAGGGGTTCTTTTCCCCTATAGTTTATTAAGAGTTTTTGTTTGTTTGTTTGGCCGCATTGCATATGCTTGCAAGACTATGAGGAAATACAACCCTTGGAAGGTTGGGAAGTTATGATAATGTATGCCTGCCTTCTCATCATCTTCCTGGTGTTGTCTGTGTTTAGATTTCATTCACTTGCTTATAGAAAAGCAATTGGATTAGTTTTAGAAGATGAGTCAGCAAGATATGGGGGTGAGGAGGAAGAGAGACAATGAAAGATCTCACAGCCACAAGATTGAGATTTACAATAAAAGTGGCTTGGGAAAATTATTTGTTTACTTTGAGTAAAATTTTTACAAGGCAGTTAGGTTACTAGCTACTTTCTAGGCCAAAAAACATGTCTGAAAATCAGATTAATCTCAATGGAAACACTAAGTTAGAAATGGCATCATTCTTTTTAAACTGTCAAAATGTTCTACAAAGCCCCATTTGTAGTTATGGAAAAATAAGGCACGCATCATAGAAGTGCTTTAGAAAGAACCATCCTTTTGCCGTCAGGGTGCAGGATTCAGATCTGTTTGCCACACCACCACTGATGTTCCAGGCAGATCTTCCCAACATAACACAGGCAGAAAAATCTGTATTACTGAGAGTGTAGGAATATTCATACTGTATCCTGTTTCTAAGAAGGGACAATACAGGATATCCAGGGAAAGTGATAAAGAACAACAGACATTAATTCTTACCAGGCTCTGACAGTCTGTAGACTAGGCACATCCTGAAACAGAGATCGTATCCACATCTTCGTGTTTAGTCCTCAGTTTAAACTCCTTTGTGTAAATGTCTGAGGATAAGGTAAAGAGCACCATACATAAATAAAGAGCAAACTTGTCTCTTTATTATGCATCCACACACTGGTACTGATGATGCACATGGGTCCACAGCTAAGGTCCCAGGATACTACTACAACAGAATAATTACTATTCATCATAAATATCTTTGTCAGAAGACTGAAATAGATGTTCCTAAAATTACTCAGGAAAATATGCAGTAATGCTGGAAAGCCAAGAGATTTAGTGATAAGGTGACAGTAAAATCTTGGCTCTGCTAAAGTCAAAATGAACTTTGCCAGTGGCTTCAGTAAAGCCCAGACTTTTGCCTTGAGAACCTGCCCAGACCAGCTGTTCTTCCTGGATGTCCTGAGAGTATCTCCTGCCTGAAGGGGCTCTGAGGAAAGGTGTGCTGTCATGAATTCAGAAAAATGGATTTTAACAAGCATGTGTGCACCATGAATGACTACGCTACTCTTTTTGTGAACAACCTACTCTTTCCAGCTTTGCTATTAATTTTCACAAAGTCAGATACTGCAGCTGAGCGCTCACAGTTGTCAGTGTTTGCATTCCACCTTGTGAGGCAGAACTGGCAAAAAACATTCCAGGAGAGAGGATTTTGTAAAAAAAATGTTGGCTTGCTATTTAGATAGCCCTGGAAAGTGACTGTTGTGAAAAATGAAAGACTTGAGCATAAACCCCTTTTTATTTCAAGCTTTCCATCTTCTGTACATACAAATAAGGAAAAGAACCACTCCCAGTCCTCTTTGGCAACTTCTCCGGCCATTTTACAGCAAGTGCTTCTGCTTGTAGGTTTAGTACTTTATGTTGTGGCTAGCTGAGTGAAATAACTCTATTAAGAGCATGGCTGACATGGATGGGAAACACAGTTTAGTGTACTGGTGAAGCTGTATCTTCAGACACTAGACAGAACTCCTGTGAAAGGAGGATTGAAGGTACCAGCTCAAAGATGGGGATGAGAGCAGAGATGGCCATCGCTGTGGCCTGACCGCAGCACTCAGACCCACAAACCTGTGTAGAGCTCTGCTGACTCTGAAGATTGTTAGCAAACTCTTGGTCTTGTTCCCAAATCTGTCTATACCGATACAACGGCAAGAGCTAAGCTGTTACACGCATCGGTTGCCATGTGGGCAAATGCAGTACACGTATTATTGATAACCACATCCTAGGAAGAAGTGGAGCCCTCCAGAATATCAACAGCGTATGATAAAATCTAAATGAGGAATGCATAATGAAGCGGGGATTAGCTGCGCAGAGAAACTTCTTAGTGCTTGAGTACTGCCTGTTTGTGCTGTAATCTGTCACAGTCCATACTACAACCATATAATGAGGTTAGTTTATAAATTATTAATAGATAATATGAGCACCTAACAGATAAGAGTAACATGGGTTACAAGCTCATCAGCAGATAATGCTGTATTGCAGTAATAATCAACCCGCTGAACTCTGTAATCACCTATAACAATTGAGACCTATTTGTGAAAATATCTATTAATTCTTACTAACTATTATAAATGGAAGTTTAATACAAAACATGGCAGTAATGGGCATATAATATGAGATCACTTTTTTAATACTATTTTGTCTTTCAGCACTTGCTTATGCTTGATGAGATCCTTCTGTAAATAGGAAATATGTCAGCTAGAACTCAGGTGTGAGGTGAGAGAGAAATTTATTTTTCTTCTACCGTTGCATTGTTAGGAAGCTCAGGTTTTGAGCTGGGCAGATGCAACAATGGTTTCATGAAAAAAAACCAGTTTGTTATGGCAGTGCATAGAACAGCTGTGCAGGTAAGTTGGGTTACACAGAAATTACATCGACTGGAAGTCCCTGCCCCCCAACAACTATTCCATATCAATCAAATCGTATACCCTAACTGTAGGTGGAGAGCTGGGTATCTAAATGGGGCAATGCCCTCCTCTGCCAGCTTGGTTACTAAGTACCTCATACCCACCTTGAATTCTCAGGTTTCCTTGGCTATCTGAGAAAGACTTTGGGGTTTGTGTGCATAACACAAAAATCGCAGTTGCAGGGAGGCTAAATTCCACCCTCCTGAAGCTCATTAGCTTCTAAATTCCCTCAAGTCTGGGACTCAAAATAATGTTTTTGGGAAAGCAGGATGTAAGCTAGAATATTTGTAATGACATGGTCTGAAACCGGTCATCATCCATTTTACACAAGTTGAGATGAATTTTTAAAATCCAGCAAGAAGTTAACAGTAAAAATAAAATATCTGGAATTCTTTTATCTGGAGGTCGACTGCCATTCAGCTCAGGAAGACTACAGATGTCCCCAGTGCTGTGGAGGTGCCACCCTAGGAGGCTATGGATTTAGTGCCACAATTTTCCAAACCCAGTGTGGAAGAGCTGTCTATGTAGCTTTACAGCTCTCTATATATTCTCATCTCCTATGAGAAGCTGAACTGCAAGGATGCTACCTGCTCTGCACTATGGCTGGGACAGGCATTTAGCTGTGTGGGTGCAGCCTACCTTTAGTGGAATAACTGTAGGTCTTTCTTCACATTGCTTTACAAAAGTACCTTGTATCCTTCACTGGATACTGAAGTCAAATAAGGAATGGATAGGAACAATTTTAGTGAATCAATTGGCTTATCTTCTGATATTATAGCAGTAGATAAAATTAAACAGAAAAAACCCAAACCCACAAAAACCAGAACAAGCCCCTTCCTGCAAGCAACAGCATTTTCAGTCATTATACTGTGAATAACATGCAACAATAGGATTATGATGACTGCAAATGTACCATATTGAAATAAAATTAGTTTAAAAAGCAGGAACAATATCATCATCAGGTAGCTATGGTGGTGGAAAATAGCTTTAATAACTTTATTGTTGGAACTAGTCTAAAAAATATAAAGGCTCTCCTACCCTCCCAATACAACAGTGATTGTGTTAAAAGCAAGACCTCTGGGTCTAGAGGCTCTTTTGGTGTTCCCAGCCTATGAAAAACAAGGGCTATGGCATGCAGCTGAGTATCAGCAATGCAGAGTGTTGAAATCTCATTCAGAGATGGGTGTATTTCGGAGTACGGAACCAAACAGGAATATTCATTATATGGAAAGTTAATGCATCATGCTGCCTAGGAAGGATGCTGAGAGGTGGCACAGGAAAAATCAATAAAGATTGAAGTCTCTATAACTGCAGACAGAATGTGGAATAAGAGCTCCAAAGGCAAATAATCCAATTGCCAAAGTTAATATTACCTTTTAGGGACACGCTTTTGGACTTACTAAGAAGGTAATAACATAATGGGACTTTGCTCTCTATTTTGGAGAGGGACCACTGTATATTCTGAGAAAGAAAAGAGGGTGAGAGATGATTCAGGCAGAAAATTTGGGCAGGGAAGTCTGTGTGCTCAGGAAGACATCAACCCTGCTCAAGGCTGTTCATTGCTAGGGCTGTGATTAAGTGCCAGTTATTAACAAATACCTGCTCAAAGCACCCGAAGTGATGGGGTTTATGCCATGCGTGAGAGAATGGACTTTCCTCATCTGGTGTAAAGTCTGTGGGGATACAGCTGCCCCCAAACAAATTTTTGAACAAACTGGAAACCACCAGGAGGGCATTGGACTGGGTCAACTTTTGTGCCATATATCTGCGACTTTGTGATCGTTTGCAAAATTAGCTTTGTCATGTTGTGGAACATGGTCTTCCTCCCAGCTACATGCAGTGGCAGGAGCATAAAACCAGGGACCATCTGAAAGAAATAAGGGCATAAAAAGTGGGGGTGGGAGGGGACTACTAATATCCCTTATTTGTGAACTTTAGTGTAATTTGAACAGCTTTATGCCATTTATATTAAATCACTCTGTTCTTTTTGCTTGTCATTTTGGAGCTTTTTCTTTTTGTCATACCTTTTATGTGACAAACTCCAGCTTAATTTTTTTTTTTTGGCAGTTATGTACTTAATCTTCCCGATTCCTGTGGATACCAGCACAACAATGTGTTTCAGAAACTGTTGAAGCTGATGAATCAGAGACGAGTCATTGATCTTTGCTGGGGACTGGAAGGTGCTGAGCCCTGGCTGATCAGGCGCCCATGACTCAAACTGGGGAATTAGGAGGAGAATTTTGGCAAATAGAGAAAACCGTGTTGTGACAGGTCTCTGCTCATCTGACCAGGTTCGCTTGAATCAGTTATTCTTCCTAACACACTCATGAAACGTTCTCCCGGTTCACTGGGTGAATGTTATGAAGATAACAATGACATTTGAGCTGGCTATGGCACTCTGCTGCTGTGGAGTTGTTACGGTGCAAGAGAGATACAGGATGTTTTTTAACACGTGTAAATTGTAAACACAAATGATGACATAAATAAATGTTGTAAAACTCTTTATACTGATATCCTGCATGAAACCAATTAGGTGTTTGTGGTGCGCTTCATTCTTTCCAAATGCTCTACACAGTAGACTACTATGAGATATGTAAACCTATCAGATGAATAAAACCCTGCCTATTGCAAATGTACCTGTGATGACAACAAAAATTGAGAAGAATTTAAGTTTTTGATTATATAGTGGCATCATCAACAAATGCAGTGATCTTAGATTCATAATATAAGAGCCTACTGCTACAGATTTCAGGAGCTACATCATTGCCAGGAGGTCAATAGCATTTCTGAGGTGCATACAGAATCTATAGCCTAATAGTAGACAAGCCACCTACATTCTTTTTATTTCAAAAAAAGGAAATAGAAAAGGAAAAAGCAAATATATACTTATGGCCAATTTCACAAGGTGCAATCAATTTACAGGTCACTAGGAGACTTTCAGGCAAAGGCATAACATACGTCTAACAGGCTCAAAGTAAGAGGCTATCTAGAAAAATTGGATTTAAGTAATAAGAAAGCTTATTTAAAGCACTAAAATTCAGAAGGCAGAGCCTTTCATAACCTAAGTTACTTAACTTTTAAGAGTTTTTATGATATCCCCCCTTTGTATTTTTCAGCTTGAAGGCTAGTATTAAGCAAAACATTCTTTGCTAGTTGCAAAGTGTTATACCCTTTCTATACCTACCTAAATAAAGCGTTAGATAGCTTAACCCTTTTATTCTGTGTCACCTATTTTTATACAGCTAAAATAGCCAACAGCTTGTTCTAGTCACAGTCACAGCCATGGCATTTGAACATGCCGGACATTCTGCAACCTGATGTTCTCTACAAATGTCAATTCACAATGTCATGAATGAAATGATACTTAATTTAAATGACATTAAATGATATTTTAAATTAAAACTACAGCTTAGAATCAGGATGTTCATCTGATGATCGGACTCAGAGTTCACCCAACAGGTCTGATGCTGAGCCAATACTGCTAAAGATAATGATTTGAGCCTGTTTGTTAGAAAAAAATTCCTGGAGGGCAAAGCTGTGTGGTGCTGATGGTCTCATCAGGCTGCATGTAATGAAGGCCTCAATTTATTGTTTTTCTATGGTTTTCTATTCTTCTTGATCGTCTGCTGATGAAACCTGGTAAGCACCTTGTTACAGAAAATTGCTCATTTATCTAGTACATGCAGGACACCCCCATTCCATCCGTCTTGTGTGCTACGTAGGAACCTCTCTGCAGAGAGAATACAGCCAGGCTTTCTTGAAGAGATCATAATTTTCCTCCCGTGCATTGGCTGAGAGAACGCTAAAGATCTCATTTTAACCTGCAATCAAGCTTGTCAGCTCTCCACTTGCTTTTCCTTCTCAGCAAGGAACCGAAGAGGATCGCAGTCTTCCTCTCTCACAGGAAGAAGGAGCATGCAGCATCTCAGAGCTCTGGTCCTGAACTACAGAACTTGCTGTGCCGTATGCCAAATGGATATTATTTGAAATAGCGTTCTCCCTCCCTTAAATCTCATTCTACAAAGTTCACGGTGATTGTCATTGTCACCCGTATTTCCTGCCTCACTAGAAGTCTGTGTGAAGGAAGCACCTCAACCAATGGATGAGGACATGCTGACCACCACAAGTGACTGTAGGGCATGCTGATTTCTTAGTCTAGCAGACTATCAAGTCTTCATCTATGTCCTACACACAGCCTACTGATTACCCAGCGTGAAGTTAGTGTAAATCAACAGAAAATGGGCTGGTCAGATGTTCCTGCTATTTCCACCTAAGTAGTTGCTGGAGCTGTCACGCGCTCTGTAACAGCACGTGGAGATGGGGCAGGCAGTTGGGCAACGCATGGTGCACAGAGGGACTGTGGGTCTGGGTGATGTGTGGCTGAGAAGTCACAGTTTCCCTATTAGGATGTGCAAATATTTTTCAGGAGGCTGTATTAGATTTCTTACAGTGTCCGAGTTTTATCTGGAGGTCCCCTCTGTTGCCTCAGTGTCTCATCTCCCCAGGTCTGGCTTGTGAGGGCTAGTGTGACACCAGCTAACAAGACCGCACGTTACCTTCTGTACACATATGGTACCTATGACCAGAGCAGCAATATGTTTTATGGAGTAGTACCAAAAGTAGCCATCAGCTGTCTCAAACCCATCCTAGGCCAGATTCATGTGTAGGAAAAACTTTTGTGCTCTGCTTACTCCTGGCTGCAGGCATTACACCCCAAGGGACCCAGAGAAAGCTGGGAGCCATAGACCCTAAACAGCGCAGAAAAACATCTACATTACACAGGAGCCTGTGCAATCAGAGCCTGCTGGCCCTCATCTTTCAGACGGGGCATCATTTTAGATCATAAGAAACCAGGAAAACAGCTGGTAGAGGGCTGTGCCACATTCCCTTCTATCAAGCCTTGGGCTTCCAGCCAATAATGCTATCCTTCCAAGACAAAACACACATACCTTCTGGCTTTCTTCTGATGTTGACTCAGAGACTCTCTCTTTCAGCAGCTCCTTAGATAAAGGAACAAAGTATTTATGATTAGATACTGTGCAAGAATATCTTGTGATATGGAACATACGACCAACACGGTTTGAGTTTGAGAGTGACAGAAGTTACAAGCCATACAGAAAGCACAGCTCATGGATGCAAAGACAGTGAAATATGAAATATTGGAAACCGCTCCCATAAGAGACATGGAACTGAAATGCAGAATCTTTTCAAAATTCAAAACCATAACATAAAACAGCAGCAAAGCAGGCGTCAACTCCTAAACAAGGATTTCAAGACATAAGGAAGATAACAACTTTAGAAAAGAAAAGCAAGCCCAGTGACTGTCAGATTAATTGAACACAGTGTCAGGAAAGATTGCTTTGTGAAATGTTGCTTCTTAAAGCATTACAAAGTCAGAAAGACATCAGAAACATTGATTGGCAGCAAAGGGGAAACAGAAACCACATGTGATCAATAAGGCAGCTGCCAGCAGGTGGGGGTGACAGTCAGTGCATGAAGCACTTTGTGGGGCTTGAAGTGCCTAAGTAATAGGACTGGGATCAAACCATTGATCAAAATTATTTTTATGTTGTAAAGGTCTTGAAAGTACACCTTCTGGCATTTGAATCCATTTAATAAAAATGCCACTATTAGTTGTGCCTGCTTAGCATGACTGCTAGTAGCGTCTGGAAGCCTTAAAGGCTAAACTCATTAGCTATTTATTACAGAAGAAGTTGGGATCTCCTGATACTACCAATTAATTCAGGTGTATTGTTACTAGTGGGAAGTGCTGGTAAATTGTATCTTTGTTGCAAAATTATTAATGAACTACTTCCTATGTGTTTCCACTGGGTATAGGTCTCAGTCAGGCCTCTTCCCCAGCATAAGCACAGAATCCAAGTACTTTCTCCAAGGCTTTGCCTTTTCTCCTGTCCTCCGCCCCGGCCTTTGTTGCTCGCCAAGACAGCTCAGGAGAACCAGGGACTCCCAGAGCAAACGCTGCCTTTGCAGTTTAGGGAGCTGCTGTTGAGCTTGGCTCAAGGCAAGGGTAAGTTAAAGAACAGCCCCCTTGTATCCCTGTCGTGGTTTAACCCCAGCCAGCAACTAAACACCACGCAGCCACTTGCTCACTCCTCCCCCCGCAGTGGGATAGGGGAGAGAATTGGAAAAAAAAAAAAAGGTAAAACTCGTGGGTTGAGATAAGAACAGTTTAATAATTGAAATACGATACAATATAAAAATAATAGTAGTAATGAAGATAACAAAAAGAGAAACAAACCCCAAGAAAAACAAGTGATGCACAATGAAATTGCTCACCACTTGCTGATGGTTGCCCAAGCAGCGATCTGCCCCTCCTGGCCGACTCCCCGCAGTTGATATACTGAGCATGACGTTCTATGGTATGGAATATCTCTTTGACTAGTTCAGGTCAGCTGTCCTGGCCATGCTCCCTCCCAGCTTCTTGTGCACCTCCTCGCTGGCACAGCATGGGAAACTGAACAATCCTTGACTTCGTAGAAACACTACTTCGCAACAACTGAAAACATCACTGTGTTATCAACCTTATTCTCATTCTAAATCCAAAACACACTGTGCCATCTACTAGGAAGAAAATTAACTCTATCCCAGCCGAAACCAGGACAGTCCCACAGCGAGCTCTGCCCCATTTGTTGTATGTGCACATGATGATCTGGCTAGCAGCAGGGTGGGGGCCTCACCTGCTGCTATCTAATGAAAATGCAATTTTTCATTTCAGGGGCATTCAGGGGCTGCCTTGGGTTGTCCTGCTTTCTGCAGCTGCTACAGAGAAATCTTTTTTTTTTGTTGCATCACTGTCCAGGTGGAGTTCCCACTGCCCAACCCCTACCTTCCTTGTGGCTGTTCAAGCTCTATTTCTTATCTACCAAAGGCGTAGGAAGAATATTACATCCTTTCTTCAGGAGTGATGTTTTAAATACCAGGAGACAAGCCCCACAGCCTCTCCTCCACTCCTGCATCTCCCAGGCCGTCTCTCTCCAGTGTTTCACCAGGCAACGTCCCCATTTATCCTGTCTTTGTTCAGAGGGCTTCCAGGTCACTGACCATTCCCGGTGCTCTCCTTTTGCCTGCCTTCACTGGGGTTATGTTTTTTCCTGTGTGGTTCTCCCTTCCCCAAAAGAGACGGTTTTAAACCTGCTGTGAATAGGCTGGGAGAGTTTCCTTACCCGGTCCCAGGTTAGACCTGCCAGGCCCGCGTTCGTCTTTTTCTTGCAGCAAGCGGTGTTGACGCGTGTTCAGCTTGCCATCAGCTCCATCTTTCAGGACCACTTCCCAGACAAGCGGCATTTAAGCAGCTTCCTCATACTGTTGTTACGGAGCGCTACGTACCCCCCTACCTGTGCGTGCAGGGGCTGCCGTCTTCTCCGTGGAGATACGGCAGCCAAGCTGGGCAGAGGACCCTGCCCTGGGCGCCCAGCCCCAGCTGCCTGCTCCTGGCCTCAAAAAGACATGCAGAGGGCACCGGGCTCTTCTTGCTGCTGTAGCATCCCCCAGGGCAGGGCCGGCAGGCAGGGAAGCAGCTCCCTGCCCTCCCACGTTCGCTCCCTGGGCAGCGAGGCAGGTGGAACCTGCCCGTGGGCTAGCGTCGGGCCGTTCCTGGCATGCAACGTGAGGCAGTGCCCCGGAGCGAGGGCTGGAAGAAGCATGCCGTGAACCCAGGGGTTTTGCAGGAGTCAGCAGGCTGTGACCGCTAGCACCGCAGCGTCACGCTCATCACGGTCCCCATCTCGTGTCCCAGGCTCCCTCTTTCTCCCGGTCAACAAAATGCGGACATCGCAGGTGAGAATGCAGCAACACAAAAGGCGGCAGACGTATAGCGTATTGATTTTAACCAGCAATTTTATGTCAACGAGCAATTTCAGTTATTGATGATGTTTGTCCACGTGCCGGGCGGTGGCATAAGTCCTGCCGCGGGGCTGCGTGCCGCCTTGTTTCCGAAAGCTCCGTCAGCGCAGGCAGCTGCCGTGCCCACGCAGGTGTGCCTCCACGGCTCACTGCTGGCAGCGGATCTGAACGAGAACGTATCCACAAACCCAAGCGGTTTTCCCACAAGAACAACAACAAAAAAAGGAACGCGTGTACCCCGCTCGGAATCAGCAGGGGAGGCGGTGTGCGGAGCTGTCGAGGTTTTGTTGCAAAACACCGAGCATCGGTGGCGTTAACGTGCGCCCATTTCAATGACAGCTCTTGGCGCAGATGCAGCGGGGAGGTATGACTACTAATGCGCTCCATGGGGAATATTTGCTGCTTTATCTCTAGGATTCGGAACATCTGTCTCTCCCTCCCTCCCTCCCTCCTTCCCAGTCTGCCCGAGATGGGGAAAAGTACACTTGCTTTTTCTACCGCAGCTCTGGGGTTAGTTGAGCCGCGAGTAGATGCAGCTTATCACAACAACTCAGGTGACGGTGGCTTGGTGGAAGCCCCGGTTCCTCCAGGCAGATCTCTGCTGATAAACCAGTTAGATCTAAAGAAGGGCACACTCGAAGGGGCTGGCAATGAAGCTCAGGCTCTGACGTCCCGTTCCGAATGGAGGCAATCCCCCTTCCAAAAGGGATTTGGATGGGTCACAACAGTCTGGGGAGGACCAGCGGTGGAGAGTTCTGGAAGGGGGTTACCAGCAGCTCTCTAGTCGTCGGAGACAATTAAGAAAGGAACGGTGATCTCCACCGTCAAGTGACTGAGAGACAGCTCCCAGCTGAGTACTGCTGGGAAATCTGAGATCTAATTAAAGCAGGCCTTGCATCCCATCATTCTTCCTGCACGCCTGGGACAATGAAATACTGACTCGTGCATCTGTTCTGTATGTGTATGTGATGCAAATAAGGAAGAAGTCTGTAAATACATCAAAAACCATACTTTATTTTATGTATAGCAATACAATTTACATATTAAATAACACTATAATAGAATGATTTGATATAGTTTAACATAACAAAAAGAAGATTCTTCAAGTTACAAAAAAACCCCAAACAAAAACCAAAACAAAACGAACAAAAAATCTCCCTCAAAATACTCCCTCCCACCCTCTCCCCAAACCAAACACCACATTTTTTTTTTTTTTTTTTTTCTGAATGGATCAATGAGACAAACGTATCCAGTGACTGGCTAAGTCTAATTCCTATTGCACACACTGACAATGGAATCCAAAAAAAAAATCCAACTTTCACAATCACTGCCCCAAAGAAATGACATGGGTGGAAATCTTTTTTGGAGTGATGATGGTGTCTCACTACCTCGATACACAGAAGGTATGTATTCACATAGCCACCACAGTACTAGGAAGGAGGTGAAACTAGAAAAAAATTAGCTTTATATGAAAATATAAAATTCTATGATTATATACCATAGATACAAAGTTCCCAGAAGATGCTTATCCAAGCAACAAAATATTTACAGTTTTAATGACTTTGCTATTTTAAAAATGAAGGAAAAGAAAATAGGAGTACACATGAATGCTTCGGTCTTTAGAAACAATGGCTGCTTGCTAGTTTCAAATGTTCTAACAAAACAAAAAAAGTCACTACCCCAAATGTTGGAGAGTTGTGACATTGTATAAAATTGACTATCTCCTCTTTTGGAGACGTTTATTCTTAAAACTCAAGACATTTTTCTTGAAATTAATTATCCTCTGTAGAAAATGCTTCCCTTTGCAAATAGTTAACAAAAACACTAAAAACAGTTTAACAGCTAAGACAAAGTAGAGGCCAAATCTCTTCATTACAGTTCCTTCTCTTTCTTATTTTTGCATTTCTTCTCCTTTGATAAGTAAAGCCAATGTAGTTCACATTGCTAGAATGGCAACAAAGAGAAGAAGAGCAAAGGGGTAACAGTAAGAGTTGAATTACATCTGTGAAAAAAAAAGGAAGAAAAAGAAGAAAAGCAATGCAGTGGATTAATAAATGGGCATTTTCCCTTCATATAAAAATTCACTGGCACCATTTGAACATAAACTTCAGAACACAAGATCTGATGTCAAAAGACATGAATTTGAGAAAGACTGCTAAATCTTCAAGACAACTACATTTTGATTATTTTTTTTTAAAATTAAGTTGGTTTTGTTTTGCTGAGAATTAGTAGTATGTATCTTTGGTAGAATCAATATCTATATTTTTTAGCTTTTAAATAAAATATATCAGCTTAAAAAAAGATTAATAAGAAGGCAGTTGTGCTGTGTCATAAAGATTCTTCTAATGTTCCAATGTATCACTCTGGGTTCAAGCAATTCAAGCAGTCAGAATCTGGAAAAACAACTGAAATTTTGCAGATCCTGTAAATGATTCCACTAACCTAGAACAGACCCATGGTACGGAAAGAGTCATACACAAGAAGTAGTTTAAGGGTTTCGGATTTTTCTTTTTCCTGTTCCTAAATTAATATTTGGAAACAGACACTGTGAAATACTAAGGACAAATGCTGTTTAAAACGAATGGTCCTTAGACCTTGGTCCTGCAGAAGAATCGGTGCTTAGCCTGCACGCCTGAGCCGTCCTACTGGCTCTCCCAGAGCTGCCTACCGATGCCACGTGCACGTACAGCGAGTGTTTGGTTGTAGGATGGGGCGTTCAGCTGAGACTGTCACCCCTTTTAGATGTCAGGATGACACAGCAGCTTTCCAAGCATTCCCTCTTGGAAAGCTTGGCTGCTCTTACAGGCTCAACGCACAGAAGTCTTTTGTCTTTCACACGGTCTGCGGGCACAGTACACATGCAAGACATGGAGAAATGATATTTTCTAAATGTAGACACACACATGCATGTGTACTTCAGTCCTTTATTTCCTTATTTCTCAGGGCTGGCGCTGAGGACCCCACTTTACAGCGATGGGGTATACTCAGGTTCTCTTAATTTGCAGGCCTGCACATGGTCTGGGAACTTCTGACGCCTGAAAGACGTCCCGACCGAATGCCAAGAGGTGGTTACAGCAGGGTGGGAGGGGAATCGGTGTGGCAAAAGCAAGGGTGCGATGCACAGAGCGGGGCTTTGGCCAGACACCCGTGAGAGCACCTGAGCGCAGCTCTGCGAGTGCACGTCTCTGAACACACACTCGCTCCTTCTGCCAGTCTCGCTGGGTCCCAGGGAAAGGCTGCAAATCCACGTAAGAGAGCAGAACCGCAGCTGCTTACGGTAGGACAGATCTGGCTCTTCCGCGCTCTTAATCCTGACCTTCACAAGCAATTCCTAGCTTCATCCGCTTCGAGCCTAATGCATCACTACCGTCTATCGGCTATCTGACTGTCAGCACAGCACTTAACACACAGCTTGAGCCCCCTTAAGAAAAAATCCATGGAGAACTCACAGACCATCAGCGTAAATTATTTCCCCATGGATTAAACCCCAAGCAAGTATTTCAGGTGTGGGAAAATGCCGATGCAAATGCATGGATTTCCAAAGCATCTACCAAAGTTCAACCCCCACAGCCTTCTTTCATTGATTTTTAAAACTTGTGAGAAGGTAAGGGATTAAACCAAGGATATTCAGGCAGTGTGTCACGAACCACAGTTATCTTCCATCATGCCAGTGAAATGAAAAGTAATCAGCTGAAAGTACTGAACAAATCCAATCCTCCTGATGCCTGCAGTAATCTTTGTGTCACTTAGCTCTTGTCAGGGTTTGAATTCTTAACTTCTCCCTACAGTTCCCCAGGAACTTAAATACTTCAGATCGAACTGATCCAACTCATCGGAGTCCCTTTGTGCTACCAGCCAGAACTGCCTGCGGCTGGGATCACTACTGGGGGTGCAAGGGGGGGGCTCCCCAGCCTCTAACACTGATGCACACCGGCCAGCAGACCGCTCGGCAAAGCTTTCCAGCCCTTGCAGGCAGCGGTACTTGAAAACTTACTTAAACAATTCTCGTTACTGGGGTGTAGCGACTGGAGAGCCAGTCTTAACTCCTACCAGACATGAACTGACTCCCTCCTCGGTGCTGGGTTGTCCCAGTGCAAAGGGGATGCAAACTACAAAGCAATCCTTTGAAACATTTTGCACATTTTTTATTTGGACTAGCTGTTGCTGGACATGGGATTTCCTTACTGAAACCACGGATATATTACACCAGTCAGCATTAGCAGTTATTTGGATCACTTGTATGGAGGGATTCAACAAACCGAGAAGTAAAAGGTGACGGTGTAAAAGGTTGCTGATGAATTCTTGAGTACTTTGGTGTTGAATTAATCAAGTGTATCCATACTAGGAAACCTTTCCCTTATTAAAAATAAAAGGCCAGATGTTAGCACATACCAGTTTGCATAGCTCCTCTGCTCTCAGCAAGGCTGTATCGGTTTGTATCTCGTGACATTCTGAACCAAAACACCTACTCTCAATATTATTTTAAGCAGTTCACTTTCAGCTTCCTCACGTGTGAAAATGCACAGAACCTTGCCAAATGTCTATACTGCAGCAAGACTGGGCTGGCAGAAATTAATAGGTTTACGTTTAAATGAAAAAAATATGCTGTAACATTTTGACAAGTCCTTAAAATTACAATGCGTGTTTTGTGCAGCTGAAATTTAAAAGTAAAGAAACTAATGCCATATATAAGGGATAGTGCCTTTAACTGTATACCAAACGTCAGGATGGATGAAACGACATACGTCTTTTTCAAGGCAGATTCAATAACCCCTCCCTACTCAGCCCAGCTATGAAGGACACAATTAGCTTTAATTTTCAGGAGAATTAAGTATGTGCTTACTTCTCTTGTTAAATAGGGATGGACCTTGTTGAATTGTGACCAAATACAAAGGGAGCCAGTGAGCATGTATACTTAAATGCTCCAACAATAATTCAATTATTTATATAATCTGGGGGAAACCATTTTATTTGTGTGGGAGGGAAAACACAATAAGCTAAGTTTGTGCTAAAGAATTAGTCTGGCAAAAAAAAGAGGGAGAATGTAACTTTATAGGTAGTTTTTTTATTAGTTTGCTTCACCAGTAAATATGGATCAGTACTTTATGTTTTAGCACTAAAGTATGAAAATTACACACCTGTAAAAATGGCATCTAACAGTTATGAAATTAAGAAACGCCTGTCACCATGTAACATACCATTAGGTGTGAGGTCATATTCAAGAAATAGTAAGGAAATTAATGTGTTTAAAATATTGAATAGCTTAGTAATGTAAAATATTGCTACCTTCAATATATCTGAAAACAGGTCTGATTTGGGGTTGTAGTAGATTTCTCACTGTATTGGCTCTGATGAGAATAAAACCAAAACACCTTCCCATCATAGGGCTGGTTGAAAACTAAAATCAACATTTTTCTGAATACATGGGGAAACTTGGAAATTGTAAATTCAAAACCTATCACTGCGTCCCACATATGAATTGCATCTAATTTATAATTATATTGTATGTAATTTATATATTCCACGTGAAGCAAGTCTTAGGCCTGTAAGTGTACAAAACAGCAATTTGAAACAGAAATAATTGTTTCAGCTCCACAAGGCTATTACACCTTCGCTGTAGCTAATAATCACCTGCCACGTTTTGTCAAGAAAGGATGAACACTGCTCATCCACTCCACTGGAATGCAGAATACCGTTACCAAAACCGTGACATGATCATTAAAATAATAAATATGGTATGAGGGGTACAGTATCTGTTGTAGAAAGAATCCATCTGGCCTAGCATTCAAGATTTAAGATTCGAGGGTCACTGTAGTTAGCAAAACTTCACTGCATTGGAACAAAACAGAAAAAGCGTATGTTTGTTGTCATGGAATGTCACATCAGGGCTTGTCTTGTATTAGAATATTATAGGCAGTAACACTGATCATATAGTGCAAACTAGATAAAATTGCGTTTCACTGTGTGAAATAAACAGAGGTGCAAATGCTCAGTAGGATACCATTAAGACATAAAATGGCAAAAAATAAATATCAAAACTTTTATCAGTGTAAAAAAGTAATTGGGTTATTGTATAACCTAGAGTCTGGCAAAAAAGGCCTCAAAAAAGTTCACTCAGTCTTCAGAAGTTCTACAAATTAAGTGCCTTTTCAGGTTTCCAATTAGACAAGAGACTCCATGCTTTCTGCGGGATCAGATTCGTCACTGGCCATCACAGCACCATTTTTGTCCAGTGTCATGGGACCATTTCCATTTTCCTTAGTGCTGACCAAGCTTAGCATTGCCTTATAAAGAAACTGGTACTGTTCCTGGAAAAGAAAGGACAAGTTATTTCAATCCTTTAAGTGTACATAAATGAGCGGCACTTAAATTTGGCATTTCCAGGGAAGGTCATGGATCTTCATTACTAGAAGCATACATATAGCAAAGAAAAAGACTTGGAGAGCAATTACCTCTGTTAATCTACTTTAACCTTGTCAACTCAAAATTCCAGGTTTGGGTAGAATATATTATTCCTGCTATATTATTAAACACTACAGGAGGGCAGGACAACGTCTGAGCCCACAGCTCAGCCCCAGGTTGTTCCCCCATACCGGCAGAGCCACGCACACTGAGGCAAGGGTGCTGCTCTCGCCGCACACCGCGCGAAGGGCTCCTCTGTTGAAGCTTTATCTCCCTGCAGCTCTACGTGCCTTGCTGCACCCCTTCAGATCACAACGTGCCAGGTTTCAATAGCGCAGCTTAACTTACAGGGCTGGCAGGGGGATGATGACGAGCCAAAAGGTCCTTCTCTGCTAGGGCTGCCTGTACAGTGGCCCCCTAACTGTATGAGAAATAAGCTGAACTGCAAATCAGGGACTTACAGTGTGGGTTTGAGGTTTATAGAAAATGACAACTATACAAAAAAGGCCCAAACGCAAATTCTGCGTGGTAGCAGATGCAGCAGGGCTTGATAACATATACAATGTGTGTTTTAGTTCATGCTTTCGGTCTCAGATGAAAACCTTGTAAACTATCCATTTATATTCCATTTAAAGACTTACAATGTCTGTAAATACTCCAGGCCGCATAAGGTTTATCATCTTTGCCACCTGGAAAACATCGACAGCATTTTCATTCTCCAGCTGCTGGGACAGAGTGGTAAGGGCACATAGCGTTCCTGCTGACACAGCTCCATACCTGAAAAACCACACCAAAACGATGAGTTACTCAGAAACATACCTGGGCACTGACACAGAGCCGTAAAAGTGTTGCTATAGTCTTATTTGATTACTGTAGTCCATCTTTGTATCTCTTAAATGCTTGTTTTATACAGGCTAACTTTTAGTAATTTTAATTTACAGAAGAAATTTGATGGTACACCAGTCATCTCAGGACATCTGCAGTATTCAATACAAAGAACTGTATCAGCAGAAGAACGTGAGCCATTTAAAAATACTCAACCTGGAGACTGTAACACTGAAACCAGTTCTCACATGCCACATGTACCGAAAGCATCTGCATTATAGCTGAGTGTATTTTAAATTCATTAGTGGGAGCTCAAGCAAAACATAGACGACTGGAAAGAAATGAGACTTTGCCTCTTCCTCCACATCTGACAATTATAGAATGCTAACACGGATATGAGGTGCTCACAAGTAAATGGGGCACATCTCAAAGTCTTCCTTAGGTCTGATTCATCGGCAAAAGCCAACATCCCCGAGTTGGGCACCCAAGGGACATTATGGATTCTGAAGAGTTGAGCTGTGCTGTCATTTAATAAGAACCTGAGCAACGGTTATTCGTCAGGAGCATGACTCAGTGTGTCCTTGAGGTACTGGTCAGGTAGAAATCTTACTGCTGCTAAATCTGCGGGTGTACTTGAATCATATGTGCAGTTGCAAGGCATGGCACAAAGGGGCCTAAGCAACAGGGGCTCGTAAGTGCTTCTGAGGAGCCCCAACCGTCCTCTGCTCTCCCAGTGCTCAGGAGACGGAAATTCTGTCCTGGCTGTGCTATGGGTCTGCTCTGTGACTTCGGGAAAGTCTGTGTCTAAATGTCCCCACCTGTAAAAGGGGACATTGGTGCTGACTTGCTCTGTAAACCATTTGGAGAGCTGTACACGAAAACTTAAGTAATTGGGAAGTGCTGCGATGCCATCTGGTTTCATAAGATTACCACTAGGATTTTTTACAGCATTCCTTTGGAAATCAAGACATATGCTGACTTAATTTCATACGATTTTTGCAAACTCAATTTGTCTAGAGATGGGAAACAGAAAGCAGATCACAATAGATCTGCTATATTTAATGAAAAGTCTACAGAAGAAGAAGCAGGGCTTCTGCAGAACTATATAGATGGCTGTGACTGATCGTCTACAGGGATAGTGGACAAAGCGGCCAGCACGTGTACCTGACGTTACACAACTAAATGCCTCTGAGGGTCTAATGGCCTCATTTTTACTTGGGCTGATAACCTTCAGCTCCCAACAATCTGAAGGCTTTTCTCGCAGAAAATTATGCGGCGAATCTTTAACTAGTTGCCTACATATGGGCAGTTATATTTAAAAATCTTGACAACTGTCTCAAGTTGGAATTTCTGAACTTCTTTGAAATGTTGTTATCAAGTTCATCCCACCACATACTTCCTGAATACCACATGCATTTAGTATCTGCAAATTCATATATTTGGAATTAATCTGCAGTTGTAATTATTAGTGGATTATGTGATATAGCTGTTGCATGTAGCAAGGGGAAATTTTCATTTTCAGCTACATTTGCTTAGGCTCCAATGAAAAGCAGAATCCACATTATGTATTAGGCATAAAAATAAAATCATTGAATATGACAAATAAACGAAAAAAGCAATTTACAGAAAGAATGACTCAGCACTGTTAGGAATGAGATTTTGATTTTTTTTTTTTTTTTTTGGGTCTAGCATGAAATGCCCGAATCAATAATGGTTCTAATTTTGTAAAACATAATCTTAAATACTGCAAGAGTAGCAAAACCTCACTTCAGACTACCCAAAGCATGAATATTAAAAATAGCCTGGAATTAATCAGTGCTGGCAAAAGGCAACAGAGCTTACACTGTGTATTAGCAAGGCAGGAGACGGTGGGAGAAAAACTACCTGCTGCAGCCCAAGGCACCATTTGCAGGAGTCGGTTGGGAAAAACCTGTTGCAACAGCAACAGGCCAATGTGAAGCAAAAGCTCTTTCAGCAACGGCAGATACCAGCATGCGATCGATCGCACATCAGCACAAAGGCTGATCTGACCACTGAAATACCAGAGCATGCTAATAATGTTTTTGCATGGAAGGTGAAGTTTTCCAAGACTTCCCCCCTCATTCAGTTTTGTAGCCATGACAAAAGGTCTAATGGACTGGGGCGCAGGGGGGCTCCAGGTACAGCAGTCGTTTACGCTGGCTCGGTGTTCACTCTAAGGGCAACTTAGCAGTGTTAGAAATTGGGCTTCCTTGGGATTTTAAAGGCAGAATGATTCCAGAAAGCGCTCTGCCAGCCAGAAAACAGTCCTCCAAAGAGATCCTGTTAGACTCAGGCTCCAGCTTCACTATAATGGTATTTTGCAGCTCCGTAATGTGTGCAAAGTAATAATATGCAATGCAATATTTAGCACCCTTTCTAATTGGGCATTCAAGCATAGCTGGCAAGACAATGCTCACCACTGCACTACAAAAGAGACAAGTGTTGGGGCATGCTGGCCCTGTGTTAGTGGGCTCCCTCCCTCCCACTTGGCACCAGATGGCCCCCTTGGAGAGTTTTGGGGGAGGCAGAAGGAGAAAAAATAAATCTGCTCTCAGAAAACCTGGGCCCTTTGTCACAAGATACTTCAACTCCTCATCCTGAGACACAGCTGAGCCGAGCTTGCTCTATCTTACATGGCACATTAAACCTGAGCTGTTAGACAGAAACTGGTTTCCATAAGTCCGTACTGGGCTGCTTAGAGCCTTATCTGAACCAGTGCTCTGCTGGGTGCCGAAACGGGTTGTAGGATTTGTTTAGGATACTTCCAGGTGCAGAAGAACCCAAAATGCTTACAAAGAAAACACAGCCTCCCTTTCTAAGTCCACCTAAGATTATGACCAACATAAAAACTACACCAAGCAAAATGTATTTGGCCTCAGATGCCAACTGAAAACTCATCCCTGGAAGTTGAAATATTCTGATCCTGCTCCCTAGACCACTAAACCCCATCCGCTCCATGCACGAATGGACATCAGTCCTAACAAGTGTCCTGTAGCTGAGTAACTCCTTGTACAACCTGCACAAAAATGGGAGAAAAGAGATGACATACTCATCATGAACTATGGTGGGGCCATCCCTTGTTAAGGCCTCTTCCTTGATTACATTGATAAGTTCAAAGGTACTGCTTATGGGAGCATCTGGGTTTGGCCATTTAGGACACTGAAAGTGGCGGACTTCCAGAACGTAGTCATCCTGCAATGAAAAACCAGCCTGGGCATTAGCTACTTTAGTTTCACATTAGTCCACTCCAGGTAGAAAAAGGGAAGAGCCTCACTACCAACTGAAGAGATACCGTCTTCTTCCAAGCAGTTTATATAGAAAGAAGAGGACAGACACAGCTCTAGCATCTCTCTAACAGTGAGCACCCTGAAATAACGCAACTTTATTTGTGCAATTGACAAAAGATTTTGTGTCTGAGTTCAGGGCTTATGTCCATATAAACCTCTCTCAGAGCCCTTATAGCTCAAAAGTCAAACAAGAGCAGAGCAACGAAGGAATTCAGATTTAAAAGGGCTTGCAAACTAACGTTTTACAGCAAAATCCAGCTGAAATCTGCATAGCAAACTAGAGGTAGGTTTATAGCTCAAAAGAAATGTGCTTACATAAAACCCCTTAATTAAGACCCCCCCCAAACAATTAAACGATAAATGCTGACTTTTATAAGCACAAATAGGACAATAAACTTTGGTGTACTTTACAAAGAATAATTCAATCTACTTGTGTGATTTCAAAATGAAAACCCACTGTCGTCACTTTCAAATAAGACAATACATACTACCATCTCACCAGCTAGAGGAATCTGCCTAGAAGTAGCAGATGTAGGAGGGAGAAGGAGCCAACGAGAATACCTTTCCCCTGTGAGCAGCACGCATGCACATGCATTTACAAGTAGATCCTTTTCAAAACTGTTTCTGAACTCTTCTTCTTCCATATTTAAATGACATCAATAATATTTTGGTGAAAAGCCAAGACCCACGTTTGGAGGTTTATTTTACCTGGGTAGCTTCAAGGATAAAGTCATGGATGATAATTTGCTCTTCGTTAGAGAGGCACAGTCTGTCTTTGCTGATAAGGGTCACAGTAAAGGCCTCACAGTTCATGGATTCCTCGCGACTTGGCCAGTACACAAACTCATCTTCTGCCTGGAGGAATGAAACAACACGCTACTGCAGCCTTTCAAATACCTTGTGTGTGACTGAAAAATCCAATGGATCAAAAAATTGGTTTGATAAATAGAGATGATCAGGAGCTGACCTTTAGAAAACATTTCTGTCTAAAACAAATTTACTATTACAGTAGGCAGTAAGCCTGCCAGATCCTTCCTTTGTGTGTCCAAACAGGTAATGTCTGCTTTTTAATTGGTTTCATAGGGAAATGGTTATCTTAGCTCACTCATACTTAACCTTTATATTGTATCCCAGGCTTTATTACCTCCTGCCTACACAGTTTTGCATGAAAGTCAGGTATCTGTTTAGAAAAAACTCATTGACCTTTAAAAATTAATTGCTTATTATATTTAATTTGTGTTTATTGTGGTCTAATCCAAAACTCAAGGTCTGTGGATCGGGTCTAGATAGAAGATTGATGGATACTTATGTAGGGCTTGAATTTTTAGGAGCGAGGGGAGGAGTGAGGAGGAAGGAAGAAACCCAAATATTCTTAGCCTTAAAAAACCCCCTGGCTTAACTTAATGCAAGTTTTTCAGCAAAACTCCTCTACTCAAGGGACACTGTAAAATCTCAGTGAGACTGTGAATGGTGGAAGAAGCTCAGTGCTGAAGTAGCCTAACTGACAGGATGTAGATAACATACTGTCAAAGCTATTCTTTAAAAAATAACTGTGAATTCCTAATTTACTGCAGAGAAAGGAAATTAGGCTCTGTCACCACATACATGCAAACCCTGTTTCTCCTCCTGGCTTCAGGGGTCTACTGTCCCTGCAGCGTAAGCACAGAAGCTACTCTGGCGGCATCCACAGCACTACACGCCTGCGTCTCTGAACGACTGCGTTTTACTCGTGAGAAAACACGAGCTACGAACCCACTTCATCCTGCTGTGGCCATGAGCGTGTCTCTAAATCCAGGCTTATTTCTGTGGGCCTGGAGCCTTGATGTACATGATATGCAAGATACTGTTGAGATTTGGGCCTTAAATGTTTATTCTGAAAAGGGGACTTATGGCCCTAAGCCCTACAAGTGCCTTGACAATTCTGCCCTCAATAAGCAGAGGCTCCAGCAAGCAGTGTAATATTGCTGAACGCTGGGGAAGTGACCTCTCCTGCCAGAAGACAGGTCCTCATGCAGCAGGTAGCTTGCATTATCGTCTTGTCCTTTGGCATTGCACATTCAGCACCTTGATGCTGTCTTGGTCCCCTGCCACCCTTCCTTGCCAGCCCACACAACCCACACCAAACACGGCCAATGCACGGATGCTACTGCCCTGCTAGCCAACCTCCACCCTGGGAACGGTGAAGGTGAAAAAAGGGACCAGGCATCCTTGCAAGGGACGGGGCCGAGTCCAGCGTTCCTCCTTTACCCTTTAATCACTATTGTTCCGCAGAGCATCTTCATGTACTCGTAAGGACAAGATCAGCCTCTTCATTTCCACCTGACACACTCTCATTTCATTAGAGCTTTCTGATTCGATCGGATTTCTCTGAATGCTCTTCGCCTTGCAGTGCCTGCCATCCCTTTCATCGCACCGCACACAAGAAGCACACTGCTGCCTCTTTAGTAGCCCTGCATGACTGCTATTTTCCTGCTGTAATGAAGGTGGTTTCTCTTCCACTCTCAGCTACAACCGTCTATTCATCCCAGTGATGCGTGCATGAAAAAATGAACCGTTTAGTTCTTAATCCCTTTCAATGCGCCCTCTTGAGACGTGCTAGTAAATCTGGAAGTAGTGATTAGCACTTCACCTGTGTCTCCTTATTCTCTCTCTCTCTCTGTCTCATTATTTCCACTTAAATTAACGTACACGTTTGCTTTTTACTTTCACCAGAAACAGCATTTGTAACCTTGCACAGCCGTAGTCTTGCACGGCCCGAGTCTTAAGCCCGCAGGCAAACAAGCAACTATCCTGCTGTCCCCGATTCCTACTTCTGCTCCTCTCAGGTCCTTACCCATGGCCCCAGTAACCTCAGTGCCTCGTGTCCTGCCAGCCCGGCAGCCCTCAGGAGCTTCGCAGAGGTCGTCATCACCGGCAGGCTGCCTGTGAGCACTGTGGTCCATCCAGCTCAGGACGTCTTTCCCAGGGGTGAGGGCAGATGGGGAGAGCAAAACACAGGCCCTGCATCTCAAAACTTGTCTTTTTGTAACAAGCTTACAGCAAAGGTTGAGACAGTGGCTCAAAAATTGGCTTTTGCTTCCAACCAGACAAGAGCCATAGCACGCAAGTGAGCGACCCTACGCTGGGCTGAGTGACTGCGGTACCGCGCAGGGAGGGACACGTTTAACTCACCAGGCTCTGGTTGTCCGGCAGCATGACGATGATCTGTGCATTGTGATCCCAGATCATTCGCCAGAAATCTTTAGTCGTATGTGGCAGTGGGTGTTGGGTTATGATGAACTCGTTACTCCTGTAGTAGCCCTTTTGCGGAAAAACAAACCACACAGTTACTTACTGCCTTCAATACTTTTAAAACATTAATTTCATCTTTGGGGACACATAATGACCCTTTTTCCTTTTATTCCACCATATTTTCACACAGACTATAATTTTATCACCCCATTTCCATTCTGCAGAGTCCCCATTGTTTTCATTTACTCTAAATCCCAGTATTTATTTGACTCTATCTCACGGAAATACACATTCCATCTAAATGCATCTTGTATTTAATTTTTTTAGGCAACAATCTTTAATAAAACACAGTTAATAGTTTTACATTATGGGGAAGGTGTTAAAATCTCATCTGTTAATCCACAGCCATTACATACAGAATTAAGACAATTATAGGCATCTGGTATTTAGCACCTTAGAATTGATTTTACT
Source organism: Astur gentilis (assembly GCF_929443795.1). Taxonomy (NCBI): domain Eukaryota; kingdom Metazoa; phylum Chordata; class Aves; order Accipitriformes; family Accipitridae; genus Astur; species Astur gentilis. The sequence continues at coordinate 16,170,728 of NC_064902.1, read as the reverse complement.
TTGTAATTAGGTGTTGGCTTCCTCACCATGATATAAGAGGCATTAATGTAATCTGTTCCCTTCATTCCAGGCAGCGGTGCCAAGCCCACTCTAGCACGCTCAGCTATAAGATTAAAAAAACACAGAGAGGGGGAAAAAAAAAAGAAAAAAAAAAGATCAAAGTCTGGTCATGGCAGAATGCAGAAAGTAAGAATTTCTCAGATGTTAACAAACCAAACAGTGTGCAGCTCCCATCTCCCGCAGGAGCAGGCCAGCACTTTAACTGCGTTAAAGCATTGCCTGCTAACACAGGATATAAAAGAGAATGTTGCACAATATTCCCACAAGGACAAAGTAATTTCAGGAATCAAATTTTACTATAGCAAAGATTTTCACAGCAGGCTGAATTACCAAATAACAGTATATGCAGTGATAACAGGGGATTTCAGGTAATTCTTGACTGTAGTGTTCCATTTGTCTCCAGCAGCACACAAACCCAGCTGATTTATTTTGTTTTCCCTACCACTCCGTAGCACTACCATCACTCACTCCTCCCAGTTGGAGGGTGAGAGAACCTCCAGAGACAAAACCCTTCCCTAACGGGTAATCACCTAGAAGTGTGTGCGTGTTCTTCAGCAGATCTACACTTCTCCGTGTTTGAGGGCTGGGTTCAACGACATCCTCAAACCAACTGACAGGCTCCTAGTGCCAAACCAAAATCACTGCAGCTACATGACACGAAGTGCAAAGTCGTATAGACTATTTCTGCCCCATTCACATTTGGTTTTAAGATGTATCCTGATGACTTCCCTTTTTGTTAACAAACTTCATGATAGACCGTATCTGTGCCATTATTACTTTGTGCTAGCTTGGCTATCACCTGTCCTGTACTCTGGGTAACGTGATGGGCACGGCGTGCCCGTGCTCGGTCTGATGCAAATTCATACTGCGTGGCAACAGTGCATAGATTCCGTATTAATGACTGTGAAACTGCGGCCTTGGGCACTAAGTACCCTCAAATCTGGGGAAAGCTCACATGCAGAAATTGAGCGTAGTAGCTGAATTACAAGCAACTTGCGCCAATCACACCGGGAGGTATCACCTGAGGTGGGAGCAGTATTGAAGTCATTCTCTCAGTATTCCACAGATTTATCCCCTGCCTAATTATTCAAATTCTTAAGCACTTCAAATTAACATTTCACATGGACAGTATATCTGGCTGACACTGTAGCTATTTTCTTTTGTTCAGTTTCATCAGGGTAATTCTGAAAGACAAGACATCTTGGTCTGAACAAAAGATTACATTTCTACTTCCTAGTGGCTATGCCTTTTCATGCATAACACTGGGAGAATTCAGTACAAAAAGTTATGCTAGGCAGTAATCAAACTGAAGATGTGATCTTACACGGCACGACTGATGAGTTCCTGTTCTTCTCTTTGTTGCAGTCTTTCTGAGCGCTGAAGCATTCCACGTATTTTGCATTACACTGTGTAACCAGCTGAAAGAGAATAAAGTAGTAAGTCAGTCCTCACAGCGCACTAAATGAAGAGAGGAGATATCTTTGCCAACTCCTGCGAAGATGCATCAGTAGAAGAATAAACTGCATTGTTAAACTTGTTTAAAATACTCAAGATGCCAATGGATATCATCCTTTTCATACAACGTGTTTAATGGATAAAAAGATCTCTGCAGCTCTCAGCTTCGAAACAGCCTGAAAATGCAGTGCCATCAAAATGTATTTTCACAGTACACTACGTTTAGTTATCTTTGAGAATATAATTCAAAGACTTGCAGATATGTTCAGTCAAAAGCAAGTCTCAAGGAAGAAGAGCTAGCAAAATAAAACAACAACAAAACTTTCATGTTTTCTTCTAAAATAAAAGCCAGATCATTCCTGCAGAATGTATTTTTCTGCCAGGCCTTTGGGGGACCCTCCACGCCAGCATCTGAGATCCAAGGCCGTGGGTTACATTCTCTGGTCTGCCAAGTTCACTCTGGGCTGCTTATGAGGCACAAAGATAAGTCAGGGAGGCAGATTTGTATTTGAATATTCTCCCAGTGTATGGGGAAACTCTACCAGAGCAAAGAGCATGAAGATGGCTTTTTCATCTCCTGCACTAGCCACTCATTACTCAGCGTAATTTTACTTAAGATGGTTGAACATCAACTACTGTACCAGGGCATGAGCACAAGTTATTTTCTGCCGGCTGTGTGGTAGCAGCAGGAACGAGAGAAAGACTTAATAATTGCTGCTGGTCACGTCCCCATTTCAAATGCACTCTAAACAAGATAGCACTCAACTCATCTATGTACTGGCATAAGCCCCATTAGAAGTTATGGGGTTTCTAAATACCTGTGCAACATTGGCAGAGAAAGTAATTTCTGAAAATGGCACTTAAGTTTTTGAAATTTTGCCACAAGTCATCAGAAAACATCTTCATACATATAATTTAGTATTGTTTGTAAAAGTGCAACACTTTTTTTAATAAGAAATCTTTTCCTCCTGCTGCATTTTGTGTGCATATGCGCACGCTTGTGCTTGTTTCTTTAATTTAGTAATTAAGCATCTGGAACGTCTTGACTGATGGAGAAGTACTGAGATTTCTACAAGTGAATTCAGAGAAAAGCCTGTTCATTTTTTGAATAGCTTGGCACCTGGTATAGTTTAACAGTTTCAGTTCCTGAGGTAGTTATTAACTGAGTGAGTTTAGCTGTGAAAACAGATGTCATGTGTAACCTTCTTATGATACATAGTCTCACAAAATATTTTAAAATACATTCACATAAAATGCAATCAGAAAATCTTAGGTTTCAAATAAGAGATCTGGGCAAAAAAATTTACTTTGGCTAGGATGAAAGCAGCTATGACATAGCAAGGAAAAGCAGCAAGCATAGCTGTTAGCAATGACAAAGGCAAACTGTGTTTCCTGGTCTTAAAACATTTTTAATTCTTTATTTATAGTGCTGAAATAGTAGGTGGTGCCAAGAACCTAATTTCGTGTCTTCCTCCATATATATGCATGAGCGCCACAGTTTGGAGGAAGACTTCCAGCCAAGCTAACCGCAGACTCAGGAACATCCAAGCCCCCTTGGGAACAGGTAGACCAGCAGCACACTCCAAACCAGTGTCCATGTCCCTCTCCTCACCTCTGACTTCAACAGTGTTAGCACTGATTTCCAGCAGTGCAGCTAAGTGTTGAGGACCGAACTTCTCAAGAGGCTGTGCTGTGCTAATCAAGCGTTCTGGTTTGGTTCCTTATCTATGACAACTGAGAGTGAAGACAGGCCATACAAAAGAGAGTAGGGAAATTAAGTCCCTCTGGATGGCAGTGATAAGCCTCACCTTGAACTGTTTTTCTAGTCGTGTCTTCCCTCCTATGCCAGGTATGAGGATGCTGTTAACATAACTATGCAGCTGGTTTGCAGATACTTCAGTCTCCTTCCCAAGGATGGCTTCCAACAAGGCATCGTGAATAAAAATGTACTGCTCCTAGAAAAACAAACAGCATGTCACGTAGGCGCTTGGAATAAACTAAACAGCTGGCTTTAACTGAGGGGTAGAGCACACTAAAGGAAAGAGTGTGCAAAACAAGCCACCCATGCAAATACTGCCAAATCCAGAATAAACATTTACAAGTGTAGCACGTACAACTCTGAAGAAGTCAAAGCAAAATCTGAAGTTTCTGGCCTAGAAAGAGACATTCCAGTGCAAAAAATGCCTGGTGATATATTCATTTTTTACACAGATATAACTGAAAAATCCATTTTCATTTTGATTACAACATAAAAACGAACATAGCTTTAAATTCAACCCCACTGCAATCTTTACCTCTGTCTGGACGAGGTAGTTGCGCTGTGTCCTGATATGTTTCAGGAAACCCAGGACATTAACTGTGCTTTTGTCTTTTATCTGTTGCAGCATACTGTCTATCACAATGTAGGTACCAGTTCTGCCAACACCAGCACTACAGAAGACATAAGAGAAACCCATGTAATACAGCCAGACCAAAGTAAACGTTCACAGCAGCAGAACAGAACTAAGCAAATATTCCTGTTGACAGACTTTCATTTCCCTGCTAGCCCCAACCATGAAGGTTTCTAAACAAAATATTTGGCTTTTCTGGGAATTTTACCAGGTATATATTTCCTGATCTGACACTTGGCTGTCCTGTCGCCACTGCTGTTGTTTCTGGTGTTGGCTAGAGGAAGCCATATGGAGATCCACCCTATGCCAAACTGCTGCTATCCCGGACCACCAAGGTTGCTCCAGGCTGTGGAGCTGCCCTGGTTGGCTTCAGTCTTGAGGCAAGGCTTAAGCTTCACACTGGAACTGTAATCCTGCTCTAGAAGGTACCCGCACTACAGAAAGGCGTAGGAGGGGGCTAATCCTGTGGAGGCAGGACTCCTTGAAGGGGAGGAGGGCGGTCCTGAGCCCAACAGAGAGGGTGCAGAGGGAAACTCTGCAGAGCTTCTCAATTTCTGCTCAGGAAGGACCTCTAACCCCCATCATGCTATCCTCTTCATTACGGTGCTATACAGCCCCCTCACATGCAGTGATGAAGACCGCATCCCTTAATTCATTTAAGGGAAATCCTCTGTTGACTGCAAGTGCTGGTGAATGTGAGTGGGGCTCAGTGGCAATCGCACGTCCAGGTGTCCGTCTGTTCACACGACTGGTCGCCAGCAGAGGTAATCCTGCCCTGCCCAGGCACTGAATGGCTTCCAACAAGGAACGGCACAACCCCATCGATGCAGTGCTCGGCAGCTCGGTATCATGACACAGGGTTTTGCTAATGCAGCTGGGAAGCTTTTGCATTGGAGCTGTCTTAAGATGTAGGCAAAGCAAGCTCCTGCCTACCCGCGCTCCACGGGGCTGGCACACTCCGTCTGCGTTAATAACTTACGGCGTTTGTCTTAGCTGGCGTGTAAGAGCGCATGCTGTGCACTAGGTATGCTTGCCATGAAGTAGTTAATCACACCCATCGTACCTGCAGTGCACCACCACTGGTCCCATGTCCGGGGTTCTGGCTGCGGAGGATCTCCTAACGAAGGTTAGCACAGGCAGAGCGTACTCTGGCACACCCATGTCAGGCCACTGAGTGTAGTGATACTGAATAACCGTTCTCTCGTTCTGCCGCCCTTTGGGGTTTCCTTTCTGACCCTGCGTGCAAGGTGTGCACAGGAAGAAGAGAAAGATTAGGGAAGAGGAGCATAGAGAGACACTCCTACTGGCTTGCTTGGCTGAAAAAGTGCTGGACGCTAACAGAAGAAATCTTCTGCAGCCCTGCCTCCTGCTAGGTGGAGACAGAGTTCACGGAAAAATACATGTGGGAACAAGTAATAAGAGCAGTAACTGTGACGCCAAAGCAGGAGTGAACTTGAGAAAAAGAAATACAGCCTAAACCTTTTACCAGGTTCCTTGTAATCCTGGCTTTGCTTACTTATTTCTTTTCCACCTGCTACTTGGAGTTGCCTATGCAAACGCTGAGTTTTGCTCCTGCGTGCCTTGCATCCTACATAAGCCAGGAGGCATTTGGATGGGAACAGTGAAGGCTTTACTCACCTTTTTCATCTTTGTGTTCCTGACTGTGAAGCGGCGCACCGTGTAGCAGGCGTGGATGTTTGTGCTCTTCAGCGTGACGATTATGTTGCCATACTCCTCGCTGTTCTCTGACGGCCAGTACTGATCGCATTTTCTCTGAACAAAGACAGAGTTGGGTGGGTTGGCTAAGGGTTTGAGCTGCTTCCTCATATTTGTGTTTAGAGCTTTTTTAAAAAGTAAAATCATGGCTAGCTATGTATCCCTCTGTTACATTAGTTATATATTATACATCAATATATGTCATCCCGGACCATTTAAAACCAAAATCTGCCCACGTGATTTGGGGAGGTGGTAAGGACCAACTGCTAACAAACTAGAAAATCTCTTACTCTTCCTTTTTCAACAAGGTTTGTGATCATGACAATGATTCCAGTATTTTGTTCCCAAATCATCCTCCAGAAATCTTCAAAGGTAGACTTTAAAGGTCCCTGGGTAGCAATGTAGGCTTTTGCTTTGTTGTAGCCCTTCAAAGAAAACCATAATGCCAAGTGAGATGAAAGCAATATCACGGCAGACATATTAATATTTTAAAGGTAACAAAGAAAGGTGCTTCTCTCATTCAGAATAGCGAGGAATTTGTAGCAAAAATATCAGGTGAAGTTGGAAAACACAACCACCTCACAACTGGCAACACTTCCTCCTCGTGGAAAGATTCAGAGTTAGAGAAGAAAAAAACAATTCGAACAACTTACATCGACATAATTAGCATTAATGTAGTCACTGTGCTTAGAATCTTTTCCTGGTAAAGGCCTTAGCTTCACCCTGCTGTGATCATCTGCAGGATAAAAAACAGAGCAGAGAAGCATTAAGGAAACGCAGTGCAGAACTGCAGGTAAACATCCCATTTCCTCGGTATTGGAGCTGCCCTTATTAATACATGGAAGAAACTGGCCTTGGATTGGAGTCAAGGGGCAGGTGGGAGTACCTGTTCTTGGTCATCTGCTCATGGTAGCAGGTCCTCAGGCTTCACATCCCTTAAAGTACGTGGTTCGTGCTGGGACAGCTTCTCTTTAAAGGACACTGGAGCCTCAGGAGCACGATCTCTAGGATCATCCACACCACGCAGAGCAGTGTGATTCAAAGAGCCGGGGCACCCCACAGGGCTGTGTAACACCACGCGGAGACGCTGGCTCAGCTCTCGCAGGCAGTAAAGCTGCCTTTGCCTGGCTCGGTGTCTGAGCTCATTATCCTCCACTCGGTGCTGGGCTCAGACAGCTCTACTGGCTCTGGGAGCTGAGTGAATGTCCTCACTCCTTCCCCACCCTCATCACACCAAGCAGACAGACTTTAGGGCACACTTTTTAGCTCCTCTTTTTGTTCCACTCAAATGCTTGACTTCGGCTTAAATCAGAAAAAAGTCGCAGTCCTCCTCCTGCTCCTAGGCAGCAGCATTGGGCTGGGTGGCACTTCCAACACATGCAGAGATGAGACATGTGGGCTAACTTTAAGCATGAAGAATCTGGTTTCGGTTGCCTTCCTTGAGCACCAATGGGGAGAGGGAGGTTCCTCCGGGGGCAATCTGGAGGACTGGAGCGCCTGCTCCAATTCTCCTCCAATGGTACTTCTCTCTCTGTGCCTAGAGGGACCAGACATCTATGTCTAAAATCAGAGCTGGGACAACCGCAATGAATCCCCTTGCCCCGGGCCACAGAGCAAGTCTTTTACAGGTCTGGGAATTGGTCCTCAGCCGACACCCTGATTACTTCTAAGAATCTGTTAGAGACATGCGTTTCCTTTGTATACCCTCAAAAACATTCAAGATTTATTGCAATGTTTATGAACATTGTGAACTTCTGATCAGAGGCTCTCCATCTTTGTTCCTAAACCACAGTGACTGCTGCATCTGCCATTCGTTCCACATCAGAGAACGATATGGAAAAAGTTACCGCATTTCCATCTCAGACCCGCAATAATCTGCATTCTAGAGCAGAGTCCAGATTTGCAGTTCTCAGAGGAATACAGGCAAAGCCTGCACTGTGCTACAAAGATCACTGTTTGTCCAAGTCGTACACACAGCTGAAGCAGTTTGAAATACAGCACATTCACTCGGTAAGATTTAGCACCTTTGGGATTATAAGGGAATCCCAGGGATCATCAATAAAACTCTCTGCTCCACCAGACACTTCCCTTAGGCCAGTTTTCAGACATTAGTGGGCAGAAGAGCTCTGATCATCCATTTATCCCAGTTATTCCTCCACAAAATTTCATACCAAACTGATTCTTCTAAAACTACGCTTGGACCAACAAACTACAAAATATTTTAAAACAAAAGCTGGAGTGAAATCCTGGCTCCAGAGAAGTCAAAACGTCCACTGCCTTTAGTAGGGAAATGATCTCCCAGCCACACTTTCACATGTTTATTAATTACTGTACAATAACGTAACTTGAAGCCATCTGCCTTTTCCAGTCACACACAGACACACTGTGAGAGGAGAGTGCCTTTTCGGGCTGATTCATTGTGCTTACTTACAGGCTAGGATGTTGATGTATCTGTTCTTGTGCTTGTTGTCGGGGTGGTTGGAATGCTCTGCAGTGATGTTCATGTCAGCCGTACAGCGCTGCACTTCCTAGGCATAAAAATTATTCCAATGAAAAATGTGGCAGTCCAAAAAATTTAAGCTTTATCTCCTTTTGCAACAGGTTACAGCAACCATGTTTAAAATATCGATAACTTAATTGCTGGATTGAACACAAAGTCCTTTGGTGGTGTCCTGTATGATGTGGTCTGCTTAAATCGAGCCACGTTAGCTGCTCGCTGGTGCGCAGTCGTGCTCCTCTCCACAGACCTGGTGACAGATGCACTTTGGGCACCCTGCGGGCCGACTGTCCCCTCCGACCAGCGGTCCATCCATCTTCTGGACTGCATCTCTTGCGATGCCCCACTCTGTCCCCTCTTGGGAAGGGAAGACAGAGTCCCTCAAAGGCAAGAGTGGCCAGTGCAGTGTAAGAAACTAAGCACAAAACCCACTTCAACAGAAGCCTTTGACCGCTGGACAACTTACCTGCTTATAACCTCTCAAAACAGGGTTTCTGACATTTCAGTTTGGCACTGACCTTTTGTTAGTTCTCTACAGAGAGATGCCTTTTATAAAATATAAATAAAATAGATCTCTGAGGATAACAGCGAGTGCTTTAAATACCACTGCTTGGACACTGATTAACAGCCCACGATATAGTGAAAAAGAGAAAAGGTTGTATCCACGTGTATATACATTTACAAAGCAGAAAGAGGCCAGGCTTGCCAAGGCGTTCATGAAGCTAGAGATGCAGATTGCTGCCTAGTTGAGGCTATGGGTTAGATACCTAATTCCCATTGATCCTTCTAGTTCTTAACCTACCCCTTTACTTACACTGTCCAAGAACAGAATACAGAGCAATTGAAATGGGGCAATGGAGGGTTTTTTCTCTATTCCCCTCGGCCAGACTGTCCTAGAGAGTTACACACTTCAGAGGCTGTCTCGCAAACTGAATCACTAAAACTCATGTGCGATACCACCTCCAAGATATATTTTCTTGAGTCTATCTAACCACAATCTTCCTGAAAAAGCTAAATCCCTTTTTATCACTAGCATAAATACTCTTGTTTTAAAAACACATTTCTGAAAAATATATCAATGTTTGGAGTTTACAAAGTTGTGGAAGACACTATATTTATTCAAATCTTTTGTGAGTCCCAGAAATTGCACCAAACAGAACCAATTTCCCCCAAGGATATATGGAGAAGTGCCAAATTACTTTGTACTTCAGGCTTTAAAAATAACAGTATAGAACCTGCCTAAGAGGCAAAGTCATTAGGAGCTCACAGCTGCTACAAAGATCACAAGCTAAGTGACAGAGAAAAATTATCAAGAGAAATGCTATACAAACAGCAGATGTAACAGAGTTCAGCGTTATGCAGACATTTCACAAAGGACTTGCATAGCAATTTTGATATCTTCCCCAGCATTTACATTTTAAAAGTGCAAAGTATACTAAAACCTTGAACGTTTTATAGCTTTTATATCCGCATGACACTCCCAAATAACAATTGCTTCTCTCTCTCAACCCCCCCTCCATAGGGAGAAACATACTACATTCAAGGAGACGAGCTGAGCAAAGACAAAGAAGAATCAAGCAAAACTCTCTGCTGGCCCTAATAGAATTTTCATAGTTCCATTTCTATCGCAGAAATAAAAAACACATTAAAGTGTGTGCTTCCCCTAATTCTGCCTGTCAGCTCCAGTAAGCAAGGGACTTCTGATTACACAACGGGCAGGATCAGTTCAGCCTAAGTCATAACTGGAAAAGCAGCACTACTTACATGTTGGGTTGATTTAATGTAATTTTGTTTTACCTTTTTTTGCATTTAGAAATCATATAACACCACTGCTGTACCATTGTAGGTCATTCCTAAAAAATAATCCCTCGCTTCTGAAAAGCCTCACGTCAAACTCTACACTCCTGCATCATTACACAATTCTTTTTTAGAAGTTATTAGCATTGAAACATTTATGCCAAATTCTGTAGAATTTAATTCAGATGAATCCAATAAGGTTCTGTGGAGAATACTCTAAAAACTTATAGAATTTAATAGGGAATTACCTCCCTGCTAAGGAATTTTCTCTGACAGTTTAAATACTACATAGTAAATGTATCACTTTCTATTAAATTCTATAGGATTTTTCCATAAGGGAATTGCTGGTGAGGTTAATCATTTTAATTAACCTTTTTATGTTGATGCTGACTGTTTTCTCAACTGTACATGTTCCCAGCTGGCCGATATAAAGTTAATAGAAGAGGAAGATTAAGCTAAGACGGTGAAAAACACAGCAATGGAAAAGAAGGTCTGATGCTGTGAGAGCTGATCGTCTGAAAATGGCTTTTCAACACATAACATTCTAAATGATTTTTAATACTCTGGAAAGCTGCTATAATGGTGGGTTCCTATATCTGCGCACTGCAAAACATCGCAAAAGGAGACTGCTAAAGAAAAGCTCCCTGTTGCCAATGCACCTCAACTCTTTTTGTCTTTTTAAAAATCAACGTAGAACAATAAAAGGCCATTTTGACTTCACCCCCCCCTCCCTGTCCAGGATACAACCAATGCTTTGGGATGCTGAGGTTGTCCAACGAGAAGGGGCCTGAGGACATCCTCCAGCTCCATGTTTGCCACTGACAAAGTTTGGCTGTGCTGCACGGACAGATCAGGCTGAGAGCAGAGGGTGGTTATCCACACTGCCTTACCCTCCCAAGTTCACTTCTCCAAATTCTAACAGCAAATTACTAAACCACAGGCTCACCCCACCAGACAGTAAGGCATAAGTTAACATTCCTTTGTTATTAAAGTCAAAAGTGGTTGTCTTTCATCAATGCACAAAATGCTGCAAGAAGACAGGACTAGTTGCAGCCTGTTATCTATGCCTCTGTTCAGAGTATTATTTACCCTTTGGCAGAAGAGGACAGCCCGGTGTTAATAAATATCACCCTGGAGGAAGTTCCAAAAAGTCACCATCCTAATTATGCCATTTTACCACATTTATGTATATTACATATTTACTTTCCCAGCATTTCTATTGCTTATGCAATGAACGCCCTGGGATTTCTAAATCTTACCAGCTACCAAGTCTTTCATTTGCATTTAAAACATCACCATGATTATATTATTATTATTATAACTTAAGTTTGCTGGCAGGCCACCAGGTCAGGTCTGATGCCAGGCTGCTCACTGCAGCCTAAACAAACTCTTCTCCAATTAGCAGAAAACCACTATGGGCACCTTGGAGGACAGATAGCATCCGTATCACCACATCCATAATTCATCCACAAACTTTTCAGCTCTAGAGTCTTTTCTTCAGCTTTCCTTAATCCCGCTTAGTCTCTTCCACTGATTTTAACGGCGGCTGGCTAGCACACTGCTGCTCCTCACGTTTAACTTTGCAGAACACATTACTGTCCAAAGATGAATGGATACAGGCTCTTATCCTGTCCTTTCAACTTATCATTGACAACCCAAGAAACCAAAGTACATGGTTTCAATTGACCGTTAGTTACTGTAAAAAGTGTTCTAGTCTATGCTATTATGGCTAATTTACCTTTTAATTATATTGTCCATGCTAATGCTAATTGGAATTTGATACACCCCGGTTTAACGACCCATTTTCATTGCCTTTCTGAAACAAGTTACAGATTAGTTTCTTCTAAACTTCAAAGAATTTCCATTTAAGTGTAAAATCAAACTGCTCCAGCGTCTTGCTGGCAATATAAGCTTTTGAGCAAGAATTTTTGCCACAGTGACTGAGCAGGAACTCAGACTCTTGATTTGGCCTTACGCAGTGCTGCTGTTGTTTCCCATTACTTCAGTCTGATGTCCTAGCAGGGGCTGAACTGTGAAAGCCTATGAATAGCAATGAGGAGGAATCATGAACAAAGAAAGGATCCTAATCTGAAGGACTAAATTAGAGAAGATCCATAGCTATGTTTTGATATTATTGTGATATTTCTCAGCATGAAAGCAGCTAGTTCATCCACCCCTAAAATAATTTTTGATCTACTATTTTAATCCCAAATTAGAGAATTCTGTGGTAGTGCTCTTGCTGCTTGTTTTATCACAGCAAACACGAAGACAGCATACCAACAGAGACAGCAGATAGTATTTGAAGATATCCCACAGGAATAGTGTAGATTTTTGTGATAATTTAGCACTAGTATAAACTCTCCAACGGCACTCAAGAGAGAGGTGAGCTGGGGACAGCCTAGAAAGAAGAGGAAAATAAACAAACCAAAAGAACTCAACACAGGAATAACAGTGGAGGAATCATGAATAGATAGCTACAAACTCCTGTAAATGAATGAGAGAGGAAGGGAAGGTGGAGGACCGTTTGCTTGCGGGATCCTGCCCTTCATTAGGCAGGGAGGTACGAGAGTCCAACCAAAACCTTGCGTTGCCCGTGTGCGGCTACGGCTCCTCTGAGCGGGGCTTCCAGGCAGAATCTTTCGGTATGGCTGCAGTACTAGGGTTAGTAACAGAAAGCCCAGGTATCTGAACTGCGTTTATTGCTTCTCTTCAACTTTATCTGTTAATTCACAATGCCAGTTTCTTAGGGTAGGTCAAGCGGTGAGATAAGAATGGAGAACTCCAGGAAGACCCTCTTCTAGAGCGGTCCTTCCTCCTCCAGCTTCACACTGCTGCTTCCCTTTGGTTGCAGTACAGCAACGCACAGGCTGAGAATACCTCTAATTATGGCAGTTTTGGGCCAGGGTTATAAAACATTTCCCAGCGCAGTAATGTCTGCTAGCAGCATGCTTTTGAAATGGCATCTTTCTACTGCCAAATTCCTTGGTGTAGATGCAGTTATAAGCATGTGTCTGGTGTAAGCTGTGTCTAATCTGTAAGGGATGCCAGTATAACTACGCAGTGTTTTTAGTGTCTCAAGAAATGTGCAAAGTGCAGCGTTATCTGTCTTCAATGCAGCCCTTCACTAGAGAATAACATTCTGAGGTCACCGGTTAAAAAGAGCTACTGACCCCTGCCCCAAGCAGCAGCAACCATGAGAATAACGTTAGCAAATCCCTGCCACATCACTGAAGATATAGATTTATGTTATTTTCTTATATTTCAGGACATTTAGAAGAAGGTGCCACTGGAGTATAAAGATATTTTCAATTTATGTGATGAGGGAGCTAGACAGCCTGCCTCCAAGTTCAGCGAGCCTGTTCAGACTCCAAATTGGCAATGAATCATTACACTCACACGGCCACAGGCAGGAGAGGTCTGCGGAGATTGCATTCACCCACTCTAATCGCTCCCGCAGCAGCACTGACCAACCCACTCCAGAATTAGGGAGGAAGGAAATAAAACTGTCTGATCTCAAAAATCCAAATACTGCATTGTACTATAAAAATTCATAGTTAGCTTTGGGGATGGAGGGTGATTTCTTTCCTTAGTGTTCCTTTCTTAGAGCAAAAGGACACCACTACTCAAAAAACTTACTGTGTTATTCCAGTAACTGGCCAGGGGGAGGGAGTGAAAAGGTTTACTGTGGGAGGTGGCACTTCACACTCTTTTTGATACAAGAATTTGGAGGGCACATGCCCTATATAGTCACGCTATCAGGGGAATAGAAGATGACAAATGTGACATCAGTTTTTAAAATGAGATCCAGAAGGGATTTCAGGCACTACAGCCCACTAAATCTGACTTCTCTGTGGGGCAAACTGCTAGACACTGTAATAAATAGCAGAGCTAGTGAATGCCTCTAACACACTGTGGAGAGGTCCCTGAAGAAGTCTACAGGTAAGAACAGTCTGGAAAAGAACAGTATTTGGATTTCCAAAATGTTTGTGAAAAGACCTCTCAGAAAACATTACTTAAAAACCTGATCTGGCTTGGAGCAAAAGGAAAACTCGCCTTGTATACCAACAGGTCAGAGGTGGGACTCACCTGCCCAGGAATTGTCAGTGTTCAGACTTCACCAGTGGGACCTTACAGGGACCTAACCTATTCGTAAATGGACTGCAGAGGAGACAAAGTGCGTTTATGATACAAAATTATTCAGGATAATTAGAACAAAAGCTGTTTGTGAAGGGAAGCAGAACAATCTCACAATACTGAGTAGCTGAGTGATAAAATGGCAAATGAAATTCAATGTTGATAAATGCAAAGTGATGTACTTGGGAAAAACAACCCTAACTATACATACATACTGACAGGTTCCCAATTTGCTATTGCCACTCAGTGACAAGACCTTGGGGTCACAGCTGATAGTTTTCTGGAGGTGTCAGCTGAGTGCTCAGTAGTTGTTAAAAAAACAAATAGTATGTTAGGAAGAAGGAAAGTAATAGAAAACCAAACAGAAAACATCACTGCACTCCCACAGAACTCTGCAGTAAACCCACTCATTAAATACTGTGCACAGTTTTGGCCATCCCGTCTTGAACAGGATATGGTAAAGGCAGAAAAAAAGGTACAGAGGGAACAAGTCATCATAAGTCTAGAATGGCTTCCTCAAACAAACAAATTAAATAGTTTAGACTTCTTCAGATTTGAAAACAGATGATTAAGGAGGAATACGAGGGAGGCAGACAGAGTCATGTGAGGCATTTAAGTGAACAGGGATGTACTTTGTAATGCAAAAACTAGGAGGCACCAAGAGAAGTTATTAGGCATGAGTTAAAAGCAAAAGGAAGTCTGTTCTTGTGGAACAAATTGTAGAATTCATTGCCATGGGATGCTTTGGACACCAGAAGTCTAGAAGGGTTCAAGAGGCAATTAGAAATTTATCGAAGAAAGGTCTATCAAAGACTATTAAACATAATGATGCCAAGAAAATCTCTGGCTAGACAAGGAGTAGATATAATCTCTGGCTCAGGAAGCCTCTCAGTCTCTGTTCAGTCTTGCCACCAAACCCTGCCCCAGTGCTGCCCTGTAAAAATGTGGTGCCTCAGCCTGTATGCTATAGCAAGAGGGTGCTGGAGCCGTCCGAGAGCAAGCCAAAAAACCTCCTTGAACTGTTTTCAGTATTAGGTTGAACAAATTCCAAGGTAGAAGTCAAAGAGTTATATCGGAGACCAGAACTGGCAATGCAGGATCGTGGACTTTATTTTAAAAAGCTATTTGTTGTTCAGTATTACATCGGGCCCTATATTTCTAGTTTATATAAAAATTTGAAAATTCATAGGACTCAAAGGAAATCTTACCAATTCTGTATATACAAGAAAGCCCAGCTATCACCAGACAATAAAGCTGGCTACTTGCACTATGATTACCCAAAGGGAATAAGGATTCATTTTGGATGTACTTTCCAAGGAAAGATTTGTGAGTTCAAAGTCCTTTTTTCCTCTGCACATAAAACGCTTCCTAAGTACATTCACAAAATATTTACCTGTAATTACAGCTCATTTTAAGAGGAAGAGGGACTATTCACACAGTTTGCTTTCAAAGGAATCTTCATGTAAAAACCAACTCAATACAATCCACAACACACTGCCAAAAACACAGGAAGAGACTTACACCAAAAACTAGCAAAAAAACAAATGGAGAATGTTTACCTTCTACATTGGGCAGAGTGTGTGTGTGTGCCTAGCTTAGTCTTTCCTTTCACAGGTTCCACTATAAATCTCCTGCCACTGAAATTTCTGAAGAGATTTTTGATTTTTTTTTTTTTCCTTTAAAAAAATCCCATGTGCTGGCTACCTTTGGGAAGACTTATTTATGCTGTAGTATTATGTAGTATTATGCTGTAGTTTTTCAGCATCTCCTTGCCATCCTTTTCTCTCTTCTTTTTAGATGCAAGAAGCAGATTTTTTTGTAAAAAGCTCTTATAACTGCAGAACCTAATACCTCTTTTCAGGAGTTCCCCAGGCATGAAGGCATGATATGGCTGTGGTACCTTCCACCCAAGGCTAGCACCCTTGTAACATTGGGTTTTCTGTTTCAGCTGGAATCCTACTGTTTCTCCATAAAACATTAGCTACGTCTTCACTGTAGCTGGCAGATACAATTCCAGGACATACACCACGGCTGGATCTGACCAGACATGAGAATTTACACCGCTAGCCACTCCAATAGCTACTGTATAAATGTAACCTCAGGATCCTCTACTCCTCAGCCACTTTCCAAACTGGGATTCTGATCTCTGAGTCAGTTTAGGCACTTGAGAAACATTTTACCTACAGGCTCTGTGAAAAATCCCGGGTTTCACTCCTCTGTCCCATCACGGTGAACCATAAGGAAGAAAATCAGGCCGACGAGGCGTCAGCAGGGCAGAACACAAGCAATGAAAGGGAGCCGGATGGTTTATCCCAGACAGTGATTGTCTTGTTCCTATTCCTTCTCCTTACTCTAGGAGGAGATTTCATTTAGTCTTTAGGAAGCTGAGACCTCAGCTATGGAGAAATACATCTGGAGTAGCTATACTCACTTCAAAGCAGACGCTCCAAATTTTAAGCCAGCACGGAGAATAGAATTTGGCACACGCAGTGCAGTCGGAGGAGTTTAACTTCCCTTCAGAGGGGACCCTGTGCTCCCCAGAACAGGACTAATTGGCCAAAGCTATCTCTCCGACTGGCTGCCACAGCGTGGCACTCGCAGCAGGGAGCTCCAGGAAGAAGGGAAAAATAAGGCTATTAGAGCAGTGTTTTTCTTTGCTAAAACATGGGCAGAAGGTGTCCAACATTTGTTAATAGCAGTGATTTTGCGACAGCTGAAGCAAAGCCTGCTTAAAGCCAGACCAAGTTTACAGATGTGTTGCTGATTATTTTGAATAATTAAATGGTGTAAAACCCAGCTGTGATGAATAGCGCTGGGGTCGCAATTCATAAATAATTGAGAAGAGTGAGTCGCATTTGATCATCCTGATCAAATTCTACTCTCTGGAGAATAAATGTTTGTCCTGAATACCATCAACATTGTTAAATGCCTCAATATTCCTGCTCAGCCATCCAGCCAGCAGTCAATTGAACTAAATCACTTTAACACCTTACACATTTGCCTTCCTCATGAATACAAAATGTTTCTAACTTACACAACGGTTTTTGGGCATCAGACAAAGCAGCCACTCTTTATAGACAGTAACCAAACAGCAACAATAAATGTTTTAAATGATCCCATTAAAAAAAAAATTCCTGCATACAGTCTTGTCTTTACTGCAGTAAGCAAAGAAGCTGTAGATATTAGGCCACCTATTTTGGTTCATTGCCTTATTTGTAAGCAGAGCTGCCTCTCTGATTCACATGCAGCGCACAAACACACCTCCTTTTGCTGGTAGGGAAGCCAGCAGCACGTGCGGCATCATTTCCTGGGGCTCCTCCTGCTTCTCAATATTTCCAAAAGTTCAGCAGTGACTGTGATTAGACTGCATGAAAGAAGTGCCTAAAAACTAGCCAGAGAATACCGACTTGTGCGTATTAAGGCCTGACTCTGCAGCCCGTCCTCCTACTGTGTGATGTTTATCGTGCTTGCACAATATCGGTTTGGTAACGCAGGGGTGGAAAACTACCTTCACTTCATTGGAATTACCTCCAATTTATACCAGATTTATAGGTCAGAATCTGTCCTAAATAGGTAACAAATGCATAACAGGTATGCAAATTTTAAAATAGTCAGATTAGATAAATACCACCAACTAAATCCTGAAGCCTTTCTCCTTGTTTTACTGGAACAAAATAACCAACGACTTTAACAGCAATCTTTCCTGGCTGAACAGAGCACGAGCAAGGACTCCAGGAACTGACCCATAGTTTGGGTTTTCATAAAAGACCAAATTCTACTACTTTTACACATGGTGAACACTATTTTACTCCTTTTGGGCTACTCAGGGGGTATGTGACTTCTCGGTGTGACTAAGAGGAGCAAATTCTGGGCCAACAAGAGTAAAATAATCTGCAGATTATAAGAAAAGCCTGGGGCTAAAACCAACTGCTTGTATCTTCATGTTGTTCATGGGGAATTGTAGGCAGCTTTTCCAATTTAATAAAAACCTAGGAGGGTCACCCCTTAAAGGCACCTTAAAGGTGGTTAGAAAGCATCTGTAAATGTCCAGTCCCACACTGCTCGTACCTGGTGGCTAATCGGTATTTCCCTATTTCTTCTGATACATTTGAGCACTGCATTTACCTGACATGGCAGCATCACACAGATGTGGCATGGTCCCTAACTATTAATACACAATTAACTTTAGGAAAACAACATTTTTTTGGTGGATCATTAAATCGTACCTCAAAGTCTTCCGAGAACCCATGCTGGTTATTAGAATACAGCTCACTGATGTGTTTAACGAACTGCTTGACTGGAATTGCTTCCATATCATCTGTAGAAAGAAAGAGATATTCAGAGTTGCTATTTGTCTTATACATAAAACTTCAGGAGAGAAAGTCTTCACTCTACCACTTAGATCTGAGTTGCCAGAGGCAGAGCTAGTTCAACATGCAGTAATAAGAAATCTTGATAAATCTGACCAATTTTGAGATAAACTCTTCATTTCTAATTCTAAGCATACAATTATGAATACTGAAAGTCTATTCCCTGGGATGCTAATTTACAAAGTCCAATTGAAGTTCAAGGATCATTTAGTTCTTGTTCACAGTTTGAAGATGGCTGTGGATAGGATGAAGAAGCCTCCTCTCCTACATTTTATAAAAAACAACAGAAGAGACACAAAATAGGAAAGTACAGTTGACAATTGCCCCCAGTAAGTTTCTACCGGACTGAACAGAGACACAGGCTTTTCTCCTGCAAGTTATTAACTTTTTCCTTTTTACACAATGTAGAATCCAAATGGACTTGCCATGAAACTGTCTCTGAGCAAAAGAACAGGCAACACAGCACCCATGCTAATTTGAGTTCTCTCTCATGCCAGACACTATTCATAACACTGAATATGTATTCCACCGGACCATTTGTTCTTGCTCAGCACAGTGCAAATTCCACCCAATATACCAATAAATCACCCACAGACATTTTCTTAAAAGAAAGAAGACAAAGGCTTGAATTGAATTAAAGACAAACAAAACTGTTTCAAGCACCTGGGACTCTGGACAGATTCTAATAAAGCTGGGGTGTAGGATGGCTGCCTTATTTCTCTCTTTCTCTCTCTCAAAAAAGGCCTAGATGTTGTTATAACCACCACTGCAGTTGGTGGAAACACTGTGCTTGCCAAGATTCATTAGTTAATATTTTCAGTCTGGCATTTAGAAAACGTAAATTGCTATACAACTGTGATTACTTTCAGCATGTGAAATAATCTATTGCCTGATGGCTACTATTGTCTGATTGCATGATTTTATGGCAATACTCTGGTATTTATATATTCCATTTAATATTCTTCTGAAGATTGCATCCAGTTCATGTTTACTCCCAGTAATTCAGTAGTGTATTTTTGCTCCCATTTAGCAGCCATATGGTTTGGTGCTACAGCTGCATTATAATCTGGATTCTTTTCCTTTTAAACATCTACATTATGATAGAAAAAATCCAAATATTTCTACAGATACTTAGCAAAATTTAACGATAAATAAATAGATGTGACATTTACTGTATTCAGAGTGAAAGATCTTTGGCAGCTAAAACCTCTAAGCTGTCACATATGCTTTTCTTAGCAAAGGGTATGAAGATCTGTATGTGTAAATGAGGTTCTACTTTGGCAAGAATTTTATAGATCCCTGACAATCTGATTTCTTTCCAGCTGATGGCAGTTAATATTGACCATGTCATTACTTCTCTACTCTTATTTTAACAGGTAACGCTCTAAGGTGGCTTTTTGCATCTATTGACATTTTCAGATTTCAATCAGGTCTCTTCTATTTTATTTACAAGAGCCAATTGTTAAAGATACGTTTGCAATCTGATCACCTCCCAGTATAGTAATGCTGCTTCAATTAACCACATGCTCATTTACTGAATAATACAGAATTCAAAACATTTGACAAGTGTATGCTCAGCTTAGCAAAAAGCTGCAGCATGCAGAAAAGCTGGCATGTCAAAAATATTTAAGTGATAACATTTATTCTATGTAATATTGAGAACATCATCATCTCATAACAACATTTGTATTAATATTTTTGCAGCCAAGACACTTGAATGGAATGATCTATAGGAACAGCAGTCAATAGCAAAAGCCTGTAAAACAATCTATCCTCTCCTGAAAAGTAACCCATACATCCTAGATTTCCTTGAAAATAACTTGTGCTATGATAGCAATTTCATGTACTCTCACAAGGAAAGTTCCATAGTTATCATTTGTTTTTTTCTTGAGTAGTCTAGCTCAACTGAGACCAACTGAGATCAAGGATTCATTGCAGCAGACCAGTGTGTCCAATTTAATTTTGCAGAAGACAGAATTTAATTTTAATTGTGATCTGTGAGCCAAAAAATACATTAGAGATAACGTGCTCTCTGGTCCATTGAATTCCCACCAATTTCAAGGATGGGTCTGCACCAGAGATCCATGGCAAAATATGGTTAGTTTTCTTTTTATCATCATCACTGCACGGTGGCAGTATGTCTCCACCTTTATAGCCACTGCTAATTCACCTCTCTGTTGTTCCCTGACCTTTATTGTTTCTCCTCCCTTTCTCCTCTTCTGCATTTTCAATTCCGATTCCCTCCAGAAGCCTTAACCCAACGCAGTTTCTTATCCTATTTGATTAACATGGGCAACAATTAAACATTAAATACATTAAATAGGAAATACTGTTGACGTATGAGCTCACGGGGTGAGAGGGGGCTTATGCTGCTGAAGCTGCCCAGAAACTCAGGAAAACCTTCTTGGAGCAAATCTAATTGTTTCCTATTAGGAAGAGTAAAATCACACCCACAAACATTAGAAACTCCAAAAAACGCTTATGATTTCCAGCTTTCAAACTGCTGGGATAACACGGTCCTGCTGACCGTGCAAGACCTGGCAGCTTCTGCGCAGAAGCCAGGCAGAGGCCACCCCTCGAGGGACACGCGCAGCCCAGAGGGGACAGGCAGCCCGCAGCTGGGCAGGACGCCGCTGCTTCCCCCCCGTACGCCCACCTTGCCCGCTGCTGACAGCCACAAGGAAGCAGGTGTACGCAAGATATAGGCTATTACACTAACCAATGAAACAGAAAAGCGTTGAATTGATTTGGGTCTGTATTTTTCTATTCGTGACCTCCAACTCCAAACTCCCACCCAGGAACACAAATTACTTTAGCTGGGGTATATGCGTGCTTAGCCACGGGCGGCTTGTCAGACCTCCGGTAAAATATGTACTAATATACTCAGCGCTCTTGAATGATATCTGCTCTGACGTTATCTGAAGATGGCCATGACCTTCTCGAAGAAAACCAAAAGATGTAGCTTGATGCACAGAATACACTTTTCATCGCACAATCGTCAGTCCAAAGGCTTTGGTTAAGCTTTCTTTCCATCTTAAGACAAATAGACTTCAATGACTATAATTCTTTTAGTCGATTGAAGAGATTAATGGAATCCTATAATGGCTAATTAGGAGCTCTTATAGTTCTTCTGCACATATTCCCTTTTGCGCCATATACTTTTTCCCATCCAAAAGCTAGAGCAACATTTGATATTGTCAGTATGATGCTTATATTTTGCCAGAGCTACACATTATTCAAAGAGAAGAGGGAAATGTTTTAATAACGTACCTTCACCTCTAACATCACAGATAAAATTACGGTTCTGTCTAGCTTGGTTTTGCCATCTGTTTTATCAGTGTCAATAAAGTGATGCTGGATTTACTTCTCTACAAAATATGAGCTGAATCTGGCACCATACTAACATACTAACCCTTTGTGTTATGCTGAGAAAGAAGTAATCTGAGATGGACAGGGCAAAAGTCTCCAGAACCTTAAAATTAATTGTATATATATTCATTATTTTTATTAATAATATAACTTACAATAATATTCTTTATAATCAGACACTACTGAAGCTGACAGGTAGGGGATATGTTTAATCCTTATGCTAGATATTTAACACTTTGGTGGAGTTCCCATCTTCACTTGCTGGTCCAAGACAAGTGCCTGAGAGGAGTTATCAAAACCACAAAACCGAAAGGGAGCACTGTGGAGCTCATTTCCTGCCACAAAGGGAGAATGCCAAGATTAAAGTCATGCTTGCTTAAAAAAAAAGACTGTAGAGGAAAACCTTTACTTGCACCTCATTTTTCAAGAAATGGCAATCGACAATGCAGCATACTCGATACATTTCTTCAGAAGACAGCCACCTTCAAAAGAAGCCTGAAATGTATAGAAGCACTGAAGTTCGAACAGGGTTACCTTTAAAGCTTGGACAATTAGCAATCCTACCCAGAAGGATTTTCCTCTATCTCCCACTTAATAACCTGCCTTTGTAATGTTAAAGCAATAGGGGCCAATTTCAAAAGAAAAATGGGATATCATATCAGAGACAACATTTCCACATAATAAGATCTCAGATTCATTTTGATTCATTTATAGCCTGAAAGCTCACTGGATAGTTTAGGGGCATTGGATTGGAATAGATGGGTTTGGGTCAGGAATTAATCCAGAAGGTCAAAATCAAAGTGCTTCCTCATATTATCTTTGTCTATTTTGGAGATTCTGGTCTTTCTGAAGACCAGATGTTTGACACACATGAAGACGTCTCGGTAAGAAAATTCTTCCATGTCTTTCATTGTGTTTGTAAAGGCTTTCTGTTTTTCAGCTATTACCTTACCCAGCCTATTAAATCCAATATACTCCATGTATCTTATGCCTTACTTTTAATGTGAAAGCTTATTCCATTTGTTTGTTAGTCACTGCACTTCAGTCTCTCATTTGCAAAGCCACCTGGATTCATGTGCCATAGCTGTCACGTGGCTTGGCCCATCTGCTCTGACAGCAGCCACTTACTGCACCGCTCAGCAGCCCCGTGCCATCCCTTGCATCTCGGGAGCACCTCCATCAATTCTCAGCGTGCTCTTCACAGCTGGCTTCAGCCAAAGGACGGGGGGATTCTCCCACTCCCTTCTCCCTGCCTGCAGGGCTGAGCAGTGAACTGAATCAGGCTGCTGATCGGGCTGATGAATGTAAGAAAGGATTAATTGATTTGCAGGGAAGGGGAAGAAGGATTAGTTGTCAGTGGGGTAGACAGGTTGACCCTACTCATTACTGTGAGGAACAGTAAAGTGACAGGGAAACCACCCCTTCTGAAGGTAGCACAAACCTAACCTGGCTTATGACAATCGTGAAACCAGTGACATTAATGACATTAATCCTGGAGAGTCCACTCTCCATAGCGTATCCTCGCAGTTCTCATCTTCTGCAAAAAAGTTTTCCCGATTGGAAAGCAGTATCTACCAGTAAGCTTATAGTAGGACTGGATTTGAGCTCTTAACTCACCAAAAACCAACATATCTGACAAATGATGTCCCATATCCCTAGCAAACAAGCACCTTTCTGTTCCCAGCAGCACTCAAACCTGGGATGTCGATTCATCTTCCACCCTCTTATTCTCCACTGCTGGAGAGAACATTGAATGCAATCCCAGGATTTTTTTTTAAAATATATTCACTTTATTGTTAACCACATTCGGTGGGGTTCATGGATTTTTATTTTTTACAAAGAGGGATGGAAAAACTCTGCAAGCAGCTAGAATACCAAGCATCAATACTTGGGATGCATATTACTTAAAACGGAGTCTAACAGCCCCTCCATAAGCTACAATACGTATCAGGGTGAAGGCTGCAGAGCTATAGCAAAAGCTTGCCTTCACATGCAGCACTGTAACCAAGAAGCCACGTGGAGTGCATTCCAACAGATTAATTTCCACGACCAGCAATGGGGCACTCGTAGCCCAGATTTAAGTAGGATCTACGCAGCTGTACCACGCAATACAAAAGTGCACTCAACACACAGAACTAAATGCGGATGCAAAACCCAAGTACCTCTGTATTTGGTCTGTCTCTAGAAAAGTGGCTGATCATAAAGAATACTGCAAGGATTAATAGCATACCCTTGGGTAAAATACTGCTCCGGTAGAGGTTATTGAAAAACTCCTATCAACTCCACTAAAGTCAGGTGTTCACCTCTACAGACAAGCTTAGACAAAAATCTCTGAACCTACAGATTGAGTGTATACTCTGAAGTGCACACACTTACAGGGGTCAGAAACTTCACATGCAGCTCAAATTTTGGCACTGACTGAATTTGAAATGTTTGAGCAGGCAACTCCACAGCCTGCCCTAACTCCCGCAAATACTGGACTCCACGACTAATTCCACACGTACAATTGGGTGATGCCCAGCTTTCTTCAAACCATTTTAGACTTGATGCATTTGAATTATACACATTTATATAGTCAGAGCCTTTAATTCTGCAGTATATTGGCTTTCCTTGCTTAACTATTTAAAATAAGGACGCAACTGAAGCCATTGTGTTTAATTTGGAATAATTAATTTTTCTGATCACATTGTTTGCTGTATAAAAAATGGCCAGAAATATAAGAATAGTTTTATTTGTATAACATGAGTATCAATTAATTTATGATAAACCAAAGTCATTAAAAAACCCTTAGTATTGAGAAGGTGTCTGCTTCCTGGGGAGATCATATCTGCATAAGCACTAAAAAAGGCAATACAGTAGGTTTCATTCTAGGAGATCAAACTACCTGCTGAAGCCCTTTAAAGCCGGCATCCTCCTGAAGTCACTGACCTCAGTAATTAATACAAATTATAAATTAAAATAAGTTAAATAATAAATTACTAAGAGTTGATTATCGGGGACACTATTCCTCATTAATGCTCACATTTTTGTAATCATGTGTTTATCAAGTACTGTTTTTAATAAAAACGCCTTTCAAAGTGAAAAGGCATGGAGAACACTACGAATACATTTGAAAGTCCTGGATAGGTGGACATGTTGAGAGAAAAACACAGAAGTCCTTCCAGCAAGATAATTGCTATCTATTTGTTATAATCAAGTCAAATGAACACAAGGGCAGGTTTCTGATAAAGGGGAGACACATGAAAAAGCAGAATATGAAAAATCACCTGTGTAATATTGTAGCTACATTCATCTCTCTTGCTTCAAGATTTAATCTACTACAATGCTATTAGCCATGTGTCAGTCAGGAATATAAAGATGTTAATGATAAAATTTTATATGTGTCAAAATAAGAGCTCAGTTTAAATCTGCTTGTACAAATCTTAGATTAGGTTATCATTAATTATAAATGTAATAGCAATACACTTCTTCCCTTTAAGCAAAAAACCAATTTCAGTCCAAGAGAATGAAATAATGTGAATTTTCCCTTAGCACAGACATTAAACATGATCTTATTTGGTATTGCCTGCTAAGGAATACAATTTTAATCTCACACATTTCCATCCTCAGGTCCCAGTCGTGCCATCAATTACATACATGCCTTACATTTAAGCACATGGAAGTTCAACTCCAGAGCTCTGCAGCCCAGTGTGACGGTTTTCAGAAAAGGATCTGTCTGCATTTCACATGGCCACCACAAAAACATGATTTTGGGTGATTTAGCCAACTCCTGAAGCCTCCATTACAAGTACCATGAGTAGATACCATACCATAAATTCTTCAGTGTGCTGCAGGAGCAGCAGTTTGTAGCAGAGAAAAAAGGAAGGTGGATGTTTCCTAAAATACCTTGATGTTTTCTTGGCTTCAGAGGACGGCTGTGTTTGCAATATTGCATTCATGAATTTAATTGAAGCTGAAGATAGGTACAATTCACAATATGGTGCTGGAACATAAATCCGCAGGGAGCAGAAAGCAGAAATAAAGTCTTAAACAGCTGAAGAGCACTACCTCTGTGCTCAGTGAAGAGCTTCACGCCCTTGAGAAATAAGTCCTCAGCTGCAGTTAGCGCTTTTCCTTGTACTTCGCCAGTCTCTAGCACAGAGGATCACTGTGCGCTCCGTACACTGGCACTGTAATGGCCACAGATGTGTCCTGGTGCTCTGCTCTTCAGCTCTTGGGATGCAACCCGAGACAGCTACATCTTAGTAGAAGTAAGATACCAAGCCTCTGTTGGGAACCTGCAGTTTCCTTGTCAAATGAGATATGGCTTGGTACAGTCTCTTAATAGAAACAGTTTGTCACAGGGTGGATGCTAGCAGAAGATACCAGAAGTGCAGAAACTGAGCTTGTGAAAAACACACCAAGTCTAACCCCTGATGTTCATCAGGAAAGGTTGAAGGCAACCATGGCTGTTGATGGAATAAGGAAGAAGGTTTCAAAATTATGCAGAGATTTAACAGAAGCTAAGAGTTAATAAGATGGACTCTTGATGGGAGTCCTTCTTGTAACCATGAGAAGACAGAGGGAAATGAAGGAGGGTCATGGCTGCACTGGCCTCCACACCCTTGCACGACTGCATGAGGTGGTCAAGATCCCTTTTCACTGCAACGTACTTGGCTACTCCACTATTTCCTGGGCTCATGCACCCACACTGAAGCATTCTTGAAGAAGCATGAGAGTGTTTCTCCATCAGATTCTGCCACTGGTTATTTTAAATACAGTGTTCGTAAACTCCAATACTAGTTAAAAAAAATAATTTACTGCCCTTTACACCTAAAACTGTGTGTACCTCGATCCAAGCACTGGGAAGTGCTCCTGAGCCTTGCAGCCTAGACACAGCTGAAATAACTGGCATCACATCTGAGACATTTTACTTATACTAAAAATGGTGAAAGACATCTGGAATAATATGCTAAATGAATCATCTGCATTGGCCAGCCATTGTGTTCTTTATGAGCCATGTTTCCCCGGACTGTGGTCAAGACTATGCAGAGCTTTGAGTTTTGCCGTAGGGTCATGCCTCAACTATCTCTGTACTGATCTCACACCAAGTCCTGCTGACAGGAGTGCCACGGCATCTGTTGTGACCATCGGCTGGGCAAGGAACCAGTAAAGCCCCAGCAAGCTCCAGAACAATGCACCACCCAAGAGCAGGAAAGCTCTGCAACAAAGGATAGAAGGAGGAGGGTAGAAGTGGAATTTGTGCTAGTTCCGCTATTTGGTATCATCTAAGTTGCACAGAGGTGCACTTCTGCACTGCTGTTGTGGTGCAGGTCTTGTGAGAAGAAGAAAGGAAAACTGTTAAGGGATGCATTTTGTTTTGCAGTGCTGCAAAACACAGCTGCAGGTCTGCAGCTATGATGCAGCTTTTATTCTTACTTATCCAACCCTACCAAAAAGGATCAAGTCCAGAAACATTTTAACCAGATACTGACCCAGCTATGGAAAAAAACCCAAGCCAACAAGAAACAGGAGCTGGTTTGCTGAGAAAGAGATCTTGCCAAGACCAAATGTAATAGTGAAGAGATCCAGGCAAAGATGATATGGATGTGGCGAAAATTAACTGAGTGTGGAGGCAAAGAGACAAGATGTGGAGAAATAATTTTGTTGGGCTGAATGGCAGGGGAGCTTCAGAAATCTGTCGTTGATTACAGATGCATTACTGTCAGGCACAAGGCTTATGTGAGTTTAGATTTATACTTCAGTTGTAATATCCAGTGGGTGACTCAGTTAATGATATCTCCTTTGTCCTATGTTTCTCTAGATCAAGCAGTGCAGATAATTATGAATAATGATAATGATTTGGGTCTCAGAGCAAATTTGCACAGATAAGCACATGCCTATGGGTGATGTGGCTTCGTGCACAATAATTAAGCACATACGCCATGGGAAGTGAAATAGAAAATGGGCAAAATCATTCCCTTAAAAGAAGATTTTTTTAGATGTTGGACCTGAAAAGTTGTACTGTGTGCCTATTGCAGGTAGCTGGGAGATTGATTTTAGAGTTCATAGACCTGAGAAAACAGAGGGTTTGCCTAAACAAGAGCAGAATGTGGCACAGAAATAAACACAAAAGCTACCTCTGAGCATGCCGACACGTCACGGAGCAGAGCAGCGGCATGCAGAGACACCAGCACCGCTTCTGAAACCTCTCCAGCTGCGTCAGGACGTCGCTGTGCCTGGCTCCCAGATACCTGGCAGAGCCACCCCACACCTGGGCCAGGACCAGGCGACCCAAACCCGCTCAGCTTCCTCCCACCAGCAGCTCACGGCATGCTGTAGATGGGCAAATCTACTAAACGTCTTTAGACACACCGCTCTAAATTGCCATCAGTGTGGCTGCTTGCTCATAACTGAGAGTAGAAGTTGGTCCACTGAACTGGAGGAGGTAGATGTATGGTCCCACGGGGATCTATTCAAATTTCTTTTGTAAGGATAGGGCTTCACAACCTAACAAGGTTACTTCGAAAAACTTGCTTTTGTGAAAATGCCACTTATATTTTGCTTCTAGGATCAACATGGCAAGTAAGACTTTCTCACACCCTCTGGCAGCTTCCAGAGGAAAAGTTCAGAGACTTATAATTTCGTCAGTTGCAGTCAGTTCAAAAGAGAATTTTATCATTTAATGTTTTTAAGGCATTTCAGTGGGCTGCCTATGTGGGAGCAGCAGCTGACGGCAGAGAAGACTGTCATTTAGCAACAGGTATATGGGGGGAAACAGGCCTCTTCTACATCTCCAAAGAAGGAAAATGTTTAGGAGAGCTTCAAGATCTTTCCAGGCAGTATCTCCCACCTTTGGAAAAAGCCAACAAAGCTGGAATTTATCTCTATTAACTTTGAGCCTCATTACAGACTCCCTGTAGAGGTAATAGGCAATAAACATACACAGAGGCACTTCCAGAGGGTCATTTGGCTTTTGGTGGCCTGAACAGTTTTATTGTCAGTGCCAAGATCTTCAGGTTCATCAGTTCATTCTCTCTTAAGACCTTCCAGGTATGATTCGGCTTTAGATTAAGGCACCTCCATTTGGATGTCTGTATGCAGGTGTCTGAATGTCCATTATATCCACAAAAAGCTTGTAATTAGATTAGGAATTCAAGGGCTGGATTCACCTGTGCATCCGACTAGACTAAACCTCTGTCTAAGGCCCAGTTCTTCACATGCCTTAGAGCTCATCAGCAGTCTTGCAGATTTTTAACTACAAAGCTTCTCGAGGTGTCTTGCAGCACTTGCTCAGCAGGTGCCTTAATCTGCAGTGCCCATTATCAGGGGTCAGCAGCTCTTTCTTAGCATTACCGAGCCTGAGCAGACCCCAGTGTGCGCTGCAGTGATGGTAGCATCGTGTCAGTCCCACAGCTGCTGTGGTCCAACAACTTGGCTGCTCTAGTCATGGGAAGATGTCCCCAAAAGGCAACGTTCCCCTGTTCTCAGTCACTTGTTACATGCTACAATGGCTGCTGGACAAGCATTAGTGCGTGTGCTGGCCTTATGGTACCTGCCACCTGCACAGTTTTAATGGAACTTCTTCAGCCTATATTACAATTTATATGAATGCCAGCCAGTCTTTAATGGACTGACCATCAAAACATACCCTTGAAACAGGGAAGAACCACTGTCTCAACAACACAGACCGCAGCATGAAAAGATGGAGCTTTCTGCTGGTTTCTTTAAGAAAAATTTGTCTCAATTACAGTAAAAAACCCTACACCTTGGACAAAGAGACTTCTCTCTGAGGGAAGAATTTCTCTTCCCCCACTGCCTTGTGCTCACAATCTCCCAAGTTTTGACACTGCTCTGCACAGAGTCCAGGTTAGCCCACCCTCCCCTTCCTCACAAGCTCTAAGGAGGTATCACACGAGAGCAGGCATGGTGGGACCACTAAACTGACTGCCAAAACCAGCCCCAAAAGGGAAGTGCTCCTCCTGGTTTTAGAGTAGGAAGAACAGAGTTCTCCACTATTTAGGTTCTTTTGTGAAAACTCCTCGCAAGGGGTCTAAGACTAAAACCTCCCATCTCCTGTTACCCTAAAGGAGAAGGAGAGGAAGGATGGCTCCTTGCTAAGGAAGCGAGGTGGCCAGGACATGCAGCTTAGTCTGCCACAGAAAGGAGAGAAAATAATAGCATGTTTTCTTTTCTTTTCAGTGGCACAGCATCAGACTGCAAGGCTAACTGCCTAATATTTTCTGTAGGAATGTATTAGCTAACCTTTCATATTAGTTCCCAGGGGTACTTTGAAAGAGTCTTTCTAGAAAGAAGTCACACATGTCTACTGAATAAAATCAAGGAAAATATAACTGGATTCTTTCACTTTTCAAGAAAGCATGTTTCTTCACTGTCTCAGAAACAGCTTTGAATGTGTTTTGGCAAAATGAACCTAATTAGCTGCAGACTGAATCCTAGACCAATGACACAAATTACAGAATACGACAAGGAAACTTAAAACACCTTGAAGCAACATGTGCAAGCATTTGACAGACTGAGGGCAATACAACACTTTGGGTATCTTAACTCTGCCTGTGACACTGACCAACTTCAAACAAGACAGCGGCTGCAAAGGCCACTGTAACACCAAGCTGCTCTCTGTCATCACGGCTTAAAGGGAGCTGGATCCTGCACTTCGTAATTCCCAGGGGAAATGCCTCATGAAGAGAGAAGAGCACGAAACTCTGCTTCCAGCTTCACTCTCAGTATAGCTGAGAGGAGAATTTGACCTTTGGTAACTTGATTAATACCAAATTAACAGATGGCTTTGGACTTTACTTGAGATTGTTTGCTTATCCCCGTGTCTTGCTTTCCTCTCTGAGACCCAGCAGACACCACCTCCACACACGCTGAAAGCAGGGTGCAAGTTCCCCGGTCTCGAGAGAGCGGTGGAGCTGCACATCCCTCGTCCACAACCTGCCCTGATGGAGCAGCTGGTTACACCCTGGATGCAAAGCCTTAGAGTTTTTAAGAAGCGTTGCTCGTGTTTTTGACGTTTTACAAAGGTTATTCTGAACTGTCTATTAAAACAATGTGAGAGCGGTGCCTATGGAAAAAGACAGCATTGGCACTCAGAGCCCCATTGCAAAGCACCTTAAATTAAATGAAGCAGCACCAATAGAACAAATTTCTACCAAACCCCCATGATTTATCATAAGCATAACCTTCTCTTCTTTATGTAATTAAAACAGACTCCAAGTAGCACAAACATAGGAGATTAAGCCCGTCTTACCTGGAATAGGTATAATGGGAATACTTTCATTGGGGACCACACGGGGGGAACTGCTGTCCTCCACATAGAAATGGGCAGTCTGAAAACACTTTCTGTTAAAGGAAAAAGAAAAAAATATAGATGCAGGGTGTGAAAAGCTGCCCTCTGAAAAAACAGCTGAAAACTTTTGCACATGTTCTGCTTCTCCATTTCTGGTCCATACTTCCAGCTGTTTTTAAAACATCACTTTCAGTTTTAAAACATCACTGCAGGAAAACATATTTGCGTATTCTACCATTACAATCCTAATTCTGGATTCTGGTGTGCTCTAATTCATTGACATCTGACATCAACCCATCATAAATGCCTCTGTACATTATTGCTAAGTACTACTGAATACAAAATTATACTCACAAAAGTTAGTGGTTGCAAATCAGGTTTCAAATACATCATTCAGAAAGAAACTCTGCACACAAGAAACATATTCAGAATACAGTTCAAGCCAAAATCCACCTAAGACACTAGCATTTCTAGGGGAAATACTTTTACAGTAAAAGTTTCCGCTGTGTAACAGCTGACAGACAGTAATACAGCATCTGTAACTGCTGCACGTCATGATGTTCTGCTATGACAGTTATCCTTTAAACATTATGTGGTTTTGTTTGCTTGTTTTTTAACACTAAAGCCATATAACCCTCATCCCATCCTCTTCCTGCTACAGAAAAATGCAATAGCCACTTAGCTTGGGCCCCAGGACTCATCTCTGAAAAGGCCTATAAAGAAAAGGAGAACTTAAATCCACCTGACTCTTTTTTACCTGTATTTAATGCAAAGCAGAGAGCACAGGCTGGTCATCACAGAAAAGGTACTGAGCAGAATAACATCAAGAGATCCGAGGAGACTCTGCATGGTGATGTTAACTGAGGCAGGGTTTTCCAACACCAGCGTCACTGCTCATTGCTGACTTAATGAGCTGCTTGAGGCTGGAACTGAATATTTAATGAGTCTTGCTTGGTGTGAGCAGCTATTGTGGCAGGAGAAGGGTCTGCTCTCATCTGTCGGGGCGCTTAACAATACCTTCCCACTGCAGAAAGATCCCTCTCATTGCAGCCCTTAATGAACTGCTCCTCAACACCTGGGCAAAGTTTGCAGGCGGCCTTGTGAGCTGTGCCTTCTGTCAAGTTGCCGCTTCCCTTGCTGAAACGTATTTGCACGTAGTGGCTTTTAAGTTTCTGCCTTGCAGTCTGCTTCTCTGTAATTCGGGCATTGTGCTCTCCAAAGAGAGCCCGCTCTGCAGAGCCGGCTTCGCTGACTTTGTCAAAGTAATTTGTGCTCCCTTTGTTTTCGACATCCGTATGTGCCAGCGAGCAAAAAAAGTCACTGAAAATCAAACCGCTCTCTTAGGCAAAACTAGAACCTAAAAAAATCATGGGTGCTTGCTTTCTGTGCACTTGTACTTTTTACTGCACAGTCACAGTGCTTTATAATGCAAGCACATGCTATGGCAGCACAAGTACAACTTAAGACAATACAGAAGCAGGAGAGAGCGGATTTCACAGCATGGAGTAATTGTCTCGGAGCAGCTTTCTATTTTCAGGCACGATGTCTTGCATTGTGCTGAAGTTACTTATTTAGTGGGTATGCTTTTGTTAAGAAACACCATAAGGTGAATTCACACATGAGGATGCAAGATGTGCAATAGTCTCACAGCATTTAAAAACATCGGTTGAACTCCCCCCACCCTACTTACTCCCTGTTCTCTCTTTTTGGCAGCCTTTATTTTGGACAATGCACACCCTGGGGGCACGCAGCAGAATAAATCAGTCACACATAAAGAAGAAACTATGAATATGAAACAGGCAAAATGTTCCTGATTTTGATGTATTTGGGGCTCTTTCCCTTGAGTCAATACTCCAAAAATCCTTGAACGGCTCCTCCTGGTAATGAAGGCCTTAAGAAGGTGTTTGATAAAAAAACCAGACCTTTATACAGGGATTTACAGGATTTTTTTAAGCTGATGATACTGAAGAAAAGCATTATTTTTTGTTAATTTGTTATTTTATACTCTGAGAGGCTCTGATAGGCTGGCATGGTGCTTTTTTTATGCAGCCATAAGACAGTTTTTTCTTAATAGTCTCAAAACATGCAATTGTGTTGGATAATCACATATGCAATATTGTAAGGCCCACGATGGGGATAGCTGAATATCCGAGTCCAGCGTATCTCTGCCGAGCACAATGTTGGAATAACAATGTAGTAAATGAGTATTTCACATAGTAAAGTTTGCTACAATCATTAGTGTCACTAACAATTCCGTATTTTATTCCTGGAAGACTTTCTGTAGCCGTTTCGAAAGGCAGTCACCATGGAATTTGACTAAAGTTTTTCTGAAGTCACAAACATCACACTAAATACGCTCTTGTCTTCTGTATATACATACATAACGCAGCCGGTTCATTACAATACTAGATACTGGCACTTCAGGTGAAGACATGCCTCTCGGAGTCTTTTTTTTCACTTGCTCATAATTGCTATAAATATTCCAAGTTTAGCCTCCACAGCTGAGCTTGCTGTGCACAGGCCATCGCATCCCTGTCGTGATGACTCCCTCCGTGTCTCAGGGGCTCCCCATGACAGCATAAGGCAGCACTGATGGGACTACGCAGGCTCGAACTTGAGAGCAGGATAAAGTGGACTGATCTTTGAAAGACCTTTTATGATGGGTTTCACAAAGTAGCTGGATGAATTTTCCAGCAAGTTCTGCTTACTGGGTCTGTTTCCTACTCTTGCATCTCTTTCCCTGTGCAGCTCCAGGAGAGAGCACGCATCTCAGGGCACCAGGCAGATGCCTCCAGGCTCCCAGTTTGGATAATGTCCATTTTTCAGCCTGGGACTGACTGAGTGAGGAAACGCCTGGGCCCAAGAAGAGCCTTTTGCAAACTCGTGTCTAGTTTGTAGTAATAAATACTGATAGCTGGGATCAAGGCTACTGAGAGGCATTTCAGAAAATTTAGCGTCTGCCTTCTCCCCCAGTTTAGGATGCTCCTTTCTATCCCTTGGCATTTTCCCTACCTTTCCCTCAGTATACAAACCTGAAGTGGCAGCAGTTGCTAAGGCTACAAGAGGCTGCAGTAAATCTGTGTGCATGTATGGGGAGGGCTGGATAAAGGAAAAGGATGAGAGCAGAAAATTGCTTGTTTCGAGTCACCGGAGAAGCAGCCATGGAGAGAGGTAGGAGCGGATGCAGGGCTAGACGAGGTGCAAGTCTACAACTGTTTTCACATGAGTACTTCAGCCTGTAACTTTTAACCCCAGCGTGTATACATGTGCAGGTGTTTGCACCTGTATGCCCATTTGCTCAGGAAACCAACACCGTCAGCAGAAAAAAAACAGATTTTTTTTTTTTTTTCTGACAGAAGCAGTCCTTAGTGAATGAGCAATTGGGATTTGTCAATGGCATAAATGGTTATTAAAATCTTAACAATTGAAACAACTAATTTTAGAATAATTCTTGCATTTCTGCAGCACTGGCTGAGGAAAAGCAAATCACAGCCTTGATTTTACTTCCAGATTTCAGAGAGCCCACATCTTTTCTGCAAAATACCATAGTCTGTTGTCTCTGAAATACGTCTGTGTGCAGTGAAGCACACCGTTTTCTCTAGCCCCATATGTTTTTTTGGCTCCCTTTCCCTGGGGTACAATAACTGTGCGAGATTGCGGTGATCAGACACGCAGTTGTCACATATGAACCAAAATGCAGAAAGTAAAACACTGCGAGATTACCATCTCCCCGGAGAAGGAGCAGAGGCAGGGTCTGGAATGCAAAGATGATGTGAGGGAGAGCCATCCCCCTGCCCAGAATCTTTTTACGGAGATACTGGCAGTGAGTTATTAAAGCAAACTAACAGGATGCAAAGTCCAGAGCAGCAGCACCTTATTATCAAGCTGAAAGGATAAAAATATGCCAAGAGATGGTCCTGATTAGCTGGGTTAAATGCTTGTTCCGTCTCTGCTGAGCAAAATACCAGATTAGCTTCTGCAGAAGAAGAGATGCCTTGTGAGATTTTGACACTCAAACCAGGTTTCCTTGGTTATTAGTTAATAAACCTCAAGCAGCTTCTCCTTTATACTCATCTAAAAGCAAGAGGAAGAACCAGATCACACAATGGCTTGAAAGCATGGGTGCATTTTATTTTCACGTAGAAGATAGCGCCTTAGTGTTTAGTTAATGCTGCCCCCAATACAAACACACAGTGCGCACTGCAGTCAATGGGAGTGCTGGGAATAGCTCCGAGGGCAGCGTTTGGCCTTTACTCCTCTGTACTCTGTCTAGCGTGGGCAGCATCCCCTGATCTGTGATGACAGGCGAGGGATCTGTGCTTCTCCAGAGCAGCTGAGGCAGGGAGAGAAGGAGCAATGGTTTATTGCGGAGGGGCAAGTGATTGCCTTCACAGCTGCTGGCTGAAACTACCAGGACAGTGGCTGAACACAGGAAAAATCAAAGGGGAATGCTTCACTTTCTGGGGACACGCAAGAGCCGTGTCCTGCCTCACATGCTGAAGCGACTGGCACTTTCATTGCTCCCTTGTTCACCAGGGATCTACTCCTTCTTCCAGGCATTTCTGTTGGCCGGAACAGTGTGTATTCCCTCTCCAAGGCTAGCCAGATTTATACTACTTTATTTCTGTAATAGCATCTAGGAGCTCTAGGCTCCCGGTTTCTTGCAACTGCTCTCTTCTTGGGTCATTACCTCCTAAAGCATGACTAATTTGGGGGCAGATGGCTTGAAAGGGTCCTGGAGGCCTATTCACTACTGTCAGAGCAGGGCAGACCTTGTCCTCTGGGTACCCTTCCCTCCAGAAACAGCCTCCCACAGACAGGAGCTCTGCAGAATGTACATTTATTAAGGAAGAGGCCAATAGTCCCTGCAGCCACCCTACTTTCACACACAGCCCTTAGCTGGTGGGCAGAACAGGCAAGATCAAACAGGAGTCAAATCGGGAGCTGTAACGGACCTCGAAACCAGGCTGCGCAGGACACGGCTTAGTCTTTATCAAATGCAACCTGGATACAGGCATTCATTCACCGTGCTCCTCCATCGCGGGTGGGGGGGGGGGTCTGCAAGTAACTCCCAAACAAGGATCCAAAGACAGGAAACGATCCCTTTCACTACCTCTGCACATTCATTCTCACTTTCAATAGAAGAAAAGATGCTTCAGATTCTTGTTGAACCGTTTTGCATGTTTTCCAGGAGACACAATTAAGATTGGTTTCTGCTGGCACCAAAACCTGAGTATGTATGCAGTCAAGTGTACTAGTAACACATGGCTCTGCACTTTAAACTAGCTTCACTATTCCTTGGCAAGCATTTGTCACTGTCAGAATTGGCAATGACTTCTCAGAAAAGAGCCACAGACTACGGAACAACAGAAGCGCTGCAAATCACGACCATGTCACCAGCAGAGCAGTGGATGGGAGCCTGGACAACAGCTGTCTGCAGTCTGCACTGCTCTAGCTGGGGTCATCAGTCACTGATTTTTATGAGCAATAAAACTGACTCAAGCGTTAAGAAGAAAAAGGGAAGAGAAACCACATGAAAAAAGCTGATCTTATGAATATGAATAAGTGACCAGCATGGAGCAGTGATATTACGTTCATTGTATCAGAGGGCCATCTGCATTTACTCTTTTTTGGCCAGAAAATGGCTTATATTGCCCCAATTTTCTACAATTATTTTCCTTCCCAATTCTTAACACAGAATTCAAAAGTCAAGTTATAAAAGAACATATGCTATACTGGAGTGGTAAGGCAGTGATGCCTGACCGTACTTGAGCTATGGGAGGATATACAAAGCAGGAATGCATAAAACCCAAGGAATAAAGGAAAGCTAAAAAAGGAGGAAAATTTCCCTACAATAATGCTGATTCTCCTGCATAACCCTCCCGAAGATGATTTGCCTTCTCCCCACAAAGCAATTTCTGCCTGTAATCTTCTTGAGCAGTGTTAAGCATTGCACATATATGATAACTGGAGAGGTCTAGATGGCACGCTGTGAACTTCTGAAACCTATCCATGTACCAAGTCCTTGGCATCCTTTCCTAGACAGAACGGTGAAAAGTAGACTGTCCCTTTCAGGGGTCTTCCTCTGGGCAAGGAGAAATGTTTTCTCATATCAGCGAGTTGTTGCTCACCCACACAGTCCCACAAAAGCTAAAAAGATCCAAACACCAGTCCAACCACACATATCTAAAACCACACATTCTGCACTATCAAAGAGAAGTAAAGACAGGAAAAAGACTGGGAAAAGACAGATGGAAAAAAAAAAATACGGTGGACAAAACTTTGACACAGTATTTGTGGTGAAGAACACAGCACTAGTAAAATTGTCCATCTGAAAAACTAATCTGCAAATAAGACTAGGGATTTCAGAAGACACAGAAAGACAGCTAATTTAATATTTATGGCCTAAATTTGCCAGCTGACTACACAGCTCTCCACAAAATTAAAAATCCTCTTCTCCCGATCCTCTGAGATCCTATCCTGCACCAGAGACTAGACACCCATTTACATCACATATGGTATTATACAAGAAATAATAATTTTTAGAAGGGTATTCAAATAACTAAACAGTTAAGAAATGACAACACACACCAAGATGAGCTGCTTTCAAGGCCTCCCCCCTTCATCAGCTGTGTGACCAGAAAGTGCCCAGGTGGCCAGTGCAGAAATGCACTTAGAAAGCTCTTTAATTGCAAATTGTAAGTGGATAAATCTTAGTTTAACTCAGCACTAACATTTTCCACGCTTCCTTGTCCCTTCTTCCTGGTGTCCCTGGAGAACAGGGAAGGCAATGGTGAAACCTTATTTGTGATGACACTTAGCCCTGTAACACTTGGTAGCTAATTACTCTCCTGGTGACCTCTGACAGGGCTAGCAGCATCAGACCTTCCCCTCCTGCTTTAATCAATACTCACAACAGCTGTGTTGGATATACTCAGCAATTTTACAGATGACTGAATGGGTTTACTCATCAGTATTTTCTATTGCAAGAGAACAAGCTCCCTGCTTATATGCATTACCGCTCAAAACTTTAATGTCTTCAGGCAAAAATGGGGTAAAGAAACCTATAGGTGGTATCTTAAAATGGCTTAAAAATTAGGCACGGTTTTAAAAACCAAAGGGAAGCCTGACATATTCATTTTCCTCTCCCTGAGCCAACTATTTATTTAATGAAACATTCATAACAAAGACTAGAAAATCACAGAGGAAAACAAAGACATGCCTTTTCCAATCAAATAATACCTTAGGCAGTTCCTATAAAATGTGTACTTCCAATGCCCTAAACGTCATGTAATATTAAAAAGGGGCCTAAAACTTTCTCACAGAAGGAAGCTAAATTTAACCAAGTGAAGAGTTGTTCTGTAATCACAAGAACTGCAGCAATCAATGAAGATTGCCTCTTACTAGAGAGGAGCTTTTAGTAGCACCTCTAAGAACTCAAAATTGGGCGTACTTGATATTATCATTTCAGGACATGAATTCCCTTTGGGAGGATTATCAGAAAAGGAAAGAATAAAAACAGGGTGGCACGCTGGGAGGTTAAAACACAGGTATTTTTAAGCGCAAAGTGTAATTAATCAGGATTGAAATTGTGTTATAAGAAAACCAATACAGAGATGATCCCACCTAAGAAAGGATAGCAGAAACTGGGTCTCTCTTTGGAACATTCACCTAAATGTCCCTAATTACTCCCACTTAATTACTCTCAAAATGGAAGAGCCCTGCTCTTTCCTGTGCAAAAATATTCTTTCCTTCCTCTGAATGGGACCTCAGGACATTCAATTGAGAATTATTTTAGGTATCCCAAGCCATGGCCTGGGACCTAAGCATAGCACAAAAATGTGCTAAAAGTTTAGGCACGTTTTTTTCCTCTGTTTTGATGGTCCTGCCCATCTTCAGGCAGAAAAATCAGTTTGTTAAATATAATGAAATACTCAATGGGAGGCTCCCTCTTTCTCAACAGACATGTCCACGTGCACCTGGACTAAAGTTGCGTGGGAGAACTAGGAAGATTTCCCAACCCTGCAGGACATATTTTGTTTGGCTTATTTGGGGGCAGGATAAAATATTAAAAGTGTGATTATTTCCCT
Source organism: Astur gentilis (assembly GCF_929443795.1). Taxonomy (NCBI): domain Eukaryota; kingdom Metazoa; phylum Chordata; class Aves; order Accipitriformes; family Accipitridae; genus Astur; species Astur gentilis. The sequence continues at coordinate 16,131,558 of NC_064902.1, read as the reverse complement.
TCTCTTTCCATCACCGTGTATTTGGAGGGTAGGCTTTTTTCACTGGCCATTTCAAAAAGAAATAGCTACTTACAATTTTTTATGGTCTCTCTGTTAACTTTGTTTAGAACACAATTAGTAATGGCACAAAAAGCTACCTTTGGAAGCACAGCACAAAGGAAAAGAAAAGAGCAGCTGGCACCAAGAGCAGAGAATCAAATTACTTCGTACCTGGCAGATAATGAGAACACTGAAAATACACTACTTAATGCTAGTGCTCTGACAGGGCTACGTACATCACCTCATCACGCTAATACAGACAGACCGGGTGGCAGCCAGCTGGTCCTCCTTCCCCACCCATCTCCCTGAAAGCAAAGATTTGTAAGCAGCCAAATAATTAACCTGGACAGAATTCTTGAGGATCATTAATCTCGCTATCAATCAACCCATTTGGAGAGTCGCTTCTTGCTGTCGCTGATACTAATCTGGTAGTGACTCGAGAGCTCTGGGGAAGCCTGGAGTATGGGTGTCTGAGGAATTGCTTTAATGAGTTTCTTGCATTCAAAGGTTAACAAATGTGACAAGGAAACACAAATATCAGAGACAATAAACTACCATCCACTGAACCAACCACTGAGAAATACCGTGTTGTGTATTCTGCTGTAGTATGCTGAATACATCTCTAACTAGCTCTGTAAAAATACCCGAGTCAGACCCCAGTGACCTATCTCAGACGCCAGGAGAGATGCAGGCATGTTAGCGTGAGCTCTGCGTGCACCAATACTCCTTATCTGCTGGGCTAAGTACCTTGGGCATAGCTCTGCATTAATGGAGCTATACCACAGAGAAGCAAGTTGTATTCGCTGAAGTGGTGTTCTGGTTAAATCGGACAATCAGTGTAGTGTGAACATATCCACTGGGCTTCCTTTGCTTAACACGACAGACCCACATCAATTAATACATCGGAATAAAAAATCTCCACATCAGCAGGATCGTTCCAGTAGCATTTGCATTAAACAGTGCAGTATTTTCTGAGAGAATGTTTCTAAAAAATAAATAGCATCAACAATGGCAATAATATCAAACAAATCCCAAATAATTAATACTCTAAGAAAAATCTATTTAACACCAGAAAGTAGTAAGCAGTATTAAGCATACTAAGGCATAATAAAGAAGCACAGAAAATAAAAACAATGTATGTTTTACACTACCATCTCCACAGACCAAATAAGCCATAAGAAAAATTATAGAAATATTATAAGCAAGTAACAGAAGTAGAATCCACTACACCATGAGGCAGAGAAGACTAGAAGGATGTTCCTGAAAGTGCTTGAAATGAAGTGAGGAAGAGTTCCCTTTTCAAAATATTTATTAAGAAAAGGACATATTTGAAGTTTCAGGCCTATAACCCATTCAAAGCTCCCTGAATTTTAGTGTCACAGAAATACATATTTATTACACAAAAAGGACTTGAAGTATGAGGCACATCAGAAAAAATTACCAAGTTTACTAGTAGGCCCCAAATTATATAGAAGAGTCAAGAATTGAAAAGTCATAAAGTAACAGATGTAGAAGAGACTTTGCCTTTAAGAAATCAGTCAAAATTATTCTGAAAACTAGAAACTGCTTTCATCCTCATGACAAACTCTTTTTCAGTAAGTATACACTTGGGCCAGTAAACTATTGCCTTCCCATTGCCTTAATCAGTGTGTAGAAACAGCTAATAACAAAACTAATCACAGGAGGAGAACATTTTGATTCAAGATAAAGTTCATTGCAGATAAGTGAAACAGAAGAAATTCAGTCAACGTATGCTAATTATTAGATCCCTTAACACCAGATACAGTTTAATATATTTTCTATTTATAGGCCGTGCTCCTTATTTGCATTACTTCCAAAGCCTTAATCTACCTTTTATTAAGCTCTTTACAACCTTTCAGTGTTGATAAATGTGAGACTGGGGAAAAGAAGAAAAAAAGCCCACAAGAATTGTAGTTTGCATCTTAGCAAAAACATATGAACGCTTCTTAATGTATGAAGAAACATGCCTGGATCCATCAGGCACTTGCTCAGAAGCAGACACGTAAATTAAACACAAGCTCTTGGCTCAGTATTTCCTTTTCTGGAAGCTCATGAAGTGACATGGCTGCACAGCAGGCTCACTGTCCTTGAGGAATGTAGGAGATGTCCACTCCTAGGTGAATTGTTCAGTCCTGACACCTCTAGCAATTCAGATTCATTTTCCACCTACCGTACTTATGCATTTCATTTCCACGTTCTGATGTGATCTTTGGCGGTGCTTTTGCTGCCATTAGTGCAGCAATTAGACGGTAAGCTTGGGAGCGGAGAAGACAGCGGCAATCACCATGGCCAACAGGACGCGTTCGGGTATGCGGGCAAAGGGAGATTCCAGTGGGACCGAGGTCCTGCTGTTAGACCCCCTCCAACTATAGTCATTGCTGCTCCTAACTGGGAACTGTAGTAACAAGTTCCCGTTTTATTCCAGTATTTTAATTCAAGGAGTTTTGTGAGCTAAAAATGTTTAAAATGCAGACTAAACAGCAGAGTATTTTGCCACTATTTCTGGTAGTTTTGTCTCAGACATTTGGTTTCAGATCTGTGATTTCCTGTCGAGAACACACAAGTGTGAAATACTTGTTGATCCGTTTATTCATTTGCCTCCTGGCTGATCGTAGCCATTTTGACAGAATGGATAAATTGACTTGCTCCTTGTTGTTTTTTTTTTTTTTTTTCCCCACATGCTTCTCCATCAGCCTCGAATCACTGCCCCAACTTCCCAGATGCTATGCTTAGGTCTTTATCACTCCTACACCCTCACTTTCCATCCTGCACCCTCCTTTTAGAGGCTTTCTAAGCCAATTTCACACAATACCCAGGTTGTCTGAAATGCGACAAACTCCCACTATAGGAGCTTCTGCAACCCCACCCGCCAGATGAAAATGATACATAATATTTAGAGAAACTATTTTTGAACAATTCAAACCCAATGAACACTTTACATCACTCTTTAGGACACGAGATATATCTTTAATAATTGCACTTGGCAGCATTTAACTATTTATCTATTTAACTATCTATTAATTATTTAACTATTATTAACTATACTATTAACTATTTATTTACAACACACCTCAGCAAATCATCTATTTTTCCAAGTCATGAACAAACACTGCAATGTGGATAGGGAACAACTCTTGATCATTCTCGTTGAGGAAATGGCAAAGGTAACAGCTTCAAGTGATCAGGTAAAACCCTGTAATATCAGCACAAGATTTTCAATGCAAAGTAATTTCAGCAGGCTAACAAATGAGTCACTTTTCTGTGACAGACGTGTAGCAGAACACAGTGCATTTAATTGATGTGCCCTTTTATTGCAAAACATACTGTCTCCCTCCGGTTTGACTAGAGCAATGGGATACAGCATTGCCAGGAAAGAGCTGAAGAATGCAAACTTGGCACCACATAGTAACTAAATGTTGATTCATGGAAATTATGAGACATTCAAGGGGACAGGTCCCAGGCTCCAAATTATGCTCCGCTCTTGTATTGCCCCCATGTGATTATAGCAAGTTTGCTTAGAATTTGCTGCACACTCTTCTAATTGGATTCCTGCAAAGGGCAGTTTGCTGTGCCATGAGCTTGTCACTTTATATCCTGCTTTAACTCCAAACCACTCAATTAATATTAAATTCCATTTATTATAAAAGCATTTGTTTCTAACCATATGATGCTATCAGCAGCCATCTCATTAATATTTATTTCCACAAAGTGGCCCACTGATGTTAAGATCTCAGATACAGCTGTAACTTTAAAAGGGGAAAATATGTGAAGCCAAGAAGGTCAAAAAAGAACATGAGCTGTAACAGAAAACATCCAACCAATATGAATTTAACTCCTTCACAGAAAGATGAGTAAATAAAATATGCTTGGCAAAAAGCAATGACAATGTTAAAGTTAATCCAGTCACCAGAAAAAAATGAGGAGCAAGGTTGCCAATGCATCTCTCTCTGGGGTGGGGAGTTGCTGTCTGGTGCACCGAGGAGAAAAGATGCTGGAAGGAGGCATGGAAGGGGAATGCTTATCCACTGCCTTATTCCCCCATGAGCTGACCTGTCTAATTTCCAGGCTTAAAAAAACCCAACCAACCAACCAAAAAAACCCCTGTGGATAACCTTAAACCCTGGGCTAGGGTTGGTTTAAAGCCCTTTTTCTTTAGCATCATTTTTTGCGCTCCGCACACAGGGAACTAGCACAGCCTGTCCTGGCTTGGCAGCGTGAAGTCAACAGGACCTTACACCCGCCATCCAAGGAGTGAAGGAGGAAAGGGCTGCAGACTGTTTAAGTGTTTCAAAAAAGCTGGTATAAAGCTCAGGGATTCTCTTGCACACTTTCAGTACAAGGAAGCATTGCTAAGGAGAGAGAGGACATCCAAGTGCAAGCTCAAATCCTACAGACAACATTGTAACCCACCAAAATCTCAGAGACTCAATAAAACACAGACTTTTCCCCGTAGGCCTACCTGCAGCTTGGATTATCACAAATGCTAGTGAAATGGGAGCATTTCTTGCATGTTCAGAAGCACCCAGCTGCTTCTCATGCAGCACGCTCCTGAGAGTGAGATTACACATTCAGACATGGCGAGGTGAAGCAGCTGCTGAGAATGTGTATCAAATACTGTGATTTCTTCTCTTCTGCTCTCTTATTCTGTGCATCTCAAATAAAACTAAGCTGCAGGGACAACAGGTCTCTCTTTAGTAGTCTCCACCTATTCCTTTAAACTATACAACAGGGAACTTGTTCCATGTAGCTCTGTGGATAACAAAAACAGTGATGTTGAACTCTAACCTTCTGCTACCACAAAAAGCTAAATTAATTCCCTAAAGCACATCAGCACTGCTTTTGAAAAGGCCCAGACTCTGGAAAAAACAGATGGAAACTAAACTTATGGGCCTTTAAAGATGTCAAGCATTTCCTCACAGTGATGGCATAAGAATCTTTCTTCTTCCCATCAGTTTTTTTATTAATCAGAGCACACATGGCAACTCCCTGTGTGGCACCACTCAGGGCTCACCCCATCAACATAAAACCTTGCAAAATTATCACCTCGGGTTTACCACTGGGATAACAATGCTTTTATACCTAGAATTAAAAAGATGAATTGTCACAGCCTGGCAAATCAATATGCAATGGCAGACACCTAACTCCAATACTATTTCGTTGCCCCTTTTCTTCCTGCAGATTGTTCCCACATTTGCTACAGGATCTGGCTCAGAGACCCACAGAAAGGACTCCTATTGCACTGTTGTCACCTTCGTGCTTTTACTTTCAGAACCACCGCTTTGGAGATTTTGAAGCACAAATGCTTTTTGGACAGCAGCAAAGCCAAGCCTGCAGGCTCCTGCTGTGACAGCCAAACACACTCCAGAAAATTGCAGAGCCCTTGTAGGTCCCCAAATTCTCGTCTCCACCACCACATTATGTGGAACAGAAGATTCTTGATCGCCCATTTTCTTGAAGCTGTTTGTGTGAGGACCCGGGTCAAGTTACTCTTTCTCCCCCAAAGAGCTGAACTGGCATTTTTACCATCAAGAGGGTGGTGCGGTTGTGAAGTGCCCAGCCATTTCTGAAGAGACATCAGGGACCTGGTGCCAGGTCCTTATTCACAGATGACAATCATTACCGTAAGCATAAGTAAAAGGGTTCTGCCCTCCTGACTGCAGCCAAGTGCTCCACATGAGTTGGCTTCGTAGTGATAAATGTCACGTTTACAATGGGGTTTGCAACATGAAAGTCCATAATTTGCTTTCCAGGGACCTATGCTTGATTATCGGGAGAGTTAGAAGCATTCACTGAAGCCTAATGAATAGAATTAACACATAATTTAAACAGGGACTAATATGTATGCAAATGAGAAAAAGTTAAAAATAAGAGTTCAAGCCATAATTTCAGAAAATGCAGACTGAATCCTTATGAAATATGAATGTTTCAATTCACCTCATATCTTTACATCTATGTTAGCTGCTTTGCATGTGAACAATAGGGTGCATCAAGCCCATTTTGATTTTTATATTTGAATTTGGACTTATAAAATGGATTATATTGAAACATGAATAATATATATGCTAATTAAAGACTCCATTTAATGACATAAATAAAGACAAGGACCAACACAGGCTAATTTCCATTTGCAAATTTCCTAATTACTGTATTTTCCTTTTGAAAGCAGAAACTTTATTTCCACAGTCTCCGTATAAAAGACAATATTTTCTTTGCTCAAATTACTTTAAAAATTTTTCAACTTTTTTATTCTTTAGGATTGGTCTCCACAGAGATACAATTGTTTGCCTAGACAGATTCAGTATTAAATATCACTCAAGTCAAACTATGGTGATTTGTGCATGCAAATGGTGTTACTTAATTATTAATTATTATTAGATTTTTCTCTAATAAGGAATTTTTGTTGATAACTATAAGGCGCACACACCCCTCAATAGCACGAAGCATGTTCAGAGTAACTCTGGCAGATGTAAACCAAGTAAATGTCCTTGATGTTTGATAGGCTCTTAATGTCTCTCCCTTCTCCCTCCCGCTCCCCCAAATTAGACAGAACAAGGGCACAGGACAAGTGTATAGTTGTAGGGAGACAAGGCACTAGCAGAAAACATGACTACAACTTCTGTCGTGCAAAGCCTACAGAAAAGCTTGCTGAAGAATAACCAGATTGCAGGAAAAGCCCTTTTAGGTTAAAAGGCTTGTTTGTACCTATAACCGTGAGGAAAGTGGTGAAAAAATAGTTCATTCAAATGAATATAAAGCCTGTAATGATATCAGGGCCAGAAGAATCTGTTGTGTAAATGTTGGTTATGTGAATAAAGAAGCCTAGATTTAGCCTTAACTCACAAAACCAGCATTTGCAGGGTCTGAAAAGCAAACTGCAAAGTAAACCCATTTACTTCTTGATTGAAATAGCACCCTGAATGCTTCAAAAATAAGGAGCTGTATGAATGGGAAGAGACTAACCATACTGGTACATTTGTGTCCTAGGCTTTTATTAAAAAAAAAAAATAAAAAATAAGGACAGGTACAAGGACTGCATCTTCACAGCTTGAACTTCATGTCTGTAATACCAGTTGCTATTACCAATGCACACTCAAATTTAGGAAACTTACAAGACTCTGAAGAGTAATGATCATCGTTTTGAGTTGTGATGTGGTTGGAAGTCCTCCATGCCCTCAGTACTCCTAGCACTGTACAACTGCTGCAATCTTGCTCCGTACCACCGCTACCAGGGGGGCACAGCCTGGCACCGTGGGAGAAGAGGCTCTCCCCGGTCCTGGTTCAGCATCTTCTGCCCTTGCAGTGCCCATCCCTCCACATTCCTCCTCTCAGCATTAGTGGAACCGCCTCGGGGAAATAAATACCTTAAGAAAACGTGGAAAGCAGCTGGAAGCTTGCAGGCGAGTTTACTTTGATCACTTCTCTAACAGCATAAAATCCTCTTCACTGAAGAACCACTCGGCTCCTCATAAACTGTGAGGTTGGCAAATGTAATTTCCCCCAACAGGTTTAGGAGATGCACTCCCTCTGCCTGCCTTGCAGAGGGCTATTCTCTTACTCGCATTCGAGCCCCACATTTATGCCTGATATCCATCAGCAGGGGTAAACTCCATTTCCTTTCTCCATCCACTATTAGTGAGGGACTTGCTCCAGCTGAGGAGCACCTGGATCACCAGCCTCATGCCTGTGTGAAAGGAAAGACATCCCTTTATACATGACTTGGAGAAGCCCCCATCCACAAGGATTCAGCATCGTAGCCCTGAGTCCAACCTGTGGCATGACAGAACATGCCTCGATCTGTAATGGCTTAAAATGTATTTGGCATGGAGGGTGAATGAGATAAACTTGTGCTGCTACAAAACATGAGGAATTTTACTAGCACTCACTGAAAAATTTCTGATGGCGGTTAAAAAACAGTTTTAGAGAGTGAATCATTGTGCAGAAATATATCCATTTAAGTGATAATTTGATCAGAAGGAAAAAACCCACCAAATTTGAGCCTTCAGGGAATAGAACATTTGTCATTATTGAGAAATGTTTTGATTTCTGTTTTTCTAAACATTAACCATATTTTTAAAATTCAAATTGGGCTTATTTCTATTACTTTATAAATGTCACTTTGTAGGATATTTCAAAATCTTTTGTTCTATTTTGGAAAAGACAGGATTTCCAAAACATGAAACAACCCACCAATCAAGAACTGGGTATGCCACCTACACCTGTTTCAGCTTGAAAGTTAGAACTCAATGGATTTTAACCTGTAAGTCAGTAGAGTAAAATACATGCTGTTCATAGCAATAGAGGAAATGTTTTCTTTTAAACAAACAAACTCAGTGTTCTACAATAAACTGAATGAATTCACATACTTGCAACATTTGTAATAGCAGCACAACATGTGTTGTGCATTCAAAGGCATTGTTTTTTCCTGAATTGTACAGGTTTTAAGAAAAGTAAAATTAAGTCCACCCCTGCTTGTTATTGTTTTACTAGTCTGCTGATTCCTAGTACTTATCCAAGCAGTTAAGATTGCTGAATTGATTTAATATTCTTACCCTATAATTTTACACTCAGTCCACATCCTGCTGTGAAACAGCTAGTGCTAATGTTAGTCCAAACGCTGCTGTGGGACTTAGGACAGCATAGGGCCCTTCAATAGCTATATTTTATGGTTACAAGGAGAGAGAGAAAATATAATTTATCTGGTTGCTGTGGTTAATTCACAGTTTCACAGCAGAGGTATTACTGTTCCCTCCGGGTACATCTACTTGTATTATATGATATTTCATTCACAGTTTGTCCGAGACATTCCTCTAGCTCTGAGCCTACCAATTTATGAGAGCGAATCTACTCCAGAGATACCTGTACACACTTTAACACATACTCTTACATACTAAGAATATTATAGAAAAGATATAAACTAGCAACAGATCAATAGAGAACATAAACTAGCAACAGATCAAACAACAGGTTAATAAATTGTTTCTTCGGGCTGAGAAGGGGAACAGGAAAAGAATGCATCCATCTTCTTAAGAAATAGTCTTTTTTTTGAAGTGATTTAATTTCACAAAAAGCATTTGTGAAATTTGTTTCTTTTTTTAAAATACCTATCATAGAATTACAAGCCAGAGTTAAAAAACTGTAAAGTTGTTTACAAGTTTCCTGTAGAACAGCTTACAAAAGACCTAACAGATGAGTAAGCAGAAGCCAGTGGTACCAAGCATCCTCTGCCCCTGTGTGTATCAGAAAACCCATACTCCTCGTGGCATACTGTTTCTCGGTGCCTACAAACCAGTTCTTAATGGAGCTTAACTAGAACATTTGAATATTTAAAAATACTTGTTCAAACTTACAACTTGTAAACTACTACCTTTAATGCAGTTGCTGCACGTAAAATCTTGCTCTTTTTTTCAAGACCTCACCATTACAGCAGTACTGGGGAAGGCATTTCCAGAAAAAAAAAAAGAAAAAAAAAAAAGTCTGCCATTAATCCATTTAATTAGTTCCACAGAAACAAAACAGAAAGATCAATTGCAGCCATGCTGCAGATCCCTCCTTGCCTGCCCTCATCTGCCCTCATCTGCTCCCCTTTGGTCTCTCTGCAGAAGAAGGTATTTCTGGAAATGTTGGGGAAATGTTGTTATACCTCTAAACAAAGCAGTGAGGAGCAGTGAGGACTGTGTCCATAGCAGTTTTCCAACTCACTGCGAAGACTTTTGCATAAACTTCATCCCCTTTAGGGATGGCCTGTGCAGGCCTGCGGCAAAGCATAGCCTAAATGTCTCAGCTCTTAAGGGACACATCATATAGCAAATTAAAAATAAAAAAAGTATACTTTTGTTGTTGGGGAGTTTTCAAGGTCACCAACATGATATTTTGAATGTTAGTCTTCCACAACTGAAGCATGTATTCTCCTGTTGTGTGACTTATGATTGCATGCTTGACATTATCTTTTAAAATAAAGGTGATGCAGATCCAGGCTCCCACTGAGTTCAATGGCCACATCCATAAAAGTGCCTGCAGAAAAGATGTTCACACAACTGACCCACGTGGTACGAACAACCCAGGAACTGAGGAACACGCACAGTTTCAGAGTAAGAGCTCTCATTTAAAGGTACTGTTAAAAATAATCACAATCCAGCAGGCACTGGCGCTGGGATGGGTGGTTTCACAGCTGTGAAATCTTGGTTCTTCGAGTAATTGCCATTCCCCGTCTCCTCTGCAAGAAAATACTTTCATGTAACAGCTTTTGCAGGGATGTCTAGATTCAGTCACCCTGAGTGCTTGCTCACAGGGTCTTTGCCCTTGGCACCAGGGGTGGCCTCATGTTGGCACTCACTGCTGATAACGGGGCAGTATTGGCACGTGCAGTACGGATACTGCCTTAGATAACACACAATGGGGGCAAGAAACCACAGCTACAGCAACCCCTTCTCCTCTGTTTTGTTTCTAAACTTCAAATCATAGTTGTACTCTTAACTCTTTCCTACTTTTAGGCTCCCTGTTGCAGGAGAACAGATGGAACAAAACTCCAAACAGATTTTTTTTCCACCAACCTGTGGGTCTCCTGACACAGTTGTCCTCTGCAAGCTGCCTTTGCAGTTTCTCTCCTGCCCATTAGCATCTTCCTTTCACTCTCTCCAAAGCTAAAAGCCCTCCCTCCTCCCCCCACTTCTTTTATCAGCTTCATCTTATTCACTTTAGACACGATGCGTTTAAATTGTGTCTTCCAAATGCTTTTTCAGGCTTCCAGTCTGTGATTTACAGGACAATTTATCACACTACGCTATTCCTCCTCTTTTCTCATGCTTGCACATGTGCTTCAAAGCTCGCACCGCAGAGCTGTGGAGAACCAGCCTCGAAACTCCCGTGCAGGATCAATGACTCCTGTGGTGCTCCTGAAGAATGGCTGCTTAACCTTGCTTTGGAACCTAGAAATGATGGGAATTCTGTAGACCACTTTGTCTTTCCTATCATGAAGCATTTTCTAAGGTTAAACCTAAATTTCTCTTTTGCTGCAATTAAAGCCAAAGACTCCTCATCACCAGCACAACGGGTGCAGATGATCATGTATCCCTTGCAGACCCTTTTCATGTACTAGAGCACTTGCTTCCCCTCTCTGCTAACAACCCTGCCTACCCATCTAGTCTGACCAACTTGCTCACAGAAAATGTTTATCACTCAAGAACAACCATAGTCCTCTCTTATTTACACCGGGAAATACACCAGCCTGCCATAAATCTGGATTTGCTTTTCATTTACAGGACAGCTGAGAGGAGAACATTGCTTCATGAAATTCAGATGAAGGCTGGACATGCGTGACACCGGAAGAAGCTGGCTTCAAATACCTGGCAAGAAGCAACTTGTTATTGCAGTTGCAGTCTTGAGAACCCATTTAAGGTGATACAGGTTCTTCAGTCATGTGGACTCAAATTTACAAGGGCAAGATCTGATTTAGCTGATACCAGTTATTCAGGAGTCACTCTGTTAACACCAACGGGACTGCTCAGGTTTAAACCTGAAGCAAGATCTAGACTGTGCTATTTCTTTGAAATGGTGCATTCCTAGGTCAAAATGTGCTTGCTGATTTTTGATGTTGCTCCTGATGCTGTATAATTAGGATTAGAAGTACTATTTTCTGAGCTTTGTAGATATCCTGGTGGTTCTGGAAATCACCACTGATCTGCATATAAGTGTGGCAATTTCCTCTCCAACTTCCTCACCAGTGAGGAAATGGAAATCTTGCAGAATTCTGGGTTTGCGAGAAAAAGTAAAATCAGTGTTAATTAAAGAAGAGTAAAAGTAACAGGCATATAATGAGAGAACATGCCCCCTTCCACAGTCTAGCTCTTAACAGATCATCCAGCATGCTTAAAAAGCAACTTTCCATCTGCAAATCTGTCTCTCTCTCTTTTTTGTCTAATGAGCATGAGTTAGTCTGTTCAAAAGCCCAAATGGGCATCTCAGGGCCAATTCAGCAGCAGGGGGTCCGTTACTATAACAACTGACAACTCCTGTGATTTCTGAAAGGCCCTAAAGTAGCCATTTGGGAAATGGTTATTGAGCAAGAAGTTGCGAAGGAATGGCTGCGCGTGGTGCGGCATCCTGGCCTCCCCTGCGCACGGCTGCGCTCACCTACCTCAACCCTTCATCCACAGAGAAAGACCCGGTGCCCCACCATGCTTGCGAACAGCCGGGCTGGATCCTTTTCCGTCCCCTGCAAGAGGAGAAGATAAAAGCCCACGAGCCGACAAGGGGAAGAACAGCAGCGGCACGCTACAATTTGGCGTTAGCGGATCTCCTTGCGGGCTCTCCCCGCCTCGCCCCAGGCTGCGCGGTGCCGGATGAAAAAGCACAGACGCTGTCAGAGAAGTTTTCATATTGATTTTCCTCGTAATAGAAGAATGACGGGCACTCAAAGAACGATACCAGCAGCTAGAACAAGCAACCGGCAGCTGCCCTAAGCTTCAGGCTTGAAAGCAAGCTGCCTGCCGTCGGCACAAAGGATGAGCTCGGTTTCCCACGTGGGATAAGAGGGAGCTGATCACAGGCTTGCTCCTCTTTAATGAAAACGAGCAGTGCTTTGAGATACAGCACACAAAAGGGCCCAATATTTCAGTACCTTTACCTCCAGCACTGGCAAAATCAAATACAACCTGGATCTTCAGCAATAAAAGCTGAAGTGCTTTTCCTGCATTGCTTGGGTCGAGGCAGGGAGATCAGAGGGCTCACAATCAAGCCGGGCTGCATCCTACTTGCCAGGCAGCGATCTGCCCCGTCCCCATCCCTCTGAGGCTTTCTGCCATCGTACAAGACTAGATGTGGCCATTCCCAGAAGAAAATGAAAGCATGCCCTGTTCAGTATGAGCACATCTGGTCATTAAAAAGGAGATAAAAGCTGCAAGAGATTTCAGGCACGCCACTCACCTCCACATTTCCCCTCGTCTCCCTGTGGCATTGCCTGTCTCCCAGCTTAGGAAATCTCTTGCCCTTGTCGGCTAATTCTCCTCACTGCCTGTGATGACACGAGTTATACTCTGGGGCACTGCCATCCCCAAGCTAAGCACAAGTGCCTGGACGTGGTCCTCAGGCATCACTGGGGGTAGTGTCGGTGACAGTGTGAGCATCCCTGGCCCTCCTGCTCATTCCTGCCTCGTGCTGGTCCCTCAATTATGCTGGTACAACTCTCTCTGGTTACTACATTAGCCAGACTGGGAGCTAATCTGGCTTAAATCGGGGCATGAAAGCCCCTCACTTCTTCTGTGGTGTTTTGTTTTGTTTTTTTTTTAAACGTGGATTATTTCTCAATCCAGCTCCTCACATGGCTGTACAAACATTTGCATTGGTATCACAGAGGGCAGAACAAGGGCAGGAACAGAGGAGGCTGCTTGAACCGCTGCTGCTGAAATAAATACTCATGCAACTGCACCCGAGGCGTTCTTAAAATCAACACACAGGCTCTCAGAAAGTGTTACCACCTAGCATCCTCCACAAGTGAGAAAATGAGCAGAATCACGAATATTTTAGAGTAAGCTGAAAGCAGCTTTTATCATTATAAGCAAGCAATTTTACAATGGTCTGTAAATTTGCAATGTTCCTTTTTCAATCAGTACAGTAGATGAACAACACATTGTGTACTCATAAAATAAAACCTAGAGATAGGTTCAAATAACAATTCCAGCACTTTTTACAACCTGCTGCAGGCAGAAGTTTTTTTTTCCCCTGATAAAGTTTTAACACTCTCTTAGCTATGGAGTTGTGCAAGTTCCCCAGAATTTAATACCAAAGGCAGTTTTCCAAGGCATGGTTATTAGACACAGTAACTACAACAGTTCTTGGTCTTATGATGCAGGTTTCATTTCTATATTACAAACTGATTTACAAATACAGCTGACCAACCTTCTCCAGTGCTATTTTACCAGTGACAGAACTCAGACGCTGAAATACTGAACACCTGAGTTTGCTCCCAGTGAGGTCTTTGCCACCGAGTTCAACAACAATACTGTCAAACCGTAAGTGACTTGGCCCCAGGTCACACAGAAAATCAATGACTGGGTCAGGAAAAGAACCCATGTCTCCTGGTGCTCAATGTCATTTCTTCTGCACAAAAAGGCACTGCCAGAGAAGTACGAGGCTCTGCCACAGGACCCATCCCAAGGATTCTGTTCAATTCAACAGGGTGCTTAACAAAAACCTAAGAAAACTCTTACTGTCTACTAAATTCTATAGGGTTTTGCCTAAGGAAAATTAAAGGCATCTTTTTCCCAAGCTGTCTCATATACACACATGACTATAAACAAGCAATGCAAGCTTGCTTGCTTGGTCTTTGAAAGGCAGCAGCTGTGTTGTTCCAAAAATCCCTCCTGAATGTAAACGTATTAGCACTGTATAAACAGCCTGATTTAATAAGAAATGCAATACAATATTCCCGCTTTGTCTTTGGGATCACGATGTTGATGGTGGCAATAATTCAGAGGTGAATTATGGTATGTGTTCAAAAGAAAGAAAAAGAAAACTCTCCAGCTATAGTTGTGAATTAATTTCTTCCTCTTAGCTGAAAATGAGAAATGGCTATAATTTAGTTCCCATTTAAAAGTTGCTGTTGGCTAAACTCTAAAATCTTAATTGCTTCTTAATATTCTCTGCTTATTTTTCCCTTTGAAACCACAGTCTATAGCATTGTAGTGTTTAGATTAAAAATCAGAATGGAAAACAAACAGTAGAAGGTCACCAGTCACTCCTAAAATATGTTTTGGGTGTTTTTTTTTTTCTAAAATGACAGAACTTAATGTACATCTAAGTATTTTAGTTGATTTCCCAACTCTAGTCACCCTCCTGCACCTCTGTGAAAAAGGAAGTGGCACTGACCATGGGTTTCCCTTAAAGTGTCACTACTCGGGACTTGTTCAATTTGCAAGAGAATGTAGTGGAAGTGCTAGAAAAGACATGCTTCAAGCCATATTATGGCTCAGCATGCTAGAGGAACTCGCCTTGCTGCAAAAAAAACTGAAGTCACACTCAATCCCTAAATAGTTTGGAGGTCACTACCAGACACACTCTGCATTTCTCAGAGCTTGTAGAAAAGGCTGTGAGAATAACAGTGGCAAAGACTGCAGACAATCCAAATCAAATTTTAAACTGACCTTGAAGAACTGCAGAAGGATCTCATGATACTGAGTCTGGGTATAAAATCACAGATGCAAAACAAATGCCCAGAAATGCAAAAATCATGTGCTTGGGAAACTGCACCTCACAATGCACACATTTTAATGGGCTCTAGATGACCTAGTAGTGCTCCAGCAAAAGATCCTAAAATTCCAGCGAATAGTTCTCAGAAATACTCAGTGGTTGTCCCTATAGCGCACAATTTCAGGAACCAATACAAAAGGAATGAAAGCTGAAAAATACCACTGTGCCACTGCAGAAGCGAATGGTGAATCTACATGTTGAGTAAAACGAGGATCTGCTCTCCTCACCTTTTCTGTCTGCTAAGACTCAAATTCTTGACTTGATGCTAAAAGAAATCAGTTTCAAGCACTAGAGCTCCTGGGAGCAACAGTCCCCTTCATTGTGCCTACTCCAGCTCAAGGAGCATCCAGGCCAGCTTTTCCTCAAGAGGAATCAAAGATGCAGAGAAGCAAACTGAAACTACAGCCATCATTGTCCCTCCTGCCCAGGAAGCCCAACTGCCAACCAGCCCCAGTGGACACGTGGCTTCTGGTCATCCCACGATGGTGTTCTCATTGTTCTGGGATAAAAGGCAGAGCAATTTTTGCAGCTTCATTATGGTGACCTAGTTTATTTTCCACTCTACCAACTTAAAATCACATAGCCCTCTTTGCACAGTGGTGCCATTAAAAGTACTGAATTCAGGAAACTTTAGTAGAAAGGTAATTCAGAGCTGCTGCTTGCCTGCAAGTTCCCATCCCTTTTCATTACTGAGATGGCCATCACGCTAAAAAGACGGAAGTGACCCTTTCTCTTCAACATCAATCATATTCTTTCGCCATTTGTCCAGGATCCACATAGAAAAGGAACGGAGAAGAGCAAATTACCTCTGCAAATAAGGGAGTCTCGTTCAGAAATGGCACAGATCATTTCCAAATATATTCAATTACAAGAAGTCTCTAATGAACACAGCATGGAAGCTCAATAGATAAAGAAAGGAAAAGCTTCACCAAACAATGACTGCTTCCTATCACTCTCCTTTTCAAATAAAGGGAACAGAAAATGAAGCTTCCTTACAGCAAGACATCATCACAAAACTTATTTCATTGCTGTATCACGGAATGAGTTACAAAGGATCCAAACAGAGATAAACACTTTGCCAGAGAGAAACGTTTTGCCAAACTTTCACAAGCAACTTCCCTAACTCCTTATTTTGGTCCCTGGATAATAGGGCATCGACGCAATGCAAACAAGCAGAAGGCTTCTCTCTGCTTCATTGTTCTACTTATGTCACCTCTGGTCTGAAATCATTTAATCCCACAAATGCTCAAAAACGCAAAAGTGAAAATATCATTGTTTCACCCTCAGAATGTATTGCCAAAGGGTAACTATGTCTCTTCTGCATTTTCTAGTTCTCTGAATTTTGTTTTGTAATGCTTTTTCTCACACAAAACAAAGAACTGCTGTGCAAGAAAAGACCCCTTGGTCCAGCACGCCTGTCCCCTTGAGGGTTATCCTTTCATAACAAGTGTTTCTCTGCTGTGCACTTCAATACCATGTTTCCCTTACTGAAAAATCTGTCTCAAACTCGTTTTCACGCCATTTGCTTTGATGGTGTTTTTTAGCAAATTATTCCATATGTTGCCCATTACAATTTAAGCTAAGTATTTCTTCCTAAAAATCCAGATCACTGTTCCTTTCAAACTTGTAAATTAGGCTCCGCAGTGTCTGAGGATCTGTTTTTTCCTCACTTTAAAACACTCACAGAGATAAACATTTTATTTTTCCTAAGGAAAGGTAATCACACTGAAAAGGGCACACAAAATGCTGTGTTGCAACTTCAGTGACGTGCTCTGCAGAACGTGAAATGTTACTGTGGACAATTTGTGTTCTAGTTGCTTGTTGATTTATCCTAAAACACACGTTTACTTTTTTTATACACAGTCTGTATTTGTTAAAAAATCCTCAAAACTATGAAGGTAGACACAGGAGATTATTTTGAAGCTAGTACACACGTGCTCTCAAGTTTGTTTATTGTTCCTCAATTTGTTGCTTCATATTTATCAAAAAACTTTGCCTGCTACATGACATACTTTCCATGTCCATATTAAATTTTAATCTCCACCTTTTTTTTTTAATATCAATTTTACACAAACAAATTGATCCCTGCTGTCAAAGGTATTAATGACAATGCCTATTTTACCAAAGCCACTGATGAATGTTAACTACTCATGCATATTATGGAGAGCAGATAAGAAACAATTGCTGTCCATATGCAAAATAACAAACATTACTGAAAAAGTAATTTGGTTTCAGCTAAAGTCTTTGTTCATGTATCTTCCTTGATTTATGTGTGGTTTTGTTACTATGAAGCAAATAAAAATTTTATGAAGTGGATGGTTAGGAATTTAGAAGATAAAAAGTATTTAACATATCTTAATTTTAGACTTGAGTAATATTATGATCTACAACAGAAGCCAATATTTATCAAAAATTAGTCTCTAAGTATTCGTTACTAAGCCAGTACTTTACAACTTTAGTATCTTCTCATGGATGGTATTGTTACTCTTTGAGCAAATGAAACATTCATTTTGCAATGATTTTTCTCAATCCATTAGTGAAATTGCAGGAAATGGAAATGTTTTCCAAACAGGGAGAGGTACCAACATTCTTCTTGATAATAGCTGTTAGCATTTTATTTCAAAACCTTTCCTCCTGAGAAGAGCATTTTGTATCAACGCAAGATAAATATTACTAACCCCTCATTACAGTGCTTCAGAATATACCACATTCTTCACGGACTTGCCTGGTGTGAATGCAACTTAGTTTAGTCCTTCAAATGAAGAAAATATATATCAAAGGAAAAGACACTACAATGGGATCTTCAGAACCTTTCCCATTTCAGCTTTTGTGCACATACTACTGCAATTTTATTCACTGTCTTACTGCAATGATGTTAATTACTTGCAAATGTTAATAGAAATTATTTTCACAAGACCATTGTAATCTATTCATTAATATTCTTTCAAATGTTCCCAGCTTCAACAATTTGGCCAATTAATTGTCAGCAAAATGGGTGTACTGAAAAACAGCTTGGTAGTTTTTTCAACTGATTCTGCAAATATAATGATCAATGGACTGCTATTTCTCATCAAAGCTACTTTTCTGTGTCCCATCTAATCAGGTTTTGAAATAATTCCCAAATACCTTCTATGAGGCTAATCCCTGGTTAATTCTCATTAGCAGGGTGTCTTGGGGTTTTGGGTTCTGGTTCTGGCACAAGAAGGTGCTGCAGGTTTTAATTTACTCTCCATCAAATGGAGATGGATTTGTGGATGCTAATCCTAGTCTCCACCACTGAACCAATGTCCATTGGTGTAAAGGACAGTATCTCTTTGTAAAAGGCAATCTTCACTTTCAAGACCTTGCAGGCTGCACTTCTGAACACTTCACCAATGCTAAAGAACTCCTACTTAGAGCATTGCTATGTAACATGAAACAAGCTTGTCCCCCTTTCTTGAAGTACAGTCAAAGGAAGAACTGCTCAAGATCACACAGGTGGTCTGTGGCAAAGCCAACCATGGAACCAAGTCCAGTCTCACTGGGCCTTTCTGCCACAACCACCCTTCCTGAAGGTCAAGACAAAGATACCTTTTTATAGCTATATTAGAGGGACTAATTGTGAAAATAGTTGTTGGCATTACAGCTGGCTCAACCATTGCTAGAGCTCTACCAAGCTCATTTACATGACACAAAAATCAATATTTAAGACAGCTGAATAGTTAACCAACAGAGCTGTTCTAGCATCCAGAGAGTTATCGAATGCGTCTATCACCATAACATCTAACAAAATAAAAAACACAAGACCACATTAAAAACACCACCTGAAATGTGTTTTAAATCATAATCACTTTCCAATCAAAAGGAAACAGGCTCACCTCCAGTAGACAAGCACAGCAATGAGAAGAATGAGGCACACGAAGGTCAGTGCTGAGACCACAATAAGCGGGATGATCCATTCCATTTTACCAGGAGAAGGTCTCGTGGCCATGCTGGAGCTGTTCTTGTCAGCTGTGTGTTAAAACACATAACAAAAACAATCACTAAATAGAAAGAGAATTACTGTATGGAAGAATGTGTAAGCAAAACAAATAGCTTGTCCATTTTACATGGTATGAGTAAACAGAGCAAAGATCTTCTAACTGCAGGGTGGGACTGCATTTGTCTTTCGTCTGAGACATGAGAGCACAAAAGTATGGTGTTTATTGCCACATATGGCTTGGATTTTACTACTGCCTGTAATTACAGTCTCATAGACAATTTAGGACTCTATCGTGCAAGCACCTATTATCAGATACGGAGTACTCCACTGAGTCATTTCACCACAGTAACAAAGTAAACGCTTTGCTCGGTCATCAGTGTTTGCAGATAAATGCACTCTGTTTCTCAACACTACAGGACAGCCCTGTTTGCAAAGCTCAGTGTAATACTTTGCTTCAGAAATAAATTTCTTGGTAACTATCTTAAAATAAAAAATCCTCAACATGTTGGGTGTCATGTCACATCATTTGCAGAATTGTCACAATCTGGTGAGTTACTGCATACGAAAGCACTTTTCAGCATATGGATTGTCAAGATGGATGGATGAATGAATGTTGTAACTGACAGAAGAAATCATTATGCCACAGCTTTTGAACAAAGTTAAAGTTGGTCAATATCCTGAGATCTGGCCGAGTAACTCCTTTTCACTTTTCACTTGACACCTCGTTAAAATTACTGTATCATATATCAGATGAATATCTAGAGGTTCTGCAAGTACTGGAGCCAACGAACATAGACACTGTATCAATGTATTTGAAAAGACATCTAATTTGTGCAAATTCATGTAGACTTGACGAATAAATTTTTTTAGACAGAACGATAAAAGAAAAATACAGAAGCTGATTCTGTATCTTACTCATGTTTCCTAACAAACAGGCGGTAGTTGATCAATACCTGTCAACAGGACGTAATTGGAAAGGATTAGGGTAAACAGCTTCAGATTTCATTGAGCGTTGAAACATACGCACTTGACTTCTACTTTTTAGCCTACGTGAGTCTTTCCTTACCAATGTGCTTCCTTGCCCTCATTCAGTATTATATTATCATATCTTCTGAAACTGCTGCAAATCCTACCAGAAGAACATAATTGCCTTTTCACCATAGGCAGGCAAAACACAGATAATTGGAAGTCACCAGATGTCACATAATATGAAGTCATACTCTATTTTAATAGCATTTAGATTATACTCTTCCATAGGCAGGAGTAAAATTCAACTAACATGGAAGTAAAGGTTAATTGTAAATGCTTTTGCCTGACTGCTGAAAACAGAGCAAGGCTGCAGGCTGCTGCAAGCCCAGCAAGAAATCTTTCTAGTTTTAAGAACTAGGCTGATGGAGGTAATGCCCTTTAGCAAGCAGCCTAAATGAGGTGCTAATCAGAGGGATGTTTGGGGGAAGTGAACGTGCACTGAGTATAGAACTGATCAAAAGAGATGAGTAGCCAGTTGTCTCCAACTTCAGTAAGAAAGGCTACCAAGGTTACCAACGGTGCCACTTTGCAGAACAGGCACACAACAACGTTGTACCTCCAGCACGTGGTGAGCTTTCATCTTCACAGCATACTAATAATATACAACATCCCATTTTTAAGATAGGTCTTTAATTTCCTTGACTAGCAAAGAATGAGGAAAAGAACAACCCCAAAATTAGAGCAAAGGCTTATTCTCTGTATTTGCCAAACTTGCAAAAATCATAAGCCCTGAGGCATCAGTTTTTATCCATGCATTTCAAATCAATTAACAGCATGAAAAAATTAAGCCTGTGAGGTAAGTGTTACTAATCAGAATGGTAAAGGGGACAAAGCAAAAAACCATGCAATGTAATAAAACTTCATAGGAGAGCCAAATAGCCCCCCCACCTTACATCCATCAGGGTGTTGCTTCATTTCTCTCCAAAGACGGTATTCTGTTTAGTTTCACCTCCACATATTTCAACACAAAAACATATGTTTCTGTTTGCATGGGAAGAAAATGAAATTCCATTGTAAGCACAGCATGGGCTAGAGTCCCAATGCACACTATTAAATTCTGCAATGCTCACGATGCTCCTCTTAGTCAGTCTACTGTGGAGAACGCATTTATCTGACCCTGCCAACTCCCCGTATCACAGATGTGAGGGTAAGAAAGCATCTAGTATGCTGAGTGCCAGAATAGCAAATGCCACTCCCGCGTGCTGATGGCTGGCCCCGAAATTCCAGTAGGGAATGCCCAAGCAGTGATGTGCTTCAGAAAAAAAAGAGACCATTCCTGTGCTGGCTTTGAAGAAAAAGTTTTAGGTGTTTTCCACTGCTAAGTAAAGTGTTGAGAGAGCTTAAACAAACCAATGCCAGTAAAAATTGTACTAGAATGACAGCTGGGGCCAGAAGTACAGCAGTGCAGCTGGTGTGCTGGCGCCTGTCTCTTGAGTGTCATGGCAGAAGAGCCTAAGAAAAGGCAGCACACTGGAGAACTTGGAAAAGGAGCTGAAGAAAATACACACCAAAAAAGGCAGATCTGGGCCTTTATAGCTTCCTGTTCTCCTATATAATAAAATATTACAAAATTAAGAAAAGTCAGCATTTCACTCTTTTCCAAAGCAAGAATGTTGAGCCTTGGTAGTGTCAACAGCATATCCTTGTAACGGTGCCCACCATACGCTGTACTTCAGGAAGGGGGGGAAGCTTAAAAAATGGACCAGGAAACTCCATTTTTGCTAAGCAATGTAAACAGTTTCCAGTGGCATATGCCTTCGTTGAATTAATTCAGTTTGCCTTTTACTGGCTTGGAATTCATCCCAGTAGGAAGGAATAAAAATTATTACAGCATATCTGTTTCAGGAGGTCCCACACAATACAAGCCCTGGCACTGCTAAATCCACTCCTGCGTCTGGAAAAATCCGTAACTCCTGTGAACCACCCATTCAGCAGCTCCACCCAGGCCCTGGATGGATGAGACCCTGGCACAGAAAGTATTAGAGGGCATTAGGCATCGAGGGAGGCTTTGGCAGCGCAGGTCTTGCACAAAGGTCAAGGCAAGAAAAGGGCATTCTACAATTTGTGAAATGTACTGTTTTTCCGCGTATTCTTCGTAATTGGTTCCTGAGAATAGAAACATGTTTATTTCCCTTAAATTACACTGCCTTCTATAATAAGCAAGCATAGCTGTAATATAAAACTTATCTACCTTTATCATCCCTTGCCATTGCACAAACCGCCAGGACAAAGTTCTGTTTGTTGTACCGTTACACATACCGTTAACTACGACAATATGCGTGTTCTGCAGGCCAAAAGAAAACCCCCACTGCTGAACTGCCTCAGACCATCGGGTCTCTTAAAAGAAAGTCACCTGCTCATCTTTCCTTTGAGCAAATGAAATTATGGACTTATACAAAAGTATCAATTAATTCTGGAAAATAGTATCGGCCATATTATTAAATGATGAAAAGGCAAACCCATGTTTTTAAAAAAAGTATTAGTTTTGATACAAGCTCATGCCATTGTGCAGCTATTTTCTCCCTATTTCTTTAAAGGCATTCCTGCAGTAGTCATACTTAAAACAGGCTGTGCACAACTAGGTATGACTTTTCATTGTTTTGTAAACAGATGCCAATCATTTTTAATCCTGATGTCAGATATCTGAAATTCATACTGTTTGCAAACATCAAATTTGATAATTCAATTCTTTCATTTTCAATCCATTCTGCTGTTTGCTCCTTTAAGTTACCATGCAAAATAGCTCAAGTGCCACATGAAAATACAGCTTAATAATCCTTGCCACGTATGGAGAAAGAAAGAATTACACAGATGTTTAATTATCTTAATGAGGTTATCCCCAAAAGGCTTTTGTAACCTCAGACCTGGCAAAGACTGCTCTAAACCAAAATTCAGTCTCTGCTAAAAGCGTACACCAGGCTTGCAATTTAACCCTGCACATCACAATCTCTCTACAAAGCCCTCTCGTGGGAGGAACTTGGCAGAAGCAGGTGAGTGCAGAGGGATGGGAGGACCTGGCCAAAGCTGGGATCAAGGGCCAATCCCATGTCTCTGTTCTCAGTCCCAGCTCATGCCTCAGGCAAAAGCACCAACTGGACATCTAGTGCTTTGCTCACAACAACCCATTTGTTATCTCCTGTCAAATACAAAGGATCTGTTTAACTGTCCGGCACAACAAACCAAAATTCTGTGGGATAATACCTGCTCTAGCCTGATTAAACTGAATCATGCCTTTTTTTTTCTTTTTTTTTTTTTAAACTCCCCCTTTTTTTTTGGGTAGAGCATCATTCTAATTACTGTTTTTCTAATTTTCAGGTTTCAGAGTCATGGACAATGCTGAGCAGCTGTGTGTGTAACAGTTGCAGATCAAAGGTACAATTAGACTACTGTGGGCACCAAAACAGAGAAAAGGATGATCAGGAAAATGAAAGAGGAGAATGCAAGCAAGCATTCAGTGACAGAAAAAAAAATCATTAGCATTGGCCGAACCACTAGACAAGAAGAGGCCAATGCCATTTGGAAAATAATGACATGGCCTCAGGAGAGGTGTGTGTGTATGTGCGTGTGAAATAAGCACTAAAAGAAAATGAGCCTTGCTGTACTAATTGGCCTCGCACTTTCCCTGTAATTTCTCATGTGTTCCCTGTTCTCCTCTAATCATCCACACTCGTGAGTACTTCCCCATTCAGTTATCTCCTTACAACTGCTAATTTGATGCTATATAATTAATTTTACAAGTGTACATTGTTATGAAACAATTTTCTACTCCTTAAAACGATTAAACTTTCTACTCACAAAAACATTTTTGAAACCTTGACAGCTTTTTTAAAACTGCTTTCCTGGAGAAAAGAAAGATGCATTCAAAAAAGTTTCTGCCCTCTGTGGGACACAGTAAGCTGCAGGGGTTCTTTCTGCTCACTTTGAAGTGGCCTTCACCCTCTTCTAACTGTCCTGGTGCTCAGGAATGCTTTCAGACACTTCTGGCAATGTCCTCTTGGCTTCGCGAGTCATTGTCTTGATTTCAGGTTTACCTTGTTATGGAAAACCTTTAAGGCCCTTTCTCACAGGAGGAGGTCTTGCTTATGTCTGGAGTTTCATTGAACTCAACTCCTTGCATGAACTATGTCAGGTCTGTCTGTATGAATTGCAAATTTCCATATTACTGTGGAAAACAATTAAGATGAAGCAACTAGTCTTAGGCTTCGTGCTAGTGTTTGACTGATTCGATTCGCCAGCTGTGGGTTTTGCTGGCATGTGTCTTTGGTAACTTAGATCCAGCCTGGAGGAAAGCTCCTTCTCCTGCATTCCCAAGAGTCTTCTCACAGGGGTAGCACTTCTAACAGGCCAGCCAGGCCTTACTTAGACACATCTAGTAAAATACTTGGGCAAGTTCCAGGTTAGGTAAACCTCAGCTATCCACTGCAGAAGCTTGGTGACACAAGATGCAAAGAAAAGGAGGACTTGCCTGAGGAGACTTTGAAGGACGAGGTCCTCACATCTGGTATAAAGAGATTCAGACTGAAAGCCTCTGTCCCAAAGCCAGTAAGAGACATCTTAAAATGTTCTCTGAGTTTAAAAACACTGACCCTTCCCAATGTCTGGACAGGGAGTCACCAGGTTTGTGACCAACCTAACTTCTTCCACCTGAAGGTCAAGGGCAGGGAATGAACCTCTACCCCCAGGAAAATGACACAAATGGGCCCTTCTTCATCTCTGAATAACCATTCCCAGCCCTTTTGCTGCTGAGTGTCCTCGTCAGTGCACTGAGGGGCCTGGGAGAGGCTTGTCTAGGAAGCTGAATATATGGTACAATTCCTTCTCCTCATCCCGGGTATGTCACTAGAGGTTTAACTAAGATTTAACTAAGGTTAATTTGGGCGAAACAGGCAACTCTTTCACTTATCTTTTCCTCCAGCTAACATGTGCTGGTTATTTCAGATGTCATTTCCTACACATGGAAGCCATTTTTGTAAGACACAGTGATCTTAGTAAGTTGTCCTCCCTCCATATATAAGCATGGAAAACCTAATTTGCAGAGTTCTTTCAAGACTGATCGTCTTTGCGTGCAGTCTTCAGGCAGGGTCACTTCGAGCCTCCAAGCGTGCAAGTGAGCGGAGCTCTTCAAAGAGGCTGTGTAGGAGGAGGCAAAGCTGTACTGAACCACTTTCAATAATAGTTCTCTGCATGCTAAAGAGACAAAAATCACTACAGACTAAGGGGATACAATTCACGATAACCATCAAGTACTTCTTAGCAATATTAACAATACTTCCCCATCTCATTGATTTTCATCTTTTTCATCTTAACTTCACCACGGAATAAAAACCAATCGAATAACAATCCCTTTGTCATGAATTAAGAAACATACAACTATCCATCTTTCCTCCAATTTATTAGGCTGAGAATAAGCCATGAGGCCCTTTCTAGGTCTTATATAAAGGATGTTGTCCTTGGGCCATCCAAGGAACTGGCACATGAGAAACAGAGAAGCAGAAGGCAGGAAGAACCAAAGACAACTATTTCAGAGGCAGGTTTACCCAGGCAGATTGAATTGCTGGGGTTTGAACCTAAATGATGCTGAATGCTTTCTCCCAACATTGCAAAGCATGGCTAGGATAAGTTCCCCACTTCCTAATAAAAAGGTGATTAGGGCAAGTGGCATGTTGAAAGCTGCCTGACAGGCACCTCAGATCATATTCAGTGGGAGCGCTGGACTTTGAAGAAGATTTCCAGTTGAGGAGTAAGAAAAACAGCAGGGTATTTTAAAAAAATAGGCACAACCTGGTGCAGGTTTCTTGCTTCTGCATTGTTAATCTGTTCGCTTACAGAACAGTTATGATTCACAGCATTAGAGTCAGGTCAGCATTTCTGTAAAAAATGTTATTAAAGATTGGATTTAGCTTTGTTTTTTAAATTTGTTCTGAGCTATAACTGAGTGCACAATGTCTGCATTTTTGTGCTTACAAATGTAGGGAAAAATAAATATGTAAGGTTTTTTCACAGTACGTGTACTCTAGAACAGCTTTGATGGAAAAACGAAATTACAAAACAGTCTGTAGATTAGCAAAATAAACAATAACACTAAAAAAAACCTGAACAAAAAAAAATGTGCGCTATCTTATAAATGCTGTGGTAATACACATAATCACTCAGATAAACTTGTCGCCATATCTAAATCTCAGTCCTTACTCTGCAAATAAATCCATACACATGTACTCCATTTGCTCCTTGCAGTTATAAGATCCGTTTTCCTCACCAGTGCCTGGAGCTCCCCAAGCAGGAACAAGTGCATATGCACTGGACTTTCTGCACAGTGAGTTGGGAGCACCATGAGATACCTGTTTGCATAGACCCGTGCAGCAAATCCTGACCACACAGGGCTTGGTGCACATGCAGATCACCTGGGCATGCTTCCAAAAGGTCATATTTGCTGCGTACGTACTGTGGAGTTGGTACATACATCCAGAGTCGGCGTGTACAGGAGCACTGGTAATTCTCATCAGGCCAAACATGGAAAATACGTGAACACTGCCTGGAAAAAAAGGTAACCCTAGCGCAAAAGGTGCCTCGCCTTGGAAGATCAGAGCATGTAGGTTTTGTGGTGAGAAATAAGTAAGTGATGATCCTGTATTTGGGAGACTATCTCAAAGCCCAATCAGGGAGATTCCTGCAGATAAACTAAATTAGCTTACAACATATATAGCAACCTTCCCATGAAACACCAGTTCAGCACAGCAACCGCTCTTCCAAATTAATTTCACAGCTATAGTTCACTGCATTCTCCTCTCTTTTTTTTTTTTTTTTAAAAAACAAAATTCTTAATGCAGTATTTTGGGGGTTAACATTTTTCCAAATTTTCTCTTCTAGTCAGCTACAAGGACCATGAGTCCGTCCCAATAACATAAAAGGATGATCCTTCCCCTCTAATCCCCCCAATAACAATTTGTGGGTTGGGTGCTGTGAGGACCTGCCCATTGGATGAAGCCAGGCACCACAAAAATGTTTTATCTACTGGAAATCAGTAAGGAATCTCGATTGTATCATTTCCCAACAGCCTCACGCTGGTAAAAACGGTTTCCCCGGAGGTCACTCACCTGGGTTAATGGTGATGAATTTATTATCTGAGGGGTATTCCTCTGGAAACCTGTCCTCCTTTGGAGGAGGTTTTCTTGTTGTCTCTGGTCTTCTCGGGATCTTCCCCAGGTAAAGTTCGTTGGTGAACGCTGGTGGCACTTGGGTGGAAGGGAGCGGCTGGGGCTGAGTGTCTGCTTCGGCAAAGCTCTCCTCCTGGGGACCTCCAGCCGTGGGGGCAACGTTTTGGTTTGGCTCTTCACCCGATATGGTTTTATTTCCTTCCTCCTCGGCAGTCCGGTTGGGGGAAGCCGTGGCCACATTGGGCTCCGTGCTATTGCGCGCCTCCGTGGCCGCCGCCGCCTTGTTTTTCTCCTTCTTCTCGGCATCCTTTTCTTCCTCTTCCTCGTGCTCCCGCTCCCCATCCTCGCTTTCACTCTTTTCATCCTTCTCCCCCTCCTCGGCTCCCTCGCTGTCCTTTGTCAGCGCCGAGTCCCTCTCCGGCCCCGGGGAGGTGGCAGCGGCGGCGGCCTCGGTGGCGGCCACCACCGACCGTCCCGCCTGCTTGCTGGGGGCGGCCGCCGCAGGGAGCCGGGTGGGCCACACGCTGCTGGGGAAGGAGGAGATGCCACCACCGCTGAAGCCCAGCCCTGCCAGCAAGGTGCTGGTCACCACTGAGGCCACGGTGGCCTGGCTGCCGCTGGAGGAAGGCCCCATCCCTGTGGCCATGGACACGAAGGAGAAGGGGAGCCCCGAGGAGGTCCAGGTGGAGGAGCCGGAGCTGATGGGAGCCATGTCGGCTGAGGAGGCAGGAGATGCCGTGGGCTTCAGGGGGTCACCGGCAGCAGAGGGGAAGAAAACACAGCAGAGAGCATCAGCAGGGGCCCCAAGCGACCTGGGGTCATTTTTCTTTTGCTTTTACCTCCCTTTCCACACACAGGCCATTCTGGGTGCTATTCTCTTAAAAAGAGAGACTTACGCCACCTGGATTCAGGGCCGAGTCAGGAACGGGACATGCCACAGAGCTACACGGCAAACCACAAAGGGAGGAAATCTCCCCTGCATTCACCCTTTCCGAACAATCATTAGCATCAAAACCCTCTTTATTCTTATCTTTATTTTAGAGTGGGACCTCCTCCACCCACGTCACTGGTGACTTGTGAGTAACGTTTCCTCTCAGGGGTGCGGAGGATGTACAGGAGTTTAAGGAGTTTAGCTGCATTACTCACAGTGCTTTAATCCTCAGAATACAGAAGTTTAAAAATACAGCGTTACGTAAGAGGCATCCCAAAATAAGGGCTGTGCTGCCAACGTGAGCATCCGTGGCTGGTGGTACTGCTCTGACAGGGAACTCTGGCTCTTCCCACACACAGGGGGAATGTGAGGGCCTCGAATGGTACTATTTTTATTTCCTTAATTTACCCATCAGCATCATTCTCCTAAGGACTGGTGCTGCAGTGAGGCATCGCTCTCATTAGAAAAGACCTGCTGCATGGCCAGCTGGGCACTCGTGAAGGACTTGGAGAGCATCAGGAGCCCTTCGGCAAGTCACCATGACCTCTACCAGGACCACAAGGCTGTGGCACCCAGCGGGCGACTCAACCTTCCCCATCCACAGGGCTCTCCCTGGCCTCCACCAGCAATCCAGAGCCAGGGCTGGCACTGTCCATTTCCCTCGGGGAGCTGAGAGGAAGCAGGGAATGAACCATGGACTTTGCACCCTCGGCACCCTGCCAGTGTTATTCTAATATCAACCTAGTGCATGCGTGCTCGCGCACGGGTCTCTGCGCACACATGTGTATGCTCTACCAGAAGTAAAAAACTTGGTATATACTTAAAAACCTAGACAAGTCATTCCCCTTCCTGAATTACATGTGGAAAAAGACACTGAAGTGAGTTGGCTAAGGACAAGGAGTAATTCTGTGGAAGAGCCAGGGTCAGCAGTTCTGCCCAGAGAACCTGACCGAGCTCCCTCTCTGACTTACTGAAAAATGTCTCACGTTACTGAATTCATCAGCAAGAGGAGCATTAGCTGGAAAGGAACGCATCAGACAAGGACAAACAAGGGTTAAATAGGTGCTACTGAACATTTAACAAAACTGTAACATGTTTATTTTTGGAACTGAAACTTATAACTTAACAGTATTTCTGCATCTCTGCAATTCCCAGTTTCGGTCAGGCCCTGTAGTTGCAATGCTGCAGCAAACCAAGAAAGGCTGCTTTCTCCGGTTATTTTTGACCAGCTGCAATCATAGAGAACCTGAGATCTCAGAAGAAAACCTGTGCTTCAGAGATTTCAAGCCAAAACTTTAAATAAGCATCTAAACTTCTGGATACTTATCAGTGTGAATCCCTAAGGCACTGTGAGATTTGCTTTTCACTGGCATGTACAGTCTCAAAGCTGGACTGAGTATTAAAATCTGACAGCAGATTTTATATGTCTAGAATACCTCTATACATCATTAAACAAACATTAATCATTCAAATTCAAGCTTTGTATGCGTTATTTGCTTACTAGGGAGTATATCAAACTGGAACAGAATAAAACCAGAAGCAATATACTTAAAGTAAATTCAATAGTATGAATTCAGTCCATAAATTTGTCTGAACAATTCAGTATACTGAATGCCAAGAAATTTAGGTTATGGATAGTTTATGTTAAATAACCTAATAAGGTGCTTTCAAAACTGAACCAGTGTATTCTAGTTTTACTTTAAATGTATCAACATTTCTGATTCTGGAATACAAAAGTCAGCTTCAGTGAGCTGCTACAGTCTCACCTGAATTAAAATTAAAACAAAGAGCACATTAAGGCTTTATTCACACAATAGCAGGTATCCTTAAAGCACTGGAAGAGTAAAGATGCTGTGTGTGAAGCCTTATTGCTGTTGCATATATTTCTGGTCATACAGTTAGGAAAAGAAATTAAATCTATTTCCACAGTTGTCATTAAGATTACGAATCCACTCTAAATGGGTCGAATACAAATTTGGGAAGATTTTTTAACACCTGATTCTCCAGTTGTCAAAGCCTCTCGGGGCGTGCCGCTGGAAAACCGAACCCCTTCCAATATTTTAGGTCTGTGTTAAAACCTTTGGGGGCGGCTCTGACCCCCCCCCCCCCCCCCGAGGAAGGCCGGGTCCTGCCGCCGATGTACAACCCCGTGCTGCCACCTGGTGGGAACGTCGCCCCCCATTACCGCCCCCCCCCCCCCCCAGCGCTCCGCAGGGATTTACGGCCAGGACTTACCACTCCTGTTTTCACAATTCTGGTCCCCTCGAAAATTCGAGTAGTGTTAGCTGAGAAATAAAGAACAAGAGCGTGTCAGCGGACTGGGAAGGGAGGCACCGGTAAAATTGCTAAACGATTGCTGAACATTGCTAGTACAAAACGCGGATGCAGGTCTCAGTTTGGATAAAAGCAACTCGGCTCGTTTGGTGTTACTCACCTTACTTTGTACTTCTGTCTAAAGACAGATTTGTTTTGTCTTTAATTACTCAGGCCTGGCAATGCCGGTTTAAGTGCACTGTCAGAAAACGCATGCTCTCCTTCAAACCGGAGCTGGACAAAACGTCCTGACTTACCCAGGAAGCAAGAGCAGCTGATGATAATAGTTTTTTCTGCCCTTATAACATCATCATTATTTATTGCTATTTATCTCAACTACAACTATAATCAGCCTCCTAAGTACGTTTTGAAAGCTCAAGTGGATTCTTCTTCTAGGTTAGATCTTGACTCCCGCCAAAGATTAGAACAACTCCTCCCTTTTGGGGACACATGGAAGGAAACACAACTACTCCCGTTGCAGGTGTGTATATCACTTCCACTACTTTCAGCATTGGGCTAGAGTACCCAAAGAGCATCCAGAAAAACTGTCAATAATGATTTTCTCTTAACTTCAATTAAATAGGTATCAGGCTCAAATTTCAAAGAATTTTTCCATTCTATTATCTGCCGAAAGAGGCCCTAATCAGTAATACACAAGTTTCTGACTTCTGCCTGGCACTTAAAGTGAAGTCCAAACCACTCTGCTGAGACACCATGCAACTGAGAGCTACACATGAGATGTTGCTTGGATAGGACATTTCCTGTTCAAACCCTGCTTTCTCTGCAATGCTGCTAAAAACTTTGGCATGATACCGCAACAGAACTAAATTGTGTCCACAGCTTGATATCCTTCAGATGCTAAGCGCTAACAGAGTAGGATTAAAACCTCCACATTTTCTGAAAAGCACACTGAAAAATGCCTCTATTATTCTGTTCCACATACAGCATCAGACGCAAGTGACTTAACTCTTTGCTTCATCTTAAGGATTTAAATTTTTAACTCTCTGCTTGTTTTTGTTCTTCCATTACCCATTCCGAGGTTTATAGATCTGTAAACTGGAATGGGAGGGAGTGCTCTCAGAAGAGGTTAATTTTGCCCTAGTTAATAAAAGAAGTAGTAGTAAAATTCCCAGGAAGGAGCAAAACTTCAGCACTTAAAAAACCCCAAAAGCATCAAGTTTTTCTACCAAATCTCAGCTTTGCCAGATTTCTCCAATAAACTTAAAATGAAGTCCATGACAAATGACAGCTTAGCATTCAGTTCTTCTGCTTTCATTTAAATATGTATGTTTTGGAAATCACTGAGGTTGCGTGCATGGTAAAACCTGAACATCTCCACATGTGGTTGTCAAGGTAGGACTGATCTCCTTTCCTCTTTACATAAAACAGACACCGATCAGACTCACATTCTGCTATAGCTGTGCCTCTGATGCATAAGCAGTCTCTGATGAATTTATTCTAAAAAACTAGTACCAAGAAAAGCTCTGAATTACCCTAAAACCTGATGAACCCTGCCAGCAGAGAGGTAGGCAAACCCCCATCACTAGAAACAGGACTCTGATAGTCACTGGCCACAATCTGAAATTAGTATTGTCTACATGCATTCAAACATCTTCTGAAATCATTCCACACCATATTGCACTCTGCAAAGAAAATGTTAAACAAACAAAGAGTCATTTAATGTAAAAACGTGTATGTGGGTTTTTTACCTTGAAAGAGCATAGTCTGGCTAAAGTCACTACGCATTTCATTTCGGCAAACTGCTTGAACTCTGAACAGATAAAGGATGTCAGGTGAGACATGGCTAATGATGGCCTTCTGTTTAAAAAAAATAGATATTATTCAGTTTTTTACCCCCACAGTACTGTCCACGATCAGTTTGAAATACATAAAGCATTGTGCTAACACAGGACATTTATGCCATGTAAGACAAACTTATTTCTACATAGAAATATCCACTGGTCCTCTGAGAGAGGGCAAGGCCGAAGTGGTGCACCCAGACTCTGCTGACTCTGCCCGTGAGAAAGAAAGGAACACCTCCCACATCTACTCTCATGACAGTCTTCATGCCTGAAAGTCTCTGAGCTCCTCAGAAAAAAACTAAACCTCAAATCATTTGACCCTACAGGAATTAAAATGAGATTTTTTTATAGGTGGAGCTCCAAGTCCCAAACATGGGATAAGCCCAGAAAAGTCACTACATGTTCAAACCGACTATATATTTTGCAACAAACTGGCTATGGCAATTTGATGCTGGTGGCCTGTGTAACACGATGGCTCAGCACCCTGGGCCGGGCTGGGCTGGGCTGTCCCTGCATACTCTTAGACCTGAGACACTGCCCTGCTGCCTTCCAGATACTCTTTTGTGTTGCCTTAGTCTACAATCACATCAGTTCATGTCTTGCAGCAGACAGCAGCAGTAGCTGTGTGGGTCACTTGAAATACCAGCGATCTCTTTAGCAAAACACTGTCCAGCTCCGTTTCAAAACGGGACAGCCCAACTGCCTCTGCCAGAACACTGAAAGCAAATTGCATTTTCCTCTGAAAAAGAGCTTCCTTCTTCTCTTGCCCCTAAAATAGACTAAGCTGTCATTGCTTTCTTAACCTCCAAGCTCTGCTGCACAGCACAGGGTCTCACTGCAATTTATTTCCAAGCTATCACTCCATCACATCCCCTGCACTTTTAATTATTTCTTTTACATAAAACAGGATGCTTTCACTGTGCCCACCTCATTTTTGCTGATTAAGGCTCTCCTCCTTATACCTGATTAAAAAAAATTTCCCTTAAGAGTGTGAAGCTATGACAAGAGAGAGGTTACAATACATCATAACCTTGGGTGCCTTTCAATAGATTCCTTTCTGATTTTGTGAGGCACATCGTTCCCTAATGTGACCCAGATAACAATGTCTAGTGGGGAAATTGAAAATATAAATGGAAATGAAGTAAAAGAATCTTCATCTAAGGGAATAAGAGAAGTATTATTGTAGAACTGATTGAATGGGCCCAGAGGACTGTGTATTTGAAAAAAAAAATACGGTAACAGTCATTAGGAATAACACTCTGTGCTGCTGCATTTTTCATGTGCATATACAATTACTGATTTCATTATTCTAGAGGCTTTCTTTGATTAACAATAAACGGAGGCCTTTCAAACCTGAATATGTCACTTTGATTTTATATGGAGAGAATGTTAAAGACCGGTACAATACTTGCTTCCACTTAGACAAGAATGACAAGCAGATCACATCCTAAATGGAGGAGATAGATTGGTGTTTCCGTCTGTGCTGGAGCTGTCTTGTTCTTCCCTCTTTTTCTCCCACTGCTTGTACAGGGCCACTCCGCAAAAATCTTCTAGCTCTGACCATGCAACTCCTACTGCTGGC
The DNA here is from genome assembly GCF_929443795.1 of Astur gentilis. Taxonomy (NCBI): domain Eukaryota; kingdom Metazoa; phylum Chordata; class Aves; order Accipitriformes; family Accipitridae; genus Astur; species Astur gentilis. The sequence continues at coordinate 16,097,483 of NC_064902.1, read as the reverse complement.
AGCACTTACTGCCAGAAACTGCTCCAAAGACTGCAAGGGGCTATACACAGTGAAAAGCCTGAGCCCAGGAACAGATTTTGGGGGATCGGACTTTTAATGTGAAAATCTGTAAGCTGAGCACAAGCCAAAAGGTATTCAGAGCCTAACTATTTCCCGTGCCAGCTGCTTCTCAGCAACAGTATACGAAAATGTGTCTGCAGATTTAGTCCTTTATGCACTCACATAAACTATAAATTCACACTTCAGTGTTTTGGGTAGTCTGTTAGGCAATGTTCAACTAATGCTGAACATTTTAATAGCAATTCATTGCGAGTCAAACACTAGTCTGTCTATAAGGTAACAACTGCTTTCCTCCTCTACTTTCTTCTACTGAGAAAAGTAACAATATAAGGATAGCTTGATACATATGTCTGGGGTTGATGCTGTGGTTTTACCAGGTCCTTGTCACTGTCCTTGGTGAAAGTCTTCTCCTTTTCATCTTCGTTTTTAGTCCAGCTATATGAGATCATGTAGTTCATGATCGGAGGGTGGTAGATGGTTTCTGGTTGGTTCCAGGTTACAAGTAATGCTGTCCTGTTCACAGGCTGCACTTTCATGTTGACTGGCGGAGTGCTGCAAGCTAAACAACAGAAGGAAAAATGTGAAGCTCTCCTAAATAATCGAGAGAAAACAAACAGGAAGAACTGTGCCTCACTCCAAGAGCCAGGTTTTTTCTTTAATGCCCTTGCCTACAGTAATAGCTTAGACTGCAATCCACTGAGACCAATGGGATTTAATACCACCTGCAGCTGCTTTCTGCTCTCCAGAGTAAAGGGAGCGAGGGAATCCATTCTCTGCAGGCAGGTTGCTTAGTTCTCGACTTATTTTCAGTCCTGACATTTGCATGTACACTTTAACTTGGTCTCTTAAGAGCTCTGCACTGGAACATTAAAGTCCAATCAACCTGAGTCCCAGCTTCCCTGGCCCACAGTCTCCTGCCGTATGAAGGGGGTAAATGCTCCAGTGGGCTCCGCAGGCCCTGGAAATAGTTGGAACCTCTGAAAATGTGACACTATTGGGTCAGTCAGTATTTTCCTCTTAACCTAGTACATTTTTGCACATGAGGAGAAGTAACTTTAAATTCCCCTTTCTATATGTTTTCCTTCATGGATTTTCAACTCTTCACCAGTGATGTATCACCAGCACAGGGAAGAGTGGCACTTGATGGCCTTTGGCCATCTCCTTCTCATACCAGGCAGGGGAACCCTCCAGCCAGCCTCCGAAAGCTGTCCCTTCCTAACCCTGCCTGCAGCGGGGAGGCACAACTTACTTCTCACTCAAGCTTAAGTCGGTGGGGACGTCAGCATGGGACCAGCTTAACCAGCGGGCGAAACCACGGCTTCTGCTGCCTGCAGACACCCAAACCCAAACTCCTCCAGGGAAGACCGAGCCCAGGCGCAAACCCAGCCCGTACGCTTCAGGAGGAGTGGGGTGTGCACAGCCCACTCGCAGCCGCTTGAAGAAAACACTTTTCAAGCCACTGAAATGTAAAGGTCAGGGTACTAATGAAGAACACTAGATGGCACTCATACGCTATCGAAAAAATACATCATACGCTTGCCAAATATAAAGAGTTTAGATTTTTTCCCAGCTTTAAAAAATCATGTTTAAAATACACAATTCAGGACAGATTCTCACATTTTCTCTCCCAATATAAACTCTGAACCAAGAAAGATCACTTGCAATGATACCTAAACACATGTGCCGTGGCAAAGGAGCTGGTCTCTCGTGCCAGGGAAAGTCAAAGTGTCACCCAGGCCATCGCGCTGACACTGTTTGCAGAATTATTTTTCCAATACGACTTTTCCATTTAAAGGCAACCCATTCAGCTTGTTTGCACTCTGCAGGTATATGACTGCGTGTATATTTGGCCGTTATTTCACTTCTAAACAGTCCTGGCAGCACTGAAAGGGAGAAATGTCTATTCCTAATGCCTGGACTTGCAGGTTGGTCATGTAGCTCTGCCGTTACATTACTGAAATAGCTACAGTCCCTAAATAACAATGATTAAATGCTGTAAACACCAATATTACCAGTACAACAGAAAAATACCTGTCAATTGCATTTATGCAGTTATAACTCACATTTTGTAGCTAGCCTGAACAAAAGAACACGTATAGCAGAAATACGCCTGGGCAGGAAAGATCTTCGGTGTTTGTGCCTGCCACAAGTGGTGACTATCTTGCGGTTTTGCAGTAGATCCTTCTGCTCAACCCAGAGGGATGATCCAGCAAAGCAAACAAACCCTGCAGTGCCTCAAATCGTTGACAAAACAAATATGAGTTTCTATTTACACTGAGTTGAAGGGACCGAAATGGCATTCTGCCGTCAATGCCACAAAGCCAGAAGCAACACCTTGGTCTGCTGCCTGCGGACCCCTTCCCTCCTGCTCCCTCCTGGTCTCTGCAGGGAGCCCACAGAGCCAGGGTGCCGCAGAGCATGGCAAGAAGGTGGCCAGGACCCAGCCGAGAGGGCACAGCTGAAAGTAGTCGCTGTTGTCACAGTTTACAGAGCTTCATGATCCTTGGTATGCCTCTCCGTGCTCTCACCTCTTTCTGCTGAGATAGTCAGATCAATTCTCACTGACATCACTGTTTATTGATAACTGCACCAATAAATCATAACTGCCCCCTTTGAAGCCCTTTGTCATCACAGAATTACGCTTCAAAATGCCAGGCCAGCCTTTATCTCTCCACCTAATCAAATCCCATCAGAGATAGGAGCCCAGGGTGAAGGACTACCCAGACCTAAGTGTCTTATCCAGTCCTCCTCCTCCAGGAGGACAGGAAGAGATTTATATATTTAAAGTAATCATGCATCAAATTGTTTTAGAAATAATTCAACAAGCTAACCTTCACGAGAGACAGAGAGATCTACCTTAATTGCAATACCCCTCTGAACCAAGGGTAGCCAGCTGTTTTTCAGACAAGGACCCCAAGCCACCCTAGGAAAAGGGGACTGTCATGTCCTCTGTTCCATGCCACTCTTTGCAGCCAGCTTTGATGCCATTCAGAATAGCTCATGCCAGTCAGAGGAGAGAAGCGGGCATTTCCCAAAGGTAAATAGGAGACACACAGGCTCAGAGTTAGGAGACCCTCCCTGACCCTGCACCCCAATCCAAGACGGTCATGAGCACTTTTAAGCAGCTGAGTGACTCCACTGACTTCACTGAGAAGTTTTGACGAGGAGAAACCTCATTCACAGCCAGCTAAAAGGAGACTGAATTTACAATACTGCTATTTCACAGTAAATATAACAAAATTTTCAGGACTTAGTATGACTTTGTTCCAATTACTCCAAGGCACATAGCAGTACCTGATGTAATTAAGTAATAACCAACCTCTCCTGTTCAGCCACTTTTTTTTTTTTAACAGCTTATGAATGGGCAAAAAAGAAATCTTTTTTATAAAATGAAACATATGGTTTTATTAATTTAACCAAACCTGCTCAGGACACAGTGGAATAAAAAAACATTTGATCCAATAATTCAATTTGATGATTTAATTAAAGTGATACATAATAACATAGCAAATGTCTGAAAGGCAAGAAAAAAAGTGTAATGATTTGACCATCTATAAAACAACTGGCATTTTCCAGAGATCTAATTTTCCTTTCAATACTCTGTGTGCCCTGGATTTTTGAAAGAAGATTAAAAGAATTGCAGGCTCCTTGCTTTCGTCTGCCTTTTTTTAAATGCTAAAGAACCTCTACTGATTTTGCAAAATGTGCGGCTGAAGGACAAATAGAAATGCAGAAAGAGGTTGGGACAGGGAGGCAGCAGTTTGCATCTTCCTCTGAATTGAATCAGGACACACTACAGAGAAACACAAACTTTCACCTTTTTTTTTTTTTTTTTAAAACCAGGCTAAATAAGCAAAAAAAACCCCAAACCCTGTGAATTCATGATTGCTTGAGAAAAAAAAAAAAAAAAGAACTGAAACCAACAACCAGTATCATTTCACATGGAAATAGCAGATCTCAGCTATTTTTAGAAAAATTATGACTAATGGTCTCTTTTAAATTCAGATCCTAACGGATAATAAAAATATTGAGGGGTCTTTCAGGATGTCTTTCTGCGGTGTAGTGCAACACTAAGCAGAGACATACGTCAACTGGGCCTGCGCAATTTGAGTGGCACACTGAAGCATCCTGGCTAGCAGACCACCGGCGCCAGGACTCCTGGAAGCAGAAAAACCTCGCTGGGGCCACAGGGCTACAGCTCGGAGGCACTCAAAAGGCAAGTACATTCGTGGTACCTGGGGCACGCCTCGTGGCAGGCAGTGATGCCCTGAGCGTGGCATGCCTCGGACCTCTCAGAGCGAACCCTCCCTCACCCTCCTGTCGGGGATGACCTGAATGGGGAACATGGCAAACACACTGGCTCCTGCCTTATGGAAAAGTCCTGCAGAACAGAGAGGGTTGCACGGGTGTATCTGGAGGAAGCCCTCTGACCTGACACGGAGCAGCCTCAGCTGGCGTTTCCAGCTGTTGGCCATGTGTGGGGCTGTCTGGGAGATTGACACAGTCTTTTCTCTGCAGATCAGCCCGCTGGGGAAGGCAGGGGGCAAGCCAGCATCCTGGCTAGCCTTGCCTTCCAGGGCTCACTCAAGCCTGGAGAAAACCTGTTTGCCACTCGCAGACAAATGTAGCATGCTAATACAGTCCTAAGCGCTGGCCAGACCAGCCATACAGCAGAGAATTATTTTCTTCATGTTAAAAACATTCCAATGGGCTGGAACAAACAAAATTAATTTAACAACTCTGCATTCATCTCTCCCATAATTTGATTTGTATGTTGTATTTGGCTACGTAACCTCCACGAGGCTTTCCTAACTGAAGCCTGATAAAGCTTAATCCAAAAGCTCCTGGCAGCTCTATTTCAGAGAGCTGAAAGAAAAAAAGGGGGCTTATTGTTTTGCAAAAATTAACCACTGATATTAAGACACACCCATGAATGCAGAAAGGGCATGTAAGAGAATATTACAGCTTTTTTTTTTCTTTTCTTTTAAAAGCAGCCTACATTTCTCTTTCAAAGACAGAAATGCAAAAGCAGCCAAACTTTCTGGGTTTCATCATGCTTTTTGCATATGCTACCTGCGGTTATAAAAAGAGCTATTTAGGGAAAGTTTGAGAGAGTGCAAGAACTGTATATTTGGTTATTGCTTGTATACCTTCTCCCTGTAAACCAGGTGCCTCATATGATGAATCCAGTGGCACTGGGCTCAGAGGGATTTATAAAAACCTCTAAAAATGTTCTAAGTTAGCTCTTCCATGCATAAAAATGTCACCACTTTAAAGGCAGTTATTTCTGGCTGTGTTATGCCCTCCTTTGGAAAATCCCACTCTCTCTCCCTCCTGCTGCATGTCTCAGCAATGCAAAACTGCCGTTCCTCTCCTTGGTACCTTGGGATACATGTTGTGTGATGAAACCCTGATAATTTTCAGCACAGAAAAGCAATGTGCCAGTGAAGTCCTGAATCCCTCACGACGAGATGGGCAGGGATCTTCTAAGGCAATTCATATGCAGAGGGAGAAAACACTGGCATCAGGATGCGCCCATAGCCCGTTACTGGCTCAGGACTGGTCAGAGGTAGCTAAAACACCGGGACAAGGGTCTTGTCTTGCTCTGGAAGGCAGCTCCTGGCTGCAAGGTGAGAAGCGCTTCACTTCTCTTTTTTCTCACTGATCTGGATATGCATGGGACGAGTGGCAGGGAACAGTGTTTCTCCCTCACAGAGGAGCACAGAGGATGGTAGATGGGGCATTTCTTCCCACACGCTCAGTGGGAGAGAAATTGAGAGGTCAATATGGGTGTTACCCATGCCTTTCTTCCCCACAAGGGCAAACAAGTTGGTGACTGAGCTCTTGGGGGAGAGAAGGTGTTTCTTTCCCTTCTGCCCCAGCACTGGGAAGGAGCTGGAAGGGCCAGTCCTGCAGGACAGACGGACCACTTCTTGCTGTTGCTGTAACGACACCCAACTCAGCCACAAGTTTCCCAGCTGATGCCAGAGAAGCCTGAAAACTGTAATCGATGCCTGTGCTGTCGGCAAAACACTGCACCAAGTTCACGCAGCCCTGCAGCCCCCAGGAACCTAACTGCAGACAAGACAAAAGCGACACCACCAACAGAAAAAGGAAGAAAAATACTTTCAACTATATATATACCTATATACACACATACATATATATTCCTTCTGATTATTAGACTCTCAAAACTTCAAATAAGCCCTGAAATGCGGAAGTATGGGTTATACTGCCATGAGAAAACTCACACTTGCTTTCAGTGCCATGCCAACCGTGTAATGGTAAGGTAATTGATGCAGTGCCAGATTCAGCTACCTTGCATTGGCGTGACTCAGTGGAGGTGCTTGGGAAGAGTCTCCGATCCATAACAAACAGTAGCATTCTTTGGGCTGTCGGATTCAATCTCAGAGTTCAGTGAGGGCTGCGCTCCCAAAGGACAACAAATAGACTACGAGGATCATACGCAGAGACAACACAGGCTTTAATACATAGAAAAGTGCTAAGAGGCATACTTACAACATTTTCCCCCTTCTCCTTTTACTAAACGTTTGCAATTTTTTTGCTTTGCTTTAGTGTACGTTGTTAACTTCTCAGAGTGCTTATAAATGACATTATTAATATATAAGGATAATTGCTTTAAAGAGAAGCACGCATTTTTCCTTTACCTTTGCCTGCACTTTGCCAGCAGGCATTTGCAGGCTCCGGAGCATGCCGTACACACAAATATTTGTGTTGATCTACTTCAATCCACGGGCAGAATGTAGCTAGGAGACAGACTATTTATCTTCCCTGCTCTTACCTTTCACTATGCTTCAAACAGACAGGGTTATTTCTTAAGGTATGAGGGACACCGACAGACCCTACACTTGTTTTATGAGCCCTGTGAAATAACCTCACGAACAAACCGGCACATGGGGCACTTTCGATAGAGGGGCTCTGGGCAAGCTGGGTTTTGCCCCTCTGCTGCCTGCCTGTTTCCCGAGGTGAACGCACAACCAGCATTTGGATTCATTCCTGTATGGCTTGCTTTGTAGCATTTGAGTTTCCATGGCATCACAGCAACAGACCCTATTTTACTGAAAGGCATGGACTGTGTGTTTTACTACGTTATGTTTGAGCCCAAATATTTCATATATTTCACAAATACTGTTTCTACAGCTGTGGCCTGAACGCTCAGCGGGTGCAGATCAGCCTTGCGCCATCAGGTGCCGTGCTGGGCTACACTGATGTCTGCCAAGGATCTGCCCTGCAAGTTTTGTGTTTATATTGCACACATGCACACGTACATGCAGAGGGTGACTTGTGTTTAAGATGTATGCCTGTCTCCTTATTTATACAGTGCATCTGATACAACACGTGTCATCACATTCAGTGGCACGTGCTGTGTCAACGGGGGTAGAAAGGAGGATTTCCTGCCAGGACACATATTTGCCACGTTAGCCAAGCCACCCTTTCCAAAGCCCTGGCGAGGGTTGCTTGGACTGGGGAGCACGGGAAGAACAAGCCAACAGGGCTGGTAGAGCACCTCAATACATGCCTGAGGGATGCCCAAAATCAGACAGGGAAAGCAGCTTCGCTTTCATAGCTTCTGGAGGCTTTTTCCAACACAAGGGATGAGCTGCAGGCACTCATGGTCTAAAGTACTGTCAAGACTGAAATTAAAATCAGTACTTCTGTGGGCCAAACAGCTGGACCAGTAGGCAGGCAGTGCAGAAAGGAATTCCCCGCAGGTATAAATGGAATAAATCATCGAGCGCCCTTCCAGCTTTAGTGGCAGCTGTGAACCCAAACCATACTTAAACTTTCACACTCAATTCCTCTTGCTCTTTTGGTTTGGGCCCTTTATAACCTCTAAACAAGGGCAAGCAGTTACTTATTGTTTATTAATAAATCTACCAGTAAGCTGTCCACTACATTCAGGCATAGACACATGCGCTGCTCACATTACAACCACACAGAAATTACTACAGGTGAAAACAGAACCCTGCGGAACAGAGCCACTGTGAGGGGAAGCATGAGACCTATGTGAGGTATATGTACCACAACTTTTTGTACCTGATTCCCCATCAAAATGGGTCAGTTTTTTTCCTGAAATGCTTTGCCTTCCACCTGAGTGATCTGAGACTCCAGAAGGCAGCAGCCTGTCCTTTCCTGCTTTTGCATGACAAGCTCCAAGACAACTGCATACACGAGGACGCAGCATCTCAGAGCAAAACACAGATGAGGTAGAAGGGATGAGATAGGCAGAAGGAGCACACTGATTTCTGCCTAAAATGTGGTTACAGCAGGTCCTCGAGGTGCACATCAAAAGAGTCTCTCGCAGCAATAGGTGAGTACATTTACCTGGAGCACTGAGGCATAGCGGCAGCTGGGCAGGTCTATAGTGCAAAGAAGATGCAGGGCAAGCAATTAGCAGCACGGTGTTACCACCCTCAAGTGCAACCTTTCCCACCTAGCCAGTCTTGCTACACCAACAGAAATCCTAATAATGATATATTGATTCATCTGCACAAGCACGCACGCTGTAGTAGGGTGCTGACCTGATTAAAGGGTAATGGAATTGGGAAAGAATAATCTTTAGAACAAAATGAAATCAAAAAGAAAAGTAGGAAAAGTCCGGTTATCCAAGGAAACTGGGAAGGAGTTGTTAATCTATAAAGAAATCTTCCAAGATTCTTCCAAATTACAAGAACAATCAACTGTAATGATAAACATTTTGTAAATTAACCAAAAAAGGTTCTTGCTTTTTTTCATTTTCCCCAAGATATTTAAAGAAAATAAATAGTTATCATGTTGCTTTAGCAATCCTAAGTTACTATGTTGTTGTTTTGGATAGATTACACTTACTGCTATAGACTATTTTGTGGTCATTTAGGTTTGACTAAAATATATAAACGACATTCTGCAAGAGTAGAACTTTTCTTGCCTAGCACTCTTTTTGGCCTCCCAGAGAGAACCTGAGGGCATGAAGAGACTGCAAAGTTGTTTTGAGAGAGTTCTCATAAAACACGGGCATTTAGAAAGCAAAAACAAATTACTGAGAGTAATAACAGAGGCTATAAATGAGACAAATAACTTGTTCTCATTCAGAAACACTGCTGCCAATGCTCTAAACTATCTGCCTCAAAATGATGATGTCACTGCACTGAATCTCCAGAACTTTGGATATTGCTGCAGTGGAGGCACACTCCACGCAGAAGAGGCAGTGCCTTCATAGGGGGCCTTAGCTTCATTTCTGGTATCAGGAACCACGAAACAGTGAATTCACTAAGAACTAAACTGCTTTGCTTGAGCAGTGCTGTACCTTTGACTGCAGGTCGATAGCTTGAGCCATGCCTCCAGTGCAAAGCATACAGGAGGGAAAATCCAAATATCTTCTATCCACATTTTAGCAGCATTAAGTTACAAGGACTTCCAAACTGTGTATCACTACCGCACAACAAAGAACAGTAAGGAAAATGATAGCCTGTACACTACAAGAGAAATGCCCCAGCTGTTAATTTAGAGTCCAAAGCTAAGTTTTACTAGAGTGAATTTATGACTGCTCATTATTTAACTTAGCCTAGGATAATAATTAAAGATGGTACTCTAAGGCGAATTCCCACTGATGGGCAACAGCATCATCTGAGACTCCAGCAAAGAGTAATCAGACACCTTTGGGGAAGTAATCAGGCATCTGTGAAAGAAAACTCTGATGTCAAGAGCCCCTCACATGGGATGCTCGTTTAAGTGTTGTAAGGCTTGCAGCACGTTTAATGAGACAGAAAGGTTAAAGGGTTGGGGTTTTTTTCAGCACTAAAAAACATAAAGAAGTAACATTTGATGGTCCTAATCAGCAGCAAAATAAAATAGGCAAATATTGTTGCACATGGGGTACATCTTGAAACAAGGAAATGAAACACCTTTTCCTCCTGGTTTCCATGCCTACACCTTTACTGAAGCAGGTAATGTTTTGTAACTACATCTCTGCTTGATGGGACAACATGTGAAAGTAGTAAGGAACACGCAGACTCAGGTCCTTGAACTGAATGGACTTTTATGTAAGAATGCTGCCTATTTGTCCCTGAAAAGCAATGTACACTATTAAACTGATAAATAATCAGCAATCCCTCTAGCATAGGTGCTTGAAAGCAGCCCATGAAAAGGCAGGAGCACAATATATGATGTGACAGAGCAACACAGTCCTGAGCCACAGAGGGCAGGCCAGAGAAGAAAGGAGGCAATTTTAACAGAGATGGTCACGTGCAAAAAATCAAACGCTGCCACTGTCACTGATGAATAGTTTACAAATACATTCCTGGTTTAATATGTCTGTACAGAGAACTTTTCAAAACTTCATATAAATCAGTACTGTAACACTGGTGAGCCCTCTTGTTAAATTTTACAGGCCTGATGATCTGCATGATTTAACAGCATGATCCACTGTATACCTTGAATCTCTGAAAGTTTCATCATCTTAAAAAAATATTGATGTATGATGGTTTATTATCAATCCACCCACTGCTACAATTACATAGCTGAACAGTATTTATCCTGAATGGTATATTTCAGAAATAAGATATTTAAAGATGACCTGTATGGTTTCTTGAAACAGCTCCAGGCTCAACTTAAGAATTAAGCTCAGCTCATGGGCTCTGATTCAGCAAAGGTCTTATGCATATGCTTTTATCCCAAGCGTACAAGCAGTCCTCAAGAGAACTGTTTTAAATCAGCTTTTGCCAACAGGAGGAAGGAATGAGATAATGGAACCAAAGAAAACTCTTCTTGCTAAATACTAACACAAAAGAAAAACTGGAGTTTTCACTCCCAAGTGAAAAATTAGCCCTCTATTTCAAATTAGCTAAAATATTTTCGCCATCTTGCATTCTGATGATTGAAAACACCACTCCTCCATTCATTGTCTCTTTAAAATTAAAAAAGAGGAGGGAGAGCAGAGTAACTGCAAAACAAAAGGCTGTTAGCATTCATATTGGCTAACAAACTGGATCCAAATGCACTGACAGTCTTGGTTGACCTAAAGTAATCTTTCCCAGAAGACACTGTATTTACCAAATGCCACCACTTACAGGGCTTTGCTAAGGAAATACTCATGGAAACTGGCATAAAGTGAGAAGTAAGTTTTCCTCTGGTGTACCTGCAGGTTATTGCTACTGGTCATGGTTCCGTGACCTGAGATAGCTTTGATAGCTGGGAGAAGAGACATTCGTGTTTGGTGCCAAACTGTTCAGGATAGCATGTTTGCCAATGGACAACTGGCAAGCTGCATCACTTTGTGCTGATCTGAAATTCCCTATTCATCAGGGAATTCTGAAAATTATTCTGAACACTATGCAAATTGTTCTGGGCACATTTTCCTCCAAAACAAGAAAGGCTTACATAACGAATGCTACACTGTTTTCTAGATCAGCAATACTGCCCACAGACTTAATAGAGTGTGACAGAGGAAACAAATTGCAAAAATTCACACCGACAAACAAAAACCAAACTTCCCCTCCAGAGCTGAAGACCATCACAAACCGTATCACCTTGCAGCAAATGAAAGACACAATTCTGTGACCTTGCCTTTCTCTACAATACACAAATCTAAGCACGGGGAGGGTAGACAAGAGCCAACATGTGACAGCCATTGGTCACATTGCTTAATGCAATGTGGAAAGCACTGAGATGCAACCATGAGGTGTGCAGAAGAATCTGCATAAAATAAATTTGTTATGCTAACCCTACACGCTTATCTTTGTATGCTACACTGTCTGGCTGAGAAGCGCTCCATGCACTCGGCTCCTCAGTACTTTTGCATGAGTGACACTATATAAAGAGGTACTGTATTTACTAGCTGAATAAACAATAGGTTTTGCTTTCACTCAAGTATTATGACTTCAACTCATTTTATTTATATGTCAGTAGTTCAGAATGTGCAGTGGACCAGGCACATCATCACTGTTCACCTTTGTCAAAGAAGGGGCCAGAAACATCCACGTCGTTGTATCTCTGGAACAGCTATAACTCATTCCTGTAACCTTTGGAGGATACGCTACAATCCATTTTGTGTTAGCAACACTGCAGCAACCTATTTATTTTTAAGTTCATGAAAAAAATGCACCTATTTTCAGTGTCCCCTGGTGTGCACACAACCCAAAAAGTGACAAGTTGACAGAGCCGGTATAAAAAGACTGGCTGCCCAGCCATTAGCCTCCTATAGCAAAAGCTCAAGGGGAAAAAAAAAAATAAAAAAAATAATCACTGACTCTAGCATCATCCCCGCCATGCTGGGAATGTTGTCAGATCATCCCTGGCACTCTGAATGTTGTCAGATCATGGGAAATGCATGCCCCCCACCTGAGGGTCTCTCCTGAGCATGTCGTAAGCTCAAATTCCCAGGCAGGCACGAGTACAGAGCATTACAGCACCTGGACATGATAGGAGAGAGGACCCAGAGAGAACCTGCTTAGGAAACCTGCCCCCAAGTATTTAAGGTGTCAAGCACCCAGGTACCAAGCTATCTAAATGTGGACTAACGGATATGCAGCTCCCTTGCTCCTGTTGACTGGCTCACACATCATGCTAACTAAGCCATGTGCACTTGCTTGAATCCGGGCCTTGGAGTTCTTAAAGATCAAAGTCAATGCGAATCTTTCCAGTTACTCAAGTGCTCCTTCGGTATCAACACTTCCAACTTCAAGATCAGCCCATTAACTACAGACCTTAGCGTTTGTAATGCTCTGTCAAAATTGTGGGTTTCAGCTATTTACTATGAAGTTGAAAATCACCTAAAGCATTTTTATAATCTTAAAAACCATCCAGTGAGGGGAGGAAACATGCAGGCATGTGGCCAAAGCAGTAAAATGTCTTTGAATATTACACCACATGTACCAGAGGTACCTTGGCTGCACTCAAAATAAAAACTAGTCAGTTTTGTCACTTTTAACATAACGTAACCTATTAACTTTCATCACTGTTCTGGGTAATATGTACACAGGATATAACTGAAGAAATAAATATTGACACATGTTGCTGTTAAAACACTGATTGGAAACTGCAGGCCAGAGCACCAGAGCATAGCAGGGTTACTTCGTTCCCAAGATCTCCTTCTCACTTCTGATGTAAATTCTCCGTCCCAAGGCTGCCTTTAATGTACATGAGGTTTGTGTACGTGTATATTATATATAAATAAATAAGCATGCTCACAGAATAATGAGCCCTGAGAAATACACTCTTCCAGCACTCTCTTGGGAGGGTGAGGTTGCTGAACGCAGCTGTTTTCATGATTCACATCCTCTAAAAACTACGCTCTCTGTGCCTGGCCAGGTGAAAATGCCAGGTACGAAAGGGAAGCTTGTAAATCTGCTCAGCTGTTTCCTTCTGGCAAACTGCCCCTCTCTTCTTTACCTCTACCCAGAACTGGTTAAACATCAAGCACTTCTCAAGACTGAAGATTGGGAAGTGCATGTCATTCCTCCTACCTATAAATAACACCATTCAATAAAATAAAGGCAAATAAAGGTAGTAAATGATATTTATTTCTAGTCTTATTTTATCCAGTACACACTTCTCTCAGAATTTTTGATGCGCTCCTCTAGCCAGGGCTGTCTGTGCCAACGTAATGACTGCAACCTCTCTCCCACCCCCGTCCATCCAGCTCATTATCCAGTGTCTGACAGAAGCAAGCACCAGCTGCTCTACAAAAAGACACATGAAACACTTCAGCAAGACATGAGAAAATCACCTGCCTATAAGGAAGAGGTTTTTTCCCCCCTGTCACTGTTACCAGCAGATTGATACAAACGTTGAATTAAAAGGTCAACGGTTCTTCAGAAGTCTTGTTACTGTAAAAATGAAACCCACAGCCACATCTGGATACTCTATTCCTATTCAAACACCCAATGAGTCAGTGCCAATAGGGCCGAAATTTTACCTCTGACCTTGTGCCTTCATGTTTCCCCTTTGTCAGGCATCTCTAAGGCTCTACAGCCAGTTGGCAGAAACAGGGACATCGCCAGTTTGAGACTCACACATTCTGGGGTTTTATTGCCATGGCACCTTGGGACAGTGCGTTTCACAGGTAATTGCAGGCACCCACAGTATTACTTAATTAATTGACACACAGCAACAAGGAATGCCTGCATAACCTGCATTACTTCTTTGGTAGCTCATGGCTATCCTTGACACCATTTGATGACAAAGTAGACCAAAAAAATTTCTCCTATTAGTCAAGTGCAAAATTCATAAGTGTAATCTACCTTTGGAAGCTTCTGTGCCGAGTGGATTTTCCAAGATGTCTGTCATATCTTGGCTCCAAGCATCCTTCACGGCAGACTTAGACACGTTCCTGTTGTTCAGTTTTTGCTGTGGTCGGAAGTTATTTCTCAGGTACTCCACGGACTTGACGTGGTCTTGCTGTTCAGTGGTGAATATGGAGTAGAAGGCCTCCAGCTGATGGCAGCCATCGTGGCAGGGGAGAGAAAGGATGTTAATTAGAAAAACAATGTGGTGAAATCCGGGTGGCTGATAAGAAAGTAAAATGGCAGGAAGTAAAATGTTGATGCCAAGACTGATAAACCACATGGGAAGTCAGGCTGTCCACTGAAATCACTGCCAACCGTCTTATCTTGGCACAGTGCTTATCCTGCCCAACAAGGGAGAAGGCCTTCTAGCAACCTGTGGATGTCTGTCATGGGCAAGGAAACATTTGCCCTTAGACCCCTTGTCTGGAAGGATTTCATGTGTGACACAGCCACGCCAAACCCTCCTCACCGCTGGCACTGTTTTGTTTCGCAGTATCGCGTCAAAAAGCGCTTCCAGGTCATTCCACCTCAAGAGCCTTCCTTCTCCAGGACAGGGCAAAGCTACCTTCTCTCAGAATACCACACGAAGTTTAGCTGCCAGGCTAAGCTTCACAGACAGCGCTTGCACCACTTTCACAGGGAGGTCACTGCAGTTGTCACACCTTTACAGGATGGACACCAAAACCCGTGAGCTGGCTTGCCCAGCAGCAGGTCAGTAGCAGAAGGGAGAAACCTCAGGACTACCAGCTCCAAGTGTCTTGACCTCCCTACCCACCACTGTTTCCTTTGATAGCTAACCACAGGGTGAGAAAAAACATAACACAGAATGAATGTATTTAGGCACAGTTAGCATATACTCCTCTGGGAATAAGTTTCTTTTGTTGGATTCAGATCTGAGCTATTTTTAATAAAATGTATTAACCTGTAAGGAAGAAATGTAATTGGAAAACTTTTCTGTTACTTCATATCTTACTATTTCTTAGAAAGAAATTTCTACCAAACTAAGGTGAAAATATTTTCAGCCGATGTCTTTCTCACAGCTATCAAGGTCAATATAACATTTAGTAATAGCTTGTTATCATTCCAGTCAAGAACTAGAATTAGTTATGTTGCTGCTGGAAAGACTAAGCAAGACAGAGCTGAGAAGGATTCAGTCCTGATATTGTTTACATCAACATCAATTACATATATTGATAGTATGGATTTTGGGAGTACAGAATCCGGCCCAAGACTTTAAAAAAGGACTTGAACTACAGTTGTAGCTTAATGACAGGTCACTTTGAAAGCTACACTCTTTTCATTAAGTGCATCTACTCTAAAAGCTATGGAGAAGTGTGTGAGAGTCCCGAAACTTGCAACTGGGAAAAATTATCTGGGTAGCCTCAGTTGACCCACTGAATCAAGAGGCACTCACTACCGTTACTTAATTTCCCTTCACACCAGTAGTCTGAACCCCCTTTTGCTGCTGCTGTCCAGCTTACCCAGTCTGCTGGGTTTGATGATGCTAGTTATTAGGCTGAAATCTGTAAAACTTCTCTGACCCTCAGGGCAGGAAAGAGTCAATTTTTACTCATTTCATTTCAAAAGTAAGTCACCCTGGAGTGGGTGGTGCGTTGAACCAGCTAACGGAGATATGTATAGGAATGTTATCAGTGGGAGCAGTGCATGGATAGCAGGAGGGAGAAAGGATGGACCTCACAGCTCTAATCCTGAATTTGACAGCTCTGCACTAAAATACACAAACAAGGGAACTGAGTCCCGCTACAGGCAATCACCTCTGAGATAACAGCACAACTCAGGCTTGTACATTTTTAGCAGTAGCTTCCCCTTAATCACAACTACTTTTACTGTACAAGCAGGGAAACTGAGGCAGAGGGACAGCAGGTGACCAGCAGGGAGAGGTGACAGCCAGCGACCAGTTCCCATTGCCGGCAGGAAGCTCAGGTACCACTTCCAGCCTTGCACATACTGATGGTGGGATTTGGATTGTACTACTTCTGCACTGTAGATGAATGCCTTATTCCTTGGTTCTCAACTGCATTCTCTCTCTGATTCTTCAGAGAAACACCTTGAAAAAATCTTGAAAACAGTTTCCTAATTATTAGCAGGAGGCCCTCAGAAGCATTGACAGATGGGTTAAAAAAGCAGTAAAAGGACTATTACCTTGCACTTTTGTCTTAACAAAAAAACCAACTACAGATGATCCTGCTATGACCTTCTATAAAAGCACAGACCAAAACTCATGTGAATATTTACATATCTTTTGCACTTCATGCACTGGAAGCAGTTTTGATGAAGCCAACTAACAGGGCTTAAGGTTACTTTATAAAAGCTCAAGAATTTGGGTAGCAACTGCTTCTCTGAAGTCAAGTCTCTAGGCTTATACATACATGACATTAATTGAATTTTTAAACTTTCAGAGAGAACTTTTAAAATATTTTCTTCTGCCATGCTACCTTGGGGAGGTATAATTGCATTTTAACAACTGCCAATTCAAATATGATTTTTAACCTTCCCCTTTTATGTGTTGAAGTATATATAAGTCATTTCAACTTCATTTTTACTATTAAAATATTATCTACCACAAATGAGAAATTAATTTATCTATAGCTGCCAGAAAAAAAAAATATTATAAGAGCTGCAGTCAAGGAGCTACATTCATGCTCTTCAAGGAGTACAAGAGCTCCTGTTCAGAAGAAGAAATGAAAAGCTGTTGTAAGACTATTGTAGATACAGGGAAACCTGATCTAAAACTCCTAGTCATGTAATTACAAACCATTAAAGCCTGATGTGCACAGTTTTCTAAGGGTTGGATATACAAATGGCAATTAAAAATACTGAAACTGTTATAAGCTCAATGAGATACTCTGAGGTATGCATTACAAGAGATAATGCCATGCTTTGGGTCATTGAATGCACTTAGCTTTACAATGCATCTGCAGGGTGACACGGCTTGTCTTGTTTTGTTGTCTAATTATCGGGAAAGATGACGATGATGGAGCACTGAGAATAAAATAGAGAAGCCTCCACAAACGGACCACTTCAGTGCTGTCCTTTTTACAGCAAGGTATTTTGCACAAAAGCAAGGATTTAATTGGAACAGCAACAAAGCTTAAACAATATCACTTTCCTCCTCTGGGATTACAGGCTGCTTCACGGGGTTTGTGATAAAGAAGGTTGAACTATGGCAATGGATTATGTTGCACTGTTTCTGTTAGAGGAACAAATAATAATCATAGCAATGGCAGGGTGGCAGGCTCTTAAAATACACCCATCTAGAGCTGCCAAGGGGAAGAATACTATTATTTATTCCACATGTGTTGTAGTATCAATGAAAGTCTGTCTACACACAGAATTCCCAGCCCTTCAACCACACATGCACGCATAAAGCAGCACAACGCCAAATTTTAAAGGCTTGACTTGGCACAGTTACTATTGTACAGCACAGGAAAGAAGCTATGCCAGGATAAAGTACCTTTATACCATTATAGTGATGGCCATAATTGGTATTTATCAGTTTATTTGCATTTGTTAAAAAAGAAAAAGAAAAAAAGAAGTCATGACCCACCTGATGCGTTTACAGGGTATAAAACTGAGCATGGGCCAGGCCTCGCAGCCACCAAATAATAAACAGTAAACTTATTGATGTAGTGAAAAGCTACAAGGGATTGCAAGTATCCTGCAGGCAAGGACAGAATTCAAAATGATCTTGACAATCAGAGAAATAGCCTGAAAAAAACAAAGGGTCCGATTCAACTGGGACCATGTGCAAAGAGAGTCCCACGCTTCAGCCAGAACCGCGGGCTGCATGAACACATGAAGTGCTGAGCACTGCTAGAGAGCGCTCTGGGGAAAGCCTCTAGCGAAAGGGTTCCTGCTGATCAGGAGCTGAACATAGGCAATAATGTCACGCTTTTGTGAAAAAGGCAAAATAACACCAGCAGGGGTGGCCAGACATATGATTCCTGCCATGTCCCTCAGCCTCGGGAAGGCCCCAGCTGAAGTGCTGCAACCAGTTTTGAACGCAGCCCTTCAAAAATAGACGAAAGAGTCTACGGGAGAAGCAATAGGATCTAGAAAACATGAACAAAAGCCTGGAGCAGGGGCACGGTGATCTCCTTCCACCCTCCTGAAATCTTTGAGAACCAGCATCTGTCAGTCACGATCACCTAGTGAACTATTCACTTATGCTTTACAGAATTAGTGTATTTAAAAAGTTTTATTTTCAGTGGCTTATGCCAGATGATTAAAAGGAAAGACTAACTTCAGCAGGACGGCTTTCTAAAGACAACAGTCTTACAATGTCAAAATACACTTAACTGGTAAACATCTGACTCCATCTAGCCATTACTTTATTGAGAGCATTCCTCCCCAGACAAATCACGGGCATCGTGTCTATTTGCATTAAAAGCTGCTATGTGCTAATTTTAAAGATTTGTGCACCAGTTCTCTGAGCACATAATGGCAGCTTTACTGTGTTATAAAAACAGTTAAGCATGGAGAATTAATGGAAAGATGTCTTTTCTAATGTAATTAGTTCAAATTACTAAATCTGAGCAGAACTGAAATCACTCACTTTACTTTGAAAGGGAAGTTTCAATTAAAAAGAATAAAAAGGATTTCCATGTAAAAATTTACACCATAGCTTAATTTAATCTTAAGAAAAACAATACCAAATAAATCACTGAAAGGAAACTGGTTTTCATGTTGTACTGTCTTCTTAAGACTGATGGCTCATGTTCAGAAACAATTTTACTTAAGAGAAAAAAAAATATCACCGACACTTCCTTTTTTGTCAACAGAAACATTTTTGTTCTCAAAATTAAAACGGCGGGTTTTGAAAACATCGTCTTAAAGAGGGCAAATCATGAGATGGACTTCACTAACAAAATAAACACACCTGATGGTAAGAAATGGGAACAGGCTTCCGAAAAACGATCCACTCCACGATCTCGCTACACGGAGGAGTAGTCAGAGAACCTGCGTAGCGGTAATAACTCCCCAGCGATGTCGGCAGAAGGTCCCTCAGCACAAAGGGATCCAGAAAGGTCTCCTTCTCTGCAGGGAAGATTGACAAGCAGAATTACACTTTTTTTTTACATGTCTTTAAAACAGACATCACATTGATAGGCAGCCTAACAAGGTGTAATGGCAACAACATATTTTATCATATATATATAATGAAAGGTGAAAACACCCTATCAGGAAGGCTCTGTAAGAGTTGAGGTGTTGATTATTAAAAGAGCAGCCAAAATGCTAGTCAATCCTATACTGAACACACAGGCTCCTATTTTGAACATGTGCAGGTGTGAAATGCCCTTGTTATTCCACTGGTTTACGTTAGCACAGAAATAACGCCGTATTCAGTGGTTTCAGCACTCAACAAATGGCTCTTCAGCTTGACGGCCGTGAGGGCTCCCCAAGACCCAGCAGGGACACAGGTGGGCCCCAGTGGTCCTGCTTGCTGCTGCCCCACCAAAGACCCTCGGGCAGTGTCTCCATCCCATCCCACCGGTGAGGGAAAGGGATGGAGGAGCAGGGTCAATCCCTCTGCAGGTTGCTGAGATGGTGGAGGCAGAGCCATGGTGCTCAGCCAAACTTCTCCGGGAGCTGCCAGGGGACGAGGTGCAGAGCAGGGCTGCAGAGCACCTCTGAAGCTCAATGTGATGCTCGAAGCAGCGTCCAGCCGGTGCTCATTTGGGACTGCCTGTGCCCGGCCACACAGACATTGCCGGGGCTGCTGCTAGGTGCAGGCAGCACAGCACCAGAAATCTGTTTCAGAGGTAAACCGGCTGCCTCTTCTCCCTAACCTGAGATACTCCTTCCCAGGGTCCAGCAGTCTGGGGACAACCTCTTTCCTCTGAGAAGCTCCTTGGACAGCCTGAAATGCAAACCTAAGCACTGAAAGCATTTAGCTTCAACTAACAGTGACAAGCTGGTAATATTTAACACTGTGAAGAAAAATAAATAAATGAAAGGAGGGAACAGCTGCAGGCAAGACAATTTCCCTGCCATTCCTGAGCATTTATCCTCTGCAATTTATGTTGACTCACAGGCCAAAGCTCCCTCTCAGCCTGTGCAAAGGTGTTCACTGCCTCAGGGCATGCTGACACACGAGGCTCTCCCATACATCTCTATTCCTCACTTTCTGTATTCTTCGTGCCTCAAACAAGAGTCCACATTCGGGTAGCAGGAACTCTTCTCTTTCTGTCTCATCAGAGCTGCTAAGCAATCCCGCTCCCCCTGCAGCAGAGCAGAGAAAGCAGGTAGGCTGGTGATTGACACACACATCTTCCAAAGTCAGAAGGAAAAGAAAAAGGATGAAGTCTACAGAATTCACTTCCACAGCATCCCACGGTTTTCTAGAAGTCTTGATCAAATCAAGAGTTGCCTATACCTCTGAGCAGCAGTCTGATAATCAGGGGGATTTTTTTCCCCCACTGCTGCTGCAAGGTGCAAACAGACGATGCACTTCAGACATCTTCTGTTCTTCCCCACAATATCAACAGGCGTGCAATCTTTTCATAGCCTTTAGCGTTCTGAAATCTGAGTAGTTCTATTAAAGCCAAATACTGCAATCTCTTCATTAACAATTTCTTTCCTTCTAATCCAAGCAGATATCAACCACTTCTGCATCTCCAAAAAAAGGTAACAAATCATAAACCACGTTTTTTCCTCTTCATAGCATACCTCTGGGAAAAAAATGTGCTTAGATAATAAATAGTAAAATATATATGATTGGCCAAAGTTCAAAGAGATTCTAATCAAGAAGTCATTATCACAGCAAAAGGTCGTATTTAATGTGATTGGCTTATTTTTATACAGGAAAAATTGGTTAGAAAAACTGCTAACTCAGTCACAGGATTTGATTTCCAAACGCAGCACACATCTTCACAGTGAAATGACATGGGTTTTCTATTTAGAGAAACTGTCTCTCTGTCTATGGAAGCTGAGCACACAGTGGACCGCTATGACTCTGAAAGAGTATTTGAACATGCGAACATTCTTTTTGCGTTAGCAGCCAATGACTATATATGAAATAGATGGGAGGTAAAGGCACACTTTCTTTGTATTTAAGGAAGAATGTTTCAGTTAAAATTAAGAATTTCACTATTTTTAACTTTTATAACCTTTTATTTAGAATGATGGAATCACTTAAGATGCTGGATAAACATTCTGTGAGAAAACGAGAATATGGAGTATCCCTTTATCAAAGGATGGCAGGAGAACGAAGCTCATTTTACACTTTCAAGGATTTTTGTGCCATATGCTGACAATATTATATTTTAATAATTAATTGTTCATCAAAGGAAAAGATGAAGAACAGGGATGCTAAATTCAAAGTTATTCAAATTGCAAAGATGAATAATGCATGACTTTTATATTAAATACACACTGTATTAAGTAGTCTACATTTCATCCAACTCTGTCTTTCATTTTTAAACATTTTGAACTACAATATGAATAATCAACCAAGGGAAGCTTATTTAGACAGAGAAATACCTTATTTGAATGCAAACTGGAAGTATCCGACTATGATTACATTTTGGTTATCAATTAGGGAGATTTTTTTTCCTAAGCATTTGGAAAGTCATAGTCAGCTGTGAAAAAGAATATTTCTTGAGGAAAAAGTAGCTTTGCTAATACACAGTTTAAGTAGGGCAGGGTGTACTCGATCTAATTTTTCATGGCTACAAGCAATGCTGTAAGTTTTCATTAATGAATTCCAAAGATTAAAATTAAAAAAATACATATAATTGGATTAAAATGACTACTAAAATAGATGATAATCAATTGATTATGCTTTAATAACCCAACACTTTTGAAAACAGATGATCCATTTCCATCACTTCCATCTAGATGTATGGTGCAGAGTTTTAGAAACTAGAGTCACAAACAGATCTTCATGTGATGCTTAAAGAAAAAGGGACTTAGAAATTCAGGAGTCTACCTCCCATATCCTTCAAGACCATACAGAAACAGTAAATGCCATGAAGTTACGTTTCTAAGAGCTTGAGACATTTTTGAAAAAAGGATTTTGAAGTCATGTCACTTTTAAAATTTCAACCTTAAAACAGTTATTGTTGTTGGTAAAACTGTAAGGAAAATAATTTGCAAGCTAAGCAATAGCATTCACTGAATACGTTAGAAATATTTTATATACATATACATACACATATATGTGCATATATATAATTCCTACTAAATGGGAAAGAACGAGGTTGGAAATAATATCAAACCTTTCTTCATTGTCTTTTATGACCAGCTCCTATTTCCCATTTTCAGTGCTTGGGATGGGTATGAATTGTGCCCAGAAGGCTGGGAAGAGACTGAGCAGGGTGAGGAGTTTCTAGGAGGGAGAAAGCGGACAAGGCTGGGAGCTACACGATCTACACGACAGCATTTGCTGACAGGTACTAGGAAATAACTGGCAGACAAAACCCATAAAACACACCAATGAAAACCTGCAAATACTTGTGAACCAATGCAATCAATGCTACAAAACCAATCCATGAGCCACCTACTTGTTCTTACGCATAAACCAGAGCCCCACACCGAAGCGGTCTCTTCTGCTGCTCCTTGTCCTACTCCCATCTCAGCACCCGAACGCAGACAGGCACCCAAGCAGAAAAATAAACAACCAGGAAATCGGAGGCCCAGAGATGGTGACCCTAACGACAGGCCCTCGAACTAGAGAGCATTCCTCTGGGAAAGCAACAATAAACTTGCTGCTGCAGCCACCACTCCCAGGCAATGCAGAAAAGAGCAGCACCTGAAACATCCACTGAGATGCCTCACTAAAGCAGTACAGCTTTTTTTTTTATCGACGGTTAACAAACAGCAATACTTTGTTTACACTCGTAAAAGAGTGTTCACTCTAATATTTCCAAAGGAAAAATTAGCAAGTACCACAGATTCATTGTTGACAATTAAGACAACGAATGTGACATTTAAACTACTGGGTGTTCCACAGCATAAAAGGACAATATTGTATTTTAACTCTTACATCCACAAACAAAACAATTAACAGAGCCAGCTGGTGACATACTTGACCTTCCGATACAACATTCATGTCTACCTCTTGTTCCTTCTCCCATGACAGCAATGTGAAAAGTCGTACCCAGTATATTCTTTGGGCTGGTAAATCTCCCCACTGTTTTGCATGGGACCAAGGGCTATTTTTTGTACAACCCAACTCAAAGGCAGAGCAATTGTAGGCATGCTTTAAAAAAGCTGACCTATTTACACTCTTTATTTGTCAAGGCATCACCACTAGATGTGAACTAATACTGAATTGTGCACAATAGTTTTTTAAGCAGAGGAAAAAAACAGATCTTAAACCAGATACGAATAGTAGGTCTCCACCAACTTCTGCAGTTTTCACAAGCTGGTGCCAACAAATATTATATTGCATGAGCCATCAGTTGAACATTTTGAGTTCAAGGATTGACTTGCTAAAAATATATTTTCTGTAAAACACCGGATAGACCTGAATTTTAACCAAATCACTGTAGAGTAAGAGGCTTCTTGAGATATGCAGGTAAACGGCATACAACTATCTGTAATCAAAACCCTTTTTAAATCTAACAGGAACTTGGATTGGAGATCACAAGAAAATAACTATATGCCAAGTCCATTTATATCTCATGGAATGCTTTGGGACTTTTATCATGCTTTTCTGTAAGAAAACAGGAACTTGGCTGCATTGAAAACAATATCTTAAAATGAGCTTATTTCCAAAATTAACGTATGTACAATTCCTGATAGGTGGAAACGTTACCCAGCTACACTTTGAATCACTAAAATCTGCAATACCAATATGAAGAGCTTTGAAAGTCTCCCAGATTTGTTAAACAATGTTCCTGCCAATTTCATTTTCACAATGAGCCAAGTCATTCTAAAGCTTCTGCATTCAAACATTTAAAAAGCAAACTCACAGAAATAATCAAAAGGACACCATGCCGCACACCCACTGAGCCAGAACTTCCTAGATAAGGCAGGCTGCACACCAGAGCTACGGACCAGATTCACAGTGGTGATTTTAAATATGAGATTACAAATATTGTATGTTACTTTAACTGAAAAGATCAGCAGATGAGTACTTGCTGTGTAAATCCAGCATGAAAAGCAGTTTCTGACAGTCCTCTGTACTCAAGGTAATTCTTGTCATTTATTGTGCAATTATTTTTCTCACTTTTATTTAGTTTTTTAAAAAAACAGAGCCTTTGCTGAGCAATGTAAGGAACTCTAAGGACATAGAAAGCACAGCATGGTGGGGAGGAAGGGAATGAGATAATAATGCAGTCCTGCAGACTAATTTAATCTGAGACAACCAGTGAGTAGTACAAAAAACAGGAGGAAAGAAAAAAAAAAAAGAAAAAAAAGGCAAGTCTCCTATGCAAAAAAATTGAAGTTGAACATTTCATGCCAGGTGTTGGTCTCAGGCTTAATTTTTCTCACTCCCTCTCCCTGTTTTAAAACTCCCTGTTTTAAAACAGCTTAGGAGGAAAAGGTGTAGCTGGGGAGGAGAGGTCTTAATTCTTTCAAGAAGTAAAAAAGAATTCTGAACATTTAATGCTTAAACACTGCTGACACAGAGCTTGGCAGAGCAGCCGTTGCCATTCTAGACTGGGATGAGACTACTCCAGGTTTTGCAAAACCTAATCCGAGGCAGAGGTGCATGTGGAGACAAGGCTGGAGGCACACTGAAACTGAGAAATACAGAATGGGCACCGGCGATAGGACGAAAAAGAAACTATGACAAGGAGTTTAGGGGTGAAGAGGATCCCTGGAGCAAGCTGGACCCTGGCAGAGGTAGGGCAAAGTGAGGCAGAAGCGGCCAGAGCAGCATGGGCTATTCATGTCTGCTTCAGTGAAGCCACAGCAAAACTGCCCGTTCTCAGACGTCACCACCCTTCTCTTCTCAGCAAACATCCTCAAAACCCACCAGCAAAGCACCCACCTCCTTCCTCCTGCAGGTGCTTTGTTCGCATTCACCATCAACCTTAATTCTTTACCTTTAACAACTGCAATCTTCTTTTTGTTAGTTTGAATTAGTTTTTCCGTGCAATATATTAACTCTAAGTCAGCTCACTGGTCTTTACTCAGCCATGACCAGCACTGCTTTCTGCAGAGCAGACAGGTGAAGGACCAGAGATTTCCAACACTTCCATCGTTTATTCGTTTAAATGATATGGACCCCTGCAGCTATGCACAGAGCTGCCCTATATAAAGGTGTGAACTTATCACCTCTGCTCTCATCTTCATTTTCCACTTCCCTCCTCCTCCCCTTTGCTCCACAGCAATCGTGTCCTGGCCCCTTTCACACGGCTACTCTGACTGTGAACACAAGAACAGATCAGAAAACAAAAGAATATCTCCAGATCATCCCCGAGGAAAAAGAAATGCTCCTCCACATTTCCTTCTCGGTTTAACACAACACGCTGCTCTCCCTTTGATGGCCTTCCTTGTTCCAAATTGAGCTGCTGGTTTCTTCAAAGTTTTACTTTAAAAGATGAGGTCCCATGGTATCACATCTCACCCTCACCCCTCTCCCCCGCCTTTCTTCTCTACAACCCTTGGATATTTGGTGCAGAAAGCAAACAGCTTGTCAGGTGGTGTTATGGTTAAAGTTAAAAACAAAAGAAAAAGCCTGTCACGCTGCTAATGGTGTTTTCTTGTTATTATGCCTTCTGGTGTGATAGATCCACAGGGTAACTAACACTGTCTGGATTGCTTCCTTTTTAGTGCTGATTTATTTTAACAGGTTATTCACTGCCTTTTTGGCTAGGACAACTGGAGAGATGCACAACTTACTTATTCTCTATCCTTTTCCATTATTAAAGCAATTCTGTTTCACTGTATTTTGGTATGGTCTCTCCAGTAACCCCTGAAACTTTGGTTATCACCACCAACTTGCCTGAACACCTCTCAATCATCTCGAGGGAGACCCAAGATCACCCTTTGCTCCATGTTGAGCTTAAGTTATGGCATTTTAATAATACAAAGGCAGAAGAAAAAAAGCAAGATTTTTTTCCAAACTCCCTTTTAAATAAACAAAGGTTCCTCTCTTCCCCTCACCCCACCCCATGCTCGCAAACAAGCAACAGATGCCATCGATTCACTTTGTACCTAAGCTTTTGATCTGGCTGCACTTTGATTTTCAGTGCTCACTTTTGACAAGGAAGGGAATAAGAGCCTCATTTTTGTGACAGTAATAGAGGCTTTTCTGCTGTGGTAATTTATTTGTGCTCTGCTAATAATTTTCCGCTGATCCATGTAGATTCTTGCTGACAGACACAAAGAACAGGACAGAGTGACAAAACATGGTTTCCATCACCCTGAAGGATCTTCCAGGGGCCTGGGGTAGTGTGAGCTGCTGCTTCCTCTGACAACCGTTTGCCTGCACGTAAAACAAGACTGTGCAGAGCACCCGTGCCCAGGCTGGGAGAGGGCAAATGCTGCGCAGCACCCAGCACCGGGCACTGCCCTCAGGACTGACATCAGGGAAGGAGACTCATTTTAATGCCTTTCAGGCAGCTGGTAAGAACAAGGAAAAGGCATCTCTAAGAGGCTTACATACAAAATGGTACTAAAAAGGGCAAGTCAAAGACAGCAGAGGTGGGAAAAAGCAATGTTTCTGTGCAGTAGCTCCATCCTGCTAGGTGCTCCTCTGAGATCTTGCTGAAGCGTGCGGCAGACAAAAGCTTTAGTAGCCATTTTAATGCAAATCAACTGTATAAGACATACCCTGGTATTTCACGTTCCCTATTCCCACAAGGGCACAACCACACGCACAACCACCAGGCCCCGGGAGCCTCCTCAGCCCTTGCACAAGGGCAGCTCCGTCTCCTGCCCCTTGCTCCTCAGCACTGCGAGGAAGGACGAGGCGCAGAGAGGGGCTCAGGGCTGGGCACCCAGCCAAGCACACTGGCAGCAAAACAGAAGCAGAGAAGTCTGATTTGCAGCACCATGACTGGCCCACGTGTGGTAGTGCAAGTGCAGCCAGGCACTAGTGACTTTATTACTTTATCTAATGATCCAACTTCAATTAAGGACGTGCATCGTCCCACCAGCACCAGCATTGCTGGAGACCTTTCCCATCAGCTTTTGTGATGAGAAGAGCATTTGAAGAGGAGCTAAAAAAGACCCCCAGCAGTCAGAGCTGAAAGATGCTGGCAAGTCGGCATCAGAAAATTCGTATCACGCCTGCCTGTACTCCATCCCTTCTGCAGAAAGAGGGCTGCACGCTCCCAGCTGTCAGTCCCTGGCGGGTTCCGTGGCAGACGCACACTCGCCGTCCGCTTTGCGGCAGGGAAAGCAGGAGTGAGAATAGCAGGCACCTTGCCGGCGGGAGGTGTGACAAATCCTTGGCAGAGCACAAAACTGAAAGCAATTTTAAAATCAGCAACAGGCATCTGACAGCTCTGAAAAGAGCCTCCTCGGCGTTTGTGTGCCTTTACAATGCTCCGCGAGGGCGGATGCGGGAGTTGGGGAGCATCAACGTGATGGGAACGTGCTGTTCGGCAGGAAGATGCGGGGCAAACCCAAAAGCATTATCATTGATTCAAACATTGTTAGGCGATTTGGTACACCACTGGTTTTCCTTCCAGCTAAGAAACTTTATATGGTTGCTCATGTAAAATTAAGCTTAATGTAGCATTAAGATTCTATGAAATCATGCCTGGAGATGAGAAAACAAAGTGAACTCTGAATAGCGACTAAGCCGGTATTGATTTTTATGTGTGCGTTTCTCTATCATTGTTACTAAGCTGGTGACACTGTGAAGGGCACAATTATTTATGTTCCATCAAATTAGTAAGTAATTCAAATCCCTGACGAAATCTCAAGCAAAAATTGCTTTCACTTCCACAGAAAGTCCTTCTGACACTTAAATTGTTCACTTACCTATGGAAGGGCACTGTAAGAATACAAGAACTTCACAGAAAAAATGAAAAGCTATGCAAGAAAAATTAAAAACCAGCTCACCGCTCATCAGTACCATCCCTACATCTAAGGGTCATTGGATCTGTCACCATTATGGGGACAGGCCAGCGCAGGTGCCCTATACAGTGTGGTGCAGACTGGAGTCCCCATATAGGACCAGGCCTTCTAGTACCACCAGAAGGCAAATAAAGAAATGAGGATGACGATGAGTGTTTGTGTGGGTGTGTAATTTCCTCTTTGAAAACTGAATGACTATGAGGAAGGAGTGACTGTCTAGCACAACTCAGGAAGGATGCTCTACCAGCTCGAGGGAGAGGGATACAGAAAAACAAGGAAATCTTACTTAAACAGGCATGTTGAGATGAGGCACATGGGAGGAGCAAAGCTGAGGGGCTGGTGGTCTCTCCAGCCAGCAGAGGATATACGAACATGGTCTAATTTAAAAGCAAGGTAGTTATTTCAACATTCGTATGTATTCTTGATTTCTACATTATAGGCATGTGCCTCTGTATTGTGATGAGCACCTAATACCAACACAGGCATGGAAATGTTATAAAATGCAAAGAAACTTAAGGTTTCAATTTTGCCTTTCTCCAGCTCCTTTTGTTGGATGCCTGCTTGATCCAACCACTCTATCCAAAAACCACAAGAGTTTTCCACTGTATTTGAGCCAAAAAGTCCATGTTGCCTTAGGGTCCCAGTCGAATGCAGCCAAATGGAAGGCAGGAAGAAGCTTTTCAGATAAATTCATAAAAATGTGCTCATGTAAGATGTAAGTAACTTTCATCAAGAAAAGAAATGAGAGTGTCTGGAATAAAAGCTCACATCTTTACTATTATTCTATATAATAACATTAAAAGAGAGATACTATATGAGAATTCTTCACTGAAGCATTCCATCAATACTTAAGTTAAAAAGAACAATTTCTTTGAACAACTACTTTGTAGGAGGAAATTCCCTTACTCTAGCCACCAGAAGAACCTTAGAAAAGGCCTTTAATCAGGGCCTTTGAAACAGGAAGGAAAGCAAGATTTTCCTCTTTTTCTTCCTTAATGTTTTGAAAAGGAAACAAGCTATTGAAATATATCAAGCAATTTCCTTTACTTGAAACACTAGCAGCCTTCTGTGCATTGTGAGCAAAACAAAAATAAACGCCTTTTATCCACCCAGATCTTGCTGCGGGTAGGCAGCACCAAGATGAACTAATCATTATGTGGTCAGGGAATCACAACCTCAGGACCGTGTCACATCCTAGCCAAACAGTTATTTTTGGGAATAGAATAATACTCTTAGGAGACACCGGTGTGATTATCCACTAGTGGCTATTTCAGCTGCAGCAGCGAGGAGGAAGAGAGGGAGCAGAATTAAAACGATGAGAAGGCTAAAACACTGTCATGCTTGCAGTGTGTAGAGTCTTGAAATAGAAGGCAGGTAGAGAACAAAGCTAAAAGGAGATCCCGGTCCAGTTAAATGGCAGCTTGACTTCAGTGTCAAATTACATAGCCACTGAAAAATCCTTGCAGCCCAACTCGTCCTCACTTTATTTTTGCTAGCCTGTTTTGTTACCCAGTGGGAGCTAGATAATAACATCTATTTTTGTGGAAAACAACACAGTTTTTCAGCTCAGTGTGTTGTTTTTATTTCACAGCAGAACACTGCAATTTATAAACAGCAAAACCTATGGAAAAATTATCTAAATGAAGGACTTTATGTTATCATTTAACCCCTATTTTTCACTTTCTTTGGATTTATTGGTGTTCCCAGTTGCAATGTTAAATGACTCTGAAAGTAGAGCAATTAATCCAAAATCCTATTTGTTTTAATTTAACACTGTCAACTAGTTTTAGGTCTGCAGTCAAGAGAAAAAAAATGTTTGTTAAGCTCTACAGCACTAGCTAATGTCTAAAGACAATACTCGGAAAAGGTGCAAAGATGTTTTATCACAGCACTATAGATGGGATGGAGATTTATTATAGTACCAAGCACCATTCCAGCAGATGCCTTTTGAATTACAATGAGATTATTAAAACTTTACAAATCATTATATTAAAACCTGACAAGAGTACTTTGGGAAGTGGAGCATCTTGATGTCATTGCTAATGATGCATTACCTGTGATAAGGTTTCAGGAAAATTCCTAAGTAAAAACTGGTTATAAAAGTATAAAACATATTAATATTTATTTCAGTACCTGCTATAAGTTCAAGGATAATAGGTTTATATGCATCAGAACAGCCGAATGATCGTATTTATGTCAGCATTAGAAAGATGTTCATCTGCTGCAAAGTTTAATTAATTTTCATAGATAGTTAATTTTCTGTTTCATTATCAGCTCCCTAAATTTGAAAGACAAATAATTTATAAACAAATAGAAACTTCAGAGAGGAGTATTTTTAGAGCAAACAGAAGATAAATAGCAGGAGTGAGGCATCAACGCTGCCTTCGAAGTACTAATATGAATGATATATTGCAGTAGGTTTTGATTGATAACTTACGCATTCTAGAGCACTGACTGAAAAGAAACAAATTGTTTACTGTTAACCCCAAACCATTTTCAGGTAACAAATTACTCTGATCTTTACCAATCAAATAATGGCTGTGATGCCCTTAAACATCAGTGAATGAGGAATGTGCAGGCTCAC
Source organism: Astur gentilis (assembly GCF_929443795.1). Taxonomy (NCBI): domain Eukaryota; kingdom Metazoa; phylum Chordata; class Aves; order Accipitriformes; family Accipitridae; genus Astur; species Astur gentilis. The sequence continues at coordinate 16,066,550 of NC_064902.1, read as the reverse complement.
TGTGTCCTTCCAGGGGTGACCTGATCCCTTAAGGACAATATTCCTGCCCTTCTCCCCTTCCTGGCAAGAAGAAAGTTTAAGCAGCTACTTACCGTGATGTACGACGCCCTTCAACCCATGGATAATGGGATCCAGTGCTGGATTGTCCCTCTGATTGACCTACATGCAAAGGATACAGGATTGGTTACATCTATTCTGGCACCAGGCAGAACAGTCTCAGTTTAATCTTCTAAAGAAAAAAAAAAAAGATGTTATCTAACAAGCTGCTTAGTTCTCACATTTACAATGGCTCTTCACCAAATGCCAAAGATACACGGCATAATAAAATAAAGTAAGGAAGGTTAAATCAAAAGAAAGCGTCCTCTGAATTCATTATAACATTAGCCATATTATCAGGCCAGCAAAACCCACAACCAGACAGCTGATTTTTCTCCATCTACTTCTGCTTTCGTAGAGGAAAACTGCTGTGATAAACAGAAGTTATCTCAGACCAGTTCATCTCTTACTGATACGGGAATAAATCTGGTGCTGCCACTGAAATCAGTGAAGCTGGACCCCTTTCAGCTCTAACGGAGTTGGGCCTTGGCATCTCTTTGCTATTCATATTTTTACATTTATTTAATTTAGTGTCACTTGGACAAGGGAGAGGGGAGAAAAGCTTTGTGAGAGGATCGAGAAGAAATCTCTGATTTTTGACAATGTAATTGCCTACACTGCCAGACCAAAAACTGGTATCCTACAGTATTTCTTCTCTCAAACAGCAGTCACCCGTGTCCTCCGCAACGGTGAGACCCAGCACCAGACAGAGGAGGGGAAGGCAGCAGGAAGGATTAACCCTGTTGAGCTCCACAACTTCCAAATTAAACCCATCACTTCAGTCACTTACTTGTAACACAGCCAAGGAATTTACAACCAATAATGCAATTTTTTTTTTAACCTTTTGCCTCTTCAGAGGTATTGAAGGAATAACTCACAATTTCTGTGAACATGTTCCACTATTTAAGATACTTGCCAATTTACTTTTGGGAAATAAATACCAGCATGTACCTCATTCATGTGGTACGTTTTTCTTTTTTTTTTTGCCACCAGCCAGTATCAGAAGCCTGAGCAGCGTTGATCATTTTGGATGAACTGCTCCCAATGGGAAAACACACTGAATGCAAAAGAGCTCCTCTGTACTTTGCTGCCTGTCCGTGATCTCAATGTCATGAGGAAAATTAGAGTTTAATCACTTTATGTCCATGTGTTAACATATGAGGAAAGGAGTGGAGAAAAAAAGAAGAAATCCCTGAGAAAGGACCTTGTGCCCAGCAGGGAACACGCTGTTGCGTGAAGTGCAGAACTAGCTTGGAGTGCACTCTTAGGAAGAAGACATCATTGACTGCAGCATATCCAAAAAATGTGTTACTGTAAAAAAATCACAGATTTTAATGGCCTGGGGAGAAAACTGGAATCCACTGCCCAAGCTTCACAAGGACAAACATGTCTCTTCTTGTCCTTCCTCCCCATGACTAATTAGGAATCTTAGAAACCTCATTATCTTCTTAGCCAACTGCACTGAAAAAACCCACAACAAACCACCTTTCTTTTTTCTGTTTATTTGGCCTTTGAACTACTCTGTTGTGTTCAGGACACATTTTTGTGCTCTTGTCTAGAGACAAAATGGTTTGGTGTTTTAAGCGGAAATTGAAGATCCTTTTCTCGTCACGGTACTCCAGAACTTACAACGATCAGGTAGGGCAAGATATGCAATAAAATTATGAAAGTAGCAACAGCAGCTTTCAAATATATACAGCTTAGATGTTACTGGCAATAGTATTATTAGCCCTGAAGGCTGTAAGCTCTTTGAAGCATGAACTTTCATATGCCCAAAGGGGTGCTCTGTACACTTTGGATTCTGTATAAATAATAATCACAGTACACTGAACCCAAGGACCCACTTTGTAGGTTCTGTCTGGCTTCTGGAGAATCAACAGTAAACACTAAAAATGCAGAACTGTTGCTAGACATGTTCCTGCATCTTTTCCATTTATTCAGGTTTCTCCAAGCCATGGCTACTATTAACAAAAAAAACCCAAAACAAAACAACCAAAAAACATTAAAAACGCTATCAGCAATTTAGTACAAGACTGTAAGTAAAACTTGCACGGGACTTGAACAATGTTTTATTTATTGCTGCCTAACCATAAGTTGTAAAGCATTTTATTTTGTTTGCTTTGTTTTTATTTCTGGTGAGAGCTGCAATCAGTTTGAAGAAAGCAAATAGATGGAAAGAATCCTAAAGGTTAAAACTCTTCCTTTTGGGATTTTCTGTCAAAGTAGATCAATTCTGAACCTCAGCCTTGGCAGCGCCCCTTTAATCTGCTGAGGTGGTATGCCTATATAGATCCAGCTACGCAATCTTTTTGATAGCATATTCTGCAAATGTGCTGTGTTCTTCAATAGCATGAAATCAACAGTCATGTTATTTCTTTGGAGGCTGGAAAGCAAATGCTCCATGCATCTGTAATCATGTTTTCTCCGAGGGTATGGGGAGTGGGATCTCATGTTTCTTTAAAAATCACATGCAAACAAGTACCACTTGGAGAGATGTCAGTTCAGACCTGTATGGGATATAGTCTTATTTTCCTTCCAGATGCTTTTCCCCTTTTTCCTTATACTCACACACTGTTCTCCCACACCTCACTACAACAGTTTCAGGATCTTGGCAAGACCATTAGAAAACTGCCCAAAAGTTTTCTCATTTTGAGAAATTGCTCAGGCTTCAGAGCAAAACTTTTCTTACATCTTTTTTTCTTCAAGTTCTTAAAAAAAAACCACCTTGAATTTCCTCTCTATTTTTTTGCACTTCTCTGTATCCTTTTTCTGCCTGTGTTCATAGAGAAAAGGTTTCTGAAACCTAAAATGTCAAGTTCTATCCCCATTGCTGCACATCTCTGGTTTAACTGGCCTGGAGCTGGTTGAGATCAGAGATTCACCAATACAAGAATCCTGTCTCTGAAACAGCTGATACTTAAAGGAAAGGGAGGGCAAAAAAAGCAGAGGGAAAAAAAAAAGGACAAAAATCTCTAGAATAAGAAGTGTCCTTCTGACCTCCTTTATGATTCTATGTCATGAAGCTTCAGCTTATATCCTTCTACAAACTGTTTTTATCTTTCACTGTTCTATAATCTGTATTGCAGGAGTGTATTTTTTATTATCTTATGAATATATCCTGAAGGAAAACGGCAATGAATTCTTCAGATTAACTTATATATGCCACATCTCAGGATGCCTTGGCTGGAGAGTTAGAGAAAGACCATACAGCTGTAACTGGGTCTCAGCACTTAGGCTTCACCCAACACACCCCTGCCAGAGCCGCACAAAGCTTTTCTTTTCCTGTGAGAGAAGAGCAATGAGTTTCCCCCTCCTCCCTCAAGAGGCTAACACAGAAGAAACGTCAGGAGTGAAAATCTCCCAAGCACAGGAATTTCATGCGCAAACACAAACCTGCTATGCTGCTGGTCAGGAGCATGCTGCACAGCAAGTATTAATGGACAGATGGAAAACCATCCTGAAATTGCTCTAAAATACCCACAGTACCACTACCACAAATGTTTCCTCAACAAGATGCTTTTGCTCAAGACTGACTAACACTCTATAGGTCTGCAGTAAACAGGATAAATAATGCTTGTGTGCATCATTTATAATTGAAAAATGCCTGTAATCCGCTTCAGCAGAAATAAATAGGTAACTATCATGCTAAGCGCAAGGGAAAAACAAACATAGAGATATCATTAAGCAGTTTCCTGTGCTAACAGAGGTCTCACCATAGGGTAAATATGGGATGAACATGACATGAGGAAGCAAAATCTCTTTGTTTATCATAGCCTTTGGGTGACTTCAATACCTGGTGCACATGGCATTCTGAGTAGAACAAATGGCTTGATGTTAATGCAATGAATGAAACAAGCATTCGCAATGTAGGAAAAGGTAATGCACAAGTGACCCCATTCTGCAGTCATAAAACGGAGACGTTCTTCAAGTGAAGTCATGGTGGAAATCATTACCCTAGACAGGTTGCATTTACTTACAGCTCCCACATCTAATGTGGGGACTGAGAAATGATTCATTCCTCAGTGAACAACAAGGTTGATCCGTCATGAACTCTATTGACAACAGCGTTAACACCTTTCAGCAGCACAACCTGTTGTCCCCTTGCTTGAAAGTGCTGTTCCTACAGCCTTACCCTCAGAGTCAATAGGGTAGGAGGCAGGCCAGGGAGCTAAGCACCTTTTCAGGATAATGTTATTAATACTCCAACAAGGAAAGTTCCAGCGAAGGAGTGGAGCAGGAGTGTGATGAAAGGACAGGCAGCACCACAGCCAGGCTGATCACGCTAGTACGGGCACCAAGCCACAGCATGTAAAAATAGACTTTACTGGGCAAGCTACTACTCTGTAGAAAGCCCCTGTGTTACAGCAGTACTAAGCTCAGCATGTTCTAATGAGTTAAAAAACCCCAGCTAGTTCTCATTCTCTATCGTTCATTGTACATTAAGTAGCCGAAGCTCTCTTTTCATCTGATTATTTTACAGGACAAACTTGGAACCTCCTGAAGTCTCCGATTTTACAAAAATCAGCAAAGTTGTAAAGTGTTAAAATTTATACCACATGCTATATAATCTAAACCATATGCTAAAGAATCCATGACCTGCCTTTCTGCTGGAAACAGTTCCATAAAGCAGAAAAAACCCCCCACAGTCTGAGGCAAAAATTTTGAACTTACAATGCTTATTTTAGGAACAATAACAAATAAAAACAGGGGAACCCCCAAAAACACATTGAGGCAGTTAGAGAGGCCACACAGCAACATTAGATCCAAGACTCCTGCCCAAAGGGCCAGACTCCCCCCATTTCCCATTGCTCTGGGCAGCCTCTCCGAAAGCCAGGTTATCTTCCCACTGACATGAGAAGGGCTGGGGGAAGCACCACAAAGCTCTCTAATGATCACTGGTACCAGCCACCTTGTGAAAAGTACGTGAATATTAATAGCTTGAACAGCTCAGGAGTAAGGAATACACTTTCCTTTTAAAAATACGTTTAAATAGATCTGTTGTATTGAAGAAAAGGGTGTAGGGAAAAAAAAGAATAGAAGAGAACCCACCTATTCAGGGTGATATGAAATACAAATTTCTCTTTCACTTCCACCTTAAAAAAAATCTGGCATTTAGACTTACTAAACTGTCATAAATTTGCAGCAACTGCTTTCAAGCTCATTAAATGGGCTCACAGACAGTATTGCAAAGCATCTCAAAACGAAGGAGAATGCCATAGTCGGCTATATTGAAAGGCGAAATGACATGCATTTTGTGCAAGTCAGAGGAAAATGAATGGCAACAATTTTGTGATACAGTACCTGAGCCTTTCCCCTCCGAATAGTGATATAATTTACTTTTCTCTCCCACTGCAACATTTGGCCCTTGACTTGGAAACTAAATCTTCAATCTATCAAGCCTTACCCATCTGCTAAGTAAAATGGCCAAGACAATCTGCATGCCTTGAATTTGATATAGCCAGCTGCTCCCAGAGTGCTGTGGCATTAACATCCAAAGACCATCCTCTTGTGCTGTAAAGGACGGTGTCTGCCAAGGATGAATGACTGCATACTTAACCGTGGCAGCTGAAGCCAGTGACAATGGCTGACACAGAGAGATGCCAATGTGTCAAATTCTACTTTCAATTACAACGGTGAAAGTCAGGGGTAATATTCCCCCAACCGCATGCCTTCAGCGCCTGTTCAGCTTGCAGTTAAGATCTACTGCTCACCAGCCAAATACTCAAGTCTCCAAACACTCTGTACAAACAACTAAGAAGAAAAAGAAAACTATTATAAATTAACTAGGTTGCAGAGATTAAATTGTCCTGTAGGGTTTCAGGACAATCAACATGGTTAAACAATTTATTCTCTTATCAGCTCAGCACTGTTGGACAGATGCCAGTCCTCAGTCTCGAGGGGAAAGGACCTGAGTTTCACTGTTTTAGAACAGAAATAAGAAGAATCCCATTAATGTGAACATTATGCCACACAATATGTATTTTAACATCACAGCAATGGGATTTCAAAGAATCCAAGATAATCTCAGTCAAAAGAAACATACTTTTCTCATGGAAAGTACTTGGCATTTGCTTGTAAAACTCTTCAAATTCATGTCTTTGGGGCCAAATTATTTCAGAGCTAGCTAACAGCTTGCGTAGGTCCTGCTCCTAAACCTTCTGAATGATGATGCTTTAACCTTGCAGCATTGAGAAAGGATATGCATCCTGGCTTTGTGGTATGCACCCTTTTGCTCTGCACAAAGTCCACTGTCTCACCTTTCTCTTCTCTCCTTTTTGAAGTCCAGATTGTGAAATCTGGTTGCGGACAAATATCTCATTTCTTAAACATTTCTGAATAAAAGGAAGTGAAAGATTTCAGCCAGATCTGGAATGTGGATGAACAGATATGAAAAGTTTACATGTGCTTTGCTTTGAAATACAGTAGAAAATATTTATTTGGACCTTTTCAGGAGAATTGACGGGTGAGAAGGGATACTGGTTGACACTATAGCACACTGAGCTATCTGTGAAGGCAAGAAAATGCCTACAGAGCTCCCAACACAATGATAAGCTAGATTTGGTGCTCTAAGTTTTTCACCTTCACAAGCACTAAATGATCCAAGAATGATATATTCCTGCTCCTCCACAGATGATATTTTCTTCCATCTCCCCCATATATGCTATAATTGCACATCTCCTGCATGAGTCGATGCAAAAGGACAAATCTGGCCAAGAGCCTGCAGCCTGACAGAGGTGAGCTGGGAGATGGAAAGCATTTGCTGTGTAATGAATGGACTGCCCAAAGTAAGTATCCTGCAGAATATATTTGTAAGGGAAAACAAGAAATGGAAACAGCTCCCTTAATACTTCAAGTTGCTGCTCATGTGTAAAATCAGAGAGAATAACAGGTACCCAGGCAAGATGTGACACTGAACCTTATGCTGGCACACGCGCTATTTCACACGGATACTGCCATGAACTGAACTTTGATTTTTTAAAAATGTGCATTAGAGCTGAGTTCGCCTTTGCCTATGGCAACTGGTTTCAGGTTCAGTGATTTGAAGGCAAATTCTGTTGAGTTAAATCTGGGTTTTGGCCTTCAGGTGTTAATAATCCTGCTATGAATGAAAATATACTGAAGTCATAGAGGTGCATATGCTGTCGGAGAGGGTGTTCCTATATGTCGCATTCACTATGTTGTTTGAAGAAAGGAAAAAAAAGTTAATGAGTCTTCCAATGATTATTTTAAATAGAGTAATGGGTGTGCATTGATCCTTCTAGCTAATTCCACTTTGAATAATACATCATTCTGACTGAAAGTTTGCTAGTGATGTATTAACTTCATATTTCATCACAGCTTTAGAGGGTATCTACAGTAAGATATTAACTAGAAGTGCCAAAAAGGAAGCTGCACTTTCCCTTTTTTTTTTTTTTTAAAGTCCAAAATGGTTTTAAAAGCTATTGAACTGACTCTGGGGTCAGGTGTTCTGGCTGTCCCTCATCTTTGGTTAAGTGCAAGGCAACTGCTTGCAACCACAGCTCCTCTCAGCCTTAGCTCACCCCCTCTGTCGCTTTGTACCTGCTGCCTCTGGACCCGAGTTAGTTACAGACATCCTGGGACAAGGATGGGACAAACTATGTCATAGATCAGCAACTTCCACTTTCCTTATGTCCAGTATGGATGCTTAAAAATACAAGCAGCAGAGTCACTTTTACACCAAAGGTTAGCTGAAATATCAGTGTCATAAAAAGAGCAAAGGGACAGCACAGGCTACCTCAGAAGAACATACATCAGAATTTGCAGCAGCAAGAGACTGTCACAAAAAAAGCAAGAGCATGAAACTCGGAGGTAGAGGTAAGTACTACTTAATAACTCGGCTCAGAGTACGTTGTGTTTGTGCACACTGAGTTTCTTTGTTAGCGGATAGAAACATTGATCGTGTATTGTACACATGCTGGCAGCTGACTGATAAGCTCACCAGGCTGAGGAAGACTTTGCAGCCTCCCCTCCCTGTAGCATTACCTCCATTCACTATCACAAGATTTGCAACCACCAGGATGGTAAGGAACAGCCAGCAATGTATTTTCCTTCCTTTTTGTAAGCCACTCGTTTGCCTAGACTTTCACTCACTCCATTGATAAGGTAGGCATTAGTTTCCCCAATGTATTCTTGCACTTTGAAAGCATGATGCAGCTAATTTACTGCAAGTGAATAGCACATTCAATTAACAAGTTATTGAAAGATCTTAATACACATATATCCGAGGAAAAACGGAAGATACCTGCAGCCCAAAAGCACAGTTTGATTAGTAGCAATAGGATATCTAAGATACAAAGCTCTGTGAAAGGCAAAAATGTAATTGCAACACAGAGGAGACACAGCTTCAGTGCCAGATTCTCAAAGCTGGGAAAGCTTGATTGATAGACTGTACCATCTGCAGCTGCGCAAAAAAGTCTAGAGTAGCTGCAAGTTTATTTAAAGCAATTTTGGTGCACTGAGCCTACTTGTTCTCCTTTGAGAAAATAATATGATTTCTTCATAGAGCATGTAGTCTACTTATTTAAGCAGCAGTGTGCAAGATCTCTCAATCCTACCAGCAGTTCAGCTGGAAAAATGACACACCAGGGGGTAACATTTTATCAGGATGGAGGCTATTTTATAAAAACTGCCATCAGTTATAAACTGTTCTCACCATCTGAGTTTAAAAAAAAAAAAAAGAAAAAAAAAAAAAAGGATTTTGGTCTCTTCTAGAGTTTCCATAATCTGCGCAATTTATAGGAGTTGTTAGGTAAAAATAACCATTTTGACCTAAGTAGGAAGGAAAATGAAATGGTGTAATGAAAAAAATATAACGAGCACTACAGCCAGATCATCCTACAGCACCCACTCTTTGGTATACAGCTTCACACATTTGGAGAGGCTAAACTCAAAACTGTGAAACCACGAATGGAAGTTAGCTTTCATTTTCTTCTGCTTCTGGCTTGAATTTGGTACAAACGTGTACAATTGAGAAAAAACCATACCTTCAGCCTTTTTTTTTTTTGAAAATAAAACAATGAAATCTGGTGGCTAAACAAGAAAACGTGCTGGGCAAAATGCAAAGGGTGGAAGGGAACCGCTCAGATGGGCATTGGGAACCCCAGCATTTTGCAGGGGTTTGTAATTTAATTGCTCCAGCTAAGCTTGCCTAGGATGCAGCAGAGATTTCCAGCCTTTTCCCTCTCTTCCAGCCAACACAAAGGGTTTTGGTGAAAAAGGTCACAATAATCACCGCTTTAAAATGAAGAAAAGAAGTAATCTCAGCTTCCCAACAGATTTCATTCATTCTACATGAAAAGTCCTCTTTTTTTCTCTCCCAGCATTGCCCTCGGCTCACTTCCCCACAACAGTAGGCAGCTCCCTCCAGCCCGCCAGTACAAGATGACTCAAGCCAGCATCTATGAGTCACAAACACAAAGGATGCAGAAATGTCAATTAAGTTACACAGCCACTTCCCTAATGACAACCACACCTCAGTTCACAATTAAATTAGAAATCCAGTGAAAACAAATTGTTGTAGGGCAGATCTTTTTAATCTCCTGCTTCAAAACCTCAAACTCCAATGTAGTTTGCTTGCCATTCCTTTTACCTCATTTTTAAGGAGGTTGGTGTGAACTGATTTACTGAAACTGCTGCAGGAATTTTTGCTACAGCAAATTCCCCATGTCTAATGTAGCAAGCATGGGTTGGGAGGGCTCTCGGGCTTCCAGGCATCTTTGTGGTACTAGAACCCAACATTAGACCAGTGGTGCTCATTAATAGCTCTCTGGCACAAGAGGACAAGTCTGTCAACTATGATACATTTTTTATTTGTAATTCTCTTTCAAGCAAGTTCTTCCATTTTTACTTATCTTTTGTAAATTTTCAGTATCATTTAAGTTCTTGCAGATGTGTGCAGCTTTGCAAAATGCCACAAACTTGCACAGTTCAGTGCTCGTGGTACCTGAGGCAGAAAGAACCAGCTAATCCTCAGAGTTTCCTCACTTCTGCCTCCTCTCTCATTTCTGAGTTGCCTCCCTCTTCCATCGCCCACCTGCCACATCCTCCTCGCTCTCTCTTCCCACTCAGTGAGCTGTTTCTGTCTCCTCCAACGCTACAGCATCCTCTCTTCCCAAACCGTTCCACGTACCCCCTGGCGCACCCTTGCACCACTCTGTCACCTCCTCCTCTCCACCCCCTGCCTCCTGCAGCACCAAGGAAGTCTTTGTGCCCTTCCATCCCCACCCGGATCTCCTTCCTGAAGACAGGAAAAAGTAGCAGCTTTGGCTACTGGGGGTGGCGAGTGGGCTCGTCCAGGGGAATCTTGGATGCCAGCAGACAGGGTGCCAAGGACACCGGCTGCAGGACTGCCGAGGACTCCAGAGCTCGTGGGCATGAAGGGCAGGCGCACCAAAAACCACATCCTTGAGCCAGGGTGGGTACCAGCAGCAGGGCAGCCTCAGTAGTAGAGCTCTGAGAAGCAGGTGAGATGAGGCAGTCCTTATCTCCATCTCCTTCAAGCCACTGAATTAAGAGCGGCAGGATGTGGCCTGCAATTTTCTTCTCAGCTCTTAGTAGGCTACTCAAGTTCCTGCAGCAACAAAAGTACAGCTCGACCCCCCCCTATTTCACCTGGTGTAACACTACACACAACAGGGAGGATCATATGTCAAGCTGTTTATTTTTCACTTGGTTAGAATGACCCAACAACTCACTCCGTTCCTTGAAAAAACATTTCAACAAGTATCAAGGCTTGTGGTTAGAGGAAATGGGGAAATTATCGTGCAGAAAAAAAGCACTTAGAACACAAGTGCATTAAAAGCCTGGGAAACATTCAGTTTGTGGCAGCAGTTTCTTCCTCTTGAAATACAAAGAAATACGAAAACTAACATGACATGTATGCTTGTTTCAGGATGTTCTACATTTCAGCAGTGGCAAAGTGAATGCTATTCAATCACTGTGAGTAGGTGATAGTCTTAAAGCCAGAGAACTCCTCAGGATGCTCTAGCCTTCATGCCTCCGCTCCACGGGCTTCTTATAGCTTTCCGGTGCTCCTGTGGAGCATGACCCATCTATGGAGGGGGTTTTCAAGCTCGCTCTCTGGTCAGGAAGCTCTCCTCCTACTCAGGATGTAACTTCAAAATTGCCAGAATCTCAAAAACTCAGGGAAAGGTACAAGAGAAGAAATAAAATGCAACTGAATACGATTTAAAACAAAACTTAAAACATGGTTAGAACAAAAGGTGCTCTTTGAACAAGTCTAGTCTGACCCAGAGCAGTGAAGATGCTTCCTGCAGGTGGGTGTACACAGGAATGCTCTCAAGAAGAGTCTGCCCTCTCCTCTCCTCTCCCACACTCTCCGAATCTGCTTGCCAGAGTACCTGCCTATTCATTTGAGGTGTTTACTTCCTTTTTTTTTTTTTTTTTTTTAAAACTTCTTTTTATACCCCAGCACTTTAACTCCTGGGCGTCCACAGATCACGTATGCTGGTTATGATCCTACCACCAATGCTGTGACCCATCAGCTGGACCATCCAGGCTCCTGGCACATGCTTTGCCATGACCCCAGTTTTGGTACCCACCTCTAGAAAAGTTTCTTATCTCTCTTCTCAAAACCTGGCAGGCTGCATGGTCCTTTGATGTCACCACCCTCATATGGCCACCTGCGACTGACACCACAACCTGCATTAAGCTTTTCCCTGCCAACAACTTGAGCTGGTGTGGAGTGAGCTAAAAAGCCGATGCTCTGTAAGGGCAGTCCTTGGAGGGCTGGCACAGAGGGACATGTTCACTGCCAGGTTGCACAGGCAATTCTCCCCAAAATGCCTGAGACCCAACACAGTTTGAATTCCAGCCCAGCTGTAACATGCATACAAGGAGCACTGCACTGACGGCTGCTGTGAGGATGACAGGTTTTCCAGAGCTAATGGCAGCAAGCACCAGTGCTTGAAAGCTTGATGCCGTAACATCCCGTGTTCTCTGCAGACTGGCCTGTAAGCCCAGCACACTGGTAGGACGCACCTGCATTTGCAGCTCTGTGTACACTCAGATTTAAGGGAGGCAGCAAACATTTTAATATATGGCACGACAAGGAAGGCATTAAAAAATCTTCTGTTTTTAGGGGTAAGACACTAGTTATACGCCTCAGATGCAATGCAAGTGGTAATGAAGGAAGAAAGAAGGTAATTCCTAAAAGGTAGGCATAGGCTGTGCACTTAAGACATAAAAGCAGCGTTAAAAAAAAATTGCTTCTGACACAAGAACAGCTGACAGAGATAATCTCCATAGCTCAGCATGAATTTATATGGCCTTTCAGCAACTCTATTAGACAGGTGTGGTAGCAGCCAGCTGTACTGCATGCACAGACCAAGTTTCTCTAAAACCCGAGTGCCCATATGGCCCTGCAGCACACCGAGGTGGTGCCACCTGCCTGGGCATCATCCCCCTCTCCCACCACCATCTGTCCACGGAGAGGTATTGGTATCGACCTGAGGAGTAGTGCAGAACAAGTCCAGATAACGAGCGAGTTCAGACTCAAAAAGGACGTGTGTTTCCATCCACAACACAGGGACTACCAAACAGCTCTACCTAGACAGGCTTAAAAGCGAGCTTTACTTCTGGCCTTTAATTCTCTGCCCAAGTTATGAGAAGAGACAAATCTAGCCATAAGGCAGGGTGGGCCGCGTGCTATTAGAGAAGGTAAGCTTATTAGCTGAAATATAATAAATCTCTGTAGATATCTGGAATAGCAGAAGGCAACAGTTTGCTTAGCCATATCACTGGTAATGAGTTGGCAAGAGGAGAGCATTCCAAACCGTTAACCTAAGGCTTAATTTGACTGGTATGTATTTTGGGAGAGTACCTAACAAGACTGGTTCACCCAAGATGTGGAACTATCTGTCTGCTCATGTCTTCCACGAAATGCAGCAGGATATAAAAGCACGTGGTTTTAGCAGTTTAAAATACAAAATGCATAAAAAAAAATCTTTGAAAAGTGATTGATGTAGTCTAATCATGTTTCACACAGGAGCATTTCAAATTATGTTAGATGTTTTTATAGGATCTAGATATGACAAAGGAGGTTTGCCAGGTGGCAAGGTAGGCAGGGGGGAGGAAGGAGTAAGAAAATAATTTTATGTTGGCTGCTTCCAAGACACAGGCATGTGCATAATGCCATACAAACCACAGACAAAATACACACAAAAAAATTACTAGCTTAGCTGTTAGGGTTCTGGAGCTTTGCTTTCTAATCAATGCTTACCCATATAGCTGTTTTTAAATATTGATCTGGTAGCATGATCCTAGGGGAAAATAAATATCAAAAGGGGTGATTTAATTCAATCATCCTGATTCTTGCATTATATGATCCTATTTCTTCAAAAACCCAGAAAGCAGTAACTTAAGTGAAGCTTACAGATCAGTTAATATATTTACAGCCTTAAAATAACATGAGACACACGATAAAATACACTGAGATCCAAAGTTAATCTCTTTTAGCAATATTCTTGCAGCAAGTAAAAATGAATTTTATGCTGAAAAAATCCATTTTATCAGGAGCAAGACTGAGCTTTCTAATAACCAGGCTACTTTCTAATGTGGTACATCATTTTACTTTACTCATAAAGAACAGCTTGCCAAATCTCCAGTTCAGCTTCATTTGATACAGTACAGATGTTGCAAAACCAATACCTTCTTTCAGAAAGTCTCTTTACTCTTGATAATGACTACATTACAATGCATTTTTGATGCACAGAAATGGTACGTTTACAATCAGCAACTAAATACTTTTCTGACGGTATCAGCCAGGCAGCTTTTCTTTGACTTCTCAGTGCTGCCAGAGCTGTGAAACAGTTGCAAAAACCGTAAGCTCACAGGAAAAATCCTGCTCCATCTTGCAAGCCTCTGAAAACTCACTGTTCAAGAGTGCGGTGAACAGATTTAAGCAATCTTTATTTAACACATATTTCAATTTTCAGCATGGAATAAGATGGTGATTGGCATTTGTGACTCTCATCTATCTCCAGTACAGCTTAACGTGCGTAAAAGCACATCCCAGCTTCTTTGCAGGTTTTGTTCTGGGAACTCTGATAGAAGCACACCTGTACTTAAAACAAAGGGAGGTTTAATATTACTCAAACTGGGACCATTTAGCTCATTTCAGACTCATCACCTCAGTTGGATTAGCGTGCTTTTTACTGAATCTCAGCTGTAGAAGATACGTCTGAAAGCTACTAAAATTATGCTGTAAAAAGGTTCCCAGGTTTACACACCCTCATCTCCACCCTATGAACTTGAAGATTTCCGATTTAGATTCACAAGAGGTAAAACATCAGATATAAGGATTGCTCTGGGCAAGCCGCCACCTCGGCTGCAGAATTATTTTGGGGGTAATATGCCATCAGCATTATCAGTTAAGCCATCAGCCATACACACAAATGTCTACCTCTGTACAAAGACACAAAGAAAGGGACCAGACTAGACTCTGATTTACTTTCATTGCCTTTCTTTGACCCCTGGAAAGAAAACCACCGGCTCAGAAAACCCTTGATAATCATCTCTCCCACACTTGTCCTGCAGCACAGAAACTACGGATGACAAAAACCAGCAACAACTCAACCCTCCGGCAGTAACCTGTAACACTGGATTTACAGTAATTTAGGATAGATAATAATTAAATTACTGAGGGACATTTTCCTGCATGCTTGCTCTGCATCATGTGTAATGCTTAGGAATTATACAGGAAACCATGCATATCACTGGTAATAAATGAGGTGATGCTTACATGGACATGCCAACCTGACACCCATCCTTGCTGTCCCCCGAAACGGATGGGCAGCACTCTGCTCCCAACCGCTCCTCTTCCCTCCCTTGCATGCTTCCACGCTTTCACATCACACACGATCTGGGAAAAATATACTGACATTTCAGTTGGACCTGTTCTGCGACTTGGCTAAGGATGGATGGGGTGGGCAGCGCAGGCGAAGGCAGAATTAGGATGACTACATAACCACCTCGCTGATTGTACAAAAATGACACATTCCATTTATTTGTACAACGCGAGTCCTAAGTGATTCTCACATCTCACAGCAGCCTATTAACAAAAAGAGACTTTGTGAATGGAGTATCTGGGTAAACACTTCAAACAAATACATAAATTATGCATAGTCAGTATACTTTTTCTACCTTAGGGATCAAACTGAAACAAGACTAAAGAATTATGTTTTATTTGTATTAAAAATGTATTAGCTGCTGTCCGAGAAGGTTTTCTAGAACATTTGGTATGCTACCCAGGAAATTCTGTCTGAAGCTTGCATTGTTTATTATTGCCACTACTAGGAGAAACTTGGCACTGTTATATCTGAGAACTACAGTAATAATTCTTCAGGCAGAACAGCTTAAATTTAATAAGAATAACTTTTTCATCTGAGCCAGAAGATCTAAAGGCAAAGGAAGCCCCAATTTTACCCATCTATTTTATATATTCAGACTTTACAACCAATCTCTCTTTTATGGCACAAAGTTAAACTAGGCAATCATTTATGAATAGATCCTGTGCTCACCTTCACTTAAAATGTGCCATAACACTAACTGGTAACCAGAGACATATGAAGACTCTACAGTTTCATGGAAGATACAGAGGATGAAAACAAGTGTAATTTTTCTAAGGAGTACACAAATACTGTGCAAAATGCTGCAGAACTGGGCAACATGCAGACTGGAGAGCTGGAGTTTCCTGCTTGAAATGTTAGATTTCCCTATCTACATCCCATTAATGTAAACCACATGTAATATACTTGATTAGTCCTCTGAGAGACAAATGGGGCATGAGTCCTAGATGGCTACAGAGGATGTTTTTTGCAGAACAAGAAACTGAATTAAATTTAAAAAAAGAGGTAGGCAGACAGGCATAAAAAATTATCTTCCTGGAATCCAGGCTGGATGTTTAACAATGGGGAGAAAACAGGGACTTGTCAGAGGCAGCTGCTGCGTTTGGAAGAAGAGAATGGAGAGGAGATGAAGATACAGCTTTACATCTCCTTTGATTCTGTAACTAAGACCAACTCTAGCAAAACTCTCCACAGACTTGGATAGCAAAAAATAGATGCTTTATTTCCAGCTTCTCTATCTTTCCTTTTCTTAAACAAAAAAGGTCAAGTCAAAATGCACCAGATTTGGAACTTGTAAGAAGGAAGGGGGCGAAGCAATCATTGCTAGCGCTGAAAGGAGAAAAGGTATTTGCAGCGAAGAAAACAACCCATGTTCAATGGCTTCTCAAAGCTCAAAGGCACAAAGAGAGACTCTACAAGGAGCTGTTGTCCCTTCCCCTAAAGCAGACGACGAGCGAGTGATGAGAGCCTGCGTGAAGGCTGGGGGTCCCTCCACTTTGACCCAGCTCTCATGGCATCCAGCTCCTGGTCTGCTTTGTGATGTTTGATAAAATGACAAAGTGATGCATCAACAAAGCATCCCAGAGTGAAATGCAAAAAGCATTACTGTAGTTAGGGAACTAATCTGTTTTTTAGTCTAATGGTTATAATCAACAGACTTCCTGAGTATCAATCTTCCTGAACCACAGAGGGGGTGAGATTATAGACTGACGACTGTAATTTTTACATATTAGACATCTAAGTGTCATTTTCAGGAGTCTGGTAATGAAAACTCCACAAGATATTTTTCTATCAATTTAAAGATTTTTATGGCATGGCTACAACAGTGATTATTTATTTTTTTTAAGACAGGATACTTTTAAATCACAGAGAATTACTGTGTTTAAGATGCTGACATTAGACACTATAAATATTCCTAAACTGACTCCACTTTTGAACATCAAGGGTGAGAGGAAGGAAAGAGAGGCAAAAGAATACACAACTGCATGCTGATCAAGTTATTAGGGCAACTTATTCAAACAAAACCACTAAAATATAGGGGACAATTATGAGAATTAAGGCTAACAAATTGGTATGTAATTTAATGAAGCAAGTTAATAATGGCATCCTACTTGGGATTAATCGTAATACATTAATCAATTAAGAAGCATTGGGAAAGCAAAAAAGCTGCAAGTCAAAAGCATTTACAATGCTGTAAACTGGAAGATAGTGATCCTGACATTCAAATGAACATTAAACTAGAAGAGCACAGAGATCTATTCCCCATGCAATGCACAGAACCAGCTCTCATTAATGGTTATGACAGATAGCTCAAGATATTGAGGAGAGACCTCATAAAATCTGCAGAGAGTGTTTTTCAAATTTGTAGCGTTGCACAACTTTGGAGTCCAAGTCCTCTCAACAGCAAGGAAGTTTATAGTTCCTTCCCAGCATCAATAATTGCAATGCTTCCATTAAATAAATCGGAGCAATGGACCGTGATTTATCACAAAAAGCAAAAGTCACTCGATAACCCATCACCATTGTTAGCCACTCTGCTTGCTACTGCATCCAAACCAGAGAATCGACACCACAAGTTACGATCTCAGACTTTGCAGTTAAGAAAGCATTTGCAGTGCATTTGGGGGGGGGGGAGGGATATCACCTAATTTTTACCTTCAATTTGAGTTTTTTCAAACACTTTGGAAGTTGCATTTCTCTAGATATATCTGAGATTAAAACCAAAACAAAAATCAAAGACTCTCTGTGCATTCTGGTATTTCCTTCTGCACTGTAAAAAGAACTGCATGACACCACTTTCTGTACAGCCCATATTCTTTAAAACTCAACCTAACAAAAAGGCTTTAATTGAAAGTATTGCATTTTGGAGGTCATCTGACAAAAAAAATCTCCCTTCCTGCTCTTCTGCCGTATTGGAAACTACCATGAACAAGTTCATAGAGCTGAAGAGAAGAAGGGGAAGGACGATGATTGCTTGGGCACTGAAGAAGATAAGTGCGCATAAGGTAGATTATCTTTCTACGCTGCACAGTCAGCCTGTGGATAGAAAAGTTTCAACACAGCAGGTTGCAGCCATCATGATCTAGAGACTGCAAATGCCTCTTGGCAGAACACAGGCAAGCAGAAGCAGAACGATGTGTTTGCTTCCAAGAACGATCTGTTTCAGCCGCCCTGTCAGTGTGTCTGCCTCCAAATCCAGCCCCCCTTTCGCTCACGCTTTTGTACCTCATTCCTCCAAGCACGCTTGCTCAGGATGTTCAGGCTGCTGTGTGAACACCTCTGCTCTTAGCAGTCCTAGATTTAGCCACGTGGGCTCCTTCTCATGGATAAGCCATGACAAATGTACAACCACGTGAATGAGAAAGCCCAAGCCCTCGGTAGCCTGCAAATCAAGAGAAACTTTGCTCATGTTTGTATGGGATTTGAAATAAGGGATTACCAGGAGCCCAGGCTCTGCACAGCAACCCCAGCAGCAAGGGCGTGTATCAGTGCTGCTGTCAACGGACAGAAAATTTGGAGTACCAAAGACTACTCAATGCTGGAACCCCCCTCCCCCCCCCCCCATGGGAGAAAAAAAAGCCACAGGTAAAAGGGCCAGTGTTCTTCAATGCAATTCAGCTCACTAACAAAGTCCTTGTTCCTTGAGCCTAGCAGCACTGGGCTCACAGCCCCGACCCCGGTGCTCCACAAAGCACTCGTGGCTTTTGCTCGGTGAAGTCCCAGGGCTCACACCCCAGCAGCCTGCCGCTTCCTTACCTGCTTTTCTGCTCTGCTTCAAGCAATGATCTTCAAGAAAGGGATGCAGCTCTGGCTGTCTCACAACAGCATCTCACTCCACAGCTAAAAACCTTTGGAAGCTTCTCTGTTAAACTCAAGACTTCATTAGGAATTGTTTGCTTAGTACTCTCGAGAGTCAGCCTACCCATTAACGTACTAAAATAAAGGATGAAGAACCTTATTACAGAAACCTTTGTTTTTAAAAAAATCTCTGCTGTAAACAGCAATTTTACTTTTGAACAACATCTGAAACATGACAAATCTGGACAAAGGTACGGATCAGAATAAAGTTAAAGCCTCATCGTTAAGCACCAAAATTAAAACTATATATATATATTGTTACTCACAGAGCTATTCCCCATCTGTTCTCCCCTTTCTTTCTTCTTTTACATAAAATATTCAAAAATATTCATATTTCCCAAAGAAACTTTCAACAGAAGTTGGAATAAAAATCTGAATTTTGGGCTTAGTTTAAAAATTTCGTTTTGTTTTCTTTAATGGAAAGGTAGAATGTATTTTTTAGAAACAGACGCTTTCCATGAATTTTTGTCTTCTAGCCAAACTCAAGTTCCAGTTAAAAGGGCTTCAGTGCAAGTTTTTTGATCAGCATGAATACTTGTTAGGCACCCAAAACTTGCATCTTTTGGCTACAGAGACCACCTTTGGAGGCCATTCAGTGCCATTCACATACTGAACTCAACCTAAATCTAACAGACTTTAGGAAGCTCTCATCAGTTTGTATTTAAATTCTCCATGACTCAAGATCACTTTTTTCTTTTGATAATTTTATCTCCATTTATTTACTGGAAAATCAGGAGAATCCTCTTGTGCTCCAGAGATGCTTCATATTACTATACATCATTACATGTATTGTACATGTTGTTTCTCAGAAAAGGGTACTCTCAGGACTGTATTTACCGTATCTACCTATTCTGATTTGCTCATCCTTTATGTGTCAGAGCAGCTACTTTATATCTCTATTATTCTTCAACTATTTAAAGGCCCCAGTACTGCTTTTATTAGTACCAACTAATAGTTTTAAATAGCTGCAACAATTTCAAAATGCTAGGAAACTGGACTTCAGTGAGTCAGAACACATTTAAAATCGTTTTGCTTGTCTTCCATTGCATGGAGAGTTACTAGTGAATACGCATACACTTTGACAAATGTAAATTATACTTTCCAACGGCGTTGAATATGTAGCTTTAGCCTGCACACATTTTCATGTTATGAAGATAATAAAAAAACCCCTATACTAATTACTAAATAATACTGCTAATCAATAATAATAGTTTTATTATTCATAAGCTACTATTAATAAAACACCATGGGCTCTAATGTAACCATTAAAAGAATTAATACTGTAATTTAATTTTAAGGTCTTTACATGTATCTGAAGTCTATTAAAATAAATGAAAAGCCTCTCAATGACTCTGGATGATGCCCTGCATCTTAATGATGTTACATGTTATTTGAACTACTGCAAATCACCTTTAAGATATTGCCTAAACACTGAAGCACTGATTATGCTTTGTGTAGGTGGATATAATGTTTCAGGAAAAGTGCACACCTCCCTCTCCATTCTCATTTTCAAAATTAAGCTAGTTTTCCTCAGACCTTCAAAAAGCATTGTAGTAATGGAGAGGTGGAATGAGAGAATTGCCAGGAATTGCGACGGGGACATGGGAACCTGGTTTCCTACCGGATATGGTTTTTGCAATAGCTACTTCATTTAAAGAACTTATTCACTGAATTTATTTGGTTATGATGGAAAACACAGGAAACAGTTAATGAAAGGGAAGAAGGTGGAAAAAAGGCTTCTAGGGAAGTTAAAAGCTGAATTCTGTTATTTGAGAAATATACATTAAAAAAAGCATATTTGTGCCAAATATTCAATGGCTTTGATGGTGTTCCACTGATTTGTTCTGTGTTTAGCTCATTTAGGTCACTGTGAAAAGTGAGCTGTTGATCACCTTCAGGAAGCACATCAAGAACTACTACCAAAAAATCTTACAAAAAGCAAGGCCACAATTATTATTTGCTTTCATGAAGAACAAATCTCTGCATACATGAGTTATTAGTAAATATAAAGACACTTACACACAAGTAACACACACATAGACCTAAAAGTTAAAAGTTTTCCACAGTTGTTGTTTTTTTTCCAACAACCTTAAAAAAAAGTTAGTGTTGGAAAAGAGAATTAAGAATGGCATCCCAGAAAAAGAGCTGTAGAACCCTTGATTTTTATCTCACATACTTTTGAAAATACCGTTAGTTGCGTGTTTGCTGCCAGGTACATAATTACCTTTAAAAATCTAGTCCTGCACTGCTAAAGCTCTTGAGTGATCGAGGTATCAACATCACTCATCATTACAAAGATAATTTTAATGATGAAAGCATTGCTAAAAGTTATTTTAAAATTCATTTTTACTTTAACTTCTTTAGAGATGATTTGTCTGAGTACCTGAGATACAGTAACTAATCACTGATGGTTTTCTTTGCAAATAATAAAATAGATTTATATGCCCTCCCTGTAGGAACAAGAATTCCATCACCTCCTCCTGAATTTCTGAGCTATCGAATATTTGATGCGTGCTTAGGGAATCGGTATTGTGTCTTTTCACAGCAGTAATCGAGGAATGAAGTATTCTCTGCTGTAATGAATCTACCGCAGGCCCAAAAGATGAATATTTCAAATGCAAAAGCAATATGTTTGTTTTGAACACATTTAAGTTTGGCTTTAATAAAGCAAGTAGTGAAGTGTGCAATGAATTATATTGTTAGATGGTTAAAACAGAGCCATGCAATATGTCTGAATGCATTTAATCCAAGTAACTACTCATTTTAAATGCAACTTGTAAATATGTATTACAAGTATATATATGAACAGATGACTCGGGAACCAGTGAGAGATCTGGGCCTTCCCTTCCACTCCTGGCTTGCTTCAAAACCGGCTCAGCCTGACAATTAACCAAGGCCCGGAGCCAGAATATCATTAAGTACAAGTTGAACCTTATGCGGGCTGAAATTAAGCACGTGCACCAACTGTTCAAGTTAAGATCATTTAAATCGAGACTGAAGTGCCCTGCTGGACCGGGACCTGCTCCGTGTTTCAGCAGATCGGTGGGTCTCAATATGCAGCCACAGGCAACTTTTAAGAGGTCCACAAAATGGTGAACCCCTGCGGACGGGTCCCGTCACTGCAGTGTTACCGTTTCTGCAAATCCAGAAGCCTTTACTGCAGACCAGGAGGATGCTGTTGGCGGGAGGTAACGGATATGTGAAGTTAAACATCTTTCACTAGCGCTAGTTTCACTTTGAGAAACACCAAGTAACCCCAATACTGGCAAAAATGGTCCTATTTTTTCTCCTGAAAAACTTGTCAGGAGGCAACGAGAAATCATTGGCATTATCTCATTCGTCTCCAGATTTGGATTTTTGCTAAAATAAGAAGTGAGTTCTCTTTAACAACAAAAATCCAAGAGCTTTTTGACTTACACTGCTGCTTAATACTCTGATCCCCTCTCCCTCTTGAAACACACCGACTTTTTTCCACAGACATTCCCACTTTAAGAAAAAAGCCAGTTTTCCCACTGATCCCCCCACCCTCAACGGGCTTTAGTAACCATTATACCTGACACCAGCAGGCTGGAGTTCCCTTGTCCCCTTTTCAGCTCTTTCCAGCTGAATAGCTTTTAAAATAATTTGAACTAAAAAGATCAGAGGTTCCTAAGTCACATTGCTCCTCTATTAAACTCACTGAGCCTCAGTGAGGATGAGAGAGGATCTTGAAGGAAACATCACAGCATGATGCAAGGTTTTGTTTGTTTGCTGTTTGGTTTTTGCACAGTGAAGCACCTCATTCTGCCCCAAATACACTGCTACAGAACAGAAGTCTGCAGCACTTTTCAGCAGAACCAAATCATCTGTTGCTTTGTTATTTGCTGCACTCCGCGGTACGTACAATAGTGCCCAGCACCATGCCTGAGGTGAGGCTACGGTCAGAAAAGGGACCAAGTATTATTGGACCCTTTTCCTCAACATACCTGTTCACTGTACAACTTGTACTCCAAAGCAAAAACCAGCTTTTGGAGCCCAGTTAGAGATTTCAGGCCAGCTCATCTCATTTGCAAATAGAGAATACCTGCTATAGAGTCCCCACAGTGCTATTTTATGCAAGACCCTCTAAGTGTCTATCCACAATGAAATACAGAGATGAGCAATTATAGCAGTTTGTATATGCAAGAATTATTTCCCGATTTTAACTAGTAATTTTTTTTTATTTGTCAGGTCAACTGACCTGCAGCATGCAAACAGAATTTATCAACAGAGTTTACAATGAAAGCAATGAGAAAAGCATAGATTTAATTAGCAATTACAACAAAGTTCCAAGTGCTTCAATTATCCAAGTTCAGAACCAATGTACTTTACCTGGAAATTGCCCCTGAAACAGTGAATTCAATGAGGAAAATTCTTATATAGTCCAAGTTAAATTATTTAAAAAGGAGGAAAGAGGGTTCTTAATTATTTAATGTTTCACCAATAATTATATAGTTCAGTATAATATTCACTCACTGGAGAACCTGATTTTCAAAGGAACATTTGTGAACATCAGTCAAACAAAAAACACCTGCCAGACTATAAACTCACTCAGTGCAGTACACATTCATTCCAACACAGCATTAACGCATTAGCAAAAATCCAAGCAATAATTTCTGTGTTAAAATATTTACATAGAAAAGCACACACAATTCAGTTTTCTAATGTATTTGTAAAAAACAGTATGACCTGTATTGCTACAATTTTTTAAAGCTGTGTTCTAGATAAATGAGTTAGAGATGGGACTACAGCTCTGGAAAATAGCATGCTACAAAATTAGTACTTGAATAGTCAAAGCTGCCAATCAAAATGTGGCCATGGACATCTTGGGGACATTGCATTCAAAAGTTACTAAGTTTTAAAAGACAGCTTTTAAATTAGTTGCATGAAATACTAGCCATGGTAAGCTTATTGAATGGTGCCCTGGGGAGCAAGGCTAAAGGAACAGCAAGTATTTCTGAACAAAACTGTTTTCCAAGTTGTGGTTCACCAGCTCCAGCACACCACACACAGCTTAGGGAACTAAAACGGTGCCTTGGTCAAACGGTACAGATCTGCAAAGGATTACCACCATCAATTAATAACCCTATGTACCAAAGCTCAAGCTCTATGGGACAAACTCTAGAAAACTCCCATAATGGCCAAAATAGAGCTTGCCACACTGAAGTCCTTAGAGGTTACTTCTACGGGCCAGAATTCAGCACATGCCCTTCCAGAATAGGGACTTTGGGCTTTACAAATCTTCCTTGGCAGCCTTCTGCCTCGGAGCAGAGCCACCCAGAAGGAAGACCTGATACACTTGGAAGTTTAACAGCATGCCACTGATTTATCATTTCAACCCAAAGGCAAAGAAAAAAAAAATATAAAAAAAAAGGAAAACCATTTCCTTGCAGCTGCAAAACAGGTTGTCCCTGGGTCACTTTGCCAAAGAGTGACACCTTACCCCCACTCTCTGGAAGAGATCAGAGACTGTTTATTAGTAATGGCTTCAGATTTCATGGCTCCTGGAGCAGAGGAGCCCAGCTGCACCATCATCCCGACTTTACAGCCTAATGTCCTGTGGCCTGCAGGGCTAGAAATGATGAAAAGTATAGATTTCTGCTTCCCTGAGGGGACCGTGACACTCGATTGTGGTCTTAAAGAGCCTGAGGTCTCTTACAATCAAAGATGGCTTTTTTAACAGCATTACAGACTATTTTAGGTTATTTTTAGTGAGTTTAATGGTCCCTTGGAATCGTGCAAAGTGGGACTTGCAGTAAGTGCAGCACCTGGCTTTGCAGGTGGGGAATACAAAACACAGTCCCACTACAATTTTAAGATCATCTAAAAACAGGGTTTATGGAATAAACATCACATACAGACTAGGAAATAGTGCAACATGGGGCAGTGCTTCTCATGGCTTATGTGAAGCACATCAGGGTAATTTAGCAATTAAATAAATTCCAGACAGACGATGCCACAACATGTATTGCACACCATGGCATAACACGTGCTTCTTCTGACACGGCACATGCACATAATATGCAGCTCTTCACTGTGGTATAAATCAAGTAACAGTGCCTTTGGTTGTTCTGTTTCTAAACTTCTGTCTTGTAAGGCCAAATTCAATTTGCCCAATGCTTCCCACAGCACATCAAGATTAAGAAGTCTGGGGAATCATCCTGCTATGCCACTGTAAATTATCGCAGCTCCATCAACTTTACCCTAACATGAAACACCACAGAAGTGCTCAGAATTCAACAGTGATGAATTTAACATGCCTACTTCCACTAGCCTGATGTCAGCAGAGTTACAGCAATTTATGCAATACAAGGATCTGTCCTTTTCTCCTTATCAAAGCATTTGATCAAAATCAGTGACACGGAAGAAGACAACCTTACTTAATTTGAGCAGGAGAGTTAGGCTTGTTATTCGAACATCATAAGAAAAAGGGAGGTATTTACATATGGCTACTTGCATATTCTTTTTTATCCAGCTTCATAAAGGTAACAGTAAGATCATTTTCTTCCACAGTAAAACTAGTGTGAAACCTCACAGAGGACCAGCATTTTCTCTTGCCTTTCCCTCTCTCCTCCCTTTTGAAAAAGCAACACTTTGAGATATTTCAAATCTTCATTAGCTGCTTCTCTGCCTGTGACAGCCTGGTGTTATGGAGTTGCTCTCCACAGCCCTCCATTCAATTCACCCTCGAGTCAGAAAGGAAAAACTCCGTTTCTGAAGCAACATGACAAAAAGCCCACATTGCTGAGCACCACTGCCATGTGGCTTGACCTGCCAGCCATCGTGAGCAGCAGTCTCTACCCCACACCACAATTCTCGAGCGTGTCGAACCAACAAATGAGCTAACTGAGCAGTCATGCTCTTGAGGATGCATTTTAAAAAAGGGGATGCACAAATTCACTCATTCGGAAACTTGGTCTGTTTAAGAACTTGTTACTATGACAATTTAGAAGAAGCTGCTACAGATAAGATTGATGAAACGTATCGATTAATCTTCTCTGAAGCTATGTTTGAATTTTAAGTTTTCTTTAAACAGAACCAGTTCATGTTCATTTGTTAGTATTCCAGGGACCACAGCAATGTGCTTCAGTAGTGAAGGAAGTTCCGTGATAAATGTGTTCTCCAATCTGCATCTGTAAAGTAGCTATAAAATCAGAACAATTCATGCAAAATTTTTCATTATGTTCTTAAATATACTTATTTACATTTTAAATCACACATAGACAATATGAAATATCTTTCACTTAGACAGGTGGGAACAAGAAAACAGATGCATCCATTAAGCTTGAAACAATTCAATGAATTAAATAGTACTTGGTGAATGCTTTGGTTTATGGATATAGCCCTTGTTTAAACTTACTTGAAAAAACACGGCCATGGCTCCTACTACCCTGTTTTCTAGAACTGCTGTTCCAAAACTGTCAAAGTCATCAGGATTGTAGAAGTAAATCTGCATCTGTAAAAATTAAAAACAACAACAAAATCACATTAGTGTTGATTCATACAGCTTTCAAATGAGGTAATGCATACACGTCGTATGTAAACCAGTGCTATGAACCTCAGATAAAGGAATTCTGCTGAACAATATTGTTTAACTAGCATCTTGATTAATAGCATGACTGCCCTACTGGGACAGTAACCAGGGAACAGAGTCAATGCAATGCATTTTAATACCAAACCCAAGGATAAACAGTATGGTCAGTCTGTTTAGATGGTAAACTTTGTGCTTTCTGCCAGATCTCTTCATTTCTTTGCTCATTGCAGGCTCAGCTCCTGCTCTGTTAAATGTGCTAAACATATTTATCTCAAAAACCATAGAGCATTTTTGAAAAGGATTTCAACATTTAGAGTTATTCCTTTACTCCTAAAGCAATTTGTAAGATAAAAGTCTGTCTCTGTAGCAATGCATTTTTATGAGCCTCTGATATTCAGGACTATCAGTTAGGGTCAGACTTCTCTGACTTCAGTTAAATTTCATGACTTTTATTTCCTAAGCCTTAGTACTCAGCAAAAAGTACGAGACAAAACCAGACATTTTGATGGTATTTTAGGATGATAAATATTAATAATTAGGCAAATCCAAAGTGAAAGCAGGCGAGAACAATGATTATCCCAAAACAGCAAATGTCTGAGTTACACAAATATAAGAGGACCGAGAAATAGCTTCCTTCATACACTCCACTGTTGAATAATTCCACTTCACTACACACATATGCCACGCATAAGGGCAACTCACACGCCCGTGGGCGCTACTGCTCTTAATTTCCTGTATGGCTCTTGTTCCATTTACCACATTAGCTGAGCTCCCAATTCTGCCAGCCATCCTAACACACTGCTGCTTCTCCAGCAGTTGTTCAACATCTCCGTTCCCAAAGAAGCCCCTAGTGCTAGTCCATCTGCATCGGCCATGATTTGCTCCAAAGGATCAGGTTTACATCCAAAACATGCAATGCTCCCTTCTCAACATGACAGCACGCAGGTGTGTACATTTTCACAGAATAAATTCAGTATTGGTAACATTTGTTGTATGCCTGCTCTACGTGTTACAAATTAAAACCATGTGCCTGATGGTAACAGCCAAACACAAGAACTGGACTTTGCAGCGGTTGCTCTTGGGGCTGTTCAGGGATCTTCCGGGACAGATTTCACAATCCAAACCAGCGCTGGCGCATGCGTGGGGGCAACATTACTGCAGGATGGTTGGCCAACACACACACTCACTCCTGCACATTGACTCCAGCAAAAAAATCTGTTCCTGGCTATGAGACAGGAATGGACCCATCAGGCTTCTCAGCCCCTGGTCCCTTGCCTGAACCTGCACATTCACTCCTGCTTCTCTGCTGCCCATCACCCATTATCTGACCTATTCAGGCTTTTCACAGCATTATTAGGTGATAAGAAATAGCCACATAGTACATAGTTAAATGGAGATGTAAGGTCTAGCTGAGGCTGTCCATGCCTCCTGACACACTGCCGGTCTGACCATTGCTCCTGTCTGCAAGTCTGTCTGCAAGCAAATGCTCTGCTGGCACCAGTGATTTGTTTGGGGCTGTTTGGGTTTTTCCAAGATTGTGCTGCATGACAAATCCTACTGTTTTCACAAATGGAAGTATTTTTCCCATATTCTGAAGTTTTGTATATTGCCAGATGAGATGATACCCTTTTATCTTGCTCAGGTATGTTCCTAGTCATATTTACTGATTCCCAGGCTTCTGACTGTACACATTAGCTGTAATGTATAATATTGGCAAAGTACCTATACATCCAATAAAACATCACCTTATAGAGAAAAGGCCAGGATGAAGATCAGTCTCTTCAGAGGTAGCGGTACTTTTTTCAGCAGGAGGATAAAATAAGACCACACTCCAAATGACTCACAAAAAAAGAAAAAATTGTCTGGCACTCACTCGAGCTTCATAAAATTTGAAAGCAATTTTCCTCCCCTATTTTGGCCTTCCTATTCCCAGTGTATTCACAGCACACAAAGAGACGCTGGTGATACGTCACAAAGTTGGTGGTGCCTCCAGGTTCTGACAACCCACCCTTTCAACAAATGTAGACCGAGGTACAGCCATTCATTGATTTAGAAATTAGAAACAGTTTGTTTCAGGTAGAATTGCTTAAACTTCAATTTAGCCAGCACAGACAACAGCTCACAAAACACTCACAAATTACATTTTACTCCCCTTTAAAATAAAGTCTAAAATTAGGTATACCTTATATAAAACACTTCACTATATAGTCCTCACAGGAGTTTATGAAGAAAAGTATCACTGAGTGAGTTCAGCATATGCCAAAATCATTTTGGATCAATTTTGCTCACGGCATTTTAAGGAAATTAATTTTTACAATACACTTTTGGATAGCAGTGCAAAGGGCTTTGGTAAAAAAGTGCTTAATTCAGATCCCTCGTCTCAGCAGTGCAGTTTCACAGACTAATCAAGAACCACACTCTGCCTTGATTACCATACACATTGAAACATTTTACCACTGCTCCCTGGTGTTTTTCCAGAGAGCGTGGTTCCTCTCTCTGCATCCATCAAGTCAAAGGGAACTGTCTTGTATGAAAAATTATCGTCATCTGTCATACAGTAGCTTCCTTATGTGTTCATACAGCTAGAAGGAACATTTTAGGAGTAGAATCTCCCAGGAATTGCTATTATATAATTTACACACGCGTACACTGCAAAAACAGTATTAAGAAGATGGTAAAGTTACATCCTCAAAGCTGCATGATTCAGGCTGCTTATAAAACCACACTTGGACACCACTGAACATTAGTAATATCACAATTTTCTAATTATGTGATCACATATTGTTCTCTTCCATAATACGGTCTCACCTGTTTTCCCCAATTTACAATAAAATGTGAATGTATCTAACGTTTTTTGTTCTCTTATATATAATATCGAATGCATTTATCCATAGATATTTAATTTAGTGTTTTCTATGGATGGCATAATATTCTTTATATACAAATCGGGAATAAGACAGTTAACAATAAAATTAATTTCACCACATACTTAAGTGACCTAAACATGCTAGAAAATGTTCATTATTACTCTTTATTATATAATTAGTATATACAATATATGGTGCATTTTGCATATAAATGACTTCTACTGTCTCTGCCTGGTACATACAAAGCAGTAGTACAGAATGCAACAAAGGGGCATTTAAGCTAAAGAAAATTTGGATCTTATTATAATATGCTATTTCTGAAATGCAGAAAGGAGCATCATCTAAGCTTGTACATCCAATCTGAACTGTGGTACTGCCTGATTTCAGCACCATAAACCATCATTTTCTTGTACATTTTTGCATGTGGTTTCACAATGGCTTCTATTTTCCAAAATAAAAAAAAAAATTAAAAAATGCTTTTTTAAAGGCTTTGAACCCCTTAGCAATGGGAAAGCCTGAAATACCCTTTGTAGTTTCTATAGCGTGACACTAACTGTCTGCAGTCAGAATGCTCTGTTCCACACATCCCTGCTGATAGTGCTCCAAATAGCCTTCCTGGTGGTATAGGTCCCGGAGGGCATAAGAGTCCTGTTCTCTATGGCACAATATACTAGATATATAAGTCTTCCACATCTAGCCCCATTAAAACTAACAAGGCTGGGAAAGGCTTACACAGACTTCCTTAGCCTCAGATGTGCAACACAGCAGTATGCTTGCATGTACCTTGTAAAGACCTATTATAAAAACCATGTAGTGTCCAAGCAACTTGAAATTTTCAGTATTTTGATAAGGCTAAGCTGAAACAAACCATCCCTAGCGACGCAAAGGCACTTTTCTTGCAGGAAGACTCTCTCCATCCTAAAATGCTACCAACAACTACTGCAGCTACAGAGCTTTACGAAGGCAGGGAGAGGGCAAGAGTTTGCTTTTAATGGAAAAACTTCATGCTTTGACACTCTTCACACTCTAAAAGAGTAGAATTGTTTTCACTCAAACTTGAGAGAGATTTGCTGTACAGCACAGATTAAGCCCGAAAAAATCTCACTGAAGGGGAAAACCTTCAGAATGTTACAAGTGCCTTAAAACAGAGGATTAGAGAGAAAACACTCACTCTGCCATAACCCAGGAGATAATTGCCAGTCACCCTATAAAACCATGTAATGTTTTCTAGTCTCTTCTGTCCAGGAAGATGCAGTGCCCAACCATTACAGTTTCCAAGCACTCCAGGCCTTTTTCCAGCTGACAACACTTACACAAATGAATACACCACATACATCCAACACCTGACTAATTCCCCAGCCTGGAGCATCTTTGCCTCCATGCTCCTACCAGCTACAACACCCCTCCACCATGCCCTGGGGCAGGCAATCCTCTCCTCCTTGGGGTCAATCTACTCTCCGCAGAAACACCTTTCTGCAATTACGTTCTTCCAACCTCTACAGAAATCTAGTGTTCCCCAGACCTGGCAAAATATCAGGCCCTGCTCTGCGCTTAAAAGATTTTGACTCAAAACTGGGCTGCCAGCACACTGATCTGGGGAGGACAGGCTGTCCAAAATGTGCATGTGTACTACTGAGAAATACTGCCCACCAGAGATCAGTTCTGATCTTATTAACTACAATTGCCTCTGAATGACTAAACCCTCTTTATGAAATGCCACTGGCTTGCAAAAACTGAGCCTGCTTCAAATGAATGACTTCTCCCCACCACACATCCACAAATAAAAGGCTCCGGCTCTCTGCTCAGATGCTCCTCCTCTGCTCGGCAAGACCGACATCCAGACAGAAATCACCATTCCTGTGCATGACATCTTTTTGCTCTTATTACCCCACTACAAAGACAGAAAGTTTACATCCAATACAATCATGGCTAAACTCATTCAGCACTTATGAGAGAAAAGCCACAATGAGCATTTGATAGATCCCAGAAGATGTGAGCGAGTTCAAAGCAATTCTAAGAGACTGGAAACCAAGCAAGTAAATTTTCCATAGACAGATGCCAAGTATTTTAAAAATAAATAATTGAGACTTTTAAATTGGGCTGCTATCACCCTGTGCAACCTCCTACAGCAGATTTTTCTTTAGATTAAAAAATGAACAAAGGCTTATTGTGCTGTCACAGATGTGGAGTACAGAATATTCAATAGTATCAGGAATTCTGGTAGAAGGGAAAAGATCATCAGAATTAGCTTTCCGCTCATTTCCTTCCAGCAATCCAAAGACTACCATGCAATTTAAAGCTTAAAAAAAAAAAGGGGGTGGGGTGTTTATAGGCCAGCCAATTTTTTGATGAATCAGGCAGCAAGACACAGAGGCAACAGCTATGTGGTTTATTACATACTGCTTTAGAGACTATTTTCAGAAGAGCAAAACACACAGGCATCACAGGTAGATTGCAAATCTTTGCAGAGTGGCGAAACAAAAATTTTGAAATGTTTGCTTTAAACGATGGAGTTAATCACTGAATATACTAATTCTTAATTAGTACCTTTGCTGCTTACATTATAAGAATAAATTATTCTCAGTCACTTTTACAACTGGATTTAAAACCTCTCACACAAAACAAATTCTGTGCTAAGATTATGAATCATACATGATTTTTCTTAATTGAAAGCTCGTATGTAACTTACTTCTGCTTTAAATATGTGCATAGATTTCTAGTGAACTGGATGATGTGATCCATTTGGCTGGAATAAAAATTTTCTACACATATAATGTAATCTTCACCGCAGCACTGAAAATTCAGAATAACCGTCCTGCAGTCTGTGTGTTTACTAGAGTGTGAGATGTACACTGGGGCAATAAAATCTGACGTTTGACTTGTCATTATATGATCTTTAAAAAACCCATGAAACTTACCATTTATAACATATTCAAAATCTGCTTAGAAAAGGTGGGGGGGAAGAGCAAATCGTGATGTTTTCCAGTTCTCCTACTAGAGCTTGATGTAATAACATAGAGTATACTGCATTCTTTTTGAAAAGATAAAGTTGAACAGGAGCAGATAATGGCATGTTTTTCCTGCCTAGTCTATTATTCATCAGTGAATTTTTAACTATAGTTAGGCAGGTACAGAGATGTATTTTGAATGTCATAACTTAGTATTTTACAGTGCCTAAAAGTGTGCTGGGTAAATTGCAGAACAAAGAGTCAGACAGGGTCTTTGCCCTAACGTAATTGCAGCTTGATAATGAATACAATGCTAGGCTGAAAAAAATGAAAGGAGTTGAAACAACAGGAAGAGCAAAGATCATACAAGTGAAATAACAGAATTAACTCAATTTAGACATTCACATGCCTTAGAAGCATGGTAAATTTCCCTTTAATCTTTTTTAATAGTAAGCATTAATTATTGCTTTGTTGTCTACAAACAACGCAGTAGGTGTATCTATGTTATAAGTCAAGACTAAGTGATTTCATAGTTGTTTTCAACCTGAAAGCTGGTAGTTGTAGCACGTTCTGCCCCTAACTCTGAATGGCGTTTAAACCTGTGAGTGGTCCAGTAGCAGCCCAGTAGAAACAGCGAGGCAACACGATGCTCGTAGGATTGCCCTGGGCTTCATTGCATTGTTGGATCATGGCCATATCACTCAGTATCTTGAGCGTTAAAAGTCCTGAATGTTAAGAGAGAAGTACTTGGCAAGCCAGAAACTTCCCTGATTTCTGCTGCCAGAAATAAATACCCCTTAGGCCCGCTCCCATCCCAAACAAGAAAATCCATCTCATGTATATACACTGAGCCATTACACAATGAAGGCATATTTGATGCTAAAAAGCTGTATGTTGCATTCATTTGTATTTCCGTAATAGGAAAATAACGGTTTCAGTGTTTATGCTTTCCATAACATGAAACTTTTTTGCAATTGCTTTGTACTCCGAGTAACAGCCACATGATTCACCATGAAATGAAGTCTGGAAAATCGTTTTGGATAAATGGAACTATAAATTCAATAGAATTTCCATGACAACATAGATTGCAACACTCCGCCACAAGTAAAATGTTATAAATCATTCAAAACCAACAAAAAATCAGCAGTAAGTCTTCTCTTTCACAACACACAAGACCCCTGAATTATAGAGCTGTGGTTATTACCTCCCCCATGTAGTGCCTCTCCTTTCTGATCCTCTTCCTTTTTACAAGTGTTGTTTCATATCTGACCTCCTTCCAAACACAGGAAATAATAATACTAACACTTTAATACTAAGATGTAAACAAGAATTGAAGCATAATGAGCAGGAGGCTTTTTTGAACCTTTCCTCCTTTTCTCATCTTCTAAAAATGTTTAAATATCTTCACCCTGTGCTAATTATACCTGTGTATCCAGATACATCACAGCATCTTGTTAGACTCACAAATTTAGGAGGCTCTTTTTCTGGAAACGTGGGTGGTAAGTGTACAATAGGGTGCTCAGTCAGCTCGTAAAAAGGATGTGAACCACATGTCCAAGGGATGGAAGAGATCCAAGGAGAGGCGGAGGTAAAAATAAAAAAAGGATAAAAGATTACACCACACAATATTGCTCATTCGTACCCCTCCATCAGAGAGTTCCTGACATACAGTATTTCACTTAAAGTCCCAGGATCTGGAATAAAGTGATTCCAGGAGGCCCTTCACTGCAATTTAAAAATCACTCTGGCTGTTGCCTTCATGCCTATGAGAAAAAATGAAAATCCGAAGTTCCTTCCCTCCTAAAAAGATTAAGAAGCCCATAAAACCAAATGAGAGACAAATAGCTCAGTATTTTGATTTGGGTACAAGTAGGAGTATGTTTTAGGAATGAGGTCTTTTGGTAACCTGAGAAGCAGCAGCAGCCTACTAGTCCTTGGATTGCAAAGGCTCATCTTCCCATACTACTAGAGAGTTTCTGCTATCTTGCATAAATCACTGCCCATTTCTGGGCCTCGTTTCCTCATGTGTAAACCATGGTCATTGCCCATCCCTCCTTTAACTGGATGTTTTATGAAGAAAACTATGAAAGATTGGAAATAAATGGGAAGAATGACAAGCAGTTGAAAAACACATGAAATGAAATACCATTTGGAGTGGTGTTGGAGAAAAAAACTTTGGGGTTGCTGTTTATTTGCTTGATATTGCAATAAGGAAGAGGCACACACGTACCTCATGGAGACAGTACATTGCCTCTTAATACTGGTACAAACTTCAAAACAGCTCGTATCTGACATAGAGCTGAAGTCGCAGGAGTTCAGTGCAGACACTTACTGCAGGGTGCTGCATCCACATACTCAAGGGCGTCTTCCCAGGCTCCTGGAGGTCAGCTGGGGTCTTTCACTGGTCTTTAGCTCTGCTACCAGAGACTTTTTGGTTTATTTACCGAGCAGTTCTGAGTCTCGCCGACAGTGGCTTTGTCTAATCGTGGCACATTCCAAATGAGATAGCAAGCGCATGCATGCGGGAACATGCAATGCTGAGACTCCCATTTCAGCGAGAGACAAACTTTGCTTTCTAAAACTGTCCAAACAGAAAAATTAGAAGCAATACTTGGCTGCTGGCGGGGGTGAAAAACTGAAACAGGCAATTTAGGAAGTGGCTAAGCACCAAATGCCACAGCAACTGAAAAAAAGCTGGATGGACTGACTATATGAACAGAATAGCTCTGAACTCAACCCAAAAGTGACTGTTTCAGATGTCGTCTTCATCTCTTTCCCATGGTCTTCCTATAAGGAGAACTAAACTACTGAAGAAAGAGTTTTAAACTTCACGATACTCAAACTGTCCATACTTTAGCTCATCTTTCAAGAATGCTTTTACTTTCTTAAACATCAAGAAGTGCTGCCAGAATAGAGAGAACTGCTGGGATTTCCGAGCAAAAAACACTTCAGCGCTCTTCAGGGAAAAGAAAGGAGCTGCGCTTTAAAAATAAACCCTACAAAAGCACACTTTTGCTAGCATGTGTGATTAATACAATTTCATATACCATTCACTTTAAAGATGCACTAGCACAAGTATTCATTCCTATGAGAGCTCACATCTTAGCGCAAATTATTCTTTTTGTACTGTGGAATTCAGAACATCCTGTGTGGTTTATTTGGTTTTTTGGTGTTTTGTTGTGTTTTTTTTTTTTTAAATGGGAGAAGCCGAGTTCTTCCAGGAGGTTTAATGATCTTCAGAATGCCTCAGAACAAATTTTGAGATATTTATAGTTTTGTTGCATCTCTGGATTCAAAGCCATGCAGCAGATGGGGCACGTTTTCAGAAGCATTTTGCTGGGCGAAAGGCCATTCCTATCTCTGAGGGGATGTGAAATCCTCCGGGCTGTACACTTGCAGAGCTATTTTTATTTATGAACTGTGAAGTACACGGGCAATTACAGCAGAACCAGTCCATGAGAAGAGCTTACTTGGAGGGCTTCATAACAGAGGGTAAAAATAATATGGGCTTTCCCATATTTTGCAGACTACGCATCTACCTAGGGCAGCATCATAATCCCAAAGACAGAGCAAGCAGGGTGCTCAGCATCAGAGGTCTCAGTAGCTACTTGCAGATTAGTGGAGGAAGGGGGACAGCCCTGCACTGTGGGGACAGCACTAGCTCTGCCACAGATGTCCTCTCTGAACACAAGAGGGATTTTTCCAATGCAACTGCTTAATATGGGTGTTTCCCTTCAAGTTTCTCAAAAGGGCTTAATATGCAATGAGTGAGTACACTATATATATCCTTTCTAAAACTCAGGAAATACCTTAATCTGACATCCTTCCCCACCATGGGGTGCCCACCCAAATTCCCCAGTCTCTTGGAAGACTTTGCACGTAATATCTCTGTCTATAATTTTCTAGCTTTCTTTACCCTTATTCTCTAGCTGTTTTACCGGAGTACAAAGTGAAGTCTGCACACATCTTAAGTGCAGTGTTAAGAAATTTGTAAACTTCTTGTCTTAGCAACTTTGTGTACAGACATACACAGAGTAGCTGAATACACCACCTTAATGGCACCACCTCGTTAAGGACATGATTCTGTATTAACACTAGCAAATCAAAAAGAACTGGACTTCAGCACAGCAAGAAGCAAAATATTCAAGGAAGCAGCAAAATTGATGGAAAGGTTAAAGTGCTAGAAATTGTGTAGCCGTTTAAAGTTAAAACCTTGTCCACTGTCACATCTGCAAACCCATTTGCAAACACATTCTGTAATAGTCCTTTGCTAAATGTCAGTTATTCTTCCACACCTCTGAAGCAGAAACACAAATCTAACTCTCACCCCCTTCCACGCTCACACATCAGTACCTGTCTGCAGATGCCATGTCGAGACTCCCCTGGTGCACCTGACTCTGCTGCTCGCTCATGGCATCACCTTATATAACGTGAATAAAACAACCTCTCAGCTTTAGCGCTTCCAATTTTTTAAAGGCTCATTATGTTGAAAGAAAAGCATGTTGAGCTTCTTTGGACTCCTGATGAACACAACAGTGCTACCAGATAGGCATTTGAGTCCAAATTTTACAGGCTTGGTTCAGTACAGTTTTCAGTATACGCTCTTTGTGGGAGGCATGCACAGTTGTGTCCCTGTGCAGCCAGGCTCTGTGCCAGCTTCATCCCTTCCCTCTACTCCGCATTTTAATAATAGAAACGAGTCTCAAGCCAGAAAGTCACATTTCCACCTTGGCTTACACCTGTGTATTTCTGAAAGCACCTCTTCTGCCTCAGCATCTCACATTTGAACAATTCACCTGGGTAATGGACACCACGTAAGTTCTGGTTTTTAGTATGACAGCTGCTGGCTTTTCTCCAGACTCTGGGTGTTTTTGGCTCTAGAAGTGCTCAACCAAATTAATTCATGCTCATGCCACTGCTGTCTCCACCAGCCCAGACGCTTGGATTGTGCCTGCATCCATGAATGGAAACTGGAAAAGTTGCAAAGTATGCAGCCTCTCCCTGTCATATAACACGGACAGCATGCCCCACGCTACCTGGGGCCAGGGCTGGGGCTGCGGTGGGCAGGGAGGGTATCACCTGCGATACAAAACCACATCGTTGTACGTGTTACCAGTACATTCATCTCTTCTGGCGTTGTTCTGTCACAGCACGAAATGCCTCAATGGAACTTTTGAAATATGGAAGTTGCATAAGTAAAGTCTTTATCATAAATCTGATAATTAACCTGCATAACTAATTTCCCTTCTGGCAGCAGGCATAGGTTGGAATAAATAGTCTATTCAATACCTACTGAGAGAAGACTCCTATATTTCATGTTTACTTTAAGCAAGTATAAAAACCTAGGGACAAAGGGCCTCAAAGAGTCAAATTCCTTGCAGTTTCAACAGAGTTCCCTGAATAATACATAAAGCAGCTATGCTCTTATCCCTAAAACCACAGGTGTGAACCAGATGTCATGCTTATCTTCTCTTGAGATTACAGCAAACAATTGCACACCTTCAGAATATAAAATAAGCTTTGGATCAAGAAACTTGAAATATATTAGAAGTGTGGCACTGAAGTTAAAAATTCAAATATTAACCTAGAAACCACAGATTCATTTAAGAGTCTGTTTATAGCCTATGTTTTATAAAAGTTACATTTCCTTTATTTAACCTTTTTATAACAAGGTATATTATGAATCACAAATTTGAGACAAAACTACTTGCATAAATCTCAGTCTTGGTCAGCAAGGTATTGCCAAACAGATTGTTCAAATATACCACCACCTATTTAAAATACACCTGGGCTCAAGGAACAGAATTAAAGTTAAAGCTTTGATTAAATTTTAAACTTTCCTATTATTGTAATAAAGGTTTAGAAAAAGGTGAGCATATGCTGCATTCAAATATTGAAAGGTGATTAAACCCACAATGGTATCTCAAAAAGAATTTTAAAGTTAACTTACTACATAGTAACAAGACATGGTGCAAATGGTGCTCTAACCATACAGTCTTGATTATAAGCAATCATCTGAGTGCATAGCCAGAGGATATTCCAAAGTGTCCACTTTCAAGAAAATAATGATTTCCTCACTCAACTAGTGAATGTCACTAATATGCTAGTGTATGTTATTGGGGGCATTCCAGAAAAAGAACAGGGTCCTTCTCACCAGATGCACAAAATAATCATGACCCAGAATGTTTTACAAGTCATACTCATATCGCAGTATTTTCTCTCTTAAACTGGGTCCAGGCACCACCTCCTGACTCATGTGTTGACACCTCAGAAGCAGTAGTGCTTACTGCAGAGGGTGAGGGTCTGTTGTCTCTCATAGATGGTTCATGTCCTATTTCAGTTTTTTCCTAGCTTTCCTCTTCCACCCTAGCTAGCTTCCTTCTTTAATCCAGAGTGCCTGGTTTCCTTCCACAGCATCCCCTGTCAAACACACACTCCAAAGGCTGTCAGCATTTAATGCTAATGCTTCACTAAGAGAAGTCTTCCAGGTCAATTTATGACAGAAATATTGCAGGTTTGTAATTAGAGCCCTAGATAAGAAAGTCTTGTGTTTACTCAATGATCCTCATATTCACTGAATAAAAGCATGCATCTTGCTCTTATAGCTGTAGAGAAAAGGTGGTAAATGTGACCTCAATCCAAGAGCTGTAATGTCATCTGCTTGATCTTGAGGGAGTTGAACTACCCTGTTCATGTAACAGTATTCACTAGTGAGCCAGAGCCTCATTCTGCCCTCCAGCAGCAGAGCCTGTGACTCCAGGGGAAAAAGCACCCAACATCTTGGCTCACTCACGTTAATAAAAAAGTGTACAAAGAGTCATAGGCTAAGGTGTTAACATGACCCTGTCTGTAATGCTGAACAGTCAAACTTGGTTCGAGTTGAGAGCACAGACCCAGGCTGCTCAGCTCCATGGCAACACTAATGATTTAAACATCTTTATAACCTTTTATTAAAGGTACAGGATAAAAGTTAAGAACAGTACAGAAAAATAAAGAATTTCAAATATAGACAACTAAGTTTTGAGCTTCACCATATGCCTTATTCCCATCTCTGTTAGTAAATGTTTTTTTCTTGCAAGGAAAATCCTTGGATGGTATTAAATGTGGTGACAGATACTCTTCTTCAGAAAAACAGGTAAGATACAGAGCTAGTTCTGGAGTCCAGTCCTAATTTCTGCAGAAAATAAAAGCAAAAGCAAAAAGAAAAGAAGTGCACAGCAGATAATGCAGCTTCTGTGACTGATGCTTGCAACTTCATTACAGTGGAAAACAGGCAATGAAAGTGGCTGTTATCAGCCCCTCCAACACCTGGTAACTCCTGTCAGGTGGCACAGGGCACGGCTTTTCCCTGCCTCGCCGGTCATGGGATCACAGCAGCGCTGTGAAAGGGAGTGCGCGTCTGCGCTCACTATGCCAGGCTCATATTAAACAGAAGGAAGAAAGAGATAGGAAGGAAAAGAACTGGGATGGGAGAACAAAAGGACAAACAAAGAAGAGACAGCATCCGTATCTCTCACGCCAAACGGCTGTTGAAGATTTCGCTGAAATCAGCAGCAGCTCTGGTAGCTTCCCACAGTGCTGCTCTCCGCAGGTCAAAACACGTTCGGGATCATGACTGCCTTCCCAGAACACCCAGTCACATGGTGGTTGGTGTGTCGTTATTACAGGGTCCTGAGATCCCAGGAGACTGTGAAACTGTAAGCACTGCATTTTATCTCCTTCCCCTCATCAATACATCATCTGGTCCTTTCACTGTCAGGAGCTTCCTTTACACAGACTGCCAGCCAAGGGCTACGGATGGCATGAGTGTATCCATTAATTACGTCCACCAGTGATTTACAAAACACCAGTTTTGATCTGCTAGTTTCCAGCTCCACTCCCTTCTCATTTAAGCACATACCTCGGAAGGTATCTCGATGTTTTTTAGATTATTTCAACCTGCCCTCTTCCTGTAGAGTTTCTGAACAATGCCACACACTGATCTCGTCTAGAGCAGCTTTGCAGTGGATGTCGTCTGATACTCAAGAATGCATTAATGTAGCTCTGGAGAGCCCTCATAAAAACACTTGGTTCAGGCTACAGGTGCACCTAGCTCTGTATCCTGTCTCAAGTACCAAGCACTAACAGAAAATAAAACCAAGACATGTGTGTTTACATGGACAAACTGCAACTGTGCCCTTAGCTACACCCCTGCAGCTTCCAGCAAGCCTCAGAGGCCTTTCTGAGCTGGAAGCTGCACAAGGACCATCCTTTGACTGGTTTGTCCAAAACTCTGTTAAATCCTCTTTCCAACCTGTATTTACTGCTGACTGCTAGAAGATTTCACAAGGGGTTCCACAATTCATGCACTTTCATACGCTGCATGAAAAGTATTCCTTTCTGTTGAATGTGCACCTTCTGTCTTTCTGGGCTCAGACCCTTAGTTATAACAAGTAACATCTATTTAACTTCTTTGAGATTTCACAGACCTTTGCAATCATGTGCCCTGAGTCACCTTTTCCAAGCTGAGATGTCACAGCAACTGTTTAGCTTCTTGTCTTGTGGCAGGTGTTTCGTATCATTGAAGGTTCTCTACATTTTTGGGACACACAAAGCATTTTTGAGGTTGGGCAACCACAACTGCCCAAGTCATATGTCCCATGGACAAAGATTTTTCTTGTTGACCGTACTCATTTCCTAATAAGCTCTAATCTTCCTATTTGCCTTTTTGCTACTGCTGAGCACTAAGGTCACATGTTCAGACAGCTCTGTGTAAGGACACCAGGAACAATTCCTTGAGTGGCAATAACTAATTTAATATTCATTACTGTATGTGCAAACTGGGAGTCTTCTTTTTAACAGAGTTAAATTAGAAAATGTAATTCATATGATCCTGCCTTGTGTGTGTGTCTGCATATGAGATGTCTGTCTCTTGTAATAACTTTAGAGCACGTTGACCAACTTCATGAAAACCTGACTGCTCACTTGGATTCTCAAAGACTTTACACCCATGCAAGTTCCTTTGCGATTAAGTGGCAAAGTTAAAGAGAGACCCAATTAGTTTCACAAGTATGGATCAAATATTGAAGAGTCTCCCTGTCCTCCTTCACAGAGCACTTCATCATCATGCCTAGCATGGGCAGCAGCTGCTTCAGCCACTGTTGTGTTACCTCCAAACTAGCTGGGGCTTTTTTGACTTGAGATCCGTACTTCATTCATTTCTGCACCCGGGGATGTACCAGGTCACACAACGTACCTACTTTCTTTTACTCAGTGGGACTGACATCAGTAGGTGCGGATTCTCTTGAGTCACTGAGAAAATACCAGGATTTGGATCTAAGCACACACAATATTAATGGAAATCCACCATTCTGTTAAATACTGTAATAGGGTAACTTTAATCATAAAGCCTCTCAGTATTTAAATACTTCAGGCACTGTAGACATTTATACAACTAGCAGTAGATGTATTTTCAAATAGATACTTCTGAGTAATTATCCTCTTGAGACAGCACCAATTGCTAAATAATGCCTCAGTTTAATAGCACATAGCTCTTAAGAAATGAACAATTCTGGGGACTATTAAATCTCTCAGAAATGTAACAAAGATGGTGATAAATACCTTACACTCCATTTTAGTCCTCGTGTGGATGAGGAATAGGCCATTTTTTTCTCACCTGTTAGCTGGACTTCAAAGACAACCCCTTAGAAAATTAGGTGGTAGCTCCTCCTACTTGTTCTAATAAAGCAGGGTATGCAAATTTGTTCTTCCAGATATCAGCAAAGATCCCTTACGAGCAAAATCAGTACTCAGACTCACAGGAAAAGCTGTTTTAGCAAAACATATCAAAGGAAGAATAACTGGGTGGGATAGGTGGGTGGGAACTCCTGAAAATGCCATAATCCTTAGGGATTAACTGGCAAGGAATAATTGGTCTGCCCCTCCAGAACACCCGTCTGTCATTCCAGGGAAGAATTGCTGAGCAGAAAATACAGGGAACGGAAAGAGTACTCAATCCAAACTCACACCAGTGAATCGAGGCATGACTGGGGAGAGAGTTTTCAGATGAACCTGCTTTTTTGTAACACACAAAGCTCTAGAATATCAGGAAAATGCAGACCTCTTGTTCATATAAAATTCTGGCCTTTATTCATGTTCCCTAAAGATATTTTTCCTAAACCTCCGCCTGCTTGCATATTACTTACTGTTAATTAAATGAGTGTAGGAAAAGAAATTTGCATTCACTGGTCACCAGAGGTCTGTGAATAGAGTGATTCAGCATGTTGTGCCACAGAGAAGTTTGCCTTTTCACAGTCAAGAGCAAAAAGATGGAAGCAAAAGGCACAAAAATACTTGTCTCCTCATCCTGACACCATTTTACCTCTCAGGGGCATTCAGAACCCTTTAAAGATGACAAGCCCTCCAAAGCAAACCATGTCAGATTGTGTTTACCTTCATACCAGTTCACTCAATGTCCCAGCTTCATTTCAAAAGCAGCCATCAATAATACACAGAAAAGGCCACCTCCTTATATGGAGAAAGCAGAAGTTAAATTTACTGCCAATTTGTAGCAGCTGACTATCTGACCCCTAGCATCAAGTAGTTTCATCATCATTTGACAGTGCGTCATGAAATGCTCCTGTACTTAATTCT
This sequence comes from Astur gentilis, assembly GCF_929443795.1. Lineage (NCBI taxonomy): Eukaryota > Metazoa > Chordata > Aves > Accipitriformes > Accipitridae > Astur > Astur gentilis. Next base: position 16,023,709 of record NC_064902.1, on the reverse strand, counting down.
CCTTTGAATGACGAATGAGAATAAGATGAATGATCTGATAACTTGGTGATCAAAAATTTCCATTGAACTTTCTTCCTCGTTAGAAAAAGTTACATTAAAAAAAAGAGAAAGATTAATACAGAAGTGCCAGATTTTAAGCAATGATTAAGGACTTTACATAAAAAAGCTCAAAAAGTAAGGACAGTGAAGTATTTTTAGGTATGCAATAAAACACAGCATTTTAACATATATATATGCCACTTTGGGTTCAGCGTGCGATAAATTTCCATTAGTGTCTCGCTGACAATTGAAGCCCGGCTGAATACTAAATAAAGCCACATGGCTGTTCTGCTGAGCCCTGTTGTGGAAAAGAAGGAAGGTCTGAAAAACATAGGAAAAACAGTCTGTGTGTGAGGTTCAATCACAAACACTTCTTCTGTGGCCACTACAGGAATAGAACTGGAGGGATATGGCCACACAAGAGCACACTCTCACTGCATGATGTAATCATGTGTCCTGGACCTAAATGTGGCTTTCACATTGACCTGTGAAGGGCTTCACTCCAAACAGCTATATTATACCTAGCATCAGTTTCTTATACCTAGCATCAGTTTCTGTGGGTCAGTAAGTCATCAGGAGAAACAGAAGCAGCAACTCCTTGTGTCTTCTCATCATGAAATAAACTGAGATTTAATAAACACATAAGATAATTTTCAGAGCCTCACACGGCAGAGGCTGGTAGAGCTGTTGTGCTAAGACCTGCTGGAACGAAGCTCCAGTGTATTCAGATGTGTGTACAGATAAAGTCTCCTTTGAATGCCTTCTTATGATTTCAGTTAATGATGGTTCAGTAAGAGAGGATATGCAGCAAGACTACGTCCTTAATACAGTGACTTTATTATTCTGATGTCTGGACCTACCCTGTGAGGTTTCAGACCTGGTATTTCTGCAGCTAGAGGTCATTCCTCAGAAAGCCACGCTCCCATCTGTAGCGTTACCAGCTTTTGAACATCTAATAGCCTCCACACCAAAAAAATCATGCTGGTTATACTATGCGATATCAAATTTAATCTTCTAGACAAATGCAGGAGTGTTCATGGACACATGTACTGAGTCCTGCCTCTGTTAAATTACCTTTTCAGAATGTAAAGCATTTGACCAGTGCAACCTGACAAGTGCCAGATGAATGCAATAAGTTACAAGAAAAGTAACGCAGCACAATCGATAGGTTTAGGTACACTGTCTTAATTGTATCACTTAGATATTCCTTTTTTACCTCCACACAGATAAAACAAGTTGAAACAGTGCTATGCTAGACAGGGATTAAATCTTAGAAGTTGGATGCTGAGAATAAAATCAACAGTCAGTGAGAGTGTGGGCTCATTGCAGGAGGCTCAGTCTGAAGCCAGCCGTCTGTAAACTACTCAGACCTGGGGCAGCCTCTTTGCTTGGTGGTTGTCAGGATCCAGCCTGACAGACACGGAGCCGGGTTCAAAAGATGCTACAACCGCAGAAGCTAGCAAACCACAGGACTTCTGTACAGTATTTTCAGCTTAGATAAAAGAATCTTAAAAAAGAGGCAAGAATTAGTTGGATTTTCTCTGGCCTGACTAGACATGCCAGCATTTCTGGGGGAAGATGGTTTAAAGAAGACCTAATGCATAACATAACAAACTACTGGAGCCGACTTAACTTAGGTGAGATTTCCTCCTCCTTCCTTCCACATCACAACCTGATTACAGTCACATACAAATCTGAGTTTGTAATCACTATCATCTTGCTCTTTTCCCTGTTAACAGCAGCAAGGCATAAATAAGGATGAGCTTCCCTCAACAGTAATAATGTCAGGCATTTTACTAAATTTGTGATATTATGAAATTTTACCCACTGTTAGATCCTCTTTATCACATGCAGAATTTTGTCGTACCTTACCAAGAAATAGTAGTTATATGCATATGATTTTAAAAGATTCAGAGCTTCCACATAAATAAACACACACATACACCCACAAGCTCAGGGAAACAATAGGTTCTTCTTCAGCAGGGTGCTGTGAAAAACAATGTTTATTTCCCCTTAAATGCGTGAAATCACAATAACTGATTGTCAGACCACTACAGTCTACTTATAATACTCTGAGAAATTTTAGCTGTTTCCAAACTAGTTTTGAACAACTTCTGAAGGCCTTTGTTAATGCCTGTCCCCAGAGAGGATGGAGACAATGAAGGAATCCTGCCCGCCACAAGAACAAATCGATATTTTAACATTCTTACCACGATACTGTTAATCCAGACCTCACAAAGAACCACCAGGAAAGTTAGCTACAGCATATTCTGTAATTTTAAACCCATCACAGACCAAGATAAAGCTGTATACCTGTTATTTTGGTTATTTTTGCCTGTGTTTTCCTAGTATATTTGTCAGTCTAGGCTTTTTAAAAAGCAGTAACAGGCAGTGATTTGTTTGACCAGACCCTAACTCCTCAGATTCCAAAATCTAGCTTTTTTAGGAGTTATAATTACTGGGGGCAAGAACTGAAATGAAGTTGTCAAGTGACAGTAATGGGCTTGCTTTCTCCCTTCACCTCTCCCCCAAGACTGATGCTATTCATTTAGAGCAGGTCTATACACAAGATCATCTAATCCAATCTGCCAAAACCTCAGTGAGGCCTGGCAGTATCTCAACTGGAAAAGAGTTCTAAAATTAATAATAAGACAACCCTTTCAGTTTAATGCCTTGGCTATCACAGATACCTAATGGTGCACTTTGCACAAGTCACACTCAGACACTGGCAGCAGGAGAGGAACAAAGACAGGAATTACAGTAGATTCCTTGCTGCCATGCAAACACAGCCGCTTTAAATGCAGTTACATACCAAGCAGCCAATTTTATTTCACAATACATTCTGTGAGGCTTGATCTCATTCTTTGCTCATGCCAAAAAGTCTTTAGACAATTCAGTGGGAGCAAAGGCTCTTTTTCTGCTCTACGTATACAGCTAAAAAACAGTTGAGGCTTGTCCAGGGACTGCAAGACTGAGGTGACAGGGCAGCACTTCTGCACCCCATTGTTTCCTACTAAGTAGGAAGAAAATAATGAATATCTTAATTTGTTAAATTCCAATTAATTATAATTCAGTTTGGCAAGCCCTAATACAGGAAAATGTCTTTACTTTCCCATCTTGTAAGTGTTCAGAAGAATGTGAGATTATATGATTGATGGAAGCTTCCAAGCTTTTAAGTAGAGGATACTATAACGTTTTCCTTAGATAGATGATTTCCCCAATGTGAAAATGTTGGTTTTAATGAAATGAAATAGCCTTAATTAGTTGTGATGGGAAGTAAACCCTGAGATAAACATTGCATAAATAATTCACATCCTTCCATCTGGGGAACTTCTTCCTGAACTGCAAAGTGTCTCCAATCTGAAATGCAATACACATTATTTTAGCAGCAACTAAAAAAATGCAGACTTCTTCCAATACACTGCATCTGGAGTGGAGAGCATCTGCTGTTCTGGAGTTGAGTGCATATTTTAAGCCATAGTTTTAGGAAGTTTTTTTGATTCTGGACTAGAACATTTTCTCCTAACACATGGTCTTCCACAGAACTGGTCTCTGCTGTAACTTTAACACCTTGATCTATCTATGGAAATTCACATTTCCCATGCTGTCCCAACTGGAATATGTAAAACCTTTTCTTCTTTTTTTCATTTACACCATGCTGTGGCCAAGGCAGCATCTAAAAGACATTGGAGATAAAGCTGTAGCATTCTTCATATTTGATTATGGTGTATGACCCTAATACTCTTGCATCTGCACTTACTGCTTATTCATTTTAAGAGTTGGTCTCCTGCTTCAGGAACAACTTTTCCCATAAAGACTTGCTGCCAAGATCTATTGCTGCCAAAGGCACTCAAGGTGGGCCCCCTTGTTGTAACAGAAAATATGTGATTGCAAATTCTCTGCAGAATTTGTGGCAATTACTACACCCTACCCAAAAAACGCAGGGGACGGGACGGGGACAGACGGATGGGGACGACATGGAAGCAGTGAAATCATGAAAGTCATTTACGCTATTTGATTTGACGCTATAAAATTCACCATGGAGAACATAAGCAACCATAGCTTCTATGTGGTGATCTTCCGGGTGTTCTGCAAATGAAACCTAATAGCACATCACAAATTATTTTGTTCTGATCACATCTCTTATTCAGGACAGCTACTGACTTTCCCTGTGTGCCTGAAGGAAACTTAGACATTTGTGTAAGCCACTAAAAGTAAAGTTTTTCTTTAAAGATATTATCCAGGAAAGATCACAACCTCTGATGAAAATAGTGTTAAATTAAAACATGAATGTATGAAACAAAACCCTCTGAAGTGAAAATATACTATCTATCCATAACTTTAGGGGTTATATATATATTTAAATGAACAATAATATTCTTAAAGAGAGAAACTGCTAGAGACATACTTATTTTTTTCTGCCTATTATACAAAATAAATACGGAAGCATAATGAAAGAATATATTATGCTTGCTTGTGTTCATTGTCACGATTTTTATAGGATCAAATCAAACAGACAATGGAAATGAGTTTTGCAGTTTCACTATGCCTTCTGGTTATCAAGTGATAACTTCCTAGCTGATGACCATTTTTTTTCTCTTTTAATGCAGACTCCAAAATAAACAATTCCAACACACAGAGTGAAACTTTAAAAAATAGATTTTCTTCCCTCTCTGCAAAAGCTACAAGTGATCGCACTTTCAGAACAGGGTAGGATATAATTTTCGTAGAGGATTCAGATTGTTTCCTTTTCATACAGCAAAGCACAAGATACCCTCAGACTGGACTCAAATGGTACAGTTAGTATACTAAGTCTGCCTTTACCTACTCTGAAGTCTGCTACGCTTAAAAGGTTTCTCCAGGCTTGGGTAGCTCTTAAACCTTGAATACGGAGAACTGCTACTAGATGAGTCACAAATCATTTAACAGGATTCTGCTCTGCTTCCAGAAAGTCACAAGCAAAGCTGGCAGTTTTTTATACCTATCAAAGAGCATCAAAAAGGTGCTGAGATTCTCTACCCATGGAAGGACTAAGAAAGGCAACAGGGATTTGACATGCCAGGATTTTTGGTTGCTTGCTCCCATTGAAGCCCATGGAGAAAGGCACCTAAACACCTGAACCTTTCACATGTCACTCCATGTAGTTAGCAAAAGGCAGCCTGAATTAATTAATTCTCTCTATTATTTTCATGCAACATGGGAAAGGAGGAAAGGCAGGAAACGTGATTTCCAAACCACAACAGTGAGTTGGGGTGACTCAGAACAGGTACCAATTAGAAACAGCAAGTTCATGTTTTGAAACTGCCTCAGTTCCATTTGGCAACGTCTGTATTAAAACAGCTTGCTGAGAGAGGATGTGCGCGGAGCTTCTTTTAAGTTTCTTCATTCTCAAAATCTAAATCTTCAACACCCATAGCTGCTCAGCAGTTGTTTTTTTTTTTTAAAAAAAAGCAAGCCTTCCATGCTCAGGAGTCATTTTGCAGAAAAACCTCAAACCAGAGAAAAACAATTGCTTAGAACTTACATTTAATGTTAAGGGCTATTCAGGAAATGCAAAATGTTATTTTTAAATGTTTAACCATATAAACAGTGACTGAGAATGCATTTCTTATTAAGCATTTTTATGGTTACAGCTACTCTGCTGCTGAAAAAGCAACTACTTATAAAAATAAAGCTAATATTTATGGGCACTATAGCTCAGGAAGGGACCTCTTTTATAAGACATTTACTGCAGCAGCCATCGCAGCTGAATCATGTTATAGCACAAAAATGAGTTTTTTTTTTTTTTTTTAAACTCAGGCTAACATTTAACAACTTTAAGTAAATGATAACATATGAAATTAACTTCCAACAGTACTAAAAACCAGAATAGCAAGGACCAAATCTGTGATGCTGATCATCCTCCCGTCGTGTAAGTGCCTGCAGTGGGGCCAAGAAGTAGCAAAAATCGTGACCACCACAAAAGCAGATGATTTACAGAGCTGTGCAGAGACGATTAACAAACTACTGCGCACGGAACACCTCTCCCTGGGTGGCTGCAACCCTGGCAAGTCCAAAACTCCCCTCCTCATTATTCTCCCCCAGTATCAAGCACTGGATACAACACATCTTGTTTCACAACCATCACGAAGTCCACAGGAAACAAAGCTCCACCATCCCTGTTCTCTAGGAGTTATGTCCTGATGCTCTTCTCCTCTCCTTGGTAACTGCCAGCAGCCTCATTTGTGAAAACTTCTGTTCTATAGCACTCATTACAGAAAGACCTCATTACAGAAGTAGGGAGTTACCCTCCCAGACCTAGATGGCACGACCTTTAAAGTACAAGTTCAAGGTCATACTCTAATTCACCCAAAGTCCCCAAGATGATTATTTTACAATGTATGCACTAATCAAAGCCATGCTTTAGGATTTGGCAGACAAGCTGTTCTGTCTATCAGAATAACTCACAGATGGTATGTATGTGACACAACATATTCATCATGTTATATTCTTAGTATATGCAATTTTCCCCCTTGCTAAATTTTCCAGCGTTCAGCACGGGCCCTAAGAAACTGCTGGTGCCTTGGTAGAGATACTCTTCCAGCCTTGTTGTTTTTAAATTAACTGAATAAAGAAAGACTCTAAAGGTTGAAGAAACTCATTCTCCTGTGTAATTGTAAAACATATTGAATTTGATTTTTTACCTTAGGTACTATTTTTTAACTTCTATTTTGTAGCTCATGTTTGTTTTCTGCTCTTCAGTTCACATATTGTACTTTCTTTTTACTTGATGTGTGCCATATTGTTTTAGCTTTTGCTCTTACTTCTGCTTATTTATGATCCTTTTTTGACCAAATTCTCAGTAAGATTTGCTTTAGGGGCATTTTTTTATCTTTTTTTCCAGGTAGTTGCATGCATAAGTGAACCATTAAAATTGAATCAGTTCAGTGAATCAAACTGAATGACAACAAACGAAAATGAGCAGAAACATGCCTAAAGCAACAAGCAGATTACTTATTTTACTTATTTGTAATGTTGCTTTCCTTTTTTCCTCTCCTCTGGTTCTTCTGATGAAATACAGAACCACATATTTTTTTAAATACTGGGATGAGTTTTCAATCCTGAATGCCATATAGATTTTATAAAGGAAAATGCACAAAGGAAAGATGCACCCACACAAGGTTAGGTTTCAGATACTGGCCCAGCAGCCTATTTTAAAGCTCATCATCTGGAGGAGTTAACCAGCAAGCATGGGCAAGAGTTTATGAAAATAAACTTCTCGCTCCCTATTTCTCTTGCTCCTATTACATCTGTCTGCCATTTACTCCCACTTTGCTTGTGTTTTAGAGCCTCAAGAACAAAAGTCACCTCTACCGCTGATCTTTGTTTTGTACAGTGTGCTGGCTTGGATTAGTCTTTGTTAAATGAGGACAAGAGTTGAGAGAAAAATAGCTGAAAATTAGGTTTCCTGCCTTGTAAAGAGCAAACTAACAGCCAGCAAACAACTTACCACACTTTCTGTTACGGAATGATAAATGTCACTGCTATGGTCAGAATTTTTCAGTGGTTTTCAGTGCTTTAGCTTTTATGCTGAAAGCCAAAACATTAACAAAGCAATTGAAGTAGTAGGCATTTAAGTCCATGAATGTCAGTAGCAAGGTTTCACGTATGTCACTTTGCAGTAATAAAAGACTTCATATATAGTGCTAGGACTGGATGTTACTATTTTTATTTTTTATATGAGGAACTACAGACAGGAATGCAAGCAAATGGAGGAGAAAAATGAAGGCAATTCCAATTAATCATTTCCCCTAGTGACATTTTAATGCATTATTGTTACAATTACTCTAAAATGTCCTCAAAGGATCATCACACCAGCTTTTTCAGACTTCATTTTTCACCGAGTGAAATTTTAACAAGCAACTTCTGTGTAAAGTTTTGATCTCCGAAGGGGCAATACCTGTTCATCCCTCTCCCTTTGTGGGAAACAGGGCTACTACATGCACTGAAGTATCAGGTGTGTTATGTTACAAGGGCCACTATTCATTTCCTTGTATTTTCACTGGCTTGAGCTTTTCCCTGCTTTGGTTTCTTTCTTATTCACTCCCCAATGAACTCCTTAAAATCTGCATTTTCAGAAACCAGCTTTAAATACGGCAAGACAAAATGTATTAGCCAGGCTGTGGGGAGATGGAGGAGAGGTTGTGTGGTTTTTTTAAGCTATAAAGTTACTTTAATATTTTTTCCATTTTACAACATATGAATAAAATAACCTCTTCTGTCTCAGCATAATTAGTTCCCCAGTCCTGGCATGCCTAAAAGCCTCGTGTTGTTTGGGGTGCTGTTTGCCAGGAAACACTTAATATTCTCATCTATCGCATGAATCAATAAAACGCAACCCTGTTTTTCACAAGGTGGCAGTGTATTAGGAAGAGTCATATGCGCTGAGTTAATTTAAAAGTAATAGACTGAAATTGTCCACATTACTTTTATTGAATTGACAGAGCAGGTCCAGTGCTGCTAAGAAATTAATCCCATTTCATGGAATCACAGAGAAAGGCTGTAAAAGTTACTGGTTTATCTTAAAAAATAATAATAAAAAAATTAAACTCAAGCTCTGATTTTTACTTCCAGAATATGGGGATTTTTTAAAGACATTGCTCAGGAAATGAACAGGAGAATTAGAGCTATGCCAAATCAACCATATAGCCATTGGGTTAAATTCATGTTCATCAGAAAAAAAAAGTCACCCTCCTGATTACCAAAAAGTCGAAGCCTGAAAATTAGTTTCAGGCACCATCAACATGTGTGAAAGCAAGGAGTTAAGTTCCCATAAATTCCCTTAATCCTCAGTGGAAGGAGAGGACCCCTTCATAGGGCAAATGATCCCAAGGGCTCAGTGACCCTTGGGAAGGTGCAAGTCCCGAAGTTAGGGACCTTGGTTTGGTTCACCTACCTGAGCTTGTCCTAAGAGGACAAAAAACCAGCAACAAACTCTCCCCCAAATCGAAAACAGGCAGGATGCTCAGTGTTATATCATGCTGGGGGCCTTCTGCCTGCAACGATAACTCAGTCCCCTGCCCCAGCTCTGTTTTGGTTTAACACTTTTGTACTTTTAACATGTTTCAATGTTTTGTCCTGAACAGATTTTTAAAGCGCAGGAGACACAGGAGGCACAGTGCCAGAGAGGAGTGTGGTGAGCACTGCAGGACAGAAGCATTATCAGGATCTGTGTCAGCAAAGCAGATTTCACCTTTGATAATACATGTTTTATCATTACTGGACCCTAGGTAGGAGACTACCATGCAGGAAGCCTTCACTGCAGCATATGGTGACACACTCATTATAGCTGCATCCCCACACCATGCCCTGAAACTTTGACCCTTGTTTTCTTAAAAGTTTAGTCCTCAAATTGATAAATTTCCTCAGACGTGAAATTAAAATCTTCAGCACCAAAAATATATTTGCATCCAAGGATACATGTCATTTCTCATATCCTGCTATTTAAATCATTTGACTTTGAGTGAGATATGGGAGAAATTTAAGTTTCAGTACATTTTAGTCTCCATCATGTCAAATTTACAACCCTGGAGTAAATCACACTGCCAAGACAAATGTCTTCACTTAAATCAGATTTGTTGCTTCCTTCCATACTTCAGAACATTAATAAAATTGGAGTTCTAGTTCATAATAATAGTTTCATCCTCACTGTGCCAGGAAAACCACAAGAAGTTCACTGGAACCTTAATTCACCCTCCACATACTCACTTCTCTAGGTTAAGCAATTATAGACCCTGATTTTTATTAGCTATGTGAACGTGCATGCATCTGACTCAAATTCTTACAAGTGTATCAGCATGCACACAGTCAGTCCAGATATACTAAGATTTGCTTTAAATGTCTCTAAATGCTGTTCTTATCTTTAGACTTTCTGAAGATTGGAGGCATTAAAAACAACAAAACAGCTTTCTGGGAAAGGGGCAAAGGCACTTGAAAGCAAGGAAAATGGCAGGAATGTTTACAGTGTGCTGGAATTACTTGAAATTTCTCCCCTAGGTAAAAGAAATTTCTAACAATTGTTTTTCCCTGTCATCTTTCTAACACCTCTTACATCTGCACTCTCAAGAGAATCAAGTCCCTCTTCCATTTCTGGATCTGATGCACAATTATAGGAGCTGCTACTGAGGAAGATTACAGATCCAGTCCCTTCCAGTAAATGCAAAGGAGATGATCATTTTATGTTTCCCCATTCCAGCACCACCCTCAGACTCAAGTCAGAGGCCAAGGCACGTTGCTTTAGTCTTTATGGAAGATTAAAAAGCAGACCCCCGCCAAGGCACACAGCAATGAGACAGGGGTGGCAGCGAGCGTATAAACTGCACTCGTGCAACAGAAGTTCACAGAGCAGAAATCTCAGCGCATAAAAAGAAGGGACATCACTTGAAGGTTTTTTTTGACCCACCACTTACCTAATCATTATTATTAAACCTAAAGACTACCATAGATGGGGTGGGTGACACAAACCTGGATTTCTAGCACAGAAGAAGGAACATGAATGCATCTGTCTAATTGCCACCCGTCGAAAACCCTTTTGACACATGTAGCTCTGGCGTTACATATGGCTTGTCAAGAGCCCTCCGTAATGGGAGGCACATGTCAGTGGAATGTTGCTGGGAGCTCTGTGTGATTCAGAACGCTTACTGCAGCATTATTACAGTAATCTTTCAGCATGCTTTTACTCCCCAACCTCTCCCCATTTTAACAAAACAATCCTAAGCCTGTATTAACAACAGGGTTTAATGAAAACCATACATTTCATGATGAGTGTTTGGTCATGCATGGGAGATTTGTTTGGAATCAGGATCACTTCTCTCTAGGAATATGACAAGAGATTAAATCATTAAAAATGTATAGTCTGTAATTAGTTTATCATTGCCAGAATTGCAGGAATATTTTCCAACATAAAACTGATGCCACCAGCAAGAGATCATTTTGAAAGATCAATGTTGCTGAGATATCAGAAACCAAAGTAATTAGGAGACAGCATGCACGCTGTTCTCCTCTGGACTTTTTTTTACATACACAGAAGTGCACACATACACACACACATATAGAAAAGATATAACCCCTCCTTATAAATCCAACAAGTGATTGGGCAGATTCTGTGAGCCACAGAAACAGTACTAGTGATTGTCTTAACTGACATGGTGATGTGAGATTATTCTGAAGCACCACCATCTTCTGAGCTTTGAGGATTTGTACTAACTGCATATTTCTGGAGAAAGCAGCACAAAGCACCACAAACAGGATCTTGGTATTAGTTAATTATGGCACTGCAATATTGTCACCGGAGGCATTTTAGAAATAAACTGCGGTACAGTGATGCTGTTTGTATTGCAATAGTTAAGGTGGTTTTAGACCATAAATTATAAACCTCATTTTTCAGAGTTTATGACAGGGCTATAAAAAAGGAACCAGCCCTAGCCAGTTTTCTTTTATGACATTAAAAAATTAGCTATTTGAAAGCTATGCATTTATGCATGAGTTCAATGGTTTCAAATGATTTTTCGCCTCCCACACTCTCCTGTTTTCAGTATGTACAAAGCCATGGTCACATTTGATGGCCATTCTCCTCTTCCTCCATACTGTGCCCCATCACCTCAAACGTGTTACCGCTTAAAATCAGAATATTTTGTTTTTCAGTGGGAATTAGCAATGTCATGTGAGTCAGCATACCTGGACAACTCTCTGTAAGTATTTAGTAAAGAAATATTAAAGCTGTCATTTTCAATATGAGGTTCACAGACCCCTGGGGGACTAATTTAAAGGGGTCTGGAGAAGATAATTAAGAAAAGTCAGTCTACTGTCAGTAGGCTTAAACTCACTTCAGCAGGAAAATGTTTAGGAGACTCACAAATAAAAAAAAAGTTCAAACCTGCACTGAAATACTAGATTATTTTTTCCAAGGAGAATATGAATTTAAAGCAGCATAGAGGGTTGATGTCAGCTTCCAGTATAGAGAGTTTTATTCAAAAGCAGATGTCAGCCTTATAGGCTCAGAGCTTATATGCAGCAGTCACAGCAGCACATGCCAGGAGCCTTCAAATGCCAGCTCCGTCTCTGAAAGGACTGGTGAATTTGCACCATACCCACTCCTCCACTGCCAAGGTCACCATTTCCTCAAGCTGTCACAGAGCACCCCACCTCCTGCTTATATATACAATCGAGCGGAGGTAAACATGTCAGCTTAACTCCCTTTTGAATTGAAATAGAGTTACTTTCTGGATCTCAGTTTCTTTGGAGTTGCATATCAGAGGAAGAAAACTTCCTCCACTTCTAATAAAAAAAACAGATTCTGTCCTCATCTCATCTCACCCATCCTTTGTCCCTTTGGACTGTGGTGGGACAGGCTGCCTGGGAGAGATCTTTCTCTTTTTAGATACTTCTTTGCACAAGAGCACTAGGCTATGAACACAAATGCATACCAAAGGGGGACACAGTGCCAGAAGTTGAGATCAAGCTCTTTCTGGACTAACAGTTGTGGTGATGCTTGTGGGCTTGACTTTCAGGAACTGAGGAAGCCACCATGTATTGATCTGAAAGTATTCAGAGCCACGTGCCAAATCACTTTGCAAATGGGACACAGGATCCTAAGTCACTTACACACTTTAAGTTTTTCCCACTGCTCATTAGTATTACCAAAGAGCTCTATGATATTCAATTGGAAAGTTATACAAATGCAAAATGTTTTATGATAATCATGCAAGTCTTTTAGCATACAGTTTGGTTTTATACGTGCTTTTCATGCTCATACAGTGTTAAACAGCTCCAGGCAGCAATTAGTTTGTTAAAGATAAAACAGTAGGTAACAGTAAAAATATAATCATTTTTCCTCACCCAAAAGCTGATCACTAAAGAAAACCAGTTCAGCTAACAAGCTTGGGAACCTTTTCTGCTGAACTGGGATGAAATGCCATAGTTTTCCTTCCTTGCAATTACACTTCCACAGCTAAGAGCTCTTTCAATCATGGCCTAACCCCAGCTACCGTTATCTACTCACACCCAGGGGTGCAACCGTTGAGCCTGGTCAGCCTTTCACCCCCATTGGCTCAATGCAGTTTCTTAGTGTGGTGGTAAATCACTGCCCAAACAGTGTCGGCGTAAGTAAATGTTGTATCTTCACCTTGCAGCACTAAGCAACCATGCTCAATTGTCTTACTTGCCCCTCTGTCAGTGGAGACCCTGAAGACCCCCACGGGGTTCCTCTTAGGGCTACACGCTTCAGAATTTGGCATACGCAGCGGTGCCAGCCTTGGTGGGCACAGTGCTGCCCTCCTCTCCTGCATGCCAGCCTCCTGCATTCAGCAGAGCTCTGTAAGAAAAGGTGCTTGGTAGATATTGGAGAATCGGCTCGCTTTCAGAAGCTGCATCTCTGCTCCTGCTCCCTCAGCTGGTCACCTGCGATAATAATGCCCAAGTTCATATGGCTATTTCTAACGGGAACATCTGAATCCATTAGTCAACTTGTGGAAACATTTGCAGTTTTTAAAAAAAAACCAAAATACACTCAGCAAGAAAATCCTCCTCCCTGTTGTGGCAAATGCATGACTCCCATTAACCCCAATGAGAGTCACACATGCTTTGAGAAGGGTGAACCCCTGCGTGTTTGGCTATAGCAATATCCTAGTGCCGTACAGAAACACAAAACTATAGAAACAGTAAAACTTACCACTGAATACATCACCAAGACTTTCTAGGTACACAAACATCCTTAATTCATATACAATATATATGTATGCATATATAAATGAGAGACAATGTAGAGCAAAATCACTTATCAGATATTAGTCACAACTTCTTGAAAGGGATATGATATTTCTGTTTGAACCGCATGCTAAGTACTTTAAATTGAGATACCGAAACCTCTTCAACATCATTAACCTGGATTGAAAATAATCAATAAATAATCATTTTGCGTGTAAGTATGAAAGGCAAATGTCTGATACATTAATTGTGAAACCCCTTTCTGTACTAATGGTTGCCATAACCTAAGAGATCGATTCCATTATGGATATTTACACAGTGACCTATTAGGAATACACGGAAGTATCATTTTTTACATTGATTATCCATCCTTAAAACAGATAGTAATGTATACTTAAATGCATGGATTGCAAAAATCATTTTTAACCTTTATTATGTACTCTTTGTTGAAAAGGAAATCGTTTGAGCATCATGGTATGAAGGACACAATTTCAATTTATGTCTTAAGAAGAGAGGACAATTATGAATGCACATAAGAAAAAAAAAATAAATCTCTTATTTGTAATAGTTGGGCGAGTTACCTAGAACGCAAACGTTTCTAATCTGAACCCAAGCAAACATTACAGACATTGCTGGGGAACCAGAAAATAAATACATATTAAACTTTTACAAATTGTATCGCCTTTCAGAAATGTCTGAAGCAAAATCCCCCTTCTGAATAACTCCACATAAACCAGCATAATAAGTATGCGTGATGCTGGAGGCAGTGCGTTTTAATTTGACAGACTTGCCTTGCGTCAAGTTTCCACAGTAAATAGCAGGGCTACTGGAGAGGTAGCTGCAAATCCAACCAGGAGCCGCACAAACGGCCCAGAGGTTACACAGGAACGGCCCAGAGGTTACACAGGAACGGCCCAGAGGTTACACAGGAACGGCCCAGAAGTTACACAGGAACGCACCTGAGGGAAATCCCCTCCCGCCACAGCGGCCTGCCAGCCCAGGCCGCGGCGCCTGCCCGCCTTTCCCGCCCTCGCTGCCTCAGGGCTTGGGCTGCAGCGCCGGTCCTCTGGGCCGCCGGGGAAAGGAAAAACCTCTGCTCCGGGCTCTAAGGGGAGGGAAAGTCCACGGGTTACAGGACCAGCTGGGAAAGAGCAGCTGGAAACCGGAGCAAGGCAGTTATAAAAGGCTCCTAGTGAGTCAAAAGCTGCCGACGCTCTCCACCTGGAGAGGGCAACAGTGACAAAATACTATAGCCCCATCGAGGGGAGATAAACATTAGAGACCCGATGATGACGATCACCACTCTCTGGGCATACCTGGAAAAAATTGAGAGAGTTTAACCTGGGACAGCAGCTCCTTTGTAAAAGTGAAGTCTGGTCGTCTTCAGGTTAGTTTTACAGCCGAAGAGGAGAAACGGCTTCTTTTATTTGGCAGTAAGTCTGTGTGGAGCTCTCGCCAGGAAAGGAGAAGGAAAAATAAACTAAAGCCTCCTAGTACATTTAAAACAAGCTGCCACTAGGTTAACCAAGCCCCAAAGAAGGCACGTAGTACGTGCTCTTAGCAAATTCACTTACTGATTATCAAATCAATTTAGCTATTCACTGAAGTGCCCGTCATCCCTCAAGGCCGTCGCCACACCTGTCAACAAAAACCAGGTGCCGACTCCTCTCTTAAGGACATAACATGTGTCAAATTGAAGGTCCTATTCAAATCACAGCTTCCTGCCAGTTCTGATCTCCTCTTCCATCTTTCACGCCATAATCCGCTTAAAACGAACAAAACCCACCAGTTTTGAAAGTGCTGAACTTTCCACCCACCGGCGAGGCTGGCGGTGGCACGGTGGGGATGGCACTGGCCCCTCAGGCTGCCGCAGTACAGCACCCATCAACACCAAGAGACGAAGGTACAAATAATTCCTCCCGGGTGCTCAGAGGGCAGCCGCTGATCTTTCCGGTCTTTATCAGAAATAGGATTTCTTTGTTGGTGGTGGTGTTAGATAAATAGGTCTTTTTCAACATGAGCTTCTCCCTTGCTAGAGACAGAACATATACGTGGTGCAATCGTGGAAACAATACTGCCCTGCTGTATGTCTCCTGTCCTTCACAGCAGCACTCATTAAAAATAAAATTTCCAGTCCCTTTTAAATTCTTTCAAAACGCATGCATTTGGGGGAATCTGGTGAGTCTATACAGAGGAAACAGATCTGAATCTCTCACCATACTTACATACAGGGCACTTATCTGCATGAACGTTATTTCAAGCATGCACACGCTATTTCTGTGTCCTGGGGCGAGCATCACGATCCCACAAATAATTCCCCAAAATGTGAAGAGATGTGGACCAGCAAGATACATTAACAGAAAGAAACAGCATTAGGTTTAACCCAGCGACATTTTGGCATTATTAGCAGTGTGAGAGCCTCGGCAGAATCTCAGTCTACAAAAGCAAAATCTCAGCTGTGCCCAGCTCCCCCTCCTCTCCTCGCCATGAGGTCTGCAGAGCCAGCACCACAGAAGCTTTACATTTGAAATACCTCTTGCCATTGTACCCACAAAACACCCTGCCATTGTAAGCACTCCAAACTCTCAAACCTGTTCTGTATGAGGCCCCATTTTAATCTTTTGAGCATCCTTTCTTTTTAAAGCATAAGCAGATTAATCTCACTGAGCATCCTTCAGCAATCACGGTAGATGCATTAAAATACAGTAAATGAAGAACGGCTGATAACACTGCAATGAATGCATTATCTCAAATCCCAGATTGCTATAACTTTACAGAAGTAAAGAAATGAACCTAAGAACAGACTTTAAATACTGTTTCAAGGATAAAGTATCGATGTATTGATCTTATGAGTGCTATTATCAGATGGCTATCTCTGGGTGTCAGGTGAATCCATTCACTGCTAGAAAGACATGCCAGGTTGTCAAGGCCTGAAAATTATCCTTGCTAATTATTTCTCTCCTACTGCCCTTTTCCAGTTCCAAATTCTGATTGCTGCCAATTATTCCTTGCAGAGTTACCAAAATGTTTTCCACTTCTATCTTACTTGATCATGATGGAAAAACATCTGAACTAACTCTGCTATTAATGCAGCAATATTATGTCAGAGATCACATGTGGATGTTTTGCTACCTCAAGTGTTAAGCAGGCCAAAATGGTTTCCTAGGAAGCTTTCTTTGAAATGAGAGCTTACTTTTCTTCTACAGAAAACATTAATTTCCTCTTACATGGTCTCACCTTCAGAGTCCTCAGAGCTGAACCCCGCACTTGAGCTTTCATGAGTTTCATATATATTTCATATTTCCTTTCTTTAAAATGGACCAACACAACAGCTGTTTGAGCTGCAAGCATCCAGAAATTGCTGTTTTCAGTTTCGTGAAAGACAAACTTGTAAGATTGTAATCCTGTACCCTGGAAATGCAGCAACTCCCTTCCAGGCTATGCCTGGGAAGGGGGCACGCAGCTCAGCATGCACATCCCCTATACTACAAAGGGAATAGGAACAGGAACATTTTATCAGAGACAACATAAGGAATACCCATTTTTAGTTTTGACCAAGTTGGGTCTTGGTCTTGCTACTACTAAACTATCTGATAAATCACCATATGGTTCAGTAGGAGGGCTAACAGGCCTTTCATAAATGGTATGCCAGCAACAACAGCATGAAGCTTTCAGCATTACTTAGTAAACAGCATGTGGTTTAAGATCAGTGACTGATATGATTGAAGGTATCTACTTTGGGTATTTCCTGGAGGCAAAGGCCTCTAAAATTTTTCCTACTTAAATGGGGAGCAAGGGGAATATTAGATGAGGTTGAGGAGAAAGGCACAACTATGGATGGGAGGACGGGTGACTCTATTTATGTTCAGGAAATAATGGGTTTTACTTTTACTCTCTTGAAATTTCATCTTTTGAATGCAGCTCATTAAGTGAGCGCTCACATTCCTGCCTCCCAAACAGAATGAGACCTCTCAAGCAAAGAATTTCAAATGAATCTTTTTTAAAACCTTCCCGTTATCTCCAATCTCCTATTTTGAACTGAATGTAATGACATTTCTTTTTCTTAAGGGATATTATGGTCCTGCCTGGTATGTGCCTCCACAAGATTAAATGTGTCACTCAACTCTCAGCAAGCCACCTTCTCCTCAAGGCTGCCCTAAGAGGATCCAGACCTCAGAGAAAGGAGAACAGAATTTCCTGCCTAACCAAAGGTGATGAGAAACTAAAGAAAAAAGGTATCCCCTTCTTTTCACATGAATTTTGTAATTTTGGCTACTCATCTGTGGGTAGTTTTGCATTCTAAAAAGTTAAATCTGCTACTCTTTGAAAACCCTTGAGCGCTGCATGCAGGCATTGAGCACTGAATTTGTTATCTGAGTTGTAGGCACCACCACCCTGAAGGAATGGAAGGCCTTGATGTAGGAATAAAAATCAACTAAAATCACCCTTACAGGAATCTGGTTAAGGTAAAGAGCAAAAACACAAGCGGTGTTGCAGGCACGAACTTCAAAACACAGCATGTAGTTAAACGCTCTATAAAGACAAAAACGACAAAATTCAAGAAATGTAATCCATCCCTGGCATGATCAAATCCCGAAGATCTCTCTTCCTTCCATAACAAATGTGTGACAGATCTTGTGCTAACGCATGTTTTTAATTCTCAAGTTACATTCACCACCTGGGGCGAGCAAGGTTGCCTCTCCATTCTTTATTTGGTGTCTGAGAGTCTGTTCAAAAATCAGATTTGCCCCCAGTCCCAGAGAAGAATGATTCATCCTTAACTTATTAGGGAGACACTTTCAATCTTCTTTTCCTAGACAATTAACAGTCCCCTCTGGAGAAACTAATGCTCTTTTGGAAGACCAGGTGCCATTTTCTGTGCTTGAATAAACTATTAACAAACTGTTACCCCACTGCAGGGGGAAAAGCTCTTTCCCACCTGGTAATGCTATTTCTAATGCTGGTATGAAGCCAAAATTTGTATTTCTTACATGCGTGTAGATCAGGAGCTATGTTTTATAAAAAACCCCCTCCTGCATGGTCAATGGACAACGATACCCAAGCCCTCTTTGAGGGATACAATAACAAAGGCTTTCCTGCCCAGGCAGTGAGTGCGCTGGAGGCAGCTGCAGGCAGGAAGCAGAAGGGGCTGCGATTTCCTGGAAATATGAGCCCGCTTTGCCTGCTTTCTGAAGCCAGAGAATAAAGGAAAGCCCCCCTCTGAGGACAGCCAACCTAGATGGGATGGTGATAGAAAAGGATATTATTAGCCTTTTGAGGCATGTGCTGAAAAGCCCAACTAATTAGAGAATACAGAATTTTGCTTATTAAGCTGGGTAGAAAAATAGGGAGGAGGACACATGTATTCAGGGATACGACTATTTTCCCCAAATTGTTTTTTATTTACAGAAAGAGGAGTGCTACGTGTCTCAAAGCATGAGCAAACACATACCTTTTTTTCTCATTTTCAACCACTTGATTGTTATTTCATTTCTACCAGACAGTAAACTCTTGCTGTGTTTTAGATCCTTTTTCAACTTTAGTTAACCTTCCCATCCTGTCTGGAAATACAGTGCCTGTGAACTGGGGAAATAACAGGGACTACACTCATACTGCTGCCTGATCTCTTACATCATGTGAAGCTTTATCATAGAAAAAACAAAGCAATTCATTCCTGCAAAGCCTGCGGTTATAGCAGCAGCAGCAGCACTGCTGTATCCCAGAGCAGGAATTCCACCGGGGCAGGCGCTGCATAAACCCAGCAAAGAGACGCTCTTTGTCCCAAAAAGCTTTTAAACTCGGTATAAAAGACAGCAGAGGGATTCAGGTGGGAGGGCAACAATGTAAATATGATAGTACTGATCAGAACAGTCCGCAGTGAATGCGTTTCACAGCCTGTCTCCTCCTAGAATTAAAAAGCCTTTCGGTGACCTGCATTATAAAACCAATTTTAGTGAAAACCTTTTTGGACACACGAATAACCAGACAGCAAGATGCATCTTCCTTTCTGGTTTACACAAGCTTTTGGTCATCATCCCTTATAAAACAGTTCTTTAACCTGTGATAAAACAGGAAAAAAAAAAGTAAAACCTGAATAAATGTACTGAGTTTTCTAACTGTGAAAAACATGGCCGACGTAATTTATTCTCTTGGCATGAAATTACAGCAACTGTTTAGAATCCTTCAGGAAAAAAGAAAAACAAACCAAAAAAACAAAAATGCAATCAGTAAAGCACCAGTATAATAGACAATTTAAATAATTTCCTGCTTGCTGCTTTAAATCATGATTAACATTGGTGAAATCTATTCCCACTGTTTGGGACCCAGTGAAATGACTTCCATGGGAAATACTGGGCAACAAGCTACCAAGAAGCCCATTAACCACATTAAGGTTTTGTTTTGATTTTTTGTGTGCCAAGGAAACATTATCACTTCTTAACACATTTGTGCAACGTTTCTTTATTTTTTTGCCAAATGTTATCTGTCTTTGTTATTTCCAGAGGGCCTGCTGGAATAACTACGAAGGGTCATACATCTCCAGGGAAAGACGTCCCAAAGCCCCAGGACTGTTATACTTGCCTGACGGGAAGAGGCAGTGCTGAGCCCTTATCAAACTTCATGTGTTTTTAACCAATGTCCCAGGACCCTTGTGCACACCCAACCTGCGCACTTGGTGCACGTGTACACACGCTCAGAGCCCGCAGCCCAGGGACACTTGACTGACCTGCAGCTCACCTCTCTTCACCTCACGCACTTCATGGCTGTGCGTTTGGCTCTGAAAAAAATTGCCTTCCTGTGTCTAAGCTCCCAAACTTAAAAAGCTATGAGCGATTTTGGAAAACTTGGCTTCCTGTTTAAGACTGAGGTGGCCATGTCCACTGAGAGCAATGAAATAGCCCTCTAATAGCTGCAGGAGAAATTTCTTTTCACAGCATTACTGAAGCCCCCGTACCTAGCCATACTAAATGAAGCGGTGCTTCTGTCCAAGATGTACTTGCTTGCAGGGATACTAAGGTTCAGTTGACTCCTCGCCTCACCTCCAACCTGGGTTAGAAAGCCTCCACACCCAGCCTCCCTACCTGCGCTCACCTCTCACCGTCACTGCTGGGGGAAGGAGGCTGACATGGATATGTCAGAGAAGAGCTCCCGCTAAACGCCCCTTTGAGTCTATCAAAGTCCTAGCTTGTTCCTTACAGCTAGGGCCAAATGAAGTTACCTTCTCATAAGGAAACACTTTACTTTGCAGAAGCCTGCCAGATACTCTAACATGGTAGCTACCTAACATGGTGAAGCAGCAGAAATAGCTATCACCTGCTGTCCTCTTCCTTCTCCTCCCATAATCAAGTAACCATTCTAGAAGAACAGAATTTAGCAAGCTCCCATACTTTTTCCCCCTTTTCTTGCCACATTGAGTGCCCAGAGTGAATACCAGTAAATCCAGTGGCCTAAGTACCCAGTAAGCTCAGCACGTAAGCTTACCTTTACAGCTGGGGAGAGACAGTCACATTTTTCTAACTCAGACAATCCCACATTTCAAGTAACAATCCTATTGAATCTGCTACCTTTCATTAAAGTAGCTCTTATAACTCTGTCAAATTCTCCAACCTTTGTATTGATTTTTTTCTCCTATTCAAAATAACTCTCCTTTACAACAAGAGCTGGCTGTCAGCCTCTTATCTCTTATTTTCACCCCATCTGATCCTCCTTTTCCTTGTCAGTCTTTCCAGATTCCAATTAATCATGTACAAAATAAGGGATTTATGTTAAGAGGAATGTACAACTCTTAGCTCATCATTAACATACCGTAATTGCAGTGTAGTGCTACTGCCTCCGACCTTTTCAACATGACAGTGGAAATCCTTCGGGGAAAGCAGGACATTCCCAGCCAACATGAAAAGAGTTATATCTGGTTCGTGTTACTGGATAGTTATTTCAAAATAAAACTCTGGATGCGTTGTAACATTTGCAACTCACTCTAGATATTACTGGGGCCTGGCAGGCAGCAAGAAGATGCTGCCATAAAACCAAACTGCTGTTACATCCCTAAATTTTGTCTGGGTCTCTACAAGAACAGTCCCAAGATACACTAACCCCTCCACTAAACATATTTTAATTTCAGACCATACTCTCGTGTTTCTTCTTAATTATCATGGGGCATTCACAGAAAAGATCAGCCAGATGGAGACTAAATATTTCACTACTACAAGATGAAGCATTCTGCACTAAAATGGAACCTTGACTGCAATAAAGTCATTAATTAAAGTCTCAACTGATTCTCCTGTCAGTATATGGGAGGCACTAAAGACAACTGTGAGGAAACAGTGTATCAGCTACACTAAGGAAAATAAAACGGTAAACCAGAGAGTTGTAAGATGATGTTTAACTTGCACTGCTCACGGTGTTTACAGTGCAACATGATGGAAACTCAGCCATGTGCTCAAAATATCCATCCATTTTATGTTTTAAAATTATGACACACCGATATCCTGATGATGAGGAAATGTGAACAAGTTTTAAAAGCAGTGAAGAGCAAAGAGGACTAAAGTCTGGAGACTCCTGGAGTAAAATCTTACTTCACTGGAGATAAGACAGAGCAGCAGTTTTGGCTTTTTAGCATCTTGTATTTTTAGAGTATTTTATGGCTATCTGGACCCCTGCAGACTGTGGGGAAAGGGGAGACAGAAGACTGTAAGAAAACAGACCAAAAAAACCCATGCTAAGAATCAGTTTGGGAAAAAAAAAAAAAAAAAGGAAAAAAAATAATTAAATGTGAAAATCCCCAAGCCATCTCCTTGTCTGAATGATTAAGCCAGGGGTGCTGTAAGAGATGTAGATAGAATAAGCAGTGCATGCTAAATTCCCTGGACACTCTACAGCACAGACAGCACGAGTATGGAGCCAAATCCTCACTCAAGAGTTTCACCAGCACATCTCCCATCAAAGTCACTAGGAGCTCTAAGTATCACCCTATAAGCATGGATTTGGTCCTTGGAGAGAATATTAAAGTAAAATTACTTCAGACAGTCAAAGTCTCTCACTGTGATATATTCCCAGTGGTCCTCTTTAGGTCCCTCCATCATCTATTGACTTCTGCTTTGTTACATCTTGCCAGATGGAGGCAAGGAAATTTGAAGAGCAACTAGTAAACGAAATAAAAGGAAATAAAACCAACACTGGCTCCCTGTTTCACAATTAGTCTTTACTTGTGCTTGAAGTCAATGCCAGAGGTCTTTGCAAAATTACAATTACCAGATATGCTGGATGCCAGAAATAATGAACCCAGCTACAACACAGAAACACAAGGTGTTAGTTCTCTGCTGTGTATCAAGAAAACATACTGTGATATGTTCATCTTAACATCAGAAAGCATGCACAAATCTAAACAGACTTACAAATGCACCAAGAGTAAAACTAAAGAACAGAGAAAGCTTCAATTCTAACATTAAAAAGTAAATATCCCCTGCCATCCACAGGTGGACAAAAGGCTGGACATATACTGTAGATGACTCCAGGTGTGAATAGGAAGACTTGACATTCAGGATAAAACAAAAAAAACATTAACTAGTCTTAGTTTATTCCCTGTAGTAAATAAAGGGTTTTGTGCACTGAATGCCACACATTTCTTCCACATTAATGACATGATTGTCTTCTGCCTGTGATAATATAAAACATCAGAATTTAAGCGATACAATGAGTAGTAGGATGGCACACAGTGATAAACTTTGGCAAGGAGATCTGAGCATTCAAATTAGAGCAACTAGCTGTAGAACTAGACCATGCTGAAGCTAGTATGTATATTCAAAGGGAAAAGGAAGAAAATCAAAGAAGTAGCAAGAACAAAGACACCATTAGAACCTGGAAAGTCTTCTAAGAAACACACTTAAAGAAGAGCAAGAATTGTTAATGCAAATGATTGTTCTGTAATAATAATTTAGTAAAATTAATCTATCAACATAATGCAAAAACTCGTTAATCGCCACGAAAGGGTATTAGCTCTTCATTTTCTGCTGGAATGGTTTGTGGGGTTTCGTTGGGTTTTGGGGGGGATTTTTTTTTTTTTTTTTAATAGAGAAAAACTCGAGATCTCCAAAACCACGCATGCTGGTACTTGTGGGTATGAAATCATATTGCTATTTCAGAAGCCCAGTTGATGTTCCTATTACCAATTTGGCCTAGACAGTGCAAGTTTGTTCATGTAAGATTAAAGGGATGAGGTCTCTATGGCATATTGCAGTATGGTCCTTGGAATAAGATTCTCATTTACTAAATAAATTACTGTATATTACTGTATAATGGTGTTCATATTATAACTGACAATTAGCGCCATTAAAGAGAAAGCTCATAAACAGCCAAAGCTCACATCAAATTAACACAGCCATGATTAAAATCACTCTTCTGATTTCTGCTCTTCACAGAAATAATCAGCATTTTGCATAAAAATGAGTACGAAGCAGCTCAAAAATCACAGTTACACTGGGACGGGGGTACCGAACTCTGCCAGCACAGCACTGCCACGTCAGCTGTTCGCTTGCCTATGAAATATTAAGTGCCGGGCTTCCCTCCTAGCAGGCAGTCCGCGCGGCATGCCCTGCCCGCCGCAAGCTCTGCGCAGGCAGGGCTGCTAACCGGTGCAGTGACACTGGAGATTAAAGTGCTGCAATTACTCCTCTTGGCTCTAATGAGGGGAACCTGGGTTCTCTCCTGGCCTGAGGGAAGCTCATCTTCTTTAATTTTGTCACTTCACCATTTAAATGGTTTCTAGGGTTTGCATGTTCATTTATATCGTTTTGACTTCAGAAAGAAGAAGAAAAACCTGAATAATTATAGTGGAGAAAAACAATAACAAAATACAAAGGAGTCAGCAATTCATTAAAATTTAGAGAATGCAATGTTAAAAACTTTTCTTAACTTAAAGAAAAAAGGAGAGACCTTTTTCTAAGCTGGCACAGAGCCCACATCCTTATTAGGATTCGTGCTCCACTTGCACAGCAATATGCTAATAGTATCACTTTAATCTTCAGCAGCACAGCGCTGGTTCCTGGCCTCACCCAAATGATGGTGCTAAAATGGCAAGAAGGAGGGAAAAAGAAACTTCAG
The DNA here is from genome assembly GCF_929443795.1 of Astur gentilis. Lineage (NCBI taxonomy): Eukaryota > Metazoa > Chordata > Aves > Accipitriformes > Accipitridae > Astur > Astur gentilis. Next base: position 15,998,830 of record NC_064902.1, on the reverse strand, counting down.
GCCAATGCTGACCAGGCCTGGTATCAAACTGGAACCTGGCTGTGGATGAAAGTTTGAAGCACGCGGACATCTCCATTCATTAATGCTACTTCAGAGACGGCCAAGCTCATAATTGCTTCATACGGCTCAAGTATCACCAAGGAAAATCTAATCAATAAATAAGAAATCAAGACCACATAATGAAAGAATACCATTACATATGCCATGGTTTGAAAAGGAATCACAATATGCTACATATGCATAAAAATACTGCAAGATAATACGCCTTTGATCCAACATGCCTTTAAAGCAGGAAACAAAAGGATGTTCTCATATATCTTACAAACTAATTTAACATATAAATCACAAAAAAATATGATCCAGATGGGCTTCAATGAAGGAAACCAATTAACGTAGACAGCCTTACCATCTGACACATTAGTTGTAATAATAAAAACCAAACAACATGGTCAAACAATAATGCTTTGTATTATATCTGACATATCTAATTAGTTTCTGCATCCTCTTCAAGAAAAAAAAGACTACCAACAAGCACTTTGTTTCCCAGAGGAAAAAACATCTAAACTTCGTGCGCACAGAGCAGAGTCTATGGATGAAGCTGATCTATCTGCATTCCCTTGGGATGTGCTTTGGAACTAATGGGTTTTGCATAGTCCACATCTGGTTGCACAATTAGACTCCGAAAAGGTTTCCTTTCAGCTGTATCGCTACTGTAACTGCTGCAGCCCTGGAATGCCAGTACCTGCATGCTCCTTAAAAGCTTTACCTACATCCATGGGCTCGGAATAATCACAATGATTTGGGCTTTCCTTTCTGTAGGATAGGAGTTTGGGTTTTCCTTTCCAGAGCCTTCCTAGAAATGCCACTTCTCAAATGAAGTACAGTACTTCTGGCACAGACCTCCCAGCACCAGGCAATTAGGGTTGCATCAGACAGTTGCAAGCTGAACTACAATTAGCATTACAAATTAAAAGCTCCACCATGCATGCATGTACAGTTACTATTTGAGAGGTCTAATCCCAACTGTGAGGACTGGTTTTGCATGTATTGGGAAAAAGGACTCAGTTTCATCACCTTAGACCTACTGGACCCTTCAAAATCCACCCATGAAAATCCTTTTCAGTACATGATTGAAAGCTGAAATTCTTGGGTAGGAAATAGATAGCATCACAACAGGGAAAGCTTTGGTTTGGAAACTGCTTGTCCTTTACAAAATAGTAAAGAAAAGGTTGTGGGAATTCTGCTAATGCCATCGTACCCAGGAAGGCCAGAGAACAGACGTTCCTGTCATTGCAGTCAATACAAGTTACTTGGAAAATTACATTTTCATTATTAGGATTAACACTAAACCTATCTGAAAGAGCAATTTATTTTGCACAGCAGTCATAAACAAGTGACCTAAATTCTGAAAGGCAATCTCCCTTTTTTTTTTTTTTTCAATTTTAAAGCAGAAAAAATTAATATTCCAACCAACCAAAAAGAAAATGAAGACTATTTAAACAAAGGAAAAATTATTTCTTAGGAATTTGCTTTTTTCCAAAGTAAAATAGCTTCCATTCATCAAGCCAGCATCATAAGCATCAAGCTTTGCATCATAAAAAAGCGTTTGTGAAGTGGAAGTACTATTTCTGACACAAACAAGAAGGCCCAGGCTCCTTTACCATCTCCACTCCCTGAAATTTCAATAGAAGAGTTGACTGGCTCTGTAGACTTCCTGAGTGCTCCTTCCACCACGCAGAAATACATTTACAAATACCAGAATTGCCAACTGAGGCAGACAGGGCAGCATGACAACGTTTGGGCCTGTGTTCAGGGGTGGCCCACTGTTAGAAATCACAGCTATACATCATGCCAGAAACTGTTGAAAAAGCTTGTTAAAAAGAAGATAAAAATCTCTGCCTCACAGAACATCCAATGTACAGGTTCAGAATTGGGAGACAAAAAAATGGCTTCCAATTCTTGTGTTATGCGGCAGTTGGAGCAGGGAGGTGAAAATTGGAGGCTTTAGTCATGCACCAGAGTCTATTACAACCTCCCTTTGTGCTTTGGAAGCCCCTTCCCACCTCCTGAAAAACGTGACTTGGCTAAAGCCACATGTGACAAATCATGGCAAGCTGGGGGCTGAATCAAGTTCTTGCAAGACCCAGCTCACAAGACAACCATTTCTGCCCAAACATGAACTTTCCGGGCAAGCGCAACTCCCCGCAAACTGTTCATGTCCACATGCCATGCTCTGAAAGTGCTTATCTGCTTACCGACAGGCAAAGGTAAGTCCAGATAACATCTGTTTTATCTCACCATGGAAGACCTTGAATATAGGGTAAAAAGTATCAACAAACTCTATTGACAGGGAAAGCATTGAGCCGATGGCAGAGCGCCCTAGGACTATCGGCGACAAGCCAAGACCCAACCGCACCCCAGGCTCCGCAGCAGCCCACGGCGCCGGGACCCTCGCTGCCATCTCAAGGCACATCCTCAGGTCAGCTGTAGACAGTCGCGGCGCCCCGTGCTCTGAACACGGCCGCGTTTGCAGGGTGCCGTGCCCGAGCCGATACCTCGCTCCCACTGCGGCGCAGCGCTCTGCTACGAAAGCCGGGCGGCTGTCAGACCGGGGCTGGCTCGGGTCCAGCTGGCTCCTGCACAGGCAGAGCAAACGCACGGCTGTTTGCACAGATCTATGTAGACGTCCCGTTAGTACAAGGCAAGGGACCGCAGCTGAATACAGGTAGAGAGAGGGCCGTACGTGTTCGAGGAAGTTATACTGATGAAAGTCAGCGGTCTCAGCACGACGGCTCCCAAACCGCTGCTATTTGTTTGTAAGCATCAGGGGAAAGAAAAGATTTGGAGGACAATGAGGTCACTTTGTGGATATTCGCAAGGAGATCTTCCCACACATGAAAAGCTTATGGGAGAAACGAGAAAAGTGGCTGTTTGCAAGTTAACCCATGGGACATGAAAGCTGGCAACGCTAGCAAAGCAGAGCTCAGAGCTGACATTGCAAAAGCACATAAGAGATGATAGATAGAGTGCTGCGAGGGCCAGAAGGGCCTTGAAAGTGATATGTTCACTGAAGGAAACATTGCCCTATTTCACAGTCGTCTCAAACTACAGCAATACATTCTGACTTTATTTTTTTCGAGAACATAAGCGCATGTCTTTCCACTCACCTCAACGGGGAACCTCTTGCCATTGATACTGTGCTCAGAGCCAGCTGATCCGTTGCTTTGACCCCAGTGAAACTCCACTTTCTCTGCCTTGAATCTGCCCGGCAACCCGGCACCACTGACAAAATAATCGTCCTTCAGCAGGATAGCAACTGCACACACAGAGCAAGGAGAAAGACATTCTTAGCACGGTTTTTCTGAAGCATTTACAGGTTTTGCTCATTATATTAGAATACTTTTTCTAATGCAAATAAAATGTCGGGTCATCATTTTCCTCTTTACAGGGATTGGTGTAAAAAAAAAAAGTCTACAAGTAATGCTGGCTAATTATGGAAGTCATGATGAAGTTACACAGACTATAGAAAATCCCGAAGTCCAAATTTCTCAAGGACTTTTTGCCCTCCTTATTGGACTTTGATTAGAATTTAAATGGCAAACTCCATCAAAATTTGTTTAATGTGGTTCCAGAGACTAATGGCTGATCATGTTCCTTGGCCTTACAAACCACTGAAGGTCTGTAGATCACAAGTTAGGAAAAGAAGGGATCCTCTGTTTGTGGGATTTCCTCTATTTTGTTGGGGGGTGGGAGGGGAACCCCTGTGCCCTGTCCCACCTCTACTGCTGGACGTGGCAGGTACTTTCCTTAGCCTTCCTGCTCCTCCTTTCTGTAAAATGGGGAGAGTAACAACAACATTTCTGAGACCCACTCATGAGATGTCCTCCATAAGAACTGGGTTTTATTACAGTAACTCTGACATTATTATTATGTGATTCAATAAGGGTCAAAAGGATCTTCTTTGTATTTCCTTTTCATTTCCAAAAGCCTTTGTATTTTATGTAACAATAAAAGCTGTAGGTCCAAATAGAGGGCTGGTACATGTTACAGGGGAGGTCTATGGTCCAACCAAGAGCTGAATCCAGCTTTCAAAGAATTCCTGTCTGCTGCTCTCCCTATAAGATCACCTGCCTTTCTAGCATCTCCCATTTTTAATATGCACGATTCCTAAAAATTACTCCCTACAAAATCCTTTCTGCTTATCCTTTACAAAACTGTTGCGTAAAAACAGAACTAAAATTAGAATTTTGTTCTTGTAAAAGCCATTGCAGACCACTGCTTGCTGTGCCCAGAATCCTGTGATTAAAGTTTTGGGGTTGGTTTTTTTGATTTCTTTTTTTTTTAAATGGGAATAGCATAACCCACAAGGATTTCTCTGTGTTCTCAAGCCAACTGTGTCATCACAATGAGAATAGTAATACAAATCCAATTTTATTATGTAAGAGGGAGGATTTTATTCACTGCTGAAAAAACAAAAAAAATCTAGTTGCGAAATAGAAGTTATTCCTCTGTTGGTGAATCAGGCTTCACTGAAGGCTAGGCTTTCGGCCGCACCAGGGCTGCCCTCCGGTGAGTACACGCAGTTGGCTACAGCAGCCTCATCTCAGGTGCAATTGTACAATTCAGACACATCTCAACTTTAAATTGTTTATGTTAAAACCATCTAAGTGTTAACTTGCATGAGACGTTCAGATGTTTCTAAATTGTGCCAGCGACATCCCGGGGGTATTTCCTTCCGTGATTTCTGGCTCCTTTGGCACTCCCTTTGCATCCAAGTGTTTGTGCAGGAAGACGGGTGGTGCAGGACTGGCTAGAGGATACTGCCTGTGTCAGCCAGGGTACTGCTGGTGGTCACTGCCTTCTTACACCAGATCTGTGAAACACGAGTGACCGAAAGCACCACTGCTCTCTTCCTCCCTTAAAAGATTCCCAATAAGCTCTGCAGTATTTTAAATACTGAAAATCTCACTCGGTTATAAATTCCATAGCTAAAATCGTAGGAGATGAGGAATACAGGAAAGCAGATTCGTGTGCATCTGTTAAAACCCTCTGTGGGGATTCAGTTGCATCTAATAAATATTTGATAGTTCCTAAATCATTTATGGCTCTGTCAGGGGTCATTTTACTTGTTTTAGATGAATAATTAAAAGGATAATTAGGAGGATGTACAACCTGAAATGTTCATCTAATTGTTCATTTTACAGTATATCTTACACTGCTGAGCTGTACGACACATGTTCCCATCACCTTCCTATCTTAGCAGCATCCTCTTATTGCCAGTGATTTGGGGTCTTCCCTCCCTTCCATGTAATCTCCTGTATTCAGGACTGGAATAACCAAACATCACCTTACCGGGCTTTGGGAGCCACTGCTTTTACCCAATGATTTCTGTAGAGTGCACAGCAAGGAATCAACCCCCAAAGCCCACTAACTGAAAATACTATGTAATTGAGATTACAAAACCAAAGGAGGTGGTGCACAGCCACCAGGATCACAATTGTGTGATGCCATTTGCAGTGTCAGGGCTGGAGCTGTATCCCTATCCCCCTTGTGAGAGCAAAAATAAACCAGGATACAAAGCAGCTCTTCCCCTGCCTTAGCAGAGAGGCTTTGATGGTCATGACGAGCCAGAGTGATGCACATCACGTAGGAAAAGTACTTAACAAAAACACATCTCTGGCAGAAATTTTAGTAGGTTTCTCTAAGTGGAAGGAGTTTTTAGAAGTTCTCAGTGACCTAAAAAGGCATAAAGTGGCAATGTCTGTGTAATGCTGGCAAGGGTGCTGCCACGTGTGTTCTTCCCACGGGGCAGGTCAGACTTGAAGAAGCCTCATCAGCCTCAGGCCCGGCTGACACCAGCTAATGCTTGATTATAAGATGGCACAAATGAAAACAGCTAATGCAAATACAACTATGAAATGTGCTTATACTCTCCAAGTGATCTTTACCACTTGGGAACCAGCTACTATGGTGATGAAATCGAACCCACATTAGTGCCTCTACCAGTGTAATCATGCACAGAGGCATTTCTAGTCAAGACAGGGGCTTAATGAATCCATTTCCATTTTCTAAATAAAACACTGTTTTCTGTACATTGTCTGTCATTTACCTGATATGGGGGGGAAAACCAAGAAAGAGCACAACAAATCTAAAGAGCAATAATCTCTTTACCTTTTAACATTTCAGAGCATAAAAATAACTAACTGTTCTATCCTAAAAAAAATTACTAGGTCCAATAGCAATAACAATAACCCAAGTAACGCATTTCCTGCCAGTTAATGAGCGTCAAGGGTAAGGGCCTTTGGCTTTCCCTCGGACTCCTGTCTCTTTTAACCAGTCATTAATTGCTGAGAAATGCCCTCCACATCCATCACCATTGCTTAAACAGATATTTAGTTTACTGTCTCTGTCAGTCTGCAATATGAAGGTCTCATGCGGCCATCTGCTCCAAGACTCTGCTGCCAAAATGCATCGCAATTTATGGCACAGCCTGCCTCTATGTTCTACCCACAAGCCAAAACATCCTACTTGGTTTGCTGCTCTACCACTTACCACCTTAAAAATTAATCCCAGGCAAATTTCTTCAAAAGGTCAGAAAACCAAGAAAAGGAATGGGACTTGATAAAACAAGGGAGGAGTTAAGAGCTCAGCAGAAGAAATCAGGGATGACAGCAAGGCAAAAAGAGTCTTCACGTTACCAGTAAAAGGCCGTAAGTTACCACGAAAAGTGACAGTTACTGTTGCTCTGCGAAGCAATAACTTGTCAGCAAAAATCCATACCCCAATGGGTGAGGAAATCAAATATAGCGGCAGTGCTAAAATCACCCAGCAGAGAAGACTGAAGATACAGCTTTCATTGCCAACTGCATGGAGACTGGAAAATTTGCTGGCACGTTTCAGTTCAACATGGTTTCCTATTTTATGTGTAGCGATACGTTCCTATTACACATACAGTATAGCATTAGCATCTTTCTTAGAAGAATAGCGTATCACTTTTTTGTGGTATTTCTAATTACATTTATTGCTGGTTACCACAAACACCCCTCTGTGACCAAAAGGGCAGGGTGCATAACATGAATAGATTAATTAAGCACCAAATTTCCATAGCATTCAACCTTGCCTGAACCTCGTGTTGCTACAAAGGGCAACAAAGTCAGGCTTTCAAAGCAAAGAGGAGCATTTCTTAGTGAAGCTGGAAAAAACCCTCAGTAATGCAGCAAAAACCCAAGCTATGCTTGGTGGTGGTTTATGTTAACTGGATTTGCTTTGCGGTGAAAGAAAACAGGATCACAGCCTGTCACTCCATTTCATCTGAGGGGCAATAACTCTCAACTCCTGCTAAGATCCTGAATTGCTGGAACTGGATCTGAAGCGTTTGCTGGACTCCAGGTTGCGGCTCAGATCCAAAGTTCCCTGGAAGCAATGGGTGTATCTGAGGTCACGCTGCATGCACAGCTGTGTTGCAAACTCCCGGAGCAGGTACATGCCCTGGGTTTTGCTAGCAGACCTCTGACTAGAGACACGTTACAGAAAGCACTATAGAGATGCATGCCGAGTGTTAATAAAGATAAAAAAATACTTCCAATAAATAAAATTGAATTAATTAGTGGTTTAATCCAATTCCCTAAAAATATTTGACCTTGCCAAATGAAGAGGGTGGCCTTATAATTTCTGCTTTTTACATTTTTAGAATTAAAGAGTAATCAAATGCATGCAGCTTTGCATATAAATCAACCTTGACCTTTCGGTGAACTGTTTTGGTAAAAATAAGCAGTGCTCTGACTGTTCTTTTCTCTAAAAGCCAGAACAGACAGAGCAGAAGAGGATTCAGTTAAGTGAAGAACACAGTGCTATAATCATATCAGAAACACATTAATAAGCCCCCACTACTCTGAGCAGTTATTGCTCTTTCTTCTCTAAAACCTTCCAATTTCTAAGACTTCCCCTTTCCTTCCCCCTGAGCCTTGCATCTCAGCATTCTTTTGGATTAGATGTTACAGCCTCCCAAAGCTGATAATTCAAGGTTACACCTTGAAACTCTTATACAGCCTTTTATGCTGAGGAACAACTGACTACCAAGAGAATTATTTTATACCGAGAACCTAAAAAAAACCCCCACCTTAAAAAAACCCCTTAAAATCAATCTGCAGAACTAGCTTTGCACAGAATGCAGAGGCAGAGATAGGTGGCTGCTGCTGGAAAATTATATTTAAAAAAAAAAAAAAAAAAAAAAAAGGCAGCAAAACCCAAACAACAGAACAATGAAAAAGAAGGAGGAGAGTGGAACATGGCTTGAATTTTTAATTGACTGCAGGCAGACTATGTAGACAAACAGAAAAGAACATACCCGTTTTTCCTGTGTTTTTCATCCAAGTCTTGTTTGAAGATTCATTGTCAAAACCATCAAGCTGCAGTTCTTGATACTCATCTCCAACACGGGCCTGATGGTCTACGATGTCTATGGGAGACTGGTGAGAACCTCCGCACTTCTCGCTGGAAGTAACCCAATGCTCGGGACCATAGGTACCTGTTAAAAAATACCAATGCCAATTAACATTCCAGTGGCTCAATAGTTCTGGATAACTCTTAAGTAAGAGGATGAAGCACTTAAGCTCCCCAGGTAACTCCACCACAGTTACACTTCTCACATTTGAAAGAGGTTAAGACTTGTAAACTTAGGAGGAGATTGAAATCCATTAGCTTTGCACAGTACTCCAACTTTGCCTCTAGCGGTAATGAACAATGGCCTTTTTTTTTTTAATTACTATTCTATAAAACTATCTGCAATTCCCAAGTTCCCCTCGTGCATATGTTATCAATTAGCATGGTGTTACAGCAACTTTCCTAAAGCTTCAGCCTTAATATATTACTATATAGTTTACCTTTTCACGAGACAAATAATGTAACAGCTACCCATTAACTTGTGTTTGTGCAATACTCTGCTTAGATAATAGGATCTTTATTAACGATCTCATTTCTTTTAGAGGTTTTGAAGCCAGAAAAGATAAAAAGAAAGTATTAAGCTACATGCATATTATTAAATTTAAAGAAAACAACAAAGGGAAAAAAATAAATTACTCTGGGTGGATGAAGTAAAGAGGACAATGACCTGTTCAAAAAAATACTCTAACTTTCTTTTGCTGCTCTTCTTACATGACTTTTCTGTTTTTCTTATTGGCACAGTCTGTTCTCACCTGATGTAAACTACTCTCTCGAAACAAGTCAAGTCAAACATCAGCAGTAAATGAGAAGCTCCAAGGACTGATGGGCAGTGTCTTGCATATGTGGCTGTACCTGGGCGCATCAGAGCCATCCGTATTACATGACAGCTAGCCAAAAGCAGACACAGAGCCAAATGCTGTCACCTCTCCTCCTCTCCACACCCCTCTACTCTTTTTTTTTATTTAAAAAAATTGCGGGGAGTAGTTTAAGTTCTAGAACGCAATATAAGCTTCTGTATTTTGTGAGCACGACACTAGCCACTGTTCAAGGTCGGTAAGAGATGAGCATGCTACAGCTGTGAAGAGAAATGGCACCAGCAGCCTCTCTCCCCAGCACATCAGGGTCCTCACAGGCTCAGCAAAATGTTTGAAAGTATTTTTTAGTAGTTTAAGATACTCAGTGTTATCACAGCTGTCCACCCAACCCACAAGGCATAGGAGGAGGAGTGTGTCCTGCTCCTGTTCTGGAGCTTTCACCAGCTCCAGATTACTTTTTGGTGTATTAATGAGTCCTCAACTGCCAAACTGCTTAACTAAATTTCGCTACAAGATTGCACCAGCACTGCTGCTGGGAGAAGAAAAGCAGCAGTGTCTTATGGTGTGGTGGTGGGGCTGCAAAAGGTAGTATCGCAAACCACCACTAAATCTGCCAGAGGTTGTCTGCCACAGCCCTAACTCACCCTGCCCATTCTGCAAGGTTCTCCAGCATGAAGAGTCAATAAAAATCATACATGAAAATAAAAGGTTCCAGGCAAAGACCTTGTCATCCCCACCAGCCCTAACCTGCGACCCTCAACAGCATATGCAGGAGGATCTCCAGTGAATTTCAAATTTTTCTTATGACGTCCCTCTCCAACTCTTAAATTGTATTAACAGAGACTAAGAGATTATCTTCCTGTGAGTGCAAACAGTGGTTTAAGCTCCTGAAATAACGGCACAGAGTTCTTGTAAAGCGCTTTTCGCTCACAGTTCTTGAAATGCTTTACAGCAGGGATCAGCAACATTATTCTCATGTAAAGACAGGGAAATTGATGGCCTGAGAAGGGAAGCAATTTGCCCAAGCTCATCTACCAAAACCAAGGTACAACCCAGAGTTGAACTCTGCTCTCCCGAGACCCCTGATGTCATACCTGTATCGTACCTCCGAACTACAGTCAGCATGTCTGTTCGATAGGCAGACAGCAGTAAATGATGCACCAATATGCATGCATTTATTACCCTTGCATCTGAGAAGCGCATGTAAATTCAATTAGTGCCATCCAAACCCAGCAGTTGTGAAGGCCAGTTTCTTTGGCCCCTGGGTTTTAATCTGTCTAGTTGCAAAACGCATTCTTCCTGCTAATGCAGGACGCTTAATCAATAGCAAGATTTTTTGCTATACTCATCACATACAAACGCTGTATCGTAACCAAAACAACAAGAAAGTGTTTTACTTTCAACTACAATTAGGCAAAATAACAACATCCTATAAAAATCATTTACATCATCTGCCCAGGTTAAAAATCAGTTTCATTTATCCCATGATTCAACTTGTATTGTCAGCGAAAGCCAATTCCAGTTAATTTCCCAGTGTACCACAAAAAAGGAGAATAGAATTATTAAAAAACCTATATGGGGAAAACCAAACGTGTTCCCTCAAACACAGATATTTTTTCTGAATCAGGATGCTCTTAGTAATTGGTTTGCAGTGAATTAATTGGCAATTCAGATTTACTTTTCATATAACCTTGCATTTACTCCATGAAATTTGGCAATTTTCTTTAAAATGTTTAGTACTACACATAATCATCAAACCTGCCAGCTCTCGTTTTTTGGCTTTGTTATAAACATGGGGTGAGCCTTTCAAAAGCACTCTGCTCACAGAGGCTATCGCAGTGGTTTCAGCTGTGCATTCAAAAGGAGCTGCGCACTGAAATTTTTCTTTTTTAAGTATTTTGGTGTCAATGGGGAGATTTTTTTTTTTTTTTTGAGTAGGTGGATTTATTTTAACAGGGGCTGTAGGGCTCCTTCCATGCATCTTGTCACAAAGACTTTTTCTTTTTTTTTAAAGTATAGCCAGCTCTCAACCAATTTGCACTGAAAACGGTCTTGTCAAAATGAATAAAATAAACCATAAGGGTAAACAAACAAACAAAAAAACCACCATGTTGAATTAAAACCTCAAGTGACTTAGGTACTGGGACTGACTCTCACCGAAAGGTAGTTTTTCACAGACCTTTAAAGGCTTGTATAGCTTTGTATCATTTTAAAAAACACTAATCAAGTCTGCTTTTTTTTTAAATTAATTTAACTTGTTTGGATTAATTTAAGAGCAAGACAGCTCCTTCTATAAATACAGTAGCTTCACTTGCTTCTAAATCTATAATTTAAAAAAAAAAAAAAAAAAAAAAAAAAAAGCCTAGCAGTATCTGCTCTCTTCCTGCGATAGTATTAGTTTTCATGCATAAAATGTTTCCGTACTGGTGCTGAATTATTAAAGAAAAATCTAATGCAATGAAACTCTCTCAGAAATTCAAAACTCCAACTTAGTGCTGGTGCTGTGACTCAAAGTCCTGACATCCCAAATTACAGTCATAAGGCTAAGCTCTGATGTAGAGGTTCAAGACCTGCTAGTTAAAATCAGCACAGGATTTTATAAACGGCTAGGTTTTCCATTAATTTCTTTCAGAAGTTTTTGATATTCAAATTATTACATGCAATATGACCTACGCCATTATGGCAGCATTTCTAGACAGAAATGGAGGCCACGACCCCAACATCTCCATTCCCAGCAGCGCAGGATTGGGGCCATCCCAGCTTTAACAATTAGCCTGAAAATGCGGAGGCGGGCTAGGGGAGTGAGGAGAAAATTTTTATTTTTGAGCTTGAGACCAAAGTAAATACATTCTATCCCCTATCCAGAGAAAATAAGCTCAACAACCTATAAAATGTAATCAAGAACAGTGCAGTGGGATTCATTTATTCACTACTAGCCATCCGGAGGCTTAGGCCTAACTGCCTGTTTTTCCATGGACATTCAAGTGCAGTTTTAATTGAAACTGATCTTCCACTACAGATTTCAAATTAATTCTTCTTCCAAGTGTCTCATGCTCCAGACATCCTTGCCTTGCAAAAACCCCTATATCATTAGAGGAGGAAATAGAACACTTTTTCTAAGCTTGCAGGTATTGATTACCTATTCCTTCCATCAAAGCACAATTGCCATTCTGCACTGTATAAATCTCTTCAGCGTTAGACACTTAATAAAGTACTGAGAATTATATCATTAATCATTTGCAGTTACACCTGTCTTGCTTTATTGAATTCTTTGTTTTTTAGAACTTTAAATAAATGCTTTTAAATAAAAACATGACACTAAATAAAGACTCCGTTACACTTAAACCTAGTGAAAAAAAATCCCTTCATTCTGTGTGTGACATTTACCCATCTGAAACAGAGTAACTTAAAGCTATTTGTATTTCATTTTTCAACAGTAAGCAGGGTGGCTTTAATCGAATAAAATTTCGAATGAATCTGAATTGGCCTTTTAAGGGCTGACAAATAATTCGGTTTTCAAAAACAAACAAGTTAAGAGCCCTCACCTGTGTTAATAAATAATACACATTTCCACTGAAGATGCAGGCAAAGGTAAGCATCAGATAGCCCCATCCTGGAGCTGGAGTATTTGATGCAAGAGCAGCACAAAACCAGAACGGACTGATAACGTCTGGCACCTTCAGATACTGAAGTTGGTGTCCTGCCTCAGGAAATCACGCACTCGGGTCCGACAACTAAGCGCACACGGTGGGGAAGAAGGGCGGTTATTCGCAACCCAGGTCAACCAAACGCATGGCAGCAAGACGACGTGGTGACTGGAGAACGCCTGACCGATGGGATGGGGCTGGGCGCTAAGGAAAGCGGTGACGAAAGGGAATTTGGCCGCAGCGATCCCCTGAGCACTGCAGGGATGAGGCCACCCTCTCCCAGCTGCCGCAGGGTATTTTCTCACCCAGTCCCACCACGCAGCGCTACGCAGACACTTGCTCTGTTCCCCGGCTTGGACCGGTACAAAAGACAGAGCACCTCTCCACCGCGGCCCCAGTAACTCCAGCTCCACCGAAATCCTGCCCCACGTCCACTTGCAGCTCAGGGAGCCGCAGAGCCCATCCATCTCCCGGGGCTGGCAACCCCGCGAGCTCCTTTTGAATTGCAGCCGGGTCTCTGGGGACTTGACCTTATCTCCGCCGAAATCGGGGGCAAAAGGGCCGCTGGCTTCCAAGGCACGAAAGCAGAGCTGGGGTCAGACACCTCAGCGACACCGCGGCTTCCTACACGCGCCATTTCAAACAAGACGTAACGCCAGAGATGTTATCGCCCATCCTTGTCTGAAATTACTTGATGCTTCCTAGATGGATTCTGCATTCTTTTCTCGTGCAAAATCTGTCAATGACTGCGGTATCTTGAATAGTTTTTTTAATATACAGGCTGCTCTTTAAAGAGAATTCAAGATTACTTTTTTCTTCCTTTCACTGTACAGCCAAAACAATGAGCAATTTCATTAATGAAAACCCATTAAAATAATGTATTCTGCCAAAATCTAATTAAAGCTTGTATAAAAACTTTCACTTAGAAAAAATCATATATGTTTATTTTTCTTCCACAATCTTTTGTTTAAAACATCTCTTATTAAAACCACTGGCATTTCCTTGATTTTAAATCATTTTCCAATAAATGGATCAGCTACTCTGATACAGACTGGCATGTAACACATATGCCTTTGCTCAACATCCAGATACAGTTTAACAGACATTAGCATTTTTTGAGTAATGTGATTTTGATCAGTCATTTAAAAGTCGGGAAGAAGGTAGAAATACCAACACTTGGGGTTTTTTAATTTCACTTCTTTTTAACATTTTCACAAAAATCTGACTTTAAATCCCAGGCCTGGCATGCAAAGAACTAGTCTACAGGGGGTTAATTTTGGAGGTTTTTTATTATTTGTTCTTATTGTTGGGGTTTTTTTTAAACAAAATTATCTCGGACAAATCTTTGTCTCTGTTTGATGCCTCTTAACTTTTCACTTTTGAATGAAAATCGTTGTAATGACTGCAAAGCAACCAAAACCCCTCACCTTCTGCAGTTAAGGCAAATTAGCTTGGTCACTCCATGGGGACATCCTATCCCACCATCTTAATATGGGAGATCATTCGTCCAGGATTATTTATTATTTATTCATCCAGATATTTACAGAGCCATAAGAAAAAGGGCACTGAAGAAAGGCTTATATCCCTCACCCCCTTTCTAGCCCTACTTTGTCCTCACCGCCCCACATGCAGACGGTTCTTGCTGCTCACTTGCACGGTCAGTTTTGTAAAGCCAACAGAACCTCTCTTCATACGAAGACATGATCTATACTAGAGGCAGCATGCCCATAGCTCCTGTAAAGTAGCAAAGGCTCTTTTCTTGCTGGGTTGGGAGGATCATCCAAAATAGGGCAAAAGACGTGCTAAGCAGTGGTTCAGTGTCTTCTCGGATGGCAGTGGTATTTGGCTGAGTATGTTAGTGATGCCAACCAAGCTGGTTGCCTCTAACATCTACCACAAGCTGCCTTGCTGCTTAAAGCACAAGAAACAAAATGAGAAAGGATTCAAGCGCTTAAAAGCCAGTCTCACTTGAAAGTCAATGGGGACAGCCTCTGACACGGAATTTCCAAAAGCGTCTCGCTATTTCAGGTATGTTACAGTATTGTGCCATTCAGCACAAGTGGGTATAAAAGGGAAAATTCCAGGCTTCTCTTAAGGCAAAATCCAACCAGTTTTTAAGGATGGATGGAATGAAATAGCATTTCCTTTTCGCACAAAAACCTCCCAACCTTTGCCTGCACAGCTCTGGATGGGTAACTTAAAGGACCACAGCAAGAACCTCTGCAAGTTTTACAGACTCTGGATAAACAGGGATGCTTAGCACAGACTGGCAGCTATGACCTGCCCAACTATCTCGGCATTTAGCTGAGAACACTGAAGCTGTGAATCTCTGCCTCTGAGTCCCTGTCATACTTGAACTGCTCCAGCACAAGCCAAATCTCAAGAAACACTGAAAAGAAATGTCACCACCAGTAAACAAAAAACATTCCTTTTTTCACACAGAGAAAGAGCAAGAAAGTGGTGTCCTTACTCAGCTATGAAGCAATGAACTTCAATAGCATGCTAAATTTTCAAACAGGAAAAAATCATTTAAAACAATCAAACATCAGTGAAATTCACTATGGAACTGAATGCATTTTAAGATCCTTCAAAAATCTCAGTCTGAGGGTCCTCTCTATTACCTGGGACAGAAAGACTGAAACTGTTACTCGATGCCATAAACTAAGACTTCACCACCACTTTTTGCCATTTAAAAGCAACTTATCACTAAGTCCAGGAAGGCACCAAGGGAAGGTGCTTATGCCATGTGAGCTAAGACAGGAGGCAAGGCACGTACTGCAGACCCAAATCAGCTGAAAAATCAGCCTCCCTTCACCCTCTCCTCTCACCTCCAGTTACCTCCTACGAAGAAGAAATAAAGTGAATCCCATAGGATGAAGCCTAAAGACTGCATTTAGATGTAAGGCAGAAAAGAATGATTTGAATGACGTATCTCTTGCCGAGTGATTTACCATGAGGCTGCAGGGGTAAGGGTATAAAAATCCCTGAAAGCCTTGATAAAAACCAGTGGCATCTTTCAGGGGCCTTCCCATTGCAGAGAAAGCAATCAAGTTGTTGAATCATTATATTAGGAGGAGAAGTTGCTGAAATTATACTGTCTAAAATGATGGCATACCAAAATCAAAGAGATGGAGAAGGAGAACCCATAGTTAGAGTTCACAGTGCTGTTTTGAACAAAGATCTCAAGATTTCCTACCCTGAGGGAAAAGGGCTTTTCATTTTATTATTCTCTGCCATCACTCTATTTAACATGAGACACTCACGCTTGCAGAAAATTCCAATTACTGCTTGAAAAATGAGACCGAATACCAAGAGCAAGATCCTGAAGAGCTTGCTGAGACCCAAACAGGTCTAAGCATTATCCAAGCTGCAAGCTCTGTACAGAAAAGTATGTAAAACATGTGAGAGTCATAAACGGCCAAAGACAGTTTTTTGGAAAACTGAAAGAAGCTGAAAGAAAATTTCCTGAAGAACAATCTCTGATAAGGGATATCTTAACCGGCAGTTGTTGGAACAAACACAAACACAGGAAGACGGAACAAAAAGGGGTTGGGTTTAGATAACCTTTGAGCAACTGCTAGCAGCAACTTCAGAAGCACCAACAACTCCTTTCTGCACCAATGCCACCACACCTCCAGAAATGCCCAGCTGTGGGGCTGAAAAAGCAAAGCTAATCTTCAAAACTGATTTTGTCAGTGATACTGTCTCACTGCCAAAATGTGGCAGATGCAAAGAGAGAATGAAAGGCTTTAAACCATGCTCCTAAACATAAACTATCCTATAATGTCTGCAGCTTTTAAACCTGAAGACAGAGTGAGGTGCATGTTCTCCTTAAATTTTCATATCCACAGATGCTACAATTATTGCTGGGTTCTTTAATTAAACCTTCTAACCTTCAATTATCTTTGGCAAAATTTTTTATGTATATGTTTTCAAAACCTTTGCATTCCTTAGTACGTATGTGAACATCTGTATTACATAGTCACAAACACATTTGGGTTTTTTTATATATGTATGTCTCTATCTCCCTCATACATATACATACTTTCCGCATCCTAATTTTGTTCCTCAGAAAAGTATGAAGCTGCCATGAATCTTGTATGAAGCTCCCACTGTACCTATCAACCTGCCAGCGGCACAAATGTATGATAAATATCCAACATCAGGAAACACCAGGACCTTAAGACAAATGTTGCAGGAAGCTCCCAATAAAGTGGAGTAACAGTAATTACTAAAACAAGCTTTTTCCATAAACATTTCAAGTTTTAGCATTTGTGAGCTGAATAATTTACCACCACAGAAAAGTGAAAATGGTACTAAGTTTAGCTGTGCTAGCAAAATAGTTTGGGGGTTTTTAAGGGGTGTCTCACACAATAAACTCTTGATAGACACAACTAATGAGCTGTTAAGTTTTGTAACTCTAATATTTCAAAAATATTTATATTGAGCAGAGAGCACAACAATATCAATGAAATTACTATGCAGAACTCACTGAGTGGGAGGATAAATTGTAGTATAGAAGGTGCCTGCTGGTGGCAAGTGACTGAGACAATATACATCTCCATCCTCTGTTTTTTATAATTTTCTGCGTTTTTAATAAATGTATCTGACATCTCACACCATTCATTTCATAACTGTCTGAGGCCTTTTTAGAACTGCTCACCCCGAGCTGCATATAATAAACGAGGTGATAACTTACAATATAAGGAGAAAACAGGAGATTAATTTATATGAAGACATTGTAAATTAACCTTCTTCTATTCCTATACTAGTTGAGCAAAGCTCCATGAAGGCGAGGGACAGACATAAAAATAGATTTTTTCCTAAATATAATTTTAAAAAGTATAAATCCTAATGGAAATTACTGAATGAAGATGTATTATGAATCAATGCAGTAGCTCAACGACAGCACTTTGCGTTGCTGGAAGACATACATTTCAGTAATGGGTGCCTCGGACAGGGCACGAGTGCCTCGGACAGGTCATGTCTGGGACAACTTGCTCTGCGGAAGGGTCTCTCTCTCTCTCACTATCCTTTTTTCCTTTACAGGGTAATGGCTGTATAATGATGGACCTTGACAGCAGAAATACTTATATTGCTGTAGTGCCCAAATACTGCAGAAGGAAGAAAGGGTCCATTCTTCCACATACAGAACAGCAAAGAGCTCCTCCCTTGAAAAGCTTACAACTGAACAACGCAAGACACAGTTGCAAGCAACCCAACACGAAGCACCCCAAATCTGAAAACATGGAGCCCTCCTGGGCTAACCTTCCATATTTTATACGAACTTTGCTTCATGCTTTCTTCTCCAAAGCCATCTCCCTGAGCCCATAACCCACTAGCACAACAGAAAGGCGATCAACCTTCCCATGGGACAGAAGAACAAAGAAACGCCAATTCCTCCAAGGAGCAAAGATAAAAGAAGAAATGAATCTGCTGTTTCATGGAATTAAATAGACAAAGAAGGAGCACAAGCACATATAATGCTGATGTAAACCGTGGTTCCATCTGGGCTACTCCAAGGAGAAAGCACAGCATGAATAAAGCTCTAAGAAAATACAACAGAGGAAACAAGAGGAAGAAACTGGGCAGGAAACTTTCCCACCCAAGAGCTGTTAGATGCAGATGGAGCCCTGGGGGGCTTCAAGAAGACTTTGTTGAAAGAAGAGAAAGGAAGAGGATCTGAATTGGGCTTGGTGCTAATTACAGCATCCCTTGCCAACACCCAGCGCAGGCAAAAGCGAGGAGGGCGAGCAGACAGCTTGCGGCTCTGTGCCTGTGACCTTACCGCCGGGTTGCTGGTGATGGTCCCCGTAGGACCCAGCCCAAACTGAAACTGGGCAGCAGCCCGGGAGGGGCTGCTGAGCCAAAACTCTGGTAGAGAGACCTCAGGCTGCAGGAGGAGCGAGGCAAGTGGAAAACCTGCAAGAACAGGCACGGTGGGCTAAAGAACCCTTTTTATGGGGGTGTTTTGTCTTTAAACCAGAGATCTTGGCTTGTTTGAGGGTTTGACTGAGACCCCGCTGAAGCATCAAAGCTCCCGTGCCGCTGAACCTGCCCAGCGGCTCAGAGATGAACGCTGAACGACAGTGACAGTAATAAGCCGTGACATTTAAGTCAGGAAATCTCAAATTCCCATCTTGCTTCTCTGTCTCCTTCCTACCACCAGGAGCTACACGCTCCATTTCACTCCCTTCCTTTATAAAGGCAGAAGTTCACCTGTCTCATCAGAGCATCTGCAAGGATTGCTCAAAACTTGAGGAGAGCTGCAGAGATAAAAAGCACAGTAAGTGTGCAAGACTCAACTGTCCTACTATGGACCTGGGTGCTAGGCTGCCTGCAAACACATTTAGGAAAACCAGTTCCAGTTATTTCTCAGAGCACCACAGACTTCAATCCTACTACTTCTCACATGTACCCTTAATAGCCTTGATCTCACCAAAGAAACTGCTAACGTAAATGATGCCTCACTGTAACTTAATTACCTCCAATTTAGGTGGGTACAGGAACAGAAAGTACCTTTTCTTGATTCCCATCTGTTCCTCGTAACTAACCGAAAGAGCCTTCCCCAGAGCTCTGTCTCTGAAAGACAGCATGAAAAAAAAAAGAGAAGAGGGAGGAAAGAAAGGAAAAAATTGTATATTTTTATTGAATTTTTTGCTGGATGCAGGTTAATAAAACACCCACAGAGAGCACAGAGCAATATAGAAAGGGAATAAAGGGAGGGAGGGCTGATATCAATAAAGCTTATCCAGAGGCACTGGTAGAGTGAAAGTACTCACGATTTCAAAAGAAACCTGCTACAAAAAGGATTTTCACTTGTTGCTTTGGCTCAAGTTTAAAATTTACAAAACACAGAAGCGTCCGAAGCAGAGGGTGGCTTAAAAAATAAAATCGGGAAGATAATTTTAATCTGTTGCTGAAACACGTCACCTTCAGCTTTCCAATACCTCTTGTTGATCCTAACCTGACCTGAAGACAGCCACCATACTAGGACCTTACTGTTTAATTATATCACAGACAACACTGCAGTCCCCCAAATCACTCATTGAACCTTGACAAACACTGGCTTTTCTATGATATCTCCATTTTAGGTGAAAATCAACTTTTGCCCGACTAAGTTGTTAATGGCATCCCTGTTACAACAGCCTTCTCGATCCAGCTGTCCCTTTCACTAATACGCACCAGTAAAATAGCTCCCAGGAGAGTTTCTGGGAGATTGCCAGCTTTTACTTAACGACACATCATGAACCTTGGCCTCAACTTCCATTAACATTCAGTCTATGTTTCTACCATTAATTTAAGAGCATTGGCAGGAATAAATAGGAAGACAATAAGCAGCCATAGCGTCCAGCCTAAGGTACTATAGCAGACAGCGCTGCTTCTGTAGCCGACAGAGAACACTTACAACCGTTTTTCTCATTTTTGTTCCATATCTGCCATTTCCAGTACGTTATACTCAATGGCTTAAACTATTCAAAACCAGCTTTAGTTTTCCAATTAGGAAAGTCCAGAGTTTAAAAAAAAAAAAAACCCAAACAAAAAAACCCACCACAAAATAAGCCCCCCAAACCAACCAAACCCCAACAAACCAAAGTCATGGAAAGGACCTAATATTCCTAGGGTGGCTCTTATTCCATCGCATCCCTCTTGCCCGGATGAGTTTTCGGTAGCAGTGTGTTAGTGTTGGAGGAGAGCACTGGCAGCAGCCCCCCTCCTGCCCCGCTGTCCCTTGACCCCGCAGTCTTGCCCGGCCAGGACAGGCAGAGCCTCTTTCCTCCCGCCGGCACTGCCCCGCGGCGGGTAACCTGCACGCAAACGGCTGAGCAGCTGCTGTGGGGAAAAACCAGCTGCTGCAGAGAGCTGGCAGCAAAGCGACTGCTGTGATGGATGGAGTCGGGGCGAGCGTTGCAGGAGATTTCACTCCCACAGTACCAGTGGTGCACATTCAAACACTGAGTTAAATAAAAAGGAAAAAAAAAAAAAAAAAAAAAAGCTGGGATAAATGTTCTTTCCTCCAACACTGCATGAACATTTCGTTTAGGGATGGTCACCCCAGAACGCAGCTTGCAGGCTTCGGGCCACAGCTTGTCGCTGGGATGGATTTTCCCCAGGGCAAGGTAAGAGCGTCACCTGTCCCTTCACCTCCCCACCTGCAGCTCCCACAGCTGCCCGCTTCCTCGGACGGGAGCATCTTCACGCATTGCCACCTCGGATGGATGCTCGGGAGCAAGGCAGGTGCTGTCGCACAGCGCTCGCCTCCCCTCTCGGCCCGACGCGAGGAAGGCAGCAGCCCGCTTTGAACACGCTTCCCTGTGCTGTTTAGTCACAGCAGCGTTTGGGCAGCCCAGGGTGACATACACCATAAAATGGAATCTGGAGTGTATCTCTTAACGGTGAAATCTGTAAGATATTGGATTTATATGGTGTCTGCAGAGCACATTAGAAGATCATCATCATCATGTCTTTTCAAGACAGCCATAATTATTTAGGCTGTTATTCTATCTCACCGGTGCTTTTGAAAAAACTATTTAATATTAGCAAACCCTCACTAAAAACAATGTTTTGGTTGAGGGACTAATCTTCGTATCAGTACACAGCCATACCTGGTCTTATCTACATTACCAATTCCCTGCTGATTGAGCGGATTCATTAACAACACAATCTCTGGCGACTGAAATGAAGTCTCATTCTTCGTATCACTGGTGCCTTGCTGTTTGCTTTTCCTTCACAGTATGCACACAAGTAATTAACTTACTATGCTCCGCTAGCTCCTGACACATTACTTGGCATAGAAAAATTCACCAGCAGGTAGTTAAGCATGCAAAATATTTTCAGTCAAATGAACTTCATAACAAAGCACTACTTAGGAGAAATGCGGCTCTTTCTGATACAACGCTAACACGCACCATACTGACCGTACCAACGGGAGCTTCCCGAGTGGTAAGAAAAAAACACATCATTTCTATCACCTTTGCTCAATATGCAGGAAGTTTTTTTAGGGGGAAAAACTGGCAAGCAGTGAAGATGTTCACTGAAAGGATGAGCACGGACATCAACCTGAGTAGCCCTTGTGAAAGTCTGATGTAACAAGGACAGACACAAGATCTATATGGTATAGAAGAAAAAAGGGGAAAAAAACCCGAAGCAAAAAGGAGATTCACTTCAATGCAGCATTACTAGGATTACTGGTGTCCGGAAGTACAGAAGAACAGTGCATTTCAACTTCTATAACAAATAAAAAAAGGTAATTTGCTATTTTAAGCATAGAGTACTTTTAAGCTTAGAGTTTGATAACAGTGTAAACGCCCTAAATAAAAACATGCAATTGATTATACACCCCACCTGAAAGACTCCATCCACGAACACGATTTGAAACACACAAGTCATCTCAGTAATGTCAAGAGGTAAAAGTGGAGTAAAGTTACTCCTGTAGTTACCTATCTGTAGGATGAAAAGTTACGGTACAAATAGGCGGTGACTTTCTCAGCGCGGAAGCAGCGCAGGGCTGACCCCAGGGCAGATCGGTGAGTTAAAACACGAAAGCCTGTCTTTGCCTGAAGTGACAGGACTGACACTGACTTGGTAACACCAGGACTTTCCCTTGAGAATATAAAGACACTACAGCCTTTGTGGGGTGCTCCTCTAATCTGAACACGCTCTAAACTATGACTTTAATTACCTTAATATTTTCTCGGTACCAGAGACCGGGAGGCATGTGATCTTCTTGCCACATTGGTGTAGTCCGGCTAGTGTGGTACAAAACAATGTCACTTGCTCTACACTGTCTCGGTCCTTCCTTTAAACCAAAAGCAGATGAAACTCAAAAATGTACGTAAAAATACTTGGGGAAAAAAAGCGGGAACTTGGCTAGGATAAAGACCCATTCACAGTATCATTTATCCCAACTTTGACCTTTCATGAAAAAATCCTGCTTAAATGTTCTATGACTGCATTGACCCAAGACGCTGGAAATTGTGATCTTGAAGTTTCCTTCTACACAAGGAAAAATCCTTCTGAAGCCCTAGAAAATGAAACTTTTCTTTTGCTCAGTTTCGTCCAGAAGACATTTGTTCCTTTCCCCTTCACATGCCACAAGGCATGTGCCTTTGCCAAATTCAGACTGGTTTTTTGACTCATTCGGTCACAGAACTTAGTTCCTCATGTTCCACCACAGCAATTTTTGCTTGTGACAAAAGAAATAGATCTGCGGAGGACAGAATTCACCATGATTTGTGTATATTGTTTTCCTCTATTCTTGCACTGCTTTCAGCTCGGCTCATTTAAATATAGCTCCTGTCATACCCATCATTTTCAGTTCACCTGTTATGCAGAACCACACACTCCACCTCCAACAGAGCAGTCTTTGCCTTGGCTGCATAGTTAACACAGATTCTCTACTCCAGGCCTGAAATCCTTATTAATTTACAAACTAGATGTTCCTTAAACAGTATTTCCATTTGCTCGACAGGCATATTAATGCACAGAATAGAAACCAGTTTTTGTTATTTCTAATTTTCATCAAAAATAAACTACTTCACTTAATAACCACTAGCATCCTTGACAGTTACTCAGGTCTGTAAACAGTTCACTACATCAAGGAAAACCTTGTTATATCTCCAACAGGCTGTTGAAACTTGCTGTGTTCCAGGGGAAGGAATCTCAGGTTTTGTTTGGTTTTCCACTCTTACAGTATCAGTAAAAAGTAACAGATTTTCATGCCAGAAGAAACAGTTGGATAACACATACTGACATGATGAGCATGAGTCATTACACTTCATAAAGTTACCTCTCTACAGAGCCTTAAAAACAGTTTTCACCTCATTCAGAAAGGTATTCAGCGTTGAAGAAATCAAGACTTGAGAAGTTCGCTGCATGAGGTTTTTTGTTTTTCTTTTTTATTTTTTATAGATTGTTTCAGTGTTTAATTGCTCTCCAAGTTTCAATCTGCAGCTTGCTTCTTGTGCCAGCTTCTCAGGTTTCCAGCCCAGTCTTTATTTGCCTTCTAGCGGCAGATTGCAAGAGGTCTTCAGGAGACAGCATTTTCCCTTTATTCACATGCACACTTCTCAAGGGACTTATCCATACATTTGCAGAGAGTCTTGATTAGTAAATGCAGTTGGGGCTGGATGACTTTCTTCCTGGGGGAAGGTCGTACACTGCCCAGAACTACCGTCCAGTGAGGAAGTCAGCCAGGCTGGAAATCCAGTGAAAACTCTGCATAGATCTAAGCAGAGCCCTCCACTACCTTAGTTAGAGGATGCTCCTTGGATCAAAGATGAGTAAAGGAATCTTGTCCCTCCTAAATCACAGAGAGCCTCCAAAAGCCTAGATTTCTTCTTTTGGCTCTGATGGAACTTGCCAATGGACTTGCAGCAGCCAAAAGGCAACAGAGGGGGGGGGAACAGATGAACAGATCCTGACTAAGTACCACTTACAAATATTCACAAAAGTTCTTTTTTCCTTTAGGTCAACCCTTAATAGTTTCACCCACAAAAATCCGGGCGCCAGTTAAGCTTACTGTGGGGGTGAGATCCCTTCCTCCTATGCTACGCAATGCTGTCCCACTGCACCATTGCACTTGTCTGTATTCCTGTGTTATCTATCATCTTACATTGAAGCCAAGAGCTTTTTGAAGAGCAGACTGACTTTCTGGTTTTGTTTTGTTCAGAATAAAATACAAAATATATTTAAATCCATGACTGGAATTTCTTGCCAGTACAAACGTATAGGAATGAGTTAGAGTATTCTGAGTAGTATAAGGTAATTGCAGAAGCAGTGTTTGGGAACATGGACCAAAATACGTAATTAAATACAACCTTCCTGATTATAGAGCATGTCTTAGGTAATTTAATGCCTTTATTAAAACCATAGTTGGTGAACTTGAGGGACTACAGTCTTGGTCTCATGAGAATGAATTATGTCCAGCTTTTTAAACTAGAAAGTTTCCAGGCTTCATGGCTTCAGAGAAAAATTTGAAAACACAGAAGAAGAAAGGTCCAGGAGCCAGAAGGGAAACAAGAACCTTAAAATTACTATCTTTTTTTCAATCTCCCCTGATTTGTTCTGGTCGATCTCATTACTTTTGAGCTACTGATCCTGGCAGTACTCCAGCGTACCTGAGTTTGTTGACAAATACCAAACAGAATGTAATGCCAGGGGAAATAACAAAAGAAACCAAAACCATCAATACCAAGAACTGGGCTAATACACATGATCCATACAGGTGCCCAAATGCCAACCACCATTCAGTGCTCGTCTCAGAGCCACTTCCGTAGCCGTTGTAAGCAAAAGGGTGAAAACCCACAGACTTCTATTTACTTCAGGCTGCCTTTAGTCTAGGTGACACCTGTATACTTCATACTATCTAGCAAGAAAAGGGGTAGGGTTTTTTTTTGGCAAAATTGGGTTTATTTAGATCTTTCTCAGGCCTTTCTTAAAATGAATATTTTAGAGGCACACACAGCACCCGGGTTTCTTCTTCGGTTGCGATGTGTCCTGTACCAGTGCCTGCTCTCAGAAACACAGCCCGGTTCACCGCCCTTTGGGTGGAGAGGATCATTTTCTGAGGGACGGAAGCTCATGCAAATATCAAAATTTTGTGAGAGTGGTTGCACCAATTTTTTTTATGTCTCTCTAACTGCCAGCGACTGATGCTAGCTGACTTTTACCCACATAATATACCTTCTGGTCTCACTGGTCTTGTCAGGTTTTCACAGCAGCAAAAAAGCAAGCAGGGCTTATTCTGAAGTAAATTCTGGATGTAACCACTTATAACTCCGCTAACACAGAGAAGCTAGTAAATCAGTAATAGAAGTTTATTAATTTAGTAGTTACTGAGACACATCTTATTGATCTTCTTTACTCACACTCAGCCTCCAGAGTTTACCTCACAGCTCCAGTTTATGCCTTGATTAAGTGGTTCAGAGAAGCCTTGCATTTTATAGTATGCACATCATGTAGCATAATGCTCCTGGTATGATGACTTGCAAACTAAGCAGTGGATTTATCGCCCTAGAAGAGACTCCAGTTTTACTCACCCAGGGCAGCCAGCACAAACACTCAAGAGCAAAGCTCACAGTCTGGAGCTTTGCTGGAAGATGCATGGCGCTAACTCAGCCGACAACGCTCTCGTACCCAGCTTTAGTTCGCTTGCATTTGCGACACAATATCAGTTAGCTAGCGATTAGTTTCCATTTTCAGCATTCACATGTTTTTGTGAACATTTCTTTTTATAGGCTCTGATTCAGCAAAGTACTTAAGCACATGCTTTACTTTAAATAGCAGAATAATCCAATGTCTTTTCAGCAAATGTTTAACTTTAATTGTGTATAGTTCCAGTTCAAGGGCTCCTCGTATCTTGGACACTGAGTGCTCACTTATGTGCTCTATTTATTGCACAGATATTATATTATTCATGGCCTTCACATTACGCATTTACTTAAGTGCTTTGCTAAACATGGTCCTAAAGCAAATATGCCACAGTCAGAGTTTATTTAATAATGCTTCTACAAATTCAGTTCTAAACTGTCAAGCATTGTAAAAAGGAAAAATAAATAACCAAAGGATTTACTGCAATGTCTTTCATATCTGTACCTTGATTTAGCACTGACTACAACTGTGGCAACATGGTTCAATAAAGCATTAGGATTATTTTCTTCTCCACCCATTTTAGGAGATGTGTGTGCTCCTTAAACTAAAAAAATAATACTAATAAAAATAATTATCCTGTGTTGAAATTATGTCTGCAGAGGCTTTTCCCCATAGCCCACAAGTCTCACTCTTGCACGGGGGCTGCAGCCAGTGCGACATCAGGAAGAGGAACGGGCCTTGTTGGAGACCTTGCCTCTTGATTTACAGTATGCCCAGCCCCACCATGCATTTCAGTCTCCAAATAATGATATTTGATTACAAAAATACGACCAGAGTGTACGGGGGGTCTTTCATATGACTTTTTTTTTTTTTCCCCCCTCAAAGAAATACTTGAGACAGACTTTCAAGCATAACCACTGCTGCATTTTTACATGGAATCTGATGAATTTTCCTTTCATTAGAAGACTCCAGCAGCTGTGGCTTTAAGAAAAACACCAAATACTGTGAGACTAACAATAAAAGTACCAGACCTGGCAGTGCTGCCTCACCCCTTTGGGCCATTTCCATTCCGAGCAGCTCCCCACTGAACCACACAATGCAGGGCCCCTTACTAGTTTGGTAGCTACTGCTTTCAGATGTTTCAAAATATGGTGGTTTAAATTATTAGAAGGTAAGTTGGGGGGGGGAAGGCTGCTAAAAGCACAACTTTCTAAAAAGCCAGCTCTCAAAATTTGTTAGCTAAAAAGGCAAAGAATAAAATTCACACTTTACAGGTACCCGCTCTGAGAGCGGAACGCCTCCCTTGCCCAGCGTTAAGTCCCATTGTTTCAGATGAAAGCCCCTGCCCTAGCCCTGCAGGTAAAGCAAGTTTATATTCTAAGCTGGCTGGAGAAGCCAAATTAAAATAGGTAAAAAATGTAAACAGAACCAGATACACCTGAGAAAAGAAAGAAACTAGAATTGCCTTAAAAGATAAAAGGATTAAGCTCTTCTGACCAGCAGCTGTAAAACGTGTAATGAATTTAGACATTTCTTTTCCGAAGGAAGAAAGCTATTTAATGAGATAAGTGTTATTAAGATAGAGCAGAATAACTATAATGCAGAAAACTGTTCATTAGTTGGGGCTTAATTGCTCTTATAGTTGGTGAAGAAGCAGTAATTACTATACCAAAAAAGATCTATATTTAAAGATTATTTGTTTTTATGCATGGAACAACAATACTACTTTGATATTAACCCAAAACTTAGCCAGAACCCATCTAGTGTCATCCTATTGGAACTGAACACTAACAACTGTATAACCCCCTGTGAAAGGAAAAGAGAAGTATTGATTATAGCAAGGAATGTAATTGTAGTTTATTCTGAAACAGGACTTCGATACATTTATAGTTATTTATTCACTGTGGTCTCACCGTTTGCCTGTTTTATTTATAAATATTTACCATGCACTATCTTCATAAAATAATTACTATTCAATGTGCACAGTAGAAAGAAGACATTAGCGATCTGGCTGTGTGTTTTTCCATTCTAATCTGTCTGACAATATTTTAATTTGGTTTTAACACGCGAGTCCTTATAGCTGAATGTCCCGAGCTTTCTTTGCCAGGTTACGCGTGCAAACATTTACAGAAACGCGGTATCTCTGCTCATGGGGCTGCCTATCTGACACAGCTCAGAGGATCACGCAGGGATCCCTGCTGCGGTTCACCAGCTCCTGGGGGAGACCTGACGTTCTAGGACATTTTGATGACATTCTAGAGGATATCAGCAACTGCAACATTTTCAACCCCTACAAGCAGTCGGTAATTCTTTACAGGGGTATTTGAAGAGTCACTTAAAAGGTACCTGCTTAATTGATGCACAAATTAAATCTGCATGCAAGTGCTGAGCCAGGAAAGGCTTCACCCTGAAATGCACCCAAGCGCAGCTCCACCAAAGCTCAGGATGAAGGGGTCCATCGTTCCCATGCTAATGGGGCTTTTATGCCAGATTCACCTGGCACAACATGTCCTCCAGTCATGAATAACCTAGTGCTTCGGAGTAGGCAGGGGTCTGCGCTTAACAAGGCAGGCATAGGTCCGCCTTCCTCTGCACACTTGCTAAGATTTCGGTGAGCGCTACAAACTCCATCTCTTTCAGGCCTGCAGCACTCTTCATCAGAAGCTGGAAGCTTCCTTCACAGACGTTACAAGGACATAAAGCTTAAAAAGCATGCCCCTATCCACTCCTGTACCAAATCGCATCCGAGTTTACTAATGCTAAAAGAGATAAAAGGAAAATTTCTTTGGATTTATAATCAAGTATTTGCCTGGGATCAGTAGAACCAAGATGAGGTACGACCAATTTGGTAATATATGTATCACCTCATTCTCTCGTAAATTTTTTTTTTTTTTCCTTTACAAATATTGGCAGAACAGCCAAGGTTAGAAACAATAAAAGACTTTTAGGCCAGTTTTTATTTAATTTGATTGTATTTCAAGATAATGATACCCATTTAACTACGGGAAACATGCTCCATCTGCTCTCCAGGGCCTCTACGGGCTTGCAATTTCCTTCCATGTGCAAGTCCAGATGTTAACTGGGACCCTGAAAGGCCCCTACGACCCAGGTTCCTTGTTCTCACTCCCTCAACAGCACAGGGGAAGCCTACAACAGTGATGAAGACTGCCTAAAGCCCCAAGCACCACACCGAAGACTTAAATGAGATTTTAGCAGCACAGAGGGTCTTTTGAAAATCTTCGTTCGGTGCGAGCAGATGAGATTAGCAGAGTTCTGGCATTCTGAACCCAAGGGACCGGGGCAGGGTCTTCCAAATGCTGGAGCACCAAGCCCAGATCTACAACACTCTGTTTTTCTTCAGCAGCTATAACCAGAATAACCCCACAGATGTGGCCCAAGGCTTTGCCCTACACAGAAATACATAAATATGTTTTTTGAAAGTCTGGAACTTATGCGAACAATATGTCTCTGAGTAGCTTTTGGTAACTGACACCACACAGGTACTTGGTTTTTCTTTTTTTAAACCTTGCACATATTTTTATCAATTGAAAACAATGTTCAAGAAAAATGAAATGCTGTCATTTCCTCTGTGACGATATATGGAAATGCATAAATATTATACACATTAAACATCATTAAAATATTTTTAATGTAGCTTTTGCAATTCCTCCAATAAAAAAATAAATAATCAAAGCTCTGATGTGCAGAACTATGAATTTTAATTCCTGGAAGATCATTCTGTGATAATTACTAATCCCTTTCTATTGCTCAGGTAAACTTAAGGGAAGAATATTCCAAAAGAATAGGTACTGCAGGGTAATTTGCAATACTGTTTTTACAAAGTAGGAAGCTTTTCTAGCTATATTCAGCACCCAAACTTGCACATAAATAAATTCCAGTCCAAACAGATTCTTTATACTGCTTTCAACTTCATATTGCGTGCATAAATCACACTTACTCCTTTATATTTATAGAGATTTTTTTAACAGAATCACCATTAATAGCATACCAGATCAAATATTATTCCAAATTTAAATAAAATCTGTTCATCATTACAGTCATTAGCTAATGGTTTTATCTTCCTTTGGGACCATAGTAAACATTAAAATTCAATTTATTTAACATTTACTTCTCATAAAACAAAAAAGAGCATCATTTCCTTGCTACAACAACAAACTCTTGGGGTCACAAAACTCATGAGAACCAGGTTTAAAAAAACCCCCACACTTTTGAAGACTAATGAGGTACTGAAGAAAGGACGTAAATATACACAGGAGCTCTTATATGGGCTATGTGCCTAATTCCTGCAGCTACTAATTTTCCTACTGCTGCAAATGCTGTAAGGCCCAGGGTTTTCAACCTTTTTGATTTGTATACTGCAAAACATCTCCCGGGGGGTGCAGATCCCAGTAATTATGGATTTCAGCCCACTGATAATCAGTTTTCTTTCCTTAGATACCATTCACGGTCCTGTTATAAAACCCCCATGGATCCTTGAGGGTCCACAACCGCAGACCTGGGACAGCTTACGGCAGGTATACGTGTGTGCGCGCCCCGTATCGCAGAACATCCGTAGCACAGACACCAGCACGCACAACTGTCCTTATGACGACCACAACTTTTAAAGAGCTGCGTGAAAACCTTTGTTTTCCCTGTGATATATTTGCATCGTTTAATCAACCTCTGATAAATGCATTCTTTTCACCTCAATTGATTTTCTTTTCAGAGCTCCCTTTGTCAGCTGATTTGTTAAGTGTTAGAGGACTGCACATCTCGCTGACTGGTGCTCCCCTGTGTATTCATTCTCTTTACAGGTTCTCCTGCAGGACTACCATGATTTCACTGATTATTTTTCAGTAGACACTTTGTTAGACTACTTATAAACATACTGACCTAATTGCTTTTAATTATTCCAGTGGAGTCTGCTTTTACAGTGGCTATTTGCTTCCACACAAAAGGAGAAATACTACTGTGAAAAGCACTGAAAAATCCATATCCCGGGCTTCTCTCTGAAGCCTAAATCAATCAGAAGTTTAATGCGCATTGTAAACGTTTATGTGCATGTGTATCTATTGTGCATGTATGCATGCATTATATAGGCCTATTTTACATCTATACCCATCTGTATATCACATAAGCCAAATGGGGCTAAGAAGACAGCAAACCCATTTAATTCTCAGTTTCAAAGACAAAGTGTTTTCTTAACAGCTCTGTGAAGGATCCAAGCAAATTTGGTGTTTTCACTTTCTTTCCTAGCACATGTTTAGAAAATTGTTTAAATCTTGGATATCCATCCGGCCTGTTAGTATTCACATATGTATTTCTTGTATGCTATCCGTATTAACAATGTTTCTCAAAATAGATGAAAAGTAGAGCGACACAGAAAGCCGCTCTACATCTACCTTTTTAGCAGACAACCCATCTTCAACTGCCGTAAAATCTGCAAAATATCTCCCGTGAACATCACGATGAGTTGGCCTGTTAATCTAAGTGAATAGCTTTACGAGAAATAGTTCACCAGCAAAGTGAAGACGATGCGCAGTTCAACAGGGAAATCCATGAAGGACAAAACTGGGGAGAGATGATACATGGAAGTCTGTCCCATACACACTCCAGAGTTAGCAGCCAGGAGAAATCTCAGTATATTCGGAACTAACCATGAAGTATTTCCTTGGTTGAAGTTTTAACACCCAAATATTACAGAAAAACAAAAAGGAAAAAAAAAAAAAAACAAAAGAAAAGAAGTAGAAAAGTGAAAGTGATAGCAGCTGGTAGAGGCAGCACATAACTTTCTGCTAACTCCTCATTTTGCTCTGTAAGGACTGTGCAGTACACACAAGACCACAAAATCTAACAAGGAAATACCTATCCTGATAACAGTTTGCTGCCCAGAAGACAGCAATATGCTAAAGCAAGCCTAAGCTTCCTTCAGATTTTATATTCAAATACCAAAGGAAAATTGGTATTATCCATGAATAGAAATAAGCTCACTTTTGAGAATCTTTTTCAGCCACAGAGTTTTGTGAAATGAGCAGCTTGGGTGTTATTCTTATCATTCAGTTTAATATTTTTCAGCAAGGAAAAAAAAGAGGCAGAATGTAGCATTTCAATTAAAACAAACAAATCAAAACAAAACACCGACAAGATGTCTGTGAAACTGTCCCTCCTGGTACAGAATAAGATAAGGTTTAAACAACCTGCTAGCTAAGGTTTTCCAAATCTTTTTTTTAACATGTTTTACAAAATAGTTTGCTTGCAACAAATCAAATCCTTGTCTTGACAATTACAAAAACATTTTCATAGCATTTCAAGTCTTAAAAAATATTTTTCTGGTAAGAATCTTCTATTAAAGTTGCAAATAAACATTTCAGCACAAGACAGTATTGACAACTTGACTATTACATTAGTTAGTGTGCCATTCCCAGTGGTTGGGCTATTCCTCGCACATAACTTGATGTCTTGGAAGAAATTTCCTGAAATTCAATATGCATATTGTTCAGGAGAGGTGCAAGTCCTATTGAAAGGGGTTTCACAGTTTGTACACACTGAGCGCTGGGATCCAGCCTGGACAGCTCTGTTAAATGATCAGGGATGAAGGTTCATTCCTTCAAGTATCTATAGCAAAGAGATGGCTTGGAAAGTCAGCTTGTGAAAGCATTGCCAAATACTTAAACTGGGTACTGAACATGGCCTGACCCCAATCCACTCAACTCACTGTGCAATCCCACAACACGCAAAACACCCTCTAAACCAGGTTTTCAGCAGTCTTTCACTGAAGGTCTTAGCCTCAGTCTTCAATTCTACTGTCTGACATGATGCAGACATGATTCTATTCAACCGAATAGAAGAAAATTCCCCTTCACCAGCACTCGGGCTGCAGGAGCGTAATTCACATTTAAGATGCAAATGTGCTTTCTCATTAGTGCATCTTTTGGGTCTTAACGCCTTTCATAACTGCTGTTATTATACAACTGATCACTGCCCAGCACTGTAATATATAGTGGTCCTTCAGGATTGAAGAAAGGTATGTGCCAGTCAGGTTTACGAACCCTATAAAACTTTTACTGTGCTTGTAGCATAACCAAAAAGAAAGAAAAAAAACCTCATCCATAAATTTAATTATTCCTGGCTTCTGTTCTTGGAGACATCTCTCCAGGGCATAGTCTAAGATTATTGAATACCACTCGGTTTCCTGGATCAAGGTGATACAAGTTTTTTAAAACCTCAATGGCAATTAATAGAACAATTTCCTCCCCTACACGAGCCTTTCCTCAACATGGTGCTGTTATTCCCTAACCTCGGTGTGAACAGGCAGATTCGGAAGTGGAAGATAATGCCAACAAATTCTGCGGGGCTTCTTCACCATGGCTGGCTCTCATCGCTGTCCACTGCCTCCGTTAAGCCACTGGCAGACAGTGACTGATGACTTATTTCAGGCATTTCTTACAACCCTCCTTCCAATAGGGGAACAGATGGTTCCCTTTAACTAGAATATTTCCACCCTGCTACCAAAGCCACCTCCACCTGAAATGCAATTAGAAACATGGGATTGCTGAATATACCTCTATCCCACACTGTATACTGCTCACTTGGAACTTCTTTCTTCCTTTTTAAATGTTACTTTATTCTCAGAAGACGACAAAAGTAGCAGGATTTGCCATGGACGTACACAAGTTAGTCTGTGGGGTTTGTTCACATACAGAGTTTATTTGCTTAAAAAGGCCAGTTTGAACTGGACTCCAACAAATCCTATTCAAACCAGTCTGATCTGCTGATTATTTTCAGCTAAAAAAAAAAAAATTTTTTAAAAATAAATAAAATTTGAAAAGCTAACATGCTCACTTTGACCAGCCTTAAAAATGTTGTGTTTTTTTTTGTTTTTTGTTTTTTGTTTTGAAATAATACTTATTTTTGCAGTAGAGCTACATTTTAGAAAACGATTAAGAACACCCTTTATAGGAATATTTTGTTCAGCTAGAAAGTTATTGGTTTGTTTTACATTTCAACACGAATAAACAGTATTCTTCTTTTAGGATCAATCCAATACATTTCCCATCTCCCACCTCCTCTCCCTTATTTTTCTATTTGGTCATTGTCTCAAGAAATTAACTACTGGCATGGCTACCCAGAGAAGAGCTAATCTCAGCTGTAAAAATTTAGTCAAAAGACATAACCAGATGAAAGATTAAGGATATTCATTCAAAAAAACAACCCAACAGGCATTATGAGGAACTCGCACAACTTTGCTACATGGATCACAACGGATTCATTTTAAACAGCCTTAATGTTCAAAAAAGGAAAAAAAGAAAAACCAAAACCATAGGGAAAACATCCATTAAAGTCAAGGATTATGGAGGGAAAGCGGAGTAGGCGAGCACACCTTTGCTGCACTCTGAGGACACAGCTGACACGGTCCTGTCCTCATGGGCTGCGTTCTTCCTTCCCATCAACTGGACCACAGCCTTCTCCTACCAGTTACACGAGAGCCAGAGCCTTCCCCCCCTCATCCCAACACATGAGTTCCAGCGCCAAAACCGTACAGGTTTCTACTATGGCAACTCCATAGCAGATGGGGGTATCAAGCAACAAACAGATATACCAGATCTACAGTAATTAACGATTGCAAAACTGCCACTAGCTGCGAAGTTCCCTGTATGTTGGCTTTCTGCTGAAAGTTAAATCATGGTTTCCAGTAAAAAAACAACCTAAAAGAAGTTATTTTGGTGCACTGCTGTTCCTCAGCAACAATACCAATAGTTTAATCTCATTTCCTCAGAAATCATCGCCAGGCTATTTAAATATTAACTAGAGGAAAATATTAACCCACTGTTGGGGAAACAAGACGAAACTGACCCCACTCCCAGTAAAGCTTCTTGTTCTTAAACAATCCTAAACTCTATTACACCCAAATCAAGACTCTGAATTCTCAGAAATATACTTAGAGGGCAGTTAAATGATCTAGCAGAGCTCATCTGACATCTGGGTACAGTCAGAAAAGGTGGCCCCATTTCTCCCTCCTCCCAGTCCCTGGACATTTGCTCCTGCAATGACACAAAACCTGTACATGTCTCCTGCCCTTCCAATTTCACAGAGGCATCTACGTTCCCTAGTAATAGGGAAGATTTCTGACATTCTATTGCATCAAGAGTCTCATCATGTGAAATCCTTTTACAACATCAGTTTCTGATTCTGACATAAGCTCCTAAGGTATTTTCACAGATTAATTGAAACGGAATAAATTTCCTTGACATTTTAAGCCCAGGTACTGCATGTGGCAGTGTGCCATCAGAGCCAGCCCAGCAGAACACAACCAAGCTTCTGACCAGCGGTCAAGCCAAGGTCTCCAGTCTGGCTGAAGACTCCTATTTAAGATTGCCCATACAATGAGAGGCTGCGAGAGCAGTGGTGCTCTTGGGGCAGCCATGATGTTGCTGTCCTCCTCTCGAAAGGGAAAAGAGCAAAAAAGTCTGAGGTGCAGGACCAGCAATGGCAGCCTGCACAGCCAGTAGACATCTAGGAAGAGAGCCAGAACACTGTGGCAGAAACGGAACCTTTTATAACTGGGGAGGAGCACCTGAAAATGTGACACTAGCATGCAGAAGATGATGGATAATTCCAGAACAGAGGTCTGATGGGATGATGTTTGTTTTGGCGAGGAAGAGGCACCACCAAGAATAGGGGAGGATGCTGATGCTCACGTGGAATGAATCTGTGACCCTAAGGGGATTCTTCGTTGCTCTTCAAGTTACACAGGGTCAAATACAACACACCCAGTGCTGCTTCTGCCTCCCTACTTTACCCCCAAATACATCTGCCCCAGAGAAGGAGCCAAGGAGGTGACATTCACTGTTTGTCATTCCTTTGGGAGCTGCATTATCACGTGAGCTTTCCAATCTTCTCTTCCTGCTTATTCCCTAATGATGATCATCTCACATTAGTGCTTATATTTTTCAGTCTCACATAGGTGCCACAATACCATCAAGTTTGGCTTTAAAGATGGGAGATAAGGCCCTTTTTCACAACATAAATGCCATGAGGAAATCTCCCCGAGAAGCTTCTGAGATGAATTCTCTCTCCATGGTCCAAAGAAAAAAAGGTTACCTGACAGCAATGCAGCTTGTGTTTGCACATGTTGGTAGGAAAAGGGAGAGAAATGCCCATCCAGACACAAGCGATATCTATTTTTGACTCACAATTTTCCAAGTAATAACTGCTCATGCCAGCAATACCAGTACATACTGGTATGAACAACAGCTACCTCCACCAGAGCCAGGTTCACAGCAGAAGAAAAGCACATGGTCAAATATGTCGGGACAGCACTTCATATTTCAGTTTCAAAGGCTCACATAAAACATCCACAAAAATTCACACCAGCAGTCCCTTTGAGAGCTAGTTTTTTTCTCGTTGAAGATAATTTCTGACATACTTTTAAGGTCTTATGAGACCAAAGGGGTGCACACATCATGTAGTCGTAAGGCTCAGACCTTCAAAAAACCTCATAGCCTTAGTGCTAGCAAGCAGATACACTCCAAGCTTGTACATGTATGTATTTATATGCTTGGAGAAGTTACTAAAGCAACTATATCACCTTTCAGAAAGTGCTCAAGATGCAGGAGAGGAGAGAGAGATGGGGACAGGAATGCTGGGTTTTATTTCTGTGACTCCACCCTGTTCATCAGACACATTCAAGCCAGCGCATCTTTCTCTCCCGAGTGAAATCTGTTTCTACAATTTTGCCAAAACTTTTATATATGGCAGTGGCCAGCTGGCTGCTTGGAGAGCCATGTGTCAGTGGTCCTGGCGAATGCTTAATGTGTGATATGGATCTGCGCAAACTGCAAGCACTTGGTTTGCAAACATTCCTGTTTTATGCATTTACAAAGCAGCCAGTGAAACGAGAGGCTTCTGAAGCAAAGTCAGCAACATGGCAGACAGCTTATATATTAAGGCAATTCCTCAATATACAAATACATTACGGTAACTTGTCCCTTTTCCCTGGCATGCTCTGCCCCTATGGGCTGCAGTCAACCTGTTCTGTCTCTCCCTACCAAATACTGTCACCACCTCTTCTGCTGCCACCATCGTTTCTACAGAGGCAGGAATTCAACACCGCCGAGTTTTCTCCAACCAGGCAAGAGATGGGAAACCTCTGCAGCCTCTCTCCAGCCCTGCTGGGTGGCTGGATCCCAGGAGGGGCAGTGCCAGCAGATGTGACCACAGGTTGAGTCTCCCCAGCTGATAGCACCCTGGCTCCTGGGCTGCTGCTAGAGATCTGTCTGTCTGATGAAGCCGATATCCACACATGGAGGGGTCAGCAAGTCAGTCCTCACAATTGCAGGAATCAGAGGGGGAAGCAGTAAAGCAGGACAGAGGCATGCTTTGAGTGAATGTATTTTTGGACTACATACTTCTGACTGTACCATCCCAGAGCAGGTGTGAGAAATGCATAAAGTGATGTAGGCTTTACGGTAAAAAAAAGCAGAAGCTGACTATATTCAAGGACGTCTCTGGCTACATCCTCCATGTATATGAAAAGTGTTCATTAAGTTTAAGGCAAGCCATCTGTTTAGGGTTTTGTTAATGCATCATCCCACGTGATCTGTAGGCCTGTGTACAAGAATATATATGGCTTATGGACTAATGTCAGGGAAAATGGACTTCCGACCCTAGATTAAGTTTAACACAATCTCTGCAATCAGCCCAGTGAGCAAAAGCACAGGTGATAGATGAGCCTGCCACAGTCTTTTGAATGCCAGCAGATACCAACTGACAAGTCACCAGGGGAAGGTAATTCCAAGCTAAGGCTGCTTGAGTGAATGGACCCTCCTCCTGACATATAACAAACGGGCCCCTTGTTGATCTCCTCTGTCCTGACAGCTCTTGGCCCCAGAAACAGCCTCTCCAGCCAGGCCCCAAACTACAAAGACCACCACAGATCAGTATCAGTACCATGACTTGTCCCTAGAGATGCTGGGAAGCCAGGCTGGTCTCCGCACCACTGCCAGGACAGGCTCTGTACAGCTGCAAACAGCTGCCTTCTGCACTTCTGCCCAGCCATCATGTCTGGGGGCTAAGGGTGTACAGTTTGCGATGAATTTGGCAGATATCTTGGTTGGAAGCAGTTCAAGGGGAGGCTGGAGTGGAATAAAGCTTTCCCCTTTCCCCACAAGTAGAATCAGTTGATCTTATCATTTCAAATCAAGGTGTATCAACATTGCAGGTAAAAATTATATGTCAATTACAAAAGCATAAGAAAATTATAACGCAAAATTGAAGCCGCAAGTTTTAGTTTGTCCCAAACATTGCAGTCCAAATCAAAGTTTCCACAATCTGTGCATCAGAGTGGTGCTCGTGTCTTCTCAATATCTGCAAAATAAGGATTCTGGTGACACTTCCAGTGAAACTCATAGTTGTTTCCAAATCCGCCATAAAAATCCAGTTAAATCTACGATGTGAGAAACTAACAGTACCTATAAGGACATAGATAAGCAGTTCACATAAACTTAACTGTCTAGAGAAAGAAACAGAATGCTGTAACAGACATCACATCAAAATTAATCTTGATTTAAAAAGGAAACCAACATGGGATAGCAAATAGGACGAAATGCTAGTGTCCTCCAGGTTATCATTAAGTACTTGCTGCAAAGAATCTGTTCTTCCTTAAAATTAAGATCAAGGATTCCTTTTTCTTTCATTACACTGCCTGAAAGCTTCTTAGCAAGACCAGCAATTTGTGAAGATGAAAAACCATTTTTAATTGGTAATTGCAATGGGTAGAGGAACTGCTAATAAATACATAAGGAAGTTTGGAAGAGGAACGCTCACTCCTTTAAAGCCACTAGAGCTACAAAAGTCAATTCCATACATAGTTGTCAGCCATATGACCAAACAGATTTGTCCCAAATCAATTATACAGAAAATGCTATCTGTTGAAATTTTTAAAAAAATCCAGCTACAAATGGAGACTTGCAAGGCAAGAGCGTCTAGTGTCAAGATGGGATTTCAGCCTCAAATCTAAACATTTCGTTGTTCCTACGTTACAGTTGCACAAAATTTTGGCCAATACCGCTACAAAAGCCAACCTGATAAACACATTCAGCACTAAAT
The DNA here is from genome assembly GCF_929443795.1 of Astur gentilis. Taxonomy (NCBI): domain Eukaryota; kingdom Metazoa; phylum Chordata; class Aves; order Accipitriformes; family Accipitridae; genus Astur; species Astur gentilis. Next base: position 15,959,727 of record NC_064902.1, on the reverse strand, counting down.
CCAGCTGTAGTCTCGAGAGGAGCTGTAATTCACGGTTTATGAGTTCTATCTATTGTGTGACATTCTCATCAAAGCTGAAAGTGGAAATACATGCAGAAAACCCAAAAGAAGGCTCTTGCAGATTAAATATGACATTCAGCAACATAGAAGATGGGTCATTAGAAGTGCAAAAAGTACAAGAATGAGCTACATAATAAAATGGATCAACAGCGGTGTCACAGGCAGTGGGGATTACAGCTGTCTGCTCAGCCTCTGCTACTACATCTGGTTACTGTTATGTGCCCTATGGAGGAGAAAGAAAAAAAAGCCGTCTACATCCGATACGACTGCTTTGCCCATTTAAGATTCAAAAGCTCCACTGAAAGCTTTCACAAAGCTGAGGGGAGCATGATTTATACAAAGAGCTACAAGCCTTTTACAGTCCATTTTGAGCAGAATGGACATCAGTGCTACCTGTCTTCTGAGAACAGTGTTTCCTCTTTTATTTACATTTGCTCTTCATTATGCTTTTAGAGTAACTTACCAATCCAGCCAATCAATTCAAACTATTTTGCAAGCATTTCAAGTAATTTCTCAGCATCACCCCATAGGCACTTGCTTCCATGTAATTATAATCATTTTTCTGCAGAGATTTTCTTCATTCAAGTGGCTTTGCCGAGCAACAAGAAACAAAAGAATAACCATGTCTAAAAATAGGTAGGAAAAAATGTAGGAATCCCACAACTATATTGAATAGGGTCATCAGAAAGAGAGCAAGGGATAAATGTGTCTCCCCATGTCCTTCATGTCTTTGCTGACAGCCCCAAAATAGTGCTGTTCAATGTTTGATAGGTGCAGCTCTATATTACAGCTTAAACTTATTTTAAGAAATAATTTAAAAAAAAAAATCTATCTTAAAATTCAGTGTTTTCAACGTTTCTTGGGAGACCAGAAATAATCTGGCTAGTTGGTGCTTTTTATCATCCTTCTGTTCCAGAAGCAAATTTAACTATTTCTTTTAAGAAAAAAAGAACAAAAACATGCATTACAAGAAGTGCCTCACACAGAAAAGTATTAAAATTTTGCCCTGTTCAAGTATCAGAAAACTGTGATCTCTTTGCTTCATTTCAGCAGATAAGCTGGCATTGGACTTGAATTAACCTGTCTGTTGAGAAGAGCACTGCCCCAGACCTGCTGCTCTCACACCTGACCGAGACACTGAAATACAAAGACAGGGATTTTAACAACATAAGCCCAGAAAAAGGGGACTCGGAAGAAAGCGGCAAGCCTTGAATCCCAGTGATCTCCCAATGGAAACAAAAGATAATTCTTCTTTAATTCAACAAATGTGAGTTCCCAGCTGCCCCATGATACTTTCATGTCCAATGTTTTTCTTAAAAGTCAGAGCTACTATTTCCTTGCCAGCACCTCCCCTCTCTTTACTACTTTCACATTTATTTGAGACTGACCTAGTCAAAACCTTGTCAACTATTGGCAGCACCCAAGTACCACACAGCACCAGCCTTGTCACTAGTTTTAGGGCTGCCTTAAAATAAAAGCAATCAGAGCACTTCTTAAAACTGAATATCCTCCCCTCACCCTACATGTTGACGTGGTCACTAAATCCCGCTGGGTAATCTCCAGAATCCATCTGTTCCTTTTCATTCTCTTCCCGAGAAACCTCCCATAGCCCCTGATTATTTCTCAACTTGTCTGAAGAAACATCCTGTCTTCTGGCTTCCCAGACACTTGCTTCACCCCCCTATCCCCAGAGGTTTGCTGAAAAAGGCAGCTGCAAAGATTATCCACTCCAACGTCGTGCCCAGGCTCTCTTCAAATCCCTTGAAGGAGGAGACGTTTTCTCTAAAGGGGAAAATGTTTAACAGAGGCGAACAAGTGTCCTTCAAAAATTAGTTTCTTCCCAGTTTCATCCTGGAAGCAAGATCCAGGTACAGATACCTTTTAAGCAAGCACCTCTTAAAGCATGGTTAGGAGAAGTAGGAATTAAGAGTCCTACACTGCCCACATCTAGACTCTCCACCACCAAGAAGATGGACCGTGCCTGGACCACGCTGCAGTAGAACACCGCATTACGCAGCAGCACGCATTAACAGGCTGAGAGGTACTGGGAGCGTTCACCAAAGGTCATTATCAAATAGCAGATGTAAGCATGAAAACGATGACATTTTCCTAATGACCACAAAGCAGCTAAAATTACAGGAATGCGTATCTTCTCCTTTTTCAGGTCAATACAGCCAGCATGTCTGTGCATTTAATGTATCAAACGCAGCTGCACAAAACACTCCACTCACTTAACTTGAGGGCTGTTAAAAGTGGCGGAGGAAAAACATACCTCTCTATTACTTGTGTTGTTGCATAAAATCAAAACACAAGAACCAAAGCCACAGAGGACTTGAGATTTAATTGTTCAGTTGTATTTTCTTATTGCTTTATTTGTAACTTGAAGCCCCCCCAGGATTACAGCTATCGTACTCTTTATGGATTCCCACCAGCCCTCTGCATGCTCCTGCACCAATCAAAGCTACCAAAAATCTAAACAGCGAACAGTAGTCCACAGAAGGTTTCTAGTTTCCTTACAATTTCAACATTACTGCTGCTCAAATTTAATTCCAAGATTTATGGGGATGCCAAAGGGTTAACTTTGCTTCAAATTTTCCTATTTATCGTCATTCGCTTCAAATAAGGCAAGCACTGCAGGAATTCACGATGCCCAAACCTGACAGTCAGTGACTGGGTAACAAATCTTTCCTTCTGTTTTCAAAATAGTTTTCTGTTAATCTCTCAGGTCACCATCAAAGACAGTTTAGCATCTAATTTATCACCTTTTGGGCAGAGATCCATGCTGAAAAATTCACATCCAAACTGTAATTTGGTTCAGTTAATGGTCTTTTCTCAGAGGAACTGGACAATTAAAAACATATGGAAATGGAATAAGCTATTCACTTTTCAACTAAATGTTTGCTCTATGTCTTGGGAAATAAATTTAGGATGAACAAGCTGAATTCAGTCAATGCATTAAAAAAGAGGATTGGACTACTGTTATAAATCATTTGTCCTTCTTTCACAAGCCATATAGCAGTATTTTATATTCTTTTTTTTAACAGAACATCATGTCTAACAATGGAGAAAAACCTTCAAGAAACTTGAGGTTCAAACAGGTTTGGTGCTATTTAAAAAAAAAAAAAAAAAAGAAAAAGAAAAAAGCTCTTTACGCACTATAAACATTTGACGTATTTAGGCACCTAGATACAGTAATCAGAAATGTCAGGTTAAACAAGAAAAGCATAAAGGCAAGAATAGTTTAAAATGTGTACATCAATGTACACTGGCTTTCATTATAGTGGCAATCAATCACAGATTTTTGGTAGAACTATGACATTCTATTATGTCTGGAAAATATCATGGTACAGTTGACACCTTTACGGAAACACAAAGCTTGGAAACATATGGCATTTTAGCAGTGTTTCTTTCTCTTTTTTTCTCTCTGAGAAGCGCCAATGCCTGTGTAACAACTCACAAGTGACACAAACCCCCGATACACGTCCTGTTGATCTTCTCCCAGGGGCTTTAGTGGATGCTGGATGAAGACAGAAGGAGAATATCAATGCCACTGACATTCCTTCACTGGCTATTTATTTTCCTGTGTTCAACGCCCTGAATGCTTGTGTATAGCCACCAGGAAAACCCATTTGTAAAATTCAGCATGAATTCATTTATTCATTTTGTACCTCAAAGTGAGGTACAAAATTTAATCCTGGTCTCCTTCCCAGCCTTAGAGGCATCTCAAAGTGGTAAAGTCTACCATTATATTATAAAGATGTTCTGGGTCACGTAGCCTCTCTCTTCTTAGTAACACGTGTGCTCTCAGTCACCATGCCCTGTGCTTTGCCAGCTTCATTAGCAATTAAAGCTACTGAGCACAGCGCTCTCCACCAGCTGTAGGAGACAGACCCAAGGACCTCCCAAGCGAGGAGCATGTGCTAAAGGTGAAGGCCCTGGGATTACACCTTGTTGCAACTGCACACAGTCGCCCTTACAGCAAAAAGAAACTGGAAAAATAAATGACGCTATCATGCTTCTAACACTATTTTGGCCAAAACAATAGACTGAACTGGTGACTTCCAGAACTAAAATGATTATATATCCCAAGTATATCCCGAGCTGAAGACCTCACACTTCTGGAGCACAGCTATGGCAGTCCAATGTTCTCCAGGGGCATGGCAATGGGAACGCACCAGTGCACGGGTTGCACAGACTTTTTCAATTAAAAACAGAAAATGTAGCCCTTAGCAACAACAGACACAGGATAAAAATAAATAATAGAAAAAAAACCACACAGGAAGAGAGTGAAAACTACACCCTTCAAATGCCTTTTGATGTTAACACACTGCAATGAGTCTTAGCGTAATCTGCTTCATGAAATACTGAAAGTAAATAAAAACCAGGAACATGAGCTTATCTCCCCCCACCTTTCAAGAATACCTAATGCCTTCAGCCTTCCTTACTATTGCCTGTTTGTTTTTTTTTTTATTTTAGCCAGTGTGAAAAGGCCCTCAAAATACCCTTTTCAATTCTTCTCTTCAATGAAGAATTGCTGGTAAGATCAATTAACTGAGATGAGAAACAAAACCCAGGCTGTTGGTTCAGTAAGTCCTCTGCTTACTGTATATTTCATAAAGACCAAAGGTTTGATGTTAATTTTCTGTGATGCATTTTCCAATAATCCATGAGTATGAGCTTGAGCACTGACAGAAAGAAGCGTTGTATTTCACAGCCACACAGGAGCAGACAGTTTTAGGATCATTTATTTAATTATGCAAATGCTACTCTTGTGACAACAAGAGACAGACTCAAGCTGAAACCATACATTGGATAATAAAGTTCATATCCAACTGAAGATTCATTACCTGCTGCGTCAACTCCAGCTATTACCACATTATTATAGCTTATGCTACTGTGTAGTTAAAGTTGAGATAAGACTTCCAATCTAAACCTCTATTTTTAGGACAGTTAAAAGTAAGTGTTCGTTATGTGTGTTTTCTTTAATTGGCTATTCTTTGAGAGACTCTGAATGTACAAATTAAAAACAAACCCCAATCACTGCTCTGAAGCTAATCACTCTTGAATAAACAAAGAGGCTTTTTCATCGACATAAACCTCACTTCTTTCCTGCCTTTTACAGCAACGTATACCCAGAAGATATGTAGTGTTCTCCCCGGTTCTCACCAATAGGTGTATTAAAAGCAGCCGCAAAATACCACCTCAGCAGAAGACTCGTGCATCCCCCAGCATACACATGATGTAACCAGTACCACATCAAACAAGACTCCGCTTGGCCGGCACACTGATGAGCAGGGAAGAAAGCAGCAGGTGCTAAGTTCATTTTCAAACCAGCGTTCATTCAACCCGGCAATCCTTTTTTACCACCTTTCCTACAGCAGTAGAGAAGAAAAGGCCGTGCTACAGAAACACTATTCCTTGGTCCTACCCAATCCTCTCCGAGCATTATTCTGACTCGGACGCAAAGCAGGTATTTACACCGTCAAAACTCCACTTTCTTTCAACTCCACGGGCTTCCTAGCACAGTGACGAAATACCAGCCAGGACGAAATACCGAGACAGTATGGGCAGCAGTACCTAAGGGTCAGACCCAACCATAAGGCTGAGCCATCCTACCCGGGGACTGCTGCTAAAAGGACCAGACCCTCCTCTCCTATGTACCCACCACCCTCTCCATTGCTCTGGCTGCTGGGCTGATCCCACAGGGGCCTGAAACTATTCCCTTCTTTTTTTCCTAAGGTGAATTCTTCTTAAAAAGACTACAAGGGGGTCAGATGAGTGGAGCCACCGGAGCCCAGGGAGAGGCAGCAGCACGTGGCTGGGGCGGAGGACAGAAGCGTGCTTTCCAGCAGTGGCACAAGCTTGAATCGGCTCAGGTGCACCATCAAACTGTGACCCTAAGGTAACATTTCAAAATCTTCCTGCTGAACAAAAAAGCTTTTGCACGTAATGGAACACTCCAACTGATGGACCAACAGAGAATAGGAGGCATGTTTTGGCTACAGTTAGGTGTTTAAGGCTTAAAAGCTAAAGCACTTCATCTCATGTACCACATATACCATGAGACTGGGCAAGAAAACTAACCTAACTTCTGCAGCAAAATTAGTTTGTCCATATTAAACAGCTATCTCCATCTACAAATCTTGAGCTGCTTAAATTACAAGATCCAGGGGTACTCCAACATGTAGACTTGGCATCTTTTTAATTAGTGTATTAAAATATTACTTTTCAATATGTCGCAGTGTATAAGTGTCACGCAATAAATACTTACACTTGGCTTTCCCTTTTTTTTTTTTTTTTTCAATAGAAAAAGGATTTTATTATCAAAGTGGTTTCGGTAATACGCAGCTATTGCATGCCAAACGCTGTGCACGAAATACCTTCTTGGATAGGAAGATTAATGTGCTTACTGTTATTCAGTGGACAATTCCTTTAATGTCACCGAGGAGTAAGGCAAATACTTAAATACAAAGCACCACAAAAATCTATCCCAGTCTACATTTTTCAGAGCTGAGAAAATGTTATTATGTGCATGTATGTTTAGATACACAGTCAGATCTAAGGTACGTAAAGCAAAGCCTTTCAACAAGATGAACGATATACAGAACACACATCTGATCTCCCTGCTTGAAAAATGCTCTCACTGACGAACTCCCTTCTCGGTTTGTTACGAGCTTCTCATGTCCCTGCTCCCCCTGCTCTGCACAGCAGTATTTAACCCAGCACAACGGCTGCTCAGGATGCAAGCGCCTGACTTCATGAAATCCAAAGGTAAGCAGATCCAAATCTCACCAGAGCTAATGGATTTGGCCCTTATCTCCTCTTCCTAAAGCATCCTGAGTGCCAAGAGACTTATCTAAGCGTTAGGAATCAATATTAGTATAATGTAATATTTATGTATTATTGTCTCGTCGCTGTTTTAGCTTACATACAACACTTCCAACATAGGTGTTTGCTCATATATGGTTTTCTATGTACCTCATTACAGTTTTTCTACTGAATACGAGCAAAAATATCTGAATGCATTAGCTACGTCATCTGCCACAGTCTGATGAAGAAAAGAGTTATTTTTAACCTGGGACAGTTCCCAAATCAGTTCATTGCATAGCTCAAGAATTGGCACAAGAGGAATGCACGTGGCTGGGTACAAGCTGGGGAAGGAGGGATAAAAACCACTCGTACCCAATTTGTCACCAATAAACACAACCAAAAAACCACGTCCTAAAGCAGAGAGAAGCTAAAGGCCCAGCACAGACGCCCAACGGTGCAGACACACATCTAGTTGGGGTTTCAAGTGCACCTCTGTAGCTCAGGCGCTGTTTCCAACTAGTCCATGGGATTTAAAAGCCTAAATCATTCAGGTGGTCTGTGAATTCCTCTACACACCTTACCGCATCTCTTTCAAACCTGGCCCCTGCTGACTTTCAAAGTCTGAGCAAAAGGTCAACAGCAAAAGTCACAGCAGAACGCATGGCCTCCTGAGCTGGGGATGGGAAACAGCCCAGCTTGCCCAGGCCAGCAGAACCACACCAAATTTCACCAGCCCTAGCGCTCATATCACAGCACCAGCTACTTTCACGCGTCTGCCTCGACAAAAAGAAAAATGCTTAAAGTTTTACGTATGACCAGACAAGAAGATGAAGCACCTCGGGTCTCTCTCGAGACTGTGGGTTTCCCATACATCTTCAGATGAAAACGCAGCTTGCAACCAAGGGCTGAGCGGGAGCCTCCCTCTGTAAGCACCAGGCACCGTTTCAGCACAGCACACGAGACCTGCAAGACTAGGGGGAAGCTACAGGAAGCGCAGGCGGCTCTACGGCACGCTCATCGCTTAAACACTATTTCATCCCAAGGTTCCAAAATGATAATAGACTTTATTCTAATTGGATTGTCTGCAATGAGCCAATTTAAGTGCTAAATGCTGCGAATTATTCAGCATGACATAGCAATGCAATGATCTGAGCCACTGCAGGGCAGGAGGCTTGTTGAAAGCTACAGTTCCTGAAGCATAATAAGGAGATGCAAGTCTTACTTGGCATGTCTCCACCAACCGAATTCATATTGTTTCAACAGCTGCAGCGTGCCCACTAAGCATTAACTAATGCTTTGACCTAGAACGCAACCACTGTCAGCCAGCACACCTGATTAGAAGATGATTTTTCTGAACACACCTTTAAAGTCTGTATCACTCTAATTGCTGGCTTTCAAAGAGACTAAGCACCTGCGACATCCTATGTGCACTACACAGGGCTGTGAAATATTGATCTAACCACAAGCTTTAAAATACTTCACCAACTGAGTCTGTACCTTCGCCGTCAGGGTAAGAACATCACATTTATTCACCAAGATTTAAGGGACAGGAAGTGACAGACTTTTAAAGCCTTAGATTTTATTCTGGTGCAATTACAGCAACTCGAATTATAAATGCAAATGAAGGACTCCTGCGTTACTGCTTAGTCCTGTGCCTAACGCACAGTTCAAAAGACAATTATTTTTAGCAATTATGTGTAGAGTGGTTTTTGGCATATAGTTTCACTGTAAAATGTATTAAAATTCTGTTGTTCTGTAAGCAAGGAAGAAAAAGTAAACTATAGGGTTCTCCTGATTTACAATTTCAGATTATAGCAATGATTCACAAAATGGAAAGAAAAGAAAAAAATAAGCAATCCATGAATCATATCCCCAGATTTAAAACAACACTATCATTCTCCTGCAAAAAACCACCACAGGAAACCATCCTGAATTCCCCTGAGACTTGAGAGTTTTACAGGACTTGAGGTTAATTGCAATTAAAGTCCAGACTCATACAACAATGCCTACATCGTTGCACTTACAAAGTATGGAGTTTTACACCTAATTTCTGGTCACTGAACTCCGAACCTGAAACACTGGACCTCCAATCCCACTGAGCTGGAGAGACAAGAGCCTCAGAACAGGAAAGAGTAAGTCTTATATTATGCCTCTCAGCTGGGTATGCATCCCCTTCAAAACAATTTAGCAGCACTCATCCTTAGTGGAAATCAACTCCTCAGCTCTGCAAGAACTCTTGGATACAAGTTATCTGTCCCCACTGGTATAAAAATGATGGATTTTAATACCTTCTGTCCAATATCATGCCTACTTGTCAGTGTGATGGTATGTAGTTAATCACCAACATCTAATATGAATACATCATCTGATTTACTGAACAGAAATATTTATTAAAAATTTCTGCCCTAACTTGACTTTGCTTCTTGGCTTCTGGATTTATTAGAATTAACTCCAGTAGATGAGCAGTTTACTGTATTTTATTTTCCCACATATTTTCTAATCCACAGAGGCGCAGGAACATTAATTCAGGAATTGGCTGCAATTATTTTTTGCTATTCAGCTAGGGGCAGTAAATGCAAACAGAATTGGCTGCAGTTCAATGTCATTGCCTAAGATTTGCTCTATTGTTCCCTTCGATGCAGATGTTATGGTATGTAATGCTAAATCAAAATTGTGACAGTGTCATCCTATGCACTTTCTAATGGGTTCCCAGTAGGTTCGGTTTTCTTGCTGGAAAATTAATTTCCTTTTACCTAAAATCAACCATAGAATTAAGACCACTTCTTCCATCACCAGAATTTGAAAAGGAAAGAATGCCTCAGCTGTTCATTTTTCATATAAAGCTCAGAGTGCACTGTGAAACGAAGACTGCAAGCTTCGAGCATTCACCTTAATCATGAAGGCAGTGAAAATGATAAGACAAATAAGATATTTCACATTGCTATTTAAACAATGATTCTTTCTCTTGCAAATGCCTACTCCTTTCACACTGAAAGCACTAGAGCTAGGCTTGAAAACTTGTGTGTTAATCAGGATTTCAAACACAATTCTCCAGGTTCTCAAAGCAATCATCAAGAAATTCTCTCGCTCTTTGGAAACGCTGAGGGCAACAAAAACTAAGCAGAGGCAGGCTCTCCTTTTCTACTGTGTTTGTTCAAGATCATTGTTTTGTCTTTTAAAAGAAATGTGGATAACAGACTGCTACTGCTGCTCTACTTTTTTTTTTTTCTTTGGGTGGGGGGTAGATTATCTGCAGATCGATATTATTGCTGTTTATCACACAAAAGCCTCTTCTCCAAGGAGCAAGCTGTGTGGGACAGCACAGGGATTGAACAGATATTATAGGTCCTCACTGCTGTAGATGTAACCACAACTGAAAATACCAATTATCTTCCCAAACAAAGCTCCTCTATAGCTGCAGTATCCCGAAGAGGGACGTTACCACAACACCCCTGAGGGCAGCCAGCCATCTCTTACTCATTTCTGTTTGCTCGTTTCGAATGCTGGGGAAAAATTAAAGCAGGAAATAATGAGATTAAAAAAGGCTTTCACTGCTTGCCCCTCCCCACAGAAATAAAGATACAAAACAAACAAAATCCATCTATCTTCCCTCTGCTGGGATGCTCCCGACAACAGTTATTATAGCTCCCAGCTGGGAGCTCACTCTTCACCGCCTTCTGAAGACTGTCACAGCCACAGGTTCCTATCAGATTAGCAGGAATAGGAAAAGACGCTGCCAAAATTGTGTACAGCACACCATACGTACAACCCTTCACACGCTGGCTGAGCACCGCAAGGCAGCTGCGAACGGCCCAAGATACATCCCCAATGTCAAAAAGAAGCCCATGTAAAGATGAGCACACTCAAGAGATAATGAGTTCCCCAGGGAGGAGTTGAACATCCCAGCCTGAAAAAGGTCCGCCAAGAATAAGTTTTTATTTACGCTCATTTCAAATGTCCACAGTTTTACTGCAGGAAGCTATAATCTTGACGTTCTCAGGTGTCGGCTCCCACCCTTCCAAGCCTTTTACTACTGACCTTCAGTGGCTCTTTAATTGCGACTAGCACTCTTGATAAAATTAAAATATACATTTTAATGGATCAATCTAGCTTTTTAAAATGAAGATGAAAAGCCAGGCATTGCAATTGAGAATCATGGCCTGGCTGCTCGGTCTGATCTTCTCGGTAGTTATTTTCCACTGCAGTAGTGCAAAGAAAGCTAATGCTTTCCATAAAATTTCATTGCTGCTTTTTATTTAACAAAAAAAAAAAAAAAAAAAAAAAAAGTCAAAGGTTGGGGTTTGAAAGCACTGCAGCCCAAACAGAAGGGAAGGCACCAAACCTCTCTGCCCTGTGTCAGGCTGAGCCCCTTCCTCCGGAGGAGCACCGCAGGGGCTCTCTGCACACAGCGTCCCAGGACAGTCGCAATGCACCGCCATGAGTTCAGCCATAAGGACTAGACACCTCTATACCACAAAAAATTCATTACTTACCTTGCATGTCATTAAAAGGTGACAGGGCACAGCCCACGTCGGGACTAGAGTCCCGAACTCCCCCTACAGACTTTTGCAGCTCTGATTTGTACAGACAGAGGCTGTGACTGTTCAGTATCTTCTAGCTCTCCCTCAAGCCCCGGGAAAGTTATTGCAGACCACGCACAGAACAGGAGAGAAAGAGGAGCATCCAGGAGGAAATTACCAAATTCCGTAATTATGAAGCTAGATAAAACTCGCACTAACAAGATTAACTTATTACACTATATGAATAAGCTACCTCTTAAGAGTCTGCTTATTATTAGACTATTAGAGGAGAGTCAATTTTTTGCACACAACAGGTTCCATCCCAACCATACATTCAGCAGGTTATAACACAGAGCTGTTGGCTAGAAGCTGCACTGGGACCTTTCACTCAGTCCTCTTCCCTGTATGCTACAACGGTTTTTCATTTGTTTATTCATTTGCTAAGTCTCCAAAAGAAAGCGTGTTCACCAGGCACCAGCAAAAGCATCTAGCAAAACATAAGCAGTGCGTCAAGTGGGCAATTACTCTGCAGTATTTGCCCAAACTAGCTATGGCAGAACTGAAGACTTGCTCTAGGGAACAGGCCATGAAACAGAAGAGCATACAGGCAGCAACAGGTCAGACAGTAGTCCATCCAAAGTAAATCTCAGGCAGGGACACACGCTAACAAAAGCTGAGTGAGAGCGTGAACTTGGAAAACGTCAGCTGCCAGTGTGAAGCAAACAGGTCCGCCTTCGCTGCTTCCTAAACACGCCTCATGGTTACTGTAAGGGCTGTAAATATACTAAAATCATAAAGCAGGTGACTTTACCTGGGAGTTTCCTCATGCATTCATGCCCTGAACTCCCAAGAAGCCCTTTTGTTACATACTGGTGGGGACCAAATGTGCTAAGGATATCTTTTATCGAGATGATTATGCAGATACTACGAAAAATTTAACTAAGATAAACTGTAACAGTATACAGAGGTAGAGTAACTGAAAAACCAATGCTAACAAACAGTGTTTATTGAATAAATGATAAAGTGACTGAGAGCTTAGCTAAACATAATTCTAAGAAAAATCAGATCAATGTCAGACTCCCACATCTTCATGCATTTTGCTTAAGAATCTCCATTATGATCTGCAATGCAGAAGTCATTCTGACTGTATACTCTGCCAACTTTGTAATGATTCAGAACTTTACAGATCTATGATGATTTGTTAAATAGAAAAAAAGAATGACTACAAATGTTTATTTGTCTTTAAAGCTTCTAGTCTTGATTTAATGTTAAGGATATGAACAAAAGAATGAAAATTGTCTTTATTGTTTTATGCACCATTCTAAGAGAAAATACAAACATCAAAGTGTCTACAAATCTCACTGGTTTTTAGCATATTCAAGTCAATCATCATGACAAAAATCTGTAATCTGAAATTAAAGGGCAATTGTTTTGTCCTGACGTGAAATTTGTGGTTACAGTTTAATAAGGAAAAACTAATGCTAAAAGATGACAAACTCTGGAATGTGAATCTGTAATTAAATTTTAATTAAAAAATGGAAGCAAGAAAAAAAAATCTATAAAGTATCACTTTGCTTTACAGACAAATATTGTTTTAAAAAAAACAACACAAAATTAAACATTTATTTTCTCAGTAGTGCAGCAGCATCAACATTTAAATAAAATCACTAGCTGGTAGGTAGTTAGAAGCAGCATGAAATTCTGCAGTAAACGCTTCTAGTCACTTAAGATGAAAACATCCCCAAATTCCTCGCCTGAACACGTCACTTTCCAATACTGAAGGAAACCTCTTGAAGAACATTAATACATAAATATTTAAGATTTAAATGCCACTGGGTCAAAGGGTTAGTGTAATACAATCTTACTGTTACACTTTGCATTATTATCGTTATAGCTATGCTTGGTTTGCATTTTTACAGCATATGAAATGAAATTAGTTTGCTCTTCTGCTAAGTGCACAGTTCCTGGTGGCCATTAGTGTGACTTACAGGTCAGGAAGAACCTGGAATTTGGCAAACACGTGTCTTATTTCCAGAGGCTCCTATCGCCTATTAATCTGACTGCAAAGAGTGAAAGGGAGAACAGCTAAAGATAATTTAAAATTAAGCTACCACTACCCAAGAAACCTGGAACTATAAAGTTAGTTGGTGCTGCTGGATGAAAAAAAAGAACAGATTCAAAGCATCAGAACTCTTACAGAATGAGCATCCTTACCAGAGCAATGAAATTATCTGGCACATTTCCTGATGAGCTTTCTTTGCATATTATCTTGCAGACAGAACTGTTGTAGAATTCACAAAACTCTTGCTACAAAAATTTTGGGCAGTTCCTGCTGAGTTCTCTAACGAATAGCCACATTAATACAATAATCTTAATCAGGCCTTGTAAATACGCCATACAATTATTCCATCCCTGCCTAAGATGAGCAGATACAATGGTATGACCTCAGAAGGAGTTTAGTATTCGGGTCACACTGATATTGCTAACATTATTTTTATATCAGTATCATTCATTTTTAGGTAGATTAATTATAATAAATATGTGCTATATCAACAGACTTTTCATTATGGTCCATTTAACCTCATAAAACATAATTGATTCCTATTTGCTCTATCTGATCGATGCTTAGGGCTCATTGCTGAACTGTGTTAGTAAAAAAGACAAGGCAGAAAAGGGCCACCGCTCTGTAGGATAAATAGCATGGTTGATATCCCATGTAGTTCTGATTGTCTGCATAAATGTATGTCTATGCACTTATGGGGAACACAGAAATTAATACTGATGCTTTATTAACTCAAAGATCACATCCAAGAAACGTATAATTTATAAATCTTTAGTTTTTACTAGCTTGCATTTCACGAGCACTAAAACTGGACTTCCTATGCTAAATAATTAAAAGGATTACTGGTACAATATTCAGCTTAAAGAGCTCCCTTCCTTGGCTCACATTTTCCCCAGTGCTTTGAAGGATTGGTCTAAAAGTCGTTATGACCTTTCAGTCTTCAGAATATGTCACAAAATGCGAGACGGGAAAGGGAGAGGAAGGTAGCTGTTTCATCCTATGGTGCCATGCCCCTTGCTGCAGACTGCTGCGTTCTCAGTAACTGAAAAGCCCCACATTTAATTTATGAATAAAAGAACAGCGACCACTGCCTTACATGGACCTTCAATGCATGGACCCGCATTGAAAAGCAACGGGAAAGGTCACGTGAATGAACAAACTGTGGGACGAGATTCACACAGACTGCGTTATTGAAGTCCTTCTTCCACACTTGGATTTTTCTGACAGATGTTTAGATTCTGGGAAATCAACTCAGTGTCGAAAGATGAGCAATGTAGGAGCTGGTAGAGCTGAAAAACTACTCTGATTCAGGCAAGGCTGAAAGATATTATTTGCATTACTGGGATCTCAGACTTACTTTGATCTGTCAGAAAAAGACATACGGAAACATGTATAAAATTTATGTGCCTTTCTTGAAAGAATACAACAATGGCACATCCCTTTGATTCCTCAATTATTCAAGACCACGTACAGAATCCAGCACTTCAGTAACTATTAGTAAATAAGATAATTGTAATGTATATTAATGCTATCTGGTGTAAGTAGAACCTTCCAAAAATATTTCATCTCTAAGAAACAAGACATTAACTTCACATCACTGAAGCTAATTGGCTATTCAGCTCACCTCTTTAAAAACGAAAGCAAGTTTGAGATGAAAACCAACTTTTTAAAAAAACCAAAACACAAAGATGTCAGTATAACGCTCTTAATAGTGGGTAAATATTTCATAGCCAAGTTCTTAACATTCATATTTAACTATGAAAGAAGCTTATTCAATATTTTTAGGAAGAAATAATATTTAGTGGAGCCAGCTAATTTACTACTTGTTGCATAGAATTTCAGTGTGACAGACAAGAACAAAATGAACAAATAGATATATAAAAGGAAAATTTCAGAATTGTATTTCCAACTGTCACTTTCTATAGTCTCTCCAATATGGAAAGAGAGGAGGATGTGTATTTCTTGTACAAACATTTGGACTGAAGGTTTGCTCTTTGGGTCAGTTAAAACCCACTTAATTCAAACCTGAAATAATTTTTAACTTAAACTTACATGAAGATGTATTGCTAACGAAGACTTGCAGTTAAACAGGTATGTCAACCAAATCATTCTCAGTCAGTTTTACCATGTGAAAAACCAGTCTCCAGTACATATAAAATATATTTAATGTTTCTGAGAAACCATTATGTGAAGGCTCACCTGCCCTGCATTTCTCTTAATGGGTTTATCAATTTTTAGAACACCCAGGGTATAGTAATATTTAATACTACGTACTAAATGTTAACCAACATTTCAAAGCAATAAAAAAAATACCAAGAGACAGTTTCAGATTTCAAGATGCCAATCTTGTCCAGTCAGCTAATCACCTCACAGCACAAGAAAAACAACAGGAAAACAGCTAGGACACCGGGACCTGGTGATTAATTTAACTCTTCCAGATAAGCACTTCAGGAGGAAAGTTTACAGGCACAATTAAGGGATGCTGAAGCAGGATTTCTGAAGAATCCTTGCTGTGAGATGATGCTAGACCCAAAAGCTTTTACTTTCCTCTCCACTAAGACAGAAGCAATTTCCTTTGATTAGGGACTCTGACGGCCCCTTAGGTCAAGATGAAAGATCTGGGTTTTTTCTGGGTGAATCTGGCATGCCAATCACCCAGTCAGCCTCAATGGAATAACATTTGGCAACCAAGGCACAAATAAGGAGACACAGCTGGCCAGCAGCTTTTCCAGGGGGGAGCCTGGGCAGAGCCTAGAGTCAGTCGGTCCACTCCAACCCCAACGATGCCTGCACACTGCCTCAGCAAACCTGCACCGCGTTTCCCAAGGGCTACAGGCAGGGAATTAGCCACAAACCCTGCTATCGTGAAAAGCCTGGGCGGGATACACTCTCCTAAATTGGGAAGTTAACGTTATTCTAGCAGGATATGAAGATCAGGTTGATGCCTCCAGACATCAGAAGAAGAAAACTAGGAATTTAACATTTGCTTTTATGGCACAATGGCCCTTTATGAATGAGAAACAGCTATCCACAGCGCCCTTTTGTTGCGGTAGTCAGAGCTGCTATAAGGCATTAGGGCTACAGGGTAGAGAGCGCTCACTTCAGTTCGGATGCTGAATTACTGTCACATGTGAGAGAGGCACAAGTAACCACATTCATATACTACAGATTCAGACAGCTGCATGAACTGTGCGAGAATGCACTACGCATCTGCATGTACACTTTGCTCTTAACAACTGAGACATGGATTTTACCATTTTACTTGAAAATCTGCAGTCTGAATAGAGAGGTGGTGGTGTGAAAGGCAACCTCAAAGGTTATAAGGGGTTAGAAATTCTAGGCAAGTGAAAAAAGGAATATCTCCTCACTGCTCATCAGCTCTTGCCCTTCAGGAAAAGTATTTCCTGCCAGCTTCTTAAACCACACCCGCAAATAATTCAATACTGTTATTACTGCGATTTTTTCCCCCCTCTGATTTCTTCGGTAGATAAGCACGTAAGGCACCCCGTACTCCAGCATCAAAAGAAAAAGGGGAGAAAAGCCACCAATAGTTTGGGCAACTCCTTCCACTTCCCTCTCTCATCACTGTAGAGCTAGTTACCTTCCATTACTTATCCCAGCAAAGTCACCCCAACAAAGAACTTGCATCCATTGCATAAAAGCATTCCCACCCCCTGGGTCCAACGCCGTTCAGAACGGTCCCTGCCTGAGAAAGCGCCTTTGCAGCCAGAGACGAGCAGCACATCAGAGATGTCTCACGGCATCTCACCCACACGCGGCCGTCCCCAGGCAGAGCTCTGTGCTTGCCTGGCTTTTCGCAGGCTAAATTTGAATTTTCCCATGTCCCACATCCAGTGGGGGTGGGAACTAGTGCCAGAACTCATCTTCCAGCATCATTTTGCATCTGCATGAGGTCAGAAAGTTGTATACCAGAATATGGGGTCATAAAACTGGAATTTTATCTGAATCTGCAGGGATTCACGTCTCTATCTGCACAGTCTATTTGCCCTAATTGCTGCCTTGACTCAGAGATATTCCAGCATTTGTCAGTTTAAACAAAACTTTTAACATTGTTTGAATGTATCTAAATGCATTCAGGTATGTAATGAAGTCCCGCTTCCCCCCAAAGTCTGTGTCTATTGCCCCTAAATAGTTCAGCTGAGGATTTATTTGAATTTATAGGCAGCAACCAAGTCATATATTGCTTTCTTAAATGCCTTATATAAGCAAAACCGCATAACTGAGACATAAGGAGTTCAGCATAATAGCAAACCAATGCTTCATAAAAAGCAGTAATTTTATAAAGCATCTTTTAAAAAAGAAGACTTTAAAATAAAATGCACTTTTTTTTTCTTCAATAACTGATAATGATCAAAACCAACCTAATGAATTCCCCAAGCTACAGTATTTCTCACAAAGCACAGTTTGGCTATCCCCTCTACCTTGCTGTATATCCCAACACCCATTATGGACCTGCCATTAGAAAGAACTGAAAGTGTCACAGAGTCCAGAACTTAAATTGTAACAAATTGCTGTGTGTGATTTTCTGTCAACAAGGCAACATGCTAACCCTTTACCAAAGTGAAGTCAGCTCCTGAAATACATTCTGCATTTTCTAGGCTTAAGGCTTTCACTGAAAAAGCGCAAGGTCGTGCACTGTGGTTCAGTTTATAAAATTAGCCACTGATCATTATTTGCACCATATCACAATTAAGAAAACATGTGATGACTCGCATCCATGCATCTGAAAGCAAGAAAAAGCCATAGAAAATACCTTAAATTTATCATCTACAAATGTGCTGGTTTGGGCTGGGATAGAGTTAATTTTCTTCATAGCAGCTAGTTTTTGGGGCTATGTTTTGGATTTGTGCTGGAAACAGCGTTGATAATTCAGGGGTGTTTTTGTTACTGCTGAGCAGGGCTTACCCAGAGCCAAGGGCTGTTCTGCTTCTCACCCCACCGGCGAGGAGGCTGGGGGGGCACAAGGAGTTGGAGGGGACACAGCCGGGACAGCTGACCCCAACTGACCCAAGGGATATTCCACACCATATGGCGTCATGCTCAGCATGCAAAGCTGGGGAAGAAGGAGGAACGGGGGACGTTCGGAGTGATGGCGTTCGTCTTCCCAAGTCACCGTTATGCACGATGGAGCCCTGCTTTCCTGGAGATGGCTGAACACCTGCCTGCCCATGGGAAGCGGTGAATGAATTCCTTGGTTTGCTTTGCTTGCACACATGGCTTTTGCTTTACCTATTAAACTGTCTTTATCTCAATCCACAAGTTTTCTCAATTTTACTCTCCCGATTCTCTCCCCCATCCCACCAGGGGGGAGTAGGTGAGCGGCTGCGTGGTGCTTCGTTGCCAGACGGGGTTAAACCATGACAACAAAAAGGAATAAAATATAAAACAGGCTTTTGATTATTTTCCAAGTTCATGATAACTTGCAAACATAAAAGACTTGGAGATAGCATGGAAAATTAAATGGGTCATTCAATTTTACCAAACTTGCCAAGATCAGCTGACTTTATGTAACGTTTTCCAGTGCTGGTATTTCATGCAAATGAATACATATACTTTTTCTGTGGAGAAAAAAAAGAGAAGAAAAAAGAAAGGAAAAATGTGGTCCTCCTAATAACTCAGATAACAGCTTTTAAATTGCAAACACACAGAGATATAAGTGTGTTCCAGTGAAGGCTTCTTCACCTCTACAATATCATGTCCCTAGGGTATTAAATGCTCTTAATCAATAGTTGTTGATAATGATGTGTCACCTATCAAGATAAAAGTCTGAATGCAAAAACATCTGTTACATTCCTTTGTTAGGAAACTGATAACATAGTTTTTGAACACATAAAATTTGACTTTTAATTACCCTCTTACACCTTCTGTTCAGTTATTAACCAGCATTAACCCATAAGGCCATTTAACACATTAAGAACTTTAAAACTAAGTCCTATAATGTTTCCATATGAGCAAAACAGAAATTTTAACATAAAAGCAATGTTATCTATTTTGTAGTTTTTGAATAAAGTTATGACTTCTGCTTTTGCCTTGGACAAAAGTAAATTGTGCTACCTTAGGTAAAACAGCTAAAAACAGTTGGACAAAAACATTGTACTAAATTTTAATTGACATTGTTTAAGTAGCAGCACATCCCAGTAACTTAAATAGCACAGGATAACTTTTCGTAGTTTTCTTTAATAATAAAGACACATTTTAGAAACGTATTCAGCAAGCAGGAAACTAAACACCTAAGTACACAAATTAAGTGGTGACATATGTTACAATCACAGCCATGTTATTCCCTTCCTTTTTAATTGGGCTGAATTCTCCATTCATAATTATAGTGATAACAGATAACTACACAAAACACTTTTCTTCTCTTTCCAACACCTGCTTGCACAGAGTAAAGTTTCACAAAGAGGTCAGGAAAATGCAATGCCTTAAAAAATAACTTAAAAAATGCAAATGTGTATTTCAACACTATGGTGTCTTACAGTAGTTTAAGAAAAAAGATTTGCTATGCCATCTGGTGCACGCGCCCACCAGGACAGAACCATTCCCTAGGGTCTCTCTTCTACCTATTGTCATGTGTCTCAGACAAGGTGACTTTTATCAAAGACTCGTGACTTGGGCTTGCCGTTACCCAGAACACACATGCTGGTCTCAGAAGATGGTATAGTACAGCATTTCTCCATCACATCAACATACGCAATAGCCTTTTTGAAACAAATACATATATGGACACAAGACATGTTTAGATTTAAGGGATAAAAGTGTTCAAGAAAAAAAATTTACAACAAATACTTCACACAGATATAGCACTTTCCATGTCGAACTGCCAGCTATCTGCAGTCACATTAGTGCTGTAGCAATTAGGCAGCAGTTACTCTGTTCTGTTCAGTGGGGAGCTGCTCAGCAAGAGAGACCACATCTATGCTTTTCTAGAGCCCAAGCAGCGAGTGTGCCCCACAGCCAAATGCAACTGTATTGCCTCAGCCTCGTTTCACAGATAGCAAATCGGGGTCCGGCCCCACCTAAGCTACGTAAGAGAAACAACCCATCACTCATCTAGGCTTCTTCCCAAGCCAACGGAGAGAAACAGGAACCTCGAAAGACTATCTAAATCTACATTACCTTAGGAAAAAAAAGATGTTTCCATCATTTTCTGCTTTTATGGTAACACTCAATCAAAATGCAATCAGCTCCAGTTACTGTAGTTGGCTATTTCAAACTCTGATATGCCCAAGACCTTACATTGGACAGATTTAACTTTCATCTGTCTTAAGCCCACGGATGCATATGAAGAATGGAGGTAAAAATTGACTTCATTGATAATGACATTAATCATCTTTTTTAAAAAAAGTGGTGATAATATTGTTACTAACCTCCTCTCCATACACAGCAATTCTACTGATAGCTCCTTGCTGCTTGACAAAAAACACAGTACACTGCAATTTCCAAAACTTACTCCCATCACCTAATCCCCCAGTGATTTCACAAGAAACAACAGCCACATTCCACCATTACCATGTGCCAGCCAGGGAATGCACAAAGTAATCACCTCCCACAAAAGCCGCTGAAAGGATTGCTACGCTGGAGGGAACACAGAGACCAAAACAGCCCGAAGGATCTGCCATGAGCTCTGCAGCAAGAAAAGCTGTAGCATTAGGAGTACGAAATATCTTGAATATATATATAGCTATATACACCAGCTTTTGTTAGTAATGCAAAATAATATGAAAGCCATTTTTGTTAGCCTTCACTTACTTTTCAAAAAAACTCTCAACAGCAGAAATGAACATTTTTAAGTGTTTGAGGCTTGCTGTTAAATTCCCACCACTACCTACAGCAATAGTCTAATGCCCGTAGAACTATAGAGACTCTTCATCAAAGCTAAAATAAGAAGGAATATTACCGTGAGATTATCAAAGGACATAATTTAAAAGTGCACTGCAGTTATATTTCCAATTGGAAGGTCAGGAAACTACTTTTGTATTAAAAATGAAAGCTAACAGCCCTGTACAGTCATTTGACTATACAGAAGTGAGAGGTTGCAAAAAACAAGGATCAAAATCTTTACGTAAGTGAAATAATTCTAGTGAAAGAGATGAACATGTTTATCCACTAAATCGAGACAGGAGCAACAGGGGGTCATCTGCTGGACTTCCAGATACCAAAAAAAAAAAAAAAAAATTACTGTGAAGAATTCGGGAATAACTAGGCAGAGCAAAAAAAGTTAAAGGAATTTGTAAATGTTGGGGTTTTTTTTTTTCCATTTTAATACTATCTGGGATAATCAGAATAAAGATGAAAAAGCCTTGTATTTAATACCATATTAGTTCTTACAGGACTCATCTATATCCAAGCAGTCTGTGGCTGCTTTCCATGTTTCTCTAAGACTGCAACCTTAAGAATTCACAATCTCTTTGCTGGAAACAAAATGATTAAAAAGTGTCAGAAAAGAGCAGCGAAGAGGTCTCCAATTTCTGCTGTACCTTCTCTGTCAACCTCTCTGCAGACTCAAATTCCTGTATAAATCTTAACCCTACGTAATCCCTTTCGGAGTTCAGTGGCTCATGGCCAACACAGTCCACATTACCCAGCAAACACAACAGATACATTCTTCACCCTCACAATACACTTAAACTTGGGCTCCCAGTAATTTGGCCAAAGGAAGGCTTGCATTCATCCAACTTCTCAAGCAACTCCTTGTCATTTTGGCACAAGAACTTTACAACTCAATTTACAAGAAAAGTGGCAGTTTAGTTCCAGATGCAAAGCTCCAAGAGTAATATTAGGAAAATAGGAACCATATTTCACCTTTTATTGGCAGGGTAAGTATAGCACTTCATTAGTTTACTTAGCACCCAGGAACTGCGTCCATGTATCGATTGGTGCTTTGATCAAGCTTTCACTTATTTAAAGAGGCCAGTCCCTCCATAGATCAGTTTTCTAGCACAGACCAAAAGCAGGCACGTAAATAAAGCTCAGAAAAAGCCAAGAAAACTAAACAAAGAAAGAAAAAAAAAAAAACAAACACCAAACATGCAATCACTTATTTACACTTAATTAAGCATAAAATAACTCCCCTCCTCCTCTGGGAAGGATATAGATAAAATATGAATGGAAATAAAAGAGTGGCTGAGTAATCACTGCAGTTCAAACAATATTTCACAAGCAAAACAAGTGTGATAAGATTCAGTAGCCTGTGGCAGACGTTTGTTTGAGCGAACAACAAGATCGTATTTTCATACTTTTGGCCATCTCTGTAGTCCGAGGCAAACCGCCAATTCCTACTCTCTACTGTCAACCCCCAGACCTAATGGAGATGAAAGGCAAAATATAGCTCAGTTCCAACTGCATTATTGATTCCAGCAGGGCCAGATTCAGGCTGACAGGGCTGAGGTCATAATTTAGCCATTAGCACTAGGAATGGCAGGATTCATCTACCCAGAACTGCAGGACTATGGGCCATGCTCTCCCTTTTATGTCTAATCAATATTATATTTTGCAGTTGTCTCACTGGGCTAATGGAAGAACAGACGCAGCATGGTTTGAAGAACAGTTCTAGCAAAAGGCAAAGACAAGATTCGCCTTGTAGACTATCAGTAGCCGCAAACCTCATCCCACTTCTGTTTTGCTGCCAGAATCCCTTGGTCACATTAAACTCTGTCTTCTCTCTACAAAAATCCAAAAAGGGCATACAGTGCATTAAAAAAAACCCGTGCTGGTAAGAACAGCTCTGCCTACACCTCGGGATCTTCTCACCTCTGCAATGCCGCAGGCAGCTTCTTGTACCTCAACATGAAAAACGTCAAACATAAAATACTATAACCCAAAATAAGCCCTATTGCAATATAATATAATGGCATTTGTGGCACAAGTACAATTTATCACATGATCCCGCAATTTTTTACTTGCCTGCAGGCAGCCAGACCTACATGTTCCCCGCAAGGAGCTGTTTCCACAGCTGTTCCCACGCTTGACATGTGAAGCAAAAGGCCTGCAAACCCACCTTCATTGATTTCCTCCTGGAACTACATTTACCTTTTCATGTTTTACAACAACTTTCAGGTGGTCATTAAAAATATGTCTAAACGCAAGCTGCTACAAAAGTATTTCCTTCCCCACTTAAATGGGCCTTCCTTGCCAGGATGTCCACTGGAGGTGGAAAGGGCGACGGGACAATCACTTCTTGCATTCGTACACTCTTTGCCCCTCAGCCTTGGACATCTCTTCTTCTAAGGACTGCTAAGTGAACTACATGTACTGAGCGGGACCAAGGTAAGGAAATTCAGTTTTACATTTCTACAAACTGCAAGATGATACTTGGTTTTAAATACCCACTTAGGATGAAAGCCGTATCTTCTTCACAGCTCCTCAACTCACAGAGACTTCTAACTTTGTGATTTTCTTCTGTGATTTCTCTGAGGACCTTTCATTTCCCTCCCCAACCTTTTTAGATCGAATCTGCTTTCACTGGGTTAATCAGAGCCTGTAAGCAGGGAGGGCTGAAGATTCTAAGTATCCACGTGTCATTGGTTATTTTTATTTGGTTTTGTTTTTTAAACAACAACATAGAATGACCAGCATTGTTCTGACTTTAAAATTGGCTGCTGTAGTTCATTGCTCTTAATTATCTGATGAAGAGAAAGAGATCTCTAAATGACAGCTTCTGAGATCTTTAAAAAATAATGTATGGTAGGGTTTTATTAAATGTTGAAATATTTAGCTGAATTCAGTGACTCAGACAGATCTAGAGAATATAAATTCAGAGCAGTAACTTTATACATTAAACAGCTGCCTTAAGGCCCCAATTTATTTAAAAATAAATTTTATTGAATTTTTTTTTGCACATTTTGGAATTAAATGTTACTGTCAGCTCCACACATGCTCATCTCTGTAAAGGTTTCTCACATACTATGGTATCAAATTAAACTCTAATCCATTTGCATTCAACTGGTACAAATCCTGGTGGGGAAAGTATGAAGGTGAATGAACTTAAACATGTTCCCACTTAACTAAATTCGCAACAATCCAACCTACTTTTACCTAAAATAAGCATACATTAGTGCTGCCCCATCTAGGGTATCAAAATAAATGTACGTTCACATGGCATGTTAAGTTGATGCAACCCTGTTTAAAAATAGGAAACAAACAGTGGTAACAAATGGACAGGTTTTTTCCATGGAAGGAAGTTGACACTGAAGGGATCCCCACTCAAGACAGATGCTCAAATCTTAATTTAACTGGGAAAAGGAGTTTAAAAGTTATCTGTGGATAATTTAAAAATAAACAAGTCTGGTGATCAGTACATCTCGCCACCTGCCTTGCATCAAAAATGACTGCAAAGAGTTCTACAAGGATTTCACAACACTGCACAATAAATAGCAGATGAAATTCAATGACAATCAATGCAGAATCAACCCTAATTATATATACAATGATGGACTTGAAATTAGCTGTTAATATTCAGGGAAGACTTCAGAGTAATCGCTTAGGCCTGCAGTTCTCTATGTGTCACCTCCATGCTCCACAGCAGCCTGAAGGCAAACAGAACCCAAAGAATTACTACGAAAGAATTAGAGAGGAGTGAAACACCATCGCAACCGTCTTACAAACCCACGTCCCGAACTCAGGGAGCAGTTCTGCTCGCTTGTCTCAAAGACAGAAAAGAGTTAATGGGAAAGGTATGAAGGATGAGCACTGGGATGATGCACTGGATGAGAAGATGAACACAGAGCTACTGTTCACCCTTTGTGCCAACACAAGAGCTCCAGAGCATCAGGTGGAATTACGAGGCAGTAAGTTTACAACAAAAAAGCGCTTCTTCCTTTTGCCTAACGCACACGCTGCCACGGGACGCTGCAGAGGCCAAAAATATTAAAATGGTGCAAAAAGTCAATTAGACAAGTGCTTGGGAGAAAATCCAGTCAAGGGCTCTTAAAAACAATTATGCAGATACAAGCTCTGGCTGAAGAAAACCCTCAACCGCAGACCATCGCTGCGGCAAGGAATGGCAAGGCAGGCTGCAGACACACCACCGCCTTCTTACACCCTTCCCTAATCAGTAGCCTGTCTTACTGAGTTACCAAAAGACACAAAATACTGGGCTAAACAGACCTCTAGTTGGACCTCTACGGCCGTTTTAGTATTTTTCTAAAGATGAAGCTGAGACAGAGTTAACTGTGGTGCAATAGGGTCTCACGGTAAAAATAGTGATATCCACAGCTCCATCACCTGCACTGGAATAAGCAGAAAATGTAACGAGCCACTCTGAGGCAATGTATAATTCATGCAAATTTTGCCATCTAAGCTCTTTAGGCTTTTCTTAAATAAACAAATAATTCATCCTCCACATCCTTCTGCAGTCTGAAGCTAGTACTAATTATGTTGATATTCTGGTAGAACTTAGAGGCCCAGCTGAGCCCAGGGTCCCATTGTGTCCTGTGCAAACAGAGGAAGAGACAGTTCTTGCCTCACCGAGCCAGCAAGTCGTATTTTAAAAAGTACAGTAGAGGGATCATAGGGAGAATAGAAACAGCGATGAGGCAGCTCTTCCTCCTCCAAACCAGAGCGTCAGGAACAGAACTGAGTTTTTTTTAAGTTGATGCCTGTACAATTCTCCCAGACTGTCTCAAAAAGAGATAAGACGGGATTTTTCCACAAGGGCATAATAACTACCATGGAGAAGCATTTGAGAATCTCATGCAGATAATGTGCCACATCTGAAGAAATGTGATCCACAGAAACATTTTTATTTATTTCACATATGCATAAACCATGACGGACCCCAACAGTAACCCTCCTGTGTGTTTCAGGCAATTTAAATGGAAACCATGTTCATTAGTCTTGGGCTAGAGCTGTGAAATCTCAAGAGATAGGAAACACAAGTCAGGATGAAGAAGTACAAGATGTATATGTAAAGACATCTGGTACAGCTTTCTCAAATTTCAGACTTCAGCACTGTCAGCAATGAACACCGTAAATTTCTTTTCTTGAGGGGTCTGATTCTTCACTGGGTTTTTTTAATCATATAATTTCTATTGTCCCGAGACCATCACAAAGCACATGGTAAAGGACCAGGCACCGCTTGCTCTATAAACCAAAAAAGATCAGGCTTCAGAAAGGAACAAAATATCCACACTCAGAGAAAAAGAACAGGGTCTGTAGACATGTCAGTTGTTTTCTGAGGGGCTTTTTTCCTTCACATCAGCTTGTATTTACTTAGCTATCTTACACCTTAAGCAACGGGCAACACAGCCAAGGTCCCAAAGGCGTAAAGAATCACGCGATTCTGCCTCAATCAGCCTCAAACTCTGCAAAGACGCTGGCTGGCTTTTGATATTTTTCAAATCTTTTTGGTACAGCCTTTGACATCTAGTTTCAAACAGTCTAGAAGTGACACGAAGTAGCGCTATTAGTATTCCAATCTGAAAAAACAGAAATATGAGATCCATCAAGGTGATGCAGTCTAGCATTGCTTTAATTTAGATGACAATATGAATGAGTCACAGGTAATTGCCACGTAACACAAGGAACCCAATTACCTTCAGTCAGCACTGCAGTCCCACTGCCAGCTACACGCATCGGAAATAGTTTTCTGCAGTAGGAAAACAACTCGGAGAAGCAGAACAGAGATAATCAGAGTCAGGAATTCATATTAAACTGATGTTTAATGTGAGTGAAAATATTTGATGAAAGGATTTCATTATTACAAATAAATCACAATAATAGTCACTGTAAGGGTTCCTATTCTCCAACTTAAGAAGAGTAATTATTTTGCAACTATCACCAGCGAAAATGGATACACACCCCTCCTTAGAAAAATATTCTCTTTCACTGCTCAAGGCAGTACTAATTGCACACTGTTTTTGTCCCAGTTTGCTCTGAAAGATCTGCTAGATTGCAGATACATTTCTGAGCAAGGTGTGAAGTCCAACTTCTAGCATCTGGTAGAAAGATGCATCAGTAGCTCTTTAAATATTTAGTTTCCTGCCTAAAATTAATACTGGAATATCAGAAAGAACCCTGTGACACCTCCAGTCAAAATTCTCTCGTATAAGAGTCCCAATTTTAACAACAGAGATCTCAGGAACTACTTCTCTAACTTAATGAGCCTTGGCAGCCATTCAAATTAAACACTCTATTGTGCAAGGAGCTAATTATGCTGAGATTAAACCCAGAGAATGATAGGGACATTTACTGTACTTCTGGCAATTATAAGAGCTCTCAGTATTGAAGAATACAGCTTGTATTTCATAATTCTGAAAGATGTCCCTGCTAATCCAATAAAAAAATTGCATGCGCGTGCACACACATACAAGATTAATTAAATTTTTAAAACATTTTTCAACTATTTCCGACCCATCTGCATACACAAATTATTATTATTAATATTATTTGTTTTGCCCTATTTCTCCTGTATCTGAATGTTCATCCTGTATCCCACATGCTCATTTGTCACAATCCTCCACCATTTCTCTGATAGGCAATTAATGTTAAGTTATCTCTTTTCCTAGGAAAGCTGAAGTAATGACAGTAAAATATTTGCTCATTTAGTATTCTAATTAACTTTTCCAGTATCTTCTCTGATAATGCCCCTTTCTTTCCCAGAAAACCAAGTGGTCAGTTATCTTTTTTCATTGCTACCCAAAGACAATGCATGCAAATATATGGAGCTTTCCTTACTTGGCACACGCAGGCAAAAGCACTTTTGAAATTTCATGACTAAAACCTGTCATAGAATGATTTCCCACATCCTCTCCACTAATGCCTACTCAGAAGAGGTTCGATTATGCAACATAAAACCCTTTAAATCCCAATAAGAGCCAGGACGGGCTAAAGGCAAGTGAACAGCAATGATCAGACTCTACTTCAGCTAAAGGTGTTCAGCATCTCAAAGGAACAGACCCTTGCACACACAATGGGAAGCTGGGTAGCAAAACTAATGGAACTTGGATTTGCAATGGATTTTGCGTCTTGTTGTTAGCTTCCCCAGTGTCTAATAGTGTGTGTAATCTGATTTAAGGTTCCCCCCGTCCCGCAGTCAAGGCATTCGCAACAGCTGTTTCCCCAGGGGATTCGCTGATGCCTAATGAAAGCACAGTCACTGCAGCACCGTTCTTTTCTGCGAGAGGCATTAACAGAGCTGTGTTTCTCTATCCTGGCTTCTGTTTTCATGAATCTTGTCAAACTGCAATGTGTTCAACTCTTAACCCCGTTCTTCCTGTCCCATCACATTCAGAAGCCTCGCCAGCAGATACAAAGATTTTTGGAAGGACAGACAGATGGACAGTAGCATCAGCCTGAGACACTGAGCCACCGGATCTGCGCTTCCGATTGTGAAATTAGTCGAAAGCAATTTTTCAAGTTTTCAGCCAAAACTGATCACCTAGCAGAAGGCAGGCAGTCCCTATTACCCTGAGCCAGCAGAGATCCCTTGAGGAAGCCTCTCCAGAAGTTGTGAGGCAAAGCCCTCGTCCCCATGGGCAGCCTTTATACACAAATCCTGCAATATTTGTTTTTCATATTCTGTTCTCTACCAACATATTGTTTTGCTTAAAGATGGAAAACACAAATGTGAAAGGCCTGACCTTACTGGGGCTGAATGGGTGTGAATCAGGGCACAAATGAGCTGCATCTGCAAGTAATTATTACTTAAGCAAGTCTCTAGAGGGTTGGAGGCAAAACAAGGTTGCTATTATTAGACGTAGCTTACTGTAAAACAAGATAAATCAAAAAGAGTTACAGGTAATTATTAGTATGTTGTCATTGGTCAATCAACAAACTGCATTTAAGAAACTGTGATAAAATCATTTCATAATTAACTGCTCATCACCAACACTTCTAGAGAGAATAGTGGGGGTGAGCTAATTGTTTCAGTAAAAACAGAAGATAAACAAATTACAAGTGTCAAGAACAGATAGTAGTACAGCAATACACTGAATGAATGCATTTTCTAAGCTTGCTTTGCTCTGTTCTTTACATAGTTTTGTTTCTATTGCAAAGCATGCACGTATAACGCACCCACTACACTTCATTCCATTTATGAGAAATATTCACACTCAGAAGCATTCAGGCAGCGCTCTCTGCATTTTCCCTCCATTTGGGGTATGTTAACCCAAAGGACATTTCACATTTACTTTTGCTTTCCCTCGCGTCACCTCCTGCTGACCCCCCCGGCTCCCATATTTCTGACGACACAAGGTACTGGGAACAGAGCAGGGACCGAACTGAACCCAGGTAGCACGACCCTGAGTGTGATACCGTTTCCCATTCCAGTCTCGGGCTCCATTACAAGGGAATCACTAATTACAGAAGCAGCATTAAACCTACTACACTATGGGACAATCTCCTATTTTAAACCTGTACCTTTTCAATTCTGCAAGAGCTGTGTCCAAGTGGGTGCAGAGCCACTGTCAATGCCCCTTCTGCTCTACCAACAGCCTTCTCAGAGTACACGTTCAGACCCTTTGGCTGCTGTTATAATCATGATCTTATTAATACCACCTGGAAAACTCTGGCCACAAAGCTGTCTCAGCTGAATATACAAGTTTTGCTAGTTTCTCCCCTCCAAGGTTTTAAATGACTGCTTTACAAATAAAGAGAAATGAAAAATGTGTAACTTGATGAAAACAAGTATTTTAAAAGGTTAGTTTCATAAAAACTTTGTTACATTTAAAAAAAGGCAAAGATTTCAGAACACCACCCCTCTGGAAAACTTTCCTCTCAATTACGTAGTCAAAAGATTTCAAAAAAGGAATGAATTTGGTTAATTAAAAATTTATAGAACTCTTGCATGTCACCATTCCCAACAGTTATTTCTCCTGCTGGGACACAATATCTGTGTTTGAAAACCTTTACATAACTTCTGAATTTTTCCACCTAGCTCCAGCAAGCCAATATCTAACTACATAGTCTTGTATGTCCCTGTGCGCATACTTGCAGTGAAGTGTGAATGCTGCATGGGAATATTTTATTGTAACTTCAGTTGATGTTCATTTGTGTCCTCTCCTATCTCAGGTGTTGGCAGATGGAATTTTTTCCTTTTTAACGACCAGGAAATGGAATTTACTGGTTTGTTTTCCTCTACAGGAGATGTACTCTTATCTAAATACATTTTAGTAATTTTTCTATTCCCCACCTATTCCTTGGAGACTGACTGCTTACTTGCATGGTAGTTTTAAAATAATAATTCTTTATTTTTTTTCTCCTTGGATAGACAGACAGGTTCTAACATTCTTTTCTTTATATGACTATTACATGTCATTTGATAATTACCTAGTAAGAGATAGGTAATTCTCCTATATCAGTTTGTGGACTTTCAAATAATTTTATTCTTTTAAAAAGACAAATACATTAGAAAAAATACCAAATTAAGTAAAACACCCATATTCTATCAAGGCCATGCACCAATAAAACTCCTCTCTTCATCCATTCTCCAGTCGGCTGTAATTGAAGCACAGTTTCCCAGATTAATAGATACAATATCACTATTTAATCCTCTCCTCAGTGACAGGGTATAATGATCTGATGAACATGCCACTTAATGGACTACCTGAAAGTGTTCAAATACCATGGTGATGAACACAGGCTAAAAAACTATAGAAAATATACTAGAATAGAATGAGAATTAAGAAATAAATCAGCATGTAAGGAACAAGATTTATTCGGGGGTATATGGGGCTTTTCCTTTCCCACAAGCATTCCCATTAAGTCCTTTATTAATATTTCTGTTGTTCCCACAGCTTCATGTGAATGCATTGGAATCGTACAAGGAATAAGCTAAATTATCTTGCAAACCAAGGTTGATGTCTCCCACAAATTAATATTAGCTCAGTAACTTGGCAGATTGTGTGTATAAATCACCAAAGATACATGGTGCCTCCCTGTTTCAGTATAAATATAATTTACCATGAATTTATTACTTATATTACGATGCACTGTCACCCTGTAGCAATTATTTATTTGTTTTTAATTTCAATAGGGCAGAAATTAATTTGTCAGCCATACAGGCTCCTTGAGCAATAGCTGACCGGTGGGCTTTAAGAGCTCCTAGAAGACATCTAGTTTTAACCTACTCAGAGTGGCCGGGGCAGAAATCAGCTTAACCTAGCAGCAAGGGCAATTAACCAAGCTATTGAAAAGTCAGTTGGTAGATAAAAACTGTGTTTATACAAAGGACAAACACTAGCAAGGATTTCTTGGCTTTGAAAGTATTGGATAGGCTTTTATGCCTATCCTACACAGGGACTCTGACTATACAATACTTCCACTATCCCTAAAATTTATATGAATAGGAAGATATTGGTATCCAGTCCCTTATGCAACAACACAGTTCTGTAGAATTCACTACACAACCACTTGCAACCATCTACTTCAGGATGCTAACCCTCCCCGCCCCCCCCCCCCCCAAAAAAAAAAAAAGCTTGGAAAAAAGTTACATAGCTTACTGCATAGCACAGAGTAAACAGAGTCAGACCTACGTGGATCTTGCCACTTGTATGCTCGAGTCAAGATCAGTTTATCCAAAGAAAAAAAACCCAACTTTAAAAAAAAAAAACCATGGATATAAGATTCAACTTCTTGGAATGACTGTGAAATGCTGATGTAAACCAAACCTCCAAAGCTTTATTGTTCTAGAGAGGGAAACATTGAATTACCAACATCCTTACATCTCAGTCAAGTACCAAGGTAACTTTGCTTTTAATTACTGATAAGATCAAGAGCATCAGGACTGATTTAATATACAAACAGTGCAGAATCCCTTCAGGTTTTGACCATTCCTATATAAAATTATAAAAGGACATATAAAATAAAAGTCTTTACACCCAGACACTAACCAAAAGCAGAAGAGAATTTATGTTATAAAAACTTAATCATTAGAAACATTTTGTAAACCACACCTCATATAAAAAGCCAATTATTTTTTTTAACACATTCACAATTAGATCATCAGTATACATGCACACACACATGCTGCACCGTGCAGAACTCCTACCCAAGGACTGCTGTGTGTCTGTCTTAGGTTCTGATTCAACCTCTGTTTAAAAGGAAAGACATCCATCAATTTCAGTGGACACTATACCACTTCCCATGCGTCTTATCCTTACATACTTCACTCATAAAATATCCACCACTTTCCCTCTGACAAGCTCAGAGGACTTCATAGAGATAAGCAATAATCCATTTAACCAACATGAGAACCAGGAGAGGGAGCAGAGACGAGACTGGAGGTCAAGGTCCCAGTGCAGGAAGGGACTTTATACCTACTAGCAAGTGTGCCTCCCTTGAAATACACCTTTATACAGGGCACTAAAGCATCATACTTGATGTACTTGACCCATGTTGAATGCTCCTCTATCATACTTTTCCAAATTAAAAAGCATGAGCAAAAATATTCATTTAAACAGATGGGCAAAACATTTTCAAATCACAGCTCCTAAAGTTGGAAGTTTAAAATGCTATATAGGTGATCTGTACTTTGTACTACAAGGAATGAACGGGAATAACCTGTAACTTGAAGCATTCCATTTAGAAACTTTCATTCAGTTCAAAACAGGACTACACTTGCATGGTTACATCTGCATGGAACCTTCTCAACATAATCTTCACTTTTTTATTCCAAAAACTAAAATAAAAAAGAAAACCTAAAAACCCTAACAAAGCAAAACAAAAAAGGAAACCTATCAAAAAAGTTAAAATCAACAAGGCTTTCAAACTACAGAGGTGATGAAGGGCTGCTACCTTATTGTTAACCTTATCCTTTCCTACCTAGTAGGATGCATTTGAAGAATTGGCATTTTAGCCAAGTTTATTAATAGAATAAAAACATGCCTTGCTATTTGTTTTTTATTTTGGTCACTAAAACACATAATTATGCTAACTTGCTTGCAAAAACCAGAAACCATATTGGTTTCCATATCCTTTGCTTATTAAAAATACCGTAATCACTTCACAGCTTTACTTGGACTCATTTCGTTACAAATAACTGTTTCATTTATTTCATAGATATACAGCCAATGATAAACTACTTAAACATAGCCATGGGTATAAGGTTATAAAAAGTTACTGTCAATAAAGTATCTGGAATATGACTCAATATGCATAGTCATGTTATTTGCAAACAGACAGAGGGCAGAAATTAAACTGTACAGCTGGCCTGGCATACAATTTATCAATGATTAACAGCAAATGCATGATGTTGAATATGGGTGTGAATGCACACAATTGCTTCATGTGTTCAGTGTCTGCATTATGAGGTGAAGTTGCAGCAATAGGGTTGTGTCCTAATGCAGAAACGTAAGATGCATTATCATGAAAATGCTTAGAGACATGAGAATTGCTTTTTGTCAGCTCATATATATTTGGTAAGTTAAAATAATGACAACACCAAGTTTTATTTCCAGTAACAGATGCAGCCTGAAGGCAACAGTACAAGTTGCGTCTTATGTCTTACTGTCCCGTTTACCAGTCTCCACGCTGATCTCCATCTGCTTGGCCCTTCCATTAAGGCTCTTTAGATTTTAATTTTTTGCCTTTCAGTCAAGCTTCTCACCAGCTGGCAAACAGACAAAGAAAATCCCAGAGGCTACCGTTGGTTCAGGACCTAAGCACTCCCACCAGGCAGCCAGCTCGTGTGTCCAGATTAGATAACCCAGAGCTACTGGTTAATAAGGAGGCTTATTAGTTCAAGGACTTCACAAACAAATGGTCCTAAACAGGAGCTCGCTCCCTAAGACTGAAAAGAGGTGGGAAGAGATACCCAGCTCTGTTCTGCATTGAATTAGCTGAGGTAACTTTACAAACTGTTCCCCAGTTCTTCCATGCCAGGTACACGGTAGTGTTGGCACATAGTCATCCTTCGGTGCATCCATCAGCAAAAAGTGCATCCAGAACCCGACACGGCTGCTCCTGGAGAGATGACATAAGAACTCAGGAACATGAAAAATGTTCAGACCGACGGTCCATGACTGTGCATCTTTTTTTATTTGTGAGACTTCAGCTTGAGTGCTAGTTTTCACTCCCCCTCTCGCAGATTAAGAGGCCTGCAGCATTTCCTCCCTGAAGAGCTGCGGTCACGGAAAGTTATTGTCTGCTCCTTCAGAAAGGGGGCTAAAACATCACCCCATTTCACACAATTCACTGAAAACATCAGAATGGCCCAGCTAACATCAAGGCTAAAATTAAACCAGTGACAAAAAGGCAAGAAATACGTGATTTCCATATAAAGCAAAAAAACCCCCAAACCCTATCATTATAGCCTACTACAGGATCATGTTTCATTCTGCGAAGTTTGAAAACATCAATACCTAACAGATGATGTTAAGGTAGAACATTTCATACAACTCACATTTCCCATCTCATAAAAAAAAGACGACTCTATCACAAACTCCTTTTGATCAGAGAACAATGGCTTGAACAGAAACAGCTTCCAGGGCTGTTTGTCCATATAATTAGAAGACTTAACTCAATTTTCAGTCAGCTGCATTTAATGACAAAACTTGTGTCCTTGTTCAGCTAGTTAATAACTCAGATTATCTTTGCAAAAATATTCTGAACAAAGGTTGCTAATATGTTAACCCACTCTGCAATATTTTATTTAATTGGTAATGCCAATGGTTTTAGGTATGGCATGATATCATCCTTTGAAATGAGATGCAGAGCTGTGGAGATAATTGGGATTGATTATAGGACTCAACAAAGTAGGAACAAAGACAGACAAATTACGGTCTAAGAGAAAAAATGGGAGCTTTTTCTGACTAAACCATGAAGTCACACAAAAGTGGGAAAAATACATTCTGGATTGTGAAAGATCATGGTTTTGTCTAAGAAGCATTGTCTGCTGTACAACTGCGTGACTGAGGTAGAGCAGTATCATCTTGTACCTGTAACCGGGATGCTATTAATTATATTTTATTGACTTGAATTTTATTTATTTTTACTCACACAGACTTTAAAGCACAGTCAAGTCATTGCAGTGAGGAAAAAAAAATAAAAATATATATGCTGCTCCAGGTGATTCTGCACAGTGTAGAGCAGGTAACTCTGGGGTAGATCAGCCATGCTCAGTGGCCAAAGGATATGAAATTCCAAACAATTCAAGAAAGAATGGGCTAAGACAAACTCCTATGTATGCTCTCTAATTTCAGTAGCATTTTTAGAATAACAATCCACCCTAGAAGTCAACCAGAGGATTTGTTCCACTGCACTAGAATTTAACTACATGCGCAGGCTTTTCAAATCTCTCAAGAGTGGGCTAAGCTCAGTTTTCTGACCTATGTTTGGTTAGGTGAAGAGCGTACCTTGTAAGTCTTGAGTGTGAGGCAAGGATAATTATTTCTTACAAATACGGTTCTATCCAGATTCCCAAGTACCTGCGCTTTTGTTAAGCATTCCTGAATCCTCTCAACTTCTTACAGGAATAGGTTCAATTGTAAAGCAAGCGCACACCACAATAAGCAAAACAAAGAATAAATCCATCTCCAGCCAGCTTCAACAGCCATAGTTCAAGCAAACAGCTACAGAGCAACCCAGCAAAAGTGTGTCTGTCAGTGGGAGTCCACCAGTCCTTCCATACAGGTACAATCTTCCTCCTGCCAAATTAAATTCGCAGGTAGTAACACTTCAGCTAAACTGCAAAAAGGAGGATATTCTGAATTATATGAGATTTGCAGCAGTTTAACTACAGCAGTATGATTAAGACAAAACCTGCTGGCACTTTCTTAAATTTGCTAGGCAGCTCCCGTTGTGTTACCCGTGCTACAGGAGTAACACATGCTCAGAGGATGACGACAATACCGCAAAGGCTAAGACAGCAACTAGTTCCCAGGTTCCTCCAGCAAACCTAGGAGTATCAGAAATCTGTGCTTTCAAGGACTGTTTCAGCAGAAACAAGGCAGAAACTTGAATAAGGCACATAATCAGCTTGAGGATTTCTTAAGTTGAGTAAGTCCGCCAGAAGCTATCATCCCTCCTCTCCCCTTGTCTGGCTGCTGAACTGAGTATTTTTCCCTTGGAGAATCAAACATCAGTGACCTATTTCTGACTTAAGATATAAAAGATATTAGACGCGTTTCATCCACACTGTATTCCATAGAACGTGGCTTGAAAGGACAGAGATTGGGAAAAGTAACTTAGGTTTCTAATGCTGGAATCAGACCAATGAACTTACTCCAGATTTATAGCAGCATAACTACAAATGAAATTGGACCGTTATCTCTGGTTTTATAGCCATTGGAGTGGCATAGCAGGTATCGGGCCAGCTGCCACAGACTATATTTGTTAGGGAGGGGTTCTTTCCCTCATAAACCATATGAACCAATTGCACTAGTCAGAAAATAATTATATGGGTTTGCATACTTCAAAAGCCTGTGGAAAAAATTATATGTTGGCTGTCAATTTAGAATTTGAGTCTATTGTTTTACTTTATTTTGCTCAGAGTATAAAGCCATTACATGACTAAAATTGAATAAAACTGTTTCCTTGAGAGCTGTTTAAAATATTCTAATGTATTTGTCTTAGAGCTTCATTAATCCATTTCTAATTCATTCTGCAGGTTTACTCAACAGCTGTGCCTGATGTAAACTACAAATCTGGATAAAATTAAAGCTGCTACACCACTAAATCACTTTATTTTCAAAGACTTAACAAAAATCTTCTGCTACTTCCGATCGCAATGGCTTACAGGTTATTCTACCTATAGGCAAAAAAAGTATCTTTGCTGTAACATAAGGACAAACAAGAACAAATACTAGAGTTTAAGAGTGAAATTAATTTAGGTATCAAGCACAGAAAGTATTCTATCCTACCATCCATGCCTTTTTTTAGGTTGGAGATCAGTTTTCATTTTTAAGCTTCCACGTGCAGTATTGGAACAAAGCTGGAACTACCATTTTATTATTATTTATAGTGTTGTAGCAGCTATCACAACCTGCAGTTTTTCTTAAAAGAGACTGGATTTCAAAGAACAATGAAAAGCAGCTGTAACTAAGTATTGTTTACGTCAAAGATGATTTACTGTAACGAACACCCATTCCTCTTTCCGTTTAAGTAGAAATATAATTAAGGAACCTAGTTATATAACATCTTCTAACTAAAAGGAAACGATACCTTTTGAGCATTTTTGGCGAATCCAACCACTGCAGTACCTACAATAGAAAATCACTCTGGGCTCACCGTTCAATAGCATCTTGGGGTGCAAGTGTTCAAGTAATGAGTTAAGGTAGTTCATTATGAATTGTATCTCTGCACCCTTCAGGCTTTGCTGTAGTATTACTGTACGGCAGAGCTCCTTTCCAATTTAGGAAATGTTACACTAATTGAGTATGCAGGCACACGCTCTCCCCATCTCTGATTAATTAGCACCACTCTAGCTCTTCACATCAATCTTGTGAAAACCACTGTGACTGATCTTGTCTCACTTGGAGCTGAAAATTACTTTGCCAATAGCATAACATAATACTTCGGTATAAACAACAACAAAGACGGGACTCTTTGGTGGCTCCATGATCGTTCCTTTTATGTTGCACATCTCTCCAGTGCTTTTGAAGACAAAGGACAAGACTTTACTAACATCACACAAACGCAAGTCAGAAAAATTAAGATGGCATACTGGATGCCCTTTATTTTTACAGTGGTGTCTCTGATCAACAGCGATGCCTTTTCTTGCAACCCCTGGTTTGACAAGATCACTTCCAAGGTCACTTTTGTCTCCCCACCCTTCCTTGTGACGAGGAAAAGGCCCGTTCAGGAAACCATTCAGGAGCTTCAGGCATTCCAGAGTAACTCCTGGAGGATTACTGCTAAGGCTTCACACAGCCAGACTACACAGCATGACCCAGGGCCACTCTGCTGTGTTTCCCTTTCTTAAACTTTGGGGAAAGACTGTCTCTCCCTTGCCCAGCAGCCATTTTGAACGAATGCAAAGGAACAACATGAATTGCAAAATGTTTTTTCTCACGTTGTCTTTTGCTACTGACAAGTCAAATCGTTGAGCCAAGAAATGTCAGCAATACAGAGATGAAGGCTGATGATTTCAGGGCAGAAGTGAAGTTTTCAGGCAGAATTTCCCTACTGGACCAGGCTGCTTTCATCACATGTATCACAACTCCCAGGCTAGCCTAAGGCTGCGCAGCTGGCTCCGCGCATTCCCAGCCTGCTTCCAGCCCCATTGTTTTACACATTCTGCTTTCTCACAGTCATCAGCCCAGATTTTGCAGGCCATATTGTCTGCCTCTGAATTCACTTACTAGTTTTAACCCAGAATTTACTAAGCTCCTCAAGCTGTATGTTTCGGAACAAAACCACAAGAAAGGCTTTGCAGCTAATAGCAGCCTTTCTCTAATCTCTTCAGAGATGCAGCCTTCCAGCTGAGCGTCCTTCTATTATAGGCTCGTGCTCCGAGATATAAAATATAGCAAGTTAAAGGAGATGAGATCTACCCCAGTCCTTCCACCACCATATTTTAGCAACGCTACCAGGAATTTCTGCATGGCTCCCTGCAAGGGGAGACGTGAAGGTGCAGCACAGCAGTGGGAGCCCCAGTGGTCCTCGCTGGTTCACAGGCACTTGGCTACTTCTGCGCCTGCAAGCCCTCTCCCTCCTCTCAGTCCCGGTGGGAAGGAGCTCATTTCGAGGAGAGGATGTGCACTCTGCCCGCAGCGCTGCAAAAGCAAACAGAGCTCCCTCCCAAAGAGGCACCAGATCTCAGCGAGGTTGTCACTGTGATCCTATTTGTGCTTGCTTTGGCTGCCTCCCTTGCCCAATACTCCAAGGAGAAGTCCTAAGTTCCTTTTATAGTTGTAGAAACTGGGTGAGAAACAGATTTGCCATTAAGTTGAAACTGGAAAGATTTTAAAACCAGACATTATCAGAAGGTTTACAAAGGCTGAGATTTTGAAAGTGTCCTGAGGGAAGCAAAGAACCTCTCAGAAATTAATAGGAATTAAACGTCCAAAACCCATGGGCTATTCTCAAAATCCTATCAAAGTATCTAATACTTCTATCTGCCAGAGACACTAACATTTAAAACAAAAGTGATTTTATCACTGGCTAAGAATCAGTTTTCAAGTGAAAGAATTGCAAAATATTAAACCAATTAGTCTGTTTGACAACTTGACATGATTCTTCCCAGATGATGGGAAGGCTGCAGCATGGCAGGAAACAGTAGGATCATGACACAAAAGAAGTAACTTCTAATAAATCTCAGAAATCTATAGGTCAGAGCTCAGACCTATGTGTGAAGAAATAAGCATTTCTTTGTATTTGGCAAGTATAATGTGGGTATTTACTACCTAGGCATAAGATTTACGATCGCTTTAACTACTTGTTAACTTGCTTTGAAGTGCTTAGGTTTTATAAATGACGTGATAGCCAATCACTTTTTTTTGTGCTTCTATCTTCTTTTTTTGTTGCCTAAAACAAAGGTCTTACATATGCAGTATGGATGTTTTAAAGTAGCATGTACTAACCTTTCTTAGAGCCTTTTCTCATATAACTAGCTCCAGCAGATTACTCACTCAAGGCAGGGATACTCGTTCAGCTTGTGTAAGACCAAGCCATGCCAATGTGAGTGGTACAGGAAATTTAAATTTAAGCTTCATTTTACGTGGCGAAAAAACCCCCACTACATTTGAGAGCTATATAAAAGGTCACATCAGTAAACAACAGGGACTCAGAGACACAACTGTTAAGTGTTCCCTATGCAATATAACACATAGAGTTTCTGAAAGAGAAGGAAAAATAGTGACATTAAGAAACACATTTCCTGGTACTTTAAACACTATGGTTAAATTCAACCTCGCTTCCTTACTTGACCTATGAAATTAAGCTTTGTGCCTCCCAACCCACACACGCACATTTTCATACAGTCAAGGTTTATATGAAAATGCCTCGTTTGCTGTTAAGAGTGACTTCCCTACAATTGGTTTCATGGGGACCTGAAGCAGGATCATCACCAGCCCAGCCTGCCAATGAGAAAATGCCAAAGCAGCATTCTACCACAATTCCCCAGACCTCTATTTTCGACTACTCTGACGTTGTAAGAAAGAAGATTCAATTAAACAGATTCTTTAGGCTTACTCATCCAGCATTTTATGAACCATCTCACCTCTTATCAGGCTAAACCAGATATTTATTATAACAATAAGGAGATTTCATACTAATGTTTCACATTCACTGAAGCCCAGAGATATTAAACAAGATCATTTACCGCTGTCTGCTGCCATTTAAAAAACTGCATTCAGAAAATGTGAGGTGTTCAAAGGTTAATTTGGATTAATGTCAATGGATTTTGCTAACTTCTCCCAGTCCTTGACTCCTGTACTTCCTCGAGGCCACAGAGGCCTTTCCAGTTCATGTGGAACAGAGCCAACACATGGGGAGACAGAAATGCCTCTGCCCCTACTACAACGCCGTAACGTTCTCGTCCAACCCGACCCACTTAGTCCTTCTAAGCAGCCTCTAAGTAGTACCTGAATTTTCAAGACATTCAGTTGGAATAACGCAGAGGAGACTTCTGGATTTCTTTACAAGGCCTCGTTACCTGCTGCTCCATGTCACTCCTCCGAGTGCACCTGGAGGGGCTCAACCCATCCCACGTCCTCCTGACCACCTTCACACAACACCCTCTGCTCCGAGGGGTTTATACTGCAGCAGCCGTCGCTCCCCCTTTCCTTGTACTCCAGGGGACTACAGGAGGTTAACGCAGCCTTTAGCACGGGCAATTGCTGTCATTGCCTTGTCCCTGCAGAGGGGAGGCCCAAGGAAACCTCTCAGCTCCTGAAAACAGACCACAGCTCCTGAAAACAAACACACAAAGACCTACCCCAAGGCTGGCCAATCTACAGGCTGCAGCTGTTGAACCTGTGCTCAAGCCACAGAAAAAGCCTATGTCTCCCCGCTGCACGAAGGGTTAAAAAACCAACGACATCTAGCCAGCAAGCAAAAACCAACACCCCATGCAGCCCCTTTTTCCTCCACACTGAGCTAGCAGGCATCAGCAGGCACTAACACAGAGTACAACCAGGAAGGACCAAGAAACACATAAAAAAATACAAATTAAACTAAAATCTGACACCAAATAGGGAATGAGTAACTGTGAAAAATTAAATATGGCATTTCTTTGTCTCTCCTTCTTCAGAGAAAGGTAGACTAACAATATACAATGGGCCAGATAATGAGAAAGCCAGATGGCTGGATCTCGTGGAATTTGGGAAACGAGAAATGGGAGAAGCGTACAGAGAGGGAAAGGCAATAGTATTTAAAAACGATTCTGCTGCTGAAGACAAATTTTAACATATTAAAACCATATGCCTTTTCTTCCTAAAGCAGTACCAGTCACTAGGGCCCTGAATATAAATCATGCTGTACATGCTTTAAGTACTAGCTTAGCATCTATTGTTATAAAATATCAAATATCCATGTGATAAGAAGACACTATTCCCATGTAAACCAATCGCTACCTTTATTTTCCTTTTGCTATATCTTCTAATGCCATTGTTACTTTCCTCCTATCAAACAAAAAAATCAATGTAAAAGCATCCATACTATCATTTGCCCCACCGTATCTTGGTTCTTAGTAGCACTCCTGTTGGCAGTTATTTATGGGAAATAGCACGTTCTTTTTTCTCCAGCTGCTCAGCCACAGCACTGCAAAGAGGCTGTAGGAAGGGTATTATTCACAAAAGTCAGCTTCAGTTTAAAAATATGCTGCACTTTACTACCAGAACACATAAGCCGTTTACCATGGCAATTAAACTATGTATTTAGTAACAAATAAACAGAAGTGTTTTTCTAAGTTGACACTTGTAATTAAGTACGAATTTCTTCCGTGGGACGTACTCTCGGTCAGGCTGCCTGTACGGGAGCGCAAGATCATCACCATCACCATTTTATAGCTCCAACGCACACTAAATTAATCACAACAGAGACGGAACCGAATCCCTCCCCGCTCGCTTTGCGCCCCACGGCACCGTGCTACCCAGCTGCTGCAGGTGCAGCTCGGAGCGCTGCTAACCTCAGCGGACAGGAGCAGCAGCAGGAGATTCCTTCAGCAACAAAGGTCGCTTCTGCAGACATCTCTGGCTCAAAAGCCGATTTCATAAACAAGCGTAGCTGGGGAGAAGATTGTGGGAGGAAGGTGGGGCAATCCACAAGATTTCTGTTTTGCTGGGAGATCTGCTACGCAGCAGGGTGCAGGAAAGAATGCATTTGACTGCCCAGTGCATAAATTGCTTTGGTGGCTCCTGAAGTGCTTAAACCATGGAAGTGTCCTCAGACGGCAATGCAAATTACGCTAGTATGCGAGCACTGTCCCACTGTGGCAATTGCAAAAGAAATTCATGTTCAAAGCCCTCTTCCTGAGCTAGTGAGCAGTGAAACGAGTCATACTTTGGCAGGGAACGGAAAGAGGAAAGCAGGCACTTAAGTCACTTATCTGGCTAAGAGGGTAATTCCATAGCACAGAAAACATAACATAGATGTGGTAGCATGGCATTAATATTATTAATATACTGTGGCCTATATGCCTCCATTAGCATTGGGCTTCTGTGGACTAGATGCTCTACAAACATGCAAGAGGAAAACTCTGGTACAGCAACAAACTCTGCAGAAGGAAGTGCAAGTGTGAAGTAATCTGTAGGGTATTACTCCTTTATTCAGTGGCGTTGTCTTTTAGAAGGCAAAAAATGAATGACGACTTCAGAAAGCATCTAAAAACCAAAGTAAAAACAATTCCTTTGTTTCAAAGTCTTTCATTTCCCCATTTAGAAATAGTCTTTTCTTCCCCCTTCTGCAGAAGTGCCACAGCATACATCTATGGCAGCAAGACACATGTCTGGCCATCCGGGAAGGAGCTCGGCCAGCACAGCAGCTCAACCACCACATATTCCAACCCCGTATTTTTCATTCTTCACTTAACCATCAAATACTTTCCAATGCCAGAGAGCATTTACTGCCAGAAAGCTATTTTCTGCTTTGTACTCATGGTTCAAATAAACAAGAGAAGAAGAAAAGGAAAATGAGGTTTGCATAAGGTTCTGGAAGTCCAGAAACCAGCAAAAAAGTGATATGCTGTTTTTTAAAACATGCTTATCTAAACACCATATAATACGTTTTAGTGGTTGGGGGTGTTTCTTTTCTTTTCTTTTTTAAACTAACAGAAAGCAGGAACTCTCCTTGATGAGTCTTCCATGGAATACGATGAACCAAGAACTCGCTGGAGACAAAGTTCAAAAAAATGACATTCCACTTCCCCCAGAACTGGTTCTTAGTAAGAAGCTTCTGGCTGCCTTGGGCCCGTTTGATATAGCCAACAGTCTCTTTTTAATAAAACAGTACAATTTCTCCTAACTCTGCAATCCTGAAAATTTTCAATAATAGCACTTTTATCTTCAAATCATTCACTGCACATCCTGCAATCTTGACCTCACACTTCATCATCAAGGGCATCCACTTTGACTAAAATTGCTAGTCCAAACTGGGCAGATACTAGGAATTTGGCTCATGTACTGAATCATGTTATTCTACTGTATGGGCTAAGAAACAAGGTGTCACAAAATTATTTGTCATCCTATTGAGCAAAAATGGAAGTTTCAGTCTTGGTGCTTGTCTAGTTACCCACGGTCCTCAACACCCAGAACAGCAAGAAGGAATGAGGTTCTCCACCCATGCAATACCACTTGGATGTCCCTGTGTATCAGTGTGCATTACATGTGCTTAGTACTTATTACTCCTCAGATACAAACTAAAGATTTCAGAAATTAGGTAGGCATTTTATATCCTTTCTCAGACCACACTGCATGGTTCCATGTACAAAAATGCTTTGATATTTTGTAACGTTGTGGTTATATTTAGTTTGTTAAGTTGTGGTTACATTTAGTTTGCATTCCTGAAATATTTTTACAACTTACACTCAGCAGCAGACACAAAATGAAAAGATTCAGGAGAAAGTTTAAAATGTTTTTGTGCAACACAACTGTAAATATGTGTTCCTTTAATTCCATCACTTTCCTTAAGGGCCCATACCATCATCTCTAACTGAAGATCTTGCCTTCTTTCTAACCTATGTTTAAACCCATTATTCTCAACATTGACTAAGCACTAGGTCTACTCCCAAACCCGTATCTTAGGAATGCTGTTTTTACATAAGGAGTTGGTTGTCTTAGCTGTTCTTTGTAACAACATTTTGCAAGTTCAAATACCGTATGTTCAGTAACAAACTTGAAGTTGGATAATGGGCTAATTTCATTC
This sequence comes from Astur gentilis, assembly GCF_929443795.1. Taxonomy (NCBI): domain Eukaryota; kingdom Metazoa; phylum Chordata; class Aves; order Accipitriformes; family Accipitridae; genus Astur; species Astur gentilis. The sequence continues at coordinate 15,915,018 of NC_064902.1, read as the reverse complement.
ATATAAGAAAGGTAAAAGGTAAAACAACATATAAATTACTATCATAATCTCAAATCATTACTTATGGCTAGAAATTTAAAACAGGAACGTTATCTATTTTCATCTTGAAGAAATTTAGAAGCCATGGTTTCCTGTTATAGGGTGTTGTCCAAAACTGTTCAACAGAAGTCTGCAAAAATAATTTTTCTAGTTCTGTTTGAAAAGAAATGCTTGGAGCTTTTCCCATTAAAAAAGGAAATGGGCTTGTCTGAAGTGCAAAACCTTCATATTCTTCAAAGAATACAACCAACCAAAAATCTTAAACCTTTTTGGGGGGAGTCAAGGGAAGAGAAAGGAAGCGCTAATAACATGGGATGACTGGATTTTTATCTTGATGCCGTAAGGAGACTTAAATACGCAGTCTGACTAATATTTGTTTAACTCAGCTTCACTAAAGTAATTAGTTTAATATATAGCACAGTTAGATGACAAAGCAGCAGGAATGTATTACAACAATGAAATGAAACTTTCCCAAATAACTCCTAATCTTTAAAGATAAAACTGCTATCTAGGTGTACACTAGCAAAATACAAAACGATTTCCCGAGATATTCTGGACAGTAACTATGTGTTATAAAGGAGCTGCTAGACAAGAGCCATTTTTTATTTTAAATTACCCCAGCCAGTCACCTCTCTGCATTCTGAGGTTTCTCTTGTTGCTATTCGTCCTCTTGTTTTAAATGCTGTAAGTGGTTTTCATCATTCTGATGCTGCTCTTCACAAACATAGGATGCTGCAGCCAGGAATGGAAGATGACCCCAAGTCTGAAAAGTGTCCACCACACATATGGTCTTAGAGAAGTCTGCTGCTCAAGCACAAAAGAATCGGTCCATGTATATAGGTGTCTGAAATGTGAGGGCTACGTGGTACAAGACTCGACTCATGATGCACTCCAGATTTCTCCTGAACTGTTCTCCCCAATTCACACTTCCCTCATCATTAAGAAAAAATGTACACGTGTTCTGCCAGCCACCTTTTCACCCAAAGGAAATCCCAAAGCATTTGTACAACTACATAGGAAAGATCGGGTCTTCTGCAACAAAAAAAAAAAAAAAAAACAACCAGGAAAATCTCAGCAGAAGGAGACTACCTCTGTAGGATGTAAAAAGACTAAAAGAAAAGCTAACAAGCGCCCAGGAAGAGGGCCAGCCATAGCTGAGAAGTATAATATGGAACTTGAAATCAGGGGTACTTCTGCTGCCAAACATATGTCACAAGCTGTTCCAATACTGTCTGTCTGTTATTCTATAGGAGCCAGCTAAAAAAGGCAGTCAGGTCCTTGCAAACATTCTTCCAGTTTTGACCTAAAGACTGCAAAGCAAAGGGATTACTCCATTTGCATGAAGATTGTGCTCGAAGCAGTTACGAAAAAGTGCAGCAATGAAATTCTAATCTGCTGATGTATTTATAGCTGAAACATGGCTTGCAAATAAGAATTCCAAAACATTTAAAGAGAGTCTTGCAAACAAGGACAATTTCATACATTTCATATGATTTCATAAAGACACAGCACCATAAAACTGAATCATAAAACCGGTGACAAAGACAACCGATTAGTTCATCTTCTTCATTTCCTGCCACAGCAAAATTTTTCTCCGGAGTATATTTAAAAGCACATTCTTGATCTTAATAAAATTAGTTAACCCTACAACTATGCGCAACATAGCAAGAATAAGTGGTTTCTTCTACAGAAATGGTCTTAACATTAAGGAAAAAAAAAAAAGTAAAGAACTTTCTTGCCATGGATCTCTTTTTGCTACAAAATCCCAAAATGCACAATTCTGAGATACCGCAGCTGCCAGAAAGTCTGTTCAGGTTGCAGAGCCAGCCCATTTCACAAGGTTATGAGAAGCATGACAGAGAACACTGAAACAGGAAAGGACTTTAAAGGACTCTAGTGAATGGGGAGTCTAAAATTTTCAGAGCGCAATATATTGAAAATTATTTGTTTTAATCAACTGGTCAGACTTCTGCACCTAACTTCAACCCATTACTCCTAGTATGTATTCTACTCACTAAACAACTCTTTAAACAACCTATAAAAATCCCCGCGTTGTGTAGTGGCCCTTCCTGACCTCCTGGTCCACAGAAGTTACAAGCCCACCTCTTCTACCCTTTGTATATCACTGTCTTCTTTCTGGGAACAAGACAAGGATCTAATACTACGTGTATTTAATCACTTCACCTGTAAACATCTTACTCATCTTCTTTGTATAGTTTCAACATACCCTGCATTGCTATGCAAGAAAACATTATCTAACAAATGGACTGGAAAAGGTCTTTGTTCACTAGGGCAATGCACAGCAGGTGTCCCCACCTTGCTCTCCAAATACTTCTCTGGGGTGCCCCTGCCCTTTCGGCAGGACCCATGAGATTAATGAAACGTGGTTTGTACTCCACAGCTCCTTCCTTAGGCAAAGGCTGTAAAGGAAAGGGCCAGGTCCTGCCTGAATTTGAGTTAACAGGAATGGAACTGCTTCACTGAAAGGGAAAAAACACAATGCCAGCTATCTTCTCCTCAGTGCATTTTTGACAGTGCTCTCATACATCTTTATTGGGTTTCTACCACGCACAGAAATGATTTGGAGTATTCTGGAAATCCTGTAAACAAAGTAGTTCTAACATTTTGGCTTTTATTGTGACAAAGCAAAGCCAGAAGACAGGCAGCTGAAAGAAGTTAAAGGTATTTACAAAAGAGGTATGTCTGGGATATTTCTGTTGTCAGCTTTCGTTTAAATCCCAAGATGCTGTTAAATAGCAGGCATTCCAGCATGTGAAAAATACATACAGGACATGAATGTTTTTTCCAAGCGTGTAAAGGGTTCACACTCTCTTTCTTAAAAAGAACATTCTTGCTGTCTTTGATGTTGTAAATCTTATTATGTAAAACAGACTGTTGTGTAAAATAAATGATGGTGCATGATCCTGCAAGAAGCTTAGTATCCATAAGTCGTTTTAAAGCCAACAGGAGGAAAGGGCACTCGGCATCAAGCAAATTTCTACTGTGAACTTGTGCTAGACAGTTGCTGAATGAAAAACCTTCTGAGAGAATAAAAATTAACATAAACACAACTTGTCCAAATCGCAAGTTGGCATACTTGCGAAAAACCTTACGTTCAAGAAAAATTGCACAGATCTTTCAATTGCTTAGGAAAGGTCCGAGCTACCAGAAGACTGCTCCACTTCCAAACTGAGGCAGTAAGAAACTAGCACGCCATTAGCTTTGCACTGTAATCCTTAGAGACCCAATGAGAAGGCATGGGTCTCGTGAACGTGTGCAGTATATGAAGCCACCATCAAAAGGAGCTCACAAGGTGAGCACCGTTCAGCTCCATCAATAGCTGTTTGATGAGTAAAATGAAAGACCTTGAATTCCAGATCCATAGATGCCAGTGGCAAAGCTTCCACTGGTGTACAGAGGACCAGGGGCCATGAGAAAAGCCTTTAAAGAAAATGCTATACTGCTTGTGAAGACTGATGGGTTGATTTCACTCTCAACTGGTGCTGAGCTTGGAACACAAGCTGTTGTGTGGCAGTCTTTCCTCCATCCATGCTCATCCTCTCCTCAGAGTCACTGACTTCCGGTGGCAGAAGAATAGTTAATCCTCTGTGTTCTGCCAAACGTTTATCCTCTATAGTCTACAAAAAGGCACAATTAGCGCAAGTTGCTCTACTATTAAGAGCTGGAGAAGAGCCATCAATTCATTTTTACTGTCCCCACAGAGCCAGCACTGATAACGGCTGTCCCCCTTCTGCTGCAGGTAAGCTAGTGGCCCAACGTGAGGAGACTACTTGAACAACCTACCAAATCGTCCATCTTTTCTCTTTCCTGTAACAGGACCCCAGATACTTGCTGAAAGGATAAATATTGTGAATCTTCACCTTTCAAGCTGAGCCACAGCAGGAGACCACGACCCTGCCACAAGCAGCAGGCTTGTATTTACCCTGCTCCATGGAAACGACGTATGCCAACCAGATACTTATTTTTAGCTGGTCACTTGGCATAAAAATGATCACACCATGTTTATTTGCATTTTTAGCTTAATTACCTCTAGCCTCCTGTTATACTTGAGAGAGTTCTAATAAGATGTTAAGAGAGAAGCAGTTCCCTACATACATTGCCTCAGGTTAGTTCAATGCCCCATTAGCCCATGTAATGGCTTCTCATCTGCAAGCTTGTGTGTGGGTGTCCTGAAGTCAAAGTAAAGAAAAGCATGGAGGCTAAGGGAATATAACTCATCTTCCTGGACCTTACTTACTCAGTCATGCATGTTTTAGCTAACAACAACATTGCTGGTCAGCATTAAAAACTCTCCCCAATTAAGATATTAATAGATACCACCTACCCAGAAAGATAAAGAGTTTCAAAAAACTGTAGTTGCTTTTGGGGAAAAAACAGAACCCCCAAAATAATACATCACTTATCTTAGAAGAGTACCTTTTTTCCATGGCGTTTTTGCCAGGTGGTAGAAACCATCATATTTTGTTACTTGAATTCTTACAGGGCAGCTTTGTCCCATTGCTCTCAGATACAAGAAAGGTACTGGTTTTTTCATCGCTTTTGCTAAGGGCATCCTTTCTGGTTCTACTATGGTAACAGACCCCATTCTATGGTGCTTATGACCAAGATTAAGCTGCTTATAGCTAATATTTCCCACAGAGAACCACAGCGAGGATTGACTTTGTTTCTCATCTACTCTGATGGCTCCGTGAAATAACTTCTAATCCCTACCACCTTCTCATCTTTCACTGTACAGACCAAGTGGGAATAGCAGAAAACATGACATGTTTAATGTCCACTGTCCTACTGTTCAGCAATGAATAACTGAACTTAAGAGGTCAGCTCAGGAATGAGCAAGGAGAAGGTTCTTTGCTCTGCAGCAGGCAGGGATTAAAGCATCCTTGCTATCAATCACCGCAATGCAAAAAATCAGAGCTGTGCTCTGACTGTTGTCGTTCTGCAAGGTTTAAGATGTTATCACACTGTCCCTCAGCTGTATGTAGGAAGGAATGGCAAGATGGGACAGAAGCCCAGGCCTCAGTACTCTGGTTCGTGACTTGGCTTGTTAATACAAATATGCACTACTGCTGCCAGTCAAAGCCTACGCGCTACAGAGTGGCCAAGGACCAGTTCTACTGCCTTTTACCAGCTCTGGGACACCACTGATGGTCTCCAGGAGAGCAAAAGGGACAACCAGCCACAGCTTCATCTCCATCTCCACATTTAGGGATGATATCTGTGCAATAGCCCACAAGCTTGAACAGCAAGAGCTGTGGTTTCCATGCTCTTCAAACCCGGCTGTGAGAAAGGGACACAGAGGTACGCGGCAGTGAGCAGCACATTGGCAGGGAACAATTTTCTGGAGATCCAGTGGTACATACATTCTCTGTATTCTGACAAGGATGGTAACACCACCCTGCTTCCCAAATTACAAGTATCAGCACATTCCCTTATTTACAAGCTCCCTCGATTTCAAACAATTTTAAAAATAACTATGATCAAGAATGTCAAAGTGCATTTCTGAACCTAATTAGATGCTTGCCCTGCTTTCAACACGTATGTCTTTCCAGAGGATTCAGCTCTTTTACTGAGACATTACAAAGAATCAAAACGAGCAGGGACATGGCAGCCCCACTTCCTCTCATTCATTTGAAACAAAACCACTTCCAGAGTTACATATTTAAGCATAACTTTTAAGACAACCCAGTTCATCCACATGAAACACTTATTAAATGCTGCTAAGTCAACAGATTTATAGATTACCAGTTCATTATTTATTCCAGTAAGAGAAAAGTAACAATCAAGATGCATTTAACAATCAAGATACATTTATTCAAAGCATAATTGCACACATAGGGTGTGACCTTCACAATAAGAGGCACCTCTAACTCCAAGTGGTTTGAGTGTGAGCAGGGAACAGAATAAATAAAACCAAAACATCCCAATAAGCCAAACCACCACCAGCATGACTCCCCTCTAGAAAATAAGTACTTTTTGTGTTACAATCACTTATGAGGAAAGAAATAAAACATTCACTCAAACCACACTGAGGTTTGAAAATACATATTTAAACTTTATCTCTCCAAATCATCTCTCCATCCCCTCACAACCCCAGATATATCAATATAATGCTTTGTGTTCTCCCACAAATCTTGCATGTTACCTTGAGTAATTTATGATTAAACCTAAAAAAACATGCAGAGTATTTTGCTTCGTGGAAACCACCTCACATACCCTGAATAACGTTTGGGTAAATGCAACACGCACCAGTCTTCCGAGACAAAACCTAGTAATAGAAAATAGCCCTGCTCCTTTTTAATTCCCCATTTCTTCTGACTCAGAAGTAGAGGGAATGGTGTGGTAAGAGAAGGACTTCCTAGACATCAACTCAAAATGTTGTTTAACTTTTTTACAGTGTTTTTCAATACACAAATACATAAAATGTCGAAAATAGAGACTAGTAGCATTACCCAATGTTTTTACTGAAAAACAGGCAAAAACTAACTCCAAATAACAGTTACTAAAAGAAAAAGTGAAACATTTAAAAATACACTTAGAATACCAAATATTTTTAAGTTTCTCTTTCTTGAGCAAGCTCTGCTGGATATTTTTGCATACTAGCAGCAATACAATTTAACTTTACATGTGGTCAAAGAATTTTTTTTTTTTTTTTTTTTTGACAAATGAAGGAAAAAGGGCTTTAGTAGATGGTACAAAATTCAGGCAAAGACAGTATAATACCATGGTTTTCTGTAATATGCAGCACAGAGAGGCCATAAGTATAATACAAAAATCACCAGTTTAAACCAATGAATATAAAGCAGGAGACTTGTTGAGGTTGGCAGAAATACACATAGATGTAACGAGAGCCAAAATCTGTCTGTTTAGTTCCTGGGAGCTGGTCAGATATTTATGCTAATACAGAACAACCTTGGGTATCTGAATGTCACAGAGACACAGGATGTGTGTGGAGAGTTGAGGTTTTGGATAACCGAGGTAATTTTCAGAGTAATTAACTAATGTCAGGGGACATGACCGTGTTCCAAATAACAGGGAAGGTTAGATAATCGAATGCTGGTGTCTTACCACTTATCTTACTGAATACTGCAAAGGTTTTTATTGAAAAGCTTTTACTGAAAAGGAGTTCAAGATCAAATGAGAAGAGAGACCATTAATTTCATATGCGAAAAGCATTGCTACAAGGTATTTTGTGCCAAACCACATACTGCTTGTCTGCCAGACAACAGGAAAGTGGTTTGTACCTTGAAAAGTGAATTCCTCCCTTTGAAGAATTTACCATGCACCTCATCCCTTCAGCTGCAGGAGCTACAGCAGCACCCACCCAGCTCCCCGAGTCCCAGCACAAGGTCCAAGGGTAAGAGCCTACCAGCTTTCTTTTTCATCTCCAAAACCAAGCCTCCCTGTGTCACCTGAAGTGCTGAATTTGCTGGTCTCAGCCTCATAGCGTCCTTCAGAAACACCCTGCAGAATCTGGAATTTGCTGGTCCAAGGCTGTAAATGTTATTTAGAACAACAAAAGCTTTCCAGGAACAAGCTGGGTGATACAGCTTTGCCAACAGACTGGTAGTAAAAAATTACCTCAGTATCTGCTCTAATTCTGCACAAATTCAGCCTGGACCATGCACGCCGCTGCAACTGCAAGCATGGCCTCGAGACCAAAATTCTCTCAGTAATCTTTCCAATCCAATGGTCTGTGTTGAAAGAAGCGTGAGTGCCTCCTGGGTCATGTTCTTACAGCGGAGAAGACATTCCCGTCCACGTCTTTACACACGTGAAATGTTTTCTGTAGTTTTCAGTTCACTTACATGACACAGGATGAATGCTGCTCTGTTGCAGTCTTCCACCTCTCTCTACTTTTGTTCAGCTACCTCTCTTGTTTAGTATTGCTGAAACATTTGTAATAATAGCAGCATAACGGCACCAACACCATTGTGCCTGTTTTACAAGGCAATAATCCACTTCTCTCCTTGAGATAAACTACTAGGGGGAACAAGAGCTGGGTTATTGGCTTGTAAAACAGTGTGATGATAGTATTATTGTCTAAATTAATGTCATTTAACGCTTTATACCACAGTTCCAGAGGTCCCACCTCAAGCATTAATAATGCATTTTGCTTTTTAACATGCCATAGGGGAAAAGACCGACTTCTGACATCCAGGGATTGCATCAGTAAAACATAACTAATTGGTGCAATCTGCAAGAACAAAATAGGAGACCTTGATTGTTCTAAGAACAGTTCAGTTACTTCACACTCCCACCCCATCCTAACCTCTCCCCTGCCCTCCCAAATACAACCTTTTTTGTTCTTTACATTATTCATTTCTGAAGAGTATGAGGAGCTAAAAACATAACTTCTTCATATACCTTTCCTGTGCTAAAAAGTATATGCATTACCTCTTCTGAGCTACCTTGTTCTCATTCATATATTCTATCCCATTTATCAATGTAAGAAATTGAAGCTTTACAAAGGAATCACCAAAAAAAAAAAAAAGAGACAACAAAACAGGCTCTGCATTGCTAAGGCACAGTAAACAAGCCCTTGGCTGATAAATTTGCTTATGACAATATTGGCAGTAATTTGATTCAAATTCCAGCAAAGTCAATTTTGAATTATAGCAGCCAGGGACAGAAAATAGCTGCTTTTCTTAGCTGTTAACCCCATAAAAGCTCCTTTTTTGAACCATAACATAAGTCCAAGATATTTCCCTGGTGGTGCAGCTTAAACCAGTGATCAGTGTAAGTGAAGCATGATAAATAGCTACTGCACTACACCCCCATCAGCTGAAGTCTGCACAGGTCTAGCTGTGGAAACAGAAAGGTCATTCATTACTCAGTGTGAACAAACAGACGGCACATTTGTGATAAATAATAGCTATTACAGAGCTACAAAACACACTGAGGCTTTCTGCTCCATAGCTGCGCACGACTTCCCCTGTATTACTCTTTAAATATAATTATTTAAAATTGGCTTCCTTGATAAAGATGCTCATACCTCTACGGATTAAACTCATAAACCTAAGTATAAATACGTGTGTGTGTGTGTGTGTGTATGTATCTACACACACATATATTTTTAAAACCATTTGTTTGGTTATAGTAAGCAGGGCACAAAGTCATTTGTCTCATCTACTACAAAATAAACAGGCTACAAGTGGCATATTTGCCTTTATTTTCACTTCCCTCATCAGTCATGATGTGGATCTCAGGATCGTAATAGAAACAGTAATTAGTAAGCCAACCTCTGGTCAGGAAACTCCTAAGATGTCAGTTCCCAGTGGTTGCTTTAAAAATCATATCAAGCAAGCAAACCACCTCCACACAAGGTTTTCTTTCCCTGCCACCATGACCAGAAGGGCAGGTTATACCAGTACAGTTTTCACTTGCTGGTCAATCTTCTAAATAAAACATCATTTCTTAAGAGTATGAAAGCCTTTAGTATTAGTTCAAACCTGGTACGCACGGCAGGCGCGGAGAATCGTTCTGACACTGAGAATGGACAGATCGTCTTAACTCTCACAATATGAGCAACTGCAAAAGCCACAGCCTAAGATGTCTCATCACACTGAGAAACACTGTACTTTCTAAGTGTTCCTAGTACAATAAGGGGTTCATGCGAGACCTTTTTGGGAAGTAAATCAGTGCCACAGAAAGTTAATATACTAAAATATATTTTCTACTTATCTACCTTTGCCCAGCATGAAGTAAGAAGTGTCTGCAGTGCCTGCTGCCTCTGGGGGCACAAAGAGGGAAAGTGCCCTGTAATTATATCCATTTCGTTTACAAATCTGCTAGCTGTACCGACCCCCTGAACACCCCACCTTGCTGGGCTTCTGCTATCTATGCCACAGTTTGAGCCTTTTGTGGCAATGCAGGAGTACAGGGTAGATGGACATCTTTTTTCAAACCATATTAAAAATCTGGAAGGATTTTAGAAGTGTTTGGGATCAAATTGTTTTCTCTCACAACATACCTAGTCGCACGTGTTTGATCTCACAATGCCACTTCTACTTAAAGCAGCATTAAGTATAATCTTGCAGTCTCGGCTGGCTTCCACTCCTGCACTTCTGTTTGTTTTCGGACGAGGACGATTCGCCCTGCTCATGAGGAGCACCTCCAGCCACACGCGTGCAAGGGAAATTAACCCGTCACCGCGTGAATGCAAGGACATGAACGCTTGAGTGCATGAATCTGATCACAGGAAGACAGTCCAACCAGCAACGTGCTCCAATATTCAGCAGGAAATTAACTCTCCTGCATTTCTATCCCAGGTCTCTGCTGAATATGCAGCAGTAGCAATTAACTTTTACAGAGATGGGGAGGGAGGAGAAAAGGGTGAAAGTTTTGAACTTTCACCAAACTTGTACCATTAATCGCAATCTGTAAATTCAGATGAAGAGACCAGAGAAGCAAATGATTCCCTGTAAATTTCAATTCTTCATTTACATGGCAAACAGAAAACACAGGTCGTAACTCACAGCAACTGGAGTGCAAACTATCAAATTAGCCCAATAGAGTATGTCATTGTGCAGCTTCAGAAACAAACAACAGCCAGCGACGAAGCCTCCTGAAAGTCAGAGATATTCAACTGAGCATACCACACAGTGTGCTAGGATGAGTGTGGTGATTACTGGGAGTAATGACATGAATAGCAAAATGATACAGAGCATTTATTCCAACCATGGAAATCAAGGAAGCCCGCAGCAATTTAAATTTTAGGCTTTACAGCTAAAGGCAAAGCAAGCTCTATAAAAAAAATAATCCTAACACAAAGAAAGCTAGAGCTGCTTACTTTGTTAGGTATATGTTTTTCTAATTTTCTTGGAAATGGTACAAAAACCTTGAAAAACCGTGTTTAATTACAAAATTTTCTGATAGCTACATATAACGTTTTATATCTATATACAGTTTATACATGTTAGATATACTGTATGCATATAGCAACCCTGCATTAGTGTGTATATGCACAGAAGTGTATACAACTGGCTTATTCTCATAAGTTTTTTTCTTTTTTAAAGCAAAGCACATGTGTAACTGATGGAAAGGCTTAAAAAAAATTTTTCTCCTAGGTTCCCTCCTGCACCTCTCTGCAAATGGAACAGGAACATTTGCCCAAAATATGAAGACTTCCAGCTCCATATTCAACCCCCAAAGCCTGGCCTTACTGCTGAGAAGGAAGCTATCACAGCACCCAACTTTAAAGCACCAGAACTTCAGGAGTCGGAGTGTCCATTTCCAATAAGAATTGTCCTGCAAAAAGGGACAGCTGCATTGGCAACAGCTTCTGTTGCAGCTACCCAGGCCGGGCAACAGCTCCGATGCTCTCGACACTTTTCACAGCTGACCACCTACAATGCCTGCAGCAGTCAAAAGGCAAAAACCACCTAGTTATCGCAGTGGATTGGTGCCTCTTACCTGACACCTTAGCCCCAATATATTTATTTGCTTGTCAGTAAGAAGCATGTGGCACTTACTGTAGAGCATCCAGTCAGATAAACTGAAAGTCAGAAGGAAAAGGCTGGATCCAGCCACAACAGAAGCTGTTGCCAATGCAGCCATCCTTTTTTCAAGGGTCAAATCGTACTGGCAAAAGCGAAGAAGCCGACAGTGGCTCCAGTGACTGGACATGGGAGGGGTCACCATCACAATCTCATTAGCTTCTACCCAAAACCAACCCTGCCATCCTGTAGGCGTGGGGGGGAGGGGGATGGTACACTGAAAATTTGCCGGTTGAAACTCTGATTCCTTCAATGAGAACTACACCTCAGGAAGCTTTGCTTTTCCAGACAAGATCCAACTGCCTCACTGATCCAGGCACTTGTAGGAAGGATGTTGTTCACTCTAGTTCAGATCCTCAGCTGAGAAACCCAGCTCTGCGTGCACTGGTAAGTAAAGCCAAAACATGGCATTTTCTAGGACATACGTATTACTGCAGTAAAAGCACAAATTATTTCTTGTTCTAGAAATGCCTCCCCCACTCTCCTTTTCTTAAACCAAGCTGTAAAAATATCAGGGGAAAAGCAACAAGTACAGGAGCTAAATTATCTTTCATGCAGCAGGTCAGCCAGAAAGTGTTTTACCTGTCAGCAGATTTGAGAACTCCAAAAAAGGCCATCAAATCTCTTTGACACCTGAAAGCTACAGGCAAGTTAAACCAAACCAAAAAAAATTCCAAGGTTTGGAAAACACTCTTCCACATAATTTAAGAGTAATGAATCACTAGACCACTAGCTCTAACAGCACTCATACAATGTAGAACACCTCTCAGGATCTCTCACCTGCACTACCTCCTTTCTTGTAAACACTTGATTTATATTTCTTGCCTCGTTGGTCCATGGAAAGATTTCTTGGAGGCTACAAAGGATCCTCCTTTCATTTGCTTAAAAAAAATTATTTGCAGAAGTAATGAGATGCTGTTCTGAGAGTTTCTTTTTGGAAAACTCAAGAGGTACAGTTTTAGGGGTCAGAACTGCAGCCCTGATACACACTTTGCAATCACATTGATTGCAATAAGCCTCAGGCAGTAAGATGCAGGGAGCAGGCTGCCAAAGTGTAGACCTTGGGGCAGAGCTCTCATTTAGATTAAGATCATTTTAAACCACTCCCAAAGGGCAAAGAGCAGCATAAATGGCTTCTATATAGGAGTAAATTACATGTGTAGGAAGGATGAAAACAATGCCAACACCATGCATAGAAAGCGACACATTTCTTATTCGGAATTTGAAATTACTTTAATCTGTACCTTGCTTAAAATTCCTCCTAACAGGCACCTTTCTTTCAAAGGAACTGTAGACATACTTCTGCACAAACCCTTATTTATTGAGTGTATTTGCTTAGTTTTCAAATCTTTGCTAAAAGAGGGGAGCTGAAACATCCGTACAAAGTTTGATGGTTCTCTGGATCAAAACAACACTGTTCTAGAAAACTTCGGATCAATTGCCTTTCAGGATATTGCTGGGCAATACAGCCAGAGGCACATTTATAGACTCCAAAATACTAATTTCATACCCAATTTCTACATACTCAAGTCTTGCAAAGTTTCCAAGCTTTTGCACTTGTTTTACAAATCTGTATGTTCAAGAGCTTGTACATCTCAGTCATGCTCTGCTTTAAAATAAACTGTTAAACATGAATCCTAATTAAATTAAATTTATTCCGTTAACTCAGTTTTTAGTTCACAAGATAGGCAAAGCTGAGAGGACTGATTCCTCTGGCCCCCAATTCAGAGAAATCCTTCTAAGTATGTGCTTTGACTGTAAGTGTATGAGCAGCCCCCTTATTTCAAAGGGATTTATGATCACCACAAATACTGTTTATTCACACTGTTGAGGATTAGTCAATTTACCCACTCCAAAAGCCAGGGCCAGAATGCCCAGGTGAGGCACAGATAATACACTGGAATTAGGTTCTGGGCTATTACTCTGATCTGAATGGCACAGTTACAGCAACACAAGCGTACAGTGGAAAAGCTAACAGAGACAAAAAAGTCCTGGGCCATCCAAAAACAGAAAATTATTTTCTCCAACGAAGGTGCATGCCATGACATTTAAGTAGGTTAGGTTTGCTTATTCTGAAATCCTTTCATTCAACAATCAAAATCTGGAAGAAAGAAGCTTTTTTGTTTGCCATTGGTGGGGGTGGTTTGTTTTAGGAATAAAATAAATTACACTGTGAAGAACAGTGCCTGACCACGAGCTGGCATACCACCAGCTTTTAATGGTAGTCTGAATGGCTCACACACTTTCCTTTCAGTCCAAGTCTCTTGATACTCCTTTGGGAGTTTGTTCACAGATTTCTTCTTTTTTAAAAAAAAAAAAAAAAAAAAAAAAAAAAGCCTGAGGATTTGAAGTTTGCTATCCGAGTCATCTCTACATGATTTGGGCGAGTAAGTCTTTCATTTCCAGTCCTTTTTAGAAATAAAAACTCCCTAATGGAACATGGTTACATCTGCAGTGGAATTTGCTGTTTGATCAACTAGAGATGTAGAATAGGGAGGTCTGACAATGGCAAATTGACTTTCTGCTTGGGGTAACTCAAAGTTCAAATTAGCACTGAAAGAAGCTGAAGTAAGGTGCAGAAGTATGGTCTACTGGTTAAAGCACAGGCCTGGGAGACAGGTCTGCAATGCTCAATTCCCAGCCTTGCCAATGACTCACTAAACCCGATTCCACAAAGCGCTTGCAAACGCTCAGGATGTGGATAAAATTATTGCACTCCCTAAAGAACCTCACCAGCTCCAAGCCTGGATGACTTGCATTTGATTTAGCTTCTCTGTACCTCAGCCTGTGGTGTATGCAGTAATTCATTTAATCTGTAATACGATTTGAGATCCCTGAATAAATATGCAATTCTCATAAATATTAATACTTTATTATTAAGTAAGTGCTTCTTGCTTGTAACTGACCTAGTAAGTTCTGAAATATCTGTTGCTGACATCAGTGGGGAAATTTTAAAATTTATATGAAAACCTGTTAGCAAGTTCAAAAGGTATGAAAAATCTGCCGCTTCGCTCTTTTTACAGCAAATTTTACTATATTGATGCAAACCCCTGAAACATCCATTTTCCATGCTGCACTTTTTCTCAAACACCCGCAAACCTAATTCTAAAAACCCAGGACACAGAAACAGTTCTGGCCCTCCAGACCACCAACAAATCTGATGAACAGCCAAATCTGTCGGCACTCCTTGCTCTGTCCAACACACCATGGTGTCCCAGGAATAAAACAGCAGATGAAATGCACTGACAGAGTCTTTCATTCCCCTCACTTCACGCAGATTTCCAGAACAGCACAACACATTTGAGCAGCAGCTGGAGGGTTGCTGGACACATAACTGCACTTCATAAAATAGCATCTGACCTACTGCACTCCTACTACTAGAATACTCTTAATTAGCTGCAGCCTGGGAATGGCTGGAGATTCCTAAAATAGTCAGTTAATGAAGACTGACATGCACCAAACTGTAACAGCAAGGAGAGCAGTGAATATGGCAGTTAGCTTGGGATTAATGCATCGCACATGTCCAAGACTGCTGTCAAAGCTCCAACACTTTTCCTGAGCTACATGACCTCCATAAAACTAAAACAAACAACCAAAAAAAAAAACCAACAACCCACAATAAAGTTTATTTCCTAAGTTACTTTTGTGACATTAGCAGTTTATATATAATGACTCACTGGGTACAATGAAATCACTTACAGCATCCATGTGTCTACATAACACTCTGGAAAGCATGTTAATTGCCAGAGGTAACCAAGAACCTCTATCTCAGTATCTCTTACAACAAGAGGCAGCAGCTTTAAACAGTACCAGTGTAATCCACAATCATAAAGGCAAAGGTGAATAAATAAATGAAAATATTAAAAACATTAAAAATCAAGGGTCACGCTGACATGTACTGCTCAAAACTTCCCACTGAGATTATTACAGTTCAAGACATAATAGTACATAAAAAGAAATACATAATTTCAAAGTACTGCAACTGCAAAGTGTGTTAGTAACAGACACAGCAGATGAGAGAAAAAGGTCTCTGTTATTAATCAGAATTCATATTTAAAAAACAGTGGCTGTTAAGTAACTCCTCTGAATCCTAATCACAACCAGGAAGGTACCAATTACACTGACTCTCTGTTACTATTCATTAATATCACGCTGAAATCTTATTTGCTTTTACAACCGGGGGGGGGGTGGGGGTGTAGGAAATCAGCTTTCAGGGGGTTGCTCTTCTTTTTTTAAACTGCACCTCTACCTGAACCAGCCAACCCACAGAGATCAGGTAATCAGGATACAAACAAGAATCCACATTTGACTAATTGGAAGGTCAGGTAAACAAAGGGCCATTATCATAGCAACAAGATACGTACTTCCTTGCAGACTTGCCATTATTTTTATGCACCTCTTGCCCTGACAACAAATAAAATCTCTGCTGAAATTAAAGAAATATTATAATACTGTTCCCTACATATTACTTTATGAAAGGCTTTCCCCCTCCAAGATTGACCTAATGCTTAATTAAAGCTGCACAGAGCAGCACAGAAAGATCTAAAGCTCCAAGCCAGCGATGACTAGAAACTGTTAGATCTTATTTTCAGTATAATGATATTCTCTTATTGGCACAAGAAAAACAAACAAACAAACATGAGCTGTAATAATGGTCAAGGTGTGTTAACACAGTTTGGGGAAGGCTTTTTGTTTTTCATTTTAAGCCTCTGCCATTTTGGAAGGTAGCCAGAGTATAATTCTGCCTCCCTTGATTGACAAAGCCTGCTATACCTTTAATTAAAGCTGTGACTGTATGCCACCTTCTTCAGTAAGAATAAGGAATTAAAAATTAATTTGCTAGAGGAAGAACCCCTTCTCCTTACAGGCAAGCAGTGTAATTTTTAAAAAAAAAAATAAAAAAAATATATATAGCATGATTAGCCAAGATTGTGTGTATGGCATTTCCAGAATAAAACTAATCAGTGTTACCATGCGCTCCATCACACTACTCTATTTGCATTTTTTCCTGGAAGGCTTCCAAAGAAAGAGGAAAATCTGCTTAGGAAGAGGCAAAATGCCCTGAACGTACCGTGAAGGGGGGCAACCACCAGAAAACCACATAACCAGAGCCTGCTAGACCTAAACTCTGCTTCCACTCTACAAATTATGCTTCTCTGACTATTTTTATGAGAACATCTCTGGACAAAGGCAGATGATCTTGACCTGCAGAGCACATGCAATGACAGCAGGTCCACCCAGGCCCCTCACGGCTATGGGGGGAGAAGTATAAAAGTATGAGTTGAATTCTTCCTAGTCCTAGGATGCTGATGAACTTTAGAAGAATTTGCTCATCAACTCCATTTACCCTGACCAACCTAGAAGAGATGAGGACTTCAGGAACTCCTCTTCAAGCTTGTGAACACTCAAACAAAACTGACAGAAGGTATTTCGTACCACATTTTGGAAATGCAATTCACATATATAGGCCAACTTCTGGGATCTTGTGGTTATGGGAAGATCTTATCAACTTCTAGCCAGAAAATGAGGTGGAAGAAATAAAAGTCAATCCTTTCAGGTTTCACAGAAAAGCTGAAGAAATACTACCCAAAAAGAATTAGAGAAAAACTCAAAAGAAAAATCAGAGGATTATTTTTTTTTCCTTCCTCTCAATAGTGCAATTTTTAATACCAGTCTCCTGATAGATTGGTCTTTTCAAGGATTAGGGCTGAAAGAACTGCCAGAATCTGAATACTTTCAGCCTCACTGGAGAGATGGACATGATACCAGAAGGAGGAGGGAAAGTGTTCAGGCATCTTTCACCTTTACTATGGGATTATCAGGTCTGCAAAGATCCCTCTACTTCCATGAGTACCTAAGGGAACAGACAAGCTAAGGACAGGGCAGGAGAATCCTGTGCTACCTATGAAATGTCTCAGAAGAGGAGAACATAAGATACCTAGTCCTAAAGCAGCAGTGATGGTCCCTTAAGGAAGCAGAGTGAGGGCTCATGCCCGTGCCTCTGCTACTACAGGTCCTCTAGAAGACAAAGCACTAATTGCACCGGACTACACTGCAGCCTCAAAGTGAGCATCTTTTGAAGCCAGAATTGCAGGGTTTAGGGAAAAATACTCATCAGAGAGGGGAATGGGACAAAGTCTGGTGCTTCAGCCATGTCCTGGAAGAGAATATTTGCTCCTACAGGCAATGACAAGCAGTCACCAAGTAACAAATATGCTCATGAGGATCAAATGTCAGATTCAAAGGGTGTGAAACAAACCTGACATCAGCTTTTAAGTATGAAGTTCCCTAAGGAATCTCATGTTCTGGGGGATCTTTTGAGCATTATTTGCTGAATTCTGAACCGAAGTACTGCTCTGGGAAGCTTTAGAGGGTGCATCAAATGCAACTTGTACCCACAGGAGTATTCTCACTGAACAGCAACTACGTTTTTGCATAACACAGATGGCAGGATTCAAGACCAAGCTCATACAAAGTGAACCTTTGTGATTTAAACATTAAATACCATTCCTCTTTGTTAAAAGCAGCAGAATAAAGTAACATTTATTTACCTATCCCTGTCACGAGCTTTGCTACTGCAGCTCATCTCTGTAGGATCTGGGAGCTTTTCCACAGAATAAAAATGCTGCAGACAAGTGGACAGGAGACTTCGAAAGCATTTCTCCCTTTTCAAGTCTCAGCTCTATCTAAAGTAGAATCTTCTTGGCTAGGGAAGAAGGAAAGGTCTGATGCAACTGCTTGGTCCTGGAATTGCTCAAGTGTTTGTACAACTTTGCTAACGATGGAAATAATTGAACAGAGAGCTTTGCAGAAGATACTGAGCGTGGCTGGACTTCAGGTTTCTCCAACCTCCTTAAGTTTATTAATATCAAATTACATATTGAGCTGATATAACCAAGATACTTATCTGATAACTGCAGGGAACTAAACACATCAAGGTCTAGACTAGTTAAATTACAGTTTATCTGAGAAACTTGGTACTTGGCAGCTGAAGAGAGAAAGCAACCTCAAATCCCTTTTATGAAGTAGATAGGAAAGAGGATAGGTCAGAGGGAAGAGGACCACACACTGTCTTATAATACATGAACCATGATTCAAAAATACAAAAAGTATAAGAGTTGAATTCTTCCTAGTCCTAGGATGCTGATGAACTTTAGAAGAATTTGCTCATCAACTCCATTTACCCTCAAAACTCTCAGTGATGTAATCCTTTATTCGCTCTCAGGTATTACTTTTTTTTTCCTTAACTGATTGTCAAATTCTTTTATTTCCAGATATTATGCTAAATTATTATTTTAATTCCTTGAGGAATCTGAGACACTTTTATTTTGATCTTCAATGTAAAGCAAAGACAGTGTTTCTACTACTTTACACATGATACATACACACGAAGAAGCTAAAAACAGGTAACCAAAATTAAAAACTAATCCACACAAAGGGAGCAAATAACCTCAGTTCTGCTCCCTAACACATACTTACTAAGATCCACTGAACCACCCCCATTCAACAAGATTCTGTGCTAAGCCTAGCTGTGCTGATCCCACTGCACTCCACAGCAACTCAACACTTTGCCATCATTTGCCAGTGAATCCTAAACATGGCTTATTTTCAACCTAGCAAGGCTGATTACCTGACTCCCTACAAGCACCTTTCATGGGAAAGAGGTTACCAGCATGGTGCTGAAGATCTGACCATCACCCATATGAGTTACACACAGTTTAGACATCCCACCAGCTTACACAGGTACCTGAAATCCAGACTGTGACAGCAGAGACCTTTGGCATTCAGAACAGTCTCAAAGCAACAGGAAACCATATCCCCATAATTCTCAAGTCAAATGTTGTGTCAGGTCTTGCATAAAACCTAATAATCTGGACTTGCACATCTTGCTTCCTCGAGGAACCAGCCACCACATTTTCCAAATGATCTGACAGTCCACATGAATATTCAAACCAATATATGTAACGTAATTAAATTCCCAATCTACTCTCTGGGGTGACTAAGCTTATCTACTGAAGCCTGCAATGATTTACAAACTACAGAACGTACCAAATGTGGAAAGGCTACTAAGAGACCGGTTCTGGGAAACATTTTGTCCTGAAGATAAAGAGTTTGAGACCCCAGTTTCCATCCCTTCTTGGTGCTGGCAGCTGTCATCCTCAAGCACTGCCTCCAGAAGATGCAGCCTCCTGTCTAGTTAGACAATACATCAATCTAATAAGGAAGCGACAAATACTAACTTGTTTCATTACAAAATTAATATGCACATTTGTGAAGCTTAACACACAACCTATCGCCACGTCCAAGCTATCTCTGGCAAGTTCAAAATAGTCAGAGCAGAGGATCCACTGGTCAGAAGGACATACAGGAGAGACACAATTAGCCCCAACACTCAGACTTCCCTGTTACCACTGAAGTTAATGTCAGGGCAATAAAGGAAAAAGATTCAGATTTCACGTGTCTCATCTTTCAAACAGGTATGCACATGCATGATGCAGTCAATACAACTCACACTAGCAAAGTTGTACAAACACTTGAGCAATTCCAGGACCAAGCTCCTGGTTAGCAACCTGACAAGATGAGATTTTATGTACTAGTTTTTAACATTTCTCCCCTCCATTCCACTTCTCTGCTGTAAGCTATAATATTTAAAAGTATCTCTTCTTTCACTCAAAAGCCCATCACTACAATGACCTGTTATAAGCAATGATATTCTTCAAACAGCTAAAACTGCCTTTTTTCAAGAGGTTGGCAGGTTTTGATTTTTGAAATCAAACAATTAGGTTTCTACCAGAAGTCCTTTGCACACAGGAAGGCAGCCAGCGAGTCATTTAATTATTTATCTGCCAGAGGTCTTTTAAGGTGACTCTTGGAATATCTGAGCTTCTCCATTTGAGAAAGTATCGATTAAGACAAAGTCATTAACAACTGAATATGTAACTGCAGGAAGAACCTTGGCAGGTCTGTAATGCGCACTCAGGCACTAAAAAGAGCTCTAAAGAGTATTTTAAAATATGTAAACAAATCTATTTCTCTTTTAAGTATAAGATTTTTTTTAAAAATGATAGAATTTTTATTCCCCCCTTTTTTTTGCTCCTAAAAATTGTGACATAAAACCCCTTAAAATCAGGCCCTTATATCTATGCTAATTGCCAAGTATTATACATTATACCATTAATCACCCTGAGTGTTCTGAAATTTTCCTATGTGTGTATGGCTAGGTAATGATATTTTTTTTCCCTGGAATTTACTGAGACCAGTCTCCTTTTTATTTCCTTAAAGGTATTGATGAATTAAAATCAAGTGTATCTTCAAAGATCGGTCTGAGATACAAGCTCGGATACTGTTTTTCAGATTGAAAGACATGGTTTCTCTGAAGCTGAAAAATGTCTTTACTGTGGCACCACTTAAAACCAAAGCTAAGAGTTGAACCAAGAAAAATGTTCCAAAACAGGAAGAACACCAGGCTTACATCCGTGAAGGTATTTAAACACCTAATTCTTATTTACACATTTGCTGCTGAAATACACAAAGGATTTAGATTTCAGGGACCAGCTGGGAAAGGGCTACAGCAGCCTCCAACGAATACAACACTTCATAAACATTCAAGAAAAAGTTGCATTGAGTTTTGTACAGCTATGCATTGGAGTGGGCTGCTTTTTGTAAATCCTAAGTCATTAACATATCCTTATTTCTTAAGCTATCAAGTAAGTGGTGTATCCATGCTCCTTCACTGGTGACAACATAGCCTTGACTACTGGTCATGAAAAAAACCAAGAGAAAACGCAGGATTTCTAAAATATGTTGTGGAAACTTGACAACAGGCCAGTTTGAGACAGAAGGGGAGGTCATGTAAAAGAGATGAAACTTTCCTGCTCAGATTTCCATCTGCATGTGAAAAGTGTATCAAGAGGTGCTCAAAAAGACACAAGTATTTTGGGAAAATAATGGCCCTGCTTCTTGGAAGGACTTTGGAGGCTACTGCAAGAGGGGAAACTCAGTTTACTGAGGCAAAACAAGTATTTCATATGATGTTGTCTCCATCTTTCACATCCGTCAAACTTGGCTTTTTTTTTTGCTTCTTTCATGCCAAGTTCACCTCATCTGGCATATGACCTCCACCAGAACAAACCTGCTAAACTCCCCTCCAGTCTGCCCCAGCAGCGTCTGTGGATGGAGGGCTCGATTCTGCGTTGTGACCCGCAAGTCATTGCGGTTCAGGTCAGAAAGAGAGGCCTGTTTGTAACATAAGTCTCTTCTGCTGTCCCTTCATTTTGTGTTGCAATTTCCTGGTAATCAGTGCTCTTCCCTTCTTTGTTTTAAGCTTTTCCTATTTGAAATGGGGACAGGTAGTGGGTGTGCTACACATAGGAACCATGCAGGGTATCCACCCATCAGTGAAGAGGCTTTTCATCAAGAACAAATCGTAATTACTGTCATATTTTGAAAGATCCTCCCTTTCCACCCTAACAGCTTCCTTTGCAGACAATGGGCATTTAAAAAAGAAGATACATCTCTCGGATTCATTGAAAATTGCCAGTCCTAACTGCCCATGCAGATGCTCCAGGATATGGTGCACGATACTGCTTGCTACCACGTATCTCTCGATTTTGCTCATGTTGTCAGTCAACCAATTTACCAGCACATCCTGCAGCCATCTATTTTAGGAAGATGTATTACTGTCTCCTGACACACAGAGGCAGCATATATAAAGGTTAGAGAAGGAGACTGAAAGTCACCACTGCAGGGCTCCACTGGTAGCTTTCTTGCTGCCTCTTTAGTGGTAGCTGGGTCAGGTATTTAAAACAGTGGTTTTAAATTGTGGTTGGTGGAACACCAATTGCAGAAGGAACATTTGCTGGTTGATGTTCTGAGAAATTGGCTGGCCAAGTATTGCTGGCTCTCCTTGTTCTCACACATGTATGTGGGATTTATTGCCAAGGCAAAGGCAAAAAGGCATCAGATATTTTCCTAATTATACTCCACATAAACAGTTACTATTGTTGTTTGAAAGACTGTCATGAAACGGCAAATGGCTAACGCCTGGAATATGGGACTTGTGAACTAATATATTCAGTCATCGGGGAAAAAAAAAAAATCACAATTCTTCCTCTAAAATATTCCAAGCTTCAATTTATTTGTACAGAAAAAAATGGTACATTTCTGACATGCCTAATGGGAAGCTATCATTCTTAATTGAGTTCTGTTTGCTCTATCCTTTGAAAACCACAGGGTTTGCAGAAAGAAAACAAGTGTTTTGCGACCATAAATGCCTTCCAAAAGCTGAACTGGGAAATAAAGCAAAGATTCGAGTAGGATTCTGCTGAGCTGATGTTACACAAGGGCTCATCTGTGCTGATGTGTATCAGCAGTGCTCTATTGATTACATTGATTTTACCCAGCTAAAGGTTTGACCCACAGTCTCTGAGGAAGAGCTTGAGCTAAACAACCCCTAACTAACTAAACCCAAACAATAACTATTGAAGCAATAACTATCTTTAAGGAAATAAGAGGGATCAAAAACAATGACCATGCAATAACAGCAGCACAGGAATAAACAATACACACGCCTAACCCATACAGACAGACCCAAATCAGAAAAAGTTCAAAGTGGGAAGAAAATACAATATGCTGAGAAAACATCAGAAAACTCTGAGGGACTGGCGGGGGAGGAGGTGAAGAGAAGCAAATGGCTAACGCTGATCCTGAACCAACACAATTTCATCTAATACCAAAGTACAACATACATCTTCATTATGTTTCTCATTCAAACCAGGAAATCAAGACTAAGGACCGCAGCCTTCAAAATCCCTTTTGATACATATTTCAAATCCCCAAATTACTTTACATGTATCAAACTTTCTGCCAGTATGAGCATCAACCCTCACAGTTTACAGATGTGTCCATATCCTTTTAGGGCTTCAGCCTAAACAGCATCACTGCCTGTGTCCGCCGCTGTGCCAAACACAGCTTATTCCTTCAGGGGTTCACCCAGTCCATGGCAATGCACAGGACCATCCAAGCCAGGTTCAAGAATCCCACTACTCAGTTTGCAACGACAGCTTTTACCTTAGCTGTTACTTCACTACTAGCGCCTAATTGTGGCTTTCAGGAGTTGTTGAAAATGAAGCAATTTGGAGAGTTTTTCCTTACACATACACAGGCCAGTATTACATACACCAACAGCACAGATATGATAGGAATGCAGCTTTACACTTGCACGTAAATGATTGTCCTCGCTCCTGCTAACACATAAATGCTACAAACTGATGTTCTTATCCTGTAAAAAACACACACCCGCCCAAGCCCAAATAACTCCTTTCAAAAACCCCAAAACACTCTCTACTCTACTCACATTTAATCTCTCTGTAATACAACAGAATTCCTTAAAACACGTGTACACAAAATCGTTTCCTATTAAGACAGTGCCATGTATCTTTGTTCTGAGCTGAATAACTGATTGTACCCAAGTTGTGTCACATCTCTTCACAGAAAAAGGCCTATCAGTAAAATCAGCCTGTATTCTATGCTCTATCAGCATGAAATGACATTACCAGACACATTTGCTGACCATACAACTGCATCTTCAAAAATACTGAGATGAAATAGATGATCAAAGCAGCCTAATGTTCAAACATAAGTTACTCCCTGCTGTTTCTTCTCATTTGGCTTTGGTCAAATTTTACTGTGACTGGGTTCCAGCACGACACTCTTTAATGGGCTGTACAGGCAGAAGAGATGTCCTGGTGGGTCAGAGCAATGCCCAGCCAGCCCACTGTTATCTCTGCAGCAGTAGCAACTGAAGGAGCTATTTAGAAAGTGTATGAAAGTATGTTGGATCAGGAGTGGCAAAAGGTGAATCTCTGACAATTCCCATTAGCTCTTGTTCACAGGTCTGTTTCTTTTAGTTACCCTTCTTTGTACTATACCTTTCTTGAGGTGCAAAGACCAGAACTGCACAGAGCACTCAAGATACAGGCACACCAAGGTTTTATGTAGCAGCAAGATAAAATAAACATACAGATAAGTCTTTCAGAGACCTCCCAGGCTAGCCATACTTCACTGTCAGGAGATTATAATTATGTATATAGCACTGCTATGCTACAATAACATCTATCGACTCATGGCTGTACAGCCACCTGATGAAGATTACTGGCACAAAGAACAGTAACCACTTTAAGCCCATTGTATCAATCATCTTCATCTTAAGGGGTCTCCGAGAACAGTCTTTAACAGTCCCACAGGACAGCAGTGCTGTATATTCTGTCCATGAGCCAGATATTGAGGCATTACCATTAAGGATCATAGGAGCTCTAAAGGCGCTGTTCCGGTCCATGGTCTCAGTGATCTGGCATTAGAGAGTTCCCAGACAGGCCTTAATACGAGCCTTTAATGAGCAAGTCACAGGTTGTTGTGTCATATCCTACTTGGGGACGCTTTAGTTCACGGATCACTTAAGTGAAAGGCAGTAAAGGCAACTCTTCAGAACTTCTATCAACCAGCCATCCATGCATGAATGCCAGCTCCTTTAACCCTTACAGAAAAGTTTTAAATCCTCCCTGTTCTTCCTCTCCTTTTTCTGCTGGTAGAAAGGCACCTGTATTACAAATGAAGCATTCCTTCCCCCCATTCTCCTCTAGCCACCAACAGATGACAAGAACGTAAAAATACCATTAATAACAAGTTTGCTCATTGTAATTAACACCTTCATAGTCTTCTTACCAGAGAGAAATGGGCACACTTAAATACAGCTCAGCAAAGTATTATTTACTTAAAGAAAAAGAAAACATTAAAGCTTTACGTCAAAGAAAATTATCTGTTATCTCTTACGGCTCTCAAATACATTTACAGCAGCGACTCTTCAACTTGCGGTTAAAAAAACCAACACAACAAAAACCAACCAAACAAAAAAACCTCCCAAACCCAACCCCTTTTAAAAAAAATCCATTAGGAACTTAAAGTACTATTACCACTTTGCTACACTCTTCCTATTGAAACTGCCAACAAGAAATTCACAAGATTGCTTTTTGGGTTGTTTATTTTTCCCTGTGTTGATGACACGGACAAAACCCATCAGCCATACTTGTTTTTAATGTCTCATACACAATGTCAGCCTGCAGGAGTTCACAGCTGCCCCAGCAGGTACAGACAGCCCATTTACAGAGGAGGCACACTCAGCCTCCGCTACAGGCATGTGAAGATTGGCATGATGGGCGGGGACGTCATCTGCTACCACCAAGACAATAAATCTCCACCACTGGACCAGTCACTTGACCACCAGGGAGGCACTGGGAGAGCACCACCAGGTTGGTCACACCAAAGGCTCGGCTCCTGACTGCACATCAGTTTTCTCCCTATGCTGTGATTACACATTAGTTTTGTTTACAGACAAAGTGAGAACGGAGAAGTCAAAGAGAGGACACTATTGACCTCTATCCAACATGGCCACACCAGACAGATCCCACTGGGGGCTGGACCTTGAATTCTCATTCCTCACAGTAAGCGGAGTTTCCTTATTCTAAGGGTTTCTTACTTGCGGTAAACTTTTCCCTGTTGGCCTGGAATTAGCATCTCCTGTTGTCACAGGGCATAAATCTACCACCTACTGAGGCCCACCTTTCCTCTATGCCATGGGTATGATGAACCTCACGTGTTTAGTTATTTATGCAACTTGCCTAAGCCCTGGACAAACATCTGTTAACCATTTAAGACCAAATGAACAAACAGGAAGATGACAACCCCTTACGTCTGACCCTCCACCAAGGCAACCAAAACATCAGTCTGCCCAAAATCATGTACACAGCCTTCCCATGGCTTGGAGCAAAAGCATGTATGTGATGCACAGGCTAAGCTGGCAAACCAGGGAGCCTGGGGCAAAGCTTCTCCTGTCTTCCTTCTCTACTGGTCACCAGAATCTGAAAAGGACATTTTAACAAATCTGTTGTTCTTGTTTTTATTTGAATTCTGTCTTTGCTATATAAGAAAACAGCTTTTTAAGAGAGAGAGGTCTGTTTGTATAAATCCAGAAGATAAACCCCCAGAGATTATTATAATTTCAAATGCTGTTTTTAAAGTAGCTGACTATATCCTATTTGAAAAGAAAACACCATCTTCCTCTAGTTGTACACAAAATGTAGGACATACAAATAATTTTTTCAACATATTCATACATATAACGCAATTCCATACTAGTGTATCAGTAATGGCATGAAAGCATAAAAACTCCCCCTCCCCTTACTGCTGTACAATTACAAGTGACAGGCATTTGATCATTATTGCAACCACCTGTCAAATATCACAATGAGTTTTCCCCTATTTCATGAGTTAAAAGGGCTTATAAACTACAAAACTGTGCAAAATACAAAGTGCATTAAAAAAAAAAATCAATATCTATTTAGATATCCTCTTAAGGAAGCTTACTTTTGATTAATTTTCTTGACTCTTGAGAAATCTGGTAACAGGAACACAGGAAGAACACTTGTATTTATAAATTGGTTTGTCTAACAAGTTTGAAGATTTTCTTTTTCTCAGCTCTCATTTTGCATATAAATGCTTCTCCTCCTTTGCAGAAGATCCTCTGCCATATGTTCTTGTAAAAGGTGCTCTTTTGAAAGCCAGAAAAAATAAATCGTCTCCTATTCAGGCAGTGGATTAGCTCTTACAGACTACCCTTTTTTGCCAAGATAGCAGAGAGGCGTCATGTTTTTAGCCTGGCAATGACCACATTAATGTGGTTTGCAATGCCTCTATGGGAATGGTACATAGAAATGGGATTTTAAAGGAGCCTCAAGACCTCCCAAGTTCACCACCAAATTCCCAAAGATTTAAAAAAGCAACAAGAACAACCAAAAAAACCCCAAAACAAAACACCAACAAAAAGACCCTCAACATAAGTTCAAGTTTTGCCCTGAACGTTTAGAAGCAAGGGAAGGGGAAGGGGATACCAAGAAGGGGATACCAAATCCTGATCGCACTGCATCTGACTCCGCTAACCATTACAGCTCCTCTCTCAAGAGATTTCAACCCTACAGTTCAGGCCTCTGCTTGCGATACAGAGTAAAGGATTAAGTGCTCTTTTTGGAGCAGGATAGTATAAACGCATACAGAGGGTTCATCTAGCCAGCTACAGGTTGAGTGTTTATCATTAATTCAGGTGCTAAATCTACCTGGTAAGCAGTTCACTGGAGTTTGTAGATAAATGCTAACTTTGGTATATTTTTCCCCAAGTAAATGTTTGCAAATACAATGGCAGTCCCTCCTCATCCTTTATCTGGTACTCATGGGATCCAAACTGACCCTGTCTTATTGTCTCATCTTAGAGCTCTTTAGGGCAAGTCATGCTCCTTTCTGAAAATCAAGGGGGCAGATCATTTTCATTTAACTGATAGATAACAATTCACAGAATTTATCACGGGTTCTTTTAGGATGACAAAGGATAATCAAGATTTTAAACACCGTCCTTGAAAATTTCCCTAGTCAGGCAACATAGCTCAGAGAAGACAGGGAGAGATAGCAGCCAATGAACCAGTGTCCAAGAAATCCTTGCCAGCACAAACCAGACCTGTGACTTATAAAACATCCATGCATGAATTTTTGCTTCTCAGACCTGGAATAGATTGAACACTGACCTGTATTAGGCTAGGATTTGGTGTTAGCGTATCCATCTCTCACGCATCACGTTTGATTTGGTCCATCTGTATTTATAGATGAGGCAGCAATAATTTTCAGTCCTTAGGACACATTTTTGATTTGAGAGCGAAGCCCACTAGAAACAGATTAGGTATTCCACCACCCACCACCCCGCAGTTCAGTGCTTTTTAAAAAAATGAGGCATTACTCTGGTGCACAGAATCAGCTGAAGGATGGTCCAGGCAATTCTACTGTGGCAAGTATTGACAGTGGTTAATGCTTAAGGAATATAGTTTGCTTTAGTCAGAAGAGAATAATGGTTCATGGCCTATGAATTCTTTCAGGTGCCTCACTCGTGAATTTTGCTATACATCCCTTAGATATTTGTCAGTGTACACACGCATTTCTACCCTATATGCTCATGGCAGACAGGGACAACATATTGATATACAGCACTACTTTAGACCAAGGTATGAATATTACATTAGCTGAGTTATCACTATAGGGTTCTGACCTTCAACTATCCAATTTTAAATTCATTCATTTTCAAACTATTAAACTCTTCTCTATCACATCACAGAAATCGACACTATGATGGTAAGTTTTCCTGACAATGTTTAGGTCAAAACAAGCTATGATATATTAGTAGAATTTGTAAGAGTATGTTTGTGCTATTAAAAATCTGGAAGGACTCTTGAGCCTGTGGTCACAGTTTGACCCTCAGTAGTCAGGCAGAGAGAAGTGTCAGGTGTGTGATTGGTTCCTGTTCTTGCTACCCCACATCTGATTATGAATCAGAAAAGAAAGCTCAGCTGTTCTGCCAAAGGCAGAAATCTGGGCTCCATTACCATTCCCTACTCCTCACTGAAAAATCTCTAACGTGCGGATGTGCCCTGTGCTCAGGAGTGAGTCCCAAACCAAAGAACAAACTAGATTATGAAGAGGGCAAAGGGAAAAGGTTAAATGGAACTTTTTTCCCAGCATGTTACTGGCAAACAGAGGGAGGATCAGGGAGCTGAGAAAAGCCTTCTTCCCCCAACCTGGTAATGTGTCCCAACATACTCACTTTTCCCCTAGGAAAAATTAAAATTTTGGCAGAGGAGTTATTTCCTACAGAAACCAATACACTCTTCTGGCATTTAGCTAGGAGCAGCTATTTTATCTTTCTGAACTACAATGCGTGAATTTAAAAAGAAAAAGCCAAACCATTGTAAGAGCTCCCTCAGAACAACCCCAACTGCTTGCAAACAAGTGGCAGGGAAGCATTCAACTCAGTCGTCAGCAACGTAAGAGTTAAAAAGGAGCAGCAGCATCACCACTTAACACAGGGGGATCTGCCAACATAGCACTTAAATACAGCTACACACCCCCTTGGTTTCTCAAGCCCTCCTACCTGTGCAGGCCACTGACGCCAATTGTTTAATAACAGCAGGCTGCCACAGCAGTATGCAGACATCCCTAAAAGACTATGCAGGAGATTTGCATGAACATTTAGATATCAATTAGAGAGATTTTTTGCCAGGTTTTTAAACATGCTTAAACCAGCCAGCACCTACATCCATCAGAAGTTTAAACACTGAAAGCCTATTAAAAAAAAAAAGTATGCAAAATGCAAGGGCTTGGATAGGAAGGTGTGGCATAAAACCCGCTGACAAGCATCAAAACAGTACTGACAGAATCACACAACATTTTTGCTTCTGTTTCACTTCCAGAAGCAAAAGGACTCAAAGGTGCAAGTTACAGGGAACAAGCCACAACTGCTTTCAGCAGCCTTCTACTAAGGGCCATAGATCCGGTGACCATTTCCCTCCATTCAACAAACAGTGTCTGAAAAGACAAATATATCCACATGGGAACAAAAGCCATTATTTTATCAAATCGATTACTGCTGAAACCTTTGAGCTCTAAACAAGTCCTCACTAAAGTCCTATTGGCATCTGGGTTAACAATTATCTTTTTACAAGTTCTGAAGACATACTGAAAGTAATAGCACCCCCTGGTTAACAGAGAGCTAATTGATAGAAGAAAGATAGGCAATGGGATTCTGGGATGTTACTGTTAGAAACAAATCAGTCAATCAGTCTAACTTTGTTCTGAATAACAGCAGAAGAAAAAAAGATTTTCAGGGTTGCCTTGTAAGGAAGGTACCATATACGATAGCAATGGGAAACATTATGAAATCCTAGACAGCCCAGTGAAAAAGAGAACCAAAACCAATGGAAATGTCAGTCTACTTTAATTATAAAAATAGAGTACATGAACTCAAGAGAGGGATTTCCCTTTAAGAATTCAGGCTCTGGGCACAACAGTGCTCTAGTTGTCAGGTTTAGGTGGGTGGCCACTTTAATCAACTTGTTTAGCATATATTTTGCATGTCTATATTAGAAATCTGAATTCTTCCTAGCTGCTTTCTGAAAAGCTCTTTTAATTGAGACACTGTCTCCTCTGCAACATCTTCTCTCAAGAGTCAAAAGTCAATGCCCTAGAATTACAGGAATCTAGGCTAAAAAATAAACTCTTCTACTTAATGCCCTTCCATAAACACAGGAACTTCATCTTAACTCAGAAAACAATAGCTATTCTTGGACTTCAGTGTACGGCAACATAAATTTCTTGCTCAGCTGAAGATTTATCAGCTCTTAAAACTACAAAACTGTCTTCCTCAATCCACTCCTCTCTTTTTCAGCATCTTCCTCAGACAACACAACTTCTTCCAATTTTTATAACCTTTTTCTAAAGGGTCTTAATTTATGCCAAGAAAAACACTGTCTGTTAAATGGCATCATTAGACTCACATGATTTCTTGTGGTACATGTGAAGTTTTTGGTCTCCTGCATACTAAATGATCCTTACAGTACGAAAGAAATTGGTATAAACAGCTGCTTTATTTTGTGCTCTGATAACTGAGGAAAAACAGCCCTCAATGAAGAAGTCATCCTTCGCTTGGGGGAAAGTAAATGGGCAAGTAAGAAGTACATGAATAAAATTAGCAGATCGGGCACTGATTTCTTCACCAACTTGCGTGTGGTCTGAAGGTGGATATCCCAGCAGATGTTTCCACAAGCAGAGCTCTACCTTTTCTCATGGATTATTGGAAGATAAGGCTCTTCACCTGCTTTATTGCATTGCCCCCAAATACTCTGTAGATCAAGAAAGAGACAGCAGAATGAGGGAGGAAACACAGATTCAGATTTCTTTTGGTTTCTGTATTCAGATGTAGGATGTGTTGACAGCAAGCCCAAAACTTCCATCAGGCCACAAAGTCACAAAATGGGACGAGAGCCAGCTAGCGAACAGCCTTGTGATGATGTCCATTTGCAGTCTGATGACATAGGTTCATAAAGATTTGTAAGAGGTTTTCAGGGTTTAAATAAAAATAACTGGGCAATCACCTCCATGCATCACTACATTATGCATTCAATGCCAGTGAGCAAATTGGGAAAGGAAAGAAGTGGGAGCACAGAAGAAGGAACAATATGAAGTCAAACCATTACTTTCTTAGGAGATTAGAAGTGACAGGCAAGGATAAAAAAAGTAGTATTCTCTTTCTACCTCTTCTGAGCACAGGGGCACACAAGAAATTAGGGGGATAGACCCAAACTTATCTGCAATGTTCTGCTGCCAAGGAAGGATGTTTCTCATAAACATCTAAACTTTTTTTTTTTTTTTTTGGGCACGCTTTGGGTCTGATCCAAAAGCCTGACACAGCCGCTAGAAATGGTTATTGGATTAAATTCTTAGACAGCACAGAAAATAGCAGGCTAAAGAATCTTAGCAGACTTTCCAAGAGTATTCATTCATCTCTGGCTTGGGAAAAGCTTGTGAAGTGTCAGACTGAAGGAGAATCTTGCCAGGAAAATCTGGGTTTGAACCACAAGAGCAGCTGGCTATAACAGTATTGCCCAGAGAGGTATCAAACAGGTGCTATAACCAAAAAAGAGACATGTAAACAAAACAATAAAACAGAATTACTTAGTGCCCTGTAAGTAAGTTTCTCCACCATGCATAACAAAGCAACAACTCAGAGAAACTTCTGAAAGGCATAAATGTCAATTCAGCACGCAGCTCAAGCTGACCTTTACAAAAGAGTTTTTCATTTTCACAACCATTTTCCATAGGAATAGAGAACTCCTTTGAAAACCTCCTCCTGGAGACTGCTGGAGAAGCACAAGCCCTGGGAACCCTAGTAGTCCTGAATTTCCACATCAGCCCAGTTACTTGCAAACTCTGTTAGTGATTTGGGCAGGGGAAAAGCAAGCCTCCCCCTTCTTGTCCACCTCTTCAGCTATCCCGGTCTCCACATCTGCTAGGCATCTCAGCATGGCCAAGCAGAGTTACACCCCAGGAAGAATTTGTTCCAGTGAGTCACGTTTCTCCACAATTGCTAGCAAACGGTGAAACAACGACAGCTTTCAAAATTCCCATGGCAACAGCTCCTTCTCTCTGCAAACTCTGACTCCGCTGGCAGCCTTAACGCTGCACAAAGTAGCGGCATAGAGAGGCAATCTGAAGCCTGTAATCAGGTAGCACTACTTTTATTTAATAAAAAATGCACAAGCACAAACCACTGACCACGGCTGCAGATGTATCCTTGAACTAAGGCACCTAATCATTGCTCCAGTATGGATCCTTCTGTGTTCCTATCCTTGCAATAATGGGCTTATCTAAAACGTTGGAAATTGGGTTTTTAAGGTCAGTAGGAGACCTTTAAAAGCTCTCCAAATAGAACCGAGGTCGTGACTACTTGTGGTCATTGACATTACAGCAATTTTTCTAAGTACAGGGATATTAATCCCAGAAGCCTGACAATTTCAATTTCAGTAATGACATTCTGTCCCCCTAAAACTTTTAGAGAAGTTTAACAGTCTTCACTTCACATACGGATCTGTTTTGTGCTGTTCTCAAGTGTTGTTAGACGGTTGTTCCATTTCACTGTGGAGTTGGCTGACCAAATTTCAGCTGTGCATGGAGTGAAGCCTGTATACTGTAGCATCATTACTCTCAGAGGATCCTAGGTAGTTGGAAAATGCTGTAATCTGATTTTGTTTTTTCCTTTAAAGCAACTACATTTTGTAAAAGCAGCCCATTATTTCTCTCCCTGGAAGGAATACAATAAAAAAATTAATTACATCATGCCGTGTTTAATTGAATTTTAAAATGGGAAAGCTCCACTGTAAAAACATCTACTGTACTGGTAATGATGTTAGTAGGGTTGAATCAATAATTTTTAAACAAGCTTGAAGAGGATTACAACAGTATTCTTATTTATTTCATGCACAGTTAGATGCCAGTGCCCTGACATTATTAAAAACATATATGCATTCACATTAATAGTTTTACAGGATTATTGATATGAATTAAATTTCGTGATTGCTTAAGTGACTGCAAAATTTGAGTTCACAAATTTATTCCATGTAAGTAGGATGTGAACCAAAATCTGTAGGATTTTTTTCGAATTTAAATGCTTCTGTTCTGTAGCAAGAAACACCTCCCGAGACACATATTTGGCTGAAAAAAAAAGGTGTCCTCAGCACAGTTAACAGCATCAGCACGGGCATCTAATCTCTGTATCATGCTAAATATTTTCTTCTTTGAAGTGATAAAAATCCAACTGTCAAGCATTGCTTGATCTGACGTAATGCCTGGGGAAAGCTAATCAAAAGGAAGTCTTATAGGTTCCCCCTACTTAAATCCACCCACCCGAATAAGCACAAGTTAGAATTTTTATGGGGTGAAAGACTCTGCTGTCACAGCCCAGTGTTAATTGGCACAAAGGTTTGAGAATACCTTAGTTTTACTGAACTGCTTTGATTTCAAGACTTCTGAGCTGAATTTTCTTGCTTCTTTATAATCCTGTCTTAACTATCACTGAGTTTGAAGTGAGAAAGGAGCTTAGACAGATCTATATCAGTGTTCATTCATGCCAGACTGTTGCATTTTCATCTCAAATAGGGTTTGAAAAAAATTCAGATTGAGGGCAGGAGTAGCAGGGGGAGCACAGGGAATGCTAATCCCCCGTTCAGCTCTTGTGGGAGCACCAGGTGATGATTAGTCATTGGCCACCAAGTCAACAGCCTCTTATTTTCCTCTGACTCTTTCAGACAAAGAAGAAAAAAGGAAAAAAAATCTCATCCCTTTCCCCTCCCTCTCTGGGGTTGTACAGCAGATGCACTGATAAAGACAGCATGCACTTGAGGCCTTTGCAGGACCACCCCCCAGGACACTTCCCAACTGCTGTGTGAAGTAGGGACATGCACAATTCAGTAGTGAAACAAGCCAAATACAGTAAAAGAAGATGCAGCTCTGGTTTACTTCCATCCCCCAGTTTTGTTCCAGTGGCCTTTTATCTCATGCCTCTAGCCTTACAGCATTTCATTTACTTGTCTTAAACAGTCCTTTGCCGCTTCAGTTCCCAGCCATGCCAGAGTACTTCAAAAGTCTGGATGTCCTCTATTTTCATCAGGTGAAAATATTATCATCAAGACTGTAGAACATAAGTCACCACAGGTCTCCACCTCCTCTTGAAAAACAAAACCCAAGATGCAAAAGCAGGGGTACATGCTACACCCAGGTATGTGCTTCTATCTGATACTAACTGGCTTCAGAAGACATGATGAAACCCCAAATTAACCTTGCACTACATTATGAGCAGGAGGAAATGTTACTGCTTGAGGACTGACAGATGTTTTGCAGATTACCTGGAAAACTAGCAGTGATGGATAAAGAACCATATTTCACATATAGCACTCGGTTTCAAGAGCTATCTTGTTTTTTTTCTTTTACATTTTAGGCCATTTTACATTATAAAATTCCCTCTGCAATTACAAATGAGCTAGTGCCACTTCACCTGATCCTCACACCTATGACTAATCAACACAAGATTCAAGCCATCTCTGGGACTAAGAATAGAATTTGTAATTTTTATAAAATTATTTCCTGTGGGATTCCCCACCCCCCACCCCCAAACTTTAAGTATCTGATGAAAGGAGCTTAGGGGTCAACACTTCATACTGTTTACCATGTAGCTTTCAGTTTGTTTCAATTTGTTTTCATTTATGCACTGAAAGGGATAGATTTTCTTCCTCCTTATTTTCATAGAGCTGCCTTTACTAAAAATAATAAGATTCCATTTCTGCTGGCCTTGCTTATCAAATTAGAGCCAAGTGTAATAAAATGGCTGTTGGACAAAGATTTTTAACAAGGTACCCAAACGTTATCATTTTCATAATATTATGCTCCAGTAATACCTTTCTTCCAATATTTTCTCAAAAACTTATTTAAGCCATAAAGCCTTGCAAAGATTGCCCACATTTTACAACACACAGTACACAAACTTTAATCTTATTTTACCTTTTTCTTTGCAAGTACTCATGCAGCTTCCAGTGTCTAGTAAATATTATGTCTTGTCACAGATAACCAGCCATTCAACTAATTGGAGATTTCTATTAAGATTTCCCCTAAATTCTCCCTTCCAGTAGCATTTATTCATCCAAATTCATCTCCCTGAAAATGAAGTCCTACACTTTCTCTGTATTATCAATTTCTGTAGGAGATACTGGTATCATTTTGGATTAAACAAACAAAAAAACTTTAAGTCTGTAGAATTTATTCAAACTGTAAGGTCCTGAAAGCACCTTCTTAAGCCATAGAAGACAAAACTCTCAATCTGTTTTAGTGCTGTGAAATACATATTCCTCTCTTCCATCAATTTGCTTTGCTTCAATATCCATATTCAGTAAAAAAACAACAGGGATCACTGAATATTAGGAGAGAAACTGATTACCAAAGAAGGAACTTCATTTAAATTAATTTATAATGCATTTCCTATATAAAAACTTCAATACTTAGACCTTTACCAGAGCATGAAACACAGAAAACACATTTCACATTCATACAGGTTTGTTCATGAGTCACCTGTACAACAAGAAACGAGATTAGGTGAGCACAAAACTAAACAAACATCCTTTCACCGGCTGTCTATCTGGTGCCTTCCATCCGCCGTGGCAAAGTTACATTATACCTGTGTCAGTTCTATCAACACTAATTAATCTAACAGTAACCTTCTCCTGAATCCTCCTTCAGTATTTTAAAGGTAACCATTATCTCATAAATCAAAATCCTTGTCTGATTGTCCTGGAGGTCTGTATGTAATAAAATTCTGCTCATAGAAGTTGCCTGTGGGAGATGCTTCTTCCTTTATCTGTCCTTTTTTATAAGTGAAGTTGGACCCAGTTTCTGACAATTCAATCTATGTGCCATTTAAGTCTACAGTCTAACAGTTTCATACGAACCACGCGGAGTTTCGACTCAGGGTCTTGGGTTTTTGCCCACCTCCATGTAGCAGAGGGAGTGAACTACTCCTCGAGCGCATCTTGACACAGTCCCACAGCCCAGCCTACCGTAAAACAACCTCTATCAGCATACATTGGCAGACTGCACAGGTTTAAATCACACCAGGAAGCAGTCAGGACAGGTGGCTGCAAAAAATATAGGCTTCCAGGGAGCCAAAACCTGACTTTTTGGAACTAATTTTGTTTTAAGAAGTAAGCTCTGCCTGTCAGCCTTCAGGAACATAGCTCGCTTGAGAAACACCTCTCAGAGGCACTGGCTGGCAGGACACTGTCAGATTGTTTCCAGTACTTTAGGTTTAAAACCATACAGGAATGGCATTTATAGTTTCATTGATTAAAAATAATTTTCCCTTCATTTAGGGAGACAATGTCTTTGCATCAAGATAATGGGATGTAGCGTCTAAAAAGTCAGCAATATATCCTTTCGCAAAAGTGAGTCTTGGGGAGAAAGGGCACAATTATTCAAAAAAGTGTTTGCAGGAAAGACTGAACAGTGTAACTGGCTGGAGATCTCTGCCGTGTTACAGATATTCAAGGAAGAAAGATGTGTGGAGGCAAGGAAATTGAGGATTGATGAGAACAGATAATGAGACCCAAGCCTATCACCTCTAGCTGAAGCCTGACCTAGGCTGAAAAGAAGCAGAAAGCTGAACTGCGATGTGCTGGGAAACACAGGTCACCTCGGCCGATTCTGCCAAGCACCCTCATCTCAAAATACATCAACAAGGCCCAGGAGACACAGAAAAGTCTGACCTGCCTCTCCACCGGACACGAAACCTCCGATTAGGACAGGGGCCTTCTGATGGGCTACGCAGGTGACGTTTGGATGGCACATGTTGTTCAGAGAAAGGATTCCCACGCCCATCTTTTCTTCTTCCAGACTTGGCAAAAATGCTTCTTTCCACAAGTGGAAGTGTCTGAATGGGTGCTCCCTGCTTCACACCAACACTGCTCTCCCAGTACGGGTAAGTTCAGCCAGCAGCACATTATCCTATTGATTTATTCATGCAAACAGTCCACTGCAAGGGGTCACAGAAGCCATGATCCTACAGAAACCATACAAGACTGTGCCCGTACAGAGCCATTGGCATGAAGGGGTGTACTTGGTTTCCCCAGACAAGCCTGAGGACATTGATAAGGGTACAAGGCTTCTGCAGGGACAATAGGAAAGTTGGGAGGGTTATTTTTATTTTTTTGAAGACCTGAACTATGCAAAACCTCAAGAGTGATTTAACAAACAGGGTTTCGAAGATCCAACCAGTGCCCAAAAAATGCTTTTAGATAAAGGTATTAAAAGGTCAGTGATTTTCAAAATAGGGATAGATTATTCTAACCTGCACTTCTACAAGGGAGCTTAAAATTAAAAAAAACCCACAACCCAAAGCTATTGCAACATCTTATAAAAAAAGCTAAGAGTTGCAAATGCAAAAGCAGTCCTGGCCTGCCTGCAGAACCACCGAACTCTTCCCAATTCCACAGATCCAACACTAACAGGCAGGTAGCATCCTCCTGCCTGCTCTGCAGCTCCGATAAATACTGCGCCGCGAGAGTAACGGTTCCTGCTCCAGCTAGCTAGAGCCTCACTGATGAGAAAATACACAAAGTACCTGCTGCCCTGGGTGGAGCAGACAAGTGCACTACCACATACAGAAGTAGCCTGTGTCTTTAAGAGTGATGAAGCACATCTACAAACCCTGATTTCAGTGCTAGTCTCAGCTTTCTCAGTCTTCTGGATGGCTCAAGACAGATAATGGCTTTCTTTTCCCCCTTACAATGGGGGCTGAGCCAATGATCTCTGGCCTTACACAAGTGCTACCACAAGTAAGGGTATCTTAGACATTCCCTCAATGAAGTCAGAGTTAAACATAACAAATGCACAAGCCGCTGTGCACTCAGTGTGATTTTTATGGCCCAGACGGTACCTGAAGATTTGATGGTAAGAAACAAATATTTCCTTGTGAAGCATCACACTGGAAACGGAAGTAATGGATGCACTAAAGATCTTTAAAACAGTATTATTGCTGTGTTCTGGGTTAATCAGGCCCATACAATTTGGTACAGAATTAATAATCTAGGACTGTAGTAATAAAGTCTCACTTGGAGGCTGCATCTCTGCCTGGCATAGGCCCAGGCATGCACACTATGTCAGATGGCTGAAAAACCATGGGGAAGAAACAGCAATAGTCATCTTCCCTACCCAAGTGCCTCAGGCATTCTCTCCATCACACCAAACAAGGAGACACAACATCTCCCGTCACAACTTTGCTGGATTTAGTGCAGGTACAAGACATTTTTCTGTGCTTTTTCAGTCATGCGGCAACTAAGAGTTTCATTACAATAACGTATCAAATTTCTATCACAATTAGCTTTATTTGCTCTTAGTTCTTGTTCCCAAAAGGCACACTAGATACTAAAATAGATAAGACTAGTCTAAAATAAAACATTAACTCTTATTGACTGAATAATTTTCTCATTGACAGTGAAACAAATGCAAACTACATAAAGTTAAACAGTAATGACTTTTCTGTAAAACTTCTAGTAAACAAATATTGGTGCTGTTAATTGCTATTAATTCTAGCTTAGTTATAATTTGTGGTATAGGCAGTTGTAGTACTTTTCACCAAAAATGCATGAAACTCAGACATGCTCTGTTTCCTATTAATGTCATCTCTCGTAGAGCTGGGGGCACACACAGACTGGAGGCATCTGTTACACACTGAACAGGGCACTGCGTGCTTCTCCGGTTCAGGCAGCCAGTGCGCGGGGGAAGGCTGCTGAGGGAAAAAAAAAACCCAACCCACGTTTCAGTCTCACTGTGCCTCTTATCCCCTTTCAGCTCCACTGAGGATGCCAGAACGCCCTTGCCTTTGCACATCAGGAACATCAGGAGGATGAGACTGCTCTCGGTTATCATACTGGTAACAAAATATTTGGAAGCAGAAGACAGAGGTGTATTCATGCCTTCTTCCTTTCTTCTTCTCATCATGAGCAGGACTAGACATAGGCTAGTCCCCGCTCTACACAGTAATTTAAAATCAATATAATCACAGTGAACTTTGTCACCTCTGCTTCAGCTGAGTAGGTTTTTCATTCAGGTCCCTTGCCATTTTTCTCCCTGAAAATAAGTTCTTCAGTTTCTAGTCTGCCTTGAAATGAAATAAAGCCATCCTTGGCTTCAACACAGCACATAAGCAGTCTCCCAAGAAATGCAAGACGCAGAGCAAACTTCCATCATCTGCACATCCCTACATTCAAACACAATGATTTCTATTAAATATTTAGGACTCAAATATTTATATACAGTCAATTAAATTGAGCATTACTTATCCTCCAGGGAATTCTTACCCTCCCTCAGCACAGGAGAGAGGACCAAAGTGCATTTTCTATACTTACTAATAACACAGTAACACCTAAGGCTATAAATAAATCCTTCCCACTAGATGCAAAGACCTTGGAAGCAAACATACAAATCTAGTATAAAAGAAGATATAAAGATCTTGTTGCTAGCCAACACAAACAAATGACCGTCTCTGCCCCAAGGAGCTTACAGTGTAAGCTCCAAGAGACAGTAATGCAGGGGAAAAAAAGAAAAGGTGAACGACGTAGGAGACCTTTTCCACAGATGTACCCTTCACTCTGGGATACAAGCAATTGGCAAGTCTGACAGGCTACAGAGTAATGCCCCAGGAAAGGAACAGTTACTAGTACCAGAAGATACTACCACCAGACCGTCACTGTAGGTACTAGTGGGAGGATTTACAGCTAGCATTTTGTACGGAAGAAATCACCAGCTAGACTTTGTTAATCGTGTTATCATGCTCACTAATTCATACATCTCTCCTACAGCAAAACCTTTTTATTACAGAATTTCAAAAACCAATACTTGAATTTTAAACTTTAATATGAACTTACATTTTAAAACATTAAATTATCCAGCGAAGCGGACGTGAATGTGAAAAAAGGCCATTTCCTCCATCATTTCATTAAATTTGAAAGTACTTATTTATTTTAATAAGTTGAGATGTCCATATGCCAGGAAATTAACATCAAAGAATGTTAAATATGCCCAGTATCACTTAAAAGCCTATGGAGTATTATGCATTTTCAAAAAT
This sequence comes from Astur gentilis, assembly GCF_929443795.1. Lineage (NCBI taxonomy): Eukaryota > Metazoa > Chordata > Aves > Accipitriformes > Accipitridae > Astur > Astur gentilis. Next base: position 15,874,371 of record NC_064902.1, on the reverse strand, counting down.
AGCACAACTCAGCAAAACTACTTTCCCAGCAGTTACTTTTTAGTACAGTTTCCAATAGTACTTTGGGGAAAAAAGCTGAAAATGTTTACCATACTCTGCACTCCAATTCACACAGAAATCATAAGATGCAATGTTGAATCACCTGTCCAGGCACCACACCACAACCACCTTCCCTAAATTTAAAGGTCTTCTGTTAATGCCAAACAGATGGTTGTCTACCATGCACTCTTCCATGGGCTTCTGCGCAGACCTCCTTCACTGGCACATATGATCAAGACCACGGTTGGCCTCAGACAGAAAGGTTGCAAGGACTTGGATTGTTTCCCCTGAACAGTTATACTTCACTTAGCACAACAGGACAGAATTGTGACTAATATTTTGATCACTTGAACTACCCAGACGTTCTCCAGTCTTAAGAACCCATCTGCTGAAATTGCAGGGACTTCCTCGCAGAAGCGGGACTTAACTGGCATGTAGTCTGACAAGCTACTCATGAGAACTTGCAATTTTGAATAGGGGCCCAAAATGGATTAGCCTGGTTTCCTGAGGAAACAGGCTTATGCACTTGGGCCTTCTATTGCATCTGGTCTACGAATTCCCCTTCCCTCGACCACCACTTTTGAACAGTCAGCTGGCTAACTGACCAAATCTGAGTTAAGTGGGTGATCTTACAGATGATACAGCATAGCCACCGGTTTTGTGAAGTGTAAGCGTCAACACACAACAGTGGCAGGGAGCACTACTGAAGGCCATGGAAGAAGCTCAAAGCTTCTTAGGCACTGAAGACTCTTCACAGGAATATGAAGCACTTAGTTGCTCACAGAGCTACACAGTTCCATTTTTTTTAACAGCAGAGAGAGGGGGAGCTCTTAGAACCTTCCCCAGCTCATAGTCCTCACCTCATTACACCCTGCTTCAGCTATTCATGCATTTAACAGCAAGCCATCTCTCAGATGGCTTGTACAAATTTAAGGTAGAGGTAACTTTTCTGTGCTCACACTGAGAGCAATTAAGTCCTGCAGACATCCGGGGAGCTCTTGTGCAATATAAACAGTAACTGAACTACATACACCGAATCCTTCTTTACAAAAGTCACATCCAATTCTCTCTGCAAACTTATCTTCACATAGCAAATCCCCTTCCTCAGAGATCAGCATATGATAATACCATATCATGCAGATAAGTGTCTCAATTTCAAGTCTCCAGCGACAGAAATATAAATTAAAAACATGATCTGAAGTGCCACAGAAGCTTCCAAGTTGGAATCTATCTGAAAAGTTCATGTCACCTCTGGTTAGGAGCAAACTAGCATCTGGCATGTAAAATGGCTTTTCATACCCCAAGGGGCCAGAAGGCTTCAGCAGCAGCCTGAGCCCAGCAGCCTGAGACACACCACCACACCTCGGGAGCAGAAGACAGCATGTATAACTGAACGTGATCTAAACTCTCCGTGACTTCACTGCCGTCATTACCTCAGGGTACATCTTATTTTTGTACTTGAGAGATATATTCACACAAATGCAAAGCAAATCACATAACATTCAATTCTTCATTCTGAGTGCGTCCACTTACTGGTTTGATCGTACAGGAGTTTAGCATGTGGGATTGACCCCAGTGCCAAAGGACCAAATGATGTGAAATACAGCAAAGGAGTCCTGTGAGGTCCTGATCCAGCACGGTACAAAAGCATTTAAGGGACCTTCGTCACCTCAGCTCTAGCTGTGAGTATATTACAGGCGAGTTGGGAAGGAGACAAGAGACAGTTGTTTCACTACGCCACATAGGAAAAGCAACAGAAACTACAGTCCACATGCCAGTACTCATCACCTTCTGGCATTCAATTGCAGGGAGGTTTCCTCTTCTGTTCATTTCTGAGGAAATTTATACACCAAGACAGTTGAGTAAGTCTCAGAAGTGAGTCGGAAATGAAGAACCCCACGTGAAACAGCTCCTCCTGAGCTCTCTGGCAGCTGGACAACTTAGATGTTGGCCTGAATGCTCTAATTACAGCAAAATTTAAAAAAAAAAAAAAAGAGAGTACAGGCCAGCTTCAGAGACCTCAGTTCAGCCCTCTGCTCAGCCACACTTGGGTAATCTGAGATATGGCACCCAGACTCTCTGTGCCCTCCCAGTCTTTACAGCTGTGGTCACAACATGACCTTACCTTATAGCAGCTATGCTAGGATAGATGTGGATCTGCGTACATGCCTGCAAGGCTGTAATCCTATAGCAGTGTGGAGCAAACATGCATGAAATAAGACTGCATTCAAAGAAAAATGTAGGGGAGAAAGAGTTTACTTCAGCCACAGGTAGAACAGACTGGCTTAGGTTAAACTCAGCAGTACTGTTTGGAAGACAATAGGCAGGATTTTCTGTGAGATGGAGAAAGACGAAGGCCTAATACTCACAGCAGCAAAGACTCCTTTAGTGGAAGAGTTGCTTGCTGGTCAAGGCAGTCCACTTAAGTATTTTTAAAGCATGTCTCAAAGGCATCTCACCCTACTGAGGGCTCAACCGTAAAGGACTCGGTGAGTCAGCAATGCCCACCAGTCTTTACTATGTCAGCTCAAGTTGCAATCCTCATATGTCTGCAACAGGGACATAGGGCTCCTAATTCTTCACAAACTAAATCAGTCATCTCACTAACTGTCCGGAAAACATGATCAACAGTCCCACTCACCTCACAACTGGGCAGCCTTAAGAGATGGGAGTGGGTGGGAACACATACTTAGGAAACATTCATTCAGGGTTCAATTGAATTAAACCCACTTGCTTTCCCAGCTCTGCAAAACCAGAAGCTGGATACTCAGGTTCTCTCAGTAAGGCTTGACATTACCTTTATACCACAGAGCAACATAACTCTTCAACAAATCATTCCAGAGCCAATAGCCTCCCTCAGACAGGAAGGCTACAGAGATGACCCTTAAGAGTTCAGAGGAGAGTTAAAAACATTTCCAGAAAATCATTCAAGTGCTGTTTAAAGATGTAATTTATATGCACAGCTCTGCACTCCATTGCAGGATTTCATATTTATTTCATTTGATGGTTAAAAGTGTGCCCATCCAACTCTTTGGGCACACGCAGTCTTTAATAAAAAACTTTGTACTTTAGAGCCAAATGTTCAGTGCATTGAATAGGAAAAGAATGCCTTCTCAGGCCCAACATTGTCCCGACCCCACAGGAAAAACCGAGAGCACCAAACCGACCGAGAGCTTCAACAAAGCAGCCAGCACAGGGAGAAGTTCAGTCTGCTGCTGAAGTAAAAATTAAACTCCATAACTGGATCACCTCCATGAAGGCCTCCTGTTAGCTCGGGAGCTTCACAACACCTGTGCTACTGACATGGTCTCCCCCAAGAAGAGGCAGTCTCCAAGGCAACCAAGATCTCTTCAATTAGCATTTGATAAGGTTGGATATGTGGCCTAAGGAACCGTGCACAGCACTGAGACTCGGGCTGAATTTCCAACTCTGCTGTATGCCGTACGGGATATATCAAAGAAGTTACTTAAACTGCCCTGTCCTTCAGTTCCCACCATGTAAACACATCCACCTCAGAGGTATTACAAGAATTAGGACACCCTCAACGGCTAAACACTCACACTGCAGTACCAAAGGACGCCTCAGAACGTACATAGATGAGAGACTCTTTAATTCTACCGTTCTGTAATAGGCATATGACATTCAACACAGAAACAACCCATAGCACCTCTACGGCAGACACTGCCCCACCGGCAGCTGAGAAGGCGCTGGGTGGCAATGCCCTGCCAGCAGCCCACCGCAGCACTGCTTCTGCTCACCCTTCCCTTTAAAGCCAAGGAACCCAGCGGGGCAGATGCATTCCTCTTGCAGACAGGGGCTGCTTTTTCAAGGATCGTAGTGATTAAAGTCTGCAAGTCTTCGACGCCACGTTCTGCAAGATGGAGATACTTTCTGGGAAAGGGGGGAGATGGGGCAATTCCTGGGGCAGAGATACTGAAAAGAAGATTATCTTCTGAAGAGCGACTGGAATGACACAAGGCGGCCATCTGACATCGCAAAAATAATAGAAATAATTCTACATCTACTGCAGGACTGGCCTTGCTCAGCCCTTTCATACAAAGATTCCACTTATATCCTGCGACTAGAATTCTGATTCATTCCTTGATTATTTCATGCTTGGACTATTGCAATAATGTTTGTGCCAAGCTACTTTTTTTTTTTTCTCTTTAACTCCACACTACAAGGCTATTCAGAGCTTCCCTGCTTGCTTTGTTTCTCACTGCAGTATCCTTGCTGTTCACATATTTTTTTGCCCATTGTTTTTCTCCTATATGCATTCAGTTACATATGAAATCAAGACTGGAAGTTCAATGTATTACTGCAATCGTTCAAGAACCTCAAGGCCACAGACTCCAACCTTCTGTGTATTCTCCAGTCCATTTGCTGAGCTTGTATCACAGCTGCTACCCAAATACTCCATCTTTCTTTTGTATGTTTAAAATATAGGCGTTCCACATATTTTTATGTCTAAAGAGCTTGAAATATTGTATACTGTTGCCTATTTCAATGCCCAGAAATCAGCTAAATTGACAACTTCTTGCTGCACTTCAGCACACTTTCAGTTTTATGAAACAGTGCACTGGTTGTTGTCATTCCAGAGGTTTTCTACAAATGTCCCAGTGTTCACACTGAAAGAAAATGCAACAAAAAGCACAGTACGTTTAAAGAAGTGAGAGGTCCCCCCTCCCCAGCAAAAGCAGCTCTTTGTGCTTCCTCATTTCAACATAGATAGCCAGAGCTGCGCTTGCAGCACTGCAAAGTAAAAATACTGTTGATGTAGTATTGGAACAACTGTATCTGACGCTCTGAAGATTTCATCTAGCATCTGTTGTAGTTATTTTATGGTTTTTTGTAGTTATTTTATATGTTTGTGCTGTGGTAGGGAAAAGCTTCATGAAAGAATGAAAGTTGAGGGAACGTCTGGTTCTTTGCACATCTTATATTTAAGCTTCTGAAAGCTGTTCATCTGCCAATGGTCTATCTACTCAAAAAGAGTAAAAAAAGAATTCTGTGCATTGAAAAATCAGAGCTTTGCTTTAATGTATTTAAGTCATGAAAAACAATCAACTTCCAGAAAGAACCTTGCCAAAAGAAAGAAGAAAGGCAATTTCACCATAACCGTGTCCAACGCTTAAAAATTCAGTCAACCATTTCATTATAGACTGGATACCAGGATTGACTATGACAGTACTTGGAATAAACTGTAAGCATGGCACACAAGAAAAGGTGGCAAGAAGTAAACAGTATTAATGGTATTCAATAAGGAAATCGTGTCTGTGTCTAAGCAGAAAGTAAATTACTATCTGAGGTTTTCTTAGCAGATTATTTAGAAACTTGCCAATAGACAAACAAAGTAAATGACAAGACTCTCAATCAGAGCTGTGTTCCCCAGCAAAATGGCTTAGTAAAATGATACAGACTACTTGGACTGCTTCTGGCAATTCTGGCTCTCCTTAGAGGACTGCTAATGTTAAATACTCAACACAAACATGTGATTGTGAATTCCTTATTCACGCTAGCTTATGGTTAGGAAGATATATCCTGTTCTCAGGGATAGGAACTCGAAAACTTATTTCTTCATCCTCATAAAAAGAAAAGATACTATTTTTTATTTGTTACTTCACAATGCAGAATAGCTAAAGCAAGATAAAAAAGCATTCTCCTCCCAGTAAGCACACATTTTGATACAGATTCCGCAGACAAGTACGTGTCTAGTGCACATTTGTACAGTGCCTAGCTCATGGACATGAAGACTCATGACCCAGTACCGTCAGAATACAAACCATCAAAATATACAGATGATATTTCCCTTTTATTTGAGAACACACAAAGCAGTATACCACTTGCTTTAGCTGTGCACATTAAAAATCAGGGGGCATGCTTAGACTGTAACAGCAAACTCTCAAGCTATGGTTTTCCATGTTTCTCTTATGAAAAAGCGTAGCATTGATTTCTGGAACAACTGTTACTCTAATAAGATTGCACATAGAAACGAATGCATCACAGCTGGTTTCAGCAGGGTTCAGTGAAGACTACCATTCACCTCTGATGAATGCAGATTAAAATATTCAAAGCTTAGTTTACTGATCAGATCAGATATTAATAGGAATATTTTTCCTAGTTCTCTCAGCTTAGTTCCTCTTTAGAAAGTCTGCTTAAAAGGGTGAGGAAGGGAGAGCACCAGAACCTGCTCATTTTGACCAACCTGCATTTCACAAAGGTGATTACAGTGGAACGATAACTGTGCATGGGGTATGCCAGAGTTTTGGTCAATACCAAGATTTATTATTCTGAGGGACAGAAAGAGTGAAATACTGACCATGGCAAATAGGCCATTAGTTACCTCTCAGTTCAATAAGTCTCGATGCTTTCCTTACTATGTGCTGATTATTTCCTGTCCAATTCACATTAGCAGCTTATTTAATGAGAACAATCTAAGCAAAGAGAGAAAAATTCACACATTTACAAAGGACATCACCAAGTTACATTTCATGACAGTTAACACCATTTGCTATTCTTTCAGGAAATAACCTTTACTGATCTTTCCTGTTTTAATGCCAGCAATTGCTTTTGAGAAGAACACTCAATTCTTATATTCACCACTAGTTATATTTTAAATAATAATAGCATCTTAAAGCACAGCAATAACTGCCTAAGTGTTGTAGGACAATGCATTCACACACTGATAGTGTCCACTAGCATGACAGCACGGCCACAGTTCCTATTCTTAATGGACACTTTTCCCCACTCACAGGGCCATCCCTACTCTTGTGAAGCCTATTTTTCTCCTATTAACTTCTACTAATGTTCATGGTAGTTGCACAGAAGCTCAGAGAGAAAGGATCCAACGTTTTAGGCAGAAAAAACATCAGTAAGGGCATGCATAAAGAACGAAATAAGTAGTGCTAATAATTTCACACAGAAAATGAGATACCAAAGGTGCAGAGAAAAGGGGTGCCTTGAATACACCATAAGATTAAAGAGAAAAACAACTGTATGCTTTTTCTACATAGGGTTCTGTTTACAAAGCCACAGCTAAATAAACAAGTAAAAAGAACACATATACATCCTTGGCCAGTGTCTGCTTTTTTGTTCTCCGAGATGCCCAAATGGTTTTGATTACTTAAAAGAGAGTATTCCTTGAATTAGTCAGCTTCCAACACTACGGCTGATCAGCAGAACAGCCATCAAAAGAGCTGGGTACACCAGCCCTGCCAGTGCCAGCACCACAGCTCAACTGGGAAACTCCAGTGACAAAAGCACCGTCGCCTACCACATCCTGCCCCAGGACATCGCAGCCTCCCATTCCATACCCATTGATCACACCTGTTAATACTGGGAATAACTAGACATCACATCTGAAGACTCCAAGAGGATTTTCCCCGATTTGAGTTAACAGAGCAAGGAGCAATATTTCCCCATAGCCACTGCTGGATTTCCACAGTCTCATGCAATGATTGTCACGTTAACTTTACATCGTAGTTTTTCAGAAAAACAGATATGGGTAGGTATAGGCCCTTCAGAGCTACTATCACTTCAGATATAAGCATCTGCATCAGCATCTCATACCATAATCTCCTCCTAAAGTCCTTATCCTCTCACTACCCATTTTTTGGGCTACTGGAAGGCAAAAGAGGGTCTGCTCAGGTCACCAACAAAGTGTTCTCAGCACCGACAGATGCAACACTTGACACTGAGAGGCATCTCTACATGTCTGGAATATTATGCTTTGTGAAGTAGCATACATTACACAAGGGAGGGCCAGTCAGAAAGCCCTGGATCTGGTAGACATTTCAGTTGCATATTTCTGTAGGATTTCTTTTCACCTTTTGTTGTGGTTTTTTTTTTAAAAGCAGCTTATATATTTACCAAATTATTTCCACACTGATGACAAGGCACCTGAACTACTATCTGTTACTATTATGGGTATTAATAACATACCGAGTTCCGTGGCAATTATAAGGATGTGCTGAAAATAATTTCAAACTTGTCCATTCAGTCGTTAGCCTAAGAGAAAAGATTATTACGGAAAGAAAAGGCTGCACTGAAGCACATACACTCAGGATCCACACCTACTTCTTGCCTTGACTGTGCTGCGCCTATTCCACATTCCTGTTACACTGCAAATAATGTGGCCAGTCGCAGTTTAGGAAGTCTTTGGCAAACCGTAAGACACGATCATGGAATAAATACTTTGCCAAAACATACACAAATACACACGCGTGGAGAGATCTCCCTAGAAATGTAGTTTGAGCTTCCTGAAAAAGCCTAAAAAGAACATCTAGGAGATCACAGTCTCTGTTCAGTTTTGCAGTTCCTATTTAAAGACAAGTTAGTCTTCTGTTTTCAGTGTTTGCTCACTTCTGAATTTGGTTTAAAGAGCTGCTAGCATAGACTTAACGAAGTTTGTTCTGAAAGGCTGATTGTGTTTCCTTCTGTCTTGTTGACAGAACCCATTTAAAATGGGCCTTCTTCATTTAATTATCTAGTCTTTATTTTTGCAAGTTTTATTTCTGAACTGGAATAAATGTTATAGTCCAAATTGTGCCTGTAGACAACAGGCTTATTTCATAAGGCTTAAAAATCCTTTCCTTTACAGTCAGTGAAGCAAGAGCTCTGTGGTACAGGCTCTGCGGCTTTGTCCAGGGCACATGCAGTACGAGCACAGGGCATGGAAGTTCACAGGGTCCTGCCGCAGGGACATTTAGGTGCGGAGGTGCCTTACACGAATGTTACAGACCCGAGGGCTGTCTGACTCCTGATCAATAATTCAAGTTTATCATCTCTAAACTCTTGTGCCTGAGAGGAGCAATATTACCAGGCAGGACATGGTAATGCTACAGATCATTCATAAAACCAGGAAAATTCCAGATGTCCAGAGTTTAAACCAGCTCCTGGACAGTTCACCCTCTACAAGAGCATGGAGCAGCAGAAGGGTTTGCTACAGGGTACAGAGGAATTACTTTAAAAGCACAGTATAGGACAGATGTATCCTGTGGAAGATAAAGACTTGAGGGCTTTCTACAAAACGGCTGTGCCCTTTTTCTACCCCCAGGGAGGAAAACTACAACTGGTTTTATTAAGCCCCAAAATACAAAAGCTCTGCAAGCAGGCAGGCACAGCCATAAATGTAGAGAGGCCTCTGCTGCTATAAATCAGCACAGCTCAACTGAAATCAATACAAAGCTTAATGCAGGCCCAGCAGAGACATGGGTGCTCTGGTCAATATTGGGGTTCAACAGCTGGCTGTCCACTGATGGCTGGCAAAAGTTGTCCTCACCTTATTTGCTCTAGTTGGAAAATTCCCTTAGAATAAACTTCAGATTCACCAGCGCACAGTCTAGCATAACTTTCTTCCCTGCCCATAATTGCTGGGGCTGGCCCAGCAGATGTTGTACAACTAACCGTAGGGGAGCTGGCCTAACCATTTGAGGATAGGGAAGGGAAGCAGCCTACCGGATAATGTCTGTAAAAGAGCTTGGAAACCACTGACACAGGCTAATTGCTTACTGCAGAGTAAAGTTTCCACCCTCTGTAGGCTCATTTGATGTAAACTTCCTAGTCATGTCCAAAACCCTAGCAGCAGGACAAATGTTGTCAGTACATAAACTGCTTAGCCAAGCCCTGCTCAGGGTTCCTGGGAAATATTCTGGGGAATGAGGAAGCAAGGAGAAAGAAACAGGTAACATGATCATCCTCCTCACTGTGCTCAGCTAGAAACAAACATCTGTCTGGCATCTGGGCTCTGCCATCCACCATTTATTCCCATCTTCAACCTAAACACAGAAGCTAGGCATTTTCATTACCTCCGGTCCCCTCGGTGAGCAAATATGGACAAAAGACATCAGGTAAGAGAGGCTGAACTGCCTGAAAATCCCGCACGGAGCTGGAAGGAACTGAATGAGGGGAGGAAAGAGAGAGAAACTCCTACGTATAAAACACCATGACAAAGCAGCAGCCTGTAGAAACACCCAATTGCTAACTTTCCCCACCTAATTGCTCATCTTAACTTCCTCCCTTTCTCAGGGAGATGCTGGCAATACTGGGACTCCTGCAGGACGTAGCATCAACCCTGGAAAATTCCTTTAGAAATACCCATGTCTTTCCCAAGTCTCTACATGCTTTTGCATTTTCCCCTCTCAGACACAACCCAAATCGTTGCCTGCAACTCGGCATTCGCATTTAGCCCGTGGCCCTGCCCCTCCTGCTCCCAGGCACTCCATGTGGGGCTGGTTCGGCAGGACAGAGCCGCTCCTCCTTGCAAGCAGAGACCGCAACGTGGCTCAGGAGGACACCAGATCTCCATCCACGTCCAGGATGGGCTTGCTCAGGTGCAGTATACGTGCAACCCATCCAGCCAGGGCACGCAGTACCTCGGTTGTATTTCATGCCGTTAAACCTTTGGTGAAGACCCATGTTTTTGCAGCTGGAACACTCAGTCCCAAACCACATACTCCTGGAATGGCATTTCAAGTCACTGTTCAAACAGTAGCCTGACAAAGCATCCTGAGAAAATGATATTATATCCTCTCTTCTGGTTTCTTGACAAGTGCTAGTAAATATATCATTCCCACCTTTTCCATCTCCTAATTTACTCCTTTTATCAGCAATAGTGACAAAAAGGTTCTAATTAGATAGCACTAATCAGGTAGAATGGCATGTGATTGACAGCTGAGAAGTCACTATCTGTTCTCTGAAAACAGATTGGCTATTTTCCTCATAAATGCAGGAGATTTATCAACAGACAAAAGGATGCAAGGCCCCAAAAGGTAAGGTATAATTACACATCAGGACTATACATTTTATTTTGACATAAATCTAAAAGGATTCGTGGGTGGTAAAAGCTTTTTTGGAGGGGTGAACAAGTGATATTACTCATAAAGGAAGAACACCACCATCACAAAAATAGAATTAGGAAAACTGTCTATGCATAAACTGGTGTGTGGTAGGTTTGTGATTTTTTTGTTGCTTTGTTTGGGCATTTTCTGGGTTTGGGTTTGGTTGGATTTTGGGGTGGGTTTTTTGGGGGGTGGCAGGTGGTGTCCTTTCCTCTCATCCCCCCCCCCCCCCCCCCCATTTTTTTTTTAAACCAGAACAGGTTAAGGAAAAAAAAAAAAGTCCAGTAACTCAAGCAAAGAGTTTTGAAACATATGACAACAGAATAATTCCACTAGTGTTTTACTTTTTAAAAACATTTTCATTTAACCATCTGCAATGAATAATCCAAATGTATTTTTCAGTAACAGAAACAAAATAAACCTGCCAAGTGGCACTTAACTTGCAATATTTTACACAAGACAGCAGATAGGAACAGGCCATTCATTCCAACATACCATTTTTTCCTTTATTTGCTTATTTCTACTCTTTGTAAGTTTGGGGGTTTAAAAACTAAAAAAGTTATTTTAAGCTGCAATATGGAAGTGTATCTTGTGGCAATATTTGTCCATCTGATAATCTCAAAGTTCAAAGAAGACTGATCATTTGTCCTACATTAGTAAAATGTTTAGATTTATTTTACTTGCGTGACCTCATTTGCAAATGAGATAGCTTGTATTTTGAGATCTAACAGAGAAAACTTCTGACATATGGTAGTTTGTGTATTAATGGAAAAAACTCTAAGCTTACCTATAATCATTCATTTTCAATGAAATTTATGGTCTGTATAAAAGAGAGGAGTTGGCAGTCAAAGAATTAACATTTGCCTGTTTATCTGATATCAGTATTCAGACTTCTTAGAAAGTAATATTTTTCCTTTAGCTAAAATTAGGCCTGCACAACATTCCCCTTGGACGAGCACCAAACGTTTGAAATGCATCTCAGATCTTCCAAAAAAGCACGCACAAGTTCATTATAAAACTTTTTAGATATTAGACATTTTTCCATAGAGTCAACAATAGCTATTAACATGATTTCAAGTTGGGTTTTTAAACAAATTCAAATACAGATCTGGAATTTTCTAGAGCTGAACCAACCATCAAACCATATGCCAAAGACATCATTCTGAAGTATATTTTGATTTGTGGCATTTCAGAATTGTGCAGACACATCAGGTTTTCTGTAAGACTTATAAGTGCAGTGGGACAAAATAAAATATCCTCCCAATATCCTACCTTCCCAGCATCACACAACCTAGTGTGAAGCTGCACTGACAGGTCTCATTTGTCGTCATTATACACTACCGCATGCACAGAAAGAAATAATTGTAAAATTTCTAGGTTTGTTTTTTTATCATTCATGATAAAAAATACATAGCTGTAAGCATCCATACATGGATGCTTACAGTATTCCTAGAAGGCTTGACAGGGTAAGCAAATGGTGAGCTTGGGTTTGAACAGGGAGAGTAAAGAAATGTTTGTGGAAGTATGCCTTTTTAAGGGTGTGTTAAGAAACTAAAAGAAGACTGAGAGAAGGAGCAGAGTAATAAGGCAAATCCTGCAGGTAAATGGCAGGAATGCAAGAAAGGAGAGGATGTGTGCAGAGGGAGTTTGCAAGGAAGTCAGCAGAAGAGAATACATTGTAAAACTTATTTAAACTATTTCTGAGCATAGTAGTAACAAAAAGCAAGTAAACAATTTGATGTTGGAGGTATTTCATGTTCCAGTCCTCCGAAGTTGTCAACTCACCCGAGTATGCCCAGTAAGGATCCCCCGAAGCCTTTCGCCTCCGTATCTGCACAGAACTACCATGTCTGTTTTCATGCAGAGAGCCAACATAACCTTCAGTCAGAGCTGGGAAGAGAAGAAGCAAGAATCATTAGGATAGTGGTGTTCTACTCCCTGGAGTTTACACTGTGAAGCTTAAATCATTGCTGAGCAGAGACTACAAACTTGGCATCGCTTAAAAAAAAATAAAATTAACAAGCATGTTCTTCACCCATGAAAACCCACCATCCAAAAGATGATTCACAGAAGCCAGGACTCACTGATGACATTATTCTGATCTGGCACATGCCTGCATAACTCCAGGAATTTCCATAAGGAAATTCTGATATACACAAGTAAACAAGTATGAGCCATGACATATGACCAAACGTTCTCTGTCTAGACCCAAAAGACAGCTTACTTCGCTAGTGACTACAAAATTACTAATTGTAATTCAACACAAAAATTATCAAGATCCTTAAATGAATACAGATGCAAACATGTGGAACATGCCAGTCCAGTGTTATCCTGGTTATCACAATTGCACCTATTTCAAACCACATCTGAAAATCCCATGTAGAACAGTCTCACCCGGGACCGAATGAATCTCTTCCATGTACACCCTGTAGACCTGAGCCCACAGCGCACTGGATAACAGTCTCAACACAAGTAAGACTCGAGTAACACCACCTCATGTGATTCACTCAAGCAAGGCAGACATGTAGCACTGCCTTCTAGCCAGAGGAAGGTTGCGTATGTCAGACAAAATACTCAGCATGCAATACCAATGCCTTACGACATGAAAGGGAGAGGCCAGTAATGAAAAAAATCTTTGTAAAACTTCACAAGCTAGAAGGAATTAAATTCATCAACCAAAACAGAACAGAATGCATCCTACATTGCATCTCAGGATTTTTCTTTCATACCTCAAACAGCACTTTTTTTTTCTTGTAAAGGAACGCATAGCTTCCACGAGGACATGGGTTGTTTAGGGGGGTTATGTGCAAATTTTGCTTATTGTTTCTATGTATCTGACCGAACCAAACTGGAGGTGTGTGAATTCACAAATGTCAGTGATAAGTCAACTACCCTTCTCAGAGCACCACAGCCAAAAACTTTTGTGCTATAATAAATGCACACAAAGACCCCTTAGATCCACAGACACAGAATGTAAAGACCAAGTATGCACCAACTGGCTCCATGGAATTTTAAGTCCAACTGAACGCAAACCACTTATTTGATCAGTAAGAAACCAGCTGAATAATTCAAATTAAAACTTCATCAAACCACGTAAAGCACTGCTACCTGTATGCAGTCACCAAGCACTGCATTCCCTTCTATTCCCAGGCCAGTTACAGCTGGGCTGAAACAAAGCTTGTAACAGGACTTCATTGAACATTAAGCACCAGTAAGTCAGAATTTGGCTTCCCTTCCCTTTAGAAAAGCTTCTGGGTGACACTCCCTTTGTACCACAGTAGTAGAGAACATGCTATGCCCAAGAGCTATCCAGGTATGCTAAACAGCTCTACAGACAACCTTCACTCTGCAACGTGGATCATTGATTTCTGTAGATTTTGGAATCCTGAAGGGGTAGGAAAAGTCATGCTATCTCAGGAAAGGCATTACAGGTTTGGCCCTACCACATTTTTTCTTGTGCGAGCAAAGGTACTAATTGTGCAATTTATTATGAGCCTCCAATTTGAATGAGTTTTGCAGATTTCTTGGCAAATTTCTAAATGCAATTTCACTCCAGGCAAACCCTGGAACACACCATGCTAGCAGGATTTGTAGGCAACACTGTATCACATACCTTGTTTTCCTCTTCTGATTTACCCTAATAGGTCTACCTGTTGGCAGGCAACGGGCAGTCATTTCAACAGGAAAGAACAGGTAAGGGATGTGGAGACCCAAACCCTCTTGGGGGGAAAAAAAAAACCAAAAAAAACAAAACCACCACCTCCCACCCCCCAAACAAAACAAGCAAAAAAACTGAGCAAAGATCAGAGACCATGAAAATCCCAAAGAATAGAACATAGAAATAACCTAGATGGCTGGCCGGAAAGGTTATCAGAAAAAAATGGCCCGACTATTCACTTAGCACATGTGCTGAGAAATACACCTGAAGCCCCTCCTTATTACAAAATGAAAGGCAACAGCAGTTTTCTTACAAGCATCTTCTACATAGAGGAGGGAAATAGTTGTGGGGGTTTTGTCACGCAGAAAAATTGATTCTTGCAGGCAGAAGGAAGATTTCACCTTGCCCCCTCCAAGGAGTAAGGTACTCCTGCAGGTTATCTGCTTATTAAGCCCTTCTGCGTGCCTTACCATCAGAAGAAAGAAACTATGTCTAAATAATCTATATTTGTTGAAGGTAAAAAGGCTCCGAGTCAGTGCAAAAGATCTGAAGTTGTAAAACCCTTTGTACTCCTAGCTGGAACCGTCAAAAAGCCACATGGCAACCATGGTATGGCTATGAATCATACCATTGATTTTCAGTATCCTCTGTGCAGAAAATTAAATTATGCAAATCCAAGCCTTTATGAATGCCTAACTTTAATGTGAAATTGAACATTTGCTTTAGTCAGGATCTTATTTATGCAATTAAAAACCTGACATTCTTGTGAAAATATACAGTTTCAGTTTTCAGCATAGTCACTTAATGGATTTGTACATTTATCTATACTTATAAATGGTGAAAAGCCATGCTGTACGCAGATTTATTTCCACCAAAACGGATGTTACTAACCAAGAGGGGAGCTCAAGTATTTGTCAAGAGAACTGTGGGAAGGAACTTGCTGGTTATACCGCTAAATATCTTCTGTAGGACTGAAAAAGAAACAAATTGGAACATCCTGTTCTAAATAAAATCCTACATCACTGTTAGGCAGCCCAACATTAATGTCAATAGTCCCCTTACAAACGTGCAGTAGTTCAGTAGTCATTAGCAATTTAGAGAAGATATACTTTTACTGGATAGCTACAGAAACTCGGGGAAAAGGATGATAGGTCAAGATCTTTGGCCACACTGTGAACTGGAAAGGTAATGGTCTGTCTCTATCAAACTGGCACGGTTCCCCAGCCTGTTCACACTATGGCCAATTTCTGCATGGGGCCACACAAACACTCCAAGAAAACACTGTGGGAACAAATAGCTATTGTTGGCAGTATCTCATACTGGTAAAGTCATCAGGAAACCACAGACTCAATCTCATGGTGCTTTTGTTCTGCGCTGTCAACTGGGGTCAACGGACTCTCTCCTACTGAAGAGGTGGAAGGTACAGAACAGAGCATACAGTTGCTTTTCAGATAAAAGTTTGGAAGAACCAAAGCATTCAAGCCAAGTCATTTCAAAAAAGAAAGTGCTTCATATATCAAAACGATCTTATGTTTCAGGCAGAATCGTTACTTTTTCTAGATTTTGGGGTGGGCTGGGCATGTACCTTCCAACCAAAACAACTTGACACCACCAATGAAAATTTAACAGGCATCTATTTCAGTGTTGCTGAATCTGCTTCTTTCACTGAAAATACATACAGCTAAAATATTTTGTTGAGCTCCAGCCATTAGAGTACATTTATTCATTTTTGTGAAATACTCCAATTCCATGGTTTCAGAAGCTATACATGCAAATAAGTGACTCAAACTCAACTGACATCTGCCCGCGTTTCTAATGCCCAAACAAGTTTTGGAGAAAATATTTAAGAAAAGTTGTTGTATTAACACCAATCGCTACAGGTTTCCACAAGTCTTTTTCAGCTGGGAGACAGTTAACAGTTCAAGAACAGAGAGCAGCCAAAAGTGGTTTCCTGCTCCACTCCTGCTGAATTGGATGCTGGAGAAAAGCCAGCAATTAGACGGGCTGGTCCGGCACGGAGCAAGTACGGGGAGGCTCCTCTCTTCTGGGAACCCTGGAAAAGTGGGGGAAGTGGAAATCCAGACAATAGGAGAGGCAGGAACATGCTCCAGGAAGGCTCAAAACGGAGCAGCCAAAACAGAGGGGTGGGATTGAATACAGGCACACACAGAGCAGGAGGCAGAGAAGAAGAGAAGGGACGGCAGAAGCCCTTGCCCTGCAAGGTTTCATTTGATACATCATGCCAGTGCTGATGGCAGAGGACTAATGAACACCATAATATACGGTCCGAGACTTGCAGATACACGATTAAAAGAGAAAGGGACCAATCTTACACTCAGATACACAAGCGTGAAATTAAATCCTGAGCAACTCCTCTGGCTGCTGGTGCAGTATTGGTGCCTATGAAGCGTAACACCTGCAGTCAGTGGAGTTGTGCTGTGCCTATCACAACTACTTCTGCAAGGAATAGAGGATCCTTCAAAGCTAACATGGAGAAATCTCTTACACACAATTTCATATAATTTTAATCGGTACTGAACGCTACATGATTTTAGATGATGTGCTAAATGAATCAACCCATGCCGCATATCTGCAGACAGCAAAAGCAATGCAATGCTGGGATATGCCTTAGCATTCTGATCAGCTTTCCATTCACTCTGTCTCAATGTATTAACTTTCCAATAAAAATTATTTGATAAGTGCCCTCAAAGGTACGATAAGGTAATTCCTGCCTGAATACCTTACTGGTATTCATAGTTCACATGAAAACACAAAATTTTATCCCCAATCTACCTTAAATATAAAGCTATTACACTATTCAGAGAGATTATACCCTCGGCATTAGTGTTTAAAAGGTATCAAGCCATCAGCTATGTAAGAAAAATCCTTTAAGGTCGATACTTTATGTCTGAATGGTGAAATCATTAGTTATGATGGTAGATTAACTAGATTGTGTGCCAAACTCGGATTCTTTTAAGCCTTCTTTGAAAACGAGGGTTGCACACAAATCTGTTTTCAGCTGTTCCGATTAAAACGGTACAAAGTCAAAGGTACACACACTGCCCAGCTCATGATCATTCTGTGACTTGCCACTGTGGACTGTACAAGCAGTTAAATCAGTTTCAGTCCTAGTCCCTAATGTGGACACAATTCTTAACTGATATAGTTCAACCTGGTGCTACTGCTGGAAAACAAGCCAGCCTTTAGAGACAAGAGACTTGACTATTAGAATCTGGAGTAGTGTCACACTATAAAAACACTTAAAGCAGGGGGTTTAAAAATAAAATCGTGTTAGTGTGTAGCAAAAAAGCACTAAATCATAAGGAATGCTAGCAATTAGTTCTGTATCAAATCAATGCCTGTAGAAAGGAAACTTTTCAAAACCAAGGAAACCACGATTTTCTTGAAGACTGCACAACACCACATTTTAAAACGGAGAGGGGGCACAGAAACATTACCTGAAGGGCTTTTGTATCATCTCTTAAATGGAGTTTAAGAGATCAGTGAGCCAAGACACTTAGCCATCTGCAAGCCTAAAGCTTCAAGCAAGCCTCACCGAAAAAAAGCAGCATCTTTACATAGGTGCATTTACTATATTTTTAATTGGACTGTGCTAAAGAGAAGCAGGTAAGCTGAAGACACTGCAATGCTACGCACTGTTAACACACGCTCTGCTGAAAAGAATTTAGGCTTCCAGGCAATTTCTTAGAATAAATGTTGTCAAACGGGCCAGAAGGGAAAAAGAGATGAGAAAAAACCAAACTGATCAGAAATAAATTTATAATATTAAACAATTAAAATATTTTTGTACAATTACAATAAATAATGGTTAAATTAATCTCTCTAGGCTCTTTCACAGACAACTTCCTAAACAAAACTAGGCTATTTGCCTTAAATATTTTACCACCCTTTGACAGCAAATAAATCTAGAATTATTTCAGGCACAGCTAATCCATTTTGATAGTGCATTACTTTTAAACAGACTCTTCAGCCATGGATTCCCATATTTTGCAGATTATTTTATATCTTGCCAAAGAAGGATGAAAGTTAAAACAACATATGGTGGTCAGACAGCATCAACAAAATCTATTCTGAATGAGACTTCTTCCTTTGATTATGCTGCAGAGATTTCTTCTGATTATCAGATAAAAGACAAAATCTATTCTCCTATGAGTGCACATGCAATTTTCACAGCTTTCCATTAACGAAATATGGGAGTTACAAATCACAAGTTTCTTGTGTTTAAGTGAAACAGCAGATGTAGCATCCGGGCGTCTGTTAAGAGACGTATATCCCTTTCCCAGATGGCAATCACCCAGGCAGCCCCTTAGTTCCTGTATGAGCACAATCCACAGGTCTATTCCTAAGAATGACACGGGGACTTTTCACACTATTCATTCTCCGTTGTTCACGTGTCTGATGGATGATGTGGTAACAGCACAAATCCTAAGAACAAGAACATAAATGCAGAGCACAGCAGGCCTTTACAGGAACTAACCAGCAGACTGCAATTTGAAGATGAAAAATAGTCCAGGGAACATGCTGTCAAACTGTGGGGATTAAATTAACTAGCAGAATTAAAAGCCCTTATCCCAAACATGAATACACCAGTCACTAGGTGCATTAACCCTTGGTAACCTGTTGAGTTGAAGGCCAGCGAGTCAAGTGTAATGCAATTTTGTATTACTCCAGTGTATCAACACAATGCAAGTCCCAGAGCATTAAAGCTGATGTAGACAAGCAACAGAAAACAGATTTTCAGTGCAGTCTTTTCCTCACATTACAAGGGATGGAGCTTAAGGGTAACAGGAACGTTTCCTACTTCAGAGAAAGCCTCATGCCAAACCAGAACAAGGACACACAAGTGTGCCACAATGCCCAGTGCTATCAGCCACTCTCTAGCAGAGCAGATGTCCTCCCAAGGAAAAGCAAACCACTCTCCTCTGTCACGAGTTCCCAGGGATCCTTCTCTCAGCCTGCCTGGCTTTATAAGCAAGATGAGCAAAGCTCATTAGCAAGACAGTTAGGCAACTTCAAGTTGCATTAATGATGCCCCATTAAGGGGACTCAGAAAGAGAACCTTGGGAGGCCAAGAAGAGACAGATGCTGCTGGGTTGATTACCGTGGTTTACACTCTGCTGGCATCAGCTGGGCAAGATACAACATAGCTGGTGAATTTGGACCGCTGATGTCAAATGGCATCACCTGCAGCACTTCGGCTAAGAACAAGCAAAGTCAGCCAGATAACCGACAGTGCCAACAATTTCCATCTCAAGATAAAAACACACAAATTAAACCAACTGTAACATCACACCTTCCAGGAGGATGGTGCCCCACAGCACAGCTTCTGCCAGATAATGTGGGGAATACTCTTAGACTCTAAGTGTTCTCAGAGTGCGGTACACGAGCTCAAATCTACCCATGTGTGAGCAACATGTCATTAAAAAAAACCCAGTCTGTTATCTTTTCCCCTGAGAAAATGCAGAAATGCTGAGCAGAAAAAAATAGCCCAGACAACTGCACTCCTCCTCCAGGATGGAGGAGCTGCTGTTTGTGTCACGCTGCAAACAGCGTGCAATCACAATAGCCACAGAAACGAAGTTTGAGGACCCCTGCTTCAGAAACACTCGTCCCCCATCGCTGAGAACTGCAAACACATCAAAACCAGCTATGTTTGATCCAAAGCCAGAGTAAAACCTTTATCCCACTGAACTCTTACCTGACACTTCCCTGCATGCAGAAATACACTCCATTTACCTTTAAGATGAAGTTTTCAAACAGACTGGTATTCTAGGCATCTAAGTTGAGGTACCTTAAAAAAGACTAATACACGTTACATCCTAAAAATCGGACTCCTTTCAGACGTTTCTGATTTGGGTAGTCAGACAGAAAAATAATTGGGAGCACCTGAAAACTCTGTAACCTTGAAAACTCTTCATCTGTGCATTCTTCACAGTCCCTCAGACTTCTGTTAACCATCATTATCTGCATTTCTTAAAAGGAGGAATCCTCATCCTTGTTCATCACCTCTCCATGCTGTACTTCACAAGGGTCACGTCACCTCTGAATTTTATTCATAACAATGCCTGATGCAAACACAGAAATAAAACTTCAGAGCAGAGGTTCATAAGCAAGGCTGACCTCCACAGGAAAGCTGATGCTCTCTCAGCCAGTGCTGACTGAATCACAGCAGATAAACAGATATACTCAATTCTCTGATATCTAGGGCAGCCTGTTCAGAGTGAACCAAGGCAATGAAAACCCAGGTATCAGTGCAAAATGGCTATTCACACAACCAGCTCCAATGTCTTTGCCCTATTTCCCCAAGGCCAAGCTGCAAGTCAAGCTTGGAACTAGCTGGAATCCAGAGGCAGCACAGCGTATTTGTGCAGAAGGGACTTGAATCCATCAGCACAGACACACTGAGAAGGGGCCGTCTTGGTCTCTTCATTCATGCCATGGTTTATCTGGGAAATGTATAAACCATGCATGTATAAATGGAGACTTGTTTATAAAATGACTTAACAATGGCAAAAGCGGGCTTTATTTCACTTCTTGCCTTATTACAAGTACCTAAACCTCAAGGGTTTTACAACAGAAAACCATGGCTGGAACCACCTGTCTCACTCTCATTCTCACATAATCAGGTGCTGCAGCATGCACAGCATTAGAAGAGCAGCCTCAGAATAGCAAATAAATATGACCTTAGTTGAGTATTTTGTACCTTCAATTCCTTATTTAATGCAGAATCACACCATTTTCATTTCACTAAACCCAGGAATACTCACAAAAACACACAAACTCATGCAAAATCACCAGTTTCACCTCTCTGCTCTGGAAATAATTTGCTTGTATCCACTGCCAGGATTTGCCATAGTACAGCCTTATTACATTTTCAAAACAGGTTCACCCAAATTACATAACAAGAACTATCTTGGTTAAAAAAAAATAATAAATTACTAGATTCATCCAAATAACCATAGCAAGGACCTTGTGATGCAGACCTGCTCTGTGCATGACTTCTGTCCACCCGGGCTGCCATCTTGCCACACTCATGCTTTCCTGTAGGTAGCCTACAATTTCATTTACTCATGTCATCACCCCATTAAAGCCACCTTTGCGTTATATCAGTAAAGACAAGCATATATGTACAAACCAGGGCCTTCTCTGGTAAACTTATGCAGAGTCCCCAGAGGGAGACTCCGCTCTTGTGTTAAGAGCATGCCAGATCTCTCCTGGAGAAGAGTTCAGCATTGACGCTGCATGGAGTCCTCACTCCATGGCATCCCTTCAAACTCACCTGCCTCCAACACGAAAGGAGCAGCAAGCCCAGCATTCATTCGGCAGAAAATCCAGGCCACAGGGCTCGTTTCATTCAGATGGAGAACAGCAAGGCACTTTATGAAGCCAACAGAGCTGCTCCCACTGCATGGCATGAGATCAAACTTGCCCCATTATAAAGTCTTCAGAGACAGGGGCTCTGTCAGCTAATAAAAATCCCTCATTCTTTATACAAAATGATTTTTTTAACCTGTGTCCTTTGGCCCATTTAACAATTTATTGACTGTGGGAAATAAAGTGAGGCCACATCAATCTCGTCCTGGTTATTTGGTTCAGGCTCTCAAATTAATGCAGAAGGTAGAAAACTCAATAAAGAACTATTTAAGAAAAGAAAGGAGAAATGCTCTAGTCCTACTGTGAGATATCTTCCTCTCAGTTTGCAGTCAGGTCTAGCCATCTATAGCTGCACAATCTCCTGGAGGAAAGATGGAAGGGCATAAACCAGCACGCTCCCCCAGATCAAGCAGAAATAACTTGAGATTTGTATCACTCTGCGCTGAAACAGATCAGTAGCGCTCAGGTAGCCAGATTTAGTGCCTCCAGCATGTGACAGCAATTCCATCCAGATCCAAAAAAAATTATTTTAGGATCAAACTTAAAAGCTGAGTAGAACCAAGCAAACAAGCATTCATTTTTATTTGTGTAAAAGTGTATTTAATTTGGCTTATGATCTACAAAACAGGGGGTTTTTTTCATCTTTTTTTATGCTGACAGCTTGCATTACATACAGATTTTGTAGCAAAGGGTTTCATCCACATTTATTTCCTAAAATATAAATCTAAAGTGGAAACCAAGATACATAGAGATTTTTTTGTGCTGACTGAACAAGTTGTTAGTCAGGGATATATGCCCCAAAAACGTGACCTACCATTTTGAAAACTTTCTCCTTTCCTTCCAAGTAAGTTGCATTGTTCAAAGGGAAAAGGCACTATAAATACTACAGAGCTGATCTGTAAAATGAATTAAACTTCCATCTTTGCTTTGCAGTTCACCATTAGTTCTTCACCCAGGCAAGAATTTTTCTGGAAATTTCCCAGCAGGAGGATCTGGTGCTGTTTAGGGTCCAAATGATACTTCGTTCCTTGGTCATTTGTCTCCAGAGAATGCAATAAAGATCTTGACATAAAACCTCATACTACTAAGAGCTAGAGCACTAAGGCCTTTGGCAGCAAGAAGAAAAAAGCAGTAATAGAGCTCAGATGAAGTAAATAGATAAAAATTGCCAGCAATGGTACACAGTTTGTAATCATACGGAGATGATATGCAGCACAGTCTGAAAAGGCAAGGGGTCACTGTTCTTTCCTATGCAACCAATTTAACCATCTGGAGGACAAAGCTAATGCCATACTCAGGAAATGTAAATGATGCTATACCAAGAGCAGGAATCAAGCAAGAATGCCTCGAAAATATTCAGCTGTCTGGCAAGCTCAGCGAAATGGGCTGATGCAAGTGAGACATTCCGCTGAAGATAGATGTAAGGCAATGCAGTTGGGGAGAAATAATAATCAGTGCAGGAATGAAGTGAGAGACTGCTGTTTAGAAAGCAGTAATGCAGAAAGACTTGAGCATTAGGGTGGATAATGAATTAGATGAAAGTTCATGCTGCAATACCACTGCAGAAAAAGGCAATTGCTATCCTGGGGCACATGCACAGAGATACTGGAAGCAATAACTCAGTTTTAGACAGTCTTTGGCAAGACTGTCACTGCAGTGCCACATGCTGTTTGAGGCCCATTACTCAAAAAAAATAAAAATAAAAAACCCCCACCTGTTTTCAACCAAAAATCTAAGACCTGGGTGGAGGCAGGGAGGGACAACAGGGGATGACACGCAACATGTGGAATGAATCAAAGCATCTTTAGCACCAACCTTGCGCCCTACTCTGTGCTGGCCTGGACAGCCCAGCCACAGGTGGCTCAGCCCTGTCTGGCCTTGCCTGGTGCACTCACGCTCATATCCTCTCAAGTCTCAAACCCTCCACTCCACTCTCTACCTTCTTGTTTCATACATCAATTTTCATAACAAGCCTCGTAAAGAGTTAGATTTTAGAGCACTCAGAAGTGTTGATCTTCAGGCAAGAAGTGCTCTCACAGCACAAGAGTGGAAGAGGATGAGATGAAGAGCTCCGTAAGGAACAAAGGGATGCTTTCACCTTGTGGCGGGCACGGTGGGAGCTCAAACGCACACCATCTTTTAAGCAAGGGCCAGGCTTGAGAGGAGACCCTCAGTGCACACAAGTGCTGGGAGCAGCACATGGTTTGCTTGAGTGCCGCTGCAGATCAGCTCTGGCTGAAGATAGAGACCACAGCACATAACTGATCATCAGCAGAGAGGCATACAGCCTTCCCAACCAGTTTGCACAGGTCCCACATTGCCAGGTCAACAAGAGAGAAGTCAGCTCTGGCAGGGGCAGAAGAAAGCTGGAGAGCTGCACACTCAATGCCCAAGCTTTCACTTACCCCAGAACACCTTTTTTCAGGAAGGCTCGGGCACAGAAGCTCGCAGTCTTCCTATTCCAGTCTCAACCACTCAGCAACATTCCCCAGTTTCCAGTGTTACTAATCCTACAATTATTACAAGCACTTAAATTACTACACAACAAAAGCACTGTGCCATGGAAGATGGGTCTAGTGTACAGCCTGCAGCCTGACAAACGTAATTGTTTTCTTAAGGATCATAAGAATTCTCATGAAGACTTCAGCCCACCTGCAGAAAGCAAGGTTGTTGACTGCTGCAGGTTTCTCACTTCCCAAGAAGATTGGCTTGGCTATTTAATTACAATAGAGCTTTGTACTTAGTCCCCACTTGACTCAGAAAGCCCCAGAATGGTCCTCAATACCCACAGAAAGTTTAATTACTCAAGAAAATAACTCCCCCCAGGCGAGTTAATTCCAAAGCGTATGCATGTGTTTCACAGTTGCTATTTCCGTATTTTATGCCTCTTCTTTTATGCTTTCACTGTGAACTGTAACAATATTCCATCTCCCATATAGCCGGTATCAGTGTTAAAAAAAACAGATTCATCCTTTCATGCAATGCTTAAAAGAATTTTTTCGTGGCAATATTCTATGTTCTAGTTTGTCCACAAAAAGGAGATATTAATATCACAACAGATATTCTCTCTTGCTCCAAACAACTTAAAAATACATTATAATAAGGAAATTACTTTTTAAATAACAAATGCATTAAAAATTGACAGCATATCAGTGCTTGCTCTGTGACAGCCATTTGTCCTATCCATGACAGGGATCTGCAAAGCTGCTTCTCTCAATACTGCACAGACTGTAAAGAATTACTTTTTCTCAGAAAAGTTGTTCACCATTAAATATGCTTTTATTGTTATTCTTTTTTACATTCTCCATATACACCACAGTCTTTGCTAGAGAAATCAAAAGTAAGACTGTTCATAAGAAAAGCTCGTGTTGTCTTTCTTTTTTTAACCCCCAATTCGCATTTTGTAAACAAGAAGCTCAAAGCAATCAGTTCCAGTCAGGCTTTTCAGCTTTGGATTTAAATCCTTTCATGACTTCTTCAAAAAACATGCATCAAAATTTCAGGGAGGGGTGGGAAGAGAACATTTGACATTGTAGTTTTCTCTGATGAACAAACTGATGTATTACAAAGAGGCATCTATATACTCAAGCTACTTGCTAACTGACAACCAAATCCGATTTGAACACGGGACTTGAAATAGCTATAAAAAAGTTAACCATTATTAGTAAAATATCTTCTAGTGTATGTGATTAGACTTAAAGCTGCAGGAAGATAAAGACTGATGCAGAGCACGTTTGGCAATTGATATTATCCGTGTTAACACAGTGTATACAAAGACCATCTTCGCCCACATGGAGTATATCCCTCATTACTGCACTGCTCTGAAAGGAACTAAAAGATACAAACATGAGATAAGAAGTTAGTTTAAGCAGATCTGCTGAAATTCCAAGAAACTGCAAGAAGCTTAGCTTCTGGCAGAGCTGGCTCTACCCATTATCCCATTAAGATGGATACTAGGACTTGCCAGGATTTTGACAGTCCAAAACACGACCACCCAACACCCACAAAAATCCCAGCAAACAATCCTCACTTGCACCCCAATAACCACAGAATGCACAGAAAAGGGGCACAGAGGCTGAGGCTTCAGAACCGAACAGCAGCAACAGGCCAGAGTCAGCCTCAGCCGGAATCGGGACGTGTGGGACAAGACTGAGCCGCAGGGAACGTGAAGGAGGTTGGTGCAGTAGAGCAAAAGGTCCCAGACTCAAACAGATGGGCTTGAAAACCAGTCTTCCCAGCAGCTTTCTAAATAGACACAAGACCAGTGAAGAGCATTCAAACTGCTCAGGGACAAAACCCTGGGGAGGGATGTAGCTTGGTGGATGGAGAACCACCTCTTAGAGATGCTGTGGAGAAAGAACCTGAAATGCTCAGACACGGCACAGCTATACTGAGAAAGGTCTGCCTTGAAGAACACATTCAGGTCAGAGGTCTGGCAGGTCAGCAGGACAAAAGCATTGCTCACAACAGTCAAAAAAATAAAATGTTTTGGGACAGGAATACAACAGCCTCTTCTGGCCCCAGGTAGCTGGAGCAGAAGGGTGGGCAACGTGAAGCCAAGACTGCAGAGAAGCGCTGCCAGAGCAGATTGAAGACAGGGCAAAGAGGACAGAGCCCAAACACAGGACAAATCAAATAGTGACAGAAATGTCACGTAGACGGGTATTCCATTTAGGGCCAAGGTCTGCCAAAGTTATTGCTGAGTACCCTTCATGAATTTGTGATGGCACCGATTACTTTCTTATCAGTAACCCACTCGTGTAAATCTAAATATTATAGTAACAAAAAAAGACACAGAGCAGGAGGCTGCTTCTGCAATTTTTAGCCACTCCGCTGCAGCAGAGCAGTGTTAACTGCAAATGAACCAAGCCCTGATTAATCTGGAAACACTTCATTTGAAAATTTTATTGTAAGTGTAAATTTATTAGAGCCCATTAAGCAACATGTAATCAATAACTGTTCGTTATTTTCTGTATGGGTAAGGAAAGGAAAAAAGAAGGTGCTTCTCGGTCACAGTAAGGAATATGTCAAGTCAGAAGGAAAGAAATCCTTGAAGGAGCTACAAGTTCTTAATTGCCACTGAGGTATAACAGATATTCAGCACACTCTTCATTCGTGCCCCTTAGAATTAGATAAGTGAGAAGGTGTCACTCACAGGCAAGGGCCTTGGGTTGGTGTAAGTTTATTTGTACTATATAAAAGTCAAGTGACAGTCAAATTGAGACTTTTTAAGGCAATTTTGTTCCTACTCCACACTTACAAACAGTGCAGTTTACAATTACGGGGGGGAGAAAGGAGGCAGAAAATAATATTTTTAATTTTTTTTTTAATTTACATTTGAATAAATTTTAAAGAGCTTTTTAAAAGAAAAAAATAAAATTAAAAATATATAGTGGTGCCAGAATATGCTAGTAAAAGCTTGGTGCTACCAGAAATTTGACTTGTTTAAAATGTATCTAATTTGCTTTTTAAAAAAATGACTATGCCCTAGTAAAAATCCACAATTTCCAGCCAGCTGCATTAATATTTCAACTTGGCAAATTATTCTTTTAAAAAAGTTTCTAATAAAGTAGCACTTGCTACATGTCTTTTAATAAGATTACAATTCTATTTATGATGTTATAATACATTGTATTAAAAACAAAAGAAAGACTACCATGGGAGGAATAGAGTCATCTTCCTTCATTTTAAATTTAATTTAAAGTGGAGGAAAAGGATTTTTCTTTTAAATTAATATTTCCCTTGCAGTGTTATGAATCCCAGCTTCAGCTATTGAATGAGAAGCAGGAAAGGAAACTTTACCATTTTTATGCAAACTCAAAGAAAACGCAAAACTAAACTTCATTAAGCCTCACAGACACCAGAAAGCCGAAACTTGCATCTTTGCAAGTCTAAGGGAAACGGTCCTAAGCCAAGATGCATGTTCCTCCTGCTGAAGCAGAGGATAACAGGTAGAGCCTACTGCTCTGTGTTATTACAGCCATCCTTACGCCAAGTGAAGTGCAGAGCAAGGGAACAGAAGTCATCCGCAAATGAGTCAAGCCAGTTAAAGGAGAAGCAAAATACCTGCCGTGCCTGTCCATCCTACTGCCTCTTCCACCTGGAAGGCAGGCATGTCTTGCCTGCAGTGTCAACAGAGGTAAACTTCCCATACCTGCTAGGTATTTACATTTTCTGACTCTGGTGGACAAGAGCAATGGGAACACACTGAAGCTTCCAGACTGGGAACAAGTAGCAGAAGGCCATGGAGTTTGTGTTACTCTACTGCTTGGTCAGCAAAGCAGAACCCAAAAAGCAGTCCCATGCGGCACTCTAAGATCTGGCCCACACTTCTGTTGAAATGATTAAGCATCGCCCTATTCCATCACAGCTCACACCTCCCACAAAGTGGAAAGTCTCATTCCCTTGCTCCCACCAGGTCACGGAGATCGTCTATCACAGCTAGATAAAACTTCTCTTACATAGTCCTGTACCATGTTAGATACCATAGCAGTTTGCAAAGGTGGTCAGCGTTAGAAAAACAGAGGTGCAGTGCAGAGAAATCATTACTCAGTATCATCTGATGGCTATCAGCCAAATCAGGATTAAAATGCAGGATCAGACCTGAATGCCAGTGGAATATTCCATCCAGGCAGTTGTACTGATTTGTCCTTCAAAAGTTAAACACAGGGTGATGACAGAAGTTCAAAGACTGCACTAGTTCAGAAAGTGCACCCAGGTATTCAACCGCAGAAGAAACTGATTGAAGATGTAGATGAAACAAAGCGGGTTTGGGCAGCAGAGGGATAACCTTATGCTGCATGTGCTTGTGTAACTCTTGCCTATAAGCAGGAGAAGCATTTCTATATATATTTGCCATATTGTAAAAGATGATGCCTTTTTTGAATTCTAGAACGTCCCACTATAGTTTGCAGGAATCTTCTAGCCCAGACTCAAATAAAATAAACCTCTGTTAGCCATTCAAAGGCAAAAGTACACATTAAATAATCACCTATAGCCTGAAATAGGACTAAGGGACATAATTACTGTCTCCGAGTAGAAACCAAAGCAGCCCCCCCAAAGCCCTTCTGAACAACTGAGAATTCCCAGAATAAAATTAGCAAGTGTGCTCAGGAATTATTTAGTCACAGCAATATGTTCTTGATTAAAAAAAAAATAGGAAAAAAAAAAATCAATGCCCATGATATACACCATACCATGTAAATGACCTTTAAATAGCCACGGTCTTGAACAGCAGGCCACAACCATGCTTAAGAGGGGGTGGCGAGGGTGGGTGAAGTACAAGACAAAAAAGGATGTTTTTCAGATAGGTCTTTACTGGTCCTTGACGGTCAACAAATTTATAACAGATGTGCCTCATTCTGACTGTGGAGAAATGAGTGCTGGTAACTGTTATTGTCAGGACAAATCAATTGGAGCCATATGTCTGCAGCAGCTGACAGCATCATGAAAATCTCAAGCAACACACAGACATTAGGATGTTGCTGAAAATAAGAGCTTTCCCATCGTGTAAAGGGCCTTTGGGAGATGCCTCTCTTGAAGATAGGTTTGTGGGAATTAGCTTATATATTTTGATTCTTTCAAATGCTTGATTGTATGCAAGACTTTGCCCTCTCTTACCAATTCCCCAGACAGTAGGTTATAATTAACAGGAGGCAAAATGCTACAAATTAATCATAGGACACATCTCATTAGGATTCTTATTTTATCTAAATTAAATAGGAAACTGTCATGACAGAGAATGGGGAAGTTTCCTAACCTTCTCCACTACCCCACGCTCCCCAACCAAATGTCAGCCATTACTCCCACTGATAGAACCCAAGAGGAACGCACAACTGACAGCAAAATCATAAATGATAATAAAAAGGAGTAAAATGCTAAGATCCCTTTCTAATAAACTGAAGTTATGCTTTTAGAGCATTTCCTCCTACAGTGCATCTCCTAGATTTTTCAGAATACAAACTAGTTAGTGGTTATCAAATAGCTGTACTGTAAAATAGGAATAGACACAGCGGAACAGATCCATGGCCCCTTTTTTTTGGCCAGTATGTAGACCAAAGAAGTGTAACATGCATTACAAGAAAAGGAAGTAACTAACATTGTCAAGTCAGCAGGGTCTCATGTAGGTTAAAATGTAATGCAAGATCAGTGCCATAATTATCCACACCAAGCAATTTTTTAGTTTATTGACTATGCTGCAGTTCCTGAATTTATGTCTTCGTGCTTAAATTGCGAAATATTATTGCAACGTGGCAGATATTATAATGCAGATATCGGTAGCTAGGCAGGAATGCTTGGTATTTCTCTGAACAGCCAAATTTCTCCAAAACCACTGCCTGCCTTTTACCAATATTAATGAGCAAATCTGCCAGAATACAAGCATGTGTATTTCTCTGTAAAACATATACAGAAAGCAAACAGACCAAGATTTTCAAGGAGGAGCTAATTTTCAGAAGAATTGTAGCTAGCCCACAAACATCCAACACTCCTGATTTACACCACGATGAGCAGCAGCTTGCAAGCTGCAAGATCTCCATGTTCTCAGCTCCCCTATGCCACTTCCCCATCCCTTCTCTACACCACAATTCTTGAAGGCTTTTCCCATTTAGGGCACCATTTCTGACTCAGCCCAGGCCACCCAGCTGACAGCCTTTACCATGAGATGGCTGAATTACAACATTTGGTAATGAACAGCGTTGATTAGCATTTGTTGGATGTCCCAGCAGGGAAGCCAAGCGCACCTTCCACCCCTTTGTGCCAACAGGACCTTCCCTGTTGCCTTTGCTGAGCGCACAGTCAGGCAGCACAAGCAGAAAGCCTCTCCCCTGTGCTATTCCAGAATAACCAAGTAACAGATTTCAGCAGAAAAGCAAAGAAGAAAGTGCATTGCCAGCTCTCCTATCCTGCAAGAATAGGGCCTGGACTTAATTAAGCATACACCTTGGATCCTTCCTAAAATTTCAAAAGGATGGTGGGAAGACAGGCTGACCAGCCTCTTGATCTGAGATTAGCCTGAAACTAAATGCAAGCCAGAGACAGTGAGACAGGGAAGCCTGGAGGGCTTGAACTAATACAAAAACTACTGCTAGTCGCTGTTTTCCCTCATGGAGGAGGAGTACCACCTCATTTTCCTAATGAGTAACAGCGCAGGTAAGGGTGAGCAGGAGATTGTTTGCTCCACCTCAAACCCTGAAAACGTAACAACTACCCGCGAGCCCACAGGGGACAAAAGCACCAAAGTGAAAATGCCATAACATTCAGTGGATCATCTTGAAAACAACTATAAAGATTTTTAGAACAAAAATCAGCATTTTGTTCTTGACCGTTCTCTGCAAGTAAAAAGACCGTGTTCACACGTCCCCATGGAAAGCTTGCTGTAGCCGTAGGATGAGGCTTGGTTCGAATGCTAAATGTATCCTCAGCCTTCCAGATCTCTATCAGGGCAACTGCAACAAAATATACTGCAGTTTTTCGCCCTATCATTAAAAAGTGATGGGGTCAGAATACTGACTGCCGCATGCTGTAAAGCAGTCCTGAAACTTGAAGCATCTACAACACATATCTGCTTCAAATGTCAGCCTGATAATACGGGAGTAACGGGGCAGAATTCTCTGGTCTGTGCTTTGCAGGAGGTCAGACCATAATTTAAATAATCCCTTCAGCCTTAACTTTTAGCTATTTTGTACTCAGGCAGGCATGTGGGGATATATCATGCCTCAATCTTGCCAAGAAAAAAAAAGAAAAAGAGGGAGGAATAATCAGAACAGACTCAAGACATTTTGTGAAGAATGAATCCACACAAATAAACACTTGGCACACGGAAAAGACCACATTCATATTAAGAAACTCAACCATACATCTGCTACAACCAAGTCTTCCTTTTCTTGGAGGTGGAAGTTTCCATCACTTGTGCTGGGGCTTGAGCTACTGACAAAATTATTTTTCCTGTGTGTTCTTTTGTTGACATATGGTTTCAATGCTTTACTGCTGCATTAATCCTATTTTGTCTTTCAGATAATAAGGATATTGTTGTTGCTAAGTACTATGCTAATTGTTTTTGTCTAGCATTAAAAATACGCTGCACTGTCTTATTCTAATTAACTTGAGATTATTATTGAAATAATGGTTTTATTATTTTACCACCAGCATTTTACTGCCTCGGAGTCTTAGTTGTACTCAAGCTATTATGACTTCGTAGCAATTGACTAACTACAATTATTCCATTATCCAGCTTCTAACATTTAATTGGGCGAGTGCAGAAAATACTTTCCTATTAGAAGATCTTTGCTTTCTGATTTATTAGAATTAACCTTCAGTATACAGCATCTAGATTCAGTTCATTTTTCCCCTCTTCTCAAGAAAAATCCCATGAGGATCACCATAAGCTTCGTTTGGTTTAATTAGGAGAAGAAAATTTTAAAATATATCACGAGATTTATATTGATGCCCTCCAGCACACATTCTTCATTTCACACTTTATATAATATTTCAATAGCCAATACACTTGCCTCCTCCCCGAATGAGGACACACCGCAGGGCAGGACTGTTAAATGTCATTAGCATGAACTATTTTTTATATTGATTTTTTTGCTCTGTTTCTCCTCTGTCCATTTCATGTGTTGCTGAGTTCAGATTTAAGTTTTAATTGAAATACTTGGAAGCCTTAATACCTTACCAATCTGCATTTTTTCTTTGAGTTCTGGCCATAGAAATCCATCAAGTTTCACAGTGCTGTGTAGGTACCAGCAGCGAAGTCAGGCTCTGCAGCAATTTAAAAGTGTTTTTACTGATCATACGTATAGATATTCTGAGAGGGTCCAAATAAGACCATTCGACTTGGTGTGCTCTTACTCCCAGTGGAAAACGTGTTAAGCTACCAGCTGCCTTTTGAATAAAAGAGTAAGTGATTGGCACGCTACGAGACAACTCAATTGCTGATTGCCAACAGGGGCAGGGCAGGCAGTGACTGTTGGCTGAAGCAGTGGCGCAACAAGCAATGTGCACAGAAGGTGCCCAAAGAACAGCACAAATTGGCAAAGGAGATCAGAATATCAAAACATTTGTGCACTGGCCAGTCCGAGGACATTTCTCATCCTCTGATGTGTGAATAGCTAGTTTAGAATCTGGGCACAATGTGTGCTTTTGCGTAGTGTGGTGCAATGGGGGTGGGGGTGTTTAAAAAAAAATAATCAATAAGCAAACAAATAAACCAACCAGAAAGACTGAAGGCTAAAGAGTGCTGCACTTTGAACTCCTACACCCTCATTTCCTGCTTTTATTGGCATTAAGTTAGGTCATTAACATTTTATCAATATATTATGTGTATATAATGTTACTGAGATTAATGGACGTAGGCAATGCTGTCCTAAAGGCAATCAGAGCTCTGTAATAAGTTACACGTTTGCTCTTCTAACAAGCTGCTCAGTGGTAGGGATGCATGGATTTTTAAACACCTCAAAGTTTAATATGTTAGAATTAAAAGTGTGACTACACTGCAGAAGTAACTTTAAAAGAACAGAGAGCTTAACCCAGATTTGTATGCTGCTCCTGACAACTGAAGTTTTGAAACCCAAGTAGTTCAGACTTCAGCATATGCTCTAAGTCAATATGTATCGGACTCCAAGCCTCTGCTGCAGCTGATTAAGGACAAAGAAAGGACATGATACAATGCTACAGGAACCGAGACCATTCTTTTTTGTGTTCCTGAAGAAAGAACATTGCTCATTTTTATTAAGTCTTAAACTTTCTCTTATCTGGCTACCTAATACCAGGTATGTTTACTGCCCTCATTCCTGGTTTTAAACTTGAAGTGCATAGCCTCAATTGTCATTCTTCTCATCTACTCTCGTTAGAGGCTGCTCTCATTTAGTACATACACAATTATACAAATTTTATTACAAGCCTAGGCAAAAGCCCACTGCCTGCCTTTTCCTCCTCCTCCCCACTCTCCATCCTGCTGGTGTAGGTACACTCCTATGAAATATTTTTAAATTTATTATTAGGATAATTTACAATACCTAGGGGACACCCTGCAGGTTAATATGTTGACATCGAAGCAGTTAACTATTAAAAGCCCCACAGTAGCACTTAGGATTTACATTACAGAAATGAGACATAAGCTCGTATTTCCCAGTTAGCTTCCAACTACCACTACAAAGGAAGGGAACACCTCTAGTCACGGAGATACAGCATAAAAGGAATCTCGTGACACACTGTAACAGGCATCAGCATGATGTATTAGCTCTTTCTCAAAAATCTTACACACTTCTCTCCTTTGACCGCAGTACACATTCATGGAGAAATCTTAATTCAAAACCCTCGGTGAGGAGACTCACCATGCTGCCAGAAACACTTACCTTACCTATGCTTTTATGGCTGCCCTAACAGCAGGAACATCCTCCTCATTCCCACAATACTTGGTGACAGAAATGCTGAAGAGACTCCGAAACCTCACGGAGAGCTGTTAATCAAAGCTTCCCAAATAACAGACCACAAATATATAGCTCATTTTATCAAGAACTGCCTGCAAACTCCACCTGTGCTCCTCCTCATAACCCATACTGGTTCACACTGAAGAAACATGCTGATCCCATTTTCTTACAATACTTGACAGTTATGCAACTCCACACAACCATTTCCAAAACTCTCTCATCACTGTCCAACTTGTCTCCAACTCTGCCAACTAGCTTATTCACACTTTCAATCCACTGCTATGTCCCATTATATTAGCAGGGAAGGAGAGGAGAGAACTAGCTTTCAAGTTAAAATTGCTTGGAAGATGAATTAGGATACTCTTCCCCCTCTTCAACAACCTAGCCCCATTCTGATTCACAAGCTGCATTCCCTAAAATGAATCATGTTCGATAACAAAGGTTCCCAGGCTGACTCAGATAACTTGGAAGAAGTAGTCTTCCCTCTCGATGTTTTTAAAGGCTGAGTTTTAAAATAGAAGTTCTGGTTTTTAACTTATGATTATCTTAAAGGTTCACGAACAGTCTAATCAGTGAATGGACTGAATGTACCAAGTAAATGACCTAAATCCCATCATCAGCACTCTCACTGTCCTGAGAACTTTCTCTCTGGAAAGCGTTGTGAAAATCAGACTGAGTTTTCAAAAGTTTCTGGGAAGTATTTCCTGTATTTTAAGAAATTATTTCAAAACACTATCCAATATAACACTGATCTGAGAAGAGCTACACAGCTCTGAAGCAGCCAGTACTTCATCAGCACTCAGTAATTTTAGCATCGCAGTAACTCCCTGATAATGGATAGGTACTTTTTCTCCCCTCTCTCAGTTTCTCAGAGAATGAAACTCCACTGCCTCTCACCATTCAGTAGTGCATCTGACATCCAAGCGGTGGAGAGAAGGTCACTAACACCTGAAACCACAGCACAAACAGCTAGATTATTTTTTCTGCCTTGTCCATCATAATCTCGAGATTTCTTACTATGAAAGAACAAGGAAGAAGCTGAAGCAATCAGTCAATGACAGTGCAAATGGATCTCCCCTGTGATCATAATGACATAGTATCTAA
Source organism: Astur gentilis (assembly GCF_929443795.1). NCBI lineage: Eukaryota > Metazoa > Chordata > Aves > Accipitriformes > Accipitridae > Astur > Astur gentilis. Next base: position 15,838,906 of record NC_064902.1, on the reverse strand, counting down.
ATCTGTTCATCACAGCATAGGTGCATTAAAAATATGCACAGATGTGTCTCTGACACCACCACTAGCAAGATACTCCCCCTGTATTTGCTACATTATGAGATGATATCAATTTGCATTTATATTTTGATTACATCTGACTGAATTCTATAATGTTCAGCAATTTGCAACGGATGAAATCTGACACCATCAAAATAAGTGGGAGCTTTGCCATTGACTTCACAAGGATGTGATTTCATCCTAAGTGCTCTGATAAGCAGAGCTCTAAAGAAATAGAGGACCATAGCTTTTCTAGACTGCACAATTTTGAATCAGAATAATCCCACTGAATCTACAGATTTATACCAATAAGAGTAGAACTCCCCAAACCATTGTTATACCTCAGTTAAAGTTTATTGCATTACAGCTGAATGGTATTTCACTGCTGTGCCTTATTACGTAAAATGTCATAGATTGCAAGGGCGACTGAGAGCTCCTTTCATACCTCCAGCCCTTCTACCTTTGCATCTACCAGACTTTGCAGTCTTCTTTTCAAAAATCTTGGAGAATTTTGCATTCAATGCGAGTTGAGGAAACAGGGGAGGGCAGCATCAGATTTTTTCATTAACTAAATCTTGAGTCCTTGAGGCCACCGATATATTACAACCAGGGACAATGCTGCTATCCTGGTACCTGCTTGCAAAGTTCCAGGTTAACTGTAACTCATTTTTAGAACATGTTCAAAGTATACTGTCCTGATATAGTATCAGCCACTTAGGACCATGTAGGCCCAACATGGTTTTGACTAGCTGCACGGATCCTTTGGGAACCTGAGCCCAAGGTCAGACAGAGTTAAAGCACTCTTGGAACATTTCTGTTTAACTAAGAATAAAAGAGATTAAGATGGATATGCAACATCTCATGCATCTTACACTTAAGTACAAGAGAAGGTTGACAGACTTTTTCAAGAGCGTGTTCTTCAGTGATACGCTGGAAGCTTACCTGATACCAGTTTACCTACCCAAGAGACGGGATCTGTTATCAGCTTCCAAGAGTAGCAACCTTTTCAAATTCCCCTCTGCTATCCCCCACATAAATATATTTGTATACTTTCATATATTTTTATACATACATACACATATATATATGACATTCCCTCATCTTCCTTTACTGTACTTTTCAGTAGTGCCTTTGGCAAAGGACAAAGACTTGAACGGTTTCCAGTTCTGCTTTGTTTTGCCTTTTTCACCTCAGAAGAGTTTTCCCCTACTCAGACAAACAAAGTCTCCAGCAGAGCACCACCCTAATTGCCCCAGGCAGTTAGATCCATTCAAGCTTAATGCCTTACAATTGCAGGTCTTATGACTGAATCCGCTTGTCAGGGGGAGAGCCGAAAATGTCTGCTCCTCTCCGACAACCCAACACATCACCTCTGAAATCCAATATAAACGCCAGTTTCTGAGACCTGAATCAATAATTGCCATCAAGCATTCACCACCATGTTGCACTGAGCAGCTCACCTTAATGCCCAAGTCTTCTGTCCCCAGGAGACTACTGCTAATTCAGAAGTCAGCCAGGTTCAGCCATAGGTCTAATTCCTCCTCCGCCAAGTGAACCATACTGTGCCCACCACCCGACTGTCCTCTCTCCCGAGTCTCCCTGACACTCCTTCCACTGCTTCTCAATCTCAGCCTAAATAATTCTGCATCGTTTCCTGTCCCCTTTTTCAGCTCACACATAAAAACTGAATGCACTGTCATAAGGAGCACAGGGATCCATGCTATTAGCCTTTTCCCAGATCTAAATCTAATTTTCCAACGCTTGGCCAGGTTTCAGTCCTGAGCTGGAGGTAAAAACATCATGAAGCTTCAAATCTCCTGGAATATTTAATAAGGTGGGAGTCAGTTATTGGGGAAGAGTTAAAAAGGTGATTAGAGAGGCAGAAGCTGGACATCTGCCGGCACAGCAGTACCTAAGTAAAGGTGAAACAACTTTTCAACATAGTTTGGCAACATCACAGGGAAAATTATTTTCATTAATAAAAACAAAGTCAGAGACTCTTTATCTGGGCAGCTTTCAGCAATGTTCATGTTGAAGTCACAGAAAGTAGGCAGCACTCTCCTGTAAGTCACAGTATTGATCCCATTCCTACAAGACTTCACACGGAGGAGGACTAAGCAGAAGGGTTACCCTGTACCAGACCAAAAGGTCAGCATCTTCCCAGGAAGCTGCACTGGATTCACTTCTGCTGGAAAAGCTACTAGGATTGCTGTTACCTCCATGCGGATTCTTATTCTGGAATAAAAACCATTTAAATGGGATACTGGTACAACAGCAGCAACATAAATAAACCAGTACAATTGTATTGTTTTATTTCCTTGAGAGGCCTTTAAAATGATAAAAGCCGCCTTGTCCTCCAGAAGACAAGAAGCTGGTGTCATTTTTTAATACATTACGTACACAGAATATTTCTGTTTGGACACTTAGACATGTAGAGAATGCCTACTTGAAAAAAGCTCCACCAGCTCAAACTCAGTACACAGAACAGCTGTATTCTATTAAGTATGGAATATAAATATGTTTTTCTAGTTAGGAAAATACCATGTCAAACACACTCCTCTTGCAGGTAACAAACACATGGAAACCAAGGTATCTAATAGGGCTGGGACATCTGGGAAAAGCCTGTCTGGAGAATAAGCTTGTTTATGAGAATAAAAACCTCACAGAGTATCTCAACTAAGTTGGCAAGAAAATTAGGACATGGGAAAAAAAAAAAAAACCCACACTGGGATTTTTTTCCCTAAACAAATGGCTTCATCTTTCAAACAAGCACAGGAGATGCCGGGGGGGCTGGTGACAATCATCACTGATGCGAATGATGGGATATGTCAAGGAGAGAGAAATGTCATGTGGGAAATGTAATTAACCACTATAGAAGGGGGGCCGACACCTCCCCACTTACTCGCATGCCAAACAGAAAAGCCCAAAATTTATTAGTACAGCTCCTATTCACTCATTTGCTGTTTTATATTCCTGTACAAGATATATTTATAAACATATCAACCTTTCTTGGAGCACCACAGCATTCCAGTTGCTTCCAGTCCAGGTAAGGTCACTTTAGGTCATTTTACCTAAAGACACTTAATCCGATGGGAAAGGGACACAACCTGATCAATTGTTCCAAATTTGTTTGGGTTACTTCACAATAAATAAGTTTCTTTCCTCATCAGGGTAGCTAAAAAGGCAAAATGTGTCCATGGCCATGAAATTTAAGGGATTCTTCTTGTGCAATAGCTTTTTAGACTTAGCTGATGTTACCCACTCATTAACACTGTCAGATCATATAAGCATCTTTAACAGCAATAACAGAGTGACAGCTGCATTTTCTATATTAAAACCACTGGCTAATTTTTCTGATGTAGATTCAACAGATTTGTAGACAGAAATGAACCTGGCATCCTTTGTATCTGCTCAAAACTATGTGTTTTGTTCACAGGGCATAGTTGAGGGTGACATATTTCCATTCCAGGGTAAAATGGAGCGGGGCGGGAGGGAAGAAGACCAAAAAAATACAGATACTGACCTTTCAGAGTTAAGCTGAAGGTGTGGGGAGTACTTTTCCCCAAGATGCTTAGGAAGTACCCTGGAATCAAGGTATGCACATAAAGCAGATGTGCTGACATGACCTTAGAAGAAGCTAAGGCGAGGACCCAGTGGCAGTCCATTGCAACTCTGCATCTGATATTTTTTACAAGCTCTGTAATCCCTTGCCCTAAGCCAGTTTCCAGGCAGACCCACAGAAACTTAACAGATTCAGTAAAATCATCATCTCCAGCATCACAAGAGGATTAGTTGCCATCATCCTCTCTCTGCCTCCCCTTCCTGATATACTGAAAGAAAATAAGGTTTGAACAACCTCCTGAATTCCTCGGCAGGTAAGCAAGCCCTCCAGTCACCATAATAGTGCTGCATTAAAATTCCTACTGACTTCCTCAGAGCATCAGCTTTGTTAACCTGCTATGTCCCCAATGCTAAGATTTCTGTGCAGAAGATGCAATGTATCTTTTTCACACCCCGCTTCTTTCAGCAGGACTAAACTCCACCCAAAAAGATTTCCTTAATATTATCTCAGAGACATGCAGAAAAAGGTCCTTTTTTTGCTAGATACTGTAGTATATACAGAAGGGGACATGCTCCACCTTCCCCAAGTTTACAGTCTGAATAATTCTAAAGCAAGAGGCTTGTTCAGAGTTGCCCAAAACCCAGGAACTGGCCCAGATTCTTCGATTTCCATTAGAGCAATTGAGCCATATTTTCACCCTTGAAACTCCTCCTTACTCAAGAGCAGCTCATGCTCCATAGGCACAAGAACACATCACTTTTCTCACTGAGCCTAGGTCAGATTCACCTGTCAGTCACTCACTCCCTGGATACTCCTTCAAAAAGTAAAATCCCAGTAAAACGGGTACTGCAGTGGCACAGACACCACAGAGGTGATGCTCCAACACAGAGCAGCTCAAACCTATGAACGTGTGGGTCTCTCAGTGCAAGCTGCTTCTGCCATGATGCATAATGAGAGCTACAAGGAAGGGGAAATCATGCATAGCCACTTTCAAATGTCATGCAAGTAGGTTCCACCAGCACAAAGAAGAGATAATTCAGACAAAATTTGTTCCAAAAAGGTATCTACAGTTTTCATCTCTGAAGAATAACCTGTGTGGAAATTATCTAAAATACTCTTCAAATGCTTCAGTGCTTGTGTAAATGGGGTAAAGGTGCACTGCTTAGCAACATCAATACACTGCTATTTAATCACTTTTTCCCTTTAAAGAGAGACCTTTGACTATTGTTTCCATAATCTTTCTCCTCCTTCTCTTACTACACCTCTATCAATGTTAGTTGATTCCTTCAAGTTTACTTATTTGGGGTCATATTAATTTTTAAATAATGCAGGGGGAAAATGACTGTAAGTAATGTCCTTGTAAATACATTTGCCAAGAAACTGATTACATGCATCCATGAAACATGCATCCAGCCATAAAAACTGGTTCTAGAAAATGACCCAAGAAGCTTGAAAAGGTATATCCACTCTAATTTATTTTTAAGTTGTATAAACCAAATTGCTCTGTTTAAGTTCTGCAGTATTATGTTACTATGCTGTCTTTCGGGCAACTTGTTATTCAGTGGACATAAACGTGAGAAATTGCCTATCGAAATGCTGCATGTTCTGACAAGACCACAAGCAAATATATAGTCCCCAAAGATTCAGGGGCCTTTGCATACAAACCCATTAATTGGCAGAGGAAGGCAACCATATGGCAAGACAGTAGCGTGCTCTATCAGTGCACAGTGGGAAATATGTAGCTTACTGAGAACTTTTTATAAAGGACAAGGGGAAATAAGACTGAAACTGCTAAATCTATAGATTATTCATTAGAAATTCAGTTATAGACTAGTGCATTTCTAATTACTGAGGTTCATTAAAGAACAGGGCTTTTTCTAGATAAACTAGAAAACTCTCATCCTTATCATTACAAGAATAATTGAAATCTTGTTTCCATTAAAGTTTAGATGGCTTTAAATATCTTCCTTCAAAACTATAACAGCATGTAATTTAATGCTTTCATAGGCAACAGAATACAAATTACATGTTTGCTTCTTGACAGACAATATACCTGCATGCTACACACAGCCTCTGTGGCACACCTGAAGTCAACAGCTTCCAAAGCTGTTGTATTTGAGCCGTTTGCTCTAGGTGCGGGAGCCTTTGGGCTGTAGCGAGCCATGTTTTTTCCAGCACAAGTGGAAGTTTAGGCACCCTCCAAGCCCTCCCAATTCCATTCATTCCTCTCCCTGCTCAAAAACCCCACTTGGTCTGGTACAGCTGTCTGTGGGTTCAAGTGGGGAACCACACTTAAGCCAAAAAAAACCTTCAGCAAAATAACAGTTTTCTTTAATGGTTAAGTCTAGTTTAGCTCACTTCATTGACTCAGGTCACTATGTGTGCCCATAAACCTAAAGTGATGCCAACACAACTGAAGAGGAGGCAGCAGTAGAAGCAAACATGCACTGCCACTGTATCAGAGAGGCAGCAAATCATGCAAGTAGGTAACGGACTCCTGCGTTTCCCCTTGGCAAGCTTTCTTGGAGTGGACTAGAGTTCCCTCCCATACTTTCACAGCACCAACCCCAGCCATGTCAAGTTCCCAAGACAAGAGCCGGCCCTTACAGAAACTGCACAGACACAACGCACCCTCCTCAGTGCTCCAGCACGTAGCTACACTCACCGTGATGTCCTCAGATACACGCAACAGCAGAAGCTGACACATAGATTTTATAGTCTTTCAACACACTTGTTTGCATTGAGATTGGACAGAAGTAAGGATATAGATAAATAAAACATGTACCCCCTCATTTCAGTTTGCCCACCGTTCACAGCATCGCTCCTTGAGCTCCCAAGGGAGTAGGCTTAGTGAGCGCTTGTCTAGGAGGCATATGACACACCAAGCACTGTTAACGGGTGGCTTTTAATATAGAAAGGCAGTGATTCAGCAGGCCTGTAACATCAACTGTAGTTCACAGGGAACAGTTGAAAGGCACCAAGCTTACCATAAACCTAACACACCTCACCTGCCTGTTGTTAAAGGCTGTCAAACAGACCCCATGGCCTCTCAAACTCTCTACGCCAAATCTTCCCAGCCTTACTATCTGGCTTTTTCTTGTACCTGACACTTGATGAAATTTAAGCTTCTTGCACCAGGAATACAGAGAACAGACTTCTCTCTTGAAGCCTATTATCGCACCTCCTGGCAACCTTCTTTCGGGCAAGCAGTGTTAAGTCAAGTCAACTCAACTCACCTTTTCCCTTGAAGCTCAGTGCCCCAAACCAGCCACAAGAACTTAACGCAGGTCTCAGGAACAGCGTGAAGCAGAAGGATGACAGCAGGTGACCTGCAGGCAGCACAGCCAACATGACTGCTGTGTTTCTCAAAGCAAGGAGTTTTGATTTCTGTGAAAAGTGTTCTCACAGCAATGGCGTTGCTGACTCACGTTCAGCTTGTGACACACCACAGCTCCACATCTTTTTTTACAAGCCTTCTGCACAAATCCAAGTGATTGTTCCTACATTTGTCTTAAAAAAAACTTGGATGCGATTCATTGAAGATTATTTATGTGATGTATTTATAGCCCATCCCAGCTTCACGTCATCTGCAAGCTTAAAAAGTACACTCCCTTCTGCATCATCCAAATCATTACGAAAACAGAAATACTGAACAGAACTGGTGCCAGGACAGACCTTTTCCAAGCCATACTCATTACGTTATCCCATACGTTTCTGAAAATAAAACACCGGTAAGTAAACTCCCATTACCATTGCCTAGCCAAGTTTGCATCTAACACCCACCAGTAGTTCAACAGCAAGACACTGAAATCAAGATGTGTAAAAGCTGCTCTTCCTTTATCGAGAAAGGAATCCTACTGTAGAAGAAATTACATTGGCTTGACATTCTGTACACCTGTACTAGCAAGCCACAATGACTGTAATACAGATATAAGTTGGTAACACTGAAAATTTAGGTGAAAGACAAATGGCCAAAGTAAAGCAGCTCACAGAAGTCTCCCACAAGCAGGCTGGGGCACACAGGCACTCCAACTCACCCCGCTGCCTCACTGTATGGAGGTACCACTTCATCACCCCTTTTACCTCTGTCCTTCACGCAGCCAATGGAGAAGGGCAGTATAAGCAGGCTTACTGTCACTGCTCTGGAATATATGTTGGGGATCCCTTTTCAAGGAAAGAGATTAATTAATTATACAAGTCTAAACATGAGTTTCAACCATCCAATCCCTCTACCTACAGCATCACCACTGACTCCAAGGGGCAGTGCAGGTAAAAAAAGCTTGGCATGAGCCTCAGTCACACATTTGCCATCCTGCTTGTCATTTCTTCTATATGTAGTTTGCACAATTAAAAATAAAGCAACAAGCAAACCCACCACAAATACAACATTTAAAGAGGAAAAGTAATGCGGTCAAGCTATTCTAAGGCTTTGTAAAATATATTCTTCCCCATTTTTATAGGGAAAGTGGAGCTCAGAGGATGTTTCATGGAGCACTGCGGTGAGGTCCTGGCAAGTCTTCCCATACTTCAGCATAATACTGTAACATGCAGATGGATGTCCTATGTTCAAGTCTAGACACACAAATATTTACTACAGGAAGTCTAAATGTCTAAGCTTATGCAGGATCATGGCTGAATTTCTGGAAATTGAGATAGCTTGCTATATCCCAACAGACAGTATGTCTTACAGTCCTAGGAACTATTCACCTGGTTGATATTCACTCATTCATTTCCTATACAATAATGAGTATTTATAAACAACTTAAGAAATGAAAACAAAACAGGAAGCCTTAGAGACTGCAAAGGCTAGACAGAAACTTTATGTGACATTTTAAGACCAGTAGTGAGCTCTGGTTTCCTGACAGTGCTCGTGCCTCCTAACTGCTCATTTCAAAGGCAAACATCTCCTTCCTTCTTGAAAGGAAAACAGTTTCTAATACCATTGCTTTACCTAGACGCCTTCTCTTGTGTCATCTTTTGGCCTAAGCCATGCCTTTAGCACCTACTGAAAACAAGGGAAGAGCAAGATTAGCCAACTGATCCATTTTCCAGCAGAGGAGCAAAGATGGCAAGAAATGAAGTGGTCAAAAATTGGTTTGGGCCACGTCTGCATCACTTAGTGATTCCTCCCACTTAGGAATCTCTTTCTCTCTCTGCCCAACAAGACTTTTAGATGGCCTTGTAGCCCCAGATGCTGCCTTCAGAACTCCTCCTTGGAGAACAGGAGGGGCTTGTGCTCGGAGCCCCCTAACGTGTTCCCCCATGCTTGGTTACCGCAGCATCTGAGCCCTGTTGCAGCAGAAGGGAAACACCTCGGAATCTGTTCAGCTATTAACCTTATTTTAGGAGCCCCTTTCAAGTTGTTACTTGCATGGAAATCGCTGTGCTCTGTTGTCATTAGCAAGACTCTTTGCTATTCTTCCCCCTTTGTTCTCTTTTTGTTTCAGTGAGTTAAGCTTATCTTTTGCTTTTGTTTTCCTACAGTAGTAAAACTCTATTATGATGCTTGGCAGACAATTTAAGCTACTGTGACAATCATCTTTGAAAAGGGAATCTGCTTTCATAAACCCTTTCTACATGACTAAATATTCATTTCGGAGCTAGAAGCAGGCAAAGATTCCACCCTCCTCACTATCTAGCTCATGATTTTAGAGCTACTTAAAAAGAAGAGCAGCAGCTGTCTGCAAAGGAATGGGGTTTTTTTTTTAAGATGTACACAATATCCCCCTTGACAACGCTTCATCTCAAAGGTTTGTTTATTATTTACCCCCCCCCCTTTTTTTTTTTTTTTGGAAAAGGGGTAAAACGATACAAAAAGATACAAATCTGCAGGGTCTGCTCCACACTTGCCTCCCAGACCTTTCACGAACACAGCTTAAATCAGTCACAAGAGGATTTTTTTCTTCTTGTGTGTTTTTATACAGAAATAATACATTGGGTTTTTTTAATTTCCCTTTCAAGTTTTGAACCTTACTGGGTGACATTTTTTAAGCTTTTCTCTAAAGCTCTAAGGACCAAGGGATCTATTTCTACTAAAAGGCAAACAACTTGCATACAAATACAAAAAACCCAGACAAGTGTCTTATAATCCCATTTCGCCAGGAACTAGGGCTTTCAGGGAAGCAGTACTGTAGGTTTCTGATTAAATATCACAAGAATTGGCACAACCAATACAAAAGGGTCACACCACAGTAAGTCATTAAAACCTGGAACAGCTTTCCTGCATGTCCCTCTGTCCTGTTCATCTATGATGAATCCTTCTGCCCTAACACATGGGAAAGCACTCTATAGCATCATACACACCACACCGAGGACTTCCCAGGAGAACATGCAACAATTTTGGCACCAAGGGTGGCCCAAACTTGTCTTCATGACTTAGAAAGAAGCAGCAGCAGCAACGCGTGGCAAATAAAACTGAACACGGAACCAGCAGAAAATTAGTTGGACGTAAGGAGGTGCAGGGAGAATAGAAATGTGTCGAATCCCTACTGGTAGCTTATACTAGTAAAGATGAAAAGCTTCACTTCGTGCTACACAGAACTGGCTGCTTGCACACCAGGCCTTTTCTAAAAATGACAGACAGGCAGTCGTGGGAGTACCGACCGGATGGACAAAAGGAAAGAAGCAAAACCAACAGTAATAGCTTTTACTGAGGCAGAGACCTAAGACAGCAAATAAGTATATCCACAGTGGTGAGAGGGGAGGGGAAGGTTCTTTAAATTTGAGTCCCACGCAGCCTAACATAGGTCACATATGAATTAAAAAGGGGAGAGAGAAAAAAAGAAGAAAAAACCACAAAAACAAAACCCCCACAAACAGGCTAACCCTACATTAAAATTAAAAAAAAAAAAACCACACCAAAAAACAAACAAAAAAACCCCCAAAAAACACCATTAAAAATTAACGCTTCACTATACAACTAACAAGAATTCCTCATTATGGGGAAAAAAACCCAAAACTGTCTATACTGAAATACTAAATTGACAAGGAAAAACACAGAAAGATCATCTGTTTTCTCTCCTAGTAGTATTTTCCTAATACTTTGCCACTTGTTTTTGTTCCATCAGTTTTTTCCCTACTAGTAAATTCATTCGTGAATAAAACACATTCTTAAAAATCAAAGCTCGCAGGCTCTGCCCATGACCAGAAATCCACCAGGCTCGGTTTTGCACGGCTGCAGAGACACTCAGGTGCCCTCCCAAGGAGCTATTACTCTACTTTAAAAAGAAAGGTAATAGGCAAGGATGCCAGAAGGGTGCAGGAAGAGAAGACCACATCGTGCAGTTAGATAAGAGCTCAGTTTAAGTCACCAAAGCAGGGGAGAAGGTAGGGACTTGCTAAAAACATTTGGCAATATTGGCTGGTGGCTAAGATTCAACAGCTGATGAATTAGAAAGGGCAGTGTCATGGGTCACTAAAAAAACAACCAACAAAACAACCCAAATCAGGCTCAACAAACTTTCGTACAAACCTGCCAGAGGTGACTGCCTCTGCAAAAACCCCAGCTCCATAATTACAGTGCAAGTTAAATTCCAGTCTGACTAAATTTACAGAGCTGTTTTGTAAAATTTCAGTAGACATCACTGGACACTGCACACTGATTACTCAAAACCTCAGTACCTTTAAGTTTCTACATGTTTATTCAGCCATTCTTTCTCCCTGGAGTGAATATTATCTTGTCTTAAAGGTTTGATGTAAAATCAAACAGCATGTTGTTTGGCTAGGCTTTGGTCTTCCTTTTAAAGACTGCTATTTCTCAAAAACCCATTTCAAAACACAAATATACCAGGGCATCTAAATATAACTGACCCTACTTGGACATAAGTTCTCCTCACATCTGTCATCTCTGCCTCAGATCTTTTTAAATTGCACCTACTGGGTAATAAACTATGCTCTTCCGCTGTACAAAGGCGCTGCTGCTTTCTTCCCCTAGTTTGGCGAAAGGATCAGCCATAAGCTGTACAAAGACTATCTGCTGAGCGTATGCTATGTAATTTGCTCCAGCGAACGCTTGGCTTAGTCAAACTCAAAATTATGTTTAAATTCCTTTCAAAAAGCCCCCTCAGCGTCATGGTTTTCTGGGCTAATTCTAACTAGCAGCACAGAGCACTAGCAACCAGCGGTGCAAACCCACTGAAGCTGCTGGCTCAGGGAGAAATTAGCAACTGGAAGCAGCCCTGCACTCCGAGCTGGCTGTGCCACAAGACGTGCAAAGCCGTTGGTCTAAAGCGCCAAGTTCGGGCAGCAGGCAAGATCCTGAGCAAAGCTGAATCCTCACCTTCCCCATGACCCGAGCTTCTCGGCAACTAGCTTTCCTATTAGTTTAAGCATACAAACGTCCAAAGCATCAAAACAATGCACAAAAACATACGCGTTCTGCTGTCCGATGGAGATCTCTCAAAATAGTAAGGCATGAATTGAAAAACCGATGAAGCAAACCTGGGAGCATCAGAACTCACTGATGGCTCTAGAAAGCTGTTTCTGATGCGCAAGACTATCAAACGTTACTAAAAAAACGGGACAAAACTGAATTGTAGTGTGAAATATCCCATTCTTACTCTGTATCACTAGACCTTTCATAGCCCAATTCCCACATTGACATGGATTTGAGCCAACAGCTTCAAAGCTTTTACCGGAGATGAGAAAGTTAAGCTTTCTTATTTGCAGAGCCATTTTATCGATTGATTTGTGAGATTATATCATATATGGAATGCTGAATATTAATGTAATACCTCAAAACTGTTTTGTAATACTCTCATCTGTTGTATAAGAGCGGTAAAGGCATTCAAAAGCAGCCTTCAGTGAACCGTTCTTAACACTTACTAGTACTCTATGCCAAACAAGTTCTCCTATAAGCATTGACCTAAAAATTCTTCAGACTTTCGTTAATCTAATTTAAAAAAAAAAAATCATCAAGTTTTTCATTATTTTTTATTCAATGAAGAAGCTCTACCACCTGAATGTAAGTAGCTCCACCTTTACAGATGCTCAGAAGTTCTTGACTAAGCTCCCTCTAATAAACTCATTTAAGGGCAAGAGAAATCCAGTGCTTCCTGCTTCCACGGGGGAGCCTTACTGATTATTCTCTGAAGAACTACCATGGTTTATCAACACACAATTGACTACTTATTGGATAGCTTTGGTTCTTAATGGGTGAGCTAAAGTGGTAAGACACAATGAATGTTCTGGGTTACTTTTCTGGAGGATGCTCAGAGGAAAAAAAAAAAGGACAAAGTCTCCACTCCTTTACCACAGCAGCTGCTTCAGCTCTGTACAAGTGTGTTATTGGAATTCTGGTTTTGGCTGAAGGCAAGGTTTAACTTGGGATTGGGGAATAGTTAGCTTTAAAACAAAATGCTTAGTTAAGCTTCAAAAGACAATGTTTCAAAACTTGCCAGCTCTGATGTCTCTTCCAGCTTAACCAATTCTACTGAATTAGTTTGTTTTGGGAAGGGTTTTTGTTGTGTCCATTGTTTCCTACCCCCACCGTGGCAAAACAATTCAGTATTACTGTTAGTTTCAGCCAAGGTAAATAGATGGTGTTCAGAAAATAGTTTTCTTCAAGTCTTTTTGATTTAAGAGAAGATATACACATTGTAGCAGCACCTTCTTTCAGTGACTGATGAGTCTGAACCACTGATTTCAATTCAAGGGTATGCAGAAAGAGTAATATGCTTACCGGTATGTTTTATTGCTTCCTGCAGCATTGCTAGCAAGAAGATTGCCAGACTTGCTTGTTCATGGAGGTACATGCTTATTTGCTGAGAAACGTCTATATTCATCGCCATTAACAGGAATAATTAATAGACAACAAGATAACAGGTTTCAATCCTGAAAGTCCAAAACTAGGGTGAAAAATAGAAGACTCTACCCTATCATCCAATGAAGAATAATTATGATTGGCAACAAAACCAAACAATTTTCTTACATAACCGAGATTCTCCAAGACAAAAAGCCCCGTGGCCTATTGCAGTGTGCTCTGCCATGCACTCTCTCTCATGAGGTATCTTGGGGTTTTATAAGAGAACCTAATAAAACAAAATCCCACACAAATGAGAACTTTGCTCTGTTACTTTTTCCTCAAAAGTCTTTTTGTTCACTCTTTAAGTTAACAGTTTAGTACTAGCCAGGAGTGGTTGCTTGACAAGAGACTGACATTTAAACACACCTACGTACTGGAACATAAAGCAGTAACATTAATTAATTATTCCTTTTGTATCAGCTAAGAATATAAAACAATAGAAAAAGATTAGCCACTCCTTTTCAATCTAGTTTCTTTTATTTCCCTCTTACTACTTCAGAAAGAAAGGGGTTATGGCAAAGAAATTAATGGCTACAATGGCATTTGACTCTGTACAAGTTCTTCTAGCATATTTGATATGCCAAGTCATGAATTAAGCAGTATAATGTAAATTATCATATATGGTGCATTCTAATTTTAATGTTCTTAAAAAGAAGTGCTTGGAGTATATTGGAGCATTTCAATCTTAGGGGGTTTTGTGTTAGCACTTCCTTGTTCTTCCAGGCTTATGTAGAAGTAAGGAAGGCCATAGAAGTACAGGCGACTCCTGTAGCATAAGCTGATAAGGTCCAAAATGGTCCTTTTCAGTACTAAAGTCACTCTTCCTCCCTCCCTCCAAGAATTAAAAAGACAAAAAAGCAGTTTTAAGGAACAAAAACTGTGCACGAACTTAAATTTAAATAAGCAACTATAACATTCACCAGGAGAATAGCAGGTTTAAACCTCCTTTCTGGCAGATCTGGATCTCCTACTCACTGAGTGCCCTTAAACTGTTGTGCTACAGAATATTCTAAGGGCAGATCATCACATCAAAGCTACTCATTCTGCCTAACAAGTACTTCCAAAAGCATGTGCTAGAGCTCTAGCGTCATCCTGTTTCCCCACTACCAGTAAACTATAGTAAGCATCAGCATATGGAGTTATTCTTGTTTGCTTACTTGTTCTCAATTAATATATAGCAAACATTTGTATAAAATATTTAAATATTCATTGGATCAGAACAAGGCTCAATTGCCTGGCACTTGGAGAATTTGCCAGGGGCAGAAAAAGGGGAAGAAGAACTCAAGTTCCAGGTTTTGTTAAAATAAGTATTTTAAATTAAGCAGAGTAGAACAGCTTCAGTGGAAAGTAACTAACAAAAGACCTAACCTGGAAGAGCAGAAGACACATTTGGTAGGCTTGAAATACTCCATGTCCCTGGAACACTATTGTAGCAATCTAGGTTTTCTACAGATGTGCCATCTTCATCCAGCCAAGTTGATGACTTCATCCCAATAATTAAAAAACAAACAGACACCTGTCAAAATACAAAACATTTCTTGTCCCTCTGACATAGAGACCTGGAAATCATGCATAACCCAGATGGAAGTTGTGCCACATCATTACAGACAGTGAAATCTGCTGATGCTAAAATGCTATTCTATAGAGCCTTTCCACAATCTGATCAGAGACCATACTTATAATGGGGTGCTGCAATGACAACGCAGAAGGAATAAGAGATGAGCGAAAGGATGAGTTTCAGTGCCCAAACTGATTTGCAGTGCCCTCTTGAATAAGAAAAGACATCCTTCAAAGCTCCTGATTTTGACAACACATATAAAAAGAGAGCAAGGACAAAGAGGATAAGAAAGATGACTAGTCAAATAGTAAAATATTTTGAGAAACGGAGCTAAATTATTTGACTTACCAAACTGTATGGGGAAGGAGGGCAACTTCCTTTGGGGCCCAGGAGGCGAGGAAATACAGTTCACTCTTCAAAGTAAGGCCAGATTATATTTTGCCTTCACTTTTCATTTCTATCACTGCTTGTGGTACAGCTGTTCACTGCCCCATGAACTCTCAGGCAGCTATGAGGCTTCTGCATGATGAAGCAGGACTGATCCAATGGACAGTACTTGTGGGTCCTAGGAACTGCATTAATGTACAGGCTCTTATTATCTTTCCATCACCAGAGCCATGTTCAGAAGACACTCCACATCCCCACAGCACTCCAGCTCCTGAAGCGTACATCTCCTGTATTCAGATTACAGTGAGCAGCTGCACTTACTGCTCTGGTTGCTCACAATCTCTCAAAATTACACAGTAGAAGACTTTCTTCTAAAAGAGGTCACTGGCACTGCAGACATGAGGGTGGATTTTCCCTTGCTATGAGACAGCAAGCCCTCAGTGCAGGTACATATTTAGAGGAAAAACAAAAGGTATGCAAAATCTGGCAGGAGGCAAGTTTAGTATCTCTCCAAATTCTTGTTATTCTATCAGGAGAATGCATCCATTAATGTTGCATTGAACAGTCATTGGTGCCCCAAGGAAGACTTTGAAAAAACATTCTATTTAAAGACAAGCCTGTTAATGTGTCATCTGCAATATGCCTCTCTTATTCCTGGGAAATTTGCATAAAAACAGGATTGTTATTGCTCTGACACTCTAGCGTTCCTAGTGCTTATCCTCACTGGATGAGGCATGCTACCTACCCTGCCATCCCTGCATACCCAGGCTCCCACCAAAAAAAAAAAAAATAAATTAAAGGGAGTTTTAAGTGCCATTGCACTGCAGTTTCAGCTCATGTTCCTGAAATCCCGGGTTTAGTAGCAGGGAAGCTCACATGCCAAAGGAAACAGATGCTATAAAAGCCAATAAAAAACAAATAAACATAAATAAATAACATTTTGTCACCATTAGCGAAGGTTTGTGATTATGTGAGTATTCAATAGGAGCAAATACATTTCCAACAAGAAAAAAGCACCAATGCAAGATACATCCAATGAAATTAAACGGAAAAGGCAGATGAAATGCCAGCTCAGACAAGAGGGTAACAGGCTGTCGTTTAAAGCTAGTATTTCCCAGGTACATGATTTCGTTACTATTGTGTGCTGCCACACCTAACTAAAGTCCTTCTCTGGGCGGGAGGGGCGGGGAAGGAAAGCACCAAGAGAATTTAGGGGGAGTTAAGTTATGAGGACAGTGACAATTTACCTAAGCTTGATGGGTCAGCACTAGCAGGAAGCTTCCATGCTTCTTTCGTTACATTCCTTTCTCATTTTCACCGTTACACATTAATTTCACTGCATTTTCAAAGACACAGATTCACAACAAAAAGAATCACAGAAGGGTTTATTGTTTAAGACTTCATTTGAAACAGACTGATCTGCAACGTCAGTGCAGCTGCCTCATATGCAGCATTGCATTCTAAAAATCCTTATGACATTTCTCTTTAGACATGAATCAGCAGACTAACAGATGTCTCATTCACACCATGTTTGAGTTTCAGTTTTACTAATGAAATTAATTTAGGGCCAAATTGCATCTTGAGTCGCACACAGAACTCTGGTTGACTTGCATGTCAGCCAAATACGTGCATGGGAGAATGGAAATCTGACCTTAATTTTAATTTGATCTTTGTAACAGATTGCTAATTTAGAGAGACAGATTGTGATGTCCCTTACTTGTGTTACATGCTACCTTACATCGCAAATAATCCCACTGAAAACAGCAAGATTTCTGGAGTACCATATACTCCTAGGAGGGTCAAGATCTCACAACCTGCTTGTTACTAGTGCAGACTGCCTCTGAATCTTAAGAGGTACCAGTATGCAGCCTTCCGAGCTCCTTTTCTCTTTGTGCAAACAAGTGTGCAGTCCTGGGAAGACCTGCCGTGTTGTTGCTGGGTTTTGACATGCAATGCTCAGTACAGGCAGTAATTCTCAGAAAGCAAAATGAAGCAGCAGCAGGGAAATCTACTCTTTCCCAACAGGTTGTCCACATAGTTCTTTTGCAGGCAGACACAAACTTGCCTGGACCAGAGTCTGTGCGGCCATGTTGACCGAACTGGATTTACTCACTTTGGCCAATAATCCACTGTGTTAACCACATGATCAGAGCTACCTGTTAGAGCTTGGAATGTAGCCACATCTGTTTAAAGCAGAGCATGAATTCACATGCCTGCAAACACACTCTCAGTCCCTGACTGAAATAATTTTGAGGAACAGAGCTACTCCATGAGAAGCAAGCCATTGTACTGAGGGGTTTTTTAATCTCCCAATTTTCTCAACGGGCTGTCTGAACCATGCCCTGAGCATATCTGTTAGTGAGTAAACTGAACAAAAAAAAAAAAAGAAAGTTAAAATCATAATGTGTTATAGAATTGGTATGACATCCAGTCTAACATTCCCTTCACCTCAAATACCTTCTGTTACTTAGTAGAGAAGAAACTTCTGTAAGTGGTACTATGTTTAAAAAAAAAAAAAACAACCCCAAACACACACCCCCTTCCCCAAACTACCCCTCAAAAAAAACCCCAAAACCAACAAGCCACTGTTGGCAGAATAATCAACAGTTCCTACTTGCATGACTTCACATCCCCAATCACATTACGTTTCATAATGCTCCCGGAACACATTCACATTTTTTAAGTCCCATACCGTCTCTAGCAGTGGCAGATGGTTTTTTGGAATCAAGAGAAGTGTTTTCACTATATATACATTTTTTAATGAAACATTTGACTTCACAGTTAACTCTATGGACCCAGGCGTACAAAAAGCTGGTCATGTTCCAACAAAGGGAAAACAAAGTTCCTTAACAGACAGGATGCAACAAGAGCTGAGGACAACTTCTTACTTGGAAAAATAAGCACCTGGAGATCAGTAGGTTGTAACTACTGATAGGGCTAAAGATAGTAAGTAGTTAAAGTACAAGGTCAGTGAACTCCATGCGTTCAGCATCTTAAGTTTCCAACTTTCCCAGGAATATCAGTGGGGTTTTTTGCTTAAGCCTGGCAACCAGATGTTATTTCTATACTTACACAGTAGGTCTACTGTTCCCATGTTTGCTTCCCATCTAGCTAATGGCCAACATTTACTCAGAGAAGAGATATCCATTCCCTGTTCTGGCAAACAATGTAAAAACCTGTACCAAAAATCTAATACTGATATTAGCAACATTTAGAGAGTGATTCTTGATTCACTTACTCATCAGCTTAGGCTGATTCACTAGCATTTCTCTGGCTACCTTCAGTTATTCTCTCTACCTGCAGAGATCACCAAGCAATATTACTGCTCCTTTTCCATAATACTCTGAGGTTGAATTCAACGATGACATTATG
Source organism: Astur gentilis (assembly GCF_929443795.1). Lineage (NCBI taxonomy): Eukaryota > Metazoa > Chordata > Aves > Accipitriformes > Accipitridae > Astur > Astur gentilis. Next base: position 15,820,189 of record NC_064902.1, on the reverse strand, counting down.
ACAGACAGCCAAAAACCAAGGGCACTTTGAATTTGTGGTTGGATTATCCATTTCACCAGCAGATCGATTTCTGCTGTGATTCGACAGTTAAAGATGCAGAACGTATTGTATAGCATTCACCTTCCACAGTTACTTTGTGATAGGTTATTTGCCTATGCATATGTTTTTTACCATTTCAGAAAATTACTCTTGATGGTATGTCAGAAGATGGGAAACTATGCTTTGGTAGCCTATCAGCTGCACTACTACACTGTGCAATTTAAGAATACCAAGTCAGAGGAAAAACAATATGCAAGAAATCCCAGGAACAAAAAGTCTAACCAGCCTGGCACAAAAACTGCTACAGACTGTCACACACACCCAGTTTTCTTACTGTTTTTGTTGCACCTCTTCTTCCCCAAACTGCCTTTCATATACTATAACCTTCACTTTGGTTTCACGTCCTATTTCCCATTACATTTTGATATTGTTGCATTTATATTTAAAATCAGTCTCAAATACTTCCAACATATATTAATGACCTCTTAATAATTCAGGAGGCATTCAGAGCATGAGGTGTGCCTCCACCAGATACTCCAGAACTCTCTGACAGAAGGTCAGACTTTTGAAGGTCTAAGCAGATACTGTCTCAATGTCGTCTTTTCCTTGGCCTCTGTTAGTTCATAAGTGGGTCAAGATTTGTCTTTGCTTTTGTACTTTTAAATAACATGAAGTAGCTTTCATATAATTTTGAACAAAAGGAGCTGAGAGTATTGCTATTTTCTCAGCTGCACCGGGGCAGACTCAAAGAGTAACATCCAATTTCACATTGTTAGCTGATACCGTGTATCTGTAACTTGCTTGGACTTCACACAACACCTCAGACATTACCTGCACCTCACACAAATGCAAAGTACAGACAGTCTTCTTGAAAAAATACATAGTTGCACATATATGCCTACACTTGCCTAGATAAAGTAGAATCCTTTGAGCGTTCACACTGAAGCCTGGCTCTCTCCAGAAAAATGAACAAAAATTTTCTTTAGGAACTCCAGGAGAATCAAAGAATGTATTTTAGACTTCAGCCAATTTTAGGGGCATCACAAGCAAAATAAATAAATAAATTAGGGAAAATATTAACAAGCTATCTATCTGAAACACAACTCCTCACATGAGCTGCACCAAACCTTCATCCAGGCCCATCCTGCCATGAATGTGTAACATCCTGAGTACGCTGTCTGGGATTTAGTACACTTCAGGATAAAAGCTCTTAATTGGGTGAAGGGGAGCTGTAATCATAGAGCAAGCAGCGTAATTCCTAAGCATAACTCTGTCTAAGGCACAAATAGATCACTACAACACAACTACGCAGACGCATAAGATGTGCAACATCAAACTTCCTGCCGTTCTACATAACGATCAATGAATTACTTCTCACCTATTTTTAAACACGTGCTGCACAACTGCCTCAGCCCAATAATTGCTGTTCATTACTGCTGATTTCTAGCACATAAGTTTGATCTTTATCATCAGCAAGAGAGCACAGTTTACTGGAAGATGGCTTCCTCTCAAAATACACACACGGTACTGCTTCAGAGGGGCTTATGGGCAGGAGACAAGCAGTTGTGTTTGCAGTAAGCTGTTGAGTCCCCAGTGGAAGGAGACAGATGTTGTGCTACGGGATCTACTCAAAAAATCACAAGCACAGTGTGGTGGGTTGACCCTGGCTGGATGCCAGGTGCCCACCAAAGCAGTTCTATCACTCCCTGCCTCAGCTGGACAGAGGAGAGAAAATATAACAAAGGGCTCATGGGTTGCGATAAGGACAGGAGAGATCACTCAACCGATTACCATCATGGGCAAAACAGACTCAACTTGGGGAATATTAACTTAATTTATTGCCAATCAACCAGAGTAGGGTAACGAGAAATAATCCCAAATCTCAAAACACCTTCCCTCCACCCCACCCCCCCTTCTTCCCAGGCACAGCTTCACTCCCAGATTCTCTACCTACACCCCTGCAGCAGTGCAGGGGGACAGGGAATGGGGTTTACGGTCAGTTCATCACACATTATCTCTGCCGCTTCATCCTCTTCAGGGGCAGGACTCGCCACACTCTTCCCCTGCTCCAGCCTGGGGTCCCTCGCACAGGAGACAGTCCTCCATGAACTTCTCCAACGTCGGTCCTTCCCACAGGCTGCAGTTCTTCACAAACAGCTCCAACGTGGGTCCCTTCCATGTCCCTTCAGGAGCACACTGTTCCAGCGTGGGTCCCCCACGGGGTCACAAGTCCTGCCAGAAAACCTGCTCCAGCATGGGCTCCTCTCTCCATGGGTCCGCAGGTCCTGCCAGGAGCCTGCTCCAGTGCGGGCTTCCCATGGGGTCACAGCTTCCTTCGGGCAGCCACCTGCTCCGGCGTGGGATTCTCCCCGGGCTGCGGGTGGAGATCTGCTCCACCGTGGATCTCCATGGGCTGCTGGGGACAACCTGCCTCACCATGGTCTTCCCCATGGGCTGCAGGGGAATCTCTGCTCCGGCACCTGGAGCATCTCCTCCCCCTCCTTCTGCACTGACCTGGGGGTCTGCAGGGTTGCTTCTCTTACATGTTCTCACTCCTCTCTCTGGCTGCAGTTTCTGTGCCCACTGCAACATTTTTTCCCCTTTTAAAATATGTTATCCCAGAGGCACTACCACCATTGCTGATGGGCCAGTGGTGGGTCCGTCTTGGCTCTGTCAGACACAGGGGAAGCTTCTAGCAGCTTCTCACAGAAGCCACCCCTGTAACTCCCACCCCCGCTACCAAAACCTTGCCATGCAAACCCAATACACACAGCTTTATGGCCATAGTGAGAGCTAACAGGTCAGTTTGTATTAAGTATCTGAGACATAGCTTTGGTTGTTGACAGTTTGGTTCTTGACATTGTTCTAGATGCATTAAAAAAATCCAAGAGTTTATAAAAAGAGGTTGGGATTGTTAGCCACACTGCTTCCCCAAGCCAACAGTAGGGAACGATGCATCCATAATGCATGATAAAGCTGTAAAAGCCAGAGTAGACTTTGCTGCATTATAAGCTCTAAGCTATAACACATCAGATTTGTCTGTGAAATTCCATGCGTATCCTGTAAACTGTTTCAAAATGTGCCCAATAAAAGTTAAATTTTCATTTACAGTTTAATTTTGTCAACAAATCATGATTTACTATACCTATCTGTCAAACACTGCACTACTCCCTTTCAAATATTACAGGAACTAAAATACAAGTTTCTAATTATATGTGTCATATGAATAAGAGTTGTTCTAAAACTTCTCTCTTCAAAGTACTGAAATTTAAAGTAATAAATATTCCTTCAGAAGTAGGCCAGTTGAATTTAATATGCACCAAATAAATATTCCCTCAATTAGATGTGTGGAAGTAAAAAGCTTTATGTTATGGCTTATAGCAATTTCAGATAAAGAGCTTGTGTGATGGAGTGAATCCAGCTACGAAATGATTGCAGTAGTGCAACATATTTTTAGCACAGGATAGCACTCATCTCAAAAATAATTCTGAGAATTTTTGCAATTTTGAGATCACACTATGTTTCCAGCAAGACTACCATGCTTAATAGATTTCACAAATTACTCCTAAAAAATTAATAAGGCAAATTAAGGGTCCTTGTAATGAATCATGTAACTTCTCATTTGGCAGAATTATGCCCTTTTTCTCGTTGTGCAGGAACCATCATCTAAGTTGTACCATTAGCGACAAGGCTGACTAAAGAGAAAAAAAAAAAATCACCCATTACTGTGATAAAAATTCTACATTATCACTACTTTGATATTCCAAACAAAATTTCTACTCATCAGTTTGACTGAAATCTGTCTTCATGACTAATGAGGAATACTGTTGTTACTACTGCAGAACAGCCTTACCACTGACTTTTTTGATTAAAGGGTGCAACTTCAAAGAATGCTTTAGAATGAATCTTGAAAAAAAAAAAAGCGTATAATCCACAACTGAATCTAAGACTTTTCCCATATCAATCACCATGAAACTCCTTTCTGTATTACATCTTAGAGCTAAACGCTGACTGTAGTATGTCAGATACCACTTGGACTAAGTTTTCTTCTAAGAAACATCACCAACTATTTTTTCTCTGGAGTGTTCTGGCTCCGTAAATAAGAAAGCACTTGGTCAAGGGGTTACACAGTCCCTATTGTACATATACCCAAAGGTCAGCAAAACTGCAATTACTTAGGGCAACTGCAGGTATTGATGCACAGCATGGCTAGTCTGGGCAGGCTGTGCTACAAGCCACTAGTTAAGCAATGGTTCCACTAAGTCTTGTCAACAGATCCATAGGCATTGCCAAAAATGAGATCTTAGTTGGAAAAAGTGTCTATATTGGGAGAAAAGCAGTGGCAGAATCCTCCAAAGGTCAAGAATGGTCTTTTCTAGAACAGGGAATTATTCAAAAGAACTGTGACTACTTCAAGCCAGAAAAGTCAATATTAAGCCTGCTGACTTCAGCAAAGATACACTCATTTTTACATGAAAAGGGATCAGGCAGTCCTCAGCCAACACAGCCTGTGACAGACAGCTGCTGCAGGGAGCAACTGGGCAGCTATTCCCAGCCAATACCTTAACTGCTGTGGGAGATGCAAAACATCTGGACAGACTTGACTGATCAAAAAGACAGGAGAAAACATACTGTACCTCTTTGTTTCCCTTTATTTTTCTCCAAGATCTGTTATGCTGTCCCAGATCACCGTCTCCCTGCAAGAGCTAGTACCAGTTTTGCATGTTGAAAATACAGCACTGAGATAATGCAGCCTTCAATTGGTTATTTGTAAACAAGTGTTGCTGACTGTCAAAGCATCCCTTCATTTTTATCTTGGTTCTGCTTTCAAAGCAATCACATGAGGACTGAAAGATAATATAGTGCTCTACGTATTGGAGTATGACATCAGTGAGTACTAATACTCTGTGTTTCCCCTAAAAACACTTTAGAGAGAATCACAGTTCTGTAAACTAGTGGGGGGGTGGGGGTGGGCCAACAAAAAAAATAAACACGCCTACCAGGGTAACTATAATAAATTGTGGAATAACATCATTTAGTACCTTCAGTCTCTTACTGCAACCAGGAAGAGGTTTGTAACTTACCTAGGGACTGCAGACCCCTGCATTTCTCTCTTGAATGCTAGCAGATGCTGTGATCTTGGACAGTGGGGACCATTATCAAAGTCACCCCAAGTTTACAGAGGTAGCACTGTTGGTAAACATTCCTAAAGCACACAGTCAGCAGTATGGCCTCTTCCAAAATATTTAATTTATTCGTCCTGCAGTACCTTCCCGAATTCAGAGTTAATGCTATTTCTTCAAACATCAAGAAACTTTCTGACACAGCATCTCGTGCTGCGTTTGAATGTGTCAGTGGAACAGCTGAAGTGAAAATGACAAGTGGCTTCGGCATTACTTTGGACCAGGACTTCTGGGTAGAGGCAGAAGATGAATTTCTGGCAATGCTTTTCAGTCCCTTCACAGCCCTTTGTTCTGGGGGATCACTGCCTGTTATTAGCTTAATTCAAGAAATTCAGCTTTGTCTCATTTACTTTTAAATGATTTAAAATTCATCTTATAAATGGAGTATAGTCTGCTGTGATTCAGAGCTGCAAGTCTACATCTATGACACTAAGAAAGATATGACACGAAGTTCAATCTTAGGCCTGCTCATAGCTTCACTTTTCGTAAATTATTTACCATCTGTTCACAGTACTGTCTGTTTAGACGAAGATGATTCAGCCATCCATGCCAGGAGTTACAAGTGGAGAAGTTGTACCAAGAAGTCAGACTGATTTCCACTTCAAGTATTATTGCTTTGTGGGTGCTGCCAGCAAATATAGATGTGAGGCATTTTCCAAACACTTTTCTGAACCTTGATTCAGGGAACAGTCAGCAATTTGTACATCTGTCAGCTCGGTTCACTGAGCAGCATGGTACATATAGGTCTTCAAGAGGGACTTACAAAGCAGACAGGATAGGGACCTGTGCAGACAAATGCAGGGAGGTCACAAATTAACATATAGGGAGGCACAGAGAAGGTGGCACAAAGATGGATTGTGAAGCATCTGACAAGCAAGCAGCAGAGCAGAAGTGACAGGAGACCTTGAAAAGCCTGGCAAGTGAAGCTAAATGGAGAGGGTCACAGTTATGTATAGCTTTCAAGAGTGACAAAAAGTATCCATCAGATACAATAACTGGATGAGAAGTTTACAGGGGATTTCTAAGAAGGGAATTTCATGGACAAGTAGGTTAGTAAAAGTGTTTCACAGCTGGACCAACAGGAGTAATGAGTATGACTGAGAAGACAGATTTACTTAATATATATTAATCAGAACAGGTTAGCAGAGAAATGTCTGAACAAGAAAATACCCTGGAGAAATGGAGGAAATTCAGAATAACCTGCCTGGTGTGGTCCTGAGCCAAAGGAGATATTGAGGCTCCTATAACACTATTTGCTCCACGAAGACATTTGTAAGGCATTTTACAGAGACAAGCCAATACGCAAGATTGAAAATCAGAAGCTTAGCAGAGGACAGAGGGACACTTTTACAAATCATCTGCACAGAGATATGATAGCCTCAGCTATCATTGATTCAGCTATGAATTGAAGAAATTACCTGAAGATCAAGGTGAAGAGCAAAGAGGCCAAGAAGAAAGCCTTAAGGAACAACCCCTTCCCTCCCAAAATCATTGGGGAAAGTAGCAACTGAAAATAGCAGCATCTTACAGAAGGGAAAAGTGTCAAGGACCAAACACATGGCCATTCAAAAAAAAAAAAAAAGCCTATTATGATTTTTATTACAACACATTTAACCAGCAAAATTAGATGCCTAGTACTGTCAACAGCAACAGAACATACAACTACAGCTGTCCTCTCTGCCCTCAAAAAAATCCCCACACCAAACATAGCATAAACAGCTGACCTCTAAATACTCAAAACACCCTTCCTCCTGGAGGCACTATGCAGCTTTATAATGTGTTGTCTCCCTTCCCTTTGCCTAGTTATAGTATGTTATTACTAATCCCACTATTACTAATCCCGTGTAGAGAGCATGACAACAGCAGCTCAGAAGCCGATAAAAGGAGATAACATGTATCCCCTCAAAACACAGCATAATTTTCTCAGGGATATGAGCTTATTTATTAGGCATCCTTATGCTACTTGGAGATGGCTACATCTGCGGTGTACTACAGATCTGACTTCTGTGCTAAAGCATGTCTATCGATTGTTGCAAGTTTTTACAATTAAATAAACACGGTTCAGAACTGTTCTTCCATCTACTAATTATTGAGCAGACAACAGAGAACAACTCTAAACAAAGGTACATTATCCTGTCCACACAGGACAGCAGTTGTCACTAGCACTTCAGGTTTTCTACAGGCGAAGAATTATACTAATGCAAGGAATCACTTCAATTCCAGATATGCAAAATAGCCTCTTACAGGTCTTGTAAATTCCTAGTGCCAAATACAAACACACACACACACTTCCTCTCTCCAAATACCAACACAAAAGTGTATTGGGAGTCTACATGCACAAAAAATTGACAAGTTGCGAAGTTGCAATTGCATAGAAAAATAGGACATTATTAACTGCTGCATATTCTAAATTCCTTGAGGACACTGAAAAAAACCAACGATATATATATAAGAACAAGGAATTCTACTTTGGTGGAGAGCAAGAAGCTCCCTACCAGCAAAAAATTAAACTCACAGCCCCATTTTAACAATCCTGCCAGAAATAAAGCACAAAGAATATTCTTTCCCTGTAATAAAAAACAAATAAACAAAAAAAAAAAGTTGCAAGAGACGCTGAAAGTACAGATACTTGAGAAAGTCCTTAGAGCAACCTGCCATAGGCGAGAAACAAGCACCCGTGTAAACAGAAAAGGCCAGTAAAAACATGTATAGATTGACACTACTTCCTGAATCAGGAAAAATAAAGCTGGAGTACTAACCAAAATTATGCCTTTAGTTAGTGGCCCGTTGCCACCCAGATCTCATCAACTGAGCAGCAGAAAAGAAAGCTGGCTTGATACGAGATGCTGCTCTCATTTATGAAATGCTGATATTGGTATCAAAGTTAATAAAAATGAGCTATGGATGATGAGATCCAATTTTGCTAACGTGGTACCCAAGCTGTCCCATGTTCATTCTAATAGACAGATGAAGATATTTCCTCTCTCCATCAGCACACAATCCAGGAACTGCATGTCTAATGTGGGCAGAAAACACATGAAACTATATAGTTTCTCATTGACATGCCATCCAAGATGCTCTCAGATAACTCACCAGGGCTCTAGAGGCTGCTTCAGAAGGACCTGGGTATCCCATAGGTTCTGTGTCAGATTCGCTGACCCTGAGGCGTCGTCTCAAATACCCTACAGCATTTTGAAAGGTACTATATGCCTATCTATGCTTATGCAGATTTGTGCCCAGACTACTGATTAAACAGGGTACACATGGTTTAAGACTAGCTTTCCAGAACAGGTTAAAATAAATTTAAGAGCAGCCCCTCTCCTTTTTCCTTCCAGCCAATAAAAGTTGGGAGCCAAATTCCCCTTCTGGCAACACCACCTAAGAAAGTCCAGGTGATGAGAAGGTTTCAGAGGTTACAACACAGACTCCCAGCTGAGAGTCAGCATTAACTACAGCATCATTCTTCAGGATGCTTCTCAACTGAACTGGCTTGATCAGTGTTCAACAAGGATGGTGGCAGGGGGGTATATCCTACTTTCAGTGTATGGAACTGTTTCTGGGTAGGCACTTTCTTTTGTTTGGTTTTCTTTCTCTTTTAAACTAGGATCATCTTTAAATGAGAAATACACCAGAAGAAAAGGCAGGAGTATTTACCATTGCATTAGAGCAATGCCTTGGAGCACACTCAAGCTCAGAGTCCTGGTGTGCAAGGTGCAGGAGGAACAAACGATACCACTTCCCTTCCAGGAATTCACAAGTTTCTGGCCAAGACAGGTCATAACCCACAAGGCAGACAGGACAAGCTGGAGACTAAACATGCAGAAGGGGTAAGAGGTATTGGGAGGAAGAGGAAACAATAAGGTGAACTGCATCTAACAAAAGAATAAAATAAATACCAAGAAGAAAAACTCATAGTAGCGAGTGCTCAAATCTATTTCTGATCTTATTCAAAGGATGACAAATATTCTCAAGGGAAATAACAGTTCCTGGCACCACACCCACACATCATTATGCTAAAGCTTTAGCATTTTCTGGCTGCTCAAAGTCATTCCAGTTTTAAAGAAATACAACCTGGAAAATTCAAAACAGAAGTTGGAAGATTCTGGCCCTATTTGTGCTCCTGTAGCCCCAGCCAGTTCTCTTGTGCCAAAAGATGAGCTGGCGGGGAAGACCACCAGCCTGGCTAAACAGAGAGCTTTGGCTGGAACTCAGGAAAAAAAGGAGAGTTTATGACCTTTGGAAGAAGGGGCAAGCAACTCAGGAGGACTACAAGAATGTCATGAGGTTATGCAGGGAGAAAGTTAGATGGGCCAACGCCCAAGTAGAACCTAATCTGGCTACAGCCATAAAAGACAATAAAAAATGTTTCTTTAAATAGATTAGCAACAAACGGAGGGCTAAGTAGACTCTCCATCCTTTATTGGATGCAGGGGGAAACATAGTGACAAAGGATGAGGAAAAGGCTGAGGTACTTAATGTCTTCTATTGCCTCAAGTCTTTAATAGTAAGACCAGTTGTTCTCCAGGTACCCAGCACCCTGTGCTGGAAGACAGGGACAGGGAGCAGAATGAAGCCCCCACAATCCAAGGGGAAGTGGTTAGTGACCTACTACACAACTTAGACACACACAAGTCTCTGGGGCCGGATGGGATCCACCCAAGGGTACTGAGGGAGCTGGCAGAAGTACCCACCAAGCCACTTTCTGTCATTTACCAGCAGTGCTGGCTAACTGGGGAGGTCACAGTTGACTGGAAGTTAGCAAATGTGACACCCATCTACAAGAAGGTCTGGAAGGAGGATCCGAGGAACTACAGCCCTGTCAGTCTGACCTCAGTGCCGGGGAAGGTTATGGAGCAGATCATCTTGATTGCCATCACATGGCACATACAGGACAACCAGGTGATAAGGCCCAGTCAGTGTAGGTTTATGAAAGGCAGGACCTGCTTGACTAACCTTATCTTCTTCTGTAACAAGGTGACCCTCTTAGCGGATGAGGGAGAGGCTGTGGGTGTTGTCTACCTAGACTTTAGTAAAGCCTTTGACACCATTTCTCCCAGCATTCTCCTGGAGGAACTGTCTGCTCATGGCTTAGACGGGTGTACTCTTCGCTGGGTAAAAAAACTGGCTGGATGGACAAGCCCAGAGGGGTTGTGGTGAATGGAGCTAAATCCAGTTGGCGGCCGGTCACAAGTGGTGTTCCCCAGGGCTCAGTACTGGGGCCAGTTCTGTTTAATATCTTTATCAATGATCTGGACAAGGGGATTGAGTGCACCCTCAGTAAGTTTGCAAATGACACCAAAGTTGGGCAGGAGTGTTGAATTTGCCTGAGTGTAGGAAGACTCTACAGAAGGATCTGGACAGGCTGGATCGATGGGCCGAGGCCAGTCGTATGAGGTTCAAGAAGGCCAAGTGCTGGGTCCTACACTTGGGCCACAACAACCCTATGCAACGCTACAGGCTTGGGGAAGAGTGGCTGGAAAGCTGCCTCGTGCAAAAGCACCTGGGGGTGCTGGTTGACAGCCGGCTGAATATGAGCCAGGAGTGTGCCCAGGTGGCCAAGGCGGCCAACAGCATCCTGGCCTGTATCAGAAATAGCATGGCCAGCAGGAGCAGGGAGGTGATTGTCCCCCTGTACTCGGCACTGGTGAGGCCACACCTCGAGTACTGTGTTCAGTTTTGGGCCCCTCACTACAAGAAAGACATGGAGGTGCTGGAGCGTGTCCACAGAAGGGCGAGTAAGCTGGTGAAGGGTCTAGAGCACAAGTCTTATGAGGAGCGGCTGAGGGAACTGGAGATGTTGTTTAGTCTGGAGAAAAGGAGGCTGAAGGGAGACCTTATCGCTTTCTATAACTACCTGAAAGGAGGTTATAGCAAGGTGGGGGTCGGTCTCTTTTCCCAAGTAACAAGTGATAGGACAAGAGGAAATCACCTCAAGTTGCAGCAGGGGAGGTTTAGATTGGATATTAGGAAAAATTTCTTCATGAACAGGGTTGGCAAGCACTGGAACAGGCTGCCCAGGGAAGTGGTTGAGTCACCATCCCTGGAGATATTTATAAGACCTGTAAATGTCGTGCTTGGGGGCAGGGTTTAGTGGTGGACTGGGCAGTGTTCAGTTAACAGTTGGACTTGATGATCTTAAAGGTCTTCCCCAATCTAAATAATTCTATGATTCTATGTTTCATAGTTAGGTCACTAATTTCAAATGTCTTTCTCCGCTGCTGTATAAGACACAAATACCACTTTAAACGGACAGACCGTAAAGAACATTAAATAAAACAGAGTACCTAAACTGTAAACAGATATCGGACTTTTGCATTTCGTAGTACTGTTTTAAACTATAATACTGAAGATTACAGTAAAACTTTCTGTGACTAAGGAACCGTCTAATGTCAGTGGCACCCTTTTGGTAGCAAGCCAGACAGGTTTCAAAAGCTCAGCCCATAATCCTCTGAGCTTTACTTTGTTTGCAATAACCAGGCAGCAACCACTTGTACGACAAATTGACCCACCAGCCCAGCCTATTTCACAGATCACAGGACACCAGAACTTTTCAGTATCATGCCTCACATCAGTCTGACAAAGCACAGCACTTTCAAAAGGAGTGACTGAAGACAGCAAGACCCAAGTCTGTCCACAACCTCTAAACTTCCCATGTATCAAATCCCCCTTTCCACACAAAAATCGAGCCCCTCCGCCCTTAACCAATGCCTCCCTTAAGTACTCAATGAAAGTGTTGTGCCCTTTTTACACAGACATGGGAGAGGAAAAGGTGAAATAAGGTAGGTGAGAAAGCACTCATGAGAGGCATATTCCTTGACCTGCCAAGGACACCCACTGCTTCCTGGTATGAGGCCAATGAGTCCTATATAACAGAGCAGGGCTTCCTCAGTTCACTTCCACCAGCCACTCCACTAAATACAGCAGTCTACACAACCAAGTTACACAGTATTTGCTATTGGATTTCACCTATTGCAATTTCATTGTATTTCCGATGAAAAGTAAGAGGACAGCCTGGGGAGAACTCAGAGTTGATACTGGAAGCCTTTGCTCAAAAAAAATTCAAAATTGTTAACACGTGTATAGCACTGGTTTCAGCATTGTTCCATACACACAGATGAAGCAAAGTGTTTGTCTCCAGTTCCATCTATTCTCTACCATCTGAAAGACAGAAGTAAATTTCCACTCTAAAGAAACAAGAATATTCTTGCATCCTAAAGTGGATGGAGAGAAGTTAATGCAGCAAAACAGTATGAATTAACTTGAATTTTATACCCTGTAACTTGCATGTAAATAAAGCTAACTTTATTATGGCTCTTGTGTTAGCATACAGTTGCTGAATACTTCATCATGGATGAAAATGGAAACAACTTAAAAATCCCATGCACATAATAAGGCTTTGCAACGTAGTCAGAGCATACATATTCACAGATTTAAACTTCTTGTTGAAAAATTGGATATAAAGCTGGAACAACTTAGAATTAGGCATCAAGTTTTAAGGAGGAAAGAAAACCATCATTCTTGTTGGGGTTTTTCTTTAAAGGTAGAACTATACTAAGAATCTGAATTCATATTAATACAGCTGTTTACTAATCTAAATTGCTCTATCATCTCTTTCCCCCAAAAATCACACTGGGGTAGTCTGTTGAGATCTAAAAGCAGAATTACAGTAACAACACTAATTACAGCAGTAATTACACTTTGGAAGGGACAGAATTTCCTTATATTCCCTCTAATGCTCGACAGAGTTCCTTCTCAGATGGGTCAGTTTTGCTCCACTGAGTCACAAAATAAAGCTTCCCATTTTACCTCACATTAAAAAAATAAGAGTAAAACCTGCAGAAGAAAATTCAAAGCTAGATTCTGGAGTGTTTCCCACTATTTCCACATGTCTTTTTGCAGCAATTAACTATATTCAAACAGTATTCCTTTACAAAAATTCAAAAATCTAGTCATGGTTGGTTTTTTTTTTATTCACACAGGCAGAGTCCAAGATATACATATGATACCTACTTTAAATGCAAGATAACAGGGAAGCATTTTTTGGTTTTGTTTCTCCCCTACATTCTCACTTCCCATGCACACGCTGCTTATTGTAACAACTTAAAAACTTGTGCATATGCTATCAGTAACTTGGGGAGCAGAAAGAGATTTCTAGCTCCACATTGAACAACTACTTATATAGCTAAGCAGGAAGGTCAGTTTTTTCAAACACACTCCACCTCACTTGAAAATAATCATTTTACTTTGGGAAAGCTACCCAAAGCTGTAATCGGATTCCCCACTGGGCTAATGTATTCCATGTGGAAGCCTGTACTACCCAAGTTCATGCTTAGTGGTACACGTGCTAGCTACATTGGAGCTACAGTGTAAATAAATGCCTGCATGTACTGCAATCCAGTTTTCAAGTGCAGCATAACCACAGGCTCTTTAAGTAGCTGCAGGATTCTCAGCATGTTTGCAGAAAAGTCCCTGAATATTTCAGAAAGCATCTGTATTAACATTGCAATGCTTTTGTATTTTTGGAACTAACATAGTTTTTGATTCCATCTTAAGTTTCAACTCAAGAACTAAAAGAAAATTACTTTTTTTTCTTTTTTCTTTTTTCTTTTTTTTTTTTTTCCAAGTGAGAAATGTGTTGCTGCTGGCACTTATCTGGAATCTCTGCTCAATGCTGGCTTTAGCCAACACCAACCGAGATTCCAGATGGGCTGCTGAGTGTTTTTGGTTTTTAAAAAACATGGCAGCCAATGCACCCATCTGGCTGCATATAGAAGTGATGTAGGAAAAGAGATCAAGCTCTACCCCTGTAATTGAGGTTGATAAATCAGGCGCTAAAATTGTGCACAGCAGGGAAGAAATATAAATGTATATACAGAGAGAAGAGCAAGCACTATTTATCTGCATCATTAGAGTAAGTGCTACCATTGAGTGACTGCCACCATGTTCCTCTCACACACACAAAAAGAAACTTTAGACTGCTGAATCACTGCTTATATGTGAATGAGTTTTAAAAACGTTTGTACTGGTATTTTAATAGAGTTTACAGCAAAGATTAGGAGCTTAGATGTGCAAAGTTCCTACACAAACACAAAGACCAAAGCAGCAGACAGTACAGGTTCCTGAATTTATGCTCCAAGGGAAATTAGAGGTCAAATTATCCTTGTACCTTGCATTATTTTCAACAGTGCTAAGTTAATATATGATTTTTTTTTTTTCCCCCAGCCAGCTTACATTTACTTGCAGCAATAAGCTATTCCAAAAATCGCACAACAGTAGAAAGCCCAGCAGGTCTAGCCAAGAGTACGTTAACTCAATGGCACAACAGATGAAACCGAAGACCTCAAACTATTCAGCTTTGTATCCACAGCAGTAATTCTCAAATGTGGCCAGATAATTCGCATGTGGCCACCAGAAAAAAACCCAAACACTGAGTGTATTTTGTCATTAATACAGCCCATGTGTACTCTCTATTGCCACATATTGGAAAACTCTTTTTAGGTTCCCCAAAGGTAAGGAAGGTGAGGTCTAAAGGAGATGGCAAGTCAACATCCACTTGCAGGGTGTTTAATGAGGCCACCAGTGGAGTAAAAATGCTCATGAAAAAGGTCTCTTCATGAAGACGACCCTGTCCTGACTGAACCCAGATTTTTTCGAGCAGTTTCACCCGGAAGTGCAGAGCAACAACAACAAAAAAACCCCAAACCAACCCCCAAAACCCCATGTCAGTAAGTGTCACTCGTCTTTGGCCTTTCATTTTGACAATACTTCATATTCTGAGGGAGGTAAAGTCATGCCTGTCATTCAGTTTAACAGGTAAATGTCTATTCTCAGTTGCAAATTACCAGACCTGTTATTTTGCAAAGAACTGCGTTAAAAAAAACAAGGTTTTGTTATTTTCGTTTAAAATCAAGAGGCAGAAGTCTCATTCTCTTCTCACTTAATGCTGATTTAGTTACTTCAACTTCAGCAGAACAACTTCTAATTTACAGTGGCATAAGCAAGAGGCAAGTGAGAATGATGAAACTCTCTGGAGGAACACTGATTAAGTGTACTCTTGGAGAGGTCTCTATGGGTCCGAGTTCACCGTCAAGGCATATGACCACCAGAGTGTCACATTCCTTCAGCTGCTACGCAGGACGATTGCCGAGTGACAATTTAAATTACGTGGAGTTTGCTTGCTCTTCTCCTTTCCTTGAACAGTTCATTGCACCATTGATAGGAGGAAAAAAAGTCATAGCAACGAAGACACAGAAGGAAAAAGCCCAGGCATATTGAAATCAGTGGGAGTTCTGCCATCCAGTCTGCTGGAGCCAGGATTTCATGCATTGTCTCATTCTATTAATATTAAAGAAATAATGAGTACAGATTTACCCAAAAGGACATCTCATTCAAACTCTTAGATCACTGGCATCTTCTAAACGGCCAGCCAGATGTTCTCAGAAACACATGTCCTTTGCATCCTAAAGAACAGAACCATTTTATGCAGCACCCACTGAAGCATTAACATAGAAGGGTTCTGGCCATACTTTTACCAAGAATCAAATGGTTTTGTCTCACTAAAATGGCAGGTTGCTTTGAGGCTGCATGTGCAGCAGTACAAGAGAGATTCATGTCTATCAGTAGAAACTATTTTCTTTACAGCTTTTTAACAAAGCACCAAGGAACAAATGAAACCCTGGATTCATTGAATGCAGTAACAAAACCTCCCTTTTATATTATATTTTCCATCTAATAATTGCTTTATGACTAAAAGTAATATATTACTTTCCTAGAATCACTACAATTAGAAGCTAGACAAATACTTGAGTGATAAGTAAAAGTAACAGTATGATCAATCCTAGCTGGGAATCCTGCTTTATAATTCAGTGTCTTTTGTGTGCTATTTCATCTCTACCTGAAACAGTACACCGATTACCAGGTCTGACCCTGCTCCAGCTGTATCTGCCTCTTCCTAGAGTTCACTAAGGTACTAGGGGACTATGGCTTATCAGATTTGTCGAACACAAGAGCTTCCCCCCCCCCCCCCCCCTTTTTTTCCCCCCTCTTTTAAACAGTATTGCTTGTTAAACAGAATCCAAGATTACTAAATATAGACTGTAGCTGTATAAACAGAGACAATGAAATGTTGAGTCTACTGTCATTCTGACAACTGAAAACATCCTACTCAGTTCGGACTGTCAGACCCAGAACCATATCAGCAGCAGTATTTAAGTTGCATTAGCAGCCTTCTCAGTGCTTCTCCAGACGAAGAGATGACATTGGAGGCCACTGCACTCAGCCAGTTAATTTTTTTTCTATGGTAATAATATTTTAATATACTTCATCTTCAGCTAGGTCAGGGCACTAACAATCTCTTGTAGGTAGATTTTATTTCTAGGAATTTCAGCAAATCTTTGTAAAACATACTTCACTATCAATATTTATCCAAGATGAAAACGGAATCAATCTGGCATCCATGTGCCTTCTCCACTTTGAGGTCACAAATGGATATATAGAGATGCAGGATTTTTTTTCTTTAATTGATTTTTAAGTTTCAGTAAGCCTTAGCTGCTCCTTTGTAAAGCCACCAGACAATGAACAGCAGTTCAAAGGTGAACTAGTAACTTTAAATGAAGCTGGTCTAGAAATAATAGACTTCTGCCCCAAATCATTCCTTCCATTGCAAGGGTATAGAATTGTATTTATAACATAACTAAAGGTTTCTGCTCCACAGAGATCACCCAAGAAATCTCTGCTGGCACTAGAAACCCATTGCAGCAGCTGCAAACAGCTCAGCTGGTTCTACATAAAACAAAACCAGTAAAAAATGTGATGAGGTACAATAATTATACTTGTTGCCCTGCTCACCTCCCTGACGTGTATGGCAGGAGAAGGTCAGGGACCTCATGAAGGAAGAAACACTTCGCTCACTATCTTCTGTGATTGCTTTGTATCACTCAGAACACTATACTCACATGGGCGATACTGGTAGGATCTCGTATCACATTAAAAAAGAGGTGCAATTATCATTGAAAACAAATCTTAAAAGTCTAAGAACTAAAAAAAGGCAGAAAATAGTCAAGGCAAATAAACCTATGTATGCTTAGATGTTATGAATGCACAGGGTAGAATCTGACTCAATTTTGAAAATCTGGATTTGGAAGTTCTGGGCTTTCCTTGGGAGATGAGCCCAGTTTAATCTGAGCTGAATGTATAAGCTTTTATACACACATGCGTAAGTGCATGAAGTCTTGTTTTTAAGTACATTAATAATGTTTATTTCTAGGGCTCAGACAGAGGGCATTGATGTCATTTTCATTACACAGCACTGCCACTAAAACCTAAAGTTATAATATCAGAGAAGGAAAAAACTGTATTTTTCCACAATATCCTGCAGACTTTAGACATATTTATATATATGGGAGATGAAGAAATTTTTAGCAGTTGGTGGACTACTCAGGCTTTCATGAAACATCTAGGAAACACGGTGCAAAGAAACAGTAAGTCAGCTCCTCAGATACCCATTTCTTAACTGTTAATCGTCTAGCAGAAACCTGAAATATTATAAGCAGCAAGCTGAAGAAACAGCTGGGCTCTTGGGCTGTTCTTAGTTACTCTTCCTCAGTGCATCTCCACTATTCACATTTCCAGAAGCTAAATCCTAGTTTAACATCCAGAGTGTGTTAAATGCAGACTCCTCCATACCAGCACTATCACAACAATCCACTTCCACTGCCTTTGTCCCAGTGCTGGCATGATACAGATACTGTTTTGAGTGGGGAAAAAAAAAGTCAAGTGGGAAGGGACTTTGGTCAGTTCCCAGGTAGCACTCTTTGCTCTGGAAATAAAGCAACTGTTTGAATCCACTACAGCGTTTTTATTGGGGAATAACAACACTAAAGAAAAGATATTAAGTAATTAGTAGCCAACAGAAATGTCCTAAATACTGTGTGTGGTTTATTTTAGCCTGCTTGTGCAGAAGGCTAACTCTGGTAAGGCAGTTTCTCTGTCAGCTCAGATGCTAAAAGTGCATCCCTCCGCTGCTGGCAGAAGAGCTGCTATTCAGCTACTGAACAACAAGCCTCCATGAAAAACAAGGGCTTTGTGCTCAAGGTGCTCCACAACAGCACTCCGAATTCTGGTGCACTGATTGAGAGAGACTCCTCTGCCTGGCCTTTCGCTGCTAGACAATCCCAACACGATCCCCAAAACGCATCTGTGGAAAACATACAGCCTCCCTTGGGGTGAGCTGAGAAAGGTCCTCGCACAAGGGCAGCGAGCACAGAACTGACAAACTGCACAATGAGAGAAACTGAATGAACAGCGTGAGCTCGATTTAACAATGCTTTTACAAATGGAAGGCTGAAGAGCCGGAGGCAAAAAATGCACGTATTAGATGACTGGGTCAACACTAGCCTGATAGCGGGCAATTTCACTGTAAGAAGAAAAAGAAAGGAGAACTGTTTTGGAGGTAAGATTTAGTAACATCTAGTTCCTGCACTTAAAAAGAACAAAATCTATCTGAAATGTGTAAGCACATAAAATTTGTCCACCAGACATATAGAAGAGACTTAACACACATCAAGTCCTTTATGTGATTTATCTTCAGCTGAGGCTACTGAAGTCATGTATCAAACCATTCATTCACAATTATCAGGATGCTCCCATATGAAGGGGACTTACTGACATATTAAATACAGTTACAAGCCAGATAAGAACCGTCAGTTTTGCAGCACAGATTTGCTCACAGGAAAGAGTTTATTCATGCGCGCACACACATACACAAAACCCCGAACAATTAGAGCTACCAACATCACTTATAAATTCTGCTATTCATCATCCCAAATGTTACATTTGGGAGCTGGGGGAGGAAGGAGCCTACAACCAGTCAGATTTAATCATAACATCTGCTAAGAACTCCCAACCTTCGATTTCATTCCAACAAGAAGTAACCTTTAAGAAGAACACACAAGAAAAGCTACGCTCTGTTCAACAAAACCCACTTGAAATATTTAATGTCAAGGCACTGATAAATTTAAGAGAAAAGGTTGGGATGTTTCAGTATCTGCATAAGGCATTTGGAGCAAGCTGCAGATTTACAGTCTGGCCAGAGCTGGGGGATGTAGCATTAAGGATAAAGAGGCTCAATCCAACATGCTGCTTAAATCCAAGCAAGCTTTGATTTATATTAATTCCTTCTGATTTTAAAGATTCTGTGCCCATCTAATACCTGTCAGTACACTAACTGCCTAACTCACCGGGGAGACACTACAAGCTGCAAGGATGCCATGGTGGGAACAGTTATCCTCAACCTATAGAAAGCTTAGGAAACCTGTCAATAATCCAGCCCAAATACAAGCTGGGTACTATCAAGTAAATCAATGAAGGGGCAGAAAGAAATGAGTACAACAGAAGCACCGAACAACGATTACCCAGGTGCTCTGGCCCCTGGCTGCACCAGTCTTGCACTGATGCTTACCACAGGCTTTCCCCACCCCCCGCCCTGTAACAAGGGGGGGGAAAAAAAAAAGTTCTGCACTTTGGATTGGTCATGGAGAAAAGAGGAGGAAATGGGTTTAAAATTACAGAGGAAGGAAAGGTCTGCAGATCAAGAAGAACCATTTTTTCCCATTTCCAAAAACACACAAAGCTGAAAGCATGCAGTTCAAAAGTCTCGTGACAGCTTGAATCCCACAAGCTTCCTTGCACTCCACTGGAAAGGGACATTCCTTTAACTGAAGCCCTCAGCAACCAAGCACCTCCATAAACTAGTTAAATTTCCACTAAAAATATATCAGGATACACTGCAAATATGGATTAATAGATTAACAAGAAAATCCAATACAGTATCTTAGATGGTAACACAAAGGCTCACCTTCTGTTAGTTCAAACCAGATGAGGTCTCCTGTGGGCACTATTAGGTTCAAGGTCAAACACCTTCAAGCCAGGCACATGCAAATGTAACGCCACCAGCATTTGGAGGCTGATGGAGAACACCTAATGAAGCCAATCCAGATTCATCTCCAAAAGGTTTCACGGGGTTTCCCGCCCCCCCCCCCCCCCATCACCACATTGCATTTTTAGTTTAATTTTGTTTCAACAATAAGCTTCACTGACTAAAATATTACACTTAACATTTGACACTAATGTGTTCTAACAAAGTTGATGCATTAAAAGGATTACACATTTACAGATTACTGAGGAGGTTCTTCCTGGACACCTGCCAAAAAAATCCGGCAAATATTCTGGCTCTAGGCTCTCCCGGTTACACCCAGCATTCATCTTGATACGTTAGTGTAATCGGCTTGCATGCCACAGAATGATCTGAAGCAAGCAATTGGGCTGCTTTTACTAGAGCCAAGCAGAATTATAGAACCTGAATAAATTAAAGAGGAGGTTAAGCATCAGCTAATTCTACTCGCAACACATTGCTGTTTATTCTGGTGCTTTGTCAATTTAGTAATCCAGCAAAACCATATATGTGACTTATCTTGTATGTGCAAGCAAGAGATTATTAGGAGGGAAAGGAATTTAAATTGTCTGTAATAACAAACCTTGAACATTCAGAAAGAAAAGAGAAAGGAAGAAAGAAGAAAGTTACCAGATAAATTGGGGCTGCAAAAATAAAATGAAGGTTTCACGTTGGCTCAGTTTATTTTTCAGCAGTGGAAATTCGCATGTTCCAAAGCCAATTTACTTCCACAGACTTAAGTGTTGAAAACACAATGAGAAAAAAGTCATGCAGTATAAGGGCCTGCATTTATGCCTCATAAGCTGCTGACTGAAGGGTCTCTTGCAGGTAAGGCAAGGACTGCAATTCTGAACTAGGTTAATACATATAACAACTCTCCTGAGGGCTTTCTGCATTTCTATACCTGCCATTTCAAACTTTTAGTGTTAAATTAAACTTCTACTTGCTTGGGGGGAAAACATGAATTTTCAAGTAAGTCTTTAATCACATCAGGATACAACCACATGTTCCATCAAGAAGCAAGTGCTTCTTTCAAACCTAGTACAGGGCAGGGGGGCGGGGGGAAGCATTGTTTTATGTTAGAAACTCATCTGAGAAAGAATTATGAAATAGTTAAACTCATACACACCCTTCCTGCCTCTCTGGGAAAGGAAGACTGCATTTATTTATATATTCCATTCAGAAAGCTATATTTGAAAGCTATTTTAAGGCTGCAGATTGAAATGTGCAAGTGGCAACATTAAAGCAATTTGGACAAAAGGGACTTTTTAGCCTGCTATATTTGCATGATACTGTAAGTCTTTAGACGAATTATCAAATTATATATTTTCAAAAGATTCATGCCACATTCAATGCTCAAGTGGAATGCGAGCACTGAAGAACACACCACCACACCCTAAACTACCTATGAGTTTTATACCTGTATAAACAAAATATTCCAGCACAGCACTCCAATGCTGCTTCAAGTTGTGCTCCATTTTAGAAAGCTCATTCTTGACAGACCTCATGTTTCTGCTTCTTTTCAATTAGTTTTATGACCTTATCAGCTGAATTTTGACATACTTACCTACTGCTTGAAAAGAAAAAATTTCTAAAGGCACTATAAGGAGGCATGAAGGAAGAACTTAAATCCTCAGTGTTTGATGAAAATGTCATCAATGAAAAATGATACCTTTGTACAATCCTATGCAGTGAACCACTCTCTTCAAACACTGAATATTTCCTTCAATGGCACATCGAGTACCTTGGCAAATCCAACAATCTCGAGTAACCAACTGATTTTCTTTTGGTTCTAAAACATGCAACAAGTTCTGATTTGACAACTTAGAAGCCCTTGGCATTACCTTCGGTTCACAAAAACACCCCAAATTCTGCTTTCCTTCCCTCATTCATTCCACCACTAGCCACTTACTGCATCCTTCAATTTTCAGCACACTGCATCATCCAAATTAAAAGAAGTGTTCAGAACTCAAACTGCTCATCACCCGCTTGTACTATTGATCAGCAGCTTTTACAATCTACTACAGCTGAATGAGAAACAACCACAGAAATTTAACAGCATGCTACATTTAGACTTTTGGAAGCAGACATCCTCCCACACCTTTCCAGTAGTTAATTCCCCCACTGTTTTAGCACAGCAGTTTTAACAGCTGTGCAATGCACCAGATAGAAACAGATCCATCTGGAAAAGAATGCATTTCTAGAGGTTTTGGTGTTTCCTCCCAAAATCTGATCACTGTCCTGACATGGAGAATACTTGTGCCAACACAGCGTGGAAGACTCCACTAAGAGTGAATAGCCAGCCCTAGACAGAGCAGCAAAGCCTCCAGCAAAAACTGCACAGAACTACAGGCTGACAGACACTATGGAAAGACCATCCATCCACTCCTCTTCAAGACACAAACCAATAAATTTGCAGTAATAACTACTGGAGTCTGTGTTGATCAGATACAGGGTAATCAACTTCAAGACACCTGGACAGTCAACATTCATGGGGTTTTGGTTCGTTGGTTTTAATTGTTTTCTTGTTTCCTGATAGTCCTAAGAAGGCATAAGCAGAAAATAACGCGCCCATTAAGTTCTCCTTTTGTAGACTGCTGTCACCTGTCACTGGTTCAAGAACAGAAAGCTTCCAAATGTGCAGTGTTCACCCACTACCTCCAGAATGACAACAGTTAAAAAAACAACCCCCACAAAAGAAACTCTGGGTAGGAAAGGGAGGACAAACACCCTTGCTTGAATACTTTCCCATGAAGTAGAAAACAGTCCTTCCTATCATTTCCTCTCCCCTGCAAAGAAGCTTTTTTTTAAAAAACAAAAACAAAAAAACCCCAACCCATTAAGAAGCTTACATGTTCATGAAAAAAGGGTGGAAAAAAGTTTGCATTTCTTAAAGCATACACTCTCTTTTTCGATAGTCTCAAAAAGCAGCCGATATAGTTTTACTCAAATTCTCAGCAATGTTATTCTGTGCTAAGCACAGATTTGTCAAATTGGCACCCAAAAGAAGATATAATGCCCTAGAAGGGGCCATTTAGAATGAAACTATTTACAGAGCCTCAACTGCAGTACTCGTGTTGTACCTGGGCTATCATGTATTTGAAAGCAAACAGTTTATCAGTGAGGAACAGGCTACATGTATTAGTTTCCCCGAACTCACTACCCTACCAAAACCTGCAAAGGAATGCTTGTCAGATACCGATGACAAAACATGAAAATCACAACAAAATTCAACCATCTAATTAAAAAAAAAAAATAATCAAAACCACCCACTTCATATATCTATCTCATCACTCTCTCCTCCAGTAATGACAAAAAAAAAATATGTTGTTTTACTTATATACAGCAGGTAGGGGCACCACCATGTAATATCAACATAAAACTAAGCAGTGACCTGCCAACAATAGGCAGACAGTGATTTCACATACCATTAAATAATTAAAGCTAAGTGTCCAAAGGATTCTTGTAACCATGCCGTTTGACAGGTTTCAGGAAGCAGAACTCAATATTTCACTGCATATTCAAAAAAGAGCTCATGTGTGTTTTACAAGGTCTCTGCACTCCTGTGAACCTTGTCCATTATAAATACAGGCTTTAGATATATTCTCACTTTGAGATAACTTACACAGTTGACTATTTGCAGGGCAAACTAATGCAATCAAACACTAAAGCTTCAAGGAGATTAGAGAGCTGCCAAGGTCTGAACTATATCAACAGCTTGAAGTCAGCTCATTCAATAAAGCTTTGACAGTATTACACTGGCAAAACAAACAAACCAATGGTATTCACATCGGACATAGCTTCCTGTTGCACTAGCTCTTTCTACTCATGTAAGGGGGAAAAAAAAACATCTGTTAATTGCCTTTTCTAGAGAAAGAATGTGATGCTACTATCACAGGAATACTACAACAGAGTGCTGTTGGGCCAGCACCCAAACTCAGTCACAACCCAGTGGGGATACATGGACTAAGCATTTTTGCTTTATTTCAAAACTGAATTTGCCCGTTTTAGATATTGCTCCCCTTCCACCCCACCCTCTTTTTCAAGGTAAGCTGTCATGCGGAACTAAATCAACTGTCTTACAGAAATCAAAATATATCATATCATTGTGTTTTAGTCAAACTTGAAGCTCCACTGCAGAAAGCCTGACTGGCTCCCATAAAACAGTGATGGTCAGCATGCATTATGTTACTGTCTTTTATTCACACTACTCATTGCTTCCCACATGCACTTTTCCTTATTTTGCCTGGAATGGATCTCAGGCCAACACACTGTCCCTGGTTCGTCCATATTTTAGCCACCCGAAAATAACGGTTGTTCTCTAATCTCCTCATGCTTCTAAGTGTCCTAAAATGTACTAGAAGTCTTTACTATTTTGTGGGTGTAAACTGCTATCCAAAAGTGTTTATCCTTAAAAGTGATTGTTTAACATTCTCTTTACTTACTGGAGAAAAGTTACATTGTTATTCTTGCAATATGGAAACATAGCATCTGGTTCCCCTCTTACTACAAAAGAGACATTCATTTAATATGATATAGACGAGTGGATATTGGCAAATTTACCGTCCTCATTCATAACATATCATATTTGGTTTGTCTCACTTCATTCAAAATATTTCCTCTCATTAAACATAAATCAGTTGACCAGTAATTCTTCATTGACACTTACCTTCCTTCATCAGCTGCTTTTACTGCTACTGCCTTGTTTATATTTTTTACCTGTAAGTTTCCCTTTATTATTTATACTTTCTAGTTCCTCTAACCAGGACTTTTATTTTGAAAACATATATTATTGTTTCTCTGAAAAGGACATTTGGTTTTGAAGGGTGTATAACAAAGCATTTCAAATGGTTTCCAGCTATTTCTATTTGCATTTATTTTCTTCCCAATCAGTAAATTCTTCAGGACTTTTTAAGTATAGAAATAACAACCCTTCTAAGGTCTTTGCATATTACTATATGCATGTGTGTCTACAAACACACACTCAACATCTCTAACTTGGGTTAACATTTTGTTTGCACATAAACTTCTGGCTTCAAGCTCATGAGACTTCAAATTCATATACAGAACCAGAGGTGCTCTTACCCAATTTCTTTTTAAAGGTCTATATCTCCACCAGATTTGCAAATGGCTGGAATGCCTGCATTCTACCTCCTTCTACAAATTTCACAGACCCTGTCTCCCTAGTTTTTGTGATCAAGCACTAAAAAAAAAAAACTTAGACATTAGAGTACCTCTGCTGTTCTCGAGCACCATACAGCACACAAGGATCAATATACAGCACTCAATGTTTTGAAATACAGCATTTCCAAGCAAACCTAAATCACACCAGTTCTGATTCAGTATCTCTTAGCTTATTATTTCTATATGCAAGAATCTGCTTACTAGAGTGCTGCAGATTTATGCATTGATGACAAACAAACTTTTGTTTTCAGAACTATTAGAAGAAAACTGCAGGCAGCAACAGCAAAGTTGCGAGCTGGTGAAGCTCTGGCCCCACAGAACATAAAAGCAATACGCTGAACAGCCGTATTCTCCACGAGCTATAACAAGTCATTTTACTTGCTGTGTAGAGAACACTTTCATACCTGGGAGCAGGCAGAATCTCCATTTCTATAGCTCATTAGTAAGCAATTTCCATAGTTCATTAGTAAGCAAAAGGAATGTAAACCGAGACCTTGAAAAATTGTTCTGTGCTTAGTAATAAACTTCTATTCCTTTCCAGGGTTAAGGCAAATATGCACAGTACGTACACTTCAGATTTGCATTTCATGAATTTAACACTAGTGTGGCAGAACAAAA
Source organism: Astur gentilis (assembly GCF_929443795.1). Classification (NCBI taxonomy): domain Eukaryota; kingdom Metazoa; phylum Chordata; class Aves; order Accipitriformes; family Accipitridae; genus Astur; species Astur gentilis. Next base: position 15,794,215 of record NC_064902.1, on the reverse strand, counting down.
ATAGAATAGCTTTATTCGTCCATGGAAGATAATACGCTAAGTTCTAGCCTTCGCTAGAAAACCAATCACTTCTCTATCAGATTTTGGACATTTTAAGAGCTTGGGAACTCACAAAATTGTGATTCTTTCCTCTGGAAACTATAGAGCCTAGCAAAACACATAACCTACTTAGTACATCATACTTTTTATAGAAAACTTTCATTCAGGGCTCCCTGAGCAATTGCCAGGACAAGAAGATTAAAACTTAGAGCGTTCCTGTGAAGGACAGAAGTGCTAGAAACAGACCTTGAGGCAATAATAGTGCCAGGCATGGCTATTAGACCATCTCCTATGGCCCACACATCCATAAGAAATTAAAAACAAAACAAACTGAAAAAACCTGTTTATAAAAATCCTTCACGTTTATTTCTTAAAAGCCTCCCTTCTCCAGATAACTATTTTAGTGTGTATGAGTTCATGGAAACAGACAGCACAATTAAGTGGTATTTCAGCAGTAGAGAACACTAATAACGTGTGTCCCCTCCACCCCCCCCATACTCTCCATACAGCACCAGACACTTTGTACAGTTCATACCTTAACATCAAAAGCAAACCACCTGTCAGTTTCTTAAGTAGTGAAAATAGGCACAACTCCACTGACTTGAGCCAAAATTTGCTTATTTTGGCTGATGCTAAATTTGATCAAGGCTGTGTGTGGGCTCTGCATTCAAACAGCTGCTTAAGTTAGGCCTATCACCATGTTCATCTAGCAGTTGCGAAAGCAGTTGCCCTCCACCATAAAAGAACATTTCTCCCTTTCCTCCACTGAAAAGCACCCAAGCCAACACAGTCATCACTAGTAACACACCAAGCAATCCTGTCACTTTGAGGAAGTGATTCATGGCTTATTGTGGTTTTAAAACTGCTCATCTATACAAGCTGAACCAGCCGGTTTTTCTTCTACCATTTCCTAGCAGTATTAATTATTATTTTAACATTTTAATAATAAATTCTCATCTCCCCTTCACTTAGAAATAATATTTCTGCTTTTAATGCTCCTCTGAATCCTTAGTCTTGTCTTCAGGAACATTACCTCTTCCATTAAAATGATATGTGTGTATATACACACAAATAGTCATTCAATCATTCATTATAGTTTTAAGCTCACTATTCTAGAGATACTCCGGAAGGGCTCTTTCCATAGCTGAAATTTTCAGGTAAAGCAGTTTCCTGACAGCACAATACAACATGATCCGTTTGATGAAGCGGCCAAAAAGCTCAAGTCATTTACTTCTATAACACTGGTTAACATTGGAAGTCTCACCAAGATCAATTTTAATCTGCCATTTATTACTACTTCAAGAACTCTACATGCCTTCAAGAGAATCTACAGTAAACCCTTGCCCTTTTTATCTCCTTCATACCTGAGATCACAAAACTAATATAAGTCACAAGCTTTAAGAAGATATTGCTTTCCTGTTGACTCAGATTGCTTCCAAGCAGCTTTGCACACAAAGGTATCATTGCATTACATCACACGGACCTTTTAAACTTTCAGTAAGAGGCAGCAATAATGCATACAAACCAGCTAGAGAACAGGTTTCATTTCAGCAAGACATTTTGGCGATTCTCTTTAGAGGAAAACCTTTGTCTTCCTGTTAATGGATTGCTACCATAAATGTTTCATGAGCATAATGTTTTATGCGGGTGCTAAGTAAGGAAAAGACAAAAAATACTTGCTACTTCCAGTAAAACAACTGAACCCTGAGCCATTGAATAAAAGTATGCAGAACAAATGTCTGCACATACACAGATACACTATAAAAAATACTTTCACTGATCAACCTGAACGTTACTGGGTTACACTTGACGATTCCATCTTATTAATACAGTATCACCAAAACACTTCATAGTAGAGCTGTAGCAGTGTGAACCTCTACTGAACTGCAGGAGACAGAAGACAACCTACCTCAGGAAAAAAACAGAGACTTCACAAGAGTTCTCTCCAAGCAAATTTGGTTGCAATGGCACGTCAATTTTCTTCCCTTTGCAGTGTGTGAAAGGGCATTTGAGGTGTACATGCAGCAATTAGAGCAACAAATATTCATTTTGCAAAAAGAGAATGGAAACACCAAGCAGTACAGTTACCTAACAGGGCTTCAGAAAGAATTTACTTACAGTTTTTATAAAAAAAAATAAAATAACAATAATCTACGTGTTCAGTGAGGAACTTCTCACTTTCACCATTCTGGCTTCAATTCAATAACACCCTTAAAGAATCCAAGAGTTAAGTTCATGTTTAAGTATGTTCCTGAGTTAGAGCCAAGAGGTGAAAATGGGCTGTTGAGCCAATGTAAAGGAACACAGCATTAAACCAAAGGTACTGATGGTTGCCACATAACACACCTAGCTGGGCACGCACAGAGTATGAAACTTAATATCATGAAGTATGAGTCTCTCCTACATTAGCTAAGAGCTTCTGCTCCAAGTCAACAACATAATGGTTCCATCCACCTTTATTTGGCTGTCCCTTGAGCACAAAGTCAAATGTCACATAGGGTATCTGTAGGCTTATGTTACCAGTGAACTCTGACCATAGCTTCCATCAACGCCTTCAACTATGCTACTCCTGAAGAGACACCCACAAAGCCTGTGTTAGCTAAGCTTTACAACTGCTGGCATCTGACCCTTCACAACACTAACTGCACTGGGCTGAAACTGCAAAATAACTTTTTAGAGGTCCACTTGCCCCCAAGATTATGTCCGTTGAAAGTGGAAACTACACGACAGTCCAGATACTTCTAGACCACTGCTTCACAAAAGTGAATTACTACATAATGAGAAAGAATCTGCTTGTTTAGCAGCCAGTCCTAAACAGACAAAAATAAGATTAAATCTCTCACAGAAAATATCCTCCATTAGGACCAATGCAAGAGATTAAAAAGGTACAATAGTTTTTTTCAAGTCATCACTGGCAAATCTTGTTTTACTTCAACATTTGAAAATTCAGAGGGGAAATGTTTAGCAATTTCATAGTCAAAACAAAATTCTTTGATTCTTTCAGCACTTATCCTTTAAGCACTCTTAAAAGATCAGACCCAGCAGAGGTTTCCTGGATTCAAAGGTGACTATTAAAGAACGACAGGCACATCTTGGTATTTGCAGCTTTTTCTTTATCGTTTTGCAAAACAGACCAAAACAATGGCCTAGGAGAGGAAACTGCTATCCTTCACAAAGGAAGCAGACAGAGAAAAGTACTGTCCCTTAATGCTATTTATACTTCTGCAGCACTCCAAAGCTCTGGAGGAGGCCTGCAGTGTGTTGAACACTGTACAGACAGGGAAACAGTCTCTGCCCCAAACGGTTCGCACAAACGGGATGCCAGACTAACCCAGCACACATTAGTCTCGCTCGGTTATAAAACAAACCGACAGTTTCCAAATGCTGATATTTAAACAAACGAAACCCCACCCACAGCCCTCTGAGCCGCCTGGCTCGGTCTGCCTTTAGCTTATGAGGCTAGCAAAGCCAATTAAAATAAACAGACTTATGATGCTCACAGCCTTTCTGCATCAGGACCATTCATGGAATGCATAAAAAAAATACAAAAGCAGTAAGGCTTGTAGCCAAAATAGCTGAAGTTACATTGCAGGAAATACTTAAGAGAGTCTGCTCACAATAGGCAGTTTCCTGCAGCTCACCAGCGATCCTCTTGCTGCCTGCTCTCCCCCAGGAAGGCCCCACAAGGATTGCATCACAGCTTGGCTTCAGAGCATTAAGCCAAGCTCTTTTTCAGAAAGCTCAGGCTTTAATCAGTGGCAAGAGGAAAACAGGGGCAGTATTAACTACAGGTAAATCAGCACTGGTTTTCCCCACATGCTCCCTTTTTATCTTCTACAGCTTGAGAGCAGATTCCTTGACATGGGCACATGTTTCAGCCTTTGCATCTGAACCACTGGCTGTATTGATTTGAAATGGAAAAAATTATAATAAGAAATATATTTATAAAACCAAAAGCACTTTTCTTATACTCCATAATTACTTCTATTCATACTTTTAAATTATATGGCATTTAACAAGGACTATACTCCAGTTAAAATGGAAGGCAGTTTACAAGTATGATGTTCACTGGTCCAAAAAAAGAAGGGGAAAAAAAATAGAAACAAGAGGAAAACAAAGCCAAAAATCCATCCACACCATTAAATTATCATTTTCCTGTCACCACCAGTTTGTTCTGGCCATACGAACGCTGGCATGTCATCCCCCTCACTTTCACAGGAGAGAAGAGAGAGGTCCACTGAAACCAGACCAACATGAAAGTTACCATAAAGCACAGAAAACTGCACCCAGGATGTATAGAAAATTCTGCAGTCCCCTGGCAGCCCAAACTACAAATTCAGACTACAGGCTGGGGGGGATTGTCACACAGGTACAGCTGCAGCTTACAGGACCACAAGTATCTAACACAGCACCTCCATGTAACACACATTAGTTTGATCATAGTCAGACTGGAAACTCTTCAGGGCAAAGTTTTTGTTTACCTAGACACTCTGCAAAGTGTCTCGTACATTTGTTGTGCTGTGTAAAGAACTCACTAGGCTGAAACTACAAATCCATACATTTTAAAGAATTCATGTCAAGGTACATTTTCTTTTTATTATTTCTAAAATCTCATAAAGCAGCACTACCCCGACCATTTTTTTCCCCTCTTAGGAAAACAAATCACAGCATCCCTTCCTTCACCTAATGAAGTCTGTAGGAACAGGCTCAAGCTCAGACTTTGCATACTTATTATTTGCCATTAGCTATTAACTCCCACTCAGAGTGAACCTATGCTACTTTCATAGTCACCTGCATAAATATGTTTTGTCAAACCACAAAATCGCAGGAAAAAAATGAATGAATGACCATTACAAATCCATTTGGGCTACATCATTATCATTTCAGACTACAACCAAATCCCATTTTCCCTTTGCAAATTCAATTCCCATCAATAGCCCCATACATCAGTGGCTGCTCTTGTTTGTGGCCTCATTTTTTACATAAAAAAAATTGAAAGATTACTGCCAGTGTATAATAGGCAAACTGCATTTTCAATTCCCAACACATGTGCTTCAGGGAAAGAAAGAAACACAAGGTAAGGGAAGAAATGCAAATGAATGCACTGCTATCAGCTGTGTATTACCCTAGTGACATTACCATACTTCATATCTCTGGTTGTGTACTTCAGAGGAAAAAAACCCACTACGTTGTCATTCAGGTAAATTCTTTTATCATTTTACTGAATATTAGTTTACTTCTTAGGTTTCTATTTTATTTACCCAGGGGCAACAAAACCAAGCAGAGATGTGCCTTTCTGCATATATAGTTTTTATCTACTACTTTGGCAAAATTTTTTCACATGACCAACATGGGTAACAAGCTAGATTTCAGCTGAAGTGCTGTTTTCCAAGCAACAAGACAAAAAACCAAAACAAAAGGAAATAAAAACCCACACATATTGAAAAGTTACACAACTCCTTGGTATGCTAAACCTTCTTTTCCACCCATTCTGCAGAGCATCACAGAGCAATGAAATCTGCAGGAATCAAAACTCTAGACTTCTCAGAGAAAAATTGTAGTACATCTTTATTACATCTACGAGTACCCAGCACACTGCATAGCTTGCATTAAATTTCAGCATCTGTGCTGCACGGATAATTTGGGTATGCTAGTTGGTTGCTTCTGGTAAACACTCATTTCATTTTTGATGTGCTGCAATGCAACAGAGCAGCTCTTTAGGGAATTAGAGCAGACAGGTAGTTCCTGCCAATCACTTCAAGGGTCCATTCTCACACCAACAGACAGAAGATTCAGACACAACTCCAATTAGTGCTAATTGTAGTTCTCTCCAAGTCCCTCTGCACCCAGGGATGACAGAGACTTCATACATGCTTCTTAACATAAGTGGCAACAATAATTTTGTTCATTTCAAAATCCTTTCTGGATGCAAAGCTCTAAGCTTGGTAAATAGGTTTATCAAGCTTTCAAATGGCAGAAGTACCCTCTGTTTCTAAGAATCCTACATAAATATTTTTCTTTACCTCACATGTCAAAGCTATTCGACTAGGAAAGGGTTGTTTTGTAGGTTTTCATGCTGCATTTCCCTAAACACAAGGTTGTAAATCTTAAGAGACCTTGACAAATTTTTAAGATGACTAAATAATAAAGTGCATACTGAGAAGTTATGTGCCACCCCACAGCTCCCCACCCTCAAACCCCATACACAGCCCCCATAGGTGCCTATACTCTGGTGCTTTACACAGGGCCAAAGGGACCTCCTCCAAAAGAGACAGCATCCAACGCTGCTCAGAACAGGCTGTGTCCAAAATACCCTTGGGGCACAGCAAAAGATTAGGGCTGCTTCTGCACAGACCTGGAGTTTCTTCCCCTCCAGCATTACCATCTTCTTCCCTGGCAGATCTTAGCTGGACGCGCTGCGCTGCGGAGCTATAGGAACCCTCCCAGACATACACAGGGGTTTTGGTGATAGGAGCTGCCCACCCCAGTTTCTCCTTCCCTCCTCCGCAAGCATGGATCTGCTCAGCTGTATGAAGAGCTGCCCACAGCTTCCTGAAGGGCCACATCGGTTAACCACAGACAGAGCACAACAGATCAAAAAATCTTGCAGAGTTTAATTCAGGTCAATACGGTATTGTCATATTCATCAATGGAGAACTTTAAAGGCAACAGTCGTTTGGTACAAAAAGCGCCTCATTCTTCTCCAGTGAAGTATCTCCACCATCTGTGAAACCCACAGCAAAAGACAAATATGGTTTAAAAAGGACATTTTGGGAATAGAGTTTTTACACCACAATTTCACACCAATCCTGCAAACAGCAAAGTCTGTATACCAAACATGCTCAAGAGTCCATCCATACAAACAGACCCTTTCAAGTAACTGATACGACTCAGACAAACTGTGTTTGCTGCCAACATTTCATGCCTTCATCATTATATGTTTAAATATACACATCTACAAAACAAATGTCAGTGTCCACAGACTAGAAGCTTCTAAATAAAAAACAAAAAAGAAAAATGTTAAGTTTTAACAATTAATTAAACTAGTTCTCATTACCTCAATTTCCATCTGCAATTATAATCATTTCCCATTTAAAATATCTACCACATTTTATTCTTAATTAAAAATGACATCCTTGCAATGAAGTGCTATATGAATTAACAATTCAAATGTTATCTATGCAAATTTGTTAGTCCTTTGATTTTTTTCCCCCCTTTATGCAAAGTCATGTGTAGGTTTATTTTTATGAAGCTTGTATAACTTCACCCAACGTCTTCTGCATTGAACTCTATACATAATATTTCAATCCAAGGATGTAGAAATAAATTGTAAATGGTGCAATTTCTTTTCAAGTCTCACACATTCATTTAAGAATCAATACATATGTGAAGAGGTATCTTTCCTAAATATTTTTTTAAAAAAAATCCTTGCAATTTTAAGATTTAAAGACACTTTACATTTCCAATCGTTTTAACAATAGCCATTTCTTCAGGCCCTGCTGTGTAAAGCCAATGGAGAAATTACTGCAACACAGTAAAAACCCATCTTTAAATCAGCTTTGTCCACACCTAGAGTTCCAATGACTTGACTCCTCAACATGACTCTCTGCCCTCAACCCTCCCATAGGCACCTCTTACCCAATTTGGTTTTACCTCCCTCTGCAGTGTTTTGAGCTTTCTTCCCAGATTTAAAATTTCTACCTGCTTCAGTCAAGAACAGTCTCATCTCAGGTTCTCCAGGTGAACAAACTCATCACTTAGTATTAATGCCTTAGAAGACAAATGGTGTGCCCACATTTTCTGTTGATTTTAAAGGAGTTCAGCAGCAAAGTAGCACTAAAATGTTAACTTTTTTCCAAGTCTGTCCAACTGTTTCAGCACCCATCTTGTACTGAGAAAACTCAAGAGTTTAAAACCCATTGAATAAGAGAGTGTCATTAGAATAATATATTCATAATTACATACACAGCTTACGAACACTGATCACTGCCTTGCCCAAAGCTACTCTTCTATCCCATTCCAGCAGGAAACACCCTTTCGGTAAAGGACCAGCTGAAACAGTGCCGTACACGTACAAAGCTAGGGGATTTTCTCAGTGAGGATCAGCCAGCTCCTGACAAGAGGATGCCTGAGACTGCTGTGTTCTGGCTTCCCTGCCAAAAGAGGGCATCCTGCAGCTGGGAAAAATTAAGGTATCATACAGTAAGTTTTCTTCAGCTGTATGATAGCAAAATGAGGTTATTCAGAACAGCAATTAGCCGTGTAATACTTGGTAAGGAAGCAAGCAAAGGTGGCCAGCTGCTTCACAGATAAGATCCATACAGAGCTTATCATTACAGACCGCAAGGTGAATTTCTCAAGGTCCAGAGGGCAGTGCAATGGCTTTAAACTGAGTATATACTTATGAGGCAATTAGATGCGTCAATACGAGGCACAAGAAAAATGCAATAGATCAGAGCAAGATCTGCAGTTTACCAAATTACAAGGACATATCTTGAAGTCAAATTACACAAACACAATTACACAAATTACACTGTAACCTTCAAAGGAAGAGGTCTTCATTGTATTCCAAAAACCTCATTGTGTTTTATTAATAAATTCTGGCAAGACAAAGTTTGAAGTCATACATTTATCTCATTGGCTAGTTTAAAAAACCCTTTATTCAATGATTTTTTTCTGTCATAATCTCCTTATCTAATTTAAACAGTGCATTCTCTTGCTATGAAAGTAATTTTCATTTAAGTTGCTATAACTTGTGCACAAAGGAACATCAATTCAACACACAGCTAATATGTTCTTCTGTGCTATATGAGAGCAAAAAGTAGACTACTTGTACATCACAATACGAGGGTTGCCTTTTTTACTTTTTCTTACAGAAAGGCCAGATGGTATCAAGACCCACACAGCACACCTGGGAGAAGTCATGGGAAGCTTTTACACAAATACTGTCTTTTTTATTTATTTATTTATTTTAATTTCTTTCCCAACCTGCAAAGACTGCTTGAGATTAAGGCAACCAGAAAGGACTAAGATGTCTGAAGGCAGTTCCCTGGCATTGTCTTCTCCTTATCCCTCTCACTCTTTTAGAAGCAAGCACGCATGAAGTCTCTGTCTCCCCCTCCAATTATGTCATTTGTCCTCTGCTAACTCTTATCCATATTAAAAAAAAAAAAAATTCTTCTATCCAACATTGTAATTGGAGGAGCTTTAAATAGATCATTTAACCTTGGGAGGATGTTCATTTTCACTGAGCATATCTCTCCAATCTATGAAACAGACAAACCTTTTCACCTAAGCATGCCATTCTTTAATTGTGACAGCACTGCGAGATAATTCATTTCAAATAGTTGATCAACCCAGGGGGAGTATGAATGCCCAAATATTTAACAGACAGTGATGCCTTTTTAAATGAAAACTCAGGCTTGCAAAGATGGCTGTTGCATGATCAACAGCATACCAATGCCATCACCCAGAGACAATTTATTTTACACACCAAAAAACCTGCTTTTTCAGAAACTATTCAGTAATTAGTGGATGTATCATTTTTGATCTGTCTCAGCCACTGCACATCAGTTTACCAGCTCCTAGCCTCTCTCAGAAAAGAGCTATCTGATTAAAGAGAAATGGAAAGACTACTGCTATTTGTCCTCTTTGAAAAATTCTACCAGCTCAGTATCAATGCTGACTTCATGATTATGAATCTCAAGAGCAAACCAGCTTTATCCTGAGGCCAGCCTTACAGAAGCTTAAAGGGTGAAGGTATAGCTGTAACATCCTCCAGGTCAGAGGAACTCAGATAACACTGAGGAAAGGCTTCTTTTTCTGAAGTGTAGGGTGGTCTGATAGGCAGGTGCATCCAAAAGGAATTCAAGCCATTAAAGGCAAAAACAATTTCTCTGGGAAATATACACCATCTCTTCCTCATCGTCAAGGTACTCATACTCAGCACTGTCAGACATTAGGACCCCTAGGGATGTCTCCTAGCCTAATAAACAGTGCCCACACAGATACCACAGTCCTCACAAGCATCTCTGATCCACTCAGATCAATCTTTTGTTGTGCAATACATGCTTCTCCTTGTCTTCATTCCCAAGGAGAGAAATCATCTAGGCTGATACTTGCATGTATAACTCCCAGGCTAAGGCAGCTGTCTGGCAGCCTAACTCCACTGATGGCATGGCAATGCACCAAGATCCTGCATTCCCCACCGGAAAGGTGCTCCTCTCTCCCAACATGCAAAGAGCTCCACAGTACCCTGACTGCTCTCTCACTCTGTCTCCACAGGCATTAGAGCCAGAGGAAGCCTTGCCATTTGATACCTAAATTCAGCTGAGCCCAACAAAAATGCAGCACAAGAGTTCACCTTCTCCTTTGCCACAACGGTGAGAGAAGCGATCCTGGCTTCAGCAAGCTGGTTCAGTCAGCCTTGATTGCATATGTCTGGGCATGCAACTGCTTATCCTCGTGCAGCAAGTCTTGAAAGCATCATCAATAACTTTGCCAGCACCCTGCTGAGCCAGAGTCTAGGAGGAAGAAAGCACACCACCTCCTCAGAGCTTCTCATCCAAACATACATCTTCAGTGACCCAAGCTCCCATATTAACCCAACCAGAATCCTCTAGCCACACTCACACAGCTGGGAGAATACAACGGGGAATCTCACAATGCTTCTCTGACCAAAACAACCCATGTCACTGAATGCAACGAAACAACTGGATGCCTTCCTTAGTGTCTCCTTTCACTGCAATGTTTTAAGCATCACACAAAATATAGAACATAAGGAGCCAGGACAGACTGTGTGTATGCGTATACTGTGATGAACATGGTCCAAACTGTTCAAGTCTAATTAAATTTAAATGCTTCTCAATCAGGAGTGACTTTGGTCTAAGGAGAACAAAGGAGTTCAGTTTGCCAGTCACAATGGCCTTCATTGCAAGGAAGACAGGGTATCAGATTCAGCTTTTCTGTAGCTGTCGGATCCAACTCTAGTAACAAAAGCTAGAGCAATTCAACCTGGTTCAACATACTGGAAGTGATGAAAATGCAGACTGTCATCTAAGAAGGGCTCGTTACACACAAGCCAACTTAAGAAGGTATTTTTAGCATGTTTGTCCAGCTTCGTCATTTCAAAAATAGCTACAGCCCAGTCCGTTGGTGCCCTTCTCAGGGATACTGGAACATCAGGAAACATTGAGGTCTTTAGGGGCAATACACCCCATAGCTCTTAAAGGCCCATGGTTCTTCAAAGTAAGGTTCAAACCAGGACACTAGAAACTATCAAGTTCAATATTCTACAACACACAGTCCCCTAGAATCACTTGTTTGGGGTTTTTTTCCCCTCAAAATTGTCATCAGATCCCTTCAATTATTTTATGCCTTGGGCAAGTCACCTATGATCTGGTATAATATACCATGCAATTTCCATATAATTGTCACTTGCAGAATTCTCACGTGTTGCACAGTGAGAATTCTGGGCTTCACAAATGCTCCTGGCATGGAAGAGAAAACAGCGGAACTGGGCAAGATGTGGTAAAGAAAAATATAGCTGAAGTTTATGTTAAAATACATGCTAAAATTAAACTAATTTTTAGAACACCAATATGTATTTTACACAGACTCTGTTGCCACAGTTTCTATGGCTTTTTCAGTCTTTTTCTTGAAACACTGAAGAAAATATATAGTTGGTAAAACATAGCATAGACAGGAAAAGAGAGCAATCTGACTGCGAACATGATCGTACAAATACTTTGCTTCTTCACTGGTTTTACTCATTAAAAAAAAAGTGTCTATAGGCATTAGTGTTTGAAAACAAGCAATCTCCACATATTCCCCCTCCACGACACAAACTGCCCAAACTGATAAAGCAACATGTAAACAATAAAATATCAATGCCACTGTAACTTTTCAGGGAAGAAACTGCAATGAAGTATCACTGTCCTCTATCAATGTATCCTGCAGTAGATAGTTTCTTCTTGTCAACACCACAATAAATCACTCACTAGTCAGATTTCATCTGACGTTGCACCATCACATTCAAGGTGGAAAACTCCACCGAACTGAACAGGGAGGATTTTTTCCAGACCAAAACCAATAAATAGCCTTGTATAACTAATAACCTGCTAATATACAATATAGCCTTTCTCCATACCACTTCAACTGTGGTGCAAAATTAACAGGCCCTATCAGTTTTTATATGCATACATACAACTCTGGCTACAAAGCTGACAAAAAAGCATTAGCTAAACACACTTCAGCTGAAGGAATCACAAGGCCATCTGACTTCAGTAACACCTACCAAAGAAGTTTCCTACCCTATAAAGTAGCCTCATCTGTTCTTTGGACAAGACTACTCTACTAAAAAAATCTCATTTCGCAATTTCGTCTGTAAGCATGGAATCAGACACACATTATGAATCCCCAATGTGAAGTCAGTTCTACTCTACTACTACAACATCTGGTGAATATTCATTCTAATCCACCTACTAATTGCTTTACTAATGAAAGAAACCTATTCAGGTATATAATTCCTAAGCTTAATTATTATTATGCCAGGTTTTAAAAGCAGTAGTATTCATACATAAATATATATATATAGTAACACATAACAACTTGAATGCAAAATAGAACCTCAAAAGTGTTCAACAGACCATAGAAAGAAGACTGATCCTAGAGCATCAGAGCATCCTCCTTACCAGTAAGGGCAAGATACAAAATATCAGAGACATCAGGTCCTGGTGTCCAGAAGACTGCTCCAACTGCTCAGCAACAAGGGGATGAATGACACAGCTAGCCTCAGCTTATGCATTCGGGCACTGGTGATTCCTGCTTGAAGCTCACATAAGGCCTGGATAGCAAACACTGCATAAGCATAAGGGCCCAGCTACACCAGAGAGGGATAGGGCAAAGAAAGGAGCCCCCAGTCCAAATGGGAACGTTCGTGCAGATGAGAGGCAAACACCTACAGCAAAGACAACACAGTGCTCAGGAAGGCAGCACTGCAGCTCTTGCTGGCTTTTCGTTTTGCAGCAAGGAGGACGGCTCAGTAACCGACACAGCAAAGACTACCAGAATAACCACAAAGGACAGTGACGATCAGAACAATTCATTAGTGGAAGACAGTAAAGATAAAAGAGCAAAGGAATGGCAAAGCAGCTTTCTAAAGGTATTGATAGTTCTGAATAACAGACGTTTCTTCAGCCTAAGCTCTTCTTGAGAGAGGCTGCAAATATTAAAGACACTCTAACAATGTATAATCCTTACAGTTCAGCTGAAAGATGACTGAAACTTTTTAAATACACATATATATATACACACATACAACCACAGCACTGGCTCCTTCACAACCAGCTTGGCACTACTGAAGTGTCATCCTGGAAGGTAGAACAGCAGAGTAACATAATAAAATGCAAATAGGTAAGCAGGTCTGTCATACAGCACGTGTGTGAGGACAGCAAGGGCTCAAGCAGCAAAACAAATCAAGCTTTCTCCACTTTACTTGCAAGCATAAGAGCTAGCAGAAGGGTTCAATTTTTGTTGATGCTGCTTGTATCGATCACAGCAGAAGTCACTGAAAGGCACCAAGGGAAGCACTGAACAATTCATCAGCTTTCCAGGACAGACAGAACAGTGCTACTGGCTTTGATCCTTTATTTCGCTCAGTATTGTATGGCCCAAACAGTCAGTGAGAACAGAAGTGGTGTTCGCCAAAATGATGTATTTTATTTCCAGCTCATCAACAAAGAATACTCTCAGTCCATGTGCCTCACCATTATTTCCAAGGAATACAACCAAATATAGCAAACTCCAGGATGGCGTCTATTTCACAAATAGAAACAAAAAAGCAATACAAACTGCACGCCCTGTCTCATACTCAGCATATGTGGTTTAGAAACATCTGGTTTTGCAAAGAAAGAGAGCACTGCTTTATTACAGTGGATGCTCACAGTCTCAGTTCAACAGAAAGCACAACTGTCAGGTAAATTAAAAACTGAAGATCAGAACAGAATTATTTAGCAAGTGAATTTGTTACTAATAGAGTGCAAATGAGACAAGCTAGAGTTGTTACCAGTTGACAGCGTGCATTTTACAAGCCTCATCTGGCTCTGCAGACACAGTCTGCACCCAAAATGCCTGATGATGTCTCCCAAATACAGAAGCAAATAGGGGAATGCAATCTCAAACTGCAGACATGAAGAGTCATTGATCAAGACAGCAATCAAAATTGTAAAGCGTGAAGGTGTAATCAAGACTACTGCAAAACTATAAGACTCCTCAGATCCAATGAAAAAAAAAAAGTTAATTTTCTTCCTAAGTTGGTTTTCACCTTAAAAGCTAATTGTTGAAAGAGAAAAGGTCACACTGCTTAATTACATGAAATAGACAAAGCAATACATGCAGATAGTGTTTGACATAAGGTATTAATTACCTTTTTGACAGAGAATCTGTTTGTGCTGTAATGTATTACTCCTTGCATTGAACTATGGCTTGGGATTCACTTATAAGTGTCACTAGTGTGTGGACAAGTCACTTTTACCTTATATTCCTGGATCACTGTGTACCAGGTCTGCTCATATATTTTTAAGCACAGCTGGCTTCTTGGCACATATACATAAAATTCCTGTGTGGTTTTAAGTGATTAGTTAAACAGAAATGGTTTGCTGTTTTGATATCAAATGCAACAAATTCACACACAACTCTTAAGTTGCCTTCAAGGATGAAGGAAATATGCTCTTCATCAGTGTCATCTAGTTACTAATTATTTTTATTCCTACAAAACACTGCTTTAGCAGTTTACTTAAGGGAACAGACTCTTGCTTTGATTACCAGGGTAGCCAGATCTGCCTCTTTTTGCCCTTGGTTTGCCCTCTTCCTTGATTCATGAACATATCTGAATCAAACCAAGTAGAAGCAAAAGAAAAAGGTGACAGAGAGAAAACCAAACCCAAGAGATTAAAAGTAACAGGTAGCTAGCTTATAATACTCAGAAACTTGAACGGAAAATTAAACAGGAAATGAGATTTAGATCACCCAAAATGTTCTTGTATTTGAATGAAGAAATCTGGGAATTCTTAAAAATTTCTGAAATTATGAGAAGCATTTGGGCAAGATCACAGCAACCCTAAGAAACACCTGATAAAAATATTGGCATTCATTTTTCCAGGGACTCAAGTTTCACCTTGTACAATTTCAAACAAGATGCAGAATAGTATAAATGCTCACATAGACACGGGCCTAACATTGCTAGATGCTGAACTTCACCCAGAAGAGGTGGAACAAACACCTTACCAAAAGTTTCCACGCAAAAGCCAGGTTCTCCACCACAGCAACTGGTCTACCCTTTCTGGAAATGCTGTTTCTTAATACACAAACCATTTCTTCCAACTGGATACCTACATCAGTGACAGGAAGCCTTGCCAGTGAAAACTGAGCCTTCATAAACTTCATGAACACAGAGGGCAACCCTTACACAGCCGTGTGTCCAACTCTCTCCATTTGGGCAGCCTGTACTGCAAACTAAAGAGGATGATTTCCTGCACCCTGTGATCAACTCACCAGAGCAGCAACACATCGTATTTTGGACACTTCATCAGGGCATTACCTTCATATATTTACTCTAATATTATATTACGGTTCACTGTTGCCTTATCTAGGAAGTACCAACATTGCTTCAGCCTGAATTCCATGCTGAATTTGACCCAGGTTAATTGTTATTGCTGGCAATCTGCTGGCTGTGTGGTAAAAGCCAGCTGACAACATGACAACAGCTGCTTACGTGAATTGGTGTGATGCAGAATTATCCAAGCGAAGGACTGAAGGTATAGAGACCCAGACTCTGCTTTTTCCACTCAAGTCATCCCTGCAGAACATTGCCCAAATGTACCAGGGGAAGCCTGTGCTACCCTGCCAGTGCAGGACTCCTGAGTCAACAGCATTCACCACAGGCCCCAAGCATATGCTTCCCCTCAAGATGTTTTTAAACTACTTCTAACTGCCAAGTATTCTTTACTGCATTTATTTCTCAGTGATGATTTAACATACATGTTTATTTTTAAATCATATTTGACATTTTGTTAGGTACACTGGAAAATAAACCCATTCCTACATATGCAAAAATTAGGAATTAATGAGGTCTGGCAATTATCTTGATGGAAAGAACCAAGTGACTTAGTTGAATATACAGAGGTTTACTTAAAAAAAAAAAAGCCTGCTCTACTAGTTAAAAAACAAACAAAATTGCTTCTTATTGATTTTAATTTAGGTTGAAACACTAGCTGTCTCTCCAACAAAGCCAGAAATGGAAACAACTATAAATGAGTACAAGATGTGATAAGATAGACAGATTCTTAAGCAATCTAGTATAGACACGACCTCCGGTTTAGACAGTAGTTAAAATATGGTATCATATATATGGATCAATAAGTAAGTTTGCATTTGTCTCAGGTCCAAAAACTGGAAAGCTACATGTCTCTTTTTTTTAGTTACTCTAAAATGTTGTCCAATTAAGCTCTACTGGTTTTTTTCCTTACAGATCCTCTAGATTCTAATTTACAAATAAAATCAAGAGAAGCAATTAAATGTTAAGTACTATCAGCATGTTTCCCCAAGTGATGCACATGTGCAACAGAATAGAAGTAGTCCAATCTTGATACAGAAGGCCAGGTTACAAATTGAAATACATTTGTATTACCATTACTTGCAGGCTTCACGCTCTAGCAAGTAATAACATTGGGCATCACGCTCCCCTTCCGTGCACAGCAGAGGCTTTTTGACCATGAGTCTCTCCTAGGCTGCAGCAGCTGCGATATGCTTTCCTCCTCCAGAATCCAAAGCCAGCACTGACACAGAGCAGGGGCAACCAGGGGCTTAGGGTGTGCAGTAAGAGTATGTGCAGCACAGAAGAATGCTGGAAGGGACTTTTGGTGATGGCCATCTAGTCCATCACTTTAAAGGCTAGTTAAAACCTTCCTGGCAGACTGCCTGGTCACTCCCTTCTGCTCTTCGGGCAGCATGCACTGCCAGGGCCTGCCTGGCTCACGCTACACTCTCTCCTCCTGAAGCACATGAGAAGTATCAATATCAATCAAGCACGATTAAGTTTATGATCCTTTCAGTATGCCAGAACCTGATCCAATATTAGCCGAAAGGTATGGATCAGGTCTTCTCAGTGTTTTTTGGTGGAGGCTCTCATATTTGGAAGATTGAGCTCCCTCTCTACTTTAGTCATAAGGATCTCTCCACCTTCTCAACCTTCACAGACACCAGCCTCTTCCCAGACAGGATAATATTAGCTGGGGGAGAAGGGATTGCTTTTCCTCATTTGATGCATGGTGCAAGTTTGCCCAAGACAAACACAACCAAGGTGGAAAGCTAAAAACATCCAAGGGAGGCCACCCTAATGGAAACAGGGCCACAGTAACAGAGCAAATCTTCTAAATTCTTACAACTAGCTCAATAACCAGTCCCCCCACCTGCATCCAGTAGCATAAGAAAATGAGGACACTACAAGAAACACTTTCTACCAGCATGAGTAATGGTAACAGGGTGAGGGAATGGATGGGGAAAAAACCCACATTCCTAAGAAATCTATTGCCTTTTTGGGGTTACATCCAAATCGTAATCCCCACTCCAAGTTTCTGATGAAGCTCAAGTGTTAGTCACATCAGTGTTATCACACAGCGGTAGTAACTGGGACCAGAAGGTCACAGTCATGTTCTGGAGCTGTGTGAAGCTTTCAGTTTACAATGCTTAGCAGAAGTCAAAACCTAAGATACCAATTTTAGATAAATCTACAACAGGCACCTGGACTACTATGGGATGCGCTGACTGCTACTCCCTTAAAAACTGTTGGGCCACAAAAGGAAACAAACAAAACCAGAACAAATCATGCATCTAAGACACAAAGAGTGCAGAGGACTTCAGTCAAAGAGGCCTGCCTTTCTTTGTATTGCTAAAATTGCCATTATAGCAGTATTCAAGTCACATTAAAAAAAAAAGGAGATACGTTCAAAGAGTTTATTTTAATAAAGTTAAACCCCTAAGAATTAGTGATCCAGGCCACATCCACTGAACAGCAGACTATTTTGTTCAGCACTGACTCCAATAACCATCTAGAAGTCATACTTGGCAAACAATCAACATGAACTTTCTTGCAATGGCAGAAAAATAGGCCACTGAAAATCCTTGGACAAACAGAAAGGGCAATAACATCATGCATATATAAGACTAGTGTTCAGTTTTCATGTGCACCTTTCTAAAAATAATTGGAAAGAAAATTGGAGAAAAAGCAAAAAAGATTGCTACAAAAATTATTCCAGGACTAGATAAAAATCTGATAGCTACTGGGCTTGTGGAGTTCAGGTCACTGAATTAACCCAGACATTGTGACATGGTTTTATTGTAATTTTTAAGTACTTTCACAGTAACGAAATATCAGAATACTCTAAACTAGCGGAGAAAAGTGAAACAGATACAAGACAGTTGTTAAAGTCACTGTATATTTGTAGTTCTAGCTTCACAGCTACAGTGAATAATTCAAACAACCACTTTTTGGTGGCTTATTTATTTTGGTAACTACTTTATTCAAGGAAAAGAAGCTGAGTATTGCTTCAAAATGAGCATCAAACAAATAATTTTTAAAAAACATCCAAAAACTGTTGACAGAAAATGTCATAATTACCTTTGCAACAGCCACAGCTTTAGTCAAAAAAGTAGGCAGAATGCAACAGAAGAATTCCAAGGACTGATACACACAACAAGCGTCCTTCAAAAAGCCAGAATTTTAACAGAAGGACCGGACACCTCTACTTCATAGCAAGCAAAATCATACAAAGAGGTAGTTTTGCATTTCACCACACAGTAAAAGAAAAACCCTCCAAGAAGCATAAACAAACACAGTATCAAAACTGTGCACCTTTGACACAAAGCCAGCCTATGGAAATATTGAAAAGAAAATGCATAGTCGTTTTTCAGAATAATGTCGTGATGAGGGTTATGGCGCAAATCCTCACCTGATGAAAGCTGCCACAAAAACAGTAGCATCAGTCGTGCTATGACAATTCGCAGCAGCTGAGGACTTGCCATTATGCCAAGATAAAACGTTATAAAGTTGCATATTTTGCGCCCCAGGTTTACAAAGATAACAATGAATTAATTCACAGTAAACAAAAGAGAAGCACTTTACAATGCATAAACAATGTAGTAAGAAACAATTTAAAAAGTCAGTTTCTAAAACTGCTGTCACTGAGCCCATAATTTTAACACTTACTTAAATAGCTAAAACTGCACAAAGGTGTTGCTTTGGTACACAAACAGTTATACAGAAGCCATATAATCTGATGCAAAACCCTTGGGCAGAGAAGAAAGGAAAAATAAACAACTAATTTTAGAACCTGAACACTCCATTAGCAATTCTCACCAATTAAAATATGATGCAACTGCTGTCAACAGTCAAATTTTAGTTGTATTTTAAGCATGGATTTAAATACAAAATACACAAGCTACTGCACTATAAGAATAAATAAACTAGTTACAAGTAGCATGGAGGCCAAGAAGAAACATTCGACTGGTTCTCTTTGCCTACCTACTAAATGGATGCAATGTTTAAGAGGCCATCGTTGCTGCACAAACCCTCATTTCTACTTTGACTGCAGTAAATCTATACCATAATCTCCAAAAGTCTGAAGGCACCGTAGGAATCTAAATACCAATGGAAGTCTATCGAAAATTTAATCCGTAAACTCACTTGTGACAGCAATGTAGATCTGTACTTAATTACTTGAAAGCTACTAGGAATCTTTATTGTCTCAACTTGGAGTTTCCGGGGGGGTGGGGGTAGGGGACAGACAGATGGACACAACAGTCTCATGCTAAGGCCGACTAAACTGAGGCTTATATAAATATACATCCATCAAAAAAAAATCACTAAACTTGCTCTAAGAAACCCTTAGCCAAGACTTATTTATTTTGACATGTGTACCACTAACTTCACTACCTTCTAAGATATAAAATGAGTTATTTTAAAATCCAGAAGGGGGGGGGGGGGGGGGGGCGGGGAGAGAGATTTAATAGGAGAGCATTTCTAAGCACACCAAATTGACACAAAGGCAGGCACTGGTCCTCAGTGGTGCAGGGGTTACTTCACTGACATCCTTGTTTTAAAGAACCGGAATGAGGCCCAAAGAAAATAACTTGCTTCTGTTTAGGATCAGCAAGGGTCAGGACAGAACTGTTTCTATTTACCTCTGCAGTACAAAAACAGCTTATCCAATGCATTGGCACAAGTGATTCTACCTTCATATCCTGCTTATTCAGTGTTCACCACTTGTTACAGTGAAGTCCTCTTCCACTCTGGGACTACTAACACTGCTTTTCAAGCAGCCTAACTGATCAAGAACTCCAAGTCTAAGACTTCACACTTCTAAAACACAATAATCCAAATTGTAGGTGCTTTTATAGGAGTAAGGAAAGGGCAAGGCACTGCTTTGATTAAAGCAAGTACTATAGCAATTTATATGTCTCTTACAAGCCTCCTGCAAGGACAGAAGATGGAAAGAGTGAAGTGTGGGAAAACTGAACAACTGTCCACTTTGCCTGCGAGGAGTTATCAGATAGCTTTCCTTTACTGTCAGCAGAATAAACCGACTCCCAACAGAAGAACTTTAACAGCACTCTGTCAGGGAGACAGGCACATTTTATTTCAAAAAAAAGAGAACAGAACAGCTGCCACAAGACCAAATAACATCCCACATTTTGCTCCTAAATACCAATGCAGCTCTTCAGGGCTCAAGGTCTCGTTCATTACATATCTGCAAGCAGAGAAAAGGATTTTTCAAAGCAGCTTTCCTAAGCTAAGCGTCCAAGTCTCAAAACACCTAGATTTTCTTTAGAAAGGCCTCCATGCTATGAATGCAAAGTCCCTCAAAGCAAGCACTGGCACAGGATAAACATATTCAGGCATCACTGCAGCATTTATGCATAGAAAAACTGCAACACCCACATCAATTGAGATTTTATGTGTCAGTACTGCTGGCAGGTGCACGATGCGGTCAAGTTTTAAGTTCTAGAAAACGGTTCATCGTTATTCAAATGACTTGATAATTAAGAACATTAGTACTTCCAACTCCCAAGCAAACTTACGAGATGCATAATAAAACCACATTAAAAAAAAAAAAAGGCCATGCACTAACTGATTTTACTTTAACCATAGTTCACTTGAAGACTAATTCAAATTGCCATAAGGTGAGCCCATTCAGTGTAATAAAAACGTATCTTACAGTGACTGCACGAACTTGGTTATCTTACTGCCCTCTGTCCTTCCTCCTCCTCCAGTCAGATGAGGAGTTTATTCCCCATCACTGCTTCCCTCAGCTTCCCATTAATACTGCTAGCAATCAGAGAAACAGAACAATGAAACAAGAATAGCCAACCCATGGAGTACTGCAGTATCTTCACTGCTGTGCTTGCAATTTACACCTTTATTAATCTGTTCACTTTCTGGGTGGGAAGAGCCTCTGCTTAGGCTACAAATTTGTGACAGCTCAAGGCATAAACCAGGAATCCACTGTGTCCTGGCAGCTGTGCCTTAACAAGACGACTGTACATTGAAAGGCAAGCATTTGAAGACGTGACCAACATAGCCCTGATTCATCCAAGAGTACACCTGTCCTCACTGAAGTGGGGCAAGATCACTTTGGAGATCTGTACCATGTGTTAGCAGCATTAAAAGAAAAAAGCCAGTTTGACTTGCCCCGGGGCAAGTAACGTGGACGGCTATCCGTAGCCTACATGGATAACAATCATCAGCACTACCATGAGATATTGAGTAATGGAAAAAATAACAGCAACCAAGGATCATTTTTCTGTGATCCCGTCTCACCCCCTCCCCCCCCCCCAAAAAGGTTTACTGACACAAAAATGTAAAAGCTAGTTCCTTTCATCAGAAGTTATTCTCTAGTTGAGCATTTCCAGTTGGCCACACCCCAGGTTCCTCTGCTTAGTATGAAAGTGTGCATTAATTTACATCTTATTTCTCTGCTTTGCTTCCAACTCCTGCATGTCTCTACAAAGGTGATACAGGCCAATTCTTCCTGGGAGTAACTCTGGCAATCAATGAAGTCACATTCCTGTCAACCTGGTGCAAGAAGATGCAGGTCCACAATTTTCACTTGGACGAAACACTGACAGGAGTTTACCTCATGAAGAAGGGAA
The DNA here is from genome assembly GCF_929443795.1 of Astur gentilis. NCBI lineage: Eukaryota > Metazoa > Chordata > Aves > Accipitriformes > Accipitridae > Astur > Astur gentilis. The sequence goes on along the minus strand of NC_064902.1, from coordinate 15,771,970 downwards.
AATTTGTAAATATGTTTAGGCACCTAAAGCAGCAAGCAGTCCCCAGAAGGGATATACAAAACCATAAATTAACCTATTTGGTGCATATCTGCATCCTCAGATGACTCTGTATCTTTTAAGAACGTTTGTCGGATGAGATTCCACTTCCTAAAATACTTTTAAATTGTTGGTTTTGAATTAAACTTTAAGTAGCATGGCATGTAAATATAAATAATTACAATTGTCAACACACAGGAGCATCTCTGATCTTTAAAAATGGAAGCACAGTAACTTAGGGAAACAGAAATTAGTCTCATTTTTTCATAATTTCTCAGATTAAAGTTATATATTAGCTAAAGTACAGTGTTATTACTATACCCTTAGGCTTCAGAGCACATCATGCCACATGTTCATTTGGCTGCTAAAAAGCAGCAACCAAATGATTAGCATTTTTTCCAAGAACAGTTGAGATTAATAGTCTGAAGTAATTTCTTTAATTTAACCATGAAACTTGAACACTGGAATTACAGTCAATGTTAATAACATTTTATTTCAGAAAACTCTGTGTTAGTCCTTAAGCACTGATCATAAGATGGATAGAGTCCTCTTTCTTATCTGTCTTTTCTGTAATTGGAAACAAACCCCAACTATTAAACTTGCACAACTTCGTAACAGTACAGCTTTAACTGAGTCCATGTACGTAACTTCAGACAATGCTTGTCCCTGCAAAAACCTAGAAACTGGGAGCAACTCATCACCCTACTGAAATCAATAGGTGTTTTTCTGTGATTTCTGTGGTACCAAGCAGGACCTATTTGTTGCGCAGAGGTTCCCAGCGGGGATGCTGGAGGGACAGGTGAATGACATGACATCTCTGCACTAGACTCACAGAAGTTCCTCGCTGCTCTGACCAAGACATCCATTTTCTGAACAGGATCAAAACCCCTTTCATCCCCATTTTCTAGACAAAAAGGAGAGGAGATAGGGGATGAGAGCGGAGTAATAGAAACACCAACTCATACACACAGGCAAAAATCCTTCTCTCGCTCTTCCAAGCAGAGCAACGTCCCCAGCCTGAATAGAGGCTTTGTAGACATTGCAAACACCCTAATATGACTGAGGGAATTCCAGTCACCCTCAAACTGTGTTCCTATCTCTTTTGAAGACACTGAAATCCCTTCCTTCCATGATGCCAGTTCCTCCTTCCTCAACTTAGGAAGCCTCTTACTCTGGCTGCTAGTGCCGACAGCTCCTGTGACTACTTGAAGACTTTTTGAAAGCTGTGTCCAGGCTCTGTTAACCACAAACCAGCTCCTGTAAACCTGCTAACGGATGGCAAAGCTCTCCCTTGAGTTTTCCCCACAGAAGCGTACCAGCAAGCTCAGCTCTTGCAGCCTGGGAAGGCTCACTTGACATTCTTTATCTGCAAGGACTCCATTAGCAACTTACCGTAACATAAAGCATATTTTAAAAAGGCACTGAAAATAAGGGGTAATTAAAATGTAAGAAGTGTCATCTTCATAAAAGTCACAGGACTAAATAAAGTCTTGGAGGGCCCTCTCCTGTACGTTCCGTATTTCTCTACGTGCACAACCCACCTTGCTCTGTAAAATCTTTTAATAAACAAAGCCAGTCTTCTCTGTACCTTTAAAAATATCTGAAGTAGCATTTGATTAGTTCATAGGGAAAAGCTCCTAATATATTTTTTCCTCCAAGCAGAAGACAGTTACATGCAAAATTAACTCTCAACTCAGAACTATGAAGACTCAAAATCCAAAACCAATTTACAGGCAGTTACCAGGTCAGCAACAATTTGATCCATTACCAAAGAGCTAATCTAGATTTAAGAAAATTACTTTCATTTATGCATCCAGCCTAAGAAAATGCTAACAATTGTAACTCCTTAGATGACAGGATTGTCACAGCAACAGCTAAGAACTGCACAAATGTGTACTTTTTCCTTTACAAAAAAATATTTAACCTCTCTTGGCAAAGCACTGAGAAACTACATAGTAAGAATATCACAGTAATGTTCATATTTGTGTCTTACTGATTTTTGGAACTGTGAATTTAGATTAATGAGCAAACAGACCCCATGGAAACAACCTCTCTTACCTTGTCTTAGTTTGATTTATTAAGCAATGCAATTGCCAGTGACAAGCCCACAGAGAAATGCACTAAACTTAACACTTCAGAAAGAGCAAAACCTTACCCACATTTTTTTTTTGTACAAGAATGACTCTTTCCTCTTATTGCAACCAAAGGAACAGCAACAAAAACGCCTACTTAAACAGTGAAAACCTATTACAATCCTCCTAACAAAGGAACACTGCAAAGACTTATTTTCTACATGGTTCATTTATCATTGCTGAACAAAGAAAAAAATAGCCTTTATGTCTCTTCACAAAGTAAAGTGATTTGCAGGGGAGAAAATAAATAGTGACCTCTCTTTCATCTAAAGAGAGACAGATACGAAGAGGAAGGAAGGTGTTTGTAAATTAACACATAAAATAACAAATACCTTAATTCTCTAATGCTCTCTCTAGAAAATGCTATGAAAAGGTACTGAAACAGTTGCGGTAGATAGTAAATGGTTAATATCTGGCCGGGATTCCCCGCCAACACAAATTCCGATGATTTGCCATTGGATATTGTCAGCACCAATGTCCTGTTACAGTCCACCGAGATCCTCCCTGCAGCTTTCCTGCCTCGGGCATCTCTGATGTACCGGATCAGAGTCTGGAGCGTCCCCGTTTATCACAACGTTTCACTTACCACCCCCTTGCACGCACGCACGCACACACACACACACACCAGATATTACGGCTTTTCAGAAGAAAGCATAAAAGAGTAGGCAAGTCACTGAGGTCTGACACAGTAGCTCTGCACGAAAACCAAACGCATAAAAGCCCTTCTAGAAAATAGTTTGCTTTCCAAGCAAACCTTTAGCAGTGAACAGCCCTGAAACATTTTGAAGTATTACACAGCTGTTTGATGGCTTCTAGCATTGAAGAGTTTACCTAGACACAGCAAATGTCCATAGACCTACCGCTCTCTGCTTGCATTCATCTTTATATTCAAACCATAATGCAAATATTATCTGGTTCAAACATCACTGATCTAAATCAGCAAGTCGTACAATACTGTCATATTAAACCTACATCATAGCTTGTTTTCCTGAAGCATTCCTGGAGCCTGCCTTCTAGATGTAATTACTGTACAATATATATCAGAACCAGAGAGAAAGGCTTCACTCTGAGGGCTGAAATTGAGAAGAAATCAATACAAGGAAGATAAATGTTTCTTCAAGAGCTGCAGAGGTATTAACCCTCTCTCCAACTTATTTTCTTTTTGCTTCAAATCATTTTACCACGTGAGAAACCGCTGGAAGGACTGGGATATGATGGGTCTATCTGCTTATCTCCGTGTTTGGGGTTAGAAAAAAAGGGTATTTTAGGAAAAAAAAAAAAAAAGAAAGAAAAAAAGGAGAGAGAGAAGTGGAAGTTCCTACAAAGCTTCCAGAATTTCTTTCTTTCTTTCTTTTCACACTTGCGCACCTGGGCGCAGCCGACCACTGGGGCTGCATCAGGAGCCCACAGAAAGGACGGGAGGAGTCGCGGGGCGAGGACCTCACGGGGGAGGTGGGGCTCGCCCTGCCCAAGGCCCCTCACTCACATCACACCCACCCCACCTAGGTCACCCCCCTCCCCCGCCCCATCACTGCCAGGAAGGGGGAAGCCCAGGAAAAACTAAATAAACAAACCACTTCGGGGGCGTGCGGGGGGTGGGGGTACCGAAGCAGTTTTGAGGAAGACCCTTTCAGTCGCAGATGAGGCGGAGGGCACGACAACATCCCCCCCCCCCCCCCCGAGCCCGCTGTGCTTCAGAGCTGCCGCCAGCAGGAGGGGCGCGGGGCGGAGGGGGGGGGGGGGGGGGGGGGTGCGCGCGGCCCCGCGGGGGCGCCGGCGGGGCGACAGCGCCCCTGGCGGGCGGCCGGGGGCACTGCGGAGGCGGCGGGAGCCGGAGCCCCGCGCGGGCGCTGCAAGTTCCCCCGGGCCGGGGGCGCTCCCCGCGGGGGTGGGGGGGGGGACGGGACACGGGGTCCCACCGCGGGGCGCGGCGAGGGACCACCGTTATACGCGGCCCCTGCATTTCGGTAGGGGCCGAGGAGCGATGCATAGATATAAGCCGTGGGCTGCGAAGTCGGGGGGGGGGGGGGGGGGGAAGCACGGTGGGCGCTGGGTGCTCCCCGCCCGCGTAACCCCTCTCCCACGTGCGTGGGGTGGTGGTGGTGGGGGGTGTTGCACAGAGCCAGCCCCGGGTGCGGAGCGGGCGCGCAACCCTCGCTCCCCCCGCCCCCGCCCTGCCAAGGTCAGCGTGCCGGCACGGCGAGACACCCACCGCGGACACGAGTGGCGTGGGGAGGGCAGAGCAGAGACCCGCACCCAACTAAGTTTTTGGCGGGGGACGGAGGTTGCGACAAGGGATGGGAGCGGGGAGTCACGCTCCCTTCGGGGCGGCGGTCCCGCAGCACAAAGGGAGCCCCCAGGCAGCCCCGCGAAAGAAGGGCACGGCACAAGGACCCCCTCCGCCCGCCCCACGCCGTCGGGGGCTGCAATGCACCGGAGAGAGGGGGTACGGCGCCGGGAGCGCGGAGCCGAGCCCACGCACCGCGCACGGCCCCACTCGCGGGCAGCGCTTCCCGCAGCCGGGAGGGTGCTGCGGAGCCGGGGGAAAGCCAACGTCGGGGCCACCCGGGCAAAGGGGCCCCCGCGGTCCCTGGCGCGTCCTCCGCACTCGCGGCGTGCCCCGCCGGCACCCCACGGGGGTCGCGGACACGTGTGGCGAAGGCACCGGGAACCCTCCCAACCGCCGTGCTCACTCACCGGGGAAGCACACCACATCATGGAGCACGGAGCTGGTGATTTTCAAGAAAAAGATCCACCAACACGGTTGCAGTAGCCTCCGCATGTCCAAAGCCGCACATCGAAAGGGGAGAGGGGCTAAAATAATTAACGCACGGGGGGGGTAAAAAAAAAAAAAAAGGGGGGGGGGGAAATACCCCAAACTTGTTGAAAATAAGTTTCTCCCCGCACCCCTCTTCCTGCGGGAGAAAGCGGGGTCTCCTGCTCGCCTCCTCAAGGGGGGGAGGGGGGGGGCAAAAAAAAAAAAAAAAAAATCCCACAGCCGTGGGGCAGGGGGAGGACAGAGACGGCGCGCCGGCGGGGCGCGGGGACCCCCCGCGCGGCACAGCGCGGCACGGGGCGCGGGGCGGCGCGGCTCAGGCGGGCAGCGGCGGCGGGGAGCGCGGCATGCCGCGGACGGGGCGCTTAGAGCCGCCTCCGCGCACGGGCGGGCGGACGGCGGTCAGCCGGGGCCCCGGCGCGCTCCATCCTGCCGTACAGGAAGTGGCGGGCGAAGCCCGGATCCTGGCGGAGACTTTAAAGCGGGGCGAGGGAGAGGGAGAGGAGGGAGCGCGGCGCGGCGGCGAGGCGAGGCGAGGCGAAGCGGCGGCGCGCCGGGCGCCCCGGCGGCGCGCCCCCGTCGCCCTTAAAGCGGCCGCGGCGGTGGGGCGGGAGCGCGCGCCCGCGCGCCGCGGAGGAGGGGGGGGGGGGGAGGGAAGGCGACGGACCCTGCTCGTTGTGCACGCGCCCTGCCCCGCTGCCCCGCGTACTCTCCGCGCCCCGCGTACACTCTCCGCGGAGCGGCGGCGCCCGCCCCTTTGCCTGCGGAGTGTGTGTTGTTGGGGGGGGGGGGGGGGGGACACGGGACACACGCCACACGCTGCCGGCAGCGGCGGGTGTGGGAGAAAGTGTGTAATTGAGCCGAGGTAATTTGCCGTTTGTAATTTCGCATTTTGCGCTCTTATCCAAGCGGTATCTGTTTGAAGTTACTTGTGTCGTTGTGCCGCCCTCCGTGCATGCTGCAGAGGGTCGGGGCTTGGGTTTGGGTGTCCGTGTCCCCCCCAGTCGTATGCATCATTCTGTGTATTACCGGGGGGGGGGGGGGGTGTCCCCCCGAAATCATATAGTTCTCCTCGGTCCCCTTCAGCGCTGTGTATCACGCTGCGTATTGCCAGAGGTCCCCCCACAAAATCATACAGCTTAAATGCTGTGCTGGGTATTGCCAGAAATTCTCACCACAGCCATACAGCTTTTTTTCCCTCCCCCCGTACTCCTCCCATCATTCTGGGTATTTAGCTAGAGGTCCCCCACAAAATCGTACAGCTTTTTTGCCCCCCAATACCGCACTGGGTATTGCCAGAGACCCCCTCTGCCCCCCCCCCCCCCAAATCACATAGGTTTTTTTCTCCCCCAATAATATACATCATTCTGGGTATTGCCAGAAGTCCCCCACAAAACTGCTGGGTTTTCCCCCAGTATTGTGCATTATACTACATATTTCCAGAAAGCCCCCTCAAAATAAGATAGTTGACTGATATTTTTGAAGAGTCAGGTGAAGACTGTCCCAAGGTACTCTGCATCCAAATCTTGATCCACAGCCTCCCCCCGCCCCCCGCAGCAGTTTCTGAGTGATTGATAACTTTGCACAGGAAACAGAAACAGAAAATGGTGTGATTTCAGGATGAAGGGATGGTTGCTTGTACTTGGCATTTCCTGGCGGTGCTGTGGTCTGCTGAAGCTTAAATTTCATTCAGGAGTAGTTTTTGTCTGTTTCTTTAGTAATTATTTCCATTACGGGGATTCTGTTTCAGAAGGTAAAGGGTTTGGCAGGGGTTTATCAGTGCATGCTGTGCTGGGGTCTGGCTCTGTCATTTGCTGTGACCATCTCGTCTTTGCTTACCTGCAAGCCTTCCACATCTGTGGTGTTTCCAGAGGAGAGGAGATGGGTGGCAGGAGGAGGAAGAGAGTAGGAAAATTCAGAAGTCATATTTATTCAGTGGAATGGCAGTGATTTTCTCGCCCCAGTTTAGGCATCACTAGAGCAGAGCCCTCAGGGCTTGGGTACTTACCACTGCTGCACTGACTTTTCTGGAACAGGCTGTGGCTTTGTGTCCATCCAGGTTTACCCCACACAGCACAGGGTGCCAAATCAGTGGATTACGCTGCAGCCAAAGGGCCCCTAATTAGGAGGCATTCATAGGCTTTCCTTTGACTTTCTTTCCACATCCCAGGTTGTGCCTGCCAAAAATTACAGTGGGAAGTTAAAAGTGCAGTCCTTACTGGGCAAAACTGTGTATCCCAATAGTGTTTTTACCAGTGTAAGGATTTAAGGACCTGATTAGATGTTCTCTGCCCTTGAGGGCAGCACCCTTTGGGGTGTTCAAAGAGTGGAGAAGGCGCTTGCGTAAGTGTTTATCGAAAACAAAGCAAAAAATTTATAGGCCCTGAAGAAAGTTCTTATCCAACTTATTGTTCATTAAATCATTTCCCTAAACAGGTGGGGTTTGGAGGTCGGTCTCAACTCTCATAAAAACAAAGATAAAATTTTAAGAGCTAAATTTCCCTGAGCTTTTTGTTCCTATGAAAACCAAAAAACAAATCCCCACCTGCCTTGACCTTTTGGATTCTGCAGTGACATCTGTGCTCAGTTACTTATTGGGCTGCTCAAGAAAAACCTGCAATATATTCCCCTTTCAGCGACCGATTCCTAACTTTACTGACCTAATGCAACAGATAGGTAGGCAGGTTCTCCTCCAGTATTGAGACTTACCTCTTCAAATGATGGCTCCCTGGCACTGTAAGAGGCAATCTTAAAGTGAGTTTGAACACGTCTCATTACATGAGAAAAGTTATTAAAAACTATTGCAATCTCACAGAAGAAAAATAAATGGATTTTTTTCAAAGAGCAGTTTGCATCAGTATTTTTCTCACTGATTCAAAATCCTTCGCAAAAGCTCTTAATTACACCATTTTATATTTAAAATACATTTTTATGTTAGTTTAGGGGTTCCTATCCTGGAAAATGACAAATCCGAAACTGCCCCCGTACCTTGGAATTGGAGGAATTCTACATTTTCCATCCTCGGAGCAAACATGCAAGTAAGATATAAAATGCATAAGCAGAATACTGTCTCCTAAGGAGCGCAAATTACTTCAGACCTCTATAGGCTGCTAAGGAAGATTTTAGAACAGCAGTGCTCCCATCAAAAACCAGAAGTGTTCAGGCTGGATATTCACGGTAGTCCCCTCAGGTCTGAACTTTTAAAAACAAATCTTTAAAACCCCAATGTCGGCATGGACGGCTTGGTTCAGCATGCTGTGGTACATGTACAATGACCCACTTTTCCTGGAGTGGCAAATCAATCATTGCATCGTCACACATCAGTTTAAGAGCTGTAGTGGCGGAAGTAGCTTTGTTTCACATTAGCAATTTGGGTGGGCAGAGAAATGGAAAGATATATGATGGAGATCCAGAGAACAAAATTAAACACGGTTAAATGAGAATCCATTTCCTGCAGTATCTCTTTGCCTGCGGCATGCTGTCTATCAACAATACACAGGTACAAATTGGCCTGGAGATGTATCTTGAACTATCCAAACAGAGAAAACTGCATTAGCAGCATGCTGCTCTGCCGGACCGGTGCCATGTGACTGGGGAGCGTGTACATTAGATAGGACTGCCGATTCTTTTCCAATGGCTGAAGTACTGTGGGGTGATTAAAATAACTGCTACTGTAGGAAGAGATTATAAAAGGACATGATATATAATACAGTGCAGTTAAACCAGATTGATGGGTGGTCTGCAAATCTTGCAATATTTACCGTTAAACATAGTGGGCGCTATCAAGGTGAAAGGAATAGGATCAGCTTCTCTGGTTTGCATGGAACAGTGAATAAAAGAAAACTTTCATCTTTTTTTTTTTTTTTTCCTCCTGTTTGAACAGGTAATATTTTTATGCTGCCTTCGCCAACATATGGGCATCACTCCTGGGAAAGAAATGAAAGACTGTTAATTTATTTGATCAGACATGAGAAATAATAGAAAACTGAAACGAAGACTCACATTTGTCATATGTTTGAATTAGTGGAAAGCTGAAGAAAGCAGAAAAATATTGCAAGGAGTTCAAAGATGAGAGTGCTTATTGAATTAGAAAAATATTAATAGCATTAATCATTTCCAAAACAGGCTTCTTAACATCTATAATGACTATATAAAGGATTGGGGAAATAAAAATAAAAGAAAAAAATCAGATATAGAAAGTTACACTTTTTTGTGTTCAGAAAGGAAGGGATGAGTTTTCACTGATTTACATCCAGCCAGCCTCACTGGAGTGGTTAACCTGTGGGGAAAATACCAGGTGAGGATCTAGCCCTGAAAGAATAAATCAGCATGAAGTACTGAGAAGCAGCTACAGTTCAGATTATAAGTAATGTGAGGTATAAACTTCCAGGTTAATTCAGTAGCCCTAGTTCCTCTCTAGCTTTGCATAGAAAGGAAGAAAAGGATGCTGAACTTGGAGTTTCATAAATTATATTATGGCAGAGTTACTTTCTCGTAGCCTCAGGACAGATGCATTCTTCTCAGAGTAAGCTGTGAGGCTCTGGAAGTCTTAACAAGGCATCTGAGAACCTGCTGAGAAACAGAGGTGGAGGGCAAGCAAAGTAGCTGTGATTAAAAAAGAGGGCTTTATTTCAATATAATCATAGCAATGAGCTGTGTTGTTTGATTTATGAAGACATAAAAATAGATTAACCCAGAGAGGCAGGTAAAGCAAAATGTATGAAAAATGTTGATGGGTGATGCAAACTCTAGGTAAAGACATAGCCTGTAGGTCAGATATTACTGCAAATATTCTTAGGCTGCACATCTGTAGCACTACCAGCATTATATGAATCAGGGCAGCTGAGCGCTGACTTGAGTGATACTCCAAGATGTCCTGGCTGGGCAGTGTCCCACAGGGTTTTGCAAGAGGTTCTTTTGGAAGACCAATACATTTATTTTCTTGAGGTCTCTAAAACGAATCTCCACCTTAGGGTACCCTTAGGCTAAATCATTCAGAACAGACACTTGGTCACATGCTGAAATACCTACTTGAAAGCTTCATCTTAATCTTGAAGCCATACAGCTCTTTTGTCTCCCGAAATGCCCTCAAAATGACTATGTTCTGTAGAAGTGTGTGTTAGTAACCAGCTAGGTGGAAGGTCAGACTGATCAGCAATGAGTTTCTTTCTTTCAAAAGCAACTGTAGTTCAGAGTCCTGTGGTATGACCTTGCTAGGGCTGTAAGTGTGTGTTTAATTCACAAATCCTCTCTTGTTAAAAGAAAAGAAGAAAAAAATCTGTTATCAGTGTAGCAGTGAGCAGAGCAAGCATGTTAATGACTGGAGCTGAGGGATGAGCATGGAAGACCCAGCTTACTGTCCTGCTTGTCTGTTACCATGCAAGTAGCTCACCAGGAATACTACTCTCTTTGCAGAATTTAGGGCAGAAACTAATGAGACAACAGACTTATGAACTTTCATTGTTGGTGAAAAAATTGTTTATAGGTTTCAATAATATTTGAGTTCAATGTGAGTCTTGGGAACATCAGTTGCAGAAAAGCAAAAATCCTTTTGACTGGGAAGGCTCTATCCAGCCTCAGTGTTTTTAACACTATCATGCAGCTTGCCAGTGAGATAACTGCAACTGTCAGTTTTTTTCTACACAGTAAAGTTGACTCAAGGACAAGCAGGGTTTGCAGGCAGCATGAACTCAGGCTGAATATAAGCTGCTGTAAGGAACAGCATGGGTGCGGTGTGCTGGACCTAGACATATTATAGACACAGTTAATATGAGCAATCTTCTTGTCTCTGATAACCTCAACTTCCAGACCCCTTGTCTTCCAGAGGACTACAGAAAGCCAGTATCACAATGGGATATCTGCTCTTTTAAAGGCCTCATGCGTTACAACCGAAACATCAGACTCCATCTTTTCCCCTGTAAGTAAATCAGTGAGAACGAATAAATTTATTGAAGGTGGAATTTCTGCTGTTCCTTTCCCCTTCTTCCATTTCACTGCTGCTTTCTGTCAAAGGAGTTAGTGCAACATGCTCAGGCCTTCCTGCATGGATGTCAAAAAGATGTGTCAGAACCAGCTTGTGAAGGGTAAAGTCACAGGTGTGCAATGGTCCCGAGGGGGAGAGGCAATAATGGCTCTGTAACAAGACATGACCTTCTAATATAAACCCATTGCAAATGGTGTCCAAAGCCAGGCCTCTGAAATTGCTCCACAATGAAAACCAATCAAGCAGACTGCAAAAAACACTTTCCTAGCCAATCCCAGAAGAGCACTTCAAGGAAAAAAAAATCTGTTCTATAAATGGTAGAACCAGTCTCCAAATCTGTTTAAGGAAAGAAGAGAAAGTTAAAGAGCAACATTTGCCAAACCCTTATTCTTTTGGAGATACACTCTTTCCGAGTGCAGGTATAAGATGATGTGCAAACTTGTATGTTCTGGCTACCTTTTTTAGTTGGTAATATTTTACAACAGCTTGTACAGATGTGAATAATTAGATTCCAGAATGAATGCAGCCCCTGGTGGGTGTGGAGTGGGAAGGCCTTGACAGAACCAGGGAAGAAATAAGATTTGTATGTTACAGGGACAAGTAGCTCTTTCTTACTTTATTTTGGGCCCTGTGTGTTGCAATAGAGAAATGCAGGTTGCAGATTGCAGCATAGTTCTGTCTTTGCCATTCCTTTCTGGTTTCACAGATCTGTGTTTCTGTTGTTGGGTTCTTTTTTTCTTATAACATTATCAGTTACTCAGATATGGGCTTGTGTGATGCACTCTGGATTTGAGTGTGGACAGGGAGTACATTAGCTAATATGATTCCATTAAAAAGGGATTCCATAGCCAGTGACCCAATTAAATGAAGAAGCGTTAATATTAATAAACCTTCCAAAGAAAGGGATACAATCAGATACCCACAGTGACCCCACAGACATCAGTGCTAGTCAGATTAATACATACCCATAAGCACTGGTGGAAAGAGCTAAGCAACAACAACACATCTAGGCCTCTGAGATTTGGCAGTACAGCACACCCACAAAGTATCCTTTGTTTCCTCTAGTTTCTCTTTCCATTCCCTTACTCTCCAGCCAAAGATCAGTGTCATGAGCATGAGCTACTTGTCTGCAGTTTCTTGCTGAAGTTTATCCTGTCTCCTCTTGATGCCTGGTCTAAAAAGGGTTTCTTGGAAGCGTAAAGATGCTGCCCAAAAAGTTGAACAAGCAGTAATCCAAACCCCTGCCAGCTTACATCCCTAATGCAAGTGAAATGATTTTCATTCATCTTTTCAATTGTCATCAAATATAGATCCACTGTAGCTGGGCACAACTCCACTGACGTAAATGACTGGGCATTCACTTTCTTGGAACTACACCTACTTGGATCCAAGTCAAAGTTTTGCCAATGCAAGGAGGGATGTGACCAAATACCACAAAAATGCAGTTGTTACTTTCTACAGTGTTTTGCTACTTTGGAAGTGTGGCAAGACTGTGCCCTTATCTTTTCTACCCAGATTTCATGTTCATGATGCATATCTTTGTGCCATCAAGGTCTGGTGGTTCCAATGCACTGTGCTCACAGCTACGGTATTGAAGGGTTTAAAACATTTTAGAATTTCAGCATCTGTTTCATGTTGATTTCAGGAGAAGAATGGCAGAAGAGGATGCCAAGTTCCAGAGAACAATAAACACTTTGGGCCAAATCCTCCCTTCGTCTATGCTGGTGTAAATCTAATGTCTCTTCATCCAGCTGACAGGTAGATTTGAGCCAGTATAATATAGGGCAGAGTCAAGCCCTTTAATTTGGAAGAACACAATTGCTTCCTCTGGCCCATGCCCAAGAAAATATATTTAAGATATACAATATATAGTAGAAGAAATTTTAATTAACAGTTTTTTATGGGGGTATTGGGTAAAAGCATTCCATTCCGGACTGAAAACGAGGTTTTCAGAACTGAGCCAAAAAGGGGAATGTTTATCATAAATGGCCTAAAGAGGAGTACAATTAAAATGTGTTTAGAACCTTGAACCGTTTTGTTAATCAACATGAACTTATAATTCCAGGTTTTAAAATAACTAATGATGCCCAAATAGATTTTAGCATCTATTAAAGGGATCATTTTAAGACACATTGTTGGGGGAAAAGGAAACTGAGAATAAAGTTGTAAGACTAATTCATGGTAAAGAAATATGAGACCTCATAATTCTTCCCAAAGCATCACAGTTAGTAAAATATTACACTTTTTTTTCTACAGCAGAAACACAACAGAACAACATTATTCTCTAGCGGTCAACATTAATTGCAAACTGATGGCCACTTCTGAACATGGGAGTCTTCACTGGGCCACATTTAATTATGTTAACGGCCGACATGTCAGCCTGCCCAGCTCCGGCAGCCCTGCTAGTTGAGCCGCCGTCAGTGGCATCAGCCAAAGCAGTCGTACCACACGGGGGAGTCTCTCTGCATGCACGGAAAAGTTCACGTTTCATAAATCACTCGCTTTGAAACCTGATTTCTCTGTACTGCAGCTTTGTCAGTTTGTCTGAGAGATAACGTAAGATCTGCAACACTTGGCAGGGCAAAAAGCAAAGCCTAAACCATGGTGCTTCTATAAATTAATTGCTTATGAGTAAGGGGGATAGGATTTTGTTGGTGGGAAATAGGTGTCAAGCCCGATTCTCTTTATTAAACAATTTTTAAGCCACTAACTCGCCTGGTATTTCCATATAGAACACTAAGAAAAGTCCATGAAATCTCAGCCATCAGGTAATAAAATACTGCAGATTTTATTTAATCATTTAGGAAAGCAGGGGGTGGGGCATGTTCATTGCATGGCATGGCAACACCTTACCTCAGCACAGCAAAAATGGAACAACAGTGCTGGAGCAGGATTCAGCCATTTCAATATCACATTTTTCATTGCAATGTAGAGCATAGCCTTCTACCTATAGCTACAGGAATAATGGTCATGGTCCACTGTGTGGGTAGTCTCTGGGTACATCTGTCCTGGGATTTAAAGAGCCTGGTATCTTGACGAAACACACCTTTCATAAAGTACAGGCCATGAGCAGTGGACATACAGCCTGAAAAACATGCAGCATATCTTGAGGGGTGAACCATCCTTATTCCCCAAGTCCATCTCAACACAGAGGATAGAGCAGTGATGAGGGTCCTGAAAAATGCGCAAAGGGAAGTGCTGACAAAGATCTCTCAAGATGGCACAGGTTTTCTAGCACTGCATCAGACCATCCTAATGAGCTTTCTCCTGGATTTTTATACAACATTCTTACGACCTTACCATGCCACACAGGAGACTTACTTTGCCAGCTCATTGTTACGGGCTACTAATACAGACCGCTGCTAGCACAATATACTATTATCCAGCAAAACAACATGTACTGACAAACACTGTTTAGTGAGTATTGGCTACCAATCTGAGAAAGCCAGGGTCACTGCTGAACAATACCAAAAGAGGTCTCACTAGCTTCTTCTCCCTCCTCCATTGAATGAGCTGTTAATAGACAAGCTGTTATAGAGAAAAAGAACTAAATAGTTTACAAGCTTACATTTGAAGGCCTGTGAATTGCATTAGCTGAGCCAGCTGAAAGAGAGCCAAGGCAATCTCCCCACAATTGTAGAAAATGTGGCATTGAGGCATGTGGAGGCAAAGGAAGAATGACAGTGACCAGGTTTACAATATGCAAGGCTGGGATAATTACTGGTTTCTGTGGCATCAAATTTTTAGCTGAACTATGACAGGGAATAAGCATCCCCTTTAAATGCACAAGTGTGAGTGTGTGTTCATATTTTAAAACTTTCTCTCTTTTATGCAAATATTAATTTACAGTCTTAATAGAAACTCTTTGAAGCTGACACTTCATTTTTCCCCATTGGACCTTTCCCCCTCCTACCTCTCTTTCTCTACTGCACAGGCCACTCTCAGTATGAGCAATGACCGCAGTTCTTTTTTATTACTCGCTATTTTCTTTGGGCCTAGAAGTTATGAATAGGAATGTGAACTACTTCCAATTCAATTACCTGGACAATTATTTGGGATCAGTGGAACTGGAATGTGCAGCTGAAAAGTTTTTGGAACCCTCCGGTTACCAGCCAAGAGACCAACAGAGTTCTTTGTAAAATTTCTTTCTGTTCTTTATCAGAGACATAAAAGTTTTGAAAAGCAGCAGAACAAGAAAAATTAATAATAGAGAAACAGCAAAATTGAAAAGTAAAGAATAGAACCCTTAGATCATTCATTTTAAGAAGGAAAGATGAAGGAAAGGACAGTTAAAAACCAGTCACCACTGAACAATGGTAATTCAAAATTTCTAACTTTGAGAAAAGTTCAGAAACTTTTAAGGGGTCTGATTTTCACACAAAATAATTGTTTTGGATCAAATATAATTTTTTAAAGTTTTAGGTTAAAGATTTCAACCTGCTTACATGTTTCCGTCTTGTCCTCCCTATTTTATACAGTCTTTGGTTAGAAAGAAGCCAGGTGATGTCTCTAAGCCATTGTTGCAATGACAGCAGTCTGAAATACTGCAGAGCTGAGGTAGCAGGTTTAACGCAGCCCTTCTTTACAAACAACCTGAGGAGATCAGGCAATTGCTGAGAGGATATTCAGCAAAGTATAGTGGTGGCTTTTCCCGTAACCTCCATTAATGGGTAGCTATCTTTGATCGCTCATTTACAGTCCAGTTAAACCAGACAGAAATCAGCCTGACAGGAAACACATTTTTGGCTTTTTAAAACCAGATTTCTTGGTACATTATTATATAAATTGTTCACAAACTGGACTAACCCGGGTCAGTGATCCAGATAACAGCTTTTCTAGTCAGACTTGAGCTTTGCTCATTTGCCTATTACCTCTGGCACATCTTTACCACAGAGAAACCTTTCAGTCACGCTAACTTAGAGTACCAGACATCTATTGCTTACAACTGAAAGGAGAGCATTAGTCTATACTCAGAAATCCTACATCCCTCTCCATGGGGTGAGAATTTCTGCCACTATTTTAAGGCCAATGGCAAAACTCATGTTGACTTCAGAAGGGACAGGCTGACTTGTTAGATGCTCTCTTTGGCTTCCAATCCTGCAGTCACAGTGTAGGTGCATCAGCTTCTGGAATTATATTCACCTGAGATCAGACCAAGTGGAGTTTATGCATTTTCAGGTCCTTGATGATGAAACTTTTTCAAGTACTTGCTGAGCAATATTGCCTTTAAAGGCTTCAGAGAAACCATCATGTCAAGGGCAGCTTGTTTCAGTGAAAGGCTCAGGATTTATCTAATCAAACCTGGGAATTGTCCCCTTTTGTTTTGGTGGGTTGCTTTTCCCGAGCTGTTCAGTTTGCCCTCCTATTAGATCCTTTCATTCAAGTTAGGGTTTCCTCACTTTGGCTGATCTTTATTTCTGCTTTTAATATTCTCTATTGATTTTATTGTAGCTCACTTACATGCTGTTCAACAGTCCCTTATTACTGTAAATAAAATGAGATAAATAACTTGGCTTTCTTTCTGCATTTAAAATGTTTGGCAGCAGCCATCTCCACCCTTAACTAGAGCATTTGACAGTGTTACTGCCAGTATCTGTGAGGGCAGCTCCTGAGACCTGCATGCCCCTCACATGTCACGAGTATCCATGCTAGTTAGATAAAGCTAGCTTGGAGTCTGCTGATATTACTGGCTGGCTTTATCTACCAAGCAGAGGTACCAGTAGCATCTGTGCATCTGTTGGATGTGCAGATAGGAGCAGCTGCCCTCTTAGTCACTGGCAGTAATAGCAGTGTTAATACGTGCATCTATGAGCAAGCAAGATACTGCTTATCTGCAGTATATGTGAAAGTCACTGAGGGTCCCGTTTTCAGATCAGGTAGGTGTTATTCCTGTCTATCACTTACAGACTTTGGCTTAACTGGTCACTTAAATAATAGTGATAAGATACAAAACACAGCTTCATCTTTCTTCCCGCTTGTGACTGTTCTTTGCAGGCATTCCTCTGCCCTGGCCCATTCCACTGTCCTCAGGGAAACAACCAGCATACTCAGAGTGTAGAAGGTGCATTCCCCTTGGCTGGCAAGAGTCCGTAGAACATTCCCAGCACCCGCACTCCCTTCAGACTCCTTGGTGTTGGTGCTGTTATCAGCACAGTTGGAGGTCAAAGCAACTGCTGAAGGGCTGGGCAGCTTCTCAAGTGGAGCCTGCAGCCTGTGCTGGGCTATGCACTGTTGCAGTTTGCCAGGTCAGTGCTTATGGTATGCGGCTGTGTCGGCTGCAGTACAGATCTAGCCTGAGACTGCTATCTTGAAATGGGCCTGCCTTGTGAGCAGACACGTTACCAAAGCTTATTCCAGCTAGTTTGAGTATTGATAGCATAGCAGCTGCCTTCGACTGCTTGAATGAATGCCAGGATCTGCTGGAGGCTCTACAGTCTGCTTAAGCCAGCATGGGGCCATCTTCATTGTTATTTCACCCTGACCAAGAGAGATCGTTCTGGGTGCTGCCTCCATGAGTTCCCAAGACTGGCTGCACCAGATCTGAGTGGCTCAGTATTGATGTCCTCCACCTCTGCCAAGGTTAGAGATTTCAGCCTTACTGCAGGTGATCCTTGCTCATCTTAAAGCCCTTTCTTTCACATGTAGGTTTTTTTCCTGTTGTGTCTGTAAAGTAGCACTGAAGATCAAACCTGGGCGGAGGTTCAGATCACCACTGCCAATAGACAGCTTTATTTGATCTCCAGAAACATACACCCTCTTGCAGATGTGTCCTCCTGCTGTGCTTTGCATGTCTGCAGCCAAGATAGCCTTTAAAACAGACCTTCACATGGGGTATGTTCACATCCAGATATGCTGAAACAGTGCCAACATTTTCTCCAATGTCCCAAATTTTAAAGAGTTCAGTGTGGAGTTACTGGTTTTGACTCACTTTTACTTAAATATACACCTGAGATCTAAAAAGACTGTGTTCTTTTAAATTCGTTCTTGTAAAAATAAATCTATCTCAGTTAGGTAATACAAACTGTTTTGAAAAGAGCTGCAGAATATCCTTGTAAATATATTGTGAAAACAAGTAATTAAAATAGTCAAAATAATGAGTAAAAATCGCATGATTTTAAGAAAGCACATAAAGAGTAATCAAGCAGGGTAATACTAAATAAGATTAATTTAAGTCAGAGACTCACATATATAGTGTATTGTATTCTTTGGACTGAAGAGAAATGCATGCTGTGAAAGGGTGTTCTGAACTCCATTAAAGAGTAATCTTTGTACACAACAGTAGTGCTGTGCAAATAAATGTTGTGAGGCAAAATAAATAAGTTTTGAGAAATGAATGACTTTAGCAGTAGTTTGCCAATTAATTAGAACAAAGAGGGAACTCTAGCAGACAACACAAAGAGATAAATAAGGAAGAGTTCAAGTTGCCATAACAGCTTTTGCTATTCTCTCACTCTACTTTTTGCTAATTCTTCTTTCGCAAGCTTTGTGGGATTTTCTTTGGAGGGGGAAGGAAGACAAGAGGGTGCAGTAGCAATTTTGCTCACTCTCGAAATGCTATCTAAGGGTCTTACCTCAAAAAAGGTTAATTGTAACTTGATCCTTACCACAATTTGTTGTAACAGGGTGATGGAGTATAAACTAGAATGGAGAAAGAATTAGAGAAGATTTAGCTAGGTTGCATATATTCTAGACAGCAAGACCTGTTCCCCTATGCAGTTAAAGAATTAACCAGTGCAATTTCATAATTATTAGTTACCATCTCTCAGAACCTGTCAAGGATAGGTCAAGTGCCAGAAAACAGGAAGAGGGCAAATATAGTATCTGCTTTCAAGAAAATGGAAAGAGGAACTCTCAAGATACCATGGATTTCTCAGCCTAAATTTAGACAAGCTATAAGTGGAAAGAATAAATTAGAGATTATAACATTTGTGAATGACACCATTTTGATAGGGACTGGAAATACTATAGCACCACAGTTAGAACTAGTGGTCTTGGTAAACCAGGGAAATGATCCCTATTGAGCAAGGTCACATTCACTCAAGTGAAATAAAAACAACTACATATAGGCAGGAGAAGCCAAAACTCCACATACCAAAAAGGCAGCAGAAGCCTGGAAGATCTGAAGGTGATAACATCCATAGTAAATGAGAAGTGAGATGCACCTGTAAGAAAGCAAATCTTGTAAAACGTACTAACAGTAGCACTGCTTGTAACATGCCAAACATCATTACTCTGCTGTGCTCAGAACTATTGGAGGCTTACCAGTTTACACTGAATCTGGCTTAAGTACCATATTTTTAAATAAAAGGTTCAGTCCCACTGGACAGGAACAGGAATGAATAAAAACCTATAAACATATAAGCTATGGGAAAAGTTTGGAGAAACTGAGTTTGTTTCATTTACACAACTGAGGAGAGTATGATAACAGACTTCCAATGTGTAAGAAGCTACTGAAAGAAGACAGTAATCTATTACTCACTGAGGTTAGGGCAGAAAAAATTGCTTTAATTTCCAACAAAGAAGATTTAGGTTATCTTTCTAACTATAAACCTAGGTAAGCACTGGAACAGGCCGCTAGAGTCTCTAGAATCTCCATTACTTGGGGTTTTAAAGAACAGATGAGATAAAACAGCTGTCAACGTTGTTGGGTATACTTGATCCATATACCTCAGCAGAGGTGGACTTAACACCAAACATCCTTTAAGCTCCTTGCCAGCCCTACCTTCCTCAGCTCCTGAAATGCTGTAGTTGCATAGTTTTGTAGTTGCATATACAACCCAATTTTAATTAAAAACAAACAACAACAAAAAAAAACCAAAAGAAACTTGAAACTGTGGATCCTAGCATTTCAAAGATCAAAGGTAAGTAAAACAAGTCAGTATCTTCATGCAGACTGATGATTCCATATTCAGCTGTGTTTTAACAGAGATATAGGACTTAGACAAAGAAGGAGTAGAGATGCTGAAGGTGGGAAAGGCAGAGTTGGGGAATAAGCAATATCTGTTCTGCTACCCACCCTCTAAGAGCCTTCCCTGTATCTTTATCTCCTAGAATAGCTGGGAAGCTCTTGTTCCATTTTTTCTTGTCTCTGCTTTTGCAGAGAGTCCAGGGAGCATCTAGGAAGGGAATCTATGAGATGCATGAGCAAGAACTTGGTTGGAGCCGAAAGGAGCACACAAAGGGGTCTCTCTGAACATAATGGCCAGCATTTCCATGTTCTTCTCCAGGACCACACAGTCTATGGTTCGAGGCAGAGGATCCCCAGAAAGGAGCTCAGGGGCTATGTAAAGGTAGCAACAGAGGAAAGTAAGAGAGTGTGTTATGCAGATTCCTCCCCCGCACTGAGGGAACCCATTCCCCATGCAGTGGTGTCCTAACACAGTGCAGTTTGAAGGGACAAAAGTGGCAGATTCAGCAAACATTGGGGGGGTAGTTTAATATTGCTTCAACTATCCTCAGGCACTACTTTTTTTCTGTATGTTCAATTATGCTGTGGATTTATTGATAAATAAATCAAGTCTCTGTTTTCCATTTGCACACTGAGGGAAGCCACAGATGAGTTGCAGAATTTCAGGAATACATTCATCTAAGCTTGTGAAATTCTCTTTGGTCTTTGAATCCTCTTGCAGATAAACTACTCTTACCATATTTATGGAGTACCAGCTTTTCAACACTTAGTTTATAATCCATAGTCCTCTGCCCTTTTGCAAATAACTTCTATTTTGCCCTGAAAGGCAGTCTATCTCAGCTCACACAGCCTTTGTGTTTGTGCCTGTCTGCATTATTTATATCTCCACTAAAGACATTCCTCTTTTCCATGTTCTTGTGACGGCGCCTATCATGCAATATTTGGACAGCTACTTGTTGCTAATCAGACTTTGTCCACTGCTCCCACCTTTATGGTACAAGCTTTTGGCACACAGTTTTGAATTGTTGGCCCTCCAGCAGATTCTCAGTAGCACTACCTCAACTTTATGCAACAGCAGCAGATATCCATTTCACAAATCAGTTATCAGAGGTATCTGGTGATGTTTGGGGTTTGATCTCAGCTTTTCTGAATGACACTTTTTCATTTTGAAAACTCATGGTGTTGATGTTTTCTTCTAAGTGTCGTGGTTTAACCCCAGCCAGCAACTAAGCACCACGCAGCCGCTTGCTTGACCTAGGTGGGATGGGGGAGAGAACTGGGAAAAATTAAAACTCATGGGTTCAGATAAAGACAGTTTAATAGGACAGAAAGGAAGCAAATAATAATGATAATAATGATAATAATTCTGATAATGATTATGATGATAATAATAATAAATTGAAAATACTACGAATAAAAGAATCAGAATATACAAAACAAGTAATGCACAATGCAATTGCTCACCACTCACTGACTGATGCCCAGCTGATCCCCGAGCAGTGATCCACCCCCACCCCTGGCCAACTCCCCCCAGTTTATATACTGGGTATGACACCACATGGTATGGAATATCCCTTTGGCCAGTTTGGGTCAGCTGTCCTGGTTGTGTCCCCTCCCAACTTCTTGTGCCCCTCCAGCCTTCTTGCCGGCTGGGCATGAGAAGCTGAAAAATCCTTGACTTAGTATAAACACTACATAGCAACAACAGAAAACATCAGTGTGTTATCAACATTCTTCTCATAGTAAATCCAAAACATAACACTATACCAGCTACTAGAAAGAAAATTAACTCTATCCTATCCATAGCCAGGACACTAAGCCACCATGATTTTCTAAGTCCCATCCAGCAAGACATGAAAGATAGAGCCTACACCATATTTTTTCTTGCTCAGTTATACCGAGAGGGATGTAGATTATCTTTAGACAAGGTGTAAGCAGTGATTCCTACATATTAACTCTCTGTTTAAAAATATCTGTATTCCACAGCTGAGGGACAAAGAGAACAATATTGCCTTCCTTTTCTGCCCTGATGTATCTTGACCTTAACTAAGAGAGATCCTTCTCAATCCTATCCATGCTGAGGCTCAGAGAAGCGCACTGTGACATCAGGCCAGCAATCGCTACCCATTTTGTCTCTGCTGTCAGCCCTGTGACAATCGCTTAACGCTGATGGCTAAGCGTGCACATGAGAACCACAAGCTGTCTTAGTGATTAGACTGGCAGAAGGCGATAGCTCCAAGTCCTCCTAGAACCTCTTATTTTGTCATGCCCTGCAGAGAGATTGTAACCATATTTAGATTTCTAGCACAGCACCGTCTGGTGAGCTACTTACACATTAAAGTAATGCCCAATCCCTGTAGTAGGATACACCTGGGAAAAAGTCTGTTCCCAGGAGTTACAAGGGAAAGGCTCTTGGGTTTTCAATACAAATATTTTAGAAAGCTATACAACTGCAGAGGAGGTGTTTGCTCCCCAGTTCAGTCTGTTGATACTTTTGTCTGAACTAACCAACTCTGCTTTTCACTGTCATTTGTAATTACAGTCTATAAATATTTGATATTACTTTAAAATCAGTTTTTAAAATATTTAAATTAATTGGGGCTGGTGAATTAGATAGCCACGAATTTGAAACTGAGCCTGCCTAATCCTCTGTGCTGCTTTTTTCAGCTTTTAACTGTAGCCCAGATTCTCCCACTTTCTGTAGGATAAACCAATGGGACTTAATTTTACTTGTAACATATGAATGGTTTGATTCAGTTAGCAATGTTTTGTGTTTTCTTGCAATTATTTCAGCTAACTGAAACTGGGCTAACTGGGTCCCCTTGGAGTATCCAGGCTGTCCAAGTATGAATTTGGATGGGTGGCCACCCCAGAGGATCTGCCTTAGCCTTATAAAATTTCACAGTTACAACTGGGATTCATCTGTAAAATGGGAATCTGCTGTGATATATGCTGTAGTCATGCTATGTGCTGTGCCCCATGCAGCACTCCTTGTATTTCCTAAACTCTGCTTCAGCAACAAAAGGATTCAGTGAATTCTCAGAAGATATCCCTTTCCATACTGTGTCCGGTGACCACATCAGGACCTACAAAGGATATTTCCAAAATATTATGTATCAAAGATATGTCATGGCAATTGCCAGTATGTCCCAGAAATGTGCCGAGTCCTACAGTGACTACTTGTAGGAATGAACCCACAGACTGCATGCTCAAACTTCAGTTTTCATTTGGTATCTGAGATGATACACATAAAGAAAACTTCAAGAGCTGAATGTTATTACTTATTAGTGTGATGTTTCATTTTACCACAGGCTTGGGTAACGTCCATGGAAGATTTCGGATGGATTGAAATGATCCTGCAGGCTGTTCATCAGGGAATAACCAATGCAACAGTTGAAATCTCTGAGAATTTTAGACAGAGTAAATAAACCTATTGAAAGTGTAATTACTACAGAAGACAACCTAGGGGCCCTTGCTGTAAAAGGTAAGGGAGACTATTATGCCTAACAGAGTTGGTTTTTAGGAAGTTTTTATTTTCTTAAGAAGCTCAGACAAGCTATTATCTTTAATAACTAGCTGCTAGTCTGAATTTCCAACCAGATACTGTGACACTTATTCAACAAAGCTGTTCATTCATCTACCAGTTTGTGCAGTGAGTAGATATTTCAGGAGAGGAAGAGAAGAAAACAATCATGGAGGAAGGTACATTCCTGTAAGCTCCGTTACCATTTATGGAGTTACTCACCTCTTATTCTTTTCAATCATGAAGTGCAAGGTAATATTTAAGAAACATTTCTGGTATGAAACTCAAAGATATTGAATAGTAAAACGCAACTGATACCTTTCAATTCTTTTAGTAGAGCTTAAGCAGGTGTGAGGCCAGTGTCTTGTCTCACACACTTGGAACTCCTAGAAAAAGAGGAAGTTTGGGGCAAACACATATATAGGATCTTTTCCTTAAATCCAGATCTGGCACTAGCTTATTACCTTGTGTATTATCTATAGGCTGAAGCAAATACGGTTTTCCCCTAGCATCCAACTTAAACCCTAGAAATAGGGTTTATTTCACACACAGTGACTAGATGGGAGCAGGGAACAGTATGATTGATTTTTGCTGTGACAAAAGCCACCTGGTTCTCCTGGAGAGACGACAGGGAGGAGGAACCAGACTCCCTCTTAACTGAGCTCTTTATCTGTTTCTGCTCTACTAAAGATTATCTAAGGCCATTTTTTGCTATTTTGACTCTATGCAAGTCATGCTTTGCTTTCAAAGGAAATTTGTCCCATGACTGTAATCATGGCATAAACAGACCTCTGCAGGGCCTCCCTGAATCTGCATTCACTGAAAAATCCCATACCCAGCACGTCTATGAGGAACCGTTCAACCAGCTGACTAAATGCATAAAGCATATGAAAACACTAGCCTTATCTCCTCAAGAGTCGACAGCAAAATGTATGGCCACGTTGGAAGTTTCTGGCAGTTCTAGAAATAGTGCCTGCTGAGCAAATAAGGTCAGAGTGGGTGGGTGAAAATAGATTGTTCTCAAAATTTGGCACATAAAACTTTGAAAGTGCTTTATGAACAGAAATCATTCTCTCAGGTCTTGATCCTGCAAAAGCTCATGTGGGTAGACTTCTCAAGCTCATAAATTTAAAGATCTGTTTATGTTTTTGTAGGGTGGGGGTTTAGGCTAAATAAAAGAAGGTGAAACATTAGCCACAGGAGGTTTCACCTTCAAAGGAAGATATCCATGCCTTTCTGTTTATTAGTTTTCCTGTGAGCAAAATACTTGACTAACTCATTTTTTTCATTTGCCCACCCTTTCAAAACTTAAGAAGTAGTTCCTCTAAGGCACTTGCTTTGATTTTGCCACTTAGGTATTCTAGGAACTTGCTTAAATCATTTGACGTTTGTGTTAATAACATAAAATCTTAGTGATCTGAAATCTTTATATAATTAAGCAAAATAATACAGCTCCCTACATGGAACTAAAGTAGTTCGGGGAAATTCTCAGTGGAAATAAGGATGACTCATTCCTCAAGCAACACCAACAATTAAGTATACATAAGCTATCAGTTCCCAATTGGAAAAAATGGGGACATTTATATAATAAAGGGCTTTCTTAATCTGCGTGTAAAGATGATAAGGTATTTGTACCAGCTGAGACTGTATTCAGAAATATGTTTACCAGTACTCAAGTTTATTCTCAAGAGCAGCATCCAGTGAATAAGACCATAGTGGTGGTAATTTTAAGCCTCACATATTTGTAAAATCATTATGCTGTCAGTCCTTTCTGATGCCAAAGTCTGCATGCTGTGCATTTAAGATTTTAGGATGAAGGACTGAAAAAATTTTTTATATCAAGGTATTTAGAACCAAATAAGAGTTGTGATTTGGGCAAAATCCAAAGAAAGAAAACCTTCTAAGGAAAAAGCAGCCTTAGGTGCTATAAAATCATTATCTTCCTGGTAGAGGTATTTAATTTTGAAACTCTATATACCATTCAGCTTCTTTGGCATCAGCATGCCCACTTAATTTGTCATGGCTTGAATCTGAGCTCTAGTTACAACCATGTTATTGCATACCTTGTGCTGGGTGATGGACATTTTAAGCAGCCACACAAACCCTTGGATGCATTTAGAACACCTCTGCCATTTGGGTTTTTGCCTATCTTGCTGACAGAGAGATCCCTGTGTGAAGGAACTCAACAATTCCTATCTTAAAATGCCACCAGGGGTCTGTTCCAAATTAATCATGTATTGGCACCTGTATCTGCTCCAGACCAAAGCTAATCCTCCAGTCCCCATGCTGAAGGCTATGTGGGCCCTTAGTATTCACAGAGAGTTGTCAGTGATATTGGCTAGCAGCACTGCTTGATGCCCCAGAACCCTGTTTTCCCCCAGCACAATGTGGAATCCCACGTTATTTCTCTTTTGTGGTATTACACCCTGTTTGCCACTGAAATCTCATATTGTTCTCAACGGGTGGGGACCAAGGCTGAGAGGAGAGACAGCCAGGATCACAGAGAAGGCTGTGAGGGCTGGAACAGTCCTTTGCTCCTGCCTACCAGAGATCCCCTCCTGACAGTGGGGCAGCAGCATTGCCCCACTGCTGGGCAGCGTGAGGGGACATACTGCACTGTGAGATTTTCAGATACTACAGGGATGGGACTGCATGATGACCAGAGCTGGGCACCTTTTTATAACCTCTCCACTGCAAGTGCTTGTATCTAAGAACTGCTCAGCTGGTAACAACAGCAGTTTTACTGAACCTATGGTTTTATGAACACTAGCACGTCATCTGTTCTTTCATCCTTTGGTTTTTTAGCGGCAGCTTGTCAGGAAGCACAGTGTCTATTAAACATGCAGCTCAACACCTATGGCTCACTTGATAGCTAACTTCATTACATGTGTGTCTTCGCTTACACAATACACCCAGTTACACTGTTTCTTTCCTAAGGAGTGAGATGTTTTTTTAAACTGACGCAAGATTTGATCCACCGTGTTTATAGCACATATTGGATGAACCCTAATTTGCAGGAAGTCTTTACAAGTGGAAAACCTTGCTAAAACACATATTATTGAATGGATATCTCACTGAGCTTGGATCAATGAAGCTTATACTGTGGCTTAGGCCTAATCTTAGGACAATTCAGCAATTGAATCCCCTTATGTTAGGCTACTGGCAATGTTGCAGGACGCATTTTGTATCTACTGATTAACTGTGTTCAGTTTGTGCATAAAATGAAAAAGAAATCAATGAAAAGACTTAGAAAAAGAAAATAGAGAGAAAGAGATGGACATATCAAAAAGCAAAAAGAAGAAACAGCTCTGTAGATTCTGTAGTGAGATGGCAGATTCTCTGAATTAGTATCTTTTTCTTGGTATCCTAGAATGATTCCTATGTCATCACACTGAAAATTTGATTTTTAAACATTTAGTGCTTTAACTCTTAAAATAGCAGCAGCTCTGGACATGTGATGGCTTTACATAGGATCACTGAAAAAAGTCCACTGGAAAGCCACAGGGCAGCAGACAGGACTGTGATGCTTGATAACATGCTCAAGCAATGTTTCAGACTGGTTTCTGGGGGTCATGCAATTGTGGGGATGGGCACAGGGATGGAGGTCTCTAATTCCTACAGCTTTCATACACAGTAGTAGGCAATGAGAGGAAAGAGTTGATCCTAATGCTTCTGCTAAGGGGAAAAAACTTCAGTCACATTTCACACCTTATTAGATATTGGAAACTACACAGAGGCAATCTGAGTATAATCCACAGAAAAACAGGCAATGTTGTTTCAGGCTGCTCAGGGAACTACTTGTTATGAACATGGACCTGAGAATTCAGCTCTCCCTATTTAAGTATTTTGGAAGTGATTTTCACTGTTGGATTCATCTCCAAATGGGAAAAAAATGTAGGCGCAATAGCCTAGATTCTGATCTTGCAAAGCATTCCCAAGGTTTGTCACTTGGTTCTTGCTAAGTGGCTTCATGCAGCTAGGGATATGTCTTAGCATGTGTATTTAATGCTTTTGAAAGGTGCTTAGCTGACAGTCTCAGAGGATGACTCCTGGGCATATTCTGCCCTTAGATATGTGCAAGCTACTGCCCTTGATATCAGTGAGAACTGCCTTTGCTTATGAGAGATGTAGGCATTTTACAGTTTACTCCTGCTCTGTTACTCTGACATCTGGGCAATCCTGAACCTTCCCCCATTTAATTATAATTTTTAATTGATTATGCTGGCTTAGGCTGGGACAGAGTTAATTTTCCTCATAGCAGCTAATATGGGGCTATGCTTTGGATTTGTTCTGGAAACAGTGTTGATAATTCAGGGATGTTTTTGTTACTGCTGAGCAGTGCTTACCCAGAGTCAAGGCCTTTTCTGCTTCTCTCACCACCCCACCAGTGAGAAGGCTGGGGGTGCACAAGAAGCTGGGAGGGGACGCAGCCAGGACAGCTGACCCCAACTGACCCAAGGGATATTCCAAACCATATGGGGTCATACTCAGCATATAAGGCTGGGGGAAGAAGAAGGAAGGGGCAATGGTGTTTTTGTTCCCGTTCACCGTTATGCGTGATGGAGCCCTGCTTTCCTGGAGATGGATGAACACCTGCCTGCCCATGGGAAGTGGTGAATGAATTCCTTGTTCTGCTTTGCTTGTGTGTGTGTCTTTTACTTTACCTATTAAACTGTCTTCATCTCAAGCCACGAGTTTTCTCAGCTTTACTCTTCCTATTCTCTCCCCCATCCCACCCGGGGGAGTGAGCTAGCGGCTGCGTGGTGCTTAGTTGCTGGCTGGGTTAAACCATGACAATGATTCTCACATGATTGATCAAAGTGTGCCTACTGGAAGTCAGTGCTGGAACTGCAGCTGTATGAAAGCAGCTTTCCTTGTTGTAATGTTTTTCTTTAGATTAGCCTCAGCATCCCTTGATAATTTCTATAATTCTCCCCAAAATGCCTCTACTGAGTACATTATTCTGTATTTGTCTATGCTCTTACACCTTGATCTGATGCAGAATTATCTCACACTGGATTTGTGTTCTGGTGTCTGTTTTTGTACTTGCATCTCTTCCACTGCTTTCCAAATGTGTCTGACTTGCTAAGTTCCTGTTCGGAGACTATTGCCTCCCCTCTTAAAGATCTGAATTTTCTTTTGTTTCTTTGATCTTTGGCCATCTATTTTTGTCCACAGCTCTAGCTTTTCAGTTCCCTCTGTTTTACTGTGGTATCCGGTGGTGCCCACAGAGTCATCCAGATTGAGCTTGGGCAAAAAAAAGCAGGTACCTAGAGTGGCAGACAGTCATTGGTGTCAAAATTGCCAGGGGTTGGCTGTGGGACATCACTCTATTTTGCTTACCCCAGAGCCGTAGTGACAGATCCTTCTGATGCCACAGGAGAGGCCAGGGCAGGCAGGAAGTGGGGTGAGGGAGCAGCACCATCCTCCCTGCTCTTCCCATGACAGCAGAAGGTGCTGCCTTACTATCCACAAATCTCTCCCTGCTCCTCAGTCCCAGCTATTTTCTTCAGAAGAGCAAAAATCAAATTTGCCTGCACTTCTGAGAAACCAGGAGCTTTCTTCTGATGCCATCAGACTGAAGCATTGTCTGCTCTACACTTTTCTTAAAATTCCACCCCCCCACCCCCCCGCCCCCTTCCATTTCCATTGCTTAGGCTTTGTCATGATTTGAATCATCTGCTCTCTGACAGTAATCAGATTAAAATATTAGGTTTCTACTTTTGAGATTTCCTTTCCTGGCACTCACAGAAAAGAATTGCAAGATGAGGTGGTTCCTCAAAAATTGCTATCATAGAGTTCTATATTTACCCAAACTAAGTTGAAATTCACATTGTCTGTACTCTAAGCATCACTTCCATAGATTATTTTACCATTACCCTTAAAAGACAATGCCAACAAGCTCTTCTTATGCTGTACTGATTTTCTAATTTCTTTTCTATTTTAATTTAAGCTAAAAGCCAACCATAGCCTTCCCACTGTTCAGTCTGTTGCTTCTCTGCCAGGACATCATCTTCGGCAAGTGTTGTATTTGTAACCTAACAGCACACAAATCAGAAAGGAACTTCTGGTTTCCAGAGTTATGCTCAATGATTAATAACTGCAGTTTGTAGTGCTAGGTACTTTTTGCTGTGATGTGACTGTGAGCATGCAAGCAAATCCTGCTTTTCTGACTAGTGGAAAAAATCAGATAACCCCAAGAGGAAATCACACTATATCTGCAAAGATGCTAATGTACTAAGAAACTGGTCAGGCCTTAGATGAGATTAAAAAAAGCCTCTATTTCCTAAGAAATAAAGATGCAGGTGAAAAAGATGAATAAAATCCTGTGGATAAAATGGAAGGTAAAGATCTTCCTCTTGTTTCCAATAAAGTGCCACTAGAGGGTTTCCCAAGATATTTCTGTTAGTCCATATATTTTAGATTCCTGGAGTTTAGTTGTTCCAGCACAATATAATGAAATAATATAAACTGATGTCACAGCATATCTTTTTGCCTTGGTATCAGCTGTCTGAAGTCTTTAATTTTGACCAAGATACTACATCTCATTATTTGTAGTTTAGTTTAGGTTCACTTCTCGTCACAGAGCTAATGGATTCATTCAGGCTTGCAAGCCTGAGTGAGCTGTACAGGTGAGGGCTGGCAGCCACCCCTGGCAGAGATCCATGATGCAGGTACAACTCAACAGCTTTCCTGTAGTTTTATTTTGAATATTGTAAAAGCCCATTCTTTGATAACAGATTAGTGCATCATATACTTAGTGTAATATTGTACAAACTCTGATTAATAATTACTGCTTTATCAGTCAATGTAGCTACATATACACAAAACTGTTTATACATTAAACAATTCTGACATGAACATGATTATGTAAGTGTATGTGTCTTTCCTTTAGTGCATAAAGAGTAATTTTTATTGTGCTTAACTGCAACAGCCACATTTTTATTAATTGGTTATAAATTCCCTTAGTACAGGACTTCTCAATTATTATTAATTGTTCTTATCCTCAAAGAAACAAGCCCATTAGGCTCCAGAGAGCTGTCTCATTACCACTGTACATCTGTGCATAGATGGAAGCTGGGGAATGACTCAGCAGCACTCAGATGACAGCTGCAGCCAGCGTGGGCTTCTCCTCCAATGGTAGTATTTGTAACCAAAAAGCCAACCAGCAAAAGGTAAAAGGGTAAGAAGCTTTCCTTTGCAGTTGCATCCAAACCCCAAACCACATCAATGGTGGGGTCTTCCTCTTCTACTTCCCAGGCAGCTGTTTTACAGATCTTGATTCGTGTGTGAACTTTTTATGTCGATGAGTTGTGCTAAGTGATAGCTGGGCTGCAGCCCTTCTTCCTGCTCTGCTGGGGAATGCCCTGGTGCAAAAGGGACAGGGTATTTGCCCCTCCTTGTGGACATATGAGTTGTTTGGTGCAGACAGGGAAATACTATTGCTCGGGCATCCTAATGCTTGTGAAGTGTACAGGTTTCTGACTGCCCTGCAGTGTGCCTAATTATTCCCAGCACAGGTACACACAAGCTGCCTTCAACCACGCTGTGACATGGAGGTGCAGCAGATTTGCTCCCATTTCTCTGTCCGATAGGTAGTAAGTGCTGAAGTGATGTTGAAGTTGTGGCCTTTTCACACTGTCCAGGCAGTTTTCTGCCACTGAGCATGAAGGCTATAATCAGCTGCTGTCCTGCTGCATACCATGCGCACTTTTATTTGTAATGGTCCCCACCATGTTCATCCACCAGCTGTTGACGTCAGTTCCTTCTCATTTCTCATAGCTGTACTCTGGGTTTAGCAAAATCTTAGCTTTTAATCTCAAAGACGATAATTTTTAGAAAGTGTTTCATAAGCAAGAAACACTCCTGAATTTTTTGGAATTAAGTTTAAGTGATTTCATGTAATTCTCACCTTTCAACCATCACTTTCAACTTTGCCTTTCATTCTTTTGAGTTGCTCCTTGTCATGTTCCAGTTCAGGAAACTTTAAAAGTAACCTTTCCTAATGTTACAAGATATCAGGAGAGTTGTCTGCCTGAGTAATGGAAGTGTTTAATTTGAAGCGGGGGGGGGGGGGGGGGGGGGGGGGGGGGGGAGGGGGGGGGGAGTTATCAGCTGACTAATACAAAGGAAAGGAATTATGTCTAGAGGCAAGGTCCCTGGACTGGGACTCCGGGATTGTCTTCCCATCTCCACTGTGTGAATGTCTTTCTACTCTGTTTTTAAGCTTTCTATATTGCATGTTTTTCTACTCTGTTTTCTCTTTTAAGCTTTCTATATCTTATCTACTTAAGCCCCAAGTTCTTTAGGGTAGGGGCTCTACCATGCACCAGTGCAGTACCTGAAACTATGGGGCCCTGAATTTTAATTGGAATGTCTGGGTACTATTACAAATGTAAAAAAAAAAAGAAATAGTAATAATGACTGATAGAAACTAGTTCTCCTGGATTTTGCTTCTAGCTGTAGTCAGTGGCTCAATGTAGGAAACAGGCAAGCCACATAGCCTCTCTGATCCAGACTTACTCCTAAAAGCACTTTGTTCACCATCTTAGCCTTTTACCACTGTCTGAAGTTGGTTCTTTATATGTTTACGCACCAGTAAAGTGTAGGCTGAAATTCTCATCTACCTCCTAGGGGTGTTATTAGGTTTAATACATTAATATTTATAAGTACTTTTATATGCTTGGATGAAAGTAGCTATAGATATACAGTAATGCTCTGCATTAATGGCAAGGCTTAACATTAATAAAGCACTACGGAGAGGGAAGGGAGGCCTTGCATATAAGATATAGCCTCTCTGGGGGCAGCATGAGCCAAATGGGGCATCCCATTCCAGGGATCTCACGCTGGGCAAAGCATGTATTGCTGGAGTTAAATGAGACAGGAACATGCCGGTGAGCAAGGCTGACCATGGTGGGGAATGTGCTTGCCACTCAGAGCTAGAAGTACCACATGTAACTGTCCTTCCAAACTGCAGAGCTGCAATCATACAGCTACCACGATTCTACAGCAATAAGAAGTCTAAAGAGATTTAATTGCTCCAGTTTTAGAATTGGGTAATTATAGCTGGTCAAAGTGTTTCGGCACTGAAGTAATAATTAACCATGTAGTGCACTGGTTCTCCTGACAGCCCTGCAGTTGGTCTTTGCAAAACTGGTTTCCTCCTTCTCTATTAATATGCCTATGCCACTGACCTTGTACCTTAATGACCATTTGGGTGTAAGAAAAGATGCAAGTCAGAAACCCAGAGGTTAAATGTATCTAACTGCACAGCAAAAAAATATCAATTCGGTCTGGGAACTAATTTTAGTTCACTTTGAAAAAGAAAAATCTTCATTATATGAGATGATTTTTAAATGCCAAGATCATGTGTTTAGAAAGCCCATTAAAAAGATTTTGTATTTCTGAGTTCCTGTCTATTCACTTTATAAAAACCTCAAGTGAAAACCGTATAATACAGACACTAAATATATGATACCAATTTATTTAAATTTCAGATTTCAAAAATTCTGCTTGAAAGCACTATGTAACTACAAGTCCCTGTGAAGAAATTCCTAGTGTAAACCAAGAGTCCAGTTCCTTAAGGACTGAAAGATGCATCAGTAACATTGGGTAGATGTGGAGCTATGATGATTTTGAGTAACATGTGCTTTGAGAGGTCAAAAAGAAAGAGGAAAGCAGAAGAAGGCAGAGTTAATGAAGCTGCCTGGCTGTTTGGGACAAATCATAGAATCTTTGAATCGTTTAGGTTGGAGAAGACCTTTAAGATCATGGAGTCCAACCGTCAACCCAACACCACCATGCCCACTAAACCATGTCCTGAAAATCCTAAAATCTTGCAGACACAAGATATTTGTAAGATGATTTGTGGTTATGCTGTGGTGGACCCATAGTTCAGTTCAATTAGATTAAATACCTGGGATCGTCAAAGCCTTTGGGAAGCAAGTAACAAGCATGTGTTGGCTGTGTGCCTACAGGAAGTGTTTGGAAAGCACAGAAAGATCAAGCTGGGCACTTTTCTGCCAATGGGATCCATCCACTCAACAGTGTCATCTGTGTTTTATAAGAGAAAGACTGCTCTGAAGAAGGTGACATATTAGAAAAGTCAGAATTTGAGCTAATCTTAGGTCTTCATATAATTCAAAGTACATTTTCATTTATTTTGTTTCAATTCATGTGAGTCTGCCTGGATAAGAAGAAATCCTTCATATAAAAAGTTTTACAGCAGTTATTAGGTCTTCTGCACCACTTAGAATCCCTTCAACAAGAGAACTGGGCCAATCCCAAACTTTTTGTTCTATTTTGGGTCTCTAGGAGCTTGTAATGAAAGAGGGCAATTGCTCTTATTTCAGCAAGTAATCCAAAACCACACTGAAACCTTCAGCCAGGGAAAGACCAGGCCCTGCATCCAAGGGAACTGAAACTTTTGCTAGAGGGTCACCTGAGGCTGCTGATAAGAGTAGTAGGCTGCTCTCCTTTAGCAGATCTGCCAATTCAAGATGGCATTCACACTCTGTTATTGCCATTGACAAGATATATAATATTAAAGAAAGTTTGTTTTGTACATGTAGTTGTTCAGAGACTCAAAGTATTCTGAACCCTGTCAATGAAATAAAAGCTACAGATGTAAAATGTTATTGAAATGACTACGTAATGCGATATATTTACAGAGAATTTGCACAAGTTACATCCCAGTGTTGTACGTTGCATTTTTGCTTGCAAATAAATATTCATTTGGAAAAGGAGAACAGGAAATGTCACCATATTCAGTGCTTTGTTCTACTGAGGAAAAATAACCTATTTAATTGAATTGACTAATTTGAAGATGTCTGGAAGCTATTTCTGGACAACATTAAGGTGAAGGACAAAATGTATAGTTTATAGGAAACATGCCAAATGATATCTTCTCTGATGATTGGCTAGAAGTATTTGATATGAAACATCTGTCTCTTAATGAAATTGTTCCCCAAAACAATGATTACAAGGTACTTCAGGAAATATTTAAGTCTAATTTTGCTTTATTACTAGTGTTCTAGGTTAATGAAAAGCATTCCCTATGCAGCTGCACATTGCCTGCTGTGTCTTTTCTTACTATGTATGTCATGGCATAAGCCATAAGAATATTAAAAAAAACCATGCTACAGGGTCATAATGCACTTACAAGCTGGTGGAACACTGTTAGCATAGAACAATCTGGCTACCTGCTCCAGAACTCCTCTCTGATGTCTGTGACATTAGCAGCAGAAAGCAAGTACAATTATTTGTGAAGCATTATCTGTGTTCTTCATTTAAGAAAGGGAAAAAAAAAAAAAAAAAGAAACATTCCAGTTAAGGTGCTGAAGCACTGGAGAGCCATTTACCACCATAATTCCTTCCTAATGGATATTTTTTTGCTTGAAATACTACACACTGCATTATGCCTCTGCACTTTTCGAAGCACACCACCAAAGGTATCTGTAATGCAAAGGAACAGCCATTGATATGGTAATCAAATGTAAATGTCATAGTAGGTTACCTGAGATTATGTATTTTACAACACAATTACATTCCCATTAAATTAATACAGGAATCTTGCATTAGCACGTCACATTTGGTAGCAAATGCCTACTAAATGGTTGTCTGTTACAGTGCAGAAAAATGCAAATTTTGACTGATGTTGAAATGCACTACTTTGTTTTGAAAGACAAATGATAAAATTCTAGCTGATTTAATTCTCAGTGGTTTGTGGGTTTATCTTTTCCTTATCTGATTTCTGGATTTACAACCTGGGTACCTAATACACCGACCTGTATTTCAATATGAGATCGAAATAAAACCCTGACAAACAAACCTAATCATGGGAGAATGTATAAGTTTTCATGTCGAAAGGGGAAAAGTTCAAATGACTTATGTTTCTAATACTATTCCCTCTTTACCTTCAGCACACACCTCTAAGATCCAAACTTCAGTGGTTTCCTGACTTAGGATTTTGTGTTGAAAATTTGAAAGTGGAACAACTTAATGTCCTGTTTACAGTCTTGAGTCTACCTGCTGGCATACTACAAGGTTTCCTACATTAATGATTTGTTACTTCCAGTTGACAGTATGGAGCTATGGGCATTTGGCAGTGAACATACCAACTGCACTGGGTTATTTGATACAAAGGGCTGGAATCCCTTTTTACATTGCTGCAGCAATGGAAATCCCTACTTGAAGCTTCCCGACTTGCCAGGAGAGATGGAGAAAATCCTGTATCCTGTATCCAGGAGGAGTTAGTATTCTGAAGATTTCCATCCAGAAGCTGCGCCCTTTTTCCAGAACTCTCCAGGACAAATTGGTCATTTGTTTAAACTCATTATGTCTAACTGGGCTCTTTGATACACTGGGAGACATTCTCACTGTCTAACCTTAAGTGCTTTCATAAGACATGCTGGATGTTTTCACCTTTCTCTAGTGACTGAAAAGAGACTGCTGAAAGTCACAGAGGCCACTGCAAAATAAAAACAATCTGATGGAAAGCTGGGGCTGTTTCTTTGTCTGTGGTAGCTCAGAATAAATTTCACAAAGTCAATACTGCTATACTTAATTACTCTGAGTAAAAAATTTTGGTCTATATTTTCATCAGCCTTCCCAAGCAATAGAATCTTTGTCGCCTACAACACAGCCTTCACGGTGGCATACAACAGAATTAACTATGGCCATGAAAACAGCACAGATCGATCACTGAAGTAAAAAGCCTTGTTACTTACAAAGACAGACTTGCATTAAGTATGCACAAATCATAGGCTGAGTCAGAAGAGCCTTTCCTATAGCTATTGTCAAAAGCAATGAAACAAAGTATTTTTGTAGATTCAGTTCTCATCATAGATATTAATGCATCCAAGCTCTTTTTGGATTCCTTTCTACAGCCACAAACCTTACCTCAGTCCCTAATCTCATGATTTAGCCTCAAACTTAGAAAAAAAAAGTTGGTCATGTAGCATTTGCAGCTGGCTGCAATATAATTTGTAGTAGAAGATTCATTTCTGCTTGATTTATTGATGGTGCTCACTTAAATCTTCTGTACCACAATGGATTGCATCTCAGTAAAAAGGGCCAAACCAAAATGGTATTTGGATGAAGTATAAAGCTTTAGACCCTGACCTGAGCACATTCCTAAGACTCAGTGACTTCATCATCCGGCCATTGCTAAATTAAAGAAGAGCGTAGGAAACTGTGTAGCATATGCAAATGTGTTTTATATAGAATATGCTAACTTTGGCTATGTTTTGGTATTGTTTGCACACCCAAGGCAAGTAAGATGAATTTATACAGATCCTCTGTGGGCATAGGAATTGTACACTCATCTAATAAAGGAAACTATATACATTAAAATTCAGGTTTCTTGGAATTTAAGCAAATTCATCTCTGTGAAGTAGACAGTATTTTTACATATATATATATATAAAAATTATTTTTTCTTCCAAGTACAAAAAATAATCAATCCTTGTCACAAGTCCATCTTAAGAGATCCATTATACGAGTTAAATGCATGAATTACATGAAAAAATTTGTGGTGATGTCCTCGTATGACAAAGACCGAATGTATGTAAAGCCAAAGCTGAATATGTTTAAGAAAAAGAGAAAAGTTTTAATGTCTGCTCTGGAGCTGAAAAGAACAGGAAAAAATCTCCTGTATGTTGAGAAAGAGGTGAAACAGAAAGAAAATTTGAAAGCTGCCTCGTACACTAACTACGTAACATTATCTGTGATCTACATCTTAAGAGCATCGTCAGAAAGAACCAAGTCAACACAAGGATTATCAATACAGAAGTATCATCAGCAAAGATACTGTTTTATGGGCCTCCTTCCATGCTCAGACAAAGAGAAATAAACTTGTAAGTAGGAGGCTGAGAGAAGATTATGACATTAAATGGAATTATTAGCACATGTAATCAAATGGGGAAACAATCAAGCCAAACTCAAGACATCCTTGCTTCTTTTTCCCTTTGTCTGTCCCTCTGATGAGGAAATTATAAATGTACAAGTGATGAAAAATAATAATTCAGAAGTTATTCCTCCATTCAGTGTCAGAACTGCTAAACTGTGTTTATTTATGTAGATATTGTGAACATCTGGAGCAAGGATCATGAGCAGGGTCTAGATTTGTGAACAGACACAAAGGGCCTCCGCTTAAAGAAATGAGAACATGTGAAGAATGACTGCAAAAAGGATAAAATATATGTACAAATGGTCATTCATGTAAAGCAACATTCAGTGATGACAATAGTATTGTAGGTACTGTGGCAGTGAATGTCGCAGCTCTTATCTTTCTTCACATACTGCTTTTAACCCAATCTTAGTTTCAAGTGTCACTACCCATAAAGGCCTGACCAAATGTTTCAAGGTGACACTAAAATGCTTTGGATACCTTTTCCACCTCTTTTTTTGATGTGTGTGTGTTAAATCATTCTTAACTCTTGCTAACAAAGAGCTTGTGTTTTTTCTATTTCTGTATGAAAGCCTAGCCCTCTTTTTTTTATACAAGCATATACACTTTTACTCATTGTTTTTGACCTAAACCTTTCTATTTTTATTTAAACACTTTATTTACATAAAACCATTTACTATATCAAGATATTATAAGTTAACAGAAGAAGCACTTACATTATAATGAGGATGCAGCTATTTCAACCTGATTGACCTTGTTACAGCTTGGGTTTCAATTTCTTAATTAAAAAGATGCAATTTTGTTTCTATAAAGCACCTAAGGAACATGAAATTCTGAGCCAAAAATAAACTAAATCTCTTCTGGAATTTATTTATAAAGAAATCTCTTATCATATTCCAATGTGAAAGGTCATTGATTTACTGCCTCCGACTAATTATAATTAATTTGGAAAACAGATTGTTTCTCACCCTCGTTAATACTTTCCTTTACTATAGGGATACAGGTCTGTGACTTGGACAAAAGAAGAAAGGTCATAAAATGTAGACCATCATTCTTTTTCTCTTTTGAGAATGTACTGAAGTCCTCAGAAAGGCAAGGTGTTTAAGAATAAGCTTAAGTGTCCCCTGTCAGTAAAGCACACCAGCACATTCTTCTGTTTGCTTGGAGATTTAGGTATCTTTTTACTGTGCATTGTTGAACTGAGGAATCTTTCTAAATTCAGAGATAGAGCACAATTTGTACGGTAGGAAGACAGGGAAATATAAACACAAATTCCAACTTCCTCATAAAAAGGAATCTTAGTATTATTTGTTGACTCCATTTTGCAGGAATGAAAATGGACCATTTATACATATTTGCAAAATGTTTCTTTGATAGGGGTGCTGTGCAGTGAGGATTGCTCATTGATGTTTCCTTTTCAGAGTCTGTTAACTATGAAGAATCCACCTTTGTTTGATGGATTGTCCTCCAGTCGATCCATTCATATGAGAAACTCCATCTTATAAAGAAGATAGTAAGTTTTGAAAAGCAGCTGCTGGGCTTCCTATCAAAATGGTAGCGGGATCAGCATTTCAAGGAGCAAAGGATATGCTAGTTTATCTCATCCAGCCAAACTCAGCAGCGTTCAGTAGGTGATGCCAAAAAGGTGTTACAGATGTTGTGACCAGTTTAATTGTTAAGGTTCTAATAATTTCTACATAATTTCATAAGCAGTTTACAAAAAATAATGCAAGACATTAATTCGAGCATCACACTTGCACTTTGAAAATAAGCTCAAGACTGTAAATGCTTGTATGTGTTAATAATAACACCACCAATGCAAACTAAGGACAAGCAAGTGTAATGTTACCTGGCATATGATATTACAGATCTGAGTGAAAGCCCTTAGAAATCAATGGCAGTAAGTCTGTCCACTAACATCAGTCAGCTTGCTAAATACCAAAATAAATGTGGGTCATTCTGGAAGGCATTTTTTGTCCGTTTTTCTCCTGGAACACTGCATTGTGGCACCTTTAGTTTTTCCCCAAGAGTCAATTAAAAATGAAAGCAGGAGGAAGGACTTTTTGCTGAGGGAAAAGTATCTTCTTAATCTTAAGTGATTATAGATTTAATTACTCATTTCATTAGTTGACACTGGTCTGAATGGCAGCACTTAAGAAAATACCAATCACTGTTTAAAATCCAGCTTCAAGTATTTGTCTGCAAATAGTTAACAGATAAGATGGATGACAGAAGATGGAGAGGAAGACCGTGTGGAAGGAAGTGCCGCGGTTCAGTTGAGCACGTTGTTTGCAACAAGAGTTTCCATTGCACAGCCCATTCCATAGACTCTATGCAACAGTGATTCTCTGCAGAGCACAATCTGAGGAAGCGACCTTTGTGGTGTTGCTGCACGTATCAAAGGTGACAGCTTTCGAACATCACGCATTTATTTCCAGCAACGGGACAACTTGTCAGCCACTGTCACTGAATGACACTGAATGACGTCTAATTCATCCTTGCCACTAGATGACAGCACAGCAACACACATCTATAAAGTAACCAGTATTTTGCTACGGGTTAAGAATTCCTGGAGAAACAGGTTTCAGGAATTTTGGGACTAGCCTCATGGCAAGAAGACATGACATGAAATTTCTATGTTTTTGGACTTTCTAAAGTCTTTGGACTTCATCATCTAACATGAACGTTGAGAAGGAACTTGCATGACTTGCATGCTGCTGCAGGACAAAGAGCCTTACATACAACTGAATGCTCTGCATCTGGATGGTTTCCTTTGGTTTGCACAGATGAAGCAGAAAGTATGGGAACATGGTGGCTAGCAACTCTCAATGCCAAAACACAAACATGACTAGTAAATCCAAATGTCTAAGGAAGGTATTTGGTATGAAAAGAAATTATGTGCATACTTTTGAGATCAGATGACTTATGATGTTTTAGTTTAACGTGTCTATTCTCAATGCTGATCTGACGGCTCCAGTGATACAGTAGACTTGTAGTCTATGAACTGAAATACTAGAGAACTCTAGTACTGATGGATGCTTTTGACTGGAAAACAACAATAATTCTGCCATTATTCCATGCACACTTCTTGACACACTCAGCACTTTTGGTAAAATACTTAACTTTTGTCAGTTGTTCTGAAGAGAAATAAAGATGATTGAGGGAAAAAACCCATGGGTTCAGTTTCATGAATGTTAATTCTGGAGAGTTTACCCGAGCAGAGGTCTCTCTGTCTTCTCTTTTTCCCTACTCCAAGTTACACTATTCTTCCAAAGTAAGTGGCTGTAGTTTCCAACAAGGAAAAGGAGAGAGCTACCACACAAACAGGTCCCTTCTACAAACTGCTATAATCCAGTCCACTCACTGTGTGCTCAGTGCAGGGAGGTGGACTACAGGAGCTATTGAGATCCTTTCCAATCCCATTTTTCTTTTCTAAGTCATTGTAGTCCTTGAGTTTGAATTAATACAACATTTAGCTATGTTATTCCTTCACTCCCAAAGGAGGAAGATGTAGGAGTAAGTCAATATTCCCATGTCACAAGATAGGGCTCTAGAACAGACTATAATGAGAGGGGTCTCTCATGGTGGAATAATCTAGAAGTAATTAAACTGTTCCTTCAAATGAAGTCTTGGACTGGTCTCCCACACTTGTGCAAGCACCCTACCTTCAAGATATTCTGGGGTCATCTCCAGTCTGTTTCCTCCCCTCTACATTTTCCCAGAAATTTCTGAACCTAAGATATTTTTTCACCTGTCAAAAAATGCTACATTTCTGTGAAAAGTTTTGCTTTTGACAAATCACTGTTTTTCCAAGAAATACTGTTTCCAAATCTTTCCCAGTCAACAGCTGGAGATAAGGTTTATGGTTTTGTGCGTGGCAGAAAAAGAAGAACTATGGATTTAATTTGAATGCAACAGTTTAAAACCTCAATAATTTTTTTTTTTTCCTTATCTGTCCTTTCTTAAAGGCATACATGTCTAATACACAATGAAAACAGTATTTGCTCCTGCTTACCTCCACTTTCAGTCAATGTCCCTGATAATTAGTGCTACTGCATGTGTGTATGTATTCACCACATACAGGTTGTAACACAACAGGACTGTAATATATTAGCATTTTGTGACCAATTCTTAAGCATGTTTACAATTTTCTTCATAATTCTGCTTTCTTTCAAAGGGCAAGGGGAAATTACAGCCCACTGAGAAAAGGAGGAGAGAATAGCTGTGTGTGGGCAGAGAATAAGCATATTCCAGGATTTTGTGGCTTTTTCTTTCATCTATTTCTTTCGATTTGATAATACAGCTGGTGGATACCATACAGGGAGTACTTCATCATTGGCAAAAAATGTGTAGGAGAAAAAAACCCCAAGCATGCCATTAATTGCTTATAAATATATGCTCTCAACCCTAGCAATCAGCCTTCAGGATTTCTAACCTCTAAGTTCTGTTCAATTCCTTCATTTGAATAAAATTATCAACTGTATCTTTTCTAGCATGATTAAACACATTGCTTGCAGGCAGGTTATGATTGAATAAGAAATATTTGCATTTTTTTTGAAATGCACAGTCTGTGTTTCTTTCTCTGTAGGTGTGTCTATGCATATACATACACCCATATAAACTTACACACATGAACGTATACACATGCATGTGTGTGTGCGTGTGCATGTCTGCATATAAATGGGGGGGGTAGGGAGCAGGAAAAGAATGAGGGAAAGGAAAACCAAAGCTAAGTTAGATGGAGTCATCTAGATATGAAGGCCAGAGTTTTCAAGCTTCTGCACCCAGTTGCATCCACTGTGACATTCAGAAGAATTCAGTACTGGATTTCTCAGGAAAGTTTAACACCTGAGATGCTGAGCCTTTCTCACTCTTCCAACCACATAGCTTAAGAAGCTCAGCTGGAGGCTGTTACTTCTTACCTAGAAGACCTGTGTTTTAAAAGTAAGTAGGAAGAAAAGAGAAACTCTCTCAGCCTGCTGAAATCTTTTTCTTTAGACAGTCATGCCTTGCATACAAATGGTTGCACCTGCAAACACTATAGGCACATTTGTGCAGGCCTGTTGAAAAGCTGGCCATAAAAGTAATTTTCCCCAAAGCCATGGCTATAAAAAAAATTTCCTTACCAAAATGTTACGTGCTTTTAAATCTGTTTTTATTTTCCTTACTTTATTATTTACTATCATTCCCCCTCCCGCCTACAGAGTACCAAGTAACCAATACAGCTGTGCTTGCAAAGAGACATAAACATTGTCTCACATTACGATCTGACACTGTAATGTGTTCTGATATTGCAATAATAAATGAGAAAATTAAGTGCCTATAATACAACATATCAGTATACGATAGGAAAAAAACACACGAGTGATGGCAGAAAGGGAAATATCTCATGTCTGCTAAATGGTAATTGGGGCTGAGGTGAGCACTTTTGCTGATCATATGCCTGCCTGTGGCAACTGAGACTGAACTTCATTTTTCTATCACTTGGATGGTTTAACACTGATACAACACTGTGGAATTATGGCCAAATGACACTGGTAAAAGGCAGGAGAAAATTAAGCCTCCTCTGACTACGTATCATCCAGTTGATCTTCTTTTCCTCACAGTCTCTAGCTTTCCTCTTCCTGTGGCCAGTTAAGTAGGAGGCTCCTTGTCCTTCTAGGGCAGGATGGTTAATATGATGATGAATTGCTATTCATCTTGCAGTTACAGCTGTCAATCAGCTTCAAGAGCTACATTGTCAGTTATGGTCCCATAGGGCCAAAATGCAGAGAAATTCTGTGTTACCATTTTCACTTGCACTTCTATCATGAGAATCAGGAGTTTATCATGTTAATAAGATTATGGTAAGAAGAATGTTATCAAGGCATGACAAATTCTAATGTCATGGGACCCATACCGTTAGACAGTACAGCTTTTCTCTTCATTCATTCTCTTGCATTACATCACTCCTGAGAGACTCTACTGTACTCATCAGTAGAGAATAGGCAGGACAGACAAAAGATAGGAAAAAACAGAATCATCATTCCAGGCAGATAGACCTTCTGGGTCTCCATGAGTTTAAATGATCTGTCCAAGGCCACAAAAATAGTCTGTGGCAGTGCCAATTTTCTGTATTTCATACAGTCCTTTGTAAACCTCTGTGCTACACAGTCAACAGGTTTTCAAGTTGCCTTTTGACTTGTCTTTCATACCGTGATCTTATGCTTTGAGATAA
This sequence comes from Astur gentilis, assembly GCF_929443795.1. Classification (NCBI taxonomy): domain Eukaryota; kingdom Metazoa; phylum Chordata; class Aves; order Accipitriformes; family Accipitridae; genus Astur; species Astur gentilis. The sequence continues at coordinate 15,728,486 of NC_064902.1, read as the reverse complement.
GGCCATGACTATGATAGCAAATGTAATTTAAAATAGTATATACAGTCACTGTAATTCTTGTGGCTTAATTCTTCATAGGACAAGTTCCTCTTTGATTCCTACCCTATGCAGGAAAATAACTTTAAATGTTCTCTAAAATGAGACTAGTTTTCAGGATTTCTTTAGTCTCAATAAGGTTCGATCTTTAAACAAGGAGCAGATGAATTTCCTCAGCTTTCTTTTATACACACTGTATGCTTCATTTCCCCCCTATGTTTTTTACTAATCCAGAACTACTGCAGCTTTAACTAAAGAATGAACATTTTTAAAGTGAATTTGTCAGCTGAGATGCATACCTTTATGTAAGCATGGTTAATTTTAAGTTCAAACTGACATCTGTGGTCAGAATTTTTCTCCCTCCATCATGGGCCAACTGTACACTTACTGCACACTTGGTTTCTAGCCTTCAGTCTGAAAGCAACAGTATGACTCTCAGGCAGCCCATATCACATATACTAATAAATTATATGAAATGAAGTTTTCTGCACTATATATGTAAAATGCCATTGCTAACTTGATGATTAATTGAACCTCAGTATGTAGAACAGGTTTACCTTGCTTAGTGATTATGTTTCTTCTTGATCACAATAAAGCTAGCTTGCAACAGAAAAAGTCAACTGTAGGGAAGTTTGATGGCTTTTACAATACTTCCCAAATCTGGGAAATACCGAGTGGCTTCATTTTCCGGTTCAGCTCCCTCACGGTTTTGGCTACCTGGGCTGCAGCACAGTGATTGTACACCAGTTTACCCCCTGAAGCATCTCATTCACGCATTCTCCTTGTCTTTGCAACCTATTGGTGCAAATCTGTCACTTTGTTGATTCTGTCACCACTCAACAATGATCCTTTGTAGTACGTAAAATTTACCTCGTTTTTAATGGGACTTTTACAAAGACAAAAAAAGAGATAAAGTTAAGGACTAATAGTAGTTTTAAAAATGTGTTTGGCAGCAACAAAGCACAAAGACTTCAGTGAAGCCATGTATTCTCTAACACTGTTGATTTCAGGAAAATTGTGCCAAATAAATTTGACCCATTCACTTTTCTCTTTATGTGAGGGTTAAAGGATGCTCAGAAAAAGACAGTCAGAAAGGACTAAAACCACGACAGATAATTCAGATAGAAGGAGCTTAACTGTACAGCTGATCTACAGCTGATTAGGAAGTAGAAATGGCTGTAGTTGGACAGGAAAAATCTAGAAATATTTGGGTACTTGCATGGGTTGCACTTAAAATGTTTGGGAACGGCATCCATAAGGTGCTAAAATTGTTTAATAAGCCACATGTGTACTTGGGTATGGTGGAAAATCAGTTGAAGGGATTAAGAAAAGGTGGTTACACATATGGGGCAATGCTAGCATGACAGATGGTATTTGTTTTATTTATGTCTTCACAACTGTGTTTATGTTCTTTTAAGAAGCCTGTCTGGGTGGAGTGTTGCAGAGAGGTTGTACAGACTCCTTCCTAGGAGAAGCTGTTGAGTATGTTGAGACAGAAACAATTCCAGACTTTATGGGGCAGGCAAAAGATACACAGGATGAAGATGATGGCTTGAAGCTCATGCAAAGACACTGCAAGAATGGGAAGGGTACAGTCAGGCAAATCTCACAAAAGATGAAGAGACCTTCCCAGGGACAAGAAGAGAACAGAATTTGCTCAGTGACATAGGAACTCATTGAGTTGGCTGGAAGCAATCAACTGCCTGCAAGGACAGAAAGAACGTGGGACAGCTGTGTACAAAACATTGTAATGCAGTTCTGTCTTCCTCAGCTGTTTTAAGTAGTATTTAATTTAAAAGTTTCATTTCTAGTTTTTCTTCAAGTAAATGTTGGCTTTTGTGAATTTAGAACCATTCTGTCTGCTCTGGGGTGAAGGTCTAGGCACATCAGACACAGTGCTGTGGTTGACTCACTGTCCTGTCAACAGTCTAAATATAAAGTGTTAAAACAACCTAATTTAATGCAAACACCTATTAAACATTTTCTAACTTTTTTTGGAAAACAGAAAGCACTGGAATTCCTCTGGTGATAATGAATCCTTAAATTACCATTTTGGTCTTTAAACCTTTTTTTCAAGAACAACAGATTATATTCAGAAAAATATCTTCAGTAACTACTGTGCTTCAGGAAGACTCACACTTTCTTAATGGAAGTTTATTTTTGCCAGATGTTTTTAGGAAACAAAGTCCCTTTGGCTCAGTTGAATTTTCTCTTAGCACATAGTTCCATCTCCAGGTAAGTCTTTGGAGCAGATCACTAAAATACTGTGTATTCTTGTCCATTCTTCAGATAACTGCTTCAGGTGCTTTTTGGCAACTGCAAAATAGAACTCCTTTATGGTGAAAAGGTTTTGTTTTTTTCAGGATATTCCCAGGAGAACTGGATCATTCAGCTGTCCATTTCTGTTACGTAAGCAGCATATCTTGGACCTTAGTGCAGAAGTCTCTCATTGCTACTATTGCATATAGCATAATGCAAGCAATTTATACTTCCCATTTATGTTAATAGTGATTTATTAAAAATTCATCAGAACAACTGAAGCTGGCAGAATCCCTCAGAATCACTAAATAATTAATAACTCTTCCACAAAGGTGACCTGGGCTCAGCATGCAATACCTATTTTTTGGCTTACCACTGGAGTTTCTTGTTCCCTGCTACAGTAAATAACTAGTCTCCCTATGCCAGTGCCAGGGAAGAACTAAGTATCTTTCAAAGCTACCTTGTTGAATAAGATGCTGCCTAATGTAACTGATAGTAAATGCCAAGGAGAGAAAAAGTTATTTCCTAATCTCCACTCTTTCCTGGTATTTCCCCCCCTCAGAACTTTACAGATGTGAATGGCTGGCTCTCTACTTCAGATCCCTTTTCACAAAATACAGCAAGAAGAAGTGGTGGTGTTGCCACTACCTTTTATCTAGGTGATCAAGCATTAGACCGAGAAGGATACGAAAAATACAAACTCAAATCTCTTTTTACCTTCAGCAGATTTTAAGACACATCTCCATCCTTCTGTTTTCCAGCACCCAGGTTGATTTTGAGAGTCGTTCTCAGTTTTGACTATTATAATTTCCATTTGATGTGACATATCTGAAACAATATATGTAATAAAAAAATATAAACAGTCACTGGAGAAAGAAACTAGGACTCCTCATTTCCCAAGTGGAGACACAGATTTTAGTTGCACTCACTATTTTTATCTCTCTATATACACAAATATATTGAATTTTCAATTAATATTCAAATTTCCACGCAATGTGCTACAAGTTGAAGAGATGAGTATTCTCTCTTAGAATAATCAATAATTGGGTTTTGAGGACAACATGGTAAAATTTGCAGGGTCAAGTCCTCCTCAGGAAAAGAGAAAACTCAATATGGATCTGTCACATCTCCAATTTGTGCATTCAAACATTTCAGCAAATTTGACACAGACTCTGAACTGTTCAGCACTGGCAAAAGGCATTTCATATCATGATCAGTTACTGCTTGGCTGTTTATGATCATGACCAATTACTGGTGGACGAGTTTTACATTTATAGACTACAGGTGGCAACTGAAGAGTGAATCTGAGGATTAAATGTGGTGCGAGTGTCTAAAGTCACAGTTAGGTCTCTAAGTCCAGTATAAGTGCTTTAGAAGATCTTGCTCTTACTGAATTAACAGGTGAATAACCAGGGTTGTAAAAAGGCGTAATCTGTGCTTTTCATACTTTCATTTATGAGTAACTTCAATAATTTCAATTGTACCAGTTGACAAAAGAGGGGCACCTTCATTTCAGTTCTATAGAATGGGAATTATAAATGATTTAACTTTTTAATATTTTATATTATGATTAGAACAATGACTAAATAAATACAATCATTTTAATGAACAATGAAGGTCTGAAGTCTGTTACAACTAACTATACAAAACAATAGTTCCTTTTATAGCTGTGCAACTGAAATAATTTGTGCAACTGGGATTCTAAGGTACTGATCAGCAAATCTGGTCTTCCAGTATTTGACCTTTTTTCATTCCATAAAACATAAGTTTCCATAGTCCCTCACAGTAATTTTAAAAAGGAACATTGAAATGTATTCCTCCTTCCAAGAGGTTTGAATTACTAATTTTGTTGGTTTGCCAGTACAATAATGGTGAAGTAACTCAGTAAGTGCTGAATTTGAGCCTGCCACAACAATCAGAATTTTTTTGGACTGCCAGACAAATCAGTCTTAACAGCATATGTTAATTTCCACAGTCTCTAAAAGTCTATAAGGATGCAATACATATTTTCTTACTCTTACCAACTTAACGACAATCACCAAACACATGAAATTGTAATGGTTACATATTTGAGAGGACACACATCTGGCCAAGGAAGACTGGAATATTAAACAAAAAATTTGGTAGCATGGGAAATTATTCCACAAAAAAAATGGTGGGGTGAGGAATGTTGTAAAGAGACAAAAAGAGGCCAATGGTTGCCTTTAACATTCAAACCAGAAGACTGCCCTATTATAATCTCTTTACTTAGGCACAGGAGCAATCTATTTGCTTAGCAGATGAAAAGGACTCTTGTTTGTTCCTCAGATAACCTGCTTTTTATATGCCTCTGTGACATTTCTATCCCCCGGCCTTGCTCCTATACAGGAATCACAATGAAAAAGATTATACAGAACTATAGAACTTATACCCTAACAGTGTGCTATTCCTATAATGGGAATTACTTTGAGTGACTTTAATGCTCCTTAAGAGCTCACTTCATCAGTACAGTGGCAAATGGACATACATGGCACAAGGGAGACCAAACAATAATCTGGATCCTCCAAAGAGAGCGAGATCTCCAGTGGAAATGAGTAAGTTGCTCTCCTGAGTAAGTTTTTTCCCCCTTAAGTCCTTCTTTTAGACTGTGATCTTTAGCTATGTCATTCTCAGAGGATGTCTGGTTCTCTCTAGCTGAGTACAAAGGTAACTTTAATACTTTTGTGTCATTTTGAATTCTATTCTGTTAGGGTGTTCTTGAAATCTCCCAGACAAAACAAGCCTAACTCCTCAAAATTGTTTTGTATCAAGGACTCTCATAAGCTGGAAACACCCTAACTTCCTGCACTGCACCCTTCCAGGAGTGATAGCAACCCATACATGATAAGGTAATCAAAGCCGACTGCAATACTGCAGATGGAACTAGATTTTATACACTACGTCTTTTCATTAGTATTCTCTGTCTCTGCATTTTCCTCTTTCTATTGATGCATTTCAGCAAGTGTGGGGGTTTTTCCTATTCACTGGGATGATGACTTCAAGTACTTTTTGACAATAGCCCTTATATATTCTTTTTCTGGTCAGTACTCTGCACAACTTTTCTATTTAATAAGTGCTTCCTACTTCCTTACACAAGCCCAAATTACCTGTATTGTTGGAGACCCTGAATGTCAGTTGCTCCTAATTCAAAAACAGTTTATATCCCTTGGTAAAAGCCACTGAATGCCCCTGTGGTTACCCAGCTATGTAGCCTTCCATTATATGCCCACTGACTCATAAGAATTGCATATCCTGATACCCCTGGTTGATGAGCAAGGAGACAAAAAGGAAATCATCTTCCTTTGTCAGACAATGTCTAGGTCTCAGTGATATTATTACTGAGCCCGCACTCTTTCTCCCTTGCTGTGAGAAGCAATTTTTTCTTTAAAGAAACTAACACCTAAACAGACAAGATAAAGGATGGAGAATGGAAGAATATATTACCCATTTTATAGTAACAAAGGTACAGGGAAAGTAAGATACACTCCTGTGGTCACACAGGAGGTCTTTGGCACAGGCATGTTCCAAACAAAGCCTTCACTCTTTGGTGAGGAGTCTATGAACTGTGAGTTGCAAGGATGTTAAAGCTCTTTTGTTAAATCACATTTTCTCTTTTAAGCAACTTACAGCAGAGCTTTTTATGGGAATCTTCTATGACGTTCTAACTAATCATCATCAGACATATCAGTGCAGATTCAGTAGCTGTATTTTCATGGAGCTGGCATTTGGTTTGGGGGTTTTGGGGGGGGGGGTTGTGTGTAATGAAAGCCTACCTGAATTGTGCCAGGTGCTTTGTTTCATTTTTATTAAACTTCACTGTCCCTCTATTGCTGGCCAATGTCCTTGGTCACATTAACACTGTCTTTACTATGTGTGCAAGAGGTACCTGAGCCAAGAAACTGGCTTGTGCACATAGTGAGCAGAGTTAATGGCTTCTGGGGCAGACTGGCTGTATCTGCACTGAATCTGGGATAAAGTGAGAGTGTGAAGCTGGCTGAGTTACCACTGGAGCTCTGTATGTGTGGAAGGAATAAAACTTATCTCAGAGTGCATTGTGTCTACACAGCATAACTCTGTTCTTTATTCTATATTAGGGTCTCTCTGGCTAGCAAATGAATTGGTTTTATCCAGAATGGGCTTAGGCAAGAAACTAGTATGTATATAGTGGGGATGACTGGGAGGCTTTGGCTTAGAGACAAACAAGTGAGTCAACACAGCAGTGTAGCTAACGCCAATTGAATCTTTCTACTGAGCACAGGGATTACTTTTGGTTAATTCTAGCATGGCCTTTTCCCTGAGATCCTCTTGTCAGCAGACAGGATTAGTAGAGGACAAGCATGGAAATCTGTCTGATGGCACCGTTCCTCTCGTATTCCCTTCTTGATTTGTCCCAACTTTAGAGCAGGGCCTGAAAACTACCATTAGGCAGGGCAAAACAATTCCCAATTCCCAAACACCTTAAATAATTTGCACTGTTAGACATCATCTAAGTCTCCAGGGGTTTCTCTGTTCCAGAGGCCATGGCTACCAGGATGGGTCAGGAGCACCAGGTGGATGGTAACATGGACCTGATTCAGAATACAGTTTTATTTGGGAATGGTGAGAATCAGGGGTAAGTGGCAACATGTGATATGAAATACACAAAAATACTTACAACTGTGCTCTTCTCAGGGAATAGTTTTTATCTCGGAGGCAGGGTTAAAAATGGGACTGAATTTGCATGTGTGCTTATGATCCCAAGAGTGGGTCAGGGCCTTTCTGTACTACAGAAGCACAGAACAGAAAAGCAGCCACAAAAAGCCTACATAAGAGACAGAAATTACTTTTCTGTTCCAGGATTAAGTGTATTCATCACATCATCATAGCTAGAATTTTTGTGGCTTGGTTTCCTTTCTTTGGCTGCTTTGCATTAATATTAAAGCATGATTTGGGGGGGGGAAGAAAGAATGTCTCTTGAGAAACAGAAATGCAAAGGAAAAAAACCTTTTGTTTGCAAGTGCATCAGACCTTATAAAAGTATATAATCCATGGATCATTGGCACGATCAACTGTAATGGCTCCAAAAGAGCCATTGTGTTAATGTAGTCGATGAGCATAAGTACTGCCTCTGCATACTAAAAATCCTCATGAAAATTTTAACAACATGCAGATAGTGGATAAGTGCAGCATGTAGTTGTTTTTAAAACTGAGAACACAGTACTGAAAGTTTCATCAAAATGCAGAAGAAAAACTAAAATATATCCACCAGCAAAATGTAACTTTAGTAACATCTGATATTTTTTCTCAGATAAAGTAACTGATTTTTGACAAAGGAAATGAAGTAGGTCTTATTTATCTGGACTTCATAAAGGTTTTTGATATAATACCATTTGGGAAATTACTAGTTAAGCAAGAGAAGTTGGGGAATAGTACAAGAAATCTAAAGTAGGCAAGGAAATATCTAAAGAAGAGATAACAATTTAAAGGGAAAGCATTGCAATGAAAAGAGCATGTTAATGCAGTTCTTCAAAGACTGATTTAATATTTTCATTAATGAGCATGACACAGAAAAGAAAAATGGGGTAATGAAATTTCCTGAAAACAGAAAATAGGGAGATATAATCAATACAGAAGAGGACTGGAATATCATGTGGGACAACTTAGATGATTTGGTGATCTCAGAAATACAAATAGAATGGCATTTAATATTGCACACTGCAAAGTCATGGGTTCAAAGACAAAAAAGAAGAATTTTTGCTTTTAGCTGGTGGAAGTCCACAAAAGGAGTTCTAGGAGTCTTAATCATCTGCAAGGTAACTGTAAGGACCAATGCAAAACAATGAGAAAGGAAAACGTCATATCAGGACGTATCAGGAATGTATGGGAAACAGTATTGCATTTAGACAGTGATATAAGACCTGATCTTGAGTCTGGTAAAGAATCACACGCTGAAAGAACATGACGACTAAGGTGATTAGAGAAAATGTAAAGCATTTGACTTGTTTAGCCAGCAAAACAAAGGCTGAGAAAGGTTCTGATTAATGTCTGCAAATACTGCAGAGAAGGAAACACCAGACATAGAGGGTAGCTATTTAAATTAAAAGTATTGCCGATAATGGACAGTTTCACATTGGCAATGCATACTTTTTAGTTGGAAATTAGAAGGACGACTCTGATCATTGAAGAAGTGACATGCTGGAACAACTTCCAATAGGATTAAGTGTCAAACACCTAGTCGTTTCTAATATAGGATGTGAACAGTTTGTGAATGGGATGAACAGGAGATAGTGGTGGCAAGCCCACAAGATAGGAATCACCTTTGCATGCCAGAATGTTATCCTATGCAATAATATATTTTGAATAGTAATCTTACTAACTAACCTCTGAGTGAAAAGTGTGACTTTGACACATGATCATGTGATTCAAACAGACAGTTACTAACTCAGACTTATGTAATATCTTGTATTGCTTTCCATGAGAACTGGTATTGCTTTCCATGAGTCCCATATATGCTGGGACTGAACTTGTGCATTCAAGAACTTCTGTACTTTAAAACAAATGTGTAATTCTAAGTAATTTTATATGTAGCCCTCCTGATTGTTTCCTTTTATAATCTTTGTTCTTTAACTTTTCAGTTTCTACAAATTTGCAGCTAAATATTCTGTTTTATTGTGTAAATAGTCTGTTTATTTCCAAATAATCTGGGTTGAGATTTTTGAAACTCATTAGCTTTTACTTTTATCCAGCAATGATTAAGACTGGATGACATTAACCAAAAAGACAGAGATGGACAGAGACACAGAATTTACAGCCTCAGAAGATGTAAATTGATGTTGCTGTGCATTAAATGATACACTATTAGTTATATATTTACTGTGGTATTTTACATGGTACAGAAGAGTGGGAACTTGCTTGAAATTCTCAATTTTTTATGTTTTTCTGCTTCCTAAGATTCATCCCTCTTCAATCCTTTGGTACGTAACCTTTTTTCCATAAGGTCGCAAAGATGTCTATCAGATCCTTCTCAGCCAATTCCTTAAGATCCTTTGGTTGAATATGATTTTGGACCTTCTGAATAATAAATATTTAAATTATCTAAATATTCTTTTACCTGCTTTTTATTAATTCTGCTGCTAGATATTCCCAAAGCCTCATTAATATTTATCTAACTGAGCTCCATGCTTCCCTTTTCTTTTATATTAAATACTGGGAAAAAATGCAGATGTTGAGCAATTCTTTTTCTCTCTGGCCAGTATCAGTTGACCTTTCTTTTGATTTAGGATGATCCTTGTTTTCTTTTAACCACAGTGTATTTATTTTCTTCAACTCTTCTCCCAGGTTACATCCTTAACTTGAATTCTGTTTTGCCTTCTCCCTTCCTTATTATTTCTATTGTTCTGTATTACAGATGTAGCTGCTTGTATTTTTAGCTGTCTATTATGTATTCTTTTCCTCCTGTCATTTTGTAAATGGACTGTGTTGCCATATTTATGACTAAGGGATGTTTCTATATAGAATTTGTATATTAAAATGTGACCGCCTCATAAAAATATTGCAGTATGTACTTTATATATTTTTCATATATACAGCTATATAAGAATAATGCCTGTTCAGTGTTGTTAATTTAAAATAAAGGAATTTGAAATACTAATTTAAGGAGGGTTAGATGCAGATGTTTGAATATGAACCCTGTGTGATTAAATACTGGCATCATTGTACCCTATGGGAATTCTGCTATTGGCTTCAGCTGGGTTAGGATTTTATTCTGATTCTGCACTTATACATAGATTTAACTTTAAACCTAGAACTAGACCCATGGACTTAGTAGAAGATGCAATGCAGTAACATTATTCCTCTGCCTAAGATTTTGCTGAACTGGGGAAATATATTCCAGGTAAGAAATGTTTTCACACAGAGAGTGAATTAATGTAAAATTAAGATGTTCCTATTTTAGAATTAATGAACAACCTGAGTGAATACTTCATGTGCACCTGCTCAAAAAACAATATAAAAATACTCATAGACAATGTATTCTTCTAAAATACCTGATATATCCACACTCTCATTTGTATAAATATTCTTTTGCAGTGTTCCATCCACAAGGCTCTTCAAAGAATGAAGTGGAACAATTAAAACAATATTTTATTAATTATCATTAAGTAATAAAAAAATCCTTAAATTGTGACATTAAGGAACCCTAATTCCAAACCACTGTGACTTAAATTTTTATTGTTTATCATCCTTGATACAGGTTGCTATTTTTGGAATTTTAAGGTAATGTCTAACGAAAAAACGTAAAAAATACTACTGCTATCCTATGACTATTATTACAGTATAGGTGTGTATGCATATAAGTTTTTTTTAAACAATGGTTACTCAAGAGAAACAAAACTTGCATCATGGAGATAGTTGGAATGTCATCTAAATGTAAGGTCCAGAGAGGTTTGCTAATTGTACGGCATTCTGCAGAAGGTCATGCAATTGATGCTGATATGTATTTGCAAGTGTGGCTGAAAGCTAAGGTGGGACTATGCCACATTATCTGTCTGCAGACTTGTCAGTTAAGGCTGGTCCAAGAACACAGCATCTTTTTCTCATGTGACTTTAATTTATTGGTTGGGAGTAGTTCTTTGAACTGCATTCCAAATTTTTAAGGAAGTTGTTCTCTTATGTTGTGTAATTAGAAGTCTCTCTATAGTTATGACAAAAAAGGACTTACTCTTTCAAGTTTTTCGTGCTGTTTCTTATTGTCAACTCAATAGATACTGAAATTTTTAATTTCTTAAAAATTAAGGTTAACATGGAAAAAACAGACACTATATTAACTGCACTGAAGCTAAAGTTTGTTGTAAATATCATGGGTCCAGCCATAGCTTTTTTATTGTAAAAGCTATCTGCTTAACTGTTTCATTCAGAATCAATAATAATAAATAAAACAAGACCTTCAGACACTACATAAAAGGACTATATGTAGACTACATTTCAAAGACTCAGTCTACTTTTACAGGTTATTAATATGGATTGCGATTACTGTACTTTTGTAATTCAGTTTCCATCTGGTTTTACCTTATGTTCTAGAAAATGCATGTTTGGATAGAGATCTTGAGTATCTGTCTTATTGGCTAAGCTGCTAGAAGCTGCAGTGCCAGAAGAATGAATGTGAAAACTGACATGCTATGAAGGCTGATAAATAGAGATGCAATAGCATGAAAATTATGGTTATGAATAAAAGATTTATCCTCAAAACCATGATTTTTTATATAGTTTATATCATCATAGTATACAATTTTCCACTGTCACTTATTCCTCGCTTGTGAGATTCTTCACAGAAAAGTAACTGATACTTTCAAGTCAGGAATACCAGCAATTGTTCAATAGCTAAAGCAGGCAGTTGCATGAGAAATGGCCATAACAATGAGCTGGAGCTGCTCATCTGGGATCATTTTGTTTATATTGATCTCTTGCCAGTGTTTGCATAGAATAAAATATCTTAGCCAGTTTGTAGCATGGAAATAAATATAAATGTCTAAGGATGTACTGTCTGCATCCTTTCCCAAATGTTGGTGTGCCAGCAGGACAATTTCCAATTTGCTTGTCTTCTTTCTTAAGTACATAAAAGCCCTTTTCTACCAAGAATAATTAAAGTAATAAACAGACAGATTATTGGGGCCCAACTAAATATAAAATTAAGATTCCTAAATAGTTACTACAGGTTTGTCGCAAAATGCCAGTGATATTTAAGTAAATCAACAAATATGGCTGCCACTATTAACAAATAAACACATATAAAAACTGAACTGAATCACCACTACTTCTCCACTGTTCTGCAGCTCTAACTTCACCATTGTCCCCAGTGTTGCAATGCATTACTGTGACCTGCTAGGTGTAACACTCAAGTAAACACAATGAGGGCTCAGAGCCTGCTTCTTTCTACCAGACATTTATATGGCACTGTCACCAAACATCATCAAGCATGTGAATGTGTCAACTAAAGGTCATATATTACACCAGCTACTGTAACATAAAAGACTTGCTTCACAGCTTTCTTCCACTGGTTTTATGCTCGTGCAACTCCACTGAGTGAACAGTAATCTAAGCCAGGTGGAGTGTGTTGAATTTCAAGCCCACCAGATGCCAGAGGTTCTCCATTCTATAAGGGGAGGGAGTGGAAACAGAATGATGCCTGTAATTACTGGGTGCTACTCTGTCCCTATCATGGGTTCTTTGTTAGAGTATAATGTTTAAAACCTCTGATCAAACACTGTGCTCTAGTTCTGGACCATTATTTCTTCACTGCATGTCCCTCCACATCTCTGGAAAGTGGGATAGCTCATTATTATGCAAAGAGAGGAGAACCTGATGCAGGTGAATTCTTACAAATCATCTCTTGCAGATCCATATTGTATCCCACTGAATATCAAATACAATGCAGATACAATTTCTGTTGTGCAGCAAAAATGCACCATGCACCATATTTGTTGTATGTTTGTAAGTAGAATATTTCACCATGATAATGGTTCTCTGTTATGTAATACTATTCACGTTTTATGTTTGACTGATTGTTTTGTGTTGATAAATACTATGTTTGATTACGGAAACAGAGTATTGACTTCAAAATTAAAACTGTCATTGCATTTGAGTTGTTACATCCAGCTCATTACAAGATACACTGCATGCAACATGCTTCCTATTGTGCAAGATTATGAATATCTCCTTTCTGTGTGAAATTCTTCAGGCTTTTCTAAGTCATGGGTGACCATACTGGATATTTCAGATAAAGGTGATTTTCTAAAGTGAGTTGTGATATATACTTTAAAAGGTTTCTACATATTCTAAGTACAAAAAACAAATCTAAAAATCCGAAACCTGAGTTTAACCTGTTAAGTTTATCACTCTAGTGATATCTTTTTCACTGGCTTGTTTTTCTAAAGATGGGGTAAAAATATTTGAACTTACTCTAAATCTTAAAATTTTCATCAGAATCTGTTCAACTTGGTAAAGTTTGTCCTGCACTGCTTAAGTTGATGTTGGTGTGCAGGGCTCAGTTATGATTTTTCTATGTATTTTTCCATATATTTCATATTTTCTACAACCTTTGAATATTCACCCCAATTAATCTGACCATGATAGCTGCTCTGAATTTAGTAACACACAATAAACAGCACTTCACAGGCTTATGCTGCTATTTTGGTAAACATGCCTGTGACAAGCATATTATTTGGAAAGGAGACAGTAGTGAAACAAAAGTGGTATTTGTTTATTTAAAACTTCTTAAGGTGGATAACTCGCTGATACCTATGTTTTTTGTTTTCTGTAGAGCAATTTTTTCAATTGATTTAAATCTGGGCCCTAATGAATGCCATTATTCCCTGAGCATGACACTCAGTCAAAGGCCATACTTAAGCCAAATAAAACCAATTTTGATTGTTTCCAACCATTTAATATTATATATAAAACAACCATCTCAGTTGCTGTCTAGGGATTCACATTGTAAAAGCAAAAATCCAGAATAGCTAGTATTTTCTAACCTATCATTCTAATCTTGCTTTTGTGTACTAACACGTGATGAGGTAGTATACAGAAAGTAGCTATATAAGAAATCTAAGTAAAGAATCCTGTCATAAAAATCAGCAGTGATCGTTCCAACTTCATTTTAAAACAGCCTAATGTAAAAATACATATGTATGTATCTTAGTATTCTTCAGGTATAATCCTTCATAGCAATCAAATGGAATGTCTGCAGGTTTTGTAATAAGGAAAACACCTGCACAGGGATAGGCCTTATATTTTATACTAAATATATTAAAATTCAAATGACATCTTATGGAAAAGAGACTGAAACCAAGAGCCATTTATTAAACATCACATAAAAATTTTAGAGCAGCCAGGGCTAGATTCTGCTCCCCGTGGAGACAGATCACAGTGAAGGGCAGAAGTGAGAAAGCAGGTATCACAAAAAAACACAGGGACTTTCTTTTTCGGCACAATAAGTTGATTATGATTCCTTCTCAGTGCCCATGGATAGGGCTGCACTCATTTGAACACTGTAGCTTCAAGATGCAATAGTCTTTTACTGACTTTCTACATATTCTATTATCTATATCCTATTCCCACGCTACCCAGTCTATTATGTTATGGTGTTAGCAGATCAAACTGCATGCTGCTTTTCTTTCAAGCGGAGAGCAGCTACCTGCGCATTTTAGAGACTGAGTGAGGAATGAGTGAGGACTAGAGAATCCCTCCCCATCTTACAGAAATCATAAAATATGTCAGCTAGGACAAGCCTTTTTGTCTACTCACTGCCTGAGTAGAATGTCAATCTAGGTTAAAATTGTGCCTATAGCTTTTAGCCATTCTCTTCTACCAAATATAATATTCTCCTCTACCAAATAAAAAAAAAGAAACATTTTCTTCCACCACTTATTTAGGCAAGCATACTACATTGCATTTAAATATTCCCATGTGGCCTAATGTTTGTGAGACTGGAATTTATCTGACTGGTTTTGTTGCCATTCTGTTGGCAATCAGTCTAGGCTTGCTGTCTTGCCAACTAAGCGATCTTAATAGTACTATCTGTTTCTTGAGTAGCACCATTTTTCTCTGTAATTCTCTACTTGCTTCTCATGTTAATTTTGCTTTGCTTAGAAGTTTCTTGTGATAGCTATGCGGTTTTGCTTTGTACTCTAATTTTTTTTTTCCACAGAAAATATGAAAGCAAAACAACAATTTAAAGACCTGCAAATTTCTCTGCTGCATCATTATATTCTAGATCCAGTTGGGATGCTTATAAAGGACTGGATCTAAACCTCAAATATCTTGGTCTTCCTCTTGAATTTAGCAATACAGCTTTTGATTAATTTATTCAGCTTGTACTTTTATAAGGTTAGCCTTGGTTTGTTCAGCTCACTTCTGGATAATTGCTAGGGACCACACAGAAGACACAGCCACAGAGTACTGATGAAGGTGAAAGCAGAGTGGCAGCCTATGGTTAATTATTGTAAACCATCAGTAAAACCACATACCTTTAGATTCTCCCTTTCTCCAACCAACAGCAGAGGCACTTTTGCTGATATCCCAGTTTGAAATCCTTTCCTTTCCCCAAAGCAGTGGTGTAGGTGGGAATAATGTGACAAGACTGTGCTGAGATTGTGACAATGAGTGCTGCAAATTTTTGTCAGTCTTTGTGCAGGGCCATACTTCTTCTACTACTGCCTTCCTGCTTGCAGACCACATTCCCAGATTAACGCCAGATGTAAGAACCATATGCTAACAGAGAAAACTGGTCATGGTCTTATGTTAATGAGGGAACACCTATTCAAAACTCCATGGGTTTCTTATTGAAAGAAATGTAAGACAGGGTCTTACGTGCTTTATTAAAACTCCCGAGCATAAACAAGAAGTCATATTACCAAAACTATTATTAATACTAAACTATTATTAATATCATTAAAAGTAACTGAAACCTCAGCAAACAAATCAAAAGCATATTGACATCAAAGCAACCAGTCACAAAATGACTGTTGGGCTGTAGTTCAATTATCCAGTGAATTACAGCTTAAAGTAATAATTTTTACACTTTCTGAACAGGAATTGAGAAAACTGACTGTTTGGTTATAGATGCCAAATAAAGAAATCACCAGGTGAATCATATCTGTGATTTATACTGGTTCAGAAATGGCACCAAACCCAAGTTTCTTGATGTCCAAATCATAATTCTGACACCAGGAGTAGAGCTTCCTCTTGTAGAATTCAGCTAATACTGTTTGAAATTGTGCTGTATATCTGTACTGTGGTACTTCTATTGTGGAGGTTTACTCTTCCCTCACAGCTGTGATATTGTGATACAGATTATAGGGATGGATTGGCTGATGGGGAGGAGAGGACTGCTACTCCCAGTTTGATATTGCCGTATCTGGTATAGATAGCGTGATGTATGACCAGGGAGAAACTGCTACTCTGTAGACTCCTTCATCCCCACCAGCAGCCCCATAGATGTAACTGTCCTTGCAACTGTTCAGAACAATCTTGAGAAACAGTAGTTTGATGATTCTCATTTACCCTCAATTCCTTAAGACTTTAAAGGTCAGAATATGCGGTAATAAAAATGACTATGAGACCATATTTTAGTACTATTTATAACTCATTAGCTTTTTCTAGCATCTTTCCTTTGTTGACTACATAGGTGCTCACAGAGGTATGTGCATATACATTTTATGAAACCTACAGTCACTTTCAAACCCCCTTGCAAAAAGAAACCACCAGAGAAACCAAAGGAAAAAGAAATCTAAAAATATTAGAATACCCCTTACCCACTGCCCTGGTTTCAGCTGGGATAGAGTTAATTTTCTTTCTAGTAGCTGGTACAGTGCTATGTTTTGGATTTAGTATGAGAATAATGTTGATAACACATCGATGTTTTCAGTTGTTCCTAAGTAGTGTTTAGACTAAGTCAAGGATTTTTCAGCTTCTCCTGCCCAGCCAGCAAGAAGGCTGGAGGGGCACAAGAAGTTGGGAGGGGACACAGCCAGGACAGCTGACCCCAACTGGCCAAAGGGATATTCCATACCATGTGATGTCACACCCAGTATATAAACTGGGGGGAGGGTGGGCAGATCACTACTTGGGGACTAGCTCGGCATAGGTCGGTGAGCCGTGGGCAACTGCATTGTGCATCACTTGTTTTGTATATTCCAATTCTTTTTAATTCTTATTATTGTCATCTTATTGTTGTTATTATTATCATTTTCTTCCTTTCTGTCCTATTAAACTGTTCTTATTTCAACCAATGAGTTTTACTTTTTTTCCCCCCCGATTCTCGCCCCCATCCCACTGGGTGAGGGGGGAGTAAGAGAGTGGCTGTGTGGTGCTTAGATGCTGGCTCTGGTTAAACCACTACTAAAATTGGAGTATAAAGAGGAAAATATGAAACATTTAAGCTATGAGGGGTGTGGAAACGCTTCACCTTTCTAAGTTTTCTGTGGTCTGGTCAAGTAAGATTGCAATGACATTTAAGTAGCTGCTGGGACAGTTGTTCTCACCACTGAATGTTTTTCACAAGCACCAAGAATTGTCAAAGGATAAGTTATGTCTTTGTTGATACGTTTTCATACTGTTCTCAAGGTAAATTTCCTTCAGGTAATTTATGGATTCAATGGACAATTTGTAAGTTGGACCAGGAGAACTTGATTAAAAACAATAACTGATTTAAATCAGTTTTATGTGATTTAGAAAAAAGGTCCTTAAATGAGGTGTCACTGACATATGGAAATTTTATAAAAATTACTCACTGAAAGTGAATGCATAGCTATAAGCAGTTCTTCAACATTAGTCCATCAGCCAATTTAAAATACATTTGAGCAAACCTATGATCAGTTTTGTTACTTCCAGTGAGATGCTTACAAGAGAAATTTAGAGCATTTTTATATGTAAAACAGAGCTCTAAATCAACTTATCTTGTGAAATCTTCAGGAGGAAAAGATAATTTGAAGCTTTTCAAGATGAAAGCACTTCACATAAGAAATTTTAAATTTTATCTAAGTTCTGTAAATCCATATGAGCCATATTCCTCATACAAAGCTTGTGTGTGAAGACTAGAGCTAGCCTGTGAAAGAACAAAGATTGTAACAATGCTTACCTATGCTGCTTTAAGTGCTGTTAATATCCTGCAACTTCTCTGCCTTTTGTTTCTTCCTTCCTAGTAAAGCACAATACTGTATAAGTAATATACTTGGTACATTTTGAAAACATTTTCTAATTTCTTTTGACATGCCATGTCATGTCATGTGCCAAAACAAAAGTACTTTTTCCCTGATTTTGCAAAAAGTACTCCACTTTGATGTATGCCCTTGATAGCATCACAATATGAAAATTCTTTGCATTAATATTCCCATCCATTGTAACAACTTTTGAAGATAACATATGTGCTGCCCAACCTTTATTACTATATTTAATTATTGTAATATGTGTTTTAGTTGCTGTGGATCATCACAAAATTGCCTAGCAGATTTTGAAGGTTAAATGAGTTTTCTGTAGTAGTACATGAGAGCTTCCTTGCTTTCTTCTTTTATGATAAAGATCCAGTTCTTTTTATATTAAAATGATCTTGCTTAAGGTTGTTGTTGCTCCTTTAGTTAAACAGGCACCATATACCATCTTTTTTTCAAGCATTGCAGAAGGAATTAAAATAAAACCTGAAAATAACTGGAAATCTTTATTGTTGTTTTCAGAAAGAGGTAATGAACTGTGATCATAAGAGCAAGGTAAATACTGAAGTCTTAATGTGCAAACCTGTTTTTTTCCTGTCTTTTACACTTATATTCTGTGTATCATCCTCCAACAGTCTCTGAGGGTATTCATCACATGGCGTCTTTGGAATAGGCCTTCTGCTCACTCAGGCAAGCAGCATTCTGAGAAAACATCATGCTCGCAGTATATATACCTCATATACATGTGATTCAGCTCACTCAGTATGTCCTTGCCCAGTCATTTATGATTGCATCATAGGCTGAATTATACCATTAGTAAGGTCATTTAATAATATAAACAATTGATAGGCTTTCCCTTAAGCTAGTACATCACTACTAGCCTTTTTTTTTTTTTCATTTTTATATCATTCTTGGAATTATGAACCAGTTAGTCTTCCGAGATGTGCTTTCTTCTCAAAATTGAAGGCCTTATGTGTCAGCTCTTCTTTTCGCATATCACATATTTTTACACTATCAAATTCATCCAGTCCAGATCTTTTGAGGAAGGAGTACATGACATGACATAAACTGCAAGAAAACTAAACAAATCTTTTATGGCGGTAGGCCAGAGTTTTAATGGGCAACTCTCATATTTTACAGAATAGGTCAGTTTTTTCCTGCTTGGTTACTTGCTTTACATATAAGTTCCATAACAAACATATAGAGGGGATAAAAAGAAGAGGGATAAAGCTTATGCAACCAGTTTCTTCCTTCATTTATGTCCATGGGAGCAATTTTAACCACATCATCAATCTGTGTTTTCAGGCTAGAGACACTGTGCAAAGTGACAAAACCTGGGGTTAGAAAGGTCCTAAATGTTCTCAAGGCTATACTAAATGAATTTTTAAGAAGAAATTTCTGTCTTCCTGAATGACATAAAAGCTGCTTTACTTAGTGCAGAAGTTGGGACGGGTGAAAATCTGCGTGAAGTTCAGTATCTTTATAGATTTATTTGCTACATGTTCAGCATATTAACTCAACATAGTATATTTTGGGTTTTTATGTAAACAAACATGCTCCCAGGGTTTTATACGTTTTGTTTTCTGCAATTCTCAGATTTTACCTGGCTAAGAAATTTAGGCAAGAATTTGAAATAATTAAGCATAGAATGGAAGAAGTTGAAGAAAACCTGAGCCTGGATATAGCTCTCACAACAATTATAACATTTAGTGTCCCTTGTGTAAACTGAGTATCTTCAGTTAGCAGAAATATTTGTGTAAAAAATACATTAAGGAACTTCATTGCTCCTTAGTTTCAAACCACAAAATCAGCATATTTGAAAGAGAAGTATCCCAGTACCAGGAGACAAAGATTGGTCTTTGCTCATTCAAAGTACATTGTTAACCATCTAAAGAATTACCTAATTTATTTAGTCTGTACTGATTAACTTCATTCTTGATGGACACAGCTGCTATTGCATGTGATGACAAATGAGACTCCCTGCTATGCTGCAAAGTTTTCTGACTAAATTGGCTGGTTTCCTACTAGTCTCAACAGCCACGGAGAGCAAGAAAAAAAACAGATGAAAGAAAAACCCCTAATGAGTTAGAAAAATATTAACAGTTCCCAGAATTTCTCCTTCATCTTTACCAGTTAGCTGAGGGATTGTAATTTAGGACTTTGTGGTTTGGTGGGGTTTTTTTGCTGTTCTTAAAAATTAAATTCAAGTTATCAAGCTGTGTTGATTTGAAAATTGGTGTTTATATTTTATTTATTGTATTGTATGGTATGACATATGTCTATGAACCCACATCAATTAACCAGTTTCTTTTTCAAGATATGAGTGTTGTTTCAATTACCCTTTTGAAATTTTATTTGTGGCATGCTGTAATTACACCTTGCACATATATTTTGTAAAGTTTCCTATTGAACTGAGAAACTATGCATTGTGTTCACAAAAGCCAGTTTGTTGTGTTCACTGTATTAAGCATGCTGTGAAAGCTTGTCCCTTCTGCTCAAAATGTAAATTGGACATAGCTAATTGCATCTACTGCTGGTGATCATGTTTAGTGAGTGCAGATTTCTGGAGGGAAACGTGCCTACGCTTCTCCTCATGCTTAGATATAACTGTGAGTCCTCCTTCAGATATGCTTTATTATTGGCAGGGTTAGATTTCCTTGCCAGTGATTCTTATGAGAAACAAAAACATTTTGTACTCGTTGATATAAAACTGGAAATGCTTTTCTGTGTTGGATGTAGAATACTTCTTATTACTTTCTGTGTAAAAACCACTTCCCAAAACCTTAAAAGTGATGAAACTCTATCCTTAAAGCAAAAGTAACATTATACTCTTATACTGTTTGTAGACTCTTTCAGTCAAGAGAGAGGTACAACATGAAACGTAAAGAGAGGCTGCAGTTCTGTGGTCAGCAGCTGCAGCTGCTGAGGTAGTGAAGAGGAAAGTTCATAAAAGGATGTGGTGCTCTTATTGAAAATACAGAATCATTTGTGGATGCCTTGTGGGTGCAGTCACGGGAAATGCACAGGGTGTAAACTCAGCAGACATCTGGTGATGACAAGCTACCAGAGAGGAATTAATGACTGGCTTCACAGAAGGGGCTGTTTTGGTTAGATGCAGTATCATTGTTACTCTGCCAAAAACATGAATACTGTTCCCAGTTTTGAGGAAAAGAGAAATGACTAATAGTGAGCTAGAAGAAACAGCCAATTGGTCTTAAAGAAGTAGTTGTTGAGTTGACCAGTGGATAATACATTGCAGCTTGAAGAAAATACTTAGAGTAAACCCGCATCACAGTAATAAAGAAGTAGCCATGAAAGTGAAACTGTATTAAGGCCTGAGACGCAGCTTCCTTAAAATAGTGGTAATCCAGCACACTATATTCTCTGGATTCCATCTAAATAAACCCAACAAAATATAGCTTTAGGATTGAATACTAAAAAAAGAAAACAATGAAAACTTCTTACAAAAGTCCTATGGTGCTTTGTTGCTCTTCTGATGGCTATACACTACGGTCTCATCTCACAGATGTTTGAGGATTGTGAATAATGTAATTTCACATAGAAAGAAGAAATAGACACACACTTTAAATCTCAGAACCCAACAGAAACAGACCATAAGAACAATCACCTTGTTTTATGAGGGATAACAAAACTGCAAGGTTTTTATTTACTAATACCATTGTTACTTCTTCAGAACTACTGTGTTCCTACTTCTTGGATACACAACAAATGTTAAGGCAAAAGGCAGAAGAAAGTTTGTTTGAAAATACATGTTATGTAACATCACAGTTCTAGGACTTGTAATTTAAGAGAAAAATAGTTTCATAGTGGAAACCACAGAATTCACTAAAAAATAAACTACAATTCCCATGCATCACAGAGCCAGAGAGACT
Source organism: Astur gentilis (assembly GCF_929443795.1). Classification (NCBI taxonomy): domain Eukaryota; kingdom Metazoa; phylum Chordata; class Aves; order Accipitriformes; family Accipitridae; genus Astur; species Astur gentilis. The sequence continues at coordinate 15,706,597 of NC_064902.1, read as the reverse complement.
CTAATGTTATCACTTTGCAGGTAAAACAATTTTTATAAGGACTTGACTTACTGAAACTGTGAGATGGGCAAAGACAAGATATTAAGGGCCCATGCTCCTGCTAAGGATTAGAGGGAGGAAAAAAAAATATGTTTCTGCATAAATATAAAGCAGCTCAGTATAAAGGAACGAAGTGAACTGTCCCATCAAACAAACAAGCAGTAGTGAGCTAAAAGAATGTTTTCCTGGGATCTCTATCCAGCTTTTCTTCAAGAGGAGATTTCATGTGCAGTTGAATGTTAGAAGCAGATTATCTAGAAACACACTTCACTTTTGCTTATGATGTATTGCATTTGTTTTTCTCTGTTAATAACAGACTATTAAATCTATTCTTTGGTAAGCAAAGGCTTCTGCTGTAGCAGTAGCCCACCTCTTCATGTGGTTTTTACACATTTTAGCAGTTGCAAGTATTTATGTAACACATAATCTCTGGTTACAGACAGAGGTTGCAACGTTAGAAATGGAGAATTATGACTGGAGCTATTCAAAGAGATTAGGATTTGCAGTTTGTTTTCAACACTGTTGAATAACATTCAGGTTTTTTTTTCTTTTGTTGGTTTTAAAACTTTCTAACATATTTAAGCAGATTTTCTGATGTGCTGCCTTACTGAAGTCTCAAGTCTTTTCAGCATGTACTTCAGCATAGTGTTTGTTTTCACAGTAACACAAGAGTATGTCTGAGACAACAAAACAGTCTTAAATTTTTAGCTTTGTTTGCAGACCTCAAAAGAGAGAATGTTTTTGAATACTCTTTTAAAATACTGAGTAAACAAGGGGCAACACACATAAAAGGATAAATGAGCATATTTTCATCAGGGTGTGATCACCCCTTGATTTGAATGGAGTTCCATCTGCAAATGGCAGTGAAACTGTCTATACAGAAGTCTGATGGTTTTTGCTTTTACTAGTGATATAGTCTCCTTAACAATTAATGGCAGTAAAGCATGTCATGAAGGGAAAAGTAAGATCCTTACAGAGTGGGATGACCATAAAAGTCAAATAACTTAAAGGCAGAAAGGTGATGCAGATTAGGCAGTTGAAGTGAAGAGACAGACTTCACTGTCTTCATGTTCCTTAATGACAAATTGAGTCAATTTGGGGAAACACAGTTGCTGCTATTTGCCTGCTGTACTCTTATGTATTAACTCAGTTCACCGAGATCAATAAGACATGAGGAAAACTACCAAATCAGTGCAAGGTAATAAAATCAATGCACAACTGTAATGCCATTAAAAACACTAGGACTTCATGCTAGGACTTCAGGAAAGTACAAAGAAATCTTTAGAGAGTCAAAATTTACTACACAGAAATTAGCATTTGCAATGACCTGGTAATTTGAGGGAAAGGTCTGTCTGCCATCCAGGGTGTAACCGCAGAAAATAATCATTAAGAAATATACAAACTGACCCTGTGATGGCAAAACACTTCACTTGTACTAGATACGGGAATTGTACACACTGTATTTGCTTTTGTAAACAAAATGAGTGCTCAGTATGCTTCTCAGGATCAAGTGGATATAGGAAGAGCAGCCAGTAATGGATTATCAATTGCATAATCCTAGAAGACAGGTGTATGCACCGCAAAAGGGACATATCTGGGGCAGAATTGCAGACAACTGACACAAGGGAGCTGTCACTGTGCACTGTCACAAAGGGCTGGCAAAACATGTTACAGCAGGGGGAATTAATGCTGTCACTTCAGCATGGAGTGATTTTTGGGATTAGGCAGAGGACTTTGCTGTATGGAAGTACAGATACCGAGGCATTATCCACGGCAGTGGCATCAAAAGGCAATCTTGGCTTTCTGTTGGCGTTAAGTAATAATGACACTTGATACCACATTCATGGGTTGGTGACAACAATGTCTTCAATGTGACTGTACAGGATAAGCTATGATACTTGCAGTACTGGTCATTATTTGTGGCAGTATTCATTAATAGAGCAATAAGAAGAGTGCCTTGCATTAATTCTCAGTGGTATTGGCTCCAGCAAATACATCAAACCTGTCTTTCATTTGTTATACTCATTTCCTTTAGAATATAAAATAAAGTTCAAGGTTTGGGCTTGAGCCCAGCATATCTGATTGCCTGAAGCACTGGAATAACAGTGATGTTCAGTAACTTCATTCCTCTACAGCAGATATACATTAAAGTAGCTATGTAAGAGAGCTTTCTAAGATACCAGACTAAAAATGAACTCTCCTACAAACCAAAGACCCACTAGAAACCTGCCTTTTTGCTGCAAGACCTTGTCTTCACTAAGAAAGCTCAGTCCAACTGAACTAAAGGAAGCTACTAATCACGCTTTTTCCTTTTAGGAAAAGGGTGGAAGGACAAATACTTAATGGCGGCAGCTAATCACAGTGCTGGATGCACTGCTCCGGAAGGTGCCCACTGCTGCAGAGGGACTCTGATACTGCACCGACGAGCACCAGCATCCATATCTGTGCCAGGGAATTCAACAGACATATTACCACTGCTCCTCTGAGGCAGGGAGGGATGAAGTCTCACTATCACTACATAGAAACTAAAAATTAAAGCCACTTGAAAGAAAGGAAAATTGATGGTAGTGTTGCAACTGTCTCCACTTGGGCCAAAAGCAGATATGCAGGCAATAGCCTAAGTGTGGGACACAGACCGTAACACTACTTTCCCTACTTGGAACAGTGTGACCTATCGGTAATGCTGTAATGCTGAGACAAGGGGGGCACCCACACAACTTGTGAGATTTTTCCCTACCGACTCGTTTCGGGCGCAGCTGAACCCAGGCACGGCTTTTACCGCCCACAGCAGAGCCCCAGGTGTGCTCCTCAACTCACCAGCCGTAAGCCTCCCTCTTGTGGGCTGCCACCCGGGGCAAGCTGAGGGGCGAAGCAGCCGCTCTCCTCACGAAGCGCGAGCGACACTCCCGCCCCCGCTAACGGCCGGGGCGGGAACGCCCTCCCGCCGCGCGCCCAGCCGCTCCCTCAGCCACCCACCACCACGCACCCGCACTGCCCCGGCGGCCATTACTTGAGCGGCGAACCCTCCTCCCCGCCCGCCCCGTGGGCTGCTACAGGACGGTGCAACACCCCCTTTTCGCCGGCGCAACGCATGCGTGTTAGGAGAGGGAGTGTAAGTCTCCATTTTGTGTTCCTTTACCCCTCCCTCTCCTTTCTGAGCTTTCCAGCGGGGAGGAGGAGGAGGAGGCGGCGGTGGCCGCGAAGCAGAGCTGGCGAGGGGGGGAGCGCAGTGCCCGTCCCCCGCCGCCTTACTTCAGGGCCGGCCGGCCGCTGCGCCCGGGGCTGCCGCGCGCTCCCTGAGGCGGCCGCCGCCGCCGCTTTCTGTTCCCTCGCCCGCCGCCCTGCGCCGGGGCTGAGGCCGGCTCCCTGGCCCTTTCGTGCCCCTCTTTCTCCCGGCTGGATGCTGATGAACTGTCATGGGAGCGTTTCTGGCTCGTTTTTAAGTGTTTTATTTGCTGGCGCCGCTTGCCCGTCTCCGCTCGCTTGGGGCTTGCGTTCGCCGGTGTGCGGAGGTGGCGCCCGCTCGTTCTCTGCGGCGGCGTTTTCCCGTCTCGCCCGTACTCGCGTGGTTTTGATCTCTCGGTGATCCGTGGGAGAGGTGGGGGAACCCGCTTTGAGGACAGATACGTAGCGGGTTAAAGCAAGTTAACCTTCGTGCCTCAGCAAAACCAAAGCAGCCATTGCAACGACCTGCCTGTGTTAGGGTTACAGAGACTCTGGCCGATCACTTGAATTTAAATTTAGGTGTAAGGTACTAACACTTAAAATAATTTTAGGTGCTTTACACTCCTTGTCCAAGTGATCGATCTGGTGCTTTTGTACCAGTTCATGAAGGATTTTAGCTGAACCTGGGTGGACGGGGTGACAACACGATACACATAGCAAAGGTAGTTGTGTTTTTCGAAGGATAGCATGTGTCCAAGGAAGAGATTAATTTTACAGATTCTTAATAAGTCACCTAGGAAATGAGTAAAACCAAGATGGAGAACTGAAAAAAAAAAAGTGATCTTGTTCTTGGTTCCCAGCTACAACTGAAAGGATGTAAGCTCAAGGATGTTCAGGTGAAAATTGCTTTTGAGACAAAAAGCAGCTTAGGCTTAAATTATTTTTGTGGGGTTTAATGTAATTAAAAATCTTACACGATAACATTCTTAAAAAGAGGCAAATACAAAGTTCAGTTCAAAGAATAATTGCATGCAATATGTCATGTGTAAGCAGTTTTCTGAGTAATTAATTTTCGAATGTTGGATGTTGGTGATTCAAATAAGGCATTCCAGGGCATGTGCTAAGATCTTGGCTACTTAATTTTAAATTGAATCACTGAAATGTCTAATGGAAAAGTGGCATTAAATACTTTGCCTTTTTCCTCAGGGCAAGATGTCTCTTATCTCCAATAAATAGCAGGCCCCCTGATTTCAGAACCTGCTTTCGTATTTCCCCTCAAATGCATTTTTAGATATTCTCAGTAGTTTTAAATCTTTGGATGACAGCAGAATACCATTGCTGTCTTTGAAAGTTTCATTCTGTGTGCTGTAAAGAAATTCTGTACACACACACACTGTTTTTTTTCCTGTGAGTGTTAGGCATAGAGTGCTGGTAAAAGCTGAATTTAGTTCACTTGTCAATTCTGCCACTTGCTATGAAACCTGTACTTGTATTTCTTTCAGCTTGTTTATTTTTTTTCCCTTGTAAGATATTTGGGCAGAAATGTTACTAGTTTCATTCAGTGTGAGCTGTTATGTTTCCAAGTATAGCACTTCTGATGCAAGTTCTAATTAAATGTCTTCAAAACATGCTGTTTATAATAATGCTAATTTAATTGGTATTATAGTCTTGAGAAAACGTAGAATAATCAAGGCAGCAATATGTGAAAACTGTGGAGCCAACTTGTTTTCATTTACTTATTTATTAAACATTTTTTTAGTTGAGTCCATTTTTCAGATGTTTGTGTTCAGCTTCTTGTAATTTTGTTACCTCTATTGTGGTTTATGTCTCAGTCTCTGAGTGCAATGAGAAGAGTGTCTTAAACTAAGGCTGTAGTAATAATCAAATATTTTAGTTTGACAGCCTTTGAGTTGTATGTTTGCAGTTTCCGTTGACTTTACTAGTGACCAAATTAATATTTTTACGTGTTGGGAAAATTGGAGGCTATAGAGATGTTATTGGAAACAATGGCTTGGGTCAACTCGTATAACTTAATGTTGAGCACAAGATTATCCACTTGTCTTGCACATTACAACTGTGTACGTACTTTATAGGATTTGCCTTGTTATAGTTACAATGTGTAATCCTCTCGTATTCATTTTGTCATCTGTCACATGAATCCTTTTGTGAATTTACACTAAATAGAATTACCCAGTTTTATACATGTCAAAGTCATTTTTTCTTTTCCAGTGTCTGCAGCTTCGTTTATGTCAATTATGTTTGTTTATATAATTTTAGGTATTTATTTTGTCTATTTCTGCAAAAAGTTAAAAATATTGCCACTTTTCAACCTTGTCAACTGATTTGTGTATAGAATGTTGTTAGTGTGTATATAAACAGCCTTGGACAAATTGGTAATGTTTGCTACAGAGGCCCAAATGTTGATCTATTAAGTCTGTGAGAAAACTGTTGTTGACTTCTATAGCTCAAATTCTAATACTAGAATGATTATGAAATGCAAGTTGATTATTTCCAAATACTTTGGTGCTATGTAGACAATGTTTTATTTTGTGCATTAACATTAATTGTTTTTAAGTGGAACTTAGGTTGACCAGTATCATCCATATTTTCTCCTTTTTTTAAATAATAGCTTAAATGTCTTGTTTGCCTTTCATTGCAGTTACATTTGAATTATTCTTACAGGGTTACATGTTTTTGTTGCTCTGTTATTTCCATAAGCTCTAGAGGGAGATGGATGCTTTAAAGAAGGTCTTAATAAATTATCTTCATTCTTCTTGACTTTCTGTACTACACCAGTAATTTATCAAATAAAACTGTCAGATATGTTTGGCACAGTGTGTTCTTTGTGCATCCTCGTAGTTTATAACTTATGTTTTCTGAATGCAATGTTAAAATGTGTATGTAATTGGAATATTTTTTTTTTTTTTTTTTTTAGAAAAAGGCCTAACCAAATCTGGGTTTGGTTTATTTAGTGATAAAATGCCTACTGGGTTCCTTTGGGTGGTTGAGTCTACATGAGGGAAATATGATTGTTCCTAAAGCTACACGGTAATTCTGAATATCCGTAGTAAATACTCAATATCAGAATTTGAAGCCTTTCACTTCTGAGCATTTTTAATATTTTTTTTATATAGTGAAGTAGTTACCTCTTTACATAATAATGTGCACACAAAGTAAGGGTAAAATTGGGTTGTATGAGAAGCAGCTTCATAATGTTTAGCATTTAGAAAGCTTTACTAGTAAAAATGGAACTTGTGTTAGTTGAACTTGATTCGCATGCTTATTTTGATTTTATCTGTAAACTGGATCTAGTCCTGTTTATGACTAACCCATCACTTTCTATGTTGATGCAGTCTTACTGGTGAGGTTACAATTAAAATTTGTTTGTTTTTTCAAAAGCCAATAAGTGACTCAGCTGCTGAAGGAGCTTCTGCAGAAGTCCTTAATTAAGACTAGTTCCCCCTCCCCTCCCTTAAATTTCAAGGCAGTATATTAATTGTATTCCTACAAGGAACAGACTGGAGAGTTCTTGTCAAAAAGAGCAGTCCTCTACAAGTGTTTAGATTGTGAGAAGGAATCCTATACTATAAAAGGACCCTACATGGAGGTTCAACAGAATGTAACTGCTCAGGGATGTGTATTGGAGCAGGAGGGCTGAGGTTACCTTCAGAGAGGAGCAGGTATATAGATGGGTTCCTGCAGAAGGTTGTGGTAACAGAGTGAAGAAAAGACTGGTTTTGAGTGCATTGGACTTTGTTATTTTGGAAAATACCACCCTGCCCCCAAATGTTGAAATCATTAATATAAGAAATCCTATAGCTAGACAGCACAATGTATTGAGGGGCTATTTTCTATTTTACTTGTTTCCCTGCCTTCAGGTGAAGTAGAGATAAACATTGGAAACTTCATGAATATTTTCATGGATATTCAGTTTTACTTACCCTGATCTTTTGCTGTTATTGTGATATTCCACCAGAAGTGGATATTGTTGTGCTGAATTTCAAGGCTTGGGACAATAATTAGATGATTAGTTAGCTACGTTTTAATAGAATTATTATCTATGCTCAGCCAGAGAATTTGCTTTGATCGGCAAATGGAACATTAAGGAATCATCCTTAATTCTTAGTCTGGTTAAACTTTAGCTTGAGGTGGTGTCAAAGAGGATCTTGATCAGCATAGCAATTATTCAAATGTAGGAAAACTAGCATTCTGGTGGCACATCTTGCAGTAATCAGATTATTATAATTGTGGACAGTATGTTACTGTCATTTCTAAGGAAATGCTTTGTTGACCAGATTCCTTTTTACTGCAGTAATTAGAAATTTCTTTTTCCTCCCATCTTATTTCTTATATATAGAGTGGTGTCACAGACCAAGCAGAGTCCAAAAAAAAAAGCAAGTTTTCATAATGAATAGACAAAATACCTAACACTATTTTTGAACTTAATTTTCCTTTATTGACGCTTTATCCTTGTTAAAGTCAGCTGCTGCTACTGGACCTTTCCACTCCTACTTGCTTTTCCAGATCTTACAAGATTACTTCAGCTTGCTTCTGCCAGTTGTTTTAAGTTACCAGGTTTCAGCTTCCCTGAGCAGAAGACAGGGAAGATAGTGTTCTGATGTACATTTTGAGTGAAATATTCTCCTCACACGTATTTGTAACGAAGACTGAGGAGTACAGAATGTGTATTTTAAAATACTTAAGGTAGAAGTAAATTAGAGCACTGACTCCTGTGAAAAAGGGAAGAGGAGCTTGGGAGTATATGTAACTGTATAAATAGTGGTGTATGTCTGTTGGCCCTGGTGCCACTCTTCTGGCAGGAATCCTCTTAGATTACAGGTTATTCTTGCTTTATACATGCACAGCACAGAAATGATGATTTTGTTGTAAAGATTCAGAATACTGGTTTGTCTTCACATAAATGAAAGCTTTTGAAAAGTAATGCATTTGGTAGTATTGTCTTCTCCAGAAGAGCCACAGTTTCCTTGGTCTTAGAAAAATTGCACAGAAAAACACAGTCCTGTCACATTAAAAAAACCAAACAAAACCAGAAATATGTAGGAATTGCTTAAAATAATTATCAACATGCAACTCTGTAGCAGAATCAAGCATTGGTATTTGCTGAAAATCAAATTGGTTATCATGGCCAGAAGCCCCTTGTAATTTTTGCTTTCTGTTTCTTCTTAGAAGGAACTTTGAAAGGTTAGGCATATTTTAGTGGTCAACAGTTAATAGGTGGGCAAAATGTAGACTTTGGGCAGATCATGCTTAGTAAGGTGGTGATTTATTGAATTCAAGATAGGTCATTGATAGCCAATACCTGGGTTTTCTATGTTAAGAAACAGGTATGCTGTATACTGTATTTTCTTTTGGGATAAAAGTTATATTCCTTTGTGCCATGAGAACAAGAATATCCTTGGATGGTAGAGAGGTTTGTGTAATGCCAAATCTGATTCTTCAGAAACAGACCCTCATTCTCAAAAATTTAAAATTACAGTAGAAATTTTCGAAATGATACAGTGCTTCTGAAGGGCTACTCTTTTTGGAAGTGGTGTGGTTATTCTAGTGGTAAACTTGAAAAATGATAAATAGGCCTCAGTAAAATAGCTATTTTTAACCTTGTGGACAACACTAAAGGAAATGTTCTAAATGTGAGATGTAAATAAACCTGATTTTAATCAGAATGTGTGCTTTTCCTCTCATCAATTTTCACTGCAATACTGAATGTTCCCAGTATAGCTCATCAGATTTGCAATGTAATGCAACCAATTCAGCAACTACATTTATCAGTTTCACATTTCTAGATACTCCAAAGTACAGATTCTCTGTATTGGCATTCACTGCAGTGCTGCCTGTTACTTTTAGCAAAATAATGCTGTGGCTTAGTGCATGAATAGTCAAAAACATTTATATTAATTCTTCTGAACATAAATGTTTTTAGCATTAGCATTTGCAGAGATTTAGCAAGGTCTTAGGTTGTTAAATATCTGATGTGTCTGGTAGGTATTGGCCTTGGAAGGTATTCTGTTGTTTAGAAGTCATTGCACACTGACTTGTTGGAAGAGTCTACGGATGTCATTTAATTTGTTTTCAAATTTGTTTCTGAAATGGTAAAGAACAAGGCTTTAAATTGGCATAGTGCTGACATTTGGCACTAAATTTGCATATTATTTGTCCTGTTCAGTGGTATTATGCAAATACTGAAAATTAAGTACCTTCTAAACTGTTTTGCTGGATTTGTGTACAAGTCTTAACTGAGAACTAAGAGATAAGGAATGTTAGAAAGCACAAGGTAACAAACAAGGCTTAAATTTGCATTTAGCTTGTATTAAGAATGGGAATCAGTTTTCTGTTAATAAAAACAATATAACGATTCCCTGAACTGATAGGAAGTGAAGTATTTCATAGTGGGTTTGGATTTGGAAATAGCTTTTAAATGGCATTCATGCATTATTCTTTTTCTAAATGGTCACTAAAATGAAGTGGTGCTGGATTTTATGTTGTTTTCTGTTGTCAGTATTTTGTTCTTTTTGATGCTCTACCTGATTCTTACCACCTTCTTGATATTCCGCTTTCAAATAAAAATAATCATTAATTTTATGTACTTTACCCATGATCTTTGGCACCTCAATGAATCAAAACCAGTAGATTCATTACATGCTTATTTAATATACAGTAGCAAAGCAACTAAGCTGGCAGTCTTTAGATCTCTATGTGAAAGGACTTTGAAATTACACTTGCAGAGAAATGTATGTCCTCTTTTTATTTCTTGTGCTGGGACATCTCCTAATGATTTCAGGCTTTCAGTCTCTTTTTAGTGCATGTTGTGTTATTAAATATTTAAGAATTATATAGTTCTGATGAATACTATTTCAGAATAGCAGAATTTTATTCATTGCAGAGAAGTTTTCAGGTCAAATTTGGCTTTAAAACATTCAGTTTTAGGAGATGGAGGAAGGACAGAAGGGAGGTTGCCTAAATCTAAGGTTTATAAATCTCTTCAGTCATATTTTTGATTAGGCAGATGTTTTGCTGAGAAAAAAGTATAGTCTTGTTTAAAATATGATTATGTTCATGTATTTATGGAAAAAACAAAATACAGACAAGCACATCTTGAATGAAGAGCTAATAGTGTACACAATATTTCCATAGAAAATTTTGTGACTCTGGACTTCAACCTCCATTGGTATCCAAACTTTCACAGAAGTTGTATTTAAATTATCATGAGACTGCAGTGATAGTATTGTCTTGTGAACTGTTGATTGTCAAACTATTGTGCCTGTTTATGTGTTGCTGCATGCGGATTATCAACTAATATTTTTGGTTCAGTTATTACAGACTAGTGTTAAGTGTAGTCATTTGCCTATTAAAAACTCCAACTATTATTTATGTAATCAGTATTATTAAATATTTATATAATAAATTTATTTATCATAAGTTGTCACACTAAGTACTGAATTGGAAGAGTATTCTTGGCAGTTGGACTGTAGCAATTAAACTGTTGTGGGATGGTAAGTAGTTACAGGTCTGTAACTTCATAACAAAAATCAAGAATATTGCAGTTCTAAAGAGGATACTAGGTGCAGGATTTAAAACAGGAAAGACTTAGTGGTGGTTGGATGTTCATGCAACACAGTGCAAAGAATCTTACTGTGTTTTTTATTTTGAACTCAGGATACAATTTGAGGTACTCCAAGTAGTGCATTTTAGTATAGATATTTTTATGGGAGTAGTCAAATGAAAGGGGCTTTCTTAGGAAAACAAGTATTTTTTAAGGATTTGTGTGCCTAAAGATGTAGACAAGTGCTTTAAAATTTGAAAAGAAAATATCAAAGTAGAAAGAAGTCTTATTCTGTTTGGCAGCTGTTTTTTCTTGTATTTTTCTAGTGCAATGTTAGTTTTTTAGGTACACTTAGCATATATGTGAGCATTCTTTGTCTGTACATTGAAATATGAATACGAAGGCAGCATTAGAAAAGAAAAAATCGCCCTACGTTATTCATAGAATGTTATCTATTTATTTTAAGACCCACATCTTAACTAGTTCTCAGTTTTTTGTGTTGAGGCTGTATGATGCAACTACCAATAATGTTTTCCAATGTTGTAAGAACCTACTTACTGCAGAGCTGTTAATTCACAAATATTTTTGTACTATACTGCCTTATGAAAACACATGATGGAAACTTAGATACTTGGGGGCTGATGGTGATTGGAAGATACTATATCCTTTTCCTCTAAGTATCAGAGGTTGAAATCACATTTTAATCATTCAAATGATTAGAATATGTTGTTGAGACTGCTGTTGCTAGACCAAATGTGTTGCTGCTCTGGTACTAGCATCTAGAAGGATATAGCCATATAGGCAATTGAAGTGACTGTCAGTTTTGAAGCTGTGCTAGCATGGGTTGAGTTCATGCAGAAACCACTGCAGAAATGTTCAAGTCAAGGGTGGGAAAGATAGCTTGATGATGGGAGTGAACTGCACCTATACTTGTAATACTAACTTCCTGCTATGTAGATGCAAGCGATAATGAGCTAGTGCTACTTGTATAATCATTTAAGTGAGAAGTGATTAAAAAACCCACCACAAACAAACAACAACAAACCCAGCCAAACAAGAACCCCAGTTTCTAAACTGCCTGCTAACTAACAGCATAAGCACGCTGCTTTTTTTAGGACAGTCAGTTTTACAAGATTCAACCACTACAAAAAGTAGGATTTATTAACAGAAGCTTTCATTCCTTGTTTTTATTTATTCTATTTTTAATAGCATAACCAGCTCAAGGAATTCTGGATTGAGCAACTCCATTGCATCTGCTGGTTTCCTTTCCCATGTGTAATGCATTTATTATCCTGGTACAGCTGTTTCTTGGATCTTGTGGTAAGTCAGACCAGTGGAGACATCTGAGCAACTTGCCTATACAAAAATAAGTTGTTTTCAACCCTGACAAACTTGAAAAGTTCATTGTTCCAATTCATTGTACAGCCTACAGACAGTTGATCACAAGAGCTTATACAAGATCTGGAGAGAGAAGTGGGAGTTGCTTTACGTGGAAGAATTGCTAGCCTTACCACCCAGAAATCTGTGCTTGGAAACGTGGCATAACTGAGAGTGCCTCATCCTCTGAACCAGATTTACACTGCAGTAGTATAGACAAAGTGCTGCTTTATTTATGAATTGTTTAAACTGAGGTGAAAAGGAACACTTTTTAAACAGCCTTTTTGTGCTAGCCATATCTGTCCAAATGCTTTCATAAATTCAACAGGTTCATTTAAACCAGTTTGACTGTGATCCAGAGTGGACTAGATAATCACTCATCTATTATTGGATTTCTCTGTTGAAAGGTGGCTGCTGCTTCTTAGCTCTTAATGACAGTGGGATGCTTACAGTCAATTTTGGAGATAAGCAGAATGCTGTCATTTCTTTGCAGATACTATTTACAGACTTCCAGCCACACAGGCACTGCATCAAAACTGGATTTATTCAATATTAGCATCAAACTGGGATGTGGCCATGTTGTAATGGATCAGCAGCTGAGTTGCATTACTGTGTACAGAAGTATTGGCATAAAAATATATATTAAAAATGTGTATTGGCATAAAAATATTGTATAGAAGTTCAGCATAAAAATATATTTCATTAGTGTGTGTTACGGACAGGTCATACAAGTTCTGCATTGTAAATTTAACTAGTCAAATAGAGCATGGATAAACAGTTGGCCTACCTTGTTAGTGGATCGACAAGAGTTTTTCCTGGATATGCTTTCTGAATAACTTTTTCCTGTATCCCTTTAGTAGCCAGCACAGTATGTATATTGAATTAGAAGTTTAAAAAAATTTCAAAATAAACACTACCATAAAGCCTATTGCCTGAAATACATGTGACTATAAATATTTGGTGTTCCTAGGAGAAACTTACTAAATTAAACTTTGCCTGACAGTTTAGGAAAACTTACTATGAAGTTAAATTTGAGTGAATGCCTATGGGGAAGTCTTGTTGCCCCCTGCCCTGCTTAAAGTAGGTGTTGCTGCTTAACAGATGTTGCTGTTAGTGTTGTTTCCTATTGAAAACAATGAAACATTTAATTGTCCATTTTGACTTTTAAGGATGTTAGGAAAAATCTTGAAAGCTGTAGTTGCAAACAGAGAAAATGAATTTTAACTAATAATCAGATCAAGGCTGGGGTTTCTTCAGTCTAAATTTTTCTAAATTTGTATTAAAAAAAAAGTCTTCAAGAAAAAAGAGCAGGTTTTGACTACATGACTACTTTTCCTGAAAGTGCAGTTCAACAGAGCATTGCATCTCTTTATATCTTTTCATAGAAACATTTTTTTCCTTTAATAATGTGAGTAAACTAATATTTTTTTTTCTACTAGATTCTGATGAGCATTCCATAGATTGGCGCTTTCCTAAATGGAAACTGTCATAATTAGTGGTACATGTAGGTTTCCTTTTCTTACCCCAAACAAAACAAAACTGGAGTTTACCTCACAGCAGAGTGATAACTTCCATTTCATGTTAATAAATTGTAATGCAATAATGTAGTCATAAGTTACTTAAGTACTTATTTCCAATTTTTTCAGCTCATTTTAAATTACTTTCAGTGTCTGAAAATTGGGCCTTACTCAAGTTTCAATTTCTCTAATGTTCATTTCGAAATGCTAGGTTCTGTATGACTCTGTTTGCAAGGTCAGAGTGCTTTACATTGTCAGACTGTGGGAAGTGTCTGTACACAGTGATCAGCTCCCTTCTCAACCTTCCTGATAAGCTGAATAAGTTAAACTCTTTATTAGGAAAAGATGAGGATATCAGATAGCTCTGGCAAAAGACAAGCTCTAGGGTAAAATCCACTGTGAGCAAAGGAAAGAGAAAAAAGACCGAAATAGTCTGGCAGAAGAGGAATGTGATTGTTTCCATAATCAAAAAGGGTTGGGTGGCCTACAACAAATTCAGATAACAAATCAGTGACACAAAAATCGTAGATTGCTGTTCTGGAAAACTGTGGAGTTCATGATCCCACCTTAACATGTGTTAGCTCTCAGCAATGCTTGTTTTCAAATTAATATCTAAACTCTGTTCTGTTGGTTATTGTCTCAGAGGCCACGTCAAATTTAGGATGTTTGGTTTTAATGATCTGAGTGTGGATAAGGTGACCAAATTCTGTCTTCAGAAACACATTTGGCTCATCTTGCTGCTTTTAGATATTATGAGGGTACTGGTGGTTCTACAAGGAAACAGCCAATGTATAAAATTAATGTGAGCCGTGCATAGTTACAAATTCATGTAGTTAACAGTATGTACTTCATACTTCCTTTTCAGCTGTTCTGATATCTAAGTGGCTTGTTAAACTGAACATCTCCTTGTAAATGCTGAGAAGTTAAGCTTTAAAACCAACTAGCCTAGAATTAATTTGAGCTAGTGCTTTTAAAGTGCATTATTTGACAAAGCTATATTGTCCTATTGCATCCCTCAAGTAGAGCTTAGTCTTGGGTAAATAATGAGGATCTCTGTTATACTCACTGCTGTTCTTTTCTCAAAAGTACCAAAGCCAAACTTCAGCTTTAGTTGTTTAGTTAGTTGTATTTTACTCTCATGCTATGTTTTCCAGCTTGGGCAGAACCCTGTTGTCACTGTCAGTGTGGAAGGTTTGATCTGATGGAGGTTGCATGTTCAGAATCTAAACAGGGCTTTCAGCTCACCATGTTAATTCTCCTCATTTCATCAGGCATAAGTAATACAACTACTTGCAGTAAGCTGTTTTGGAGCTTGCATGAAGTATAAGGTTTCTTTCTTTGTTCTTCCAAGTGTTACAGGCAATGGTCAGCTTTTGTGGCTGATATATGGTTTGTAACTCTTGTTGTAACATCTGTCCTTCCAAAAAGGAAGGTATTGTCAGCTAGTTTCAACTAAGGCTAATTTGTGAATAGTTCTGAACTTCAGTTCTTTGTAACTAGAGATTTTTACTAGTCAGCACTGCTTGTCAGACTACTTATGCTGCAAATCTTCATTTTTTTTTATATTTTTTTTTGTTGGTGATTATCTCTGAAAATCTAAGATAATCATCATAACTGAGAAGCTTTAAGTAGCCTACTATATGCTAGGCAATCAGGGAGGCAACTACTGGCTGCTCCTACAAAACCCAGTTTTTAACATGTTTGTGTAACTTCTGTATTTTTTTTTTTCTTCTAGTTGTCAGCTCTTCAACTAAACCGTGAGAAACTTGCATAACTGGCAGAAAGGGCTTTTTTTCTCTAGAGCTGAATTGTGCAGCTTTAGCTGGACACTGAAGGAGAAGAATTTCAGAGGCATCTTTCCTGAACCTGAGACTCTTAGGGCTGTTGGCTATTTCAAAAAATATTTAAAGATGCTTTTATTTGTGTAAAATGTTGTCTCTTTTTCCTTAAGTAGTTTTGTCATCTTTGTGTTGCTACATGGAAACTGAGACAGACTAACATTGTGCAAATCTGATTAAAATTATCTGTGCTGTTTCAAAGGTCAGGCGCACTCAGTGAATTTGCTTTCAAATTATTTTGTTTATTCTGTGTACGTATGCATCTTGAGCTCTATAAAGGTCAGGAGAGGAGATTCATTTTGGAATTTAAAGAAGTTAGGTTTTTACTGCTGGTAGCCCTTGTTAGTTTCATCTGAACTAATGAAAATTGTTTCCCTTTGTTGTTTTTTTGCTGTCAGTTTTATTTCTCTAGTGAAGCTCATTTGTAACTATGAGGTCCCTTTGAAAATAAAACAGTATTAGTAAGGCATTTTATTTTTTTCCTGTTTTGTATGAACCCAAAAATTAGTACTGTTTGCACAAACTAAACAGTAGTCTTATTTGGGTTTTGGTTTCTTGGCTTGTTCCATTCATGTGGCAGACTAACATTTTCCTAGCTAGAATAATGTATTTAAAGGATACACAGTATTTAAAGTTGTCTCTTGCCACAAATGGTTTAATAAAATAGGGAGGTGGTGCAATCCCTTAGAATTTTCAACAGTCCTGCTTTTTAATGTTCAGGTTGAATAATATAACCACAAAAGGATTCATGTGCATGTCGGTGAAGCATAACTAATTGCAATTTTCAGTCACAGAACTAAATGACAATTAGTAAGGAAGTGGGCTTCTATTAAATACAAAAGAAACTGCATCTCTAAGGTGCCTAATATTTGTCCTAAAAAAGGCTGTTATGTAAGTCCCCTTATGTTGTAGTTCTGTCTGTAGAATCATAGAAATATTTTTGTTGACTTTTTTAATGGTAACTTGTAGCAATAAAGAGATTTTTCAAAACGATAATAATTGATGATTTTTCACTTCAACATGGGTACTTTTTTCAAATTTTACATTCACTTGGGAAGTCTTGAGCTGTTTAACCAAATTAGATTTTTCTGTCAAAAGTATTTTGATATTCTTTCTTTTCTGACTTTAGGAGATGAAATCTGAATGAGGCAGAACATGCTTATTGAAGACATAATACCAAAACTTAACAAAACTCTATATTTTAGTGCACATTAGATGGAAAGGTTGGACATATTTTGCAGTCATATGAAAGGTTAGAAAATTGTTCTGAGTCTCTCTTTATGGGTAAAAGACTATAAATCTCATCTAGGAAGTTGCAACTCTTTCAGTAGTAAGTAATATGTCTTTCTAAGTAGAGCACTAATGTTCTTTGCCAAAGATCAATTTAGTTTATATTTAACCTGCAGTTGCTTCAGTTTGTGTGGATGTAACCAAGCTTGGATATTAGTAACAACAGACAGGTCACACAGATATTTTTTTTAGTTTAAAAAATGGCTTTAGTAAATTGGGTATTTGGCCGGGCTGGTTGACTCTACATGCATATGGCAAATGGTTGACCGCTGGGTACGTGTGCAGATACAGATACAGAAGGATTGTGAGGCCTAGACTGGTAGTGTATTTGCTTGTGGGAGTTTTGCCAAGATGCTGCTACTGCTTTGAGGCTCTTCTTTTTCTTGCTTGCTTCTTACTAATGAGTCTAATTTGTAAGCTTCCCTCCACTGATTCACTATTGTTAGTAGCAGGCGCTGTCTTTTCTCTTTACCTAAGTGTTTGCAATGAGGGAGATTTCTGTGTCAGCTTTTCTTCAGTTTTGCTGTTTGAAGTCTAGTCTGTTAAATAGTTGTAGTGTTTTATACTTGTTGTGAGATGTATTCTTCACAGTGCTGCAACTGAAACAGTAGCTGTTTAGACCTTGATGGTGTGATTTATCAGAACTAAAAAAAAAAAATTTAAAATTTTTGAACTTTAGGGTATTTGAAGTACAACTTAGAATGTGTGTTATAACATAAAACATCCAAAACCAGTATATGTCTTTGATTTACTTGAAACAGGTTCTATTAAATAAAGTTTTATCCTATTTATCACTTTCCCAGGTATCAGGAAAAAAAAATTTGCCTTCTAGTATTGTGACAGTAATACTTCTCACATCATGTAAATTCTGGTGTGTGACTTGTTTTTAAAAGACTTGGTTAGCTGGGATAAAATCTCAGTATGACATGCTATAATGGCGCATCTCCAAGCGGTGAGTTTGAGTATCAGAATTTAAGACCAAGTATCAGTATCTAAATGTAGACTTAGGTTAGTTCAGGTGAAAAGAGAGGAGTAGAAAGGGAGAAAAGGTAGAGTGAGAAAATGTTGTTCTTTAGAGGAAGATTAGTAATACTTGCCTTTGGTGAGAGTGATATATAAGGCCTGATGTTGCACATAATCAAAATTAGAAATGGATGATTATCCATAGCATCTGGCTTATATAACTACTTTGGATACTACTTAAAGCTTCCAAAATTACTTCCTTTTTTTTTCTTTTCACCCAGAATTGTACTGTAATGCAGAACCAAATTCATATTAATATGCATAGCTTTACAGATAATCAAACACTGGTACCAGTGAAGATCTTTTAAGCTTTGATATGCATAAAACAGCTCTCTTTGTTTGGGGTTGTTGGTGGATTCCAATGCTATTAGGTGAGTGTCCTGTGAGATACACTTGGAGTCCTAGAATTAGTGATACTTAGTTCTTTGAACTTTTTTGTTACTATTTGGTACTGAGACTAGAGCAATGGCTTTCTCTGTGTATGGAAATTTGGTATATGGGTGTGTAGTCAAACGTTCTGGTCTCTGCATGCTGTAGTGGGCACTGTATAATGACATACTTTTGGTTTTGCACATATTGTCATTAGGAAGCTTATAATGGGTATTTCTCTTGTATAAGAGTTCATTCCTAGATGGTTTCAAACTGGTGCAGCTTTAGCTCAAAATAATTTTTTTTTTAAAAAATTACATTGTATTTGATCTTTAAGTGAGAAATTTCAGTGAAAGCCCAGAACGTAAGAACTGTATCTGTAAGAACTGTAACTGGTCTTACTAGACCAGTTGAGGATAAATCCAGATGCCAGTGAATAAAATGTGAATGTGTGGCATTGACTTGATTAGCATTGAGGTTTATGCTAAGTGATTTCTTGAACCAAAATGGTATTTCAGCAAAAGAGCTTTACAATTGCTTGGAGACGTATGAGTTACTGGAGCTGGCTTCATAGATGCTTACTTCTGAAGTAGCAATATTTCTTTGAAAGTTATTGCACATTTTAATTATCTTTGCATACACATTAGATGTAGTAGGATAGGACTGCGTTGCCTAACTAGTGTTACTTCTAGTGCCTACTTCTAGTGTTAATCAGCGTTTTGAATGGGGAAATTGCAAAACTCTTTCAACAGTGTAGAAGAAGGTTTAATGAGCAGTGGATGTTTAACCTGAAACTGTTGGCATGTTCTGATGGAGTGTCTTGGCCTGTAAGCTTACATTGGTTCCCCCAGGCACTTCTAATTTATGCTCTGCATGTACTTGCAGGTATGTTGCGCAGCGTATGCTGGGACACTGTTACTTTCAACTTCTTGTGGATATGTACTGCAAACAGTGGAAACTAAATATGAAAACAACTGATGCTTTCTTAAATGCAAAGAATACAAGTGACTAGCTGTTTATGCATGTTGTTGTGTGTGCACCTGTGATGTTAAATATCAGTGGCTGGTATTTTCTGGCAACAACACTACCGCTTTTGTGCCTGTAAATTCTTGAAGCTGAAAAGTTGTGGCTGTACTCTTTCTTCTTTGCTTCAGAGATGTTCCATCATAAACATAAATAATTTATGTAAAACATGGAAGTAAATGATGCTGAGTATTAACATTATTCATTCTGTCCATGTATATTATGTGTTTATGCTGTTATCCATTTTGGGTTCTGTGCTCATAATTGACCAAATTAGTTATGCATCTATTGAGTTCCACTTTGTATTGGAGTATGTAGACTATGTTTTCAGGAAGTTTGAAGAAAAACCTGGAGAATACAAAGAATTAAGTATTATCGGTGATGAAGAAAAACATAAATCAGAAAAAAAAATCTGATAACATTGTTTAAATAGCTTCTCATAGACGCATAAGGTTCTCATTAGTCCAACATCAGAAGACTAATGAATATTAATGAATGAGATCAAAGACATTTAGAAATCAAAGCAAGTAAACAATTATTTTTAAGAATTATGTAAGTTTTTAACTGCACAAAAATACGAATCTTATTAACTGAACAGCTCCATGAGAAGTTTTTCTTGAAAATATTTTTCCTGAAAATTTTTATGGTGAAATAGAAAGGCAATTATGTAATGTAAACAAACCCGAAAATATATATACATCAAAACCTGAAATATATAAAATGTTTTGAATATGGTGTATTGAAATACCTATAAATTCAACTGTGGAATCTAATAGGCTGGGAATTTGAACTTGGCCAGAGTCCATGATTTGTGCTTGACTTAGACTGCCAACACAAATTGGTGAAATTTTGAGAAGGAAATTACTTTTGGATGTCTCAGCCTTCTGCTGTTTCCTTCTACATTTCTAGTGCTTTTGGACAAAAGTTACCTCTGCTGAAACATGTGTAGCGTAATTCTGTTAAAGAAAATAGTTTTGTATGCCATTTAATAAAGATTCTGATCGAATGTCAGTAAGATCAGAACTATCTTTATCTCAATATCTGCTTTTCCAAATGTTACCTAGATCCACGATATAGTATGATCTGTATACCACAGTTATTTAAACTTTGAACTGTGCTTGTTAGTAGTGTTGCATGGGGTGTTTCATCATCGCAATCCAAGATTTAGGGAAATAATTGGAATAGATTATTAAATATTACTTTTCAGTTCTCCTTAAATGTCTACTATCATTCAATTAGTAAGTCTTCTATTCCACTAAGATGAAATAAAAAATAACTTCTGTATGAGTTGATGATTTAAACAAAATAACAGGTCCAGGCATGAGGTAAGGTATCTTTTATTTCTGCAATTAAATAAAATTATATATCTGTATAATATTTCTCCTTTAAAATTCTGTGAGGACTTCAATGCATTTAATCCACAAATGTTATAATGGAAATATTACTCCAAAGACACAGATCCCCCTGCGCAAACCAGGGAAGTGTTCGGGTCATAAAGTACCCAATCCCTGTGCGCAATAGTGACACTATTTGACAGTTTGTGATTCCTACAAACTTTAATGGCAATGCAGGGCTCGCAAGAGGATTCTTCAAATACCGTCAAAGTAAGTTTCATTTTGAACCTAGATATAAAGCTAATGGTATCTAACAGCTTTTAGTGTCACTGAATCAAATTCCTCAAGTAGAAAGAATGGTTGACATTCTGTTTTAAAGTGACCGTATGTTTGACCCAGTTCTGCGATCGTGGTGTCATCGCAATTGTATCTTGCTGCTGTAGACTCTTGGAGGCTGACAAGCGGAACAAGTTGCTTTAGCTCACATAGCTCATCTGTCACACTGAGCAGCTTGCATATTTCTATTATCTGAATGAAATGTGAAGAGAGTACTTCTCCCTGCTCTCTGCCTATCAGCATAGTCAGCAACCTGCTCACACCCCCAGTAACAGTGAAATGAAATGCTAGAAAAAATGAGAAGAAAAAAAGTATTTCCAGAGATGCAAATGTAAGCCACATTCAATAATTAATAGGTTGGTAGTTTAAAAAAAAAAAAAAAAAAAGGAAGGGGGGGGGGGGGGGAAGTAAATAATATCCAGGAACTAGATGGAGGGCTTTGGATTGCATGGAAAGTTAGTTTCCGAAGAGGGCTTGCAATTGCCTTATCTGAAGAGAAAGATGAAAAGCTTTTAGTTGTATATTTAAGATCCAATGCTAAGAACAGTTTTGTAGTTCAGTAGGGCAGTGACAGTCATCTCTGTTTTCATTGTGAGCACTTTCTTAGCATTTAAAATGTTAAAATTTTATGGAGATTTTATTATATTTTTCCCAAAGTAGTGCAGGTAGAGTTTTGTACAGTAGGCCAAATCTTGCCATAATCCCAACACAGAGCTCTTTGAAGCTTAGTGATGAGAGCAATGTTAGGGCACTGAGTTTGTGCAGGTTGCTCTTTGAAGTTCGTATGTGTTGGCTGGCTTGACTGCTTTACTCTTGCAGTGACTGATTTTTACTTGTTGTTTTGAGAGTATTAGCAAAAGAAGCACAAAACATAATGCTTGGTAAATGTTGATTAGAGGTTTTTCCCATGTCAAACGTAGGAAGAAATTTTTCTAGCCCTTTATGATATGTCTAGTTTTTAAAATGCTTTTACTAGAGTAAAAATTCAAAGTGTAGTAAGTGTCAAATTGTCTTATCCAACTTAGAATAATCAGCAGTAACACTCCATTTAGGGTTATTGAATTAAGCATTATAGGAACCACAGAAAGTACATAACACTTTGTGTTCTCTTAAATTTGGTTATTAAGCTTTGATGGAAATTCCATTTAACCAAATATTTCAATTTAAAATAGTACAACATTTAACTCTTATCTGAGTAAAATTTGAAAAATAATTGTTTCATTGATCCTTGCTTTTTTCTGCTGGAGCTACTTAATATATTTCTAAAAATGTTTGTTGGTCCTAAATTAGAAGATTTTTAGTCTTAAAATACTGACTGATATTTTTGACTGTCCTTTTTTCCTGTATGAACACTGAAGGTAAATCACATATAACTTTAAGTATTGTCAATAAATTTGTATATTTTTGAACTATTTTACAGCTCTCAAATATAAAAATAGTAGTAGTAACAATTGATAAAGTTAAATCTTTGGGGAAAATGATTATGAGTTAGATTCTGAAATGCATTGAACTGAGGTATAATAGTTAAGACTTGAAATACTTATGACTTTTTAATCATTACAGGTCTTGCAGTAATGAGGTGATTCACACATAGTCACCTTTTTTTTTAATAATAAAACTTTCTGTTTTGGTCTAGTCTCCTGAATTAAGGTGTCATTCTTCCTAATGCATACAAAAATATGTAGTTCCTCAGTACCCCTAATTTTGGTAACTGCAACAAGAATGTGCATGTTAGATAGTAAGCTAGCAAGATTGTGACTTTGTAAAGAAAAGTTGTGTATCCTTATGATTTTTTGCATGTTTTTAAATGCTGCTGTGAATTACTTATTCTAATTCATATCAACTTGCATCCAATTAGATGTGCACTTGACTGATACATAAAAATAATTTAACTGCAAAACTGAATACAGGTGTAATTTCAATATGGAAAAGTAATCTTGCTATATTGGCGTGGATTTTTTTCTTTGGCTGTTTAAAGAGAATTTTCTTTGAATCAGCTGTATCTGAAAACTAGCTATATGAAGTATTACGGCTTCTGGATATAATGTTTGTAGACACAATGTAATTCGTATTTACAGGACTTGTGGAATTGTTTTATGACCTTTTTATTTAAAGGATTATGATGATTATATGTTTTATCTATTGCTTCTATAAACACATAGCACCTTAACCATGTCTGCATTGTGCATGTCTTAAAATGTCTGTGTGTGGATAAAATGTAGGTTTTCTCTATCGTGGCAGTAACAGGCTACTTTGCTGGTGGGTTTATGGGGGTATTTAGAAACTAGACAAGTGTTTGAACTGATGATCATTTGAGGATGATAGCGAGTCATCAGTGGAGAACATGCTGGTAAAAGTAGACAGATCAAATTTTTGCTTTAGCTAGTAAATCCCTTTGGTCAGTTGGGGTCAGCTGTCCCAGCTGTGTCCCTTCCCAACTTCTTGTGCCCCCCCCCCGAGCTTACTCACTGGTGGGGTGGGGTTAGAAGCAGAAAAGGCCTTGACTCTGGGTAAGCACTGCTCAGCAGTAACAAAAACATCCCTGAATTATCAACACTTTTTCCTACACAAATCCAAAACATATTCCCATACTAGCCACTGTGAAGAAAATTAACTCTATCCCAGCCAAAACCAGTATACAACTGCAAATTGGTTTCTGTTTGTTTGGTTTTTATTTTTTTTTAATAATAAGAATGGTTGTGGCAGTCCACAAGCAAAATGATCCATATGTGGCACATATCAGGAATACCTTCTGGTATTTAAGAATGAGGTAGATGACACTGGGGGAATAGCCTGTTAATAATGTTTTATTCCAAGTGATGCTGTACAAAATTGTTCCAAAGGAATTCACTGGCTGATATTTTCTTTGAGAAAATGAGAGGAACCACCATGAACTAATAAAAAATAGGTCTATGGAATGTATGGTATATGTATGAATTAGGAAGATATATGTATCTTTGGGCTTTACAGCTTCAGTGGAATAGAAAGGGTCATTTTGTGGTTATAGATGGATATGTAGTGAATTGCACAAGTTCTGAGAAAAGGAGAATTGCATTTATCCTATCTAAGGGGAATGTCAAAGTGTGTGTCTGCCTATAACCCTATCAGTGGTAAAATGATTACAATATGCCTTTGGGAGATACCGATCAATATGACTGTTGTAAAGCTCAACAATGGCTGATGACAATTCAGCTGATGAGTTCTGTGGATGGCTTAGAGACCTATGGGGAAAAAAAGACCCTGAAGAAAAATATCATCTTTGTACCCAAGACCTGTGTGGAAAAAATTGAAATAATTCTCAAAAATGAAATGGGACATAATATTCTATGTTTGAAAAATTAGATAAAGATGTTCAGCTGGTCATTATAGACAGCACCTGCACTCAATATCACAGTTGAGAGCATAATAAAGAACCGCAATGACTTCTGGTGATCTTGAAGACTGAGAGTGCAATGAACTTCCCAGAGTGCACTTTGTTGGTAAAACCATTAGTTGTTAGCCTGCTTAAATTTTTTTTTTTGTGATGATGATTCATTCAGAAAGCCCACTGGTTTGCTCAAAAGAAATAAAACCTGTGACTTCTGACCAGAATGAATCAATGCCAATGTCACAAATGTGTAAAGAATATCCAAAATAAGCTCTGAAGTAAAATGTAAGTGAACAGGAACACTTTAAAAAGTCAGCAGAAGGCTGCTTCTTCTGTAATGAACTCTACAACATATAAAGGCTAAAATGTATTTTGTATGGTTTGTTTGCTTTTTAAAAATTTTCAGTAAGACTGTGAATCCTGAATCGGTTTTTCTGTGGATAAGAGGCAGATTTATGAGAGCATAACCCAAATGCATGCTGATAAAAACATGGATATGCAATTTATAGGTGCATTTGCTCCTTATGAAGCCAGATCTTTCTAGTCTAAATAATTTGAAGAATCATTATCCTTTAGGTGAATTGCGAAATTAAAAGAGGGAAGAGGGTAGAAATGTTTTTTCTCAGTGCAGCAGTAATGAGGTGAAGACGAGGTAATTCTTCCTCACTTGGTTCTTTTCTTGCAGGAAAAGTGAAGGAAGGACAAGAATTTGGTTTTGGACAAATTTGTTTCTTACTGTGCTATAATAAGATTAAAATTGTACATAGTGTTACTAGAGTGATGTATAGATTCATAGCAGTAAAGATCAGAAGAGGTCACTGAAGTGTTTAGATTGATCTCCTGTGTCAGCAATGTAAATTTCACTCACTTCCCTTGATGGAGGCAAATAATTTGCATCAGTCTAAAGTGCATCTGCTGGAAAGCTTGTCTTCAAATCAAAGAAACTGAGAGTGGGATGAGTGACCAGTTCCTTTGGTAATTAGTTCTACTTGTTTGTTAATCATCTTCCAGATTAAACTTAGGTTTGTACAAATTGATCTGGCTGTGTTGAGTTGTCTCGCTGACAAACATGCAGGGCAGTTCCCCTGTAATTTCAGAGGAAATCAGTATTGGCCAAAATTGCTTTAGCCTTGCCTACCCTCTCTATGTACATGATTGCTGGATGACTTTAGTGTTAATGTCGCTTCTCTCTACTGCTTTAATGGCACCATAGCTTAGTCACCTTATTAGTACAGACTTTTTTCATACAGTAGTAGCTGAACAAAGTAAACATTATTACTAATACATAGGCCAAACATTCTTTTTTTGGGGGGGATTAGGCAGGTCATTACTTTTACATATGTATTCATTATCCTTTTGTAGCCTTGAAGTACAGAAAGAAGATATTCTGAAGGTAAGTTTATTTATTACATTGCATTGACAAACATTGCCTTACACCCTTTGTTGTTATACTCACAGATCTAAGTGCATAGATTAAAGATAAAGGTGACAGGACAACTTCTTTAGCCACCTGGCTTCCCTATCATACAAAAATGCTGAGTGATAGTTAGAGGGAAAATGTAAAGAAAGTTGATGTGCTGAGGGTCACCCAATCTTAGAGAATGACTGCTGACTTCTGCTTCATTCACAGTGGTGAAGTTATTCTGGTGTAGTTATATTTGCAATGATTAATGCTGGTGTATTTAAAAAACAAATGCACTGGTACTGCTTCTGGTACCCAGCTGAATAATGCCAGATGGGAACTAAAAAAAAAAAATTAAAAGTGGCTTTTTTATGATTCTTCTGAATTTGCATGAGGCTTGCTTATGTAGTAGTACGCATCAAGCATTTCTACAGAAAGCAGGAAATTAAGATACATAATACTGCATAGCTGTGGATTCTTCACTGTGTATTAAGTGGATATTAAGTGGATATCTAAAATTTAGGTAGCACAGCATAATAGTTGTCTGTGTATAAAGTATCAAAGTAACTTCAGTCTTTCCTTTGAAGATAATTCAGCATTCTGTACTTACTCATAAATGCCTACCTTAATTGTTCTTTGATTAACAGTTAAAGTAGAAATAGTTTTTTGTAAAGAAGAGATTGGAAAATATGTCAGGCACCCTGGCAGAGACTTATTTTCATCAATAAGTTTTTTTTGGTCTGATTCAAATACCCCTTAATCTCATATTTGTTTTCAACAACTTCTTTTCATTTTGGGATTTTTCTGTTGTCAGTTTCAGCAAGTTGAACTGTGATAATTTAAGCAGCCTGCAACATAAAAGGAAGATTTAGAAATTCAAGATAGTCACATTATGCAGTGAAATTTAAATTTATATGAATTTGTGGTGTCATAAATTGTAAATCACTATGATCAACTGTTTAAACACTTGTTAAACAACAGTTTTGTATAATATAGAAGTAACAAATGTGTGCTATGCTGTGGTATGAGTTTGGTCTTTTTTGTGTTTTTTTTTTTTCTCCCCAGACCATGTTTGCATTTCATGACATGGTAAATGCATTTTTAATAGTTATATGCACAGTTAAGCTGTTTATAGGTAGATGAATAAAGAAAAAAGAGATTGGAGCAGATATCTGCAGTGAATAAAAGGTTTTCTCAAAGGAAAACTTTTAATAGAAGCAAGAAAGTGTACTTACATGTGGCAGCAGCAATTTGTAGGTTTACAGCTGTTTGTACCTGGCTTGTCTTCTGTTTAACTATAGTTATCATGGTACTTGTGGTGTTGCATGCCATAGGTGACCTGTGAACCAAATATCCTTATTATATTTATATTGAATTTAGATAGTTTGGGCTTCCATTTCTTACACACACACCACCACCACCCCTCCCCCATTTCTTTCTCCTGTTCTTTATTTGGATAGAGAGTGAAAATGTATGTTCGATTCCTTTCAGTGTCTGGCATCCTTTAGGTGGCACATCTGCATAGCTGCTGTCAGATGCTATTACCTGCATTAATTGTCAGACTTGCTTTTCCATGGAGGGATACTGGCAAAAGGAAAAATCCCCTCAGAGGAGGAGGTGATTAATTCTCCCATAGTTATAAGCAGATTTCATAGATGTTATAGTCCATGCAGATAGAAGCTCTTCACACCTTCATTGTGAAC
The DNA here is from genome assembly GCF_929443795.1 of Astur gentilis. Lineage (NCBI taxonomy): Eukaryota > Metazoa > Chordata > Aves > Accipitriformes > Accipitridae > Astur > Astur gentilis. The sequence continues at coordinate 15,679,253 of NC_064902.1, read as the reverse complement.
TGGTGAATATGAGCTAGCTCCATCCTGAAGCTGCTGTCTCACCCCTTTAGCACTGAGCTGATCTTGAGCTACTATGCCCCTTAGCATGAACTACTGATCTGGATTTGATGTGAAATGAAGAGAATCATGCAGCTTTTCTTTGGATTGAAAAGGCAGTGTAGATATGTTTTTAGTATGTTAGTAGGATGTTAAGCAAACAAACTGTTTAAGCAGAAAATGGTGATGAAGAATCTTGTAGAACCTTGTACATGGCAGTAATGGAATTCTATGTGTTGATCTCTGTGTGTCAATGGGGGCCCAGTTGCTTTGCTTTTGAGCCCTGAGCAGACCTGGTGAACTGGATCAATTTGTCTTTTTGTGAGAACATGTGGCTTGAATTCCCGATTGTCTGAGCGTGCTTGTGTTTGAACTGTGATTAATCTGGCTCTGGATACAGAAGACAGGAGCTCTGAAGGCAACTTTGAGAACAAAGGGATGCAAGTGTCTTTCCGTCTGCAATTCTGTGTTCAGTTTGGTAGTGGAGGAGTTGTTAGGAGTTACAATTCTTTCCTGTTGGAGGCCAGTGGTCATTTTCTTTATATGAATTGTATGTTTGTGTGTGTGAATCAATAGTCTCAAATAACAGATTAGAGACACTGCAAAATCAGAAATATTTTTTGACAACCGGAGCTATGAAAAATCTGCGTATCTGACCCAAGAAAGGAATTGATCATGTAGGCAGAATGGAAACAGTAGAATTGACAGCACATAACGATCAACCAGTCATCATTCTGAATTCTGTAAGAGAATTGCCATCCTGAGATAGCCAGGCCTAGAAGTTTCAAGAATGTGTCTATGCGTGTCTATGCCGTGGAAGTCGCTGAAAATGTAAGCACAGATAGCTGCTCAGACCAACCTTTTAAACCTAAAAATAACACATATTTAAGTTTGAATAGACTACTGAAATACCAGCAAAGGGAATGTAATGGTGCATAACAGGTGCCCTGCTATGCAAATTACAGATGACTTAATTTCTTAAGAGATGTTGAAGGATTAATGTCTAGCTGCTTTTCTCAGGCCATTCATTCAAAAAAGAAGGAAAAATTCTTCAAAGGAAACTCTGTGACTAGACTGTTAATGAAAATGAGTGAGGTGAGTGAATTTTTTTGAGTATTGACCCACCTGGGGGGGGGGAATGGAAGTCTGCCTTTTGGCTTGGAATATTAAAATAAATAGTTGTATCCTAGCTGGAAAGGACTGAGGGAATCAAAGGGGAGGGACAACAATACTATGTCAAAATGGTGTCGGGTGTTTGAGATACTGGCTAACTGGAAACAAATAATCCGAAATACTGACTTATCAGTACTCTAACAGGGAAAAGCCCAAGAGACAATATTAGTCAGGGCTATAGGACATGAAATTGTATCTGAATATAGGATGTTGATGTACCTAGCTTGTATGAAAGGTGGGAGTTGCTAGCATGTCATATGAGAATTAATTCTATGTACTGCGAGTTTTTAAAATGGTCTCAGATTTTCTGATAGTTAAAGGAAATAATAAGAGAAGGACAAAAAAGGATAGAGGAAGAGTGATTAAACCAGAAAAAAAGAATAATAAAATCTTAATCACTGGCACATCACTACCTGGCAATAATGTTAATGCTTATTAGGTGGAAAGGTGGAAGCGTTCAGGAAAAGCAGTCCATTTGCAAAGCAGCAGACTGTGCATTCACATTGTTTTACTGCTTGCACTGCAGTGGATCTCAATTTGATCAAGTATCTTTATCATTGAGAGGCAGTAAAAGTTTCCCCACTAACTGTTCCTAATGTGTTTCTTTTCATTTATTGTGGACTTGAGAGTTGGAAACGCTAATAGTTGCTCAAATTCCACAACTGAATAGGAGCAATCCTACCTTAAAAAAAATAGTAGTGTCCAGTTCCTAGAGGAAGTGTGTTCTCTGAATGCATTTGTATTTCAGTAGCTTAATTTAGAAATAGCTTGCCTAGTGAAAGCAGCGAAGACCTGTTTTTCCAAACTACCTCCTTCACGTATCTGAGATTTCTAAGACAATTTCCTGTACTAGTTGTTTGCTTGCGAGATGCTTGATTTTAATGTTTTTTAATGTTTTTCTGGGACAGTTGTTTATGGAAGGCATCATTGGGTTATATACATAGGTGTATATACTTAGAAAATATAATTGCATTGAACTGCATAGATTTATTTTTTTTTTAAATAAATTACCTGAATTTAGAAGTAACTGACTTTGGAAACTTGACTGTCTTGTAGAAAGCAGCACGGTAGAATTGGAATGTATGGTTAATATGTCCCTTTTAAAGAGAGAATATTTATAGTAATAGAATACCAATTATGTTATTGACACACCAGTAGAACTGAAAGGCGATTCCTTGAATTAAGGTGACATTGTGTACGAGTATGATTGAATTTAGGTTCCCTCTTGCCAAACACAATTGGTAAGCCCTTAGAATCTCCAAATAAATACTTGTGCTTTAAGGTCATTCCAGACCTCATGGATTGCTTTTGCTTTTCCTGATAAAAGCAGATGCAAGCATGCCAAATTGCTTTGCTCCAGCTTAACCCTAGCACTGTTTGAATTCATAAATGCTACAAAAGGAAAGCTTATAAATGCATACAACAGTGAAGTGGAAAAATGTCATGCTTACCTAATCTATTTGCTGGGATGGGGGAGAAAAATCTTTATTCTTCTACTGAGAATTGGGGAATGAGTACTGGATGTTATGCTTATAATCAAGAATTGTCTTTCATATTTTCAGTGCATATAGACCCAACATTTTCTGTTGTCTTTCTTGTATATTGTCTCTGAAATGAGACAGTAAAGGAACTTTCTTTACTGTATTGAATTAGAATAGTATGCTGTATTTAATTTTTTTCACTTTTTGTACTTGTTTATATAATAGCTATTAAACAGCTGTTTTTTCTGAAGCTCTTGGTTTAAGGTTAAAGTGTTCAAATGATAGCACACCATTTAGTAGATGAAACAAAGCAGTGCTGCATAAGGGCTTTATATGGTAACCAGTCTACAGTAGTATTAGAAATGGCATCAATGGGAGATTTGCTATGAATTGATAACAAGTACGTACTTTTAAATAACTTGGACAGGAATAAAATGCTCCTAAAATAGAGTGCTTGAGGGAAAAGTAGGTTTTCACACTGTAAACAGGGTCCTTTGAAAGCTGGGGGAAGTTAAAAAAAAAAGGAGGGGGGGGGTGGAATTCATGCTGTGTTTCCATCAAGTTTTTGTCATAGTTTTGTGGCTCAAAACAAACTGTATTTTCAATAGCCACTTTGTCAGAGCTCCACAGTACAGTAAGTCAAATCATTGCATCATTTTAAGTACACTTGTCCGTTTGCTGTGGGTGGGTTTCTTTTTTGGACTGTCATGGTTTAACCCTAGCCAGCAACTAAGCACCATGCAGCTGCTCGCTCAGTGGATGGAGGACAGAATCGGGGGGGGGGGGGGGGGGGGGGAAGTAAAATTCATGGGTTGAGATAAGAACAGTTTAATAGGACAGAAAGGAAGAAAATAATAATGATAATAATAAAACCCCAATAATAATAAAAGGATTGGAATATACAAAACAAGCGATGCAGAATGCAATTGCTCACCACTCGCCAACTGAGCAGCGATCTGCCCCCCTCAGGCCACCTCCCCCCAGTTTATATACTAGACATGACATCACATGGTATGGAATACCCCTTTGGCCAGTTTGGGTCAGCTGCCCTGGCTGTGTCCCCTCCCAACTCCTTGTGCCCCTCCAGCCTTCTTGCTGGCTGGCCATGAGAAGCTGAAAAATCTGTGACTTCATCTAAACACTACTTAGCAATAACAGAAAACATCAGTGTGTTATCAACGTTCTTCTCATAGTAAATCCAAAACATAACACTATACCAGCTACTAGAAAGAAAATTAACTCTATCCCAGCTGAAACTAGGGCATGGATGTCAGTAAGATGAATTGTTGAGAAATGAAGTAAAAGTGAAGTAGTAGTGGGTAAAGTTCAATGCATGTGTTGATACTGCATCTTTTTGTATGCATAAGTTGAATAGCCGAATGGAGTAATTTTTCCCATTATTACTTTCTACACTGGTTTTCTTATATCATGCTGTCTTAAATACTTCATATACAGCCAGGGTGATATTGCAGTCACATGGTAATTTTTAATTCCTTGTTCATAGATGACAACTGGTGAGTTCTGAGTTGCTTCCTCAGTTGTAGATAGTACAGAAAAATATTATTGATGCATCAGTCAAGATGTGCCATGCTTTTGTCATGGACAATAGTAATGTTATGCATGTTGTTCCTTTACTGAAGAGGAGAAAGGTTTTTACTGAGAATGGAATATAGCTGTATGTAGTGTTTTCACAAATATTTCCTTTGTGCTTTACATATATTGTACAGATTTTAAATATGTAGTGTGAATCCCCCCTGCCTCCCCCCCCTCCCCCCCAAAGGTGTTTCCACAAGAGCCAGTGGGTTTTCTCCCCTTATATGGAAGAGTTATTTCTTATTTCTGAGTGTTGGTACAGAAACAGCACTTGGAAGGATTTTCTGGTTTCTCAACTAATCACCTTTGCCGGTATATTTACTACATGATCTTAACAGGCATTGTCCTTCAAACTTCCAAAGATTAATGTGCTTTACACCTTGAAATTTGGGATTATACCTTTTGGGCTGTATACCACATTGATTTCTAACTTTAAAGGTTTTCAACATACTAGTTGCCAAATTTATGTTAGAATTTAGGTATGGATGGAGAATGAGGTAACAGCAGTGGCAATCTCTTTTACAGGTGCCTAAGTCATATGGTCTTAAAATTCTGTATATCATGATAGAAGTAAAATACAATGGCTCCATACAACCTGACATGTGAATTTATACCAAGATTCAGGTTGTATAACACTTACTTCTGACCTAGGAGGTTCAGATGATATTAAAAATGCAGCTGTCTCAGGGTTGGTGTTCCATTGTTATACCAATATTTCTTGGCGAAGATGGAAATATTTATTGAAATCACTTATGGATGTTTTTTAATAAGTAAAACAAAGCAGTTAACCTTCATAACCTGTAACTGTGGGAAATGTGTTAAATTCACTTTCCTGAAGGTGGTTTAGTGGTGTTGTAAACTACTCCCTGTAATCAAGTTGGTTAATCTACAAACAGACTTTAATAATGTGTTCCTCAAGTTTTAAGTGAGGATAACTAATATCTTGCATCTTATTAATGAGTCTTACTTTATTTCATCATAAATGTAATACAAAATGGCTTCGTTGTAAAGTTGAAATTCTGCATCTAATGGGTGTTGAACACTTCACTTTTGGAAGATGGTGCTTAAACCTGAGTGCCTCTCATGGTAGGTTCAAGCCTGAAATAGGGTAGGTAATTCTTACAATATTTTTTCAAATATTATAAATTCTTAAAAAACAAAACCAGAAGTATTTTAGTAGCCAGTCTGTCAGCCCAATGAGATATCAACAGGATTTTATAGGATGTAGATGACAGAGGAAATTCTAGTATTTCACTGCTAGCATGCATTATTCATTTTCTTTCCAATGACAATCTGATTATTAGGTTGCTAGTTTTATCACAAAGCATAGTGTGTGGCTACCTAATTAGATTGCTTTAAAGCCCATTGGTAATGCTGATATATTTCTCATAATCCTTTTGCCCTGGGTTGCTTTTGTAAAAGGCTAACTTCTCAGCCTTGGGAAAAAATCTTGTTCACTGAGCTAAACCTGAAAAATGCATTATACTTCATGTTCTTGGTAAAAGTATAATGTGCAACACAATTCTCTCTATGCTATGTTTCTTGAAGCTGTAGCTTCTGGGTAGAAATAGCAAAAAGATGTTCAGATTACAGTTAAAGGGATTCCACTTAATCATAGTTGGTAAGAGATTAAACTTTAATCATTCAATTAAAGCTTTTGGCCTAACTTTTTTAACACTAGAAGACAAGTAACAAAAAACTTGTTCTGAGTAAGTATGTGTTGTTTGACACTGCAAAACAGTGCTCTTTGCAGTAGCATGTTGAATATTTTGTAAAGGAATGGTTTGTATTTAATAAGGTAGTTGAAGAAATCACGTAGTAGTAGTAGGTGGGTTTTTTTACATGCCTTAAAATTGCCCGGTAATGAAACCTACATTGTCAAGGCTTGATGCAATGGAAACTGCTGTACGCTTTTTACTATTAAAAAGGTAACTATCACGCTTCTGTGTGAGACCAGCAAGACTGAAAGATGTTATTAGGAAATCACTTCTTTAAAGGTACTCAAACTCAGTTGCAGAGAATTGAGGTCACCAGGAAGGTTTAGCAAAGAGCTTTGAATTCTTAGCAGGAAAACTTGATGCATTCAAACCCCTCCATTTCATGTACCCTCAGGTTAAAGACAAAGCTAATGTTTGAAACCATTCAGCTGTCTCTTGAGCAGAAGCAGACCCAAAGCTGGACTCGAAGCCTAGGCTTGGTGGGGCCATCATTTGTCATTAAGTATGAGAAAATAAACTTTGCTTTTTAGGAGGGTCTTATTTCCTTCAACTATGCTTTAAAAAAAAAAAAAAAAAAAAAAAAAAAAACCCAAAATAAACAACCCCCCCCACCCTTTGCTCTATAACATCTGGCATGTATTTGTTGTTTTATTGAAAATATTTCTGAAGGAAAAGCTGCTGAAATACATCATCACCCAGATAAGGGAATTTTGTTAGGAATAGGAACAGGGATTGTACATGTTACTGTAGATGTTAGGCACCCTTTAAACTAATTCAGTTAGGAGGACCCTCAAAAGGTTAATGCAAAAAGGCTTTCAAAAAAGACGTTCTTTGTCAAGCACTTTTGAAATTGCAGTTCTGAACTCTTAGTAGAAATTAAATAAAGTTCCTAATTTTGTCTTTAATACTGTATACTGTCAACACAAAAAGCTGGCTTAATTTAATGAGACTTCTAGTTTATATCTAGAAGTTATAAATATTCATTATTGCTGCGAAGGTTAGGCATTATTCCTGCTTATCCATACTAGTTGTGTATAATGCCATTTTTGTATGGTGGTAAAGTTTAATATCTAAATAATCATACTACTGCAAATGCAGTATTGCATATTACAGTATTTCAGATTTAAGAATAGAAATTTATAACAATTTAAATCAAAGTTGCAGTATTTTGTTATCACTAAATAGTTCAGTGACTACTCAATAATTATACAGTAGTCCAATTCTCCAACTCTCTAGTAAATTACTCTTCATTAAACAATTTTCAAGAAGCTTCTGATTATCATCTTTAAACCCACACTGCATTTTCATGTCTCAAACTATTGTCCTTCATCTTAATTTTCAAATGGAAAGAGTTTCTTGGGATCTCTGCTAGTCTTCTCAATGGAATGAGATGAGCAAAGAAGGTAGAAACTAAACCATTTGTTCAGTGGCTCTCCTGGAAGATGGTATCTGGTAGCTGTCCCTCCCTGCCCTGAGAACCTGTCTCAGGTAAGCTGAGCTGAATGGTTTCAGTGAGGCTGAGTGTTCAGTCATGGCTTCACTGTAGAGGAAACGCGAACTTCAGTTAGCGCTACAAGGCGAGGATGGCTTTTTGCCATGTCCTCGTTCTGAAATGTCATAGTCTTTTTTGCCTCTCAAATATCGTTAGTAATGGTTAGAACTAAGAAGCTGCAGTAGCTGATTGATTCTTCTTTTTCCCAGTGTCAGTGTTCTGGACTCTGCACGAGGAAGCATAAATTCTTACTGTAATTCACATGTATGATTTAAAATATAGGTAAACCTGCTTATTTTTATTATCATAAAAATGAGATGTTGAGTAAGATAGGGGTAATCTGAACCTATTAATATGTTTTATGCTGTTTAAGTCAGTATTTTAGAAACATTTATTTTAGTGTTTTCCTCTAGGTAATGCTGTAGTAATGCAAATCTCTGCTGCGGCTGCTGTTTAAATAGTTTTACAAACTGGATTTCTTCCAGGAAAATCTTTGCTGACTTCCAAGCCTGGACAATACTGAAAGGTCCTAAAGAGGACTTGCTCTTTTCTTATGTATTTAAAGACTAATTACAAGAATAAAAGTTTACTGGTGAATACACTATTCTAAATTGATTGGAGAGTATTACAATGCATTTTTTGCCTCTCCTAACTTAGAAACTTTTAAATTTTTTTTCATTTTCCCCTACCTGGCAAAAGCTAATTCTGTTAAGCAAACCAGATTACACTTTGGAAATGTGCAGAAGTTTGGTCCTACTTAATATGCGTATTGCTCCCTGGGTATATCTCCACTTCCTCTCACAGAACTGATAGATCCTTAAGGGGAAAAGATTCTACTTGTAGTGGGAGGCATGGACATGAATTCAGCTGACCAGGTTGTTGGTTCTGTCTGATGTTGGCCCTTCTAATGTTACAGAACACATTGCCTTGCAAAAGGTAAGAAGTGTGCCTTGTTTGCCTTTATTGAAAACTGTTTCTTCTGATCTGTCATATCATGATATCTTGTTTGAACAGTTTTCCTGAATAATCTTGCGTTCAAGCCAACCTTTCAAAGCACCATTGCGGAGTGATCTTGTGTGCAGTGATTGACCATGGATGGATATCGAAGGACCTATTCATTATGACATCAAAGGGTCTATCTATTGCTACTAAAACATGTTAGATTAAGTTACAGATGTGCAGGTATTGTATGTTTGCAAGGGTGTTCTGGCATATATCCACTTGTTCGATCACCAGATAATGAAACTAACAAACTTCATTTGTCCCATATAAGTGAATTAAAGAAACAGATTTATGAATGGAGATCTTGCTGAAGGATTTCACTCGTTTGCTTCTTTCGAAGTTCCATCTTTATCCAAAACTGAGAGAAATAACATTATATTTTATGCACTATATTTTATGCATTATATTTTATGGGTTTTCTGATTGCATGTTGTTCAGAAGAGGTTATGTTGTTTCGATTAAAAAATAATGAATTCTTTGCCACAGCCTTTTTAGGAAGGAGAGGTTTACTGTAAATACTCCATAGCATGCTCACATTTATATTGAAAGTGATTAGCTGTAGCTGCTTCTTTCAATTGAATATTTCTTGGTGTTTTTTGTTTTTGGTTTGGTTTTTTTTTCAGAAAACTTGACAAAAGTGTTGTCTTGTAAATCTGTTTATTTTACTTTTTTCAGTATGTTTTAAATAAGCTGTATTGTAAATGATCAAGGACAAATCTTTTGTTAGAGGTGGTATCTTCTGTTGCACTGCTGACCCTTATGGAAAAAGTAGCTCCAGCCATTTTTTTCTCATCAGCTGTCTGATTAACTGTTTCCCTCTTCCCACAAATACACATTGTACCTTAAAGTCATTTTAAAAAAAGGAGGGAAGGAAAAAGGTGCTTTTGACAGTGTTGGTCGAGGAGAAAAAGTGTTGGGAGAGGAAATCTGCTTTCCATAGGAGGACATCTGAGGAAGGCGTGTTAGCAACTTCAAAGAGAACTTTTGGAATAAATACATGTATAGGTAGCCCTCTCTGCTTGGGAGGAGTCAGCCTGAGTGAAAGCTGAAAAAGGAATAATGATCTATGGAAACTGTCCACTGGAGCATTCATACTGCAGAATACCACGTTATGAACTTAAGTTCTCGGAGCAAGCTACCATGTGGGTACTTTTTAGAACTGTATTCTAATAAAAGCTTTTCCTATGTTTTGTAGAATAAGTAGGGCATACTTGAAGTGTGAAAATGAGATGTTGGTTTGCTTGGGAATGTGACAATTCAGAGCACCCTTGAATGGTTTTTTCTATTACAATGACAATGTTTTTTAGCGTTTTGGTAGGCACAAACAGGTAGAAGGACCAGAGGCAGATAACTGTATCTTCAGCATTGAGATGAACTAGAGTTAATAATGTATTACTGTACATCAAAAACTTTTTTGAGAATGTTTTCGGAAGATATTTTGACAAGTGCAGGGAGGAGTTGGTGGTATCATTAAATAAGCTGACAACCTCTGCAACCAGCTTTTTGGTATTATAGCTCAAAGGAAAGTCAATAAACTTTGATTCCCAGCATTAATGTAATTATTTTGATTTTTTTTTTCCTTTTTTTTCTTTTCTAGCTCCTTCTGCAGAAGGCTGCAGTAATGTAATATCAGATGGCCAAAAGCAATTCAGAAAGTCAGTGTCCCATAGGATGACCTACAAATGTAGGAAGGCTGGGGGTGGAATAAATCATTTCCTCTGATCTTGTTAGGGATGAAATTATTACAGAGAAGCAAATGTGATTTGCTGAATATTCTGGGAGGAAGAGAAGTATAAAGCTCCTTTGATTACCAAGGTACTCTTTAAAAAGTGTTTTTCTCTTCCTCTCACCTGTAGTATTTTCCTTACACAGTATACAACGGTGTTTTCATTGCTGCTTGTTTTGGTAGTTGTTATATAGTACTTGAGGTCAGCTGCTACTCTTGTATTTTGGTTGATTTGGGGCACTCAGGCATTAATCTTCATCTTCCCTTGACTGTGACCTAGTGAGAAATTACTTTAAATGTTTCAGTAACAAACTTGCATTGTCTTTTTGATTATTTAATTATTCTGATATTAATGTATTCAATTTCATGCTCCTATGAGATAATATGGGAGAGGTGAGATGAGTGAATCATAATAATATAAATGCCCTGTTGAATAGTATAGGCTAAAACTTGCAAATTGACCTTAAAACACAAAAGCTTGATCACCTTCCTGTGAAAACACTCTATTCCCTGAACAAAAGAAAATTAAAAGATGACGTACTGAATCTTTAAAATGAAACCTTTCCATAGGTAAATGAAATGCATCTTGGTGTGTCAGTTGCTTAGGAGAAAAAAAATAGTAAAAGTGGGAGACCTTTGTGTACACAGTATCTTCTAAATGTATTTTGTTTTGGAAACCGAAGTCTGTAAAATAGAGCATCGTAGAAGCCTGTAACCTTTTTTCAGTCGTCTTTGCAGGATTCAAAGAGTAAGGCTCCTGAAAATAGTAGCTTTTGATGTGTTCTGATACATTCTTTTTACCTTCACTTTCATTTTTACCATTTCTTCACTGGGACTTACAAATACAAGAAAGTTATTTTAAATACCTGAACTTCATCCTTAGAATATTATCTGCAGAACTCTAGTAGTAATAAAAACCCCTGAAGCTCCAAAACGAAGAAAGTTTGTGTGTTGCCTCTAAACAGAAAAGAATAGGTGACTTGTTTAGCATACATGAAGAGAGATTCTTGCCAGGTCCAAGCAGAAGATGCTGGAAGGTATTATTCTTTCTGTTCCTCCACCATACATCCTGGTATTGTGCCAGTCCCTCTTGGAGTGTGCAGCCTGTCCCAGGATGGTGCTTTCTTTAAGTAGCTGGCCTGGGGGTGGTGCTGGAGGAGGTTCCTCACACTGCAGTAGAAGTGACTGTTCCAGACCCAGGCATAATTACCTGTTTGCTGTAAACAATCTTTGGCAAGCCCTGCTGCTGCTATTCCTTTTCCTGAGTGCTACACGATCTGTGGGAAGCTTTTCCTTTCACCTGTCAGGTAGGCCTCGACCCAGAAGTCTTTACTCTGCTCCCCAGCCCTACTTCTGCCAGCACTAGCTGTAAATTATAGAAGTGCAGCAGCGGCTGTATTCCAGGAACATTTTGTCTGAAGTGAGATGTTGAGTGTCTAGAACATCCTGTTGGGACTGTGGTTACTTTCACAGCTTCCTACCAAATATTGCACCTTAAAATCATAATCTGCATGGTTATTTAAGGCTGACCAACAACATTCTGTTTAAGGTGTTATGTACAGCAGTAAAGCGGATCAGGTGTGATGTAGCAGCTGTGGTCATGTAGATCTGCTTTCAGTCACTTGAGCAGCTAGCAATTAGCAGCCATCATAAAAGGTTAATGTCAGTGTTAGTCTCAATGCAAGTCTGCCCTGAAGAGTCAAACACTAATAACTGTAACTAGGCAAATACAATTCCAAGTTATTCTCTAATTCTCGTAATGTGGGATTTGATGTGCAGTGTTTTCTAGTTAAAGCCTGAAGTTGGTTAGAGTTGTCAGTTATTATTAGGGAGGAATAATGTTCCAAATGGTTAAATTTAAGGGTAAATTTTTCAGTTACACCCAACTGACGGAAGTGCCTAAATTCCAATTTTGGGAGAGGCTTGACTTTCAATAAGGTTAACAGTTTTTTACTGCATGAATTCAATGAACAGTAAGAGAGACTGAATTTACTGCCTCGTGGTTACTCTGTGGTCATTCCACAGGTAAACACTTGTAGAGTGTGCTAACATAAGATGCTTTTGTTTGCATTACCTCACACTTACTACACACAGAGTAGTGACATCCAGAGAATTAGTAGATAGTATCATGATTATTCTTACCTTTGTTTATTATAGTAATTTCCCTATGAAGACAGTCTTGGAGGCTCATAGGAACCAGTTTCACAGAGCAATTACAGGTTCGGATGATGCAGCTAAGGATGTCTTATAAATCCCACTATATGCATTATTACACATTTGAGAGTTGTGGTGACCTGCGGTAATTAGATTGTCTGATCTTTCTAAACAAGGATAAGGCTTGTACATCACTCGGGTGCTTTGGAAAATGGTACTTTGTGATGTTTATCTTGTACAACTGATATTTTCTGGCATTTAAAAGGGAAAATCTTTTGCTACATGTAAAACTGAACGAGGTAGTCTAAATGTTCCTTCCTTGTGGTTTGTTCTTGTTTTTTCTTAACTTCCCTTTTGGTAGAAACTGGTAATCAGAATAGGAGACCTCTGTTTGGTAAGAGCTGTTTTGTATAGCTGTTAATAGTACTACACTTTGAAATGCTAATAGGCCTCACATAAACCATGATCTGATTCTTTTTTTCTTGCCTTCTGGCAAGAAGGCAAAATCACGACCCTTTATTATTGAGGCAGGTTCTTGTGTGGTTTAACTAACGCTTGAAAAATCTATCACATTGTTCTTAAATTTCATTTCTATGGGTTTGATAGTGCCACGCTGATCCTATGATTCTCTACTGCAGTGGCTTCAGCACACTGACTCAAATGTATTGAGCCAACGTGACAGGAAAACACAGAATTTTTCATGACTAAACAAAACATGAAAGTTAAAACTATAGTGGCTGAGTGAAGGCAAAAGTAAAGAAATATAATTTACCTCACTTCTTGGTTTTACTTATATAGTTGTTATCCTGCTGAAGTTCTGCAGGTAATAGAACTGTGTTGAATGCTTTTTGTTGCTATGGTTTGTTTTTGTTGCGTCACTTTCTTGGAATGTTTTGTTTGTTTCTTTTTTCCTGAAGAGTTAACTTCACCTTTCCGAAGCATGCGTATTATTACACTTTGAAGTGATTGTTAGAGTACATCCTTTGGAAATATATTTTATTGAAGCATTAACAATGCAGTTGAGTCATTGAAAAATGTGGGAGCCATGGGCACATGAGGCTTGCTAGGTATAGGTTTTTGTTAGTAGAGAGTAATAGAATTTTTTTAATGGTCTTGAGTAGAGACAAGTGTCAATAATGTTTACCCTGGCAAAAACAAGGTATTGCAAGCCATAAAGATAGTATGTAAGTAATATTGTGAATAAAAGTAATCATTAATGGTTCTTATTAGCAAAGACAGTTGCATGTGAAACAGATTGCATACAGAACTGTCCTGTACGCTATACTTCTGAAACAGCTGATGTCAGTTGATATACAGGTAATTAATGGGTTTAATGACTTTTTGCATGCTTTCTTGAAACTTGACATGGGAAGTCTGTAGCTATAGTTAATGGTAGCATCACAGAGGATTATTTTGCGTAGTGACTTGTGTTTTATTCCTAGGTGTGTATATACGGATCATTAAATTCCTATTCATGGTGCAAATATTTGTATAAGTTTAAAATCCTGAATGACCAAGCAAATTTTATAGTTTGAAGTAATCTTCCACAGGCAGTTGGCTGTATGACTAATAGAATTACGTATGCGTAAAATTGCTTTTACTGTAGAAGCCAAAATGCAGAATAATAGCTTGTCAAACTGTCATTTGCAAGTGAGATCATAGATTTTTTAGTCCAAATTAGGCTGTGTTCTTTTTCTTTTTGTCAGGTCACATTCTAATAACCATATTGTGCATTAAACCCTGTGATTATCTGAACACTTGACAGATGGTAGGATGTTAATTTATATGTAAGAGACAGTGATTGCCTGTGCAGTAATAGTATTCAACAAAATAAGAAATGTCAAAATCTACTTTTTTGTTATGTTTTTGCTTGACTTATTTCAGCAAGGTAATTCTAGCAGAGTAATTTTTTTTTTCATAGCTAAACATACGCTTCATTTACTAGTGTTAACATGTTTTGGAATTTTAAGTCTTAGTTTTTTATATTGAGAGATGTTTACATGTTGGTCTACAGTGCAAGAAAATTGTAGAGGACAGTGAAAACGAAAGAAGTCATTACATTGATGAGGGAAGTTTTTAGTGTGTATATTGCTCAATTTTAAGGAAAATTAGATTAGTTTTAGGATCACTTAAGAATTAGTATGATACTGATCAACTGGTTTTATAACACAACTGTACTAACTTTATACCAGAGTTCCATTAAATTATTATCAAAATGAGTAGTTAGTTGTTTCTAATATCTTCTTTAATTATCATCTTAACTTCCTTATAAGATGTCATGGAAAACAATCCATTTGGTGCCTCCAAACTCACTGTTTTCACATGTTCATGAAAGGTGTGTTTCAGAAACATTTTGGTCAGCAGTTGTTTGAAAGAGGTAGAGATTTGATAAACAGAATTTGGAAGGGTATTCCAAGCTTACTGAGCAGCTTGGAAAGAGGTCTGAGAGATAAAAGGAACGTTGCTGTATTGTCTGGAGCAGTCAACACCAAACATAAGTCATTTCCATTGCTTAGTGTTTTTTTGAAAGCTCTGACTTAACTAGTTGCTTGAATGGTTTTCCACATAAATTGTCCGCCTGTAGTTTGGGTCACTGGGACTGTGCTTTCTTTCAAATCATCATAAGGTACAGGGTGGCTTTGCAATAATTAATGGTTAATTGAAAAAAATTGCTTAACCCTTGGAAATCAGGCTTTTTCACAAATAGTGTGATTATTAATTGTTATTTGTTAATAAACTAATAACTAGTTAATAGAAATCTGACTTAGTGGTCAAAGATTTATTAGTTTTGCAGTTCAATTGGTTCCTTAATTTTTCAAAGAAGTTTTCTTCATTTCTTTTTCTTCAAAAGCTATACAAAAGTAAAAATTCACCAGGTCTTTTTTCCAGTTTGACATGCTTCTGAACTCTTAAAGATCGGCAGTTCTTCATAGAAATTAGTTTTATGCAACTGCTGGAATTGTTTTGTTGGGTATTCACTTGCTTTATAATTGGGATAGGAATATGTAGTCCAGTGGAGCAGAGGAGGACACAAGCAGATTTGATTGGCTATTTTGTGTAAAAGCAAGACTGAGATTGGCAAGTAGGGAGTAAGCTGGACTATATTGCAAGAAGTTGTGATAAAACCATTTTGGAAGGGTTTAACTGGATAATAGTGATAGCTTTTACTGTGTAAAAATAAAGTTGTGTGCTCAGTTAATAGGATTCTCTTGTAATTGTGAGGTTTAAGAATATAAATTGCATTTTCTTTATTAAATGGGCCTTATACTCCTACTTTAATCCCCTGCTGGCATTTCAGATAGAATTGGTGCAAATGCTTAAACACAAAGTTCCAGATGTTGAAGTCTAAAACCAACCATTATTCAGTGGAGGAGTAGTGGCTTAACATTGGAGGTGGTACCTAGAAAACATGCATTCAGAGCGTTTGGTGAACTGAGTGAATATAAAAACATGCTGAAACCTCTGTTTGGAAACATAAGCAACTATGACTGTTATGAAGCTAACAGGTAAGAGCGTTCAAAGGACTGACAAGCAAATAAATATTGGGCTTTTTTTGTGTGTGCTTTGCTTCAAAATTTGTATGTACTCTATCGTCCTTTGTTGACACTCATACCTCTTTTAAACCAGTGTCTGAGTTGCTTTGAAACCAGCACACTCCTCTTCAAATGAAAGGGCAAATCTATTTACTTTATCTTACTAAGAAGTCAGTGATTTATATCTGTAATATCTGATATCAGTAATTTTCTGAAAACTAACTTATTCTGCCAAGAAAAATTGCCTTAGTACTAGTACAGAACTTGAGATAGTCTTGCTGTCTTTTCTTGAGAGCAGGGGATTCTATTGTAACTCTTAATAAAAAGTTGACTCTGAACTGGTGATTGTTCAGAGTTCCACTTTAGAGAAGTGCATGAAAAAGATGTGCTTTGTTTAGAGAAACATCAAATTCTAATATTAATAACACTTTAAATACATATAGTGCAAGTTTCCTGAAATAACTTTCTGAAGCTGAAATAGAAATACCCAAACAATCTAGCTGACATTATAGTTTCCTTTAACAATGCTATATTCAGAAAATTCTTTCTATGTCTTGTTGAGGAGTTCCTTATTCCCTTCAGATTATTGAGCACTCTCTGCTTGTATGCAAGTTCACAAGATTTGCTTATTTGTTACTGATGTGTTATCTGCTGAACCTTCAACTAAATTTTAACACCTTTCAGTTGAAAAACTTTAATTTTTAGGAGACGAAGTCCTGAAAATGCTTGGCTTTTGAACAAACAGTTGCAGTATGTAGTTTTCTAATACTGGGGAAAAGAAATCAAGGAAAAGAAAAATAGGTGGTGAAGTATTTCATTTGCTTGAAACACTTTTCCAACAGTATAGAGTTGAAGTAGAAATTCCCAACAGTCTTAAATGATGTATTTTTGCAGTTCAGTTGTCTTTGGCTGACAGATTATTATTGTGCATTTATAATCGATCACATTTGAATTTAGGTATTCAGTAACTCTTGACTTACAGAGGAATAAGTTCCTTATTGACGTTCCTTAATTGCTATCAAAGTCAGTTTTCTGTAAACTGTGTTTCAGCAGGCCGAGAAAGGAGTCATCAAACCCTAAAGAATGGTAATTGCTTTGCTTGTATTTCTAAGTGTCACAGTATTGTATTGTTATTTTCAGTGTGTGTGTGTGTGTGTAAGTCGTGAAGGCTGTGAATTGGTACTTCAGTAATGGAAACAGCAAAGAAAATTTTTTATTGAATTTGAGTTGTAGGATTTTTTTGTTGGCTTCCAAGCTTAGAGAAAAAGTTTGCCATCGGCGTAGTTAACATGCAGTTTCTAAACACTTACTATAAAAATATTAGCTCTGAAGCACAATCTTCTTTAGGAAGAAGAATACGTATGAATTTCATAAACAAAATAGATTGCACTTCTCTTACAAGATTAATGCTTTTATCTAAATTTTCTAACCTCTTAAACATTATGAAGATCTGTTCAGTCATGAATGCTTGTGACATTTTGAAGGGACTGCAGAACAGCATAGTATATGATGATCTGTATGTTATGTTATAATGATATTTCATGTAACCTTTTCCAAATACATGGAAAACCATTGTTTTTGCATTTTGATAATGTTCCAAGTATGTACTACCAAAGAGAGAAATTTAAAAAGGAACAGCATTGTTGCAGCCATTCAGTTTTTCTGCAGTTTTGTCTGCTGTTTCCTATAACAGTCCTATTATAGTATATTTAAAATAGAAAATACAATTGCTAAGATGAGCTTTTGCAGTACTAAATAGTAGACCAAAACCCTACTGGGCCTCTTTATCAAGCCAAGCTGCTTCTTAATCTTTCTTTTTAGAAAATATACTCCTTAACTTTGGAGTAAAGTAGTAGCTGCTTCTTTGGTTATTTATGTATTAATTTTCACTTGTGGTCTTAGTAATGACACTTGATGGTGTTGGCACATGGTCAGACAATTATTTGTATATATGCCATGTCTGGATAAAAATCCTGCAGTTGGACATCAATGAGTTGTTAGAAGAATTTGCTAATGGTTTTGTGGCCTCAATTACTTGTTCTCAGGCCTTCTGTCATAGTGATTGAAGCACAAGCACAAAAATGGTTGCTAGAAGACATGCAAAAAATGCTTGAAAGTATTCTCTGAATTAGGATACTTGCATTCCATAGCTGATTAAAATATGTTAAAGAAAACTTTCTCAAAAACACTAAGATAAAGAGTGCCCACTGTAGGATAAAGGATAACTACATGAAACGCATTAGCTAGAGCCTTAAAGACGTGGTGTTAACAATGTTTATTTTAACAATTGTTGACAATTTAAATATTCCTATTTGTCGTACAAATGTTGCATCTGGTTTGGGTTTTTTTTTTTGGTACCTATTTTCTGTAAGGTTGAATACATTCAGGAGCTTTATTTAAAGCATACCACAGTAGTTGTAACATGGTATTGTAATTTTGTTGCTTTTAATTTGATTAATAGACTTGTCTATATACAAGTGAGAAAGTATTGCCATGAGCGATATTGTTGCTTGCTGTTGAAACTTTTCATAGATGGAATTGTTATCAAAAGATTAAAACTTCTAACAGATGCCAAAATATGACATTCCCGTGGAGTTTCCTTTTGAAAAGAAAATCTTGAACAAAGGTCTTTTTAATTAATGAATCGTTCTAGATGTACTCTTCTTTATACGAAACCATCTTCCATTAAATTAGCTTTGGTAAAGATGTCAAATGAAGTACTAAAAATGCACTGAATGATCCACATGCAATATTTGGATGAGCAAATGTTTAGGGGTAAAAAAAAATATTAGGCATGCCTAGTGGCCTATAGACTTTTTTCCAGAACTTAAATATGTTATAGACTGTGAAGGTTCAGTGAAACACTAAAGTTGTTGGAAGTATAACCTGTTACGTAGCAGCAGCAGCTTGTAGTTATGCAATAAAGGAGATAAAAATCATTGTTCTTACTGGGAATATAAAAAGAAACAAACCAAACTGAAAATAAGTGCAGGCATTAGTGACTTTGGAAGCAGAAGAACATGTTTTAATTAAAGAGCAAGCAGTCTAAAAGGAATGATGTACAGGTGCTTGGGGACGACGACTTGGAACTACTTTTCAATTTTGTATTTTGCAGAAGTTTTTGTGACATAAAACCCATTTCCCTTTGAGATAGCTGAGTGCTCAATGTCCAAGCATGCTGCCAAGAATTTGCCAACCATGTAGCTGGAAGAATGTTGGTCCTCCTAATACTTGCTGCACCTTCTCAAAATCCCCATTCTTCCTGAATAACTGGTAACCTCTTGTGATGATTGCCAGTTACCTCATCCATTCATGTTTCATCTCTAACCTCATAGTTCTTGGAATGAACTACTTCCTATTGCACTCTTTTCCTGAAGGCAGATAAAAATCAGGGGGCTACATAATATATAAAAATAAGGAACAGTGAAATATTTTAATATTTGCACTGGAGCTACACTGGAAATGAGCTTTACAGTCAGAACTAGATTCTGAATTGAGAAGAATTCTGGTGTGCTGGCAGACTGAGGAACTCTTCAAAGTTAATTGTGATGTATCTAGTTGCAGCTGATGACTATCTGATGAGTTCTGTAAATGCAGAGTCATAATTCTGTGCATATTGAAGGAAATTATGTAATATGTAGACTTGTTACTTGTGATTTTTTTATATGGTGTTGAATATATTTTCAGTGCACTTAGTCACCCAAATACTACTTACGAATTGACATTTTACTTGACAGTGAGGTGTGGTTTCAAATAGGAATTATGTTTCAAAGTACTGTTTGAAATATTAAGCTTGTTTGTATTTCTATAGTATATCCATCTAAGGATCTCACAGCATTTCGTAAGCATCAGTGAATTAAGTCTCACTGCAAGGTAGGTATTATCCCAATTTCACAGATTGCAGGGAGGTTAATTAACTTGCCCAGAGTCACTCGGTGATCTGTGATGAAATTGGTTTCTGCTTAAAAATGCCTGGATTTGCAGTCTCATGCTTTAACCATTAGGCTGTGCTTCCAGAATAATTTTTGTGGTTGAAAATAATGTTTGGCTTATTATCAAGTTATAATAAGCTTTGTTTATACACAAAATAGAGTTGAAGTGACCAAATCAGTTTGACTTCATCTAAGTACTTTGCAAGTTTTCAGTATAGACAACTGCACAGAGTTGCATTTGAGCTGGGTTTAATCTAAAAGACACTTAAACTAGATTAATAGAAAACAGTCTTAATGCAAAGCGTGTGTCTATGAGCAAGTTTGTGCTAGTTTATATCAAAGTATAACTAGTAAAACTAGTGTTCTTTTTTGGTTTCAGTTATTAATGGAAACATTCTAATTTCACTTAATCTAGTTCAACACTGATAACACATTAATTGAAAAGTGAGGGGGAAAGACATTTGTCAAATAATTTTAAAAGTCATTTGGTCATATGTCCTGTTGGTTCCAATTATTTAAGCTGTATAACCACCACCTCTAATTAAAAAAAAAATTTAAAAATTGTTTCCTGTCAAATATTTTCACTCTCATTAATGAAAGATACAACTTCAGGTGAAAAAACTTATTAGTAAAATTTTATTTCTGGGACAATCCATCTCTAGTTTTGCTGGCTTGATAGGAAAGAAAGTAATTTAGGAGAGAGGGCTTTATTTTGTTTGATTTATAGCCCTGTTTCCCCTGCTCTTATACTCAGGTATGCAGATCTGGTAGTAAAAGTGATGATGCTTGGGTCTTAGGAAACCTGCAACTTCTTCAGACTCCTGCTGTTGGTTCTTTATGTGTTCTTTGACAGATCATTTAAATTGGTTTTAAGATAGTTTCTCGATTTCTAAAATCAGCATAGTACTTGTAAAATGCTTTGAAAGTTTGAAATGTTATGATGAGGAAAGTATTATTTTATTATAAAAGTGATAGAAACTTTTCAAAATAGAATAACCTTTATTTCAAACTTTAGATCAAATGTAATAAATCCCAGTTAAATGCAATTTTGTTTAATGAATGAGGCTGAAATTCATCACTTATTCTCTTAATTAGCAGCACTTGACTTTATGCACCAAAATGCCTGATTTGAAAACTGTTTTCTTTGCAGTTTAAAAAAACCAACAATATTTTAGGGCATAAAGGTTTTTTTGAAATGCCATATAAATTTCTTGTTGTGATTGCTGATTACCAGTAATGCAACACCTATGTAGAGTATATAACTGTGTCACAGCTCAATGTTTTGTTTGAGCATTGCTGCCTCTAAGGTAATGCAGTAAGTCCATAAGAGAGTGCTAATGTTTTAAATAGGAAATTCATGTGATGTGGCACTCATCTAATTTAAACTGATTTTTACAGCTTCAAATGCAGTAGATTTTTAACATCCGGGTTAATATGTTCAGAAGATTTGCCTTTTTCAGAAATAAAATGACCAATGAACCTTTCAATACTTCCTCTTCTTCCCTGTCTCTATTTTCCCATACCTTGTTTTTGGTTAAAGGCAAGCATATATTTGTAGTTCCCCAACTCTCTACTGGTTTTCCTAGATTTCTTTCTTTATTTTTTCCAAGCAATAAGAAAGCTTCTAAGACTGTTCTGAAGGTAGTGGTCTACTTAGTGACTGTAACAACTGAAAATCCTTCTCTTTGCTTGTATCTAATTTCCATAAAGGCACTGTGGCCTGTAAGTGCAATATAATATATATAATGCAACATGCTAAAGAGGAAAAACAGTTTAAATATTCCTCCAACACATTAGTCATTCATTGCATATAATTACTTGGAGACCCAGAATAGTCACAGCTGTAATATGGATGGTGTTAAAGTTGAGATTTTTCAATAATGTGTCTCATAAGTTACTTTTTCAGCTTTCCTTCCTCCCTTGTCTTTTTTTTGTGCAGAAAAATTACTTCAGTCAGAAGTGGATTGACTAGGAAATGTGTAGTCCTGCTGCCACTCAGGCTTCTGAGAAAGTAGACTGGATTGTTTGGTTACACAGACAAAATTAATAGCAGGTAAAAGCTACCTGTATTTGTCAGACTATTTATTTTGGAGCACAATGTGATTGCTGCTTGAGGCATAGAACCACAATGAGAAGGGGTTGTACATTAACACAAACTAACTTCCTAGTCAAGCAATTCAGAAATATCAAGAACATTTTGCAAACAAAACCAGAGTGACAGCCAAAGGTATATTCCAAGATTTGTCTAATTATATTTGTACTGTACTAAATAGAAAAAAAGTTATACATTCCACCAGAGTATTTAACCTTGTAGTATTGGTAAACTTGGTCATATGCTGCATTCTTGAAAACATGAATTTGGGTCACACTTGGTATGTATAGCTACTTTGGCAAAGGGACTTAATTATTTCAATTGGACTTGTAAAGAAACGGTGTCCTGTCAGGTAGAAGATTCTTCTCAGTATTTCTTTACCCCACAGGCATGACGAGAACAATACTAGTTGGGAGTAGCACCCATCTATTCTGTAGACTGGAAGTTCAGTCTCTTCAGTTGATTTATTTCTCAGTAGAAATAAATGTTATGTGGTATTCTCAGGAAAATTAGATGAAACTGTTCAGGGAATATATATCAAGGTAATGCTGTGCTTCTGTGGTTAGGACAATATTTATTACTTGTGTATTATCTAATAGTAGGGACAGGGTTGTTATAGTCAACTTGTTCTCCTGATATTGTCTTCACATCTTTTGAACATTGAGGTGTTACTGTCTATGCCACAAAAACATGACTTCATATCCTAGGTCATTTAGATGCTGTTGAAAATTTACTTGACATTTGTGTAGATCTGTTTGTATGCCTCTTCAAAGTTGGAAATGAAGACTTTTAAGGGGTTTTTTTGGATGATGTTTCTTGGTTTTGGGGGATCCTGTTTTTGTTTGATGCATAGAATTATGTTGGTATTCTCTAAGCGTTTCAGAGCAGAGTCAAGTATGCATCACAGGCCTCGGGTGGCTTAGGGCTGAGTGGGTATGTATTTGTCAAGCTGGAAAACCGTGATGACTAAGGGGCAATTCCAACAATATAATTTCTTTGTAGTGTGTTGGCCACAGGTTCTGGCACACGTGTGCTAGACAAGTAATGCCAAAGCACTATACAACTTTTTTTTTTGTAGCTTCTGAATAGCTTTTGTAGAATCTATCATTATATAACTATTATCCACCTTGATACCATCATGTGAAAAATAACAAAAATAACTGAGGCTTTCACTGATTCTTTTTTTTTTTTTTTTTTTTTTTTTTTTTTTTTTGGGGGGGGGGGGGGTGGGGGTGGATAGATCTTGGTAAGTTATTTCACTGTTTCTTTGTATTTGCTAGTTAAATACCAGCAATCCTGGTTTCCTGGGACTTATGGACTGACAGTTCAGGGGCAGAGGGGAGAGAGTTTCACTTTTCCCCCGTGTTTGCTACAGCCTTCAGGGTTTTCAAAGGTACTTGAGCCTTTCCGTATTTTTTCTTCATGTTAACACCTTTCCATTGATAAGTAAGACTTACTAAAAGCAGTAATATAGTTCATCTGAGTACTTGGGCTTGGGAAAACCAATACCTAGTACTGAGGGAGCAAACGTCAAAAGAGACCATGGATTAATCCTGACTCTGAAAGTTTTTCTTTTTTCCAGTTAATCTTATTTTTAACACATGGCTGTGGAATGTTAATAGCATAAGGAGTCTTCCCTTCAAAATTCTTGCATATAATAAAGGTATTTGTTCTAATAATACTTAGATTTGTTGTGGTTCTGTCCACTGACTCAGGAATGATTTTCTGAGTGACAGGAATTAAAACATAAAAATCTACTAAAAAGAGGTATTGACAATTGAAAATTTTGGAGGAAAACCGACTTCCTTTTTTCTTTATAGAAGCAACTAGGGAAAATAGCCTAGTTCACACTGTAACTTAAGGGCAGAATGTGAAGCTTCTGAAGGTCTGACTGCTCAAATGGCTGTTGAAGATAGTAATTTATGAACAGCAAAAATGTTTAGAAGATTTTTCACTGACTTGCTTTGAGCATAATGTATTACAGAAACCTATAATATAGGAGGCAGAACATGTTACTATCTGACTTAAACATA
Organism: Astur gentilis; assembly: GCF_929443795.1. Lineage (NCBI taxonomy): Eukaryota > Metazoa > Chordata > Aves > Accipitriformes > Accipitridae > Astur > Astur gentilis. The sequence continues at coordinate 15,655,288 of NC_064902.1, read as the reverse complement.
GAAAAAAAAAGTTATAGCAAAAGGTTTGGATTGGTTTTGTGCCCCCGCCCCCCTTTTTTTTTTCGTTGTCCTTGCTTTCTACTTTTCTGTTGTATGTTCCATCAATTACTTTAGTGAAGTGCTCCGAGGTCTGAACGTGAAAAAGCATGGATTTGGAACTAAATAATGAAAATCAGGGCTGAGAAACATCTGACTCCTATTTATAATTATAGTTGGAATATAAGAATCAAGTGTATCAGTGATAGAAAACTTGACAGTAAAAATGAACAAAAAAGGTGCTATTCCTGTGGTTTGGCAGCACATCTACCTTAACATAGGAGTTATTCTGTGCTAATAAGAATGTGTTTCATGCCTAAAAGTAATGTTAAACACAAATGAAAACTCCTAACTATTGTAACAACTGTGTGCTTCAAATTAATGTTGGCTTATACCAGCTGTTACTGCCTCTGCATAACAGCCTTCACAGTGGAATGCCTCACCTGTATTAAGTTGAGTATATGCATAAATTTTTGCAAGACTGGAGCTGTAGCATTTCATTAAATGCAAAATGGTAAACTTTTATAGTTCTACACTTAACGTTTTTGTAAACCAATCTATAATTTCATTATGGCAGGGGAAATTGTCTGAGTTTTATGATAAGCTGTCTAAACAATGACACTTTCTAAGTCTTTTTGAAGAAAGGAGATAAAATAAATTGGGCTTTTGCTAGTGCTGAAGTAAATCTGTTTTGCTGGTTTTTTAACAGAGCTGGGTGTATCCCTGCACACCCTGTATTTTGAGAATGTTTGTTTAATGAGGATCTTGTGTTGCTTGCTGCTTTTCTCTCCCTGTACTTCTGGCTCAAAGGAGAAAGTCATCAGCATAGGGGAAAAAAGCTTTTCTTGTTTACTTACAAGGTCTTGGTAAAAGGCAGTAGCTATGTTTATCCTGTCATTGTTCTCACTTTGCCATATGGCTGTTTTGGTACTCTCATCTATCATGTCATGTCTTTTGATCAAGGCTCTAACATTTTCTCCTCTTTCTAGGCACATAACTTAGCCTGGTGAGTTCACTAATTGTCCTTATCTCCCTTCAGAAGGGGGGAAAAGCTGATACAGTGTGTGACATAGAGCATCTCCAGAGGAGCTAGCTGGTCTCTGCTGCCTTCAGATGGCACATAAGAGGCTATAAAAGGTAGCTATGCATGACTAAAGCTACACAGGTTGCTGACATAATTTAATGTCTCACATTTGATTTTTGTTAGAAAGCAAGGAAGATGAGATTTTTAAGAGCAAGCTCAAACTCTGAGTTTTTTATAACAAGTCAATACTTGCTTCATGAAATATTTTTTTTCTAGTTAGAGAAATTGCTTATAAACTTTGGTGTTTCAGTTCACATGTGCCCAGATTTGCAACATGTCTCAACTTAATGTATGTATTCGCATGGTAGACATGGTATCAAATTTTGCATACCTGAGAAGGTCAGAAACTTAGACTTGGACTTGAGTTCTGTCAGTTCAGGGAGGATTTGTTATTATGGTATTAAGTTATGATGCATATAAGGAGGTAAAATTCATAGTGATGTTCAGTGTGGTAGTATATTAAAAAATGTTGGGTTTTTTTCTTAAAAAAAAAAAAAAATCACTCCCCAGTGATGCTTGGATTTGTTCTGAACATGGTGTGTTGTTTGTTTGTTAGGGGGTTTGTTGCCCTTTTTTTTTTCTTTTTTTTTTTTCTTTCTCTCTTTTCTTTCTCTCTTTTCTTTCTCTCTTTTCTTTCTCTCTTTTCTTTCTCTCTTTTCTTTCTCTCTTTTCTTTCTCTCTTTTCTTTCTCTCTTTTCTTTCTCTCTTTTCTTTCTCTCTTTTCTTTCTCTCTTTTCTTTCTCTCTTTTCTTTCTCTCTTTTCTTTCTCTCTTTTCTTTCTCTCTTTTCTTTCTCTCTTTTCTTTCTCTCTTTTCTTTCCTTCCTTTTTTTTTTTTTTTAAGGAATGCTTCAGCTTTTTTTCTTTAGCATTACTTTATTTTTAGAAGTCCTAGCAGGGACAAATTGGAGGCATGTGAATTGAAGTAATTTCTGTTATGCATCTGAATAGCTATGTTAAGATATATATAGTGGTATCTAGTTCAACTTCTTACCTGGCAGTGTTGAAGGATGGTAGTCTTCTGAGAGACTGTCTTTAAATTAGTAGCAGGGTTTGTGGATGGTTACAGAAGAGCAGTAAATAGCAAAGCATGTCTTTTCAATGATTGCTGAAGTTGTTGGTCTGAAGTGAAGATGAAACTTCTCCAAACTTCAAATCAAGTAAGTGATGTTAATAACCTTTCTTTTGATTGGCAGGAAATACTTTGATCTGTCATAACTTGATTAAAAAAACATAAGACTCAAAATGTAATTCTGAATTTTATAGAACTTGTACAAGGAATGAAATACTGATGATAAAATATACTTAGTATTTATTTTGAGAAAAGAAAATTAATTGTTTTTGTTAAATTCTATTGGGACTAAATTTTATTTGAAGTTGTAGTACATACAATTTTCTAAGACATATGTAAATGAACTCATTAGTTTACAGTCATATTGAAATCCTATTTTGGCCCTGGGGTAACTTTTCAAAGCACAACATGGCATTACTGATTCTTAAAAACACTTTTGTTTCTTTAAACACGATATTATTTCTGTTTCTTCTTTCCATCTTGTGTATGTAGAACGCAACAGAAGGAAGACGTTTTCTTTTCCCTCCTTTATATTTTTAAATAGGTGTTCAAAAACAGACTTCAGAGTTAATCTTACAGTTAGGCCAGTGGAGAGAGAAGAGTAATCCATGGTGACAGGCAAAGGGCTAAGGATGTAAAGTATACTCTTGAGATACTCGTAGTATAGAATTTATGGACTTATCCTAAGGGAACTACTTGGGTATCTAAAGATAAGTGAGTATGTAAGTACTTGAAGAATTGGCAGCTAAGTGGCAAATAGAATATTTTATGTGGTGCTGCACTCATTTTGATAAATTTGCTTGAGATAAATCTGAGCTTCCTACCGTCATTTTAGATTTTGTTGTTGCTAAAATAAAATCTTAATGTATTTGGAAATCTGCACTTGGCATATAATATGTAAAGTTCATTTCCTATGCTTGTACTAATTCTTTTACAGATATGGTTTTACAGAAATAGTTGTACAGAAATAGCAAACTTGTTTTTTACTATTAGTCTGCTGTAGTATTGTGATTTTTTTTTTTAATGCTTTTTTAAGAAAAGTGTTGCAGGGGAATGTATCTGGGTAGCTTAAAAAGCAAAACTAGATACAAATGGTATGCGTAAACTAATTGTTTCATATGAGCTTTTGGTTCCTGCTACTGCAACTGTAGGGTATTGGATTTCCTTGTACAGTATTTGTTAATGTTCTAGATTGGATCTGCAGTAACAGGTTGAATGTCTTTAACAAATGTGGGGTTTAATGTTTTAAGGTATGAATATTAATGAGACTGTCTCTTCTTACAGGTTTTTTGCTTGTAATTGTTCACTTTACCTGTATTACTTCTCGTTAGAAAAAAGTGTGAGAGAGAATCTAATGTAGAAAGGTGTACTGTGTTCTGCCTAGAATATTGGAGGGGGTGGGGGGTTGAACTAGGCTTGAAGCTGATCTGCATCTAGCTTTTTTGTTGACCTACCTTGAACTAGTTTTGCTCTTTTGTGCCTTTCTTCTTTAGCACTTAATTCCAGGGATCACTTTTAAAAAAACAATAACAACCCCCCCCCCCCCCCCCCCCAAACAAAAACCCAGTTGTGACTAGCTTTATGAAATCACTCTAATACAACATCGGAAAAGAAAAATATATAAGTATGAAACAAATTCAGGATCTGAAGTCACTGTAAATGATCTAAATCTGTAAAGAGGGAGGCCTTTTACCTGTTACTTATTTTATCATTATGTAAACAAATGTATCTAGAATTATAATTTACAATTATGACAGGTATTTTGGCTACAGAGAACTTGTTAAGACTGTATATTTTCCTGAAACTTTAGTCTACTAAATGCATGTACCTTATAAAATGAATCTGTCTTGCCATTTGAACGCACATATTAGAATAAGCTGGAAGTCTTGGCCTTGCTTCATAAAACCCCCAACCCACCAGCACTCTCCCCCATTCCCCACCCCCACCCCCAACCAACCAAAACTAAATTAACCCCACCCCAAACCAATGATTAACTATTTATTTATTTGGACGCAAAGAAACAGTTGAAGTATATACTGCAATCTGTCTCATTTTGCCAGAGGTCTCAGCCTCTCTTGCATACCAGTGATATCTTACTGGACAGAAAAAACCAAAGATTAAATGCATTGTATAGCTTGTGGTTTAAGGAAGGATATTAGCAGCTGTTAAAATGTTCTTTGGAGTGTGCAACTTAATATAAATTAAATGAAAATTAATATAAATTATTTTAATGTGTCTAATTACCCATGGATAGCAAGTGTATCTCGTTTGTTACAAATATCCTGTGTCAAATCAAGAATAAGCAGCTGTTTTGTTTTAGTTCAGATTTGCATGATCAGTTTCGCTACTTTAAGCCTGCTTAAAGAAATGATGAAGAACAAGTTGCCAATGATGTCTGTAAACTGTAGGAATTTCTACCTTGTGACCTTAGAAGTTGTACTTAGGTCTCCCTTATTTAAATTGCTTATTAAAGTTACACTGTTAACCAGAAGCACAGCAAGTATGACACAAAGATGTCCAGTCTGGATACTTAGTCTCTGTTCTAGGGTATATAGGATCAGGTTTATAAAGGAAAAGGAAAAAACCCTTTGTGCCAAATATACTGTTTAAATTTGGGAAGTGAATAAAATCTGGAATGGCTTGAAATGCCTCCCCCCTCCCCCCTTTTTATTGGGGGGAAAAAACCCCAACCCCTCAAAAACCCCACCAAAAAACAAACCCCAAACCCAACAAACCCAATTAAGCTTTCTTCACAGTACACAGTATTTTGTTTTGTTGGTATCACAAATGGGATGTGATCCCATGTTCAAAATCTCTTAAGAACAGGATGAATAGAAAGAACTAGTTTATGGAACTAGTTCTGTTGTCCTGACTTTGCTACTACTTCTGCTCAATTCTGTGATATACAGTTGGCTCTTTAAAGGCAACTTAAAAAAATCATTGGAATCAAAACTGGGAAATTGAACACTGAATTCAGTTTCTGGTTGTGGTTCATGTTGCTTCTAACCTTGACATGGAGGCCAAATTCAGCTGTTTCAGTGTATTTTAATATGTGGTAATAGGTGTTTTAGATTATTAATTTACTAAAGTATAAATTAAATTAATAGTATGGAGTGATTAAAAAAGTATAGCTAGAGTGAAGTGCTGGAAACAGAAGTGCTTTATAAGATGAAATATTTACATAAATATTTGAATCTTTCCCTTTGGCTTAAAGCTTTTTATTTTCTTATTTGCAATAGAAATAAAAATGATAATATTGCATGTTGACAAACTCAGTTATAACGTGTAGTTTACCTAGTAGTAAGTATTATGTGCAAAATATAATAAAGAGGCATCAGCCTTATAACTAAAACCAGAAATGATTGAAAAAACTTTTCAGGATACCCATGGGGATATAGCACCCTTTAATATTCTTTTTGTTGAAGTTTGTGCTTATTAGAATTACTGCATACAGCTTAGAAACTTTAATAAAGAGGTAGATGAATTCTAGCAGGTTTTCTATGCAGCTGGGCTATGTGGAGACAGAGTTGTGAGATGGATTCCATTCTGGGTTATAGCATTTTACTGCCTTAATTAGTGTGTGGAGACCCCATAGCGATTATACAAATTCTCTGCCTTTTATTTTCAAGAAGCCACTCACTGCTTTTCTGAACTGAGATCTCGTATGTAAAAATGTAGCATTTGTTATCTGATTAATACAAGAATCAATAATCTATTCTGCCTGGATTTCTCAGAGTAATGAAAACATCTTTTTTCATTTGCTTTAGTTCAGGAGTAAGCAAAACACAACTGTGAAACTCAGCTGTTTCTTCCTCCTGTCTTTTTCTTCTCAGCATTCTTTCTAGAGCATGACTCTATGTAATCATACATATAACTCCATGTAGTCATCTACAAGATTTTCTTTATTACTCTTTTAGTATACCAGGAAATTTGACCTAAATGGCATGACTGAAAACTTGTCTTGGAAAAGACATAGAACGTTAGTTAAATTGAGTAACTATACCTCCAGCATGCAATTTTCTTAATACTGTTATTTCAAAATTTTTGTTAAATTATAGTTTGTGAAATTCTAGAGGAATCTTTCACCAGTAACTGTGGGACATAAAAAAAAAATCTCGATTTAGATGGGACTTTTTGCGTGAATGAATGAGATTCTATAAATGGATGTTAATGAGACTGCATTTAGTTAAGCATTCTAGGAGGTCCCTTACATTCCTGCGTTAAGTTGGTTCCTCCTGCTCTTTATTGTGTTAATGTGTCTTTGTCATCTTTCCTAAGTCACATACCTTATGTAATCACACTGTGTTTCTATCAGTCCTCTCTTCAAACTTGCGGATCAATGTCAAACGAATTTGGAAGAGGACCTCAGACAACTGAGGTGCTGTGAATTTCTGAGGGCATGCACTGACCAAAAAGCATCTACTTAAGATAGTTTTTATCCTGACAACAGTGCACAGTTGTCTGTGCAACCAGATGATGTCTACAGCTGTTGGCAGTGGTGACCATCCTTATCTGCCCTCTTTGTTGGCAGCTTCACAGCAGTAAGTCTTGCAGCCCTTCCCATTTGGGCAGGGTAAGCTTTTTGAGAGCGCAACATTTTTACTCCCATTTTGTGTTTATCATTCTAGGTCTTTAGTGCTCCTAGCTCTGTTCAAGGGGACTTGCCTGTAATCGTGTAAAATTGGGCAAAAAGAGTTGAGTGTTAATATATTGAGGTAGCATCTTGATAAATCAATGCTGCCTTAGCAACCGTTGTTGCTCAAGTGTTTTATATTAAAGAAGAAATCATTAAACCTCCAAGAAGCCCTTGGACAACTTAAAAGCATTGGTGGAAGAAAAGTAAATTGAATGAATTAACGAGTTATTCAAAGTTACCTGAAAATTTTTCTCTGTAGAGCATTCACTCAATGTGACACCTCATGCTGGAGCAAGGTGACACGTTGTTTCCTCCTTTGTGGTCATGCTCACTACCTTGAGTGTGTCTTTGCGTGATTAGGTATAAAAGGAGTAGGATGTTGTCTCCTGGGGCTGTTCCAAGAATACATTTATTAACAGGCTGAGGGAGAAGGAAATACTAGATAGAGTTAAACGTCACAATATGTTTTGGTTTAGAGTTTTTCTGTGTATTTTAAATACTTTCCTGATTAACAGACATTTCACCACTTAAGAGGAGATGGATGTTGTACTTTGCATTGAAGAACCATGTACTTTTAATGTAATGGGAATCAGTTTATAATAAAGCTTTCCCCCCCACAGGAAAGTTCTTGGCCTTCAATAAACTTGTACTTAAATGCTGACCTTTTTATAGTAAAATTTAGGTTAAGCTGTTTAAAATGAGGGTTGAAAATAAGGTTTTTGTTTCTTAATACCAAAGCATCCAAGTCTGTTTTGTGGTAGGAAGATTGTCTCCAACTGAAATCCTGATGCAACTAAATTTAAGATTTGCAAGTAGCCTTAGTAAAGCCAGTCCAGCAAACTCAACAATTTCTTAGCATTTGAAAGAGAGCCTGGGGGAGAAAAGATACCTAGAAAGAGGAGTTCTAGAAGATGGTGGCATTATAGATGAGGATCAAATGTTTCAGATGCTGAGGTTCAAAGTAGTTGGAGTTCAAGGTGCTGTAGATGTTGTTTGTAATATGTGTAGGGTTATTTAATTCAGATCTGCTGTGCTTTTAGATTTTGTGTTAGTTGTTATTGAACTTCCTGGTGTATTAAAAATATGGTCATAACACCCCTTTAGTGTTAATGAGAATTGTATGTTCAATTCTCAACGTGTCACTGATTTACTGTTAAGTTTTTTGCATTTCTAAAGTCTTTCAACTTAATGTCAGCAGCCCTAAAGAAAAGGGGACTGACTGATATCTCTAGAAATCAAGGATTCAGGCTTAATTTAATTTCATAGAGACAACTATTTCTATAAGCCCCAGCCCAAGTCATCTCAAAGTCAACAATGTCTTTCCATAGACTTCTACTGGCTTTAGAACAGTTCCCTATTGAATCTGTTTATGTAACAACATGAAGTGTTTGGTTTTTTATTTTCTCAAAAGTGGAAGAGCACCTTTGGGTATGTAGTTTATTGAAGGAATGATAATAGATTAAAATGTATGCTAGGGTATTTGGTGGGTAGAATTTCTAAAGCTGTATCACATCTAAAACAACTATGTTGTTCAGTGTGAAATTATTTGCATTTTAGATTCTTATGTGACCATTATTCTCTGTCCTAGACTTACCTCCATTTATTGATTTGGGACATATGCCAGTCTCTAATTGTTTCTTTCAAATAGCATTTGTTCAGAGTGCTGACTCCATTCTAGTAATTCTTACCCTTCAGACTGTACTGTCCTTTGCCATATTCTGCCAATCTCCCTGAGCAGTTTGAGGGGATGTGTTCTTGATCAGTCCTAGTCTTTGTCCTACCAAATTCTGTCTTTCATACTTAAAGCATTTTGAAACTGCTTTTCTGTTGCTAGCAGGTGTGGGGTTTTTACATCTTAGTCTGTGTAGCTATATTGTGGATGTGACTTACGTGTTTTAAAACTCTTCAATATCTGTGCCAGATGGAAGCATTCTGTATGTCGCTTTACATCTGAATTCTCTTGTGTACTGTTTTCTTTCTGCAGTCTAGCAGTCCTTCACTCTTTTGGACAGATTTATGCTGTTCTTTTCCCTGGAGGAACTTTCAGTTATGTTTTATGCTGGTTACTTATTTTCTCATCACCCTGCCCCCAGCCCCCAAAACTAAACAAACTGCTTTCCCCCCAATCCCTCAGTTTTCTTTCATTGCAGCGCAGACTATTCTGTTTTCATTCTTCTTTCATTCCATTATTTGCAAATACTTAATTTAGATGTGTATTAGTTACAGAGGAGAAAGTTGACTTCTTTTACATATATATATATATGCCCTATGTAAATATATACACATGTATATGCGTATAGTATGTCAGAAGAACGCTTTTAGGTAACTTGTACAATTCTGGTGTATGTTATGCACGGTTTGGGCTGTGGGTTCCCCACCTTCCCGCCCCTTATTCAGTGCTGGCATTGTTATAGGTGTCTTGGTCGAATAGTTTTTGATTTTTATGGTTGGCTTGTTAGTGGGTCAGGAACCTCGCTTGTTCACCCAGATTTTTCAACTATTGCCACGACAATAGACATATAACTGTCAAGTAGAACACTTCGACATATTGATGCTAGGCACTGTTTAAGTTGTACTTTCATCTCTGTTTATGGCCACAGGTAAGACTTGAAACTAACTTACATTCCAAGTCTAAATTGGTAAACTATTCTGTGCGAGCGGGCAATGAGTGAAAGTTGCTCAGGGAAACTTAAAGAGTACCACTAAAAGTTAAACAAAAGTTTCTTTCAAAGTATGGTGTACCCATTAGCATTACTGGTAATTGAAGATTTTTGATTGGGTTCCCCCCTGCTCCCCCCTTTCCCCCTTAAGATTCTGAGAAAACTTTTCCAAAGAGGTTTTAACACAGCTGCAGAGAAATTTCTTCTGGATTCTGGAACACATTTCTTTAATCAAATGTGACAGACAGCTGTTTGAGAATTAAGATTATTTCTAGTCTTTAAAGTAGCCCTGGAGCTGCAAATATCACAGATGCTGAAGAATAAAGGAAAGGTTGGGGAGAAAGTAGTAGATTTAAGTTCAGCAGGTAAGAGCTCAGTTCCTGGCTTTTGCTCCTTACTGGCTTCCTGCTTGGCACTAGTAAAATAATTTTGTTTTTGTCCAGTATTTTGAGGATTTTGTTCATAAATCCCACTGACTTTCAAAGTTAAAGGAATTTAGGTCTAGAAGTAGATTATTTTGAAAAATCTTACCTTTCTTTCCTCCCATCTGAGAAGACAGATGATGATAATTCCATTCCTTTACCTCCTTTTTTAATTTACATTATCTTCACTGAACAGGGGAACTGTGCTTCTGCACATGAACAATGACCATCCCAATTGGACTGGGACAGTTGAAGGGTTCCAGAACTCATAGAAGGCTATAAGGGATTCATTTATGGAAATGCACTGTGCCACGTTAAAATTTCTTTGAGGTTTTAAAAACTGCAAATGAAAGGCTTTTGGTTTTTTTGTTGTTGTTAAAGTGCATTTGTACAGATGTATGGTAAAAGTTATTACTGTGTCAGCAGATTTCTTAGAGGTATGTTGAACAATAGCTTAGCTGAAAAAAACCAAAAACAATGTAATACAAGTTTGATGGATATGAACCATATATGCAAAATGTCCTGATAACTGTAGTCTCTGCATGAAAATTTAAAGGAAGAAGATTTTGTTTTAGCTCTTCAATAGAAACGTAAAACACCAAAATACAAACCAGTGACAAGAACTCAACTTGCCTGGGGGCAAAAAGTATGAGAAGAGTTTTTGTAAGTATTTGGTTCTCAAATGTCTTGTCAAGGAGATAGCCAGAATTGGATTTCAGTCTAAGTTAATGGTAGAACTGATAAGAGTTCTCAGCAAGGAGCAACAGTAATAACCCTGATTCTTTGGCATGTAAAGAATTCCAGGAAGTACTGTGTTTCCCTGAGACATAGTGACTCCTACAGTCATATGGAAATGTATTTGGTGTCTTCAGAAGACTAATAGGTTCAAATCAAAATGATCCTGTATGATGCATAAAAGACTGGAGAATGAAATAGCCAGTTGGTTGTGCCAACTGGAACAGTACAACTTTCAGCCATATGCCTAGCCTTCAGCCTGTGCTGTTCTGTTAAAAAGATGTCTTCCCAACTGCTTTATTTTTAAGGCAAAATAGATACGCTTTTTGCTTGTTGACAGCTATGGCATCACTTTAATTTATTTTTCAATGTAAGAGCTATTAAAATTACGCAAGAGATGTGAGGTTTTTAATAATGGGTAAAGAGATTTAAAACATCAAGGCTTTTAGCAACAGGACAAGTAGGGGTCTTATTTATGATGATGCACAACAGTTTTATGTTTGTTTTACATTGGCTTAGGAAATCTATAGCTTAGGATGTGGCTGCTGTCTAGCTTATGTGTGTATGCAAAAATTAGAAATCCTGCTGGATAATGCTAAAGCCATTTGGTAAAAAGTCTGAAAACTTATTAGAGGATTTTAGTAACTTGGAAAACTCTCTCACAGGACCAGGTAATAAAAGTATTGTAGTAATTTCAGAAATTGTATATTGGTAGCATTATTAGAAAACATGCATTCAGTTGATCTGGTTTGAAATTCTGAAATACTATACATGTCACCAAAAAACTAAAGGTTAGAAAGGTTTTCTTCTGTGGGGATGAATAGCACAAAATTCTGCTGAAATACAGAGTGTGTAGATTCCCTCCCTTCCTCACCCCTTAACTTGTTATATACAACGGACAGTTAAACAAGTTGCAGTGGCTGTGCAGCTTTGGTCCTGGATTTACTGTGCATTTAATTTAATTCACTAAAGGTGACCTTTTTGTATTTCACTACAGAGACTCAAACTTTGCTGGCTCTGATTACCCAAGCTTATGTTGGAACTTGCCATGGTAAAAAGGACATGACAATTTTACCTACATGCCATTATATGACCTGGCTTTTGAGTATTTATTCACCTGACTTGACACTATTTTAATTTCCTCATCTGGAGGAGGTTCCTTTTAGGAGCTTGACTGAAAACTTATCTCAACCATGTCCTTACCCACTATGTGCAAGCTACCTTAAACAACAGCTGCTTCAGCACAGTTCAAAAACCTTTTGGGCTGTTAGTTGGTGAGAACACAGGATGGTCAGTGTTGTGCTACTGGTGTTTCTTTGGGTCTCTGATCTACAGAGGAATTACTTTGGGAAATATATATACTCAGAGCTTTGAATATGTAATGTGAAACCTATTCTCTCAGGAGAAGTAGAGGACTGATGACTTGCAAGAGGCAGTTTTGAATGCATTCTGTGGGTACGTTTAAGAATGAACTGGCCCTCTGGATATTTCCCACAGTGCTGCAAGTTAGCCCTTTGAACAGGGGAGTATGGAGTGTAAGGCTCTATCTGTGTCTTTTGCTTTTTTTGGAGGGGTTGTATGGTGGTGTTAGTTGTTTTTTGCTAGTCATGTGTCTTCTGGAAGACCTGGGAACTGATCCCTCCAGAAGCTTTCCCAGGGGATGGAAATTAAATAATTGCTTAGACAAAGAGGACAAGACTTCCCTCGTTTTGTCTTTTGCCTGTCTCATACTTAAGGATGTAAGATAAAAGTGACTGACTGGTAAACTTTTCACCTGGACAGATCATCTTCTGTCTAGCTCTAGGTTTTCTTTGTCCTTCCTGGAGTTCACAGGTCTCAAGTCAGTCTGATTGGAAAGTCTTAATCAGTAAAACTCTTAAATTATTTCTCCTCAGTACTAAATTCCAAAAGTAAATCTAGGTGGTTACTGTGAAATCCTGATTTTTGTTCTGCCTCTTTTTTGTTTCTAAATAAGATGTCATAGTGTAGCAGTAATTTGTTCTGTGTTCAGCTCTAATTTAGTGGTAGAATTCAATCTAATTGACATATTTCAATTTTCCAATAGAAGTTTGACTCTAATTTGATGTTTAGACACAGGTTGAATCTTGTGTCTTTGCATATTAATAAGTATTCTAGAAAGATATCTGATTTTCACAGCAATAAATTTTAACGACTTATGTTTGTACAGCATTAGAAAACATCTGGTGTTATCAAAACTCATAGACAAAATGAACTTGGTGGAGAGAAGACTGTCCTTTTCTGTTCATAATGGCCTCAGCTGTTTATTTTACTCTTAAATAAAAACAAATTTGTGTGTATGTGATAATACTAAGACCCCTGCATTACTAGATTTTGGTATTGCATAAAATTTGAGGAGCTGCTTTTGCTTACAGAATGATTTGGTAATGTAGTTTTTTTGGCTTATTGCAAATAGACATCTCCAAGTGAAAAAGTGCAGTGTAAAAGCTGCTGTCTTTGAACTTGTGGAGAACTCTGTGTGTTGTTATAGCTGTTATATTTAAGTGTGTCTTGCAAAAAATACTCAAGAAGCGTAGTAGTTAACTGCATAGTGTAATTTTGGAAAATGCTGTAGATAAGATTTTGGAAAGTTGTTGTGTATGTTTGCACCTGTGCAATCCACCTGTAGAAAAAAGAACAATTATTCTCTTGAGCTTAAAATTTTGTTCACACTTCTATGTGCTACAGATTTATGGTATTGACTCTTCTTTAACACAGACCTTCTCTAGGTGAGTTCTGTCACTTGTGTTAATCTGGTTTATACCTCTATTTTATACCTCTATTTAATTTTTTAAATATGTACTAATATTTAAAGTAGCAGTGAATAGGAAACATATCTAATTTAGAAGACTATTCATGATGTGTGCCTGATCATCAGTCTACAGAGTATAAGTGATTTTTGTTTTTCTTTCCTGTGAAGAATCAGGATTATAGTGCAAATTCAGATGAAAAGCAGGATGGTTGTAAATAGGGTTTAATCTTCTCCTTCAAATCAACCTAAAATAGAAATGACTGTGAGAAATGGAAGTGACCCTAGGGGACAGAAGTAAAAGATAAACAGTCTGGAGCTATACACTTCTGCATAATGGTACTCCTCACAGTAGTTCTCTCAAACAATAGTTACAGCTTTTCTGAGCAGCAGTGTCTTCACTTCAATGTTATGGAAATTCCTCAAGGAAAATGATTTCCCAGTCACTGGATTTTCTTCTTTGCCACACCGTAAAAAAACAATGCAAAGGGTTGTTTAGGACAGCAAGCAAGTTGACTCTTGAGAGATGAGTGCTTTGGTGTGGTTTTGGTATTTTGGTTGGTTGTTTCTTGTTTTTGTTTTTCCTTCCCCTCTAGTACCTGTACTCTGTTGTATCTTGGCCAAATCTCATCTATCTTATCTGTGTGTTTGCAAGTGCAATATAAAGACAACTGTGGATCGGAAGGGAATCTTGCATCAATTGCCAAAGCTGGGAATATGTGTGGCTGTCTCGGAGGATGTATGTTCTGGAAATAAATAACTCTGAATAGTAGTAACTTCAAAAATAGTGAGTCTGCTTAATAAAAAAAAACCCCAAGTAACAGTTGTTGCATTTTGCAGTCTTCTATCTTACCCTTATGTCTAAGAAGGTTACCAAGTAAATAGTATGCCAATATTAAGACGTGGACCTGTTGGAATGGGTCAAAGGAGGGCCACAAAAATGATGGAACACTTCCCCTATGCAGAAATGCCTCTCCTATGAAGAAAGGCTGAGACAGTTGGGGTTCTTCAGCCTGGAGAAGAGAAGGCTCTGGGGGAGACCTTCTTGCAGCCTTTCAATACTTAAAGTGGGCTTATTTGAAAGATGGAGACAAGCTATTTAGCAGGGCCTGTTGTGAGAGGGCAAGGGGTAATGGTTTTAAACTAAAAGAAGGTAGATTCAGACTAGGTATAAGGAAGAAATTTTTTTACAACGAGGGTGGTGAAACACTGGAACAGGTTGCCCAGAGAGGTGGTAGATGCCCCATCCCTGGAAACATTCAAGGTCAGGTTGGACAGGGCTCTGAGCAACCTGATCTACTTGAAGATGTCCCTGCTCACTGCAGGGAGGGTGGAGTAGATGACCTCTATTAAGTCCCTTCCAACTCAAACTGTGCTGTGGTTCTTCATTTTCAAATACAGGGGGTTTTTAAGATGTGACACTGGAACTATGATTTCTTATTTCACGTAAACATGTATACAAAGTTTGTGATTATTCAAATGGATGATATATGAGATCTTTAAATACTACCTTAACAGTTATGCTTGACTGTAGTCACATGTGATTTACTGCAGTCAATGAAGCATGCTGCCTCTTGCATTTGTTGATTTCATCAGTTAGATCACTTGATAGGTTATTTTCTGTAGATGATATTATGGAAGTAGTCAGTGTTTAGTTAGCATAAATCAATAGTTTGTCTGGTACTTCAAATATCTACCATAAACCAGCATTAGTTTTGAATCTTTGAACAAGGGCATAAATTCGATTTTGGAAATTTGCACAGGAGCATTTGCTGTACCATAAAGTAAAAGTTATGTGTGGTGACTTGGGTGGAGGGAAGGATGCTTTTAACTTGAAGATGTCTCCTTTTGATAGAAGTCAATGAAAGGAGGCTTGTAGTGCAGTGTTTTGAGACTTTTCACATTGATGCTGAAAATGACAGCAGATAGCATGAAACACTAAATGGTGAAAATATTTTTGGTACAATTTGTGTTGCTACAAGATTTTGCTGGACTTCTTTTGCGGAAAGTGCTGACATTAATTACTAATCTAAGGAAAATGTTGTTTGAACAGTAGTATTTTTGTGTGAAATTTATGGAAAACAAGTTCTCTTAAGTTCTTATTGAACTTGCTGCTGTGACATTTGAGGATTTTCCAAGGTTTAAAAAAACTCAAATTATGTAGGTCAATCAAATAATTAATACAAGATGGAATTACAAGAAAACAAACTGATGTTTTCTATTTTTAATTTTTTAAAAGTAAAAACTAATTGTATTGATATTTTATGTAATACTGTGTATGCAAAATTTAAGTGTTGTGTCTGGAACAAACTGTGGTCATTGTGGTTTAGTGTCTTTTCCGCTAAAGATGGCTTCTAATTAGAACAAAAAAAAAAAAAAAAATATTTGAGGAAGAATTGAAACATGGCATTATAGAAACTGAAATTTATATTTTGCTCTTAATTGTAAGAATAGTGACATCAAAGTAACTCAGAATAGGTTTATTAGATGGACAAGGCTATGTTAATATTAAAATCAAACACTGGTATTATTGAAACACTTCTTGCCATCTTCCTTCTCTGTTATTAATTTATATCAAATTTAGAATAAAAAGTAATTTCCAGTGGGTACTATTTAATTAGAACATGCTTCACCGTTTTTCTCCCCACAAAGTGTCATGAACAATTCTTTTCAACTCTATATGTATGTTTCCCTTAAATATATGCTGAATTTGAACATGGGGAATTCAAATGTTTTGTTGAAATGGGGAGAGAGACAGTTTGATCATTATTGGAAGGTTTAAACTAATTGTATTTGTGGGCTCCAAAATCAGAGGATTAAAAAGGCAGGCCTGAACCACCCAAAGCAGAGACTTATTACTAGGTATGTAGACAGATGCATACAAATACAGTTTCATTTGATGGTGATTTTTTTTTTTTCCTTCTCTTAAACCTGTCACTCATTTCTGTATTTTTATGAGCTGGAAGATGTAGTCCTCTGTAAGCTTGCATTATTAGCACTAAAATTTTTGGTTGTGTGTAATTATCGTTCTTTTTTTCTCCTATTTGCATTTGTCTTCAGTTCCCCTCTTTTTTCCTGAACAATTGCTGTTGTAGAATTGAAAAGCTGAGGCTTGCTTTAAGAATATCTCTACTTTTCATACAATACCAGGTGTTGCATCATGATTACTTGTCAAGTACTTCAGTGTTCTCAGAATATTTATTTAAAACAAGTGTCATTTACTCAATTATTTTCATGGACTGAGAAATTCTTATGGTCTCTTTCTACCAGACATGAAAATCATATGAATAACTGCATGCGTATTAATGTAGACACTTTCTGTACATCTGTGAATAGAGTACAGATGCACTGACTTAAGATGGATTTGAAATTAAAGGTTTGGTTGTTATTTTTGGGAGTAGGGTCACAGAAAGGTTTCAGAGTATTTATTGAATTTTTTGGTAATTTTTTTTTCTTTTGGTGATTTAGAAGAATATGGTCAAACTGTCTGCTTGGCTATAATATGTCAGGTTTGGTTTTTTTTTTTTTTCCTAGAGTTAATACTACTATATTACAGAAGCCTTAATTTAACTTTAGAAAGTTTTTTTTTTTTTTGAAGTGGAAGACTAAACATCAATCTCTACCATCAAATGTCCTGAGAAATCTTTTGTCTTAAGTAGAAAGTACTATAATATCCTGCGACTGCTATCTTCAAATTTTCATATTAAAGGTAGTGGTGTTATGAAGGTCCATGTGCACAGTGAAATGGTGTCAGTACTTGCAGGAGAGCAACCCATGCTGTCTTTAGTCGGCTCCTCTTGTTCATTCTGCCTGTTTCCTTTCCCTTCTCTAAACTCTCTAAATTCCCTCTTTCTCCCTCTGCCAAAATTTCAGGGAGGCTGATATAGTTATTCAGTCCTTGTGTTCACATGTTGCATTGTAAAGCGTAGTCATGTTAGTTCACGTTACGTATTTTCAAATGAATGCTTTTAGAGCTTCTTAAATGCTTCAGTAAGGTTGAATTGCATTTGTCTGGAAACAAGGCAAAAAGCAGGCCATGATAGCTGAAGCTTTTTCAAAAGAGGTTAGTCTTCCTATCCAGTTTAATTGGAAAAAAGAGGCATGTCGGACAAGGCGTTATCCCTGTCTCACTATTCCCTTGCATCTGAAATTCTTGTAGACTATGGTAACGTCTTAAATAACATAGTTACTAACACCTCTTGATAACTCCCTGCAGAGTTGCTTTTTTTCAGATCTAATTAGTGCTGCTTACCAACGGACATTTGTATTTTGTTAAAAACTAATTTTTGGACTGTTTGAGCAACAAGGACCAGAATAAGAGCGGTCTCAGACTTTTCCTCTCAGCAATGTTGCCGTTTGGCTTCCAGAAGTACTGAGCTGGGTTAGGAGTTGTGGTGCTCTGAGGCTGGTGTGCTGTCCGCTAGCTCAGTGGTTAGCTAACAAGCTGGCCTGCAAGTATTCTGCCAGGAGAAAATACTGATACACATCAGCTAGTTCTTTGGTTCTAGCCTCTTTCTAGTAAAATAAGCATGCTTCCCTCTCCAGCTGTGAGTGTAATAGCTTCAATAAGGAAATCCTTGCTCACTATTTCCAGACCTGGCTCCCTAGGTCAGTCTTGTTTTCTGCTCTCTTGGAATTAAACTCATAATTGCATTTTGGCCTTTTAAAGGTTTTTGGTTTTTTGGTTGTGGTGAGGTTTTTTTTCTTCTTTCCAACACCACCACGGAGTTGGAGTGGTGTGTTACATTAGTGAAATGCCCCAGGCTTTGCAAAAACACTTCTACCACTTAAAGCTTGATTATTTTCCAAGAATGACTTCTAGCATAGGCCTTTATGAATGATCCAGTGCTTTGGTAAGCAGCTTCTGCTGTTTCAGATACGTGAGTGTATTAAGGAGCTTAAGTGCTTATACCATTTAGCCAAAGAAAGTTGGTTTAGTAAATTAATATAAAAATAATTAAGTAAACATCAGCAAATTACATGAGATACTTTCAGAGTCTAGCTAGTTAGTAACTTTTTGTGGTATACTTCTGCAAAATAGAAACAAAGCAGCTGCTGTCTTCAGAGAAGTGAATGTGCTCAGGACTGTGTAGGCAATTGGTCTATTTTTAGAAAAAGCATCAGTACCTTTTACAAAGATATATGGAGAAATAGAGGAAAAATGGTAATTTTCAGAAGAAAATCCAAATGGTAATTTTCCTAATTTATGTATTTAAAATCTGTAAGAAGAAAGTATTCTGTAGTACTTTTTTCTTTGCAGAGGCGAAAAATCTAAAATTTTATTACGAATACAACTGAGATTAAAAGCATTTCATTCAAGGAGGTCTTCATGGTCATAGTTTTTATTGAGCACTTTGACATACCTTGCCTATTGTTACTGCTAAATTAAATTTCATTTTGACAGCTGACCACCATGTCACTCTTTCAGGGACTATTTTGTTCTTAGAGTGAATGTGACCTAAGGAAAATGGTTTATCTGTGAATATTATTCCTTGTAGAATTTCTGTTCTTACAAATATGCTTTAACAGGCTTCAAGATTGTTTGGAAGAGTGCTTTTTTCATTCTCTTGACGGTTTTTTCAGTGTGAAAGTTGTGAAGTGTTGAAAGCATAGGTTTTCCTTGATTAATGTAGCCTCTGATATTCTCAGCTTCTTGGCAGCATGTCCCTAAAGATTCTTTTCTTTCTTCTTTTCTTTTTTTTTCTCCCTCCAAGATACAGAGGAGTAAACAGGTATATACTTGCCAGGGAAAAGAGATGCTTGAAAATAGCAAGGGGAAATAGTCTTATCCCTAGATTTAAAAATAAAGTTGTTTGTGTCCTGTTCCCCCCACCCTTCCCCTTCACTTTCACATTTTAATGGACTTTATCCTTGTTAACAGAAGAAAGGAATTGTTTAAAATACACATATATCAGGGAAGTGGGATGACTCTTGTCTGCGTAGAGCATTGTCATAGGAGAACTTTCCTGAAGCATAAAGAAAAGCTCAGATGGTGCTAAAATTTGAGTAAAAATAGTATATTTACTGACTATGAGGTATTCTAATTTTACAGATACAAAGCATACCAAATCTGTGAAGACAATGTGACATAATTACAGAAACTTGATTTAGGGTAGCAACAGCTGAATCTCCATTAATGCATTCTTGATTCTGAATTGTTGTCTGTGGACCGCTGCATTTAGAATGGCTGTAAAAGATGAACCAAGTTCCACTGATTCAAAACCACACTGGTTTGCTTTAAATTGGGAAGCAAGACCCAGTATCCTTTTTGCATTCAGAATAACACAGATATCATCAATTAAAATAATAAAGGCAGTGTGCATGGTCTTTTTTTTTAAGTGTCTTTAGTTTGTGAAAGGCGCTTCAAGTTCTAGTTTTCACTTTATGCGCTTGACTGCAGGAATGCCTAGTATTAAGTGAATGCATGTGTATGAAAACACTTGCAAGCAAAATGCACTATGTTTTATCTGCTTGTTTAAAAATATGTAATAGTATGTAGTTTGTGAGCTGTAGGTATGGGAAGTTCTATGTTAGCTGACTTGTGTGTAATGCTGATGGGGAAATGTGAGCACTTGAAAAAGTATTTCTTAAGCCC
Organism: Astur gentilis; assembly: GCF_929443795.1. Taxonomy (NCBI): domain Eukaryota; kingdom Metazoa; phylum Chordata; class Aves; order Accipitriformes; family Accipitridae; genus Astur; species Astur gentilis. The sequence goes on along the minus strand of NC_064902.1, from coordinate 15,635,283 downwards.
CACTAGTGAGCTGCTAACAAAAATAATTCTTAGCTATTGTCGCAGGATTAATTCAGCTTGTTAGATACCATATATCGCTGCTATGTTGGAACAAACTGGTGTGGGTTCTGTTGCACTGATAGTAACATGTTTAGTAAATGTGACTAAGAATTTAACTGCATAGAGCACTGAATTTAATTAGCCAAGAAATTTGTCCTAATAGTGTCTTCCTTCATAAGTATAAAGATGCTATTTACATATCTGATCTATGTCCTGAGTTTTCTCCCAAATTTCTTGTCCCTGAAAGATGAATTGTTCTAACATACTTTTTATGCAGATTTAATATTGCTTCAAGATTTCTCTGGTAGTTAGAGGGTTAGCAATGGAGTTTGAGCCTAGGCCTGAGTTTAGACCTTCCTTGTGGGGGCTATTGCTGTGTACAGGCTTGCAGAGAGCATCAGATGTTATCAGTACCAAAGCAGATATAATGTCTATTTTCTTGAGTCTGTTTTCAAAGCAGACTCATCTTTATATGTAGAGAAGCTTTCAGATTAAAGGCTTTGAATAAGCTTGCCATATTTGGATTAGGATCTCAGTTACAGAGAACCTAAGCTTATTGCTAGGGGTGTCTGCTTGACTCCTTCAGACTGATATTAACCAGGTTTGAGTAAGATATCATTTCTCTTCAGTACTGCCCAATTGGCAAATGGACAGATGACATGTGAATGAGAAGCAGAGTGCCTCACTGATGTCTGTCTTTGGAGATACTCTTCTGGCATTCATTGCTCCTTGGGCAAGAAGGGCAGAACACTGGAACGGGGTGGGTTTCAGATGGCTGGCTGATGTTGTGTGCAAAGCTCATTTCCGATTTGAGGAGAGCGGTGCCATGGCATGTCTTTATGTTGACTTTGCCCTTCTTATAGATTGCTGTTCTCCGCTATTGGGTAGGTAGTGAGCCTGTCAGAGAGAGAAACCTGTGCTGCAATCCCAGCAGGGGTTTTGTGGGAGCCAAAGCAGTCCTGTGGAGCTCAGCAGCAGTGTGGGTGGCAGTCTTGTTGTAGGGCTGAACTGGAAGATAAAGTTTAAGGAAGGAAGCTGTCTTTTCTCATGATACTCTTCAGGCTATGTGTAGAATGCAATTATCGCTGTTTTGATCTTTCAGATGATTTAGTTTTATGCTTTTAAAACCTTTTGTCAGTCAGGTATATTCATGCTTGGTTTTGATTTGCCTTATTACTGTCTGTGTAGACTAAATGGTGACCATTACTTTTACTATTAGAACCAGCAGTGCAACTGCAGAGGAAAAAGCCACAGCTATCAGGTAGACATTAAAGAAATGTTTCTTGGTTTGATGTTCAACTCATCATGCCTTTTTTTCTCATTGGGTCAAAATCTTCCTTTGTTCTTTTGAACATTCTAGGATTAGGCTACATAGAAATGACACTTGCTGCTGAATGTGGGGGTATACCTAACTGCAGCTGTCCCTGGAGTAGAACTCATCATGACATGAATAAATGAGAAGGCTTTTCATATCTGTGAGAAGCTTACAAAGCAGCTTGCACTCTCTGCAATTGATGCTTAATTGCTTGCGATTTAAAGACCCTTAAGACAACATTTATTCATACTCCCCCCCGCCCCCCCGTTTTTGATACTTCTTACATGAGAGCTTTCTAGCATTAATACACTGATGTTTTGAAATATAGATATATAAGAAAATTGCTCAATGAACATTGTATATATTATATAGATGTAAGTGTGAATATATATATAAAAAGAGAGAACTAGGTTTGTTTTTAAAAAAATCTATATCACTTGAGGTTTTGGAAGGGGGCAGTTTGAGGCTTGAGTCTAACTGAACTCTAGAATTCAGAGGCAATTATTTATCATAGTTGTAATTGCCAGTCTTTTAAAATAGACTCTCCCCCTTTTTCCCCCTTCAGTATTTGTATATCCTTTTTTTTTATAGCTAGGATGATGTTATTGTGCTAGAGCATGCCTTTTTTCCACCTCTTGTTGGAGAGAGATTTGTTTTGTTTGCAGGTATCTTCAGGTGATTCCATTTCTTTTCTACAGAGCTTTATGAGGCAAAGATGCTCATTGGGGATGGGACAGGTTGTGTGGTCTGTGTGTACAAATCTGTGTTTATTTCACCTCAAGGTGTACAATAAAAATTCCCCACCACTTTTCTCTGGTGGTAAGGTTCCATCATAGACAACTGCTTCTAAATGTAAGACAGTATTAAAGGCAGGGTGTGTGGGGGGGATTGTATTTGGAGCCTCTGAGCACTAGTAGATGAATATGATAAGTAGTAGGCTTTCGAGTAGGTTAAGTACATTTTCTACTTGTACCTCAAGTTATTGCAGCTATTGACAATCAAAAGGTTTTTTACCAAGCAGTTCTAGGAAATCAAAAGGTATTTTAAGATCTGGTATGTCAAATATCAGCTCTGAAATAATGAGATCTGAATAACTGTGTGTTTCACAAGCTGCATTTCCCAAGCTTTGTAGACGATTGTTATGGCTGATGGATAGGTTGTCTCTTAGCAGAGAATGTGATAAACCCTCCTTTCTTGGTCCCATTCCAGTGTTGGATAATAAGAGCATAACTAATTCATCATCCCTCTACAGATTTCCAGTAATCTGTTATTAATGCTTGTATTCAAGTATATATAACTAAAGCTGACAGATGTAAAAACTGTTGCATTCACAACCCAATGATGCAGTGAGGTATAAAAAAAAAGTCTAGGAATTGTAAAGTATAGCCTTTTGCGAAACCTAATGATGGTGTCTAACTGTATGATGAAAACACATTATTGTGAATGTCAGTGCACAGAGAATTGTTTAGACAGACTGCAATAATGATTGCTAAAGAAATATCAAAAGCAATAAAATATAGAACAACAATCTTCCATTGGCTTTGTTATAATTCAAATATGTTACCACTTGTGTAGTATCATTTCCTACAGAGAATCACATTCAGTATGACAGGTGATTCTTTTAAATGGAAGTCATGGTAAAAAGGTTTGCTTTTGCTTTTAATATCTTAAAGACTTAATATGGATGCTGGCATATATTTTGTCTCTAAACCCCAATATTATGGCAATTTGAAATGGAAGAAACTTTGAACTTGTTAAACTATTCTTTTTCTTGTGGGTGGAGTTTGAGGCTTCAATTAAGTTTCATTAGCAATTAAAAGATCCACTTCTGGACAGAATAGATTTGGACAGTAATCATACTTAGTGGAAACACTTTATTAAAGGGAGTGGCTGGTTGTATCCCTTTTGCTTCTGCAAACCAAAGGAGGCTGCTTTCTGTTGGTCACCAATAAAAAAAGTTTGTATTTATGAATATTAGTTGTTTCTTTGGGAATACAGAAACAATCCATTTAAGATATGTTAAAGTACTCTTTATCTAATAAATAATGATACTTTGTGGTATAATTATATTTTTAGAGAAGAGAAGGTTTTATCCTTTTAAAATAATAGGCCACTATGCACATGAGTTGGTAAAACCCTTTGAGTTCACTTGAAGTTGAAAATAAATTGCAAATCTTTGATCTCATTCATCTAAATTATAACTTTACTAGCAAGTCTCAGAGGTTAGTAGGGTGGAGTCGTGCAAGCTGCACTACCTAAGGCTCATACAATAGAAGGAAGCATTGAGGCAGTCTTGTTTGCATGTGCTCTGTCTAATAAATGACTCTCTCCTGAAGTCTTGAGGAGAAGGCTTTGCAGAACTGTCCACTACAGTGGGTATTTAGAAACAAGACCACAGGCTATGTCCTCTGGATGTGTTCAGTAATGTTGGCTGTTTTGGGGTAACCTTTAGCCCCCATTATCTGCTGCCTTTGCAAGAGGCACTTCTGTTATTGGTGTCAGTGTCTCTACTTGTTTAATCAATGGCATTCTCACTTTAAAAGAGAAAGTAGAACTCTAGGATCAAACTGACTGCTCAGAATATAACAGATTTGTCCTGAATATAGTTATATAAGAAATAAGAAATGTTTACTACCTGTTAGTAAAATCTTGACAAATTCTAATAAGTCTTTCCTGTCTTAGCTCCATACGATACCTCCTGTCCTTTCTGAGTGTGAGTTATCATTAAAGCAAATGAAAATACTACATTATTAATTTGTCTGTTCTGCTGCAGAAAGTGAAATACTTATTTAAAAAGCAAAATATACTGTAAGGTACCAATTTTTACATCTTTTTTTTTTTTAAGTTGCTTTTAACACTTTAATTTGGTGATAGGTTTATAGTGGGATAGGAGGGAAACTAAAAACTTTCATCCAATCAAATTTTATTTTTTCTTAAGAGGTATAAATAGTCTCACTGTGAATTGTTTTTTTGTGACACAGTGTTGATCAGAGTGGAGTCGATTTAACCTTTCACTATGTTGCATCTGTGGAGAGACAGAGATGGCTGAAGAGACTATAAAGAATTACTATTTTATGAGTTCTTTCTCTTTTCAGTGAAAGTGATAGTTAGGTCCCTTGACTGATAGAACACAGACACAGAAAGCAAGAAGAAATAGTGAAAGAAAAAGAATTTGTATGTGGGATTTCCTCTAGTGAAATACAGTAAAAAATCCCCATCCCCTTCCCCACCCCTGCAAATCCAGTAAAGCTAAATAAAATAAAAATCTTAAAAATTCAGGTCTTACGTGAGTTTTTACACTGGTTATGTTGTATGCTGCTGACAAACTAGGATGACTTTTTAAATGTTAAACTTCTATAACTGAGTCATGCCCAGAACTTTGTTCTGTCATTTTGAATTTCTGTTCGTGTCTTCAGTTCGGTGAGTTCTTTCTAGTGTTATCAAACATGACTCACTGTTGGGAAATAGTATGAGAATATTAAATTTGAGGTGGTTGGTTTTATTTTCAAGTTTCACTTATTGATAGAAAGCATCCATCTTACAAAGAACTGTCATTTTGTATTACTTCTCTTACGATAAACGTAATTAATAAAGTACCTTAAGTCCAGTCCATCTGAACACTGCTGGTGAAGTAATCTTCTCTTCATTCTCTTATCCCTCCTTTCCTCCTCCACCTTGCTTTATCTGGATAGCTCATTTTTGTTCCAATTAGTTTTGCATTGCAACAAGGTCAAACTTCTTATTCTTGCTTTTAAGACTGAACTGTATATGTTCATAGATAGTCTCTGTCTACATTTTATGATTCCAGGTTTTCTCGTGTTCTCCAAAGCCTGCTTTTCCTACAGAGGCTGGGAAAGAGTTCTGGAGTTAAGTCAAATACAAATGTAAGAAAAGTGGTCAGAAATAAATGCTTTAAAAAATACAGGTTCTGAGTGTGGCAAAAATAATCTGCTAACAGAAATAGGGTATGGGTTTTTTTTCTTTCTTTATTCCAGATGAACAGGGTCTACAGAACAAAGGGTAATAGGGAAAGTGGAAGGCTGAGGCCACCAGATCACCTCTGCTCTCCCATTTAAAAGTAGCAGAGACCTCTAATTCTTCCTGACTTGGATAACCAGTAACCATTCTCTCCTTTGCAGGAGGGCACCTGCTTCACTTCCAATTTATATTGTCCAGGGGCTACATAATAAATATACACAGTTGAAACTGAAACAGGGACTAGGGAGATGGTAGACTTTATCTGATGCCTTTATTGGCATACCTATGTAAATGCTGGTGCTTGACTTGTGATGTGTTATTTAAGCATTAAAGTTATGTTTAAATAAAGAGGAAGTATTTGTCTCTAAACCTATTACATGGCCAAATTCAGCTGAACTACAGAATACAACAGCATACTTATCTGTATTCCTTTTTTTTTTTTTTTTTTAAATAATTCCAGAGAACAGCCCCATCATCTTAAAATCTGTTACTGGATTGCTAAAATGGTCCACAAGCATGTAATATTTTTAAATTCTATATTGCATGCAAATTCAAATTTGAGAGAAATACTCACTTTCAGTTGTGTGTGACCACAAGGATTATCTGCAGTTATTATGCACTTGGATCTGGCTGTGATGATCCCTAACCCTTGTAACAGCTGGTCTTCGCTTTTGTGAAGTTCTGCATTTAGGTGTGAAGCAGAGTTCTGCACAGTACTGAACACAGCAACCAGCTGTCTCAAAAGCAGAGATTATTAGGAACATGAAACCTCCATCAGCACTTCTCTGCTTTCTCAGTGAATATTTTAATGCCTGTGTCCTATTTTTTTTAAGTTTCACACATGAGTATGGCCCTTAATATCCAAAGCACTTTGTTTATATTCAAAATCATGATCTTTATTGACACCTTTTTCTGCTGGCTGTCAACTGGTACCAGAAGGTTCATAAATACCAAACCCTTTTTCTGCTCTGTTATTTTTAAAAAACCTTTCTCATTCTCATATTTTATATTTGTATTTTAAAAACAAAACCAAAACCAAACAAAAAAAAACCAACAACAAAAGTCAACCACAACAACAAACTCTGTCTCCTGGTGATAAGGTCAGAAATGATTGCTATCACACAAAGGAAAAGCTTGAATACTGTTGAAGAGAGCCAGAAAAATAACTTGCATAATAAGAGAACAGGTTATGCCTTTAAAGGGGCAGTGAAGGAGACTTGCTAAGTTTTTCAGGATCAAAGAAAAGGTTTTTAAAGATAGACATGGTGGAAGAGTAGACAGCCAGGTGAAGGGAAGCTGTAGAAAATGAAAGGGATAACTGGGAATGAGAGATGTTCTAGGCTAAAGGTATGTACTGGAAGCTACAGAAGAAATGCATTTGATGTACAAGATACAGTAAAACAGCGTGCAGGGATGATGATACACTATTTCTAATAACTTGCTTCCACTTGCATTCATCGTTGGACCTGTAATCACTGAAAAACTTTCTTTAAGGAAAAAAAGTTCAGAAATAGCCTTTTCTATAGTTAATAGCATGTCTGGTCAGTGTGCTGCCAAATATATGCTGACTTTAGTATTCCCGCTGTGATTTCTTTTTCCATAATGGAAAGTGCAGGAACAGCTTTCATAAAAACTGTTTGTCATCTTTTAAAGCATGTATTGTTTTTCTCATTGACAAACATGGCCTTTGGCATTTACAGCTTGTGCTTTTCCTAAATGCAATTCATTGGCAGAGTTAGATGTTCTGATGTTTCTAAGAAGTAGGATTGTATCAGGCAAACTAACTTGAACAATTACTCTAATGCAGGTTAATATAGACATTCCTTAATGCAAATAAAGTGTTTCCTAGGTGAAAATATCATCAGATTTATTTTTTTTTTACTTTTAATGGAAATATTTCATTTTGGAAGTCTAAATTATATTTTATATGTTAACATTATTTTGTGCTTTCTTCTACATGAGCTTCCTGCTTAAATTGTAATTAGAGCTTTAGTTCAAAGATACAATTCATAATGAAGCCTGCTCAATGTAGTAGATGGGAGGCTACTATGCAGTTCCTTGGCTCCAATTCAGCAAAACAGAGTTTGTTTGGTTTTAAGCTGCAGTAACTGGTATTTGTAACAAATTATTACATAGATGTAGGTACTTACAGACTATAGCAGATTAATTATAAATAGATTGTTATAGCTTTCTGAAAACTTATTGAATTGATATATGATATTGTCATAGGTAATTCCAGAGGAATATATTGTAAGCCTCCACTTTGTTCTGTAATAATATCCAAGCAGTAGCAACTACTGTTTTGGCTATAGTTCACTGCTACTGGCAGGTTAAGTTTCAGGTCTGTATGACTTCAAATCAAAGGTTGTGTATTTGTCAGGCTTAAGAATCTGTCTGCAAGAAAATTCTATCCTTAAAGTGAATATTGGCAAAATAAGCTTTCCCATGAAATGTTAGGTATCTGTCATTGCAAACTTGAGATGTACATATTGAAAATAACATTTTACATTTTTGCAGTAATGCAGAAAGGGCAGTGGGAAATAGGGAGTTCCTTACTGTGTGTTGTATTTGTAGCAGTTTTTTATATGTAGCGGTTTTTATTCTCTTCTGTGATCATGGGTGAGGGAAGCAGGAGATATCCATGGGGATGTTTTAGAGAGTTTATTTTTAATTAAAAATGGATATGCGTCATCTTTGATTCAGTGTGGTTTTTTGAATCCAGTTAAATATTCTACATGAGATACTACCTTGCAAATAATCATTCCACAGTCTAAGGGGAGATTATTGCCCTTGAGGAGCTGGCTGCATAAAATAGGGAACTCTTAACTCTTCTTGGAGTGAAACTCCACTAGGGCAAAGAACATTGTTTTATGTCTCAGGATTAATTATAATAATAAACAAAAAATCAATGTTCTGTGCATATGTTTTACCAGGTAGGAAGAATCAAACAATTTGTGTGTTAATTGTGACAGGAGTGATGATGCTAAAGACTTTATATTTGATAGCCCTGAGAATTATGGAAAAGAAGGCACAGTTAGGTCTATTGTAAGGAAAAGAATTGCAAAACAGTGAAAAAGCATATGGGTGGTCAAAACCAGTTGGAGACTGGGGAAGACACATAGGACAGGAAAGAGGAAAGACTGGAGTATATGAACAAAGAGGTTGGGCAAGATGAGAAATTAGAGGTGGAGACTGGTAGGGGTGAACAGGACTGCTATAGGACAGGACATTTTGCTTGCTTTGATTATAATGATTAGCAGTTGTGGGACTGGTAGCAGAACTTACTCTTGAATGTTTTATAACCTAAAGGCAAACTCCATTCTGAAGCAGCAGTATTGCAATGATGCAATTCTGTAGTCAAAATGGCTTCACAACTTTTTCATCGAAGAACTCATGCTAATACAGAACTATAGTCTAACAACAACTAATATATATCACTTTCTGCAACATGAAATAAGATAACTGTAACAAAATACGATACATTTTTTTGATTTTGGTATTCGCTGCCTTGTTATGAAGTACACAGAACATACGCTATGAAAAAATGTTATGAGAGGGCATATAATTTGATTTATTTAGATGATTATCTGTAATATTAATGAATTAAATTTTGTATTGGAATACTGGTTTAGGTCTCATTTTAAGATTAAAATTAAATCCAATTTATCTTTTTTATCTAATGGAAATTAAAGTTTTGGTGGCAGTCGATGTTGACCCGCAAGACCTTAGCTAAATTTTGTGCTTGTTTGTTGCTTTGTTTTAGGGATCTTGCTGTCTTTTTATTCCAGTTCTCATTTCATTAATTATAGCACTGTCATAGTTTTCATGAACTTGTATCAAATGAAACTGTGTTCCTGATAATAGCACTACTTTAATTGAATCTGGAACTTCTGTTAAGAGGTGTGATTTAGAGGGGTGTGGAGTGTGATTAGTATCTCAGTTGTTTCAGAAAGTGTTTGTCTTTACATTTGGTTAACAGGCTTTAATTCTAAGTGTAAATTTGCTTAAAAGGATGGACTTGCTATGGCTTTGCAATGGAGATGAGACATAGTTTTCTGAAGAAAGCTTTGTAGAAAGCTTTCATTTTTTGAAAGCTTTATAGGAACAAGGGCTTTAGTTTTCTCTGATTACTAAAATCATGGGCATTATAGCTTTAGGAAAAACAAAACCAATCCAAAATCTGCTGCTGTATCTTCATTACTCTTAAAAATATTTCTTTTGCTATGCAGAAATCATTTCCTCAGCTTGAGACACCTTGAGATACAATCAGAAGTATTGGCATGATATGCATTAGGACTTAAGTTGTTAATGCTGGCATTGTTGCTTTTGTCTTTTGAATAAACAAGGTAGGTTAAGCAGGTCACATCCGTCTAACGTTCACATACTCGGAATAGATAGGTCTTTCTTACTGTGTGATTTCCTCTGTGGAGGATTCTGCAGCAACTGGAAGAGTTGATAAAGTTGGGTGAGTACTGTGACCAAATTTGGCAGGAAGAGAACAGAAATGAGTGTTAGGCTTCTGAGGGTGTGCCATAGTGTTTCTTGCATGCTTTTCTGACTGGTTGCCTGGAGGCAATTAATGTGTCTGTCTCTAGCCACACTGTGGCAATCTTTATACAATGATACACACCTGCTCAAGAGGAAAAAATGGGAGGCAAACTCTGGGATGGAGTTTTAGCAGCAGAGAGCTGTTTTATAAGAAGGCATGCTGTTTTCCAAATAGATGTTTTTGTGGCATATTTTGCAATAAAATGTAGAAGTCATTCTCAGCTGCTAAAAACTAGTTTAATTTCAGTTATGCCTGTTATCCTCTCACATTCATGGGGAGACTTAAGTGTCTTGCTCCTCTACCTTTACTGTAAAGTGAAGAACAGCAAATCATAAAATGGTTCCTTATTCTAGCAATAATGTTAGTGAATCATCTAGTGCACTTGTTAATCAAATTTTCTAATATAATATATTCTTATTTTCTTCTGGACAGGTGATTTTGGGGAAATAAATTTTGCTGTAATGAAGTAAAATGTAGTGAAAAGGTGTGGATATGTTCGTGTTCTGTAAAAGGCTTTTCCTCTCAGCTATTGTGTGCAGTTTGCACTTGTATTTATAAACAAAATATTCTTGCAGTTGATGTTTATAGTAATTGCTAGTTAGTCTTACTTTGTTAAATCATACCTAAAAGTTTTATCGCTCCAAATGTGCAAAATCCCTTAAGAATTCTGGAGAAACAAACAAAGTAAGCCGTTTCATTTACTTTTGAAGTCCTGCTTCTCCTGCGAAATATTGAAGTTCCACAGGAGTTTGCTTTTTATAGGTTACATTTATATAAAGTGGTACATAGATGAGATACCATTTGAAATATGTGTCATAGTTTCCTAATCCTGGGGAGAGGGAGTGGAGAGGGAAGGAAGGGTAGGAAGAGTTTTCAACACGTTAAGAACCTTTCAACTTAGAAATGTTTCATTTGAATTGGCTTAAAGCAGATGAGCATGATTGTAGCAATCATTCTGGAATGTTAAAAGTATTAGAATTTTTGCAAAGGTCTTTTAATTATAGTAATCTTTCTTCTACTCATGTTCCATTGGCATTATAAACACAAACATAGACTGCTCAATGTTAAAAAGCTTTCGGAGAAAGAAAATGGCTGCAGTGGGTTTAGCCTGCATGGTGCTCATGAATTTAATGTTCTTTAGCTGTCACTATTCGTTTTAGCTTTTGATTAATTTGTATATTGTTATCATTATAAGGTACTGCATAATTTTATGTCACCTGCAAGAATACATTTACAGACGAATTGGGGTTTTGCTTATTTTATCACATGGGAAGCTTGTTGCAAGAAAAATACAAAATAAAAAAAAAGCATAAACAAATACTCTTAAGTTTCCATAACTCTGGAAATTTCGTAGAAATAAAATGGCTTATAGTAGAAACAGAACTGTCTCACAATTCCCAAACCACCCTCCCCCCAAACCCAAACAAAAACCAATGTACAAACCCCAACCCCAAACTCGACCTGTACTGTTGCTTTCAGGTGTCTTGTATATCCAAATATATACCTTTTGGTGTTAGAATACAAGGTGTTGGATTTCAGTTTAGCAGAAAATAGCACTGACCAGTCTCTCCTGTTGGACTTCTCATAGGTACAATTCTTAACATTTGATGTGGAAGGAAGGAATCTGAAAAAAGGACAATAACAGCCAGCAGTATGAATGACTATATTTCAAATTACTGTATTGAAGTTGTTCTACTTACTGTATATCTTAGATATAGAACAGTTGCCCAATTTCTTCTATTGTACTTAAAAAACCCCAAACCAAAACAAAACTTTGTGCCTTCTCAAAATCTCCCATGCCTTCTAAAAATTTCATTTACAACATTTTTTAAAAAAAGTTGGGGAATGTCATTTAAGACACCAGTAAGACTTTAATGGCTCTTGACTACTGAAAGTGTATTTGAATTCAATATTAAATATTCTGTTTTAGAAGGACATTTATGGAGTGAAAAGAATACTCTGACTCCTTCCCTCCCTATAATTAATAATTTTGTCATGTGCCTTCTCTGTGCCTCTTCAGTAACCATGACTCACCTTAATACCAGTGTTTGACATTAGAAGCCTCTCTAGAGAGGAAGAAAATCATTCAGAAATGAGCTGGATAAAGGTTATTAAACCAACACTTAAAATTCTAGTCCTGCACATTTTCCTTTACCCCTAATTAAATGCCAGGAACAGCAATGTAGAACTTTCAGTATATACATATGGTGAATATACCTTTATCAGAGGAAAAGTACCTACAGGGAACTGAAACTTTATTCCCGGCAGTCACATCCTCTTGCTTATTGTATATTTGGAATGCTGATTTTCAAAAATGGGAAGGAGATCTTGGGGATTGAGCGTCCTATAACTACATGTTACAAGTACGTATGTAATGTGATTCTTTTCTTACCCTTTCTTGTATGAGTCAGGTTTTTAGCTTAAGTTGTCTTGTTGACTTCTGTGGTACTATTTGTATAGGGAAAGGCAAACTGCATGAGTAAAGTTTGTAACATTGGTCGATACTATGTATATACATCACTGCTTACAAACTTCTGGTTTGTCATCTCTCAGAAAGTTCCAGGATTAACTTGAATATCAATATGAATGATACATGAAACAGCGTATTAACTTTCTAAATGACTGAGACCTTTGAATTGTGGGGGGAAAAAAACCCTTTGTATCCTAACATTCTGTCTTACCTTAGGTTTTTCTATTTTTAAAGCTTCTACAAAACATGTAGTCTGGGGAAAAAAAAAAAATAATTAATCAACAGAATGTAATGTGCTTAGTTACATTCTCTTTACAGGTAGGAGGCACTGGCATCTGCAAAGCAGTGGTAATTTGCAGTGTTATCATTCTGACTTGCAGTGCATGACCCTAATGAGGTCAGGTCCTTTCAATTAGCAAGATGATAGTGTTAAATCCCATGCTATTATGCTCTTGTTGCCGGGCTCTACTGCTGATTTACAGAATATTACATAGGTTGGTCATTAAAGTCTAATTCCTTCAATAAAAGTTTAACACAAACTTCTTTTCCTAATTTATAAAACTATCTGGGTCTTTTTCTAACCAATTTTCTCAGCCTTGTGCATGTCAAATTAATACTTCATAAAAGTATAAAAGGTCTCTGGATCTTTAGTCTCTTGTGTTGGCTTTTTCAGTGAACTTTGCGTAATATTTTATTATTATTTTACTCTTATGAGTGGTAAACAAGTAATTCAACTTAGCTGAGTACAGGTGCTATTTTTGATATTTAGTGCTTACTGTAAAATTTCCTAATAATTGTAGCATCTCTAAAAGCTTTAGAATCCCCAAAGTGCTATAAAACTGTGCTGGTACTTGCTCAGGATAACACTTTTTTTTTTTTTTTTTTTTTCTTTATTGTGAGAAACCAGGCTACCTTGTAACAACCAAGGACTGATCAGTTAAACGGCGATCACTGTATCCTGCTGCTATTTCTGTCTACTTTGTTCTGTAGTACTGCAATGATGATGAAGGTGGGGGGAAGTGTCCCTTACTGAATTCTGAGAAGTGGTGATGAAGAAGAAGTGGTGAAGAAGTGGTTCTACTTACTGTAGAACCATGTTTGCTGGTGAACAATTTGTTCTCTATCAACCACATAAAATCTCTGAATGTATGTTTTACTTTAAAGACAAGTCTTCTGTAAAATCTCTGCTTTCTTCTAATGACATTTTTTAAGTTAAAAAATGACACAACAATACAGCAAGTCCACATAATCACAAAATAAACAGTACCTGGTTCCACGGAGGCTCATTTCTACAGCAAGGGCTGTGGCTACTATGGATTGTTTATAGTCATGTTCCTACTATGCTTTTTCTGTGTGATCTTTGTCCTTGCATTTCACTTGAGTTTCTTGACTTTGTTCCTCTGCTGCCACCCCTTCTTCACATCTCCATGCCCTAAAGTTTGCTTGTGTCTCCCATGATTCCCACATCATCCTTGCCTCTGTTTTTTCTTTTATATTTGTCTTTGTTGGTCTCTGACCATCAAGACCTTCTGACAGTCTGTTGTTAATTCATTGTTGCTCTAAAAGCAAAAGAAGTTAGGAAGAAAGGTTCTGCCTTGAATGGTGGAAAGTATCTGTGAGAAAGTGGCATGCTATTTTGAAGAGAGGAATAAAACAGGTAAAAATAAAAGAGCTGTCACACTGAATCTACACCTAAAGGACCATTACTACAATGAAGATATTGGTGCTTCCAGTCTCATAAAACATGGAATAAGAGAGCAAACTGTCCAAAAAAGATATTCCTGAATATCTCTACAGTGGAATTTGGATGGGATTGAAGGGTTTAGTTAGCACTGCATTGAAAGGAAGAAGAAAGATTCAGATCATATGCTGAGTTCTTAATCACTGGGTTTTTAGCAAATTTTTTTTCATCCATTAAGTTAGAGGAAGCAGGAGGACAGTTGTTAGTTTTTACACTTTTGTGACAGGTCAGAAGTCTTGCATTTTGTTTCATGTAGCTGAATCCTGCTCTGTGCATTAAGAAGTTCTTGATCCAGAACAAGGAAGTGGTGCATGCATTTTAGGAGTACAATGAGATAATACTGTCCTAACAAGGTTTTTATTTATAGGATACCAAGTGCTACCAATTTGCCTGTTTCCCATCATGTAGGAATGCTGCTGTTGTGCAGTTCTCTTCTCGTAGATTAAGTACAGATACTGCAACTACCTTTTTTTGAAAAGGAAGTATGACAGGAGAATGCGCTGTGGACTGGGGACAAGTATAAGACACAGCAAGTATAGGAGGAAATGGTTTCTATACATGTACTTCCTCTGTACAACTCCCAGTGATGAGTTTTATTAGTGATAAAATTCCTGCATTTGTTGAGATAAGTGACAGTCACATGGGACCAAAGTTTGCCTTTTAAGTAAAGTTTGTCTTTCTGCAAAGGTGCCTTGAGTTTCTATTCTGCGGCCTTATCCTAGCTCTCTTATGTCCTGAAAACTGCATCAGTTTTTAGGATATCTTATCTGTCCTAATATTACTTCCTGTATCTTATTTCCTGTTGAGATGCTAATGCTGTCTCTGATGCCAGCTTCTGTCCTGCACTTTCTTAATGCTGTTCCTTTAGCCCAACCAATTACCCAGTTCAGAAGTTATCAGAAGAAAAGGATGTTAGAATTATTAGCAGTAAATCTGTTTATTTGCAAGGCTACAGAAATCTGTTTCCCTTAATGCACTAGGAATTGAACAGATGACTTCGATTTGCACTCAGCTCCAAGCAACCGTCTCCAGTCACCTCCTAACCTGAAAACCCCATCAATTAACTGCTCTCAGGATGCTGCTTCCTGCACTTATTCTCATGATGTTCTTGGATTTTGCCCTGCTTCATCAGTACGTGCTTTTGTTTCTTAGAAATATAAAGTTGAATGTGGCTCCATAAACAGTAAGTCTCCTTGGATCTACTGACATCCCCAAGAAATTGCCTGTATGTTAGTGGCATAGCTTCTTGAAACTCCTGAGGTGCAAGTGTGAATTATGGGTGGTGACCTACATTGCTCTATACAAACAGATATATAATTACTCCTCCTTTGGTCCTGTATGTCAGCTCAGCTCTTATATCCACTAGTTTTAGTGAGACTTAAATTATTATATAGGATTAAATTTACTGGTAAGCACCTCTTGTGATTTCTGTCATGCTGCCCTTTGTACTTAGGAGTGACTCCCCTTAAATGCATTTATAGCTACTGAATTGTCTGCATAACATGTTATGTCTCAAAGATCTTAACATTAGATAGTCTTCAGGTTTACTAATGCTACTGCTTGTCTGCAGCAATGATGTTATTTCATAGTTTCCGTTAAACATCTCATCTCCCTATTGCAGTCTCTTGACTGAGCTATCGTGCTTTGATCCATGTTTACAGAGAATCTGACAGCAGGTTTATTCCCTGATTAGGCTTATGATACTATAAATAGTAATATGGCACCCCAAAGGCAAGTTTTAGCCAAAATGAGAATTTCCTAAATTGACGGAACTTCTAATAGGAAGACTGTTCTCAAGAAAAACAAAAAGCAATGCTAGAAAAAAAAGTTGAAAATTATGAAAATCTGGAAATTGTGGGTTTTTTAAAGGCATGGTTTATAAAATTAACATTTATTTTAGCTTATTTCTCAGTTCTTGAAATTCAGATAGTATTTTGAGAATAACAAATGGAAATATTGAGGATGAAATCACTCATCTGATTAGAAAAGTCAGAACAAGAGACAGATATTATAAAATGCTGTATGTACATGCTTTTTTCTTTGCATGTACACATAACCAGTGCTATTTTTGTCTCCTTCATGGTTCAGTTTTCAGTTGGACCTATTAAAACAGGTAGATAAACCGGGCAGATACTAGTATCAGAGGTTATGTCTTTACTTGTTGGTTTCCCAGTTTAACATCTGTGAATACAAATATCAAAATTTTGTTTTATTATATAAGAATACAGATTTTTGGTTTTAAATGTTTCTCTGTTTCCTAAGAATACATTCATGTTAGTTTTGGTTTGGTTTTTATAAGCATATTGTAATCCTAATTTGTAAATCAAATCATCCTGTTTCTCTTGAAATACATTGCCCAAATGTAGTTACGATGTTCTGCCCCTTGTGTCATTATTGTTGTTCAGTGCAGCGGGAACAATGCAGCATTACTGTTCCTCTTTGTCTCTTAAAATTAATGTTATTTGCTTAAAAATCAACTTTCACAGTGCAAAAGAAATGAAGGCATCTGTCCTAAAACTTCTTAATGCTATTTTTAGGTATCCTTCATTAGAATATTCATTTCTTTTTGTATTGTTCTAGTTTTTGGTCAAACGATGAGAAAACAGCTATACTGCAGTGTCATCACTGTTGGTAGCTTAGGAGTGGTCATACTCAGTTGAAAGATGCAAAATTGAGAAATAACTTTTCATTAAAATTGTATTTAATTTAGCCAATGTAAAATTTGAGAAAGGCTTTGATTCTGCAACTAGTATTCTATTAATGCACCAGTATCTGTGTTGTGTTCCAAGTTTCTTTCTGATTTTGCCTTCAAAATCAGTAGCATGTCTCCTTATATTTCTTTGCTTCTCACTGGTAGTGGATATTTGCTGGCTTACCAGAAGGTGTCTAATTGCAAATTAAGCTTATCTGACATGCAGTAAAGTAGGTTTTTTGTTTGTTTTATATTAAACCTAACTCTTTGATAATGTAAAAAAATCCCACAAACAACTGTGTTTATAAGACATCTATGAAGTAGTCTTTTAATAATATGAGTGAGAGGTGAAATAATAAAGTGTGAGGATGTGGAACAAGTTTCAAAACCACTTTTAATTTCATTAAATATGTACAACAAGGAGGAGGACAAGGGCTGGCATTTTATGTAGAATAAATATGAGAGAATTTGTTCATAAATCTCTTAAAAACTTGGATGGTCAGGTGATGTGTATGCTTAAAAATAAGGAAAAAGCCCATAGCGTTTCTCTTCTGAGCTCATCTAAGTGATTTTGAAGAAGTTCGGAGAGAAGTCAAAGAGGAAAATGCTGAAATTGGCCTCGGGGAGGATGGGGGCATAATGATACACACACACAAACACACACACACACACCCATGCTCATTGATGATGTACGTGGCAGTTGTTAGTGGAGAGGAGGGTGGGAACCCTGCCGTCGAGGCCTTAATGAACAGTGGAAATTACTTGATGGAAAACAGTGTGTGGGTTCCACATCCCCCTGCCTTTTCATGCTTTGTTTGAGGTCGTTTTGTGCAACTCGCTCTACAGGATTTTAGGTAGCCCTTTCTCCAGCAGATATATAACCCAATGGGTTTTATCAATCTTTCACAGGGTTTCAGTAAAAATCAGTCTGTGTCCAAGGGCGTATGTGGAGTTGCTGTGGAGTAACTAATATGCAGTGGTAATAATATGAGAATTTCTCTTAAGTGCTCTTCATATTACTGGTCATGTGAGTAATGCTACTAATTAATTTGCAGTCTTGCACAAGTAGACTGACTAGCCTGGCAATAGTTTAAATTTCTCTGAGACAAAAGTTAACAGTACTTTTTCCTTGAAAATCTTACATGTAAGTTTCTGCAGGATTCCCTTCCACTACAGCTAAATAGGCAGTGAATGTTTTGGCTTGGTGGTGAAACCAAAATGAATAAAGATGAAAAGTTGATATATGTCAAATGAATATATTCTTTTTCTCCTCTCTCCTCCAAACTTCTCTTCCCTCTGTGTTCCTAAACAGCAAAATGAAGGAAAGTACCAAGTATTGAATTTGATTCAAAGTCACAAAGGTTATTGTGATTTTGCAAGCTAATCTTTTGGGACATTTTTACTTATCTAGACCATGATATGTCTATTTTAGTAATTCTAAAATGTTTAGATACTGAAACGCAAATGTAAAGTATTGTCTTTGAAATTATTTGTGTAATGCAATCTGAATTCCTCAGTTACTGGTATGGCTTATCTATGGCTCACACATGCACAGGAGCATGCACACGTTTGTGGTTTTGTACTTGCGTTTCCATCTGTCTCTAATTCTTTCACATCTTTTTTGGAAAGTAACTTGGGAACATGCAATTATCAATATGTAGATGACAATTTTTATTAATTCGAGAGTCCAGACTACTGCTGCTTTGTCAGAATCTGTTGATCTGTAGTGAAATTAATAGAGTAGGCTTAATTAGGTGAGTTGGAAGGGGTATTAATTGAGAGAAAGAAGCATTCTGATATGTGATGGATGCTAATGCAGGTGTCCCCAGTACAGCTTTTGCACAAATGATTCCTGTCTTGACAAGCCTGGTGGATGCATTTTTGTTTGTATATTGAGGATAAGAATTGGCAATCTGTAGGGTCATTGATTACCTGTGGCTGGCCAGGGGTTTGCAGCCATTCATTTTCTAATTCTGTTTTTATAAGCTTCTGTAACTTACTTATGACCTGGATGTTTGTAGGTTTGTATTGGGTTTGTGTGGCAAAGACTCCCCTGTCCGGCTGAGGGGGGCGGGTGGGGAGTTGACAGAGTGGCTTTGGTGGGCATCTGGTGTCCAGTCTAACCTTTCCTCTGTTTTAGGGGGAAGAGAGGAAAGTTCCTGCTAACACAGTCAAAGCATAAATAGTGTCATGGCCCACTACGAGCGCATGGTTCTCAAGCCTCAATAAGGGCTTTCAATTCCCTTTTTGATACAGTCTTAACTCTTAGTCTGGAATTTAATTATTTAAGAGTCTGACTTCTATCTTAAGTCTCTGAGATGAGATTTGTTGGAAAACATGCACAGAACTCATTCCCTTTCATGGTCACCCACTGAGCCAACATCTAGAAATTTTGGAGACAGTTCCTTTCCTTAATCCTTTTTTAAGTCATGTTTTGAATCTTAGTTGTTAAGAACTAATGTTGTAATACAATTGTTGTGATAACTGCTATATTGATAACTGCAGAAATACTTATTCCGTTTCTTGTCTTATCCTAGACTTCTATTGACTATAATTAAATTTTGCTGTATGTCATATATCTTCCACAGTAATTCCGGTGCAAATAGTTTCCATATTTGTTTTCTTAATATGGATTATGGCATGCAGGAGTGAATCAGTTTTACATTTGACCAGTACCTCAGTAACTAGCACTAGATCACTTTCATAAATAAAATCCTGTCCTTTGAAAAAAATTCTTATCAAATACAGTGTGTATTGTGCATCGGGTACTTGTCTCCTCTCCTAGTATAGAAGTAGTAATGGTAAACTGATAGATATTCTGGACGAGGTACAGTCAGATTGATATAATTAGTGTACAGTTGCTTTGAGCTTTTTTATGAAGGAAACTTGTGTTATTAATGAACATTTGTTCTCATCATGTAG
This sequence comes from Astur gentilis, assembly GCF_929443795.1. Classification (NCBI taxonomy): domain Eukaryota; kingdom Metazoa; phylum Chordata; class Aves; order Accipitriformes; family Accipitridae; genus Astur; species Astur gentilis. Next base: position 15,615,577 of record NC_064902.1, on the reverse strand, counting down.
AGAACATTTTAGTCTTCAAACAAATTTCATTCCCTTAATGCTCTTTTTTTTGTGGGTGTGAGGGTTTTTTGGAGGAAGCCATTATTGTTGGAAAGGTGCCAAAGTGTCCTTTATGAAGCCATTTGCAAATGCCTATCCATGAATTTGCCAGCAGGGTAGGAATAGCAGTGCAGCTGGTGGTCTTCCTATCCCCTCCAAGGCTACTGTTGCTATTTCAGTCATAATAGTCTTAACAACATTCTGTTTCACAATTCGTATTTTCCATCTTACAGTGCAATAAACTCCAATTTTGTTATAAAGTTATAGTGTTCCATTAAAACTAGCTATTGTGACTGTTTACTTAAATCCAGTTTTGGTAAAGCAGAAAACTAATTCAGTTTCTAAACCAAGTAAATCTCTAGCAACCTGTCTCATTTTATCAGTGAGCACTTGAGAGATTTAGTAGTTTCAGGAATCTTCCTCCATTACTGGTACAGGTCAGTGGAGTTGAAGCACTTTAATGTTTATACTGGAATGGGGATGTAGGTGGAGTCCTTCCTATGCTAGGCAACAGGGATGGGGGCTGGCTATGGAGCAATTGATTGTAAGACCTTTCTTTCATTATAATACTGGTAAAAACAAGGTGTACTGGTGTATAGTATGCATGGAGACCTGTCTCCTACTTGTCTTAAAGTACATCAGTAATTTTTAGAAGAGGAACTTTTTAATTTCTTGTAATAAGAATTTTTAACATTTTCTCTTACCTTTTTCTGTACTTACCTGTTGTAACAAGTCTGGTTGTCCCTTATACATTTGCCTGATTTCTAGGATGAGGCTGTAGATGTTCCTTGTAGCCAGTTGTCACACAGAAATCAGAATTATTGGTTCTTTGGGCCAATTTTTAACATCTCACATGTCCATGAGTTTAGGAATCACAGTTCAGTAGTAGTGGGGAGATGTTCCTTTTCTATCTAGCAGAGGTATAGAAAATGTTCGTTGTTTCATGTGGTAGTGGTTATTCATAGTAGGAAAGGTATATATTGCAGACTTTTTTCTGCTGGAATATTAAGAAAAACTAGGAAAAGTTAATGACAAATATTTATTTAGAAATCTTGCAACTGTAGAGAATAACTTATGATTATGATCAAGGCAAAAAAACCTCCTCCAAAAACACCAACATAAATTGTGGCTGTTGGTGTAACTGATTGTTACTGCAATAAAAGGAGTGATTGCTTTTATTAGATGGACAGTGAAGTGACTGAGAAAAGATGAACTGAAAAAGGAATTTCTTCAAATTTTTTTTAGCATCATTTATGGAATTTCCTCCATGAAGATTATGTTACTACTTGAATTTGTTGGATTATTTCAGTTCCACGATATTGCTTTTTATTTTCCATATTCTTTATTGTGAAATATTCTGTACAAATAATAATTCAAAAAAATATCATGTTTAATCCTGAGCAAAATCGTAGTAAATTAGAGAAAAATGTGGGGAATGTTTAACTCTAGGAATATGTACAATCTATAAAATCACATAGGCTGCCTTTTGCATCCATCTGTCATGAATAATAGGGGATCTAAATACCTAAGGTTGGTTTGTACTCAGATTATATTTGTGGGAGGGATATCCAGGGAAGCTTTGCAGCCTTCTGCCAGGCAGGTTTCTGAAGAAGAGAGCTCAGTGCTAAGAGGTGCTAGACAAATAAATCTTACTGATGCCTATGGGAACAGCAGATTTGTGATGTGATGGTTCAGATTTTGAGGTGAAGATGATCCTGAAAACTTCTTGGATCAAGGTCTCTTAACAGCAGACCAGACAAAACCACAGTGCAAGCACTTGGTTTTGAGTGCATTGTAACATTAGGGTTCAATAAGAGGAATATAATTAGTAAAAGATTCAGATTATAGCTTGTTTTATTAAAAGTAATGTTGAAGCTTTGTATTTGTATTGTATGGCTTGCCAAGAAGTACTGAATATGGTGTTTCATGTTTTACAGATTAATGCTACAAAAAAGGTCTCTTAAGAAGCCAAGCTCCAAGGAACTGGTAGATGGAACAGTACAATTTTGATGTTTTTTACTTCCTGGTTTCTGAGCACTTAACCTGGTTGGTGTCAACTTTCAGGTTTTACTCTGGAAGAAAGGAGATGAAAAGTAGCTTTTCTAAAGAATGGAAATATTTAAGAAACTTTAGCTATTCGGTGTTTAAGAAAAATACCAAATTATTGCATCTTGCTGTACAGTTGTGAGTACAATGCAAATCCCACCATGTTGTGAAGTATTTTTGAAGTCCTTGTAAAGATAGTGGTAAAAACTGGCTGAACTGTTTTTTCCTTCATATTTGTCTTTATCACTCAAATAAGTCACCCTAAAGTATCTATTGGTGTACTGCCTCGTGAGAGTTTAATGATGACTTTCATTCAGCATAAGCTGTCAGTAGGTCAGAGATGCCTTGTATCTATGAAATTTCCTGAGTTTATTATCCTATTAAAATTCATTTAAAATGTCAAAGTTTCTAATTTGTACAGGGAAATTTAATTTAGGAGCATCTTCAAAGCAATACACAATTTTCTCCTTGAGTATCAAGTGAAGCATCAGATAAAAATAATAAGACCTTTGCAGTATATTATATTCAATTATTTCTGTGTTTTAACTTTAGATAGTTTTCAGGGGTGGGTATAAGAAATAATAATTTTGTCGTCTTTTATGACTTGCCTTTTATGTTAAAAACAGTTTGGAGAAAAAGGTCTGTTTAACCAAAAATACTGATTATTTAAAAATAACAACAACATCAAAAAAGGGCCAACATTCTCTGCAAAGCCCACCTGCTATATTTTCCTTAGAAAATTCTGTGCTTTACTATGCCCTGAATGAATCATTGTTTGCTTCAACCCAGCTTCTAGTCTGTTTTGTAATATTAATTTATTTTTTCTGTCTTGCAAAGTTCTGAGCCATCTTACTACATCTTGACCTCTGTGCTGGTGTAGTGCGTATTAGTTCATCTTCTCATTGAGTGTTTTCCTAGTCAGGTATCTCCAGTTTGAACTACTGAACGAAGGTTTTGCACCAGGTAGAGTATTTCGGAGCAAATAAATGGCAAGGCTAAATGGTAGTCCAAGTCTAAAATTGTCCACATGAGCAGTAAGATTATCAGACAATGATCAAAGGAGATGATTTTGAGCCCTTTCAGTGTGGTTCTGGTTTTGAAGCTCGACCCACAACTGTCCTGTCAGATGCATGTAAAACCTGAAGCTGGAGCTTTGGTAAATAGATTTTTCTTGTTAATAAAGAAATGTGTCATTAGTAATATCAGATAACATAGGTATTGGTTTGTTGGTCTCTGATTAATACCTTGTGTGGGAGTATGAGATTAACAATGGAGGACAAAAAACATGATAAATTAGTTCAGTGATAAGGATTGAGGGACCGTAATCAGGAAGTAGCTTGCTGGTTTGTGGAATGGTAACCTCCCTCACAAAAAATAATAGTGGTCGTGTTTATATCCGGTGTCACTAGATCGCTGTTGAGTTTGAGGATAGCTAATGTAAACTTAAAACAGTGTTTGTGAGACAAATAGCATGTATAATGTATCTCAAATATTCAGATACCATTTGGTATCACACAATTTTTATTTCAAAAGGAAATTACAGCAGCATAGGAGAAAAATTACTGTAAGAGGTTTTTAAGTCACAATGAATTTTGTTTGAAACAAAGATCTTAGTGGTTGATACCTGCATCATTACTGAGTATATGTAACATTCAGCAGAGTCCCCTTATTACTGTAACTTCCTATCAGTGCAGATTTACATGTTTACATACTCGCAATCCATGCTGAGAGGTATCATTTTCAGAGATGCTGGCCTGAATCTGGAATTGATCACTGCTGTACCTGTGGGTCCTGAGTAGCTATGCTTAAGAGCATTAGTCTATGCTAGATATTAGAAGTCTGTATGGTATGCCAAAATCCTTGTTAAAACAGACTGAAATTGCTTGTATAAAGGAAGGGAGTGACGTTAATGGTAATAAAATACTTAGATTTAATAATCAGATTTTCATGACTTCAAAAGCTTTGATTACATCATACATTTATTTAGAATTTAAGTCAGTGTTGAAAAAATACTAGTTTTGCTTGTTTCTTGTGACCCCATGTAGTGGGGGCGGAAATGAGAGAGTTTGGCTTGCTTAAAGAATCACCTCCAATTGTATTAGCAATAGAAAAATGATGTAATAGAAATTTATATAGAAATGTGAGTTCACAGAATTCGATGGCAGGGTTCACTATATTACTTAGTACATGGATGAAATGCACTCAGGAAAATTAAGTTAGAATCAGACTGAACTTATGTATATAGAGATGGAAATGTATTAGGGTAAAAGGAAATATTACAAAAAAAAAATTGAGTTAGAATTAATTTCTTGTTCAAAGATCAGGAATATGAAAAGTAGAGGGGACCCTCCCATTGAGTCACGAGGTTCAAAGAAGACCCCCTTGCTTTTCTAAACTCCTGTCAGAGTCTAGGTGCAGCTGGATTGACTCCTAGTCCCAGACTTGGTCAATGGTCTACATCTAAAGAGATTATGAATATAATAGCAGCCTAAAATTCATTCACAGGTGAATAAAATTCACAACAATAATTTAAGTATAAATTTGAAACTAGTAACTTAGAATATACTTGCTATAATATACTTACTATAGACTATTCAGGTTAGTACATGTGCATGCATAAAGATACTAAGAGATATACATATAAGACGGTAAGAGAGGTATACCTGTTAAAAATTCCCCTCGAGGTCAGTGAAAGGTTTCACTTTGAATGCTTGGCCATCTTTCTCAATGCGCGAAGGGTTGAGCCTCAAGCAGCGGAGAGTTATCAGCCCAGGTTGTGTTGGCTTTTGGCGACAGACCTCCGATTTTTGCAAACAGGAAAGTTTGCGAGCTCTGAGAGGCGTGCCACTCGGAGGGAGATGCTGGTCACAGCCCGTTGCGGTCCAGGAGAGCTCAAAGGGCCTCACTTCATACCGCTGTTTATAGGTTCGGGAGATGGTTGACTTTTGTCATCAACAAATTGCTGGTATCCCAGCTGTGCTGGTACCATTTCACATGCAGGTAAGGAAAGATCTGAGGCTGTCTGAGAATAACTTAAAACATAGATATGGGATGCTACAAGATTGTCAGGGGCGGCCTGTAATTTCCCAATGTTGCTAGGAGAGAGAACTGGCTGTAGGTTGTTTTGAGAACTGGCTATTTCTACTCCCATCCTCCCGCCTCTGCTGGGCAGCAGGAGTCCTTGAGACGCACAGCATATGTCCCTGTCTTAGTTGTGTAAGAGTTCCTGGCGCAGCTAAGGGTCACGTAACTGACCGACTCATTACACTTATGCTAAGGCCTAGCAAGACTTCCTGACTTTGTAACTCAGCCTGAGGGGGAAGAAATGCACCACCACACCCCACAGGAAAGAGACTGGTTTTTGTTCTACAACGTGAACAAGAACGCAAACTATCTTAAATTCAGGTATTGATGTACGAGGAGTTAATATTGGGAAATTGAATGACTTTCATGTGCTCCAAATGTAGATTTCAAGACAGTTAATTTCAGAAAGGCATATCTCAGCAGATGTGTGGAATTTATAATAGATTTTGTCTTCACTATGAGCCATAATATATAGTTATGTAAAAAGTCCAGAAATGTCAAGAAGAAAGGAAAAATTCTCAATGCAAATCAATAACAATTTAGCTGTGTTGCCAGATCAGTTGTATTCTGTGGTTTGTAATTTTTCAATGAATAGACAATAATGTTTTACATAAGCATTGTCATTTCTTTTTATATTGATTCATCTTAATAGTTCCTTCTAGTTATTAGCGTTACTATTATTTGTTTGACAGTACCACCTAGCGAATGCGCCTGTTGTCGTAAGCTGTAGTCTAAGTTTCTGCGCGCAGAATTAAGATACCTTGCCAATAATACCGAAAGCAGGACAAAATATTATCTCCATTTTACAGATGGCATGCTTAACGTGAGTACTTACCTTAGCTTCTGGGCAGAATTGTACAATTCATGCTGGAAACTATGCTGCCACAACTACGTTGCCACGAGTACTTGCAATAGTAAATTTGAAGCTATTTGCATTATATATGTATAAACTGCAAAAACATCTCTTGCTTTTGGTTGTGGGCATACTCTACTGCAGTGTGCCTTCACAGGTTCTGTCATGAGCCTTGTGTTATTAAGAGGTAGGGACAAAAGAATCTCTTCCAAGCTGTGTTTTTCATTCTCCACTCAAAACAGACCAGGTACTTGGACAGCTAGAACCAAACCTTACTTTAGTAGAAGGCTCATGTATTCAGGATGTCTTCTATTAAGCTCCAGTAAAGAGTTGAGTGGAGAGATCAATGATTACTGCAGAAGCCTAACTCCCTGTGGCTGGAGTAGCTCATGCTTCCATCTTTTCATGCTTCTCTCTGTTTCTTTGCCACTGAATTTGTTAGTGAATCTAGCTGCTGTTCTCTTTATTCAGTCCTGGAGGTCCTGGGGGGTGTTGAGTTTGGCAGTGTGTTGTCTGTGGCCCTTCACTGCCCTTGTGTGTTGCTGGGTTCTTTATGCAAGTGCTAACACAGCCTTGGTTGTCTTTTTTATTCAATACGTGAACAGCAGATTTAAAGTTTTCTGCCATAGTATCTCATTTATTTTTGCAATTGCACAACAGCATGCTTGAACACAAGTCTAAAGATGGGAAAAGGAGTTGTGTAGGTTGAAACACATTGGGACTCTTCCTTGTAGAGTTGCTTTCTTTTACCTTTGGGTACTCTGCTGTGGAAAAACTCACAGCTAGTGACAGATAAGTGAGCTGAGAAGAAACAAAATGTGGAGGATGATGGGCACTTTATCTTTGTAATGTTTTAATCCTCTTCTCCTGATCCTAACCAAGAGGAACTGGAACTGCTGATGTTACCTCTTCCATTGCTCAGGGCTGACCATGTTCCTGCAAAGCTTTCTCAGGACAGGCAGTTTTTCTTTATTGAACCAGCCCATGAGAAGCCTAGTGTTTGGCAAGTTCATTGCAGGCTCAGCCTGTTCTGCTTCTGCTCTTGTCTGAGTGGTGGTTGCAGCTGAGTGGCATAAAACAGTGTTTTAAGATTTTTTTTGAAGACTGGATATGAAACATTGGCCCTTCTTATACCCATTCAGCAGAGGGTTCTAGCTTGAGCTATGACCCTCATTTAGGTCGTAGATAAGTTTGTTAATGTAACAGATCCCCTGTTGAAGGACAGTTTCTTTGTTAATTTAAGAACTCCTGTATTAATCAGAAAGAAAATCATGAGTGGCTTTTTATTCATCAGCATCAAAAATAATTCTGATTAAGTACAGAGTGTGTGTAATTTGTACACTTCATTGCACATTGTTCAGTATACTTATGTTCTAAGGATGACTTTCAGGTCTCCATCTTTTTGAGTTGCGTAACTATCTACAGCTCTGTTGCTTAGTTGTTGTGTTTGTGAGATTGAATATTGTGATAGCCTCTTTCTGTCTGCCCTCAGCTCTGTTTATCTTCCTTTTTCTTCCTTCCTTCCTCAAGCACATGTCAATTTTTGTCTTGGCTGTGTTTTAAAGTAATTCCCCAGTTTTCAAGTTGTTGGATTAAAAACTATCATGATAAAAAGAGAATATAAAGAATGAACTTAAACTAGTCAAGGAAGTGTATTCACATTTTACACTGTGTATTCACACAGATAAAGACAGACTGTAAAGAATGTTCTGGTCCTCCCAACCACTGTTGTGATCCCCTGAATTTTATTGATGCAAATAATTGTATCTTGATATTGAAGGGCACGTATCATATGCTATCTCCAACAGTAGATTCTTTTGGTTTGTTCAATTTGTGTATTTTTAGTATTGTTTAATATAGGTACTGTAGAGTGAGCACATATACTCTTAAGGGTGACACAGATTAATTCCACTCCCATCATGAAATCTCTCCATGGATTTATCACAAATTGCTGCAGCTGTGAGTGATTCCATGCTCTCATGAGAAGTATGAGATTAAATTCTGTCACTACTGTACTATTTTTAATTAATTTAATCTCCAAACTAATAATTTCCCAGTGCCAGTTTCTCTCTCTTTGGTCAGTAGATTAATTAGTTAATGTCAAATTAATTAGTTAATGCAGTCAATTTTTAAAAGCTTTGTAACAGTGATAAGAATGACTAGTGCAGATTCTGTAAGTGTTATGGAAGTAGGGGTTCATGTTTTTAACAGGAAAAACAGAAGTTGCATTTTCACATTAATCGTTTGACTACTACTGTTGATTTGAATATGGAGCATGCTTAGCTACAACAGCAAGGGTGGAAGTTTAAATGCCATAGCACTGATAGCTAGATCCTGAAGTGATATTTTTCTGTAATTTGGAGAATAACAAAGGAAAACAGGAAAAACTGAAAACTATGACAAAGCTGAAAAGAACTGAACTGCTCTGCGTGCTAAGGAAGGAGCATTCTATTTCTTTTAGAACAGGAATTGAGGTATCTCAAAAACCACCATAAATTTTTGAGCTTTTTGAGAGTTTGAAATCCTTACTATTACGTTACTGCTGAGTTCAGTCTGTGCATTCTTATTGAACAGTATCTTTGTGCTGAGTAATGGGGAAATTAATGCAATAAACTAAGAATTGTTGCACTTCTACTATTTTAATGAAGAATGCTCGTGCATTTGGGTTTCCTTTGAGATCAGCCTTACAAGGAAAGCTTAAATAGGGAGCAGGTCAGTGAGCCTTGAAAAGCACCATTACCTGAGTTGTCAATGTGTTCTCATCATCCTCAAGTCCTGGCCTGTCAGCTTTGCCAAAACTGAAAAATTGGAGCTGATTATAACGTGTGATACTGAAAAAGGCAGAGGGAAGTTAGGGGGTATAGCTGGCTACCACAAACTATATTTGGTAGTATCTATATTCTGAAGCAAGGTATTTGCCACTTGCTACTGGTAGAACACAGGGGATTAAGACAAAGTTGTGTCCACCCAGGAGTTTGGGGAAATCGCCAAATGTAGGTAAGACAGAATGCAAGCACCATTGTTTTTGTCAGGTTGAGTATACTTTACTTTAAACAAATGGCTTCTTGTTTCCTCTCAAATGGGTATATCAGTAGTGTTTCATATATTGATAAGGTTGGTTCTGCCTACTGTAATGGTTGAAACCTAGGGGTTATAACACAGACACAGATTGATAGATTCCTCCAAAGAAGCCAAGATTGAGTGATTGAAAAAAAGATAGAAGGAACAAAAAAGAATGACTCAAAACTACTTTCTGTAGGAAAAGAAACACTTAAAAATGCTAGCCTGCCTTTGCACTGTCCAACTCATACCCATATGATTTTCTGAATATTTACAAAATTGTCAAATACATATGTAAACTTTGTGCTCTTACCTTTACTTGAAAACAGTGCTTGAGTATGATTTCTTGTAATTTCTAAAAAGATGCCAGACTTTAAATACCTGTCACAAGTAAAATTTGTATATCTAAGTTCTTAAATTAAGACTGCTAGACATAATGGGATAGGTGTTCACTCTGGTAAATCTGCAGTACTCTGAGGCCCCTTGAGATTAATTTTGTGCAAAATGATTATCACCACCATCAGCAGTGCTCTTAACTACCTAAGTATTTTGCATTAGCAAAACCAAGGTAATGAAACATAATGCAGATTGATTTTAATAGAGGAAATAACATGTCTGGAAATTTTCATGATAACCTGGTAGTTCTGCATTATGAGTTAGGTTATCCCACTTTGATCAGTTTTCTTGCTAAGAGCTCTGTTTGCCATGCCCGTGTCCCCTCTTAGGGGGCAAAAAAAATTAATAAAAATAATAAAAAATTTGGGAGTAGGGGGAAAGACAAAACCAGGCAGAAAATACACTGTAGCAATGCATGTTAATTACTCTTTTTATATAGATGACTTTAAATTGAGAAGGATAACCTGTACTAGGTGTTGCAGAACTTGGAGATTATCTCTGCAAATATGAATATATTTTTGACAAACCATCTATGTATGAACTAGTTGCTTCTACATTGAGCTTTGAAGCTGGCAACTGTGAGGTCCTCCATTCATCTGATCATCATAACAGTCTTTCTCTCAACTCACTTCAATTTACGTGTCCAGGACTAGATGGAGAAGTCCTGATATCACATCACCAGTGGACCTAGTATAATACTTATTGTTGGGTTAGGGATTTTCATTCATTCTGAGGTTCAAAAATACTTTCTCAGTGTACCACAATAGCTCAGCATTGGCCTGTAATAAATCCTGGTCTTGCATCTCTTTGGCTGTTTGCAATTGATAAGCTCTTAAGATACTTTGTTATGGGCTCCCAAGTATAAAACTTCACATGTTTTACTATATTTAGCCCATTTGCTTTTTCCAGACCTCAAAATTATTTAATTTTCTGTCTATAAGTATACTGATCGTCTTCTCTATTGACAGTGTGGACCAACTCTAGTGTTAGGAAACATCATCAGTACATACCCCATACTAATAAATATATTCAATAACTTCTATTTCAAAAATTTTATGACCTTTTCTTCAACCTGATAAATCTCTTTTCAACAGTATATTTTTGGTTTGTTTGAGCCATCTACTCACCTATACTAGAGTTTCCCCTGCCTCTTCTCTGTAAAGCTGTACCCTATCTTATGGGTAAAAATAAGTCCGTATATAAGTGATTATAAGAAGATGGGATAGAAGGACTCAGTTCAATGGGAATATAAATAATAGAGCAAAGGGATATTGTACACCCCCTCCCCTCCCTTCTTTTGTCTTACACCATCTAGTTTGGTTCTTTAGCATCATGGAATGTTTTGAGGAAGTTTTGATTAAGAACTTTAAATATTAAGTCGGGATTCTTGTATTATGTGCTTATGTGCCCACTAGATTGCGTGAGTGTCTCTGTCTATAAAAATGACTACTGAACTGGATTCACAAAATATTTGCCTACAATATTTTCCACTAAATGAGTTAACGTAATGTTTGGAAAAATTGCATATTGCTATACCAAAATTAATTTTAAATCTAAAGAATTACTTGAATTAGTCTGACAATCAAATAAGGTACACATTGCCCTCTGTGCTTTGTGAATGTTGTCAGGTACCATATTAAGAACTTCAACATGTGAATTTTATTAAAAGTTGTGATTTAAATTGGACTTACTGTCTTTAAGTGTGTCTTTAGTAGTGTAGATACTAACTCAATAAGGAGGATGCAATGCATATTTTGCAATTTTAGTGAACCGTTTCCAATGACGTTTTTTTACTAGTTGCAGAAGTGGCATTGTGTTCTGTCACAGTTTTTTTCTAAATCAAGTATAAATGGGAAAAACAGCTGAAGTTATCCTGAAGATGCTCAGATAGGAGACAGCAAAAACTATTTAAATGTTTAATACATAGCAAATGGAATTATTTAGCGTGAGTGGCTGAATCCCTGCCAATTAAATGGGTGTTAGAACAGATAATGGTTAACAAGATTGGAAAGAGGTAATTTCTTCAAAATACAGTGGCTCATATAAAACAATTACATATACAAAAAAGTTAGTAACAATTTTAGAAAACTATCTCTTGTGGCATTTAATTGAACAGGTTTAATGTTTGTCATTATTTAGAGATCCAGGAAGTTCAGAAATAGTATAGCCTGGTGATTTAGCATGATGTTGGTCTGCAGCGAAGACAATGAGACTCATTTTAATGGGACTTTTAACCCTTTTTTTCATGTTTTAAAAGAACACAAAATTAATGAAAAAGATTGTATACTGCAGTTGTGGCACAGGCAATAGAAAAGTGAGAAGTAAGGCATAAATTTTCTCTCAATTTTTTCCAATCTTTCAGGATTTGAATGAAGTGAGTTTTAAACTTAGTTGTTTGAGTAATGTTTATTTGGGTGTTGAAGACTTCTGGGTCCTTTCAATTGTGCTTCTGTGCGAAAAAGTTGATTCAATTTCTTGGTTACTTCGTGTGTGAAGTGACATGTATGTGTTTAATCATGAGTGTTAAACTGATTTATCTAAAGAAGCCAGGTAGGCAGAAAGGATGAATCTTTTGTGCTTAGTGTTTTTAATTGTCTTGCTCTCTTTCAAAGTCTTACAACCAGATTGTTGAATTAATTCACTGTTTTGAATTATCTTTCTTATCTCTGGGCCTCAATATTAACCCTGCCTACTGTACCAGAAATGGAAGAGAAAGGACATTTTATTAGTTATTGCAGCATTGCCATTTTGCTTGTATTGAAACTCTTGCTTATTCTCTATGCTTGCAGCTGCTGGCTGGGCACCGCAGACAGCATTATTAAATTACAATTATTGCTCTGTATCCTGGCATGATGAGATGCTGTGTCAGAGGTGTTGATCACTGAGAACATTTTCTCATCAGATGCTGGCACCAATGCAACTCTGAGATAATTGTCAAAGTGGTGGAGTTCATTGTAAGTATAGGTAATGCTACTAGTATTAGTATTAGTATTGCTACTAATCCTTGCATGCTTAAAGAATGATTTCTGAAGTAAAGAAGTTCAAAATTGTGCTGAAGATCTGGGTCTCCTTTGATATAAATAATATGAAATTTTATTTTTCCAATTTCTAACTGAGTTTACAAAGTGATCATTGCAATTTTAAAAGTTGCTGTGATTTTTTTTTTACATTGTTTATTAACTAATGAAATAGAAATTAATACTTAAATATTATATTTACTACCTTTATATTAGCATACTGTATGCTGAAGAAGCTTTAGGGCATTGGAAGATCATTTCTTTCTGAGCTCTGACACTGAGGAGCTGTGTGACTTCAGGCAGAAAGTTCACACTCTGTATGCTGAATCTCATCTCTCAGACTTTGGTATTATAGACTATGTAGCTAACAGGTATTGAATTGGCAAATCTGTAGGCATGGCCAGGGACAAACCAGGTTCAGTGGCATATTGAAGATTATAAATAATGAGTTTCATGTTATACTTGGATCTTTGTCCAACTCCTGCTCAAGGTGAAACTGACATTGACTTTAGATCAGATGTCTTAGAGCCTTGTCCATTGGATGTTAAAAATCTCCAGGACTTGGAGATTCCACAGCCTGGCTGGGCAGCCTGTTGCTTGGAAGGGACCTCTATATTCCGTGTGGTCCTAACATCTGCTTAAAGCATGATTACTGCCAACAATAGATCAAGTCAACTGTGGGTTTGTTTAGTTAAATTTCTAAGGATGTTGATCTACTGCTGTGCTTAATGCCCAGCTGAATCTCCCAAGACAGAATTTGTGGCCACTGCCTCTATTATTGAATTCATTCTCAAAAACCTCCAGTGATGAAATTACCAAACTGCTTGGGTAGTCTTTCAACCTTTAAAGAAAATATGTTCTAGTTCTTGAATATCCAAATTTTTAGGAAAAGCTTTCTAGCTTCAGGAGAGGACAAGCTGGTGCAGAAGCTCAGAATACTGTACACTGTCTCACCAATTGGGGAAAGTCTTCTCTCAACGCTGCATTTGCGTAAGTGTTTTGAATGTTTGTTGAGTTTGATGCTCATTAGTGTTGCTCGATATTCAGTTCTTCTGTTGGCTAATAAGAGACATTATTCCATTTATCTTAGTCTGTGGTATTGCTATTTATAAGTATTTCTGAATGTAAATATTTTCTACTGTACTGGAAGTATTTTTATGGAGTGATTTTCTTTTTTCTTTTTTTTTTTTTAAAGTACCTTGTAAGTGCCAGTGCACAGTGGAGAGGGCTATATGCTTACACAGTGCTTACATGCATCTATTCTTTGAAACTTGCATTGTTTTGGTTTTTTTTGTTTTGGTTTTTTTCCCTAGTGTTCCCCCCCTCCCCCCCCCCCCCCCCCCCCCGCATTCCTACCTACTCTTTAAGAAATAATGAAATTTCTCCAGTGATGACTCAAGTATACTTTTAATTTTGTTGGTATTTCCCATATTTCATGCTTAATCTTTTCAAATGCTATTATCAATGTGATATATTACAAGCTTCTGGGGAGAACAGAACATTATAGTTTCTACACGAATAACTTGTAAGAAAATGAGTAGGTGGACCTGTTCATAGACTTAAAGCATTGGGTTTGAACTCTAAAAAGAATATAAGAACAATGGACCCTGGTTAACATTCTGTGAAAGTCACCAGCTTTGATATATGTATTTGCAGATGTCTGCAGAACACAGATAATCAGTATTTGAAAGAGGTGTGCAAATTAAAGAGCTACTTGACCAGTCATAATTACAGCATTGTAAGGACAGAGTGGCACTGAGAAGTAATAAAATGGCCTTTAATCTCTTGCACTGTCAATTATAATCTGCTTGTGGTTAAGAGAAAATATTTTGGTGGCTTTAATGTATGATTCATGTGACTGCTATGTGTGGTATTTTCTTAACTTTGAGATTTTACTCAGATAATAAGCATGTATTGCTTAGGAATTTCTTCAGAGAGGGAAAACTAGTTAAAAGTGTGCCTTATTTCTTGGTTAAAAGTTCATCTGTCACTGGGGTTTGGCTGTTACTCTGACTTCCTTTCTTTGGTATTGAAAGACAGTGGGATTTTATGCTTTTTATTTTATTATGTTTTAGTTGCCTGTGTTTTAATGAGAAACTACAATGTCTTACTTAGCATTTTAAAAATTAACATGCCTTTCTTTTGGTTTAGAGAAAGTATGCCCATTTGATTGTGTCAGTTTTACCCAATTACTGTTCTTCAGGGTATTTAGGAGCAGTAACTTTACTGCATTTTGTAACACTGCTTTTCTTTTATTTTTAGTTTTTATATGCCGCCGTCTGAATTTTGATTAATTACACTGAATGGAAATACCAGTGTTTCTATTGCTTAAGCTTTTTATTATATCAACAGAAAGCATAAAATATCAGATTAAATGTTCAGAAGAAAGAAAAACATCCTGAAGTGTCCTAGAAGGGAAAATAATGACCTTACAGAATTGGACAAAATTATGCACTATACAATGAGACCTATGGGTAAACTTGAAGTTGTTTCACCTTCCGTTACAGAATGAAAGTGTTGGTGTTCAGAAACACTGTGTAAATTTCTCAGCCCTTTAGAAGGGAATACCAAAAGGTAACATTAAGCAACAACTTGTAAATTTTTCTCTGTATAAGAAAAGCAACTCTAGTATACCTTCAGGTATAATAAAACAGGTACTTGACATGTTGTATGAACTATGTAGTGCAATCAGAGATGATTTTCTCATACCAGAGGATTAAATGTACATGTTACTGCTAAATAGTGCTTCTCTCTGCTTTTTGTTTCCTAAGGAAAATCAAAATTTATAAGTTGCTGCTTAATACCAGCTAAAGTACCAGTTTCTTCATTGTGAACTGTGAAATTTGCAAGTGGCTGCTTAGCGATGGCCGTGACACTGTTCTTTCCTTAAGGGGTAGCAAAGCATCTATGGTTAGGAACAGGCTTTTATTGCAAGTACAGCCCAACATTGCTGAATGATGTGGAGAATGTATTATGAATGCACCCTGCGGGAGAAGTCAAGGTAGAAGCCAAGGAAATGGGTGGCATTGCTGGGGTTTATTCACAGGGCTAGGTACTCTGGCTGTTGATACATGTACAGAAATGTTATGCTGAGGATGCTCTATATTCCACTTCTTGTGCCAGTTATTTCTTCTGCTTTGAGCTAAGATCTAGACTTGTGAGGCTGTTCTCAGGCCCTCAGGACTATGTCTGTAGTTCAGCAGGAGTAGTGGGAGCCATAATTTCCACTACAGCGAGTACAAGTAAAGCTAAGTGGAAAAGAAACAAGTTCTGTCCAGTAGGTCGCAAGAGTTAATTGCACACAACTGTTAACACAACTTAGTATTTTCAGTCTGCTGGGTATTCTATTTACTATTACTGTTTTCTCTCTGATTATAAGAGTACATAATTCTTAGGCTGATTGTTCCTTAAACACTTAACAGTAATTTTGTCTTGAATGATATTTTCAGCAGCTACCTTCTTTTATAACAATTGTGGTAAAACAGATTGCACCGTGACATCCTAAAGCAACTTCAGTATTTATGAAGAAGATCAAGTGCTTGAGGTCTCAATAGCCTCAGTTTAATTGCGTTGATAGTAAACGGGGAATATTCTAAAAAGAATTTTGAATTAGAAACTTGGCAAGATTGGGAATCGCTGGTGGGTTTTTTCTTCTCTCAAATGAAGAATGACTTTACTTTTCCATTTAGTTTGCTTTGTTTCTATATAGGCCAAATACACTGAAAAATTGGGGTATGGTGGGTAGAGTCTTGTTTTTAGGTTTGCAATTCAGGCCATCTGTTAAATATAAGCAGTCTTTAAAACCTCATCTAGTTTTAGTAGGTTTCACAGTAATGTTAACAGAACTATTGTCAGCACCTTTGCTGTGTTATTTAAAGTGCTGACACAAAGGAAGCCTGTGCTAGATCAAATATAGATTATTTTTTTTCTTTTCAAAACTGCCTTTCTCTTGTTTCTATCATACTTTGATCATTATAGTCAAATAGTTTCAAGCATATTCTTTTCATTGACTGACTTTTTCTTTTTTTTTTTTTTTTTTTTTTTTTTCTTTTCTCAGATACAGTTAGTTCAGTTGCACCAGCACTATTCAGGAAAAGATGGACTGATAGTAACTCTTCTGTGTCTCTCTTGTGACCATGCCGAAGCACTTAAGACCTTCCTAATCTTGCACTGTGTGATAAAAGCTTTAACCTCCTTTGCTGTTGCCCTGATACCAGTGCAGCTACCTCACCCACTGTTTTCATTGTATCGTTACTCTTTGTTCCTTTGTTGCTTTTCCTTTTCTCCTTGTGTCAAACTCAAAGTTTTCAAATCTTTATATTAATATCCAGTTTGCTGTATTTACAGCTTTGTTAGTTCTTGCTCTTCAGCATCCTAAGCATTTTGGGCTTTCTGCTGTTGCCCAAGTTCTCTCCTTGCGTTTTTGAATGATTGTCTCTTTAGGTAGTCCTTTCTAAGTAGATCTTTTATGTTACTACTTTACTTTTGTCACAGTTTTCTTCACTATCCAGATTTCTTTTGTCTGTCTGAACTCTTACCATAGCAACGAATTTGGCCTAATTATGACTGCCATAGTTATGATACAGTGGCTTTTCAGAGTCTGTGGTTGTCAAGCAGAGCTCGCTGTTATTTCATGAAATCAAAGGATAGTGGAAGTGTCTAGACCAACTGCCTGCTCAAAGGTACAACTAAACCAGGTTGGTCAGGACCTTTTCCAGTTTAGCTCTGAAAATCTCTAAGGATGGGAAATTCTACAGACCCTCTGGGTTACCTGTTGTGGTACTTAATTGTTCTCTTTGTGAAGAATTTTTCCTTACATGGTCAGAATTTTTCATGCTACAGCTTGTGCCTATTGCCTTTTGTCTTTGCTTCTTCAGATGGAATTTGGAGAGTTGCTTATTGTCGATAGCATAACTACATAAAGGATAACTACAACAGAGGATACCTGTGAATTTGCACAGATAAATTTGTTCCCATAAGTTTCACATTCTGAGCCAAATAGCAGCAAAGTGATTGAGTGCAACCTAGTTTGCCAATTGAATTATTAATTTTGACTACTTTCACTGAAATAAGAATATTAGCAGATCTAATACCAGTAGATTGCAGATACTAACAGGTTGCAGGGAGTTTTCTTATGGCATTTGCAGAGTTCTCTAACAACCAAAGAAACAAAAAAGAAACTTGCAAAACCAGAAACCATTGCTATGAATTAATTCTCATTTCATTGGCTAACTTGAAAAATCTGCTAAAATTATTTTCCAGTGATATCTAGCAGGAGAGGTAGCACTGTTGCACAGCAAGTGCTTGCAAATAATTTTAAACAAATATGCATCTCGTTTCTGCTAAAGTGAACTTGTACAGGCTATAAACAGCTTAGAGGTGCAGCATGTATCTGCACAATATTGTCAGAAGAAACTTACCCTTTGTTTTTCCTACATCATGGTCTGTTCTCCTAGCTGTATCTATTCAGTATCAAATACACCGTGATAAAGAGCTGACTTTCCTTTTGTGTTTTTAAAAAAAAAAACCAAAACAAAAAACCCCCCAAAAACCCAAACAAAAACCCCACACTTTCTTCCCTACAAGTAGGACTATTATTAAATGTGCCAGGAATGTGATTTAATGAACATTACTTCCAATTAAAACCCTCTCATAACTTTCTCCCCTGCAGCTTTTTACCTCAACTAAAAATTTCATCTCTGTATTACCTGTTGATCCAGCAACTAAAAAACTTCGAAGAGCTTTTTTTCTTGAAAAAGACTGGAGAAAAAAAGACTGTTCAGAAAAACATGCCTAATGCTGTATGTTGTCCTCAAATAATAGAGAATGTAAACTATCTCTGTGCTGTTGAGAAAGAATGTGGTAGGCTTCAGCAGATGGGAGAAAAGAAGACCTTCAAGTTGCTTAACTGGAAAGAGAATGTCTTGTGTTGCTGTAGTGGTTTGCACTGAAATGTTAAGAGAAAGTTTAGGTGATTTGGGGCTGTGAACTGATGACCTTTTCCAGAGCTGTCTGTGGTGGGAGAGGCTGCTTATCTTGCTGCTGCTGGTTACTGTGTTTTCAGACTTGCTGGGTAGAGGTGCTTGTCTGAGCACTTGAAATGAGTGTTGTGGTCAACGTTCTCTTTTGGTAAGCTTTTTAAGTCAACCTGGCTCAGGAAGAAGTACAAGGCATGCTCTTGTTACCATTTCTTCTTAAATTTGTAGTTGTACCTGAAATGATACCATTTAGCTTTTGAGCAATTTCTCATTACCTGACATTCAGGCTAGATTTGTTTTTCCATTGATTTCAATGGGCTGTTACTCAAACCACTATTGGTATGAACTTTTGTTGTGGTTGTACGTGTTCCAGTGTTCTTTGGTATGTATTCTCCAGAGCATATCTCTTGTTCATGCTCCCCCCATCCTGCTTCCTACTGTGATATTAAGTTTTGTTTGGAATATTTTGAGTGGCTTCTTGTTTAAAGCATAAGCAGTCTTGATTTACTGTAAGAGTGTGATTTCTGTGATTCTTTGTGTCTTGATCTGAAGTGAGCGCCTGAAGAGTCTGGCAGTAGTTAAAATGGACTAGATGTTTTTAATTGGTGGCAAGGGTTTATTAGCTTCTAAGTAGAAGTTTATAATATGTGGACAGATAGGTTCTGCCGATTAATTGTAACCAATGTACACGCTCTGACAGCTTAGATACAGTTGTTGTTGTTGTTGTATGGTGGTTCTGCATACATTGAAGCCTGTTGACACTCTGCCTTGCTGGAAGGTGTCACTCTAGCAGGAAAGCATGATGGGAAACAAAAAGCAACAAAGAAAATGCAGGTTTCCCTTAGGGCAATAACTTTTGCTGTTATGTAGCAGCCATTTTCTGACAGGACATGGAATATATTACTACGCTTTCAAGTTCCTTGTATTTTTTCTTCATGTGACTTCCCATGTTCCATGCAAAGCATCCAGAGGTTTTTATATCTTTTTCTACTTCATTAAACCACTTCCTTGGAGGAATAGTCCCTTTTCTCTTTGTGACTCTTTCTATTTGGCTTGTTTTGTGTAAAATTACAAAGATGGGGGGGAGGAGGTTAATACTACTACTTTTTTCAACAGTAACAAAATATGTGTTTTTTCAAGACCCCTGTACTTAAGCAGGCTTCAAG
Source organism: Astur gentilis (assembly GCF_929443795.1). NCBI lineage: Eukaryota > Metazoa > Chordata > Aves > Accipitriformes > Accipitridae > Astur > Astur gentilis. The sequence continues at coordinate 15,595,938 of NC_064902.1, read as the reverse complement.
GCGGGATCAAAGAATGTAAGCAAATACAGCTCTTAACAGGCATCTTATAGACAGTAAGTATTTATCAAACAAGACAAAAGCCTTGACAAACTGACATATAAATACAAATAATATCCTGAAACCTGACTCATAAATGTGTACTGATCTGAAACGGTCTTCAAAACTGTAGAAATTACTTATTCTTGACTTTTGTAGTGCCCCCTTAGAATGCCTTCATCAGAATCTCTCTGAAAGAGATTCCCTTCACTTTGACATAATATTGACATGGGAAACCGGAATGTCACTGGCAGGAGTGATAGATCTATGGTGTTTTGAAGATAAATAAGGCAGTGTTATTTAAACTAGTTTTAGTTATATTATGTAAAGATTGACTTCCATATGTATTTATTTTGAAAATAGGCTCCCCTCAAGAAGCCATCAGTAAGGATTTGATGAATTTTATAATTTTGGGGGTGGTGGTGTTTAAAAAAAAAAAAAAAAAAAAAGATGCCGTAGGGCTTCAAAAGAATTGAAGACATTAAAACCATTAGTAATAAACTTTGAATTTTATACTAGCGAACCATTCTAGCATGGTTCTCTTCAGGCTTTTGTGAGACAGGTAACTTTTGAATAGTATTGAAAAGTATGTTAGTCTAGACAACATTTTTATGCTGTTTTGTCTTATTCTACAATAGAATAAGCAGAAGCTATTATAAGGGTTTTTTTGTCTTCCTAAAGGAACATGAAGAATGCTTTTTAGGCTAATGTTTCTCTGAAACCCTCATTTTCGATGTTTCAAATGGTAAAGAGATCATTCCTGTGTGTGACAGGTGGATCTAGGCCACTGCCGTTTTTCCTCACAAAGCAAGATTCCCCTAGACCAAAGAAGAAACATGAGGCACTGGTGTGATGGTTTTGGAACTGGTTTTCAATTTTCAATTTGCAACATCAGCTTGAACAAGGTCACGATAGGGATTTGAAAAGCAGACCAATATTTAAAGAAAATCAAACTGTTCCTTCAAACTGTTTCTGCCATCTGAAACAATGTGAAATATGTGCAAGAGAAAAGCTATCTGAAGCTCAGAGATCAGTGGTGTTCTAAAGGCCTGCGAGAGATGCATTTCTGAATTTTAATGCAGTGGTTTTACGTATCACATAAGATTGCTGGCTTGGATGTTTGGGTTTTTTATCATGGAGGGAAATAACTTCTAGACTGTGCCTATGGCTGCAGATATGTTAAAATCCTGTTTGGTAAATTGATTTCAGTGCTTTGGGTGAATGTGTGTAAATGATTCCAGGTTAAGTGTTTTTGGCTGATTTCCATTGCCAGGCCCTAGGCTAAGAACTTTTATCATACTTTAAAATAAAACAAACCAACCTATGAGTCCTTTTCCAAGGAAACTAAATAGTAAGTCCAATGTACACATAATTTGTTTTGTGAGTAATTTATTTATCCTTGAATAAGAGAGATGCTAATTGTTGGTGAAAAGGCTGCTTAAGTGAGGTGGCCACTTACGAGATTATTTTTTTTTTGTGAATTTAAATACATATCACTGTGAGAAAAATATAAAAAGTGGCAAGTATACCAGGGAGATAACAGAATGTAGACATAATGGCATGTGTAATGAAAATTTACTGAACAATAAAATAGATATTGACAATACAGATTTCATTCAGAAAGACAAATGACACATGACACAATGGAAACATGAAGTGGTAGTGTTCTGTGTTATAAATAAACAACTCCCTTGAGAAACTTGAAGCATCTTGTTAAATGGGGGCATTACTTCTCCTGTATTGAAATGCACATTTTTACTACTTTTCTTCTGCTTTTCTTATGACAGCATATTTATATTAGGAAGATGTTTTCTTTGATTCTTCTGAATGCAGCTACACCACTGAAAGTTTTCACGTTGGCATAATTATTCTTCCTTAGGAATTACTATCCTGTAACACTGATTTATATCAGTTAACAGTATCTATCTGTTCTACGGCTTTTACTGATGGGATCACATTAATACTACATCACTAGTTAACATATTTCAACTTGGAAAACTCTTAAATTGTTTACTGTTCTGCTGGTGGGTCTGGATACGGGTGAGTTTGCTGAGGTAGCACCTGTAAGATAAATGCAACTAAGAACTGTACTGTTGCTGCTACAGTTTATTCTGTCCATTACCTGTAGAGTGTGCTGTTTGTGAAAAGACAATTTTCCTTATAAAAATTGTCTCTGTGCTCAAAAGTCTGATCAGTGGTTGCACCTTCTTTTTCACATGACAGATGTAGTTGGGCCAGTGCAGACCTTGTCCTATGTATATACGGATTATATGACTTGTCTAAACATTCACTTTGAATTCTGGCCAAAACTGAGGTTTAAATCAATTAGCTGTGTTCTTTCTTAAGCTAGATTTCTAAGCCTAGTAATGCCTGTATCATGTCTTTAACAAATAAAGAAAAAAAAAATTAAGGTAAAAGATGATAGCTGAGAGAAAAGACTTGGGCAATAAAGGTTAATAAATATTTAGAAATATTCAGCATACATCTACTTTGGTTAATTTTGAGAAGGTATTTAAAAGCTTTCTTATTCCATATACAGTGGTTTCTGAAAAGGTGGAAGAAGATTTTTGAAATTATTCTGGCTTGTGTGAAATACCTGCTGTTTCATTCTTACTCAGCTTGGCTCTGCCAAGTCTGTATGTCTTACTCCTATAGTAATACATTTATGCCTAATGTCAATTGTGGATTATGTCAAAAGGTATTGGAATTTATGGTGAGTTATGAAAATACCTTAGGATAATTTTGCATTTGCTGCAAGGTTCTGGAGGTCAAGATCTTGTCTTTGACAGGATCTTCAAGAGCTGGAGGAGTACTAAGACCTTCTGCTGTTGTGTTCCAAGAAAAGGGGAGAGCAACTACATAATCTCCAAGGTCACTTCAACTATGACTATCGGGCTGGCTTAAGCATACCAGCCATAGACCTGTAAAGGTATTTGTGCAAATCTTTTTTGTATAGGGGCTTAAATATCCGCTTGAACACCATGATGTAATAATTATCTTTGAAACGTTGGGAATGAGAGAGGTGCTGATAAAAGCAGGGAAACAGAAAATGAAGGCTGCAGTGTTGGCCTTGCATTACCTGGCCATACTGCAGAACAAGATGTTATGTGTTGTTCAGATAAGCTTTCAGTACAGTAGCGGAACTGCCAGAAGAGGTAATGAGGTTTGCTGAAGATCTTGACAGCAGACTGCAGTAAATAGCATAGATGGCATAACATTTCACTGAATATCTGTCAGTGTTTTAAGGGAGTGGATACTTCCATGCCAAATGGGTAAAACCTTTTTGTGTCATCTTAATAATAGCATGTTTCTTTCTTACCAAATTGAATGAGAAATTTTGAAAGCTGGCTTTCCTTTATTGAAGGTTTTGTGCTTGTTTTAGGAAGACACGGCAAATGAGTTAGCTTTAGAGAATTATAGGCATATACTTTTTTTCCAAACGATTTGAGCACACTGTTCTTTAGAGTGTACAAATTCAGATATATGGCTTAGACACTTGCATATTTAATGATATTGTATAGCATATAATGTTCTAGGTGTCATAGTGATCTAGGGGAACTGGTATATACAGGCTTCCAAAGTTCTTGCTATGAATTCATACATCAAATGTTCTAAGATTCAGGTAAGATTCTTATCACCTAAAGATGTCATGTATTGTTTCTTTTTAGTGTCTGATACTTATTTTTGTAGATCTTGGTGCAAAATGCCAATTACATAGTAGAGGTCAACAAAATACCTAAGACAAAATCAACATTCTTCTTTCCAACTACACCACTGTAAGTTACGCACAGGTTCACAGATTATTTTTCATTCTCAGAAAAGCTAATTAGACATTGGTTTAAGCTTGCATGACATGAAAACACTTCAACGATGTGATTATCAGATTTCTGAAATCTCAGTGTGTTTACAGTTGCTGATGCATAGGATGTAGGTGAAGATTAATAGAGAACCAGACTGGCAAGAATTGAAGTGTCTAGCATTAAGTTACAAGCAATTTTACCTGCTGTGTTATTCCCACAGAAGATACAGTAGGCATGCTGAACAAGCAGAACAGTTGAAAAATACATAAACATGGAAAAAAAATTAAATTACTGTGTGATTTTTACAGAGAGCAAAATCATGAGGTTCCAGTTTTAGGCTTTCTACTTCTGTACTTGTGTCTGAAGAGCTTCAGCTGTTCTTGGAGTGGTTTTGGTTTCCTTCAGTTTGGGAATGGATTGGAGCTCCTCCCTAAGGAAGGCCCTTCAGACCACCTTCAGGAGAGATTCTGAGTTGGCTTCATGACTTCCTGTTGGTTTCAGAGAACCAGTTCAGGTAGAAGACTTAAAATAGCTACTACTTCTTACCTACCTGTTCTCCTAGTTCATTACACTGCTAATGTGAACTGCAGGATCTACGTTTCCCCTTTGTTCAGTGTTAGTGCAGAGTATCTTTAGCCTAAGAGTAAGGTGGTGCTTTAACAATGTTGCTGTTATTTATGATAATGGTAAAGCTTCTATACTAAAAATAAAATAGAATAAAAATCAGGAAATCTGAACTGTTTGCAGTATCTTGTGTAGAATCCAGTTACTAAAGAACAGCTGTTACTTTCACCTGCAGTACTTTGTTAGCAATTTCTATGAAAAAAATGAAATGAACTAGTTTAATCCAGCTCCCCTTGCCTCCTCCCCCTCTCCCCAGGATGGGCATCTTTTGCCATCTCATCTTTGCTTATCATATGATCTCTGCTTTTACTCATCTTTGGGATGACAGATGTGGTCTATCTGCAAGCAGTTCAGAGTTATTGCCAGGCTTTAAGCTTGTTTTGGCTAAATATCATGCTTTCAAACACTTCTTTCTTTGTAAATTATTTTTTCAAACTACAAATAACAGCAATAAAAAGGTTCATTAAATAGTTTGAAAATGCGTAATACCAGATCATGCTGACTTGTTACCCACAGGATGTCATTTTCATCTAAAACTAGCTAGGAGTCCTGAGTAAATGATGAATTTTTCTTCTGTATTTTAATTAATATAAGCCATATTTAATGTGTCTCACCATGGCTTTGCCAGCAAACCAATTTCTTTTTATATTTAAATGACCCCTTTTATACACTCTGCTATTGGTGAAGGAGCTCAGTCCTTTACAGGATGTCTGCCTTAGAAAAAAGCTTTCAGTGTTCTCATTCTTTTGCTCACAGACAACACAGACTTCTGAAATATTTTGGTAGTTTCTTGTGTGTTGATCTTTTGTTTGTAATGTAGGAAAGTTCTTGTTTCTCAGCTGGGGAGATAGACCACGCTAGAAAGAAACGAGCATCTTGCAGTAAGACCCGGAGCAAGGACCTAATGAATAAGTGTGGCCAGTTCTGTGCTGCCTGTATGCAGAGCTAGCGAGGTGTATCCACTCCCTGCTACTTGGAGCGGGATTGCTGTAGGGATATGTGGTGTGGAAATAACCAGATGAAGATAGCGTAGCTTGGAAGGGTGACTGCCGCTGCTGCAGCCTATTGTGAGGAGGAGTGGTGGTTTTAAGCTGATGTGGAGGAAAGGGTGTGAGGAGTTGCAACCCTTCCATGCGTTGAGAAACAAGCCAGGAACCTGTGGTCTGTGCAGAGGATAAATGTGGTAACCAGTGGGAAACTATGGGACTTCTGGGTTGAGGAGAGACAGCATATTTGTGAAGGATCCTGAAAGCTAAAGCCTGTGTTCAGTGGCTGTCCATGTACATCATTTATATCTATAAAGACCGTCAAGATCAGACTCGTTGCCTTAACCCTTAGGATAGATTTGGAAAATCTCTCTTTTTTTTTTTTTTTGGGGGGGGGTTTGGGGGTTTTTTGGTTTTTTTTTTTTTTTTTTTTTTTGGGGGGTGTGTGTTAGTTTTGTTTTGGCAAATTTGTCTCTGTGTGAGGTATTTATTAAAAGAAAAAAAAATGGTTCTCAAGCTGATCTCATACAGTGAGGTGAATGGACCTGCTCTTCTCTTTGACTACATTTTTTTCATATGGCAAAAATACAACTAGGTATTAACTTCTGCTCCAGGTGCTCAGAGTGCCAATTGAACGGTATCTTACCACTGGACATTTCTGAATCCGTTTCCAAAATAAGTGATGCAAATAGGTGGTGCTAATGTAGTTCAAGTAGCTGAGTAGAATGCCTTTTCTGTGTGCAAATATTGTCTTGCTCAGTAGGTGATAATGCTGGTTTTTGCTCTTGGGTGCTTTTTGCTGCATGTACTCTCCAACTGTTGTTGTTATAATGATTAAAAAACCCCCAAACCAAGAAACTTACCATTTATACGACATTGATTCTCAGCAATGACTAGCTTAAACATGCATGCAGAAGTTGCATTCAGTTTAAATTTGTGCTTATTTTTTGTCCATGACCTATACAATAAACACCAGCAAATCTTTTTCAGATGATCTATGCAATTGAGGGATTACTTTTTTTTTTCTTGTATAAAACTTATTTTAGATTACTGTAGTGAAATGTTAAAATTCAGCTTTTGATGTGTTGGAATAAAACCGTTGCCACTTCAGTAGTTGAAAAATTATTTGAAAGTTTGTATGAGTTTTTGCTTGCCTTTGTTATTACAAATAATACTACTGAAACATGTTTCTTAAGTTGTTTATTTTTATGTTGGTATTTGTGGAGGGAGGAGGTTATTTTAGGCTTTTTCATGTCCAAAGCCCTGTAAGTTCTCAAGTGTGCATTCAAACCTGATTTTTAAAAAACTCTAGGGTTTCGGGCATCAATGTAAATTTGTGTTTTGTTTGTTATATCATTCTGAAAAATAAGCAATAATGTTCTGAGTTCGCACGCCGCTGTAATGTTACCAGGTGCTAGTGAACTGGGGATATCCCTGGGTTTTCCTGTTTTTCTACTCATGACGTCTGAATGCTCCACAGACATCAGTGAACTGGCCCTCGTTAGAGTCACAGAAAGATCAAGTGACATGTGAAAAAATAGTCTTGGAGTCTGTGTCAGAGCAAAGTACTGAACTCAGGTAACACTAATCTCAATCTAGTGACTAGTTGACAAAATCATGCTTGCCAAATAAGGTCTGGAAAGGAATTTTATGTGAAATGTAAACTAAACAAAATAAAGTTTCTATTTTTTTTTAATAATTCATTTATTTCTAAGCAATTTCAAACCTCAGTTATCTGTAGTATAACTCAAACTTTCTTCTGCGAAAGGGACAGTTCAGGGAGCAAACCTCTTGAGGGATGCTCTTAAAGGAAAGCATGAAGTTTTTGGTGGTGTTTTTTTCCCCCGTTTCTCGAAAAACTATATCTTTTGGAATTAAATAAAGGAATTAAAAGGAGGGGAAAAAAAAAAAGGAAGAAAAAAGCCTGCCTTGGACCAGTCACGGGGGAGACTATCATTTATATTTAAGATAATTGTGGAAGGTGGTAGAAGAGAGTTCTAAAAGATTTGATGCCACTGCCTGTTTTCAGACTTCCTGCTGACTGCTGATGACAGCTGCTTCGTTGAGATTATTGGTTGTAGCTTTTATTTTAAGAGTTTTAAAGCTATTTATAAATAATGTATGAACAAACCAAATGGTAGCTTATCTGTATCTGTGCTCTGTTCACAAACAGGCTTACAGGAATATACCGACTATCTAAACTTACAATACTTAAAGCCAATCCTTAACAAAAATCTGTGCAACAAATTTCTTTCATACTTTTGTTTCCAAATTACACCTCTACACTCCTATGGGTGAGTTTTCAATGGGAAGGTTTGTAGGAAAAGAGTGGAAAACAGGGAGATGTGGCAAGAATCTCCAAATTCCTTGGGTAATCTTTTAAAAATAAGTTTTGTCAAGTGAATTTCATTTTACTGCAACTTGTACTTGAACTGGAAATTCCTGTACTTTTTGGTTAGATGGTGGAGGCAAGAACAACACATGGCATCAAAAGAATCATGGTGCTGTTTGGCTCTGGCAGCAATGCTCTCTTTGTGCGGTATGTGGATTAAGTTAGTTTTTGGTTTGGCTTCAGATTTCTTTCTGTCCTTTGTATAGGTTTGTGTCTTTGTGGTCTCATTTGTGTAATTCTGTACCTTCAGTTCATTCATGTTCTCCGTGGTTTTGTTCTGCCAGTTGACTTGGATCTTTCCTACAGTTGAGTACACCATTGTAAATCCTTTTTTGCAGATGTAAATTCCTGGGTATAACAACATTGTTTGCTTCAGTTACAAATCCATTGGATTCCTAAAATGTGAAATCTTCATCAGCAATTAACCATGTTGGCTCACTGTAGGGTGCCTTCCTGTTAGTAGGCTGGGAAGAGTCTGTTAGGATTAGATTTAGGTCTGTTTTCTCAATGGTAAGTAAATCTTTGCAACTTATTTATATCTTCAATTCCATGTCTCTGTTAAATACATAGGATGCAATTAGCTCTGACTGTTGTTGTTGTTGCTGCATTCTGAAAGATACATAATTCGCCTTTCTCCTTTGCAGCCCTGTCCCCTAGCTCCCTCAAAAAAACCCATTAAAAATACCCCAAACAAAATCTAAACTCCCAAGAAGATAAAAGAACTTTAGATTTGGGACGAATCTTAGAAAAACTTATTCTCAGTATCTTCTTTACTGAAGATATGTGCAATCACCTGTACTATATCATCTCCTATTTGCCTATTCCTGCACAGTTTCACTGATGTGGAAATGTCTGATGGAGAAGAAATTCAAGATTGTTGTCTTTTTACTGCATTGAAAAATACCTAGACTTTTACAACGCTTTCAGAAAATTATTTGCAGTCCATTTAGGGAAGCTGGCAGAGCTATCAATAGATAAGTCAGGTCTTTGCTTGTCTGAGGTATCCTTGAAAGTAAAGAATGAGAAAGGCTGAATTTTCTACTTGAATTTAACAGCTGCAGTTGTTCCAGAGTGAGCACTGAAAAAAACTACTGCATTTTTTTTCTCCAGATCTTCTTTGCTGAAGTGATGATGAAGGCTGCTGAGGGCATTTATTTTTGATAATATAAAATGATAATTTTACTTTTAAGGTAACACAGTTTTCTGATCTGAGCTTTCCTTAGTTACTCTGCCACAAAAGTACCAATATTTTCAGCTTTTGAGACTTAAGGATAGATTAGATCCTTGCCTTACTACTTTTACGATTAATAATCAGGTCCTTTATTTCCTGGGGCCCTGGAGGGAAGGGAGCATCTTAAATTCTGGGCCTACAAGTTGTGTGGGTCCAGTGGTTAACCCCACAGGGAGGAAGGAAATGTGTGTGTGTGTGTCTTCGTGTAAGCCTATATCTTATTGTGCTGGTTTTGGCTGGGATAGAGTTAATTTTTTTCACAGTAGCTGGTATGGGGCTATGTTTTGGATTTGTTCTGAAAACAGTGTTGATAATTCAGGGTGTTTTTGTTACCGCTGAGCAGTGCTTACCCAGAGCCGAGGCCTTTTTTGCTTCTTACCCCACCCCACCAGCGAGCAGGCTGGGGGGGGCACAAGAAGCTGGGAGGGGACACAGCCAGGACAGCTGACCCCAGCTGACCCAAGGGATATTCCAGACCATATGGGGTCATGCTCAGCATGCAAAGCTGGGGGAAGAAGGAATGGGGGGACATTGGGAGCGATGGCGTTTGTCTTCCCAAGTAACCATTACGTGTGATGGAACCCTGCTTTCCTGGGGATGGATGAACACCTGCCTGCCCATGGGCAGTAGCAGACGCCTTATTTAGCTTTTGCTTTACGTATTAAACTGTCTTTATCTCAATCCACAAGTTTTCTCAGTTTTACTTTTCTGATTCTTTCCCCTATCCCACCAGGAGGGAGTGGGTGAGCTGCTGTGTGGTGCTTAGTTGCTGGCTGGGGTTAAACCATGACACTTACATATTGTGCCTCCTTCCTGCTAGGAGGTCTGTTATCGAAACTTGAGTCTTGTTGTGTGAGAAAGGGAAGTTTGAGGGGTTTGTGCTGCATTTATCACTTGCATACATTATTTCTCATTTCTAAGTATAAAAGTCATAAAAGAACAGCTGAGTGCCAGGTGAAGCTTTCAAATGAATTCAGATTTATCCCGGAGAGATTGTATGTCCATTTTTTAAGGTTGATGGATTAAGCCTTGCGCTGTGTTGGGGAACCATAGAAGTTTTGGCCCAGACTTCAGTTTTAGCAGGGCACGGGTGCCGTTTTCTTATTTCAAGAAGTTCTTTCTGGGTAAAAGATGAGTGTGATTTGTGTAGAGGTTGTGATGTGGAAACTATTTGTTTTTTGAATTTCTGGGTTTATCTGGAAAAAAAATTCTATTTGAGTTTAGCTTGAGATATGATCTCTGCAAAGGGAGGACCAAGTGGGGAGTGTATGGTATGAATTATGTATTTCCATAAAGTTTTTGCCTTGGTTTAGACAAGGGCTAAATATGCTTCAGGTTGCTCAAAGAGCTCTTTCCTTTGGACCACTTGATTATCTTAACTGGGAAAGTACAACCATGTGGTGACAAGTCTGAGATTTGCAAAACTCTGAAGATCCTAGAATAGATATATAAGAACAAATAATGGGAATGAAGTATATTGACCCCAAATTCTGTTGAGGAAGGTATCAAGCTAGGTATTGTCAGTCAGTGTAGATCTGATTGCCATTAATCTATGTATAAAACTTGGCTTAGAGAAAATAAACTGGAAGGTTTTAATCTTCTGAAAAAAACCTCTTCCTTTTTTTCATACTTCCGAAAATGAATGATTTAAAAAAACTTAACAAAATACTGTCTAGTGTTCAAATGGTCTACAGGCTTTATCTCCATTTTAGGTGAAATAGAAGTTTCAAGAAGGGTTGCAGAACTTCCTGTTGTATTGTGGTATCTGCTACCATAAAATTCTATGATCCTACACAGAGGTGTAATGAAATCAACCCCAGTTGAAGTTCACTAAAATGCTTAGTAATCACTTTCATCTGTTCACTTTTTTCTCCAGTCTCTTCCCTAGCTATGTTTTTACTTTTAAACTTATGTGACTTGCCTAAGTTCAGTAAGCTTTTTCCTTGTCTTCTAAATTCCAGTTTTAATTCTGGTATTCTTCTAGTTTGCTTCATTAGCTTTTTGGCTGCTAGTTCGCTTTTCCTTGGTCCAATGTTAGTTCCCATTCCTTATTTTATATTATGTAAATTTTATTAGAAGATTATTGTGCCCTCATTAGACCCTGGGTTCTTCTCATGAGTGATTTCTCATTCGCTGGGCTGATGGCTTTTTAAAGGTTCTAGATTTCAGTAGTGTCCAGAGACTTCTTTGAGGTAGAGGTGCTACAAACTGTTTTGCCTTTCCCTTCCTCTTACCCAAAGCTAATAGTGAAGTGGGTGAAATGTGCAAGCAACAAAACCTCCCCAAGGATTTTGCAGAATTGCAGGAAAAAAAAGTAGGATATTTATAGTGGAAAACTTAAAAATTTGGAGTATTCCCCTAATCTGAATCTCTTGGAGCAAATGGGATGGCTTGAAGGATGGAATGTAGCAGATGCAAAATTTCACGTCACCTGTTTCTCGAGTACAATCCTAACAACGGTGTGCTTAGCCTGCTTCGCAGCTTGTGATGTTAAATTAACCAACCAACACTGCTGTTACAATTTGCTTACATGTTTCATGTTGGTATGAAAAGGAAGGACCAGGGATATAATAAGTTGACACTATTCTGCCTTTTTTGCTCTGTGAGGTGTCCTTCAGCTGTAGGGTTACTTCCATTAATGTGGAGAAATCTGATGCTATCTTTTTTGTGCTCTGCTTTTGGACCTTTTATTCATGTTTGTTCTCCTATTTTTGCTGGTTTTCATTCTGTGTTTTTGCATCCTCCCCTGCTTTACTTCCTACTGTTTTTTTCCTAGCTGTAAAATATTTAATGATTCTTAAAGTTCGGGACAACTTTGATTGACATAGTCAATGCAGAGTGCTAACAAAGTTCAGAGGAGTTTGGCGATGGTAAAGAAAAGACTGTGTGGGTGAAGAGTTTTCTGTTATAGTTGATGGCATTCCCACTAGAAAATAATTGAAAAGATATGCTATTAACTCTTTTTAGATATTAGAAGTGATCAGGTGTTTTGGAACATCTCTGGAGTTGGATATGCGGGGGAGGAAGGGTGTTCTGCACCAGTTTCTTCTTCCCTTGGTCTGTATGAAGATAATGTAATGACAGTTCTCATTTGTGGTCAGTGGGAGAAGATGGTAACATGCCCTTCACCTAGAGGCCCTCAAAGTACAGTTATCCTTTGGTGTTTTTGATGGTTGTTTCAGTGCCTATTCCCTTGTGTTTGTGCTTTTTTAAGTACGCGTGAGAGTAATGTGGACTTTGAGAAATAAGACTGATTATTTAAAGAATCACTTATGATAAAATATCTCTTTCTGGGAATTTGTGTTCCAGTAGATTGGCATTATTGATCATTCTCTCATCACGTACTCTACAGATGATTTTAGAAATCTGAAGCTATTATTCTTTTCTTGTCTGATGTAATTACCAGTGCAAGGAATAATCTAATTAGAAGACAACAAGGAAGCATTCTAATTGTTCTAATAAATTATGTTAATGCTTTATGCTTGCAGTCAGTTTTGGTAAGAAATCATTTGACAAAGTGACAGCTTGTCTTACAGTGCTAGCAAATATAACTTCAGTTCTTCTGACTGAAGCTTACTGGTAGTAGACTTGAAACCCTGTATTAGAGGGTTTGGGGTCTTCAGGTGCATTGTAGATTCTTAAAAATCTTTTCCCATCTAGTCTTGGTAGTGCCAGTAAACTGTTCTGTGTTCAGTTGTCAGGGAAATAGGGCAACTTGCTAACTTATCCTTTGCAGTTCTTAAATGGTGAAGTAGGACAAGAAACAGTCATTCAAACAATCAGACCACTTCTGAAAGATGTAGTACTATAATATTTAGTGCTAGCCTAGCCTATCCACTGAGCCTTTTCCAAGATATGTAACTGTACCTGGGACAAAGTGCACTTGCATAGTGTGCAGATGTTTAATCTCTGTTTAGCTGTTTCTCATCCTTTTCATGGATTAGAGCCGTTCTAGCTTTGCGGGACTGTGGAGTCGGACTTCTGTAGTAACCATATGCATGCTTCTGGTGCCTATGGAAAACTGCCAGCGGCCCCCCATCTGCCTAATGATTGGGATGGCATTACTGAACATATGAGTGCACATTACCATGTGAGGATCACAAAGTGCCTACAGACCTGCCAGGCTGTAAGTAATTAACCTAGGACTGAGTTCTTTGCTTAAACTTAGTAAGATCATGCTTATGGCAACATGAGAATGACCAATGCACATTAAAACCACGTGAAACAGAGCAATTGATAGTGGGACTGGGGTTGGGGAAAGATGATGCCGAATGGATTTTAAGTATGTTCTACTTGACTCCTCAGACTAGAAATTTCTCTCCCCTCCCTACTACCCTTTCATCTGTCCGATGAAGTTTTCAATTTATTTCCTTTTGCTGGCAGTGTATTTCTGGCCACTTAAATCTAATAGGTGATCTTTCTTTCTCCAGAAAGAGATGGAGGACTCGGTTCTCACTGAACTGATCTCTGCATTCACTCTTAATTAGCTGAAGTACTGAAGGTGGCACTACTTTTTTGTAGTATTATTATGTCTCTAGGTCAGAGATGAGTGCCTGCATGATCTATGATTAGTAGCATTAATGGGCTATTTTACTTTTAATTGTTGGCAACAAAGGGTAACAAGAACTCAGGCTATTAATAAAAGCTTCATGATATAATTTAGAAACCTTTTCCCCAGACTTTACTTCTGCTCTTCCATTAGTATTATTTTTTCTTAAAATGGAATACAAAGTACAGGTAAAATTATTTCAGCCATGCCTGAGTTGCTCAGGGTTAGTAAATATGCAGTAAATAGTTTAAGACTAGTAAGATCTATTAAGGCTTTAAGATTGCTTAACTTCTGTCTAAACATTCTGTGTTTAAATTTTAGACTTTACAGTTGGAAGGCCTGCCCTGACTAATCAACAAAACAAATTTATTTAAACAGACCTTTAAAAGTTAGAATGATGGTAAGGTGGTGGAAGTTTGAATGGCAGTGAGTCAAAGTAGAAATTGTAGCTATCCTATACCAGGTTAGTTCCATGCAGTAGCTATGAGACACTGTTAACATATAGGAGGGATGCAATTAAAATATTTAAGTAAAAACAATATTGGTGAAAGATACACCTATCCTTCGTATGGCTAGATGAAGTTGCACTGAGTTACTGTCTGTCTCTACAAGCTGTGCAGCATCCTGCTATTAAGTAGTCTTTCTGTGTGTATGAAGAAGTACCTTGCCCTTCATTTGCTTCATCTAAAATTCAAATGCTCATTGCAGTGTGCAACTGCATTAGGAGTACTTAGTCAAATTAAATGATTCAGTATGGTAGCTTTGAAGAATCTAATTTCCATGTGGGGAATCATTTTTATCATCTGGCAAAAAGGCAAAACGTGAATTTTACGTTGGCTGCTTTTTTGTAACATTTATGTTGCATGGGGTTAGTTTTATTGTTAATCCAAACTCAAAGCATGGACCTGTTATTTAGCTCATAAATGCTTAACTAATGTTACAGCTTTTAAATGTACATACAGATATTAATTTGTCTATTCTGTTCTGAACTTCTCCTTTGCATGTAGGTTACTGTGAACTCTTGCTGGAGCAGTTCTTGTATTGATACAGTTTTGAACCATAATTTTATTTGTGATTTGTACCTAACTGCCTCTGAAGTGCCATTATGGTTTGTAAGATAACTATGCACGTACAGCATTTAAAAATATATGCATGGTGGATGTGGTACCTGGAGGATACCTGTGGTGTATTCAGTTTGTCAGTAACTTTTTTGTCATCATCTTCTGTTGCTGTGAATATTTATAAAAAAGAGTAATTTATCCCTTGAAAAATTTTGGTCTATTTCCAGTAATGAGGCGGGCCTTTCATAACCTTTACTAGTATTGGTTTTGAAATGCTGAAAATTCACAAACTTAAGAAGAAAATGGTGTCTAGGCTGCGTATTCACCTATCAATAACTAGTATTGACTAGTCAAGTTGGGTGGAGTTTCTTCTAGGATTGAAGCAAATTCTGTATATGGCTGCCAGCAGGTCACTGCCTCAGGCTCCTTGGGTGGATGAAAACAGGTTGTAACAACGGTTCTAAAGGAAAGCTCCAGAGAGCTGCTGGTGAAAGAACTTTCCCCTTTGTTCATATTTTCTACCTAACCTTGAGAACCTTAGATGTCATTCTTTTATTGCATTCCTTTTGGACAAATCTGGGCTGCTTTGAAGTTAACAGAAGCTTTGCCACTGATTCTAGGAGATCTGCAATTCATTGCTATGTATGGTTTAGTTCATGAATTTAGATTGCAGAACACTAGGTTTTCTGCCTTTTTTTTTTTTTTTTTCAATTATAAGGGGAATAAGGAAAAAATAGGTAAACTAACTCCGCATAAGGCAGCTATCAATCTGAAGTTTTTTGCAGGCGTGCACATGTTGCAAACAACCTCCTGTAAATCCTTTATAGGCTCTTAGAAAGCTAGTGCATAATTAACCTTTGCTTGAAATTATTCTCTTAACCAGAGAAGAAACCTCCCCAGATAAGCATGAAAAATACGATGGACATTTCTAGATGCTTTTTTCCTGAATATTTTATGGCTTATTCCCAAGTGAAATTGAAAACCATCAGGGCAGCAGCAGCCTGCTCTGGGAGGGAACTGGCTGAACAAGTATCTGAGACCTTGGGGTTTCTGTAGAGCCTTAGATTTTACATAGAGTCCAAAAGTGTGTTTCCTACTTTATAGTGTGGTAAAATGCAGTCCAAAATCTCTGGTGTAGCCAAGACATGCTCTTAGCTAAGAAAGGTTTATTCAGGAAAAAAATAATGCATGAAAGTGAAAATTCATTAGGTAGTTGCAAGAATGGGGTTAGAGTAGCGGATGTGGGACCATGTGCTGACATAAGCTATATCTCTGTGAGGTTATCAACTCAAGTTATTAACTGGACACTTCAGTTGTAGCCTTTGGGCAAATATTTGTTGAAACATAAAGGTTTTGTTGGGCTTAGCCTGGTTCCTTTTAGCTGATTCTAATCTTAGTTTCTCTTCTGGTGAATGCAAGCCATCAGCACTCTCAGGTGTTTTTAATACCTGGCTCTGGACTTACTGGAAACCGTCCTAAGTACAGGAGAATGTGACTTGTTGAAGCTTTTGCCTTATTTGGCTAGGATTCTGAGCATTAGTCTTGTTTTAAAATTCATATTTCTCTCTGCTAGCTGAGGTACAGCAGGTACTTAGTTATTTTAATGAGCGAGACTCAGCAGGACTCCTGGGAGCTATGGGTTCAAAGTTCAGCCTACAAAGTTGTGGGTGGGAAGCTGTTTCCTGCATTGGTTGTGTATGCTCAGGGATGCATTGTGTGGGTTTTGGTTTTTTTTGGGGGGGGTTGGTTGGTTTGTTTGGGATTATTTTGTGGGTTAGGGATTTGGTTTGGTGTGGGTTTGTTTTGGTTTTTTTTGTTTTTGTTTTTGGTTTTTTTTTTGGTGATAGTGCTTTTTGTCTTTTTCTAAAAAAGGTGCATAAAGATGGTGAGAGAATAGCTAGGGGAACTATTTTAAGGAGGGTGAATGGAATTCCAGGCATTTCATGTGAGAAGCATGACATGCCCCCAAAACTGGGCGGAGATGAGAACATAGGGCATGGATATGTCTCAAGGTGATGAATATTTTGTCTTTTATTTTTCTTTGGTTTACTATCTTCCCTGGCTATTGGGCTTGCAGCAAATCTGGGAATACAAGCATGTATGTCTTCTTTAGTTGTCTGTCTACTTTTTGGAGCAAATGTTCTTCCCCAAGTACGGTCTCTTTGTAAATGCTGCGGTTTGATATCCTGCCTATTAGGAAAAATAATGGTCTGAGAAGTGCAAGCTAAGTCCCACCTTATTACAAACAAGAGAAAAGCTGGTGGTTTTCACAGCCAAGCTTTACATCATTCTCACAAATGAATACTATAAATTCAGTGGGCTTTTTTGTGTTGTTGGCTTTTCTTCACAGAAATTTCTGAAATGCAAGAATTTTAGGTAAAAACTTAAAATAGCTGTGCCATGATCAAGGCAAGGATCGGACCAGTTCACTGTCTTTCTAATTCGTGGTGACAATTTTTGCAAATTTGCTGCATTCTTGTTGAGTATTCACTGTTCAGCACAAGCTGAGTACCTTAAAGAATGCACAGTTGAATATTGCAACAACTCCCAGATTTGTCAACAATTTTCAAGAGATCTTTATCTTCCCATGAAAGAATTTTAAAAAATGCTGGGGGGGGGGGGGGGGGGGGCGGGGGGGGTTAAAATTTTGGAAAAACTGTTGAGGCAGAAAATATAATTTTTTTTGTCCTGTAGACCTCTCTAAATCTTAGGTTTAAAGGTTCTGGATACAGACTGTCTTCCAAACCTAAGTGTTTTGATATTCCTGTCCTTCTGACATTCCTTAAACACTCAGTTCCAAAAAAGTTTTTGTATTATCTTCAAGAATCAGAATTTTAGGATGGTTTCATAGTGACCATATAGTCATTGTGTTATAAAAAGACCTATCCTGAAGCATGACAAAGAACTAGTATGAGGTTCTTCCAAATGGTTTTGAAATTTCTGTATCTCCCAGCTTTCCTAAATTTTACCCAGATGTCTGATAAACACAACATTTCAAGCAGTATACTAGACTTGGCAGACACTAAATTCAGCAGAATGTAAATTACATTCAATGTGTTTATATACCCTCTTGGCATTTTTCTCCTTCCGTAGACTCAGCATGCTGTTAGCCCAGTGAGTCCCATTTACTAGTAGGCTGGAATTCAACTGCATGAGATACTGTTTAAAAAATTCTCAAGCACCTCACTAAAATCTTTTGATATTACAAAAATTACTCACTACTTTATTCCTTTATGCTTTTCTCGCATGATTGTGGTGGGTTTTGTTGTTGTTTTTTTTGTTGTGTTGTTTTTTAGTTGTTTTTTTAATGTCACCAAACTGTGGTAGTAGGTGTTAAACAAAATATCTGTTCTAAAGTCCGCTCTAGTGGAAAACTGCTTTTAAATGACTTATATTAGCAGCTGCCACTTTAAGGCTTGTGTATAAGGATCTAAAAAAATTAAGAATTTCAGTTTTCAAGTAACTAACCTGTGTTTTCAACTCCATCTAAGCTCATCTCACTCCCACACAATGGTCGAACTTTACAAGTGTTTGAATTTCTTAATGCATTTTCATTTTTCACATGTTAGATACAGGTTTGACAAGTCATACATTGAATTACTGTAGCACTGAGTAATCAAGCTGCAAACCAGGACCCACTTTGAGAGCTGCCTTACTGACCTACAGGGAAAAAGTTCTCTGATGCAGAGAGCTTAAGGCCTTTCAGTGGAAGGCTGGAAACTATCAGTATGGACAAATAGGTGGGAGTATGGAAGCACAGAAATTAGGTGTTGGTCGGCATGCTGGGTAGTCATCTTAAATGCCCAAACCCTTATCTGCTGCTAAGGTTTTTGTAGGTATAACATATAGGCAAAGTGATCTTACGAGAAACTGAAGGGGATTTTTTTTATTTTAATGTTTTATTTTTTTAGAGTTATTAAGCAGCTCTCATCCTTGAATTGCAGTGTATTACTTGGATACTCTGCAGCTAATTCTCTCCTTTAATGACTTGTGGACATCACCCGAACAGAAATGAGAGTTAAATCCTGTCAGAGTAGCTTAACTAATGCAGACCCATTAGCTGTCACAGGTGTCTATGATTAGCCATTGGTTTAGCAATTACAGAAAAATGTTAAATACTCCCATTTGACTTTACAGAGTAAAAGCAATTTCAAGTGTTGTCAGCTTGCTAGTGCTTCATTAGAAGAATCTAGTTTTGCATATCTTCATAAAAAAGCAAACTCTGTGACTAACAGAATGAGTAAAGCATACAGTAAAACTGCCTCTGTAAGTAGTCTTTGGATTTTGATTTTTCTCAGAGCAGGCTACAGTTGTCAGCCTTTTCTCAGGAATAAAACACTGAAAGATCTCCATGGCTAAATTTAAACCTTCTAGGTGACACATTTGCTGTGCATATAGGTGATGGACTGAATAAGTGTCCTAGATGGGTTTGATAAGTCATGTTTGCTCCCTCATAGTTAGGAATGTCTGTCTGGGATGGGAAGAAGGTCCTGTTGTAGATACTGGCAGTATTTTGGTTGAGATTTTTGATGCAGGATGTAGTATTAAATTAGTGACAAGTTCAAAAGACTGGAATTCATTATGAAATACTTCATGTATCAGTAAAAAGAAAAAAATTTCTGTGGCAGGTAGCATGACAGGCTTTGAGGATAGCTTTTAGCCTTTAGGATCCTGTCTCATACTTCTGTACAATGTTTCTCAGTGTTGTGGAGCTGTGTTCATTCTTGCTGGGACTTAATAAAATAGGATGCACCAATGTCACTATTAATGAAAATCTGTCCGCATTGAAATTACGATATCCCAGATATGGAATATATCTTACTATAAATCATTGGCTGGAGTATAAACCTTAATGTTATGGATGTGTCCAAGGATGAAAATAGAGATGTTAATTTTAAAAATCTGTAATACTTTGAACAAACAAATCCTTCTTGTTACTGCATTTTTTCAATTTTTTTTAAAAATGGTGGAATATGGTTAGTCCCATTATGTGGACACGTTTATGTAACAGCTTATAAATATATATGAAACCCTTACTAGAGAAGATACAGTCTTTATTCCAGTGGTCTTAGTAACTTGCTGAGATGACAAATTTAGGAAAAAAAACCCATACACCCCGATAAATTAATGTCTCCTCCTCTCTTCAACATTTCAAATGCCAAATCCACCTAAAAACTTCCTGATAGGTATATAAAATTTGTACTTTCTGCTTTGATTTTTCTGTACTTTTTATTTGAGTCATCTTCATACTCACAGAGACATGGTAATTAATGATAATTACTAATTTATTGCTTTAGATGATAATGAAAAACCCACCAAAGTAATCAAGTTTCTTGCTGCTCCTTGTTTAAAAGGCTGTCCTGGGTTCTGTGCTGTAAACCTGAGCCTATACCTTTGGGGTTTAAATCCTGTGGTTTTTATTCCAAAGAATCAAAATGGTGTGCCTTGAAGCCATGCCACAGAATAAAAATTCATAAAACTGAGTACCAATGGAGTTTTAATATAATGAGCTGAAATCCTGCCTTTAACCTTTGACAGTTATTTTTCAGTATCTTTCATGTCTGTGTCAGCTTTAGTCTTAAATAATGATTCTGAGACATAACGCTGAGGAACAAATGTGTGTGATGTCAGGGAAGGTCAAATAGCTAATATTAGTGTAGTTCTAAAACATACCTGAAATATGTTCAAGTATAAAGTTTTTTAATTAGTAGATGACTAGGCTTTTGTTAATATTTGTCTCTTCCAAGTGTTGGCTTGAAAACTACTGTTTATACACGCACACTATGTGTGTGTGTATATATCATACCTAAGTTAGCCTCCAAAGTTGCCTTGATGCTGTCAAATTGCTTAGCTGGAAAAATTTGGGTATGCTTTTTTGCAGGATGAAGACTAGAAGGTTTTTAATGGCATTGGTAAGGAAGACAAAATATTTTTTTGGTGTTTCCTTTCATGTGGCGAGAATGACTTTTTAATTTTTTTTTTAATTAAGACTTCTTTTTAACAGGTTGGATTCTATAATTATAATGGCTTTTGAAAGAGCAGTATTAAATCAACTAGCCATGAATGGAAGACGCGGCGGGGGGGGCAAATTATTCATTCCTGGTATACCAGTGGAAGCAGCCATAGATGTTTCATAGCTCAAGTGAAGTTGGTCTGAATGCTTGTGGCAGTGCATTTTATCCTTCCATGTTCTATCAGCTGAAGGCTGTAAGTTTTGTAACAAAGGTACACTATCACTTGAAACAGTAAAGAATGTGCACAGTAATCTCTCCAGAGACCTGGCACCCTGTAAAATGATCCCCTTCTGTTTGAATGGCTTTATTAGATATCCCTTTCTAGCTGAGAGAGAGAATCAGCATTTATCTTCCTTCTCTTGTGCTTGGCAGCGGCAAATACTAAAAGCTACTTGCGACGCTGCGTTGGTCCCTAGCATTGGGCCATGGAGACTCCTCAGGGCAGGGCATACGGACTGTTCTGTGTTCATAGAATAGTTAGGACAGGAGGCTCCATTCTTCCTTGATCCTTAGCCACTTATGCTGTGAACTGCTTAAATTACCAAAAAGTAAAGGTAGGAGTCAAAAACAAGCAAACAACTGCTCTAACTGTTAATGCTGTCAAAGGTAATGTTGAAGATGGGTTCCTGAAGAATCCTCTCAGCCTCAAGGAGTCTGTCCCAGTGTTTTGACCTTGTTTTGAGGATTGCTACTGGAATGATTGGCTCTTGCTGCTTCTGTCCAGACTTCATTTCCCAGAATTGTTAGTTATCAAAATTCAATTATCTATGAATTAGTTTAGTCTTATTTCCTTGGAGGTGGCTTTATTACCTTCTCAATCTCAGGAAGATTTTTTTCTCTTAGTGCAGATCCTGGTTTAGACATGGTGCTCAGAAACTGCTGAAACTTGTCAACCGAGTATGTTGCTCTGGTCATGTTCCCAGTAGCTGATATTAAAGCCATCCCAAGTGGTCTTTTCAGGGCATTTTCAGTTAGGTGTCCAAACCCAAACTCTGGGTGTCAACTCTGACATCTTCCAATTCTAATCCAGGTACTAGTACTAGAGTGAACATCCTACAGTGGTCATTAGCAGTCAAGTATACCTTTAAGGAGTCCTTATATTTTTAAATGCTGTGTCCCTACCAACCAGAACTTTTATTTCTTCAAGCTTTTCTTTCCCATATGGTTAACCTTCCATAATCCCTAATGCTGTGCACATTATTAACTTTTTGTTTATGTTTGAGAGAGGTGCTTTGGAAGAATACAAAACAAAGTATGAATTTCTCCATTCTTCTGATTCAACGACAGTGAATCCCAAACACTGGAATGACATTTCTGGAACAAAATATTTCCTCTCTATAGATGCTTATGTTACTTTTATGAAACCAAAAGGATTTTACTGGATGACAGTAAATCATATTGATGGCAACAAAACAATAGACAAGTTACTGATGAGGAAATGACTGCCCCACAAAGTGTGCACCTGGATAGAGGGGTTTAATAGAATCAACAAACCACTACTTAGAGCACTTTCCAGTGTTGTTAAAGGTTCTGTAGACTGACAAAATGCCCCATTAGCTTAATTCTGTTCATGGTGGCTTTGTACTTACACTTAGAGAAATCTTCTTGTCACTAATTTACAGTAACAGTGTGGGTTGTTGCATATATTTGTCTCCTAAACATTAGCATATTTCTTACCCCAGGCTCATATTTCCTAATAACTCATTATCAAATCAGATTTGGAAAAGGGACCGCTGAATTACTTAGCTAGAATGCAGTCATAGGTTTGGCCTTACTCATGACCTTCACCAAATAATAAGAGGCAGCTGCATACATCTTGTGCATGACAGGAATGTTTAATCTCCATTCTCCTCTAATACACTAGTGTAATTGAGAGTGAAATGCATAGAGTCATATTGTCCCTTCCTTGCACACTGCAAAAATCACTCTAATCATCCTCTGCACTGAGCTATATGGTATGGATTTTTTTTTATCCTTGGAGCTGAAATACTTTTGTAGCTAAAATAGGTCCTAACAAGGAGCTCCTAACAGTCTACAAAAATGAGAAATACCTTTGCTTTTCTGTTCTCTTCAGACAATGCTTTGGTTTACTGTAATAGTAGTGGGAAGTTAATGTCATTTCATGTAACCCTTTCAGAAGATTGATTAGCTCTAGCTGTGCTATCTGTAAGGATAGAGTTGTGACTTGTTCTAAAGAGCAGATCTAACTAAAACTCAGAATTTGTGATCTTTCGGCTGAGGCTTAGAAGAAAACCTGAATGAAAAGACGCAATGTTGAAGCTTCTTGCCAAAGAAACGTTAGGTTTGTCAAAGTTTTGCTTTATGGCAAAATTTGTGTTTAGTGGTTATCCTAAAATACATGGTATTGATAGTAATACTTTCCAATTACGATCCTATTTACTAAATAGACATTTTGGCAACTGGTATTTTAACATATAGCTGATAATTGATGCTCTAAATGTTAATGATTATTGAAATCTTATGTTTTAATGGTTTTGTGGCAAAGGTATGTACTGTAAAGGAATCTACACTTTTGTAACTACATGAAGAAAAAAAATAATCAAATAGGAATTGAGTTCCCCCAAACCGAACTGCTTTATTCTGAGAAATTCAGCAAGATTCCCTTGGAGAATACACCTCTTCCCACACAACGAGCACTTATGGATTAATTTCTCCACTGAATAATTTTGTGACCTTCTCTATTAAAGACATCTAAGTTATGTTTTCTTCTTTCAGGTCAAGATTGAGTAATACATAGAAGAGGCCTCCTGCAACCTAATAATGTAAGTGTGTATTTCTCATATAAACATACTGCTCTGTTACCGAGATGAGACCCATCAGTGATCTTTTCACATGAACAATGGAAATTAATAACATGAGCAATGAACAAAGAAATTAATAACAAAATCCACACGACATGTATCTGTTTCAGTACCTACTTAAGCAGTGTTTGGAAACACTTTGGGGGAAAAAAACCACCCCCAAACAGATAAGTCATGTAACAGGAACCTCTGTGAGTCTCTAAATCTACCTGCCTTGTCTTTGAACTGGGAGCACAATCTTGTGCATCAAAATGTGGTAGAAAGAAACAGAAGGATTACAATAGATCCGCTAATGCAAAACAGCATTAGTTACTCAGTACACAGGCTCTGTATAAGGCTCTTTGTTTGAATAAGATATTAGGCTGGAGAGTCCAACCCCCAGTAGAAAGAACTGGGGTGACGGTTATTTCACCATCTGTGATTGAGCTTATTCTTCTATATCTCTTGCAAAAATGTTTTAATCCAATCACAATAGCAGATTTTATGAAGTCAAAAGGCTTGGCATTGGTAAACAGAGTACCCTCCTGTACACCCTAACCTCTGAAAAGAGATTGACTTTCTGCTGAAATATGTTGTGAGGTATGCTCAAATACAAACCTTCTACTGCTATCTTCTGCTTTCCTGCTGGTAGCCTTCCGCATCTTCTAATTCTTCACCAAGCTAATGTTGTTTATTGGGGAGCTGAACTGTGCAGCTGGTGTGCCTATGAGAATTCTAAATTTAAAGTTTAGTCAAGCCAGAATATCTCCAGACTTCAGTCTTTTCCATTCAAATGAATGTGGCAATAATGGGACCCCAAGTGGTCATGCTAGTGAACTGGTAACTTAATAGTAATTCCCTGAAGAAATCATGTAGTAAAATCAAGACCTTTCCATACTGAATTGTTAGTTTTGCAGGGAAGAAAAGCCTCACTGGTTTTAAAGCTAAAAGAAAAATCTTAATATAAAACTATCTTCACTTCCTATAAGGAACCACCATGATACTTCCAATTTGGGAAGCAAAGAAGGTTCTAATGTTTGGTTTTTATTGGTCTTGTTATGGTACCCCTCTTTGATAGGGTTGGGTTTGTTTTGGTAAATTGCAGTGGAGTACAATGGAAATGATCCAAGAAAGCATGAGATAGAGTATGTGGCTGGCAGTACAATGTATTGAAGTATCAAAGCCTTGGGAGTATCATCAATTAATCATCTAAGGTCTTGGCTATTGGGGGTGGGGGGAAGTATGCTATGTTCCCATTCTGTAAATAAATTTCTTAGCTAATATAGAACTGATAAAAAGGAGTCTCACTTGATTTGTCATTTCTTGAGTACTTCTCAGGATCCAAATTCCCAAGAGTTGGGGTTGTTTAGCAAAAAAACCAAACCCAAACCAAAAAAAACCTTATGTCCTTAAAAACATAAATGACCATCGCGAAGAGGGGAAATAGTCTTTTTTTTTTCCTTTTTTTTTTTTTCCTAGACCTAAACAGAACAGCTAAAACAGAACATACTGAAATTTAAAAAAAGTTTCAGGTTAGATAAGAAATACGGCAAGGCTAGTTAAGCATGCAAATGGATCAGAAACTCAATAATCTTCCCATTATGAATATGAATAGGTTAGGGTAAAACTTCTGTCAGGCAACCTTGCAGCTCTTAGGTTCTTTGATCATCTTGGGTGAGTAAAATGGCTAATACAGAAATGACCTGGGTTTATCGTGCCGTAGGGTGAAAATATGAACTAGATAATATCCAGAGATACTTGCTTGCCCTTTGACTCACTGAGCAGCATAAAATGTACATGCTGCAGGAGAGTAGGATATCGAACTTCTCCCGCTTCCGTTTGTATTTTTATGAAGACAAAGAATTATCATCCGTCAGTTTAAGAATAAACCCATTATTAAATATGTAAAGTGAAAGGAAAAATGGTTCATTTGAAAAGCAATGGATACACTTTGATTAATTGTTAAGCATTATGTAAAAAATTGTTTTGAAATTGCTACTTGTGCAGTAGTTTAGCTGTGGAATGAGCAACTCAAGCAATTGATGTATTGGCAGACACGTACCTAGGAAATGAGTTCTAAATTATTCATTCTGATAACCAGCAGTTATCACATATGTTGATATTCATCCCTTTTTCTTTGTATAAAGCTGTGGATGGTCATTATCAACTCCTCTTGGAAGTAACTATTGCTTCTTGGTGATGGGGAAAAGTTGCCTTTTAATTTTGTGCTTTGTTCAAGGAATATCTACTTCCTTAAATGTGACTGAGATGTTTTCCTTTTTTAAACAGGTCACTTGCAATAGGGAAACAAAATTTAAGGTTGTACCCTCTTCGTTTTCCATAAATCTTTTTTTCTTCTGGTTTTCCCCCTTTAAGCTATGCTTTACTCTAGAGAAATGAGGTCTTGTCCAGCGGAGGGATAGTCAAAGCTGACCAAATAGCAGGAGACGTTTTCATTTTAGTGACAGAGAGGAACAAATATATGTGTCATCCCTGATCCTAGCTTTACAATTACAGTGAGAAAGAGGCAGACACTAGAGACTGAGTCTGTTAGAGCCAGCTTGCTCCACAGAGGAGGCAAGAAGAGATAGTTGAATGCTGGGAATAGTGTGGTCTTTTCTCCCTTCCAACATGATTTTTGTTTGTTTGTTTGTTTTTGGTTTGGGGGTCGTTAATTTTTGTTTTGCTCTCCCCACTCCCCCCTTTCCCCCTCCCCTTCCCGTGGAAAGGGGCTGGAAGGTGGTGTAAGTACTACTTGAGGATGTTTTCACTACCTGCAACAAGCAATGCTAATAACTTGTTAGTTCTATACTTACATTGGAGATGTGCAAGGGTCAGGTGCTTCTCTGTAAGATGAGCAGCAGCAGATTGTCAGGGAGCATCAATATTGTCTTGTCTAAAATATACAACATATTCCAGATAGCCAAGTATACTGGGTTTAGTCTCTCTTTCGAATGTGTGCATATGATTGCTAAAATGCAGTGGCCTGAAGCTATTAATCCATTGAAATGATTCTTTTCAACTCTCTTGATCTTCAAACTACTCTTGACAGATAAGAAATATGCTATTCCTTATCTTATAATCAGATCCTCTGTAGGGTACATCTGGAATAGTTGTGTAATATAATAAATTTTTTTTCCATTTAATTACATTTTTTAAATTTTACTGAACTCCTAATATTTTTTTTAAAGTCTGAAAATAGTGATTGTATCATTTTGGATCTCTGCAGGATAGTGTACATAGTGTACTGCTTTTGAGACAAAGAATTTATAAATGAACATTAGCGATTTTAATACATGATGTATTTGACATCAGTTTAGTGCATCAGATAAGAGATGCTTGTGACTATGCTTGCTGAGAATAAACCAGCTGGTATTTATTTGGGAAGTATTCAGAAAACATCCTCTTGTTAATGATCCATTGCATGATCTGGCATCTGGTAAACTAATATATTGTCATCTTTATGGTGAAAGTTACCACAAATCATTAAAGATGTTAATAACCATTCAACTTCTCTATGTTTTCTAAAATACCCTAATTATGGTAAAAATTGTTCTTATTAGCAACAATATTGAATAGTGGTAGCCCAAGACCAGTCTCATAGTAGACTCTGTTAGCATAGACAATAACAAATGTTAATTCCAGAAGTAGTTTCCCTCTTAAACAAGCAGGTGGCTGTGGTTAGAGTTTATTTGCTGTATTGCACATGGTAGGATACAGTAGAGTCAGTTTTTAATAGAATCCTGTAATTTAAACTATTTTATTGATCCCTTCACTGAAGAACTGAGCGTCTGGAGCCATCTTGACTTGATTATATTTGTTTCAGTGAGATTTCTTATGGTGAGAGTTATTTTTTACTTTTGAAACTGTGTATGTGTGCCCTTGGACGTGTAACAAAGATAATGTCAAGATGCTTTAGAAGCTTCCAGAGGATACAATTCCAAATGTAGTTCAGACTTCCTCAGAGGCTTGCCTGCGTTATGACAGTTTCCCTTTCCTGTTCTGCAGTTGGTCAGAACTTAAAAAGTAGCGCTCAACTGTTTTTGATATTTCAAAGAATTGGTAAAAATAATATTTTTTCTAACTTTTAGAGATTTGGGATTCAGGGTGATGTCCAGATGACACAAGATAAAAATTTTAAGTTTTTTAATATGCAACTTCAGTATACTTGTGATAGGTAGCTACTTAAGATTATACGTTTGGTTTAAAACACCCAAATTATTGAATCAAAACTTGTTAAACTGGTAGAATTATTAAAAGAGAAATGAAGGCTCTGAAATAGATGGGACAAGACTTATTCCTTCACTGAAATGGGCAAGTTCAGGCAATAACATTTGAAGATGGAATCTCTAAGACCCACTTCAGCTGTCAGAACCTTATTGTTAGATCCTTCAGTTTAGTTTGGTGTCAGTTTTCTCTTTTAGTGGACTTTTGAGGTAGTAGATAGGGATGTAATGCTGGTGATTTAAAGATAGATGGATGCAAAGCCTATTTTTGAAAAGGCCAGGTATCTCTGTCCCTCTTTCTCTATTTGCACAATAACTGTCTTTCAAATGCATGTCACTTTTTAAAGTTTATATCACTTGTTGCAAAGGTTGTCGTAGTGTTTTATTGTCTGTCGTAACTATTCTCTGTGTAAAGCATTTCTTCCAACATTCTCTTTGAAGATGACCTTTCCTTAGCTTAAGTTCATGCCCTTTGTTGTTATATTTGACACAAGCTTCTCCTATAGCCTTACAAACTATACCTTTTGTTCTTTTACAAAATCCTTGTGTAACTTGGCAAGATTTGCTGTTAATTTATTTTTCCAAAGGCTAGACCCCATTCCTCTAAGATTTGGGGTTTTTAGAAATTATTATTAACCCAGATCTTCCAGTACCTGCATGAGCGATATGTTTATTTTTGCATATTTCACATAAAGCAGTGATTGGAAACATGAGCATTGTTCCACATGTACTCCGAGTCTCATATATATATGCAATAGATAATGTTCCTCTTACATGTTCATAAATGAAATCATTCAAAATTATATGAATAAGTACTATTTGTTGCATTTGACCCCACAGTACTATAGGATTAAATTTTCAAGTGTTTTTTTTTTTTTTTTATGGTAGCTTTTACTACATCTTTTACTTCATGTAGCTTTTACTACATTTACTACTACTTTTTACAAAAGATGTTTCTGTTGAATTGGCAACTAAAGAAATGACCCTTTTTATGGGCATGATCTGCACTAGAAAAAGTCAGTTACATACCAAAAGCAATCTAGCACTTTTATCAACTGAATTGCTGTACAGGTTCATCTGCCTGCTTTAAAAGTATCCCTACAGAATGGTAATTTGTCAAGGTAAATCTGTTTGACTTTTATTTGCAGTAATTGGTTTAAGTTATTTTTGGTTCTGTAGGAATGAATTTACCATAGGAAGAGAACAAAAAAAATCTTCAAGTTCTTTGTTAGAACTGTTGCTAAACATCTTTTTAACTATCTTAAATTGTCTTTTGTATTTGAGGGCCCAGTTAGCTCTTGTGTTAAGGAGTCTCTCCTGTAATAATACATTCATAGGAACTAGACATATGGTGTCCCTTATTCCTTTATGGTTAATACTTTCTGTAGTGTCAGAACTGTTTACCAAATTGCTGGGAAGTACTTCTCTTTTTTTGAGTCTCTTGGATATCTTTTAATAAAAATACTTATTTTTTCCTTATTTTTTCCAAAGCTAAGCTGCCCAGAGTCTTGAGAAGGTTCTATTCTGTAGTATAAGGTAAAACTGATCTGATTCTGATAAAGTACATACTACATGTAGGATGTAAGTCATCTGACACTCACTGGTTACTTGAACACTTAACTAAGTAATCGTCTTAATAGTACTGTTACCACTTACCCACAGTTTGTTAGTTGTAGTGCATCTTCTATGCCTTATCACTCCTTTTATGCACCTCAGAATTCTATTTGTATCTATAGAACTTCATTGTTTATCTTCTGAAATAAACTCAAACTATGAAATTTTCATGCTTTTGTTTGTGCCTTGCTGCAGGGCTCATTGCAAATGTCTGTTGATTTCTTTTGCCTTCCTGTAAGGGAAGGGACCGATTTAACAATTACCACATGAAATTCAGTTTTGCACTGCACAGTAGGATAGAAAACAGGCTTTCTAAGGAAACTATCCTAAAGGTTGATTAGATAATCATATTTTCCTTAGAATTCTGTAATTTTAAAAATTAAGTGTATGGAAGGATTATGAACTTTATTATAAATGGTTTTGAAGCTTTTCATAGAACAGTATTGTTAATGTCTGTGACAGATGCTGCTTTTGTCTTTTATTAAATACTGTAGGGTTGTGGTGGGTTGACCCTGGCTGGACCCCAGGTGCACACCAAGCTGTGCTATCATTCCCTCTCATCAGCTGAACAGGGGAGAGAAAATATAACAGGCGGCTTGTGGGTTGAGATAAGGATAGGGAGAGATCACTCGGCAATTACCATCACAGGCAAAACAGTCTCAACTTGGGGAAATTAATTTATTATCACCGTCGCTGATGGGCTTGGCCTTGGCCAGTGGTGGGTCTGTCTCGGAGCCGGCTGGCATTGGCTCTGTTGGACATATGGGAAGCTTCTAGCAGCTTCTCCCAGAAGCCACCCCTGTAGCCCCTCTCCTACCAAAACCTTGCCATGCAACCCCAATACAAGGATGCTATTGGAAGGATTATTCTCATTGTGCAATTTAAGTTATAATTCTTTGGTACTTTTTAGCAAGCAATCCTTCTGTTTTAAAATATTTTAGGATATTATTTCTTCTTTTTGGTTATAGATAAATACTTTGGTTATTTCTCGTGTCCCATCAATAGCCAGTCCTGTGCATCAGTATTGCTTGCTATCTTACTGTCACTCCTTCTTTTCTGAGGTTTTTAAAAGTTTTTTATTATTTAATCCTGGTAATAATCCTTCCCTCTTTTTATCCCAAGCCCAGCTGTGGAAAAAAAACCCCAAAAACCCCAACAAAACACCAAATATGATCCATCTTACTGTTGACAAAACATTAAGTCAATGGCAAGGATATTGACTATGCAGAAGTACCGTTAGTAAACCAGCTTTAGCATTGAACTGCATTGTTAGTTTGTATTTCTATGGTGCTGGATTTTACTTAGATGATTTGAGCAAGCACTGTCTGTCTAGCTTTGTCCTTGAGGAAGGTACTTTGTTTCAGTGTCCATTGTTTGACTATATTTTCATATTTGAGTTCTGTGCCATCCACGAATGGGAAGTTGAACATACTGTTTAATTACACAGATATATCCAAAAGGGAGGTGATCATATGTTTTACTTTTTTTTTTTAAATGCAACACCGGTTCCCATATCGCTGTCATTTCCTAATTCTGCACAGTAAAGGGTCATCACCATGGTGTACTGTGGTGAAAAAGCAGCAGCAAGTAGGAGTTAGTAGTGACTTCTTTATGGAAAGAGACAATATTATAAACGTGTCTAAGGAAAGCATTTCCATGTTAAATGATACAGTAGATCTAAGGATTCTTTCTGAAGATGAGGAAGAAAAATCCTGACTCCAAAAGATTATTTACATATATGGACGTATGCACACACACAACACTGAAGGTTAATTGTTAGATCTTGCCTTTGTCTGTGGCATGTATTTGGGCTGTTACGCACAATAAAATCCAGTGCAGGTTCTGCTGTATAGGGATGAATAAGGCATTCTTGTCATAAGGGTCTAAAGAGGGAGAAATCAAGTGATACTAGAACCTAGATTTGTGTAAGGGAGAAAATAAAATGTCATATCAAAAGTCTTCCTAAGATTCTGTTGTTTGTTTTCCAGTATATAATAATCTACAGTGACTTTGACTAAAGCTTCTTAGTTTTGCCTTATGAAAACAAAAATGCTTTCAAAGTATGCTAATATTAAGAAAATTATACTTCCTAAGACTTAGACTGTACTTACCTCAAATCTGATATCCCTAGCATGGATCGTTTTTCTGTGTTTGCTCACAAATAGCTGGCAGTACCTTTCTGAGCAGAACAGGCTGTGAATACAAAATATTAATAAACCAGAAACATGTAGTTCCAACACAAGCAGTTTTTAAAGATTGCATTATGTATACTTAATGCCTAACTGACCTTTTCTGCTGTTTCTTAAATCTCTTAAAAATTCATCTAATTTCAAAGCCAGAGTATTAGCCCATTTATATGTAAATTGCCTTTAATTCATGCATTGATTTGAAAGACTAATCCAAAAGATCCTTTACCACAGGTGACCTTTTTGACACTGTACTTCTGGGAAGACTGTAAAGTGGTTTCTTACGACCTCACATCCACCTGTAGCATAACATATGCCTACTTCAGTCTGTATAAATCAGTCATACGAGAGTGGTTTTCAACCAATGTTGAATTATTAACACTATAACTTTCTTGGTTACAGTTATACTCAAAATAGGTCCTATTTAAACCAACGATTATTTTCTGTTGGCATTCTTGCTTATTTTAGATGTTATACACAATTAAGGTGTTCACTGATCATGCCCCTTGAACAGTAAATAGTAGTATAATCTAGCTTTTAAATGACAGTCTCCAAAGACTGTAAATTTCAAAAAACATTCAATATTTATTATTTGCCAGAATTTCATGTTACCACAAGAGCTGCTTAGAATAAGTATGCTAAAGCTGAATTCTACTATTTCCTACAGTAAAGGTGAAATGCTTCCCTTTGCAGAAGAGAGTATACAAAACCTGGATTATTATGTATTAGGAATTATAATTTATGTTTTCATCCATTCATGCTCTAGAAAATGACTCTTGATCTACATCTGCTGCACTGTACATTTCACTGCAGAGTGAAGGCTCACCTGGCTTGATGGGCAGTCTATTATTTACTATTTTCTCACTGTGGCAGGTTATTACTGGGAGACTCCATAATAATTCTGTTGAATTACTGCAGGTTTTTATTGCTAATATATAATGTTGAAGAAAACAAATGCTATTTTTGTTTCTGATTTCTCTTTTCAAATAAAATTTATTTTTTCCATCAACTAAACCTTCAGAAGAAAAATAGTGGAAAGATTTAACATTAAAGATTGTTGCCTGCTTGCATAGTCATCAATAAGACAACAAACGATCTGATGTTCTGAAAATGTATTTTAGTTCAGTTACAATGAATTTTTTGGACTAAGGAAAAACAAAATCTGCCTTCTTACATACATTTAGGCAATGAAGTATATAGCAGACAGTGCATTTCTATATTATTATTATTATGCAATCAATGAAGATTATTTTTGTGTTGCTTCATCTGAGAAGACATGAACTACTTTATGCTGAGTTATAATAAAGGAATAATACTTTGCCAAGTTACATACAGTCATGGAAAAATGCAGCAACAGAAATAAAAAAGTGTGGAGATAATGAGCTCCACATATCACAGACTTTTTCAGTCATATCAAGATCAACAAATATTGATCGTCTTTGTCAGAGGACAGGCCTGTCTGCTCTCTGTTGACTAAGGAGACTTTTTTTTGGAAGAATGAGAACAAGATGGCATCAGAACTGGTGTTTTATCATTTCCTGTTAACAATCACACAAAAAATCTCCAAAATACACCTACCCCCCCATGGTTTGCAGGATAACATAAGTTGTTTTAAGATATGGTAAAACCACACAACAGCCATGGGTGCTGGAACCAAGAACAGACATTGTTCCTGACAGACATTCTTAATTAAACTCTCTATTTACCTGCTGGTTTAGCCATAAGTTGTTAATTATATCCTAAGTTAGTTTGGGGAAACTTCCTACCATTATTAAACTATATATTGCTATTGAGTATAGGAGCTCCTGGACAAACCCAAACATAAAAGGAAGCCTACAGAGGGTGGAAGCAAGGACAGGTAGCTTGCAAAGGATACAGATAAATTCTCCGAGCAGTCAGGGATCAAGTTAGGAAGGCTAAAGCCCTGATAGAATTAAATCTGGCCAGGGACATCAAGGGCAACAAGAAAAGCTTCTATAGCTATGTTGGTAATAAAAGGAAGTCTAGGGAAAATGTGGGCCCTCTCCAGAAGGAAATGGGAGACCTGGTTACCCTGAATAAGGAGAAGGCTGAGCTACTCAACAACTTTTTTGCCTCAGTCTTCACTGACAAATGCTCCAGCCACACCACCCAAGATGCAGAAGGCAAAGTCAGGGACTAGGAGAATGAAGAACCACATGCTGTAGAAGATCAGTTTGAGATCATCTAAGGACCTTGAAGGTGCACAAGTCCATGGGACCTGATGAGATACATCTGCAGGTCCTGGGGGAACTGGCAGATGAGGTGGTTAAGCCACTCTCCATTGTATTTGAGAAGTTGTGGCAGTCTGGTGAAGTTCCTGCTGACTGGAAAAGGAGAAACATAACCCCCATTTTTAAGAAGGGAAAAAAGGAAGACATGGGGAACTACAGGCCAGTCAGTCTCACCTCTGTGCCCAGCAAGATCATGGAGTGGATTGTCCTGGAAACTACGCTAAGGCACATGGAAATAAAGGAGGTGTTTGGTGACAGCCAACATGGCTTTACCAAGGGCAAATTGTGCCTGACAAATTTGGTGGCTTTCTATGACAGGGTTACAGCATTGGTGGATAAGGGAAGAGCAATGGATGCCATTTACCTGGACCTGTGCAAAGCATTTGACGCTGTCCCACGTGACATCCTTGTCTCCAAAGAGACATGGATTTGGCAGATGGCTCACTACGATTGATAAGGGATTGACTGGATGGTCACACTCAAAGAGTTGCAGTCAGCAGCTCAATATCCAAGTGGACAGCAGAGATGAGTTGCATTCCTCAGGGGTCAGTATTGGGGCTGGTGCTGTTTAACTTCTTTGTTGGTGACGCGGATAGTGGGATTGAGTGCATCCTCTGCAAGTTTGCCGATGATACCAAGCTGTGTGGTGCAGTTGACACGCTGGAGGGAAGGGATGCTATCCAGAGGGACCTTGACAGGCTTGAGAGGTGGGCCCATGCAAACCTCATGAAGTTTAACAAGGCCAAGTGCAATATCCTGCTCATGGGTTGGGGCAGTCCCAAGCACAAACACAGGCTGGGCAGTGAGTGGATTGAGAGCTGTCCTGAGGAGAAGGACTTGGGGGTGTTGGTTAATAAGAAGCTCAACATGACCCAGCAATGTGCATTTGCAGCCTAGAAAGCCAACTGTATCCTGCGCTGCATCAAAAGAAGCGTGGCCAGCAGTTCAAGGGAGGTGATTCCCCCCCTCTACTTTGCTCTCATGAGACCCCACCTGGAGTGCTGCGTTCAGCTCTGGGGCCCCCCACATAAGAAGGACATGGAACTCTTGGACTGGGTCCAGAGGAGGGCCATGAAGATGATCAGAGGGCTGGAGGACCTCTCCTGTGAAGACAGGCTGAGAGAGTTGGGGTTGTTCAGCCTGGAGAAGGGAAGGCTCTGGGAAGACCTTATAGTGGCCTTCCAGTACCTAACGGGGGCCTACAGGAAAGCTGGAGAGGCACTTTTTACAAGGGTGAAGGGGTAATGGCTTTAAACTGAAAGAGGGCAGATTTAGACTAGATGTAAGGAAGAAATTCTTTACTGTGAGGGTGGTGAGGCACTGGAACAGGTTGCCTATAGAGGCTGTGGCTGCCCCATCCCTGGCAGTGTTCAAGACCAGGTTGGATGGGGCTTTGAGCAACCTGGTCCGGTGGAAGGTGTCCCTGCCTATGGCAGGGGAGTTGGGACTAGGTGATCCTTAAGGTGCCTTCCAACCCAAATCATTCTAGGATTCTGTGGTTTTTTTTCCTTCTGAAATATTGATCAAGCCTTTAATTACCATGAGTAAATAGTATTATCTCAGTATATAAGGATCAAAAGGGGTTTTGTTTAATGTAAGTAAACATGCGGGAACACTGGCACAACATACCTGGGAAAAAAGAAATTGGCATTTTGATGAGCCTTGGGAAGTTTGGTAGGATTGCACAGGTGTATGTTGAACGTGTTTTAGAAAAGCCAGCCCAAACCGTAAAACCAAAAAAACCCCCAAACAACTACACAAAAGACCCTGTAGATGATGTGAGGACATCCTAACGATCTCACTTTGTATTGAAGGCCTGAATGATTGTAGCTGTGAAAATCACATGCACAAGGGAACTGAGCAAGGATGTACATTAGTATCCTTGTCTAGTTTGCTTATGCATGTGATTACCCTTATTATTTGCTCTGGTAATACAGTTGTCTGCTCAAAATTTAGAGATAATTAGGTAATTAAAGGAATGTATGTGGAAAAGGCTACTGAAAATTAGTTGTTCATGCCAACAAACATGGTGGTATTTGTGCTTGAGCCAAGACCAAGAACTAAGCTGTCTAGTGTGAAATTGGCAGTTCTGGAAATTTTTCTGGGTTTGAAGATACTCATGAAAAGCTTGAAATGGTAGTATTGGATTTAATTATCAAACCCAGAAGGTATTATCCATGTAAAGGTTACTTTGTTTTCCTGTTATTAATGTGGTATGATAAAGAGTAGGATGTTGTTTACCATCACACAATTTGTCAGCTTTTGGGTCGGTTGAAAGGAAATGAGTATTTCCATTTGTCTTATGCTGTTGTAAATAGAGATGTAAGTAAATGTATGTATTTGTTTATGTGTATGGGCTTATGACCCAGAGAACAAAATGCAAGAATAGTAATATTAACAGGTGAATAAGAGTGGGGGTGCGGGGTGAGTTTTTATTAGTGCTAGTGTTTAAATATTTGTATTATGCAATTCCTCTGGCTGGATAACTGTATGGTTAAGAAGAGCTATTCTTCATCATCTTCTAAAGTGTACATGAGAAGGATGGAGAAGCAAAAGCACAGAAAGACACCAACTTTTGAGTGTTTTCTGAATTAGTGAAAAATGTGTTGTACTATGAAGAGTGATGGGTGATAATACTCTCATAGCATTACTACAGTTTATTGTAGCTATGAATCTGTCCCAGTGATGACAGTGTTTCTGAAAACTATGTCCATTATTCTCCTTCCAGCTCTGGACAGGGGTTCTATTTAGCTGATATGAAAAACGTTGGATTTTGATATTGGGTAGCAGTGCAGAGAAGACGACAGACTTGAATTTTCAGCTGTTCAGAATGGAAAGGATTTAGCTTCACATTTGTATGCATGAAAAGATTTGTAAGGTCTAACTGTTGTGCATATAAATATTTGTCTCATGTTTACTGTGTGCTAAGTATATAAAATTAAGAACTTTTTTCTGTAGCTATTTCATTGGTATTTCTACTTTAGTATAAAGAGGTATTGCAGTATAAAGCAGGAAGTGGTGCTGCACTAAGTATTAAATTAAATACCACTTTGAATAGATGCAAAAAATTAGCTGGAGCTTCCAGTATCCATGGTTAGAACTCCCTGCATCCCCACTTGACTGTTGCTGAATGGGTCTCTTTGACATAGAATACAACAAACATGTCTCTCAACGGTGCTACTTTCAAGTAAAGCCTCTGTTGCAGCAGCTAGCGTTTAATGGGGTGGGACTTACGACTTTATGGAAGTCAATTCACGAGAGGTGAATTTATGTACAAACCTGGGAGGATCAGGGAGATTGATAATGATATATTCACAGGGTAACTGTCAGGAGGGACAGGACTGCAATACCAGGGATAAATGAATATCTTGGCTCAGCAACATAATACTTCATAAAGTGACAGCAAAAATAAGATGACAGAAAAGATTTATATTGATCAAAAGAAATACTAGCCTTGGGCTAAAGGAACAAAGGGATTAACAAAAAGTGATGCAACTAGCATTCAATGACTAAATACTGACATGATTCAGTGGACATACCTTGGAAAACCTGTGAATTCATGTGTCAAGGAGGGGGTTTGATGGCTGTATTAGTACTGAAGTATTCTTCAACTGGATGTAAACACAAAAGGAAAAAAGATACATAAAGGGGCATGTGAGATTATGTACTGAGCTCCTTTCCAGTTTTTCTTAGACTATTGTGATGATACCCCCCATGTCATAAGTTGAGGAAGGGCTGCATTAACTTCTGAATGCCATGGAGACAGCTTTCTTCTGTGACTGTGCTGTGTGCATGCAGGTTGGCAGACTTACTGCCCACCAGACAGATAGCTGGCCTTGCCTTCATAAAAGATGTTCCAGTTCACCAGGTTTAATGCGCTGTGTTAGTGTGTTTATATTTTATGAGAGTTACACATGTTACAAGGAGAATTGGGGCCCTTTGTGTGAAGACAGATAGATGGCCATTATCCCTACTGTAATTTCTATGGCTGGAGTTGCACCTTATTACAACAGTGATACACTAATAAAGCAGGAAATGTGGTTTTCCTCTCAGAGGAAAGGGGCGATCACATCCTGTTGCATCACCTGGGCGTTTAGCGGTATGTTGTCTTGGCATACACGTCAGCTGTTCAGTGACGGGTTCACTGCTCTCTCTGATCTCCTAGTAGATGAAGTAGTACTCTGTGCTCCCTGTAAGCTTCTGAAATGAAGGGCTCCAGACTCTGTAAAGTATTCTGTCTGACTTCTGCTGTGTCTTAGAGGAACAACAGCAGTTTGGTAAGTAAGTGTGTCAAGGGTAAGGTTTAGCTAACTTCAGGCAGGTGAGCTGTAGATGAACAGCCCTTCCAGTGCTGTTGGATAACCAAGCCTGAACTGTGACAGGGAGGAGCACATCAATATGAGGATGAGGAGAAGATGGGCAAGTGTGCTTGAAGTAGTCTTGTCTTGCTCAAAGGATACTGTGAAGTAGTCCTCAGGATGTATAAATTGGCAAATCCATGCAAAGTGAGATTTGTCTCTACCCTTCTATTGTACTAGAATTTCTGTCCTTTTTCAGCAGGTTTTTAGGATACTCTGGCTGCTACAGAAAGCAGCTTAGTTTTTTGCCTGGAATTTTCAAAATAAAGAAACTATCACTGGAAGAATTTTGTGGTCTCTAAATGCCGAACTCCTCCATTTTATATATCAGTTTCAATAGCAATAAATGAACGAAACAACGTTAGTATTGCCTGAAGAGATCTGCTTTGCAGAGGATAAGTCTCTTGTGATATTCATACCTTCAGTATCAGTTTTGTTTGCATAGCAGGCAAATGGCAGTAAGAGATGGGAATGTGGAATGTAGCTGACCCATAGCTTTTTGAGGGGTCGTCCTCTGTGAAAGTACCTTTTCCAATCCTGTACAAAGAAATATATCACGGAGGTGAGAGTTGGTCTGATGATTGTAGTCGGATCTTAAGGCTTTCTGAACATAGTCCAAAAACATGGCAACAAGCTTTGACTATAAAAATTTTGTTGAGAGAACTGTTTCATGCTTCGAGTCTTCCCTCTGCATGCCTGCCCTCCGCCCCCTTTTTTATGTCCTTTTAGATTATTTAAGTTGAAAATAGCTCTGCTTGGAATTTTCTTCTTCCTACAGCTTTGCAGCTTCCAGAGTCCTCAATACTGACTTTGTATTATCCAGTTCTTAATTTCTTCAGCACATTTATCTTTTTGTTCAAAAGGAATCATAGACCGCAATTAGGAATTTTAACAATCCTTTACAAGACCCTATGTTGGAAGATGGCTTCTGGCCCTGGCTGTACACAAATATTCAGTAAAAAACCCGTGAAAGGTTATCTTTCTAATTTACAAGAAACAGTCTCAGAACCTTTATATTTTGCATTTCTTTTCCCATTTAAATTTTGGTACTGGAGCAATTGCATTGTTTATTGAAGAAGTTCAATTTGGAGCCTCTTTTATTGTTTTTCAGAAACTTTCTTTTCATGACAAGTGGATCTGATTTTCAAGATGTTTAATTTTTTTGCCTCTTGGTATAATAGATAATCCAAATACCACACAATATTGGGAGAGCATTTTTAGCCTTCTGCAAATAGCATTTCCTTGAGCGAATTCTGCAAAGCAAATTGTTTTGCTTGTCCAATTTGTCTTGTGTAATACGTAGTTAAACTAAAGTTTAAGGGTCACTTGTTCTTCCCATCTGCAGCCTGTTTTATAGTTTAGATATAGTAGCTAGTTTTGGGCTAATTTTCAGTATGTGTAGAGCTTTAACCATGAGACATATCCTTGTCTGATTCTTAACTTCAGTTTATTTTTTCTTTGTAGAAATGAAGTAAAATGTAGTATTTACTTGTTTATATCTCTAGTTAATTATTTTCATCTTTCTTTAATTTGTGCTGTAGCATCTTTTAATCATTCTTGTAGGGTGTGCTGGCTTTGCTGCAGAAGAAAACCTGTCAAGACTGTTTTAATACAAATAACTTGTTACTATTAGTCTTATCCCAAAAACGTTTAATGTTACTGGGCTATACCATTCTCTGCTACATGTAGTTAGGAGATTTGGAGTGTGTTCCAAATCTTAAAGATGCGGTTATCAGCTCTGGGTGAGCAGCAGTTCAGTCTTGGATTTGGATTATAGGCAAGGTAGCTGTTGCTATCACCAAGTACAATAAAGCTGCTTGTGATCAAGGCAAACACCTGTGTTCCAGCCTCTTTTTCTTTTGGGGTGAACAGAAATCTGGCCTCAAGGTCTGAGAATGGATTTCTGTTCTGATTTTTGTGTTTTGCTATTGTTGATTTTTTTGGTGATATTCACATCTTTTGGTATCAGTTTCTTTTAATAGTAAATGTCTAATGTCTCCACTACTTTGATATTTTCTCCTCCCTCTTGATATGACAAAAAAGCTTGCCCCATGTCAGACAACTTTCTTGCAACTTCAAATCGGTTGTCCCTGGTTGCACCTTGTTAGGTGTTACTAGGGTTTGCTATGGCAGAAGGAATACATCTTTAATAAAGCTGTTTGCAGAGTTATTCTAATGTTCACTGATGATGGAAGGCATGCAAATGAATAGTTACACAACCCAGCATTGCTCTAGGTTTCTATTAGCAATAAGGGAAGTAAAAGAAATCAATGTCTGATCAATGGGAAAGGACCAAATTGGTACAAAAAGACATTTTGAACAGATATATTTGAGATCATTGTGAGTGTGGGAAAGTAAACCAAATAGATAGAAGCTATTTATTTTTTTTGAAAATCGTTTTTTCTAGAGATGTTTGAAAATCTGTAGAAGGCAGACTGGTTAAAAGGAAAATGTCTTAAGTTCAGATCTAATCCTGTAGTTGTTCATGATCAACTCAAAACATGCGTGTTCCTTTGAGATCACAAACTTTGCAATCTGCTATGGATAGTCTGTCTCATGTTGTTACGTTTCAGTACAGTGATAGGTATAATCTCGTCTGTATAAATTTTAATTTTTTAACATGACATTGCTAATGAAATATTAGTTATAAAAATACTTTAAAAATAACAGATGCTTCATTTTGTTTCCTATTCCGTTTCTTGAAGTTTGGAAATTGAAATAATAGTAATTGACTTACATTTAACGGGAAGTTACGTGGGACAGCTGAGCTGCCCTAACAACTCTGTACCAGTGACAGGGGACCTGTTACTCTGCTCTCCCCACTCTGGCACGCGTTTAACCCATCCCTGAACTAATTCAACTTGTAATGTAACAGAAAGTGTGCATTATGCCGAGTTTGAGTGTGCTTTCCGAAGGGCATGCTGGGTTCCAGAGCTGAGCAGAGGGAGCATGTCTGGAAGGACAGGGGTCATGGAAGAGGAATTCCAGGGGTGCAGAAGGATTCCCCTTTTAGAGGCAAACTCTGAGCTTATGCAGCCATCCTTTGTAACTTCACTCTTTAGACATTCATGTAGCAATGGAGTGCAGCCATGTTTGTGCTAGAAGTAGTGAAGGGCAAAGGACTTCTTATGTTAGATGCTGATTTCTAGTTTTCTAAAATATGGAAATTCTGTTGATCAATTTTTCAAAAAGCTCATGTGATTGTATGTACGTTATGGGTCAATTTCATCTGACACTATCCCTTTAAGAAGAAACCTCTCATTTTCTCGCTAAAATTAATTATTGTTTCCTGCTATTTAAGCCGTTGCTGAACAGATTAAATCATGTAATTTGATTATTTTTTTTAAATCTTTTTTTGCAATGAAGGCAATCTAAGTGAGTGGATACTTTGAGGGGAAAAGATTTGCTAGACTCCTCTATCAGTGTTATCTTGTATTCATTTCATACTCCTCTCAATATAACAATGAAACTACTTCATTGTGTAATTTCCATGCATCTCCTTTTGCCTTTTTTTTTTTTTTCCCAATTCTAATACCTGCTTGCTATTGCATTACAAAAGAATCAAGGAACCAGTGTATTTGCATGAAGGACATTTTAAATTCTAATGTCAAGGGTCATTAGTAATTTTTGTTGTTAAACCTATAAAGCTCAATTTCTGCATACAGGAAAGACTGTGGGGTAGGAATCCATTTTGGAAATAACTCTTTCAAATTGGCCTTTCACTTTCTGTGACTTGTCAAATGGAAATTAAAAAAAATACTAAGTCAAAATAGTTCACATATATTTGAATTTTCTGCATCTGTTATCCGTAGCATTTGTTTTGAGAACTCATGTTGTCATAAACGTCTCCCTCAATTTACATGCCTTCTATTTTTACAATCCTTTTCCTTCAAACTTTTTTTAGTTTTCTGATTGCACATTTTCCCTGGAAAATTACCTTAAAAGCTTCCCCCCCCCCCCCCCCCCCCCCTTAAATTGTAAACCACATATACATATATCTGCTTATTTGAATTAGTTCTCTTTTTTTCCCGCCTGAAGACAGAAATGTATTTGTTCTCAAATGAAATTAGACATTACTTAGTTAATCACTAAAAGGAGCTGCATGCATGAAAACTTATAATTTACTATCATTACTGTATTTTTAGTAATAAAACCAAAGCCACAGAGGTCAGTTTGTCAGTGGCAAGAATGGTTATAGATTCTGATGGTTTTAGTAATGCTAAAGCTAATTAAGCACAACTTTGCTGTTCTTAAGGAAGGTGCAGGGTGATCTTAAGTGCGTTCGTTGTTGGCTGGAACCAAGTGCTGTGGATTCCTTCTACATGCTGCTGTTTTCTAAAAGTTAGACTGACTTACTGTTCAGTTATTTATCTGCCTGGTTAACTGCTGATGGCTGTGGCTCATAAGCAAATGGATTGAAGTTTCCATGTTAGCTGCATAATGATGATGCAATGTGATGGTTTTGAGTAAGGGGCAAAGTTTCAGCACAATGTTTGGTCGTCACCTTGGAGCATTAGTCCTGTCATGGATTGCACCTTGCTATTTGTCTCTGTGTTGGAACTCTGGGTGGATGTGTACTGAAGCTGTCTGCAGAGCCATTGACTCTTCTTCAAGTAGAGAAGTTGATACCTTGCAGTTTGCCTATATTCAGGGTGAAATAAAGAGAAACTAATTTTTAAATACAAGCTTATGTATATCAGACAAATGCGTCTCGAAACAACAACAAAAAAGGATGTTGGAAGTCTTCACCTAGCTTAGTAAGCAGGAAATTTAATAACTGATTATGAGTTAAATATCTGCTACCAGTGTAAGCTATCAAATGGAAAGTAATGTATTGAGCATTAATTGA
The DNA here is from genome assembly GCF_929443795.1 of Astur gentilis. Taxonomy (NCBI): domain Eukaryota; kingdom Metazoa; phylum Chordata; class Aves; order Accipitriformes; family Accipitridae; genus Astur; species Astur gentilis. Next base: position 15,552,959 of record NC_064902.1, on the reverse strand, counting down.
CCTTAATTGCTTGTGAAAAATCCCAATCCCAATGCCCTCTTTTCAAGCTATATTAACAATTTAATACTGACTACAAGTTTACTAAACATAAGAGGCAGAAGAGAAGTGATTTTATAGGTAAGCAATAACATTTTATTTTAGCAACTTAAAGAAAAAAAAAAGAAAAATATGTATATAATACTCTCCAGTGCTTCACTATGGAGTGGATTAGCATCTTTGTGTAGCAGACAATCATTAATTTGTGTTGTATACATTACAATATTAGGCATTTTTCTTTATCTACAGATGATATTATTGTTTTGCTCATTGGATATGTAAATACATTACAAAGGACTTGATACACTTACCTACCATTTTGTATTCCATTGTAAATAAAGGCATGTTATGCCTAATTTACTTTGCGTTATGAAGATTAAAAAATAGTATAGGACTATAAATAAAAACATATGCTTTCTGGGAAAGGTGAAAAGTGCAAATGTTATTTTGTTTAAAATTGGTTAAAGTTATACAGAGATAATATGAATGCATAGCTGTGATTTATGGAATGTATATTTAAGAATCCAGTATTAGGCCTCAACATTTTAATTACTAATTTGAGGGGAATAAGTGAGAAGGGGATAATATTAATATGAATATGCTGTAAATAAATTTGGAGTTCATTGCATTTACTTACTTTTTAATGGAAGAAGCCAATATCCTGTAGAAATAGCAAAGCTTCGCTTCAATCTGTGGACCAGTATGCTTTATGGAGACACCGCAACTTGGTTATTCCAGTTTGCCAAAAAATATGGAAAGCTGTTTTCCCCTTTCATGTGATTCTACTGCATGGAAAATTTCTTATTTTAGAGTCACAAGGAATTAAATTAGGAATTCCCATCCCCTTACATCAATTTCTTTTTTAAATATCCATCTATAGAGTTTCCCCTTGGAGAATTTCTTAGTCTTCTTAAAAATGGCTGCTTTCAGATCCTGTTCTGTGGAACGATCATCAATATGAACTCCTGGGGATTGGTAGAGCCCAGCATGGTGATAATAAACCAGCTTAAGTGTTTAGTATGCTAACTAATAATAACTTATCCTAATTTCACACTGTTTTACTTTATTGAGAAAGGACCTGACTGCATTGTGATTCTGTGAAGGTTGGGAAATTGGCTTAGAAGGATCAAGGAACTTGCTGTTCTCTTCAAGTGTTGAACAAGAATAAACCCTCTACATAGTGCTGATACTTGACATTTTTCTTCCTGAGCTAGAGGACTCTTATCAGAAAACATATGTGTCTTCATACAGTCTGAAGCATAGGAAGACTCTCTTCATATTGATTATGGGGTTTTTTTCCTTGTTACTGATTGAAGAATTTGTTTCTTGAGGAAGAGAAAATCATAAACTTTCCCCTTTATTTACCACTTGAACATCTAGACTTCTCAGAATTTTCCCTTCCAGAGGGTTCTTCAGAGCACTTTTGGAAATCTGTAGCTAATCACTTTGGTAGTGTTCTTGCAGTAAGCATGATGTAAATAATGGCACAGGTAGAAGTTTTATTGACTTAAAAGTAACAACAACAACAAAATAAAAAGGAAAATTCAACATTATGCTTACTTTGTAAATACAACTTTAAAAAAACCCAACAATTATTTCAATGGCCTTTGGTTGATTTATTTTGAAATCAGTGAACTTTGGATCGAACAAAAAATCTTCTTTCCTCCTGTCTAAAATGTGTTTCTTTCCCCATCACTGATGATCTTTATGTGGTTTTATATACATCCTACTCTATCTGAGCAAATTCCAGAGCATCTCATAGTGCTGCCTAGGGAAATTTTATCAGCATCAGGATAATATTAAGAGGAGGAATCAAGCAATTAATTTCTTTCAAGGTAAGATCAGCATATCTGACTAGATATTATATTACTATGTGTAGCAAAATTTCAAAGTTAATTTAGACTATGTGAAGTAAAGTCATCCTTTTCCAAATGCATGAGAAGAGATGATTAAATTCCAGATTCCAGTGTAAATTAGCTTCTAAACATAGAGGTTTGCAGCTTGAATTGAATCAAGGAGTGTTTCAGAGGTTCAGAGTGTTAACTATTTGCTGATGGCTTTGCTTGATTCATTTCTGGAAATGATATCTCACTGGGGTTGTCCAATTCACAGTATATAATGGATTAATGGTTTGGAACTTTATCTATAATTCTTTGGCTTTATGTTTAAACAGTTCATAAACTCTTGATATCCTTTTTTTCCCTCTTGAATTCATTAAGAAAATACCATAAAGGAAAGCTAGCCCTTTCTTTTTTTCATATTTTATTATTTAGAAAAATGCATGATTATATCAATATTCTAAACCACTGTAATGTAATAATTTAAGGACTTAGGGGAAGGAAGAAAACACAAATCAGTCTTTTGTTGAGTGCATTCTGTTAAGAAGAGCTAAAATGGACAAATTCATCAAATGCCTCATGGGTAGGGTAGTTACCTTTTTAAGGCTTAGAAAGCTAATACGCCTTTCCTTTGCAGCTCTTGCAAACTGTGTAATACTGTTACCATGGGTATGGCAGCTGCTTGACTACAATGCAGGGCAATCAGTGTTCTTATTCTTTGACTTCTTTCATTAACTCTTTTAATACTAACCCTAATTCTAAAATGTGTTCTTCGAAACCTGTGATTTCAGTATTTTGAGCTGGACACAGCTAGGTCTGTCCATGTTTCCTGCCATGACCTGTTGTCTTGGGATTTATAAGAATGATTCTGTATCATTGTATTCACAAGGAATTCTGCTCACTTTGCAGTGGTTTCCCTCTCTAAGCCCTCGCTTTTGTTAGTGCTTGTTGTCATATTCAACATTTCTGTTTCAATTCAGTTGGCTTAGATTATGTGAAATATTCTCCTTCATGAGAGCAGTGGCACACCTCGGACAGCATTCTCCCTAACAGCAGTAATTTGAGATGCTTTTTAGGGAGAGTACCTGGTCCCTATCTGTAGTCCATCCTTCTTGTCTTCCTAGCATCCACAGTAGTCATCTTTGATCTTTTCCTGGCAGATCTAGTTCTGGTCCTTTAAATAATTAATGCAATTTCTAATATTTTAGAAATTATCTTTGCAAATTCTAGCACCCCTTCATTCTTTCCAGCTCTTCCTTTGATGCTGTCTTCTCAATGGCAACATAAAACTTTTCCACTTATTAGTTCTGTGTGAACTTGGTTTTATTGGTCCGTGCTCTCTGCTTTCACTCTACTTCCCGGGTGCTTTCTACTCTTTCAGTTAATAAATAATGCAGTGGAGTTAAAGTATGGCCACCAAACCTAAATCTGAATGAATGCTTTTTCAGTGTAGATAAGTGAGAGGGAACACGTGAATACTGAAATCGGAAGAAATGGCAGGAAGAAATATTCAATTTAATTATTCCCTTTGGGTACACCAAGATAAAAAGTTTTTAAGCATAGAATGTGTAATTTGCATTCCTGTGGAAAGGTTTACTTCATTGGTAGATGATATTTACTAGCTCATAAGTATTAATAAACATTTTGAAACATTTTTGACACTTCCAATTTTCATGTTCCTTTCATTACTGTTCCTTACCTCTCTCTTTAAAAAAACCCAAAACCCAAACCCAAGAAAAAACCCTCAAAATCCAAGGGGAGCTGACCTTGTCCAATATACACCATGTTTCCAACATTAGCAAGTTGGAGACAAGCCCCATGTCTGTGGAAGCAACTGTTTTTCAAATATTTAGCTGTTGGTGCATAAGTACATCTGATTCAAGCCAAGGAGGCAAAGGGTCAGCTGTGGTTTCTCAACATTCCCAGAAGCATCAGCTCTTGCAAGGCAACAGTTTTTGGCTTGGTAACACCAAGTGTGAGCTAGTCAGTGGCTTCTCTGACCTTAGTTTTCAATTCTGGAAATTATACTTCAGCAAAGAATCCATATTATTAAGAAATTGAGAAGAAAACCTAAGCTTGATATGGTTTTCTTCATTCCAAATTAATAGTAATATATTTATCCAAATTATCTGTTCAGAGCTATCTGCATTTCACCAAATAATTTTTACTCTCTCCTGAAAAGCAGTATAGCTTCTTATCTTTTTTTTCCTCTGGAAATTCTGAACTGCTGGGAAGCAATGTGAATAATTGATACCTTTTATTACTCATTGTTCATTGCTCTTGCATAAAGAAAAAAATTATCTTTTATAGTTTGCTCTCCTGTGTACTAAACTGGCTTTAGGCATGAAACAATTAGCAGCTATAGAGACTACCATTTCTAAGGAAGTTTTTCATTTTCTGACTATCTTGATGGACCTGCATTTTTAATTAACAAGTCAACAAGCACTAGTGTGGTAGTAGTAAAGCTTAGGTGAAACGTAATCAGCCAAACCCATTTTAATGAGTGTAATTACTCTAGACATTAATCTGTCTTGACGTAAAATGAAAGTGCTAGGAAAAACAATTACTATTCCACTTCCCTTGGAAGATACAGCTGTTTTCCTTCCAGAATGTTTTAGAAGCAGTTAGAATTTAGATGTTACAAACTTCTACACTAGGAGCTAGTCAATATTTAAGGCTTATATCCAGCACAGATTTGATGTCAGGTAAAGTATAAAACAGGACATTGCAATTCTTCTTTTCAAATGTATTAACATTAGTTCTGGTTCCAGATAAGTTCATCTAAAAAGAAGAAGGAATTAATTTTACAGGCCAGCTTGAGACATTCCCACTGGTGGGTACTAGAACCTGTTCAGTGAAGGTTTTGCAGACTGCTGTCACAGTATTTTTAATATACTTTAACCTTCCTTTGGCACAAAGATACCCTAATGCTAGTAGGCTTTGTATTTTCATGTAAATAATAGGATAAAAGTGAAGCTCTGTAGCCTTGGAAGTAGGATAAGGAACAGGGTGTCATATCTAAATTCTGTCTCCAGCTTTGTCACTGTTAAGACTTTTGCCATGTTACTTATCCTTTTGTGCCTTGTTCAGTGAAAAAGGGATAATGACACCAGCTTAATATTGTGAAGTGTTTTCAAGATGAGAAAAACTTATAGTGTGGTGGTATTGCTTTTCTAAATGTGTTACTGGTAAACTTCGGTTCTGAAAACAACTTTGATCTTTTGGGAGGGAACATTCTCAAATCTGTATCCTGCTTGCAAGACTTGGGGAACGACCATGCTTTGGGAGGTTTAATGAAAGCCCTATTTAAAAAGTGCTGCTACCACAAGAGCAGAGGGTGATCTCTCACCATATCACAGTGAATTAGTGACTGCTCCATTTTTTTTTTAATGCTCTTTAATTTTTAGTGATATGTTAAAGATTTTGAGAAGCTAATCTTTATGTGGAGATATTCAAGTTGGAAAATCCTGGATTAATTAATCATGCAGGGGTTTAGTTTGTTTAAGGAGAAAGAAAGGGTGTTTGAAATGTAGCGGAAGGTAGCTGTTGGTGGTTACTCCCTAGCTTGCTTTCGTCTCTGGCATTCTGTTTTCCTTCTTAAGCAGTGATACAAGCTTTTGCTTTTAATGCCAAACAGTATATTCATATATGGTGGAGATGGGAGTGTCCTTTCATTTCACAGATATGTTTATAGTTTAGAGAAATGCTTTACTTGTGAAATGAAGGGAATGGATGGATGGCACTTATCCACAACAACTGTTAGTTCCAATTTAACAGCAACATCTGAATAAATATGGTTAGATACCATAAAGAAAACATTGAAATGCTTGTTCAGTGCTTGTATGCAGACCCTGATATAGGTCGGACTGTGACAGCTGAGGACTGTGATTTGAGGTAAGGTAGCAAAATTCTGTGTGCATTTGAGGTCTTTGAGCCATTCAAGTACTTTCTTCAGTGATTTGTCTTTTCTCCTATACACCTTGTTTAGGTAACATACTTCTAGTGGAGAATGAAACAGAAGCATAAATTATAAAAACATTTAAATTGTGTCACTTGGTAAGGTGAATACACCTCAAGAAGTAGCATACTTCTGTCAAATATTATCCCAAATAATAACAGAAAACAGAAACAAAGACAAGACATAGCTACTATAAAATGACATCTTTGGTTGCAGCAAGAAGGGAGTTTAACATAGTACTTTAGTGATTCCTGAAATGCTAGAAATGGAATATAAGTAAGTGTATTGATGTAGTGATTTTAAAAAAAATATATATATTTTTTAGGACAGCAGAATACATGTGGTGCTTTTTTCTATAGGGTATCCTTTGAGTAACATTTTCTGTTTTATACTTCATGCTGCCGGTCTCAGTATTGTAACTTGTTTTTCAAGTAAGGCATTCTCAAATGCCAGGTATATGGGGCCATGGACATCTCCAGAGCTGTCCCTCCGAATTTGTACTGTTCTTTTTTGTTGTGAAAATGAAATTGTGGCGAGCTACCAAGCTCCTGTAAGCTTGAGTGTTTCACGGTATTTGTACTTGTGTTTAATGCCTGGAGGCAAACTTTATTAGAATCAGTTAAAAGAATAGAAAGCAGGAACTCAGGAATGAGTTGTTTTGCAGTACAGTTAGGTCTTGTTTTTCCCCACTTCATGACTTTGTGGAATAATTAAGTAAATGTCCTGGTTTCAGCTGGGATAGAGCTAACTGTCTTCCTAGTAGCTGGTACAGTGCTGTGTTTTGAGTTCAGCATGCGAAGAATGTTGATAACACTGATGTTTTCAGTTGTTGCTCAGTAGTGTTTAGACTAAAGTCAAAGATTTTTCAGCTTCTCATGGCCAGCCAGGGCACAAGAAGTTGGCACAGGACACAACCAGGGCAGCTGACCCAAACTGGCCAACGGTGTATTCCATACCATGGGACGTCCCATCCAGTATAGGAACTGGGAAGTGGGGGGGCAGGGAATCGCCGCTCGGGGACTGGCGGGGTGTCGGTCGCCAGTGATTGGTGAGCAATTGCCCTGCACATCATTTGTACATTCCAATCCTTTTATTGCTACTGTTGTCATTTTATTAGTGTTATCATTACCATTATTAGTTTCTTCTTTTCTATTCTATTAAACCGTTCTTATCTCAACCCAGGAGTTTTACTTTTTTTTCCCCCCGATTTCCTCCCCCATCCCACTGGATGGCGGGGGAGTGAGTGAGCGGCTGTGTGGTGCTTAGGTGCTGGCTGGGATTAAACCACGACAGTAAAACCCAAAGACTCAACTATGATGCGTTGGAAGTAAAAGGCATGTGCACAGAAAGGAGAATGAACAAACTTAATAAAGCATAAGCACAGTGTTATCTTCATCACACAATGAACTTTTTTTTTTATGTCCTAGACTTTACCAGTTCATTCTTGTCATGGGAACACAATGCTGTTATCAACACAGCATTCCCTAGCCTTCTTTCCAGAACATCTCAAGTTCATTAATTTCTGTTAAGATATTTAGAAGCTAAATTGAGCAATGCCATTTCATTACGAAATATAATGATTGGAAAGAAGGCAAATGGTTGTATCCTAAATCTTGTTTATCAGTTAATTCTTTATTATAGTATAGCAGCAATTGCATATGCAAAGTGGAATACTAATTACATTCTGCATTTCTGTATAACAGTGTAGTAGTTTTATCAATGCTATTTGGCTGCATAATGCACACAGCCCAAACTGTGGTACAGTAATAAAAATAATCTGTTTAATTTTCTATTAATGAATCTGCAAAATGGAATTATATTAGTATTTTCAGAACAAGTGGTTAATTACAAACATCATTTGCATATGCTGCTACGTTTATTTGTTGATACTGGTTATAATTCTTTTGTGGAGATTTTCTCATAGTGGGACATGCCGGGAAGCTAGTGTCAAACTGTCTAGATTTTAGCCCACATATCTCCCTTCTTCAGTATCCTGCACTAAGCTGGTAGTGAAGGTGTTCTGGGGTTTTGAGTTTTTGTGGTTTTTAATGGGTAAGTAGAGAGAAGAAGGTGGAAGAGACACAATGGGAGGTTGCTTTTTCTCATGCACAAGAAGGATTGTTTCATCTACTTTCTAGCTATAAAACAGATTAGGTCTCAAAACGGTAAGTTATCAAAGCTCATTTCTCTTGCGTCTCTTTTAAGGAGAATTTTGCTGTCATAAGGGCACAGTGTTTCTGACAGCGCACAATTCAGCAGTTTGCTCTTGTAGGCTGGTTTTTATGCCTGCTTTTGTGGGAAGAGCAAAATGGAAGTGGGCCTGGAAAACCCAATCAGTCAGCAAACATAGCGTGACACTTAATTATCCAGTCACTGTGTGTTTATTAGGAAAAGAAGCTAGGTGGTAGTTAAATATACCTGAAAGACTAACAGCAGAAAGCTCCCTCCCCCAGTTCAATCATTGTCTTAGTGTATAACAAACCATGATAGAGAAGTGAGACTTATTCATTCATGGCCAAGGCTTTGTTCTGCAAAGGTATCTGGAATTAGATAATCAATATAGTTGTTAATGCCAGATGTTAACTTGTTAGGGAAAAGTACCACTGATTAGGTCTCTTTTGTGGACAAGGCAAAATTTAGTGCTAACTATAGGAAAAAAATGTTAAACTTTTAAGGCTGAAGTTCAGATGTGTTGCCTGTCTCTTAAAAATAAGTGGTAAATCATCTCTTTGAATGTGTTTTTGTCTGCATTTGAGTAGACATAGCTTTCACTGTAACCTCAAAATTTCCATTGTTGTCTTGTTTTTATTAAACTTGGTGGCATTCCCTGTAGATCGTCATCTTCTGTAAACTCCAGTAAGGCTGAGAGCAGCAAGCAAGTTTCCTTTTCATCTTTTACCTTTAAGTGGTTCAGTATCTTACTATTTTAAAACTATATCATGCTGACAATAAGCTGCTAACCCAAATAGCAGTTTACTTAGAAGAAGCTGAGCACCTAAATTATCTAGCTGCTTGCATGTCTATCTCTTCATTGATAACTGAATACTAGATGCCTGAAGTTAAACGGTGTGTATCTGGGCTACCTGCATTTCTCTCACTCCTGTTGTCTCTGGATTGAACAGTCGCAGCGTGTTAAACTTTCAGTCTCCACCTATCCTGCCCTTAAATAGGTATCATTTGATTCTTGTGTTATGGCTGCTTCTAGGGATACAGAAATTTTAGTATAAATGATGGTTGCTTACCACATCTGATGACGTATTGCTCACTGCAGTTCTCTTTTGATAGCTAGTAAAAAGAGTATAGAAAACCCAACATAACCTGTTAGTGAAAATAAGAAGAGAACAAAATTGTAGATAACAAGTCAGCGTGCATCAGCTTCAAGTCAAGCGACAAGTCCAGCTTACCTGGGCTACTATTCACTGTGCTTTAACTGTTCTGAAATGCCATCATTTCTTTTCTGATCTAAAGCTTCTCCTTTCCTTTGTTTTTTACAAAGCTATGTTTTTAGTTGGAAATTCCAAAGATAAACAAACAATTATCTCAAATGTTATGCCTTAAACTGCTGCAAGGTATTAGTTGCATACTTGCATTTGTGTTTTGCTTAGATTCATAATAACTGTACTGTCCATGTCCATAATGCTTCACATCTTCTATCAAGAAGAATATGCAGCAGCATAGGTAAGGACCCATAATCTTTTAATAGTCTTTTCCCTAGCGTCAGTCATCAGTTGGCTCCTGACGTTAGCTTCCTCTCAATAGAGTTAGCAAGCAATGACATCAGATATCTTAATTCTTTGTCTCTATTCTTGCTCCTTGACTATTTAATAATTGTTTTTCTCCTTGTTTGTCATCTTAGAGGAGAGTTGCAGTAGCCTGGGGATTTCAACTTCTTCACATGAAAAGTATATATTTGAGGGGGAGATGAACAAGATGCTGAAAACTCTGCCCCTGCTTTGCTCTTGATTCTTACCAAATCTAATGTAATTGTGCTGAAGTTGTACTTCACTTGACTCAGAATTTAGTTAACTTGACTGAAATTGCCTTATTTTTCCACCCTGCTTTTTCTACCCTAATAAGCAGAATGAAGATAGCTGCTGTTGAAATATGTGCACTTTCTGTTAAGCCACATGAACCCACAAATCTTTTTGCTAAGATTTGAAAAGTCAGGCATTAAGGGGAATCAGAGAAAGGGTACTAGCTGGTCAACAGAAAGTTTATCCAATTCAGTCTCATGGTTAGGCTTATTAGGCTTCACGTCTGCTTCTTTGGAAACAGACACTGCAATTTCTTTTTATCTGCTGTGGCTGTAGACTCATAGAGTACATGAATTAGCCAGGAAAATGGTCTGTCTTCAGTTTACGAGTTTAATCCAGATTTTTTTTAATGTTACTATATGTGTCTTCATATCTTTCTCTTAGCAGAACTAGCATCTCGCCTTCAGTTGCCCATTATGTATCTTCTGCTTGATCCAAATACACATATGTATGTGTAAGTGTATATATATGCCTGCTAATACATCTATAAAAATAATAGTATATTGCTCTGACCATACAATGAAGGAACCTGATGGGGGGAATACTAATAGGTGTGCCAAGGGTCGTAATTTTCTTTTGTTGCCTTCAGGTAAGAGTTAATTGTATCATATGATTCCTTTGCCTTATTTACTCTGGCTTTTTTTTCCTGGTCTGTCTGTATTTTGTTTTAATAATACTGGTGGTATAAGTGTTTTGCGGTGAAGGTTTTCTTTTGAAGGAGAAGTTCCTGTCATGAGCAAGACAGAGTAATCAACCTGCAGTGGATCTGGATATTGGCGTTCATTTAAGAACAAAAAAGACTAGAGCTTTTACCCTCCTTGTTTATCATACCTGTTCCCTGCTAGCATTGTGTTCACTTGGTCTCGGCTTCCCTTCCCAGCTGGGACATCACTGCTGCTCTGGGAAGGTTGGATAGAAAGTTGTGTCAGTTTGTGTTGCACCGCTGCCTGCAGTTACTGGTCCCTGGGCATCCCCTGGCATTCATATCCATGATCTGTCTGATCTCCAGGATCTTCCCTTGCCTCCAGAATCATTTTTCCAGTCAGGATCTTGAGCTTCTTTTTTCGTGGCCCACTTCTATTACCACCACTTCTTTTGCAAACCCTTCTTTTCAACTTCCTCTAGTTTCCAGACCTTCAAGCTGCCCGGTTTTCCCAATCTAAACAGTCTATGTGCAAAAGTACAAAATGTCTTCAGCCTCCTCATTGGTGGTTCTGTCTCGTGTGACTCTCTCAATCGGACCATTCAGGATATGCCACTTCTATTCCAGGATTTAACAAAATTTCCAACCAGTTCACACTAGTTGCAACTTGCAAGTATCAGGCTTCTACTTGACAATTTACAAGTTCAATTTTGGATATTCCCTCCCCACAGACATATACATTCAATTATCTGCTGCCTGTTAGCATTCAATTATCTGCTGCCTGTTAGCGTTCACAGTATAAACTAGTTTTTCCACATACGGAAGTTCTGTATTTAAGTTCGTAAATCATAGCTTTCCCAAAGCAAGTTAGGCTTTACTGTTATTTTATTGTCTGTTTTTTTCTTCCCTTTCCAGAAGCGCATGCCTTCTTATGTTGCATCATTTTCCTAATTCCCAAACAGATTGCAGTGGAGGGCAAAATTTTCATCCACGCTTTCTGGTGGCTTCCATGAATGAGTGATAAAATATCTACACAGTCCCACTTTGTGAGTAGTGTTTGGAGTGAGATGGGAGGTTTGTATATTCTTAACCCAAGGTTACAACAACATAAGAATTAACTGCTTAGGTCCAGGGTGCTTGTACAATATTGATTTTTCACTTTGCAAAAAAAGACATTAATGTTTGTATTTAAGAAAAAGGACTTGGGAAGTACTGTCTTAACACAGTAGGACCACAGTTGAGGTAGAAGAAAGATTAATATTAGCTACATCTGACTACTTGGTATTCCAACTTAGCATTTCATTAACATTGTAACATTGTTTTGCACTTGGTTTCCTGGGGAATATGAAGCTTAATGTTGAAAGACGCCTAGTCCGGCAGTTCTGTCCTCTGGAGAGCTTAGAAACTGCTTTTTCTGAGGACTGACTCCTTTCAGGGTCCCTGTTGTTGGTCCTGTGCTAATTACTCAAACAAAACTTGCTTTTCCTTCAACAGACATCAAAGACAATTTTGCCTAATTTATTTTTTGAGGATTTGGACTGGAAATAGAAATGACCACTTGGAAAGTAAGAGCTTTTTCAGTTTCATCAAAACTGTCCAGCATTAGGCCATCCTTAAGAAATGAGTCTTTGAAATACAAGTTTGAAATGGCCACACCAGAAATTATTAATATTAAACATTTGTTAACTGAAGTATTCCAATATTGAAATACCCTGATATTTCTACTTGGGCTGCTCAGTACGTCTGTGAGATTTTACTTCAGTTCCAGAGAATGTATTTGACATTATAATGTGGATGAAAGTAACCCCTAAAAGTAAATGTTCTAGAAATCCTTTTAATCTTGCAACTTGCTCTTAATTTTCCTAAGCGTTTTACCCTACAGGTTGAAATCTAGCATCCATAAAGTCCTCTCTATGCCAATAGTGAATTCTATTGCTGGTTGGTTGTTTTTGTTTTTTTTTTAATAATCTGAATAGTATGCAGAATTTGTGAAATACAAGCAGGTTAATAATCTTGTTCTAACATTCCCATCTGCTGATATTGCTGATGTTTGTGCCCTTGCTCCTTAAGCTCAGCTGATAATTTATCTTCGCATTAATGTGACTTCTGCATTTCACTGTGTGTGTAATGGCCAAGATTTCTGTAGTGCTGAAGCCTGCTCCCATTGGTAGGACTATTATATTTCTGAAAACAAGAAATTGGATGATACATTAGGTGATCCAATTGAGTTAGGGGGCTGAGCAGAATTGTAACCCTAAACTATGTTAGAAGCAAAAGCATTTAATGCATTTTAATAAAACATTTTCTGAAGTGCTGAGCATCTGTTCTCTCTGCTAAGTAGTAAGTTTACAAAATTTAATTCATAATATACTTTAAGTAATGACTGTATTCTTAAATCATGATCTCAGAAAAATGAGGGAAGTTGAAGAAATCCACTTTATTTGGTGCAAAATTTGTAGCCCAAGTTACAAAGTACCAGAAATCTTTTAATACAGGATCCTCAACCTTCATAATTAGATTTGTTAAAAAAAAAAAAAAAAAAAAAAAAGACATTTTATCAGAATATTTCAAGTATGGCAAGGAATCCTGCTAGTCTTTGATCTGGTACTTGATGTTGATACAATTTTGAACAGTGTATATCTTCTTTGTCTCCCTTTCACCTGTTTCTGAAGATGAGGTGATGGTATTTTTTTTTTTCTTTCCTTCCCAAACAGTAAGCTTGTAATCAAGATAGATAGCCTCCTGGCGCAGGAGTTTAGAATAACAGAAATCCTTTGTCATGTAGGTAAATTCTGATCCTTTTAGAGAATCACAAGTCTGAGAATGAATTGCTGCTAAGGAGTCAATTCCCTCCCTTTCCTTGGAACCTCGTTTAGCTACCTCAGTGGAAACCATTTGCTTCTGAGCAGTTGATTTTGAGCTTCGGTCCACAGACAGAAGAGCATGGGTTTGTGCTTTGCAGCAACCTTGAGTCAACATGTACCTCCTTGTTTCCAGCAGTTAAATTTCATTAAAAGTCAGGCAAATTATATTGAATAGCTTGCTAAAATTACTGTCCAATATAAGCAGTTGCACTTGCAAGTTACAAGAGAGCTGTGTTTACTGTTTAAGTAATGGCAATTTTAAAATAAATTGACTATTAGTGTTCTTGATTATTGCAGCTTGCATTAAGCAACGTCAAGCTATTCATCTCTCAATTGTTGTCTTATAAAAAACATACTTTCGCGGAATGTTCTACAATAGTCATCAATTGACCATGACCCCACAAGGTTATAGAATAAGAATCTTTCAGGTTTAGAAGTAACTTTTTCAGCTCAGTAAGTTTGATTTGGACGTGTGAGCAGCTACACGCTTTAAAGCAGCTGTCAATGACTAAAGAATTCTGATGTGACTTGCTTCTTTCTAATTACTGATACATGAAAACACACAGCGAAGGAAGCAAACCAGAAGAATTAGAAGTTCATTCAGAATTGCAGGAGTTTGGTGTTGTTCGTAGAATACAGATGTAGTGGGGTAGTCTCCTGGCTGGAGTGTTCAAACTTATGGGTACAGGGTGAACAGCGTGGGGGACGAGGGGAGTGCGTCCTGTGGAAAGGAGAGGTCTGAATGCATGGAGCTCTGTTTTGAAATAAGTGATGACCCAGTTGAGAGCTTTTTGGGTAAAGACCATTCAGTAAAATGATCACCAGTAAAAACCTTTCTGCTTTATAGTGTTCTAATTTGAAGACTAAGAACTGGAAATACTTGGCATCAGTAATTGTTTTGAAAGAACCTTTTGTCTCAGCCGCTTTGAGATTAGGGAACTTTAAAGGGAGTATATCAATATATTATGAAGTATTTGCATATAATATTGAGCAACCTGCATACTAGAATTTAGAAGACTAATGTCAGGTATTCCTTCTCCTGCCTTGATGTTGGTAAATAACGGGGGGTGAGGGGGGTAGTAAAATCATAGAGGTGGGAAAAAGCAGACTCACTTCTAAGAGATGGCAATAGATAAATTAGAACAACTGTGCTCCTTAAAAACTATTTTCCATTGTGTGTTAAGGGAGGCAAGTAAGGCTGTGGAGGAAAAATCTGAAGAGGAGTGAATGAATAAATAATTTCATAGAAGTCCAGATTCCTCTTTGGTATCCTGTTATCTTTACTTGAGAAGGGACTTACTGGGGGCTTGTATGCGAGATGTGCTTTGCCCAGATGAGAAAGCTGTCCTATAAGACTAATATTCTTCTTAGAGGCGTGGTGGATGTCACCTGAGAGATAATAGCTAAATATGTGTGTTTTCTAAATTTTGGCCAACGTTTTTAACCTCAGGTGCACAAAAGAACTAGTGTCATTCTGTCCCTTAGTAGAAAGCATATTTGACGTATGTGAGGTCACACTACATAGAGTAGCAGAATTAATTTGTGCTAATATGCAGGAAAGGGATTTTCTATTTTGCAGATATGTAGATTTGAAAAATGCAGATTATGTCAACTATGGCAGTATTTCTCAACAGGTAGACAGAATAGGTAGGAAAATGCACGCAATGCAAGTAACTGGTCTGGATTTCAGAAACTTCAGCTTTAACAGTGATATTGAAAAATAGCCCACTGGGTCATGGACAGGAAAGAACAAATTATTATATCAGAGTAAGGGTCTAGATGTCTCAAATCCTGAGATACAAGTTGCTAAAAGAGACCAAGGAGCTACACGTGTATTTCTCTAGTTAGTATAGAAGATAAGAAAAAGTTTTGTTGTAGTTGTTATGTTTTGTCCACGTTTTTTTGTTCTAAGATCAGTGGTCCTATAAGGAACAGAAAGTGGCAAATGTGCAGCAGTAACACTGGGAAGTCCTCTCTTACTCTGTGAGCAAAGAACACCATTTCTGCAGGGAGATTCTTCCCATTTTGAGGCATCCAGAGGGCTAATTGGCACCAAAAATAAGTTTTGCCTGATTATAAAAGATCACAGGGTTGATAAAGTCTACTGCATCAGTTTTCTAGGCACTGGAATAAGCTGGTTTTGATTGCTTAATACTTCAATTTTGGGGCTAGATTTAAAAAAAAATAATTGAAGATTAAACCTCCTGTGTGCTCCTATGAGTTGGATGTAATTTTTGGAAGTGTTCAGTATCCAATAATTCTCATTAATGTTCATAGAGGTCTCTTTCAAGAAAACATGGGAAGATAATCTGTACTCTGGAATCCAGCAAGCTGGAAATAAAATAGATTTTTAGCATGTTCTTTAGTAATGAGATACACTTGCTTTATCAAAATAAACAAAACAGAAGAATGGATAGAGGCATGGCTAATGGTTAAAAGAAATCACAGGCCTGCCTTATAATAAAGGACTGTTCAAGAGCAATTCATCCTTGGGAAACAATTACCTCTGTCATCCAGCCAAGGTCAGTGGCACATTCAGTTAATAGCTACATCAAAGACAGAAGCATAAATTAAAAGAAGACCGTAACTCCAAGTCAGTTTGGGCAGAAAATGGGGAGAAAAAAAAGAAGAAGAAGAAAAGGTAGTTTTTAGGGTCTCCCTTAGCCTTTTCAGTTTTTGCATAAGGTTTTGTGGTCTTTTCTGTGGTAATTTTCATTGTTAATAATTCTCTCCCAAATTGCTTCCAGAAGAGCCCAGGAACATCAAGTCTAGGTTGTGTTGTGGTAATGCCAGCATGCTGTAGCTAGTAGACAAAGGTCTGATTTTGTGCACACAGTTGGTATGTTGGTAAGCCTGGAAGTAATACTACTGAAATGAATTTGAGTACTAATAATTGTCAGTAAGTAATAGAGGAAATTTCTGTCCTCAAAAGCAGAACATTTCCAGTGTTGGAAGCATGTACACATGCACATGCCCTGGCAGTTGGACTCAACAGCTAGTTCTGTCACAGGCAGTTTTTATAGATACATGAACATAGTAATTTATTTGTGTCTTAAACAAACATTTTAAAAGTTAAAATATAAAGGATTTAAATGATCCCTTCTTCTTTTGTGCCCCACTGCCCCAACAGTCAGCCAGAAACCCTTACCACTGCTTTTCTTGCAGCTTCATTTATAGGTTATAAGTCATTCCTCTCAATAGGCTTAGCTTTGAAGTCTAACTTTTGAACTTTAATATACACTACAATACGATATTGTTACATTGGCAAACAATTGGCTGAGACAAGGTAATATGATTTTAAAGCTGTTTGCTCTTGCCTACTTTAATAAAAAAAGAAAAATAGCAACAGAAAAAATGACTAAAATAGTCCTGAATGATCTTAAGGCGAGATGATACTGTTACCACATGAGAAACCTTGTTTCATGTCACATGGGACTATTGGGAATGCGCTTTCTGTCTGTAGCCTTTTAAGGAAAATAAACTATCATGTTGACTAATGTTTTGTGTTTCCTTCCACTTGTCTATGTGTATTCCCCTTTTCTGTCTGTTGTATCTATTCAGATTGGAGACAGTCTGGGGTGGAGATCATACTGCTTTTTCTGTCTGGATGTAATGTAGTGACTCTAGACATGTATTTGAGTACTTGATGTAATAATGTTGAATCACACAGTACACGCAGGGGCTTCTTCTAGGTATAGACCCATCCATTTTGTGTAACATGACTTGTGGGGAGTAAAGTTTTAGGTTTATTTTCTGTTTGCTTTGAATTTGCAAATAGGTGGGTTTTAGAAGTTTCATGAACTTTAGGAAGTAGAATGGGGTTTTATTTATTTTTAAATTACAATGGAATGATACAGGGATCAGAAGGAAATGTGGCTACGTTAATCAAAGCTGTCAGCTCTTATTACTGGAGCACTCTTTGTATCAATTTTTAAAGTGTTTAATAAAACATAGGGACTGTTTCTCCTCTTTCTAGTCTGTAGTCATTTAACTGCACTGAAGTCAAGGGAAGGTACTTTTCATGTGCACCACAGTAATGAGAAGAGAGCAATAGATTCTTTTTGCTGAAGGTTTCAGCATCCGGTAAGCGGTTTCTTTTCCTAGGTTGAAAAAGAAATCAGCAGTAGGTAGTGGCCTCTGTTTAAAACTCTTGATGCACCATTGGCAGCTTTTCCTGGCTATCTCCAGGGCACTGGTTATCTTTGATATGAATTTGCGGTCAAATTCTACGTAAATTTATTTCTGTAAATCAGATACAGCTCTAATTTGATTTGCTTGTTTAAGGACTGACAGGATAATTTAGTCTCTTGGGTTTATTTACATATTCTTATTTTGCGATTCCGTACGTGTGTATTAAAAATAAGTGAGATTGCTTGCTTTTGCATGAGGCTAGGAAATGCAGTGCCATCCTTTCAAACCTCTGAAGTTTATGTTGTGTACTAAATGCATAAGTAGTTCTGCTGAGTTTTTCAAGATGCAATCCTTCCTGAGGTAGACTTTGGGAACTGCATAATTAAGACAGAGTGCAGCAGTTTAGTCGGGGAAACAAGCACGAATATCACACTGAATTGAAATGGAAATGATGAGGGTGCACCTTAGCCAACTCAGGCTATCCAACTACTGTAACTACAATAGGGAAAGGAACTCTGCAGTTCTCACAGATGAAGAATAAAACTTGTTTCACTGTGCTTCTATAAGAGAAGATGTTGAGTACAGGCACCTCTGTGAAAATTAGTGCTGACAACTTTGCAGGAAGAAATAGAAAAGTGTTTAGAAGAAACATTTTGAAACTAATTTGAATGGAAAGCAGTTCCTAGGTCTGACAGAGAAAAGTGGTCTGCTGAACTTTTTTTTCTCCTTTTCCCATTTATCAAAGAGATTTTTCATCATATTGCACATCTGCAGCCTTCAGAACAAATTCTGGCAAGAGCACTCCACGTCACTGTGTTGGGTTGACCCTGGATGGATGCCAAGTGCCCACCAAATGCCACTCTATCACTCCCCTCCTCAGCTGGAGAGGGGAGAGAAAATATAACAAAAGGATCATGGGTTAATATAAGGACAAGGAGATCATTCAGCAATCACTGTCACGGGCAAAACAGACTCGACTTGGGGAAAAAACAATTTAATTTATTACCAATCAAATCAGAGTAGAGTAATGGGAAATAAAAATCAAATCTTAAAACCACCTTCCCTCCATCCCTCCCTTCTTCCCGGGCTTAACTCCTGGTTTTCTCTACCTCCTTCCCCTGAGCGGTGCAGGAGGACAGGGAATGGAGGTTGGGGTCAGTTCATCGCACGTTGTCGCTGCCGCTCCTTCCTCCTCAGGAGGAGGACTCCTCACTCTTCCCCTCCTCCAGCATGGGGTCCCTCCCACAGGAGACAGTCCTCCACAAACTTCTCCAATGTGAGTCCTTCCCATGGGCTGCCGTTCTTCAGGAATTCAAAAAACCCATGTATTTTGAGTGCTGCTGTAGTTGGTCTGTGTTCCCCACATAGTGGGATGAATATACAGAATAATAATTTCCCTGATTTTTCTCAAAAAATCTGAAATACAGAAAACTCAATATGAATTATGTATATTTTTATAATTATTTCCTTTATTATAGAAAATTAATTCACACATGACTTGGAATAACACATAAGCATGGACTGAAAGATAAATATCTGCGTAAAGGGTATCATGAATGGGGAATGGATACATTTGAGGATTAGCCTCAAATGCAGTTCTGGATCTAGAGCTCAGGTCTGATATGCTTAAGTTTAAAAATTTGAATGATTAGAAATTTATCCTCTCTCTTAGGGAACGTTATACCTTTCTAATTTTTAGTAATGTGGAAATATAAATTAGACAGAGCTCACTCTTTAGCTTTTCTTACTGTTTTTTGTTCTTGCCTTGTGATAGATAAAATCAAGATTTAAGCCTTGCCTAAAGGGCTACTAATCTGTTTTTTCTTGATGTCCATACCTGTTTCCAAGAGGCCGGAGTACTGACTCTAAGGCTGATAGGTTTCTGGGTTTTCTTTTCTTTGCTTTTCAATCCCTGAAGAGTACAGGGCCTCCTGCTAAGACAGTTCTTTTTATACTCTGTCCTGTAGTAAAAAGTAAGCTGCATTTTAACAAGACTTCTGTTTTTAAACAAATGAAGATGTGCCCTGAGCAGAGGTATTTATACAACAGTGTAATCATTATAATGGTTCTCTTCAGGCAAAGTGAGACATTTTAAGTAAGGTCCTTTCTATTCAAAACTCCGGAATCATTACAGTGGGAGGCTAATAAAGTTCAGTTTTAAATTCTAAAGGAGTGTGGCATTTATGCATGTGTATGTGTGTTAGGAATCACTAGTCTCTGCTATTTTGCCTGCTAAATGTGGGTAAACTGTTTTTCTGGCTCTCAGAAGGCCTGCCTCAGTCTTACTTTTTGCTGAAGTGATATTTGGCATTGGCCAAATCATCTGTCACTCATGGGCCTCTGTTTATGAATCCATCTCTTCAGCTTGTGGAATTAGATGGGAAATTCTTTTTCTTTCCAGTGTTTATGTTGAAGCTGCTGCCCAGCATTCCTTTTTTGTCTAGGATCTTAGTTTTGCTGTAATGCTGAGAAATGACTTTTTCATCTCCACATCCTAATGAAAGGAGCATAAAGAAAGCAGGATGCCCATAGTGTTCTGCTGGAGATGGCTCTCTGGACCAGAGGAATGTTGAATTTTCCCTAAAAAACCTAAGGCTGGATGTGGGTGGGTAGGTGACAATAGAGACATATAGATAGTAAGAAAAACTGTAGTCCGCTAAGTGCTGGTTTCTTGCAAGAGATTTAGTAGTGGTGCTTTTGGTTCCCCTTTAAGGGGGTTGGAGCCCATAAGCTTATATGTTTTTGCTAATCACTGCTAGCTGAAGATACAGTTTTCTGGATTGGTGGTATAACCACTGTGTCTTATCCCAAAGATGCCTACATCTCCAGAATCAAATAAATGATTCCCATGTAAATAACATGTAAATTGGGTTTTGTAGTTTCTTAAGAAATTTGGGTTATTTGGAGGTAATACCCTCTGTTTAAATGTGGCTTTCTTATTGCAAGAGTTTCAACCAAGTGACATGTAACTGGGCTCTGTATGTAGGCTGGTTTTCTTATATGTAACTTGATTTTCCTTTTGTACTTTTTAGACTTATCTTGGAATGCATTGGCTTACACATGTCTGTAAGAATTGCATCCACCTTTCGCCCTAACTAGAGGTAGGATGTGGTTAGTATGTGCTAGCATACCCTTGTAGTAAAGCTTTTTCTGGAGTAACTTTGTCTTGAGATTCCTGGAGACCTTTAGTAGATCTTTGATAGGCCTTGCACCAGCCCTATAGGATGTGGATATGCATTTCAGAAGTTGGCAGAAACACACTTTTATTGTTTTTCTTTTTTCCCCCAGAGTCGTACAGCCATTGCTGTAACGGAATGTATGAGCGTGCTTTGATCTACTTTAAAGATCCAAAAAATGCTGCTGCACTTTTCTGTTGGTTCTGAGTTGGCATGTCCTTCCCAAAAATTTTCAAAGGTTTTCTGTTTAGAATAGTGCTTATATTTTAGATGGCATTGAATTAATCAGAAGCCCCAACACATGTTTGAATGTTGTCTGGAATAGGAATGACCATTTTTTTATTTTTTTTTTAAGGAAAAAAAAAAAGTGCATAAGTGCATTTCTGCATCAGTCTCTATACTCCAGAAACATCACTTTCTTCTGCCTAGAGAGGCACTGTGACATATGGTGATGGCAGCGGCAGCTGAATCTCTATGAAAATTTAGAAATCTGTTGTATGAATTTCATTGGGAAACTAATCTTAAAAAAGACCAGTGGAGATGAAAGGCCATTGCTCTGTGTGCTATTTTATACAACTCTCCAAGGATTAATTAATTTTTCTGGTACTGGTGATGAGCAATTGTACCTAGTGGTAATTTGGTAGCTGGTAAGTTGATGGAATTCCAGACAATACAGACGTTTAACCATCTGCCTTGTTTGTTTTCACTTGAATAAGCTTTGCCCAGTTCAAACTAAATAATTTTGGAAGAAGAGACTTAAGAGAGAAAAAGCCAAATGTTTGTTTACTTATTTACAAACCAAAATATTGTACTTAGTTTTAAGTATTGTTTATACTGTAATCAGCTTTTTAAATTTAGTTTTATACCTGATTGCGAATAAACATATTTTTGCAAATAACATATGTATGATTAGTGACGACCAGCCTTCCAACAGTCATCCCAAACTCTTTAAGTTGTATTTTGGAAGTAAATGTAAATCACTGTTTTTCTGCTTGTGGTGGCAGACCTTTTTGGCACTGAGAAAAGAGGCTGCATACCAAGTTTTTAAAAAGGTGCAAAGATAATGTTGATTAATGTGGGTTATTATGTAAGTACTGGACTAGCATTCATAACAGAATCAAAGGTGTAACAAATTAAACTTGCATTTAATTTTAATTACAAATTACTTCATTTACTCAGTCCCCTACCACACCTGTCTGCTCAGTGATCATTATCATGACACTAAAAGCGCCAAAATATTGGTGAACCTGCTATGTACAGCAGTACACTTGCTTAAAGGAACTTTTTCCTAGTTTAGAGGGGCAGGCACCAGTGTGGTCACCTTAGTCTGGCTTCCACAGTCACTAGGTAAAGCCATATGACTTTCCCAAATTAATTCATAGTTGAATTAGATCTTTCAGAAGAACATCTTATCTTTACTACTCCTGATAGAAAATCACTGGTCTTGGTAATTTATTCAAATAATAAATTATACTTAAGAGAAATACACCAAACAAAACATGCACTTAATTTCTAAGCTGATCTTTTTTTAATAGTTACCATTTTCCATCAGTAGAAGCTTTTATACCTTTCTGTTTCTAGATTTTGAAGATCTCTGTGGCTTGTAGCTGCTTTTGCACTCAAGACAGTCCTCAAGCTTCCCTTCAGTGAGCAAGATAGATGGAGTTCTGTGCCCTTTTGCAAAGTATGTTTTCTAATTGATTTGTTGTGTTTGTCTCGCTTGAATATTCTCCCATATATCCACCTCATTTAAAAAATTATAAATCCTTGAATGAGGCCCTATTCCAGCTGTGGCTGTACCAGTGCCAAATACAGAATGTAGTTTAACATCCATTTGTGTGCTTGGGACTTCCCTGTGTGCACGTCCAGTGATGATGCTAAACCTTTGCTGCGAGGTCTGTGAGATTAATTCTGATGACTCTAGGTCTCTTCTAAACTGCTGATTCTCAGTGTAGTTTCTTGAGATGCAAATATGACAACATAATTTTTGTTAAACTTGATGTTTAGCACAGCCTTTACTTTTCTTTGCTCAGCTTTCCCAGTCAACCCATTTTCTTGCTTAACATTAGTGTCCTACTGTAATACAGAGCATTCTTCAGCCTATTATGCATAAGCCTTATCTGCAATCATTTAAGTTTCCTTTTAAATACTAGTAAAGATGTTAGTATGGGTTTAAATGCCAAATTCTGCAGTGTTCATCTAAAACCAGATGATTCTTATTTACAGTTGATGTCTATTAATGATTTTTTAAAGAAAATACATTTTGTGTATTTCATGTTGACTTTACATAATTCCAGTTTCTTAATGAAAAATGTCATGAGTTGCTAAGTTGTTTTTTGGAAACATGTATCATTTTGAAGATGTAGCCTTTTTATCAGTCAAGCTTTCAAATGCAATTTAAAATTAAAAAAAAAAAAAAAAAAAAAGTTAGATTCCGGATAGCTAACTTTATTTCCCATAAATCCATCTCAAATGGTGTTGGTTTCACTTTATTTTAATTGCTTATTAGTGAAGTTGTATAGTAACCATTCGGGTATTTTGCCATTAGCTGATTTAAGGCTAAAAAGAATATAATTATCTGAGTTGCCCAATTTGTGGATTTTGTTTTTCCTTGCTTGTTTTTTAAAGCTTAGCAATGTAATCTTTTTCTGACACTCTTGATGCTGCTTGGCTAGCTGTCTCAAAATTCTGGGATGCAAGTTATCCAGCTCTATTTAATTTCAGCAACTGTTGATTAATTTTCTCTCCCTAATTACTGCTGTAGAAAGCACCTCACCCTGCAACTGCATCATCTAGCTTTTTCCTGAAGACTAATACTTAATGAATACTTTGGGTTTTTTTCTGTATTATTTCTATTAATACTTCTGCCACAAACCATGCAGATTTACAGCACACTTATAAATTCTGTGTTCCTAATGAAATCTTTTTTAATGTCCTAAATTCTGCTGGCCATTCAATTTTTCTTTATTTTTCTTTTTTTCTCTGCTGAGTTACGCACTTTCTTAGTCCTGACTCATATGTATTGCTGGGAACAGCTTTACATTCTTCCATTCATTATGTAGCTCTCACTACTCATCTAAACCATGTTAGTTTTTTGTTTTTGTTTTTTTTTTTTAAATCAATCTGTTTGAGGTATGACCTTCTGTGAGATTGCAACATGTTCTTAAACAGTGCCCAAATCACTTGTTCTCAACTGGCTTTTATAATGAACAATTCTCACTGTTTTATTATTCAGGTTTCCTGCTTAGTTTACTGAAGGTTTACTTAGTTTACTGTCTCTTTTTTTTGCTTTCTTGCATTGTGGGTAGTTTTGTTTTGTACACCTGAATCTTAACTTTACTTAAAATTTTGGGGAAGAGGTAAGCAAAGGCAAGATGGTGATGTTTTCTAAATGGTCTCCCAAGAACAGTGCCATCATATTCCTTTCTTTTTTTCAGTCTAAGATTGGTAGTTCAATCTATTCCTTTGACTATAACTTGTCACATTTGCTTCAATTTCTTAGTAACTTTTTGAACAGAAGTGTGCACAAATATATGCAAATAAAAAATACTGTTAAAAGTTGGGCTGCATTTGAGATGTTGGTATTGCCAGTTGCTGGAGGATCATAGAATCCCATGGATCATCTCATAGAATGAAAACAGTATATGTTCAGTGGAGGTGGTGTGGACGCTGAAGGGCTCAGTTTTCTGTTCATAGTTTAGAAACAATCATAATAAAATTCCTGTAACAGCTGTCCTTGTGGACAGACCTTCCAATGCTTAGAGAAAATATTTGTGTATATTCCATATAAAAAAACAGATTTTATTGACCAAGGAAGTTAGTCTGGTATAGTCTAGCTTGTTTCTGCTCTAATGTATGCATTCAATTTTGATAGATGAATGGAGTTTGGTTTGTAGTTGTATAGGTTAAGGAAAATATTATTAATTTGGCCTAAGCATTTTTGACACTATAAATAAATATAAAAAATTATTTATAATTTGTATGAAGACATGTCTGTTAGATAAAGTATTCAAGTGCTCTGATTTGGAATTGAGATTTTGAGGTAGAAGTTGGCAGACTGAATACTGAAACAATACTATCCACAGATCGTGAGTTTTGAGTGTAAGCTTGATAAGCACGATCATTGTACGATTCTTCTTCCTCACTTGAATAATTGCCTGAGAAGAAACTGTTTCTGGGTCATCTTAGTACAAAAGGACATTTGAGGATAAGTTTTTGGTTTAGATATGAATGCAAAAATTCTGCTTTGGTTTGGTCTTGCTCTTCTTGTATATAAACGTTTTTCTGCTATAAAACTAATGTAAAATGTGCTAGCTGTAACAGTGAAAGAGCACACATACTGCTGAAAGTTAATCAGATGACACAGAAAATTAACTAGTATCATCTTAGGGTTACTTTTGATTGCAGAAGTCACTCTTTGCCCTGAATAGGCAGTTGAAATAAATCGTGCAAATAGACAATGAGTTAATGGAATAAATTAGAAGGGGATTAGTAGTAGAAGCCCTTTATTCATCAGAGGAATGTCAGAGAGCTGTATATACCACTTAAGAATTAAATTTTCCAGTTTTAATGTTATTTCATATTAGTGTTTTGATATACTCACGTTGAAGGTATAGGATGAATCTTGAATATGTGTTCTTGAATGGAATAGGTATATCCATTTGTAATCTACTTTTTATTCCTTTTCAAGTTTGGGGAACTTTATTAAAATAATTTAAATCTGGGTCAAATACTAGTCTCACATCTAGGACTTCCATACCATTGACTGATGAAATAGGCTATAAATTTTTTCAAATAGTAAAATAAATTATGGAAAATTTACCTAGTTTAACTTTATGTGAGTGAAGTGGCACTAAATGATAGCAGATACTAGATCTACAATATTGATGTGATAGGTAGAATTTCTGAGAACATATCTTAAGTTGACTCTAGCATGATGGGAAATTTTCCTTCCTGTCATAAGGCTTTGGATTGTGCCTTTAGTAAATTAAACCAAAATAAACCAAGAAATTAATTTAAAACTCTGTTGATTCAGAAAGAATTAAGTGTGGCAACACTTACATCTAATGCATTCAAGAATTGTGTGTAACTACATATTGCACTTAGTCTTACCTAGTTATTTACAAATTATATGCACTACAGTATGGTAGTTTTAAATGTCTTTAAATGCAAACTGGTGCTGAGGTTTGATTGCTGATTTGAGATAATACTTCACTTGTGTTTGGAAAATAAATTCCTCGAGGGAAATCAATATTTGTCATGTCAGATTCCATACCTTCGTTTGTTGGGGGACAGGGTTGCCTCTGGGGAAGAACTGATCGTTCATATGCTACTGTATTAACAAGATCTATTTGCGGAAAAAAGGATTGCTCAGTCCAGATTCATCTATCATCCTGCTCTCTTCTGTCTTTTCCCTGAACACCCGGCACCAGCGTGGGTAAATTCTACATTCTGAACTCGAGAAAGTAATAGCTCTGGCTCCTGGTGCCTTATACCCAATAAATGTTTGACTGTGTATGTTTGTGTTCAGTAGGGATAGGGAATACCAGTGTATGGGAAAGATAAAAGGGATTGTAAATAGCTGGAGAAACATGCTTTACTGGGATTTTTCTCCAACATAGAAATAATGACATAATGTATGCAATAGAACTGCCTTTTTTTCCTCGTGTTATTGACTATAGGCATATATGTTAGTAAAATAAATGACATACTAATAATGTGCTCTGATTTGTCTTCAGAATTCTCCCACAAAGTATGATGCTCCAAATAATTAATCATATGTATATTCTTTAAATAAAAAGCTGTTTTGCAAATTTAGCCAGCTTCTCTCTATGGACATGTAGAAATCGGAGAAAAAAGTTTAGCCTGCCCCGTAAATAACCTCACTATCCATCCAAGTAGGCTAGGCACAAGCATGGTTCCCTCATTGTGCCTTTCAGAAGGTCAATGTCCTGCAAAATGGGGTCCTTGTGCTCTGTTTGCCCCCATGCACAGACCTACAAGTGTTCATTCTGGGGGAATGTGGCTGCTCCCCACACTGCTTTTGAGTTTCAAATCACGTTTCAAGAGATGCAATTGCTTCAGGGACCTCTTGTGAGATTATGTGACTCTTTCATCCAACATTACTCATCCCAAATTGCTAATTCTGCAGAGTAGCTTCTTTATCAGTAATGCAAAAATTCCAGAAGTGTACTAGCCTGCTTTAATAGTGCAAATGTCCAGGGCACAGGTGCAAACTGAGAAGCTGCATCTGAGCAAATCTAGAGCTGTAGTATCCTGTGCTGGACATTCTGCAGAGATGCATATGAAAGTACTTTGTAAAAGTAATGATTTTGAGTAAAGTATTCACCTGTACGAATACAGATTAGTTACTGCTATAGCAACCTATATATATTCTTCAGTTAAAACAGTCAATTTACAAAATATCAGTCCTACATCTTAGAGTAAGGCCCCAAATTCCATTCTTCAGAGTTAACACATAGGTCAATCACAGCTTGGAATGTATGTTCTACATATAGAGCTGGAATACTTTGCTGCATGTTGCTATGTAGCTGTTGAGTTTCACTTTCCATTTATCTGAATACATTAAGAGTGTGTTACATGCAAGCAAAACAACAAAAGAAAATCTCCCTTGAAACATTGTATTCAGGAAATGTTCGGTTTTGTGGATGTGGGTTTCTGTGCTTTAACACTGCTCTAGCAGTGTGATACTGGAAAGTGTACTCCTATGTTATATCACTCATTCAAGGGCTATTGAAGAAGTCAAAGGGGAGCATGTAGAGAGCACGTTGGATTGCCAGTGGGTGGGAGCTTTGCTCAACTTGTGCAATGCAAAGTTAATAAGCATGTATTAAAATGAGAATCAATTATCAAGATTAATACTAAATAACCTGGATTAACTCAGGTTAGATTGTTAGTGCAATTACTTCAGAGAGTACAAGAATAAGAATTGGTTGTTAAAACTTACTGTCAAAGAAAATCTTTCCTTGGAAGTGATTACCTATCAAACTGCATTAATTTGTGAAGTTTTAAATTTTTGAAGATTTAACTGATACAGGAGACAGAATGATACATGTCTGGCAGTTCACATGTGTTGATACATATATATGTGTACAAACATCTTGTTTTAATCAAATAGCAAAATATGAGCTACTTTACCTATTTCTACTGCAGAGAAAGGTTTTTCCAATATCCTTGTAAGAACTTGACTACAACAACCATGAAAGGAGCTTTCTTCAGCACACATGTAAGTACTTTCAGTGTAGGGGATGTGGATACTTTTGCTCATGCTAGTCATTCAAGGAAGCGGTGGAAAGAGATAGGAAGAGGATGGAAAAAACCCAGCCTTCCGTGTTTTTAATGATTATTAGGAAGCCAATCTGTGGCAAGATGCCATTTAACAAGTTGAGGGAGTAATATTTATCTAATGTAAGAACCTGCTGCACCATAAGGCTTGTGATGTTATTGGTGGAAACCTAATGATTTTTTCCTTCAACAGTTATTCATAATCTACCTTTTTTTTCCATATTGAAGAACAGATTTCTGGGACTGGTTGTGGAATGTCTATCCTTGGAGATTCAGTTGGCCAAAGTCATGGTTGAAATGATGTACTGTTCGCAATAGTTACTCTTTTGTCCCAAGGTGGGAGGCGACATTTGCATAGACCCCTTCTAGCCAACATTTTCAGACTACATAGGAGTTCTAATAAAAATAGCTACTACTGCTCTCTGCACTTTTGACTTACTGATCTTCTAATGCTGGGAGGAGAGGGAAATGAAATGCACAGTTCAGCTGGTTATATTGCTGTCGGAAGAAAGAAAATTATTAGCTAACTGAAGTTTGAAGGTAAGGGGGGGTTTGTTTGTTCTGGCCATGCTGTCATTTTGGGTTTTATGATTAATGATTAAATTCTTTGATTTAATACCAGTTTGACTTGGGAAAAGACAGATTTCCTGCCAGGCAATAATATCTGTGTGTGAACTTCTAAAGTTTCTACAAGCCATAACCTTGAAATATGTTAAGATTTCCATAGTGCTTTTTTATGCAGTGTTTGTGTGCTTCTGTATTTGTTGCTGTTTCCTGAAATTTGGTTTCTTGGCAATTAAGTAATTCTTCAATAGAGAGGAAAAATGAGAAAGCTTTCTATGGATTTTATTTTTTTTTCACTTCCCTTCTTTCCAAAAGCTCATAAAGTGAGAAATGCATGTCCTTTTTATTAATTCTGTGATTAAATTATAGGTTTTAATTTTTTTTCTTTTCTTTTTGGCAGAAAATGTTAGATCATTTAAATACTTCTGGTTTCTGGACAAATTTTTACCATTTGAAGATGCCAGAGCTTAGGTTTCTCAGCTACATTTTCCTTTTCTTTCTATGACCAGATATTATGTGACCCTTTACTTCAGTACATTGTAACAGATTTTAAATAAACCTTCTCTAAATTAGTGAAAGAAAATTAGAAAATTTCCAGGGAAATCCCTTGCCAGATAGCACATCTGTCAGTGCATTTCAAGCTGGAGTAATTTTCATCAGCTTCCATCAGCAGTTTTGTTCAAAACTCAAATAAAATGTTTGCTAAAGGCAAATACAATTATTTTAGGGCATATCTCAAACTTTGATCAAGTACCAAATATTTTACTGTTGAAACTGTAATGTCCCAAATTATATCAACAATGAACTAGTTAAATAAAAAACTAAAAGAAGCATCAGAAATGATGCACAATCGTGTGAAAACCTCTGGAGACATTCTGTAAGCAAAGTGAAATAGAAATGACTACTCTTTCAAATACTGATAATATGCAGAGATGTTTGTCTTCATCACTAGCTGAAAATGTGGCATATCACTATGTAAATTTGATTTTAGTCCTAATTAAATATTTAAAAGATGTTGGCTTTCTGTTGCCCTTTTGAGAAGACAGAATATTCTAGGTACAACAACTTCTGGCTTCATATTACTATAAAAATTGTTATAAAAATTGTTATAAATGAGTAAGATCTGTTGACAAAATGTAGTGAATTTGATGTCAATTTGAACAACGAATGTCTTCAAGTACTGTCTGAAGACA
The DNA here is from genome assembly GCF_929443795.1 of Astur gentilis. Classification (NCBI taxonomy): domain Eukaryota; kingdom Metazoa; phylum Chordata; class Aves; order Accipitriformes; family Accipitridae; genus Astur; species Astur gentilis. The sequence continues at coordinate 15,523,217 of NC_064902.1, read as the reverse complement.
GATATTTTATCTGGAATGTAATAGATTTCACTTATCTCAGTGATATTTAAGACCATTGATAATTTTACACAGATTAAATTAGTTAAAAGAGAGTATTATTTTCTTAAGGTTTTGTACAATTAGTCTCTGGGAAAAGTACTATATTTTTTCAAAGTCAGTAAATAGGTGATCACTTTAAAATAATTTAGTATTCGAAAATTTCATTTTAACTTGAATACGTTATGCTGGTTTAGTGCTTGAGTTCTAGGAAACTCCTTCAGCTGAAACTTGCAGTATCTGGTTCTGATCTTCTGTTGCTAGGTGTAACTCTTCTTGCTTTTTATGAGCAACTTACATGTCATCTAAAGGAAATCAGAAGTGGAAACTGTCCAGCTTCAGGATTGTTTGTTTAGGGCTCTTTCTGCAAGAGCTGTGCTGTTAGAGGGCTTTCACAACGGTATTGGTTGCCTCAAGAGCATGTGCATGCAGTCTGGAGGAGGCGGTTATCACCAGAAAAGGACTTGCATATAAATCCTCACGAGATCGGCCATCACTTGCTCCTACAAGGTGCAGAGGGACTTTTTTTGCAAGAGGAAGAAGGCACTGCAGACCGTGTTGGGGAAATGCTATTTCTCCTTGATTCCCATGTACACTTCTAGCTTAATTCCTGCCTGATTTATTTTCACAGGAACTAGCAAAGGGAACATGTCAGCTGCTGTTATTGTTGAGAATTAAAATTGAATGCCTTTGATAAAAACTGAAACGACAGTCCCCTGCTATGTTTTACCTTCCCAAGTCTCTTATGGCAATATATAGTAAGTGTTAACAGAAGTAGCACTTGGACCATTTCAAGCAATTGAAGAGAAAATTCAGTAGAAGCCCTGCTGAATTTACCAAGCCTAGGCAAGCTTGGTATTTTATTTTTCTAATGGAATTTTTTTACCCAAGCTTTGTTCATTACCACTTGTGCATGGAAATCAGAGATGCACAATGAGATCATAAATCATTCTTTGTATATAAATGTTACACGTACGAAAAACGCATGGAGAGAACATTATTAAGAATGCAAAAACAAGCAGTTGAGGGAAGAGGGTGTTAACATTAAGGTTGGCATTGCAACCTAAACTCAGCTTCTCTTATGCATATGGATTATGATGAAGTCTTTAGCTATAAGAATGCATAAGACTTTTCCAGAAGATGTCTTCCTTACTCAGTACACGAGATGGACAGTACTCAATTAATGAGCAGCTATTCAAGATGTTGTTTTATCCTCAGTGTTTGATATGTGGTCCTAAGCCTTATTTACAGCACATCGTTCAGATGCTGCTCAGAAGTCAGAATTATTAATTTCCTCATAGGCTTCTCTGTGCTGCTCATCACTGCTGTATCCAAGTGCTTCACAGGTTTTAAATTAAATTTATCTCCACAAAACCCCAATGAGGGATGCAGTATTATCTCTATTTTACAGATGGGGAACTGACAGAGATTAAGGTCAGAATAATTCACCAAATTTGGATGCACTTTTTAAGACATAAGATTGGATTTTTAGAGCCCTTCAGATCATATAGTACATACCGTGTTCAGAAAACAGCACTTGCTACTTCAACTTCAGGTGTGTTTTTCTTGTGTCTAGATATCTTCCTCGGCATCTCAGGTGTGTAAACTGAAAATTATGTGGCAGTATTGATCGCTAAGGAAAAGTTTGTATTTGATACCTTCATGTAGTATCACACAGGAACTCTGAGCTTTCTCTGAAAGAGGCAAAACTTCAGTGAATCACCTGCAGAGAAGAGACAGTGGGTCCTGCTGAAAATTCTAATATATGATTTTATTATTAAAGACTGTTTCTTAATGCTTGTACATGTATCGGGATTACACAAGCCATCTGAATGCTCATCCTTGTCAGTTTGATTATTTGATTTTTGCAGTGGAGAAAGATTAATTTGAAATATTGAAATTCATGATCCAGTTAATTTGGTGAATGAATATTAATTGAGAAACCCTATTGCCTAAAAGGTAGTATTATCTTTTCTATAGTAAATATTAAGAGGATCTTTCAAATGTACTTTCATTTATTTTCATATTATATTCAGATTTCTTTCTTCTACAAAGACATTCTAAATACCAGAAGATTCATGAGCATGTTTAGCAAAGTACTATTCCTCAGTTTAGGGAAACTTTAATTGGTGATTTTTAAGTGTCATCTTCACATTTTGTATAGCAAGTGCGAGTACATGTACCTGATTTTACCTGTAATTTCTCCATTGGTAGTTCATTTTATGCTAGTTCTTCTTTTAGGCTTGCTGGCTGCTAAAAGAGAAGCATAGATAATTCAAGATAACACCTTAGGTCTTCACAGTCTTTTAAAACCAGCAGTATAGATTTGGACCAAGGCTAAATATAGTGATCCGTGAGTCTTTCTATTAATTCTGGAGAATTTTAATTTTATTAGATTGACCAAGGAACAAAGATTTTACTGTATCTTTTTCTGGCAATTTGTGCTCTCCTAAGTCTATCTGTGCTTTCCTTTCTTATCTGTAAGATGGATATTTCTATATATTTTTCCAAAGCTCTGAAATCTTTAGCTGACAATGATTAGAGAAATGAAATGTTTCTTGTGTTCAGTGGGGCTCTGCCGATCAGAATAGTGGCTATGTATGTTGTAATTGCCTAGCTAGTTATAGAAGCAGTTTCTTTAAACACCTTTTTAGTGTTAGCCTATGTTTAGCTTATTATTAGACTACATTCCTCATATTGTGTAAAGTGCATATTTTCTGTGGAACTGGAATGCTACTCTCTGTGTAGAGTTGGGAGATTTTGTCCTGGCTATGAAGTGCACTCCTGTAAGCCAATACATCTCTTATAACAACAAGAGAAAATGAATTTTTCAGTAGTTTCAGTCAAAGTCTCTTTTGTTTACAGTTGTAACCGTTTCCAGGCTGCTTAGAACCAGCTATTCCCAGAGCTTTCTGGTATTGCTGTGGCATTACTTACAGAGCAACTGCTTGCTATTGAGGAAAAAATGAAAGTTAGTGAGAACTCTGCTTGACTAAGTATAATTACCTACTGGGTAGCTTGTGTAGTACATATGTATCATGTAAATGACCTTTTAAATAATAAAGACCAGGCAAATTACATCCATTATTTAAGAGGTGCAATGATAGTCCAAAGTTTTCATTAGAAATAACCAATTTATGCCCACGTTGTGTAAAATATTTGATACTGGTTCTCAAGCAGTCAGGGCTGTAAGTGGAGGGCTGTGGAACTGAGCTAGCAGTCTGTTTTATGATTTATCTGTCCAGTGGAAACCAGCGCAGTCTGAGGAATTCACAAATAAATCGGAGTTTCAGCTTTGACAAATGCTAGCCAAATTCTTGAACCTACAGAGGGATCTCCAGTTGAGTTCTCTGCCAGTTTGCCATAGTTCAGTCTAAACATTCATCCTGCAGATTGTAGATTAAGATTTAATCATGTCTATAGATTTCTAATTACTCATGAATATCTTATTAGAAAGCCTTGCTGGCAAGGATCTCCAAAGCACTTTCACTAGATTATACAGAAATTTGTTCCAGAATTGGTTGCAGAACAGTCATCTGGCACCCAATTCTTATTTAAAATATTATCAGGTTTACTGACAAATGAGAACATAATACTGTCTAAGTTATTCCAATTCACGGTGTGACCATAAATGTTTTTTTTTTTTTTTAATCTTGAAAAGTTAAAAGTAATAACACTAAAACATTTTTTTGTTGATGTCTGAAGTGATGTAGAGTTGGAAAGGAAACCAGAAATACAGCAAAAACATACAAAATTGCTTGCTTGGTTTATGGCTTGATTATGTGACTCATGCAATTCTGTGTGGTGAGACTAGGTGAAAAAATAATCATATAGACTATTCTCTAAAAGGAAAAAAAATCAGGAACCTTAGGGTAGTTACAGATAGACTAAAATGCATATTTTTCAGAACAGTTGGCAACCATGAAGTAAAAAGCAAGCTGGAGAATGTGCATATGCAGGTAAATGTTATAATTAGTATACACTACAACATACTTACGACATAAGACCATTAAAATAATAACAGTTGTAGAAATTATGTGCACTTAAAAATTTTCATATCTTTTTAAGGAAATGTTTTAAGCAGTCCTTAAACTTTTTACCAAAGAAGATGCAGGCCAGCATCTTGAAAATGCAGGTTTAGGCTCCTTACCACAATATCTTCCCCTCTGGTTTTGACTTATCTGTATTTCTGCTGCAAGTATTACAGTGGAGAAAATACCTTATTACATCTATATTTTTGAAATTTGACTTTAATAGTATTGACAAGATTATCTTTGACTTCTTTTGCTTGTGTAAATTAATGAAAGGAGAAAATGCTGGAGTTGTGTTAAGTTTTGATTCTGAAAGTAACCAATGGAAGCTAGAAAAATATATGATACGTTTTAGTGGTTGATTTGCTAAGAGCTCATGTCTACAGTGGAAAAAGACTCATAAAGGAAGCAATTTAAGGTGAACATCTTTAAATAAAAAAGTGCTTGGGAGATGCATGCAACAATGATGGCTATTTCTGCAGGTAGCATAGTAGTCATTGCCCTAATCTAGGTAAGGCTTACTGTAGCATTATGATGTTGCACAGAAATTATTATCCTCTGTTATTCCAATTTCAGAGCCTAAGTTTCACTACTGTTATATCAGGATACCACACTACAGCCTGTTCTCCAAAGTCCAGACAGTTGAATACAGGGAGGTGGATTTACTCAGAGACATCTTTTGCTGTAGCAATGTTTCCTAGAAAACATCAAACCCAAATTCTCCCTAGCATGATTGTGTCTGTGGCCATGTTCCAAATACAAATTTAGGCTGAAATGGACAAACACTGCATTGACCCTTTTTTTTCATAAGCATCTGTTGCCTATGTTTTGAGGTCTGTGTCCAGTAAAGGCTCTGACAAACCTCATGTTGGCTTTAGACAAGGAAATTTGGCTCTTTTGGTTGGGAAGGAGGTAGAATAGCCAGGTCTTATGCTAAAATCTACCTGAAATCTGTTAGGATTAGTATCTTACTGGACTAAATCTAATGCATGTGTATATTAGATAACAGAAGCTGCAAGCCACTTCTTCCCAGCAGAAAATATCTTACGGAAAGGGGTCATATTCAGTAAATAGATGTGTTTTGATATAACCCTAGTAGGGTTGATATTCTGCTACCAGATATGCAACATCTCCTGAAAAATAATCACATAAGACTGGCCTATTTTTGCCTAAATTTAGTTAAGTCATTGTGTTCAGAATTATCTAACCAACCACAGTAAACTGTAAGTAGTTTCCCATTGTGCTTTAATGCTGGTTTGACAGTGAGAAAGAGTTTGTCTCCCTTTCCAAAATTTGCTTATTCTTTCCATTGACTTGTAACCCAGTTGTTGTTCAACATTACCTTGTTGACTGAGTACCTCATAGTGGACTGTTCAAAAATGCAGAAAGCTATGATCCCTGCTACAGGTATCTTTGATAAAGACAGGAAAGCGGCCAGAAAGCAGGAATGTTATTTCCCATTTTCTGAACATGTGGTCAAGTATACAGAGAACATTTGTGGAAAATCAGAGAGAAAACATGTGCAGAGAGGGAAAGTTAAACCTAGAAAAGTGTACAACCTCTTTTTCTCAGATAGATTCCTTTACTCATGACCACCTTTCTTCAAATAGTTCACTAAAGCATACAGTCTGTATTTTTTGAAAGATTTGCAAACCATTTTGTGCATTTACAGCTGTTTTCTCTATTTTCTTTCCACCATTGTTTGCATGCAGTTTGCAGTCCTACTGGTTTAAATGAAACAGAAATAGTAATAAAAAGTCATGCACGCTTGCATTTTGCCAGTGACTATGGTGTAAATATTTAAGGGAGGGCTCTCATTCTTTGGAGGGGGGGGGGGGGGGGGGAACGGACACGACCAAAAAGAGGAGTGGGAAAGATGGGGACATAAATCCTTTGAAATGAGGCTTCATTAATTCCAGTTCCCATGGAACAACATGGTTTAAATGGCTTTATTTCTGAGAGCATGTACGTATATAAGGTGGTAAAATGAAAGCTAATGGGATGTCTTAAAGATTCCAACATCCAGCATTAGACATAAATGCACTGTACATAAATGCAAAGAACCCACTATCTAGTATTATTAGCTATATATAAATGTAAATCTGACAATAAATTTTCATTAAGTGACTCTTCATCTATATGCCTGAGGAATTGTTAGGCAAATTGTAGTGTCTGCATTTTCCTCTAAATGTTTGTGTTACATCTCTTAATTCAGCAAGATAAAATGCTTGTGGAGACACTTGGGTATTGCAGGAACTGCTCCAAATACAAGTTCATAGTATTACAGAGGCAAAACTGTGGTCTAATACTAATACATTGCATTCGGAATGAAATTAGGTATGATAACACCAGACTTGTTCTTACTATTTTCGTCTTATCCTTCTTTACATGGGCAAAAAGTATGGCCAAGAGACACTGTATACGTGTGGCTTTTTTCTTTTCTTTGTGAGTTTTCAGAAGTTGCAACTGCCTCAATCTTTCTGTTGATAATTTTCTTTTAAGTAAGGCTGGATTTACTTTAACTCTACAGTCCTTTAACTAAAGTAGTTTCGTATGAAGAAGGTGAAACTTTTTGCATCTTCCAGTTTCTCTGGTGCTAAGTATTAAAAAGTTTAAAGGATAAAAGAACAAAATAAAATCAATCTCTAAAAGTGTATACTGAATCAATAGGGTTTTTGAAGTGAGGTAACTGGTTTCTCAGTACCATAAGTTAAAAAATGCGGAACAGTGTCTGGAAAATCACTATGCAACATCTCTTGCTCATTGCACCCACTTTTTTGTCTGGACTTGTGCTGGCCCTGAGTTGAGTGGACCATCCTTTTGCCATAGCACACCCTGTGCTCTCTCTTTTTCTGATTGTGCTTTGGTTTATACCATCACAGAATTTTGGGAAAAGCCATTTCTCTCTTCTCCCAATGGACTTGTACTCCTTGAATCTTTTCACTTAGCTCCCTGCAGCTTTTCTTCTGCAACTCTATTTGCCCCACCTCTTCTGTCCAATACTATAGGTATCCAAATTGCATTCACTCAAAGGAAATAGTAAGCCACTTCAGGGGAAGGCTTAGTCTTGGTGTGTATTTCTAAAGCCTATAAAGTGACTTTATGTAGTGCTATATAAGTAATAAATAAGAATGCTAAAACACGACAGCTTTTTCTTCTTTCCACGTTTTTAAAGCTACCTTTTCCCACTGAAGGCTATAGCAAAAGAACATTCCTAGTTGTTCCATCATGTCAGCTCTCTTGGTTTGTAGCCTCAAAAGAAATGAGCATAAAATCAAGTGTTTCAATGTGCAGTGTGCTAGTCTCTATAGCGACCTTCCTCCCCCATCTCTCCCTTCACCAGGGTAGAGTTTTCCTTACACTTATATATCTCAAGAAATGTCAGAATCTTTTATTGTTCCTCTAGCATGTAATGTAGCCCTAGGTAGCCACCCTAGAAAAAAGGATTTTCACAGTCTAATTTCTACCATTTACTGCATACCATGTAGCATTTTCTTACGTTTTTCCTTTTCTGCCTTTTACCTTTCTGCTTTAAAAAATTGCATGATTGATATTAAAATTTTTTCCCTGATAAGAATATATTTTCCCTTGATCTTAGTGTTGGTAATACATTATTCAGTGTTCCTTCTTAATAAAAGCCATTGGTTGTTCCATTACTCACAATAGTTATTACAACACTAAAGGTCTCGTTCATCAGAATGACTTGCAGAGGCAACACCAAAACCTTGATTTCTCCATGCGTCAGGATAATAGCTATGGTGCATGCAAGTTATTAAACAATGTTTAAAATATAATGTGTGTGCGTTTGTTTTCCTAGGAGTTTAACACTAAGGAAAGATATATGAACATCTATTTTATTGCATATGTATGCTTGTACATATTTTGCTCTTTCAGTAGAAGTCAATGAGGAGGTAAACCTGTTGATTGTACCCCATTTCATAAAACATCTTCCTTAAAATCACCGATATAGTACATGGATTTTGAAAAGTTCTTATCAGACTTTTCTTTGGATTCATGTCATCTTCTTGGATGATGATGGAAGGAGGAATTATAATCTTGGATCATCTCTGCTAATATGAGGAAAAGTGGGCACAGATATCTAGCAGAGAAGATTGTGAAGCTCTAGATCAAGTCTTGTTATTGGGATTCTGTTTAAAACATAGCTTCTGTAATATTGCAGTGTGATAAGTTTATGCTTATGTATTCTGGCATAAAATGGACATAAACCAACTCCAGTATAATGCAAGACAGGAATTTCATTTCATGTTAGTCATCATAGAAGGGTTTTGAAAAAAGTAAAGTTGCAGGTATAGCTAGGGTGTCAAAATAGCTAAAAGAAATTTCATGTGATATTTGGAAACAAGTCCTAGTATATGGAAAAGTTGAGCTGTTACCTGAGCACAGAGGCAGACAATGAACTTCCACTGCCAGAACTATTTTCTCAGTGTGGTTAAATGCTCTATGAGTCATCTTCTGGTGAACATGGAATACATATGGGCAGTTGAAGAATGTAGAGCATGTTTAGTGCTTTCATGATTCTTCTAAGCCCTCACTTTTTCTTAAGTTTAATGTATTATACAGTTCTTTTCCCTTTATAAACCTTTTCATTTCTTGTGTATAACTTTGCACTCTTTACCTGAATTATAAGAAACAAACAAGATGGCCTAATTTGTATTCCAAAATGCTTGCTATAGAAATGAATTTGACAACTACTTCTACATCATTTAAAAATATTTATGCCCTCTACATGTATTATGGATGGTATATTGCTTTTGATGTCTGGCTTGATTCTGCATTTGTTGATTAATTTGTTAATGTTGTGATTGCTTTACAGTGTTGCTACAGAGCTGTTCATTTCCCTTTAGGTGTCTGTCTCCTTCTTGGTCAACAAAGACCTGGGTGTCTGGAAGTTTGAATTGGTTGGGGGGGGAGGGGGGGAGACTGTTTTATTTTGGGTTTTGGTTTTTGTTTGTTTTGTTTTGGTTTTAATTTTTCTTTTGAAATGAAGACTGTAAAAGTCATGTCAATGACAGACCAAACAACCAGGAGAGAGAAAACTGAGGACAGACTTACATACATGTGCCTGTGGGTACCCACACAGTAGCTTATTGGGTGTGATAGACAAGCTGTTTAATGCCTGAAGAAGAACAATTTTGAAAAAAAGAAGTGTAAAATGTACTTTAAAAATAAATAAAAAAAATAAAAGGGAAAAAGAACCAAACCAGATGAAGATCCAAAGGGAAGGCAGCTGGAAGATGTTCTAGTACCGTGTAAGGCTCCACTTAAAGCTTACCAGCATTTAAAATGGATCTGAGTTTTGCTTTATTCTGGGGGCTGTAAGTTCAGATCCCAATACAACTAGTGTATGCTAGTATTGTATTTGACCTATAGCTTTGAAATAGGCTAACAGTGCTTTGTTTGAATTTTGTGCATCTTCTGCTTCAAATATATTATGTTGAGGGCTAGACTGGTTGTGCAAATGGTGTTGAGACAGGTTTAGAGGCATGCAGCTTTACTATCAGGAGCCACAGATGAAGACACACGTCAACTTGCTGGTGGTCGGCAGAGTGGGAAAAAAGAGAAAGCCTTGTACAGCAATAGTCAAAATATTGGTGTGTTGTCAGCGCTGTTTTAGTCGCAAAGCCAAAGCACAGTACCATAGAGGCTACTGTGAAGAAAGTTAACCCCATGCCAATTGGGAACTACCTAGTTTTCATCAGACCCTGCTCATCAGGCCTCCCTCAGGTTCCTGCTCATGATGCTATTGATGTTAACCGGAGCATGCCGTGCTCGGGTTTGGGTGCTGCTGGGTTCGTAAGCTTTGTGTAGGCACGGTCTTGTGTCCACTAGTGTAACCCAAAAGCTACAAACAGGCAGTAGGAGAAAGGGGAGGAGGAAAGGGCGATTCTCATGGTGGTCACAGTCACGCCCTGTGAGAATCTGCTTATAACAGCAATACCAGGGCTTCCAAGTGCAAGACTGTGAGATCAACACTGTGAGAGCAGAGTGGAAAAATACTGTCCCAGAGGGGCTGGGAAATGCTGCTGCAGCTTGGGTGAAAGGGAACAGAGCTGCAAGGGGAAGGCAGGCTATGGGATTGCAAATGGATGACCCTTAGCATCATACACACTAAGGTGCTTAGGTAGTCTGCAACAGACCACAGTCTATTTTAATTTTAAGTGTAGATAATTTAGCTTGATTGACCATGCTAAGAAAATGGCAATATATTTAAACAGTAATAGTTTTGATGTTTTCTTCCCTGCTAGATTAAGCAGGGGAAGCCACGTGTAGTGGATTCAAGTCCATCACAATCTGCATATGACGTGAGAAATTGGTCCTTGTCAGCACCGCCAGGATTGGTTGCATGCATCACATTTAATGGGCTTTCTGTTCAGTAGCTTCTGTGGGTAGTAAAAATGGAAAATAATCCACACAAGCTTTTCTGTTCAACCCCATGTAGAGCATTAAATACCATCCCCATGGAGAGAATCTAGGCTATGGCTGTCAAAGATACTTGAGCACCTTTTCTAATTTTGTAATTCTTCCTGGCGTTTTCAGACCAGAAATAGCAGTAGCATGCATTATGTTGGCTCACTGAGAGGGAGAGGGGTTTTTTTAATTAGAGGCCTCTTTCTGAAACTGGAAGAACTCAATACATAGTTAAATCTTGTACAAGGGTGGAAGTAGAGGATGCTGAGAGAGAAAGCCGCTCTAAGGACAAAAAAAAAAAAGCTAGTAGAAAAACTTGAGTGATTTTAGAATAAAATTCTTTCTTTTCCTTAGTTTTTTTTTTTTAAAGTATTCTTTGGTAAATGGCAAATCCCGGCTTCTAGGAACAAGGACATTCATTGCTGTGTGCTTAGTTTAAATAAGTGATATTCTGAATTGTGTGGATTTCATGCTCACAAAGTGGCCATGAGGAAGGGAACAAGTAACAAATAATAAAGCATGAAGAGAGGAGAGATAGCATGCAGGGCAGTTCTTCATTGTACATCACTTCTTGAACATGGTGCAGAATTCAGATGTCTTAGTAGGAATATCACCTTCCACATAATCAAACCTTTTAGAGGGAAAAATGCCGAATATGCATTTAAGGGTATAGTTTTGTAGGATAAAAGGCAGTTTAGAAAATGTGATGGAAAAACCTGAAGTTAGCTATAAACATAATTTACTGGAGAGTTACCTTGTTCCCTCAACTACAGTGTGTGACACAAATTGTCTTATCTTGCTGATTTTTTTTTAAGAATAGGATTTTTTGTAAGACCTTAAAAAAAAAAATAATCAACTATGTTGTTTTCATTTTGCCATATAAATTTGCAGTGTTCTTACAGTGAAATTGAATAGCAGAATCAGGAGTGTCAAAATTAATGAACAGGTGACATTAATATGGTAAAATGACAAACTTTATAATTTAAGAATTTCCTTGGATTGTTTCTAAAATATTCATTTATACTAGCACAGAGAGATAATGGTATTGTAATTGATTTTCTTTGATATACACATTTTAAGTTAGCAGCCCATTTGCATTATCTTGTGTTCTCTCGTTACAACCAGATTTGTAGCTTTCCTAGAACAGTGCTGGTGTGATTGCTCAGCAAAAGCCTTGAGCTTGGTTTCCAGTGGGTGGTGATCTCAACGCTGTATCGTTAAGGACAAGTAATTGTATGATAAAATAAAAAGGCATTTTGGAGTACCAGCACCATCTCAATTAAGCATCCAATGAGGAGGTCTATGGAGGCAGGAAGACAGCCTAAAAGGATTAGTGCCATCACTCCTTATATGCAGTACAGAAAAAGTAATTTCCAATGGTGTTCCAGGCTATTGGTCTCTGACTCTAGAGATGACGTGTAACAAGCAGACGCCTATCCTGATATCCTAGGGACCTGTCTTTAGGTGAACCTTACCTTCTGTTCAGAGTTCTTCCTATGTATTTGACACCAATAATTCTACAGCTTATGCTATTTAAAAAATGAAGCACAAAACAAAACCCCAAGCCCCCCACACCAAATAAACTTGGAGAATTGAGACCTGTGTTTAGATTTCCTCTCAAAAATACATTAAATGTATGAGTAGTATTTATATAGGCTGGGCCAATGCAATGTGCGTATTCTTGAAATTTTACAAAACTGTAATAATATTTGCAAATATTTCAGTGTATCTCAATATTTTTCTTCATTTTAGCACTCTTATTTTTCAGGATGTAATGTAGAATGCCAGTATAATTTTTTTTTCTAGTACAGGTTATACAGATTTGAGATCTATTGTGGCTGTAAAATTAGTCTACTTGCTATGTTAGCCTTTAATACTATATTCCCACCTACAACTGCAGGAACGCAGCTTGAAGGAAATTTAATTAGGATAATGAGGCAGATGAAATAGGCAATGTAATGTATACGTGCAATATGAAGAAGAGTAAATACACTTTTCATCTGAATAGTCAGAATAGAAACTGTGTTAAACTGGGCTGAAATTTTATCAAAAATGGATTTCTTTCATTTTCTAACATTACTTTGTAATTGTCCTCCTTATTACTGAGGATTAGAAAGACTACTATCATTAAAGAAGAAACATCTTTCACCAATTATATTTAGTTTCTGTTTTAGCTGGCAGTGACCTCCTCTTTATGTGAAAAATGGAAATCCCTGGAGGAACAGACTTAGTGAGGTGATTCCAATCAGATGGGAAACCTTGTGCACACACTATTTGCATCTCATGACCTGCACCTGTACTGTATTGATTCCTGCTTGTTTACAGGCCATTCAAGCAATAAACAGGTAGAATTGAGATGACTAAAAACTTGCTCTGTTCATAGCAGTTTCCTGCCTCGCTGCACTCTGGAATATTCCAGACTTGCTGCAGTGTGTTGCTGTGTAGCCACAGATTTTTCAGTTGTACCCATTACTCATTTCCCTAATGTATTTTTTAGCATTTGTATTGGTTCTGAGCACAGACGATCATTCTCTACAGAAGAACACAGATGATCACTAGGGCAAAAACCAGCTTAAGTAATATATACTAGATCATGAATAATTGTTTAAGGAAAAAAATTCCCATAATCCCTTTTCAGAATTGGACAGAACAGCACTGGGAAATCTGCAGTATTACATAGCGCAACCAATACAACCGACAAATTTGTATGAAACCCATGCTATATTTATTTAGTCTGAATCAAGATAGAAATATATTATTCAGATATATTATTGTGTAGTAAACAAATAGAAAAGGTTTTAATACATGCATTAATTCCATGCATGAGATTTAAAAATGTTCTAATAATTCTGGGTCAGCCCAGTTGGGCTGTAAGCTGATTCTTCAAACTATTGTTCAGGGAGGTGTGAGGCCAGTGCTTTTACTTTACTGATCCTTTCTGGACTTTTTTTTTAACAAGTTGGCAGTGAAATAAGTAAGGATGTGTGTGGTATGTGTATTATGAATACATGGTATAGTCAATCTAAATTCTGTGGTCCACAGAATCTATGTATGGATCTGTTTAGCATTTTCTGAAAATGCATTTTTAATTGTTTTCCAAGCATTGAAAATACCCATCAATATTAGAGAACAATGGTGACCCAAACTGTGCAGCTAATAACGTTGCACGTGTTTATTTTGGCAAATGTTGAGTATATTTATGCAGGATGTCAACTCAACTGACTGTTTTTTTTGAAAATCTCTCTTGAAGTATGGAAAAGGTTGTATGGGATTGTTGTTGTGATATGTATTTTTCCCAATACAGCTTAGCGTTAATTTTCATAAAACCATTCCAGTGATGAAATCATGGTCAGTAACTGGTAGGGTCCAGATGATGGTGAACATCCTGGAGAGACTCTTCTCCTTTATGGTGTTGCTGTGGATTGCAGTTGTATTCTCCATAGTTTCACTGGAGGTTGCACTAACTGCCTGTGATGATGTAGAGATTTGTAGAGTCATGGCCTTGGTTTCCAGTTGTGAATGAGCTTCTTGGGCCCAGGGAATTCTGCTGCTTCCCTGCCTGCCACAGGTTACCTGCTGGAGCAGTACCTACTGGTTACAGTGCTCTGTTCAACTTCAGGTAAACCCAAATGTCAGTTTTGGAATTTGGCCTCCATTCCAACATTCTGGTACTTTCTACCCACTGCTTTGTGGTACTAGCTCTTCCCATTTTGAGATATTGAACACTCAGGATTTCCCATTAATTTAACATCTGTTGTATGCAGATGTTAAATAGAGCTCTTTAGGCTAGATAAGTAGTCTACTGTTAAATCCAAATAGGATTCCAAATCCTCACAGTTAAAAGGGGAGAGAGAAATACATTTTAATTGTGCGGGTAGTAGGATATTGGGTAGGATAGCAGGATATTTAGATATGTAGTAGAATATTTAGGATATTTAGATATTTAAGCTAGAAGAAAAGATCTTCATATCAGATTTCTTGTTCAAATAAAAATGTTTTTTATTGCATACTCGCCAATATGGTCTTTATCTGTCCCAAATCCACTACCTGCAGTGATGTTTTGACTCAGCAAAACTTTTATCTCGGGGGATGCCCTTGCCCATAACATGAAGCCCTTAACACAAATTTAACCTTGGTTCTTGTAATTATCAATATTTGTTCCATGCTGCAACTTGAAGAATTTCACAACATACACTTCACAGTAGGATTTGGTTATTTTTAACAGTGAGTTTCAGAGTCAGCATTGGCCTAGCAAGGCCCAAGGGAGCCCCTAGTAACTTTAGATAGATAATTAGAATAGAAAAGCACCAGGTCATCCATTTCCAGCTTTCCTGTATTCTCAGTTGTTGAAGCATGGGATCCAGGCCTTATTTCCAATGTCATCAACCTTATCCTGCTATTATTTATTGTTTTTTGCTTATGGCCGCAAACAGCCAAAGGACTTCTCCTGGTGATTACTCAAATCTCTGCCTCGTTAAATCAAATTTCAAAGCATCAGATTTTAAAATCAGCATCTGTTATTTTAAAGCCTTGGTTCTGTGTTTAAGTCTATTCCATGTCTCTGGAGAGTGCTTTTAGTTATCAGTAGTCTGGAAGACAGAGTAAGAACTGATTGGTAGTACTTTTATTTCCGTCCATAGTATTGCTAGGTGCAACAACAGGTCTGGTGGTACTGGAGATATTAGCTTTCAGTTACATCACTGGATGGTAGTCCTAGCTATTTAGTTAATGTGTTTTCCTCTTTGATCAGAAACATTTCCTTCATTGCGAAGAGATCCATGTCTCTTTGTCATATCATGAAAAAATATTCTCGCATGTTTTAATCAGAATGAGAAACCCCCACAGGGGGTTTGCTGATGGACTGCTTTAGAGACATGAGGAAGATTGGTTGAAGTTCCTAGTAGTAATTTTTTTCAGACATCAGCACAAGATAGCAGGTGTTTCCCCTGGTAAGTGATTCTTCTAATAGCTAAAGAGACTTGGGTTTTGTATGCTGTCAAGTTTCAGGTTTAATATATGGTAAGGGACACATCTTCTCAGACGCTTAATCTTCTGTTGACTTTATGGGAAAAAAACCCAATTATAGAACCTTTTCAGATCTTTGAAATAGGGATGGTTGAAATCTCTGCTCTTCCATGGTCTGCTCAAGCATTTCCTTTCATCTGTGATTTTCAAAAATAAAACAAGACATGGTGCCTGCTTAAATAATGTTTATTACTTGAACGTGTAGTCATCTGATTGGTTACTGTATCTTATACTAAGTTTAATATATGTTTTTCTGGTGCAAAGCCTGATAGATGCACCTGCTATCCTTAATTTAATTTAGTTAAGTTCTTTTGTAGAATCAGATAGCTAAAAAGCCAGAACTTCCTTCCAAAGAAGAAGCACTTCTCAAAGATGCTTTCAAAGTCTGTGCCCTTAGAGGGGGTTGTTACATGTACTTTTTGTTGGACGAGGTACAAGGCGTGGGACCTTAAATTGGAACAAATCTTTTAGATTAAGAACCAAGTTTGGGTCTTAACTGAACACAGTAGGCTTGCAAGAAAATAACTGCAGCAAAAGAACCTCCTTGACTCTAACAATATTTTTCCCCATCTGAAGCAACTTATAAAACTGTATTTTCTGATTAGTCATTTGGTTCAAACAAGGTAATGTTAGTATAATGCTTTCGATGTGTCTGAAGTATTGTCACATGAGATTCTTCATTACTTCATATTTTACCCTGCAGCACCTCGGATATTTCTGATTGAATTAAATACTTTAAATACTCTAGGGCTTAAAGACCTAAAATAGACACAGTTAGGATTGTGCCTTAGCTATTTAAGAAGGATTTTCATCCTTATCAGGAGGAGAGAAAATTTTAGTGAATGGAAGTGGAAATCTTTGGCTTGCTTTGTGTAAGACAAAATGTTGCACACAACTATTGATCGTCTTCACATTTCAGTTGCTCAAACTAGAAAGCGTGGATGGAAAATGACTTAATACGCTTTCCTTAATTTGTCAGTATTTCTTCAATTGAGGTATTTAGTGGAGAGATTGATTTAGAAAATGTGGTTTCTTTATTTTGTAAGTCCTGTGTGCATTGATTTGCATTGTGGTAAAGGGCATGTGAAATACTGTTCGTGCTTCTCCAAGCACATATGACCCAAATGCAGACAATGCAGAACAAATGAAAATGGGAGGGAGAAATGACATTCTCTGTCTAAAATTTTGTAGCCCTGCCAAGATGAGGAGGAAAGGGTTTAAGAAATTATATGTAAAATTTTTGCTTTGGGAAGAAGCCTTTTCCACCAGCCCTTCAAAGAAGTGATACTTTTAGGAAAGCCTTACCATCCTTTCCAAAGCCCAATCAATGCCTTGCTGAGTGCAGGAGGCACTTTCCTTCAGAAGCTGCCTAGACAATTTGGTTGTCTTATTCCTGTTGTTTGGAAAGGCAAAGTCAGTCCCTTAATGACCTTAACCATCGTCTCTTTCAGACCCTGAAGATTAACATTTATCATGCTGAGATTTGGGCAGCACCTCATCAAGCCCTCCGTGGTCTTCCTGAAGACTGAGCTCTCCTTTGCTCTCGTGAACCGAAAGCCGGTGGTCCCAGGGCGTATCCTTTCAAGCAGCGCCTCAACGATGGGTGCCGCGCTCTTGGGAAAAGCAGAAGCTCGGTGCGCTTCAAAGGCCAGGTAGGATGCTACGCGTGTTTATTCTGAAACCAGGCAGTGGAACGTAATACGCTTGATCGGTGTTGCAGAACTGCCGAAAACGGTTGCTTAGCAACTGTGACCTTAGAGGTGAATTTGTATTGACCTTTTCACCACAGAAGATGTATAAACAACCAGGTGCTACTAAAAGCATTTTAAAGTGTATCTGAGGTGGTACTGTTTAAATTTCATATTACGCTAAATAACACATCCTGCTTGCCTTTTAATAATGTCACTTATTTTTAGATGTGGTAACTTCTTTATGGAGAATTTTCAACTTCTCCTAGATAAATGTACACAATTTGTCAAATGGCAGCAGAATCCTGTATGAAGACTCTTATTTTTTTGGGCCAGATTGCTTTGATTAATTTAGGTGGGAATGGATTAAATAAACCATCTGTATAGCACACACATTTCCTGAGGAAAAAATGAAGCCCCATGTTGTAAGTAAAATTCTCGGTTTAGAAACTGTATAGGAACTCGATTCTGCAAGATGCTAAATGTACCTATTTAGTGTAATTTGTAGGGTGGCATATTATTTTCCAGTCAAAACTCTGCTGCTGTGTAACTTGTGCTGATTTCAGTGGCTGGAGGTGAAACTTTTCAGAAATAGTCAAGACTGATCATTTAATTTCCATAGAGGTCCATGGTAAAGTTCTAGTAGGAACTCAGTTAGGCAATGGCTGAATGTGGTTTGGGAAAAGAAGAAAGTCATGTGGAGTTCGTTGAAAGCTTTCTTGTTCTTCTGTAGTTTTATGTTGTTTCTTTCGTAATTTAATGTGTAATTTAAAATTTAGTAACCTTTAATATACTTTTTAAACCCATAAATGTGTTTCTTCTGAAACATGGAACCTTCCTCTCCTCCTGTCACTTCTGTAGATTATAATAGTTCACTATAGAACTTCTCTCCACACCTGCTTTGAATGGTGTCTGGTTTGTACCAGAAGTCAGTTCATTTGGTTATAAATGCATGGCAAAGATGCATAGACTTTATAGAAACTTTAAAGGTGTTACTATCTCACCAATATATTTTAATGAATTAAATGACAAGTTCGTCTCAACCTCAAGTTTCATAAGTATGTGATGTAAATCCATGTGATTTACAGATTTGTCATAAAAAAAAAAACATTTTCAAAGCTATGTAAAGACAGTATCGCATCAGTCACTGTGAGATGCAGAGCCTGTAAATACCTGAGCAGGATTGGTGTATGCATTGTCCAGATGAGAGAGTAAATAAATGTTATCTTTACTGTGTGTGGAATTTTTAAACACAATGATTTTTTTCAATTAATCAGTTAAGTGAACAATTGCATCTGTTGTTAAAAATAAAGAAGAGTTATTTCAGATGAAAGATACTTTTTTAAAGTTTTGTGAGCACCTAGTAATGGTAATTTAAGAAGCCTATAAAACTTAATTATTACAAGCTTCTTTCCTTCTTAAATAATTAAAGATTATAAACTCTAGCTGTATAGTTATTGCTGACTGGCAGATACATTTATTTGCTCAGGTTTAGCTTTGTTATCCCATAATGAGTATTGCAGCATATTTTATAGTGTCACATTGTTTTAATAGCTCATGTGTTGTAATATATAATGTAGTCTTTGTTTCTCCATTGAATAAATGTTCAGGTAATAAAACCCCAACCCTTTCCCTTTCTCATTACAATAAGAAAAAATTAGAAAAGATCTTGATGCAAAGGCTAGAATACAGTATGTAAAATAGAGCAATTTGCAGTTTTAAGCCTTTAAAATGTCTGTATAATGCAGCATTCATCTTGAGACCTGGCAGTAACAGGTGTATTTTCTTTGTTTTATTGCAATAATTTTATCTGCCTTGTCTTTGGCATACTTGTGACATTCCTTTTCTTTTTTTTTCAGTAGAAAATAAAATATTAATGTGTGTGAATTAGAGAGACAAAGGAAATCAGTTTGAAAGCCAGCTCACTCCAGGTGGTAGCTTTAATTAACTAGTACGGTTGAAATTCCATCTTAAAACAGAACGTAGGATTGGAGTTGTGAATTTGCTGTAATAGTTTTAAAATAAAGCTATAGTCTGGAAAAAAATCAGTCAAAATGGGCACATGGAGTTCAGTGTTCGTGATTTGAGAAATGCCAAAGTATGTGTGTTCAGTTAACACATTACAAAGTTTTGTTTTGTTTATTTCCAGCTGCCAATCCTGTGAATTCAGCTTGACACTTGAAAGTCAAACTGTGCTAATAGTAACCAGGAGTAGGAATAGCAAGAACATAGTATTCATGGTAAGGAAAGAGTTCCCCTGTTCCTGGAGAGAGCTGCCTTATTTGCCCGAGCATTAGACTTCTGTCTAATGGCTGCACACTAGGTCGTGGGCTCAGGAACCTGTTCGTAATAGGATCCCTTTGAGTGATTATTGCAGATTCTTGAATAGGAAGTACATGGGATCTTACTATTGAGTAAAGGATAGCTGGCATTAAACTGAAATCTCTACTGTCTAAGCTAAAATATGTGCAAACTCATTCGCCTCTTTTGGCACAAGCAAGTGGGAGAAGGAGAGCTACACATGGTCAGTGTGCAGGATTAGCGCGTGTTCCCCTCGGGACATCCAGTCCCTTTGCTGTCACCTAATAGGAGTGGGGTTAAGGCTCAGAGGTGTCTGACCACAGCCTGTCTGAAGACATCAAGTCACTCAACTCCCAGGACAAAACGAGGAGTGCATACCTGCTCTGCTCTTGCATATAGTTCAAAGGGGAAGATGGGGCCTCCCTGCCTGTTCTACTTGTCTGTCTTATTTCAGAGCAGCCAGGCACATGGTATTGGGGACAGTCTTGGTTAAGGAGATACTGGTTTTGGGGGCGTGTTTTTTTATGTTGGTTTTCTGTTTTGTACAGAAATGGTGTGGTTTTGTTTTGCTAATGCCTGTGAATTGTTCCAGAGCCGAGTCTAGGTGGGAATACTGTATGCAGCGCACATCTTAGCAGTTCGCTTGGGAGTGGGGAGGAGCTGAGCTGTTTACTCTGTGAGCTTGCTGGGATTTGTACAGTTGTAAAGGTACCAATACCATTTTCTATGAAAAGCAGAGTCCCTGTTTCCTCTAAGCTCTGTTAGCTTGCTGCTCTGCAAAGACTGTGAAAGAAGTCATTTGTGGCTCCCTCGAACAACTACATAGTTGTTTTAGAGGTAGGTATTCGATAGCTGGAATAGTGCAGGGATGTGTCTGTAGTCAGCAAATGCATTGTTTCTGTCACACAAAAGGCACAAGACAAACTGAATTGGCTCATGCAATCAGCATGAGCTAAACTTCTACTTGCCTTCTTTCTTCAACTAGTTCATTCAGAGCCTTTCTGCTTCCATAGTTAGAGCAGAACTGTAGTGTCCTTTTAAAGAAAAGCCATCTGCTCTTTGACATGGACTTTTTGCTCTGTAATATGGTAACGAATACTTCGTGAATGACCTACCATTTTATTGATGTTTTCCTAGTCATATGCCATAGCTTTACGTGGTTTTGCTCACATCTTCAATAAGTATGAGCCGTTTTTTTTATCACTGCCTTTCTCATTGCATTGTGCAGGGTACTTGCTTTCATCTTGTGTTAAACATGAAAAATGAATTTGAACATTAGTAGAATCCATTTGGGGACTAGGACTTTTTATTATAAATAAAATTATTCATTTGTTATGTCCAATTTTTTTTCAGTAGACAAGGTATTGATCTTTGGATTTGTGTTCAGGATGCCATAAGAAGAACTAGCACAAAAGGAACACAGCAACATTTGTAAATTGATTGAATGCAATATGTAATGACAGAGACAAACATCAGATCTATGGCAATACTATATTATACAAAGCATTTTTCAACAGTTTATTGAATTGGTTATTAAGAAGAACAGGCTTTCCAGCTGTGGGAACAATGAGCTGAGGATTATCAGGACCAAGCAATTTTATAGAAATTTGTGGTGGACAGTTAGGCTCCTTCAGTAAGTGCACATGTATGTGTGTATAATAAATTAGAATAAACACTTTACAATACCTTTTCATCTGGGATTGATTATGAAATGTTTCTTCCATTTAAAAAAAAAAAAAAGGAAACAAAAAAGACACTGTTTAACTGTGATATACTGAATTTTGCTGGACTATTTGGTATTGCTATTTCCATAGAGATCCAGTGTTTTCCACCAGAAAGTGCTCTGATTGTGGGGAATAGACCATATATAAAAACCCAAAGCATGTGATATTTTCTGGCAACTTCTTCACAATATGAATTTAATGGTCATTATTTGTTGCCAAGACCACGCACTGTACTGTGAGTTCCTGCAGCTTGTTCCTTTTGTTAATGAGTAGAGAAAACATTAGTTGAACCAGATCCTTCTTCAAAAACTTGATAACACCCTAAGCTGCAGGGTGATGGTTCTGGGTCTGTTGCATGGGTGGGATGGGATCCAGGGTCATGCAATGTAAGAATAGCATCTGCTTTGCTGTACAGTTTGTCTGTTTGTGAGCTTCCCTGTCATATGCTGTCAGAATTGCCATATTACTTGTGACTGATATATTCTATATTGTCACAAATATTGTCACAATGCTCTTGTTAAAAGATTTGCAGATAAAAAGAAATAGTTCTTTTGATTACTATTTTTTGTTAATATATTTTAAAATTTTTGATTTAGTTACAGTCCTGACAGAATTTCCAATGAAGATAGCACACTGGCTCTGGAAAGAACAGTAGTATTTTCTCACAAGTTTGCTTGAACACCATGGTGTTTAGCATGTATATGAAATTCTAATTCTTCATAAAGTTACAGAGCTGCTATTTATTGTGATTTAGTTTGTACATTGCACATTTATCACATCCGTATTTATGCTACATAATTATGAATTTTATGGCTTTTAGCCTAAATAAGTGTTAATATGTGCTGTAAAACTAAGATTTAGAAAATAAAATTCAGTTATATTGCAGAATATATAAATTTACATTTACATATTGCAATAATGTACACTGCACTGTTACTACTACACATTATACGTAGCGAACCCTGTGGGAAAGTACTCTTTAGTCCTTGTTACAGAAGCTTCATATGCATTACTATTATTATTAGTTTGCTTTAGCACAATGCTAAGGAGCAGTCATACTCCTTTTAGCTCTTTAGCAAAGAGCTAAAAATAAGGGCTTTTGGTAGAGACTTTGTACCCTAAACATGGTGCTGGTGATAGCAAGGGATTCACATGGAGACAGAAAATGTTATTTGTTACAATAAGGAGTGAACTACTTATATGAATTTCTCAAAATGTCTAGTTACTCTGAAGAGAGTACTAAGAAGAAGATAAAGTAGCTTTGCTGGTGTAGAAAAGAGGTCCTGAATGGGAAGAATAGATATACATGATGGATCTTGTGTGACATTGTGGGGGGAGTACAGAATATATTTCTTCATCAGGAATGCAGAAGAGATTCAGACTTACTTTCTTTGTTGTCAGTATTTGATAAATTCATTTTGAGATACCAGTCTGAAGCTGTTGAGCATTGGTGGAAATTCCCAAGTGTTTTTTTCCCCCCTCAGATCCCAAAGAAAGCTGTTCCATGACTTTTCTTTATATGAACAGTCCTGATCCCTCAGGTAGGACTTATAATGACCTAATGTTTACTTGCACACGAATGAGAGTAAGAAAAACACTTCTTATGCTTAATCATTTTTAGCTAAATTAAACTATGTTGAGCAGAGGGTAAGGAGTGGGACTGCACCCTGGGCAGCAGCAAGCCAGTAGATCAGCTTCACTGTATTCTCAAGCTACCTTCTGGGAAAAAGGTCCTCTTCAAACAGCCCAAAGAATGACTGCTCCGCTCTGTGTATGCAAACCGCTTGAATTTAGTGCTGACAGAGAGGCCAGTTAATTATCTCAGGGCTGGAGTCATTTTGTTTGCAGTCTACAAACAAAGGGATGGTGTTTGACTCGCATCAAGAAATGCTGCTTCTGAAGATAATAGATTCAGGGCTCTGTGCACAAAAGCTTGTCTGTCTTATTTGTGGGGGTGGAGTTCAGCTGTATCATTTGGTCTGATAAAAACACTTTCCCTTCAAATCTTGTCTTGCTTGAAAGGTACTCACTGGTGCAGGAGAATGTACTTCACCATAAGGATTTACCTCTTCTGTTTGCATTGTTATAGTTGCATTAATATAATGGCGTGGATGAAAATCCCATTCAAAATGCTTTGTGCCAGTGTTTTAAATAGACAGGAAAAAATACAAGTAATGAAATCAAAAGTATTTTCTGCTGTTTTGCAAATAGAGTAAGTTACCAGCTAAATTACTCATTTACATGCATTCAGCAGGTTAGTGAGAATGCAGGTGAAGGTAAGAATTTCTGAGACTCTAACACAACCTACATTGGAAGAGGTGTTAAAAAAGCTGTCTTAAGGCCACATCTGGGAGAGGCAGTAGCTCCTAGGTTGGAGCCTGGTGCATCTTACCAAATGCCATGAGCAGTCTCTTACTAGTGATGTGTTCAACTGACCTTCAAACCTAGCTGTATGGAAAGTAATGAGATCTCTGAAATATGGGCTTGTGAGCTGTGTGTCATAATAGATTGGAACTACGCAATTAAATTTCTTGGCTACATCGCTAACACATGCTGAAATTCAGCTAAAAATTCCAATTCCATTTTCATCTAATCCCTTTTATTTACCTGTTCATCATCATCATCATTGCTTGGATCTTATAAATGACTTAAAACCACATTATGCATGAACCTCTCGACTGCTTTGTGCGTTTCAGGGGCACTCACTGTACAGTTTTGAAGGTGTGTTACTAATGTTATGTCCTCTAAAAGTGGATCTGCTTTTCCTTACAAACTCCAGGGACATGCAGAAGAAATTTTGAGACCTAGTGCACAAGTCCCACCATTGTGGTACCTATTCTGCATACTTACACCCTGCCCATAAAGAACAGAAGAGTGTGGAGAGCCTGTTCTTGTCATCATGAAAAAATGTAAAACATCTAAATTTAAGATCAGTTGACTGATGATTGCCATGGAAGATCAAATTTCATAGTGCCTGCTTACTGTCTTCCCAATGTTGTGATTTTTATTTTTATTACATAATTGTTGAGACCCTGTTTTATATGAAAGCAGCTTATTTTTTGGTGGTTGAAAATATTTAATTAAGTTTACGTTCATATTTAAAATTATTTCACTGTGCCTGTTTTACAGCCTCCCGTTTTTGTCATGTTTACCCTCATTAACAGTTTGCAAAGCATGTTAGCACCTTCACATTGACTTGCAGCTATAGTTTTATAGTAACTGCCTTAAGTGAATTTACTTTGAGGTTCCTGTCATTGGGGTGACAGAGATATCTGGGAAAAAATGTTTACCCATTTGTATTTAGCACAGAAAGAAACCTGATTAAATGTTTTGTGAGAAAAGCCTCATTCTAAGGAGCTGGAAGAAGACAAGTTTAAAAGACAGAGGAGCAAAGCTATGTAGAATGAAGTAAAATTAAGAGGTAGCAAATTTTTGTATGAAAAGTGGCAGGGAAACTGAGGTGGGATTCAGAAAAGGTAAAATGAGTGTTTCATTTGAGGTTTAACACAATAATTGGCATTCTTGTTTAAAAAACTGTGAAGTCCCCTTCATAAATAATGAATACTTTTAGTCCAGCAGTTATTTTCTAGTCTAGTAGAGAGCAAATTTGTAATTGGTGTGGTTATTGAACAAACCTGTAATTTTATCCTTTTTATCACATCAGTAAACCCAAACAAACTCAGCCATAAATGGACAAGAGATAACAAATACAAAGGAGGCGTTTGCTGCCGTTGCAATTTTGACATTACAGAAAATTTAAGTACCTGCAGCAATAGCAGTTAGCCATGTGCTTTGCGTTCATGTACCAATTACCATGGACTTCGTAAAAGAAAGGAATAAAAAGATTTTTTTTTTTTCTTCCTCAGCACATAACTGGATTTAAATTCAGCTTTTTTTATTATTTTGTTTTAAGTAGTTTCTGGTTAATGAAGGAGATGACAGTTACAAGCCGTTCCCATTACAGTTTGTGCATGTCTAAGACCTTTTGTCCTCAACATAGCCATCAGAATGTGATATGCAGCACACACACAGTTAACTGAGTCTGGGCAAGGTGTTGCATGGCTTGCTCTTATGGCAGAATATAATTAAAAGAGATGATTGGAATACATGGTTATTCATAATAGATGTCACACAATTACCATAAGTAATGCAATACATGCAAAATCTCTATTTGTAATGAAAATAGATTTGCTGGAAAGTCAATTGGAAATTTCATTTATTGCTTATTGTTTCTGGCATATTGGAATATTTTGTGCTATTCAGTGTAATACAACTATGTGTCTTCTTCAAGCACATATTTTTGAGAGGCATCTGACATGAATTTCCTGTTGCAACTACTACGAGGAGATCTAGTGATAGAACTGTCATGTCTTCCATTTGCTGTGCAGAGCCTAATATATAGTATTTTTCTGTTGAAACATACATTAATATTCTTTAGTGTACTATAATTATAATCTAAAGATGATATTTCATAATTTCACAAGTAATCATCTTGCACTCCTATTTAAAGGACCTCTGTCATGGCTTAACCCTGGTTGGCAACTAAGCTCCACAGAGCCACTTGCTCACTCCCCACCACTGGGATGGGGGAGAGAATTAGAAGGGTAAAAGTAAGGAAAACTTGTGGATTGAGATAAAGACAGTTTAATGGGTAAAGCAAAAGCCACACAAGCAAGCAAAGCAGAACAAGGAATTCATTCAGCACTTCCCATTGGCAGGCAGGTGTTCAGCCATCTCCAGGAAAGCCGGGCTCCATCACATGTGATGGTTACTTGGGAAGACAAACGCCATCGCTCCCAACGTCCCCCCCTTCCTCCTTCTTCCCCAGCTTTGCATGCTGAGCATGACCCCATATGGTCTGGAATATCCCTTGGGTCAGTCGGGGTCAGCTGTCCCGGCTGTGTCCCCTCCCAACTCCTTGTGCCCCCCCAGCCTCCTCGCCGGTGGGGTGGGGGGAGAAGCAGAAGAGGCCTCGGCTCTGGGTAAGCACTGCTCAGCAGTAACAAAAACACCCTGAATTACCAACACTGTTTTCAGCACAAATCTAAAACATAGTCCTATACAAGCCACTATGAAGAAAATTAACTCTATCCCAGACAAAACCGGTACAATGTCCAACAGTGAAGAAGGGAAAAAATGGCATACTGCGTACATGAAAAATAAGCAGAAGTGCTCTCTAAAAATACAGAAATGAAGGAATAGTGTGCTGTGGTGTGTCATCCTAGTACTGTCTCCAGGGCATAAAGAGTGATAAATAATGCCATAGCCTAATCTCTTCAGACTACCTGGTGTAGATGTCAATCCTTTGAGGGTAAATCCAATTTACTGTATTCCCCCAGTGAGTGCAGATGCAGAGGTCTGAATAGAGTCCAGTCACTGATATGGATTTCTTCAGAGGCAACTTAAGGAGAACTGTTCACAAAAGGACTATTTTGAACACGGTTGCTTTACTCCGAAATAGTACTAGACTTTTGGATACCTGCGCAAAGTAACTGAGTTTTGAGATGCGAGGCCCCAACTCTGTTGGGCTTCACCCCTTCTGGCATCTGTTGTGTTGCAGGCAGGACAAAGTCCTTCCCTCCATCTTTTCCCCCTCTCCACTCCCTGGCACGGTTACCTCATGCCCAGTGGTGTGCTTTCCTGCACTGCCTGCTCAGGAAGGTAGCACATAGAGTATCTCCCGCTTTGCGGCGTGCCCAAAGCTGCTCAATTGTGCTCCTTCATTTGTTTAGGAAATGCTTTCTTCTGTGGGTTTGAACTGGCAGGTGAGACTATCAAAGGCAGTGATTCCAAATGGCCCTATAATTGCTTTGCAGTGCTTCAGCTGAGAGTCGAGCACCTTCTCTGAGCAAGGTAATTGGGTAAAGTATGTTTTAATAAGTTGTCTTGTGTAAAGTTAGATATGAACATAGCAGACAATGGAGGCTTTGTTATAAAACGAGGCTACGGTAGGAAATGGAGTGCATAATTCATTGATACAGATGTATTTCACTTTATCACTCATACCATGTCTAGGTTTCAAAGGTTGCACAATTGTGTATAGTCTGCTATTCATTTGCTAATGTGTTTTACTTTCTGCTGTTCCTTGTAACCTGCTGACTTCTACTGTTTCTGATCAAAACATATAAACCTCAGCATCTCTCAGAGTGAGCTCTCTTGAGCAGATGTTCATGTTGTACAATGAAAGTTGAAAATTCCCCTACTGATACTCTTCAGTTTAACATCATACTGCATTCAGATGAGTGACCTCTCTACAGAAGTTGCCTAAGAGCAGTTAGTTTTAGTTCAGGATTTATTATCTTTATCAGTTAATAATTGGGAATTCATTGTGATGACCTTATTGCTGTTTGTTTCATGAAACTGGAAATTGTGTACGACAAGTATGAGCTTAAATAGGTGAATTTGGAAATTCTGCTTTTTATACAGTCTGGTCTGATGAATTTCATGTAGCCAAATACAAGGTTTTGCTCTGATGTGTATGTAAAAATGTAACTATTTATGAATGTATTTTACAAATAGGTCATTGTGTGATTCTGTATTTCTTTTCCTACTGCTCCCAGGTAGAATTTGCCTGGTTGCAGAAAAAGCATATATGACACAGATTATATATTTATATTATGCCATAGAAATTAATGTTGCCAGAATTCAGGCATTGCAGTTGAGGCACTATAAGCGCACATTTCAGGAACGCTTTCTTAGGCTTAGTTTTGTTGGTGATGATTCAGTTGGAGTAGAACCTAGCTCATTTGTTATGTAGTTCACTTTACTACATTCATAATCCAAGGATAAATTTGAGAAAAAATATTGTAAGGATATAGTTCACTAAATAAATGGCATTCCTGGCTGAGAAGAAACCTAGAGCCCGGTTGTGAAAACATTACATTTCTGTTGATACTGTTGAATTCAAAATAATGTGTGGTTTGGGGAGAAAGAAGAAGAAGGGAGAAGTAGACAAACGGGAGGGGGAAATAGGTTTGTATTTGCTTTCTTACTTTTGACCTTTCTGGTGCATCTGGGTGGTGTTTATATAGTTATAAAGCTTCTTTCACAGCACTGCTCTTATTTTATTTTGGGGTACATGGGGGAATAAGTTCATGGAGTGTCTTCATTTCAGAAGGTTTAAGAGCTCAAAATGTAGTGAGAATGTGATAACATTACAAGAATATAAAAGAAGTTGCCAGAATGTAAGATCTTGCCAGATAAAGTTGAAAAATGAGTTGATCATACCTGCCTATATGAGAACAAAATTTCCAGGAATAAAAGTCTTGTAACAATGTAACAAAGGCATTAATAAGAGCTCTAGCCATAAATTTGAAGCAGGAGATACATGAAGCATTGATTTTTATTTAAAATATTGAGAGTAACTTAGTGACTGAAACAAATTGCTGGAGTTGAGGAGCATTTGCTATTATTTGGTATTTTGCAATCAAGATTGGACTTCCCTTTAAGGTTAGTTAGAAGCTATTATCTTCATGGAGGAGTAATAACGATGGAATCTGTGGGTTGACACTGAGGAAATCAGAATAGTTTATCTCTTTTTGTCTCACTGGCTGAATGATGTGGACTGGTGGTGGGACAACAATGAGCTGTGACCTTTTTTGCCATTCTCAAATCTTCAAAATGAAATCTAATCTTCTTTAGAAGAAAGATTGATGTAAGAAGGAAGGAAAAGATGTGCATTAGGAAGTGAAGTCAAGATAATTGCGTGACCTTTCAAAGAGGTGGGTCTTATTTTTGAAGGGGTATCATTTAGCTTTGAAAATAGCAATGGAGAATTATAAATAAAGCAGCTTTATTGACCTGCAAATTAATAATTCTGCCAGGAGCTCGAAAGGGAGCATAGTTACTCTATTGCTAACTGTCCATTAATAGCTGATTTAGAATTTGTTAAAATTTTGCTTGACTTATTTATTATTGATTGTATTTCTTTAAGTCTAAACACTTAACGTAACTTCTGTGAATTGCATTCAATATATAGCAAAATTTAATTAATTTGAACTGCATCTGAAAAAAGACTGATGTTTTGTCTATTTAATGAATTTTAATTTAATTAATTTTAACTAACTAAGAATTAATTTGTCTATTCATGAGGACATAGCAGGATACCTCTGCCAAGCATTACCTACATGATGAATGTTTGGGTACAAGGACCACCAGCAATGTTGAAAACAGTCTACCACTTTCTTTTTAGGGCCAAATGCCTTGTGTCTCAATGTTCTATTGAAATTTTTGGCAGAAAGTCCACCTATCATATTTGCAAAATGAAATTACATGTTCCCCCCTCAATTGCTTTAGCTCCAGGTAGTGCAAATGAAAGACAAAATGAAAGCAAACTTTTTAATATATTCCATTTTCCATAGCTCTGTTGTGGTAGAGGGAAATTATGTTGGGACTGAAAACTTTATAAGCACCTTGAAATCGGATCAATGTATTTTTTTCAAATGTCTCTCCTTAAAAAATGTTAGTGAGAGACTTCAGGCATGGCTGCTTACATGGAGTTGCAGAGGAACTAATAGAGTATTGCAAGAAGGCTTTTTTGGTTGGTTTGGGTGGTTTTTTCTGCAGTCATTTTGAATGAATGTAAAACATGGAATTGCCACCCCTCTTAGGTCGTAGCAGGACTTAAAAAAAAAAAAAAAAAAAGCCACCTAATTAGTTTCCAGTAATATGGAATGATGCTAATGACATCCCTGCTCAATTAATGTTTCCCTACTATGACCCTATCAATATTAATAAAATAAGTTATACTCGCTTGTCTTTCAAAAAAAATTCTGAATTTGACCTGGAGAGAGTTACTCACAAAATTATTGTGGAGTTGTGTAATTCTATTTTTATCTTAATCTGAAAACAGTGATGTTAATGGAACACTGCTGACTTAGCATAATATTTTGCTGAGGTTATTTTAGCTTAGCAAACAGTGAAAATATCCCCTTTTCCTCTCCAGTTCCTTAATAAAATAAGATAACAATGCATTTAATTTGATTACGACTTGCTTATAAATACCGCATAGTATTGGATCATCTTTTTTAAATGTGGAGAAACATGCTTCTTAGATGAAGGTTAGGTATTAACTGAAAGGATCGGATGCAAACAGATGTTTGCAGAAAGCAAAAACTAAGAAACAGCTTACAATAATATTTACGTATTCAGTTGAAAGAAAAATAGGAGAGAATTTTGAACTAAATGGAACTGCTTTCCTTAATGCTTATAACATCTAGCTTGGTTTTTATCATGTAGATCAACTAGTCATCTATTGCTTAGTTTTCTTGATTTTTACACAGTTAAAAGTTGGAGGAACTGTTTTAGTTCAGTTATAGTCATTAAGAGTAATGGAGTTGGTGCAGATCTTATTCAAACTGGAGCACCATAGAGAGAACAAATTAGACTGTTTGTTAGAAAGCATATCAGGCTCAGGTTAGCCTCTGAAGATGCCTTGCATAGAAATAAAGAGGTTTATGTAGGGAGTGAGGGGCTGTAGCACTGTGTGCAGTTCTGTATTTCTATGCTGTGCTCCCACCTGCATGTAAAGTTCTCTCTTGTGATGATTGTTTTTATAACATTTATTACATCTTTATATACAAATCTGAAACTTCTTTGACTCATTTTTTAACTGCAGGGACACAAGATGTCAAGATGAGATATTGTTTTTCTGCATATGTGAATGATATACTTAATCCAAACCTCTACTGAGAGTCCAGGTCAGGCTTTATTCATACTTAAATGAGAAAAATCTGATCCATTTATATGGCATTCACAGCAGCATGATTTGTTTTAGTCTAACCCTGATATGTAGTGTGGATTCTTTATTGTAGTTGATGACTCTATTTTTTTCAACATTCATTGGTCTCGTAGAAGCCCTTGGATTTATCTGCTCATTCATATATGTTAACAGTGCTTGCAGAGTAGAGGATAGTCTGTAAAACTAACTGCTAAAACTAAAGGGTTTTGTGTGCAAATCAAATGGATGATACTTAGCTGCCTTAGTTCAGAACTGGGAGAATTATATGTGAGATGTATTTGGAAATGTAATGGGGTTTGATCGTCCTAAATGAAATAACAGGATGCATAATAATGAGTATTTTTATATGAAATGGATACAAAGAGTCTGGCACTGCTAAATGAAAGAAAAAAAATTATATTTTACCCAACTAGTAGAAAAGCAAGGGCCCCTTCTGTGCAATGGTTGGATTGCTGTTGTGCCTATATATTCCAAAAAACTACTGCGTTTGAGTTGTTCCTCTGTTTTTCCCAACGTGTTGTGGGGGGAGGTGGTCAGGGGAAAGGGAGTGATGTGCGGTCCAGCTTTGATTTTCTCAGATCCTCCTCGATCTTTTAACCGTCACATTGATGGTGCCTGAATGAATTTAACTTTGTACCTCAGCTAAACTGTTGTCCATAGGGGATCATTTTATATTGCCTACAAGATATCAGAATAAAGAAGATAATGTGATTTGATGATTGTATTTTGTCACAATTGAAAAGGCACAGAGAGATGCTCTATTTGTCTTTTTAAATAATGAAAGTTGAATCAGGATTGTCATCTGATCTGTCAGAGGATTCAGCAGCAATAACTATCTTCCATCTCATTACTTCCCCTTTCCTTTTGAAACTTTTTAATCTTTGCAAGAAAAATTGTCAACTGTTGCAGATCTCAAGTGTTTGTTGTACCCATTTACTGCACAACTTAAGGATACATACTTACTTTTAAAATCTCTTCAGTGAATTGGTAATTTTCTGAGGAGATGATATCATTCTCATTTGTCATAGAGACCTCCTATGTTCCTTAGCCCTGCAGGTTTGAGGAGAAAAATAATGACTTACGTAATCTAATTATGTTTTTAATTCATGTGGTTGCTCAAAATGGTGGTTAAGGTTTTTTTAAGCCATATATGTTTGGTGGGTTAGATTTTCAAAGCCATTGCTGGGATTGTGATGAGTGACTCCTGTGATATTTGCTTCCACTTGCAGGCAGGGGGAGGGCAGTTTCATTAACTTCAAAAAGATGTGTATTTGTCCTTCTTTAAGCAAAATGTGTATTCTTGTTATTCTGTACGCTGTACCAGTTGGTCAGTAGTCATGGATTGTTGTCCATTTCTACCCACAAAGAAGGGTAGAAAATAGCTTAAGAGTAAGATACTCTTAAACTTAAGAAATTTGAGAATATTTTCCAGTTGGAATCCAGATATTTGGGAACATGTGACCGTTAAAAAGACGTATTTAAAAGTGCTTCATTTAAAAACTAAAAATGCCAGTACAAATACTGGGCAGAAAAGGATGAGAAACAATGTGGTTCTGTTTTTCTCATGAAAGACAGCGGGTGTTTGACTGCCCTACTATTGTAGGGTTGAGAGGGTTCTCCGGGGGTTCCTTGTCCCATAGTATTGGAGTGCAATGAAAGCCAGCAGACTTATATAAACTGGATTTTATTCCAAATCTTGAATCTAATTTTCATTTGTTGTCAGTTGCGCTGCTGCACTCTGCAAAGCCTCTGCTGTCAAAGCCACAGAATTCTGAATATCTGTTTAAGAAGGTCCTTTGTGACTTCCTAATTATATTTCATGACAATCCTGCTTTGTTCAGTATAATAATGAAATGGAAAACTTTCAAAATTAGTTTTAATATTAAACATATAATATATGCAACACAGTGATAAACCGTGAAAAAGTGCCATTCACACTGAGTAATTAAATATCATTACCTTTAGTTACTACTGGATTGTCTGTATTTTGTTTGTTAAGTAAAGGGAAGCATAAGCGTGCTGCATACACTGAAAGCAATTCAATTTGCCCAATTAGCCAAGTTTAAGACTGATTTCAGAGGCATGTTTCATCTTACGATATTAGTTGTTTTGCGCCTCTTGATGTAAAAATGTTAGCCTTAAAATGTTTTTCCTTTTTTATATTGTTGAGGCTTAATTTAATTCTAAAACTTTCTATGCAGATTCAGTTGAAAATTAATTTTAAAACATCCATCCCATAGAAAAGAAAAGGCAGTCGTCATCTTACCATCAGACTCCTTGGAAATAGTTGTGCAAGGCACACTGAACAGTGAGGATGTAACATTGTGTGCCGTTTTCTTTTAGTGCCTTCAGTCTACTCTGTCAGAAACTGATGCCCAAGGCCTGGCCTTCACCACTGTGCAGTATTTGGTAATAACGATGTGACGGTGCATTTGGCACTGACAAAAGGAAGTAGAAAGGTAATTAAATGGGTTTGACTCTGCAGATGATAGTGTAGCTCAGCTCACTTCAGAATATAAAAATACCCCAAACGATGGACATTTTTAAGTAGTTTCCAATAACTTGAAAATGCCTTTTACTGAAGCTGTAGAAACAGTAAGGAATAACTCCAAAACTGGAAGGCTGTTATTGCTTATTTCCCAGTTCCCTCCAATACCTTTTGGCAGCTATGAGAGATTTAGAACAGTGAAAGAACAGGTAATCTGAAGGAAAGCAGTATATTTTCCCAGTTCTTCAGAAAGTGAAGATAGATAGCTTAGTGAAAGAAAGATAATTATACTTAAATAAACTCTTTAGATTATCTAGGTCTATATGATGGCAGTTATTAACCCAATTAACATGTCTGAATTTATTCTTCAAAACTGTATTGGTTTGGTTGTTTCAGTATATTTTACTGAACTATATTTCAGTAAATTAGAGGTGCCGACATACATACATTGCCCTATAAGTGAGGCTAAGGTGATATGGAGAAGGAAACCCTATTATTTACTCAGGTTGTGTTCAGCGGAATTCTTGAAATTTTGCTAAACATGATTCAAACAAAATAATTTTTTAAGAACAAGCATTAATTGCTTTTTTGAACTGGCCTTTCAAGTCTGATTTCCACCTATGAAGTCATCAAACTTTGCTGGTGAATGCACTGTGGCAATTTCTGGGGGAGGAGGGGATATCCTTTTCTCCTGTAGTGTTTGGTTGTTTTTCTCCAGTTTCATACATGGCTGAGTTGATTTTGATTGCTTAAAATCACATTGTCTATCAGCGGTTCAGGCTAGATAAAGAATTGAAGAACACACCTAGTGTCTGCTGTAATGTAATGAATTTGCTTCTTTTCCCATACATAAAACACTGTAATGAATTAAAGACAATCTGATAAAAAGGTTGGTTTGGTCTATTAATATTAGACTCAAAGACTCATTTAGGAAGCAGCCAATTTGTTGCTAAGAGGAAAGCTGCATTTTAATAAGCCTTTTGTAAGCTGGTAAACTACATTAATCTAACAAAGGTCTTGTCCCTACTTGTGCTTTTTGTAGATTTTAAACATATTTTTCCTTGCATTAATCTTTCCATTTCTCTGCCCATTGTGTGTATCTTCTTTAGAGGATTGTGGTTGAGTGGAGATGCTCAGTGCAATCACAAAGGCTATGATTTCTTAAAAAGTCTACTTAAATCAATACACAGCTTTTGATGGCTATTTAATGACTGTCTTAGAGCACCTTATTGTTTTTCTTTTTCTTGTCAAGAAAAATGGTTTTGATGGGAGGTACAAAAATAAAAGCTGTATTCATGCAAAACAAGTCTTTTAGATTACTTGCCATAGTAGTTTGTTAGTAACTGTTTACACTGATAACCTGGGGTGAGCTTAATGTTGTTGAATATTAGGTATTTATAAAATAGCACTCTTTTAATGCCACAGTTGAATATGCTGCTTTCTTTTTTTTTATGATGGTTTTGATCCACCACAGCAGGTTTTGAGTTGTGTTGAGATATACTTTAAATCATTACTTTCAAGAAGAAGAAAATACTGCTGACGACAAAAATTCTCTTCTTTTTTCCCTGCCTGTTTTCTTACATAAATATTGTATTCTCATCTTGTGTACAGATAGCTCTAGTCAATAATCAGTTTTCTGTATCAGTTACGGCTCTGTATTTGAGACCTTGTTAGGCTCACTAAGAAGTAACCCATAGTAACACAGTAGGAAATCATATAAACTTTCTTAGGCTGTAAAGAACATTATGTTTAGGTGTATCAAGTAAACTCATCTTTAAATCAGGATTTGATAAAGCTGAAAAACTATTGTTTGAAGTTTCAATAGATTTCATTGTCACGAATGAATATTCAAAATCATGATCCTTCTTTTAAATGGAGATGCATCACGTAGACTAAAATCTAAATGATATGTGCTAGTTTCATTTGGAAGTATAATTAAGGTGTATAATGTCATTTAACTGTTTAATGAACTCTGCATAATGTAATGGAATACAAATATTTGACCTTCCTGACAGTGACTGATGGATTGAAGTTGCACAGCATGATATCATTAGAATGTCAAATAACATCATTATTCATGATTATCAGGAATTATTCAGGTGAAATGGCAAATGTAATGGAAAGCTATTATTTGTGTGTGGGCCGCAGATTGACTTTCTTTGTCAGTGCTAGTCTCTTGATGATACAGGGGGAAGATACTCAGATTTATTGAGCTACAAAGAATTAATGTTATAGGTTAAACAAATGTCAATAATATCAGAAAAGTATTTTCAGTAGGTCAGGTCATGCATTAAGTGTCTAAGAGTAACTACTAGTAATAACGTTTTAACTTCTATTCCACTTTTACTTCTGCTAAATATTGAAAACATCTTTAGATTACAGAGTTTTGCAGTAAGAATATATCAATAATCACAGTTTTCTGGGTGACTTTTTTTTATCAGTAGAAAGAAAAAATACCATACAGACTGTTTGTAGTAGAACTGCAAATTCACCCTCTATTCTCAGAAGCCTAAATGCAGAGTCAGACTTTTGTTCCAAGAGGCCATTGTTTAGAATTTAAACTGAAATCACAACTAGGTATTTTTCCTTCACGTAAATCCACAGAAAGTTGATGGCCTGGATCAGGAACTACCATATACTTTCAAAGAGGCCATCCGGATGCCTAAAGCTGAGCACGCGCTTATGCAGTTTGTTGAATTATGGCCTATAGAAATAAATGATGAGTAACCTGTGTTGATTTGGATAATTAAGATCTTACACCTGAGACACGAATGAGCTGTGAAAATGAATTTTGCCGATGAAGACAAAAACTGTAATAATATTTTATGACACTTTCTGCTGAATCTGAGTCATGCCAAAAGATAATTTTGAGGCCCTGACCTGCAGATACCAGCTGCATGGTTCTCACGGGTGGGAGGTGGCACGCTTGAGAAGTGGCTGAAGGATCGGCTGCTATGTTCGCTGTGAAAAAAGGATGAAGCTGCCAATTATTTAACTGACTGCACAGAACAGCCGATTTTCTCAGAATTCCTGGAGTTTCCATAGGATTGGGGGGGGGGGGGGGGGGAGGAGGGGGGTGTCTATAATGTGTATTTGCTATACAAATTGGCTTCTATTAGTGAGAGGTGGTCTATAGATAGGGCGGTGGTGGCAGCACGGTATGGCCAGGGGCAGAGCAAACACCCAGTGAACAGGAAAGCTGTGCAGCTGCAGTTGCGTTCCATGCTGTAGGATCACACGCCTTTATGTCATTTCTGTGTTGAGATGGGGTTGTGCCTTGACTTTGGGTTATCTGATAGATGCTTATAGCTTTAGTCAGGGATAGGTTTCCTTACTCACTTCCTAGCACAATTACTCCTTCTGTGCTTTGAAGCTTTAAAACAGCTGTGATGGACCATGGTAGGAGGCTAAGACTAACAACCGTCTTAATTCCTCTAGACACTTAGGTAAATACATGCCATCTGAAGATACCAAAACTATAGCCTTGGTGACGTATACTACAGTTTAACCACATGCAGCATGGAGTTTAGTAAGATTGGCTTTTTTCTTACGCCACTGTTGAATTTTGCACTTTCTGTTGAGCTCTATACAGCCTCAGCTGAAGTGTCTCTTCTTTTTTTTTTTCCATTTTTTCTTTACTATAGATGTACTTATAGTAATTGCAAGCGCTTCCTGATTTGTATATTAAACCTAAGTCACAATCCTAATGATCTAATTTATCTTCTGTTCATGAAGTTTAAGTCCTGAAACCAGGCTGAAGTTGGCAGCTTGGGAATTTATGTGGAAGCGTATTTTTTCTTCAGACCCTGAACAATGTAAATGTGCTTGAATGGGCTAACAGAAGGCTAGGTGATTTCCAGTACTTGTTTTCAGGGTGTTAAAAACTTCCGAATCTTCTTTTGCTTCCTGCTGCTCTGGGCTTCTACCTCAGTCAACAGGTTTTCAATCTCCCCAGAACTCCCACTTCACAAGTTGTCAAGTGACTGCTCAAGCAGTAAATGGAAACCTTAAACATGGTGTGTGTGTGTATGTGATTTGAAGTATATGTTATCACCAGGGAGCTGAAAAGTAGCCTATCCTCGAACACGCAAAAGATGATGAGACAGACCCCTTTACTGATTATGAAAGTATGGCAATGGGAAAGAGAGACGTTATTGTTGCCATAATTTTTTTTTTTCTTTTCAAGCACTCGAATACAATTCCAAAACTTTGACGGAGTTTGCCAGTTATTCATCCCTCCAGCAGCTGGGTGGACAATCCCTTACATACCCAGGGAGCTGCACCTCCAGCAATGTTATGGCTTTGTAGCAGAATGGCAACAGTGTTTATCAGATGCTTGCAAGTCGTATTGTGCGTAGTCACAGTGTGTTGCTCTTTTGAGTACAGAAGACCCTGGCTTGCAAAGCACTTCCAGAAGAAAAAGTCCTGTGCCAGCAAACTGCAGGTCAGAGCCTAGGGCTGTGACCCTGGTCATGTATACAATGTAAACAAATTCCTATGTGATTTTCAAAATCATGTTCTGTTATCTTACTGCACTTATCTTACAGAACAGAATAAAATAAAGGCAAAAGAGCTGTAAAGGTGCTGCTAATTTGACCTTTGCGTACTGCTGTGAATAGTCCTTATTAATTTAAGCTCTTCCTACTGATTCAAATGAGGTCACTTAATAAAACTAGCTTTGAGTAAGACTTTGTAGGAGGAGATAATGTATTTATATAACAAGAATAACATTTTAAAGTTTTATGGAAACATAATAAAAAATAAAAGACCTTATTACATATTACTTTCTTTGGTTACACGTTTATAAATTATTCTAAATAAAAGGAATGATGTATGTGCGGGGTCAATGTTACTGTTTTGGAGATTCAACTGTCTTTCCTAAGTGAGGTTATCAGTTTGGACTAAATTTGCAAGTAAAGAAGTAAAAAGGATTTTGTATGTGAACAGCAGCAAGCATTTATCATGTATGTATCATGATAACACTTAAATGTTATCATTTATCTTCAGGCTGGAAGAGTTCCCTGCCCAATTTTAACCAGATTTGGCAGAGGGGCAGAGTATATGTCAAATGTAAGTAGGCAGCAGAGTGGAGGAGAGATACTAATGGTGACCCAAAGTGAAGATTTTGCAGGGTCTTGCCTTCTATTAGGCAGTAGAGAAATCACACTAAACAGATTCCCCAAGGCATAAATTCATAGGAAAACAGTTTGAGTTTGGTTGGTTTTGGTATTTTTATATTTATTTTCACTGCTCATAAAACTCGTTGTTTATAGTATCATTACTGATGTATAAATGAAGAAAGTGTGTTCCTATTTAAGAATAATATTTCTCTTGAAGTCTTTGAAATATTTTAATAATATGTATATAATATTGTAATCACACTATAGCTTAAAATATTCCTGTATGAGAATGTAATTCATATATTCATACACTCCCGGTATTGTTCATCAGGCACATGTTTTATTTTTGAGAATTTGCAGCACTAGTACAGTATAATTTAATTTAGCTGATTCCATTCTCAGGTTAGTTTGTTGCTTTAGTCCAATAGTTTGTGCATCTGTTATCTTGCTTGATGAGATGGGGAAAATTGAAATGGATTAAAATGAATTTTAATGAATTATAATTACCTGTATTCATAATATATATTGAAGTAGAAATAGCTTTGTGACCCATTAAAAGGTATAGGAGCAGATCTAAATTCTACAAGGGTCCAAAGATTTATATTTAGCTCAAACTGAATAAGAGAAACTGAGTGATGATATGGAAAATAAACACGAGATTTAGGTTTAGTCTTTTATCGTTTCAAGTG
Organism: Astur gentilis; assembly: GCF_929443795.1. Classification (NCBI taxonomy): domain Eukaryota; kingdom Metazoa; phylum Chordata; class Aves; order Accipitriformes; family Accipitridae; genus Astur; species Astur gentilis. The sequence continues at coordinate 15,483,947 of NC_064902.1, read as the reverse complement.
CAAACGACTCACTTTTTCCATAGGAGTATACATTTGCTGTAGACTTCACATGAAAGAAGACTAATCATGCCCAAGTGTCCTGCGTGGTATCATTTATCTCCTTTTGCCGAGTCTCTTAACTTCTTTTCCTTTGGCTATACATGCCAAACAAACAGCAAACAAAAAGAATAGCCCTAATTTCATGATTAGTTGTTTGCCTCAAAAAGTAGTAGGATGAAAATTACATCTCATTTTTTTTGGTGGATATTATTAGAGTCAGGCCGTGTGTTTAGCATGTACTTTGTACTTCAATTGTTAACAACTATGGAAACGAGCATGTTTTTAAGGTTACATATGCTTATGAGTAGGACATGAATTTCCCACTAGAAAGTATGTTTCTCAGAAAAAATCTGTTTCTGGATGACATGCTCATTTTAAGGTTAGTAAAACAGCTTGATTAGAATGAGATTTGCCATTTATCTATCATTTATCACAATTATCTTTTTGTTTCAGATTGGTACTCTGTTTCAAAAGAGCTCTTCTCCCAGAAAGACAGTACAGATGCATGTGTTTAAAAAAGGAATGACAGAGACGAATAGGTCTTGTTGTCACTTTCAGATGGAGAATTCAATGACCTTGAACAAAACCTATGTCCTTAAGGCTGTTAGGTTTCAGCAGGTGGAATTCTTTTGTAAAACTATACCTGCTATGTCCCATCTTGAAGTCTCAGTCTTTTCTGCTGTCCTGTAGGGATTCTCAGGTCTTTTGTAGTGAATTCCATTGAACGATAATTAGCTTTGATCTAAAAGATGCTGTTTTCCTGTATAATAAAGAAAAAAATCCAGTCTCCTAAGGTTTACTTTCTTTAGTATGCCTTCCTGCCCTACCATGTATCCAAGTAGAAGTTTCAGGTACTTATTACAAAGCTATTTATATTCACGACTGTTTGTTTCTGTACAAAAACAACAAAATGAACTTTTGAATAATACCTTCATTAAAAATAAGCTTTTAACAAGTCCATTTTTTTGACGTAAATATGTAATAAGGAAAACACTGCTTCATCTTAAGGATACTGGTATTTAAATTCAACCTTTTTATTTCGTCTGAAGGCAATGTTGAATTTCCAACAATGTAGAGCTGTGTATTGTGAATATAAAGAAATATTAGAATGATTGTTCATGTAGTACTTCTGATAAACACCTTTTTAGTCTAGTTTGGGCTTTAAAACAAGTACTGTAGTAATGGCACAAGTAGTTCTGTTCCTGATGCAGTAAATTTTAAGGAAATCAATAACAGCATAAAGACAGAATTAGTAGCTACCTCAAATGTCTCCATGTGAATGTAAAGGCTGTCTTATCTGTAAGGAGCTGATGGCTATAAAATGAAATGCATTTAAATACATGGCTAAAGATGATTAAAATATCATACAGAACCAAAGCACTTCAGCTGTAGATATTCATTAAATTGACCATTAATAACTTGCGATATAAAGGAATATTACTGTGTTCATAAATTTTGTATGCAGATTTTATTAAGCTGGCATGTTATATGAATTGATTCCCTGACATCTTCTGGCTGTGGCTGTATAGATAATAGTGTCTTGTATGAGTTTTCTATAATCTGGGAATTCTGATTGACTGTGTCTAGCTAGAAATTACAAATTCTAGATGGCAATTCTTTCAACCAGTTGGCAATCAAAAAATGTAATTATAGTGTTGTGTTTGGAATAGCCATAGAGTTATGTCAGCATTTGTGTCACAAACTCCTTTTTTCCAAGGCTTATAACCTGGGCATAAAAACATGCTCAGACCTGACAATTACAGTTACAATGTTTTTAACCTGCCAATTTATCTTTCTTCCCTCCACTCTTTCCTTTTCTCATTGAAATATGGTATTCCTTTCGGTACGTAATATTTGTTAATTAAAACGTTAACTCATCAGGCCCTTTATTAGGAATATGTATCAATAAATCCCTGGCATTTTAGAACTTTCTCCTGTGGGAAGAGCATGAGAAAACAAGTAAAATTTTACAGGGATTCATTACTTAGAGAAATTATTTGGACAGACTAACAATGGAGTATGCCTTTGGACACAAAACTTGAGAAATCTTGTCTTCCTGATTGTCACTGGTGCAATTTGACTAGGGGGAAATCAAGGGGAATAAAACAAATAGAGGTAGTGGAGGTTCCATGACTTTTATACAAATAGTCTGTGCTTCTTACTGTTGCCATGTATCCACATCATAAAATTTTTAATGGAAAAACACTGGGAAGTCAAGGTAGCTTGAGGGACAAAAGTAGAGAGTTGGCAACCCATAGTTTAGGGACCTCTGGTCCAAAGAAAATAAAAGTATGAAAGCAAGTTCCCAGTCTTAGATGCAGTTATGTGTATACTTAGGTACGTAGCTCACTTTTCAGGTCGCTAATGAGTTATTTTTGAGAACTACCTAATATTGTGTTATGCAGTGTATGAGGAAACACTGAGATGACCTCTGAAGGACCTGCATTTTTTGTTTAGTAGTTGTTTGGAAAAGACTTGCAGGTTTTAGAGCCATGCAACTTTTCAAAATCCTGCTAAACATAACTCATGGAAACTGCTAAACATTTCCCATGGAAAAAGCTTTCTAATCTCCTGTATTAATTTTTAATCTACAGAGCGTCTTAGATACTGGAGTCTTTTATGAGTCTAATCCTCATGTCTTTATTTGATCATTCCTTACATTTAAAAAAAGAAGTGTTATTTAAATGAAGTGATTACCATGCAAACCTTTCTTTTCAGGCTACCATTTATGTAATAGAAATGTAGAAGATGATGCTCTTGCAAATAAGAGTGCAAGAGGTTTGCTTTCTAAAGAATTAAGGCTTACGTGCCCTAAAAATATGCTTTAGAAAAGGAATTGTAGTAAGGATATCTGCAGTTGTAACTGCTTGATTTTTACCAGCAAAAAGGTACTTTTTGGTTTATATCTGCAGTAGAATTGTTTTTATAAAAAAACTTGGGCCTGTGAGGTTAACTGTGACTCAGTGTGTGTCCAAACAGGTCCTTCTGTGATAATAGTAAATGCATTTTCAACAAGCGAATGATTCCACATATTTACTGCGAAAGTCTGTGTATTTGAGAAGCTGGAGTATAACAAAGAATGGATAATAAAGCATCTGAAAGCCTATATTCTATGCCAGTTTATTACTAATGTTATCATCAGGTGTATTTTGCTTTTGGTGGGACATCTTGTGTTTTGATATAGTATAAACAGAAAATTACAAAACATTCACTATCTATTAACAGTTTTTTCTATTAACAGTTTTTTCAAAGTGAATTATTTAGATTATTAACCAGATGTACACTATTGAATGTAATATGATGTACAGTGATTCACCTGTGTAGGTGGAATTTAGAGGTTTTTTTAATAATATATTCAAAGCAGCTTCGATGTGGCTTAAGTAATTACGAAAATTTTAACCGTGATATAATTTGTATCAGTGGTTCTGCAAAAATAGGAGCAGCAAGTTTGGTGAAGAAATTGAGAAAGAGACTTTTGGAACACAGCATTCAATATGTTTTAGACTTGATGTAGTTAAAAGTAAGGATGTTTCACATATTGGAACAAAAAGAAAGCTGAGAAAACACGGAGGGCTTTGTTCATTGGAGTGGCATGCTGCTGCCTATGCTTGACCTTTTCACAAGAGAAATATGAAATAAAAACTGAAAATAAGACTACCATACACACTTCTTTTTTTCTGCCTATTGTTAAAACGCCTATCTCACCAGGCTACTTCCAACAAAATGAGCTTTCCTTTTGTTATTACAGATGCTTAGAGAGGTGGGTAAGCTCCAGGCTTTAATTATTGACTCTCATTCTCTGAAAATAAACAGAGAAGCCATTCCTACTAGCCAAGACTATATTGCTATAGGTAGTATCAGGATTTCCTATGAATTTTGTAATTAGACTAGAAAAATTATGTTCCAGAAAGCACAGATCTGAAAAGGACATGTTATACCACTTAGTGGGATCAGAAGGGCATTTGTGAAAATGCTGTCTCAAGCAGGAGCACCAAGAAAGGAGCTGGAACTTTTGCTACATGAATGGAGAAATGAAAAACATGAAAGAAAATTGTACCCATTTCCTGGTCGTGACTGCATGTTTTACGTCCTTCTGGCAGACATGCAGAAATTTCATTTTTGATGCACCTTCTGTTCTTCCTGGCTTTATTGAGTATTTTCAAAGCTGTGTAGTACACAAGATAGGTTTTTCAGTAATGCTGTTGATAGCAGCATGTTCACTCTAGCATGGTTTTCTTTGAAAAGTATTTCTGAACCTCTTCTTCAGTCTGTTTTTTCAAATTGTTAGATATGTTGTAAACAAAAAAAAAGTGTACTATCTCAAATGATTCTTTATTTGGAAAAAAGTATATGTGGATGCATGTGTGCACACACAAATGAACACACCTTTAATATTCAGAGAATTTGTAATACCTACCCAGAGTTAGTCAGGCCTTCAGTGACATTTCTTGCTTACACATGAATTAAGAGAAAATATCCTGAATTATAAAATAAGAAATATCTTTAGAGTATGATAATATCAGTGTAGAATGCTGTTAACACAGTTCAGGGAGAGATCTTGGTAGGAAGTAGCAATATTATTCTATAAAAAGTTCTCATTATTTAAAAAAAATGATAAATTTGGAAACAAATCAGAATGCAAAGTCTGAATTTAAAATTTCCACAACACAAACATAGGTTGATTTCAATTGGCATCATGAAAATACAATATTTGGATCATAAGGAAAATATAATTTCTGTGGTATGAAAATATAATTTCTCTAGTATGAAGATATCTCCTGCTGATGAATTTCATCTTTCATACAGTGTGAGTGTTACTCAACTGAAATGTGTTTCACTTTTCAGAAGGACTAAAATAAAATGAACCAAAATGATAAAGTTGAAATGTTTTAAGCTTATTGTAAGGTGAGAATTCATTTGAACAATTCATCTGTAGGAAATGGTATTCAAAGCAACCTCTTCTTGCAAAATATTTCCATTTTTATATGAGTCCTTGTTTCAAATGAAAACAAGTTTGTAAACAAAATAAAATTGTTAAGGTTTGCTTTGAAATAGCAGATTATCAGAAAGTGGTGAGGAAGCTCCAGTCCTTGTCAAAAAGCCCTTCTTTCAGTTTGCCTGTGTGCAAATTTTCTACTTAGATGTTCTAAAAGAAATATTCTGAGTTATTTAGCAGCAGTGACTTGCAATAGGATCAAATTGTAAGGTGCAAGGCAGTGCTTCCTTATCTAGCCTCACAGGTAATAGTTAAATGTGTATTTCTAATCAGAACAGGGCCGTTTAAGAGGGCAGAAACAAAACCTACAGTAAGAAACTTTCTACGTGTAAGCTCTTTGAAAAGTAGTCGTTTTAAATTATTTTTCTGTTTTAGACTTCTTACATTAGCACTAGAGACTGATTGCTGTGTTACTGATCACTGATCTGATCACTGTGTAACATCGCTTTGAACGCATCGGTGGGTACTTAGCGTACGCAACCCAGCGAGAGGCTGAAGTCATCATTGGGTACTCTGGTTGAATGAGGGTGATATGGTGCTTTTGGTTTTATACATCAATTATTCATAGTTGTAAGATGCTTACAGAAATTAAAAAACATTACTAGTGCCAGCTTCCTTGCATAATTTGGCTGTGGGATGCAGGCTTTTTCTCCAAGCTTCTTTAGCCTAAAATAGACTAAACCTTCTTATCTGCTCACTTCGCTCAATACAGAATTTCCTGACACCCAAGTACACACAGAGGAACGCTCACAGACAAATTGCCATGGCAACCCTGAAGTCACCTCTCCACTGACTTTATGCTGCTTTTCTGTCCAGCTCTTTCACGGTAGTATCACCAATACATAAACTGAGAATTAAAAGACAGTTTCTCTCAAAGCATATGTTTGGCAGGTAATTTGTGTGTCACACAGTGACCCTGTAAGAATCTGCTCGACTGAGTTGTTTATCTAACTTCGGATTTTTAATTATAAATACATTAAAGTGCAGTCATTTAGTGAGACTGAACTAAGAGAAACTAATGAGAAAGTAATAGAGAACATTTGAGTTCATATTCCGGCAAATAAAAATTTAGTTGGAAGTCAATTAAGAGTGCTTAAAGTTAAAAATGAAAACATAAACCCCAAACACTCTTATTCTAATTCATAAAAGCAAGTAAACCACAAATGAGTGGGAACCTACACCACCCTACACATGCTTCCGTGCATTTTTCATCTCTCTGACAGATACTGCCTCACCTTTCTAAGGTTAAGGTATTTATTGTTGATTATATGTGCATTACTAAAGCATGTGCTTATTGTGTATTGATGGAAAAAAATATGAGGCTGGAGCTGTTCTAGTTTGAGTAGCATACAAGAATTCTGTGTCTTCCAGAGGGTCCGGTTTGTGTTTCTCCCATAGTCCTGGTAGGAAAGTGAGTAAGTTTTGAGAATACAGGTATTGGAACATTGGCAGTATTGCCAGACTTGCATGGGGGCATGGCGGGGGGGTGGGGGTTGGATATACCGTTCTACAACAGGCAGGGACTTTAAAAAATTGTCCTAGGAGTATTTCTGGCTTTTGGATGAACTCTTGTTGCTTGTAAAGTTCTTAAAAAAAAAAAAAAGTGAGGTAAGCAACCAAGAATTGGGAGTTTATATCAAACTAAAACATCTAGAGAATCTACTGTAGCCAGTGATATAAATTAAAAAAAGGAAAATACAAGGAACTTATCACAAAATTTTGGATGTATCTGAATGTAGAAAAAGCTGCCTTGGCCTAATAAACCTTGGTTTGGTGTTAGAGGTTTTTTCCCTCAGCTGTATCCTTTCTTTCATACCTTTCCTCTTGCTTCTCTTAACTGTAAAGAAACATTCACACACTTGACAAATAGTACACAAACAAGTCCCACTGAACCCAACAAGGTTAGTCAGGGCTTGAGAAAAGCACTGCATGTAATATATATTTTTTAATTTTTTTTTCTTCCCAGGGTTGAGGTGGATGTTTGTTGTGTAGCAGCTCCAATGAAAAGGTTTTGATTATGCTACTTTGTAATTGGTCAAAAATGCAGCTCTCAGAACTGCTTTGGTTTGCTCTCTTCCTTTCTATTAATGCGAAGAGAACTAAATGCAGCAGCGTTGAAGGGTGTGTCTTGGAGTAGTGCATGAATAGTACAGGGTGACTTACCTAGAGGTGGTGTGACTGGGACGCTGAATCCCAGGTACGGCCCTTTTTGCATTGCTGAACACTAATCAAGGAATGGATGGATTATGTAGGTTTCCAAATAGTGCAAGAGATATACATGTATCAAGTACATTAGATAGAGAAGTTGATAAATATTACAAAAGAAGACTGTAAGTTTTCATTCCTCTTTGATGTGCCAGAATGCTTCCTGCCATACAAGTTATCTTTGATATATTGAACTGATATTAGAAAGTCTTATGTCTAATCCTTTCATTTATGTTGAAGTTTGCAAGTAGAAACACTGAATTTTAATTTAAATTAGCTCTTTATACCCTCTTAAAGAAAAAAACAAGGCTAACTAGCTGAATAGAAATCACATTTTTGCCAATCAAATTGATACCTGCCTTCAAAAAATTGTCGCTCATCAACAAACCATATTGGTGTCAGAAAGTGAAAATTTGCAATTGTTTGATAACCTTTTTTTTCAATATGTTTAACTGCAATTGTGGAAATATAAGCATAAAAATATTTGGGAGCCTGTCACCTAGGGTGGTGTCTTCTCTTGCTTGCTTAATTTTACTAATTCAGCTAGACCTTTGAAGCTCTGTATAGCTGTTTACAAAGCTAAGACTGAAAAGCCAGGAGACGTTGGACACGAAAAGAGACCTAGTAAAATACCTGTACAGAGGAGTCTGCTGACTGAAAAATTCAGGAGCTAATACTAGCAAAAATCCTGGTAAAACCTCAGAAAGTAATGTTGAATGGTGGTCTTAACAACAGTAACCATGCATGCTGCTTAAAACAGGTGACTAGAAACATTTTCCTTCTTATGTTTTTCCTTGTTGAGAATAGAATGAAAATTTTCCAAACATTTTTGTTTCGATTGATCAAAAGGTGTTGTTCTGTTATTGAACAGAGAAGAGTACTTGAAGTATTAACACAAACATAATCTCAAATTTAAAAACCAGTTATTAAAACATTTATTTCTGAAATTTCAGAAATATTTTGTTAATATTTTAGTGTATCTTTTTAAGGAATGCTTAAAACCAGTTTTCCTTGAACTTTCCCTTGTTCAAGGGAAAGTGTTCACTTCCCTCTTTTGCTGACAGACTTCTCCAGCTAGTCACCTGCATTAAATTTCTATTCCTGTATCCTTGTGCTCTTCCTTTTTAGCATTCATGTCTGTAAACACCTGTCTTATTGCTGTTGCATCTGTTCTGGAGGGGCTATAAGAACATTGCCCAAGGTACTCCTGTAAATACCAGGGGGGAAGGGAAGGGAAAACTTACACATGATTCCTTTTAGAGTGGGAGGAAAAGAAGAGATTTGTTTTCCCACACAGTAGCCATATTTTCCCTTCCCTTTCTTCAAGCCCATAATGCAAGAGAGATGCATTTTCTAGACACTGGAAGGGCAGTGTGTCTCCACAACAGCAGAATCTCAGGAATGAGAATCTCAAAGTTGTTTTCAGCCTTCCCAAACAATTCACAATGCTCAGAGTGTGTCTTTGAGCATTCCAGCTGGAGGAACATGTTTGAGTGTCATTAAGCTGAATTGTGCTAAATCTGTTGTTGCCTCCCAGCAGATAGCAAAAGGCTTTGTGGTAAATTTGTCCAACATTGCTGTGTATGCTTCCAGCAGGTTGTTACATGGCTTTGATGGATAGGATACAGGTAGGAAAAATCACCATAACATCTGGGAAAGCAAGAATACAGGCATAGATATTCTTCTGGAAGAAGGTGACCACCTAGACCTACTGACAGATGGTGAATAAACAAACTTGTCATGTGATTTGATCAACTAATTATGGGTTTGGACTGCATAGTGCAGTGATACCAAGCCAAAAGCAATCTATATTTGGTGCTGATTTGAGAATACCTGGCATCCGGAGTCAACTTAATCTCCAGCATGTAACTTCTTCCACGTCAGCAGTCATGACGGAGGAGAATGCTGTTCCATTTCAGACACTTCATTGTCATAAATACTGTCAGGATGAGTATCAAAGTGAATGCCACTATCAAAGCAGGCAATGAGGTTTTTCCTTGAGGAGCGGTATACCTTACAACCATCCTGCCTGAGACAATGATGGATTGCTATGGAATGTTCAAAGACAAAAGAAAGTTTTATCAAGTCATGAAAAGCAATGTGATGGTTAATAGTAAGACACGATAGGGAGGGAGAAAAAGAGTCAGCAGAAATCTTGACTATCAGAAAAGTTTCTGAGAGTAAGATGTACTATCAATGTCTTGTAGTCTGTTAGGCTTTGTATGTTTAAAATTTAAGGGTTAAAACCAACACTGCAACATAACAGGAGAAGAGTTCTGTGCTTGTGGAGCAGTTCTATTAGATGATTTAATAAGCATTTTTAAAATTCCTGAGAGTCTTTGACATCTGGGAAATTCAGGCCTGAGGGACCTCATCCCTGAGCTCCACAATTCTAAAAAGTATTCTGCTTTTACGCAGCATTTTTTACTTGGCTTATTGATGGTAACAAATTAGACTTAATAAACCTGATTTATCTACTTTTCTTGAAAAAGCAAGACTTCACTGAGTTTTTTAATAATATCCACCTATTATTATGAATGACACTTGGTCTACATAAGATAACGTAAAGAAAAAAGAAAGCAGTCTTGTCTCTTTTATGCTTGAGCATTCAATGAGACAGATGCTAGATGCCACTTTTTCCTGGGAAGCAAATAATGTTTATTCAAGCCACTTGATTTTCCTGCAATTTATGGGATATGATAATTGCTGCAATTTTAAGATCAAAAAGCCATTCCTAGTCATTTGAACACTAATGTCTTTTGGGGTTTGGGGACTTTCTATTAATCCAGAATATACAAAGGCTTAAAAAAATCCCAAATTTTTGTAATACGTTTGAAGGAGTGCATGAAATATGACAGTTCTCTGTGTGAAATGAATATCATGGAGTGTTTTGTCAGTAGGGGAGAATTAAGCACACTGGAAACCCATGAATTGCCAATATTGGAATAAAAATATCTGTGTGCTGAACTTCAGAATAATGCATCTGAAACAGAAAGGATGTATGTATATGTATACAAATATGCAATGAGATTAAAAAAGCTGTTATTGAGAAAAAAACTATTGTAGTAGTATAAGGAAGTTTCAAATTCTAATGAATGAGCTCTTTAACATGCTCATAATGCTGCTTCATTGAAATTGAAAATAAAAGATGATAGGAAAAGAATATTCCCAAAGTGGTATCCCTAGACTAGAAATAAATGCAGTCAGCAGTAGTGCTGTACTTTAATCTTTGCATTTTCAAGAATCTACTTTTTAAAATGTCTCTTCATTGTGGGTGTCATACAGACATCCCATTGCTACATACTGTAAAGCAGGGAAGGCCAGGCAATTTCTCTGCAGCGTAGGAGAAGTGTCTGCAGCCTTTTCCTGGGTAAGTTGCTGTGCCCTGTGAGGCCACGTTGGGTGACAGGACGAGGGCATGCTGGTCACACTTAGACTGTCTGCTTTGGTGACAATAGCTGTGAAAAATGCTTTTTCCTCTAGCTGGTTCTGAAGTTTTATCAAGCTGTGACTTGTGCTCAGGACAGCTTACTTACTGCTAGCTGCTCAGTGCATCCTACTTCACAGCCTTCTTGAAAAACTGTTTCTATGCTGTGATTGATGCAGTCTTCTCTTTGGTAGTAGTCTGTCATGAGATCTGTTGCCCACTCCTCAGTTTTGCTGCTAGCACAAGGCAAACAGACTCTTCAGGGTGCAATTCTCGATTGATATTGTGTGACTTCCTGGCACCTTCCAAAGGATTTGTAAAGCCACCGGGTGAAATGGAAATTTGTGCAGTATGGCCAGGGACAGACTTGCCAAGGTGATGTGGTTGGGACTGGAGTCCATGCTCCAGGCTGTTGTGGGCCATACATACTGTACTTTGTCATCAACATAGTTGCATGATAGGGCTTTAATATATGCGGGTTTATATATCTGGTTTTGTAAAGTCTTTTTTCCTATCTAACAAAAATCACTGGGGTTAAGCAATGGGGTATTTAATACAGGTGCTAACATTTCCCCTAGGAAGTGCTTTCACTATGAACTAGGTTCATAGACTATTATCCTAGATCCTATGCCTGTTAATGTTTGATCATGATTAAATACCTAGAAAATGAGCCCCATTCAGCACAACCAGATTATGGATTAAAACAATAAACTATAATCAGACAAGAGTGAAAGCATGTGCATCCAAGTCCTTGTACAGGGATGTTTTTCTAAATGATACTGCAGCACTTCACAAACTGAGTAAGTTCAAACATGACAAATTAGCAACCTAAATTTATAACCCATTTGTTGATTGCAGTTAACTACAAATTTTCCACAGTATTACCTCATTCCCATCTGCCTATTTGCCAGTATATTAAAATATCAATTGTGTGAAACTTTACTCTAATTTTCTGGTGTCCTTAAGCAGGAAGACTCCAGAACTCAAATGACATTCAAGTTTTCTCTGAAAAGAAAGCTCTTAATTGGTGATAATAAAACCTGAAAAGGTCTTCTAGGCTGAAGAGCATTAGAAAAATTAACCGGGACTAATCTGGGACAGAAAACATCACAAAAAATTGCCTCCCAGGCTAATGATAGCATAGGACCCCAATAGTTTTATGAACTGGGTACCAAAATATTTTAATATGCATTGTTTTCCTTTTTGTTGAAAACTGAGGCATCTTTTAATGTCATAAAATCAGTGGAAAGAGTCCTAGGAAAAAAGCCCTGGGAGGAAGGGAAACATATCTGCTAGGCAATTGGAGAGGCTTCCTACAGAGAAGCAACATCTGGTAGGTGTCATACTTTTGATAAATTTGCTAGGAAGCTGTGTCACTGCAAAGCAATGGCAAATGGGCTTTCCTAGGTGTAAGAACTTCCTTTTCAGCCTGAGAGAAAGCTTTACACTCCCAACTGAGGAAAGAAAGAACAGCTGGCAAGGTTTAAAACCTGGTTAACATAGAAACTCAGAGGATGAAATGGGTTAACTTCCTACAGAATGCATCCCAGAGTTGTGCTTGATAAGTAACACCATTTTTCTGGAGCACATGCAGTGATTTCAGGAACATATTTTTGTCCCTCTTCTGTATGTCGTATTTATTTCATGCATCTATCATATTTATGTTTTATAAACTAAAGTTATTGGTCCATGTTTCCTTAGTCACTCTGAGTTGAGAGGGTTACATATGGCTGACTTTTAGAGACAGTAAGGCATGAGAAAAAGTGAATCGACATTTTCTGTAGTTGGTGTTGATTCTTGCTATGAAGTCAACAATGAGAGAGAATAGAGCCTAAAAGAAAGGCAGAGAAAATCTGGTTTTGCTAATTGAATTGTCCCCAAAGAACAGTGCAGATCATGCAACTAGTAAACTGCTATTAACCAAGATGAGTATTCAAGTTCAGTGGTTTATTGAATTATATCAGTTCACTGAATGATTAACTTCTCTGTTTTATTACCAGTGCATGGTGTAAAGATAGTATACAAATAAAAAATCAAAGATACCATAGAGTTGATGTATTTCCTCATTTCTCTTTTGTGAATTTTATTGTTTAGCTAGAGAATCAAGTAATTTTTCCTTTGCAGCTATAGTGGAGATTTTTGGGAAGAGTTAGAGTTCCACTTGAATGCAAAGATTTTTATCTCTGGCTCTGATAGGAGGCAGCTGTTCTTTAGAAAACCAACCCAGAAACTTTACCCAGTAGGTTTCTTGCTTTCTCTCCCCCTTTAGAATGCAGAGAAGAACAAAAATTAAGTCCAGGAGATATTTCTGTTGCTAGTGCTTTATCTATGAAATAATACCACCTTTCCGAAGACTCTTTAACAAATGTGTGATCAAGTAGAGGCTGTGCTGCAGGGTGTGAAGAAATGAAGGAGTTATGATATCAGGAGGTAAGTCACAACCCAGATTTCTTGCTGCCTTGTGGTTTTCTTACATGCTCATTCTCAGTGGATTCCTGCACAGATATTGAAGTGAAAAACTGCAGGTATATAAGCCATAAAATACTTTGTGTGGCTTTTGAAATTGGAAAACATTTAAGATCAGTTTTATTATGTTCTGCTTTTTACTTTAGAACACATTTCTGTAGTGCTATATAAATATTTGAAAAAATATCAAGCAGAAATGAAGAACTACTGGTGCTTGGTTTTGAGATGTGTATTTTCTAGAAGTTGAAAAGAGCTGACCTGTATTATGAACTGAATTATATTCCCCCAAAATCTTATGTTCCCTGCTATCCACGTGGAAGTAAGGCTGAGTGAGTTGTGACTGTGACTCTCAGTCTGAGTTAGTCCCTGAAACTCAGCACTGGCTATTCACAGCATTCATTTGGGGAGCCAAGATAATCAGAAACAGCTTGTGGTCTCAGATTGATTCTTGGTCCCAGATTGATTCCTGGTCTCAGGATGCTGATGCATCCCGTGTCCAGCTTCTTTCCAGGCCATTTCCTCAAGCATTCTACTTTATTTTCTTTTAAAATGGAAAATACAAAAAAGAATTATTGAATTGCCATTTATATCTTCTCATTTTAATTTCCCTTAATCTTCTCCATAACTTTCACGGATTACAGTTTTCACACACATTCACAAAACAGCCTGTTCTGACTATATGTAAGGAACAGTCTGGAAATTTTACCCTTGGAGGTTTTGAAAGCTATTTCAGGAGAGTTTTTTGATCTGTGTGACTGTTAGGGAGATGTGTGGCATTGGTCTCCAGTCTTCTCTGGTCTCTTCTCAAGCCTTCCACACCCCTCACATTTTTTAAACAATAGAATACATTTGTGTCAGCAAAAATGGAATTTTCAAAGAGCTGACTGGCCAAAGAAGAGATGTTTTTTCTGGATACATTTTTATATGGCTTTCTAAGAAAATAAGATATACCCTAAGAAAGATAATTTTCAAACTACTGGGAAATGGCCACATATATCCTTTTTGAGTGGGTTGCTTTGCTTTTGGGTTTTGTTGTTGTTGTTGTTGTTGTGGTGGTTTTTTTTGTTTGTTTTGGGTTTTTTTTTTTGTTTGTTTGTTTGTTTTGTTTTTTTTTTTAAATTATAGTTGTAGCATAATTCCATATACTATCTATTAAAAGAGGGGAAAATTACTAGAATTTGCAGGGCAGCAACTAGGATGGAGGAATGAATATTCCTACTATTTGTGAGCAGTCTTAAATCTGAAAATTTTAGGTGCAGTTACATGCTTCAAAATTAAATGTAGAAACCTTTCATCTCTTTAAGAGACATAATTCCATAAAGACAGCAACGCCTTTGTGAGCAGAATTGAAGACATCTGCTTCATACTAGAAGTACAAACAGTGAGTGGGATTACAGAGTTATAACGCAATGGCCTAAGACACCTATTTCAATATCACTAAGAAAAAAGTAAATTATATATTTTTTTTTAATCCTTTCATAACAGTTTAATTCAAGGTTTTATTTTCTTGAGACAGTCCTACTACTGGTAGTACAGTAGCAGTAGAATAAGTTGGTGTGAAACTTGCATGTTACAAAGTGCAAAATATTTTACATTTTTTAAAAGTATGATATTTTGTGTTTTTCTCTTTAATTCTTTAAACAAATTTGACTTTTAAAAAATGAACAAGTATTGAGAACTCAGAAGATATCAAACTCTACCATATTTCTTAAAACCAAGTTACAGGTATCTCATCTGCGGGATGGAAATCTCATCTTTCACAATACTTATTCTGATCAAGTGCTTTAGATATGAACTTAAATCTGAAAGAAGGAAAATACAATATATTAGTGATATAAAGAATGTGGTATCAAAATATACAGCACTTTATTTTTAGCCTCTGTCTTTTTTGGTAAGTATTATTGACTTTAGTGTCAAAATTAAAGCAAACAAACAGTTCAGTAGTTTGAGCATTAATGCTCAGTGGGCCTGTGAATTGTACTGCCTGTAGAGTGAATAGATACGGGGAAAGGTGGTGTTTTGGTTGATTGTATGGAATGTAACACATTTTTATCAAAACTCCAGTGGCTTACTGCTGTTTCCCTGCAGTACAAATATGAGGAGCTCACCTTTTATAGGTTTTTGTTTAGCTTCTGGTCTCATCTTGCTGTTTGTTGGGGAAGTTCCTAAAGCATTATTGCCGTTCAAAGCACAACTGCTGTATTACTGCAAAGAAGCAAATCATCTGAGAAAGTGACCACCTCATTGTTAAGGCAGGCAATAAGGTCTTCAGAAGGCTGGATTCACGTCCCAGCTCTGCCGCAAACTTACGTGTTCTTTTATCTTTGTCTCAGGAAATCAGGAATTGCAGTGCTGTTCTCACAAGGCTGTGCGGATATTTTCTGATACCAGAGTGTTTGTCACTTGACACCTCAAATAGCATAGGAACATTAATGCTTTTAAGATGCTCTGAGATGCTCATTATTACCTATGACATTGTCATCATAAGCATTCTTAATTACCGGGGAAAAAAGACGATACAGTTAAAAATAGCATGGCACAGTTAAACAGGAAATATGAACATTCCTTGAATCCATTCTTTTAGCCAAAACAAAATCAGAGGTGCAGATCATGAACTACCTTATGATTCATCCCCAAAGCCTAACTTTAATAGTGCCCTATGTTTTGAAATTTGTTCAAACATTGCTTTTAGAGAAAATATATGTGTGGGTGTTAGATACATTCTGCTGTTCGCTGCAAAATTGGAGTACTCTGCTTTGTATTGGTATGGTTAGGTCATTTCTTATTCTTAGATCCATATGGTACTCTTTAAAAATTAAAAATATTCCTGAAGAATAACTTTTAAAGTAAACTTTCACAGATGGGTTTTGGTAAGATGTCAACAAACATGACCTTTCAATCTCTAGTGCAAATGGCAATAAAAACCTAGCCTATCTAATCTGCCTGCAAATAGCTGTAGCTTCACTGATCTAGTCTAATCAAAGGAACAAGCCCACAGGGGTTTAAAGGATTTCTTGCTGTTGCTGCAGCCATTAATTTAATTGCTAGAGTACAGTGAACTCTCAGAGTACAGTAAATGTTTGGATCTGCAGGGAGATAAACAGCTGAACCCTTGGAAAAAAAATTTAAAGCAAATAGGGTTTTCTCTGCAATTAGTGTTGTCTTAAAGTATGTTTTAAAAGCAGGCCCCAGTGGAGCTGACATGAGTTATCATCTGCATTTCCATGTGATGTACCGCTAGTTATTCCAACATGTCCTGCAGTAACTCCAGTAAACGGTCTGAAACTACCAAGTGGAACACCGAGAGATAACTTGTGCCACTAGTGCACGTGGGGGTGGTAGTGCTCATTCCGTCATCTGCTTTGCTGCTGCCATCCTCCTCCTCTTAAAATTATAGTTTGAATTTTGACATGCTTTTCCCCCCAGGGATGTATTTTGAAGGTGCTACTGCACTTTTAATTACATTTAAAGCTAATTACTAGACAGGGCAGTGCTTAAATTATTAGTGGAATGTAAAGAACTGATGATATGGAGGAAAAAGGACTTCTTGTTGAGCAGAAAGTACTCTTAACTGTGCAGGTCTGAAGTGATTCCAGCTTGAGGAAGGTTTCTGAATTTTAATTTTTTGTGGTGCTTCTCAAAGCAATCAGGGCTGCCTCCCTTTCAGTCTCAAAGATATTTTACTTTTGGTATTAATAGAAGCATGGCTTTAGCAATGGTTGTATAAGGTCTCTTCTTGTTTTAATCAAGAACAGAAAATTAATGTTGTTTTCAAGAAAAATTGTTCTTCTGTAAAAGTTAGTGAGCAATTTACTGGTCAGCAAAGTTGGGTGGTTTCCCTTTTGGCAATGCACATTCCCACTTATGGAATGATGAATCGATTTCATTTAATAATGAGAATTGGCTTGAGGCAAAGCCAAGCCTAGAATAAAACAAAAAAGATTCTTATTGGGTTAGAGTTTAAATTGCCCTCTACCTGCTCTCCATCTCTGCTCTAACCCATCTCCTTGTTTTGTTGTCCTTCTGCTGGCAGATGTAGGACTTGGGATAGCTACTGTTAAGCCTCTAGAGTTCATGTGAGAGAGGAGGGTTATATGTGGATGCAAGTGTTAATCTGTTTGGTGGGACAGTTCACCACCAAAAGGAGTAGATTTTAAAATCATTTGTAGGTGGAGACGTGGGATCCCCAGTACACTTGTAGATTGTTAACATGTTTGTGTGAGATTTTCAGATGGTTAGGTGAGCAAGGATTTATTTTTACTGTATGAAACATGGTTGTGAATTCTAATTAATTAATAAATTTTGCATACTGGAGATTTAACTTAGTTGTAGCTTGCAGTGCTGTAAAACATTTAGGAGAAACAAGACTTTTCATGATATCTTTTTAGTGCAGAGTGTGAGAATATAAATGTATAAAGGCATGCATCTGTCTGCTTTCTTTTTAATGGAAAATTGAAGACCTGCTTTTGGTTTCCCTTTCTTATCCACAAAGCCCACTGCCTTTTTCTCATAATGAAGGACAACCAGTTTAGTGCTCCCTCCCAGTTCTGCAATGTCTGCAAAGTTCATTCCTTGCTGTCTCATGTACCTTAGGCAGTTTTATGAAATATATTTCTCACTGGGCTTGGCTAATCCAGTGGAAGCACTAATGAGAAGGTTTAAAACAAATGTAAAAATTGTCAAGTTCATTTATAGGTCAAATGTGACTACTGAAATGCAGAAAAATTATAGGGAAAACTGTTATTGCTTGACTCTAACAGTGTGATCCAAATTACAATCTTTTACAAATGTACGCTCGGAACAACCCCTAGACTGCCAGCAGAACCTCCACTGTGCTGTGTGGAGCCCTCCACTGAATCATGCACGTTTTTCTTTAATGCAAATGACTTTATAGTTTAGTTATTCAATGAGCAGCATTGCATCAGTGTGTCCCAAAATGGGGTTTGGAAGCTTTCATTGCAGTACGGTTCATTCCTCAGGGGAACGTGCTTTGTGCGTCAGATGTGTCACACTTTTTCTGTAAAACAATGTAAGAGCTAAGGATAGGCTTTAAGAAGTGTTTAGGCACTAAAGATGCAGCTGATAATCCAACAACAACTTCAAAATTACTTTGTTGCATATTAATTTTTAATGAAGACCTTTCATAGTTCTGTCTGACCACAGGCAATATTTTCTAAGAAGAAAAAGAAGCGCTAAGTATCACTTAATGCCTATTAGTGACTTCTTAATCCATGATGTATACTTGCTTTTTGTTTGTGTTGTGCTGCTTAAGAAGGGAATTAATTTCTATATGCTGACATTGTAATCTAGGACTACAGTATCGATATACTTAAAATCAGTCAGGTATAGAAGTAAGAAAATTGCAACAGTGCCCTCAAATTTAAAAAAAAGCGCTCACTCAGGCATACAGTAATTAAACTGCTCATGACTGCATGTAATTACATCATTATGTACACAGTCCTGTTTCTGTAATTTGGATCATTGGAGGGCAAAGTGTCAGAATCTCTGTAATGATGTTTAATTCCATTTTAACATTTCCTAGAGGAATTGCTTTGAGTTTATTTTCAAACCACAAAACTTAGAAAACCCCTTGAAGTTTGTATGAACTATGAAAGTTACAATTACTTTTCTAAATCTGTTTGATAATGCAATCATTAGTTGCCATACCTTCTGATCTATCTCTTTGATTCTAAGAAATGTGCAGGACTTTAGAGTGACCTAGTTCTTTTAGATTTTTCTCAGTACTTTTCGGAGCCTAAATATGGGATGAAGTTATTTCATTTTTCACATGAATACATACTTTCACTCTTTTAGTTTGTAATCACTATACAGAAATTCTATGTGTTGGTGTGAGGTTTTGCTTTGAAATACAGTATAGGAAATGCCATTTGACTCTTTGTTTAAGTCTGTACAATGACCTAATGTGCCTTTATTGTCCATGCTGTGCTCTCATTTCCTTAGTTTAAGAGAAGAAGAGAGGTGTATTTTAAAAAAAGATGTACCTTGAGAGCTGTAAATATAGGTGTGGGTTTTCTTCCCTCAGTTAAGATTTTTTCGCTTTGCAGAAATGTTTTTAAAAGTAACCATATTCCTAGAATAATAATTCTGAAGGCTTGTGATTAATTACTACTGTACTATCATTAAATCTTAGGATATTTAAAGGCACTCTTTCTTATAGTTGGATTCATCATATGAAATGAGTAAATGCACAGTTTTGGTTTTTTAGTAGAAGATTTCATCTTTGTTGCTCACAAGAGTCTGACCATTGAATTCAGTAGCCTTTGAATCAAGATGTAAAATAGGATTAAAAGCTGCACTGAATCTTACCAGACATGAGGTCAAGTCTTAGGTCTTCCAGTGACTGTCTTTGACCTTGAAAAGATTTTTGCCTCGTCCTGCCTCATTTTCTCTGTTTTAGCAATAGTGAAACTATAATCACAGTCAGTAGAAGTTCCAAGAACTCACATTTCACTTAGGTTCTGAAATGATGCAGTGGAAGAAGTGCCAATTTCTCCATGGATGATGGAGTGAGTTTAAAGCAGCAGGATTGCTCATTAGGCAGAATCTAAGACTCTGTGTCTCAGTTTCTCCAGATACCAGGACAGAATAATTGTTTCACTTCCCTCCCATGTTTTTTAAAAATGTACTCATTAAATTGTAACCTTTTTGAGACAGACTCTCCCTTATTATGCATGAAGCATAATAAGGAGCTATTTCTAGTATAAATTAATGTATAAATTAATAAATAGTTTGGGTTTAAAAGATGAATAAAAACTGTTAATTTTTTTAGCAGACACATGCTTACTCTGGAAGCCAGAGAGATGGTTTAAAATTTGCATACAAAGTTTTTATATTTCAAAGTGCATAAAATACCAGTTGCAGTTCTTATCAAGAAGAAAAGTTATCAGATAAGTTAGAATACCAGGTAGCTTTGATTCCTTCAAGAACACCGGTAGCTAGCCATAGCTCTGTCTATAATTGACCTCTTGGGATGTCTATTTTGTTGTTTGTGTTGCAGACAGGGTGAGCGTGATGCCAAATTATTAACTAGCACAACAAGCCAACAGACTAATAGTGTTTTTAAAAAAGCTTGATCCTTTTCACAGGCTTAATAATAGTATATGTTCATTGTACATGAACAGGCTAGGGACACAGCCTGGAAATCAAGAGTGCTATTATACTAATTACAACAGACACAGAACAAAAGATGTTCCTGCCCCAAAAAGATGAGAGTGCAAATTATATGCAAATTACATATAGTTCCTTTAATAGTGGTGTATATGAATGGTAAATGCCCATTGTCCCCTGACCTTTCTATATATTGAGCTTAGCATGTATACAGAAGAGAATGGAAAGAAAATTACTTTAGCCCACCAGATTTGAAAGATAGAGACAAACCAGTGCTTATGGACAGACAAGTTATAATCTAAGTGCCATGAAGATGTCTTTATTTCCTAGAACACAGCATCAAAGTAGACAAGAGGCACTGCAGGAAAAACAAGACTTTCCAGATTCCTTGTAAACATATTGTAAAATGTCCTAGTCTCTTGCTAGAGAGAGGACTGCAGGTTTCAAATGCCAAGAAGTCACTGAAATGCCTATTGGCTGAAAGGAAGGAAAATGAGATAGCATGGGCTTTTGAAACTTGGAAAGGTTTTGACTGCCAGGCTTAGAATAATCAAAGACTATTTCACAGTGAAAATACTAGTCATACAAGAAGGCAAGAAAGTTTATAAAGACTTTGTAAGGAATATTTAGCACAAAATGAGGAGTAGATGAGCCAAGTATCCCAGGATGAGAATAATTAGAAGAAAGCCAGCAGTCTAAAGACAAACGATTAGAAACTGGCATACATCCAGCTGCTATAAAGTCAGGTTATTCTAGGGCAAAAAATACACCACTGTATACTGAAATTACAGTCAGCTTATCTTAAGCAGCACCTTGTATCCAGGCAATGTGTGGTGTTCTGTTCTGAACAAACAGAAACCATATCTCACTGGCAGAAGAATCAAAGATAAATTCATATGCAAAGGTGCCACTTGTAAGGAATTACGTATCTCAACAGGCAAATTCTTCAGGATGCTGATACTGTATGTACTGTGGTGGGGAGAGAGAAAGAGAATTTGGGGGTTAGACAAACACCATAATCTTATACAGCTACTTCAAGAATGCGCTGTGTTAAAATGTGGAAATGCTCTGTAAGAGGAGATCCTGTTTTCAGCAGTATTACTGCCATAGAGTATTTGG
This sequence comes from Astur gentilis, assembly GCF_929443795.1. NCBI lineage: Eukaryota > Metazoa > Chordata > Aves > Accipitriformes > Accipitridae > Astur > Astur gentilis. The sequence goes on along the minus strand of NC_064902.1, from coordinate 15,462,567 downwards.
TGGGATGTTGGGGCAAGCCGGCAGAAACTTTACACTTTTTCAAACTGTACTTAATGAAATACATACTTGTAGTACTCTTATACAGAAGCTCATTATCACTTGAAGAACAGGTTCAACAATAAGAAAGCACCTCTGTTCCCCCTCTGCTGCTTCCAGAGACAGCTTCTGGTGTAATGCTTCCAAATATATTTGTCCTTTGACCTCAAAGCAAGATTTACATTGCTATTCATATTGTCAATAAACCTTCTTGTATGGCTGTGGGGAAGATGTGAAGTTTTAAGAATGTGGTTTCAGTTGTGTGCTACAGATAATGCAGGCTAACGTACTGATCTGGTAGTGTTTCACAATCTTTTTCCAGCCTGTTGTTATTTCAATTCTTAAAATACAAACATTACTTTAGAATGCAGAAAGGTGGCTGAAACAATCAACATGGTAAAGGAGCTGCCTAGCAGTGATGCTCTAAAAAGGATGGGACATTGCATTATGGAGAGGAGGAGGCTGAAGAGAACATGACGATTTACAAAGTTCATAAGAGGCATGGCAGGTTTAAAAAAAAAAACAAACAGTTTAAAGCACATATTTTCATCTGTTCACTTCTTGCTGAATATCCATATCCACAGCCTTTCCTCTAGACTTCAACCTGAATGCTCTTATATGGTGCTCCTGGAATTTGTCCTCATACAGCATTTCAGATCATTAGTAAATCCACAGTATATATTTTTTCCTGTTTCCTCCACCCTCCCCCTAATCCTTTTGTTTCTGTTCTTCCAAGTAACACTGATGGCAACATTTTTTTACGAAAGGTCCAAAATAAAATTGTTTTAGTGGTATATTCTCTCTCTCTTCTTTCTTCTCTAAAAAGCAGTTGCTTTCTGCAAGGCGTATCAAGAGCAACAAGCTTGCTGTCAGATATCAACATTCCCTTGTTTTGTTAGTTTTGAAGCCATAGACAGCACATGTTGGAAAAGCACATGCCACATCGCCAAAATGCCTTCCCTCAGGGAAGCGCAATCCACTTTTGCATGTCTGAGCTTGTTTTCAACTTGTTTTCCTTTTTTGCCATGATTATTTCTACTTCGCATGATATCCTTACAGGCAATACTTTAAAATCTAACAGACAAATGCACCTTTCTTAGAAATCACTCCTGTATTTAAGAGTGTTTTATTTAAATATGACAATCCTATCATTATTTTCCCCAAATGGCAACTGCTTAGAGTCCTTCTTTTTCCCATGTCAACTTTGAAAGCTTTAATTATAATCTCAGCAGCAATAATCTTGTTCCAATACAGTCAATGCAAGCATATCTATCATCCTGTAAATCACTTTAATAACAGTGGCTTTTTTGTTTAGAGTAAGTGAAGCTATTATTATTACCAGAAAAACAACACAGGTCTTATTTGCTGGCCGCAGCTTGTCATACCGTGGGAAGTCCAACCACAACTAATGAAGTCTGCAAGGGCGAGGAGTGTTATCCTTCCAAGATAACTCAATCTCATCTCTATTTCTATAAAACCAGAAAACCTAGAACATAACTGACATTACAGAGCCAGTCGGGAGTTAGGAAATACCAGAATTAAGATAATTTGTACAGGGTTTTTTGGTTCCTGTGTATACATGCCATCTGTAATTACATGATCACACTATTTCTTTTTTTAAGATCTCTGCATCTTTCAGTATGCAGAAAGAGCGGCGCTAGCTTCAGGAGCAGCTGTTGAGAGTTTTTCTTTCTTGCGTGATTCAGTATAACAGGCCCTAGTTTTTATACACTATACTAGGACTATCTGCAGTATTATTTGCTTTATAGACTTCCCTGTGACACTTATCACAACTGTATATATGAACTTCACAAATGTAATGAACTTCTGCTTGTACTATCTCTGCTGGGAAATGGTGCGATGGTGTTTATCCTCATTTATGCAGGTGGAGCTGAGAAACAGTGAGCATACACATCAGCTTATTTGGGGACCCCACTCTGAGCCACAATTTTTCAGAGCTCTCTTTTATGTAGCCTTGTAACATACAAAGTTCAGTTCTTCCTTTATTTGCAGCTATGAGAACAAAAGGAGTAGTTTTGCAAATCAGGACTGCACCAAACTGAGGACTATTCAATGAGCAAAAAACTGAAGTAACTTATTTTGCATCACACCCTGCAGGTCTAGTTTCTGCTGCCCTTTTCTAGATAGTGCACAATCCTCCTGTCCCATTCACTTTAGATAGTCTCTATCCTTTTCTCTCATGGACAGTGGCAACCTGACCAGATTTTTCCTCACTCAATCCTTTTCAAAGTCTTCACACTTAACTCCTCTGTTTCCCTTTCTCCACCACTAATTCCCGTGGTGTCTGAGCTCTTAACAGGACAAAGAAGCTTAAATGTTTTTATTTTTTGTACTGCAGTCCTTATCTCAAGGTACACTTTTACCAATTGGCTTAACTCTCCTCCTCGGGTTTGGGCCAGTTTTTAGTGGCAGTAGAAGTAGTAATTAGGAGTTCCTCCACCCATGAGTATGTGTGGTGAGGCTAGCGTACAAGCAGTTGTATCTCATGAGAGATGTGTGAGGAAGAGAAACCTGTGGGTGGTTTGTAAGAACAGTGCTGGCCCTTTCATGTTAGAGCTAAGAGCTGTGGAAGTATCAAACCTCAACATATGGAGGCTGTATAGTGATGCTAGTTATTTGACTGAGAATGTTGAAATGGCACTTCTTCAGCTGGCTTTATTGCACATCCAGATACAGAGGGATTTTTGACAAAGATGCCCAGTGAGCTGCTCCTTCCCACTACTTCTTATGCCTAAAGTGCAAGAGGGTAATCAAAGAAAAGGTCACCAAACTTTTATAATAGGTAAAAGAAACTTACTCACCACAAAGCCTGTTGACCAAAATAGCTGAAAAGGTTGGTTAAGTGCCAGCTGCTTGGAAACAGTGGTGTTAGGCATTAAATGAGAATTTAACTGGATAATGATCCACATGCAAAATTGCAGCACATTTCTAACAGCTCTTCGCTGAAGAGCAAATGTTCAAATGCTTTTAAAGTCTTTTTTTTTTTTTTTTTTTTTTTTACAACAGGGTTGGAGGGGAGGGCCAATTCCTTTGGGGTTGAGACTGGAAGGGTCTGGAGCCATTAATTCAGGGAGTTACTGTATAAAGAATGCCTGCACTTCCAGTGGGGTATTAGAACTGTAAAGTTAAATATTTTATTATAGTGTAAAATCTAGAAATTGGTAGTTTAAGGAACATGACTAAGTCTTGAGAATTTTTCTGTAGGTTTAGTATTATAAGCATTAATTTGTTAAAAAGTGATAGATTTTTTTGTAAGTACAGTTCTGCTGAATGTGTTGTGTAATACCGTAATTGTACATGCTTTTTCAGAATTGGTATGTGAATCATATTTACCGGTAGGATAAAATGATTCGATTAGTGAATGTATACAAATAGTCCATTTTGCAAAATAGAGTATATACAACAATGAAACTTGACTTTAACCTGTTTGTTGCAGAAAGCACATTGTAGTTTGTTTGTGCATATTGGACAGTAAATCAATCTTCAGCAAAAATCTGTTTAGGATTTTTTTCCCTAGTAAGTTCCTGTAGTCACTGTGATATTTAACACCCAGTATGGGGAGAGCAGACAGCCAGAGTAACCTGGCTGGGCTTCTGCTAACTTTCTTGGTAGCCCTTTGTTAGCTTCACTGCAAGCTTATGTGTTCATAGGCGTCCGTGTGTACGTGTGTGGAAAGGAGGGGTGAAGAGCGCCAAGGTGTGTCTGTATGCACACAGTAAGTTTTCAAAACACCATGCAGCAAACTGGCAGTATTATTTTGATAGGAAAAAATGTTCTGGAAAAATACCAGTATGGTACTGGGTTTCTAGTGTGCACTTGTGTGACCTTGGATTACTTTATTTAGGTTTTAAGTGCTTAGTTTTTTCCATTTGCAACACAGGAATAATTGTACTACACTTGCCCCATATTTGCTTGCTTAATAAACAGTGGTTGTCCCTTATGTAAGGTTTGTTCAGTGTGTTCATAATGGTTCAAGCCCCATGTTGCTTTGTGTATTGGTTACTCAACTCATTGCAATGTATGGAAAATCTAATACTTCAATTTTATTTTCTGACTGCCTAATTACTGCAGTAAACAAATTATACTGGACATTTAAAAAGTAAGACACTATTTAAAATAAGTTTAAAGTAAAATCACTGATCTCGAGTGTCATGAAAATACCTCATCAGGTTACAAGATGATACTGCGTAGGCAAGTTGTAAAATCTATTGTTTCTCTAACGACGGAAAGTAATTTACAGTCAAAACAGAAGTTCTGCATTTCCCTCTGTCCTCTTTCCAGAGTTGTTGCCTATTTTTAAAGCAACTGACCAGAAAGCTCATCTAGAGATCATTTAATTAGCTGGTAACTAGGATATTGTTGTCTGTGTTGCATTTATTTGGTGCAAGTAATGAAACATTAACCAATTTTTTTTTTGCAATTGACTGTTCTCCATGGTGGGAAGATGGAAGAAATAGCAGGGTTTGGGAGCAAATTGAGATGATAAATTAGTTGAATGCTCATATTGTGTCCCGTAGCCCATTGTTGTAAGTGATTCTGTGTGCTTTTTTTATCTTTAAATGAGGTAGGATTGTTTTTACTGTTTCTGCAGATGTGATTGTCTTTGATAAGAGCATCTGCATTTATTTCTTACAAATTGCTAGTCACAAATTTTATCTGCTGCTATAGTTTTGCATATAAACAACATTGGGGTTTTTTCTATACAAATACAATAACATATGATGCTACTTGTCAAGCTGTATTGTACAAAGAAATGTATCTTCGTGAGGGTCAAACAGGACAAGCAAAATAACATGACTCTGTCATGAGGAATTTTAAGAGACAGTCTTAACTGTATTTGCAAAAAAGTTTCAGAAGTATGTTTAAGTTCCGATGTTTTAAGTGCCCCAAACTCTGAACTGCCACACATAAAACATTACTTTTAAAAATGGTCGGTTATTAAATTTGCCTTAATTTGAACAAATGAATAGATGCAAGTCAGAAAATAGTCTCCTAGTTCTAGAACTTGATTTAACATAAAAATAACAAAATCCTTAAATGGTGTCGATATATTTAGAAGATATATGTTGTAATATTTCCTTCCATCTGTTTTCTGAGTTAGAGCTTCTCAGTGTATGTAAATATGTATGTTTTTCTCATTAATTGTTTTTTCTGTGTATGAATATACATATTTATAAGCTCTTGTAGCTTCTCAAGTCCTTCAGTAATGGCAGAAAAAACATTGCTACTAAATAAATCTGTAGAAAGCGACATTTTACTTTCTTCATTTGCTTTAATGTGTACACTCTTTTTGAAAATCCCTATAGGATAAGTGTGGCGCATTGTGTAGCTGCAAGTGCTTCAGACCATTTCAGGGAATAGTTCTACAAGACCTCTGCAAGAAGAAACCAAGTCCCTTCCTTGGACTGAGTACAATAACAAATAAACTGAAATTCTGCTTAGGTAAATACTGTAACTATTTGAGCACCTTTGGTTCCTTCTCGAGGTGTTTTCTTTGACTTGAAATACTGAAGTAATCATTTCAGGAGAGAGAAAGAATAGCTTCTTACTCTGTGGAGGATTCCTGGAGTACCAGACTTACTAAAGTAAACGTGGTAGAACAGCATTAACTGTGAGACTGAGAATACTCCTCCAGCAGGGCAGTCCATAATACATCTCCGTGAGGTAAAGAGGAGGAAAACGAACACAGATCTCTAGGCTCATGGGAGGGCATTTTAAGTTCTGAACTGTACCTTTAAAAGGGAACTGGCTCTACCTTCAACTTTTTTGAAGCATACTCTTGTTTTCCCTTTGCTTTTCTTATCGATACCCACAATAAATATTTTATGTCAGGTTGAATTAACCATCTTGTGCTGAACTGAGAAAATCTTGTGCTGTTTCATTGCAGTCTGATGGGGAAAAACAAGATAAATAATGGAATAGCTTAATCAAAACCAGTTTGGGGTTCTTAAGTGTGTAGTTTGTTTGGTGGTTTTGGGTTTGTTTTTTTTTTACTTCCCAGTTTCAACGTTCAGCCAGAAAATCAGTTATTCACGCTATTCCTCTTATTATCAAATCATGAACTGATTCATGACCTAGCTTATTTGCAAAGAATCTGTTCACACTGGTACACTGCACAGCAATGTCCCGTGGATTCCTTGTGCCGTAAGTAACAGTAAGGGAGAGAAAGCAGACTGCACATCGCTGTTGTATTTAATGTGGTGTTGGTATACTTTGTGACGGGAAACATGGAATCTTTTTTTTTTTTTTCTCTCCAAGTCGGCAAAATAGTAACCATACCCTGTGCATGCTTATTCAAACCTGTAAGTTGCAATACTGAAATCCAAGATGGTATCAGAAGCAGTGCCCAACTACTATTTTCAACACTGTGTGCCAGACAATATCAAAGATGTTTAAAAAAAAAAAAAAAAAGGTGAAACTTTTATGTTGACCATAATAAGGTCTGTTGCTATCAGGAAAAAGAAAGGAAAACATAATTACCACAATGTATGAGGATGTACAGTCACTCAATGTACTTCAAAAACATTCTCCATGTCTTCATTTATCATCATTATAAAGCGTTTCTAAAAGAGCGAATTTACCTTTATCAAGTTGTGAAAGGCATTTGCCTTCATGCATCCTTACCCACGTAAATTAAAATGTTTTACTTTGATATTTTGAGTTGCATATGTGCATTATTCTTCATAAAAGTTTAAGTGACAAAATATGGGTGCAGGTTTTTAAACTAAAAATAAAATATTTAAGCATAAATGAAATTTTTGTATAAAAAGAGGCAAAGGGAAAAAACCAAATGTTGGACATGGTACGTTAAATACAGACTAACAGTTTGCTCTATGCACTAGAGTTCAGCAGTAGAAAAGGATGCATATAGAGCTTTTAAATAATTTGCACAGTTTAAGAAGATATTTTTAGTAAAATCAGAGTCCACAGTCCCAGCAGGTATAAATATTTGTGCTTCCATTAACCTTGAGGTATTTATGTCATCTGATACTTTGGTTATGGAAGAAAAGGGCAGGTCTCAAGTGGAAAGTTTTACAAAGCAAGGCTGGATGTATTGGAGATAATCTCCAGAGCTATGCAACATGTTATGTATGACTGCAGTTTTCCTGGAATTGTTTAACCTAGCAGTTTACCCTTACACCCATCAAAATATAAGGAAAGGGTTTTCAATTCTTTTGGACACAGTTTTATATTCTGTATGTTAAGTTTGGTGTTAAGTAACAGAAGGTGTTTGTGGTTTGCATGTCAATCTCTTGTGGGCCTGGCAAGAAGCCACATGCAAGCTGATGCATCCTGAACTTCAACAGAAGTGATAAACAATCAAAATAAACCCAAAATGCTTCTGTCTGCACAAGTAGTTTCTTCATACAGAAGGCAAGTGATAAGTGGTTGTATTTCTAATCATTACGTTTGTGCAGAAGTACCATTGATTAAAACTAGACACAGAAGTTAGGGTAGGTATAGAGCAAATTTCTTGTTTTCATGTCCTGTGGATGCTTGTGGGCAAAAGAGAATATTTTCTATTTTTCAGCTTGATTACTCTTTTGCTGCTTGTGTAATATAAATTGCAACTGCAAAATGAGGATGCTGTTAAGATGAGCAGGTATGTCTTCAAAAAAGTGCTAAAAGTTTAAAGTGAGCAGGCTGGATTATATGAATTAGCTGATTATTTTGGTCCTGTTTTGTAGATAACTGCAATGGGGTAACCATATTCTGGTGGTTTTTTTCATGCCTTTGTTACTAGTTTTCCGTTTTCTTTTATCTTCATAGACAGCTTTGTTACCTTTGCTCTCAGTCTATGACTTTTCTAACTTTATGGTCCATTCAATGAAGTTTCTATTTTCCCCAACAGCTTTTAATGGCATTTAGAGGTTATCTAGCTTCTCCAGAAAGGAGAAATACCCTTTGTTTTCTATAACATGTGTGCATGTAACATATTAAATTGTCTGTTTATTTTACGTTGTCCTGTAGCATTTAGGTAGTCTTGTGATGCTAGAGGCATGCTGTGCCTGCTCTGCAGTAGATTAGTTCTAACTGCTGCTTCTGCCTCATGGAGCAGTTTTATTTCATTAGCTGTTTTCAGTATTGAGATGAGTTTGGTTTTTTGGGGTTTTGGTGGGCTTTTTTGATAACTCCTTTGTTTACAGCTTCATAACCAGGCTTACACCTTGTGTACTGAAGTGTAATTTCTATGCCTGGAATTTGCATGATTTTCACTTGGGTGAAAAAAACCCATACTTGATTTTCTTTAGCTTGCAATTTCTTTCCTGTTGACTCCTCTGAAATCCATGCTTTGAAAGAATGACATGAAGGACATGTAGTTTCAGTGGAGTCTGAGGCTTTTCAAGGATTGGGACTGATGCCAGGGAGCAGTAGGTCATCTTCCCCACTGTTCATTCTTGCTGAAGAAACTTCCGTTATTATTTTTTTTCTCCCTCAGCATTGTTTACAGCCCATTTTATTCTGTTTTTCTACTACTTTTTCTTTGTTCTATTTCCTGTAAGGCTAAATCAGCCTTTCCAATAGATTACAGTAGAGCGTGAGAGTTCTCATCACATTGCAAAACTGAGACATTTGATGAACTGTACTCTGAACAGCTATCAGTGTTCCTTTCGCTGCCAAAATGAGTTAGGTAGATCTGATACTTCATAAATGATGACTTTCAAAATTGTGAAAGGAAATGAGTGCTCTTTGTCTGAAAACTAAAAAAAAATAAATATGGCAGCATTAGAACTGGTTGGGTTTTTTTTTCTTTCTACTAGTTCTGTCCTTCAACTAAATCAGCATGGTCCTTATTAGTCTTTACTTTCTTAGACAGCAACATCTTTATTCTACTGTTTGCCATTTTCCCTTTGTTGTATCACATCTTCAAGTGCAGAAACTTGTCATAATCAAAAGCAAATTTTAAGTCATTTTCATTCAGTGAGAGAGATAAATTTATTTTTCTCTCTTTTTTAAAAATTCAAAATATATCCATCTCATGTAATGTGGAAAGGTAAACTGGGGGATTACAAGACAACTTTTCTGGCATGACCAATTCTTGCTTGTTTCTGCTGTGGATTCAAGTTGAATGTTGCCCATAAAATTGCTGCCTCCTGTTACTCTCACAGAGGCATAATAAAGATGAAAAAGAGATTTCTCTATTTCACTATTACCTCTATAGACTATTTCACACCTCTGTATATTTATAGAGAGATATATATGCTGTGCAACAATTAATATTTTCATAAACATGAGGAAAAAAAGAAAGTTTTATCATGAATCAGAATCAAGGATAATGACTGAATGCTTGGCAACTTTTTTTTTTAAGAAACGAAGGAAAGAAGACAATGAATGTAATGATGTCTTTGTCAGGCTAGCTAATGCATGCATTTTGAAAGTGAACCTGGTGGTAGGAGGTAAAATAAAAGGTGACATTTAGACTGGTGACATGATAATTTCACTCCTGCACCTAGAGCTTGAAACTGCATCTTTTTATGTATCTATGATCAGTTATTTCTGAAAGAAACACATGTCTTGGAGTATCATGTATTGTCACGAAAATCTTGCTGTAGGTGTGAAATGAATGTGTGTAATGTCTGTATTTACAGACAATCTATAAAATAATTCTTCCCTTTTCTAACTACAAGATCGAAGCATGAGAAAAAGTGCTTAGTTTTTGAAGGGACAGCCAATGTTCCATGATTGAGATAGCTAATATTTAATAATATCGGGATCTGAAATGTTAAATCACAATTCTACATCTTGATGTGATACAAGAAAGGGGAAATGAGAAATGTACTGGAGGAAAGATGTTGCTTAAAAAGGAAGACATTAATAACAAGTACAGTGTTGATCTAGCTGAGGGACTGAATTGATTTAAGAGTTTGTTAGTAAATATATTTATATATAAGGTACTATGGAAAGTGAAAAAAATAGAAATGTTAAGCTGAAAATGATAGTCTGAAGAAAAAAATTTTTAATGACTTTAATACTGGCTGCTATTAGGATGTCTAGTAGAAATACAAAAACGTGGCTTTCTGATGGTAGTGCAATTTATTTCGCTTCTTGTGTTTTATGCTTTCATATGCCATTCTTCCAGAAAAAAAAAAAAAATAAGGAAAAAATAAAAACTAATGCTAAAGAAGCAATAGTTTTCAATTTATAGAAGAAATAGAGAAGATTATTTAACAGTTCTCTATCTGTTTAGCTGGTATAAAAAACTATATAATTTCAGAAATGTAGAAATTTGGGGGTGTTTAAAACAAGCAAAAATAACTATGACTTATAGCTACTTTATTTTCTTGCCCTTCCTTACAGCCCGTTTTAACCAGTTATTTCATGCCCTGAAAAATACACACAAGGCACAAAGAAAGGAAGAACAGAAGAGTCCTGATTGTAGCTGGGTCGATTCCAATAGTATCAAGGGGATGGGAAACATAAAAGGAGTAAGAAGAGATAAAAGTGATTGGATATGACATTTAGGATACTAAAAAAATGCTAGAATAATCATAAGCAGTATAATGGCTGTGAGAAGTAAGGTCTTTCATTAAATCAACTGGTATTGCTAGGGAAAAAAAAACCCCAACATATTTTGAGGCAAAAGCATGTTTTCAGCTCTTTAGTTGTGGTCCACTTACCGTATATGTGTCCTGATCTACTTAGTGTGCTCTGCTCCCTTAATTTTTGCACAGTATCATTCACCTTTCAGTTTTGTTGGGAACTCTTCTTCAAGTTCAGTCTTAGGAAATACGGTGGCTGATTGGAATAAATATCTAATTACAAACTTAATTGGCTGCTGGGAACCAGGTTTTGTAGATTATTTTTTTATTATTATTATTTTGCATGTGTTGTCTTAAAATTCACTTGAACAAATTGAGAAATTTCTTTTCAGATGCAGAAATTTCTTCTATCGTTAGGATGAGTTAAGGTGTTTTGTCTTTAGAGATTTCGTGGCCCAGTAGCCCTAAATAATACTAAATAATGTAGTTTCAAACCTCTCCTTTCCATTTAAGGTACAGTGTGTAGGATGCCACTGTAACATCAATATTGTAATGTGTCATTTTCTCTAAAAGGCAGTTAGCAGGGGAATACTGGGACTTCAGAAAATTACTGTCTTTTTCACTTTTGTGAGCATGATCTAAAATTCTCATGGCTACTTGCGTTTAGTGAATATTACAAGTGGTAAAATGTCTACAAAATAATATTTTCTTTGCTCATTGACTGAATGAAGAGATTGCACTAAAGCTGACACTCCTTCAAGTTACTGTAAGGTTTAGTACAGTTATAAAGGACGAGTTGCAAAAGATGCAGCAAGTCAGATTAATCTAATCTGTATCTGAAGAGTGTTCTTAAGTTGCCCAAAGGAAAAGCACGTACCCTGCTTTTAGTCAGTCTTATATTTAGGCTATGTCTTCAGTTATTTTAGTGCGTAGTGCCCCACTGTTTTTAAATAATACAACCACGGTAGACTTGCAGTTGAAATTAGGCACCTACATGTATAAGGCCAGTACCTGGATACTTCTTTTGAATTTTGGATCTAAGCAAAATCACCTTGCAGTTTGGAAGAATCCAGATACAAGCATTTGTGCAGAATGCAAGGAGACATATGCGTTTGTGGTGCTCTCATTTAACTTTCACATCATACAGCAGAAGTTTTGGATGTAGAGCTCTAGCAAATAACATCAGGGGATCTTAGTGTACAGCGGCACCTGCACAGCTGAGGAGGTGCCCTGGGATGGAGGCAGGTGAAGAAGAGCAGTGGGTGTTGCTGCAAAATCACAAATCTGTGCTCTGAGGTCACCAATACCAGACAAAAGATGTGGCACACCTCATCTAATGGCCAGTCACCTTGGGTGCTTAAGAGATGGAAAATGTGCAAAGAGGAAGAGCCAGCAGCCCAGAAGAACATGTTGGCACTGTTTCAGGGCAAAGGGAATTGGTCTTTGGACAGAAAGACGGTTCAGTGATGGCCATGAGCCTTGCTTGGAAAAGAAAGGAAACCAGTAGTGGGGTCTATACAGTGTTGTACTGTTTTGTGGAAGCAAAGTCTATTTAGTTGAAAAAGAGGAGGATCTAATTTCATTGTATTACATGTTGTTACACATCTGTAGAATGGAGTAAAATGACTGCCACAGCATGATCTGTTTCACCAGAACTGACTAACAAATGTTGGAAAACAATCTGTGGCGCATATCATGTGGTCAGATATCCAGCCTACCTAGAGAGCGGAAATCATTGTGTCTGTTTAGGAATCTGTGTCCTACAAAACATTCTGACCACCAAAACTGGAATCTGTTAATTCATGGACTGTAGGAGTTATTGGTAGCAAAGCCTAACATAAGATTATTTTTAGATCTAGAAAAGTACTAAAACAGGTGTGAAAACTGTTAGACTAAATAGAGTGATAGTGTCAACTCTACCTTGCTAAGCAGCAGAATTTGTAATATATATTTCTATTGCATTCAGCACCTGGAAGTATCACTTCTTTTGGATTATGTTAGGGAAATCGTGTTTGCCCAAGTACAGAATTTTGAATTTGAAATTAGAACATTTTTTTGTTGGCTGTCATGACATCTGTTTCAGCTGCTACAGCGCACATGGCTATAGTTTATTGCACATTGTTTGGAGACAGTTTTAAATTGCAGGGCAGGTGTGTATTTTGAGCATTTCAAGTCTTGTTGTAAAGCTTTCCCTGCAGGTATACATCTGAACCTATAAAGTAGGTCATATGGGTGCCAATGGTATTCTAGTTAAAGAGGTTTTATTGTTGTTTTCTGGAAGGCATTTTTTGGTAATGCTTAACTGAGACCTTGTGAAAGGAGACAAACATGTAAATGAAGTCAACTTCTCAGGCCTCTGGGATCTGTTACAGCATGAGTTACTCTTAACAGATAATTAGCTGGGGCTGTTAATCAAGTTTAACAGGTGTTGAGTAATGAACCGAGACAGGGCATCTGCTGTGACCAGTCTCTCACTCTAATCTGGTTAGGGAACCTAATGCCAGTTGGAGCCCAGAATGCTTTATAGTGAGATCCAACACTGCATTTTCCTGATGCTTCCATCAGTCGGGTGATCATCGAAGAATGGTGACATTTGCAACAGGAATAGATAAGGAATCAGTCCAAAATTCCCAAAGTGGGAGCTATTAATGAATACGTGTTCTTCATTTTCTTTTTTAGATTTGAAAGCATTTCTTTGCCGAAGTTGAACGAGCAGTTGAGCTATCATCCATGTTTATATCCATTTGCCTTCAAAAATTTAATGAAATACATTTCAGAGTACTGCTTAACTATGTTCTTGTAGAGCACTGTTGTCAAAGTGGTAGCTAAAGATAGTTTTAGTATGTAATTTCCAAGACTTCTTTGCAATCAGAACTTTTTAACTTCATATTATGTTCTATGTTAAATGACTTTACCTATTTAAGAGATCCAGGCTTTACAATTCATTGTCACCAAATAGCAACTTCAACACTTTCACCATTGTATAAGTTTCTACCTTGACCACTATACTGCATGGTTTTCCCAAGAATCTGTCTGCAAAGTGGGTGGTGTCAGCTCTGAGCGTGATGCCAACTTTGGAGCTAGCAGAGTTGCTTGTCGGAACACCCTTCGGGCTCACTTTGCATCAGTCAAATGGTTTGCATGGGAGGGGAATCCAGTGCTGCTGACTGTGCTATGGGAGAGAGATACTGTACAGATAGGTCCTAACATGGAATGCCTGCCTAAGGTCCCTGTCTGCGTGTGTGTATATGTGTGTGTATATATACGTGTGTCATATCTGCCTCTGTCCTTGCAAGTGTCTCATGGTTGACATGAAGCAGACGAGAAGCCCCAGTGTCCTTCCTGGAGGAGCACTGCCAAGGGCTGTCCTACAGGTGAATGAGATGCGTATGGTGTCTGAATAGGCAATGAGTTCCCAGGTTTTCATGTTTTTGATATCACTTTGTTTGGATTTAATTGATGTAGCCTTTACAGCTCTTTCCAACCTTTGCCCAAAGGAAAAAGTAATGCAAGCTTTCATTTCGTTCCTCTTACTAGATTAATCAGAGATGCTTCAAGCAGGAGTTAAAGCTGGCTCCTGTTGTCATGAATATTGTAGTTCTGTGATTCTAACAAAGTCTGAGGCTTTTAGATCTGTTTTGCCATTAAATGTGGTTGTACCTGTGGCTGTTTTGCTCGAGGGGTTTTCTATAAGGTACTTTGCTTGTGCTGGTCATTTGCTGATCAAATTCATAGCAACATTTCCAGCTATTCAGTTGTTAGCACAACATGGACTTGTGTATCCAATAACAATTAGCATTATGCAAAGAATAAGTATATTTATTGCAACTGGATGATTGAAACTGTGTACCCTATGTTCCTGGAAGAAGAAACAGCAACACTTTATACTGTTGGCAGTGTTTGGCACGGGTCTTTTGGTTGGTGTGAGACATTATGGTGCTCTCATTTATATAGGACTTAAGACCTGAGATTTTGATCACAGATCCCTGAAGTGGTCATGGGGATTAGAAAACCCTCTGCAATGTTTCCTTACATGAAAAGTAAAATTCTGATCCAATGGACTCAGCAGCCAGTTCCCACTGACCTCAGAAGATTTAGGGTTTTGCCCAGGAAGTCAGGAGAAACTCAGTAGAATTTATATAATGTGAGGTGAGAAACAAGCCCAGAATAAGTACACAGGAATTCAGAATGAGGGAGATGAAGATATTGCACAGCTACAGAGAGAGTAGGAGGAAAATTCAGTATAGTCAGGAACTGTGCTAGGAGTCTAGAGAAAATTAGGAGAGGAATATGGATCAGCTATTAACCTGGGGATGGGCAGAAAGCATGCATCCCCAGTGTAGGTATTGGAGGACCAGAATTGGAGCCGAGAGGCAAGAGAATCTGTGGCTTGCTTCTTTCTTTTCAATTACAGGCTTGTAGAATGTCTGATGTGTAATTTTTTCTTCTGAAAGTTTGCCAGTATTGAGTGGTGCTTGGCTATTTTATTAAAGAGGTAGCTTTCTATATGTTTTTATTAAGGACATATAATTTTTCCTAATGGGAGCCATTCCTGTCTATTATGTGCATTTAAAAGTATGGTAAAATTCCTCGGGAAAGCTCTTAATATACATGCAAAGTAGCTGTAATCCAAAGTAGCCATAACTGCAACAGTGGTATTTGGTATTTCTTTTTTCTTTTCTTTTCCCCTAGCCTCAAAAGTAGGAAGAGTGATTAGAGCTTGTTATGGGCTTATTGTTTGCCAAATTTCATTTTAAAAATCCTGGTTTGTAGTGCTGTGATTTACTACCAGACCCTCTGGGAAATTGCATGTTGTCTTATGACAGGTGTGATATTAACCTGTGCCATTATTGCAAGTAACAATTTGTAGGGCTGCTGGATGTGTTTTTTCCTTTCTCTAGTTCATCTCGAGACCTTGTTCATCTCTTCTGCATTGCCCTGTTTAACCTTAGGGAGGATTATGGTTCTGCAGAACTGTTTGCCATCGTAAGCCATCTGGATAACCATGCATTCCTTTAATTTTGCTAGTAAGACACCTTTAACTTTCAGAAAGCACAAAAATAAATTTTTACATTTTGTCTCTCTTCTGGATCAAAAAATTGGGAATAGATGTCAAAACTTGGGATCTCTCTTCCTTGATGTTATTTTTACCTACATGTATAGTACAGGCTCTGTAGAGTCCTTTCCTGCATTCAAAATTAACCTGTCTACTCCTCTGAGCCCTTAACCTTTGCTCCAAGAGATAAATCACTTCCTGGAGATGTCTGAAAAGTGTTTGAATGTTCCCCCCCCCCCCCCCCCCCCAGCAATGTCTTTTGTACAACTGCTTTTGTTAAAGTAGGTTTTAGTAATTCAGAGGTCCCCAATTCTTTAGCAAGTCTTAAATGATTTGTCACCAGTGCCATTTTCTTTCCCTTTTCAGGTTTTTTGCATTTCAAATTTTTGTTGTTCTCGGAGTGATTTAATAACAGACAGTATTATGCAATTTTTGTCGTTCTGTGAATGCGTAGTGAAATTGCTTTTGTAAGTAAAGTCAGTGTCTATTTTCCATCTTATTTCATACAAGAAAACAGATGGTTTCTTTTAAGTTAGATGGTACTGTACGTTATATCACTGGAAGCTACGTACTCCAGAAAGTAGCTTTTGATTGTCCAGTCATTGCTACTAATTAACTTGCTGATAGAATACTTAATGCTCTATTTTTAATTCATAAAGCAGAAGGCAGCTATAGCTATGCTGCATTTCCTTCAAATTCTGAGGTTTTAGTAGCAAAGGCAGAGCTCTGCAAACTTCTGAAGGTTTCTACGGCAGGACTTTGACTTCTCTTATGGCTTTTATTAATTTGACTTTGATATCTTTCTGAGAAATATGTCATGGACACAGTACAAATGATATAAATGTGTGGTAGCAGGTTGTCATTCTCTGATCCCAAAACACACACTGCAGTGTACATAAGGATAATGCCTTGGTCTATCAAGGCTATGAGAACAAACTGAAGTTCTTTTGCGTTTCCCCTGCATTCCTGTAACATATATTTTTGATTATGCCAGTTCTATCAGGGAGTCAGAACAATCCCAAGACACTCTACACCAAAAGTGCTTCCATATAAACTTTTCAAGTATTATTTGAATAATGTTAGGTGTGTTCCACTATGCCCACTCTTTTTTGGAGGTGCAGAGCTGCTCAGTACCATTAAATAACTCAAAGGAACAACAAAGTATGTTAAATTAACTGTGCTGTTTCAGTCAACAGTTACAACATTGTATTAACTGCATATAAGTTTGTCTGTATGAATTGTTGAGCTGATATCTCTATGTCTATATAGGTATGACTGCAGAGATCAACCAGCCAAAAAATCCCTTTCTTCTTTTCAACCAGTGTCTGGTTAATGAATTTTAGTTTCTAAAGTTGGTCTATTTGAGTCACCTGTCTGTAAGTGGAAGATCCAAAATTTTTTTTTCTAAAGGTAACTGTTTCTGCACTACACATCATGTAAACTGAGTCCCATTCACTCCACTAGTTATAGTAGGAGCGTGTGCTGATTTGTATGGTCCAATCTAAACCACCTGCATTGTCTTGATTATGTTGAACGTCTGACACGACTGGAAGCAGTGAAAACCCCAGGCATATTTAGCAACAAGCGTTCCGACAGTTTCTTCTTGTATAGGGGAGGAAACTGCAATGGCTGTGGCTTAGTTGGAATGCTGCTTCTAAGACTCTGAAAAAGAATCATTTTCAATTAAACCGGGGCTGCGCAAAAGGCTCTTTTTTTCTGTCTGTAAGTTGATGCGCATCTGACAGGTGTCAGCTTCAAAGCCAGGATAAAGACATAAAAGCTTATTTTGGAAGGCCTTTTGGGAGAGGAATTCTTGAAATAAATAATGGATAGGGAAAATAATAGTTGCGGTGCTACAGCCAGACTTGAGAATCCATAGAGCTTGACGGAGGAAAATTGGCGGGAGCTGAGGGTACTTTGGCTGCTTTACTGAGGGTACTTTGAAGTAACTGTAGTTGGTAGACAGTCACAGGAGTGCTGACTAGTATTGTAGGCATCGAGAAGATGCCTCCATTCTCTTACTATTGCTATATAGTGTGTTTATGTCACTAATGATCTTCAACACTGCAGAATTTGTTTCAGACTGGTTTTCTGGACTGCCTTGAACTCAATGTCTGCAGCCTCAGAAGCTGTCTACCTCTTTCCTACATGGTTGTACGGAACTGAGCGTAGCCTTTTTCAGTGCGATGCCCACAGCCCCGTTCTCCCCACACCACATTCAGCTTATTTGTACTCAAAAATGAGTTTGCAGTATTCTTATTTCTTGCCTTCCCATTCCTCTCCCACTCATCCGCCAAAGCACTTTTACTTTGAAGCCAAGCAGAATCATAAATATTTTACAACAATGTGGTAGTATTTTGAGACTTTGTTCAGGGTATGGGAAAACCGAGTGAAATTTGGAATGTAGGAACTACTGTTAATGACTGTAACAGTAGTGTATGTTTGTTTGGCCTTTCTACGTGGCAGATTTTGTTTGTTTTAGTGAAGTGAACCATATTATATTTTCCAACAGGAAGGAAGTTTCCATGGATCTTGGTTTTTATAATTCTTATAATAGCATCAAACTGAACATTCTTACAGCAGACATCTGTTTTTCACAGTCGCCTTCTGTAGGAATAGACTTTGTTTTGTTGTGAAATTCTTAGTTCCTGTATTTTAGCAGATGATCATATTTAAGCCAGATTCTGATTGTCATCAGTACTAATTGGGAATTAACTCAGTTTATTTCACTTCATCTCTCCCAATTTATGTTAGTGTAAAGGAAAACTGAATCTAATGAATTGGGTGTTCTATTTCTGTGTTTAATTGTGTTGACAAGCATTATTTTAAGAGAAATGAGACAATGCAATTGCATATAGCTCAGAAACCTCCAGTATCCTGACAGCTTATCAGGTTTTATTTTGCTATCTGAGAGAGTGACTAGAAGACTTCATTTGGGTTGAAAAGCAGTATGTGGTATTCCAGCCTTCTGGGTGAAGCCTTGAGCTTGTTAACACGTTCTTCCAATCCAAAAAGATTTTTAAAAAATTATTATAAGATTTTGTATTTGCTCTCTCTGATGGTCAATTCTTTATGGACTTTTAAAAGACTCAGGTTTTGGATTTAGGTGGAAAAATCCACTTTCCAGCATGTTGCAGCTACTGCAGTATGTTTCCGAAAATGCATGCGTATCAGTTGTGCTTCTAAGGTGACAGCATGGAGCAATGTGTGAAATCTTACAAATTATATTCTTAAATCTATGCAAACAAATGTTTTGACTTTTGCACTTCTTGAAGGCAAATTTGAGAATCATACTTGGTTTCAGTGTGTAGAAATGGAACTATATACCTAACTATGTTGGGCGCAAATTGATCTATTTCTCTTTCTGGTTTTATTTAGCTCTTGGAATGGAAATAGATGTCCTTAGTAAATCCTGAAGCTTTTATAGCTCTAGTTTTATCTCGGACAAATTACTGGAAAATGCACAATGCCATTGATCTGACTAGAACTAATAGGAGGTTTAAATAGCAAAGAAAATAAGACCTTTAATGCTGAAAACCTCTTCCTCTCTTCTCCCTTCCCTCCCTTCCTTCCCCAAAACATCAGCAAAAGGAGCTAATAAATGCAATTGATTTATTTTGAAGTGCTGTCTGTCTTTTTCACTTTTCTTCTGAATAGCAGAGAGTCTGTGCCAGCCCTGGCTCCAGATGTCTGAGACAAGCTATAATATGTTTCAGAAAGTCCCTGTTTGATTGCATTTGTCTAAGGAAAAAAATGGAATAAGCTTTGTCTTTGCTACAGTAATGCCTAGCTCCTGCGAACAACCTCACAAGGAAGGAGGGCATTTCTGAACTAGGATTAACAAATCTCTCTGTCTGCAGTTGCTTCAGCATATTTGTAGTAAGCGCAAGCATCATTGTTTTTCTGCGGCACATGCTAATTAACATCCCTTTAGTTGTATCTTTTTACTGCAAATGCTGGGGCAATATAGCAGAATGCAGTAAGCCATTCTGCTGTCTGTGATTTGAAGAGCTATCTGTCCCAAATGTGTTACATAAGAGCTGTGATGTTTTGCTCACACAGAGTAAATATTTTGAGCATGAAATATTTACTTGGTGGGCTTGGCCATGTCCACAAATGCAGGCATTCCTGTGAACTTGGAAAACTGCACCCATCTTTCCTGGAGTTATCCTCAAATATTTAAATATAGCAGAAAATGCTTAAGGCCAAAAGTTAAGGTGCTCCCATATCGTGTTTTCACTTCAGTTTGTGTAACACTTTGCTGGAACCACTAAATAGCCTTTTCAGGACTTTCTTTGCCAACTACAGTGGTTAGTGATGCAGTTCAAACTATGCATGCATACTTGAAACAGAATGTAAGAATCCAGTGCCCAGTAGTGGTTGCTCTTGGATAGACTGCAAGACATGGGTCAATACAGAGTGATGCTTTCCCCTTAGTACACGTTCCAGCTTGAACCAGCTGTGATTTACGGACTTCATGAGTCTGTAAATTATTACATCATTGTTAGTAATCACAGATTACTTATTCTCCATGACTTCATGAGTCTGTAAATTCTTACATCATTGTTAGTAATCACAGATTACTTATTCTCTGTGAAATCTATTTAATTTCTCTTTGAATCCATTTATGTTGTTATCCTACATGCTGTTCTGTAGAGATGTGTTCCACAACTGAGTTACATGTTGTATGAAAAAATTCCCACCGGTATTGACATATCAGTTTTTCATGTAACATTGTCACTTTCTGTACATGTAGAGCTTTGGGAAAGATGTTTGGGCCAGTGTTCCCACTTGTGTGCAGGTCTGGAGAATAGAGGATTAAACTTTCCTTCTCTGATTGTCAGTATTTTAGCTTTTGAATAAATTAATTCTGATGTCATTAGGCTGCATTTCTATGCTTTACAGTTCTATATGCATTATGAAACAGAGTGAATGACTCAGAGGAATGATGGGGGACATAGTAGTTGTAGCTAAGTTGTTAAAAACTCACATTCGGGTGAATGGTAACAAAGGGACAGTTCCACATGAGCTAGAATATTGGTTTCAGGTGGAGATGTGAACACTGCTTTACTACTGACTCACTGTGGATTATGGGGGAGGATGTACCCTGTTGAGAAAATTCAAGGTGTATAATATCCATGTTGAGAAATTTGGGCAGCATGACACGTGTGTGCGCTTTTCTTTCTGGCAACATCCTTCGAAGCACTTTCAATGGAAGAAGCTGCAAGGGATTCCACCTGTGATCAATTTTTAAAGAAAGGATGTTCACAGCAGAAATTGTGTAACCTCACCAATCTTGACTTCGCAAGGGAATAATTTATTATAAATGGTTTTTAAGGTTAAGCTTGTTCATGTGTGTCAGGTATAATCTCACTAATTCTGTGTTCTTGGCTTATGTGCCACATTTAATTGCAGCAATTGGAGTGGATTTCAGGAAACCATATTCCCAGTGCCAAGAAGGTTACATTTTCTTGTTTGTTAAAAAAGAAAAATCTTGGGAGTTGGATCTTGGCTTTAAGAGGATCGGCTGTATTTTTCCAGCACTGTGAGTTTCTCCCAAGGTGGCTCATTTTATTTGTCCTTTATTCAATTTTCAGTAGAAACTTAGTCAAATGTAGCCAGAAAAAAGAAGCCGAAAGTTGCTAAGGAGATTTTATGGATATTTGATAAGATATTGGAAGGTATGTGTGGATTTGCTTTGGAGAAAAATAGCTACTGGGTGCTAAGTCTCTAAACGTGTTAGAAAAAGAAGATAACAAGACTTGATAGACTTGCTTTCCTAGAAGCAGTTATATTGAAGAGTTTGCTCACTAATATTTCTGAGGCAAGTACATTTTTAGATTGTCTGAAATGGAAGGACTGAGTAGAGGGCAACATACAGAGGGGTGATCACTGTATATCCCTGATTAGGGAAAGCATTGATGCTTAAATGTAATGACTGAAAGCCTGCACAGGACCTCATTTGTGATCTTGAGGAACCAGGAAAGATCAGAGAAGAGAGGTTTATTATTCTTCATTATTGTTTTTAAATGGAACCTCCTAAGTATTAACCTTAAAGCTAGTACATATGACCACAAACATGTTTAGAATAACTATATGCTAACAGTCATTGAGACAGTACAGCTTCAGAGCAACACACAGCCTCTTCTACCCTGTTTCTAAATGTACGTGGCTTTTCTCATAGGTGTTTTTTGTCCATCTACTAAGTGAAGAGATGCATAATCTTTGCTGCTGGAATGCCTAGATATTGATTAGACAATGGATAGAAGGGTAATTATGCTTTACTCCTGAGTTGTTTCATAGGAACAGTACAAGAAAATTAAGTCTTAGTTTTCCTACATGTTTGTTACAAGTCTTATTTACTATCTTATTTACTTACTCTATTAAAATCTATTTAAATTTGCTTTTCTGTGTATGGACTTTCTTT
This sequence comes from Astur gentilis, assembly GCF_929443795.1. Taxonomy (NCBI): domain Eukaryota; kingdom Metazoa; phylum Chordata; class Aves; order Accipitriformes; family Accipitridae; genus Astur; species Astur gentilis. Next base: position 15,440,546 of record NC_064902.1, on the reverse strand, counting down.
GCTGGTTTTTAAATAATAGGTTTTGAACGATATTTGGCATTGGGTTTCAACCTATGTCCAAATAAATCCAGTTTCCCAAATAAAAGTCTGTATGTATTTTGTAGCTAATATAAAAAAGAAATATTCTTCTTTCTCTTGATACAAGGCTGGTCGATGAGTCTTGTTTGAGCAATTTTTCCTAATTGCCAGCTTTTCCTCTTTCAGAGCATCCTTGTTTTATTGGCACTGTAGTAATAATTTCTTACCTCCCTTCTCACCCAGATATGAATGTGGTTCATATGACACTATTGTGACTTATTCAGTGATGTGTAACTTGCACCACTCTACACCTTGTTTCTGCCTCTTCTGTTCAGAGGCATCCCAAGGGACTTCTTAGAATTTTCCAATTTAGTGAAATTAGTTGTACAATCACCAGTCTGTTCTTGGCCTCTTCTTTATTGAAGGAGGTTTGTTGTCCTCCCTTCTGGATCCTGAGGCCTTGGAGAACCCATTTTCCTGGTATTTTTTCTTCTTCTCTCTAAATAATGGCTTGTATTAACTGTAGGTACAGAGGAGAAATAAAATTGTTGTAAGAGAAAACTGGCCTGTTACAGCCCCTGATCTTCGCTGGAAATGAAATACTGCAGAATAGACCAAATCAAAGCTTTGGGGGGTGAAATATGGAGAGAAGACCTTTCCTGGCTTATAAAATATCAAGGGAAGTAAACAAATACATTCCATTTTCCTTGCTATTGAAAGCCAGAATGTCCTTTTTCCATTAAGAGTGTTTTGCTATTCTTTCGGAAATCTCTTTTAATTAAGGCTGTATAATATGTTTCCAAGGATATGAAAGAAATAATTCACCATGGCTCCAGCAGCTACTGTTGCTTTCTGATGAAGAAAAGCAAATATTTCTTATCACTTGGAGAGGCAGCAATGATTAGAAATAGGCTATAGTTAGGAATCAATTAATCTTTCTCTGGGCAGTTTCAAAATATTGTTGGCCATTTTATTCAATGGTGTGCTGATATTGTACTAAGGTATCACGATCATCACTGTGCTGGGACATTTCTGGCAGTAGCTCTCCAGCACATAAATTAATAGAGGCTTGACTGAACCCTTTTAAAGGTTTCTGGGTTGCTAGAGGCGTGTTTGCAATATCATCACAGCAGTCAGTGTATTAGTCTATGTGACACAGAGTAAGGGCATGCAAACAGGACCAGAATTACTGTTAACTCCCCAGCCCATATAGCTGCCCACCAGCCTAGAAGTGCTGTCAGTGCGCTTTTATCAGGAGCGAAGGGTCCAGTTTCTGCAGTGTCAGATGGACAAAGAAGAATATTTTGAAAGCTTCCTGTAGTAACACAGGACTTGCTTGGAGTAATTCTTGGCCAGTCCTTGCCCCAGAAAGAGTAGGAGGTGAGGTGAGAGCCTTGACCACTGCCCCAGTGAACCTGAAGCTGAAAAAGAATCTCGTGTGTGCTCCTCAGAAGTACGGCAGCGTTTTAGCTCTTGCCCGTGCTGCTCTAGGACCTGTTAATGCCGGTACAGACCTCTGCTTGAATCACAGTCCAACCTGAATTCCTCTGACTGCTTTTTGGTGATTATCTTAGTCTCCTTCACAATGTAGGTTCATCATAGGGAAAAATTACCTGAGAAGAGAGAAGATGAACCACTAAATATGACAGTGCTAGAAAGTCAGACAAGAACCTTTTTGAATTGCAAAAGGTGACGTCCTTGTAAAAGGCTTCAGTCTGCTTTTTGTTAAACATTTCTTTGAAGAACTGTCCATCTCATTCACTTCCTCACTGCTTACAAAAAGGAGCAATGACAGCACTGGCTCCAGGTGTCTGTCAGGAGAGCAATAAAAGTTTCAGCCATACACAGTGTGATTGTGTTTGATAGGTAAAAACAGACAGATGCTAATTTCAAAACTTGATTTTTCAAGAAGACACTTCTCTATATGTCAGGTTAAAGAAATGAGAGGGATATGTGGCTTACAGAAACAAGTCACTGAGTTTTTATGTGATTGAAAGTATTAAATTAATCTTTCTCTTTATAGTGCTGATCAGAATTTCTACCAATAAGGCATGTGCATTTATTTTCTGCAGGCACTGCAGGTTTACTGTCTCCCTTCAGAACAGAAATGTTGGAAATGAGTCAGATGTGATTCACTGTACATATGATGACTACCTTTGACATAGCACTAATAGCTCCAAGAGCAGTATGTATCTGGTATCATCTCTGATGTAAAGACCCTATAGTCAGTGGGGATGAAGTAGACATAATCCAGGCTACTATGTCTTTTCCTGTTTTCCTTCTCTTGCTTCTGCTATTCTCCCTTTTACATTTTATTTTTAACTTGCATTTTAGATGTGTTCTGAAGCTGCTTTTGTCAGAATTACTGCTTCATTTATATAAAGATTAGAGGTTTGGCACAAGACTGAACACCACTCCCCAGTTGTTGCTTTCCCTTCAGGGCTCCAGGAAAACATCTATCAGGAATTGATAAAGGACTGCTGGACCAAGTAGATTCAACAAGTCTTTGGTGTGAATATGGCATCTAGTTTAACATTTGAGATACCGCATTTGTAATGCAAGTAGTAAATGTTTTAGGAGCATCCTCAAGTGGCAGAATGAACTGGCCATCAAGTTCTCAGTGGACCACTGTTAATGGTGAATAACAATATAAATAAAATGTCTCAACACATAAGTAAGCAGCTTGCACGTAACTAGACGAAGTTATTTGTTTACTTTTAAGGGTATTAAGAATTAGATATAAGAGAGGGCAGTATTTTTTTCCAGAATGTACACTTATTTCCCTGCACTAGGTGAACTGAAATTATTCTCAATATGCTATTCTGTATCATGTAATTGGATGAAAATTTAAAAGTTGATAACTGGCAATTACATTGATTTCCTTTTTGTTCCTTGGATATTCTTCAAAATGACAGCGCTTGTGGCAAATGTCACTTTATTAACAGTCACACAGCACCTTATTTCCAGTTATAAAGCACCATGAAAGTATTCAGAGAAGCAGATGAAAGCTCTGAAGACTTGTTAGGATGGACAACTGCAACACCATCACCATCAAAATTACGCTAAATTTATTGCATAGTCTGGGTATTTTAATTAGTTTGCTGGTGAAATAAATGGGGACATATGTTGCCACAGGAAAGTAGCAGGAGATGACAATCCGTTAAACCCTGACAGGTATTGTAGGCTTGAGAATGAATAATGAAAAAAGTGACAGTAATTAAAACATGTTTACTTAAGATGACAATTACTTGAAATATGGTTGCATAGTAAAGACCTCATTATGATCCAGACTCTGTACATAAATATGATACTTATGTCAAGGGGTAATTAATTTTCTCTGGTAGGTGAGTGATAGGTCACTTGTGGTTCTGTCTCACCTTGTTTACATTTGATGGTTCTAGTAATGGAGATGGTATTGTACTTTGAACTCTTGTATGCTTTGAGGTTCAACATGATAGTTTTATTTCTGTTTTTAATTGAAAGTATTTTTGTATATTCTAACTGAAGACATGGTTAAGTGTTGAAAAGTATATGGACTTTCAAACAATGTGTTCTTTTGTGTAAATTAGATTTCCTATAGCTGAAATAGTAGTTGCAGCCTATTTGCATCTTCTATCTTTCAGTTCTCATTTTGGCAGTGTGGAGCTAAGAATTGTAATTGAACTATTACAAACAGTTTCACAAGAGCAAGGGTTTGAGAAACATAAAAAACATCCAAGAAAACCAGTTGATATGTTTTATTTTCCCTTGCTAGACAGTTCAGGTTAGCTTGTACTCAGAGAGGAGTTTCTATGAAATCTATGTACTTTGAGGTTTGCCCGGGGCTCATGGAATCACTGGACATGTAACATTTCACAATGTTCTAAGAGTCCCGAGTATGATTAATTTTTTTAAGAATTCAAACATCTGATGTGGCTGAGGTGGCTATGTCTTTAACATTTTCAGAGCTTTGTCTAAAGAGGTGATACAGATTTATATTTGTGAAGAACCTTAGAAGAAGAGCTGAAGATTTTGAACTATTTTTACATTCACTTATTTGATGTCATTTTGTTTTCTTCTGCCCTTATTAGTAGGTGCTAAAAAAACCATAAAAAAGACAGTTGGCCACTTCATTTCCCTTCTTTTCCCTTTCCCTACCTACCATCCAATGTAGTAATTTTCTGCTGGAGTTCAACTCTTCTTGACTACAAGAGTTTGGCAACGTCCAAAAATTGAACCTTATTAAGAATCCCTAAAGGATTTTCATTTTTTATCACATTTGAAATACACTGTGTATAATACAATACAGTACAATAATGATAATATACGTTACAAAGTACAACATAATACAGTACAATAATTGTATGATGTTCATGTGTTTAAAATTCTGGGGACTTTGCAAAGATTTAGTGCAGTTGATGTCACATTGCAATATACTGACTTATGTGCCCATGTGACCAGGAGTTGTGTCATCTCAGCAATAAATCCTGACAACAAAATTAATTCCTGTTGGGGAAATAATCTCAGTAAACCCTCTTTTTATATCATTTAAAAAGCATGTTTTTAAAAATAGTATCTGGTGCTAAAATAATATGTCCTCCATTCCAAATCATAAATATCTTATTTCTCACTACCTCTTAGAAATGAAAGATACCAAGATGCCAAACTGGTTGCAGAAACATCTCTCCTGTTCAGTGTGTGGTGTTATCTCATTTCTCTTGTACATATTAATTGTTAATCAGTCATGGTAGTATGAAGTCTGATAAACAAATTGTGCTTTCACTGCTTCAGTGAAGAATTAGCAGATCCTTTTAATATGTTGTGGGAATGTAAGAATTTCTTTACAGGACCGTGCAAGTGGTCTGTCTTGTTGATTATCCTGTTTCTCCAACAGTGCTGAAAATCAAATGCTGAAAGGAAAATGAAACAATTCACTTACTATAGCATTATGGAATGACATGGTCCTTGATAGAGGTAGGGAAGAAAAACTCTAACATTTTAGCTGGCTTATACCCCTTAAAATGTGTGTACATACAGTTCTCCCTCTTCTTACTGTCCTTGCATGCGTGCTTTAGAAATATCTAATCCGTTTTTTGTTTCCAACAAGTTGCTGTGCCAAAATTTCGAGACCAGAATTTCTATGGGTTTTTTATGCCACGGGTGAGGGGAGGGGGAATGGGTGTATGGGGAAGTTCTCTTCTAACAGTTTAAAATACATTGTTCTTCTTTAATAAGAAGAATGCATTAGGAATGTCTGTGCTACATTTTATGACCTCTCACTTTTGTCTTCATTAGTGTCATCATAATTAATGTCTATACTATTTTAGACAAATTTTGACCAAAGATCATACTTTACTTCTCATCCCTCAGTACTTATTTTCCTTAATAGTCTTTTATATGGGACTTTGAAGAAAAAAAAATGTATTTTCAAATAATTATTTCAAACCATGTTCCTTCATGCTAGTGTCCATCTTTCAGAGACATAGCATGTTAGTTCTACCTTTCTACAAGCTTTTTTCTAACATGGGAATAACTGTAACTTGATAAACAGATGTCATTGCCTCCATAGCATGACTTTCATAAATACAAACTTTAAGTTCTGACTTGTTCTGTTCAGGCTTTTGTTTTCTGTTTTCCTGCTCTACTTTTCAATTGTTGCAGGGAAGAACAGACTTCTCCTTCAAATTCTGTGCCACCTGAAGCAGCCTCTAACTCCTAAATTGAAAGGCAAAAACTGATCCCAGGATAAAAGATAACACCCTAGGTTTCCAGGTCTCTGAAGTTAACTGTAGAAATGGGGGTAGAAGAATGTTGTCACCTTTTATCTCTCCTGCGAGGTGTACAAAATACAGGGTAAGGATAGGGGCAAACCAAAACTGTTGGAAACAGAAGTCACAGTTTTAGTTCCAGAATACAGACGAGGAATTTCAGTGTTTTATATATCTTTGATACAAAGTTCGATAGCAGCTTTTCCACCAGTGGCAGATTATTTGACCTGACTGCTTACTAATATTTCTAACGCTAGACCATTCTTTCTGTACAGGTATTTTAAGGATGAACAAAAGGTAGCATATATATCATTCCTATTCTGGAAATAATTTCAGCAGTTAATAGAATAGGTTAAGTTTTTATATTTTCTTCAGTGATATTGAAAACCAGTTTTCTTACTAAACTATTATTTCTTTGATAGAATTGTATACTTTCTACCTCAAAGTGTCAGATTTATTATAGACAAAGCTCACTGTACTAATATAGACAAAGGAATGATATTTTAATCTTAATATAATGACAGATTTCTGAGCAGTTTATTGCTGGTATAGATCATATTGATCAAGCTCACAGTGAATTTTCTAATACTTTGTGTAATTTAAAGCTAATATTTAGTAGAGCCTAAGTCCTAGCTGAAAGTGAGCACACTGTGGTCAGTACTTACCCTGTTTCTACATTCACTCCTATTGATTCAAGTCATTTAGTTCAGAGATTTTGAATTCCCAGATCTACTCCTTGACCTGCTGTTGAAGAATAGGGTGGATTTGTCTTAGCAACACAGAGTTGGAGTTCCTTAAATACCCATTAGCTTTAGGTTTATCCTCATTTTACTTAGACATGGATACACACATGGAGTAATTCATTCCCTGTTAGCTTACATTTTCTGGATCACATCTACTTATAAAGACATCCTTACAGAAAGCAAATACTTATTACTACCTCAGTAATTCCCCACTAAGGTCTAATTGATTGGCTTGTAGTCCCCATTGTAGAAGGTTTTATCCTATTCGAAATCGCTCACTTTTCTAGATGGCAGTACTAGCTGGCAAATTGCTTAATTCGCATTGCATGAAAGGGAAAACTGTCCTTGATGAAAGTAAAATTATTGTGTGACACACAAAACTGACTTTAATAGGAGATTTATCTGCTGTGGTTTTGTGATTCTTTTTGTTTTGGTTTAAATTGTTGTGTTTGAGTTGGGTTTTGGGGGGCTAGGTGGTGGGGGTTTTTTCCCCCTACTGGGGAGTGTGACAATTCTAAGAATTGATAAAATTTAGTGGGCTTGATCTGATATGAAAAAGAGCCAAATCTGTCATTGAACATTTGTCTTGGTGTTAAATAAGCAAAATTCCACTGTACACAAAATCAAACATTTGGCCCAAAGTAAAATTCTGCTGGTTTCAGAGGGATCCTTCATCATTTCCACAGCCAGAGCATGACTTCTAGGAGAAACAAAGGAAAGCTGGAAGTGTTAAGCCTGTGTTTTCATGAAATCAAAGAGGAAATTAGAAATAAAATTGGCACAAAACATGATTTCATTTACCAGTTTTAAAGGCAGGAGGATTTGGTTTTGACTTTTTTTCCTATAGCTCTACCAGTCATTTAAATTTCTTATTTGAATAAAGACTCTCAGGGGCATATACAGATCTCAGTCTGTGTTTGAGATTCCCACTGACAGCAGTGGGAGATCTGTGTGTGAGCCACCAGTGGTTTATGGCCTATAGTTATTCTGTGCCTTAAAGGCACAATACACTCCTGCCACTTAACATTTAATTTACATATTCAGAGTACATAGGGTTACCCAGTTCTTTCCCATAACACTTCTTCAAAACATGCAGGAAAGGAGAATAGCTGCTGTTATAGTGCCCTACTGACCAAATCTACAGAGTGACTTGGACCTTCTGATGCTGAGTTGTGACAGTGCATAATTGGCCTTTGGACTTCATGCTAAGTTAATGTCCGGGCTCCTACAGTGTAACGTGTGGGGGAGCGGGCCATAACAGCCAGTATCTTTGTGACCTAAGCTTATTAATACTGAACACTGAAGAAAAAGTGTTGTTTAAATCCTGCGCTGGGAACTTAAACGTTAGCTATCTCAGGTGCAGGGTAACGTACTTACTCCTCACAGAGAATCACAGACCAAAACCTCTTGAAGTTGGGCACCCGTATCATCAAAAGCTGAACCGGGAATGCCCCTTTCTTAGAAAGCAAACTTGAAAGGGGGGTAGCGATGGTGCCTTCTCCACACGGTGGATGAGGAAGGTCTCCTTTGGGACGTCGGGCTTTGTCAAGCTGGTCCATCCTCAGCTCTTGCGTCTCAGGAACGTTCTTTGTCTACTAGGAGAGCCTCTGTTCTGCCACGAAGGCATGCTTCACCCTTTCAGGTGAGTCTGTGCCTTTTGCAAAGGAAGAAAGGAGGATGTATTTATACATTTATAAATATTTTCAAGAGTCAGTCAACTAGAGGGAGGGAAGGGGGAGCCTGATGCTGTAGTCTAGACATCGGAGAACTTACGGGAACTTAGTTATAGGCAGGAATCCCAGGATCCAGTCTCCGCTCCAAGGACTGCCTATGCATTTTACATTAATGAAACTCCAAGTGATATTGCCTGTAACAGTTAGCAGCATCTGCTTTTGCTGATTCACAGGGATTTGATTGATGTGTTTTCAAATTGCTTTAAGGTAGCAAAATCCACATGGAGTAGGAGCTCAGTATTTATTAAACAGAAACTTGTGGCCAGCTTCACACAACGGACTCCTAGCTCTGCAAATATCATTCAAAACTGTTCTAAAATTACAAATTGCCATTTTTATACATGGCACTGATGCAGAGATATCCAAAACATCCCATTCAAACATCTTGTTTTCATTTTCTTGTAGTTCTTCCAGGTGTTATCTTCAGGCTTACAGTCCTGTGTGATACAGACACATTTTAGATCTTAGGCTGAATGGTTTCATTGCACATTCAATATTTTTGGTTGATTATATTGCAAAATTTAGGGGAAGCTATTAATCTATTTGCAAAAAGAATATTAAGGAAAATGTTTTTGAAAATGTTCTAGTGGCATTTCCTTTGGAAAATTTTTCTAGACTCCAGGGAATTCTGATACTGAGCTGCATCAGCATCTCCTAAGAGACCGAGTGTGTGAGAACAGTCTTTCCTTCAAGCATTCACACACCTCATTCTGTTTGAAAATAAAAATGCAAAAGGAGGGAGAAAAAGAGAGAGCACTGAAATTAAGTGCAAGAGGAATTGAAAACTCAATCCATACTTCACTCCGTGCTTTTGGCCTGATAGGCAAGAAGAGCTTTTCTCATTGATGGAAGAGCTAGAGTAGCAAAAAGTACATCAGAAAGCTGTTTTAATTTTCATGCAGTCGTCTTTTTTTTTTTTTTTTTTTTTCTGTTTTATTTCTCTGCAACTTCTGTTTTTGACCTCTCCTAGTAAAATAACTTTCAGACCCCAAGTGATGCTTCTATGTACGGTCATTGGAAAAAAGAGCTGGTTAATGGATTTGGCTGTGAAAGTCACAGAATTATGGAAAAGAGGAATATTTATAGACAGACCTGCCAGAGAGTTTGTTAAAAAATAATGGAAAATTACAGACAGCAAGGTGGTCTCATTATCTTTGGTACAGAATTAAATCAGGCATCCAGCAGAATTTGTTTAACCTTTCCATGAAATTGTACTGAGTTGCTCCAGACAGCGGCAACAACTCTTCAGACCCTGTTGTTTTATTTTAATTTGGTTTTTAACATAGTTCTAAAAATTAATGTTGAAGTTTCACGCAAATGACCAACATGTTTAAAAAACTGCTATCAATTTTCTCTCCATTTTAATTACATGAGCCCTACTGATATAGATAGGATATCCTTGTTACTACAAATGAGCAGGAATTCCTTTTGCAGAGGAAAATGAAAAGAGGGATCTTTACATTTGAAATAATAAGTGGGAAATGGGGAAGAAAGCAAGCCCTACCAGTTAGTGACTGATTTCTTTTTGGTGCAGCAAAACTTTTATAAGACCATTCCCAGTTCATGGGGGTATCATTACCCATTAGTACAGTTTCCACATGCTGGGGGAGCCTGGCTGGAGCCCAGCTTTACCACCTCCCTGGAAAGGGAATGGGAGATGCAGACCTTACATTGGGAGCAACCCTGAGCAGAAAGCCATTCTGTCTGTTCTTTGGGAGAAGAGGCCAGCTGCTGAATTCCCTGGACTTCTGTTGCTTTTAAGCTGAAGCAGGGAATGCTACAGCCCTCTGGGAAGCCCTGGGGAGCTCTTGGGAGGTCTCAGGTCTGTGTCATTCTTTCTTTAAATCTTGCGCTCTGCACTTTGTCAGAAGGCCCATTTTGAAGCAACTGTTTGATAAGAGCATCAGTGCTTGGGGTCTGTCTTTGTGGGTCTTTGCATTACTCCTGCTCTTCTTGGTAATGCTTGCTTACCTCTGATGATCATCTTCTGGGATTTGGGAACAGTGGGTCCTGAGACCTCCAGATCAGTGGTGAAGCCCAGACTCTGAGTAGAGCGCCCTAAGGAAAACTCCACTGCATGTAAAATATACAATTTAAAGGTCAAAACCCCAAACTAAAAGCAAAGTCAAAGGGTGGGAATCACAGAATGGTTTTGGTTGGAAGGGACCTCTAAAGATCATCTAGTTCTAACTCCCCTGCTGTAGGCAGGGACATCTTTCACTGGATCAGGTCACTCAAAGCCCTGTCCAACCTGACCTATTAATACTTTCAGGGATGGGGCATCCACAACTTCTCTGGGGAACCTGTTCTAGTGTCTCACCACCCTCAACGTAAAGAATGTCTTCCTGTCTAAATTTACCGATTTTAGTTTAAAACTGTTACCCTTTGTCCTATCACTACAGGCCCTTGTCAAAAGTCTCTCTCCATCTTTCCTATAAGCACCCTTCAAGTATTGAAAGGACACAATAAGGTCTCCCCTTCTCCAGGCTAAAAAACCCCCAACTGTCTCAGCCTTTCTTCATAGGAGAGGCGTTCCAGCCCTCTGATCATTAAACTGTGACTGTATCTGATGGAGGCATTTCTTGAGCCTCTGGGGAACTGAGACTCTTGGGAAAGCATTGAGCTTTTAGTACACAGTAAGCCTTTGCTTTTGTAAACATCCAGTCTAATGCTAGGGATGTGATTTTTGGCTGCTGCTTGGCTAGCTTTCAGGAGATACTGTTGCATGTGGCAGCCTAAAGACGTGTCTATTCCGATAAACAGCATTTGTATTTCTTTATGACTGTGACATATTCAGCCTCTGCCAGACTGTAGACGAGGGAATATGAGTCTTGTTTTAGCCTTCCACTATGGCCCAAAGTAGAGTGCACTGTATCTGTGCCACTCAGCATAGCCCAGATAAAACACAGGAACAGTGAGTGCATTTTGAAACAAATATGTTTACAGCCAGTATTATTTGAGGCGAAACTTGTCATTGACATAACATAAAGTTTGCCTCTGAGATGTCTTGTATCCAGCCCTTTCATCTTGTTAAATATAGTTCAGTGTTTTCTTTTTTTCTGGTGAACAGATGATTGCGTTCATTTAAGGAATAACAGTTGGCACACCAGACATGCAAATGGAGCAAGACTATGGAGATAAAAAAGGGAGTAATTGGTCCATTAAAGGAGCTTGATTTTGTCCATTTAAGAAACGAAATGCTATTCATTAAATATAAGCCTGTAGCCACAGGTACTGTGTCTTTCATTCACTTCTATATGAGTGTGCTTAGAGATGCCTTGGAGTTGTGCTTCTGTAATGAATGAGATAGTCTTCAGTGCTTTAAAAATGGATATATTATTTAGAGTAGGTGAAAAGTTTTCAACTGACTTTTATTCTCTGCAATCACTGCCTGAATGAGTTCAGCTTAATGAGAAACTGATATTGTACTAGTCCAAATATATTTTAAAAAAAACCTGAAGTCATCCTGAGTTCAAGTCAACTCTAATTTTTCCCTGTAGAAGACTGATGAAAGGCAATGACATCAGCCTCGCTAACAGCCCTTCCTTTAGCTTATTGTTAATGATCACCATCAAATCAAATGCAGACTTGGTGGAATTCCAATGACTTAAACAGAGCTGTACAAGAGATAAATTTTGCCTAGTTTAGACACCAGGAATACAAGCACTGAGTTCCTTGCCATGTCCAGCGAGCCACTTACTGCACTAACAGATGTTTTTTCTTGTTAGGGCAATGGGAATTTAGTAACTCTGCCATTCCCTCTTAGAAACAATTGTACAAATTGACAGGTTTTACTAATTTCCCTGGGCAAAACTAGTACACCTATAACATGCCTTTTTTTACCTCCTTTTCAATGTTTTGCCTATGCCAAGAGAAATCCACATGTTGCGGGAATCATCACCATGCTAAGTATATATTGTAGAAGGAACTTCCTGCTGGGGACACATCTGTTGGCTAAATAAGAAAGCAGATATACAATGATACCTATTCTACTGCAGCACAGCGTAAACAGGTAACGCAATTAACAAAGGCTAATTAGTTGCATTTTACTCATCATATTTTATCATGAACATAAACCCCCCTAAAATCATGGAGAGCTCAGTAACAAGCTTACTAAGAATACTTGGAAAAAAAGAACATCTGTTTACCTGACTTCTCTTCCTCCTTTTCCTGTTCTACAAAGCAGGGAGAGAAATACTTCCTTGGCCATCCAAAAGCATTGTTAGATTCATCAGCTGGAATTTGTTACTGTGGTGTTATTGCTCTAGTTCCACCAATTATTGTCACCTGAAGATGATTGATTGCTGGTGGGGAACAGGTGGGACTTGATATGCACCTTGAAAGTCTGATACGTTGCCCTCTGAACTCTTTAGAAAGAACGTATTGAACGAAGGAGAGAGATGGTGTTTGTTCAGTCTGGAGGTGAGCAGGGTAAGAGAGGGATTCAGCTGCTGTCTACCACCTGGAAGGAGCTGGAGAGAAGATGGAGCCAGACTCTTCTCAGAGGAGCAGCTTGAAAGGACAGGTCCAACAGGCACAAGTTGCAGTAAGGGAAATTTTGACTTCATGTCAGGGAAAACAGCTTTCTCAGCAGAAGTAGTTACAAACTGGAACTGAGTCTTAGCCAGACTGTGGGATACCTGTCTTTGGAGATATTCAAAGCTTGGGAAGGCTCTGAGCTATGGTCTAACGTTTATTATAATATTTCCCTTTTAGCCACTACAATATTTGTTAGAAACAGGAGATTGATTGGATGAACTCTACAAACAGTTTTTGTTTGCTGTTTGAAATTAGGAGGAATGTAGGTATTTTGTGCGTGAGGAAGGTAATCCTATAACTGAAGTCTGTATTGTAGTGCAGGTGTGGAAGGTGTAGAGTTAAGAGATCCTGAACTCTGGAATTCCCTCGTGTAAGAATGCTTCGTTTTGTCATATTCATGTTTTGAGGTAGATTTCTGCAAAATCTGGGAAGGTTTTTTCGCTCACACAGGTGAAGTGAGATTGAACTGTGTTATTGTTCTGGTGTAGAATGTTATTTACAGTCCTCCGAACTCTTAGCTCATTTAGGTGAGAGTAATTTTGTTTGCTATAGTGCTCAGCTCTCCAAGTCTTTGTGTTTATTTGATGACAGTGTATTGATTAAACAAAAGAATCGTAAAAATGACAAAGATAAAGCAAAACTTTCTGTAAATTGAGGTGCTTACATAATTACCACAACTCACAAGTAGATTTCAAGCAGCACACCTGAGTCACACCTGTGGGTTAACTAATTATCTACATCATGGCAATTATTGCAACTATTTGCCAATAGTGCTTTGTATAGAGAGAAGGAATGCTGAAAACTATAGTAAATAGGTTCCTAATGTATCTTGATTGCCAAACACTTTTGAAGTTCAATAACCTCCTTTCAGAAAAACCTTCTTTTAGCTGATTTCATGCTCTGCTTTGTAAACCGTTCGTGTTTACAACTTACGAATTACTTTGTTTCTGATGCAAGTTTTTTAAAACAAATGACATAGATATCATATTTGAAAAAATAAATGTCATTATTATGCTTTCCCCCTTTTTTATAACACCATCTGTTTAGTAAACATCAAAATGGATTGATATGAAACTTAAAAAGTTCATAACGACAACAAAATAATGCATGACAGATTAGATAAGAACAAGTCATTAAAATGGCCTATAAAAGGACAACCATCTGTAGCACTAAAATAATCTCTCTATTGATGACAGTAATAACTTTCTAAGTCAGTGACAATTTTGGATTTACAGCCTAAATACTAATCATATGAAGCAAATAATTGGAATGTATTTTTTGTAATTAATGAATACTCTCTTTTTTCCCTATTCCACTTGTGAAGAAACAGAATTTATAGAAAATATATGTGTGTATGCTTAATAATGACTTGTATATTATCCCCCAAGCTCACAAAAAGCAATTATAAGTTCATTAAAAATATGATATGTAACTCTAAGTCTGGGGAAAGTAATTTTATGTTTACAGAAAATGTGCCTAATGTACTTTGTCACTCTGAAAATCTCAACAGTGGGCGAGAAGAGTGCAAAATGCTGAGGATGCAACTCTAGTTAAAGATTCAGATGCACCTAGATCACCTCTTGGAGAGGCCAGTGGGTGTTGTCTGAGCAGAGAACAGCCAGCACATGACCCAAGAAGAGAATATTGATGTGTTATTTTAATTAAAAGGGTACCTGTTCATAATGGTTTGATTATTTGACCTCTTCAAGGGCATGTTATAGGGAAGTGTCTACTTTTAGTTGTGCAGAACCTCTGTCTGGGAACCAGCACTGGCCCCTCTTGCACCACGATGTCGTGGTCACCTCTGTTGATTTGCATCTTGCTGGAATTCTCCACTCCCTAACAGATCGATCCTGTTGGGAGTTGATTTAATTCCTTGTATGTGAAAATTTATGTTCTTAGACTTAAAGCAACCCTTGTAATTCACTGGCAATGCAAAAAGGAATTCACTGAATAGAAAGTATTACCTTTCCTTCTTTTATTAGGCATATAGTTAAAGCTTTTCATCTCCAAAGTACTTTAAAAATGCTAATTAACCTTCACAAAACTTCCCTCCCCTTAATGGTAGGTGGCATATGAATGACTCCCTGCAACATTATAATCCAGCCATTTTAGTAATTAGTTTTGAAGTATAGCACATGAACTAATTAGAACATTGTGCAACTACTAGGCACCTGTTGGCTACAAATGCCTGGGAACTATCCAAAAATGTCACATAGTTTCAAGTGATGTTGTAGTTGTATACTTCATGGAGTAATTAATTCTTTGTATGCCTTGAGACAGGTCGCTGGCAGTCAGCAATGCTAAGAGTGCTTCTTGAAAGCTTTTCTCTTTTCCACACCCTCACTTTGCCCCCTGGGCTTTTTCTCCTTGTTGAAGAGCTTTGAGGCTCTGGAGCTGAAGGGCTGTGCCAAGCAGCAGTGCATTTTATTAATCGCATGTATTGTACACAAGTAAAGCTGTGGCCAAGAGCCTTGCCTGACTGCTGGAAGAATGAACTAGTGTCACAACCAAGTGGTATAACTAAGCAGATCCTACTTGTTTGTCTTGGGCCAGATCACATCCCTGCTTTTCAAGCAAAGATAGCCTGAAGCCACCAAAAAGCATGTAGAAATGTAAGCATGGGCAGACTCTCTGAAGGTTATCTTTCTCTTGTGTGAGGGAAGCTTCACATTCATGTTAAAGGAGAAGCATGGTACGTTCGAGTGCTTTTTTGCCTGTGAAGTTCTTTTTCTTCTTCATTCTCAACTGTAAAGCAGAGATGAAACTTGCAACAAATAGTGAATACTTGGAGTGCGTGTATACCTATGTATGTTTGTGTTTGCATATGAAAAAGTACTTCACCCTGTCTATTCTTACTACCGAGTGTACTCTTCTGAAATAAAGTTCCCTGGCATTTCTCAAAGACTGCATTGCTACCAAACCACGGAGCTCTAATTTATGCAGGTCAGAAGTCCATTTGAATTGACTAAGCAATACCCTTGTTTATGTGACATAAGTTTAATTAAAGAAAATTATCTCAGATCAAATAGTTCTAGCCCTAGAAGATACAGCAAGCAAACCTTGATTTGTTTTGGGGGTCAGAGTCTTCAAGGACAATAGTCTGTTTCTTTGTGCTTTTCATGTTTTCTGTTCAATGCACAGCCAAGCAAAACAGCCTGAAACTGGAAATCGAATGTTTCACTTCTTCAAATTGGTTTGCTGCACTGTCACAATCCTCCCATCTTACTGACACTTTTAGTCAGTGATGCTGTGATTTTTAATATTTTCACTTTTATGTATCAGACTTTTAATAGCATATAAGACAAACTCTGTTGTAGATAAGCACAGCTGAATTCCAGTTACTTCCCATGGTAGGGGTGATGAAATTGGTTGCCCTTATCCATGTTATGGTATTGTGTACAGTCTCTGCCTGGGATAAGTCCATTTACAGCACTTACAAGTCTGTGGCTTGTGATATGCGAGAATGTCATATCACTTGGTTTTGTCTGAGTTGAAGTTTAGTAAGTTCCTCTGATACTCTGTCCTTTGAAGCTATACCTAATTTCCTCAATTTTCAATTTAAACAATTTTATATAATCATGTTTGCAATTGCTATGCCACTTTTGGATAAGTCAACATACAACTGTGCACAGCGTTCACTTCCACCATTTTGAGATTTCCCTTTTCTCCACTGTCCAAACATCTCTCCAAAACTCCAGTCGCAAAAACCAAACCCATAAACAATATTATTTCAGACCAAAAACAAAACCATTGCTGTTCTATTGAAGACAGAGGACTAGGCTGTTTAGGATCTGTTTCCAGAATTTTTGGAGTCAGCTTTCAACAAATTTATTCAGTTGTTTTACAAGACAAATAATTTGACTACTTTTGTGTCTCAGTGGATAGCTGTAGGCTTTGCATCATTTCAAGCATACACTAAATCTGTTATTCAGTTTTGGAATTCCTTGAAAATTTTGTTAATTTTTTTTTTGCAAGGGAGGAGAATCCCCATTCTTCTATGTTGGCAGAATTTTATTGCTGTCTTTAGAAGTTGTTCAGCTGGGTGACAGAAAATGAGTTGAACACTTACCTGCCAGTTTGTATAGAAAGATTTTGTTGTCCTGAAATTCTCTACTTCACATAGCAATCAGGCCATTCCTCTACCTTCTAGCATCTCTTCAGCAGAAGTTTCTGGGTTTCAGGACCTTCCAAAACTGGTCACATCATGCTGCCTGGAACAGTTCTTGCCCTGAGGGTAGAATGGCTTGCTGGTTTTGTCTGGTTTGGGGTTTCTTGGTGGTTTTTTTTTTTTTCAGTTATAATATTTTTCTTAAGACGGTGATTTTTCTGCCTGTGAGGATTGAGATTTCCTGTAGCTGTTACATAAACTTGATACAAATATAAGTTTTTGAAACTTAATATTTCTGTGCTTTTGGTTTCCACCCCTTCAAAGGAAAGAACAATTTTTTGGCCAGAAAATCACAGATACTCTCATCTGCATTCTCTTTAATCATTCGCTCTTAACTTTGCTCCTCAAAGTATTTAAATCTGTCCTCATCCCCAAGAACTAAGGATCAAAATAAATATTGAAGATACAATTTTTTAAAACTTGTATCTACTCCCATATTTGTACTTATCCACACATGAAATTTTTTTTGATAGTGTTGAGTGCCTCCAAGTTTTTATTGACCTCAATGTGAGAGTTCTTGTTGGTCAGTACATTTGAAAATGGTGTCTTTTGCTTAGGTAGGCATTAGATCTATGTATTAGACTAACTTATATTAAAATTATAATTGAGTAATTGTTTTAATCTTGTCAAAACAATAATCAGCTGCGGAGCATACTAGAGATGTGCCACAACAACAGCAAAAAGAAGTGGTTTTTTTTCTTGTTTAGTAACAGTAATTTTTAATTCTCACCTGCTATGGCTGAACTAATTCAATGTTGTTGAATTGTGGTTGATTGAAACTGTAAACTTTAGAATAGAATTTAGTGCTTTAATATTATTAATGAATTCAGTATTGGATTTTTCTAAGCACTCACTGGATGAGTGAAGCAATAAATTAAGAGCTGTTTAGTGTAGTTCTTTGGCACTGGTGTTGAGGAGGATTCACTGGAGGTTATTTTTTAGAAAAGAGTGTAGAGCAGCTAAGGTGGATTCTCTTCCTTTCTTGTTTCCCTCTTTTCCTCAGATGAGCTTGATTTATTTAGGGTGTTGGTCAAAGAGGGCAGGATGATAGCACTAGCTGTTTCTTAGGAAAATAAAAGAATTTGAGAAGCTATAAAATCTACTGGTACTACTGTTAATTCGGGATGTAAATTATCATAGTCCCCTTACTATATACATGTCCTCATGGATGCCCAGTGAAAGTTGTTTTTTGGTTTGGGGTTGGTTGTTTTTTTCATTCATGCCTAAGTTTCAGTAGTGGTTGTGACAGGAATGACTTTTAGATTTGTTTTATAATGTTTTTAGCTAGATCCACCTAGTATCTAATGTATATTTGTGTGTTTAATGAATTTTTCAGGATGACAACTGCATGTAAAAAATAGTGCATTTGATTTCTTGAGAACCTGCATCCTATCAAAGTGATATACAACTTGCTTGATAAACTGGTCTGAATTCTAAATTTGCATGCTCTTAAAATGAATTTATATAATAGTGATGCGTTCCAATACATTTTTTTTAATAACACTTAGTAAAATCCTGCCCTAGGTATTCGTGGCACTAAAAATAGAGGTAGCACTTGCTGGTACCTGCAGATGGTAGGTAATCTCAGGTCATGCTTGGAAGTTTCTAATACTTTGTGTGATGTACGGTTTCCACCAGCTTCTCTTAACTGCTTACTAGTTTACAGAATTGTAGATAGTCTTAATATGGTAGACCTTGAAAGTGCAAGAGCAAAAATTGGCTGATTCTTGTATGATATCTAATCCTGTAGCATTTTTCATCACAAGTAAAATTATAGGTAAGTATCTCTTTTACTAATTTACAGCCTGTAGTATATTTGTAGTATGAAGCTTATTAAATTATAATTTATTGTTTTGGTAACAGAAAAATTAATGTAAAAATATGTATTTGTTCTCCTGCAATAAGCCTGTAGCTCTAATCAATCAACTCATGACTCTCCTCATCTGTTTTTCTACAAATTACCATGGTGCTCTGCAGTCTGAGAGTTCCCTTTTTCAACTGTGTGCAGTCCTTGCTTCGGCAGAGATGTGCACAGAGGGCACTGTGCCCTGTGTTGCATACTGGCCTGGATTTGCTTACTCTAGAAGCTGCAATTTGTGCAAATATGCAGGTGCTGACACCCCACGCATTCTTGAGAACTTTATTTATTTTCTTGAAATGTGTTGTTAGCCAGAGAAGAAGATTAATCTGCATTAGCCTGAGGGGCAGACTCAGTGAAAATGCCATGATCAAACTGGGTCACTTGCTTACTTGCTTGTTTTATATTTTTTTCTAGTTTTATTTATACAAAGACCCTTGGGCATTCTTGCACAGGCTGAGGCCCTAGTTGCACCCATGAATTGTCCTGAGACAAGGAAGCCTCATGACGATTGCCTCCGGCAGCTGCATGAAAACCTGGATGTACTGAGCAGTGCTTTCCTTGCCCCAGGCAGAAACTGCCCTCACCTAGAGCATTTCCTAGCCAACTGGTTGCTTCACGTGGTAGCAATTTTTCTCTTGGGTATTATTGCTGTTTTCCTAAGAGATAGGATTCATGGCTGAATTTATTTCGTATACTTTAATACTAAGCAGACAAACAAAAAAACCTTTACTGCTTTATCCTCATTTATCTTTTTTTGCTTACACTGTCCCTTAGCTTAACAGCTCTTGCCTCCTTTTGTCTTTTTCTATCCTGTCCTAGTCCCTTATGTTATAGATATTTTAACAACTGAGATCTCTTTGTCACCTTCTATTCTGGTACACCAAACAAGTCTGAGCTTTCCAATAATAAGATATATTGAGTAAATACTTAAGTGTATGACAATAAATTAAAAAATCGGCATTGCTTTTCTCTGGTCTGCAGTTAATGTTATCTTGTGTATATGTTGGTAAGTCAAACTTGCTGAAACACAGTGTAAAATGCTATAAGCTCTTCCCTCACTGCCCCCTCCCCTTAAAAGAAGATATAACATTGCTTATTTGATTAAGCAGATATTTTGGTGAAAAATAAAAATGTAAACACAATTTCCCAGGCTGTGGAAGTATTGTTGAGTAGAATTCTACACTAGTTTAGAAGCTGGTGATAGAAGATAACTTGAGGTCAACCTACTTTTTTTTTTTCCCCTTGGTTTTGGTTGAGTTCTTAGAAGTCTTTCATTTCTTAGAAGAAAAATCATATCTTAGAAGAAAGAGAATTGATTACAGAACTCATGTCTCAGAAGAAAGACTTTTCTTTCAGGGTGACTGAGCACTGGAACAGGCTGCCAGAGGCTGCGGAGTCCCCATCCTTGGAGATATTAAAAAACCTCCTGGACATGGGCCTGGGCAACCTGCTGTTGGTGACCCTGCTTAAACAGGGAGGTTCAGCAGGAGTGGATAAGATAACCTTCAGAGGTCCGTTCCAACCAAACTGTTCTGCGATTCATTGATGGAACATCAAATCTAGCGTTTTTGCATGTGCATCAGCATTGCCCACTGCAGTGCCTGTCGTTCAATGTGATGGTGTGCCTGCATCTGCCCTGAAAACGTTGACTCATTTCAAATCAATGCAATATGTTGGTTTTCGCCACAAAAAAATGCCTATTCCATGACTGGTGTCAATATCAGTGTTTGATTTGCTGGGCTGATATAGGTTCATCAGGAACTATTATACATGTCATGAAAATTTCAGAAAGGGGTATGTTCCCATGTCTTAAGCTCAGGCTTCATCTGCGTTCAGAGCACTTTCTTGTGGCTTGAACTCAACCAGACTTTTCGACTTTGGAGATGTCTTGTTTAGACTTAAAAACATCAATTCTTGAACTCTTGCAATATTTCTTGTTTGGGAATTTTGAGCGAATCCAACTTGTTCTGCTACTTGTAGAAAATGTGTTACTTAACCCCTTATGACAGTACACAGCTATGAGTTTCAGGAACACTTATGCTACCTCTCCAAACAGATTTCTGTGCTTACTCTGTAGGAAGGTCTCTGTCACTTGTAAAGTGTTTTTCTGTTTTGGGTGGTTGGTTCGTTGGGGTTTTTTCCTCCTTTCCTTTTTCTTTTTTCTTGGGTTTCTTTTTTTAATTCTTTTTCTTACTTTCCAACAGTTAGTGCGTACTCATGCATGCAGAAAATCTTGCCAGAGTAAATGGCAAGACTCCCAGATGTCTCAGGTATGACCCAAACTATCCACAGCAAGAATACATAGACTTCCTATTAATTGCTCTTGCTTACCTGCCTAAGGAGCGTTAAATACGGTGTAAGGCTGCAAGATGTAGGGGTGTTGGAAAAAGGTTAATTAATTTTTTTTTTAAGAGACAATGGGACTAAGAAATGTGATAGGCATTTTTGAAACACGGCAGTATTTTAACAGGGTAGAACTGAAGCCTGTTTAAACTTTCCCTTTTGATTTCAGAGTAAATCTGACCATTTTTGAGCTGAACACCTTTTCCAATCTAGTTCTGATTATAAGACTACTAAAAGAGAGCTTTGTAATAGGAATTGATTGCAGCTTTAACTCAGGAGCTGTTACTGCCTTTCTGTAATGTTCTTTGCTCCCTCCTTCAGTATATTCTTTATTAAATCATTCTATCATGCTTCTTGTTTGACGCAGGCACAGTTGTGTAACTGCTGGCCCATAACAAAACATTTGTGGCACAGGTGGTTTTGGGAGCACAAGAGTTCCTCTCAGGCAGTCAGCTGCTCTATATTTTGATGCCTGGAAGACAGCTTTCTTAATTTCATTAGATAGGAGGTGGTCCAGAAAATTAAAGGTGCTGACAATTCTAAGCAGCTGATTATAGGCTAGAGTTATTAGTCCTTGTAGTTTCATGACAGCAACAATTGTTTACATTTTTTTAAAGGTTAAAGATTCAGAAAAACAATGAAAATCTGGTAGAGCATTTAATATGTAATGAAATGAGGAAAGCCTCTATGCTAATAATCTTTATTCCTTTTCCCTCTAGTTAGGCTAGATTTTATTTAAAAATCATCACCAAAAGCAATATTCACAGTCCGTTTTTAGAGAGGAGTATATTAAAATGGAGTGAAACTATTAGCACTATGTTTTGCAAGTCTGATCCTGCTTCTGTGAAGGCAAGCAGGCACACAGGAGCAGAAGGGACCAGTGGGCGCAAGGAGGACAGGCTCCTGTGCTGACTATTTCTTCTTGTCTAGCTGATGGAGGGGCATTGTTGGACTAATTAAGGCATTGCTTTTAGCAACCTTTCCCATTCTAATTTTTTAATAGAACTGCAAAAGGTGTTACCTTGGCTGCTTGAACCTGAGGCATGAAAAAAGATCTTGCAGAAGGGAGGATGATGGTAAGGGATGCAAAAGGGAAGGGAAGTCACAACAGGAACCGATGTCTTGCACTGTGGATCGACCTGGAATTTATCTGAAGCAGGTGGAAGCGGTTTGGCCAGGATACTTCTAAGGACCAAGATGGTGAAGACCTAGTAGCCTGTGGTGCTATCCAAGGTGGAACAAACAGCTGGGACAACAGAGCATACTTTTTTCAGTCTACCAGTTCTCTGCTGTGCCACTGAAGTCTAGTTTTAAAGACCTCGAAAAGGTCCAGCTGAGGGGCAGAGTAATGAGTGACCATTTCCTGGTCACTTTGTCTAGGCCTGATTTCTGATACGTTATTTCCATCTCTGTAAGAATGGCTAAGCTACGTGAGATCTTGGGTCCGTTCAGGCCAGGCAAGTGTCTTTGAGAGTTGCCAAAGCAGATGTCTGTGGAGGGGTATGAGGGTATAATAGGTTGAGCACCTGGTGGTGCTTCAGTGGTTTCCTGACACCCAACCATTTGCAGTCCAGGGACTTTCTGAGCCAGAGTACATCTGTATGTGTTACAGCTGACAATTAATTTCTCTTCTATGTTCAGCCTCTCCTATAAATCACGATAGCTTTTACAATCTTCAGTACTGCAGGCCAAGACTATCCACAGCTTAACCATGCACTGAGGAGCTGTCTCCCTTGTGGAACTGCTACCTGATAGCTTAGCATCTCCCCAGTTCTTGTGCTGGAAGATACCATGAACAGTTGAACTCAGTCTTTCCACCCCACTTGCAAGTTCATAGATGTCTGCTGTATCCACACCCAGTTGTCTTTTTTCTAAACTGAAAAGTCCTAATCTTACTTAGTAATTCATTATAAGGAAAAGGTTTTATACCTTTGTGCTCTGTCCCTCTCCAAATTTCTTCTAGTATAACTCTGTCCTGGTTGTGTTTGTCCAGCACGATTTCAGTACCATCCTTTCATCTTTATGCTTGGACAAATCTATTTTCCCCATATTTCTGTTTTCCTCTTTTCTGTTAATAGCTATTGCAGTAAATAAGTATAATGCTCAAGAACCTTCACCCACATTTCTATGACTGATTTACCATCAGGGCAAACTTATAACTCTCCAGTTGTCACACCAACATGTTCACCTTTGCCTGGTCTACTGGAAATGCTTCTATTTCTGTGAGCATAAGGACGCGCTTTGCTTCTGCAATAGTGTGGGGGGTCTTTTTTGGTTGTTTTGGGTTTTTTTGTGTTTTTTTTTTTTGTTTTGGTTTGGTTTTTAACACGGTAGGGATTGACTATGTCCATAGTTTTCTGGCGTTAGTCTAAGGGACTCTTATTCGTGACCTTACCTTTACTGTACTTTGTGAACTTCTATATGCCATGCATTCAAGCAAATACTGTTTAGCACAGCATACTAACCACAAGTCTGAGGACCCTTGATTCAAAACTAGTTAACACTTTTGTTTTGTTTAATAAGTTGCATGAACAGCAGTCTCTAAGCTTCATGCACTGCTTTCTTTATGGTGTAATATATTTGTAAACATGTTTCTTAACTTCAAAACATGTTTGTTCTGCCTCATTTATTTGCGGATAACTTACTGTCTCTTGGATCTTTAGCTTCTTTTTCTAATGATTGCTTTGAAATATTATTTTAATGAACCTATGAAACACATCATTGTATTCTTTTTTTGTGGCTGGACTGCTAATGATACTCATCCATTAAGTAAATGGGTTTGTAAGCAATGCAAATGTAATAAATAAAGTTAGTCAGTTCTTTTTTACCACTTTTCTGCTGATAGGCATACCACATACTGGGAAGGTAATGTTTCATGACTAGAATAGTTCAGTTTGTAGGTGGCCTGGGAATCTTTGTATTTAGATTCAGTCAAAGAGCTTCAAAGAACATTGTGAACTATAATTTACATACATTAGAATTAAAAATTTTGAATCTGGTTGCGATGTAAGGTGTATGTTTGACTTCAGCAGTATATTCTGAAGCATCATGGTTTGTTTAGGCCTCACTTTGCCTAGTCTTTGATGGAAATACCAGAATTGGAATCCTTACTATATTGCATTGTTTGAAGCCATCTCTGAAAGTGGTATTTCAGCTGCTGATTCGAAGGGCTGTGAAATATGAGGAACAGTTCACTGGGAGAAAGAAAAAGAAGGGTCCTGTGGCTGGGAGATGTAACATGTGCAGTGAGAAACTGTTGTATTTGCCATGGGCTGCTGCTGGGCCAGTCTCCACCCGTGTTTTCTGATAGGAAATAGTGAGGGTGCCCTTTGGTCTCAAAAGGGTGTTAGAGCTTATTTCATTAACACTGTCACGTGGTGAATATGGAATTTACACCAAATAATGTTAAGGCAATTTACTTGGGAAGATTGTGTATTTAATAGAATAACAGGTATACTCAAGAGTTAGTTATAACCCAAGGAGAACTGGAGGTAGAAAAAGGCTCCTCTTTGAATGTTTGAACTCAATCTTGAACTGAGACCTACAGTGGAGGATGCAAACTGTCTTATTTCAGCGTGCTTCATTGGTTCTTCCTCATCCCTATGAAATATCTGGTGGGATCATCATTACAAATAACACACCAGATAGATTGTGGAACATGGCCAAACCAGCACATTCTCATCACACCCCTTATTGTGATGGGTTAACCCTGGCTGAACACCAGGTGCCCACCAAAGCCGTTCTATCACTCCCCCATCCTCAGCTGGATAGGGGAGAGAAAATATAACAAAAGGCTCGCGGGTCGAGATAAGGACAGGAGAGATCATTCACTATTACCGTCACGGGCAAAACAGACTCAATTTGCAAAATTAACTCAATTTATTACAAATCAACCAGAGCAAGGTAATGAGAAGTAAAATGAAATCTCAGAACACCTTCCCACCACCCCTCCGTTCTTCCCGGGCACAACTACCCTCCCGGATTTCACCACCAAGCCCCCCCAGCGGCACAGGGGGACAGGGATGGGGTTTATGGTCATCACACGTTATTTTCTGCCGCTTCACCTCCTCAGGACGAGGGCTGATCACACTCTTCCCCTGCTCCAGCGTGGGGTCCCACCCACGGGAGACAGTCCTCCACGAACTCCTCCAACGTGGGCCATTCCCACGGGCTGCAGTTCTTCACAAACTGCTCCAGCATGGGTCCATTCCACGGTGTGCAGTCCTTCAGGAGCACACTGCTCCAGCGCGGGTCCCCCACGGGGTCACAAGTCCTGCCAGAAAACCTGCTCCGTGGGCTCCTCTATCCGCAGGTCCTGCCAGGAGCCTGCTCCAGCGCGGGGTTCCCGTGGGGTCACAGCCTCCTTCGGGAACCCACCTGCTCCGGCGTGGGGTCCTCCACGGGCTACAGGTGGAGATCTGCTCCACCATGGACCTCCCTGGACTGCAGGGGGACAGCCTGCCTCACCAGGGGCTTCACCACAGGCTGCAGGGGAATCTTCGCTCCGGCGCCTGGAGCATCTCCTCCCCCTCCTTCTTCACTGACCTTGGTGTCCGCAGGCTTGTTTCTCTTACATGTTCTCACTCCTCACTCCGGCGGCAGTTTCTCCCCGTCCCAACTTTTTTTCCTTCTTAAAAATGTTATCACAGAGGCGTTACCACTATCACTGATTGGCTCGTCCTTGGCCAGCGGCGGGTCCGTCTTAGAGCCAGCTAGTATGGGCTCGCTCTCTCTCGAACACAGGGGAAGCTTCCAGCAGCTTCTTACAGAAGCCACCCCTGTAAACCCCCTCCCCCCCGCTACCAAAACCTTGCCAAACAAAACCAATACACTTATAAATGGCTATAAATAACAACGTTTCTTTGACCTGCAAGGGCTAGCATTACAGCTAGGTACCTCTACTTAAAAAAAAAAAAAAATTAAAAAAAATCTGGTTACAAAAAGATTAAAATTATTCTAGCTTTTCATTGCTTTAATATTAATAAGAGGACCGCTTACAGGAATAACTCAAGGTGGACAGTAGAGATGGATATTTAGAATAAAGCCATAGCCCTTGCCATCAGAATAAAGCCATAGCCCCTGCCATCCTAAATGGGGAATTTTCTTAATGAAGAGAGACGTTTTCTTTGAATTCTTGAGAGATCAATAGCAAATGTCACTGTGCAAAACTTCTAGGGATGCCAAGGGCACAAAAAAAATCAGGCTGGTTGTAAGTTATAAATGAGACATTTGCTTGAACTACTAGAGATGATTCCCTAATGAGATTCACATTGCTTGATTTATTTTTTTAATATATTTTAATTCTCTAAGGATATTAGAAATCTGTAATTTACACCTCTGGAATGTAGTCAGACTTAGTCATGAGAAGGCCAGGTTTAGCCACGCATATGGAAATGACATAATATTTTACCAGGTAATTATAACTGGATAATTTAGGTTGAAAGGATAGGTCAGAAGTCTTCTTTGAAATGTTATTAACTCACTGAAGAAATGAGAGTTACTATAAAAATTATTATTTTATCTCTCTTGGAAAAAGTAGTGCCTTTGCACTGCTCTAAGTGGTTCATTAAGACTTAAACAACATAGCACAAGCAAGAGTTCACTTCCCCCAAGATTTTGAAGGCACCTGACACTAAGGATGAAAAATTAATTTACTAGTATTTTATAAGGTCTTCCACAATCACTACTAATTTTGAAGCCGATAAAGGCAAGCACTGCCAGCAAGCATGCTTCTACTGCCCCAGCCTTTTTCTTCAGTAGCATTTTAAAATGATTGCCTCGGGCATTCATTCAGGGAAGGAAGTACAGAGGTGATGGAAAATGGAGATTTTCATATGACTTCCACGCATTAAGATGATTTGGGAAAATTATCCCATTTTCTAAATGTCCCACCATCATGAAATGCACAAAAGATTAGGATTTACTTTGATTGAATGGCATTTTTCTTAGTCTTTGACTGTGTTCTGAACTCTAAGGTCTGCTTGACTGGGGATTGAAGTACAGTGCAGGCTGCAGTAGCTGGGTTGAAGTTTTTGACTTGGGGAGAATTATTTTTAAAATATCCCTTAGCTTCTACAAAGCAGGTTTGTATATATTAGCTTAATAAAGCAAAACACAAATTTGAGGTGGCATTTTGATTTATTTTCTACAGGTTGATGCAAATTAGATTGATATGTTATTCTAAAACTTCTGTGTTTTGGTGAAAAGAGAAATTAAGGTGAAGTTAAGAAGTTAAAAGAGATTTGAGAATTTCATTATGTACTGCATGGAGATGTTGGGTCCTGGGCATATCCTGGTAGGAAGAAGAAATCGTTCGGCAATTTACCCATGGTGCACAGATACAGATTAAGTTCACAATGCAGAAGTTTTGGACTGGTTAGGAGATACCTGTTGCTCTCTGAATTTACTCTTCTGCACTTCTGAATAACCAAGTTGTTTTGCTGCAATCCTTGAAACTCAGATTTTTGTTTGTTTATTTCTAAATACAGTACATCATACAGTTTCAAAGAGACTATCCCAGGAGGTGCATTAATAGCAGAGAAGTGTCCTAGTCACTGGACACTGGATTGAAACATCTCTAGAAAAAAGACCCAAACAATTGGAGAATATTAGGATGCCTCCGAGCACTTCTTTGCTTTGGGTTTTAGAATGACCATATTCTTCTGATTCAGTTCAAAGCTACTGGCTTAGAATTGCCATCGGTACAGGGAAATGTGTGCAGAAAAGTTCAGTGTTTGCTAATAAACCGGAATGCATGAATAAAAGACAATAAATGTACTTCACGGAAAACCTTTCCTAAATGATGATTAATTACTCTTTTAAGGTTGTGCTTTGTTTTTTTTTCTAGAGATATGCTGAACTACTCAACAGTAATTTGAAGTTGGCAGACTGCAGACACTTTCCCGTCTGCCCTTCTTCTGCTGGCCAGCTTTTGTTGGAACATTGCAGTTATCCCATTTGGAAGTGAAGTGGGAAATGTTGTCCTTTAAATTTTAGCTGTCGTGTCAAATTAGGTCAGACTTTATAGCATGTCATAACACAAAGTGATGCAGCATGTTATAAACAGAGACTGCTAAAAGTATGTGCGTTATATTGCCAGTTGTACATTATTTGAGAATGAAAGTGACTTTCTGCTTATAAATCTTCATTGGATTCATAGCTCTTCTGAAAAGATGAATAGTGGGAATTACTGGGTCCTGCAATGTTGCAAATCACTTGTGTTGTTTGACTGTTCTGTTGAAAAATCTATTGCAGTCGACAGCACCAGTTTTCTAAAGAGGGTTGAAGTCTGTATAGAGCACTGAATCACTTCATAAAATAATTTTTGTGCAGCAAAGTTAAGCGTAACACAGTTTGAAACCCCAGAAATATTGCAAGTGGTTTTACTGGTTTACTGAACTACAGAAATGATTGAATTTCTTTCAAAAAGGTGAAGAAAAGGTAGGCTTTTTTTCTTGCTTGTAAGCAGAAGATTGTGAAGGAGAACTCCACCCATTAGAAAAAATGAGGTATTGTATTACCAGTCTGTTAGACCAATCTGCTAGGGATGCTGGCAGGAGAAATCCATAATATTGCACTTCTGAGTCTGCCAGTTCTGTTACAAGAAAAGTCATTCACTGTGTCAAACCTGGACAAAGGAATTTATGAGAAAATATTTAAAAGAAAAAATATTTTAAAAAAATTTTTCCTCTTCCATCTTCCCTTGAACATCAATCCATATTTCTCATCTCATGAATGCTTATTATCTAGAACTGTTTTGGCTAGGTTTTATACAGAAGATTCTCACATATTATAAAGCTGATTTTGAAAAAAAAAAAAAAAAAAAAATACTGTTGCTTCTCCACTAACCTGGATGTGAATTGAAACATGAAATCCATATCCAGAAAAAGGACCAAATGGCATGCTGTACTTGAGGCACACTATACTGATGTTAGATATGGAAAATCAGTCAGATATAATCATAGTGCTTGCTATGTTAGTTGGGATTCTTTATCAACTGTACCTTGTGCTGTGTACAATAACAATCACAGGTACTTCCTGTCACCACAAGGCGATCAGGAAATTCACAATGCAAGAGGCAACAACGCAACACAAGCATGCAAAGAAGTACCAAGGCCAATGAAAGAGTATTGGTCAGCCTGATTACTGGTGCTCTTGGTGTGCTCAAAATCTGGAGTGCGTAACACCAGATGCTATAAAAAAATTTAATGGGTGAATGATTGTGCTTCACTATTCCTGGCCTGCCTTGGGTGATGGCAGATGACCCAGCCACATGTACTCTTCATCTTGTGTCTGGCAATAAGCTGAAAACTGAGAGCCTGTCTGCTTGTTTGTCACGGTAGTTTAGATAAATTTGAAAGATAACGTGACAGGATTCAGAATAAGAGCAGATAAAGAAGTTCTGGCTAACAGCCTCTCTATCACTTAATACTCCGATAAACCAGCAACACTGACTTTCACGGTTGTAGGTCAGGTTGCTGAATACATAATGGCTGCTGTGTTTACTTGGCAACAGCAAACACTTTGCTCTACTTTAGCATGCCAGTTGCTACTAGAGGCTGTACCTCTTTCTCTCTCTCTCTGTAACATGTCCATGGCAATTCTATACCTCAAAAAGGCTATTATTACCGTTAAAGGGGAACGGAAATGTGTATATGTGAACCAGACAAGCCTGTATGTGCACCCACACGCATATAGCATGCACTGCAGATATTTGTCGTTTCACACCATGTAATAAGGAACGGTATAATATGCTGCATTTATTTTTTCCAACTTGCACTATAGTTTCTCTGCATACCTCTTTAGCCCAGTTACAAAATGAAGAAGCTAGCCATGGAATGCATATTATTATTTGTATCATGATAAAGTTTAATGGTCCAAACCAAGTATTTGAATTTCATCACATTTAAGTACCTGGAAGAAGATTATCTCCTGCTGTGAAAATCATACCGTCTAAAAAGGCAAAATCCATGAAAGACTGTGAGAGGAAAAGGCAGATGTAAAGGGTGAACAGATTTGGTCAAGGTTAAAAAGCAGCTTTGAGACCTTCATGGCTTAAGTGAAAGGAAAGTTCTTCTCCCAAATATATTGAATTTCTTTGGTTTCCATGCAAATCAAAGGAATTAAAAGGAACATTTGGTTGAACTGGACTCAGTTTGGCTCAAGGTATGCTTGCTGTTTCCGTTGAATTTTCAGGTGCTTCTACAGAATGAACAGCCTCTGTGGGCAGTCCTTAGAGCTTCACTCTGTCAGAAAACTACTGACTACTGGGCTGTTCAGTGAAAGAAACTGTGGGTTAGTCCTTGGGCAGTTTTGTGACTTTAGCCTTGAAAATACTTTGTGCAGGTGATGCTATTAGGTACGTTTTATCTGTATGTGCAAAATGTGTGACAGTGACTCGAACAGCATTGCTCTGCAAACTCACCAAACCCAATTCCGTCTAGCTCTACTTTTGACAAGACCTGACAGGTAGGTAGGATTGGCAGGTTGGAAACATAACACTCAGCAGGTCAGCTTAGTCTACTAGGGACTTGACTTGGTTTATTTTCTTGGCCAAACAGAAATGGCTAAGGATTCCCAGCATTTCTCCTGTTGACACTTCCAAGTGGACTCACTCCATTTTGTAGCTTTATATACCAAGACATTTCTTAATAGATTCACTGATGTACAAGTAAATAATTAGGCATTGTGTTGTGTTTGTGGAACCTTAACTGTTTAAAGAATGTTTCTAAGTTCAGTAAGCCAAAACCAAAAAGATTTTGAAACAAGAGAAACCATGCTTGAACTGGATTTAAAATATTTGCATGAAATATCACCCCAAGGAGCGTAACCCATCTGTTTAGATTATGCTTGCTGTAACTGATTGGCAGTGCACTGTTCTGCCTTTTTTTTTTTTCCTGAAGTCCACTAAACACAGTGAAATTCCTGTTCTTAGACATTCCAAATAGCATAACAATTTAGTAAAGTTAGGAGCAATAATGAATAATAAAGAGATGACAAGATAGAAGATCCTAACCTCCTTGGGTAAGTTACCAGTGGATGGAAGCAAAGATCTAGGGGCCTTTGTGGGCATATCTGTTTGGCAGCCCAGTGCAGATAATTTCAGCTATTCGTGTGATTTGCAGCTGTTAAGAAACAGAGAATCATCTATTGCTGTGTTAGATTCAGATAGTTGTTTTTGGGGAGGTGTGTGTTTTGTTTTGTGGTTTTTTGTTGTTGTTTTTTTTTAAAAAAAATTCATTCTGATAGGATTTTTCCTCTTACTGGGAGCCATAGAGACAGAAAAGAACATTGTAAGGAATTGTGGAGTTATGGTGTGGGCTGTTAAGGGTGTTCTGTGGTTGGTGAATAGACCTGAATGTTGAAGAAGCCACATAGCTGTTAGAAACCAACAGCTTGCAAGACACGCTGCACTTGGAGAGAAGGGGCATAACTGTAATGTGGGTGCTGAAGGAGTTTGGGAAGTTAGAGAACGCAGATACAGCAGAAGACCTAGCAGGGCTTGTAATTTAGTGTCTTGAGTGCCTGATAGGCAGGTCACAAGTATTCTGTTTTCTCCCACTAAAGGGTAAGGACATTGGTACCCAGTGGGTTTAAACACACCTTGGCTCAATTTTCTGTCTAAATAAAATGACCCAGTAGAGCATTTGCTTTAAAATTTTTGCAGATTTTATAGTGACTTAGATTCTGTGATTTGCCAGTGAGGTGTCTTACATGTATGTGGACTATTTACTCTTCTGTGACATTTTTTCCCTGTGGCTCCCTGAGCTGGGAATGGGGAAAAGAGGATCGAAGAGAACCGGGGGGTGGGTGTGTGTGTCCTTTATTGTTTCTTCTTTTCTGTTTTGTTCTAATACCGTATTTGTGTGAAATGCTAAGAGGAAGCAGTGCATGTGGCAAGCTGCCAACTCAGCCCAGCTCAGTTTAAAAATCTTTTGCAAAAGATCTTGCTTTTCTCTTCCATAGTCATAAACGAGAGAAACACAACAGAATCTGGCAGGTCTGGGAGAGAGCCAGCAGAAGCTCCAGGGAAGGGTTTTGCTCATCTTTCATTGCACTGTACAAGGTTGCTCCTGCTTTGCCTTGACATTAGTTTGCTTTTTTGGTTAATTCATGCTGGCCCTAAGCAACTGTTTATCACTCAATGTGATCAGACCTTTTATGAGCCATATTACTCACAAGGCAGAGTTATATGCCCTACATGTACATGCAGTACTAAGCCAAACCTGAGGTATGCTATTTTTTCGACATTATAACCCACAAACCTTTCTTCATAGAGCATTTTATGCATGTTTTGAGTCCAGAATTGGTATCATAGTCTGAAGCAGATATTTTAATGCAATTACTACATTTTTAAGCTGTTCCATTTCTCATGTTATGAGGTCACAGACCAATTCAAAATGTCATCATTTCAAAAGGCTGTTGCCTTGGCGAATTCATAGCTCACCACACACACAAATAGTGTACCCAGAAAAATGATTGTTTCCTTTTCATCTCCTCAGGACTGAGATACAGTGATGATGTGTGATTCTAAGGCTGAAATGAACATAAAAGAGAATGAAAGGTGTTTAATAAGCACATCTGAACTCTACTGAGTAGGATAGAAAAAAGGCAGAAGACTTTTTGCCTTGCAACATCTGATGTAGGATGGCATTATCCAATTAGCTGTCAGGAAAGGCTATTCTTGATTCTGTCTACAAGCTGTGTTTTCTTGTAATACCCAAGAATTACTAAAGACCCCTTTAAAAACTCTGCAGTCCATAATGGGAATGATAACTTTTGTCATGCATTTGACTTAAACAATTTTAATCTAAAGTTGTTGAGGAATCCAAGGCTTCTAGAATAAAATAATGGGAAGGATGAAATGAAAGATTTGATAATTCCTGGAGCTGCTCAAGTTATTTGGTTAGTGAAATCTTTTGTGTGTGTGTGTGTCATATTTAACTTGGAACTTAGATTAAAACTGAACTACAACCCTATAAACATTGCACTACATACCCCATTCATAGTCTCTATCAATAAAGATGCCAAAGAGTTTCCAGCTGGAAGACATTCCCAGTTTTTACCATGTTTTTAGTGCAGATACAAATGCACAGATTGCTGCTGATTTAAAGCATGTGGAAAAAGCCCATGGAGATTTATATTTCTTTCATGATTGAATGCTGGTACTTGGTGTTATGTGAAAAAGCAGTCACTTGGTTTAATAGTTGCACAGCTGGTGTTATCTGAAAAATAATCATTATGATAGAAAGCACACATTTTTCATGGCTTTTGTCAGATCTGTCAGAATATGTTCTGTGCTACGTCTACATACTTCATCTGATATTCCTTAAATTAATATATTAACATATAATACTTTTAAGAATGTCAAAGTTATAAAATGTGGCTGTAATTGAAAATATAACAGAGTATGGCTGTGTAAAACAAAGCAATTTGCAGGACGCATAAAGTGAGAAAGTCACTATGATCCGTGTTTAGAAACAACACAACATTATTGTCTGGAAAGCAAGTGACAAATTGCAAGAATTAAAATTATGCATAACCAAGTCAGCTTGGTAATATGTGCTGATTTGAACATCTTTAAATTACAGTGAATATGAAAGTATTAATTTGAAGTGCAAAACAGCTTGATTACAAAAGCTGGATTTCTCTTTGCTCCCCTGTACCTTTTCAGGCCTTTTAAGCAAGTGAGGAGAGACAGATCAATGAAGTCTTTAAGTGAACACACAATCTCACTTCTAAGGATCTGGATACTTGTTGGATGTCCATTATTTCTATCTGCAGTAACTGGACAGTTGATCTTTTTATCTTCTTGCTGCTAGAGGCAGGGGTCAGACCAGGAAAGAGAAATGTATTTTCTTAGTGTTCTCTCTTTATTGTATGTTAGTGGACAACCCACTAACACATAATTCTGTCCCCTGTGGACTTCCAGCAACGGGAGGAAGGATAAGGAGAGGGTAGAGTATGAATGCAGAATGATCAGAGCAGTGACTGATCAAGTTATAGGTAGTTCCTCCTCTTCTTGTTGCTTTTTGTCAAATGGCAGAGGTTTAATCTCCCAAATAAGGGGATTTTGTGAGATCCAGAAGGAAATGTTTCTATTTCTGAATTTGAACTATCTCCTCTTAATCTCGTGAACTGGAATGTGAGTGGCTCCATGCTGAATTGAAACTCCTCACTGTTACAGACAATTCTATGTCAAGAAAGGAAGCTGACAAGTTAAGTTCCATGTGCTGGGTCTGATGCCTTCTCCTTGTTATTTCCTATGTGCAGTTCCTACAGGAAAGTCTAAAGATTTTGTGGAAGGAGAGGTCCCATAATGTGGGAAGTAGCACGCTAATTCTGTACTCAGGAAGACCTATAGAATTTACCTGAAGCATAACCCTTAATGTGTAAATGATATTGAATGTAATCTGTTAGTACCAGAAAATCCAAAGATTTGACTTATGAAAACTCATAATATTTATATTGCTTGCTTTTGCATTGCCGTGACATTTTAAAGCTCTTACCAGTATTTAAAAGCTTAACCCCATACTAAAGAGGTTGCATTTTTGCCACGAATATTTCATACCAAAGAAGAGTACAGTAAGCTCAATTCAAATAGAAAAATTCAGGATTTACATGGACGTGCTTCAGCATATGTTATTGTTCTAGTTAGGTTAGCTGCTTTAGTAAAAATCCTATAGAAAATTCACCTTTCCTGACACTAGTAGAACTTTCCATGCACTCATAGCTAGGGCTCATTCAATAAAATAGCAATGACTACCTACTCTTAGTTCTCATACAGGCAGCAAAAAATAAGGGTAATGGCAGAAAAGAGAACTTGCAAGTCACGAGATTGTCAGCTATACTTAGTTCCCCACAGTGCGGCCAGGAAAAAACAAGTGTTTATGGTACAAAGTGGAAGAACTCTTGAATATGTCCTTAATACTCATTCAAACAGTGCATTCAAGACGTCCAGTTCACAGAGATGGCTCTTTTATTTTAGTGGGTGAGTGTTTCTTTGTAAAGATAAATACCATTCTGCACTACTATAAAAATGGCGTTCAGTTGCCATGGTGGTTTTAATTTTGAAGTTGGGTAGCAAAAGGCTGGCTGTTTGCAAATGTAACACTGTCTCCTCTCCCTCTGCCCTTGCTCCACTACTTGGCAATTTTCAAAGTGAATCTGACTCTTGAGCTAATTGCTGACTTAACATTAGGGGTTTTTTCACCATGTATAGTTCATCCTCAGAGACGCTATAGACACAGATGGAAATGGTTTGAAAGAGAAGGAAAGCTCATCAGAATGAATTCTGATCTGTTGCAGCAGTACCTGTCAGCAATATTCACCCCTCTTGTGCTGTTTTTATTAATTCATTTGCCTTTTCATGACATTTTTCAGTGCCCTTCATACCCAGTTTCACAAGAGTGTAGTCTTAATTGCTAGACACCAAGTCATGATGAACCCGTGCAACCGCTCTGACAGAAAGAGCTGCTCTATTCCAAGAAGGTAGATGCTGTGATTGCACTTACCGCTAATTCTCATCTCTGCTCCTCTGAAAAGGGGATGAACTGGCATTGCCACTTAAATCGTCCGCACTGTGGAAAGCCATCCTATAGCAAAGAACTATTGCTGTGAACTTTAAAAAGGAGCCTGAAGGAGCTGATGCCAAGCAGACTGCAAGTGTGTTAGAACCATGTTGAGTTGCACCAGAGACACCAAGCCAGCAGACTTCATGTTTAAATAAAAGGATGGTTTTGAACAGCTGCTTTGTTCCTGAGTTTATTTTAGGGTTCATGTTTTTAAATCTTTTTATTTTTCCTGTTTTTCTGCAACACAGCAATATCCTGCTATGCATGGATCAATCTGAAATATTGTTATTAGCCAAGAGAAATGTAACTTGTTTATGAAAAGAACTTGTAAACTTAATGCACTATTTTTCTGTTCAATTATAAGTTTACTAAATACTCTCTGGTGACACAATGAAGTGCATGTTCATTCATAGTATTTCAGTAAAATCTCAAGGAAGCATATTTTGTTCTTGTATTTTCAGGACACTGGGAATTCAAAGACCTGGAAAATAAAGACCCAGTGTTACAGTTTCATATCATAAACAATAGGCATCAGGAAAAAAAGCCCTGCATAGAAAACTATTTTCTCATTTAAAAATTACTCTAATCCCCAACACCGTATGTTCTTGCTGTGGTTTCACGTGCAAAACTCTTCCAGAATTTTGCCAGAGTTTTAAGGATGAGCCCATGCTTTCCACCTTCCTAGTTGTTCACAGATGGGTTCAGCTAGCATGGATCTAGGTAGCAAGTTGCTTTTGCTTGGTATCTGCAAGAATTCAAAAGAGGACAAGAGTTCCGTGACACGATGCCCATTTACTTTGTGAGAGTATGTGCCCTTGTCCCTCCTTGTTGCCTGCTTTGCAGCAGCAGTGCTAGGCTCCCTTCTCTCCCATCCTATCCGAGACCTCACGCCTGCTTTTGATTGTAGCATTGGGCTTTGCACTAAAGCTTTCCATGCTTTTGAAGCGAGAGCTTGTTTCTCCTGCTGTGTTTGGGGCCTTGCACACACTAGAGAAAGAGCAGAATTTTGCCCTTTTATGTTTATGTGATGGATTTTGTCTTCATAGATCCCAAATCACTTCACAAAATTCATAGGCTGGAGGAGACCTTGAGAGTTTATCCAGTTTATCCTCTGCCAAAGGGATGCTCGGCTGAGCCTAAATTATACCTGATCAATGCGTGTCCAACTTAAACTTCTGCAACACTTTTAGGCTTCTTATCACTGGACAATTACAGCTCTTTTCAAATCTGAGGTTTTGGGGGGGTTGTTTTAATTTCTTCTGAATTTTGGTGGAGACCTTTATTATAAAGATAATCTTTCTTCTCCTACCTGTACTGGTTTAGGAAATGAAGCTTCATATTAGACTGGAAGAGAACTACATGATCAGATTTATTCTTTTAAGTGGGTTTTTTTCAGTAAGTCAGGTTACACGAATACTGTGTAAATCCATCCAGAACTTGTGGGCAGTTAAGTCAATCCAAAACTCGTGTACTTTGCTGGACGGGGCTTTAATATCCAACATTGCAATTCTTTTCAATGCTTATTAAATTTTTGGTTGTGTATGATTAGCTGTATGTTATTTTCAGAGCTTTCTGGCATGGTCACTATGTATATAACATTATTATCTGTTATTAAATAAGGTCACCGAATTTGTTTGCACTAATCTGTCTTGAGTATTGTAAAAAGGTTTCAGATTGCTTTGGGGTTAACTGTTTTTTGTTTCACATGCACTAGTTTATTTCTTTTTTTTTTTGTTAAATATGGGGGATTGAAAACACAAATAGGTTGATTTTCAGGCCTATTTACTTATGGGTATTGATCAGATCCGAGGTCTTTGAAGAAAAGCGTCAAGAAGTTTAGGATCAAGAAGCTTATGCAGTAACAGCAACGGCCATGTGAGCCTCATTTCTCTTTATTGTACTGCTGATATTAGTGTTGAAAGCTGAGCACAAGTAGCTTGTAAAACCCCACTATTGAAATACAGCTTCTGATTTGGTTTATTCTGCTAAATGCTACTTTGATTTATGCTTTAATGTTCTGGAATATAGTCACGAGATTTTCAACTTAAAACAGTTTTACATTAATAAAATCTATTTTATCCACCTGCTATGTAGAAATCTATTTTATATAGTCCTGAATTTTCTGATAAATGTTCAGTGTGAAGGAAATCTGGTTTAGAATTGAAGTGATAAGAATAACTTGCCTGTTTCCAGACAGACAAAAGATTGAGGCCTCTAAGATAAGTGTGTGTGTGTGTGTGTGTGGAAGGAACTGATGGGTGCTAAACACAGCTCTCTGATATGTAAGCAGTTTTAGGCCCATGGGAGCATCAGCTGTCCCTCAGGGAGGACAGGCAGAAATGATGTTTATACTTTTCTGTGGCAAACATACCTGGAGACAACAGATGGATCAGTTGAGCCACTAGACCCCCCGGTAATTGCAAAAGGTTTGGGGCTGTGTAGATTAACTGGGCTTCCTGGAGACTAGGTGCAAAGGCAGAGCCTGGCTTGTTTATTGGTTTGCACCAGCACATCCCTGGATATGTTAGCACTGAAATTACCTAGGAAGCCAAGAGAAAACTAGAAGATAGTGAGAAGTGTTGTTGTGAGTGAAAACAGAGATACAGATCCTGTAAGGACCAGAACCAGCTGGAAAGGCAAGGTTGGAAACTGGGGGGGGAGGTTGGTGTTTTTTTTTTTTCTTTTTTTTCTTTTTCAGTAAGTTATTTTGATTGTAGCAGAACAACACCTGATTTATATCACTGGGGTTTTTTGTCCTCATGGGAACATGACATCACTCTTATATTGGCTGACTCCTTTGCTGTGGAAAAAGAAAAAAATCCAGTCTCAAGTTTACACCTGTGAGTGTGCAGCTAAATGAGTGAAGACCTCATTCTGCATGCTACAGCAACCCAAGAAATAAATTATCATGTGTTCAGCTTTACTCTAAAACATGATCTGAACATAAAACTGTAGCTGTTTATAGCAGTTCAGAGATTCTGAGATAGATTAAATTTGGGACTGTGTGAGTGTGGAACTGTGTGGTTGTAGGATGGTGTACAGAAAGAGAGCAAACCTTCTGTGGAAGGTTTTTTTAAAGCCAGTCAAGCCTAATGTTAGATTATCACAATCCTTTTCTAGTGCATAACAGTGTTTTCCTTTTTTTTTTTTTTTTTTTCCCCCCTCCTTGGCATAGGAGTATAATTAGATATGAAAACAGTACAATAAAAACATTGTGTCCCAAGCTGCCAGGATTGTATTAGGTTTTTATTTCAAGCTTGTAGTGTATTATAGCTGTCTTGGTTATATGCCAGGTTATCTGAACTGTTGCAAAAGCAAATGTTTTGAGTTATTCTGAGCATTTCTGGATGTTTGAAGACTAGTTTCCTTTTTGCATACTTAAAATTATGGTGTTGAATCCTGACCTGGGTTTTTAATGAAAGATTTCCAACATTCAGGAGCGCTCTGCTACACTCCCAGTTCCCATGCTCAGCAGCTGGGTGCTCTGGCACCCCTTTCTTCTCAGTGGTAGTTTATTTGTCTTGAGGAGCTTAAACCCAAATGGCAATGCCTGACTTCAGCACCCAGGTTTGAAAATGTGAGTCTACATTAAACAGCAGTCATAGTATAAAGACCACCAGCAGAGTTTTGAGAGCGTCTTAAATTACCATCACAGCAGTTATGATTAATATATTTGTCTCTTTAGGGTTTTTGTGGCACTGATAATATTTGCTGTTCTCACTAAGACTCGATTAAATGAGTGCCTAAGACTGACGGGGAGTTTGTCTGTAATGACAAGTGCTTGACTGTAGCAGAAAATGATGAGCTGCCCCAGGGAGACATCACCACCCACTTGAGCGAGATCCATGAAGGGTTTATGACCCGTTTGAATCCTGATTGAGCATCACTGTCTTGACCCTCGGGGAGCCAATTGTCTGGAATACTTGCTCTGTCAGTCTGAGCGATGTGCTCAGAATCCCTCTGAAACCTGTACATCTTGATTGTGTGTAATACACACAGTGAATTATCAAAACGGTATAAAGATTGGGAAATATTTTATCACTGGGTATTGGTATGTCATGTTTAGAGAGCACGCCGTTTTACTTGTCAAGTAAAATGTACTGTGAGCTTAACCCTTTCAGGAATAAATTATTTCAGATCTGACATTTAACATATGAAAGGTTTCCTTTGAGGCAAACATGTCTGATAGGTGATTACTGAATGCAATTAATCTTACGGGCAGAAGATCCGTTCCCTGAGCTCTAGGGAAGTCTGAGGCCAAATTCACTTCTGGGGTTAGTCAGTACCCCATGATGGGAGCCCACAGCGAGATAGAGGCCCAGGCTGGTTGCAAGGTTTAGCCTGTTGGGCAACTGCAAGTTATAAGCCAGGCTGACAGGGATGGAAGCAGTTAGCACAGCCATGGCCTTTGTGGGTTTTCTGATCAGAAAGTTTCGTAAGTCCATGGAAACCTGGAATTTCTGGAATCCTGTCTCTGCAGAGGGGAATCTCGGGAAGAGGCAGTTCAGGAGGGCGTTGCAGGCAGAGATAGCTGTTGCAGTCGTCTTTTGAGTGATCGTTGCAAACAGGCACCAAGAATGGCGTGTGCCAGCCCTGCAGTGCTCTGAGTGTAGATGCTGTAGCAGAGCCCCTTAGGTGCTTAAGCTGGGAGCTCCGGTGTTCTTACTACAGATCACAGGCAAATGACAGGTGAAAACTTATTTTCTCATTAGTAGCATTAACAACAGCTGCTGGGTGGGAAACTAAAAGCACCAGGGTGGATGGTTGTTCAAAGTCTCTGCCTTTTTCGGATAATTTTTTAAACTATAAGAAAATTTGCCTTTGTATTTAGTGGAACACTGAAGAGTTGTTTGGGGGTTGTTTTGTTTTTGTTTTGTTTTAAATCTGAATTACTTTCCTTGCTGCCTCTCTTTAACCTGCTTCTCTGCTGTGCCTGGGTAGGGCAAGCCTGGCATCACAACTTCATTGTAACTTCCTTTTGAAAAGCCTGGGAAGCTCTTCAGGGGTTGTCTTTTGCTTTTATTTTTGTCATTGGCCATTTAAATCTGCAGTGCTCTGGTTATATGAAACTTGGGATGGTCAAGTCTTAACACCCTGTGCAATAGGAGGAGGATCCTCCTGTTAATAAATAAACCATCCCTCGTATGCTAGGCAGTCTTTAGATTATGCATGTATGTTGCAGTGAAGAAGGAAATACTCAGACTGATACTGCAAGGTTTTTGGAAGAAAAAAACCCACAAACCCCAAGTAAAACCAAAAAACAAACAACAACAAAACCTGAAAAAGAACCTTTCCTCCATTCTACTCTCATCCCACAAAAGCAGAAAAAAAACATCTAGGGACCAGAAATGGAATTCTTCTTTGTTTTATAGTTAGTATTTCACAGCCAGCTAATCTTTATTATTATGGCTATTGAAGCAATTAAACAGATTAAACAGGATTAACTGTTGTTTTTCTACTAACATAAAGATGGCCTCTTAATTTCTAATGCTCTTTTTCCTATGTAAATTCTACTTTCATGACTAATTCCAAGGAAATTGTAGTGGAGTATGCGTTTATATCTATGCAGGTACTGTTGCTGTTAGCAACACTTTTTAAAATGACCAACTGGCATATGTAACTAAAACCGTGTTAAAAAACTCATTAAATGTTAAAAAAGGTTAGATAAATTAAAGGAAGTAGTAGCAGAACTCTTGTATAACTCTGTACAAGAGAACATCAATATTGCTCATTGAACAGTCTATTCTTCTAATTTGAAAAGAACAACTATTTGTCATGGTTCCTGTCCTTGGGCTGGCAGTTATCTAATTAAATGCATATGAAATTCAAAAGCCTTTACTGAGGGACAGTAATTTTCCTTGGTTGTTTTTAAAGTCACCAAGATGAAAGAAGAATTACATTGAACAGATAATGGATGAATTTCTCCATTGTGCATTAAGGTCTTGGATTGACTAATCATCCCATGGTTATTAATCAATGTGTTATCTTATAGTTTGAAATTAAAGGTTCTGTTCTCATTATTGCTGACTCTAGGTAATAATACTTCCAGTCCTTGATTACCATGACACTACAATGTACTGCCTTGCAAAATACCATAAAACTAATCAAAAATAGATCAGATCTATAAAGAGCATTCCCAGTGCATTATATTTACATGACTCTTCAGCAAAGTATTTTTCAATCTCGTCTTTTCAGAATGCCCTCTGTAATGTTTCTGTAACGTTTTTCACATTTATGCGTGTATGCGCCTTTTCCTTACCATCCAAACATAACATGCTGATTTGCATTTGATGATATTGAAAGATAAAGACACTGCCTAAGATTTTTGCTTAAAGGAGATGATTCCCCTGGTCATGCCGGAGTAATTGCAAGCAGTGGATTGTTCCAAGTACCCCGTAAGTGCATGTGCAATGTAGACAGTAAATAGCATTTTAGAGTTACAATTTTTGTACTAAACGTAACGCAGTGGTCAAAGGGAGCTTGTAGATAGGAATTAGCTATGACTGTACCCTGTGAAGGTAGCCTGGCAAATTGGAAAAGATGGAAGTATGTAAATACGTATATTTCAGTACAATCAGGCATATATTCTGGTATTTCTCAAGACCTGTTTTTAACCACTGATTGTATGTAAAGATGAAAAGACATTACAGCAGCAGATTGTGAGGATGGATTCATGGGAGAGTTTTGTTACGTCCACCCCCTTAGCAGATTCCTATGTCTTTACTGTCTCTTGCCCTTACTTGTGCCTGAGGGGAGGAAATCCTATGAAACTCCAGGCTTAGTACACTTGAGGGCCTTCTCTTATATGGCTCAAACGAAAGTTATTTTAATTAGAGAGCAAAATGATTACCTGATTCTGTAATTGAAGCTTATAGGGGCACACAGATGCAAAGATCTGACTATTCATGTGCAGCTGTGGAATTGGGATCTTAGAAGGTGGGATGTTACGGTTAATTGCATCTGAAAATAGCATTTGCAAAAGTGTAATGGCAACAATAATATAAAACTGTATTGAATCCTTATTTCTGACCTAAAACAATCAAATTAAACAAGTCTTGATCTGTAGCACAATTATAGTGAACACTCCAGAGGGTGACACTGGTTTCTTAGCAGATCTGTGAGATTCTTTGGTTTGAATTCAGCATTTAAAAAAACAGTGTAAAATGTTTCTCATCAACTTCAAAGACAGTGCTCTGTTTAAGGATCAAAATGCTGCTTCTAACCCAAATTATCATTTAGTGAACTGCCAATAATGATCTCTGCTCAGGAATGTTCTAGTATTGAACCCTTTTGATGGCAGAATAATGCTGCTGTTAATAGACTCCTACTCCTATTTTTGGTTTTGTCTACATCAGTGTCGTGTTCAAAAGCAGTTAAATAATTCTAATTTCTGGGCTTGTTGGTGTGAATACACACTTCCATCCTTATATAAATACTGGGAAAGGGCATTAAAGAAGTCTTTTCATGAATAGTGAATGTGCTTTTAAGCTAAATATTTTAGAGTTCTAGCTTTCAACAGAGGTGAATGATGATAGACTTCACATTTAAAAAATAAAGTATCCATTGTATTGGAGGAAGAATAGAAAGAGCAAGTCATTATGCATAATCAAATGAAACAACCTTTCTGTAGTATGTTGGGATTTGTATCCTCTGCTTTAATAGATAACCTAAGACATAGCAGAGATTAATCAGTTATTTGCTGTAATTAAACCAAAAAAAGTGCTTCATCAGCCTGCTGATTTCAGTGGTCTTTCACTTGCTTATACCCTGGCTGTGCTTGAGCCAACACAAACACAGAAAAAGCTGAACTCTGAAAGGAAATATCTTCCAACATGTCAGAGCTAAAAAGTCCATGGTGTTAAAATTATACTCTGCCAGACTCTATAATGTCCTAGAGAGATTTCATTATGTTTCTCATGCTGAAGTTTGTACTGAACTCCAACATACAGTTCACACATCTGATAAAATATTAAAGAAGGACAAATGTAGGGCTTGCCGAGCTGAGCTGCTGTAAACTTGTCCGTGCATATTTGGCCTTTCATGACTTATTGTGCATCTTTATTTATTGTTTCTGAATGAAGTGTATTGTCATGAAAATGACATTGTACTTGGAAAAATCCTATCAGGCAAAGTCAACCCCTAAAATAAGTGTTATAATAAATATGCAGAAATGTCATTCTTTACATTAGCCCAAAGGTTTTGTATAGCTTAAGGATATGTGCAGTAAGCTAACTATAAAAATAGAAGCTTGACAGTGGGGATGAATGTGTGTGTCAAAATAATATTACTCTTTCTGGGAGGATGGCAGAAAAAATGACACTACATCCACCAGCATGATTTTTATAGATCTGCCTCTTTGCCAGATGTCACCTTTTATAAACTACTTTATAAAAACATGACAGTGTAGTGAAGTAGTGTGTTTATGGCTTGATAAACTTTTGTAATAAAGTTAGGATTGGCTGAAAATTAAAGCCTTAGAGCCTACTCATTAAGCATTTGGGAAGCTTGCTCTGACTTAAAAAGACAAATATTAAAGAAATATGCAGAATGAGTCACTGGCAGTAAGTGGCCTTTTTCAAGAGTGTATGGCTTCTGGTAGCGTTTACCAGTATACCATGCAATAACCTATCCAGATATATTACTGGGATTTTAGAGAATAAAGTTTGCATTACTTTAAATGTAAACACACACAGACAAAATATACAGTGTGTATTAAATTATATGTTTCCAAAGAGTGCTATGAGGACATACAGGATTATGCCATAAATATCTCCCCAGCACACAATTGTTTTATTACATAATAAAGGTCTGTATATTACCCTCTGCTGCACCATGCTACACATAATTCAGATTTTTCATGACATGTCTAATTTATACAAGTCTCTGGCTCTAGAAATCATAGAGGAATAATATCTTATACTTAAACTGTTACTAGCCTGAAAAGCTTCAACACCGGAATTGCTCTCCCAAAACGAATGCTGGTCTGTCGAGGCTGGGGTCAGTGCTCCGCCTGCCTCGCTAACTGCAGCGTGGAGAGGAAAGTCCCCTCCGGTCCGCAGGAAACTTTGACAGACACCTTAAAGGCAGAGATGCGAAGACCTCCTGCGTACCCTCTTACCTCTTAGAGAATTCCTGTCATACCTCCTTCCTTGCTTCTCCACTTGAAGAAACTTTTAAAACTATTCTGCCAAACTTTAGTCCATACATATTAATAGGTGGTGAGGAGAGGCCATTGGTGGTATGTGCAGCTGTGTTTTGTGCA
Source organism: Astur gentilis (assembly GCF_929443795.1). Taxonomy (NCBI): domain Eukaryota; kingdom Metazoa; phylum Chordata; class Aves; order Accipitriformes; family Accipitridae; genus Astur; species Astur gentilis. Next base: position 15,395,556 of record NC_064902.1, on the reverse strand, counting down.
TCAGCTGCCATGATATGGAGGCTCTCCTGAAACAATATGAGGTGAAAGCCTTCGTGTGTGCATGGTTTGCTCATAACTGGAAGTACTGATGCACTGAGAAGTAGAAATGTGACCGCTTGAAAGAACCCACGCTTGTTCGCTCAGCTGCATTCTTTTGACAGACGCAACTTTACATAAAAATCATCCTGTAGCATACGGGATCTCGTGTATAGGATGAACCATAAGCAAGCTGCTTTTTCACAAATTCTTTCTGTATCTGAGAGTTTTGCAGCGATGTGAAACATATTCAAACCAATGTTAAAAAATATGACTATCCTCTTGGCTATGTTTGAAGTTCTTAACTTTTCCCACTCCTACCCACCCAGAGATGCACTTTCTTTTGTATCTTGAAGCAAAACACTGTCGTTCTCCTGGGCTATGTAGGTTTGCCTTTTGTGGGGGAAAAACACACGCACAAACACAATTTAGACTCATAGAAAACTAGGCTGGAAGATCTCTCAAGAAATAGTTCAGTGTGCCCTGCTGTCCCAGGCCAGTATCAGCCTGTGTTGGGTTATGCTGATGCTCTGCCTCTCGTTTAACCTTTTTTACCCCCCTCCTCTTTAGTGATGGAGGCTCCACAACACTTCCAGGAAAATCACTTTCAGTATAATACTATTCACCTGGGGACATGTTGAGGGGAGGGTTTTTTTCTGGTGTCCAACGTGACTGTCTTGTCAAATTTCCAGAAGCTATCTGTTTGGGGTTGTTTGGGGTTTTGTTGGGTTGGGGTTTTTGTTTTGTTTTGTTTTTAAATAAGCACAGTTAAAAGAGACAAAACTGTACTATCAGATTTTACTACGTGTTTTGTAGTCTTCATGTACCCTGAGAAAACGTGCAGTGCAGCAGCTGAAGCACAAATTCGCTAAACAACTTTAAGCTAAAGTTTACTCTCGTATTTAGTATTAAGAAAACTAAGCTAAACCACCTTATTTTCTATAATGAGCAGTCAATAAAATATTTCCCTAAAGCACATTTTGCCTAAACATTTGTCAGTGTAGTAGTAAGGATGTGTTGCTATAGAAAACATTAATTTGGTGTTGTTTTGAAGCTGGTGGATACTCTAATTTATTTGTACTTAGACTGAGGTGGCGTATAATTTGGTGCATAGTCTGCGCTTGCTTGCAGTCTTCTGGCACTGAAACATTGTCAAGGATGATACCTGGCTTCTGGTAGAATAACATGAAAATGCTTTTGCTGATGGTCATTTTCATATTATCAATTCTTCCTATGTGGTTTTGTCTCCATACACTTCAAAGCTCTTCGGTATTGAGATCTTCATGTTTAGCCCAAAGGTAGGCTGCAGATGACTTGTTGAAGAGCACGCTGCAGGTCAGATGCAGGACCAGTCAAAACCCTGGACTAAGCCACACCTTTTTTTTGAGTGTTCGGTTTTGGTTTTGTGCTTTGGGTGTTTGTTTTTGGTTTGTTTTTTTTAATCGGGTAAATGCTTTCCCCCGTTTAAAACGTGGACATCACAAGTTTCTAGGACCCTACTGGGAAAGAGTTCTGCTTTGGATTGTATAGTAGGAAAAGTGTCTTGCTTACACGTGATTAATGGTCTCTTGCAGTGTAGTCATATAGTGGGTGCCTCTGTAAGTGTGAAAGGTCTCAAGACAATATGGAGGGGATGGGATATTGGGCTTTTCCTGGGAAACGTTCCTTACAGCTGAGCCCACATGAGCACTGGCTCCTGCTAGGAGACACCCTTTGTTGTGCTATGGGCAAGGTGCAGAAGTTCCCAAATGATACCAGCCCCAAAATGCATGTGACCCATCAGGTAAGAGTAGTGGTAAAAGAGTCATGCTGTTGCCTTGCTAATGCCCAAGATGCAAGGCTTGTTGGGAGGGGGAACGTGGCAAAAGGTTGAAATGAAGGAGTCTCATACTTACAGCTTGAGACTTTGCTCAGAAAATAGCACAGAGGCTTCCTTCTGTCTTCCTCTCAGTCAGGAGCAGTCACAAGGCAGGCGGTTCCAGGGCACGTCCCTTCGGTACCGATCTTCTGGACCCCCGGTCTATTGATAGCTTATGTGTCTCTGAGCACTGCTGAACTTTTCTCATCTTAGGAAGAATGTAGGTTATGCTAGAGACAGATCTGTTTCTTAAAGTCTCTGCCCTATGTAACTTCATTGCACAGATTTTGACAATGGTGATAGATTTTGGGGGAAGACACCAAGCTGGGTGGGCCCAGACTCCCTCATGGCCTCCATATACCCTGTTATTTATGCAGAGCACTAATGGCTCGTGGTACTTATCAGACAGTCAAATAACGCAGTTCCTGCCTTAAAAAGGCAAGTGTCTACATTAATGGAGGAATATGAGGTGCTCTGGTAAATATCTAAGTAGTCATTACTGGTTGAAATGGAAATAGAGGAAAATTACATTATGGCGTTAGAATGGGTTAGAACTTAGGATTTCTTTTTAGTGCAGTGAGGATTAGTTTTGTTCCTTTAAGACTTCATATAGCTTTAAACATGTAATCTTAGAAACCGGTTCTTTTACCGCTGATCCTGAGAAGTTGCTGGGAAGTGTTAGAGGGTAGTTACTAGTCAGACCTTTTGGCTTTTACTGAGAGCGACACCAGCATTATAACTAAGGCTTGGTCTTGTTCTTCTCTTGTTCCTGTGATCCCAGAAGAATAAAGTATGATGCAGGTGGTGCTCTTCTGGAAGCAGTGTGCTCTGAGCAAGATGAGAATGTCCAGGTATTCCAGCAGGTTGGGTGTTGCACCAAATGGAGACTGATGTCTTCTTGCAAAGGGCTGGGTGGATGCTGGAGTTCACCTGCCTGCATGGCAGGGGGTGGAGATGGGGAGTGCGTCATCAGCTGAACTGCAGTGCAGTGCTGTAGGTGACGGCTGAAGTGAATTATTGTTATAAAGAAAGTCAGCACGCTGGCAGTGTTCAAAGAAGGCAACTTAAGTATGTCACCAGCACGAGGCATTGGCCAGGCATACCTGACATGGCTTCGACTGCTATTCCTACAGACCTGGGCTTTGTTTTATCCAAGTAACTATGGTAGCATGAAGCTCTCCGTGGTCTAAGCAAACAAGTATTGACTGAGTTCCCTGTGCTGAGCTTGGTGCTATTGCAGCCAAATGCAACTATCCTGAAACCAGATAGTTCAGACTTCAGTTTTTCTGGCTTGATTGGTTTTCTGCTGATTCAGCAGACTGCATGGGCTTCCTGAGGAGTAGTGTAAGTGGTGGGGTTAAGTGCTCTGTAGTTTCTCATGACAATTTAGTGACCATGCAATTATATGCAGGTTCCAATATATCTGTAAATTCATATAATCGGACGTTGATAATTGTAAATTAAGGGATTTCAAGATGCATGTGTTTTACTTATGGAGGGAACTTTTTCTGCCTCAATGAAGCAGCTGAGCAGCACTGCCTATTTTCTTCTAGCATACTTGTTTTTTCTTGGTCCTTCTCCTGTCATGTTGCTTGTTGTGGGTTTTAGAGTCTTGGCATAATAAAATCCTTTGTGGAAAATGTCATGTTTCTATGCATGATTCCAAAGGGATAGGATTGCTTAAAATTTGATCTTTGCTTTGTTTGTTTGTTTCTTAAAAAAAGAAAAAGGGGAGGGGGGGCAAAAAAACCCTGTGATATTTGTGAAAACCGATCCAACTTACTATGACAGCACCAAAATTGCACTATGGGTTATGTAGCCATTTCCTGGATTCTGTGTGTGTTATCTTCTTATGTATGTTAATTTGCATGAAACTCAAACTGAATGCATATAGAAAGGTATAGGTGGTCCTATAAGCATGAGGTTTAACTCGGGTTCTATACGTCTCGTGGGCTCCCAACTGTCTGTTCCCTTTCATTCCGCTCTGCTCCTGCAGTCCATAACCCACCCAACACAAGTCTTTCACAGAGACTGAAAAATGCCCCAAGAGGGGGCTTGACCTAGTAGGTTTGTTTCCAAAGCTGGATTTAAAGCTCAGAGGAATTCAGCAGTGTTTTGTTTGGCTCATTTCTGTTCAAGATACTCGCTCCCTGCCAGCGCTGAATGTCAGCTGTAAAGGTAAGGGGTGATTCTGCATCATGCACAATGCACTGTTTTGTTTCATTCCATTTATTCAAGACTTTGTCCTTTATGTTTTCACTCTCTGGTCCTTGATGGTTCCTGAGAAAGCACAAAGTGAAGTTTTGTAGCTGATTTGGGAAATGGAATTTTGAAAAGTTCTGTCAGTTATACGGTATGATGATTTGATCTTTTAATACATCTGTTACTTCATTTCTCCAAGTTATTTTTAAAAAAAGCTGAGAATTCTTCAAATTCTACTTGCAAGTTATTTTTAAATTGCTTATACCCAGAAAAATGAAATAATTATAATTATAAAACAAAGTGAAATATAGTGAAAGGATTATATAGCCTTCCATTGTGTGCCTAAACATCAGGCATAAAAGATTTAAGCCAAACAAAATATGTACATGGCTATTTCCTTTTTCAAATGCTGATTTTTTTTTAAACCTAATTTTATTATGTGTCTCCTAAAGTAATTTTTGAAAATGGTATTTTTCCATGACTCGTAGCCAGTGACACCTATGTTTCTGGGTCATTGTCAGGTATGCAGGCTCCGGTGTTTCTTATGCTGATTAAGTTCCTTCTTAAAATTAATGGGACAATCTACCTTTATCTGTTACTTCTGGAATATGTCACAAAGATGCATTGAAATCAATTCATCTTAACCCATAAGCCTTACCTCTTTCCCTCAGTAGAAGAGCTCACTCACTCTCTTCATCTTCCTTAAGTTTTGGAGATTTTACAGAGAGAAGTTGATCATGAAGGCCTGGAAGCAAGGCAACAATGAAGAAGTGTAACTAACAATCACAACTGTTAGGGGAGGAAAAAAAGCTAGCAAAATTTAAGGTTTATTAAAATCCAAATATACTTTATATAATGTAGCGTTCGCTACATATCAAGGTGCCGCGATTAGATAACTGGTCGACCCGGACCAGGGAAAGAGACAGATAACACACACGGTGTGAGTGCCAACTTCTGCCTTTTATTGCGCAGTTAATTCCTTTTATACTAACCAGGGCAGGCGGGGATACAGGTGTGTCATAGGGCTGCGACTAACCCTCCATCTTTCCGTAACATCGCGAGATCTTCCGGACGCCAAACCCTACAATATAAAAGAAAGGTGCTTGATTAACTTTATTGGGCTTAGCATCTGACCCAAAGTAGGTCACTTACTGTATGGAAGTGTGATGAGATTGTAGAGAATTATCCCAAAAGCAGGATAATCTCTGAATTAGAAAAAGCGTATGGATGAATGGATTAGGAAGGGGTCTAAGTAGAATATTTTTTAGAATATTAATAATAAAACTTTTTAGATTAATGTTTCTGATAAAGCAATGTTTTTCTCAAAAGTGAATAGATTTTTTTTGGATGAGTATTTAGTGCTTTGTGGCAATAAATCATTACTTAGTTGAGAAAATCCTGTCAGAAAAAGAAGGATGTTGTGATAGAAGGAAAGCTTTTACAAGTGATTCTTTTGCCTTTTTAACTTCTATTTGTATAGTTATGAAACTGGTCCCAGGGAGGCTGTTGTCCGACGTTGTCAATTAAGTAAAAATTTGAGTGAGACTTACAGAGATGAGTACAGGACTATGCACATAGCATTTATTATGCATCATTTTTTTCTTACTAGTTTAGTAAATAATATTTACTGATATATGTATTACTGAAAAATACAGCCAGCAAAACCCCCTCATCTTTGCGTCTTAACAGTAGCTGAAATAAATAAGGCTTGTTTGTGTGTTACGAAGATTTAGGCTCTTCTGTTTTTGCAGTCTTTGGCAGCTGTAGACTGGGCTTTCTTTTGAATAAAACTGCTTTAAAAAAAAAAAAGTTTGTCCAGGAAGTAGAAGAAATCATGTAAGTCATGGCCATTTACAATTTGAGAATCTGAGGATCTTGGCAAATGACTTATTTTGACTTTCCAACAGATTTTTGCTTGTGCATGTGGCTGGTTTTTTACAAAGAAAATTCAGTGCAAAAGATCAAAGCACCGATTTTCATTACTGTTGTTTTCCTGACTGCCCCCAAAATGATGATTGACATATGTATTTTAACAGCTTTAGCTGAAGGGTCCAGTTAACAGCATCTGTTTTTTATTATATAACAGGCCAATGCAAATCATCTTTTGTCTTGTATGTATAATCTAACTTTTGGGAGGGGGTCAGAAAATCTACTTAAAATTCCATTGGTTCCTAAGAGTGGCCATATTAAACCTGCCCAAAACTGCGAACCAGGAACATACCAGAACTATTCAGCATAGCTTTTAGAGGAATAAATGTTATTCCTCCATGTTCCACGTGTTAAAATAAACACTTGGTGGTCTCTATTTCTGCAGTGTGTAGCTATCTTGGATGTTTTGTTGCCCTTGGCTATGCTATATGAAGACCATGATTGTTTTCCACAAGGTAATAATTATTTTCTGTTAATGTTATTGAAATTGATGAAAAATATTTTACTCATGGAAGCGTGCTTTTCTTAAGTAACAGTAACTCTATTCCTTTGGAAATATAATTTCTTAAAATTGTACAGTAGAAATAGCAAGCTATTCCAGTATAGGTGATTCCAATGTTTTGATAGGCTCTGAAAGAGAGCAACAGGGTCTACTTTGTGGAGTTATTGTTGTAATTTCAGGAATGTCAGTTACTGAAATTAATTTTCAGACAAACCCAAAAGAAATATAGACAGAGGAAAACTTTGTGACTGATTAAAAGAAAAAGGGTTGTAGTTCATCTCAGTAATAGGAAACTAAGCAGCCAGCTAGTATGAACATTTAAGAAGGAATTCAAGTTCAGATTTGGGTTAAGGGACTAACGTTTGCTCTGCAATTCAAGTAATTGTTCATATAAAAGCCCTGGCAATCCATTGCAAATGGATTTGAAAGGGAAAGTTAAACCACCTCAACTTCAACCTCGGACAGAATGTATCTTCTTAATCATTATGAACTCCTGCCATTAGTGCCGAGGTAGGTGATAAATAGCCTGTCAGAGGTCTCTATCCAGCCGTCTTCCTTTATATCTTTGCTATTGCAACATGTTCAGTTTCCAATTCTTTCTTGTGAGCTGTGAAACCATAGATAATCTGTTCACTTAAGTGGAGTTCATCTTAATTATATTGACAGCAAAATGAAGTATCTTAATTTCACACTATTGATCAGAGGATTCTCTGGAAGACTACAGGGCTGGGAGAGCTTTCTGTTGGACCTGGACTTCATGCTGGAGGTCTGTAAAGTGGCTAATATATAGCCTTTTGCTGTCCTCCATATATGTTCTAATTTCTCATTTGATAGTTGTTTTGTTTACTGACCAACACTGGTGTACGACTTTGTGTGCTTAAGGGGTCAGTTTGTAAGGCACAAGTTAAAAAATAACCCATTTATATCAACCTCAAATGTCAGCCAAAATCTCTTGAGAGACCAGTGCAGCTGAATGCGTTTGAAACACTGTGAGGAAAGTTCCAGAAAACACCCCGGCCATGTGAGTAGCAGACTTCCTTTCCTGAAGGTAGGAAGCTTAGAAACATCCCATTGTTAGCAGAGTTCTTGGTTTATTTGCAATTAATTGTGTGCTGTTGTCTGACAGTACATAATAGAACTAGAAAACAATCACTTAGAACAGGAAACAACTGTCAATTAATACACTAATGAATTAAGTTTACCAAAGGTGAAGCAACTTAGACTCCCAGTGGAAAAGTTTGAAATACATAGCTTCCGTGCACAGAAAACATATCCTTTTGCATTTCAGAGCTTTTTGTTTTGTTTGCAAACAGTGGTTCCTCATTATTCTTGCATTTTTCACGTTGGTACGTGCTGATGCTGTAGTTGAATGTGTTTAAACTTTTAAAATGTCATTAAATCTTGCCTCTGTGGCTCAGAAAATCTGTGTGTTTATTTTAGTGCAAACACGAGAAGGGTCTGAAACCAGGGCTCAGCTTGATTCAGCAGTATTTTTAATATTATTCAGATGAATAGTCATCGTTGTTTTCAACAGCATGAGCCACATAATAAATGTGTTGCTGTGCCAGATATCACCTGTAGTAGGTATTGGTAATATATGACTGCCAGACATGGGGGGTTTTTTGTTGTTTTTTGTTTTGTTTTTTTTAATTGGCATTCCACTGATACTTGCAAACGGAGTCCAAAATGTTCCCGGATAATTCTATTTGCAATTCAGTGTATTCTGCCACGAGTAGGTGAAAAGAAAAGTCTGAGATGCTTCCCTTTAAGAAACAGTCTCTTGGCAATTTGGTATTCTGCCTCAAGGTTTCGGTAACCCATATTTCAGATTTCATTGCGATATGCTCTGTGATGCTGTTTCACATATTTTTGTTTCCTGTTAAAAAAAAAGAGTTGCAGTATTTTTGTGAGCCTTAAAGGTCTCTTTGCAATAAGAGTTGGCAAATCTCGGCTCTTCACTGGAATCTAGGTATGGAAACCTATCTTTTCGAAAGAAATCCCGTTGAATTGGCATCAGATGCACTGTGAAAAGGATGCAAACACCGCATCTATGAAAGTTGTCGACACTGTATATTGTCCCGTGGGCTGGAGTGTCCAGCGGTGCACAATTTTTTCCATCTCCATGAAGGAGCAAGGCTGTGAAATGCCGTATATGTGGATTAATCTCAGACATTCGATTTATGGTTAGTTTCAATTTGAAAGCTGTTGTAAATTCACCCCAGTGTTTTGAGTTTGGGTGATTTGTATCTTCAAGCAGGATTTTTCTTTTTGGTTTGGATTGGGTTTTTTTTATATATACACTTAGCATTTGAGTGCAGTAGCAAACGTTTTGGAGTCAGGCTGGTGGGCTTAAAGGTTAATTTTATCCAAAAGAAACTTGAGCAAGAGGTCTCCATACCAAAATGCCGGTAGTGCCGCCACCATTTCATATGTCTTCACTTTGCTACCTCCATTAGCCTGCAAGTTTACTAGTGTTTCCTCTTTTACTGTGGTGTCATCTGACTGGGTGATACACTTTTCAGAATGTACCACAATTCAGAATGGATCTCAAATGGGTTGCTCTTTAATGTAAGAGAAACAAAATGCTATATCTTCAGCCAGACAAGTAAATAAAATATGTCCTGGGGCAGTGCTTGAAGTACGAGTAGGAAGGTGTATGAGAGGAAACCGTGTGCATTTCCTAGGCAAATCATTTTGATATTTCCAGTGTCCTAGAAACTTAGGCTGGCATAAAGGAGTGCTGCAGGAGTTATACTAATGGTGTTTGCTAGCTGTGGAGATAGTGGCCAGCAGCGAAACCCAGGAGGTGGAGTTCTATCAACTCATTCTAATTATGGTTTTGGTTTTATTTCACTCATTTTAAAAAATAACGGGTACCTGTTATACTTGGGGTTTGTTTTTTTACTATTTTGATGCAAAATAACTTTCAATGACATGTAATTATATTAGAGGTAAAAAAACCACCTGTAAAATGGACACAGCCTTTTAAATTGGCTTGTAATGTTATTGCAGGAAGTGTTGTCCTATAGGCTTTACTTGGGAAAATAATGTGGTTTAAGAGGCGCACTTACTTGATAATCTTAGTAACCTGGATTTTTTTCAGACTGCTGTGGTGTGTTTTGTATATTAAAACGTTTGGAATTAGCTTTCGACATATGTAAAAAGTTCAAGTGAAGTTTGACTATATATTGTATATTTTTGGTAGTATCTTTTAAATATTATACTTTGTACCTGCTTTAAAAGTAGCAACGGCAGCAAAAAACTATTTTGATATAGAAGTTTGTTTAATTATCTATGCAGATACTGCTGAACATGGCATAAATAGTAAATAATGTTGCTTTTGCACTTTATCTATAAGTAGCCTTGTAAGATTCTTCTCCTGCTTAAGGCATTTGGCACTTACTTCTGGAATGTTTCAAGATGTAAATTTTTTAATGTTCAAAAGAAGCAGGGGCATAAAACACATTGTTTTGAAACTCCAAGATGAATGGATGATTGGAGACATTGTTCCTTTAAAGCATCAGCTGAGAGACTCCATTAACTGTGTGGCAATAACACATGGACCTACACAGAGCACAACCACGGAGGAGACAGCTGCAGCCTGAAATATCGTTATTGGCAGGTTTCTGAATAATTTCACAAAGGCACTTCAGGCCAGGAATCTTGTTAGTGGAACCCGGTCTCACTTCAGTCTTTATATCTCCAGCATGTAAAACTCAGTTGTATCCTCCTAAGACTCCAAGTATTATTTTTTTATTCAATTCACTAGCTGTGATTGACAAGGACCTCTTCATGAATATGTTAAGAAAGAACTGTTTCCTGGATATTATGTCCTTTCATATCTGTCATAACTAGAATATTCATGATGCTGTTTTTAACAGGCCTCCCATTGTAAAAGAAATATCATGGAAACATGTTCTAGTTTTTATAAAGTCCAGGGAAAAATGAATGCCTTAGGGGCTGATAGGTAAGGTTTTTTTTAACAATTTAGAAATACAATGTGACAGCTAGCAGAATATATATCAGCAAGCAGAAAGCTCTTAAATATCGCAGTCACAGGCCTAGAATTGATAAACTGGTAGGGGTTTTATATTTGGTTTTGTGTTTTCTGATGGCTGTAGTTTCATAATAAATTTATTGTACACTTTTAAAAAAACGCAATTATGAAATCAGGTTTTCTTCATCACTTTTATTTCTGGATGCTGAGACTCTTTTTTTCAGTCAAATCCTCCCCAAACTTAGACATTCATAGGCATATGTTTTTGTTGTACAGGAACACTGGGCTGGTGAATGCCAACTGCCCTTTGACGGTTCAGTGATGGTGTCCCTAACAGTGGGTTTATATGATGGAGGAGAGGGCAACAAAATTCAAATACTGAAGAGCAGCCACCTCTTCTGTGCAGAAACATGCATATGCAAACCCCCCTAGTTTTTTAGAGCAGGTTGAATTACTTGTGGAAGATACTTTCTAAGCAAAAATATGATTTCATCAAAACAAGTTTTCTATTTAATAGAAAATATTTCTTTGGTCAAAAGACCTCTTCCTATAATAAATAAAAACTAATATTTTGAACTAATTTAATTTTGACTTACAAAGTACTTTAATTCCAGTTTTTGAGATTAAAAGACAAAATAAGGTCCCATTTTATAGTCAGAATTGCAATTTTGACTTACGATGCCATGTGACTTTAACCTCAGTCAAAAGTAAATGCATTTGCTTTTCAGATGAGCTAAATAGTTCCCATGGACAAGTGTCTCCCACTTATTTTGCCTGGAAAACATTAAAGCTTCTTCTAGGGAAAAGAAATATTTTTCTAGCCGATTCTTATGATTTCTAGTCCAAGAGGCATTATCTGTAACTGAGCAGTTCAGCTGTGTTACATAACTTTGTTAATTTTGATCCTGGGGACTTGCAGTATATTTCCAAATTGGTAATGTAGACACTTAGAAATATGTTACAGAGTTAAATGCAAATGAGGGGGTGATTTTTTCCATGACTCTACTTGAGGCTGGAATTGTTAGGGTCTTACTCACTTATTTCCTGGGGAAAAGATTAGTCTAAATAATGCGTACGTAGAAGTAGCTATTTCCTAACTACTGGATGCCATTAGTTTATTCAAAAGACATCGTGATCCCTTTTTTAATGAGAAAAAAGAAACTTAACTTTTGTAAAAAGCCCTGAATTTGTGTTCTTGGAGAGCCACTCTATTCAGTTACTCTGCGGCTGATCGTAGGCATCAGCAGCCTTTGGCTGGAGCGTGCCACGCGCTGCTGTGCCGCGAGCACTGCAGAAGTGATTAAGGCCCTGTGCGTACCTGGCGAAGTTGCATCCGTCGCCACAATTCCACGCAACGAACAGGGCAGCCCAGGTGTTTTCTTTGATTAATGTAAGAGGAATAAACCTGAGAACAGGTTTCACCTAGGTCTCTGTGGAGCACATATTGACTTTTAGTCAGCGGGAGCTCGCTTCTCCCAGGAGCTGAGCGCTCCTGTCCCCCGCCGAGTGCCCCGAGCAGCTCCTGGTGTCTGCAGGAGCTGAGGGCAGTCGCCGCAGAGCACACGGCGTGTTGCAAGATCAAGCTTCATAAGCTGGGGTGAAATTGAAGATGCTGACCTACGGGTGAAAGGCGCCGTATCCTATTAGCAATCTTAGTATCATACAATCCCCCAAAGTAAATCATTCCTGATCAAGAAGCGTGAAAACAGCCCTTCTTAGAAGCAAGTGCAAACTTATTGTGTGTATCAGCATGCTTAGGAAGGTCATGCCTGTCTGTCTTGGGTAGTGAGTATTGCTGGATATTTTCTCTACCAGAATGAAAAATATGTCTTTTGCGAGGAAGAATGAGATGTATGTACCCCTCCCTTTTTGTTTGTCTTCAGATGTTTTCTCAAAGCTTTTGTTTTTATAGGAAAGTTGCATGGCAGATGAGAAATGTTCCAGTTCACTTTGAATGCACGTTGATCCCTGGGCGATGGGAACTACTGTAGGAGGTAAAAGGTACCGGATTTTGCTTTTGCCTCCAAAGAGGTTTCAGCTAGGGTTTTTCTTACACGTGACCCTAAAATAAATACATCACAAGTCGTGGAGGCTTCATGTTGCTTGACTCAAGTGACCTAAGCAACCCAAGGGAAATTATAGGTGCTCATTTCTATTATGCTCCCTATGTGGACGGGTTTTCCACCTTCATGTTCAGCAGGATCTGTGCTGGCATAATAAACTGGACGAGATTGACCCAGGGCCTGCAATGCAGCATACATGTCTTAAGGATGTGTGTATTAGAGATATTAATATTTTATTCCTGATAGCTAATGGACTCTTAAAGACTTTATGAACATTTTACTCGTTTATGTCACTGGTTTTGCATCATAAGTCGCTGGTGATTCATTGAGATCTCGGCACAGGTTCACAAGATTCTTCCACAGGCGTCATTGAACTACATATTAAATTACCTTTTCCTTGCTCTTTATAACCTCTGTCTTTAGCTCTCATGGCTAAAGGGAAGATGGCAAAGCAGAGCCTGGATGAGTTAAATCTGGATGCTGTCTGTCTAAAACATGATTAAGTAGAAAAAAAGGAAAGCAATCAAAGTGGTGTTTTAATGCCAGCAGTGAATAAAGAATGCTGCTGGCTTCTGTCTTAATCCATAAAAATCCCACAGCCGGTATGTATATGAAATAATCCTATATGAAAGAAACACAGGAAGAGAGAGAAGCCACACTGGCTTATAACAATCCATGGGTGTTAAACTATGCTCATCAGCAGAATAAAAAACCACCACCACCAAAAAACCAAACCACAAAAACAAACAAACAAACAGCCCAACCAAAACAGGTTAGCATACGTATTACCTGCAGTACTGTATGTGTGGATTTCTTTTTAGGTGAACTGCAACTACATTTCTGTTTCTTGATTGACATGGCAAAATTTTGATAAATGAAAAGAATCGTGAACTTGTGTACTACTGCTTCGGGTCATATGTGAGTTATAAATTTTCTCCTGGTTTGAATAATTAATTTAAGCTAGTATTAAATGAGTTGTATAGTAATGAAAGAAATAAGAATGATAAGGAACTATATGTTTTTGTGAAGAGATTCTTCATTTCTATGGAAGTTCCATCATTTGGGCATTGAGTGGTTATAGAGTTGTAGGGATAAAACAATTTGACCAGTTTCGCAGTAGTTATAAAAGATAATTTGCATCCCAGCTAATGCAGGCAAATGCCTTTTTGTAGTCCTGTAAGTCACAACAGTGTTCATATAGAACCTGAATACTCTAGGATTTGTATTTATTTCTTTTTAGACCCATGGTTTTCTGAAGCTGCAGACAGCCTGATGCAGTATCTGTATAAAGACATTTGAGCTAATTAGAAGTCTGTTTAACAAGTCTGTGTTTGAATGTATGCACAGCCTGGATAGTTGAGAAGTGCTGACATGAAGGATGATGGAGGAGTGAAGCCGGTAGCTACAAGAGAGAATTCAGTGACCTCACTGAGATAGTGAAATGGTGGGAACAGGAATATGAGGAGTTGGGGAGAAAGGAAATGGCATTGAGAGCTTTTGGGCAGAGGAAGATGAAAGGGAAAACATGTCCAAATCATCTTGAAAGATAAAGCTTAGAAGGCTTCTTGGGGTGGGGGCTGTTTTATCGTATAGTAGCTCTTACTGCATCGTGCAGACCCAGTTAAGTCATGTCCTGCTGCTGCTCCCCCTGGTGACTCCTAACTGCAGTGTGCATGCTATCGGGGAGATGCTAAATACATTTACAGCTGATGCTTCTTCCCATTTTGGAGTGAAGCAGTGACCCAGCGTGATGGCAGAGTGTTCATGTGCGATATAAAACAAATGGTTTTGAATGACAGTGCCTGCATTCAGGTCAGCTGGGCCTCAGTTCCCAATAACGGTGTCCATCCCGAGCCTGACTCCAGGGAGTATTCTAGTGGTATATTTCTGAAAAGAGATGGAAACATTTATTTTCTTTTTATGTACTGCAGCATTTTCCTAAAAATAATTATGCGAGATGAGTGGGGCAGAATGTGAGCAGTCAATTAGAGTTGAATGTAGCATACGGTGATATCTCCCCTGTTGTCTCTGAACAGAAAACAGGAAAACAACTCACCAAATAATTTTTATATTGAATGATACAGCTCATCAACAATAACAGACGTTCCATAAAATGTTCACCTAAAGTCTATGTTTTGCCAGCCACCATTTTGGGAGATGCTCAAGAAAGAACATTGCGTATCTTTTGTATGGCACCTCCAATCCTGAATAATTAGAAGAGAAGAACTTTCAAGTTGGCTTCAAGTTTTAGGTTGTTATATAAATAAGTTCACAGGAATCTCAAATGCTTTACATAAATCTGACAGCAACTATAAAAGGCTTTTGAACATTTTTGTTGCCAAAGTCCCAGGGATTGCTGGAATCTTAAATAGCCTGTTTTAAGCTTCAATTCAGAAGCTTTTTGTCATGTTTAATAATGTGGTGAATAATTCCTTTTCTGTTCGTAGTTTCCACATTTATAATCCACAAGGATCTTTGAGGCATGGAATAGATGTTTTCCAGAGCTATAAGTGCTAGGGGTCTTTCCTACCCCAAACTCAAAACTTGCTTTTTAAGTTCTCTTTGTACTAGTCTTTGTCTATGTCTAGCTTCTTCTAAAGGACTGTCATTAGAAGATGCTAAAATGAAAAGGTTGTCAGTCGTCTGACGGTACTATATTTGAAATATCAAAGTATGAGACTAACCATGATGATAAATACATTGTAAAACCAGATGTGCAACACAGCTTTATTAGAGAGAAGTCTACAAAAAGCAAAATGGTGGGATCCGTGGCTCAGACTCAGTCCAGGGAGTTGAGCTCTGTTGAGGTGCACCAGTACATTTTTAGGGTGACTTGTATTGCGGTACAACATGGTAATTAAAAGCCAAGTACATTCTGGAAATGCAAAGCACAGACATTCACAGAGGCTCAGAAATGCCAGTGCCTGTCATCAGTAGATGACTCGGGATGTTGTTCCTGCTGTCACTGTCAGGCTGGTAGTTCTTAGAGCTGCAGGTTCAGAATTTCATTTCCTTTTAGTAGAAATGAGTGGAGCTTTGCCTGCTTTAGGTGTATTTTGTAATGGTGTTCCTAATATGAGTAACACTGTTCCTGTGCCCCACCCAGGTCAAATTTTAAAATTGGCCTCATGCTAACTATTGTAGTTCCTTCAATTTTTGTGCATGCTCTTAAATTGCACCAATGTGTATTTGTTGCATTGCTAAACCAGGTTGTTAGCTTTCATAGATAAGCAGATGGGTTCTCTATATAATTTTCCTCTTGAAATTTGATTTGCAAAGATAGAGTTGTTTGAACATGCTTAACTTTGTGCCTTGTGAATAAGTCTTGGGAATATTAGGATTTAAGAGAGTGTTTATGAAAATACATCTGTATTGGAGCTAAATGGTTTTTCTTTGAAGTTCCATTTCTTCCTCTTCATCACCACCATGAAGCAACATTAATTCTCAGTGCACTGTGAAGGTATCATTTGGTAGCAAAATCATTTCAGAAAGTATCTTGCTTTATGAATATGTGGAGTGGTAAATGTTCTTGAAGGCATATCTTTTTAGAGCTGTACATACAAAATGGTCATCTATTTCTGATAGTTGAAGTCCACACTAAAGCTTTCTACAAACCTTAGAAATAATCATTGTAGCAGATATGAGTATTCTGAATAGTGCTTTTAATCCAAAATCGTGGAATTTGTCACAGGCATTCATTTTGTTATCAAAAAATTTAAGACATTTTAGAACCATGAAACATATATATTTAAATTGCTCAAAAATGAAACTTATTTAATTAGAGAACATGGTATACATGGAATTTTCATTTTGTGAATGAATAAAAAAGGTTTATCTGCCTATTTTAATACCTATTCCTGATTCTGCTTCAGTGATATTAACGCCCCACATTGTTGAACTTTCATCAAAAGACACAATAAAATTGTTTTCTTTTCATGAATAGCTCTGCTGTTTTCAATCAAACATCTCTCTGCCATTTGCCATTGTATTCACCACTCTCCAGTGTCGTTCTTTAATAAGGTTCTTTTATTTGCTGTTGTACACTTTCCAGGAATAATTTTTCCTTTTCAGGGAAAAGTTTTGGTTTATTGTAGTTTTTCTAATCTCCTCATTTGATTTTACAGACTCATACACTGAGGTTGTCTTTCTTTTCTCCCCATTTTATTGTATGGCCTTTGTATTACATGGTTCCTATTATTTTATGCCACACTCTCCTACTTCACTTTGCAGTTATTTCCAACAGATTTAACATTTAGCTGTCCACATCCACTTTATGGGTATGTATAATGTATGGATGGTAGTACTGTCCCATTAATTTTTAATGAATTGGCTCTTTATCCAGTGCTATCTAATAAAGATAATCATCAGAGTGCATTGTCATACTGCAGTGCCCGAGAAACTTTTTAATATTCCTTATTGCATATGCATATTCCCAGATTCTCTCTTACTCTCACTTACTATACCATGGCTCAATCACATTTCCATTATTTAGTTGAAAATCTGCATGTTTCACTCCTAATACCTTGCGGCTCATGTTGAGCAGTAAATTGGTGGAGGGATGTGGAGTAATTTTAAAAGTTCCAGTGAACACTGGCTACTCACTATTGTTGTATTCTCTGTTTTTTTCAGGAACTGAGAATTACTAGCTTAAACTGAAAAATAAACCAAATCGGTGCATCTGTGCTGATCCATTAAAGTCTTGGTGTTTCCAGTTGCTTGGCTTTCTGACTGAAATTCTTCTGATGTCCATCAGGTCACTGTAAAATCTGACACTGTGATGAGGCTGGACAGTGGAGGAGGCAGTTACATTTTGCTGAGTTAATCGTAGTTCTGCAGATGTGCTGGCAGAGAAACCCTGAGTTCAGAGTAAAGAAGTATTTATTCAGAAAATTATTTTATTTTGTCAGGAAGCTCACTACATCTGCCAGCAATGAATAAGCTGCTTTTTTTTTTTTTTTTCCTTTCTTAGAAAAGTGATATTTTAAGTTCTTGAAGTACATAACCTCTTCCTTGTGCTATAAAGAATGCTGTTTCCCGCTCGCTCTGTACCTAGCCATGCTGTGCCTGTGCAGGTGTAGATTTAGCACTTATAAAAGGTGAAAATGAGCAGTTTCAGAGGAGGAACTCTCAATGCAGTCACAGAACCAGCCAGCACAACTGCTGACTCTCTACAAGCACACTTCATTCTCTTTCCAGAGCTAGTTTCCGTGAATCTTGCCTAGCCATGAAACTGCCAAAATGGCTAGCGATTGCAACTGTGCTGTAAACAGTTGTCTATGAGAACATGGGGTGAAGCAGGGAGTTAATTTAACAGAGATCATACATATGCCCCCAGATGGTCACAATATTCAGTCACTCCTGGATTTGAACCAAAGATGGGAATGGAAGCTTTTATATTACAAACACTTGATTTCTGCCAATGCATAGCTGCATATGGTAAATGTAAATACTCCTTTCAGGTTTCGCATTGAGAATAGGTTGCCTTTTATAATTGAAATTGAAAATTTAGTATGAAAATATAATGGACTGCTGTTCAAACCCTTGAAGTCAGTCTTACATCTTCTCTCTCCACTCTGATTTTGGTGAGGATAGTAAATTACTTCAAATCTAAGCCTTTAGTGTATATAATTAAATGTGAACCAACCTGCTGCATCAGCACTTAGACTGTTCTCACGCCACTAACTCTCACGGACTACATCATTTCTCAGCCCTTCTTCCATGGCTGATCCAGAGGCAAAGTCTCCTTTTGCCCCCCTGTGCTGCCGTGGACTGCAGAGCCCTGCCTGTCTCACCTCCTCTTGGCATGTTGCAGAGGCACCCTGTGCTTTTGGCTAGCAAAAGTGAGTGAGACTGGCCTTGAGGCACGCCCAGGAGGGTCATCGCCCCCCTCTTCATGCTGGTGGCAGCACCTCAGCGTGTCCCATTTCGTGCAATCTTTGCCCACAGCGGAGGTGCAGGGCCATGGGACACGGTGCTGTGATTTGAAACCCTCCTCTGCCCTGTAGTGAACTTGTTAAAAAAATAGTTTGATTTTATTACTGTAAATTCTAGAAGTAGTCATGTTCTGATAGTCATGTGGTTTGATAATTGATCTTCAGGTACAGACAATTCTCTTGGGAATAGAAACATTAAAACCACCAGTTGGGTTCTGAATGTTTCTGAAAGGTATTTGAGTCTGTTTCTTTCCTAAGAACTAAAGTGCCATCTGTGTGTCAGTGTATATATAAAGTCCCTTCCTGTCAAGTAAGTGGCTCTTAAAACTCAGGAGATAACAGTATTTTAATTGCTGTCTTGAATGGATGCTGTCTGTCATTATTATTAATGTTGACTGAATTTGTAGTGCTATTTGAATCATCAGAGAGCAGATTTTGTTGCTTAAACAAAGGCATTTCAGTTCTAATTTGCTAAAATGCTTTTTAATGCTAAGGTTTCTTTATAAAGAAAATGATGATAAGAAGAAAATTACTGGTAGATTTTTCTATGATAAAAAATATCCATACCAGATCCAGCTAAAGTTAGAAACAAAGATATCTATGTTCTTCAACACACATGGTATGTGGGGAAGCCCTTTTGGTAGTTGCTCAGGCTGTAAGAACTTGAATTGCTTTTGGTTTGCCCTTGCATTCAGAAGGTTTTGTGCTTTTTCAAGACACTATAAGATAATATGAAACACTGCCGACTTTTTTGGTATCTACTGTTAAAAACGGATATTGCGGAATAACATTCAGCTTCAAAGAACAGCTTTGTAACTGAATCGTGACTGCAGGAATGAGACAATAGCAACTGAAATAGGAATAACACAAAAGCAGTTCATGGGTTTCTGGCCGAAGAGAAACACAGTCTCTCTGGATACACCTATGTTGTAGTCACTTCTGTAGCTTGCATAAGACCTATCTATATTAGCTTTAGACTAGTTAGAGACCTGTCAGTGGCGTGGCTCAGAGATGTGATAAATCCTAGGAGCAGTGACGGGCAGCCCACACTGGGCAGCAGGGCACTGCGCTGCCCCGCGAGAGCGGCCAGCCCAGGTAGGGCTGAATGAGCTGCAATTCCTGCTGGCGATTCACAGCATCTCCCTTCACAATTGTACTTTCACAGCTCCTTAGCGTGTAGCTTGTATGGTTTTATCTGGCATCTGCTGTTTCTCATTCTGGTCTCTGTTCCTGCATATAAATCATTTAGGGGGGCAGGCAGAGGGAGTGGGGAACTCTTGCAGTGGTGTTGAATTACAGCTGCTTCTAAATTCAGAGCCAGTCCAACAGCTGGAATTTAAGAGCAAATCTAAAACGTTCAATTTTATCTGTAGTTCGTCTCAGTTATTTTAGAATGAAAAAGAACAACCACAGCTATTGGATATTGGCTGTTTCACAAAGATGCAGTTCTTTCCAGCAAAGCAGATAAAAGAAAACTCCCCAAACCCACCGGAATACATTTTCCCCTCCTAAACAGCATTGTTATGCTATCATTATCCTTCCTGTCTTTCCCATTTTGCCTAGTAAGGCATCTGCTGTTTTTATATGACCGAAAAATGAACGTCAGGTCTGTCATAATAATAAAAAATTTACTTGGTATACATGCCTGTATATTAGAGTGAATAAAGATCCTTTGAAGATAATATTCTTTCTTTGAAATTTTGTTTCATTGGCTGAAGAGCTGGCAGTCATAAAGACTGAGATGATAGTGAAGCTCTGATAATACAGCTATTGATTTCAGTGGGGCTAGGATTTCACTCCAAGAAAGAATAATTTGGCTATCATTCTCAAAATGGGATGAACATGTGATACTTTTCTGCTGCTGAGCATGTAATATGTTCATGTTGTACAAATTTAACCTTGTCTTTCCTGGCTTTCTTTTAAATTCATTTATGTTGCTGTATGTTACATTATTATCTGAACATTTTCCATAGAAAATCCAAAGCAGTGTCTCCTTAGATTTCATGGTGTCTCTGCAACCTCTATTTTCTGGCTAAAAACTGTTTTAGGGACTAGGTTGGTTTTTTGGTACTTTGGATGGAGGTTTATAATGTTCTGGGAAATATGTGGCATTATTTCTGTTTCAGAGCAATCTGCTTGGTAAGTACCTGCTGTCTGGTTTGTGTCAAATTTCTGCTTCCGAAGGTTATTCCATTAGCTTAACTGTTATCCCATCGGAAGGAAAAGGACAGTTATTGTAAGAAGCTATGTGGATGCTTTATCTCTCTTTAGCAAAGAAAACAGTATTGAGAGAGAAAGGGAGAGAAATCCCTGAGAAATACATAGCAGCCATTTCTGACTGTACGCTGTCCCCATGGGCGGAAGCCTTTATCCAATTTGAGTCCTTTTTAACTCTCCTGGAGGCCACATTTACCTTCCTTCAAAAAAAAAAGAAAAAAAGAAAAAAAGAGAAGAGAAGAAAAGAAAGAATTTTATAATTGTGTCACCAGCTTGACAATTTTCAAAGTGAAGAGATGTAAAAATCTCAGTTGTATGTGCTTATTTTCGTACCTGATGCCTTCTGTCTTGTCCTCCCCATTCCCTGATCTCCAACACCGGTGATGTTTTCCCAGGCAGCACTGGTTTGACATTTGAAAGTTACAGTAAGGAACAGCATAGCTTATTTTCTTAAACTTTCTTTTTAATATGCCCCATCATCTTAAGAATGACTGTAAAACCAGAGGCAGGTTATACAAATTCCTTTTAAGAAGAAGAAATAGAATAAGTTCCTTTTATATGGAGTCAAGTTTTCCAAACCTGGTTACTGGGGTTTTTTTGTGTGTAATTTGCACTCAGAGGCTATTTGTGTATGAAAATGTATCATTCACTCACTTAGCGTGTGCAGTCAGTGGTGGCTAGCAAACTCTCAACTCAAATACGTTCTTTTTGAAAAGAACGGCAAATCTCCCATTCACTCTCATGAGGGCATGAGCTGGGCTGTGGGAAGGCTGAACCAAGTTTTGCCCCTGGCTCTGAAGGCCACCTGGCTCTCGGCAGGTCCTTGGGGTGGAAGCTTTGTTCTGGGGTCCAGGGTGGTTGTAAATATCTGCCTGCACACATCAGCTTATGCTGGTTCAGTCTAAATTAGTACAGTTTTCAAATGAGCTGGCAGCATTGTTTGATCAGAACAGCTGTGATTTTTCTTTTTTCTTTTTTTTTCTGTCACATATACAGACATTTATCTTTACTCTGGATCTTTGTCTTAGTTTGTAAATTCTCAGGAGGCAAGCAAACCCAGAAACTTCCAGAGCAAGGATGTGTTGAACCAGAAAAAACAGGACCTGCAGCTTTGAGAAACTGAATCTTTCTCTTGATAAGAGCTGAAGCCCTGGGGCATACATATATATAGCCAAAACCACAATAAATATCAATGCACAAAATGTGTCACCAGAAAAGGAACTGAGAAATCATTCTGGGAGCAAAGATCTGCAAATCAATAAAAAAGGGGGGAAAAGGAGAGATTTAACAAGAAAACTTACCGTGTTTCAACACTACCACCCTGCCCTGATGACCAAGAACTGGGTTTTACATTAAAAGCTCTACAGAGGTAAGTTGAACTGTAACTTGCTTACACTACCTCTGTTTTTCAACCTGTTTAAATGCCATGAATATAGAATTATCCTAATGAAAGAAAATTATATTTGAGCCTGGATATCCTGCAAGTCAATAACTAGCACAGTGGCAGAAATAATGTTCTGTTTCTCTTACGGATAGGTATCTTCAGCACTAGGTTTTAATTCAGTGGGGCTGCCTGTTGTAAAAATCACGGCACATCTGCTGTCATGATCTCCAGTGGTGTTATTTATAATCTGCATGCAATTGAAGATTTGACAGATGCTTTACAAACAAGTGTGTTGAGATGGTTCCAGGCACGTGTAGCTTATCACACAGAAAGCTGACACGCTGAAGGGAGATGGAGAAGCCGGATCAAGCGAATTTAGTGATGGTAGTTGTGATTTCTTAGTCCCAAATTCTTGGGTTTATTAGTTAAAACAGGAAAAGGGTCTAACTAGATATCTTTAAGTAGAGGAGCTTTGCTCAGGAAGAGTGGAAAAAGCCTATGGAAAAATGAGTATCTGTATATAGAAAAAAAAATGAGGCGTGAGTGGGAGAAAGTAGAGACCTTCATGAGTATGGAGCTGAATTGTATGGAATCAGGAGGACAGGGGTGTGAGAGGAAATGTGTGAAGGGAGGGAGGCGATATTTGAGGAAGCAGAGTGGCCCAGCGCACCGAGCAAATGCAAGTATGCAAATGCAAATGGGGGGGAAGGCAAGTATGTATGTGGAAATCAACAGGTGTTTTGGGGAGCTTGAAGATTGAAACAGGCAGCGTTTCTTACAGACTTGATCTAAAATTAGGCATATATGTGAAATGGACATACAAGAGCTGGGGCTGATAAAGACAAAACCAAGACATCTTGCTGTTAGTTGCCCTAGGAGAGGTACTGCAAATGTCTGTAACCTGGTCTTCTGCCCCCATGGAATTCCCTTTCAGGTAACAAAGTGTCAGCTTGGGATTTGGGATCAGAAATTCACTGGAGGGGCTCACTTCTAAGGCTAGGTTCCTGACACCAAGTCAGTCTGGTTTTCTTTTAGGTAATGAGCTTGCAAATTGTACATGGTCTTGTAAATGTCCTGGCTTTGTCAGTAGGAGAAATGGCCACAGTGGACGAGTTGGCTGGGCATCTTCCCCCTCTCTATCCCCTGTGGCTGTCTCTTAGGAAAATGAAAGGTGCATCTTTTAAAAAAAAAAAAAAAAAAAAAAAAAATCTTGATTTGCATACTATTTTAAGTATATGCTTTTTAAAATCGGATATGCCAAAACATTAAACCAATTATGAAGAACTCCTGTGCTGGAATCACTTATCAGGTTGTTCTTTACTCACTGCTTTCTATGTGACCAGAATCTGTACGCAGCCCGGGCACCTCCTGGGTGTGCCAAGTTCTGCACAGAATCTTTGTGTAACACCGGCTTTACAAAGGAAACTCGGGTTCTGCCTTATTTAAGCACTTTCCTATCAGTAAAGTACTATCAAAGATCAAATATAACCTGATTCAGGATTTCTTCTGGTCATCGTAACCCAAGATTAAAGCTAATTACTTGATAGTATCAGTCAGTCAATCAAACAAGCCTTGTAAAAATCAATATAGCTCGTAACATAATAATATCCTTTGTCCAGGCTCTTTATACATCATCTGCCGCCTTAATTGGTACTGATGTAGAGCCACACAATGGTTCAAATCTGGACTGATTTCTTTTAGCAGTGACACTTTACCCAGCTAATGCAGGATCATTAACATCATTTTTCCAGTTACTGACCTTGGAGCAGCTGTTCCTAGTTTGCTTATGAAAATTGTCATTACCCTTTACTTGTTTTTATTCTTCTCCTTCTTTCTGGATTACTCTTGACAAGAATAGTCCAGAGCTAAGTCTTAACTGATTGGTGAGCTTATTTTTCTAGCTGAATCTGAATTATTTTGCAGCAATGAAGTTCTTATGATAACTAAGCAAAATTAAATTTCTTGAGTGTATGACCTCCAAAATGATGATACTACACATCATAAGGCTTATGGATCAGCAGTAAGTGCCTGGAAGGAGACTACTGCTTAACTTATTCACATCTTTGTCCCTATAATGCATGTTAATACAGAATCTGGCAGTAGTTGTGTGGCCATTCAAAAGTGTGGAGGAGAAATTGTTTTTAAAATTTCTCATGAAGCCCTTTCGATTAACCAGTTTACTGTCACTCAGTGTGCCAGGCAACTGCTCAGACTATAGCAATAGCATCCTCCAAATATTCTGTGCCTGAGAAATTTATCAACTCTGTCACATTTAAGAAATTTCTCTTCCTGCAATGTGAACATTACTCCAGGGATTTACAAACTTAGCAAAAGCTTTGCAAATAAATGGAATAAATTCCCTAGGCCAAATCCAAGTCTTGCTGAAGTCAAAGGAAATTGTGACAATGATTTTTAGAGACCAAAATGGGGTTTAGCATATAGCTATATGTACACTGGAAGCTGATGGCTACTGGAAGAAGATAAATGAGATTACCAAGAAAAATGAATATCGATCTAATTTATGTTGCTGCATGAAGATTATATGATATCTGCCGTATAGATGTAATGGTGACTGGCAATCAGAATGTGTACTATAGAACAGCATATACTTCATGCTCAGTGAAAACTATTTGCTAGTTGTCACTTTGTACAAGACACCATGTTAATGGACAAAAAGTTGTAAATTAAATATATTAGCTGGGCACATTTGGTTCAATTCTGCTAAATGATCCTCCAGACAAGCCACCTATTGTCATCAATACCTTTTGGTAGTGTTTTAGGTTTTGGTGGCTTCATTTTCTAAACAAATAAGTGTATGTCATATTAAAATGATAGACAATGTCTTACAGAATCTGCTGAGGCTTGAAATACTCTGGTAGTTGCTCGTAGTGATGGGCTTTATACAAGACATCTGAAACATTATTTAAATATAGATATACATGAAGGAGTTTTCCCTTTAGATTTCTTTAAATATCTGTGCCTGCCAGTTAAACAGTAATAATAACCATACTGAAAACATAGGACTCTCAGATCAGTTCGGAAAAGAAGTGAATGTAGAGTGCAACGGACCACATTGTCAGCAGTGCTTCCCATGCCCTCAGGCAGAAGAGCTCCCAATATACTCCCATAAAATGATGTTGGCCCTCCTTCAAAACCCTCCTTAAATATCTCCTTTTCCATGGTATATACACCAGATACGTAATAGTTTAAGGTTATCAAAAGAGGTGGTTAATGACTAGAGACTGGTGTAGAGACGCTGGACACCAGTTTTTTATTCTGTTTCCATCTATTAGGGTTCCTTGTCTTCTGCTGGATTATAAGATTTTCAAGCAAGACAGCTTTATGTTCCTCTTGAGCGGTACTTAGGCTGGAGGTTGTGGTCCATGACTTGGCTCCCAGGTGCTATCTTAATGTAAACAACGATGGTGATGATAATCTTGGGTCTGTCACTTCAGTGCCTCCCCTAACTCAGCCTTTGAAAAAGATGGGGTAGGGAACCTGCTAACCAACTTGGGAGGATTATTAGCAGTGAATCCTACAGGAATGTGGTGAGCTCTTCAGTGCTGCTCTCTGCGAATGCTGTCAGGTTGCATTAGGACCTCCCTTTCTCCGCTCAGCCTCAGAGAGTCACAGTGAGGGGTTTTTGCTGCTTGCAATGAAAGGATTAAAAATTACAGTAGAGGCAGGGTGGCCATCCTCTGTCTTTCACACTTACTTGGTGGAAGAAAGCAAGGGAATTGGTTTCTTTAGATATGCACAGCACAGTCCCAAGATTTAATCATGAGACCTAACAGGGAAAAATTCCATTAGATCCAAATCTGAGCAGGTATCTTACTTCATCAGGGTCTATTAATTAGGTGCAATTTACAGGCTTTAAAAGAAAAGTAAATATAGCTGGTATTAGTTTAGCATTTAGCTGTCTTAAGTAAAGAAAAACAACCTCAAAATAACCTTCCTTTAAGTCTCCCCAGGCTTGTCTACCACATTTCATTCTCATATTTACACAGGATGAAAAAAAAAAGAAAAGCCTGAAACAGAATATTGCAGTGATTCAAAACCCTTTCATCTGAGTGTCTCTCAGCATGTTATTCACCATATCACAACAGAAATGATCACACCCCTCAGATTTAATTGGCAAATCCCATTGTTATGAGGCCTCAACATATACTAAAGTGTCTCTATTTTTCAGTGAGCATGCAATGTGCTATTCTCTGTTGAACACAATGAATATTTATATTCTTCTACTCTTCTCTGGGAGATTCAGAATTGTTTTGTGGTAGCTGCATCCTTCAGGGCCCTTTCATTTTGTTTCCCATTTCAAGCCTTAATATTTTCAGTGATTGTGAAAGTGCATCTCACCAGTTCCTTCTGTCACTGTCGGGTCTTGGTTCCTAGATTGATGCTTTCGGTATCTTTCTGGAAAAAAAGCCCTTTTTCTTTGATATTGTTGTTTAACATAATGAGAAACTGGAAGATGAGTGGTGACAACAACAAAAGCTATCTTAAAAAGTAATAATTTCTGTTACGTAGCACAAAAATAAAGAAGTTTAGTTCTGTGCAAAGGATATTGTCTCCTCCTACCAATGTCC
Source organism: Astur gentilis (assembly GCF_929443795.1). Taxonomy (NCBI): domain Eukaryota; kingdom Metazoa; phylum Chordata; class Aves; order Accipitriformes; family Accipitridae; genus Astur; species Astur gentilis. The sequence goes on along the minus strand of NC_064902.1, from coordinate 15,368,846 downwards.
CCATAGTGATTTTCATAGCTGTTCCCTATCATAAGGATAATTTAGAATCTTGCCATCAGTGTGTGATTTGTGAAGCCACTTTGGTAGAGTAAGGGCTAACAGAAGATACACGTTTTACCTTAAGCTAATCCCAAAACTGTTTAACTTTCCTTTGATAATGGAAAAAAAAAAATAGTGTCACATACATGATATAATACAGAAAATATTCACAATAGCCAATTACATCTTTAAAGAACCTCTGTATTGTGATTGGGAATATAAGATTAAGAATAACCCAGAATTCATGTTAAATACTGTACAAGTGCTAGAATAATCCCAAAGCTACCTGCTAGAGACAATTTCAATTTTACTTAAATTCCTATTCTCACATAGATATCATTGTCCTTTCCAAGGAATACAAGGTTTTACTATTGATTTTACGGGTGGGGTAGTCAAGAGTATCTGTAAAGCTTCAATTGATTTAATGTCAAAGTCCAAATACCACATTACTCCTCTGGAAATCTAATTAATTGTAATATATGCCATTTTAACATATTTGTAGTGAATGTTCTTAACCAATACTTGTAACAAATAGTTTAGCTGCATTTCCCAGGGTAATAGAAATGAGGTTGTCATGATGATGGTAAAGAACACTTTCTTATTTGGCTCAGGATTTGCAATGAATGTGAGCTTTATTCTTGTGACTACCTACAGATGGAATTACATCTGGATACTACATATTCACAGTGTCTCTTTTCACGTGGATTGCACAGCATATCTTGCTAGGCTGTTTACAAGATAGGATTTGTATGTAGTAGATCTACTCTCCAATTAACTGGAATGAAAGCAGCAAGATAATAATTTGTGAATATATTTGATAGAGTCAATTCTGGAGGAAAACTGTCAAAACTGAAGAAAAATGTAAATAAAGATAGTTGGCAGGGATCCATGTTTCCACGTCACTGTTGTGGAATCTCATGATACAGGAACTGGAATGTTGTTTGAAAGATAGTCAACTCACTTTAGGTTATTGTGTGATATAATGTAGACCATTGTTTTTTGAGACTTACTAGAAGAAAAAAAAAATCACAGTTAAGACTTTATTTATGTCAGAATCCTTGTTTCAAAGTAAAACCCTTAAATTAGTGCCTCAGTAGAAATTTGTAGCCTAATAATTTTTGTGATGGCAGTTGTCTAGGGACATTTGATGTGTAATAATAACATGGTTGTAAATGCAAATGGAGATTTTTGAGATCTCTGTTCCTGGAACTCTTTTGCACTGTAGACTACGTGTCACTGTACTTTCCAAAGTATCAAAGTTGATCTTTTAGATTATCTGTTTTCAGTTGTTAAAATAAATTTTCTTTTTTGCCACAAAGTTAATTGTGAGTAGATTTTTAATTGCACTGAAGAATGTAATTTGAAATACTCTGAGGCAGAATGCATTATGCTTAAAAAAATAATAAAACATTTAGAAGACTTAGAAATGTTTTTTAAGGCTGTTGCATCTAAATGGCATGCCAAAATCCCACAGGCAATTAATGGTGTTGTCTGCCTACTTCTCATGGGATGCTTTGAAAATGTACACCTCTGGCATAATGATGCAGAGATACAATAGCATGCTGTCATCATCAATAATGTTTATTTTTCCTTCAGAGTTGATCATACATACTGACAATTTAATGATTTTTCTTGGAGACTCCAGACTGGTGGAAACTATGTATGTATTGTTTAGTTACCTCATTTGGAAGATGGCTGCATACATCAATATTCATTACCCTGCACGCAGCAGACACCCAACATTAGCTTTGGTTGGAAAAAGTAGTTTCCTCCTTTTGACCAATGTAAATTACAGCGGTTGGAGGGGCAGCCAGGAGAGAAAAATACTTAGTTACAGTGTAGTTACTTTGAGATGAGTGCCCCAACCCAGCAGGACTCTGAAATGGATTCCGCCGTTTGCACAGTTCTCAGGGTAACCGATCCTGATTGCCTAGGAGCCCACTGGTGAGAGCGGAGCTGGACTGGTGAGAGCGGAGCTGGGCTGCTGTGACCATCGGTGCTGCTGCACTTGGGTAACAAGTCACTCATGACTTCAACAGGTGCTTTTACTTTTTGGCCAACAGGAAGTTTGTGAACCAACTTTTCTCTTTCCAGTAACAATTAATGAAGTAAAAACAGCTGAAGCAGATCTTTTCCTGTTTATGAAATATAAGTGACTTTCTATTAATATGACCACATGTGCCACATCTTTTTGGTTTCTTTGTGGGTTTAATCTCTCTTTTTCTAAATAACATCATCAGGCCCATCAAAATCTTTTGATTTTTTCCATATTGAAACAAGGTGGCTTTAAAATAGTGCATATGGAATTTCAAATGAAATGTAGATCTCATTTCCATATCACTGTTTTCTTTACTCTTTTTTTTTTTTTTCTTCAGAAAACAGTCAAGGAGTCATTATATTTTCCAGCAAGCTGTCTTGTACACCCTGAAGGGAATATTATAAGATTAAATGCAGAGTAGCATTCCTCTAGCAAGGTGAATGTTTCTCATTACAGAGATCCCTAGTTGATCTCCTAAATATAATTCCCTGTAATAATGTGAAACTTCTGAATTATTTATTGTTTCATATTAGATCAGGAGTATAATTTCTGAAAATAAATTTATTGTCATGAGCAAATCAGCTTATGAAGGTTATCTATAACCATGGAATGAAAGAGAACAGATGCTGTGTTTTGCAAGACTATCTATGGTAGCTACTTTTTGGCTTTTAGGAGGAAGCTCTAAATGTGGATTTAAAAATTGATGAACCATGATTCTGTTAATGTGCGGGCTTGGAGTCATAACACTTTGTGTCTTTACTATTTTAGTCGTTTGAATAAAAACATCTCTGAATGAAGATCCATGATTGTCTGTGACCCTCTCCACCAGCCCATCTTACAAGGATCACCAGGGCACTCAGAGGTGTAAAGGACAGTGCAGAAAGTTAGCTCTTAGTACGGTACTCCTAGTGCATGAACCACGGATGACTTGGTGCTGCCAGCGGTACTTTACAAACCAGTGAGGAGCCCATGAACTTTCAATTGAGTCTTTTCAGAAATGACAGGTGTCTTTTACTTCATGCAGTCCACACTCCTCCAGATGTAGAATGCAGCGGGTCAACGTGTCCCAAGCTTCTAGCTCCATCGGATGTTTCCTTGCCTTGCTGGTGCTCCTTCTGCCATGGTCTTTGACGTGGTCTTTCTCAGGTGGTTGTTCCTCACGGCAGTTCTTGTTCTGTGCTGGATCTCGTTCAAGTGCAGCTGAAATAATAAAGGGGAAATATTGCTGAGTGTCAGGGCACATCCGTAGAGCGTACTGGTCCTGACAGAGAGAGGTTCCCACTTAGCTTCTCCTGGTGACAGCAGTCAAGGTGCATAGGGAAATTTGAGCATTGGAGGGAGCATCTTTACGATGGGTGTGAACTCTCTTGTTTTTCCTGTCTCTGCTTTTTTCCAATATGTTCACCCTCTGTTTGCATTTTGGTGTACATTTTCAATCTCCCTGTACTAGAGGAACGGATAAGCAAGCAAACTGTGTGGCTCCCATTTACCGGGAGAGGTGACAGAAGTTTTGGGTTCTCTTGGCAGAAACAGAGGTCTCTTTCCGTACATGTCTCAGCACTAGCAGCTTGCGTTGTATTGCATCCTCTCAGGGCGTTCCTTGGAAGTGGTTAATAGCTGCTTGTTAACAAGTCACAAGTACAACTGTGTTTCAGCTCATTAGTAAAATAAACAATGGTGTGCAAAATCAAACTGATTTGGGGGCTGGCACACAGCACTGAGAAACCTATAAAAACTCGTCTGCAGAATTACTCTGTCCACAAAACCTTGACTGTTTTGTAGATCAGGCATTTACTGTTGTATATCTGAACAGACACTTAGGAAAAAATGTTAACTGTGTTAGACTGAAGGACTCAGCAGGTAAAGTGTCTGTCTCCTGTCTGGGACAGAGGTTTAAGTCACAGTTGAAGTTTCAATTAACAGGACCTCATGGTTTCCTGCTGTGACTCTAATGGATAATGGTTCACATTAAAAAGAACTAAACATAATTTAGCACATTTTGGTGCAGATGGCTGTCTATGTTGAAGAGATGGCCACCTGGTGACTGTATTATTTTTCACCCCTGAAGAATGGTTGCTGAGGTCAAGTCTTCAATCATTGGCAGGGATGTGGAGAGGCACTTGTGCTGTGACTCTGTGTGCCACCTGGCCTGTCTAATTAAGGACTACCATTTTCTGCTTTGATAGCCCCTCTGCCTGGGTATAAACAAAATTCAGTATGATTACAAACATCCCAAACTAGTGAATGCTTTCTGAATCTGAGAAGGCAAACGTGGTGATTTTTAGTTTTGTTCATTCTGTTTTGTAATTAAAAATACAGAAGTGGAGAAAAAATGTTTTGTTCTGCTCCTGCCTTGAAGTATACTTCTGGGAATTGATATAAAATTGAAATCATGCCTGAATCATTGCAGCTGAGCTAGAGCAAGCAACTACAGAACTCCTGTGTGCAGCAGTTTCCATAGCTGACTTTTAAGTTGCAAAAAATACTTCCTGGCCATTCATGCAAGAATTTTGTTACAAACTGTTTTAATTATCAACAATTAGGTAGTTAGCTAAGACCAAAAAAATGCATTTCTTCTATTCTTGTGCATCTAATTTCTCACTCTGGTAAAGCTTTGAGTACAAATTCCAGCAGAAAAGTTTACATAATGCATGTGAAAGACCTTTCTTTTTAATATTAAAATAGAAAATTATAATTTCAGCACCAAGCTGGGAAATGATTCATTATTTGGATAATCAGAGAAACAAAGATGCACTGGCTCGGATGTATTATGATCCCTTTTGTGAGATTCATTAAATGGAGCCCCTGACTTCTAGAATCCATATCTCTGTTCTGTGTCTTACGGGGATTAAACTCCGTTATAGATTATATTTCATTCAACCATAGTGGATTAGTTGCAGTTTCTACCTTTTAATTAAACAGCTGCTGTAACTAAACACAAACTTGAATTATTTAAGAGTCCACAGTATTTTAGTCAACTCACAGTGCTTGGATTTTTTAATTATATGAAGCTATACATTTTTTATGATGAAGGCTTTAGTCAGATCAATCAACAGCCACTAATAACATATCCTTTCTAGAAGGCTAAAGTGTTTTCCCAGAGCGTGAAAATATTTAAAGTAAATTAAAAAGCAAGGCTGTCTAAGAAAATGTCTATGCCACCTAAATTTGCTTTGTGGCTTTTGACAAAATGTTTGGGGCGGTTTTGTTGTTTTTAAAAGTATTCTATTGCCCCAGTGTGTTGTCCAATTTACAATGTCTGTCTCATTATATCCAAGTGGAAACACTGCAGTAATGTTTAAAAGGTGGTAATTGTGCTAGATGAATGAGCATCATGCTCAGATCAAAACATCACAATACTGGGAATTTAAGTGTCAAAATGAATACACATTTAGGAGTTTTGCTTTGTATGAATAACAGCAGTGAATGTACAGAATTTCTTTATGGCATAATTAAAGGAAATCAATCAGTCAAGTATCTGTTATCAGCAAGAATTAATTTGTACAACTGAAATAATTCCTTACACATGGTTAAGGTTTATATCTAAGCCATTGCTTACTTTTTCCTTTCTTGGAATAAGAGTGGCTAAATAACTCGGAGTATACATAAACGCTATATAACCTAAAAAGATTCTTAGAGCAATTATAGAAAAACTCGCTTGTTTTGCCTTCCATTGTGTAAGCTTATGCTACACATTGTACATCTGTCTTTAATTTGTTAAGACACTAATGGATGTAAAAGAGGTTCATGGCTTAATTTCTTGGGCTAAAATATATGGTATGAACAGTAATTCACCATTTGAAAGGTTGGTGTAGAAATTCCTATGTTTGTGCGCTTATATTAGCATTTCATATTTGCAATCCTTACAAACGGTGATCAGCACAATGAATGGAAGGGGACGTATGCCAATAGAAGGTTGGTTGTCCGTGTCTAGGAAGACTCTTCTGTTAAATGCAAAAATGTCTAACTTCTAGGTAGCGGTGATGCCAAGAGCATAAGTGAATCTCTTGATCAATGTGAGGAAAACAGTGAGCCACCTGAAAATACCAATGACAAAATGTGATTAGCACTATTAAAGCCAAAGGGAAAATGCCTTCGTTATACATTACCATCAACATTTGTGGTGTGTTCATCAGTCAAGACTGAATGGAAGTGCCCATCAAGGAATTTATAAGCTATGGCACATGTTATTAAGCTCAGTGAGCTTTTAAGAATGCTTTTGTCGTTACCAATGAAAATAATAGTTAAACTTGGGTATTCTCTGGTTATGGTGCCTCACTTCTACAAGGCATGAGCAGAATTCAACAGTGAGACTGCAAAGAGTCACTGAGGTTTAAGAGAATGTAACATGCATTCGAGGAAGATATTCCCAATATGTATTAAGCATTATGCTTAAAGCAAGGGCCAGGATCAATCTTTATTTGGGTGGGAACAGGAATAATCAGAAAAGGACCAGGAGGAAGATTGTTAGAATAAATATGAAAAAGTCACAAGGTAGTCCTTTTTTACTAAGTAGATAGGAATGAGATAGTTAGTCTTCTTAACATGAAGAATGGCTGTAACAGTTAAAGCTTTTGTTAATGCCTAATACGTGAATTCCATAAAAAACCCAAAACAAAACAGGTGAAGCTGTGTAAATCTTGTATGTATCGGAATTTTGGAGTTTACACAAACATTGACCTCTTAAGTGTTACACTAAACCTGAAAAACGTATGTGTGGTCTGTAAAGATTAAAACTAGAAATCAAAGAGAACCTTGTATTTGCTGTATCTAATAAGAGGAGTTGTAAACTGGACTTCTGATTTTCAGGTTGTAAAGTTAACAATGCTGGACTGGATGTGGATAGAGAAAACTATCAGAGGTAGACATAGGGGAAACCCAGGTGAGTTAGAGGAAAAATCTGAAAACTCAGTGTGAAGTTTTAATCAGAAGTGCCCAGCAATAGTCCTCAGAAGGTCTCTATCAGCTTGTTCAAAGTCAAAGTTGATTCTCAGCAAAACCGGTTGTGTATGTTTGAGAGAGAACGGGAAGAACTGTGCATAACAAGAATAGTCCCTGACCTTTGTGATGGGGAGTCTGATCTTACTTTGACTGGACACGGGCAACTCCCTATAGTAACCAAAAGCCTCATTAATGTCACTGGATGGACAAATATTTATCCAAGGTCTACAGCTTGAGCAAGCAGAGCCTGTATCAGTTATTGTCGCTGAAAAGGGCTTTTGTGTCAATGCTACCCGTAAAGACAATGAAAATAGGTAACATTTGCCTCTGTTACATTTTTTAATATACTTCTTATTGTTTAATGAGCATTTTTTGCCCTTTTACTTGTTCTGATTACCTAGTTAATGCAAACACATCTATGGTCTAGTAAGATATGAAATAATTACTGAAATGTTTGCCATTATTACTTTAATATCATTTAATTTACAATTTTTAAAAATTTTTTCACCAACCTGGCAGACAGCTTTCATTTTTTTCCTCTAGCATTAAAAAGAAAACAAAGTAGCAGACACGATTGGTATTATGAACTACATTCTCACAAGTTTATTTTTAATACATAAATCTCTCGGAAGAGCTCAAAATAGAAACTAAAAAGCCTTCTGTTTTTTTACTGGCCTTTTTTTTGTGAAATGTTGCCATCTTCTACAAAACAAGTCAATAGGTTTTGTTTGGTTTTGGTTTTTTTAAAATAATATTTCTGTCAGGCTGAGATACAGCTTTTTAAGTTTTGTCTCGGAAAGAAAGATTTGTCAAATTCTCAAATTTCTGCAAGGTGGACTTTATGCTAAAATGATTGTGAAGCCTAATGGTTTTAATCTCTAGTAACCCTTACCTTCACTATTCTGAATTGAGAAGCTCTGGAAGCGGGTGCATCATGAAGGTCTTGAAGAATCCAGCCTGCAGTCTGTGTCACTGTGGAATGACTCTCTCACAAATAATATATGTCCTGTTTCCTTAACTTCAAAGAATTATGAAGCTGTATTTTTCCCACCACTTCAAAATGTGACACACCTTCCCCTCCCCCCCCCCCCCGCCTTCTGACCCAATTTACTTTCTTTAGTGTGCTGAACTTGAATGTTCTCTGAGGTCTGAGTAAAGTTTAATTATTTCATCAGTCAGGGATTCTGTTATCTTTACTTTTCCTTGCTCATAAAGTAGAAGCTGCAAGAAGGCAAATTAGAGGATGCTTCAGGACAAAAATAGGGAAACTCTTTTGGGCTTCTGCCAGAGGGCAATGACTTTATATGCATCAGGAGAGGAAAAGTGATTGCTCCAGGCTCAGTTATCTGGGTTCTTGACTGTTTAATGTATGATGTGTCTAAAAAGAAGTTAGAAACTTAAATGACCAGATTTGGAAAGCTTGTGCAGTTTTTTGACTACAAAGTAGTTTCCTTAAGAGAAAACCTTTTATCTGATATTCTCAAATGGTCCAAATATTTTTCTGTCTTAGTTTGCTGATAGAACAGAAAGTAAAAGTAGAGCTTTCAACAAAGCAACATAGAAAATAATTTTATTAAAATTAGTTTAAATTAATTTCTCTCAAGAATGGTCAAAATCAATATATACTTGGAATAGTAAAATAAAATTATCATAATTTTCACTTGTGATTACTTTGTGGTTGGGATGAGAGAGCCTGGAGTTTGAGTTAAGAGTTTGAAGGTTGTGTAATTTCTAGAATTTCCTGGCAGTTCCTTGTTAACTCGTAACTGTAGGCAAAGGAAACCCAGGATCCTAAATCTGAGTTCAGATGTATCAATTCACATTGCCCTAGCATGGGGTGAGTCTGCACACTTGGAAGTTTCTAACTTCCAAGCTCAATAACCTCGACATGTGGGTGGCATATTACAGAAAGGTAAAGTTCAGTGCTTGGATTTCAGTTTTTTCTCATGTTGAAAAATGAACACAACTGGGAATTCAAAGTGTAGGATAGTCACTCTCACTCTCTTTTTATCTACCAAAAGGATTTCCACTTTCCATAGAACTAAAGGGAAGGAATTGGCTTTCCACTTGAAACATGTATCTTCCTCTGTAACTCAGAAGGGTCATTGTTGAAGAATAACAATACATGGATTTTTTATTTTTATTTTTTTTTAAAAAGGTGCCTTGGAGAGGATAACTACAAATTCAACCAGCCAACTAGGAATTCAACCAGCCTCTCTGTGTCTTTTTGGAAGTGCATTATCCTCTGACCCTCTGACACAGAGGTTGCACAGAAGAGATGCATCAACTGTGACCAAGCAAAATTAAACTAATTTCTGTGATTTTCTCCTTGCAAGATTTCCTGTATTTCTTTTAATTGAACCTAATACCATATATATGCACTTACATGAAAAGCTCTTTGTAGCATGTTTAAGTCCTCAGGAGGTCACGGGCTGCTATTTCACCCTGCTTTTGTCAGGGACACGCTGCAGTGAGGTGCTTGTGTCCTTGATGTAGGTTTGTCCTGTCCTCTGGCCTAATCATCACAGATATTAATTGTTCAAACTCTGACCAGTCACACAGCAAAAATGCAAATGTTGCCACAGTTGTTGTGGAAGGCAGAATAATCTTGAAATTGTGTTACCTGTAGCTTGGACGGTGTGGAAGTGTTTTGTCTTGAACTTTTCCAAGTGGGTATGAACATGTCATGTCTGCATTTATTGGCTGCAGGTTTTGACTAAACTCAGCGGATTTTCACTGCAGTGGGGTTTCACTGGTGTCAGTGAAGCTGTGCACGTGTGAATGGCTGCACGGATTTGAACCAGCCGTGTCTCGTCCTTTTAGCTTGGTAGCTAAATCAGAGAGAGAACTTTGTTAAATGAACATTTGAAGTTTGTTTATTCAGGTTTTGCCTGAGAATATGTGCCTCAGTTACGTTGTTGGAATCCAACTTGGGAATCTGCTGTTGTGCAATAAAAAGGATGTTTGGGTGACCGTCAGAGTTTGGGGTCTGCGTATGATCTTGGTGTGTGTTTCAGCTGAGAAGGTTATTTAGCCTTTAGGAGGGTACTGTTTCTCTGAATGTAATATTTTTTTCCTCAATACCAAAAAACTTAGCATGGGTGTTTGTGTCTGCACTTTTGGATAAAAAAACCCAAAGAGTACAAACAACGGGTGTTGTATGGAAATGATTATTTTTTTTTTTTACATTTATGTATTTTTCATTAAAACAGTAAGTGATGAGGCCTTCCTCAGTGCTTTAAAGACTGCAGTGGCTGGTGCTCAAGCTAGTAGTGCCATTAGGGTTAATCTAGTCCATCACCACAACAAGCATATTTTGAAAGGAATGCAAGAAAGAAAAACAAGAAAGATGGATGACTAAATATTGTTGGCACTTGAATAAAACAAAAACCATAGAGTAATAATTTCCTCAGTCCCTGCAGTCATTCTTGAATTTTTAATATTGCTCTGTTTATTGTACCTTTACATTGCAGTCATGTTGTTTACCAAATAATTTCAGGCCATTGTAGTTGGAGAATGATGGTTTCCCAGAGTCACATTTTCCAGACGTCAATATGTGGTAGGAGCTTCTGGCTGGGTTCTGTTCCTGGTTGATTCATTTGATTGTAGGCTGTCAAGTTTGGGGGATTTTAAAATAATTTTTTCTATTGTGAGGTTACAAATGAGTCATTTGGAAATGTTTGCCTTTTGGTGTTTTTAATGTCTGGGAAAAGTAAATCTAAAAAGGTCTTTATGTTTTTTTCCCACTCTTTTATTACCAGATCTTAGAAGTGAAAGCCCTTTTACAATTACTTTAAAGGTATCATTAAGGCCCTGTAAATATATTTAATCAAAATTTTTGGAAATTGTATAAAGTACAAGCTGTACAGACATTTGAAAGGCAATATCCTATTATTAAGTTTGGGTTGCACTCCCTTAATTTTGGCAGCAGGACCCAGAGAAGCTCATTTTAGGTTCTCTTCTGCCTAAAGGAGCATAAATGACCTAGTACAGCAATCAGAGGTCCATCTGGCCCTGAAAGGGGCCAGCAGAACGGGGCAAGTAAATAGTCAGGTTTCCCCACAGTACTTTCCAGCTTCCAGCATGGATCTTTCTTTAGTATAGTAGGTGAGTTATGTTGTTGAAGGAGAGAACAATAAGAGCCATACACCATACCTCTGGAAGAAAAAAGGGAAAATTACACATACGTGTTCCCAGTAGGAGGAGATGCCTAACTAAAGTCACTGACTGTACTTTTAATTTAACTCCATTGTCTGGATGGGAGACATGATGTTTCCACTTGTCTCTCTATTAGACACTGTTTTCACTTAGTTGCTTTTGACACTTTCTTCTATATTTCAAATCTACAATGTGTGTAGGCTGTATTTTATGCTTCTGCTGCAGTGTCTTTTGCTAACAGAAATCCAAGCTCTGTGAAGATGGATAGCTAAACTGTGTAATCTCCCTGTAGCATACTGCATCCTGCTACTTGTATACCCGGTCCTATGTTCCTTGCTCAATTTTCACAGTCGTTACAAAAGCAATTTTCCTTTGACCTATATAGGTGTTTGCTTGAGTGAAAAAGGAGTTCAGATGCCAGATTCAGCTCACTCGTGGCTGAGATGACAGACTGAGAATGCGATTACATTTGGGGTTATCATGTGGGAAAGGCAGATTCTAGTTTTGATTACATATTTAGTCTGTATGCACTCACATCTAATTTTTAAAGAAATAGGTATATGTTAACTGTAAGGAAAATGAGAGTTAATACTCTTCCGTTTCTCAGAATATACACAGGACTGTGAAAATGATTGTACTCCAGTGAGTTTTCTGTTGAATCCATGGATCAGCATGATTTGCTGGAATGTTTCTGACCAGCTAAGGCAAGAACCTCTGGACTGTTGGCTCTGAGCTGAGCATCCTTTTATAATGGTGAGAGTGGATGGCTGTTCTAAGACCATAGATGATTCTTAGATTTTCAGACTAGAAAGGACCTTTAAGATAAGGTAGTCTGCTCTTCTGTGTAACATAGGGAGTGGATGGATCAATGTATTACCAGTGGCAGCCCCTTCAAACAGAAATGGCTTGACCTGAGTTTGTTTTCTAGGCTGGAGTATGGTACAACGCATCTCTTTAAATAAGGCTTTGGGCAATTTAGTATTAAACTTTTGTGAAAGAAATTATGCATGCAAGTAGAAATCTATACACTATGCCTATGTAATTGGAGCAGTAACATAAAATTACATTAAAGGAGGAAATTCGTTATCATGCAATGTAATCAGGTACTGCAAGCTCCTGGTCATTAGTTTTAACATTTAAGAAGGAGAAATCATAGTTCAGGAAGTTGCACAGAAAAAGCAATCTCAAAGAGAGCTTAAAAGTACCTGCAACTAATCTAGCACAAAGGATTAAGTATTTCCCAAAAGTTATTGTATATAAAGAAGTGAGCACTGCAAAGGAGTGGTGGACAACAACCAGGCATGTAAGTCCATCAGGACAGCAGAGAATCATCCCCAAAAGAACTTAAAGGTCATTGATAAAAATCTTAAAAATCAATTTTTTGAGTGTCATAGAATAACGGAAAGAAAATCAAAGTGTACTTAATATGCTGAGGTTGCTTAACACTAGATAAGGCTGTTGCACCGGAATATAAAGTATGCTGAAGTCTGACAGAGGAATATTCCTGTAAACCTGCAAATACATATTTAATAATCAAGACATGATGTTATACATTTACCGTATGAATAAACAGCTGCCACATAATGTCCTCAGTACTGCTGAAGGGAGCCTATGAATTCTTCTTCATCTTTCTGATTAGAGTGAAACCAGACATAGTCATTATAACTGTCTGCAAATGAATGCTTTTAAATATACCTGCTCTTTCTCTGGCTCAAATCTTCTCTGGCTTATTTTAATCTTTATCCATATCTTGGTCAGGCAGAATAAGGATATTTCTTTTTTTTCTATGATGGCTCACAGGTACTGGGGAACCTTTCAGCTTAAAGAGGAAGAACTGACCTAGTTTATAGGATGTTATTTATCTCTAAGGGATTTCTCCTTATTTGATGTCTGCCATATAATGAAGAATTTTGTCATAGATGCTATACTTTGATCATAAGTCACAAAAGGAGCATAAAAATTATTATCTTTTGGGGAGATATTGGAACTTTTGTTCTTGTGAATAATGTAGGTAGTTACCAGTACAATAACAAATACTGGGTATAGCAAGAAACTTTAATACGGGCTGTGGAGAACCACTGAAAGGAAGAATTGTCTTCTCTTAGCTTCTCCAGGCATTTTTAAGCCTCAGTTCATCAATTCAAACTGCTTGAATATAGGTAATTTTCAGTTAGAGAAGGGCCAGTCATTAAAAAAGTATTAAGCATAAGCAATTTTTTGCTTTCTCTGCTTTGAAATAATTTATGTGCTTTTCCCAGGGCACTAGAAGCTACCTTGTATAAAATCTCTGGTTTGGCCCCAAATGTAAACACTTTTAAAACTAAAAATATGAGATTTATGAGTTACCTTATCCTTACGCTTGAATTCCAGCTGGAAACGCAGAGAGGAACAAATAGAATCAGACATTGTCCTCATGATTTTCCAATTTGTTTTTCAGAACTTGCTTCCCCTTGTTTTATTTAAGCCAACTCTCTCAACGCTTTAGATAACCCACTCCTTTTTTCCAGAACTATCAGAACAAATAAGTTTGGGTCCAGTCAATACAGTATCTTGCAGCTGCTTCTGGGCACCCCCAGTTGTTTCAGAGACTAGTGCAGTAAGTTGTTGTCTTGATGTAATTCCAAGTAGGCTCCATTCATAATCCATGAGGTCTTAAATGGTTCTGTATTTTTTTGTTATCATTAACTATTTTGGCTATCCCTGTTAGCCATACAGCTAGTCCATGCCCTCTCTGACTGTGATTAAATTACTTTTTCAAATACGCCTGCTGGAAGCATAGCCTGGCTTTTCACCCCGGCGCAGCAGAGGCACTGCAGTTTCACTACGCCAGTGGCAGAGCTGTGAAGCTGTGTTGAGTCTCCTGCCTGGTCATGGGGGAGACAGGTCCCTGGAGAAACGTATGAGTTGATGTTGTGCCATGGACATTGTTTCCTTCTACTCTATGTGTTCGGGAAGCTGCCTTTTTTTTTTTTTTTTTTTTTTTTGCTACACGTGCTAGCTTGATGTTTGAGCTGTGCCTAAATGGGAAGCTTGCTCCTGGGAGAATGTGTTACTTTTTGGGAAGATTGCTCCTGGGAGAATGTGTTACTTTTTGTTTGCCCAAGGGTCAAAGCTGTTGAGTGGTTAATGAAATGCAGTGTCAGCAGCACCTTTAGGAATGGGAAGTTTAGAAACAATAGTGACTCTACTGATGCATGTTCTCCTTCACTTTTCAGCTAAAACATGCTTCAAGTGAACGATAGCTATGGGGGAATGAGGAAAGTCCATTTTTTACCTGCCAATGCATTAAAGACTATGTCTGGTGGTGTCAAACGCATGGGAGCAATGGAGGTTGCCAGAAAATTCATAACCTCAGAAACACCATTTATGTCAGGAAACAGTTAATATTAAAATGATTGATTCAGTCTTTGACATTTCTCATACCATACAAGTCCTCAAATAAGTGCAATATGGAAAGAATTAAAAGAAAGCAAAATAAACCACTGGTCCATTAGCACATATAACAAAGGGAGAAAAGTTATGCTTTTGTATTCACCTGTAACCCTATCAGAGAATGCCAGACAATAATTCATCTCTAGCTGCCACATAAAAATATCTTCAACAAATATAGTGTTAGCTTCCCAGAAAAAGACTAATCTTTAAGACAACAATAAAAAGGGCAAGAAAGAGAGAAAGAATGGTTGATGTATGAGTAATGTGCAATATGTTGTACGTGCTGGATTTTAAAACCAGTTAGATCACAAAAGGCATATATATACCAATATACCAAAGCCAAGATTTTCAGGAAGAGGAGCCTAAATCCTACTTGGATCTTGGGCTGTGCTAATGATTGCTCAGTGCTTCTGAAAATCAGGCAGGTACCTGAGTCTTTATTTAGGAACCTAAATTTTCGTTTTTCTTATATTTTTTAAGTATGGTCTTCGTAAGTCTGCACATATACAACTAGGTCTAGTTGACGCAGAGGACTTATCCAGAATCAGGACTCATTTGAGTTGAGCACTGCCAGTGGCCTGTTGTTGTGGTATTAGGCACTTTGAATCAATAAAAGGGATGGAAATGCCCAATGAAGTGGCTATAAATGTGTCTGTTTCAGAGACTGAATGGTAATGAAAAGAACAAGAGAAAAAAAGTCAGGCCGAGTAGGCATAATGTCAGGGTAACTCCATGCCAGACTGAACTTATATCCAGGGAAGACCCTGGGCACATGCATATGCTTTCAGAAAATTAAGTGGTGTGAACAGCTCAGCTAGAAAACATTTCAGGTGCTTGGAGTACAATTCTGTTTCTTTTGAGGTATCATAGTGGTTTGAGTGTTTAAGATAGGGGAAGTTCAAGAGTGGGTACTGACTTCGCACTTCCATTAATGTATTGAAAACTCCAGTGCTCATCTGGGTTTCTCGTTGTCCCCCTGACAGTCTGCTTTCCCTTCCCTCTGATGCAGCCTGTTGCCAGTCCTGAATGATTGAGCATATCATCCTGTTTTTCTATCTTCTCATCCTCTTCATTAATGAGAGATTTCTGAGGTATGTATTGTTGCCCCCTATATTCAGCCAACTTGATGCCTCCTATGCATCAGAAAGTGTTGGCAAGAGTCTCAACAGTGAACAAGGGGCTGCTGCCAAGGTATTTTCTTGAAGACGACCTGATGCCACCAAAACGTATCACGCTGGTATGGTATGCAGGCATGCATTTAATAATACATGTGTAGGATTAGTATTTACTCCTTAGATTTATCTGAGACATTTAGTTATCTAATTTTACTGAGTACAGTCATTTGCCTCCAACCATGTAAGCATAATGCAATCTAGTGTACTGAGGTACTTTGAATGAAGCCATTCGAAAATATCCAGTCAGCCAGCTGGATTTATGAAAAGATGTGAAGGTGTAATATTCTTAAAATTTTAACCACTTGACCAGAGAATAAAACAATTTTAGAACCAGCAGAGATTACCGCATCTTTGTAGAAGTGTACAAGGGGTGGATACGTTGCCTCCAGGCACAGCGGATGGAAAGCACCCGGCAGAGGAATTTGGGAAGAGTAACCAATACGTGCTTTGCAGGTATTTTTGTGCTCTTTGTTCCCTTCAATTTTTCCCAGGTTAGTCAGTTCTTTGGGTTTCAGGGCTGCCAGAAAGGGAGCGCCATGTTAATACGTGGCTTTTTAAAAAAACCAAAACAATCCCCCCCAAAAAAACAAAAAACAAACCAAAATCATGTGCCTATTTTATTTTATTTTTTCTTTTCTTTACCTCTGAGGTCTCATCTTGCTCTTTCTTGCTTAGCTGTTATTTCTTGGCCTTTACTCCTGCAAGAGAAATGCCTTAGTCTTCCAGGTGTTACTGACCAAACCAAATGTTATTGACACCCCAACATTTTTCTAGGAGCCAAAACCATACCAACCAGCAGTGCTCTTTCTTGCTACATTCTGTGCTAACAACAGTGCCCCACAAGCGGAGGGTGGAGGAAACTCTAGTTCATACCCACTCTCATTTACACTATTTTCTTATCTGTGCACTAGTATCCCAGAATTTCTTGCCTCCTCTTTCCCTGTGAGCATAGAAGCACAAGTGTTTACAAGACTGAAGTAAGAGAGGCTACGGTGCGGAGCTTGCATTTACGCTTTTACCTATTTAGACTCTTCCATGGTTTCTCAATCCCATGTTTTTACCACTGATAGTAAAAATGCCGTTATTGCCCGAGGTTTCACCCAGAGCACGTGTGACGTCTTTTTTGTCGTGTGGTATTATCACAAAGTGGCCCTGAATCCAGTGCAGAGGCTATTGAAGAGCCTGCTTGCTCTCTGCTCCCTGCTACAAAAACCAGCTGAGGTGTACACCTCTCTGGACTCCACGAGCTTAAACAGATTTTGCCAGAACAAATGCTCTATTTTAAGGTTTTGAAAATGCATTGACATAAGGAGTTGTACCTAACACTGCTTTCTTCCTTACTAAGCATCTTTAGAAATGCTTTTGTAAGGGAGAAATCTAATGATCTTATTGCAAGACTTTGAAAGATAATTGAGTTGTCTACCATAAACTAATGTCTCTTATTCAGTCCCGTTGAAAGATCACAAATCTTTATTCAGTGTGAGCTAGTTCTTATGTAAATTGTAGTAAATAATAAATGAATGTATAGGCCAGCTAATGTAGGACTCTACAGTGTTTGGTTTTGAAGAATTGTACACACTTCCCAGTGCAAAGGCAGAAAGGAGGAAGGAGGAGCAGTTAGTATTTCATATCCATGCATTGCAGGAAATAAAAGTTAACAGCTCTAGTAAAATTCATATGCTAGACAACTGTAGAGCTGAAGAGACAGAGAATCCCAGAGGGTTAACTCCTCCTCACCTAAGCAAAGTAAATTATTTGACTTTTTGAAATGTCTTCTGAAATGTAATAAAATCTGAAGGGGGTAAGGATCTTCATCTCATTAATACAGGGTCCCAGCAAATGTCATTTTCTAAGCTGCTTTGGGAAATGGGATTCTTTTCAGATTTCAGCGAATAGTTCGCAGTCACAGTGCATTACTTTAGCAGCACATTTCTCTTCCTTACACATTACATGCAGCACAGTTTAAACAGTAGAGTGAGCTTATTTTGGCTTCATTCCTTTATATGAACAGAGAGAATTTTGATTTGCTATATATTTCACTGCTACTGTAGATTCCCTCTCCATCTTAAATGGTAGTTTATTAAGATTAAGTGCTTTCTTATGTAGATGTATTGAAAGGACCTTTGATTTGGTTTAAATTAAATTTGATTCAATTAAAATGTAAGATAGATTGAAGCACTTTCGTGAAGAGAAAATGAAAAAGGCTCCATGAAAGAGAACCAAAGCTACAATAGACATGGAATCGGGAGATTGCTATCAGGTAGGCAAGTTTTGAAAATTGGATACCAGAAACATTACTTTCAATGAAGAGTCTAACCTTGTGGTATCTAGGTGGAGTACACAAAGAATGAATCTCATGGCTTGTACCCTAAGAAATTATCCAAAGTGACTAACTGACTGGGTCAGATCTCGTTAGCATTCAGCACCACTGCTCAGGCGTGAAGAGAGAAAGAAAAAAAGAAAAGGAACATGAAAGGAGAGATTAAAGGAGGGGAATGAGACAGGAAAAAGAGAAGGATTTGTGAAAGTGTTATGAACCCACTCCTCTTTTCTTTGTACTCTCCTTGATCCACATTAAATCCATATATCAGGCCCCTAGGATGTCCTTTGGACAGGGCAAAAGAAGACTGCATGTAGCTCATCTGCACTGAAGTCACTGCTGGAGACCTCTGGAAAATTTGCCTTCGTACTGAACCTTTGAATGGTCTTTCACCTTCAGGGGTTTATGAGCTGCCATTAGAGCTTAGAGCCACCATGAGCCGTGGGTTTGGAGCCCAAGCATTTCACTAAAACAACTGTTCACTAAAATATTAGCATCAAGCACCCCAGATTGCGCCAAGGATGTGTTATAGCCTGGAGAAAGGAGCTGAGCCTCTCCCTGGGAGCTGGCCCTGACAAGGAAACTTCCCAAGGTGGGAGTCCTTGTCCACTACTGCAAAGCCACCGATTTTTTTCCACAGACCATGTCACATTTGAGCAGCTTTTGGTCATTTCCAACACAGGCCAAATTTAAATCAGCAGTCTTGAAATAGGAAGTATTTTATTTTATTGTGAACAGCCAGAGCTGCTTAGTCCTCTGCAAAAAGTTTAGAAAAGCTTTTTTTTTAATCCCCCTTTTTTCTTTTTCTTTTCCTTGCAAATGTATGCTTCGTTTCAAACCTGGAGATGCATATGATGTTTTACCATTAAGTCATTGTATGATTATAAGTCACTATGATCAACGTAACGGTGACCTTGGTTTAGCAATACAATACTAATAGGCCACCAAAGAAGCAGTTTCTTTTGTCAGTTATATATAAACTGTCTTCTCATTTACATAATTGAAATTCTTAGAAACGCTTGAATATTATTTTTTTTCAGACTGTCAAAGTTAAATATTTACATTCTCGGCACTGCTTTAAAGATTTTATTTTCTTCTTTCTGAGGCAGAGTCACAAATATTAAGTTTAATGTTAAAATATTGATTCTAGAAATGGTGATCTGTAAGAAAGCCAATTTCAACATTTTGTCTTGATTTAGTGAATTGCATTTAGGTATTTTGCAGTCTGTTTATTGTGTGACATTACATATCAAATGTAATCATCTGATCATGTTGACTTAGATTTGATGTTTTTCACATTTATAAAGTTATTTGAGCTTGCACCAGTTTTTTCTCCATGCTGCTTGGTGGCAGTTAATAAGGTTTTGTCCCTAATTTGGCATTAGGAACAAAGCATCAATTTAATGCCATAGTTTTAAAAATATATATTTTTAAAGAAACACGGTGGGATTCTGACTCCATTTGCAAAAGGAAAGAAAACAGTAAAATTCAATTTTAAAAAGGAGTCACTAGATTCAGATACTTGGACAAAGTGCACAGATACATGCCTTTCTTGGGAAAACTCATAGCATGTTTTCTGAATGCACATTAGGAAGAATAAATAGACTGTGGAAAAATGTATTGGGTATTATATAGGTCCATAATATATAATGTGCATTTCTGTTAATTGATGTAGCCAATGTACAGTATAATAGCTGCAAAGGAACTGTTATGGTGCATGCTGTGAAGGCATATTAAAACAATACACAATAGTAATTTACATTCTAATAAGTCCTTTAACATACAGCGGTATTGGATACAAGAGTATGTCTATGATTTTCCTGTCTCAAAGGGACACGTTGTATGTTTTTATTTCTTCAATATTAGTAGAAAAGAAATTATAAGCCCAAGTACTGCTAGTGTATGGACTGTACTATGTGTCTACATATTGCTTTGGTGTCAGGTAATATGAGTTTATTTTAGGTTGAAGCAGGTTGAATAATCTTTGTGGTTTTAATGTAAGCATCTAAACAACAATTTCTGATAGTACAGTGCTGTTAACTACTTTGAAGAGTCTTTGCTGATTAAAAAGCATTTGTGTGTGATTCTTTTAAACAACTGAATGCTGATGCACCCATATAATTCCATGCATTTCAGAAATATGAGATGTCCAGAGCTTTTGACCTCAGTAAACGCAGTAACACTGGATAAAGAATTTTTCAATTACCAGAGACCAAAACTTGGTGGGTAGCGTAAAGTCAGATACAGTATCTGTGGCACAAAAAGGAAAAAACGGGCACTGAACAATGAGAAAGGTTAATAAACAAAGGTAAATACAAAGGATGTTATTTCCCATGTATAATCCTCTGCACAACAGTGTATCTTAAAGAACGTGATGCCCAGAAGCAGTGATCACAAATTAATAAAGTATCACCCGAAAAGTAGAACTAGGGCCAAAAAGGACAGAGCTAATAAAGCAAAGGGTGAGATAAAAGGAAGGATTGCATGGGAAATGATTTTTGTTGATTGGAATACAGCAATAAAGATAAGGATGAAGAGTGTTTTAAAAATTGCAGAAGTTCATATCTCACAAAGAAATACTGTGATGTTTTTGTAGTTCATATATTTAAAAAAAAAAAACCAAACCCTTCCTTTAGGGATTTACACTGTAAAACCAAAGAACTAATCCTTTTACAGTAGCACCATAAAGGAAACCTCCTAATCCTTGTCAATGACTGCGTATCCGGTTATTGTATCAGTTCAGAATTTTTTTACAAACTCCCCTGCAGCCAGATTGTCTGGGAACAAGATAGTCTTGGATGTCTTGAAACAGGCCATAGAAAAGCTGCTCTTTCAGTATGAAACACTGTATAGACCCTTTGAAAGTTCATCTAATGAATTTCATTTTATACTAAAGAACCGTTGCTACTTAGCTGTCACCTCCCATTTGTCTTGATTGTACCACAGCAAGACTGAAAGTTCAAAGGTGTGTATCAGAATTTAGAGCAGTGGCAATTCTTCGAGCTGAGTTTAAGGTAGACCTCCAGGCAAGATTTACAAACATGTTTTCGTGGAGTTCACTTTTTACACTCTTCAAATCATTAATAATTAGATATGTTATCTGTGAAGAGCTTAGCTTGAGAATAATTTGTGTAGCAGATGATCTTTCCTGCGTTTGACCCCATTTTGCTGTTACTGAGTGGAAAGAGTTCAGTTAGCTGGGTCAGTGTTAAGAAGGCAAAAGAAAATTTGTGCTGGAGCCTGAGTCCAATCCAAGGTGACAGTTTGAGAGTCCTACTCTGAAACTAAACCCTATCTCTGTATTTGATTTCACAGGAAAAGTGGCCCACATCTGCTGGAAACATGCCCTGGTAGTAGCAAGCCTGGACAAGAATTTTGCCTAGCTTAAGCTAATTGCCAAGCTCTGATACTTGCTTCAGTTTGGAAAGAAGGGAAGGGTCTTTGCTGGTCTCGAACCATCCGTGTCACTTTCCCTTGCGTGCCTTGTCTTTCCTCCTACAAATTCTTCTTAACTTTTGATAGGAGCATATTGAGGATATTGACAGAAAATGTGTCTTCCACAAAGGTTGAACACCGATCAATCTTTTGTGTTGCCTTTTTGTTTTGGCACTGGGGACAATCCAAAAAATGGGGCTTCTTGCTCACATTTTTTAAAAAAGCAAAACCTCTTTGCAAGCTGTAGCTATTTCCTTTGTCCCTTCTCTTATGGCCTAACAGAGTTTTTCTGCTTTATGCTGCCCTGCTGATATGCAAGCTGCCAAGCATTACCACCTCTGTCTCTAAAAAAGAGCTGATATCGCATGTGAAGGGGAACAGGCAAGTGCTTTCTACCCAGCAAGCAGCAGAATGGAAAAGGGATCACCATGGCAGCAGCGTTATTAAGTGCAAAGCCTCTTTTCAATCATTTTCATTATATACCAACTCCCCAACAGTATTCTTTTCCCCTAAAGGTGGCAAGTGTATTGCAAGCTGGCTGCAAGGCACAGATGCCAGGTTCAGAAATGCATTACAGAGTTAGCTTTGAACCCAATAAAAATACGATCTTGTAAGATCTCTGCTACAGGCTCCAGGCTGGTGCAGTGAAGGATGTGGACACAGTTTATGGGACTGGTGTCAGTTTACCTGGCTGCTCTGTTAGGTGCCATTCAGGTAACATGGGTTTTTCTTCTTGTCCGGTGATCGTCAGTGCCTCTTTTTTTTCAGTGAGACACAGTAGGGAATAAACTCATGAGTGAGATACCTTAGGAGCTAGCTGCATGAAATGCACTTAGATTTCTCATAAAGTCCTGGAACTGCAATAGGTTTGAGATAATTACACCACTATTATGCTTGATTGCTTAAATATACGTTAAGAATTCATAAACAAGCATAGAGTCCTCATGAAATAATAATGAAATAAACATGGCAGTTGCATATTCCCATTTCAAATTTAGATGAGGTGCCTCCAAGTTCAGTTCGTCATTAATTTTACTAAAATACAGTATATGTAATTTGGCTATTTAGATGCAACATGCTTCACTGTACATTCTGGCCTGCTCTGTATACATTGCCTGAACATTACTCACGCTCTACCCTTTTCTCTGTGTCTCATTGCATATTTCAGGAAGACTCCGCTGCATGTGCGCGTGTCTGTTATGCTGCTGTTTCTTAGTTACTCTTGAGCATTTTATTGGCTCAGACTTTACACTGAAGCGACTGTGCGACCTGAAGGCTATGTTTTACCAGATCTACAGGAAAGTGATTGATCTCACTCTGCCCATACTTTGTCAAAGCCTATGCCAAAATGTGAAACAATGGGCTGTTTGGCTCCATCCCTTAGAGTGGCTTTTGCTCGTTAATGAACTTCTAATTTTAGCTCAAATAATAAGAGTAACAGGAACTCAGCAGTTGCCTGCGTTGTTTACTTCCTCAACAGGTTCTACGTCTGTCTCTACTTGATTTCTATGGTAGTGAGTGGAATGAACTACCGCTGGAATTTCATTTTGGCACTGCTCTCTGAACAAGAGGACTAAGTCTCTTGGGCGCTATAAAAGGGAATATAAAATGCCCTTTCTGTTGTGCTAGGAATGGCTAGCTATTGGCTGGGGTGCATCTTTCACCTAATTTGCTTAAAGATAGCACCATTTTGAGCAAAAAAGGCAGCAAATTGCATAACAGTACCACAAGGAAAGTGAGCTCAACACTGGTCAAAGAAAACTCAAATTTGGTATGTCCATGTGAGTCGTCTTAATACCTGAAGTGAAGCAGACAGAAAGAGAAAATGTACTGTTGTTTCTATCTGAAAATGAACAGCATTATAACTATTCCTTTTTAGTTCAAGGAAGAAATAATTGCAGCAACCTAGTGTTTGATAGCTCTTGGCAAAAGTGTTTCTCTGGGAACAGTCAGCGGTATTGCCCAAGGGAAAGAAAAAGGAGAAGTTCCTCAATCAACCAACTGAATTGTACCTGTTGCTCTAACAAGCTTTCTGCATATCGGTGAGCAGAGCAGAAAAACTTACTGGTTGAAACTTCCTATAAAAAAACACGGCAATGGGATAAGCAGGTATCCATCACTAGTATGATATTGAAGTAGCTCAGGATGCTTTGCTTCTATCAGAATCATGAGGCGTGGAGCTCACCTAGGGATTCTTTGGAATTACCAGTGCTTGAGAACAAAAATTACGGATAATTTTCCTTTCATCTCTTCTTCCCCATTTATATTTCAAGGTCGCCATCATCATCCCCTTAATATCAGGACCCCTCCCTGTAGCAATATGCTAAGATTACTCTTATTTTCTTGGACATAATGCTATGAAATTGCGTACAGTCTTTTGGTAATCTATGCAGTCATGTGGATGAAATCATATTTTGCCTAGATAGATTGCTGTCCATCAGTAGACTGCTTTTCTGCCATGTTGCACAAGGTTTACTGAAAGCTCTCTGTGAAAAATGTTTAATGTGCCACAAACTTAGTATTTTTTTTTAATGTATTATCATGTCACCTTTATGTATAGTAATGAGTTGTGTTTAGTTGTCAAGTATAGGGATGACTTCATCCCGTGAAGATTGAGAGATCTTTAAAACAAGTTATGGTAGGTTTAAAAATGGGGGGAGGAGAAAACCACTATATTTTTTAGTAAAATTAGCCAACTTCAATTTCACATTCTAATAGAACAATTGCATCTAGTTTTCTACCCTCTCAACCAAAACAAACAAATTGGTGCCACTATTCATCTGGCAAATATTCATATATAAATATTCAAATATACATATATTCAAATACAAAATGCTAGAGAAAGTGCTTCTCTCATTAGTCGAAGAACAAGGAGTCCTATTAGAATATGGAAAACATTATTCTCTGTACAGTACATTCTGCATCTATTTATCTTCAGATTTTTTTTTTCTTTTTTCTTTCTGTCCTCCCTGATTTCCAGCACTGATTTCAGGAAAAGCACGTATAACCTTGTTGTGGTTTAACCCCAGCCAGCAACTAAGCACCATGCAGCTGCTCGCTCACTCCTCCCCCCTCCCAGTGTGATGGGGAGGAAAATTGGAAAAAAAGAAGTCAAACTCATAGGTTGAGATAAGAACAGTTTAATAATTGAAATAAAATAAAATATAATAATAATAGTAATGAAAAGAAATACGAAAAAAAAAAAGAAAAGAGAGAAATACAGCCCAGGAAAAACAAGTGATGCACAGTGCAGTCGCTCACCACCCGCTGACCGATGCCCAAGCAGCGATCTGCCCCTCCTGGCCAACTCCCCGCAGTTGATATACTGAGCATGACGTTCTATGGTATGGAATATCTCTTTGACTAGTTCAGGTCAGCTGTCCTGGCCATGCTCCCTCCCAGCTTCTTGTGCACCTCCTCGCTGGCAGAGCATGGGAAACTGAATGATCTTTAACTTAGGATAAGCGCTACTTAGCAACAACTAAAACATCAGTGTGTTGTCAACATTATTCTCACACTAAATCCAAAACACACTGTACCAGCTACTAAGAAGAAAATTAACTCTATCCCAGCCAAAACCAGGACAAACCTCATGAATAAAGGGGTCTTCGTGTTTAATAATGGTTATGAGGCTAAGTATAGCGCCAAACAGCATGAAATGCTTGTAACAGGAAAGGTTAATGAAGGCATAGAGAAATGAAGTTATTTGCTAATGTTTATGACAGAGGAAAGAAGTTGAAGTAAGATTGCTTCATTTCCTGTCAAATATCTTAATAATTTTTGGGTTGTAACATACAACATGTTGCATTAACATTTTTAGGTATTGACTTTAGGTCACTAAACACGAGTCCATTTTTTAAAAAAAGGCAGAACTAAAAGCACTCAGGCAGTTCTTTTGCATCCCCAGCAAGACATAGCCTAATACTGGTACTTGTAATTGGAACCGAACTTGTTTAGACATATAGAAATATGCAAACCAAATAATTCTGATTTTCTGCCCATCAGGAGTTGTATGTCAACCTCCATTCAAAGAATTCTCCAAAACTTTGGAAAGAGGCTACTTAATCACCTTATTGTGGGCAAAAACTGAGTTCTGCTGAGTGAAAGCTGATTGTACTTTGTTACTTTCTTATTTTGGTATTTATAATGTGTGGCAAGAATTGACATCAATAATTTCCATTATTTGTTGTGTATCACGTTCTCTCTCTCATTTGCACACACAGACACACGCACGTGTACATTCGATTGCTATCTCACTCCCCTTTCTTAGGCCTCTGACTTCCTGCAGGTAGCAAGGTGCAAATGGATTTTCTGATGGTCTAATTATACCTCTGGTTTTGGTTGTCCAGTATTTTACCAACCTGCCTATTGCAAGAAATTGCTTTGAATGGAAATTAGTGTGATTCCACGTAGAGACTCTCTTTCTCAGCCCAGGCAGAAGGAAGGCATGCTGGCTTCTTTTTAACATTCTGACCCTGCAAATTTAGTGATGGAAAAGACTCAGAATAATTGAACTGTATGGGTGGGAGAGGAAGGGGAGTTAAACAAGGTGGTAGTAGCTTCCCATGCTTTTTTAGAGGTTGCTTGTTGTGTGGGCCTTTCTCCAGTTCTAATGTAACATGGAGGATGGGTGTCCAGGAGGTAGATTTATGGCTGGCTTTTGCTGCACTGTTTCTAAGGAACTGTTTTTTGGTTTTGGGGATTTTTTTTGACGAGAGAATTTTAAGGCCCTATTTCAGTTTTCAAGGCACTTTGAAATGCCTGAAAAGGACCAAATGAGAAACGTCTATAGTGGTTCAAGTTGAAAGATGTTATCTAAGTGAAGATTGTAGTTGCTGTGCTCTTACTGCTTCAGATAACTTCTTATTTAAATAGACTTATTAGGTTTTAATAGGCTTTTGTGCTACCCTTTCAGATTTTGACTTTCACTCCAGGCTAATATCTGATTTTTAAAAGTGAGTTTACAAATAAAGTTGGGTGATTCCAGGACATCCTTGGCTCACTTCACACTTGGCAAGCCATCAAAAAAAATCGGTCAGGTTTTCAGCAATGTCATACATTTATATGACTGCCCCTATAAAAATGCGATTTAAATGCTTAATAATGTTGGGGTTTTGCCCAAAGCACTCTGAATTTCTTTGGCTTAACCCATCTTCACAGTAGCATATTTGGCTTTCCCATCATATCCTTTATGCAGATTAAAGGTAAATACATCTTGAATGATTGATCAGATGGAATCTATACTCTTTGAATGTATAATTTTAACAGCTGTAGTTCAGCAGCATGTGCGTCTGTGTGTTGATATACATGTAGGTATTTACAGATGGCACACACCTATGCTTTTCTATATGTTCTTCTGATGCACACATGGTACATTGTATATATCTCACGTCTCACTGGATACGCTCCAACTTTTGGTCTGCTAACAGACTGTTTCAGGTTGCTCTTTAAAACATCTGCACGCCACAGAGATTTCATCGTTTCCCATCCAAGGGAGGGATTTCACTGCTCAAAGGTAATACTGAATCCCAAGTCAGGGACCAATTTAAGGTACAAGTGTTTTCCAACACACCTAATCTTAGCTTGAGCTTTTCAGCACTGCTAGCAGAGATTTCTGACAGCCTTTCTGGACTTGGCAGGTGTGGAAAAAAAGGTGCTTTAAATCGTGACATTTCCATGTAAAGAGATTACTTCAAGTCCTTCCTTCACAACCAGGCATGTTGAGATGAGAATAGTTGCAAAGAACCATTTCCCCAGAGGCTCTACACGATGAATGGTCCACAATGGAACATCTGATTGACCATACCGAAATCAGCATAAGAAGATTTCTCAGCTTCGCTACTTCTGTAAGGTCAAGAGTGCGGAACAAAATAAAGCAAATTTATGAGTAGCTTTTGTGAGCTACTCATTTCAGGAGCTTCTGCCAATCTGTCTAGCCAGCACCATAGCTTGCTTGCTGGGAGGTGGGAGTTTGTGCAGACCTTTTTCCCCCTGTGGGGTTTTCAGCTGGCAGTGCCTCTCCAAGCAGCTGGGTGCTGCATGGGGTTCCCCAGGACCTGGCTCTCTGGGGCCCACTTTGGCAAACGCTGTTGAACGCTGTCAAAGGACCATGTGATTGCACCAGGAAATTCAATGCTAGAAGAACTCCCCCGGATTTCAGTGACGTAATGCTTTTATGTATGCTTACCACATCGTTGGGGTTTTTTAAATGAGAGGTACCATCCTCCTTTGGATGCAGTCACACCAACTTAAAACTTCAGGGTTTTTGTTTGATAGCGTTGTTCTCCTCCTTATAAGGAGAAATGTGATATTTTTAAAACATATGCTATAGAGACAGAGTGCCTTCTCACTTAGTCTCCTCTAGCTACCAATCAATGCACAGTCAGAACAGTCTGAATTTCTTGTGCTAAACAAGGCCTAATGGAGCGATGCAGTTGTTTCAAAGTTTTGGTGATAAAGCATTCTCACTTCATCTTCCTTTACTTGTTTTCTGAATCCCTGTAATTTACAATGTATTTACAACAGAACTGAGGTTACGTGGCCATGGCTGGAAGCTCTGGGAATTAATTGTGATGAGCAGTCTCTGTATTTGTTTTCCTTTAGAGCCTCTAATATATTGTTCTGCTCAGGTCCTCTGAACACCTCTGCAGTCAACTTATAAAACATGACTGTCACTCCTCTTACCACTGTAACACATAATTGTATAAAAGGCGGCTGACAGAACTAATTTGGGCCTTTTCCCTAAAAGATGTCAGCTGGCAATCTTTGTTTAAGCAGTGTGAATGTTAGTAATCTTGGTCTTTATTTCATTTTTAATGTTAAAATTAGACAGTCCAACTTTGAAGCAATTCTCACGGAGAAGTGAAGATTAGGTCTATGTCACATGTAGTCAGATTGGTTTGTAATCTGCTCTGTGGCTTGTAAGGCAGTTCGAGTTCTGTGTGGTTATTAAACATGGATTTTTCATCCAGATCATGAATTAACAACTCTGAACATAAATATACATAATATATACTCTATATTTAATTTGTCCTTGGTAGTTAAAATTCAGCTAATGCAGGTAACACTGGTACTGCTTTGCCCATCTTGCTCGCAGTTTTAGGAGGCTATATTGTCAATTGTGTGGGTCTTTCACAAAGATTCATAACAGCAATGAGATCCATGTTCTCACTTGGCGCTTACAATGGAAATTCGGTCTTGCAGAGGTCTTGCAGCGTCTTTTTAGAGAGGCATGAATTTTCATCCTGTGTCTAGCTCATGTAATGCTGTAAGCAAAGATTAATTTGACATGTCAGCAGCGGAAAGGATAGCTACATTTAGGACTATAATCTTCTCCTGTAACATATTAATGACAGTTTTATATCTCTGTCAAAAGGAAAATGTACCTCTTAATACCCTTAGTAGTGGAGTATATTTTATTTATTTTATTAGTAAGACAAAGAACACAAGATGTGAATTGGTATTTCAGCCAATTGTCTTAAAATTACAGTGTAAGGGTATAATTGTTACCTTCACAAAGCTAGCTGGACTTCTTAATGATGCCTAAAGGTTGTGGTGCCACTTGAAGCAATTACTATTGTGTCTTTCACTGCTGCCCTTTAGCATGAATGTAGCAAGAGGCCTAACTGCAGAAGTCAGAAAAAAATATCAGCGCATTAAATGGACTATTTCTTCAGTTGTAACTACTGGGGATTTAACTGCTGTCTTTACGAGACAATGGGACTCCAAGGCCGGTCAGGATAACAACGGGCTTTCATTTGCTTCTTGAAAATCCTTGGTTTTCTGTATTAGCCCGACTTCTTACAATAGGTGGTAAAGGCAGAATGCCGAGATAAAATCAGTTGTTAAAGAAATATTTACTTAACACCTTAATGAATCAATCTGTATTTGAATATTTTAGATCAAGGCTGTTGAGAAGATTAATCCTAAATTGCCTACAAGGTTTTTGAGAAGATTGAAGGCAATTTCACTTATTTTTGAATGAAATCTTGAAGAATGCTAATACAGCTGGCTGGAAGACACCAATTCCAAGGTGCACAAAAACATGATACTGTGAAATCAGCTTCATTTTCACTGGAATGAAAAGATCTTTTGAAAGGTTTTACAAAATACAAGAGCAAGTAACCTGCTGCACTTCAAAGTTACTAAGAGCTTAGGGCGCTCATTTGGCATGAACCAGATTCAAGCCACTGAAAGAAACAGCATAGGGATTTGAACTTGGGATTTCTGCATCCAGAATGAGCATTCTTAGTTTTAAAAGGTATACTGGTCTTTTTTTTTTTCTTTTTTTTTTTTTCTTTTTTTTTTTTTTTTCTTTCTGTATATTGCCTGCTTTGTTCTACATGCTGAGCATAGGCGCTTAAAGATGTAGTGGTTTCTTGTTGTCCTCTGGTAACAGTCAGATAAGTTTTTCAAAGTGAAGTGTGTTCAGATGAACAGTTTTGCCCATCCCTCGAGGGCTTTTCAGATTTAGTTTAGAAGATGTTAATTGCTACATTGCCATGCTGTAGCCACATGTGCAGTATTGTGGAGGTCCATAGCAATACAGTGGCTTTGTTGAGGAGATACTGATTCCCTTTAGCACCTTCAGCTTCCTCAGAAAGTCCTTCTGGGCGAAATTTTCTTCTCGGATGCCAAGCTGCAAATCCACAGAAGTAGCCGGAGCACTGTGTCTTCACTCTTTTGGCCTTGAACCTGAGTTTCCAAGCTGTTAAGAAAAAGAGCACCAGGGATGGGATTTTTTGGAAGCTGTCAGGAAGCAAAAAAAGGCCCATCAGGAATCATGTTCATTCTGTAGCTGAACTGTGTTTTTGTTAGGGCAAGTGTAGCCTTCAGTACTGGATAGTGCTGGGACCGGGGTAGATCTTCAGTGCGAAGCCAGTAATATCAACTAAGCTGGAGAATAGTTGTGTATTAGAAATGCTCATCCTATGTTGTAAATCGGAAAAGTGGTGGCACCCTTATGTGAGCTGTTATGTTTTTTTCCCCTTTCTTTGTGCTACTGCCTTATGTGAGAGGAAATGGCTCTAGAAATATGTCCCTTGTAAACATGTATTTTAAAATCCTATCTCTTGTTTTGTCCCTTTCAAAAATAAATGGAAAATAGTCAGTAGAAAGCTTGATAAAATTTAGGCTTTCTATTCTTAAAGCTTTCCCCAGGCTGCCTTATGATTTTTTAAGTGGCATAGTTCGGTAGCTGATTATACTACCAGTTTTGCAGTACATAACTTCTAACAGACAAAATCTATTATATGGCTGAAAAAATGCATACGGGCACTGCCCTTAGCTGCCATATCTATCTCACAGCTATGCCACATCAGTTAATATTAAATGCCTAGTGTTTTTATATTTTGTGAGTAAAGTGCTGATAGCAGAGAAATGCTAAGCTTATCAAGGTTTTTGTTTTGCTTTATGAACATCGTATAATGTGTGAGAAAGGAGAAATAGGTCAGTAAGAAATAGGACTGGACCAAACCACGTGGTCTGAAGTAGGCAGTGTCAAGCTTACTGGCTGCAAAGTGGGGACAGGGTTTTGCACAAAAGTGCAACACCAGCATGGGACAATTTGGTGCGGCACATGTGCATCACCCCCTCCATCAGAGCCAGGGCTGCAGTCTCTTTGGTCCAAATCAAAGCTGGAACTCCACTAAGTTGCATGCTGCACAAATACAAAGTAAGTGATTTAGAAGAGACTGGTAACTAAGTATAAGAAGCAAATACGGCAGGAGAACGGCACAGAGGTAAGATGTCATCTGGAAAAGAGGTATGGCACATGAATGGCAGGGCTCAAATAGACTCAGGCATCCTGACATCCCCACTAACGTCCCGTCCCCTTCACTGCATTGCTTCTGAAAATATCCTGCCCTGAAATATGGCAGTAGGTGCATATTGAAGTAACCTGTGCCAAGCTAGATGTTTCATTTTATTTTCATTTATAATTCAGGAAACACGTTTTGCTGAAAAATGTCTCAATGGTAATACTCATTACAAGCAGTGTCTGCTGTATGATTCTCATTCTGGGCAGAGAAATACTGTGCTTGCACTCTGAATCTTTATTCCAGTAAACAACAAACTTAAGTCAAGCTCTGAATTGAATATTTGTGATTACAAATATGTTTACAACTGGAAGAGGCCAGGTAAACAGAAAAAAAATTTCCTTTGTGCAGGACAGGTGATGCCATTGCTGTCTAAATATTCAGTATTCTTGCTCTGATATATTCTTCTGACTACAGTAGCACCTGCTGAGATTATATTGGATTCTTATTTTACAATATCCTTGTCCTAAATTAATTACCTATCTGTAATCAGTCAACCATGAACGCTATTTGTAAACAACATCTCCTGTACAACTCTGAACAAGTGAATTAATGCCAATTAATTTCCAGTTATATTATTTAAGAGACAGAATGATAGTTGGGGCAGTAGTATCTCTTGCTGTCTTTATGAATCGTCTCTTGTGATCCTTGATGTCCAAGGAAATAAAGAAAGAAGCAGACAGGAGTAGAGAACCATCATATGCTATCCAATAAATGGTGTCTTGTGATTGCGCACCCTTCTCTGGAAGGGAAACTGGAGTACTGGGTGCCAAGAGGAAAGTTTAAAGCAATAATCTCATGGGCTGGAAAATGAGCATGACGTTACACAACATGTAAAGGCTCTCCTTTGAGAGAACAGTGGTATTAATAGTCACATAATGATGTTGTCTCTTGTAACAGATGGCCTTTTCTTTTTAAGCAGATGTTTTAGATGTTTTGAACTTTCACATATAAAAATAGATTATAAATTGATTACTTGCTGGGATTTTTATTCCTATCAGGAGATAGTCCAGTTTGCAGAGGTTTTATTTGTTGCTGCTTCAAAACAGAGATAGAGTTTTAAATGGGGCCGTTGCTTTCTAGTAAGTCCAAAATGTGATCTCTTTGGACACAGCTGGATCCTGGAAGAGAAGGTACTGCTGCAGACCCAGCCAACAAATGAGGCTGTGAGAGGATGGCTCCACCTGGGACCTACCCAGGACAGCAAAAGCAGAAGTGTTAGGCTGTGTTGTGTTAGGAGCACTCCTAGAAGGAGATGAAGCGGGCTTGGGATGGGGAGGAAAATCAGTAAGAAACAAAGCCTTACGGCTGAAGATGCACAAATAATGGAAAAAGACAACACGAGGTAATGAAAAGGAATACATATACATACATATATCTAATTGTAAAAAGCCTCGTTAAGATGCTGGAATTTATTGTCATCCTGCCAGTAAAAAGCACGCTTAGAATTCAAAACGGTCCTCTTGCCAGCAGAAATGAACTGTGCTCTGGAACAATTAGACCATGCTTTTGTGTTTGGTATTTACAAGGGTGAATTAAGCTGCAAAATTAATGCTTTAGCCTTTTACCTTCTGGTGGGTTGGTCTAAAATCATTGCTGGGTCTATGCTTTTTTAAATTTTATTTTTTTTCTGGCTGGGTAAGAACGAAGCGAGAGGTTTGCTTTATAAATGCCAGTCTCCATATATTCAGCTCGCATTTATACTATTTCCCATCAAGCTGTCTAAGACCAGAAAAACATCAGTGTCACCATCTGAGACCAGTGATGGGTCATGTAGGGTTGGTTCCTTTGGAGACATCTTCCTTTCCTGTCCTCAGAGAACATTCTGCAATTACCTCTTATTCTCATAAGCATTAAACACCCTTCTGATTCTCTGTATTTTGTGGAATGTTTTGCTTATAAAGGGTCCAGAAATACGATTATCTGAATAGAAGCCATGTATACAAACATACAAACCTGTGCAGAAAGGCAGATTTATTTCTTGTGACTCACTTGAGCCATGATATTAAGTGGATATCCTGTTAAAGTCAGGAATAAAAGAGGGATATGAGTCTTTCTCCGAGAAAGAGAGGGAGGAGATGCAGGGAGAACTGATCCAAACAAATTGAGGATAAGGCTGATATTCTTTCTTGTTCATATTTAAATTAAAAATAATTTGGGAAAGAAAGTTTCAACTGGACCATTGTGTAACTATTGTGTTAGAGACAGAATTGTGTGGCACCTATTTTACTCATAGATAATGAATTATTCCTGTAATATTGTGAGTTTTAATTTAATACATATGTCCAAATAAAAAATTATTTTCCAAAGAATATTTTAGGCATGTTTTGAGTTATGTATGTCTTTATTTAATAGGTGTAGATATATTTGTATGTGTGTATTTTCCTAGACAGGCCTATTCCCTAGTTTATTGACAAGGTATTCTTTTTCATCAGCCTTTAATATGCTGACACATATGTATCTCTTGCTCTATGCAGCAGCTGAGTTGTTCTATCTAAATGTAAAGAGTTTTCCTGGCTAGAATACAGTGTACAGGATGAGCTAAGTCTCTTGGGTCTTGCTCACAATCATAAGCTGAGACTGATAGCATTTTGCAGATGGTGCTTGGATGGACAAAAGAAGCGAACATATACAGATCTAATGAACGCGCTGAATTGGTTTCTGTTCAGCATTTCTCACTGGACTACCAGAGAAAGGAAATTAAATCAACTCACGACAGCTATCTTGCACATCTCACCTGGGAAGGTATGCATGAGGTAGGACAGGCACTGCTTAACATTAATCAGTCTCCTGAAGTCATTACATTCATGAGGAAATGTAATTCACATGTGATTACTTTTTAATTTACTCTGTAATCACATTCCAAGTGAACAGGGCAAGCTTAAAATGAAATTTAAAAGTCAAATACTGCTTTGTATTAAGAATTCACAATTTTTATATGCACTTAGGTTAATAAAGATTTTACTATAACCATTTGTGACTGAACATATAATTTTTAGATAGAAGCTGGTGCCATACTTTGGATAAAATGTATTTGATTTTTGTCCAAGCATCATAGTAGACCCTAGGAGTTTCAGGATTATGTCTCATGCTAAATTTTCATCTTGTTTAAACTTTCTTTTTTTTTGAGAATAGAACAAAACAAAATGGCTGTATCCCAGATCTCAGTTTGCTTGAATTAATGCATTTTTAATTTCTGCTTTGCCTTTGAGGCAAATTATACGTTTGTTATATCCATCATCAGGAAAGGCAGGCAGATTTCATAGTAACAAAACAGTTTATAAATGAGAAATGTGGATGTACAATCACTTCATGGTTCCTCAAGAGTTCCTTAAACTTTTGTTTTGATCTTAATTTCAGTGAATCAGTTATGAAATTTCATGTATGTCATAAATGGAGCTTGGAGCTTTTCAGAATAACAAAACCCCTTGAAATGATCAAAACTTTTTGGTTGTTCTTAGCTCTATGCTTATCACTTTCATTTCTACAGAATCATAGTTTAACACGAAGTGGTCAGAAGATAGCTCAGTGTTACTGCATCTGCGTATTGCAAGCTAGAAGGATGTCTGGGGTAAATTAAAGCCAATTTACCTTGGTTTAGTATAAAAGGCAAAGTGAATTCTTTCACGTAACGCCGGATTGTAGTTTTGTTGGTGCAAATCTAGCCCTCTGTTCCACGCAGCCCTGCCTGTGGTGTCTGACTGACCTTGTTATGCTTTCGCAGAGTGTGCAGAACATGATGGTGTGTCCCAGAGAGCCCTGATCTTCTAATTTCCCTTGCGTGGGGAAGGGGCTATGTCAGCAATAGAGAGAGGAGAGAAACAGTGACTTCACCTCTACACGCTCACCGAGCTGAGGACCGAGAGCCAGAGCTCACATTGGCAGTCGCTGCAGATTTGCTTCTTTGAGTTTTGGGGTCCGAAAAGTTAAGAGGAGCACACTCCTTTGAGCTGGACTATCCAAGCTGTGGGCGAGGAGTGGCTTTGAAGGGTGCTTAGTACAGGAAAAGGGTTGCAATTATTTTGTTCTGGTTGTGTCCGCTAAAGGAATGGGAACAAAATTTCTTTTTTTCTCTGCACAGTTGGCTCCGTGAAAGTGATGATTTGATACATATGTTTTAACTGATCTCTTGGCAATGAAACACTATGCATTAAAAAAGGTAGCATCCACCTACATACAAATACACGTGGTATAGGATTTTGGTTCATTTTCTATTACTGATGTTAGAATACTCCCTGCACTCTATAATTCTGCACAGTGGGAAAGGCAGGTTATGAACGAAGCTGGAGGAATTTCTGAAACACGTGGTACTGTTGCCTCCACCCTTCATGAAGCAAGAAAGAATATTTTGCCAAAGGTCTCGTGCCCTTTGGTTTGCATCTTAGAGAGAGAAAACTGACAGGTAAACCTCATCCTGTGGATACTCGCAGGTTTAGTGTGGTCCTAGTCCTTGTCTTCAGAAGTCGCTGGCTCCCTCAGAGCATCACTGGCTTCACTGGGCAGTTTGCACACCCTGTATCACTTACGACTATGACTTGTATCCCTCTGCCTTCACATGTATCGCTTGTAAGGGAGGTATCAGAGTAATTAGCGATATTGCTTTTCACTTAGGCCTTTTAATGGGAGGGAGACTGGTTTGAATCTGAAGATCTCTCTGCTGTTCTGCTTGCTGCTTACTAGTGGTTTGGGGATTTCTGATCCCGGAGGCTGAAGCACATCTCCAGAAAGGAGGTGGTGCCACTAACATGCAAAATGTACTTCACAAGATCTGTGTTTATTTTAGTCTTTGCCAACATCAGTGTAAAAGAGATCTTTTGGTAGTATTTTTTAGCTGACTAACAAGAACCTAATTTTCCATTTTGAAGGCCCATGATGTAACGTGGTCAGCCAGATAGCTAAGAACTGGTTTAAACTAAGATCTCCAGTCTGCTAAAATTAAACTTTTACAAATCCTGTGTAAAAAAGAGAACTGCAGCCATGGTTGCAGTTG
Organism: Astur gentilis; assembly: GCF_929443795.1. NCBI lineage: Eukaryota > Metazoa > Chordata > Aves > Accipitriformes > Accipitridae > Astur > Astur gentilis. The sequence continues at coordinate 15,332,503 of NC_064902.1, read as the reverse complement.
GACTCTTAAGTCTTTGATTCCTCCGTGTTTAACAACACAAAGTCAGGATAGAAGAGCCTTCAGGTCAACTTCTAGGCTTAACCTTCTTGGGAAGTTTTACTTTCAAAACAGAGATTGTCAGTTAAATCAGACCCTTTGTTGTATGTGGGCATTATCCCTTGCTGGCTGTTTGCGTGACTTATGCTATCATGATGTGTTACAAGCTTCAGTACGGAAAAACTTACTGTAAAAGGACAAGTAGAGGCTTTATATAATTCTAAAGCAGATAACCTTCATAAATAAGGGCGCTGAGCATGCTGTTGCTAAATTACTTCTAAAATATGGTGAGATAGTTGGAATTAGGTTTCCCATGTGCTTGATCTGTGCCCAGCTCTTCGTATGGGTTTATGGAGCATGAATAATGAAAGAGACTTTGTACACTAACATCTGGAAAGTCATAAAAGTATATTTATCGCCACCCAAGATAGCAAAGCTAAAAAAATGCTGTAGACCTTGTATAAGTAGCAATAGTAACCGAGGAGGTGAGTTTAATTGATAAAGCTCTCCAGAGTATTTTCTGAGTTATGTCTCTTGTCAGATTATTAAAATTGCAATTATAATAAAGATAATTATTGTGGGGTCTTTTGTTCTGAAGGACTGGGTGAAACACAGTTCATTTTCTGCTAGTCTCAGTCAGGACAGCCTCTCAACAGATGAAGGTGGGGTGTGGGGCAGGCCAGAGGTTTTACAATAGTTGCTTTACTCATTCTTCCTAGGGAAAGAGTTGGAAATCTTTTAGCAGTGCCCAGTAATATGTATGAGCTGGAAAAACCCACCTTTTATATCAAAGATAAAGTCTGTAAGGAGTTGTGATCAAAACATAATTGGAAATCACCTACAGTGCCAAGATCCCCATCCCTGAGATGATACGAATTACCATAGGAATTAAGAACGTTAAGTCTTCAGGTCCCTTTTTTTCGTGCCAAATCTTGGTCCTCAGGATGACTCTGCAACACCCACTTTTCTTTGCAGTGAGAACCTACACCTGTAATATCTCAGGGGCCGTGGGCGAGCAATCACCTGCTGAATCACCAAGGCTGAATCACGTTACCAGCGCTTTGTCAGCCCTGGTACTACTGTGCTGGAAACCTGCCTTGGGATTTCTCCGATTCCTACATATTCATTTCACTCAAAGTGAAATGGGCTTTTTGTTTTGGTTTGTTTTTTCTTCACTTTGGTGGGAAAAAGGTATCTAGAATTGAAGAGTTTGAAAATATTAACAACCTGTTAATTGCAGGGGACTTAATGGCAGCTTGCACGATTATAGCACTTGTTGTTTTGATGAATTTGAAGCAGTCTTTTGCTAACAGTGGAGCTGATGAAATGATCTCCAAGGACTTTCACTTTTTCACTCATTGCATTAGTGAGGCCAGTGCTACCGTACTCTGTTCTGGTGCTCACAGGTTGATGAAAAGTAGCGAGACTGCAGGAAAGAATAATGAGTCAAGAAATGGAGAAAATGCCTAAGAGTGGAGAAGCTGTTGTTCAACCTGGTCATTTAATCAAAAAGAAGGCTGAGAGGTGCTGTGGCTGCTGGGTGTTGTCATGAGGAGAAAATATTGCTTGCTAATTGGCTTCTTAGGCCTACAGAATAAGGCAGAAAATTTACAGAATGGTAACTAAGAGAACCAGCTTCACTGGTTGGAATTGTCCCACCAGGCCGTGGCGTTGCTCATGTTTAAAGCTGAGGGTAACAAAATCCAAAAGAATGTCCCACAGTTAGTTAAGAGACAAAAGCAACAACGAAATGGTTTCTTGCCACCTTAAGCAAAGATACACAGGCCACTGAATTTGTGTTTTCTTTTTTTTCACTCAGATAACTTTGGTGCTGCTTAAAACAGTCAATGAAAAAAAAATGTTTCCGTGGTTGGCATGCACAGCTGTAGGAAAATATTCCTTAGATTTGACATGTTAAAAAGAAATCATTTGGATTTTTGTTCCAGACTAACATTTTCTTCTGAAATCAGTCTGATTTAATTAAGGAAGTTCTATCATCACAAATGCAGGATCCCAACCTGGAAATCATTTAGTATAGATTGAAGGAATGGTTCTGGTTAATCTGGAATAAAAATGTGGTGTCATGTCAGATGGTTTGGCTGGTTTTTGAGTTTTGCATTAATTTAAAAATACAAAACTTTTTTTACTTTTTGGCATGTTGAGAAGTTATAGGTTCTCTGCTTTGCTTTCCCCCCCCCCCCCCCCCCCCGCTTAGCCAGTGATCTCAAGAAGCAACTATTTAACAGCTCTAGATCTCCCTTTCCTGTTTATTTAGTTGTGGAAAAATAGCAGAGCAGCAGATGAGTATGAATATCAGCATTTTCTCCAAGACCTTTTCTGTCATTCATAAGCAAAATGTCAAAATGCTGCTTTCCTGTTTCCCTTGGCCTGCCTAGACTGCACTAGCTGGATTGTATGCTTTCCAGTGAGATTAAGTAACTGCATTTCTTTTGGTGGCAGAACACAGTATTCTCTAATAAAACACATCTGGTATAGCTGAAGGATCAGTCATCAGCTGACCTAAATGTGGGTTGGAAGTGCTCCTGAGGGGACACTTCTTTCTTTGGTCCTTTTGATCTTTTTTAAATCCTTAGAAGTGGCAGCCCAGCTATATAAATAGTTCCCACTCCTAATTAACAGCTCTACCTTGCGGATGCAGGAGTATATAGACTTTGCTAAGTAAGTCTTAGGTCTGAGACTGTTTTGTGTTTACCTTTCATTAGGTCAGTGGCTCTTCCCTTCACAGAAACTCTTTTCTTGCAGGGAACAGTCACAGGTAAATGTCAGAGTTTTTTGAGAAAACTCTCTTCATGCAGTTAAATTTAATTAACCCAAATCTGCTTAAAAAGACTGTTTTCACTGATTACTCCACAGCTTGGCAAGGTGTCCCCAGCAATAAGTCTCTCCCAGTAGTGTGACATTGCTGAATCCTATCAGATTTGTATGCAACCTAGTTATATAGGTACTGGAACAGAGAGAGGAGCAAAGTTGTGCTACTCAGCAAAACTGTCCAAAACTAGGAAACAAAAGCTGAAGTGATTGATTGTGTGAAGATTTCTGCAAATGATACCAAAATTAAAACATTAAGCTAATGACTTTAAAGAAAATTGCATTGCCATGTGCAATTTATTCAGTAGAGAGAAAGCAAATGTGGTTTTACTAATAACACAAAAAAAGACTGAAATAAAATTGAGCAAAGGAACCTTATTTCTTTCCTTCTTTCTCTGTCTCCCTCTCCCTGGAGCTTCAAAACTGAGCAGCTGTCAGAATTTTTCATCTGTTTGACCTGTCGCAGGAGAGGTCGGCACTGATCAGTGACTATACTTTTTAACAGACGGAGGGCTGTAATTGAGAATAATTCCTCTGCAATTTGGTAGGCAGGGGTTGTTTCAAACTGACTTTCAAAGGCAGTGCCAGAACGGAAATGTTAGAAACTCTGTAAGTGAATCAGTTTTTATTTGCGGGGCTGCAGATTTCTTTTTGGGTTTGTTTCTGGTGTTTTTATCCCTAATGAAACAACTGCAGGATGGAAGCATTCACATTTTAAACAGCAGCGTTTCTTCCAGAGTGACTTGAAGTGTAATCAATTTTTACCATCTCCTGGGGTGCCCTGCAGCTAACATGAGAAGGAGCCCAGAAATGCAGTATTTGCTCCGAGAGACGAAGCGCTGATGGTGAGGGCTCAGATGCCCAGGGCTGGACATGTGGCACAGACAGCTGATGCGCAAATGCCCAAGCAGCTGCTCTGCCATGGGCTCGTGCTTGGCAAGAGGAGGCACAGCTGCCAAAGGAGTTCATCAGTTCAGCACGGGGACTCCTTGGTGAGAAGTAGGGAGCCCAGGTGAGGCTAGTCCTGGTGCTTCTCAAGCATAAAACAGCAGAAGCGCTGCTTTACAGGATGAAGGGAACTGTAAGACTTTGTGGAAGATGATGCTTCTGCGCTGGCCGTTGTCCAAGGGTGAGTCAGTGGGCGTAGGTGGAAGTGCCCTAACTGAAGAATTATAAGGATTGCAAGTGAAGTGCACGGGTCGGTGTTGAGTGCAATGTCCAAACACAGCAGGTAGACGGCAGCTGTGCCAGAGCTTCCTAGTGACTGCTAAGAAGCCCAGGTTTCCATTCACTCGGGCTTCTCTGCGTTGCACTCCATCTCCTTGGGCAGAGCAGCCCTCAGGCAGGCACAGCCTGTATCTGGGCCAGTCCTCTGTGTCCCATGGCCATCGTCCTCAACTAAGGGCGCTTGACTATAGCGGCCTGTTTGAATATTGATGTGATTTTGGGGTGGCTTTTTAGATGATGAAGTTACAGTATCTTCAAGAGTTCTAAAGGACACATTCTGCTAAACACCAATCTATGGCTTTCTCAGTTTCTGAAAAAAAATTTGTCCTTTACTTAGAAATCTACAAAACTTTGATGGGTATAAACGTTCAAGTTGCTCAATACTGCAACATCTCTAAAGTCCTTTCCTATTTTTTCACTCGAAGTACCATTATATTAATTGGGGTTTTTTTGTTTGGGGTTTCCACAGCAGCTTCCTTCCCTGTGAGAATCCTGTTCAGAGTGGTCATAGATGCTGAGGTACACATTCATTAGGCACCATCTGATCAGACACAAAGGAATGTTAAAGAATTAGAAAGTAAAAATTGGAATGTTTGATTCTCTTTAATCTTCTTCCCAACCCCACTTTATTCGGCAAGAGAAATCCCTTTCTCTGCGACGTTAACACTATGGAGAAATTTTTAAAACTTCAGGTCATTTGAAAACAACTAGACGACTGCAAATTCAGAATAAGAAATATGTTTGTGCTGCAGTTGCGTACCTTTACTGTACTTAGACTTGATTATGTAAATTAATACGTTCAACTTGATTATGTAAATTGAGTTGATTTAGATCACAGCCTAGGCTGAGTACAATGACTATTTGGGATTATTTGGCACGATACAGTATTATTCCCTTCCTCTCGCCTGGATATGACTGCATACTCCCAACAGGCCAAAGCGCAATTAATTTAGAAACATGATCAAATTCCGCAATCATTACTGGATGTTGTCCACAGTCTCTAGAGACCACTGATAAGAACAACAATAGACTAAGACACGATAGTCCTCTCATCCAAAGTCTAATTACAAAGTTATACACTTCGGTTCTCAAAGGACAGCCTTTTAGCAGAACTTCAGCATCTTTGGCTCCTCTTTTTGCATCATATCTAGAATTTTACCCATCTTTCTTTCTTTTACAAAGCATGAGAAACAGAGGCTAAATGTATAATAACTTGAGTCCGGTGTGACAGTATTAAGGGCTTTATCGTTGATGGATTGATGGTGTGATATCTGTGACCATGTGAGTGACTGAGAAATCTTTTTTTATCGTTTGTAAATAGGAACAGAAAGGACAGGGAGGTGGTTGAGAATTCTCACCACTTCATTCCTGGTGGTGCCCTCGGGACAGAAAAACATTTCTTTGACCTTGTCTTGGATTTACTTGCTTCCAGCAGACTCTAATTATGATCACTTTCATTTTTTTATTGAATAACAATTAAAAAAAAAGCAGCCACAGCTCTGGGGCAGATATAGACCAGAATAAGAGGAGAAGTTTTACTCTTAGAATTTGAGAAATCAGCTGAAATCACAATTTAAATATCTACCCCCTCTGGAGTATTAAGTTTCAGGCAGCCTTTATTTGTGTTAGCATTTTGTTATTTTAAAGACATCTTATTGATGTGTGATAAAATTCTGTTTGTCTTAAATCTTAGTTTTCTGAATGTAATATACCGCTTTTAATCTTTGTTATCTCCAAATTGCCAAATATTAATTTATACCAAATGTCTTCCCTATCTTCAGTACCACTAGGTATGCCATCCTTCCTCCAGATGGAGGAGTAACTTGAAAAACAACAAGGATACAGTTACACCTGCTTTCTTAGACATCTGTGGTCTTGTGAAAAAAATTATACTGGTTCCTGCATTCAGAATGTACATATTTTTTCTGGAATTCAGAGGTCTAATATGAACTAGTCCAGTCACTGCAGCGGAGGCATCTAACAAATGTTTACATTGTCTGACTTCAGCTCCATCTGCCTTGGTTAGCAGATTGGACTCCATGCTGCATATGTGCTTTTCCATAGGGCGATTCTGGTAATCCATTCCACAGGAACAGGACAGCCTAGGAAGACTGAGTTCCCAAGGAAGTAACCGAGTTAGCTTTCTACACGTTGGCATTGTGAACACATTAAGATGTATCTAAAGGATAGAATATAACAGATTTTGACTCATACTTCTAGCAGGTTTATCTGTATATGAATAGTTACTTTACTGTTCTTATGTTCAAACTATGTTTCAAGCTTCAAAATGTAATTTTTTTAAAAAAAACTGATTAATGATAGTGAATGTGGTGATGTGATTTTCCTTTTCACTGAGGAAGTAAAATGGATTCACTATTTTTTTTCTTTTTTTCTTGCTGTTTTTTCTCAAGGTTTTTGGAAAGGATTAGGCAGAATTACTGTGCTGTATAATGACACATCCCAGCTAATTCTCTGTGCATTCATAGAAAAGAGTTCTGCTGGTAATACAGACTGTTAGCACGCTTTTTGACTGATGTAAATGTAGAAACAGTTGGGCTACCTGAAATACGTAACAGATGGAATGGAGGAGAGCTTCATTTGGCGCAAATGCCAATTAGTAAATTTTTCAGTTTTTTCATTTAAAAACAAAACAAATTTTGAAACACTTAGTTTTGTCATTTTCTAAACTAAAATATTTTCCTTTTTCAGAATAAGATTTCTTTCAAACCACTTCCTTAAAAGTTAGTTAATTTTTTTAAGTTCTAGGCTGAAATGTAACATCTTCATTATGTCAGAGAAACCTTTTTTTTTCCTTATTTATGATCTGTCAGTAAACTTTAATCATTGCTTTCATTTCCAGCTGAAAATAATTTTAATCTTTGGGGTTTTTTTCCTAATTTTGTATGATCTAAATATCTGGCTTGTTTTTCCTGCTGATTTCTAATGTGTGCAAATTTATTTTAGTGTACATGGAAAGGATATTAATTCTAATTAAGTTTCTCTCAATAGCTTTATGAGAGAAGATTTTCCTTCTAGGGTATATATAAACACAAACCCGGTGGAATCCTGGTTCCGACGTCCTGCTGTCATGGCAAAAACATTGGTAAATATAAACCATACCATTTGGCCCACCAGTATCTCCAGAAGGCAGAGAGACAAATGTGGGGGATGTCAAATCATCCTTGGGATTTTGCACTGCAACTTTAGCTAAAGCTCTATTACTTGTTCTAAATATTTTTATTGGTGAAACTGTACACAGAAGTTTTGTTTGTAGTTTCATCATCTTTATGCTTAAGTACTAAGGGACACAGACAAAAAGAATTTATGTTGATCTTCATAAAAATCTTAGCCTGTCCGGACATACCACTGATCTGGGTTTTGTGGAGGGGGTTGGTTTGGTTATTCTGTTTTCCCGCCCCCCCAGAAGGGGCCTTACTGAGAAATGACAGCTTCCTTTCCTAGGTGATTATATCCTAAAAGGGTTCCAGTGAGTATTCTGATTTTTTTATTATTTTTTTTGTTTGTTTCTTTTGTGGGTTTTTGGAGACATAAATTTTAGGGGAAAATTTGCTGACGTCCTGTTGCCACTCAGCTGACTTCACAAGTTAAGCTGGAAAAGAACTCAAGATACCACTTGAGCCATAAATGGAGTCACTCCTGTGATGCTATTAAAAAAGTCTCCGCCTAAAGAAATCCATTGATGCGCTATATTCTAATTTACAGTTCTGTGGCTCACATTTGTAGCTATCAGCACCAGCTGCCAACACAGTCAAATAAATTCCAGCAATTCAAGGCATACTGATTTATGATAAGATCCCTTAGAAGGATGCTTGGGAAAACAGATACTGGGAAAAAAAAAAGTTACCGTATATTGCAAAATGATCTTGTGTTCATTCCGTTTTCCAAATAAGATTACCAAACAGGCAGTAAAATTATGTCAAGATCATCTGCATTAAAATGACTATTAAAAGTTAAAGGTGTCAAAGTACCTTCTGTAATTTTTCCCTGCTGTTTGTAATAGCACCCTGTGAGGCTTGAAATTGGAATTGGATTGTCATCTGAAATGTTACTGTCTTCTCGTCGTTGTGCTTATGAATGCTGTTGCTGAGAAATGTGTTGAAATAGACATTGCATTAAAACCTGCTCTTTTATAATACCGTTGTGAGAGAGACAAAGGCAATGGTAGCTACAACGTCTCTTCCTGTTGAGATTCGTTAGGAAGGTGTTCATCAAGTGGATCTGTTGCTGATCTCCCTGACGCATACAGCAAGAAACGAATGTTTACAGCCATCTCTTTTACAGCTGAATCACTGATTTGGGGTTTTGTGAATACAGTCATTAAAAAATTGTTTCCTAGGTATATGAGGAGAAAACAGTGGTTGGTCACAGGAAGGTTAGAAGATCAGAAGGAAGGTTAGAAGATCAGAAGGAAGGTTAGAAGATCAGAAGGAAGGTTAGGCGAGCAGAGCAATGTGCTGAGGAGGAGCAGAGCCCCGTGTCCTGAGCAGGGTAACGCTCAGCAGGGAACAGGGGGTCGAGGCACCTTGCATTGCACCTTAAGCACTTTCTTCCACTAAATCAGCCCTCGTTTCTTTTAACTGTGGCACTTGTAGTGATGAGATACCCTGAAATATTGAAGGGTTTATACACATAAGAGTAGAGACCAAGTGACCCAGTATCTTCCAGTGTGGCCATTGGTCATGGTTGTCAGTGGCCAGCGCAGTGCACTGTACGAGGAGGTACATGTTCCAGACCTGTTCGTTTGGGGATGAATTGCTGTGGTGGTATCTGCGAAGCCAAGGCTGGTTTTGTCCTCTGCTTCCCACTCCATCCCCCCAAACAACAACCTGTTCTCATGATGCTGCTTGAAATAATTTAAAAGATGTTATTTTAGACTTCAGAGGGGTTATTCCATTTCCGCCCATTCTGATTTGTTGTTTCCAGTTTAAATCTGTTCTCTGATGGCTTGTTTTCATGAGATAGACTTGGGCCATTCTGAAATCATGATTACTGAAAGAATATGAATTTGTTGTGCATTTAATATGAGCAAGATTTGATCTTCCCCCTTCTTTTCTGCTGCAGGGTAGTTTCATATATTTCCCCTAGTCATATCCATCATATACTGGGGGAGTTACGTGCCTTTACCACCTTTTATACTAAGAAGTTGTTATGCTCATATACGGGATTAAAGGCTCTGCGTGTGGGAAAGGCTTTTCAGTAGGGCTCTGATTTTGACTGAGAGCTGTCTGCTGCTGTTACTATCAACAGGGAATAACAGCTGGGTTATGGACCCATGTTGCTGGCCTAATTCTGCAGAAATGGAGATAAACGCTCGGGTGGTGCAAATTGTGGTAGTGCCAGTGTGTACCACCTTTGACTTACTGGTCACTAGCTTCATGCCAGTAAGCTGTTTGAGACCCAACCTGTACCAGAGAGGTTACTCGTGTGGGAACATTTGCAGGATCAGATTTTGTGTTTGTGCTCTGAAGTAATAAATCTCCCAGGGAAGAGTGTCATTTTTACATGGTATTTTGGACATAAAATCTGCTTGATGTTTAGGTTAGAAAATTTGATTAAAAATCAGGAATTAAAAATTTTAGTACCTCATAATTTGATGGTACCTGTCAACTTCCAGCCTAGGCTATGCATTTCAAATTCATGGGATGCTTACTTGAAAATAAATGACAAAATTATGTAGTGTGGGTGGGTTTTTTTTACTTCAGAATGTAGCTTTTGTATCCCTTTATGGAATATTTTTACCAGCTCCTGATAACCATCAAAAGTGTATTTGTGTGTAATTGGTTTAACTGAAAAATAATATGCTAAGATGGAGGTGTAAGTTGTGTTTTTCTACGGTAAAACCTCAGTTATATTGCTTTGGGTTATTCCTCCTATTTACAGAGTACTTCAAAACCACCTACCTGACTCTGGTTTCTGAACTTATTTTTCTTTTTATGCTATGTGCATCAAAGCATTTAAATTCCATTTAGCGCTATGTAAGCTAACACTAACATTTTGTGTTTTGCAAGAGACAGCTGTAAGGCTACTTATTTTCCTCTTTAAATTCTTTTACAGTTTCTTTATCTCTATAGTCTTAGAATACTTCCCTTGTCTTCTCCATCACAGAAATGCTTCTGCTACCAATTTGACCATTTTAAGCTCAAGTGGGCTGTTTTCCCTTTCATCAATTCATTTGCCGAGAAAACATGTGGGTTTTTTCCACTGCACTTCATGAGATATTGGTGAAATTACTGACCAGGAATAAAAACTGACAGATTTTAGTACATTTAATGACACTAGAACATCCTTGCCCTCCATCATTAGCCACGCTGATCTTAATATCATACACCAAATGGTATCACGGCAAGGTCCAGGTGGAATAATTTCAGCTGAGAAACTGCCCTTGAGCTTGCCTGAAGACAAGCCAGTTGTCCTAATCTTTCTGTGTTACAGCTGAGGAAGGATTAGCATCCTTTTCCCAAAAAGTGAAATCGTGTGAAAAACGCATATTGGGGAAGATAGCAGCCTCAGCTGGGAATTACTGCTCTTCTCATAAAGGAAATCATAAGCATGTCCGGGCTGTTCCAGTGCAAATCACAGCAAGGTGGCCTTAAATAATTGAAGATGATTTAAGTAGAAGTGTTTTCCTTTGCACTGAGATGAAACTGGTTGCTTCACATGCCCAGTCATTGTATCTCAGCTGAAGGGATGTATCTCACAGCTGGACGGTAGCTTCCCAAACCCTGCCCGAACAGGGTTTTTACCCCAAGAAAGTGGCTGCTACAGTGACCCAGGGAAAAGAGAAGGCTGTAGAGCAAAAAGGTTCAGCAGCACTGGGATAATGCTGGAGATGTGACTTCCCGAATACCAGTATTTTAAAGGTCCTGTATGAAGATAGTTTTAAGCAGCATAACCTGGTGCTTGCAATGACAATTTACGAAGTAGCAGAAAGTCTTATAAGCCTGATCAGTCACTGCTGTAATTTGCAGCACTTGCAATTCTTTCTCCTACATTTTCTCAAGTCACACAATAGAGAGGAAATGAGGAAAGGAGCGAATGTGTCCTTAACTCGGGCAACCCAAAAGCTCCAGTATCATTTTGTGATGATTCCACTGCAGATGTGAGGCAGAAGGTTGCTTTGGGTTTTTTTTTATTATTTACGTCATTAAAAACAGCCCCCCATCCGACTTTCTTATATGCACCATTTCCCTTAACTAGGCCTTAACTGGTGTAACAATATTCTCTATCTTTAATTAAAAATTAGAATTAATCTTTTTGAATTAAGCCTTTTAACTGATAACAGTGTAACACAACTGCAGTTAAGCTTCTCCTGCTGCTTTTAGCTTGTGCTTGTTTTAAAAAGGGTTTGTTACAAAGGGACATAATTCTTACGTATCTGAGTCCATGCTCTATCAGGAAAGGCCTGGTAATTTGATTTGGTCACTGCATTTCTGGTATGACCCATTTTATCACCTCTGTAAATTCCACTGAAAGGCTCTGCATTGGTCATATACCTATATTTATTGTGAATACAGTATACACTGTGGCATTGCTCTGTAACCTGTCAGCTAAGAGCAATTAAATTGTACCCTGAAAACAGGCCAAATAATCTTAAAACAACATGAATATACCTCATTTCCCAAATCTGAAAGCAGTTGCTCTCCTGCTGTCTTACATGCTCACGGCATAATCTGAGTAATCTTTTTAGCTTTTCAGCCTATTTTTAGTGTGCTGTTTGTTTTGCATTTATCTACATAACAAGTGTGGGAGATTATATAGAAGAGAGGAATGGAGTGCCTTGACCTACATTAACTCGGAGCTGGGTAGCAGCAGCGTTTCTGATTTGATCTGACAACACCTGGTTAAATTGATGCATTATCTGTCCTAGCTGTTACTTTTTGAGATGACGCTCTGTGATCTTCCCTACCTGTCTGTGCTCTTCCCAACCTCCGTTGCTTAGGTTGTTTTTTTTCTGCGGGAGATAGTGGATGACTGTTCAGGCCTGTGACCCTGCTATGTAGCAAGGGATTCTGGCTGATCCTAGGCAGAAATAATTTCCTTTCTCAAGTAGCAGTGCCACCTATTTGAAAGCCTCTTTTCTTTTGTATGAACTGTTCCAGAGCTTAAGACAAAGAGAGCTGAGAAAAGCCGCATAGCGCTGGCTGCCTTCCTCGTCCTCGCAGTAGAGATCCCTCCGACTGCATAGGCAAGAGGATGGATGTGCACCTCCCTCCGGATTCTTCCTGGATCTTTAACCCTTTCTGATAAGGGTCGCTTGCTAGCCCTTTTTCAAATATTCAGATACTAAGCCTATATGCCTGTATGTTTCCAACTATTCAGCAGCTGTCCTTTAGCCAGCTTTATCTTTGGTCATGCTAGTCACCCATAACATGCTTTGGAGGACTGAGGATGTCCATGTCAGCTCTGCGAGAACCCTAGCAGAGTGAAGCTTACCACTGATTTTATTGCCAGAAAAAAGACAAATTACCTTTACTGTTTATATGCTGGATGGGCTCTGGTCCCAGCCAAGGGTAAGATATAGGCAGACAGCTGAGAGTTACAGAGATGGATTGTATAAATGGCTTCTTTCAATAAGAGATAAAATACAGGTTTCCAGTTCTGAGGAGTGACCAGGTTGTGAGCACTGCCCTTTAAGAATGAAGCTCAGGATTTCTTCTGCAAGTACTCAGATAGACAGGGAGTCAATCTTAATCTTGGCCTAGTTTAGCTTTATTTGCCTTAACCATATTTGATCTGTGTGAATGGGCTGTTTATTGCTCTTAGAAAAGACAAGGGTACTATTTGCCTTGTGTTGGCATATCCGTGTACCTTTGACTTTTAAGATGTTCGTAGTTTGTTTTATAAAGCATCTGTCTATGCTATTGGCACTCTTGTAAATGTAAACACTACACAGTTCATCATACCACATCAACACCCTCCTACACAGTATAAAATACTGCTCCATCTTAGCGGAAACTCTCATTTCACAGCCTTTGCTTAAAACTACAGCCACAGGTCAGCCATATAGCATGTCTTAAAGGTCAATTGATGTGGACCAAGGGATTGGAGGGAGAAGTGGGTTTTAGCATTCAGTCCTTTAATGCAGACCTCCATGTATGCTCATGAACTTTCTTCACCCTCCAGAAAAAGTGTGCAAACACTTCTTCTCTTCCATCCCCTATTCTCTCTCCCTGTCTCTGCTATGTCTCGTTGCCTGCTCTTTTATTCCAGATGAATGCCGCCTCCTCAGCTCTTTGTGTTTCTCCTCTTTCTACTTGTGTGACAGCTTCTAGCTCCTTTGAACACTCGTCTTTGTAAATCCTCCTTTTCCCTACAAAACTCTCCTTCCACTGATGTTCTGCCCCTATCTGTTGCCCATCATTCTGTACCTCTCTCCACATATTTATTTTTGTGCTTTACCCTTTTATGTGTGTCCAATCTGTGCAGTGAAAAATCCAGTGCTTCTCTTCCTATTGATAATTGTGAAAAAAGGTAAAAACTATGGAGAGATGGGATAACAAGTTTGGGGATCCTCCTCGCCAGAGTTGATCTGTTGACCTTTTGCTGGTCAGAGGGACATCTCCTGGGTTGATAGCCTTGGCACTGACCTAGTTATAGCCAATTCCCATAGTAAACATTCTGTTTCCCTCATTTGAGCTCTGTCGTGGTGCAACGATTCTGGATAGCTGCATTTCTGGCAATTGAAGACTTTTGAATATAAGTTACAGCATGTGTCTGTACTATACATACACACATTCTCCCCACTGGACATTCCCCATCTCTTGCCCACAAACGCACATTTTCCTCTATGGCTTTAGGGAGCTCCCTCTGCCTTCCCAGATACTTCTGCTTTTCTGAGATGCATTGAAAGCATGTACATGCTGCTGATTGTCAAGTGGTTGAGCCTTGGGACTTCAGTGTAAGCCAGCATTATTTTCTGTTCAGCCATTGTGCATTGGGCAATTTCTGATGCTTTTGTTCCTTCTAGGCTGGTTTTGTGAAAGATCATATTTGGGTTCTCTAACAATTTATGTCACAAACTAGTCCGTGTGTCCTCAAGACAGGCTGCCCAGGGTGCCTATGAATACAGTAATCACTGTCCTGGCCAGGTATGTATTTAAACTATTGTGCAATTGCTAGCAGCTTAAGGCTATGTTAGTTTGTGTCTTGCTGCTGCAGCTTCTTGAAAGATTTGTTACCAAGAATATCGACTGCTCTAAAACTTTTAATGCGACTGTACAGTGTGCATTTTTTCACCCTGCAAATTTCCAGCCCAATGTTCCTTACCATATTATCCTCAGTATAGCCTATGAAAGGGTTTATGTATATTAAATCCAGTCCCCCTGATCTGAGCTATGCTGTGTAATTTCACTAATGTTGCAGTCAGATTCTCTAATGTACACTTAAGGTGATTAGAAATAGTTTAGTGTTCTTTCTCTGTCTCTTACCCTCTTTATTTTTTCTATCACTGTTACCCAAAGGAATTAAGAGCAGAAACTGTATGGAAAGACTTCCCTTGTTACATCATTGCTTCATGTCGTCAAATTCCCTCTATAATGTATTCAATACCCTGTAATTATTCCCACTGTAACAGTAGGAACACACTTTTGGTAATTCCAGTGCTCCCTTTCACCACTAAAGTAACATTAGTTTTGTATTTAATATGACAGTATATCTAAGTTTAGTGTATCTCACAGTTTTACAACATTGGCATTCAGTGTACTGAGATTATCCATTTTCAGCTGCTGCATATTAATGTTGGCTTTGTGTGTATGAACTTCTGTTTTATGAACATGCTGCAATGCACTGTGCTGAAATTTGTAGATAGGCATAACACAGCATTTTGGCTATGCAAGATAAAATTTGAGAGCGTAGTAATAGCGCAGCTTTCTGACAAGTGTAAATGCTGCTTGGAGAGAGTGCAGCAGAAAAGCTGAGGAGACAACCGGGAAGATTTCTCCCAACCATTAGGGGAGGTCGGCAAGAGAAATCTTAATCCTTGTGTCACACGCTGGTGTTCTTTTTCCTAGTTAAAAGAATTGCTAAGAGTGCATACATCTGCAAAGACTGCTGTTCAGGCTGTGGTTTCAAAATACTGGTAAATATTTAACCCAAATCCAATGGAACAACAATTATCCTGTGATATCGCTGTTCAGAGCAACGTTGTAAATCTTCCTCCTTTTCAGCAGCAGCCTAGTGGAGTCCAGTCTATGGGAGGGATGCATGGGTATCATTAGAGACAGCAGGATGTAAAAGGAATAAATGTGCCTGGGGTTTCACTTTCAGCTCTACACATCACCAGGGTTCTTCACCACTTGTTTTCTCAGAAACTGCCTTTTCAGTCCTTCACATGGGGCAACTGTTGCAGAATGCTGAGGAAGCAAAGCTTGTCCAGGACTTTCGGTCTAATAGAGTAAATGAAGACCTCCTGGATTCCACTAACTCCTGAAAATTGCATTGCTTTTCTTGCTAAGCCTGCTGAACATTACATATTAAATCTGATATCCTGGCTAAATTACAAGTTTCAGGATGACATCCTATTTTATCTATATTCTTCCTCCTGCACCAGAATGATCATATTTTTCTTTGCTTCCCACCCAAGAATATACACAGTGGTTTTTTGGTCCTTGTACTGAACATTTGTAGCCACCCTCAGTAAAGTTCTGTAAGCTCTGTAATAGTTACTCTCACTGACCCCAGAACTGGCTGCACTTTAGCTGAGGGTGTTGTGATTCTTCTGTGTGCAGTCTGCAGAGCACTTGAAACGAAAGGCATTGTGGAGATGTAATATGCTACTCTGAAATCTAAGCACGTCTGTAAAATTAATACAGTTTTATTTTTCAATTCATTGATAGTGTATCATTCTGGCTATCTTTACTCCACCTGTATTTCTCACTAATGGTTCTTTTGGGGCTCTGCTTCTGGGGGAAAAAAAAAACCCAAACCACAGGATAAAAAAGCAACATCTATGCCATCATCCACCTCATATTGATGCTGTCTTGACTACCAGCCTAATGGCACACGCTAGGCATGTTCCCTACCTTTCTTGTACAGAAGTGGTCTTTGACATTTCTAAAGGTTTTCAACCACTTTTCCCACTCAGGTGAATTGCATTGCTTTGGGGTGAAAATAAACCATTGAAAAAATAAATTGTAAAATTTGATTGACAGAGCTTCCTTTCACAATCCCCGTGTTTCCAACTCCTCCTCTGCAGGAAGCAATTGTAAAGAACAATCTCTGCCTGGCACTTAAAGACCTAGAAGCTATGTTTTCACCCTGACTGCAATTTCCAATCCAGGTTGCTTTGTGGGATCTTCAAATCACATTGTGAAGGCTTAGATCACATTGGCTAACCTCAAGGATGTTCAGCTGCCACAACAGTTGATTTAACAATTTTTCAAACATTTCCCTGATGCTAGCCTCGTCCTAGAGAGAAAATGACATCTGTTCCTTATTAAGTCTGTGCATTCCCTTTCTTATCTCTTTCCTCTTTCTGTGTAAAGGTAATGTCTAACATCAGCATGGACAATGGATTAAGCTGTTTTTCATATAGAGCCATTAGGATCATTTCACTGTTTGGGTCACAGGCATGCTTTCACCTGGTGTTACAGAATGTCCTGGTACATAGTTCCAAGCACTACCCCAGGGCTTGATGTCTGATAAAGTTTGCTTGATGAATCCCAATGTGTCAACATGGTCTTTCTCGTTTGATTTCTGCAGAGTTTTTGGTGCTCTTCCTTAGAAGCTTTGAAACAGCATTCATTTTTTTCTTTTTTTTTTTAAAGGACTGAGAGAACATAACTGTTCAAACTCAAGTGTTTTCTTAGAGAACAATATCAATTGTTAAAGAAGTACCCTCTGACCTTTAAGCTTCAAATGACTCAAGAGTCCAATTCTACTGACAAGCTAAAGAGTACAGATGTACAGACATTGAACACAAATACTTCTTTCAGTTGGGAACAGAATAATGTGTGCAATTATTTTGTTTTGTTTTCCCTTGTTATTCTTGCTTTTTTAACAGAACAGTCAGTAGTTACAACTACTACTACTAAAAGAATATCTCTTATTGGGAGAATAAGCTAGGCCTGCAAAACGTTTCAAGTGATATGATTAGCACAGTGATCAGCTGTAACTCTTAAAAAGACAGACAAGAGGGTGCCCCTTTGTTTTGGATATGAAAAAAGTATTGCTGGATTAATGACTGGCATTGGAATAGATCTGGAGCAGAAAATACTTTGTGTAATACAGGTGGGTTGGGAAGCTGTATGCTTGGAATTGTGTTAGAGTGAATCTACCCATTGGATAGTGGCTGAAAGTTCTCCCTCTGGGTATTTGAGAAACATCAGTTTCTCATCAGTCCTTGTATGTTTTTTAAAGTGAAAATCATGGCTTGTGAAAAGTTCTTAAGGTTTGGTGATGTCCAGAGAGCTTGAAAAAGACATTTTGAAACATCTAAATTTAAAGGTGAAACAGTGATTTCCCAATGCATATGAATAGCTGTAAACATTAATTTTTTAAGACTCTTGGCAGTAAGGTCAAATGGGGTTTCTTACTCGGTGTTTTGATTGTCCTCTAAGTTGTCAGTTCTGACAAAGGAAGAAGGCAGCTGGAAATGAGAGGAAACAAAAAGCAGATCTTGTCTCAGCTCACAGACATTAAAATGAAAGGCACGCCTCCTGCAAGGGAAAGCAGAGCTCTGCTATTGCCTTGCTGGCTGCTGAGGTAAGTTGGGAGCAAATATCACTAAAGAATGTTTATTCACCGCTGGCTTGCAGGTAGCTCTCTGGAGGAATTTCTGTACAAAAATCCAAGCGATATGACCTTCCCTGAGACATCTTCACAGAGTACTCTTCAATATAAGCATCTAAAGGCAAAATAAATAAATTAAAGGAATCCCCTAACATAAGCATTTCTATGCCCACTAAATCATCCACTAAGTCCCTCCAGAGCACAAGTGCTGGTGTACGTTATCATGTCTGTCAGACAGGAATATCTAAGGCCTTTGTATGGTTTCTTCTTAAATTAAAGCTAGCTGATTCATGTCACCACGTGTGTTTATAAGCATCTTTTAAGCATATTTGCAGGTATATTGAACATCTAATGCTTGCAGTAGCTGCTTAGCATCAAAAGGCTGCATATTCAAGTCTTTTTGTAATTCCTCTATATTAAATGGACCCTTGTGGCACAGTCTAGTAGAAATCAGGAAATCCAGTGTGGTAAATGTTCGTTAGCTTTGCATTTATTATTATTCAGAAAAGTGTGAAGGTAAAATAAATAGAGTGCACTGCTGTGGACTTTCTTATCTCCTTTGATCCACACACATACCTGCAGTAACACTCGCATGGTGTTTCTGTGAAGGTGGTCCCCGTTTTGAAGTTAACAGAGGAGGTCTGCGTTCGTAAACTCACAAGATGTTATCTGCACTCGCTCGTGTCTGATTTCTGTGGCTTATGGGACTGGATCAGGGTTGTAAGTGAACTTGTTTTGGGTCCTATAAAAATCCATGGAGGAGACTGCAAATATGAGCATCTTCACTTTGTGCCCCTTTATAGGAAGACTGCTGTCCTTTGGAGTTCATGCCAGATACCTGTGCTGTGCCTGAAGGCAGAAAAAAACCAATCAGTTGAGCCAGAGGCAGTTTCAGTAGGTCTACACAGGACATGCCTGCTCTAGGCTTTCTCAAGACACAGGGAGCAAAAGAGGTCCTGCCCAGAGAAGCAGAACAAAACTTAGCAAGTTCAAACGTGTTTTGAGACTAAAATTGTTTAAAATTATTGTTTGGTTCCCCCCCAAAAGGCATCGGGCTTGAAATGTTACTCAGTTACTGTAAAAAAACCAAAAAAACCCTCAAAACCCCCCAAACCCCCAAACAAAAAACCCCACCTCAGTTACTGTAAAAAAAAAAAAAAAAATTACAGAACTTTTATTTGGAGTAGATGGAGTTGTGTATTATGGGTGGCATTTCCACATGCACTCACACACACATGTCACAGTGAAAGAAGCAGAGTGTCTGAGCACTCTTGAAAATCTGGCTCTTAGTCTTGTTTTCAAGTGTTTTCTAGAGCTGTGGAAATAGTTGGATGAAGAGTGTTTAAGTCTTTTAAGTCACAGAGTAGAGAAAGAAAAGGTATTAGCTAGACAATCTTCCACCCCGCTCTTCAGACAGTGGATGGCATAAGGAACCAATCCAAGCTTTAAGAGGGCTGCACGACTTCTGTCCTTTGTCAACAAAAATGATGATTAGATTTCTCCTTGTTAGAGGGAGGGATATCATCTCCATTTTAGTTCATACTTCCCATTGACCTGTTTCATTCTTTTCTTTGTATGTAGACTGCAAACTCTAAAAGCAGGAATTGTGTTTTTCTGTCATGCGGTGCCTGACGCCTGGTTTCTGCCACAGTAGGAACAGCAGGCGGGTGGCAGGGGTAGAACTGCAATGAGCAGGGCTTTAAACACGGGATGGCAACAGGTTTTATTTGCTTCTGACTTGCAATAGATTGTGTCCCACCAGGTGAAGAGCTGACAACCACTTATGTGTTTCCCAGAAACATTAAATCTCTTGCATTCATGTTTTCTGACATATTTAAGGGTTGAAATCCACATAGGAGAGCACAAGAAGTCATGCAAACCATTAAATCTTTCTTCTTCCCTAACACACACAACAAAATCAGACAACTCCATTAAAATCAAACTTGGTTCAGAAAAAAGAAAAAAAATGAAAAGGACTTGCATTGTGACTGTGTACCAAGTCCCAGCCTAGAGCACTTTTATAGAGTTTAATTATAAATCCTTGCAAACTGGGACTTATGCTAGGAGCAATGATACAGCCTTAGCTGTGGAACAGGAGCATGAATACTTTCATTAACGTAAATAAGAGCAGTTGAACTAATGGAGCAAGGTCAAAGTGGACTCCTTTTACCAGGTCTTTAATTTTGATCACTGAAAACTACTGAAGTACAGACAGGATACAATCTATGTGGCTGAAAGCACCTGTATCCTAAATAATTAATGTGACATTTACAAGACAGTTTGCTTACTCTTTTCCCCTTTTTTTTTTTTTTTTTTTTTTTTTGGACCAATTACTTCCAATAATGATAGCAAGTAGGTTTCTACTCCTGACTGAGTTAGTGATTATAATGTCAAAGGGGCTTGTGCAATGTCGTCTGTGTCTTAATAAACCTGTCAGCTGAAGTTACGTTGCTTTCTAATTTTCACCAGTGTAACATGCCGCTGCACAGCTGGGGAGAAATGGCAGACTCATGAGCATGCAGCCTGCTGTTGTGTGTATTTTATTATAAGATTGTGTCTTGATCAAAACATACAAAATGGTTAAGCTGTAAGTTTACGGATTAATTCTACAGTTTAAACATCAGCCTGTTGCTGTCTTTTTGTGTGCTCAGTTTTGACTGTTTGATCTGTATTGTCAGCCTTTTGCATCTTTTTTTTCTTTTAGTTTCCTTGGCAGTGCCTCATTTTAACATGGGGAATATAAATTCCACTTGCAGCAGGGTGCAAACAATTAGTAATCAATAATAATAGCAGCTAGGAAATCCTAATGAATTACTATGGAATATGTATATCTTGATTTGTGTCTGTGTGTGTAATGTTTTAGAGGAAGCTAAAGCAAGCAGTTGTGGGAGGAGAATCCATAGCTCTGCAGATGGCTGGAAAGAAAAGCATCTCATTAGTTAGGTGGATGCAGTGGGAGCATTAGATTAATGGTTGCACTGTGTGAGCTCAGTCCCTTATATTTACTGTACATAATGATTTGCTTATATGTAAGTGAGGCCTTGCAAAGAGGTCTGTAGAGACAGTGCATTCAGATAATTGTGGTTTCTACCAGGCAACTCTCCCTTTCACTGAAATTTCCAGGAGATCAGCGGGGACTGTTCAAAGGGGAATCCTAGGCAACAGTTTTCCAGGCTTCCTGTGCTGGTGCAACAGTTGCATTCAAGTTTGTGTTTTAGAAGCGTCTTCAAAGGGGAAAAGCCGTTCTCAGGATTGCTTGGCTCTTCTTGCTGAGAATACAGCGTGGCCAAACCATGGCACCCTTCCTCCTCAGTCATGGGCTGCTGTGCACTGAGAAGACCTGGCCTCTTCTGGGTGCTCGTGGGTGCCATCTTCAAGGTTTCCAATGGCCTTTGCCTGTGGTAGCAAAACTTTGCTGAGAGCCCTTGTTGGATAGACTAAGCCCCCTTGGAGATGCCTCAAAACTAATTCATGAGTGCAGAAGCCATCTTTTTGTTTTGGGCAGCAGGTAGCACAGTGCAGTCTTGGGCTGTCTGCAGGGTGCTGGAAGGCTTCATAACAGAAAGCGCTAGCAAGGGTAAAGTCACCTGTCCTGGACAGGGACCATGCAACAGGTTCACCCTGAAGCTACCAAGTCCCAACCATCTTCTTCAAATAACTGGTATATGCATTTGACCTGCTTTTTCTACTGTAAATGTAGTGGTACGTGCACACAATATTATCAGATTGAACAACTGGGAAAGAATAATTCTCCTAAATGAAAAAGCAAACAACCATTGCATGCTGTTTTCCCCACTGGAAAAGGAACACAAAATATTTGCTGTGCTGTCTAATGCACAATCAACAGTAATGTAAACACAGTGATAAGAGAGTGCTGAGTCCAGGCTAGCAGCTGAGCAGACCAGAAAGCCAGAAGTTTCCAATTCAGTCAATATGCTGCTGCTCAGGACATCTGTCTACATCCTACATCCTTTTTTGCTATTTTCCTTCCCTCATCAGGAATCACTGCCACTGGGTATTTATGTATTTGTTTCTTGTTTTAGTCTGTCTCCCTCTTTCCGCAGGCATAATTTCTGTTCTTCCCCAGCATGTACCCCCACCACCACTCTTGCCACTTCTGGGTTTCCTCTTTCTTTGTCTCCCCGGGAGGGATCGCCTTGCCCGAGGGCATCTCCTCTTTTGGGCACCCAGGAGAGAGGACCAGGTCCTCCCCATCCTTTGCAAGATGTGTCATTTCCAAGTTAGGATTTAATCAGCCTCGGGAAAGAGTAATGGTACCTATATCAGGGAAGGTGCAACTCTGAGTATATGATAAAAGCTGAAATAACCCAGTCCAGCATGCTGGACGTGCATTCAGCCTGCAAAAGGGGCTGGATTCTGCACTTCAGTTATTTGTGATAAATGTGAGGATTTTTTTCTCTTCTTATTACATTTTCAAATTTGCATTGCGCAGAGCTAATCAATTATTAGAAGTGCCTCAAAATCTTCGCAAGGCATATGGGGATTATTGGCATCTGTGTGTTTAAGTAAGCAGGTATTTTACAGCTTGAAAATAGCATATGCCTAAGGTTTTAATGTAACAATTTAGTTTTGAAGAGCAGCAGCAGCAACACAAGTGTCTGTAACTCACCTACCATATGCTGTGGTGTGAGGGGACAGCAACAAACACTTATGTTACATATCCTGTTTCTTTGCTGGAGCTGACTAAAAATGTGTGTTGAAATGTGTTTGGGTTTTTTAAATGGAAAATAACATCTATTTAAAAATATTTTAATAGAAATCAGCATTTTAATGGGCTGAGTTTAATATAGAAATGACAATTGCCATGATGTGTACTGTACAATCTGGGTTTATGTTCAAAAGCATTGAATCTAGTGGGTGCCACCAGACTTCTGTACATTGGTCACTTAAGCACTACTGGCAATTCCATCTGGAAGCCATTATTCCAGTTTCCATGTTTTTCAAGGTGTGCGAGTTTGCATACATCAATCATGATTTAAAGCATTTGTCCTTTATTTAGTTAACAAGAAGGCACAGCTGTTTGCTTGCTTCTCCCACCAATCTCTTTTGCAGTGTAGCTGTCTCAGAGGACTAAACTTACCTTGAGTCTCTCTACTCGTGTAATTCACCGTATGTTTCAGGAAGGCATTTTCCCAAACATTTCTGATATGCATCTTTCTCCTAATTAAAACAAAAACCAGGGTATATCCCTTAAATAAGGTCTGCACCAACAGGTGTTGAGGATTTCATTTTATCTGATCTTACCAGGTTGATTAAGATGGTGAAGGCAAATTTTCCCACTTTTGACTTGGAGCCTGACTTTAAGGTATAAATGATGCCATTTGTATTTTGTTAATTTATTTTCCTGCTTCTTTCTTTCCAAGTAATTTTTTTCGATAATGTTAAGGGCATTGGCCCAAATACACAGCTTAGCTGTGACTATAATCTTCCCCTTAGAAGAACGCTGGCTGACAAGGCTGCTAATGTGTCACCTTCTAATAATCTGATAATTATAAATGATGCGAACACGAGCGTGGGATAGTTGAACAGCAGCACACAACAGGCATTGCCTGCCTGATGATTACAGCACAAAAGGGCGGGGGGGGGGTTGTAAACTGCAAGTCCAAAGGCCACCGTACTTTAACCACCTGAGGCATGCTTTAATTACACTGAAAGGCACAGCCTGTCATGTTCTATTGCTATTATGAGTATATTATGGGAAAAAAGGTGTTACTTATACATCAGAGAACTTATTGTAGACTATATTTTGCCTTTTTATGAATTTACAAAAGAGGTTGAGTTTTGTCAGTAAATCTGGTGTTCTATTCTTTCGGGGGAAAAAAGTATAATTTGTACTTTAATTAACATTTTTTTTCTAGATTGCAGCCTGTTTTGCAACTAAGAGAGTGTTATTGGTTTGGAATTGATTTTGGTGTCATATGTTGTCATTTGACAAAAAACAGTTTTACTAAGCTGTTTGACATTAGAACAGCTGGTAATGTCACTTTTGTTAATGTCTTTAACCACATTTTTAACAAAACAGCAGATGCTCATCACAAAAGCCATTTTCCTCTTCCATCCAAATGTGTAAAATCAGCTAACTTACTGCTTCAATTAAAGCTGAGCCTTCTAAACAAGGGAACTGACCTGAAAACAGACAACAGTTTTAGGAATGCCCTTTAGGTATATATGTGGTTAACATAAAGAACACCTTTACACCTATGAAATTTCTGTTTTGGAGAAATATGTTCTCCAATACATATGGCTGCTGCAAAAGGACCCTAGATTTGTTACTTCTGAATTTTGAAGGATCTGTATCAATGCTGAAATACCCAGCAGCCACAGAAAGAACTTACCATTACTATGTATACAGAACTATATGTTTTAGCATTATCATGTCCTGTTTATTAATATAAATAATATTTACAAGTGATTAGTTCAACAGCAAGGAGGAACTGTAATCTGGGATGGTATATACCTCAGATTGTAGCATATGTAAAAATATTTGTGCTTATAAAAACGTGTCTGCGTTTTGTCTGGTCACATAAAAGAGGATTTCCAACCAGAGCTGCATGTAAGTGCATGCTAACGAGTAAGAACTTCCCCAGAATCTGCTCATTTCTTTTGGTGAGTGCAAATTTTATACGTATTTGATTTATGGTGAAAACAAAAGGTAATATGCATTTAGCAAATACAGCACACGTAGTCCATTTTTTATGTTATTCTTTGAAGTTTCTCAGACATCTGAAGTTCACTTACATTAGATTTCAATTTTGCTTTTGCTGTCAAGGTGACAGACTCATCCTCTGTGTCGTGTTTTAGTAACACTTCATAAAATCTTAGCTTGGATGGTGAAATGGGAAATGGCTTAATGGGGGGTTTATTTAACTCTTTCAGACATTTTAATAGGAAGAAGTTAAAATGAACCTTTAGAAATGGTAGTACAGTAATTTAAAAATAATTTTATATTTTTAATATAGGAGTACTGTCTTCCTTTCTTTTTTGTTTTTAAATATTATCTTTATTTGTAGCTGAAGGTCAGTTCCAATACTGTAACTGTAACTAGGCAACAATTAAAAATGCTGTCTCTATAGCTTTTTAAATTCTGTTTATTACAAATAATATGTAAGCTTACACATGCTTACTGTAAAAAAAGAAATTATTGGCTTCTTTTTGTGTGCTGATAGCAAAGGAGACATATACCTCATGACCAAAGACTATGTAGTTCATATTCTGAAATCTACCTTTTAAAAAAATCTCTACATCTGTAACAATCCCTGATAATACAAATTTCTTAAACTTTTTTACAAATTGTTATTGACATAAAATAGCAAAATTATCAGAGTTTCACTTAAATGCTGAAAGCCTTTTCCTAATTTATCACTTTCATTATAATCTTACAGATTCAACAGTACTGCCCTTGTACTAGAGCTGGTTGTATTGTGCTCCAAAATTTCTGCTGCTGTTTTCTTCCATTTGTAGCCAAGTTACATACCTGTTTGCATGTTAACTTTCTCTGTGATTATTTTAACAAATGCATGCACTAAGCAGGCTAGCTGTAGGAAAAACAAATATTTACCAGCTAAGGCACAATACTTAGGGAGAGAGAAATTTATATTCCTAATGGTGACCATTCAAGCTTTGTGCTGGACTACAATAGGTACACATTTCAGTTAAAGAAAAATTTCAGGTGGCCTCCAGTTGAGTGACCAATTGCAATAAACTGAGCCCAAATTTCAGGTTCGGAACACTTACTATGAATTGCATTCAAACCACCTACTCTCTTACACTCTAATTCCCTGAAAAATTATACCTGTTCTACCTTTTGAAGATATCTCACTGACCAGCTAGAACTATAAAGTTAAATGATAAACGGTTGATTTAATAACATCACAGGCAAAACCTCAATTGATTTACTGTGTTTAGAGTTTCATCCAATTAGATAAATGAAAGACAAAACTTTTTTGGCTGTATTCTTTGTTTATATATTATTATCTTACAGATTTTCATGAAGTAGAAAATACTTCAGCGAAATTCCAACTGCAGGTAAAGTGAGCTTGTGCTGACCAAGGACTGGATGTTTAGTACCCTGTTTAGCTATTTAGGGAAGTAAAATACCACAATCTGCAAGGTGAAAGGGTTTAATTTTGGGGGGTTGCTGTAAATTACACATATTTATCAGAATTTTCAGAAACTGCAGGTCTAGCCATAGACCTTCAGCAATTCACTCATCCTTTACTTTATTTGAAAATTGCCTGCATGAAACTACAAATTGGGTTCAGATTTTGTTCCAGTAGTGTTTTGGTACACTGTACCACTACTCTCTCTTATTTTAGATGTGTTCTAAAAGTTTTATAAAGTACTGTAAAAATGGTCTATTTACTAGAGGTCATGTTTCTTTCTGTATCTGTGAGTAGCCCTTAAGTGAAGGGCAAAGCAAAATAATTCTTTATCTTCTAAATTACAGATAAGAGCCTGTTTCAGTGGTTATACAGTACAGCAGAGCAGGTAAAATATGAATATGTGCTGGCGGAATTTGTGTGACTGTATTCTGAGTTTATCAAAGGATGGTCCTTCTAGAAAGGGTCCTGGGCCCCTTAGTTCACATTCCTCTGGAAAGTTTCTCCTCAGTAGTTCTCTTCCTTACTGGGTCCAAACCAGTGCATTCCACTTTGTGTCCAAACTGTTATGGCTCAGTTCTTCATCTCTTCCTTCTTTGGCCCAAATAATAGCCTTGAATGCTAACTAGTTTTTTCTGCTCAGTGAGATCACAAGTCATACATTCCTTTCCTACGTTTACTTTTTACACAGAATTATATTCCCCTAAACAGAGCAGGTTTAGTTGTTCTGTGATCTTTGAGCTGGCTTTTCTGAGAAGGTTTTTCTAGCAGGTTTTAGCGCCAGAGAAATTTTGGAGTCATATCCGTGACCGTTTTTCCCTGCTGCTTTAATTCATTTGAAGTATTGGGACAATCTCTGAGTTTTTGGCCAATCTCCAAGAAATGCTTCTTGTTCTTGCTCTGAAATAGAATTTGCCCAAAACTTTTTAGATGATGCTATGTTGTATGTCGTAGCTCTCACTGCTTCCAGCTCCTGCTCCTTCCTTTTTGCCCAGGTAAAGGACAGTCAGTCTGTTCGGGTAGAGAATTGCTTCAAGGTACCTGTCAACATTTCCTCCAGCAATTTAAGGCTCCACACACTTAAAATATGCAAAATGTGTACCGTAGACCTATACAGAGAGAGCTAGACATGGATGTTGACACACTGTAGTTATTTTACTATCCTTTTGTTAAAGAATCCCTTTCATTCTCTAGAGAGCATGACCTAAAGGTTAATAATCATCCTTCCATTGACTTTGGCTTGTGACAGATCAATTCCTGATCACTATCTATATGCTATAGAATAATCCGATGGAGTTTACTGATGGGTTTAATTTCAATATCAATATTTTTCGTAAAACTTAACAAATAAATGGTATTTGAAAGTGGGAAATGAAATCCCTAAAATACATCCTCCGAAAGAGTCAGTCATTAGTAGCATCCATCTTTCAATAATAGTAGTAACTCAGAAGTCATGAAATACCAAAGATTAGCAGGCCCAAGACAACCTTGAATAATGCGTTAGTTCTATTCAGGGTGGTTAGTGAATGCAAGCTGATGAGAAGTCAAGGTGAAATTTGCCATAAAAGATTGCCAACTGCTTGTTTTGTTTTCAGAAAGTGTATATTTCTCTTGGAAGTTGAAATTAATTGAAGTTGTTTCACTGAATTTTGATGATAATTTCTTTTTAAAAAGTAGTTACTTGAGGATGATTTGGGTAAATAACTGTTAAGTATCTAGAAAAAAGCAATAGGTTTCTGTAAATGATAACGCACATGCAGAGTGTTGGTAGTTGTCAGTAACCGCTGTCCTTCCAAGCCATTACCTGTGCCTGAGTATAGTTGAATTGTTGAACTATTAAAACGTGTCAAACATCAAAAGCACAAACTTGGTTTAAAAAAAAAAGTAATTTACATAGTGCACAAAATGATTTTAAAAGCACATACCAAAGTAGCAAAGTAGAGTTAGGAAATTCTCAAGTTAAGATTGCCTGTGCAATTGACTGGAAAAGGCTTCCTTTTCATCACTACTTGGATCCAAACTCAGAGTAGACACAATGGAGAATGTGAGGAGTCCCATTTTCCTTCCATTTGGATGCAAACCTTGCATGGCCCATCGTGGTGGGGTGTTGGTGCTGAAAGGGATGTCCCACGTAAACAGGTTGCTGTTGTAGAGTTTGTAATGAATTAAGCCACAAAACTCCAGGAAGTGCCTACTGTAAAGAGCATCAGGGAACAAACCAGACAACATTATTGCTGTTAATCTTGTTGCTTAATATACTACTGGGAAAAAGTGGTCTGTTATAGGAATAAGCATTATATAAAATAGTATAGGATGGCATAAATGGCTACAGCTATGATTTTAAGTTAGTTGACTTTGAGCAGACATTTGTATGGATGGCAAAAGAAATGTCCTGGGCAATTTCCTTACTGAAGATATGGGGTAAATGGAGCTTCTTAACAAAGATTTGTTGGAATCTTTAAGTTTGTAAAAAAAAAAAAAAAAAAGTAATTTTCCTTAGCTTGTTCCTCAGAAAGACCTTTACCATTATGGCCAAAAACCAACTAAGAAACAAAAATCTTGGAACATGCAACTTAGAAAATATCAGTCAAAATTAATAAAATTTGTTGACATTACTAAGGGACTGTAAACAATGTGGGAAGTGACATTAAGAAGAGGGGATATTCCCAACCGGATGTCCCTTAAAATTTCAGTCTACTTTCTGAGCTGACACCAGGTATTCAGTCCATGACAATAGATGTGTGATGGAAACAGTGATATAAAGATTTTTATGACATCAGTTCTGTGGCCTTTCTTTGTGCTGCAGCCCTAAAAAAATGCAGATGTGCACAACTGGAGGGGACGCATGGTGCAAAGGGATCGTGTGGGGATGGGCAAGAGTTGTCAGCCACTATTGAAACCAGAATCTTCATACCATGACACTGGGTGCAGGCAATGTCTCCATGGAGAAAATAGACAGCAAATTCAGGGAAATCCATAGGTCCTATGTAGGCACAAGGTAGAGATTCATACGGAGTGTAGGATGGAAGGAAAGAGAATGGTGGGACTGCATGTTCCTTGTGCAGATTGGGTGGTCTAACAGAGAGTTAGACATGCTGATTTGGTCTTTCTTCATACCATTTCCCTTACAGGGAAAGTTTTAGGGTGCATTGTTGCAATGGTCTCTGTTGTGTACTGGGCTGTTATGATTCCAGGCTTGTGGACTTGAAATGCTCTTGGGCCTCCCTTCTTTGAAAGACTTGAGAAGCACTGTTTCCCCAGGACCCATGTGCAAGCATGCCAGGGCTGTTTGCAAAGAATACATTTATGTTGTATTCTAAGTTCCAGAATGTTTTAAAACATTCATAGCCATGTCAGTTACTGCTTTTAAGAAGTTGTTCAATCCATCCTATTGCAAAGGTCTCTATTAGAGGTGACAAACATTTTCACTTGGTAAAGGTGAGATAGAAACTGTAACAAGCAGGGCAAACTGAATTCTGGATTGTGATAGCATGATCTATACTGGATGCTGTTGTGCATTTGTCACGACATTGTTGTGATGTCCTGTTTGTCTCAGCAACAGCTAGACTTAGTGCTACACTGAGGAATGCAGAGGAAGACGAATGCCTGTTTTGAAGATGGTAGGGCAAAATATGTAATGAGTGCTGTTTGGAAAGAAAAAAGGTCATAAAGAAATTACTTTTCTAAACAAGTACGGATATTTGCATTATTGTGCAGAAAATAGCAGTGCTAGTATGAGATTTTACTAGTCACCTAAGACAAACTTTATTATATTACAGCTGGAACCTCCCAGACACTCCAAGCAGAGTACTGCTGTGTGGATGTGCCTTATCATCGCTCCCTACGCAGTAGGCCTAATTAATCTTAAATGTTTTCAATTCTGTGTTTACAACCTTGGGTCTATCAGAACTTGCTAATGTGGGTCTTTGGTGAATGACACAACAAATAGCTTCTTTAGCAGCTTGCATAGCCAGTCTGTATTTAGTCTCTGAATCCTTAGTATTTGATCAAAGTATTTTGGTAGATTTAACTGATAACTCAGCCCACAAATGCTCTTCGCTGAAAAGACAGAGAAAGTCCGTTTCACTGCTCAGCTAGCAGTACTGGCAACAACCTGCTATCCTTCTGTACTTCAGGAAAATCAAATAAATTGCATACAATTTTTTCAAGCTGAAGTTTTCCTTGATCTATGTGAATTTAGAGTTATTTTGTGAAATGACAAAGTTGAACCATAAAATACTGGTTCATTTAGCGCAGTGTGTTTCAGCTGAAACCTTCCTGGTTCAATGAACCTTTCTGCATATGCAGTGACACTGGAACTGTCTGATCTGGCCAAAAAAAAATGTTAACATCACTTTCCCAACCACAGCTGCCCATGAGCCTCAACTTTCCCTTTTTTGCCAGCTCCAGTGCAGATCAAGTTCACATAGACTCACAGAATAATTCAGGTTGTAAGGGACTTCACATCTTCAATGGGATCTTCACTTGGTCTAAGCTTCAATGAGAGCTCATCTCTTACTAGACTGCAGAGATCCAGGAGTTGAAGGAAAAGATGTTTTTCATTTGTCCTGCTGTTCATGACATGAATTGGGGATTTGTGGTTTTCCTTTTGTCTTTATCCAAGAATTATGAGTATAAATGATGAAAGAAATAAAAGATATGTGACAGTCCACAGGAATAGGAGATAACAGGAGATAACGTGTAAGCAGAGATGAGGTGGAGTCAAGGACTGAGAGATCCTGGGATGGGCTGGAAGGTGGTATGTGTTGAGGAATGAATATTGTCTTTGGCACAGGGGAGAGAATAAGAAACCTTTCCTGGTGGCAGAGAGAAATGCAAAGGTGAAACAGAGTGCTTGGAAGAAGAAGAGGAAGACAACTGAAAAGGCAGAAAGGATGTGCGGGTGTTAGGGACATGGTGAACTGCCTCTGTCCTGGGAAGGAGGAGGGAAAAAGGGACAAGCAGTTCCCCAGTCGTGGAGGAGGGGTTGTGGACTTCAGGCAGCCCTAGTGGCGTGGGGAAGGAGGAGATGACTAGCTAGGAGATCAGCATGGAGCAAGGGATGGAAGCATGGAGGAAGCTCTGGACTTTTGCAGTAAGCTCATTGTATGGAGCCAAGGCCCACTTCAATCCCATATTTTTTTAGATAACTTTACTACCAATCCCAACCCCTTATATTAGGTGAACCCTAATATACCATATTCATTATATTGAATTTAGATCTTTGAATCTGAGTGCATAATGAGTGTAGTGCTCGCGACACCCAAAACTGGTGTCATATTTTGCTTGAATAGCACATAAGACATTTTTACATAATGCAGCTTTCTTGTTCCAACATTTCAGCTAAATACTGCAAAATAATGACAACAAGAAAATAGTTTCTGCAAAGAAGCAGAAGTATTTTATGACAAAAGCAGCATTTGGAATAACATTCTAGAAGAGCACAGACACTTTTTTCCCCCTTGTCACTCTCATTAAGGCTCTGAGAGACTTTTTTGTACTGTGTCTCGCTGTTGGAATACCTGTCTCCAAACAGCTTTCTGTAGTGGAAAATCCAATTTAATCTCAAACAGTTTTATCAGTTCTGCACTACTTTTTTCTCCTATTGGAAAATAAAATAAAAAGATCATATGTCAACTTGACTACGAGGTGTAAAGCTTCTGAGCTTGCATTAATAAATTTATGCATCAATTATATGTTTGCACATTCATGTATGTATAGCTGAAGGCAGCCTCTTTGTAGGCTAAAGTTTATTTATGCTGCATAGAATATATTTTTCCAATTTCTAGCATTCTTGAAAGGCAGATTTTTTCCAGAGATTGTCCAGCTTTCAGGTCTTCATGAGATGAAACTTAATTTCTTTTTCAGGGATAAGGAACCTGAGAAATTAAATAAAATGTCTGTCTGGAAATGCTATATGCATTTATTTACTTTAATTCAAATGTTAACTCATTTTTTCACTCTGTGCTCCTGCTGCTGGAGAGGGGTTGCATGTGCTCACTCATGCTGTGCTTTCTACAAACTAGGGTGGGTTTGGAGAGCCCGAAGGCAAAGGAAGCACTTACAGAAGCCTTTTGATTTAGCTCTGCAATTCAGAATGTATTTAAACAGGGGGACCTAAAAATTGCTACCTCGTGCTTCTTTCTCAGTTGAAGACAGAGACGCTCCTGCCAAGGGTCTTGCATCCATGTGCAGCCACTTCAGGGCTCCGATTGTGCTTAATTGCCCTGACCAGTGTCACCTGGGACCTCCATCAACACACCCTCAGCTTGTTGCTCTGAGGACTCCATTTAAGCTCAGCCCTGAGCTGTGCTGTGAGTGTGCTTGTCTCCAGCCCCGGATGGATTCTGCTCTTGCTATTTCTAGGGTGGTTGAGGGACTCTTGAAGGAGCATCTGTCTTTGCTGCTGTGCCCAGATGCTGTAGCGCTGTGTGAGGGTGAGGTCTCTGGAGCAGCCCCCGATTCATCTTCCCCAAGGAGCAGCTGCTCCTTACTGGTTTTACTGGCCTCGCACCACTGACTCACCTGTTGCACCTTACTGCCTTCAAGCAGCAGCACGCCAGCTCTGAGTTTCGTATCCCTCTCTGCTTCCTAGGTCAGGTGTGTCCGTCAGCTCTGCGGGTTTCCCTGCAGCTGCGCTGGCTTCTGTGCGCTGGGAGCGTGCTGCAGAAGGCTGGAGGGGCTGCCTGGAGTAAAGCCCCTTTGTGGCTGCTCGTGGCCTGGTTTGGGGGCAGCTCTGTCACTTCCAGGGCCAGGAGATCAATTCTCATCAATGTGAGTTTAAGAAGGAAAGATAGGCTGGAAGCAGAAACCCTATTTCCTTTTTTAAACAGCAGCCATGTAGTTGTACCCATAGGAAAAAGTGCTTACCTTGGCTATGAAATAACGCCTATAGCTAAAAAGCTTTCAGCATTGTAAACGATCACACATTTCATTTCAAGGTATTTTCTCTTTCCTCTGGGCAGTGTTGTACAGCTCTATTCCTCAAAACATGACACTAGTTAATACTGCATCAAACACTTGAAAATAACACTAATGCAGCGCTAAGAATGAAAAGTACCCCAAAGTCAGGAAATACCAAGGGCTTCACTTCTTCTGGAGCCGTTTGCTTTGCTATCCTGTGTACTCTTACATATTTTATGATGTACTGAGGTAGCATGCTGCTAACGTGTTTGATAAGGCCTAGGTTTACGAAGGAAAGAGGAATAGAGAAAAGCATGTGAGGCTTCAGTTAAAATTTTGGAGCTGCTGGAATCTGTCAGTTCTTGTAATAAATCTTGCCCCAAGACCAAGTTGTTTCGCCTTTCACCACCTGTTTGAAAGTGAATACAAAGCTCCCGTGCCGTAGGTTTGCACTGACCCCTTGCCGCGCGCGTTGCCCCCGGCAGTCTCGTTGCAGCCATGGCCGAAGGCTCGGCCTCCCCGGCCGGACGCCAGGTGCCCAGCGGGGCTGAAGCCGCCTCAGGGGAGAAGGAGGCCGCTGTGGGGAGACGCTGGCCCTGCTCAGAGCTCCGGTGGGCGCAAGAGGGATGAACGCCGAGAAGAGGACCGAGAATAGAAATTTTCAGTCCCAATAGTGAATACGTCAGAAGGGACCTGAAGCACGAGATCAATAATTTTTCTGTCAGTTTTGCCCCTGGTGCCTGCCTGTTAATACAGCAACTCTACCAGTGGCCTATGCTGGCGCTTCCTCATATTGAGCGGTACTGTCTCCCACAAAGAGCTCTGATTAGCAGCCCGAGCCAAGAGCAGGAGCAACAAAACCTGACCTAAATAGTGATCAAAAATGCTTAATAAAGTGAGCTCGGGGCTGTCCCAGCGATGGGGGAAGCTGGCCGGAGGGTGGATTACAGCCTCTGCGGTCCTGGACAGTCCCGGCTTTCCTGTGCTGAGCCCAGCTGCAACAGTGGCGTGTGTTTGAAGCGGTAGGGAAAAACATCTTATATCGATTTTATTGGGATTTGTAGCATATGTTGGTACCTGATGGGGGTGATCTGATTGTGCAGGATGGGAAATTCCAGGTTGAGAGGTACATCTTGACAATACCCCCCCCAGCATCTGGGTTGTGAGGGGCCTTTTCAAATGGGAGCCTGGGGCTTGCCTGGAAATGGCGCTCAGTGGGTTGCATTTGCAAACTGGGCAAATCATGTAGTAGTTGCCAGGAATTGGAGCCTTCAGATGAATAAAGGTGTTATGTTATTTTCACTTGGATATTAACTGATAACTAGTATTCTGTGTGACCATGTCTGCAACATGGGATGTACTCCATTTACTGAGAGTCCTTACAAACATTGATGGTCTTTCACTTCCTAATCTGAGCTACATTTGAGGTAGAGTGATCTTTGCTTGCATTATAAATGTTTATTTCCTGCCTCTACTGTTTGTAAATTTAATTTATAATGATCTGCTGCTGGTTATTATCAAGTATAATGTGCTCCTTTGTAGAGAATAATTAGAATAATGTATTAGGGTTAGTTGTAAGTCTTCTCGATAATGTGTATGTGGGCGTGCAGTTTGTCATTGGTTTTGATACAAAGGAAAAAGGGAGGTTAAAACAGTAATGCAGATGATATAGGCAAAAATACTCAACAAGGCTTAGTTGGTTGAATCTTTGCGCTTTTTTTTTTTTTAAACACTGCTGTAAAGCTTGCTAGGTGTTAGACCTGTGCTATTACATATCACTGAAATCTGTGCAGTGCCTGATTTGAGAAATTTTTATATAAGCCGAAGCCGCAGAAAAGGCCATTTGAAATAAGTTGCTGGTGATGGATAGACTTGCTGTAGAAACATCCTTGATTTTCACGGCTTTAATGGTAAATCTACTTCATTTATTGCTGTACATACTATGTATGTTAAATGATCAGTGACAGGGGACTTCCAATGTAAGAGCACTTTGCAATTCTTTAAAGGTGATCTGAGCCCATAAGTTTTTTGGGGAAAAAAAAAAAAAAAAAAAGATTGAAGATGTTTTGTATGATTGAAGGGGAAAGCAAAAAAGCATTCTGTATGGTGCCTGAATAACAGTATTATTTTCATGCTAATAATCTGCCTGATTGTTGAGTGTCACTGGAATATGTTTATTTTCTTTTGACATATACAGCAGAAGTGAAAAGCAGCCATTGATGTGGATGATATCAGTGTGTTTAGCTGTCGCATCTGATAAAGACTAGCTGAGTCAAATGAGGGGCCTTAGTTCAACAAAATGTATCTGTGTGCATCTACAGACAAATGTAGATGTAAATCAGCTTCCATTTACTCCTTTGGCCTTCCGAGTCACCTGCAAACTTAGGCCATTATCCTGCACCCTGTTCTGCATGGGTAGATTATAGAGAGAGATATTTTACAGGAGCAGATCAGAAGCCAGAGTGAGGACTCTTGGTATGTCACTGTTCACAGTAGACCTTATTACCCTCTCACATCCTGTCTCCTGGTAATAAATGTTTACTTGATTGACTGAAATTACACTTAAGTAAAACCTGCTGTAACCAGTAAAAAAAAAACCAAAACCCAAACCACAACTTACAGGCAATTGGCACCTGTTTTGGGTTTTTGTGAACCCTTTTAAGTACCTAATATGTTCATTTAAATAAAACCACAGTTTTCTCTGTCTGAAGGTTTGATATCTTTCTCTCTTTTAGCCTTATAAACATTTGGTATGTTGGGAAATGTATACACTTCAGTGCTTAGGAACATCAAAAGAGATGTTGTGTTCGCATCAGTGATCAGCACTGAGTATCAAGTAGTATTTGGGAAAGAATCTGGCATATCCCTCAGTGACTTATCTGGGAAGTGTGAATGGCATTTAATAAAACAGATTTTCCAGCAAATGACAGGCCAGAGCCTTGAAGCAAAAAGTACTTCTGCCCTGTGCCAATCATTCACTTTCTTCCAGCTCAGTGATTTATCTCATGTAAAATGTTCTTGTATTTAAAACTGGTCCACATGGCATCAATGGTAAGGTGTCAAAATCCCTCACTGAAGCAAGATCATAATATATGAAAACTTGAACACTAACCAGAGCTGGGTTACTCGTCACTGCATGGCCTGCCTGCCTTCCTGCAATTATTGGCAGGCATTAAGACTACTCTTGATGAAATATTACTTTGCATCTTCCTTAGGGAAATAAGGTAGCTGGTTTTGTTTGTGGCATTGTGTGTGGGGGGGTTGTTTGTTTGTTTTATAGATACATAAAGCAAAGTAGCTGTGCCATGGAAGTTGATGGCAAAGTTTACTTTGACTTAACCTGTCCAGAACTTTGCCTGAAGACTTTTGCACAGGAAGGGTAGCTCTGAATTTCTAGTTTGGTCTCCTGTATGGTGGAAGACACATCATTGGTGTGAGGGGATTGTACAGCCATGGAAACATTCTGTTGGAAAACTGAACAAGCCATTACTGTAGTAAGATAGGAGTTGTGATAATTTCTGCTGTTGTGATTTGATCTACTTTGGGCATATCTTTCCTCTCTGGGATTCCTTTGAGTGAGGTTTTGTCCTTCTAGCTGTATTCCCATGTAAATCTACAGCCAATCCAAAGACATCTCTTTATCTTCCCTGCTCCCCTGTGCTTACCCTGTTTTTAGCTCTTGAGTTTTAATTTCATTCCACTTACCACATTCTTCCTTATATTATTCCTAGTAACAATAGGCTTGTTGCCTAGTACACTCTCCAAGCTTAAAATTGTAGTGTAGACAAGATGCTTTTGAATTTTAATATGCACTGCGTGCTCTAAGAAAGCATTGGTATTCTGTGTACTGTTTGCTTCAACTAATGAAATTATAAGACAAACTATGGTTTTATTATCTAACCTAAATTTTCACACATTAGATATCTATTAACCAATGTGTTCCTTTTTCTTTTCCCCAAAAATTGTTGTTCACAGGAGATACCATAAACTATTACTTAGCTAAGTGGGAAACCATACTTCCCATTTTAGCTTTCTTTTTGACATAACCCTCAATGTAAACATTGTTCTAAACACCTTTTCAGAGTTTAAATCATACTGCTAGTTACATCAGCATGCTCCATCAGAAAATAACGCCTTATTCTTCCAAGGTCTTATGTTCTCTTTTTACAGATCATATTCATTTTCCATGAAAAAGTAATGCATTGCAGAATATTGTGACATTAAGCGAGTTCAGTTGTGTTTTGCAGTTGTTAATTACCCTTACAAGGTGGATAAGAAGTCTGTGGGGAATTCCTTAAAAGAGAAGTGCTTTGCCCTTGGGATGTGTATTACCATATGGAAAGCAGGCTTATGTTCTTAGTTAATTATCTTTGTTGTTTCAGTTCATTTAAAGGAAATGTAATAATTTGTTGGTTGTTAGTACCTGTGTATTTTAAAATGGGAAATTGTTAGAATAATAAAGACCCCAAGGGGATGCTTACAGTACTCCAGAAAGACACTTTCAATTATTTTTTCCCAAGGCATTAATTTTTCTAAGCAGAACTGACAAAAATATTAAACAAAGGTGATATACGGCATCTTTGGGAAAGTGTGCTTCATTATTATTGCTATTTTTTGCAGATAGTTCAAAACTTTTCTCCTAATAATAATCGCATTCCTATTTCTTCTTTCTGCAAGACTGGAATCACACTGAATTTGATAGCTTTGAGCAACAAAATATCAAAGCAATAATTGAAAGTGGGTAGAGTGATAGTACTTAGTCTTGTCTCATGGAAATGTGAAGGTCATGGAAATAGGCGAGAGAAAAGCTCAGTATTATAATAAACAAATGGATATGGGTATGATCCTATTGAACAGAGAGCCTGGGATTATTCCACCTGGCTGGTGACAGGATACTGCTTAAGTCATGGTAAAATAGAGTTCTTTGCTTTAAAAGGGGTTAGGATGCTCTTTGTTGTTTGGAGGGCAGTGTGCATCCTGCAGAGCTGTTTGGGAAGGCAGTGATTTGACTTTTCTAGAAGGCTCATGTCTGTGGTCAGGACTGAGGCCGCTCTTGTTTTGCTGCTCCTATTGTAATTATTGCTGCGTAGTTCCATTAACTTTTGGCAATATTTGGAAAAGCTTTAATTTTTATTCTTTAAGGTAAAATTAGGGTAATTTTTTTCCTCTCAGTCAAACTAAAATTGCAGTTTATTTTTATTTATAATTTGTAGCTTTTGCTAGTTAAGTATTTTTATATAGGCTTATGGAAAAAAAGGGTCAAATTGAAGAGGTTATTCCACTGATTTCAAGTAGTTGCTTTGGATTTACCTCCATGTGACTGAGAGCAAGAAGTATCATCTAAATAAAAGAGCAATTATTTCCAAAGTACTCAGAAATTAGTAGGTTTATTGCATTTCATTCTCTAGAAGAAAACAAAATCAGCTCTAAGCATTTATTTCCTAAGCATTACCTTAGGAAATTATTATGACTTTACAAACCTGAAATCAAGAGTAGTTGGGAACTTACTACATAGGTCCCAGATTTGTATACCTACTCCACATGACACTGGGTTGCAATAGAAAGGATAGACCTTGTTTAGGAGGAAAGCAATTGAACAGTTGGCATCTGCTGCTTCCATGAATGCTAGCAGTCTATGACTAAGATATTCTGAAATGGAAATAAAGACTGAAGGGGAATTAAAGCACTCCATTCCTTCCTGTGTCACTGAACAGGTAGATCACTGCTGTGCACTCTTTAGGGGATAGTCAGCTTCCCTGTGCTGGGTACTGGAAAAACGAATAGACCCTTTTTTCAGTGTTCAGGGGCATGAGTAAACATGTTCAAATGTGTTCCCAGAGGCGTTTCTTGGAGCTTGGAATGGACTTCATCTAAAAGTCCTTACTTATATTCTCTTTTCAAATTGCAGCAATTTTTTCCTCTGCTTGCTACAAATAGCTTGCTACTGACATTGCTTTAAAGTTAGGGTAGATCAGAAAAATCACCTAAGAATGTCACCTTCTTTGCCAACAAACCAGTTTCGTGTATATCCTGTGCCACGTGCGCTGCCTTTGTCACATTTGTACTTGCTTTGTATTCCAGTTAGCCTCACAGAGCCAGGATTGCAGAAGCGTAATTGAGGGCAAGATTTGGTCAGGAGAATCTTGTTGCTGCTCCCGCCTCTGCAGCATGAACCAGAAAGAGCACAGCTTGACTTTCATATGTCTGAGGTTGAGTTTGCAGAAAGCTGAGCAAACTTGCTCTGGAAATGCCAGTCACCCTCCAGAGGAGAACTGTGATTTAATTTGGTGAAATAGCTAGTTCTGACAGCATTAACTAGCTCGGGTCAGTGTCTAAAGCCAGCGACTCCTTGCAGTAGCTATTGCCATTAGGAAGCTGTGCCCTGTGCCAAGGCCAGCAATTTTACTGTGCGATTCTAATTGACCTTTTTGTGGGGATGCTTCCTTTCAGCATTGGTTTGGGCCTTGCTTAATTAGAGCAAGGCCGAGGTGGGGGGAATACAGGTGTTTCACCGTGGGTATGGGTAGTAAGGCATCTTTAGCAAAACAAGTTTTATTTTGTGTTTCTCCCCTCTGATAATTTGTCACATCAGGTTATTAATATCATTCAGAAGAAAAGAATGCAAATACGTATTATGTGAAGGGAGATCATTCTGCTGTCTTTGGGGAAATGCTTTGGATCTGTGTGGGAGTGTAGATTGCATTTATGTATTTCGTGTTCCTAAATCCATGACTACCTTATCAAACTAAGATTTTTCCAGACTCGTGGGGCAGGCATGTGAACTCTATATCTGAAAATAGATGCATCTGGTTCTGAACTGTGGTTTTCATCTAGTCTTTTAATTAAGTGTCTTTACACACCAAGAAGCATCCTGGCTTACGTTGTGAAGCTGTTACCTGCATGATTATATTGCTGCTTGATTTCTGTAAGATCTACTTTTAAAAAATCAATTGAATGTAAAATTATGCTGGTAATACAGACATACGATTCTAACTTGTCATGAGGTCTGATTTGAGATTGACTGGTGGTCATTTTACAGCGCTTTCTGGGTAAGGTGGCAAAAGATAAATATATCTTCTAAGCTGCTATTTTAAGCATCATAGCTACAAATGAGAGTGACAGTAGCTTGCAGTTTAGGTCACTTAGTACATCCTAGCTTATGCGTGATAAAACAAGCACAGGCTTAGATTAAACACTGCCCTGCCTTTCTGGCTTGGAGAGAGCAGCCTATCCTGGTGTTTAAAGATTAGAAGATCCCATCTTAGTTTGTCTAAATAGCTATTAGCCATTGGTTTAGTCATTTTATAATCCTTTCTTCTCAATTAGGAGAATATAAATTTATTTTCGGAAATTATTTTGGTTTTTGTTTATAAGTTTCCTGTCAGTTGTTGTTTACTTTTACTATGGATCAAATGAGATCATCTTAGTCACATATCTATGGAGAAAGAAGGGAAGGAGAAAATGTAAACAGCATGTTCATTTTAATGTAACCCCAACATAGTGGAATGGAAGACGGGTTGGGTTTACAGCCAGGAGTAGTGAAATAGGGATTTTGTTTGCTGTACTGTTTCATAATTCTCTCAAGTAATGTGAAGCGTTGGTGTGTGACTCTGGTCAGAAGCCAGTGATATGCCAAATGATGACCAAGCGGCAGTTATGTAGTGTAATGCTTCTCCATAGCAGACTTCTTCTCCCCAGCATGGCTATTGGTGGCAAGTCTGTCCAGACCATTACTGCTGAAGTCAAATTTTGTGAAGTAGCCTGTTGGAAGTCCAACCCTTAGAGGTCCAGCTGTGGGCAGCTCAGGCTACTGGTTCAGAGTAGGGAGAATTAGCCTGGGGTGAAATGTAGCCCTGAGTAGATACCTAGCAGATACTTCACTGAGCAGATAGCTAGCAGCTATATGTGTGGACACCTTGAACATTTTTAATAGGCCAGAAATAGCAGATAAGCAGTGTATAAGCTTTGTTCTGGCCCTCCCCACAGAGATGAGGTCTGGTTAAAGGCTGAATGACACTTAGTGTTGTTTGGACTGGTATCACCTGGAATCTCTTTGTCTGGTGTTGGAGGCAGCAGACAGAAATAGAGGTAATATAGCCTTTGTCAGCTTTGCCCACAGTTGATTTCAAAGAGCGAGATGGAGAAAATAACTGTCATTCAAAGACATCCAGCCATTCATCTGTGTGGACTGGGACAGTGCAAGGGTGTCCTTGCTGTGTGCTCACCTGCCTCTGACAGCCTGCAGGTTTTTCACTTTAGAGAAAAAAAGCGCAGCAGCAGCTCCAGGAGTTAACACTTGAGAAGTTGGTTCTCCCCCCCCCCCCCCCCCCCCCTTATTTTCTTGATGGATTGTCTATAGGAGAGGGAGGATTTACGACAAAAGATTTATCTGAAATGTTAAGCTGTATCACTGAAAAATGGGCAGGAAAACACCTCAACAAGCTGTGTGAGGAACTTGAAGGCCATTTAGTTGGAGAGAAGCTGCAGGGTGTTCTGAGCACAGAGCAGAGAGGAGCTGAAGAAATACAATGCATTAGACTTTAATGAGCATTACACAAGATCTTCCTAAAGTATTGATTAACTAGGCATCAGGGACTTTTGAACCTTAAATACCTGCAAAAGCATGCAGGGTTTAAAAGACTCATCACTATTCCACAGAATAAGACTCAGGTTCTGGGTAAAATGACTGAATACGGCAAAGTCTTTGGTACAGCTATTTTGGGCTACAAAGGGCCTTTGAGTGCTCAACAATAGCATCAGTGTTGGAAGCCCAAGAAGAAATAAGAACAGAAAAGCCATATATTCTGAAAATCATCTACATGGCATTTAAGCTTGGCTGTGAGAGAATGAAAAGATCCAGATAAAACATGGTGCTGCACAAAAAAAAGTTTTATCTCATTTACATTCTCACCTCCTATTTGGAGAGACTTTTTAGAAGCTAGGACCATGAGAAGGAAGAGACATAATTAACAATATGTATGCCTAGCATATTCAGACCTCAGTAGTTCATGTTCTTGGGGCTGTGATCATTTTCATAGGCTGGTAGTACTTTACCAGTGGTGCAAATGTGCTCAACTCTTCACCCAAGATGGTAGCCCTGAGTATCCTTAGAAATGATAGGTCCTACTGCTACAAATCAAGAGTTCTCATGTCTGGTGATGACTGGGTGTGTAAAGAGGTTAAGGTAGTCCCACTGAAGACACTAGGAGAAAGCAGTTGTCAAGATTGTAAACTTAGTATCCTTGGTATTTGATGTGTTCCAGCCACTAACTGGTTTTTAGTTGTCTTCATTCTCAAAAACTCATAAAAACAATGGAGGT
Source organism: Astur gentilis (assembly GCF_929443795.1). NCBI lineage: Eukaryota > Metazoa > Chordata > Aves > Accipitriformes > Accipitridae > Astur > Astur gentilis. The sequence goes on along the minus strand of NC_064902.1, from coordinate 15,290,319 downwards.
ATAATCAGATAATTTAAACTAAATTATGATTCTTGGAGTTCAGAAATTCATATAAAGTTTATGTATATATATATGTATGTGCCACACCAGGAAGTAGGAAAAAGCTACAGTGGATGTAAAAGAACTGAATGCTAATTAAGAAGTCTATGACAACTTGGCCAAAGAAGATGAGCATCAAAGATACATCAACATTATTTAGATTTCCAAATGCTATAATGAACCAGTCTTTTTTTTGCTTCAAATAGTCACATGACACCTGTTCCATTTAGAAATGCTCGAGGAGATGGAATAAGACTGAAGTTGAAAGGATAAAGTACTGGAATAAAATATCCTCATCATATGAAGGAAAGGAAGAAAATAAAAAAACCCAAACAAAACCAAACCACAAAAGACAAAAGAGATTAAATCCACCATACTAAAGGCAACAATAAAACTCTGAAGAAAGTGAAGTAAAACCAGCAGAAGGTGAATTCATATCATGCAGTGGATCTGTCCAATGAAACACTGCAAGCCTTGCAGAACACGCTTATTTTAACAAAGAAATGCTGGTACAGGGCTAATGACCTGGGATGGGTCCAATACTAGAATGAATGATGCTGGGATAAAGTGTGCTTGAAGCCACAGTTTGCATGATTAGTATCTTTTTGATCTTTATATAAGCAACAAATTGCCATTTAGTGCAAATCGTGTGGTTATTTTTACTACTTCTATATGCTCAGGAAAATCTCATTGCTGGTTGAATCTGGTTGATCTGCTATTTCACCATTGATTAATTTGGCCCAAGATGTATATGTGTCTGATTAAAATGTAAGATTTTTGCAAATACCTGCTATGTTATCATGAGAAGAGACATAATTTTGATTAATTACAAACTAAGCAAAAGCAATTAAAGATCTTTTTTCTTAATTCTGTCTCCTCAGCACTTCACTGAATATTCAGGGCTTTACCTTTGGACAGTTTATTCACCTGTGAGAAACTGCACAGAATGAGAATGGATAGTCCAGCAAAGCATTAGCAAAACATGTCCGTGCCTCCATGTGACTTGCAAATGTCCTTTTTCTGATGTGATTTGCTAGGAAGGAGAGTGTAACAGGGACAGCGTTGCTAATGTTGGAGTATATTTGCAATTAACAGCTTTCACAGCTAACTTACATCCTTATCTTTCTGTGACATTTAATCACCTGCAGAAGGCACTTTTTCACTTGTATATTCTAACATCCTTTAATTGTAAACATGCAGAGGTGAATTACTAGCAGTAGAGAAACTCACTGCAGCAAACAAAAGAGGGAATATATATTCAAAAGGTTTCACTTAACAAGGCTTGTTCATCTTTGTACCAGACCTCCTACGTTTCAGCCATGCTCACTTTCTCCTGGGAGCTTTTGAATCTGTTGTCAGTCTGTAAAATTAGAAAGAAAAGTGAGTTAAAACCTATGTAGATGCTAGAATTTTCCTATTACAATTCATCTCTGCGTCAGTAGATTATCTGCATATCCATCCATTGCCAAATGTTCTGAAACCTTTTCATCATGTTGCAATTTTCTTCTCATACTTCTTTAGTGCATTTAACAACTGGGAAGTTTGCCTGAATAGTGCTACATAAGAGCTAGTAAATTCTCACAGAAGAGATGGAGAAAAGGTGAAGCAGGCAAAGTATGACAATGTCTTAGAGATGTACGTAATGTTGATGTGCATATTCAATTCCTACCTAAACAAACAAATGGCTGAATAGAGGTAGTGAATAGGACATTTTAGCAGATGATTACATTATTATAATATTCAAAGAATAAAGACTCTATTACTCCGTTACTCTTCTGCACGTTCAAGTCTGTCGCATTTCACTTAAATGAGATGGTATTTGGGAAGATGTATGTATAGGAATATGACAGTTATTAAAGGCCAGATCCTGCAACAACCTCCAGGATTAAGCCTGTAATTTGTTAGAACAAGACAAAGCCTTTCCTTTAGAAATGTAAATTGTTTCATAAGAAGGGGTAACAGAGCAGCTCAGCAATCCTTTTCCATTAAATACAAGTCTGGATTAGTTATAGCATATGACAGAGTGTAGAAACAAGTAAAACTCTGTAGAGGTGGGAAATTAAAACATCAGACCTTTTACTGGAGTCTATTTATGAGGATGATTTCTAAGCAGAAACCTGGTAGGCCAGAACAGTAAACCTTCCAGTAAACCATACTGCTGGGACTTGTGCTGCCAGTATTTTAACAGGGACGAGGCTATCACAGTAGGGTGAATAAATAAATATCCCGCTAGTGCTGCACCTCAGGGGAGAGGAACAGTGAGGTGGTGATGTATTGATTGAATTATTTTCCTAGTTAAACAAAAATTATTACAAAAAACTACAGGCAAGGAAAGAGGCAGCAGAAGTGCCCTCTGTGGAAGATGGTGATGCTTTGGGCATGATAGAGGCATTGAATGTACCAAGGATGCTACATGGCATTCATTCGGTCTCCTCTGTGTCCTGCTCATGTGGGGGTTAAATTCTTGGGTACAGGGTAGGGGAGAAGCCATTTCGTTTACTCTTAATTCACAGCAAAATAATGATGGATCTGCAGAAGTATTTTTCAGAAGTCTTTGTGGTCAGGATTGCTAAACAAACATCACCACAACAGAACTCGTTGTGAACACACAGTTAATTTGGATAGCAGTTCTTTCAGATACTCAAAAAATGTCTGTCAGGACGTTATTCACCGAGAAATACCAGTCACTCATTTAAGATCACTCTTTTATTAAATGTGTATTTTAATCTGCTACGATATTTAAAGCAGTAATATTTCCTAGATGATCAGGCAATTAATGATCCTTTCTTACAGTATGTGTGATTTTTATATGAATAAATAGTATTAATGGGGTAACAAAATTCAGTTTCCGCTGTTCAGCATTTGTATGGAGTTTGTAATATTTGAATTGTGCAGATGTTCTAACTTAGGACTGCCTGTTTCTGTCTCAGAGATATTGCTCTGTACATACCAAGTATGGAAACGTACCTCCTGAATGGGGTTAAAGTGTGTTTTCAGTGAACCTCAGTGCATTTGCTACATCCCTTGAGTGTAGTTTTTCTTGTGCAGAGACTTGATTCAAAGATCACTGGTGTTAGTAAAAAGTTATTCTGCCCAAGTGTGGGATGAGCTGTATGTGTATGGAGAAGCTGTCCCTGTTTGCACATCCCAGATGCACAAGCAGGTCTTGCACCATGTGAATTAGGAAGTCTTGCCCCTGTTCGCAATCAGCTATGCTGTTGCCGTGGTCTTTTCCATAGGTAAAAGCAGTATCTGGCATACATGCATAGTGCAAATGGCAGGTAGTCTGTGGGCACATGGGTTTGCTGCAAAAGGAGAAGACGTTTTCTGCTCGTTTTCAATTCGTGCTTACCACGGCATGCTTGAGGCATTATTTCTACCTGTGGGTGTGCATTTTCTGTACTGCTGGCATATAGCGTGGCAGCACCGCCACAATCTGCCTGATTTGTCTTAGGACATAGTAGTTATTTTCTTATCAAAAGATAATTCATGTGTATTATTAAGACAATGGATTTGACTTTTCAATGAGTTTATGTCTTTAAGAATAGTTTTCAGAGAATGAGTCAGCCATATGTTAAATCAAATTTAACATCCATTATGAAACACTGAATCATACTTTATATCTCTGTAATGATAATAAATGATCATCTCTCCAATGTTCCCCTCATTTGTACTACTACTCATCAATCTTGCTAATATCACAAAGATTTATTAAATGAATAATCTTCAAACTATAGCTGGTTTAATATTAATAGCTCCATTTTATGTTGTTTCTCTTACAATAATTCCATTTGTGTTTAAGCATGCTGACTTTAAAAGTAATAATCCTTTTTATGGTGAAATTTAATGAATAGAAAACCAGTAAATCAATAACGAAGTCCTCCTTAATGAGATTTTGTAATTATACCAATACATTACAAAATACAGTAAATTTCTGAATGCCCTTCATATGTAGGAAAATCACAGAAGTAACAAACTACAGAATGAAAGCTGAGGTAGTACTTAAAGGGAAGAGATACTGAAATACCATTGTGAATACATGCAGCTGAATAAATATGTTTGGTCTATGTTTAAAACTATCCCAGGATTGTAGTGTGATGCACAGTGAGTTATGGCTCAACTCACTTTAATGTAAGACCTCTATGTTAAAGATACATACTGGATGTTTTAGCTCTCGTGATTCTGTTAATACAGAAGTCCTGGTTATATTGGGGTCATATTTGGCCTGTCTTAATTTTTGTTCTCCGAGAGCATTTGGTATAACTTCTTTATATTTCCATGCAGACTGAAAGTAACTGTACAATCACTTTGTATCCATGCTGCCAGGAGAGGAGAGTGCAGCTGGAGCTGGTTTGCACAACATCTGTAGTCAAGCCCATCTGACTTGAGGCTCTCCCGTGAGCACCCCCTCTGTGGCTCCCATCAGTAGGGAGGAATAGCTGCAGCCCTCTGCTAACAGAGCACGTGATCTGCTCTATTTTAACCTCACAGCTGAGTAGTGTGGTAAGCTCTTGCATAGTCAGTACAGTTTCTCACTTCACATAAATAACTTGAGTTTAATGTCAAAATTGTAATATATTTTTTTTCTTTTAATAAACAGTTCTGGTTCCAAATTAGAGAGTTGGGCTTCACCCAGGTGAGTTGGGTAATATCCCGGAGAGATGAAAAAGCCCAGGTGGTCTGAGGCATTTTCCTTTTGACAAAATAAATAGGTCTGAGTAAATGAAGAGTGCGTCTTGGTTAAATTTGACAGCAGAATCCCTGGGTGAGAGTGAAGGCAAATCTGCTTTCCCCATGGATGCTTGATGTGCAGAGCACCACACAGGGCTCAACAAGTCCTGAACCTCTGTCTGCCCCATAATTAATAACAAAATAACGCCCAGAGGGGCCAAATCTATTTCTTGGGCTTGCTGCTGGTGCAGGTGTGGAGAACTATTATTAGAGGTGGGGTTGGGAGACCAGAAGTGCAGTTTGCTGCCTTGCCTGAGGTTCTTGTTAAGCTCTCAGCATGGGTGCAGTGGGCTGTGTTCACTGACAGCTACTTATCCCTCCAGTTTCAATATTTTTGCTGTGTTGCAGTTTCTGAAGTGTCTGGTCTGGAAGGCCTGTGAACAATGTGTTTCGATAATCCAGCTGAGATGTAATGAAAGCATGAATGACAGCCTAGCACCCTCCTGAGACAGCCTTGGTTGTAGCCTTACTTACTATCCTCTGCAGATGTAGAAGTTTTTGTCATGTAGCTAAACTGATGATCAAAAGATGGGCTGATATCAAAGATGACCTCCAGGTCATGAACCTTCAAACCAGACACTCTAAAACTTCCTTTAAAAGGAGCTGCAAAGGATGAAGTGCAATTCAAAAGGTATCAGGCACCAGCCAAAATAAGCTCAACATTCTTTAAATCTAATTGCAGGGCATGTTTTTCTGATACCCACAGCTAAATGTCATTTAGGTGTCTCATCAAACAGGAAATTACTTCCCTTGGGTCACCTGTTATAGGAAAATAAGCTGTGGCCTTATCAGTATAACAATAGTTTCAAATTATACCTCTCAGTCATAGTTCCTAATAAAACCCTAGAAGCACACAGCAGACCCCTGTGAATTTAGGTCTGAGAGTCTCCACAGCATGTTTATTTGGAGGGGGGAATCTTATTCTGCCTGTGTCAGTGAAAACACCAGGAAGGCGGTGTGCAATAGCGTAGTGCTCTAGCGCATGGAGTTAGAAAGGAGTGGTTAAGGTAAAAAACTGGGCAGGTGACTCGAGACTGAGGTTCAATTCCCTGATCCGTTATAGAGTATGTATGTCTTAAAGCCTATGCCACTATTTACTTTTGCTCTTCCTTTTCAGTTCAGATTTTAATGAGCAGGTAACACCAAATACAGCATGGCTTTTATCATGGCTGAGATCTTCCAGATCAACTATTGTATAAATGATAAAAATAATTCCTCTCTGTGTAAGTCTTGTTGTTTTACCTTTATGTACTTTCCAGATAAAAATGTCTTCATAAAGGTAGGCATTTTTCCCTTATAAAGGTTTATATCTTAGTTCTGCTGTCATTACATTATTTTACTCTGAGCTTTAACTGACAAACTGAATTCATAAGAACTGGGACAATGAGATTATGGTATCATAGCAGTAAATGCTGTAATTTTTTTTTTTATTTTTTTCTTTTTAATGCAAAATCTAATGGAGCATTTTGTGTATAGCTGACCTTACAGGAAACATAGTAAACAATGACTGCCCATTTCTAAAAGCTGAAAAGCTGCTTTCTTCTTACCAAAAGGAATTTAGCAGCATATAAATTTCCTTGAGTTGCTGCACTGTATATCCAAGCATTAAAGCTCCTCACTTGGCCCTTCCACTAGTCTCCCAAGCTTTTCTAACTTCCTGAAATCAGACATTTTAGATTACTTTGGCCTCTAGGGCTCTCACATTTTAAGAAATAATCTTCCCCTTCTGGACCTCAGAACTACCTACTGGAAATCTTATCATCCATTTAGTTCAGCATGTATTAAAATTTGGCAATTAATTATCTGCAGTTCTAATCCAGTGAGTCCGTGCAATTAACATCTGGGATTCAGCACATCCTTTTGCTGACTTTTTAATTTAAGGACTTGGAGACAGTAGATCCCCTCTAGGAGAGCTGAAATAAGTAAAATCTAACCTTATACTTGGAATTCTTAATCCGTTTCCTGTCTTAGAACCCATCCTGCTACTCACTGGCTCTCTAGTACCTTGTTCCTTCTGAGCAGCTGTGGCTGTTGCTCATGGCATTTTAATGTGTGGCAGCAAACTTGTGTGAGCTCAAGTGGTCTAATGGAGACAGAGAATGTGGAAATGGGGTTTTCTAGGCTCTGTTCTCTGCTTCTTTCAATAGCCAGCAAGTGACTTCGGCTTTTTTGTCCTTTCATAAAATAATCTGAATGCTATTTGTGTCCCTGGTGTGACGGATTTAATTAATAAACAAATTTATCCTGAAAACCTATTAAAGGATACTACAAAGGTGACCCCCCCCGACTACTAAAGTTAGTAAAAGTCTTTCTTCAACCCTGCCTGTGGAGCTTAGTTACATACTCATTTAGCAATTGGGCCATCTCCTGTTAATCACGAAGGAAAAAAAAAAGAAGAAAAAAAAAAGATTCAGCTTGTGGGTAGTGTTTCATCCAGGGGAAGAAGGTGACTCAATTTCTAGTGAACAATAGTGAAAAATGCACCTGATTATTTGGTTATAATAAAAGAGAAAATTATATAGGTAACTCCCTTCCTGAAAGGACTATTCTAGAAATCACTGTAAATTCTTGAGCAGTCAAGCACTCAGCCATACCTTATCCTGCTAACAGCATAATCCTGTCCCTTCACATCTGTTAAAGGCAAGAGCACTGCTCAGAAGACAGTCCTATTTTTCCATTATCAAAACCCCACATTCTACCTTAAATACATTGAAGTAAAAATGGACATTTGTCCTTCATTCATTGAGTGCCTAGATGCAAATTACACCTGTGATACTTAAAATCCCACAATGCCCACAATTCATAAATCCCTTATTATTCAGCTGTGGTGAAATGCAAGAACAATGAAGTGGCATTTGGAAAATGACACAGCTATGTCCTCTTAGGAGCAGTCACCAACGATGACTCAGGTTTCTCAGGGTAACATCTTTTAACAGTTTACTTAATTTATTAGTGTAATGTGTCTTTCTTTTGAGAAAGAAGTTGGTTAATTTCAGTTGTGTATTTGTAGAGAAGCATAAATTTTTGCTTGCCATAAAGTACACTTGTTTTTTTTTCCTTGGCTATGTCGCTCTTGCACTATTTCTTACATACTGCATCTGTTTTTCTGCAGGATTTAGCATTTAGGATGGACTCGAGGCAAACTCTTTGTGAGGGTGAGAACTGGCAAGTTTCTGTGTTTCAGTACCGTTTCCTTCTCTTGCCTGAAATATTCCTGAGCACTGTGGGAAGACCTTGTCAGAATACGTAAAGCCATAACTCAATCAGCCTTCACATCATATGTGTATGCCACAGAATGGAATAAAAAAAAAAAATCTAGAACAGGGCAACTGCTTACAGACATTCAGTGATTTACAGGAGTGTATCTAGAAGCTAGAATATTGTGTAGAAGGTATGGATTAAATATTTAAGAGTTAAGAGACAAACTGTATCTTTAGTCTCTCTCCTTGGCTGCAGGCATATGTGTAATACAAGGGAAGATGAACTCTAGTGGTTTTATCTCTGAGGTTTTGTAGTGCAAGGTTTCCTGTGACTCATCTACATGGGCAAAAAGCCAGAGCTTCCTTAAGTCAGCGTGGAAGGGAGTTGACTGGGTGACTGACTGAGCTGCAGTGTCCACCATACAGACCCCAGGTGGGGTCTAGACTGCACTGTGCTCAGGGCCATACACACAACTTTGGGCTGGGAAGGGGCTGGGGCTAGGCTTCCCACTGCTGCAGTGCCCTGTGTAAAAGACGCAGTGCAGATAAACAGGTAATCGGTCTGTCAAGGTACCTACCTGTCCAGTCAATTTGTAATTCTTAAGCAGAACTCTAGAAATAACAGAAAGAGCATATTCAGTATAATAAAATTGTTTGAGCCTCTAGTTAACTGGAGAACAGCCCTTTCTTGGTCAGAGAAAGTCCTTAGCTCAGGACATGATAATTTCTTTGCAAAAGAGGAGCTACCTTACCTACTACCAGGCCAGTTTAATAATAGGTTATGACTGCCTTCAGGTTTTCAGGAAACTTGAGCTGGCCTCCGAAAACTATGAAATTGGCTTAATAAAATAAGAGGAAAGAGAAGGACTAACCTTGGACTTATTATGTTTTTATTTTGGTTTCTGAACATTTTGGATGCATTGAGATACATTTTCAGGCTTTTTTCATCCATCAGGAAGATTAAAAATTTTCTTTGTGTTTTCGGTAAAACCAGGAATGTTCCTGAAAGCCATTGGTCCCAGCAACTAAGGGAAAAATCCAGTTGTTGCAACAGCAAGTAGTGCTCAAGGAAGGTCAAGCATGAGACCATTCTAGTTTGTCTTCTGACCATGACGTTCTTTGAGACATGCTATATGAGTGGTCCAAAATGAATTTGACCCATGTAATGTACATTTGAAAAGTAAGGTTGGTGCCAATAAAACCAAAAGCCTTTAAAGGGGACAGTAGAAATCTATCAGAGATGGGTGCTTCTATCAAGCACGTATGGAGAAGTAGCCTCTTTGTAGTGACCTAAAGAACACTGTCATCTGGCTCACTGCGTGTTCCGTTTATTTTGTCTTTCACCTTTGTATTTTAATTAACTTCTTTTTTCTTCTCTCATTGTGATTTAGTTTACATGCCGTGGAACATGCATTTTATTTCAATATTTGTAACAGCATGGTATGCATGCAAAGAACACTTTGGTAGATAGTAACTGTTCAGCAGTTGTAGGTGTGTGGCTCATTTTCTCATCTTAATCTGTTTGGAGCAAATGGATATATGTAAAATGATTAAGAAAACGGCAACAGAACCATTATCTAATTAGAAAGGCAGATATACTTCAAAATCAGATACTTAAACCAAAGGACCTAAGGAGTAATGACCCCTACTCCTTTCGCTGGCCTTATTATGTTACACATTTTTGAAGTGTGCTGCATAGAAGAAAATCTGCTTTTTAAGAAAGGGCTCAGCGATTGAGTTGTAGCACCTTCTGCTTTTGCATAGCTGCATGTTATCAAGGACTGAGGATGAGGTACAGTTGTTAAAGGCTAGAAGGAGAAGTGTTGGCTGAACAGCATTTGCCTTGGGATGTAAGACTGAAACCTCCAGATTTATAACATGCTAAACACAGCATCTAACCTAGTCCCTTGCTTTAACTATTTAGGCAGTAGCAGTGTGATAATATAAGCAGTTTTTCCTCTCCCTTTCCCCAGACATTAGTGTTTGTAAGTCACCTCTAGCATTTACCTCTTTGTCTGGACTAAATAGAGAAACACAGGGAGCTTGAACTGAGGTCAAGAGCAAAGCCCGTCAGCATCCATTTTCATAATGGTACCAACATTGAAGGAAGGAAAGTTTAGCTTGTAAAAGAAAGTATTTAATGCAGCTTTGAGTCTCTGTAGAGACAAGCAATGGTTTCCATAGCATCACCAGAAACGCCTGTCTGAATATGGAAGAGGATGTTTAACTCTAGGCTAAGGGTACATCTGGCTTAGTGGGCATAGATCTAAGGCACCTCGGTCCAGAATGCTTTCTCCATAGCCAGTGGGCAAACAGAGGCATTTCCACATGATGAAAGGATCTCTTAATAGACTGTTGAGGGACCCCAGTGTAAGGAGGCTTCCCTTAGGTGCCTGATTTTAGAGGTGGAAAGGAGTGGGCAGTTCTATGAGCATATAAACCAACTCAGACGCACGTATAAAGCTACAGTGTCTTTGACTGCTGCTCCTTCCCCGTGGCAGCCTGGCTGCTGAACTCCTTTGCTTTGTGGTTTTACAGAAAATGTGCCCAGTTCATTTCGATTGGGCGTGGTGACATGGATCAAAGGACTTCCCTGGTGGACTACAACCCCCAGCCTCACAAATATGGGCTCAAAATGCTCAAAAGATTTTAAAACACTTTTTAAAAGGACAACCATGTGAGCAAAGAGGGGGAGGTGAGGAGCCACTCTGCAATGGGAGATACAGGTGGAGAAATTGATTTCCCGGGTTAGCTGGCAGGCTGGTGGCAGAGTGGATGGCAGAGCTTGGTGCCTGGCAGTATCTTTCTTCCTCCAGTAACAGGAATACACAACTTTGTGTATTCATCATCTTTGACATTAGCAGTCTGTATGAATAGTTCTGGTTATTCGCTTTGCACTTCTGCTCATGTTCTGCAGAACTTTGAGAATGGATTGGAATACCTTTTCAATTTAAAATTACTTGTTCTCTGTAAATCTCTGCTCAGAGGCATGTTGTGAATGCTAGTTAATCTAACATTTCCTTCTGGCTAGCATGTTTTAATTATAAAATGCAGAGCACTGGAAGATGGTTTAGGATAACTCTGATTAAAGGATATTTTTGTGTCGTAGCTACCATTAGACAAGTGGCAGGGCACAGGTTTGGAGTGTCATATCCTTTTAGACTTCATCTGAACTGATCACTAATGTAGTTGTAAAAGGTCACGCAAGGTTTGACCTCTTGCAATTCTAAATGCAAGAACCAACACCCAAGGGCCTTTGTTCTGAACTTTTGGGTAAAAGATTAGTTTGTAAGTGAGCAACCAGTTAGCTCAGTGGTGCTGCATCAGACTGCAGCAAGTGCGAGAAGGCCGGAGCCAGCACTGTTGTAAATATGAACTGCTGAGGAGCGGGAGGGCTTGAAGACACACAGAGGATAGCATCAAATGTAGTTACTTTAAGGAGTAAATGCCAGCCTGGAAAACAGTGCTACAGAGAGAAATAGAAATTACTTTTTGGAGAGGCCACAAATTATTTCAGCTTAAGCTGCCTTTTTTCTTTTTTTTTTTTTTTTAATATTGCCTTCTTAGGGTGTAAATTCATGCAGATTGTTGCAGTATGCAGCACAGAGGCTGTGACATTGACTGGACTGCAGGTAAGCGTGAGACTACCCAAAGTACAGAAGGCACTTGGATTTGGCTTGCAAACCTTTTGGCAAAGACTGTTGTGGGTTGGGTTTGTTGATTTTTTTGCTGGGCTGTGTGTGTGTGCATCCAGCACAGTGACACTATTTTTTTTTTTTTTAATTTTTTTTTTAATGTTTAGAAATTGTCAGAAAAATAATAGTAAATGATAATTTTTATTTTGCGGCTGGTCTCTCTCTAAGTTCTGCTAGTAGCAGAGGCATGAAGAGCCTCTGGGAAATGACCACTGTTGATAACTTTGTCCCTTTCAAATTGCTTGTGGTATGGGGTCAAGCCTAAGGTCCAGAATCTTATCTTCTGGATCCCCTGAAGGAGCAGGTGGTGCTGAGCCCAGCTGCTGGCCCTTCTGGTAAAGGAGGAGGGAGAAAAAGACAGGGTACATGCTGTCTATACATTGCTATATGTGGATATGTGATATGTATGCATGTGTACGTACTAATGACAAATTGGTCTCTTGTTGGGTGTTGCTCTGTGGCCTTTCATATAATAGTAGTCATTTAATATTTTCTCTCTGTGGAAAATCTCAGACTCGTTTTATTAGTATGTATTTTTTAATTTATCAAGTAAATATATAAATAACTGGAGCAGATATATTATTAATGCAGAACACTTATTGTGTAAGTCACTGGAAGTCACAGATGTGTCATAAAAATAGACGGCAATCAATAATCACAGGAAAATGTCATTTGTTTCTTGCAAAGCTGCAGCTATAAACTCCCCTTCCTGCCAGTAGGAGTGTTATTGCCAAAGCCCTGCATAGGTAGTTCAGAACAGACAGTATCATTCACAGTTTTCAAGAAATCGACTTCAAGAAGCAGACTTTCAAGCAAATACAGCACTGTCCTATATTGCAAAATAGGGCTATTTGAAAACAAACCAGAAAAAGCTGATCAGGCTCCAAAAGGAAAGTCATCTTTGTCTGCATGGAAATGAATATTGCCTCTACATAACGTATGTACATCTTTTGGCCACAGTTTTCTTTATTTTTCTCATATAAATATAGGTAATGAGGACGGAAAAGGGAATTTACTGGAGGTTGCTTATTGCTGTAAAGCTAGAATTTGTTAAAGCAGGCTTGCAAGCCAAGAGGTGTGCATGGTATTTAAGTTATTCTGTGACTGCATCATTTGATAACTTGAATAACATTCAGAAATCCCATCTGTGTGAAAGTCACTTTAATTGCAAAGAACAGATATTAAAATAATCCCCTTTAGCATAAAGGAGTTAGTGCTACAGCCCTGGACCTATTTCCTTCCTGTTCTCATGGACCCATCTGCAGATTTGAAACTGTCCATCTTCTTGTGATTGTCCCATTTTCCTCATCCCCAATGCCCTAGTCCAGTTACTGTATTAATAGACTCCTATAAATACATTAACTAAATGTAAGTGAGCTACCAATATTTAGTATATTGGCTTGACTCAGTTGATGGCTTTGATTTTTCTTAAATGATATTGGGTTTTTGGGGTCAGTGTGTCTGATACTGCGTTCTTTGTAAAGGAACGGGAGCTTGGATTTTTGGTGTATACTAGGATTCATGGAAAATAGGTGTGCAGGAGACCCCATGGAGAAGCTGCAGCCACAGCAGATATGGGGTGCTAAGTTGTGGTATTGATTTGGCCAGACTTCAGCGGTCTCCACTGCCTCTGCCAGCCCTACCAGGTGAAGCAGAAATTTGCCACTTTCCACTGCTCTATGTAGGTTATTCCCATGTGTGGGAGTACACAGCCTTCTAGAGCACGCCCAGGCAGGACTTTAGGGTTTGACCCAGTCTAATTTTCTGCCAAACAAGAAGTGTTGGCATGTAGCTGCCACCTTGTTTTCATAGGCATAGTTTCTGTGACTTATGAATCGTGATGTATGAAAATTAAAAAAAAAAATCCAACCAAAAAACTGTTGTGCTTTTGGCATCTTCTTTCTTTTCACGGATTCCTTATTACATTTTGACAGGTGTCTGACACAAGAAGCTGTCAATACTGTGATTTAACCTTGGTGTGCTACCTCCAATTTCAGTGCCTAGGACTGTGAACAATAGATCTGAGCTGAGCTGTTGAAAAGTTGCATTTAATTTTATTTTTTTTAAGAGATGCTCTCTTTGTAGGAGAATTTTTTTCCTGGTGCTCAGGATAGAAGTCCAATTTGTTCACATTTTCTTGATTTGTAGGTTATCTTTTATGAGAATTATTCTCAGAAAAGTCAGCTCAGACCAGCCTGTCATCTTGCAAAGAATTCAGTAAAAGATACACAGTTGTTTTGCTACTTCCTTATGTAACAGTAATTTAATTCATTATAAATATCTAAGCTGTTAATACTAAAACAATATTAGAGGATGTTACATGGATAACTGTGAAGCAATCCAAACAGGTATTTTTTTTTAGACAATGTAATCCCTCAGAAACCTGCAGTGAGTCAACTCCACTCTACTTGGGCCCTGCAATATTGTTTTATTTTGTCCAATTACCAGAATTCGTGACTAACAAAGCATATGCGTCTTGGTCTGTTTATCGCACACTGGGGAACATGGTAGCGTCCCCCCTCCTTGTCTGCCTTGACTTAAGGTACTGTGCAGTGCTGTTGCTTTCCTATGCAACATCAGAGAGATGATGTTTAGGAAGGGCTCAGCAGCCTATGTTGCAGCCAGAGTCAGGAGGGGTACCATACAGTCAATAGCTGAGGCTTTTCTGTAGCAGAAGCCTGGTGGCATGAAACTTGAGTCCTAACCCAGCAAGTGTCTGGCTTAGATTTCCAACCCAACTTCCAGCATTATTTCCCACAGAATACAAGGCCCTCTGTGCTTACGGAAGAGCACCTAATACAAGTCATTAGTGTTCCTGGAAATGTGATACCTGCCAAACTGAAGTCTGGCACTTCAAAAATATGTTGCCCTGTGTCAACTCTAAAGTATCAAAGATGACGTTGTTGTCACCCGACAGTGCTGGTAGGTGTTGTAGAAGGGGCTGTCATCTGGGCTTCATTGATCACACTAAGCAGCTTCTTTACTTTCAATTACTCATGGATGTCAGGAGGAGAAAGAGAACACTAGAGAGGTATTATATGTAGTGGCACTTCAAAGGTGATTACTCTTTCTTCCTATCAATCATGTTAAGGAAATTCTCCTAGTGCACTTGATAATCCTATTTTCCTTTGAAGAAAAGAAACAGTCTTGATTCCAAGCTAGCCATAGAATTAACAGTGTCATTACACATTTTTGAACTCATTAGAGTGTACTTAGTATGCCTGAGATGTAATAGATTTGAAAAGCAATTTCTCCAATGATGATATGAAGTGGATAACAATTTTTTTCCAAAACAAATTGCAGATCAACTCATCAGTCTTTTTTTCCTAGATTCTTCTGTACAAATGCTTCACAGTTATCTAGTTGTATGACTTGTGAGGGGTTAAAATTAATTTACAGAAATAATATAAGGACACAATATAGCAAATAACATACATAGCATACATTTTGATTGAATGCAAATTTGTCAAGATGATTTCCTAGCCTGTTGCGATGGTACAATTTTCTATTGCTTAAATCATGGTACCTGCACGCTTAGATTAAATTCAAGATCCACCATACAGCCAATCTATACAGAGAGTTTTGTTTACTTTGAAATCAATAGATTCGATAAGTGTGGGGTGGAGCAAGATTTGAATCTTAATAAAGATAAGGGATTTGTTGTCAGCCCTTCCTAATAGGTTACACCTGTTCTTCTGACATTTTTCAGACAATCTGTTTATTGAGGAAAAGTAACTTGTGTTGTCTGAAGCTACAACATTCAGGTGATGCATGTGGTACCAATTGAAAAAAGTTTGCAAAGGACTAGTGATTCAGATTTGATGGCTCTTTTCTTACAACAAATCTCAGCAGAGGCTGCTGGGTTTGCTGCAAAAAGTGGGGTGCCTCCAGTAGACCTCCTCAATCATATGTTCCAACTTTTCTCCCCTCTTCATTTCCTTTATTTTACAACCCTTTCCTGATTTATTTTACAAATCTCAGAAAGCATGAACAAAGGAGCCCCTTGGGCTTGTAGAGACCAATAATGACTGTGTAAGTGAGCCCGTTCGATTTCCTCTTGGGCTTGATTACGCACCTGACAGAGCAGAAGCTTCCCAAGGGGTCAAGAAGTCTGAGGGGAAAAAAAACCTCAGACGAATCAGAGAGCTGCAAACAAATCCCCTCCACTTCCATCCCGCGGGCAAAACATGCGAGTCAGCAGTGTTCCGAGATGGAAGAGGAACGGCTTGCTTTGAGAGATTTGTTGTTACTTCCTTCCAAGACTCTGCAAGGTTTGGACACTACAGTCAGGATCTTTAACTAAGTACGTTTGCTGTTCTGTCTGAGTGCAGCTGCTGGGAAACATTTTCTTCTTATTCTTGCCTCAAGGCATTAGTAAGCTGATGGAAAATACAGATGACTGCTCTGCAATACAACCAGGATCACCAAGATTGTTAGATTTCCTGGAATACCTATTCTGTCATAAACCTCTATCTGATTTACATAATTAATCTATCTGTAGAGAGGTGCCACCCACCTGGTCCGTCATTTCCGAAGTCTGTGATCGCTCGCCTTTGTGAGTAGAGTATATCTGACACTAAGGATGCTGAGAAGCAGAGATTAGCTGGTTTTCCCAGTGTCATAATAAGGAGTTGGAAAGGCTGTGAATAGCACTGAGTCTCTATCCCCTGCTCCAACTGCTAGATGTAAAGGCCTAAACAAAGGACAGTGTATGGAAAAAATTATTTGAGCCGGCATTCTTGACAGCTTTTGGTTGCAACACGTTGAACTGTTATAGCACGAGCACATCACGCCAGTTGAGCAGAAGTGTGAGCGTGAGATTGCAGAAGGTTGCAAATGTTCTCAGTGTATCACAATTATAGCCATCGCAGTGCTAAACAACACTGTGCAAATGGGGGGTTGCGTAACCTGCAAGTTCTCACATCTTCCCTATGCTCGGGTAGATTTTGGGTAAAAATAGTACAGCACAGGATAAAGTGAAGGGATATGGATCGCTTCTCTCCTTGACAAGCTTCTATTTGTGCTTTGGTCAGCTAATGACAGTCACGAGTGAGGCTCAAACCCTTGCCTTTGATGCAATGGTGAAATGCCTTAACTGCTCTCCAATGTATCCCCTGAATATCTAAACCCCATTATTTTTCAAACTGTTTTGGCTGCCTGTAATCGCTGGGAGCAGCCCTTCCTCCAGGGCTGGGGACAAGAACCTGCACCCAGTAATCTGTAGCTGCAGGAGCAAAGACTTGTTCTCTGCGAGCTGCTGCCAGGTGTGGCTAATGTAAATGCTTTATGAATCCTTTTGAATTCTTCTGCCTTTCTCTGTCTTGGGTAAAACATCATTGTTCCATGGTTTGATAAACACTGAATAAACCTGTTAGGGCTCTGTTAACAAGTAGCTGGCATTGAATGTGTGTGGGGTTTAGCAGAGAGCCTATTCTGCCAGTCTGCAGTACATCAGTGCTGCCCCAGCTGCCTCTGCAGGAAGCAGAGGAAGTTGTTGAAGATCCTAGACTTGATTCATTTGTCCCGTTGGCATATCCCATATTAGCAGACCCCTCTGTTACTCAAGGTAGTCATTCTTGGTTTCATGAGTGTTAGGGAAGGGGAAGTCAGAATCTTGGCAGGATGCAAATGTCTAGAGGACCATTCAAACACCTACACATTCAGGAATTTTTTGTTAGCGTCTTTCAAGCATGTTTAAAGCTTAAATCTTACATACAATCTTTAACTTCTTTTAGAGAGATATGTGGATATTAACCATGAATATATAACACCAAGGTAGGTAAAACTACCTACCTGAAGAAAATGTGATTCTGATAGTCAGGATAATAAACGCTTCCATCTTGTCCTTGAGCAATTAGTTAAATACTTTGTGGGCAGTGAACCCACAGGGGGGCTCCTTGCTTCTGTAGTGGTCCAGAGATACCCAATGATGAAGTATAAAGTAGTAAGCAAATACCTGTGTGAGCTGTCATCACATCCTGGGTTGTGTTGGAGTCATTGCCTAAATATGTAAGAAGATACCTGTCACTTGATTCAGGTGGAATTTCAGTGATAACGATTACTTGCTGATTGCAGGCTAAATAGACTAGGGGGAAAAAATGCCGTTTAAAATAGCAAGTCCCTGATACTGCTTAAAAAGTTGGGGAACATGCGTGATTAGAATTATATATTTTGCTTTTGCTTTGTTACACTTTGACATCTTCATACCTTTGAGACAGGCATACAAAAAGTGCATCTATTTTCTCCTTCTGTGCCAGTGCTGAATACACTGCTGACTGTTTGCCCTCTCTCAGCAAATGATGAGAGATGCTTTAAAAGAAAGCACTTAATCATGGGCCTTACTATACAAAATACTGGGTTTATGTCTTCTTTTTTTTTTCCCTGCTACTAAAATAAGAGAGATTACAATTGTTTTGGGACAACTGTTTCCAGAATAATTATAGTTGCTACCTTTGCTGGTAAATGAATGCTTTCTCTGGAGCTGTGACTATAGTAGTTTCTGGTTTAGGGTTAATGAGAAATCACATTTTAAAAATATCAGAGTAGCTTTTTCTCCCTAGATTTCACATTTGGGAATTAACCCAGATTGTATTATCAACATAATATATCATTAAAATAATGACACTAAATGATAGTTTACAATGTTCAGTACACACTGAAGTGGAAAAATATAATTAGCACATCTCTGCTGCAACTCTTTATTAGTTGGTATAACACCAGCATACCAGATTCTGGTAAGGACCCTAAATCACAGATTGTGTCACTGCAGTCCTGCTGCCAGTAGATAGTCGTAGCCCTTAGATGAGAATTACCAAGTTTTCTGTGCCACTTGCTTTTCCCACCCTCATAATCAGGGGTTATGTTTTACTGTGACTCTTTGATGGCTAGAAAATGTTGCAGGATTCAGGGAGAGCCACAGAAGGGAGTTATAAACTGCAGTAGCAGCAATATTCAGCTTTTTACCATGTCTTTCCCTTTTTCTCTCTGGTCTTTTCACCCTTGAATTGGTGCTTATTTAAAATAAGCGATAGCAAGGTGAGAGGGTTGGGGTCTGGGACAAGACAAAACTGGCAGATGACAGCAGAGAAATAGATGAGGGGTGGAATAAAGGAGAATGAATGGACAGAAAGGGTCTGGACAGATAAGAATGGAAGAATGAAAAGGAATGGAAGCAGAAAGGAGGAGACAGGATGATGTCTTCAAAAATAAAATTAAATAAGGCCTTCTGCCCTCATCAGCCTCATGGTGCCCCTGAGCTGCCAGCCTTGTGTTGTTATTTTACAGAGCTTATTTGTTTGACAGGATTCACAAGTACGGGTCTGACCCTGGTCCTACAGGAAGCAGCAGATTTGCCAATGAGCTCAGTAGGACCACTGCTTGCCTGGTCCTGGTAGATAAAGAAACTACATTGTAAAAGACACCATCACCTTGCAGCTTGCTTTTATGCACAGAAGTGACATTTTGCACTCCTAGTATCAATAACAACTTTGCTACCAAAACAGAAGGAAATTACATGCAAAAATATAGTTTTCTCCTTCCGCTCATGCAGCTGTCATTATCCAGTGAGGTACTTAAACATAATGTCTAGGCTTAAAATTAGCTATAGGCATATATCAGTACTATTGCTGAGAAGGTACTACTGAGAAGGTAGCCAGCATTTGGAGTCTAGCAGACTGTTTCCTCAGGGAGGAGAAGCTGATGATGCAGTCTGATATTTCTTTGCTGCCATCAAGTTTATTCACAAAGAAAGCACCCTGTGACCTGTTTCCCCAGACATTAGGGAGCAGACAACAAGACTACTTTTCTTTGTTTGTGAGACGAAACCAAGACTCTTTCTTGGTTAGTGCTTTGTTCAAAGGCTCCATTTCTGGTCTCACAGGGCAACTTTTCCAGTTCTGTTCTTATTGTATAACTTTTGGGATGTTGGTCTCTGTCTAATGCTTTAAAGGTTTAAGGTGTTTCTGTTCTCTTTCTCCTTTCTATGTACATGCACCCTTCATGATAGTAATATCTAGCAAAATGTTCCTGTCCACGTAGGCTGATTCCTAAATAACCTTTCCTGAGGTTTGTGTTTGGGTGGATGAATCAGTATTGTTTCAATTATTCTACTTTCTAACTGCTTCCTACATTTACTCCAAATGAAACAGAGCTGCCAAACACCTCTGCTTCAAATAGATTGCACCCATAATAGTAGCTTGTTGACTCAGTGCCTAGGTTTGTTGTGTAGAGGCAGGCGTTTTCTTTCTAGCAAAATACCAAACAAGAAGCGGGAAATCCATTAAAGTAAAAAGGAATATAAAAATGCTAATTTTGAAGTGTGTTACTTAAAAAGAATCCTCCAAATGGCTCTGCTTTTGTAATGAATCCAGTAAAAAAAAAACAACAAAAACACACCAGGATGATACAATGGTTAGTTGGATGTTACTTCTGTCACTGAGAAGCAAGCCTGCCTATGTCTTCTTAGCATGGAGTTTAGGATGCAAGCCTGTGTTGGTTCAGATATTGCTCAACTATACTCTGCTTTTTCTTGATGCATGTGTGAACTGGTCCAAAACTCCAGTTTGGGCAACACCTGTGCTGCCACCTTTTATATATTTTTAGACAATGCAGAAGGAGATGACACAAAGATGACATAAAAACTGGCTGGTCCTGTAATTACATGTATATGGCAGGCCTGGATTGTGCCTCTGTTGTTAAGGGTTTTGCTAAAGCAAATCAGTCCTGGTGTTCCCATATTCTCTTGGTGTTTTCCTGTATCTCCTAAAAACCACTGAGCTGGAAATTTTTTCCTTCCATGTTATTGGTGTCAAAACGATAGCATGGTTACAAGGTCTATTTCAGCCATGGTTGGGCTTTTCTGATTTAGCTGAGGTTATTTTCATGGCTCATTAGGACAGCACAGTAAAAGAGGGATCCTAAAACCAAGCATAAACACTTATATTCAAATCAATACTGGCTCTTCAGGTTCACAGTAAATATGTTGTTCCTAATAAGATGACCCTGAACCTTCAGAAATGAGCTGGAATTGTACAGCCTCATTTCTATGTATAATAATGGACCAGAAAACCAAATATATTACTCAAGTCTCTTTCTGTAGCTTGATCACATTAGACGATCTTTCTTATTTTCCCTTTTGCATTGCAGAAAACTAATTTGAAATATAATTATGTTGCTGCTGGATATCTGTGTGGCTGTTTGACTGTCTATGAGCACAGTGATCACCATTTGCTAGGTGACATTGTGCAATATTATCTCCTCATCTGTCACAGTCTCTTCCTCTCTCATACTTGCACAATTCAAGCTAATATCCCAGCATCTGTGTGGAGAGCCTACATGGGTAATGATAGTTGTGGGTTTATGCTTGTTTGTATTTGTTTTGTTTCTTTTCATCCCAGGTCAGTAATGATTGCACAATGCTACCTTAATACATGAAAAAACACAAAGGTTTATAATCAACCTGTGTTTTTATTAGCACAGAAAGAGGAGTGGTTTTTTCAACAATGCTTTTAATATTTCATAGAAAGGATTTTTTTAAAAGGTTACTTGAAAATGAAAGCTGATTTTTTTTCTTTTCCTTTTTTAAAAAAGTAATGTTAACATTGACAGAAGGAGAGTGTTTTAATGAGAACACTTCAGCGAGGGTGCCCACTTTTCTACAATGTATTTGTCTGGGGATTTGATCCCATTTTGGTCTGTGAAAACATCACTTACTTGGCATGTTAAAAAATAGACCTTTTTTGTTTTAAAAGAGTGCGACTTTGTGACACCTGTCTATGTCTTGCTGTTTTCTTTTTTTTCTTTGTTACATGTAAGCCTTGATATTTCAAGTTTTTTTTCTGAATCCAGTCCTCCATGACTGGGAGCTTGCACAAGGAGCACTTGCAGTGCTGGCTCTGTGGTGCACAAAAAAGCAGCTGGATGGTGCTTTGTGTGGAGTGTTGGTAGCACAGAAGAGGGCTGTGAATCTGGGGGGTTTCCACTGACTGGAATATACTAACATATGGAGCTCCCCTCTTCAGTTTCCACGGTTTCTTGAGAAAAACAGGAGACATTTTCACTTGAAATGCCCCTTGTTGTGTGTCCATGCTTCTGTTTGAGGAGATTGTTTCTGGCTGATTCTTCTAAGTAATTGGCACTGGGTTTAGGATCTTTAAATAAAGGCAACTCTTTCTTCTCCTCCTCAGGAGATGAAAGCCATGCTTGAAAGCTATGTCTTTGAAAATGAGTTTCTGCTCTTGATGGGTCACTTCATGTGGTTACCCTAAGAACCAGCCAAGCCTGTTCTACAGACTGAAATTATACCTTTTTGAAGTTTGAAACGTATGTCAATGTGTGTACTAAATTTTGCAGTTGGAAGAAAAAAGCATGCTACTTTAAGCCTTTCTGGGTCTCTGGTGGGAAAAAAACCATAGCAGACCAAAATCTTAGATAAAATCATGGGCAAGTCTAAGGAGTGCCTATCTGTAGTTTATCCTCTGCACTTGGCAAAACAATATTGGCTATCTTGACAGCTCTGTGTGCACAATGCGCGCAATGATAAGACCCCAACTGGGCCTGGTTGCCACTGATGTCTGTTTTGTAGCCAGTTATTCCAAATTATGATCACTGTTCAATGGAAAATGGAGTATCTTCCCTTTGAATTCTGCTTCTCCTTAGCATCTGCTGTTATCTGCTACCTACCTATCTATACTCCCAAACTTCGTATAGGAGCCATTCACTACAGCTTTATCAAATATTACAGCTTCCCCATCATGATGACTGCAACATGTTGTTGTGTCAGAATTACAAGAAAACATCTGAAAGAAACTTTCAGAGGTTGTCTAATCTGTTCCCTGCTCAAGGGCAGAATCACCTATGCCTTTGTCACCAGTGTGAGGTCCCACAGCCTCTTTGGACACATCTACCCCACAGCCCTACTGGGTGTTCCCCAGCAGAAAGATTTTCCTTCCTCCAGTGACCCCTTCATGCTACAGTTTAAGCTCATTATGTTTTCTGGCTATCGGACACAGGGAGAACAGTGTCTCCTCTTTGCAACAGATACATATATATATATATGAAGATTGTTATGTACCCATAATTTATTCTTTAGGTTTCTCTAGTCCATTACCAGTGATGTCATTTAAGATTTTTATCTAAAGCCTCCAGCACCCTCCTTAGGCAGAGAGTTTTAAAGAGCTCAGTGGTCGCTGATGTGTGACTGCTCATAAAAAATAAACATCCTTAATATAGATGTTGTATATGCTGACCAAAACCTGATAAAAAGAAGCAGCAAAATCCCTTTATTCTTGACTTTATTTATTATATCCTCCCCATTAAAGATTTAAATGCTCACATCTTCTAGACCTTCTTTCATATAGCATGAAAGAAGTAGCTGCCCTCATTGCAGTTTCTTTGCCAAGTGAGATTAAAGATGTGCAAGATCTCTTTAATTTTGCAATGAAATCTTTCCAAGCTTGTTGTGTCCTTTTGTGGACAGTTGATATGTGTTGGTTGCTTCAGCTGTGCCAGGCTCCTTTGCCTCCATTAGCAGACGTGAATTAAGAAAGCCATTTTGCTTTTACTCGTGTGTGTCTTCGACTCTCCTGCTTATGGGGTATCATGCTTATTTGCTGTAATGCCACTGAAAATCTTTCCTACCACAAAAAGCAGGAACAGCAGCCTACTGTATGCAACTCCCTGAAATTTTTGTTGCTTCAGTAACTGATTAACTTAATCTTTTAATTTGCACCACATCATTTGCTGTACTAGCATAAGTGTGTGTTTTGGGGTTGTGTTTTTGTGTCCCCCCCGCACCCCCCCCCCCCATGCCAACAAAGGATAATGTGCTGTCCTTGCTGTTCTTGCCTACAGCAGAGTAATTTCAATACGCCATTCTTCCTTTGGCAGAACAGGAACAGATGACACTCATAAAACAGATCTCCACATTAGTCCTGAGCCCTTTTCCCACATCCCTGGCACCCATAAGTTTTATTATTCTTCTAAATATCTCCTGGCAGGCTACTCAGAATGTTGGAAAAATGATAATAAAGGATTTCAATCTGAGTAGAGACAGCATACTTCACTGCTCAAAAAGAGTGGTGAACTATATTCTTCTGCCTGTTAGGCAGAAACACAAAGGAGATGTATCATAAAATTATGAATAAGCAAGATGTTGTGTGGACCCTAAGGGAAGACTAACAGTCCTGGCTGAAATGGCCAGCAAACCAGTTGTCTAAACTAGTATATTATCTTTACACTCCCTAGTTATTACTGAAGGTCTCATCACACCATCTCTATGGTCTGAGAAACTACCCACAGAGCCCAAGGCAGACTGTGTAGGACAAGTAGATGGTGTGATATGGTATTTAGTGCTCACCGCCAGTGTCTCTGCTCAGCGCTTTAACCACGAGACCTTCTCTTTTGCCTCTGCCATTACCATGCTGCTCTGTTACTAAGGTTGGGTTATTACTTGTTGACAAGACATTATTTCTTGTATGTTAAGAAGATAATAGCCAATCCAGGAAGCATCTGGGTTTTCTATAGAGAACAAGCAATTAAAAATATTCTTGGAGACTCTAGAACTTCCAAATATAGCATCTGGAGCACTTGAAGCAAAATCTAAAGCTTTTATTGCCAGTTACTTCTCTAGATGCCAATATGAAAATTCTGCCAGTAAGTGCGGTGCTCCAGAGTTGCTATATAAATGGAGTGTGTAAGTAAAGCAATTTTGTAGTGTCTTGAGCCAAAAATTTTGTAAAAATGTAGAATCTCCAAGGGTTATTTCAGTTAGAAGGTAAGATTGGTTGGTGCCAGATCCAGTGGGTCCTTTGATCCATTGCAGATTAGTGGACAAAAAAAAAAAAAAAAAAAAGCTAACCCTGCACTGAAGGAATCAGCTAGAAATAATTTTGCTGCTTATGCCACCATGACCCCAAATTTTTTCTTTTGCTTCAGGATCACTGGAGCTGGGTTGGACTGTGCTTTCCTTTTAATCTGTTTCTGACCTCTCTCTCAGATGTTTGACAACAAACTTGATATTCAGAAAACTAGTTTTTGTTTGGGTGGAGGCATACGTAGCTCTCTTTAAGGGCTGGAACCTGCTACAATTTTTTTTCCTCCTGAGTCTGTAAGTGAGCTCAGTGATCCCCTACAACTATCCCAAATGAAGGGCAGCTATTATGGTCATCAGCCTCAGCAAGGTTCCCCACAACACGCCATAACATTAATAGGTTGTACTCGGGGTTATTTTCAGTACTGCTGACATAACACTGGGTTAATATATTAATTTTATGGGAGCCCAGAGGGAAATGAGATAGGGGATGAGAAAAGCCTCTGCAAAAATGACAAGATGTTGATTCCCTCTAGTAAACCTCTTTTGGGTAATAGTATTGGAGACTGTAATATCCTCCCTGCTGAAATAAAACAGTTTTCCTGTTTTCAGCTGATGTGCCTTGAACAGCTGATGTAGCTGGGAGAGTTCCCTGACCAGCACCAGCTTGTAGGCCAGAGAGTGTCTGGTCTGCTCAGAGGTAGTTGTTCGAGATTGCTGCAAAATGTAGAGTGCTCTTTTTTGACAGTGTGAAGGGAGCTAGGAGATACGGTACTGTGTGAAATCTAGTAGTGATAAAATAAGGTTTCAAGAGCCGTGCAAATATTGTCACCTTTGTAAAGCAGCCTTCAAGGCAAGGAAGCAAGTATTGGGGAACAAACAGCCAGATGTTTGCTGCACACTGCGGGCTCCCTGGCAAATATGATTAATAGTTTCAGTTTTAGAAATTTCCTTCAGTCGTGTCATTTCAAGGGAAATCATAGAGGGAACGAAAGCGGTCCTTTCCTTTTCTAACACTCCTAATTAGAGAGTGACTGTAGCTTCTAGTGCTTGGGGGAAGATGTATCCCTTTCTCAGGAGTATTGCAACGTTTTGCCTACTCGCACACCTTCTGTTTGCTCAGAAAACATAGATGTTCCCATTCTCCAGTGCTGTTGGGCATTTCTCTGTAGATCTTCAGACTTTCCAGGTTAGTCGCAGCCCTCTAGGCACTTGTGTTGACTTCTCCCATAGCCAGAACTTGTGCGAGGGGGGAGTTAGAGAAGGTCCTTCCTTGATCCACATTTGTATCTTTCCCAACCTCTGTTTGCAGTCTGAACGCTAAATTGCATGCTTCTCAGAGAAGCCATCTGTTCATGAATGGAATAATATGTGGTGCACACATCCCGTCATATGTCCTCTGACATCCCAAATGTGAGAGTCATGCAGCCAGGTGGCCCCAACAGCTCCCAGAGGCTGCATCTGCTGAATGTCCCCAGCCTTTCTCTGTGTGGTGTTATCTCCAACTCTCTCCTCTCCTCCTACCTGCTGATTTCCTTGAAACATCTATGAAATTTTATGTTGAGACTGTTCCCAGCTAAGGTTTATCACACCCCATTGCTCAAGGTCAAAAACATTTGGGGATGGAAAAGGCAGGGAAGAGGGGCTGGTGCCCAGAACAAGGGACAGAGAGCAGCTTTATTGCCTGGGCTTCCTCCTCTTAGGAATTCAGAAGACTACTCCTTCTCCGGAGCATGCACTTAGCAGTTAGATCACATAAAAAATTCAGATAAGACTTCAGTCTAAGGGAAAGATTTTTTTCTTTTCTGTTGGGCAAAAGAAATGGACCCAATACTTTGGGAAAAGGATGTAATTCTAATGAGATGCAAGCTTTTATTCATGTTTCTGTTGTGAGGTATGTAGTACTAATAGGTAGCGTTCAAATCTTTCACAGAACTTTTTCAGGAAAAAAGTTTCAGTTATTAGTAAGGAGTGCATAATTTCTAGACATTTGTTAAAGTTTTCCCAGTTCAGTTTGTTGAAAGTGGTAAATGTCACACTGCCCCAAGTGGAGGAGGGGGTGAGGATTTTTCCTTTGGAAGTCAATTCTTCCTTAAAACATATTTGCAGTATGTTAAGGACTAATTTAATCAGATTTCTTCATGTTGTGAATAATTTAAAGGGAATTCAGCTCTGTAATCATATAGAAAAGAGTCTTGGATTCTCTTGTTCTGCACTGTAACAGTATTTAAAGTCAGTGCTTGGAAAGTAAACATTTCAATGGCCAGTTCATTCTAAAAATGCTTTTGGTCTGCTTTGAAATGCGGGTATTTAATACTCTTTTGAATCTAATAAATGCTTATTTAGTAAGACTCGCTTGCAGTTGAATTCAGTGAAAATATGGAGCTAACATACAAATTAGTCCTGAATTAGGGATTGCTTTCCAACTGTGTGGGAAAAAAAGTTGTTAGTTAAGGGGCTATTTTTTCTGTGCTAAGAGAAACCCAAGTATTACTGTATTCTCACTTTCTTTAGCCCACCCTTTATGAAGTGAGCCCATTTTGCATGACAATGTATGGTTAAATTTATAACTCTTTCCCAGCATACCCTGATGGCACCAATATGAAGAAACCTGCAGAAGGAACCCAGCAGAAATAGCTTTTGTGCTGTGACTTGCTAATCTCACCTTCTGTAGTAAAAAACCATAGATTACAAGGATAATTCAGCTATTGAAGAGGACCTTCTATTAGAATAGACTGGTGCAGGTTTCCCAGTTTCTGCTGTTTCTCTTTGCTAAGGATCCAGCCCTTCACCTCCCCCCCAAATTGACTCGGAAAATATTATACCTTTTGTGATACATTAAAGATGCATTATGGAAAAAACCAGAAAAGTAAGAAAAAATGAAAATAGGTAAAGTTAACAGCTTTTGTTGTCCATCCCCGAGATATGTGTGTTTGCTTCTCTGTCAGCAGCAGTTGCTTTCCTTAGACTGCGGTGCAACCTATTTTCCTTGGTGAATATCATTGCAGCTTGTTTACAACAGGGTTGAAATCAGTGGCACGATGGTATTGAGAGTGCTGAAAAGCTTTGCTGTGTACTTTTAAAATGCATGGTAGATATTACCATTTAGGATGGAAGGAAATGACAGAATAGAGCAAAGCAACTATGGCACATTAGTCATAGTTACACTCCTTCATTACTGCTTCAAATTGAAAAATGCCAACCACTGCACAGCTCACTGAAGTAAGTTCAGAGAGAACTGCACACATTCAAAGGTCAGAAAAAGGAAAATTATGAACCATATTGTTTTACTGCCTCCACATAATGATTTATTTTTTCTTTGTCTTACTTTTGATGTTGAAAAGATAGGGGGATTGTGCTAGGGAATGAAATTTTAGAAATTAAATTTACTTGCAATACAACAGCTTTTTTATTTGAGTGGAAAGCTTGTCAAGCAGGGCTGTATTTATAGGCATCCTTTGGGAACTGTGCCTCACAAGGTGAGATTTGAGAAGCTTTGGAGGCTGATTTCTGGATATAAGGCAGGATAATTTAGCAGGATAGTGGGAGTATTTGCCTGTCCTAACTGTGTAATTTAATTTACCATTTTTTAAAATTAGCTATAAAGCACTTTCATTTTATGTTTTATATGATTTCTATATTGTGGGATGTCATTATTTTGCAAACTTGGAAACTTCCTAATTCTTTCTATTCTAATAAATAACATGTTACAAAATTCTACTATCCAAAAATTGTTCTGACTTCTTGGACTCTGTGAGTGTTTTTAATTTTTTTTTTCCCTTCTTTTTTTCTCCCCCTGCCTCGCACATTCTAATGTGTGACTGCACACTCTGGGACTGCATCTACTTAGAAACCTAAAAGCTATATATGACTGTGCTAAGAATATTCATGAGCTAAACATTCATTTGTTGTTTTGTTTGGGTTTTTTTTTTACATAGGTTCTTTTAGAGCAAATGTTTTTGTTTGTACAAATTTCGTAGCTAACGGGTCTCAATGCAATTTTGTCTGAAATTTGTTATATATCAACGGCTTTCTGTTTGTGCATATGAAAACAGACAAATATAAAATAGACATAAAATGTCTTCTCTATTTGTGGTTGAGGCTATTGTGATAATAACAACTGTGGCATGTTCTTGGCTTCCACTGTTCTGACTGATGCAAAATCAGAAGATTAAAACATGCTCACTCATTAACAATATCCATGTGGGAATCTGATACAGAATAAAATAGCAATAATTGTTATTTCAAGGAAAATAACACAGATAACAAATGCTTTAGGCATTTTGAGAGGTTCATGTTCAAAACCAGTTGGATATATCTTTATAAGGCACTTTTTATTCCTGTAAGTGTGGTAGATTTTTAGATTAATAACTTTTATCAATTTTTTCCTCAAACTGTAGCTAATTAATGAAATCTCCATTATTTGAAAGCTCTTTGGTGGATTTGACTCAAGTGTGCCCTGGATTTTTCAGCCAGGGCCTTTCAGACCTGAATGCAAGAGTAGAACTTCCTTTGGCAATGAAAAGCTGTGAGCTCTGTGGAGATGCAGCTTGTTTATGGAGAACAGGGTTTGTTTAAATTTCATGTTGTTGTCAAGAAAGCCTCTTCTTTACCAGTCTTACCCCATTTAATATTTTTTGAGGGCAAGGTGCAAAACTGAGAGAAAAAACATATTCTAGCATTGCAGTGTTCTTTTTATGTAATGCAGTTAGTCACTGATAAGAGATTGGAATACACATATAAGATGTCGTCTGTTTACTGGATTTTTAGCAGAAAACAAAGTCAAGTCAGTTGTATTTACAAAGTAAAAATATATAGTGAAAACTTTTCATAGATTTTCTTTAACTAATTTCCATTTTAAAATATACTTCTATATTAGGAGGAGGTGTAGAAGACCAGTTAGCATCAAGACCCCAGAAAGACTGAAAAGAGATGACAAAGAAGCAAGCATGCATTTCCTATCTCCAGTTATGAGCATGAAGCCTATGAATTTTGTAACAACACACTCTCATTTTTGAGATGACTTTAATTCCTCATGTAATTTATTCAGCACTGAATTTTAATCAGTACACAGTTTGTTGATTCTTATTGTGTGAATTTGTAAAAATAACAAGTAATTGTGTGCTGCATAGTAAAAGGACAATATTTTGGTGGATCAATAATGAAGGATTCAGAGAACCTTAGTTAATCCCTAGATATCGATTCTGTGATCTAAATTCATTTTAAGTTGATTTTTCTCAGGCTGTACTGGAGTGCTGTCCTCTGAAATCTTGGTTGTACTCCTCATTTGTTATATTAATATGTATTCAGCATTAAAGATACGTGAAATGAATCAAGCCATTTGTGGCATTTGATTGCTGAGGTAGTTGTTTGGCTTGGGGTGCTTATTATTTCCTTCTAATCATAATAATGAATTTGCTATAAAGCTTCATCTTTTTATGGTTCAAACAAACTATAGAGCTTCCAAGAGTTATGTTGCAATTTCTTGTTGCCAGTGTCTGTCAACCATAAATAATTGTGACTGTCTTGATTTTTCTTTACACATCTAGATAGGTTGTCTAGTGGAGCAGAGAATACCAATTTAACACTATTTAGGACACTATTGTGAAGTATGTCTTGAGCTATGAGTTATCACTCAGGAGATGCCAGTGGGAAGCTAAGTTCAAAACGGATGTTCATAAGAATGTGAATTTCTTAAATACAGTTTCTGTGTATCGATCGGTTGAGTACAAAATGAAGAGGTTACATTTCTTTGTGGCCTTGTAACAGAGTAGAGGTTTTCCATATGTGAGAGCTTGGTAGATCCTGAGTTCCTTCTAAAGTCTGCCTGAAAGCAAGTAAGAATTAAACAGTTTAAAAAATAAAAGTATAGGATCCAAAAATGTGGAGTAATCAAGCTGGTTTTTACAATGGGAAAAATACTGGCTCAGATTAAAACCAAAACTGATTTAAGTTTTGGGGAACCTGGAAGAAGAGAGGTTGGACACTGACTTCCAGAAAACTTTTGCACAGCAATTTACAAAATGTAGGTCTCTGAGATGTCTTGAAATGAGCCCTATAAGTTATATAAGTGCTTCTCAAAATCGCTTTCATGGTCATAGCTTTGACTCACAGTGCTGCTAGTCAAGTGCACTGAAGCCAGTAGCTTTAATTTCTAACAGTGAGTTACCAGTTACCATAAGGTAATGGTGAGTAGAGTTGAATGAATTACCTGCTCTCTTTAGGTCCTTAGAAGAGGCAATTAAAAAAGGGGGGAAGAGATTTTGCTTTACATATCTTTAAGATATTATATAATCGGATTTCATTAGTTTATAATGCCCTGAGGCATAGGAGGTACCTTATGGACCAGACAAGATGACAATTCTTCATCCTTACTTTATAATGCCCTGAGGCATAGGAGGTACCTTATGGACCAGACAAGATGACAATTCTTCATCCTTACTATCTGTAGTGAGTCTATATCTTGATTACAATGTTGGAACAAGAATGGCAGCAAACATAGTTATGGGTGTAAGAGTAAGGCTGAAGGTGACAGCTGCAACCATAATATGTATGCATGTTGGTTCTGACCCAACACTAGCATTAAGTGGATATGGTTTATCTCACCATTTGAGTGGATTTTAATAAAAGCACATAGGGATTCTTGCCCATACATGTTTAAAATCATCAGACTTTTCTTTGTGAGCAGTATCTGTGATAGGGATTTTGAGCAGTGCCTCAAGACTAATGGACTGGTAAAGATCTGGATACAAAGTTCCTACTTCCGGAAACTTACCAATTTGAAGCTATTTAAAATTTGGCCTCTGTAGTATACAGATGAAAGTTTTATTTTGCTTATTTAGTCAGTTGAACAACTATTTTAAAATATTCTCTCCCCTGCCCCTAAAATCAGTAGATAAAATTGCCTAGAGTGAATCTATCACTGTCTGTTGTTTATCTGCTGCTTGGAGCCTGGAGCTGTGCTATGCTTTAGTTGAAAAAGCTCCATAGGACCTGACCTGAAACTCGGGCAATTCATTGAAAGCCTTTCCAGTGACTTTGGAGAACTCTCAGAAATACTAAGCATGGTGGAAAATACCCAACTTTGGAAAAAAAAAAAAAAAAGAAAAAAGAAACCCACACCAAAAACACCAACCGAAAACAAAACCCATAGTCAAGCAGTAACTGGAAAGCTCAGCCTGGGATATCAGAATCCAGCAGTAGTTAAGAGACCTATACTTATGTATGCGTGCAGGGATTCCACTGTTGGGAATGAAAGTGTGGTAAGAGAAATCAAATGGTCTGGGACAGTCAGGAAAGCCACAGCAGTCTAAAACAACTTTTCATTGACCGTTGCCCACTAGACATCTGCTGAGCATTGCTTGTTTAGCCTGATTAAAGAAAACCTTGGAATGATATTTGGCTATGTATTTCCATATATGTGTAAATATAATGAAATGGTAGGAAAAAAAATTAATTGCTTTTTGGCCCACTTCCCACTTTTATGTAGTCATTCCCTGGCTTTTTGAAGGAAGCCTTGGGACCCAATACTCCTACTAGGGAAGTATAGCAAGCTATAGATTATTATTGCTGAAAGAAGGCCACAGAAGGTGAAGTGAAATTAAATTTCATTGAGATTTGTTCTAGAAATTCGGCATCTGAAGCTATAGGTTCAAATCTATGTCATGTGTTACAAGTTTGCATTCTGCTGGTTCAGTTAAGTTTTCACCAGAACGGTTTTTGAAAAGGGAATAAAGAAAAATCTTTAGATAATTGGTGTCTCATCTTGAGAAACCCATGTCTGAGTCTGTGAGAGAAAATGTGATGTCACATGTTCTTGACTGGAAGATCATCCTGTTTACTTCAGTTCTGGATCTGATGTCTTGGCATAAAAAGAAATCACAACCATGCCAAGGAGAACAGTAATGAAACAAATTGCATTTCAAATCATGTCTGGATTTGAAGAGATGGAGAACACACTCTGGGTTTAGACGTTGTGCAGACCTTTAATACTTTGGCAGTCTCAGCATCTCACTGAGTAGAATTTTTTGTAAATTCTTTGAACCTACTCAAATCCATTACTAAAATATCTCGCCTGCTTTCACACCTGAAGCCAAACATCCTTCAACACTTCATGAAGTTACAGATGATTGAGCCTAGAGTGTATTTTCTCAGTCACCAGAGGCAATTTTGTGCTGGCTTGAAGAGGAATGGGGAACAAGGCATGTTCGGGGACACCTGCCTGTCAGTATGTATGTTATGGGAGGATGTCTATCTGTTCTGCTCTACTCATTGCAGACTCTAACAATGTTTGAATCCCAGGCGTTCCTGGGCAGGTGCTAATGTTACGCTCCTTGGGGTTTTTTAATCCCACTGACTCTTTCACTGTGTAAAATCCTAGATCATGTAATAGTTTCAACTTTTGCTTATGGACTTTAAGTTGGATTTTAGAGATTCTACCTCACTTCTAGCTTACGAGTGATGCTGCAGGGTGGTGACGTGAGATGTTGCAGCTCTGAACCTCTGTCTGGGGAAGGAGGAATGCTGTTCCTGCTCAGAGGTTGGCTTCACAGTTGGTGAAGCAATGAGGAACTTATAGTCTGATCACCGACATTTGCATGATGGGCAGAAGAGGAGGCTGCTGACTGCTGATGCTGGCATCCACCTGGTTCTCCCATCCACCTGCACAAGTGCCCTACATTGAGCATTTCTTAATGAATCATTGACAGTTGCTTCACTGGGGCAGCAGCACATTATTTAGTAGGGTCCACTCTTCCTTCTGCTGCAAAGGAAGGTATTTAGGGTGCTCAGCATTTTCCATAGCAATGAAGGGTCACTAAGACTCTTAATGCATTCTGGTGTCTGAAATGCAGCTCCTGGTTGAGCCAGTTAGTGCAAAGATCTTCCTTTACTGCCTGGCCTGGCTGTGCACGTACTGCATTTGGGTATAGTTCTTCAGTTTTCCTTTCTGGGTAGTATAGGAGTTTAAAAATGTAGACAGCAGAAGACCAAGCAGGCAATTCTACAAATCCCCCAGACCTACTGTGTGGCATGCACATCCCATGCCTGAAGCTGTCTTTGACTTTCTCAGTCAATTTGCTGACCGATATTTGTAGCCATGTTGCTATTCCATCCATCTCTAGCTTGCCATTCAGTGTGACTAAGCTCCTTGAATCCTAAGGTAGGATTTACTACTGAAGTCCCAAGTTATGTTTGTAAACACCCCACCCCACCCCACCCGCCCCGCCTTTTGGGGGCCACTTTTGTCTGGGCATCTTTTACCATGCATAGTGGAACAGCAGGCAGAATAGATGTAATCTGTGGACACATCAGCTATTTAGTGCAAAATGCACATACACAAGAGCTAGGACAAATGTGCTGCATGGCAACACATTGTATTTATGTACAACATATGTACATATGTATAAGCACAGCACAATGTATTTAGCATTAGTATGCTCACCACCACCAAGGAGACACCAACGAGTTTCTGCTGGCCGAGCAGAAGGGAGGGGAACTGTTGACCTCTGTTGTCTCTTGGAAAAGGCTGATCTTCAGTCTTGCTGAGTTGCCATCTTCTGCTTTTTGCTTTTTTTTTTTTTTTTTCCCCTTCTGGTTTAATATATTTTCATCTCAGTATTTTTTTGCTGGAGTAGCTAATGATTATCAACTCAACAAGTAAGACTTTGGCGTTTTTACTATTCTAATCTTGCAGGGCTTTAGCTCATGGTCTCTATCTCAGCTCAGCAACAGTCTTCTTAGTAAAGCTGGACCAAGGTCACCTGGCGGTGTTGCACCAACTAGTCCTTGGGCCACAGGTATTTTAAGCCCAGCCCTAGGTTACATCTTTGAAAGAAATATTTGGGTAATTAGCTGGCTGGCTGGGTGTGTCCTGTGCTCTTTCTGTGCTGGACAGGGCAGCTTTCTCCTAATGCAGCTAAAATACCTCCAATTAGCTGAGTTTTTGTTCTCAAGTGTTTAGTTCCTTGTTCTGGAATAACCAAAACTACCTGGAAATGAGACAGCCTATAAGTGTTGAGAAGTTGCACATGTGTTACTGGAGAAGGCTGTGCAGAGTCCAGGCAGCGCAGGAGGGTGCACAAAGCTGGATTGAGAGTGGAATTAGATAGGCTTAAACATAAATGGCAGCTTTGCCTGTGGTCGACTTGTCTAGTTTCTCAGTTTCTTTCTTTGTGAAATGGGTTTACTAATATATGTTACAGAGTAGGCGGTGAGGATTATGTGATTAATATTTTGCATGGTATTTTGTGAATGCAAAGTGCCATCTATCTTCTAGATGAAACTGTTAGGAGCAACATATAAACCTGAAGAGTAAAGATGCTGTTACAAATTTGGTATTAGCCCTCATCTTAACATTTTAATTCAAAAAAAGTAAACTTGATTATATATAGATTTGTCTTCTGACCGCAGTATTTAAAAAGCACAGATTCTTTTACCATGTCATGCTGCAAATTGTTTATGTTTAAAAATGGGGTTCCAATCATGTAATGCCTGGCTTGATTACAGTTTTCAGTCTTTCCATCAAGTTTGTATTTTTATTTTAAAATGTAACAACTCTTCCTCTTGATGTCAAAATTTTGACATTTTATTGGGGGTGGGGTGGGGGCGTGGGCTGTCTTTAATTTTTGTCTATTCAAGGTGAAAACAAGTGGTGAACTTCTAGAATTTCCCCTAGAAGGAAAATTTCAATTTAGAACCCTCTCCAGTTCTTTAAAACACTTAAATAATTGTGACGCCAGAACAGTCGTGTCTCCCTGTGATTGACAGTTGTGTCTGTACATGCAGGTAGAGCAGGTCCATAAGGATTTCTTTCCAAGAGGCAAGGTGGACCGCTCTCAATGATGCTCAGTGTGGAAGCAAGCCAACTAGTGCTGGAAACAGGTTCTTGTTTATGTGCTGGCCGTAAGATATTTTAAAGCCAAAAGAACTGATTGGGTAACATAAGCCTTCCTTGTACCAGAGTGAAGGATATTCAATAAACAAATAACTGCTTATTTTTGTACACTAAAAATTAGGAAACTAGAAACTTATTTCATGGTGATCGTAATGTATTTCATGGGTGTTATGGATATCAGTGATGTGTAATTCTACTCTTGAGTGCTTTCACAAAGTTTTATTTGTTCACAAATATTCCAGATACTCTGTAGGTAGAATTCTTTACACTTAAGCAGCTACTTTTAGTATTCGTATGGAAGAAAAGAAACCTTCAGAGTAATACCACTGGGCTTGAAGATTCATAATCAATGTGGAATATTATCACTGTGCATTACTTACCAGGTTTCTCATTGCCTTTTCTGGTTAAGGATTTGGTTTTAAAATACTCTTTTCCATCTAGAGACTCATGTGTCTAGAAAAGTGTTTGACAGGATTATTTTTTTTATTATTATTATTTTTTTTTGTGCTAAGGCAGGGTAAAGTGACAAGGAGATGCACACTAGAGATGTCAGTTCATAGCATCCTGAACCTGGAATCACTAATGAAGTCTCTTCTGTGCCTCATAGACGATACGCCAGTGCGTTTCAGCTTCAAGAGGATAGAACTACAAAGCAGTCAAGGGTACCTTCCTTATCACATAAAAAGAGAGGTTAAAAATACAAAAGAATGAGACTGTAATTCTGAATGGGAGTGTTCTATTATTCATAAAGTATTTTGTTTCTGTAGAGAATCATATTATGGTATGACATTCAGATCTTATTACTCTTTTTGTTACTGTTGTGCTATGCAGCTGTTCCACATTAGGGGGCTTCTCCTCCATTTGCTTTGCAGAATAATCCCTTTTTAGTACCTATTTGTATTTTTAGGGTGTGGTAAGAGAAGAAAACTTGTGCTTTCTTGGATTTTTGGCTGTTTTTAAAAAATAGGCATTATTTCTTGCTGAGTCACTAAACAATGTGATTGGATATAAGAAGTTAATACCAGAATTGAAGTACAAAAGCAGTAGTAAGAGATATAAGAAGAAAAAAAATACTTTCCTTCAAAGTGCTGATGTGCTATGCATTTATAGCACTCTCCATACGTTGTTATACCATTCTGCATTTTAATTGTGGTGACACTTCAGGAGTAATACAAATGTTTTCCACAGCTCATTTGTATGCAGTGTAATAATTCTTACTATCTCTTCCTAACTGGTATCTCTTTGTGGGGCTTGTGTTCCAAGCAGGGCACAGAAATTGCCTCTGTACAGTTGTATGATGGCAATTGTGTCTTCCAATTAGTAAGGATAGTTTTTCTGCAGAAAATTCCATTTTTCATTTTGTCTTTATCCTTTTGTCAAGGATATTTATTTCTTCTCAAACTGATACTATAATTACCCACTGTATACCCAAGTAGAAATCTGGGTAAATACTTCTGAGCTGTAGTGCACTGCAAGTCAGTACAACAAATAGATAATAATCTATTGAGATAACTGATTTAGATTCACTTTACAGTCCTTTAGGGGAAAAAACATACCTCAATTTTTTTTTTTTTTTGTAGTGCCTGTATCAGCATTTGTAGAGTGCTAACTATTTCCAACAAATTTGCTGTTTAAAGCTAGCTAGAAAACAAGACCACACTGCAAGTCTGTTAGTAGCACTGGTGAATTAAAAATAATTCGTCTTAGACATGATTTCCTTCCCTGGAAAGGAAAATGCAACTCTTTCCACATTGCATCATCTTAACAAACTCGCTATGAAGGGTCAAAGGCTGCAATGCGTGTGATTGAGTAAAGACCATAGAAGGAAACAGTAGCTTCAGCTTCTTCCTTCAGCTTCTTCATGCCACTTAGTTTTTCTGCAGAGAAAGCTTCATTTATGGTCCCACCAGTAAGCTATTTCAATACAAGAGGGGCGAGTCATGCATAAATGCATGATTGTGGGTACAAAGTTGTGTAGATGATAGAAATAGGAAGTAATAAAAAAGGCAGTCAAGATGCCGTAAAACACAGAGCTCCTACAAGTCCTCTCTTGCATATGCAAACACATAGATTATCTGTTCCAAACCCAGAGATTTTGTCACATAAGCTAACAACTGTGATCTCTATGTGACATTAAATAGCCAATATTTACAATTTGTCAGGCTACTGGCAGGGGGTACATTCTTACACGTGGGTTTCAAGCTTGTAAATGGCACAGCCTGTGTAATTGGCAGGTTTCAAGAGCAAGAGTTTCCATGTTATAGTACAAAAGTCTAATGTTTGAAATGAAAAAGTAACTTCTGTGAGCAGGTGAGAAGTAGGGTAAGAAATACAGGATACATTTTAGCACGGACACTTGCACTTTTAAGTACTGGAAGTTTGTTTTTTTAATGTGCATGAGTGTTTACAGGATCAAAGTCTAAAGTAGTACAGGAAGAGAAATATGCAATTTTCTGAATCCTTGTGATCTCTATTAATAGCTCTCATCCCTGATGAGTGCAGGGATTTACATAACAGAGACAAATACACAAGAATCTCTGAATAAGAGCACAATATCCGCAATTTCCAGCCCTCTGGGAACTTCATTCCAAAATAATAGACACTAGACAAGACAAGATTTTACTGCATGCGGTGGGCCACGAGACCCTTGTTGTTTGCCACAATATTTAATTTGCTTCTTTCCATCTCCTTGGCTGATAATTGGAATACTCAACCTATGACTTTTAATAAGCTTCCAGTCCCAAGGTTAATAGTAGACTGAAGTTCTGTAGATGCTTTGACTTCTTGTGTTTGGAATAAATAGTCTGCAATAGAAAATGTAGATCAGGACCTCAGAAATCAAATTGACTAATTTTAGAAAGAAATGAGAGCAACAGAGACTGTTATTTACAATTACTGTTTCTCTTTGCACGTTTTATCTCTGTTTCTTTTTGTTAGATAAATGCCTATGCAGACAGATATATTTATCAATCTAGACATGTATGTGGTTCCTACAAATATATCTGTCATTCTGTTTGCTTGCTTGTGTGCACTCTCTCTCCCCTTAAGCTTTATATCCTAGTGATTCAAAATGTAGCTAGGCATCTATGGCAACTTTGTAACTTTAGCATTTTGGGGGTTTTAAATTTAATTATTTTCTAAAATTAAAATTAATATTATGGTCTGTGACAAAATAATTGGGGAAAAAAATCACAACCTCTTTCAAAGTTTCATGAAATTTCAAATGATGCCCCAACTGCTCAATACTTTGGTGCAAATCAGAAGCTAAGACTTGTAGAAATGTAATGTGGGAAGGATAGGGACAGAAAGAAAGCCTTCTAGTGTTATTAGTCCAAATCTGCATGAAAATAATTGAACAGGAATTATAAGTTAGGAAATTAAATTGTTGCAAAATAATTTGGTACTCAAGCAAAAGCCAGCCATGGGGTTTTTTGTTTGTTTTTTTTTCAATTATTACATTTAACATGTACCTTAGATTTGTGGACTTTTTAAGAGTTGACCATTAATGTTGACTATTAATAAGACTCAGAAGGCCGTGTGATTTCCAGAAGACTAGAGCAAATCTGATGTTGTGCCGCTATTTAAAGATTTTAAGTTTGACTTTTATGACAAAATAACAGAGCAATTGATGTAAGATTTAATTAATAATGCTGAAGAAATGAAAAGAAGATAATGCTTATCACTAAGTTTGCAGCAAATGGTTCTTACAAGACTGACTGGGTGCACTTCTTAAATTCAATTCCAAGTTGTGCTGGTAAAGCTGATAATACTGGTGTAAGATTTCCATATATCCTTCAACTTGGTATCACTTGTCACTTCTAGTATTTTTATCAGTGGTCAGGACGAAAGCACTGGACTGTTACTATTCAGCTTTGCATATGATACAGACCAAGGTGAGGCAAGTAACAGAGAGGATGGCTTGCTAACATTAAGCAACCTGGACACAATACCTAATCTAAGTGTTAGAAATTAGGACCTACTCCCAGAATTGGTACTGCCTCTGTGGCTCGCACTGCCTGCCTGGCTACTGTCCTGATACACTAGACTATAATTCAGCACAAGTTCCTGATGCTGCCACCTTTTTTGCTTTCTGCTTTCCTCTGTTGCCCCACTATAGTTTGCAGAGGACAGGAATTGATGGCTTTGCCATTTGCCTGGAGTCTGTCAGGTTCGGATCCTCAGGTCTTTAAAAGCCAGAGGCAGCCTTTCCTTCCTTGATCAGTGTATTGGCTTTGTGTGGCAAGGTTTTGGTAGCGGGGGGGAGGGGGGCGTTACAGGGGTGGCTTACAGGCTACAGGGTGCTGGAAGCTTCCCCTGTGTCCAGCAGAGCCAATACCAGCCGGCCAAGGCCGAGCCAATCAACAATAGTGGTAATGCCTCTGTGATAACATTTTTAAGAAGGAAAAAAAGTTGCGGGACACACAGAAACGGCAGCCAGAGAGAGGAGTGAGAAACAACCCTGCAGAAAGCAGTCCTAGTGATAAAGGCAAGCAGAGTACCCTCATAACCATGCATTTACTGGGGTAAGCTGAAATCTTTGTTCTATGTTTGCTGGAAACCTAACTATATTGCCTCCACGCATGCACAAATCTTGTAGTTACCCAGCTCTTTATTCCACATGGGTCAGCCCTGGTCTCTGGCAGTCATCTAGGCTGAAAGGAAGCAGATAATTCCAGGAGGCAATTTATCCTGGTTACCTGAGACATCTGCCATAGGACAGGAAAATTGCATTCTGGAGAAGTCTTTCTCTTTCCCCTGAGGACAGGTTTAAACTAGATTTAAACACATTTAAACTACCCTAATATTTAGATGGCTAAAGTTAAGTGAAGTGAGCCCAAGGTATGGCAAGAAATGAGTGGGGGAGTTTATGACTCTCCTGCTATCATATTTAAGGCCCAGGGAGAATTTTCCCTTGGCTCACCCCACAGCATGTCTTGGATTCAAGAACAGAAAAAAAATTTCTTTTTTAGTGTCTTGAGAACTTTTGTCTGCAGGAAGCTGCCTAGCATGGTTACTACATTTTTAAACAACTGCTTTCAGTTCCTTCCTCTGCCCTCGCTAATAGAAATAGGTTTGCCATTTCAAGTGCTGCTAGGCAAGAGTTGCAGTAGCTCTTGACCATCTCACTGACTGCAAGAACAACATTAACTGAGAAGTATCTACATTGCCCAAATCCTTAGGTGCCCATAACAATTCCTAAAGAATATTACTCAACAGGGACATCTAAAGAAGACATAAAAGATAGTTTGCCTACTCCTAAAGTTGTGGGTTGCTTTCAAGTATTGTCTAAAATTCACTGACAGGTAACAGGTTTTAAGATTAACTATTGGGACCCTGAAGAAATGGCAAGGAAACGTGTTTTTATTCTAATCATGGTTAGATACCTGGCTACTTCAAATGCCTGCCCACGCACACACGGCTTTACTCCAGAGTAACTGCTAGTCGTGGTAAAGGCACTGCACATGTTTATGTGTTTGTATCATCAGAAACACAGTGAGTATGATCCAAATAAAGAAGTAACTAAGAAGCCTTTGACGGGGAACTGTACTTGCAAGTTATAATTTTCTCTCTGTTCTGATCCCCATGCAATTTTTTCTGAAGTCATTATGTAAAGAAACTGCAGGCTTTCCGTCAGAAAGGCGGCTGTGAGGAGCATTCATTAGAATAGCAGAAAAAGTAGTGACACCGAGGGTATTTGTCTGCCCTCCTCCTTTCCTCCCACGGAGAGCAGGAGCAAGCATGCCTGTGGCTGGTTCCTACCTTACACCGCTTCAAAGAAGATGTTTTGAAAGTCTTACACAAGTCTTCTGTAGAAAGCTAAATATGCAGATAATAGTTAACTGGGTGCACTGTGTAACACAGGATACTGGACTCTGCTGTTTATTCTATAAACACAGAAACCCCTGGGAAGTAGCAGCTAATGCAGGTGGAGCACTGGCAGCCAAACCAGGAGAGCCCTGGCCACTCTTAGGGGCAGCGTTGGGCCGTGCTGCATGGAGACACAGCCTCTGGCGTGGCAGGTTTGGAGGAACTTTTGACTGCTAGCCTTTTGTAACAAACTTCACAGCCTCTCTCAATGGGGCAGTTTAGAGTCTTGCAAGATGGCACTGTGGAGTGGTGTTTTAATTCCTTTTGTCCTCAGCTTTCTGCCGGTCTCACGTGAGCTGTGTTTCTTGCATCAGTGGGGAGCTGCAAGTATGAACTGCTGCGGTGGGACAGCAAGTGATTTCTACTCCTGCGTAACAGGAAAAGACCGAGGAGGAGGAGGAGGGGGTGGTTCATGGGTTTGCAAATCAAAGGCAAGTCCGTGGCAAGATGGAGACTCAGTGACCCCGCATATAGAGGGAGTGGTATCCGCATCAGCATGTGGGGGGTTTCCAGACCTCATTGCTAAACAGTAATTTTCTTTCCTTGAGCACAAGCAAAGTCCTTTGTATTCACTGAGGGCAGATAGTGTGTGCTTGTTCAGCTACTGCGAATCAACTGATGTGTGGTAGCTTTGTACCCTCAGCAGTCATTCCAGTCATATGAGATTGCAATTACTTGCTGTTTGTATGTTATAGAGATTCAAATAATGAGGAAACATTGTATGGGTCAGCGTATAAATGGTTTTTAAAACACATGTTTAGTCAGTCCTTGATGCTTGGTAGTCAGGCAATCCAAGCAGTAGTCAGGTAGAGAGGTGGCAAGTTATGCTGCCCTAGAGCCATGTAGACTTACGTGAAAATGTCCTACTTATGCAAATGGATCATAAAAAAGGACAAAGTCTGGCCTCCGGCACATTTAATAGCATTCTTAGACTTTGCCAGGCAAGAGTTGCTTCCTACTTCATGCTTTTGATAGATGGAAAGTTACTGCTAATGCATTTTTAACTCTGAGTATTGTAGTGAAAATGTCACCAACTGAAATGCATTCTCTCTTCCACGCATGTTGGCTCTCTTAACATGTCAAATGCCGCTAAGTAGATAAAAGGTATGTCTGCAATGAGATGAATCTACTCATCTCGTCCTGCTTGTGGACTCAGTTCTTTCTGTGTCCAGCATTTCTGATGTCAAGTGATCCATCATGATGCAGATCCTCAGTTATGCCAGAGCTCAGCTTGGCTCTTCAAGGGCCAGAGGTGACAAAGGTTAAAGTTTGAAAACAATGTGACTCTAGGCTGCAGTGCTTTGGCTCCCCAGAGTCCTCCAAATTACACAGAGCAGCAATGAACCAGTCTGGACTTGGGGATGGCGAAGCAACAGCACAGCGATGCACGTACCCAGCAGCAGCCTTTAGAGATAGAACTCTCCTGCCTTG
This sequence comes from Astur gentilis, assembly GCF_929443795.1. Taxonomy (NCBI): domain Eukaryota; kingdom Metazoa; phylum Chordata; class Aves; order Accipitriformes; family Accipitridae; genus Astur; species Astur gentilis. The sequence continues at coordinate 15,247,653 of NC_064902.1, read as the reverse complement.
CTAATGCTCAGACCTTGCTGTGGCACTGCCCAGGGTGGGTTAGAGCCACAGCTGTGACACCGATCAGCATCACCATGGGACTGCTTAGCTGCATCAGTGCGACTCAATTGCATGGCTCAATTTGGGCAGGTGTTCAGGGCAAGCACCCCTCTCTGCTCCCGTGCTGGAGGTTTGTGCAGCCACGCAGGGCCCTGTGCGCTCAGGGGGCTGCGCTGTTGTCTGCTTGCTCCCCGTCGAGCTGGCGCTGGGCATGCGTGCGTGCTTGTGATCCGTGTCTGTGTGCCTTCCTCTGTGTTGTGTATGCTCTGCTCAGTGTGCCTGACTTTATAAAAATGCGGGCCTTGTTATTCAAAGTAGACAAACATGTTTCTAAATGCATGTTCTATTAAAGATCTCCATGGGGATTATTTAAGAACCTACCCATCAAAGCCCTGTTTATCTCCTTTCCTGGGCAAATGTTACAGTTGATTTTTCTGCATACCTGTGATGTGGCATATTTTCTGCAGTCTGCCCTTTTTCTGCTTATGTCCTCACTTGTGTATCACTTATGAAACTGTTTCATTTATGAAAATAAGGCCCTTGCATCCCTGGTTTAGGGCAGACATTTTTCTGCGGGCATTCGCAGCACTACCTGATTTTGATTTAGCTGGAGCAGAGCTTGTCTAATCTACTGGGTTGTGCTGTCATGCAGGGGCCTTGTGGGGAGCAACTGTGGGGAAAGAAGGCAGCTGATGTGTAAATATTCAAACTTAAGCATTCACTGAAGCATTTTCTTGACTCAAAGCCCTCCAATCTCAGAGTATGTGATCTGTGTGCTGAAGCTGTGCCAACCAAATATTTACTATTACTCTGCTGCTTCTTGGAAAATGTAGAGAATTTGCACATATTACAAGAAGTAACATTTTTCAGAACAGTCGTCACTGAAAGACATGCTCTATTAGTAAAGTGGTATGTTTTGCACTGTTATAATTAGGGTTTAGTTCAGAGAACATTTTCTTAGTGGCCTCATGTTGTTTGAATAATTCACCTATGAAGAATATTCTGAGCTAAACTCAGCTTTGATACCAGCCAATTTATGAACCTTTCATGAAAACAGACTTCAAGATGTCACTATTTTAAAATTAAAATCACTTGCCTTTCCAGTTACTGATTTCAAATATCTTCCTTCTGCTCTTCTAGCATCCTTTGTTTAGGCACATAATACAGAGTGACATAACGTGTTTCTGGCATTATTATCTGATGTAAATAGCTAAACTTTGGTACTGATTTTCTTTATTGCACTCTTAAAATGAGTCCACATGGGTAGGGTTTCCATTGCAAACACTGCTGGTTTTTTTAGTCATCTGCATCCTGTTGTGCTGAGTTAGATTATGACAGATTTTTAGCAGTTTCCTTAGGAAATGACATTTATATGACTGTGCTGTATATCTCTATTTTGAACATGTGTTTTATTTCATCTCCTTCCATGTTTGTGTCCCCTGTCTGCCCTGCACAGTTTTTGAGCAGGGACTACTTCTTACTGTGTCTGTGCACAACCTAGTGCCTTACCTCGAGTTTTGCTTTTGGGGCCTGAAGGGATTCGTATTTTATAGCGCAGATAAAAAAATAACTGATGTTGATAATGAGCCGTCTTTGTCCACCTTCAATCCAAGGCAAAAATTGGATTCAGATCCAAGCATCCCCTGGAGCCTGCCCATACTTTGAACCCATTAACCAACTTTGACAGGGAAGTGGTCTCAAGCGGTAAGAAGGGAAGGGGGATATTATGTACTTAGAGGTTCCCTGGTAACTGGATGGAGACATTTGGGTGCAGAAGGCAGGCTCTGACTGTCTTCCCTCATTTCCCCTGTTCTCCTAAAGAGGGCTTCAAGCATGAGCTTACAGCAATAAACCACAGAGTCCTTGTGAATGGGGACCAGTGCAGGGGAGATTTGAATCAGAGTTTGCAGCCTCCTGCACATCAAAGGTCAGCAGTCATCGAAGTGCAATCCAGAGGAGCCAGCCTGCTCCTCTTCAAGCCTTCCTCAAATTTGCTAATAAATCAGATTTGGGGGAATTCTTTCTTACTATGAGGAAAAAGATAATTTTAGTACTCTTTAAAGAAAGTCCTTGTTCCCTTGGCCTGTAATTCCACAGTAACTGGTACTTCAGAGGAGGGTCTAACTTTAAGTGAAACCAGCCTGTAGTAATATTTAGGAGCAGTGCATACCCACTGAATTGTGAAAAATACAGGGATTACTATATAGGTCTTAAACCTTAGGGAAACACTTTGGAGTTGTATAGGCAGCTTAATCTAATCTAAAGGGTGAGCATGGTTCTAAATGTATTTTCTAGTGAGCTCTGTACTCCTAGAAGCAGTAGAGAAAATTGCTTGACCAGCTAATGGGATTAGCCGACCACATTCAAACGCTTACGGTCCACTGTGGAGTAGCTAATCGAGTAAGATGGATATTCTAATATTCATTGCTTTAATTTTTATGTTTTATTAAGTATGAAAGGCTCAGTGGTTGCTTGGAAGAGAGCTGGAAGGTCTCCTGAGGGAGGGGTTGTTTAGGGTATAATAAACCAGGAAGACAGTAAGAGAGAGAGAGAAGAAAATGTCTTGAGAGCTTCCACCATGCTAGGGGTGTCTGTGCATGTACACGTATTACTCAACTGGACAGTATTATCTTACTGTGATGGTGTCATTGAAAGAGGAGGCAACTGTGACTTAAGAAGCTAGAATAAAGGTTTATGGAAATACTAATTATTATTAGAATTATCTCAAAATACAGCTGCTTTTCCCTATTTGCAACTGTGGTAGTGCTCAGGAGAGGATGCCAGGTGCAAGGACCACAAACTGAAACTTCCTGCATATGATTCCGGCAGTGTTTGGAGTAGCAGGCTGGTCTTCCCTGCCCCTTCTTCCTCTCCACCATGTCTTCTCCGTGACTTTGGTGTCTGAACAAAATGGAGGTGTAAGTCTGTCTGTGTTCTTATTACCTCTGGTGTCAGCTCACAGTGTAGGTGATGATGTCAATATTTCTCTGCAGGGCATGGGACTGAGATTGTCATGCTGCCTAGATTGTACAGAGTGAGCTGAAAAAGACTGGCCCTGATGCAGCCAGACTATATGACGGTCATTGATATCAGACTGATATCAAGTCCTGAGCTTTCAGACCTCCAGTCTGAATTCTTTTAAGTCTTTTTACAGTTCAGTAAGCTGTCAAAGTTAACACCCATTTGGACAGGGCCAGCTGTGAGCGGAGAGAAGAAAACCCCATGTACAAAACGTTTCTTTGTCCTGATAGCAGTACCTTGTCCTGACAGCAGTACCCGGAGGGGAATCAACCTTTCCCAGATGTGCAGTGGGGATGGCCAGGGCTGTGGGAAGTCATGGCAGGCCTGCAGAGCAAGAGGTCTTCTTTGCAATTAGCTGTATCTGTGCCTTCCCAAAGCTTTTGGATGGGAAAACACCTGTGGCTGACTGAGCCCGAGGGCTGTGGATGCACTGAGGCACTTCTCGCTCAGCACTGAACAAGGAAGGCTCCCAGTGAGGGAGAGGGCAGATAAAAATGTACATTTGGTATCATATCCGGTAGAATATTATCCAAATAAGAATCAAACCAAACACACAATAAGCCTTAGAAAAAAGAAAAAAACCAGGTTTGAACAAAATCTGTAAGATAACTGTTAGGCATAACGGCATAAGAAGTCATCCCGATAATGAACATAAAGAAGTTTCCAAAGATAGTGGAGAATTAACCCCATTAACCTGAAAGGGGAGGTGAGGGGGAACAACATGTATCAATAAATATTTACTCTTCTTCTGGTATTTGAAAGTGTTCTCATTTGCACAGCCAACTGAAAGCTTTTCTGTGGGGATTTTGTAGAAGTAATATTAATATTAACTTTGTGTCTTTGTTGCTTTATTTTATTTCTTTGAAACAAGTAGTAAATTTACCATTGCAAAATTGAGATTTTTTTTTTCAGTTGTAAAATTTATCTCAGCTCATTTGTCATGAAAATTTGCCCCTTAGGACTAGTTTGAACAGTATCCCAGGTGTTTAATGTTGTTCACCTAATGAAGGCACAACTCATGAAAACAACTATTGAACTGTGGTACACTTCATGAATACTGAGGAGGCATTCAAATTTAAAATGCATGTAGTAGTAACTGGGTCTATAAACTGCTGCTCCTGAAGCCTTGATGCTCTATGCATATTTCTCCATATGAACAATTTTCACTTGCATGTTTTTCTATTTTCAAAGACAGTTTGTATGTCTCCATTTAGCTTCACCAAGCCGGAGAGAGTACAGTTATAATTAGTTTGGCCATGGAGGGCTTGGCAGATTTTTTGTGAAATACGCTAGTTCATAACATGCCTTACTAGTCACATTTCTGTCCTCTTAAATAAGAGGAGATGGATTGTAGTGGGATGCAAATAATGTAGGAGTAGAGGTAAAGAGCAAAGAAAGAAGGTGTTGGGGCCTGCTGTGCATTACGCATTGTTAAAAGAGCACGTTATATGAAGATGAGGTGTGAATATGGGTGGATTAGGAGAAACCTGCTGAAATGTGTCAAAAATAAGATTCCCAAAAAATAAAAAGCCTGACCCAGTTGCACCCCTGAGAGGTGTAGGGAACCAGATCAAGGGATTTGCGTAGACACTGAGCACCTTGCTGTCAGCCCATCCCTGGGGGAACAACTTCAGCGGAGGCAGAAGAGCAGTAGATTTCCTGCACAAATGTGCTGTTGAGATGCTCTAGCAAAGCTTGGAGGGTCTGGGAAGAGAGTATGCCTGGTGCACATACCCAAAAGATGTGGTGGGGAGAAGCTGCTGTTGAAGTGAGATGTCACCCTTACTCCAGGAGAGCTGCAGTTCTGTCAGTCATAGCCTAAAAAAGCAAAGTCTGTATTCTAGGTTACTGAAATGAAATAGATGTGGCTGTCTGCCCCCCTGATGACAAACCCAGTTGTTTTGTTTGTTTTGGGTTGTTTTTGTTTGTTTGTTTGTTAAGCTTAATTTTGCAATGCCTGGCCTGCAGGCAGGGGGGTGGGTGGTGTGTGTGTGTGTTCTGCTCTCTTCACTGAGCTGGTGTTGCTTAGCTCTGCTAAAAATGCATATCAGTGTTTCCCAGACACAAATCATTGTTCTTGACAGATTATGCAACTTGGATTATAAAAATCCAACATCTTTCTCTTTTCTTTCTTTCTGAAAATTAAAACAGAAATTTGCAACTTGCCAACATAGTAGGGAAGCATCAGTGTTCTCGTTTAATTCTCAGAATTATTAAAATTAGGCATATTTGCAAATTTAGGCTGGCCAGAAAATAAGAATTCTGTTCTGGTAAAAAATGGTTCATGACCTGCTATTTGTTGTTACTGAAATGGCTGTTGAATTTCTCATTAAAAATCACTGTGAGCATGTAATACAACACAGAAAAGTCAGGATACTCATAACAGGAGACAGATCTCTGTGCAGAATTACCATGCTCCAAATGAATGTTCAAATCCCTGTATTGTTGCCTGATCTGAGATCACTTAGACTGTGGAGTCTTTTTAAACGATTTTTTTTTATTTTTATTTTTTTTTAAACCAGGAATTGTTTTGTAACCCTGAAAAATCTTTTTTTGGTATAGCAATATTTGCCTGTGAATAAACACCAACTACAGAAGAAAAATAAAAAAGAATGCCAGATAGCTCTACTTTTCAACTTTCGCTATACCCCAAAATAGCTCCAGACCTCATTCTGTTCTGAGATCTGCAGTGCACATCTCTGCTCTGATATGCTGCGCTCTCTGTATGTCCTGTATTTTTAGTGAAATCAGTGGGAGTTCAGAGTACGTAGGACTGCAGAATCCTCTATCTTCCTTGCTGACCTGAGACGATATTTTTTTCTGCATTTGAAATGGACATGCTGCTGCAGTATTAAAAATGACTGTGAAAAATTTCATTCTTGTTGCTGTCTGGTGGTCAGTGTTTTGCATTTAGCCCTTTGTATTTCCACTTGAAGAGCAAAGATAAACTCTGGGGGGTTTGGGGGATTTTTGCTTTTATATTGAGGCTACCATGTATGAACACTGTAGATACAATACATTGTGTCTCGTGACTGAGATACAAATAGATTTTTTATTTAAGGAGCCCAAACTACCCAATTTGAGATTCTCTGGGCAGCTATAAGGATTTTGTGCCATATGTGTTGCAGTGGTGAAATGTGAAATGGAGCGTTGGTGAAGAAGTCTTACTTGCAGATCAAATTTCTTAGCTGTCGTGCTTGAAAGCCAGACACTTAACATCATTTTAATGCAGTTTTTGTGTCTGAATTAATATAATAAATGTCAATGTTGAATAGCATAAGGTCATATTTTACTACTTTGACCAGAAGTGTAATCTTCCAAGATTCAGTTTTATTACTATTATAACAGTCATTCTGGATAAGGTCACCAATATTTCTTTCAATATGAAGTAATATATGAAAGCATAGTTTACACCAACTTTATTTTCTGCAATGTGGATTTGTGCTATGAGATGTATTGACAGAGATCTACCTTGGATATGTTTGCATGTATCTCTGGAACTGGTGTAATAGTGTTTTGGTTATACTCATTAGGGCCTTAGTCATTGCAAAGAAATGAACCTTTGAGGTTTGTACTCTCCCACTTCAAAAGAAAAAGGGCATTTTCTTCAGCAGTATAGATATTTAGTCTGAAAGGCGCAGCTATACACTGCACAGCACGATGAAAATGATCTGGCTTTTGCATATATACACTTCGGTGAACAACAACAGTCACTCAGCGGTGCCAGATTTCAAAGGTAAATACATCAAGGGTACGTATCAAAACCTGTGTGCACCCTCTCTGCTTATAAAGAGATAGACTGCACCGATCTTTAAAGCTGAAGTAATTGGACACCTACCTGCATATTTACATTGCCTGACACAGTGTTACAATTGCTTTTTTTGTGGCTTCCAAACTACATGTGTAAAAAAGGGCAATAGATAACCTTGATTTTTCTTTTGAGTGAGGGGCTGTGCTCCAAGTGAGGCCATCTCTGTTGCCCTCTGTTGAAACTCTAGCACTAATGATTTTCCTGTTTGGGATTTCTCCTGGTTTGTTTTCTAAAGAATTCTTCATGGATTTTTATTATGTGAGGATGAAATGCTACTCAACTTATTAACTTGTATACCTGACTTCCTTAGAGAAAAGTCACCAGTTTTTGTGGAAATTGAGAGTGAAAAAAAAGCAGGGGTTAAAAGGTTTTGCAGCATCCAGTGCTGTACTAAATTATGTAAGGCAAAAATATTAAATAATAATATATTCTTTATTGCACCCAGTCTATTTGGGGATTATATGGAGCAGGATGGATGGATCCCAGGGTCCTTTCTTCTCTGCTTTTTTGCTGGTTTTTTTTAAGCATTCTTTTAGCTAAAAAAGTTGTTATCTTGGAAAATTTTTTGCCTTTTTTTATCTCAAGGGTTAGCATTTCTGAATAGTAAAACTATTTTGTAAAGCTGAAGTCCCAACTCTGTTTCTGCTTTGTGCGGGTTTATGTGCAAAACAAACAGCATCAGTGTGCCGCTCCCACCGTCAGTCAAGATCTCCTTTAGCTGTTACAGAAGATTTGTGTGCCCCATGCCAGAGAAACTGGGTTTCAAATCTTGTTTGACAGCTCTAGAGGGGCTTGTTCTGTGCATGCATCTATTTCTGTAGTTAAAGATACGTAATGCAGTATGTTAGATTTTTCAGTGGCATTTTCCCGATGGCATGATTTGTGCTGTGAGATGGCCCCTGAGCACTGGGAGGAGGCACTAGGGCACCGGTAAGGCGTAACACACAAGGCGAGGGCTGCATCCCTGCCTTGCTGCATCCTCCTGCCCGCAGTGGAGCTGGTGTGTGCTGCTGGCCGCCCATGCCTCCGCTCCCTGGGCTCGTGCTCCTGTGTGTCAGCATCACAGCTAGTCACGCTTGGTGTTTTCCTTGAATGTGCCCAAAGCAGGGTGAGTGATCCAGATGTGCTATCACCTACACAGATACGTTGTGGGAGAAGGGGGCTGCAAATGTCCCAGCTGCTCAGCCCAGCATCCTGTCCATCAGCGCTAAGCCATGTTTCAGAAAAACATTTTGAAATCCTTCTGCTTGAGGAAGCTGAATGAAGGTAAAAACATGTTCTTGACATCTGCTTCCACGATGTTTTACTTGCCATTATGAACAGATGTATTCTTTTGCATTGTGCTTGCCATTGTGGAAACACTTTGTTTTCTGATGTATTCCAAATTTTGAATGTTTAATGACTTTAGCCTTCACCTACTGGGACTCTTATTTCTGGAAATTCTTTATAACGTGCAAACAGAGGAAGCAGGTGTGTACGTGCAGGCATGAAAGCTAAACCTCCAAGTGAGAGTTCTCTGGCTGTTGGTTAGTTTTTGAGTGGTTTTGATAGATCAGTGGCCATCTCAGAAATGTCATCCTCTAAAACATGCTTGTTGTGCAGCTATGTGAGTTAAGGCAAGAAAATAATTTAAAAAATTATATTTTAAGACATTCACTGCTCTAGTAATCTCTCCTGCTTTGTTAAAAGTGATTTACTTTTGTCCTGTGGGTTGTCCTAGAGCACACTTGGGAAGATTGTAGATGTTTTGATATCGGAGTTCTGAACAAGGAAACACATTTTGAGTTTCAATGCACGTACGCATCTATATATCTATAGCTTACACACGTATAAAGGAAATCAATTAGCAATTGATTATTGCAGAGCAATGGCGATAGCATCTGGAAGTGTGGATAGTTTTCTAAGTCTGAGCAAGTCTTTTGAATATTCCAATACTTGTTGAGGTCAAAATTACTGGGAGAGGAAGAAGCTCCTCCTTGCAGGATTTCATTATTTCAGGATTTCTGTAAGTGCAGATAAAAATGCAGAGTGTGTAATTAAAAGGACGGAGGGGTTATCGAATGTTTCCAAATCTAAGATCTGTAAAGACAGAGTTGCTGACAAGGCATTCTCTAAGTGGGCCCCATGGCTTTGAGCTCTGTCTGCTCCTGTCGACCTTTAAAGTGTGCTGGAAGGCTTGTCCCTTCCCTGGGGCCTGGGGAGGGAGACATGGCTATTGGGTGCAATTTGTGGTACTTCTTTCCTGCTCAGTCCTTGCTGGCTAGAAGGATCAGGTGAAATGGTCCAAGATGCCCAAGGGCAAACGCACTCTTCTGAACAAACTGAAAGAAGGTTAGAACACATAAAATGACACAATGACACAACTTTAACCGTTCTTTCTCAGCAGCAGAGTGTGCTTTTTATTTTATTCAAATATTGGCTCCCCACTCCTCCTCTCATTGAAAAACGTTAAATTATTATAAGTAATACGTGAGTGTTTCATGCATTTTGTAATACTTCAGGTCATAGAGGTTGCCAGTAAGTCTAGTGTTTTACTTTTAAATGTAGGCCCCTTGATGTCTTAGCTGCTGCCACTGGAGGTTTAGGTGTCAAAGTTGTGCTACATGTGTGGTGGCAGCTCTGTCTGTGAGCACAAGCTAGAGCTCCATTCTCCATCCTTTTAATTGGTATTAAAGGAGACAGCAGCAACCTCGCAGCTGGCATCTCATTTCATCAAAGCAGTGATAAACTTTATATTCAAAAAAACTTCTTGCACTTCAAAATCCTTTAGTTTTGGTGACAAATGTTGGGGTATATTTGCATACAAATCACTTCTTCCAGGAAAAGGCTGATTTTTTTTTTATTTTTTTTTTTTTTAAATGCTTTCTAAACATAGTTTGTCTGGAAGTTTTATGAGCCAGTTCTTTGTTTTCATACACAGTCTGATGAGCTGCTTCTGGAACAGAAGAGACTGAAGCAATATTAAATTGCCTTTTGGTTCCTCTTTTGAGGGCATCCTAATCATGTTTTGCTACAGAACAATTTCCCTTCCCTCTTATAATTTATTGGTTTCTCATCACCATTGATAACTTTTGTTATCTTGCACTTACAAATTAGTAGTACAAATATCATTGGATCTGGCATCATGGCTGCAAGGGTTTTTTTTTTTCAATTGTTCACTGTTGGTTTAAGGTGTGGGGGTTTTTTAAGGGTGATTTAGAAGGTCGGAGGTTTTATTCAGTAACTTTCCATTCTAATCAAATGTCCTAAGAAAGTGGTAGTTAAATGGAAATTTTATTTACTCTTTCTCTTTCTGATGGCAAATATGGCTTAAAAGAGCTTAGTTAACTCCTACTGAAAATCTATCCTATAGAATCACTTTTATCTCTTGGTGGTTAGTTGCATGGCAAAAACATCTCAGCCTGATCTATCCTATTCTTGGACACCATTTTATCTCCTCTGCAATCGACTTTGTCTGTAGTAGAACCAACATTCTTTTTATCACCCAAGGTACGATCTTCAAGCTTTCACTTTCAAAAGCACAGCCATCCTTAGGCAGACTGGTAGCTCAGAATGATTTATAACTGAGAAGAACTTTGAAGTCCATATAAACAACTGAAAAGCAGTGTTTTCTTGCCTTTTTTAGTTATACTGCTGTTAGTTTGCTTGCTTCCGCTTAGGCATCTCTTGTGTCTTCCATTCTGTATTAGTGACATGCAGCCAGGAATGACTGTGCCACCAGTTTCTGACTGGCCTGATAAAAAGCCTAAGACAGTAATGCGAAGCCCAGGAAAAATGATTCACAAGTGTTTTTCACACCAGTGGTAAGCATCAGCACGGGTCTGTATGTGAAAGGCAGACAGGCACATTCAAGGGGAATCTGTAAAGAACGTGTTTAATTTCCAGAGCAACAAGCACGCGCATCACTTTTGCAAGACTGAGTTTTATAACAGTGTATGCAGCCATCATTGACGTGTTGGGAGGTCGCTGCGTGATTCACATCCAGCAGCTTAGCAAGAGGAAGCTGAACAAATGACAGTGGATATGCTTTCATTTGGAGGAGTACCAAATGTTCCTGCTCTTTCAGCCCCTAGATATGGGATATCTACTTTGTGACCTTTGGAAAGAGAAAGACATCCATGTTTCTCAGCAAGACGGCTTTGATGGTGATCATAAACCCCCAAGAAACACTGTGTGCTTGTAATTTATGGAAGACACACAGAGATCTAGAAATTTATTTGCTGGAATAAAGTTTGTGATACCAAATTCAACATCAATTTTCTCCCTCACATGCAGGATGCGGTTGGAGTACTGTCATCTTTCTTTGTTGTTTTTTTTTTTTTTTTGGCATAAATTTACTTTCTGTTTTAACATCGATAAGATGTCAGATTTAAACCATTTTTTTCTTCACTCCAGGGAACTGTCTGCTAGCAACAAGCACAGTGACATATTGTTGTTATCAGCTTGTATTACGGTAACAGAGAGGTCCAAACTAGAGATCACAGCCCAAATCTTTGGGGGTATGTAGACATGCTGTGAAGTGCTAACAGCTACTCAGACCTTGCTCCAGTGAGACTTTTAGGCTTGTGATTAATTTGGAGCGCACAGCGGTCTTACAGATTCCCACACTGGTTCCAACAGTGGCAAGGGAAATATCTGTTAATGAAGTTGAGGTAGGATGTAAGGGTTGAAGGGCCATAAAATCAGATGCTTGCCTTGATGAACATCAAAGCATCTGATAACCTTGAACCCTGTCCTCACACTGTACAGCACTCACAGGGAGCTTCATGCAGGTATTGAGGATCCTGTGGATGTTTCTATTTAGGCCTATGCAACTGGAGCTTAATAAATTGGAGGAGGGAGTGCAAACGAGGAGAGCAGGTTCAGGTCTCTGCTGAGCAGAAACCCACAGAGCGAGACATGGGAGGTTTCATCTGTGCAGATATCTTTTCATATCCCTTGTTCAGTTGATTTTTTGTTGATCTCACAACTGCAAGACATTCTGGGTCTCCCCTTGACAGTTATGTGACACCATCCATTTGCTTTGGAACATTTTTTTTTTTTTTCCCAGCAGTGTTCCTGTACTAGGGATGAACATCTCTGGCCACTTATAGTAGTATCAACAAAGGAATCAAATATCAGTGGTTTTTACTAGCAACTGATGTTGTGCAGCAGACCATTTTGAGACCCATATTTGCTCTTGGAGACTCTTGTTTCTGTAGAGCACTGGTCTGATGGTCTTGGGTCCTTGAGAATGTGTGCATGTTCTGTGTCTCTTCACGAAGGTGGACCTCTGTGGAGAGCTGCAAAGGAGGATCTCCATCCTGCTGGTTTTGTGAAGATGATGGGCTGATGTGGAAACGCTCCTGTGGGCAGAAAGCCAACATTGTGCCATGTAACTCCCTGCTGCACTTGGCCTTGCAGGGATTTTGTCATGCTGCGTGTGATGGGGTTCAGTGCTTATAGAGTGCAAGAGGGCAAATGAGAGAGGGGAAATGCCTTCTCCTCCCCTCCTCCTTGAGCACCTGTTAAGGAGCTAAGCATACACTGGCTCTGGATTTGCAAATCATTATAATGACAGACTGTGACAATAGAAAGAGCCATGAAAATAGATCATGTCAAGACGTCCTGGATTAAGGAATCCCCTGGTACACTGCGACATGATAAAACCCCACTAAGTCAATAATCTGTGCATTAAGAACTCCTCTGGTTATGTAAAGGAACTACAACAGTCTGTTTTTCTCAGTGAGCCAGAGGAAGTAGTAGCTTGGGTATGTAATAGCATGATAAAGAGTGCTTGCTCTTCAGTAGCCCTTATAGTCTAACTTGATTTACAGATCAGATCTCTGTTGATGACAGTAGAAAGACCATAATGATGCCAATGACCGTGTCTGAGAGAGTCTCAGTTGTGTTTTTATTCCAAGTCTACAGAAAGGAAATAATAAAAACAGATAATCACATTAAAGTAATGGTTTCAGATAACACACACACAAAATAAGGTTATTCAGAGTTAAACTGCTAGTTTGTCTTCTTCATTCTCATGTTCTTGAATATTGCAGTAGTCCTGGATAAGAGTATGAATTTATGTACCCATGCATACTGAAATGCCTAGCTATGATGTGCAGAGCTGGGAACAATGAGCATTAATGACAATAATAGTATTAGAACAGCATCTACAGAGGCAACCATGACAGAGGGCCCTGGTGTCCTTATCCAGGAGGGCTTATTATGCAGCCTTCCTTCCTGGAGAGTGCGGGTTGTTCAGCCTGGAGAAGAGAAGGCTCCAGGGAGACCTTACAGCGGCCTTCCAGTACCTAACGGGGGCCTACAAGAAAGCTGGAGAGGGACTTCTTACAAGGGCATGTGGTGATAGGACAAGGGGTAATGGCTTTAAACTGAAAGAGGGTAGATTTAGACTAGGTGTAAGGAAGAAATTCTTCACGGTGAGGGTGGTGAGGCACTGGAACAGGTTGCCCAGAGGAATTGCAGATGTTCCCTCCCTGGCAGTGTTCAAGGCCAGGTTGGATGGGGCTTGGAGCAACCTGGTCTGGTGGAAGGTGTCCCTGCCCGAGGCAGTGGGTTTGGGACTAGATGATCTATAAGGTCCTTTCCAATCCAAACCATTCTATGATTCTATGATTATGCAAGCGAAAACCAGCAGGGAGACCCACTTTCTGATTCCCTCCTCCTTTATAACATCCATTGTCTTGGGTGCTTTGTAAGCTATGTTTTACCATCTCTCCTTGAGTTTTATTTTGTATTAAAGGGAGGGCTTTGTATGGTTAGTTTTGTGTTGAAGATGTACGCTACATCTGTTTTACATTTTCTCAGCCCTTAGGTATGACTTATCCAAAACTGACTCCCCTGACAGGTGAGGGAAAATGCATCTTTGGGAGCATTTTCCCCCGACACATGCACTTTCTGTGAATGTTCTTGTTGATATCAAGCTTTTTGTGTTACAGCAGATATGAAATAAATTGTCAAAAATAACTAGCTAAAGAATAGTGGCTTAAAATAATTTCTTTTCATGTTGGATTGTCTCTGAGTCTCTGCTTGAACACTACACAGGATCTTTGGTATTTCCACCCCACCTTTCCCTCTATTGCAGCTGAGTAAAGGCTGATTCCCTGCTTTGCTGCACTAGTTGTTTTAATCCCCAGACACATAAACTGTGGAAGAGGCTATTGCTATTTTCCTCTTTGTTTTGAAATACCTCTATCAGAACCCAGTTACATTTCCCTTGTTTACCATTTCAGTGCCCATGTCCTCCAACTATTAACATTTCTAAGGGTCACCACCTGTGTTCTGAATGCCTGGAGGGATATGTGTGTGCTCCTGGGCTTCGCTGGCGAATAATGTAGAAGTCCTTTGGATGACAACAGTACTGTTTCCAGTAGGTCCTGCTAAACAGCAAAGAAGTAATAACATTTGCAAAAACAATAATAAACTCTTTTACATGCAAAGTCACCTCTCTACTACACCCACTTAAACTGTGTATTTGCCAATGCAGTAAAGATACTCATCTAGGTTCTTTATCATGGACTTTGCAATTTTAAGCATTCAAAAGAACTAATGGAAATACATTGGCAGATTTATTTTTAGGTGCAGCAGCAAAGATGTGATCTTGCAGGGCAAAGATACTATGATTTGCCTTTCTGCTGTGCAAGTGTGCTGAACAGCTCTTTCATAAGGCAGATAGAAGGTTCTCTTGTTTTTCAGACTGTTCCTAAAAGTGCTGATGTTCTTATGGAAGGCTAAGCCATTCCTGCAAGAGGAACAGAGAGCATTTCTTTTTTTGTAAGAGAGTTTCTTTCTCTCCTTTGTAATTTAGGCTCATTCTGCTCTCATGGAATAGTTCCCTGGAACAGCATAGCCCATTCTGTTGCTTTAGAAGCAATTTCAGTAACTAAGCATGCAAAATATGCCATGAGAGCTTCCAGCTTAAGACAAACACAGCTCTCCATTGACTTTAATCAGAGTGGTTTTCTGAATGCCCTAACAGAACTAGGTAGAAAACCACTTCTGAGAAATTAATGGGAATCAGGTGGTTTATTCCATTTAAAAACTTTGAAAATCCTAGCATATATTACAATATTCTTTGAGGAATATGCTTAGTGTAAGACAGACTGAATTATCCAAATTCAGTTTTCCAAAACTCCCTGTTATTCATGTTCCTCATTATCTATCAATTACATTCAAAATTACCTTCATTACCTGAAACCTTGATTATCCAAACGTATTCATTGTCCCCTGTGATACTCTGATAATTGATCTTGTACGGCATTCCTCCAGCTGATGCTTCACTGGTTATGAAATGAAGGCACTGTTGGTCTGGCACATGTACCATAGGCTCATCTTTCTCTATGTTGTTCAGCATAGGCTTAGTGCAGAGTTACAATGACTATGTTTAAAGCTCTTGATCATCTGCCATCGAGAGGTAGCTGGAGAAAGTAGATGTTACCACCTTCTCCAGCAGCAGGTCTGACAGAACCTTCCTTGAGATAACTTAATTCTGGGGAAAACAGAAGAGAATTGGAGTGAAGCTTCCTATGCAGCAAGGTACTTCAACACTGCCATAAAGCACTGGCTTTTCACAGTTCCAAACCCAGTGGTTTGCTCTGTCAGTCAAAGGAATTTACCTTCAAAATTAGGCAAGATGAATCCCAGGGAGATTCAACAAATATTTGCCTGTTTATTTTATTGCTGTCTTCCACCATAGATGCCCAGAACAGAAAAAAAGATTGCATACTCAACTACCATGGACAACAATGTCAATAATGCTTATGGTTTGTACAGAACCTTAATTCCCAACACATTCTATGGTGTCTTTCTACCAGGTTAAATCTTGTTTCCAATAAAACTTAATGCCTGGAATATGGCATCCAATAAATTGCAAGAAAGTAAATTTGTCATAACTAATATTTAGTAATTAATTATTCCCTCATTATAGTTCCTGAATCATGAGTTAGAATATAACTTCATAATGATCACATTATTTTTTTTAATATGATGGTGCCACAGCTTTAATTAAGACTCAGTGCTGAAGCGTTTTCTCACAAGTTGTTTCTTATTCTCAGGTGGAGAGGCTGGATCATGAGCTTACTTCCTGTGTTTGAAATGAGGTTTTGAAACGACATGTTGCAATTCCAGCAGGGTTAAGTTTGGTGAATTGAATTCAGTGCAGTTTTCTGGTGGTGCAGGTCATTTGGACAAGACTTACAGCTGCTGAGCTGCTTTGCATCAACATATTAGTTTCTATGGCAAATGCTATTGCTCCAATGTTTAGGCCAAAAAACCAGTTTTTCAGTGTTGCACCCCAAGTGTTGTTTTGTGTCTTCTGTTCAGCTTCAGGCATGGCTGTTTATTTCAGTGGTCTTGTACATTTATAATTGGTATATTTGTGTAGCTTCATGTAATTATTAATAGTTTTGTCATATATTTCAAGTAGGTTATATCATCCTGAGCAATACAGATGTAGTTCTTAGCTGAAATGGGTTGTTGTACAGAAGGATTTCTTTACAGGATCTTCTTGGAGCATCATAGCAGTTGTAGATGAAGTCCTTTTAAAATGGGACTTCTACATTTCCAGTTTGGCCACTGGTTATTGCTTTTGGGCCTTCCATGATCAAAAGCCTAATATGATTCTAGAATGTGATCATGATTCCTGGTACAAATGTAAGTTTAGGTCTGCAGTACATTTCTACCCAATAAAACTTGGATCAGAGGCATGTTTCCAAGCCACAAACTCTCCCATGGCTCTTCTCACTGTGGTTCCACTTAGGCACCTGCTATTGCCCAAGGCTGCCCCTGAGGTCAGTAGCTAGCAGAAAAGGATGAATCCTACAGTAAAATGCCACTTGCTATGAGGAACTGAGCTTTTAGTGACCTACTTGACATACCCTAAAGGCATTTAAAGGGAATATCAAATATATGAAAGGCTTGTTTAAAATGAAAAGCGAACAGTTCTGAATCTCACATTTCCCTGCTGCGGCCCTCTGTCTTGTGGAGTCACTGTACTTTGAGTAGCAGTACTTTGTACTTTGGTGTGCTACCTAGCGTCATTTAGACTATAAGCCATAACTATATTTAAATTAGATGTATTGACTTTTTTTTTCTACAGAAAAAAAATAATATTTATTGTTCATTTCTTGGAACTATTGCACCTTTCATTGACATGAAGAATTATTTTAAGTAGCTTCAGTGGGGTGAGAAGATCAGGTAGAGTAAAAAAAAAAACCCACAATATAAAAGCTGCAGTGTGGTCTTAAAACACTAACAGTGCAGAGAGATCCATGTCAAAGATTTACACTGATTGCTCTTGGTTCCACCAGAACCGCTAATTCTCTGTTTCATTGCATAAATCTGGTCTTCTGTATTAGTGTGAACATGTACTGAGCTGCCTTATCAAGATCAACTGTGTTTAGATAATTTGTCTTATCTTCATGACTTTTGTTATTAATGCTAAGATGTGGTATAGCAAGATAAAAAAAAAAATGTGTCGTGTGTGGTTTTAATAGTCTGAAGCAATTTTTAAGTTTTTATTGTAATTTTATTGCATTTTCATTGGTTCTTAATCATTTTTATCGTTTACAGCTAGGTTTTCTCCCAAACTAGCAAGCTCTACAATGTACTGTTTCCTGTATTGTACCAAAGCAGCCTTCTAAAATGTATTTAAAACCAGTTCTACGTGTAAAACCCGCTAAAGAGTGCTCATCCACCTTTTCCTATTATGAGATGCTCACTCTTAATCCAAATAGCCTCTACAGATTTCCTTCCAAGAGTGAGTCACTCTGTCTTATTGAATAAGATTTGTCCTGGGGGGAAGACGTCAGTTCTTGCATTACTACAGTTTTATGTACTTCCTAATTCAGTGAGTTTAGTGGGGACTGAATGGTTGCCTTGACGTATTGTCCTAATGAAGCAGATACACATTTGATTAATTTTTAAAGGCTTTTTGATGCCTTGTATGTGTACGTGCGTGCACTATTTCAGTTGTTTTCACTTCCTTCTTAACTCTTCCTATAGGTAGTATCTGTGCAACCATTATTGTTTTCTTTGTGTAGAGAAGAAGGATTCCCGTAGCCTTCAAAATGTGAAGAATTGTTCAAGGGCAGAAAAAAGATAAACGACTGGCAGTTGTTTTTCACTTATATTAATTTTATTAGTCATGCATTCTCCTGTGTTTTTTCTGAGCTATGGGACTTCTTTCTGTTAGCAATTAGAGCTTTTGAACAAAGAAAACTTCTGCTTAGATGCAATGATGAATTCAGTACCCCTGCTTACACTCCTCAGTTGAAACTGGGGACAACATTGTGGTGAGTTTTAATACCTGAAGCTTCGTCTGACTGATTCTCTCTGCTTGGGGCACTAGATGCAAATTCATGTAAAACAGAGCGTAAGAAAAGAATAACCCCTCACCCAGCTCCCCACAGCCCATTATTTCTGCATTCCCATCAGCCAGCTTATGGATGTGCAGAAGTGGTCTTTCATACAGACACATGAGATTGTTAGAAATAATAATTTCTTGCAGTCTTCTGCAGCTGGTTCTTCTGGCCTCTGAGCTCCCAGCAGCCACCAAGGTACTGTCTTCCCACCTCACTGAGGGCTGAACTGGCCACTTAGCAGTCTCGTGTTCAAGTGACCCTATCTCTACTTGTCTCTCAAATGCTTCCTGCTGTTAGAAAGAGATGGTAGCAGTATCCATGGTGCTACAGTCTGTATTAATCCTAAAATGAGCAAAGCCCTGATCTCCAAGGCAGGAGTTCTTGCTGAACTCTGTAAATGATTGGGGTGTTTTCAGCCAGGAGGGAGATGCAGAGACTACTTTAAATTATTCACCCAAGCTGATGAAATACATGAAGGATTATTAAGTCTCCATAGGTACCATAGTTTGGGACACTTTTTTTTAAATGAAAACAGGTTAGTCAAACCCAAAATATTAATGAAAAAGTCAGTTTTTATGAGTTTCATAAACTTATATTATTAGGGAAATTTTTTGCTAACTAAACTGCCTTTTATGTAAAAATGTTAGAATGCTAAAATAGATATTTCAGGAGTTTTAAAAATGTTCTAAATTTTATTAACTACTACTTTTCAACTTTAGAATTTTATTTTTTTTTTTTGTGATTTTGACTCTTGTGCTGTTGTAAAAGGGAAGTCTTTTAAAAATCTTTGAAAAAGTCTCCTGAACAGGAACAGTATTTCCATCCCAATGTGAGCTGGTTTCCTGACCATGTTACACATTGAAAATAAATCATTTTCCTAAGTTAAAACCTTTTGTAACAAATGGTTTAGAAAACTAACAATATTGGTCAAACTGAAGAGCTTCATTAAGAAGCAATTACCCTTTCACTTTTAGATATTCTGCCTTTTCCCCCTTGTATTTTGTTCTTTTAAAGCCTCGCATATTAAGAAAACCTGTCAATTTTAATGTTTTTAACTGGTTCCTCAAAAAGACAAGAAAAAGAAAAAGAACTTTATTCCTATTGTTAGAATGTCAGTACCTGGAGAGCTTTTAATTTTTCCATTACAAAGCTTTGAATTGTTCTGTTTGAAGTTCAAATTCAGGAATAAAACAAAAGTCAAAACAGAAAGTATGTTTTCTATATAGCAAACTAATGGACTTAACCAAGAAAAAGTTGTGTTTAGTTCTAAAGCTTGTCACATAAAAGGAATTTTAACCTCTTTGGGGTTTCCTTTTTTGGTTTTCTTTTTTTTTTTTTTTGACCCCCCCCCAAAGGCCATTTTTTCCAGCATTTCAGAACTACAGAACATGTGTACCTTGGTAGTTGTGTGTGAAAATTTATAATGGGCACTTTGTGGGGTTGATCAGAATCCCACGGAAGGGAACAAAGTCTGGCTTAGACCTTAAATACAGAATTACAATAATTTAACCTTCAAAGTCAAAACTGAGATAAAGAAAATAAAAATTGCTACCATGCCTTTGAATTTCAGCCTCTACTTTATGTGCATTAGTGGAAAGAAAATTGCATTGAAGTGGTCAGCATGCAGATGTTGGCCATGTGTTTTGCTTTTCTTCTAGAATCTGAGCCCTTTCTGTCTGATCAACTTAGTCATTATGCAGTTAACAAATGCTCACTTTTCAGCAGTGACCCATAATCTCCGGTGTGTGCATATCCTGAAATACTTTAGATGTACATGGGGAATTTGTACTTGTGCTTGGCACAACTGAACATAGCTTTGACAGTGTCCAGGTGCCTGTTGCAGAACCACATTGCAGTAAATGCCTCTGAATGCCAGTCTCAAAGGGCTCCAGTTATTGTGGACTAAGAAGTCAATGAAAGAGTGAAAGAGATTTACAGAAATGTGTGCAACCTTGACTGTTAAGGGCTGAGAGCTGGCACATGTGTTTCAGCATCCTTGCTCTGCCGGTGTGTAGAAACTTGCTGAACCATGCATGCTTGCTTGGCCACGAGTCTGAGCTTTTCCAAACAGGTTATAATCTTAACAGACTAACAGGCAGAGGCTGTTCATTTGAATTATGGACGAGGCTCATGGGTTTTGGTGCATTAAACAACCTGCCCAAGGTTGTGCAGGGAGTGGTCTGCTGTGCCCAGTATATAAGGACAAGTGATTTTGCTGAAATCATAGGTCATCCTTAGGTATTTAGTTTGAGGGTAACAGGTTTGATCCACTGTTGCTCTACTGCTACTTTATGGTTATGCGCTTCCAGTAATACCAGTCTACTATCTACTGGTAGTCTTTGGAAAATACCAACTTTCCTAATTGTTTAATAAATCATTAATGGAGCTTTTAGTGTGTGTGAGGGTATGCATATTGATTCATGTGCATATTTAGGTATTAGGAAAAAAATAAGACTGTTGAGAGATTCCTGCAAGGTCTAGAGAGAGGAATGTACGATCACAGTTTATAATAAGGTGTAGAGGTTTTCCACTCCTTAAAATGGAGAAGCTGACATATTAAATTGCACATACTCTAATGATGTGGACTGACTCAGAGAATTTGAAGGAAATAACAGCTGTTCACATCAAAGCTTAAAAATAGAAGCTTCATCAGTCAGTAGCAGTTTAGAATGAATGAAGAAATCATGAAATTATTAATTATGGTGGTTATGGAGAGGAAACATAAAGTTCAAACTTTCTGAAGGCAGAATGCTGTCTTCAGTCATGCAGCACGTCTGCTGGGTATCAGCCCCTTGTCCTGCTGAGCCTATAAAGGTGGGGGCTGTTGCCCTAACGTAGGCACCTACTGCCATTTCGGATACCCTAAGATGACTCCGGCTTCCCACCTGGCTGACAGATACGACACAGGGCATATGGGAGACTCCTGCCATTCTGGAGTGGCAGCTGGATGCCCCGAGGCATCTCAGATGGCAGTAGATGCTTCTGTCTGAGGAGTAATTGCATGTAGACGTAAGTACAGACTCACTTTCACTTGCATCTTTAATACACAGTCACCTGAAGCACATCAGTAGTTCACAGCAGTGTTTGCAGTGCGTAATTGCAGAAAGCAATGAACAGTTTAACTAATTTTAAACTTAGAAAGAATTTTGAGGTGAATAGAGCATTTATTCAGATTAAAATCTGACCAGGATATAAAGTTAAAAACTATCCCAGTGTTAAAAACTGTAGTTAAAAACTGTAATTTAAAGTTGCAGTGGATGGTTGTTTTCTTAATGACCTCAAACCCATGAATTCATTTTAACATTTGCCTTTTTATATATTCATAGTTAAATATAACTTGAATGTTGTCCTAATTACATTCTCATGTTAATTTAGCTCTGATTCAGAATTTCTATCATTATTCTTTGTAGAATTATTTTGAAATGATGGAAAGTTCAGTTAAGATGCTCCAGTGTGTGATTGTGCCTTTGAATTATTTATCACATTCAAAGACAGAAATATGGTTAAAATCTAGTTTGAGTTGTAAATGAGTCTCAGTAAAGTAAGGAGGAAGTGAAAATCCTTTTTGCAGAATGACATGGTTTTTTATGGGCACATTGTTTGATATTGAGGGAGCGCTTCATGGCCCCACATGAGCGGAGAGCATCACAGCTTAATAAGAAAACAACCATTGCACCAACTGGCAAATGCTATCTAAGCAGATAAGACACATAAAGTGTGGGAGAGGAGAGAGAGAGAGAGGTACAGAGACAACTTGCCCAAATGACAGAGCAGATTAGTGACAGAATTAAGAGAAAACAGATGTCCTGTCTTGGTCACAACCAGCACTCACACCGCACTCCCTCCCTCTGCTACGTGCTATGGAAACAAAAGCTCTCGCAAGCAGCGTTTAGCCTATGTTTTTCACAATGCATCACAGCGGCAAGTACTATAGTGTTAATATAAGGTTGTAGAAACCACGATTAATGCAAAAATTCATACTTGTGGCTGTGGCCCTGAGCTAGGTAGAGAACAAACAACTGCTGGTGCGGCATGTGCAAGTCTGAGAGGGTGGGAAACTGGTGGTAAAAAATTCTAAAGGAGAAAAGGAAACTTGTCTTAACGTAAGCAGCAGTTTTGCTAGAGGTAAGTGAGGGGAAATTCTTCATTTATAAATGGTTCGTTGACCCATGATAATAAAGCAGTGCTGCAGAAGAAGGATAATTATCTACTTAAGTATCAGATGCCCTAAGGGTAAAAGCTTCCCTTCTCTCCTTTTTGAAAAATGAACTCAGATTAAACGAATGTCCTTTTTCCTGTTTTAGTGTTGACATGGATTTCCTTTTTATGAGTAAAATTAATTAGTCTTTCTATTCCTTTATTCCTGGTATGGAAATCAGGTCTGCCATGCAAGTTTCCAGCTCTTCCCTTGGGCCCTAAGTTCAGCCAATAGCATCCTTTATGGAGGTGCTTTGTACAGTGTGCTGGGAAGGCACAAATAAATTACAGGAGTTTTATTACGCCCAGTAGCTTGCCAAGAGGAACATTTTAGGACTAAAAAACCACAAAACTAGGCTTTTTGTCCCTGTCCAGGATTGGTTTATTTCCAAGTACCTGCTTTCTAAATACGTTTTTCTCCTTTCTTAAATTTTAATACCATAAGTTGTAACATGAGAAACAGAGAACAGTGGTGGCATCGCTGATGCTGTACTGAAAAAAAAAAAGACAGCCAGATTTTCAAAGCAGATTAACACCTGCAGCTGGGGCCAGTCTTCTTTTCTGTTGGGAGCTGCTGGCTGTGGAGCTCATGCGAAAAATCTGCTCCCACTTCAGCAAATATCCATTGCAGTCTTGTCTGTCCTCATCTGGACTCTGAAAAAATGATCAAAACCTGTCCCTACTTCTTTACTTCTAGAAAATGTCTGTTTTTCTCTCCAATCAGAATTATAAATGCGATTCCTATAATAAACTTGGCGAATGCAAACATGTTGTCTCTATGTTTATGGAATTAAATCATCTTTTGCATGTATTAATCTTTCTTTATTTCAAACGTCTCATGCGGTTGTTGAAAATAAGTTTGATGTAACCTCTGTGTGAACCTGTTAACTACAGAGCATCTCCTAGTTACCTTTCCTGGAGTATAGAGAATATTCCTGAATACCTGCAGGCTTCAAGATGCAGTAAAAATAAAAATGATGGTAATACAATGACATGGAACTTAATTTTCTTCAAATAGTCATTTGAACACTTGTTTTAATACTGAAAAAAATAATAAGTTGTTAATTTTCATAGCCTTTGGTCATGAAAGTTCAAGTGGTGTTAAAGGTGATTTTAAGGTCTTTATTCTGCAAACACAGTACTGTAAGTCAGAAAAAAAATCCTGTCTGCAGGGAATTGAAACAAGAATCAAGTCTCAAGTACTTGGTTGTTGGATTTACACAACTGAGGCTCTGCTAAGAATTTCGGACCCTATTAATAATGTTACAAAATTGACTTTCAAGTGAGGAATCATAGCAATTATGAATTTCTGTGAACACAGCAGATCAGATGACTGTGAATAGCGTCTGTGTACTTCCATTGTTTATTTTATAGCTTCATTTCACTGACTCACGAAGCGCAGTCACCAAGGTAGAATAAAATCAAAGTATATTTACAATGTTGTGAACACCGCTCTTAAAAGGGAATAGTCTTAATTATTTTAATGTATTTCTACAAACATATAATAGTTGTAACAGATGGGCATTCTTTGTGAATGGTAATTAATGTGAGGTAGAAATAAGTGATCTGCTATTTTCAGCATAGTGTCAGTTTTTCACATTTAGGTACCTAAAATTGGAGGTGTAAGATCAAGATTTTTCAAAAATACATACCACATATGTGGAAAAGCATTGTAAAACTGCTGTCTCAGGTCACCTACCCAAACCCATCTTAAATTCCTTTGGCTTTCCTCCATTTTTAATCACAAAATAAATTTCTCTGACTTTCAGAGGTGTTATATACGAGCATCTCTCCATCAAAACGGTAACTTTGAGTCTGTGAAAACTTTGCTTTCCATTATATGTCTCAGTAATAACATATGGACCCTAGTTCAGTCATTTTGCCCATATCTGAGGAAACTTCTTCTGAACAAAGCATCATATGATTCTCTGTATTTAGCCTTCTGTTTTAGTTGCTCTTGCTGTAATCCTTGGAGAGGAAGAGTTTAGGCAGTTCAAAGGGGATCAGAAGCAGGTTGCAGACTAGGGATTGAGACACTTGTCTTTCTGTACCACTCAGACTTGTGTTTGTGCCTTGACAATACCACCTTCAGATGTCCTTGTTTGTCCTCTGCGGCCGGTGGAGCGTTTCCGTGACTTGTGTCCTGAGGAAGTGGCCGATTTATTTTGTACGGCACAAAGGGTTGGCAGTGTGGTGGAGAAACACTTCTGCGGCACCTCGCTCACCATTTCAATTCAGGTTTGTAAACCAGTCAACTAAAAAAGGTTTAATGGTTTGTTTTATCAAGTTTTCAACCTTCTTCGTTAGTCCAATGACAAAAGGACATTCAAACTTCAAGGGGCAATGAATGCAAAATAATAATAATAAAAAAACAAGCACAATAACTGCATTGCAGCCTGCCAGATTTGCCATTGTGAAAAAACTAAAACGTAAACAGCAGAAAAGTGTGGATAACTAATAACTGCAAAACTTCGGAATAAGCCTGCGAACTCTCCCAAACGCAGTGCTTGCTTGCTTGTATTTCAGCAAATACTCTTTCTTCAAAGGAGTGTTTGCAAGATTGACCTAGAGAACGCAGCCACATCTCTCCATTCACCAGGTAACCCACTGCTTGTGATGGAAACAGGTAATTCCAGCTTACAGCTATTTATACGCAGGCAGGGAGAAGTAGCCATGTAAATATGTTATCAATTCTGACCATTCAGTTATTTGTGCTGGGTGTTTTTTTACCAAAAAAGAGCTCTGTTTAGAGCAAATCAGGAGACTAAGCCCATTTCATTAGAATAAGAATTTAAGCAAGCATGCTTTGATTAAATTCTCACTTACATTTCTGATTTTATATTCACAAGGATCAGAAATCTATTACTAGCTCTTCAAAAATATGATCTGAAAGAATGAAAAATAACAACTATCATTTTTGTGATCTAAGATACAGTTTCTCACTTTGCCATGGCCTGATATGGAAAGGTGCCTTGACCCAAAACTTTGTGTTGAATGGTCCCCAGGAAAATATGCTAAATTAACATACATTGAAATTGGATGTAAATGATTATTGAGTAAGATTTCTGAATTCCTGTGTGATCCTCCTGAGTTCCTCTAACCTGAGACTTCTCCCTTTGCTTACAGGATGGCCCTGAAGCCGGACAAACGGTGAAGGTGAGTGCTTATTATGCAGAATACAAATTAAGAGACAATTATAAGAACTAATAAAAGATCAAAGCCAGTCATCTGCAGACCATTGCTGTATTGTTATTTTATCCTTGAGATCAAAAAATCCCAGGTGTACAATAGCTGTAAATACTTTTTATTGAAATTGCACAGGATAATGTTTACCGTTTTTCTTTCTAGACAAAAATTTTCCATCATGAAAATATCTTTTCTAAGCTGCTGGGTGTATTTATGTAAGAAAAGCCTTAGAAAAGAGGCATCTGTTTAAGTTTTTTGTTTGTTTTATGGAGAAAATATTGCCCTTCCATTCATAATCTTGTTGTTTGTTTTTTTATTGCTTAATGAGTTGTAGCTAATTATAGGAACAGTTAAACTAAACCATATTATGAAAATATACCTTTTGTCTATGCTTTCTCTCTACATATTCATATCACATTCTTGTTACTGAAGTTCAAATGTAATGGAGCCAGTGAAGCTTAAAAACAGATTTTAAGTGTATCATAGAATCATAGAATGGTTTGGATTGGAAAGGACCTTATAGATCATCTAGTCCCAAACCCACTGCCTCGGGCAGGGACACCTTCCACCAGACCAGGTTGCTCCAAGCCCCATCCAACCTGGCCTTGAACACTGCCAGGGAGGGAACATCTGCAATTCCTCTGGGCAACCTGTTCCAGTGCCTCACCACCCTCACCGTGAAGAATTTCTTCCTTACACCTAGTCTAAATCTACCCTCTTTCAGTTTAAAGCCATTACCCCTTGTCCTATCACCACATGCCCTTGTAAGAAGTCCCTCTCCAGCTTTCTTGTAGGCCCCCGTTAGGTACTAGAAGGCCGCTGTAAGGTCTCCCTGGAGCCTTCTCTTCTCCAGGCTGAACAACCCCCACTCTCCAGCCTATCCTCATAGGAGAGGTCCTCCAGCCCTCTGGGCATCTTCATGGCCCTCCTCTGGACCCGTTCCAACAGTTCCATATCCTTCTTATTTTGGGGACCCCAGAGCTGAATGCAGCACTCCAGGTGGGGTCTTATGAGAGCAGAGCAGAGGTGGAGAATCCCCTCCCTCAACCTGCTGGTCACACTTCTTTTGATGCAGCCCAGGATACGGCTGGCTTTCTGGGCTGCAAATGCACATTGCTGGGTCATTTTGAGCTTCTTGTCAACCAGCACCCACATGTCCTTCCCCTCCGGGCTGCTCTCAATCCATTCTCTGCCCAGCCTGTATTTAAGCTTGTGAAGTGTACTTCGGAAAAAAACCCAAAAACGGGGTGGGGTGGGTGGGTGGGTGTGGTGGGGAGGGGGAGAGAAAGATCTATGATTATAGCCTCCACTTGAGTAATAACATAAATAACATCCAAAATGGGTCTCCAGCCATGTTTCACTGCCTCATCATGCAAATGCATGTGTAGTTAGATTATATGCCTGAACATTAGATAAAGGCTATTGTTTACATTTAGAATCAAAGGAAAGCCAAATATGGCTATGGGTTAGTACTTTGTGATATCAAATTAGATGTCTCAAAGAAGCTGTTTGGGTTAAGATAACTGTAACAACCAAATGATGGCATAGAGAAATATTTTACTTCTTTCCAATTTGCTGTATTGACTTTATTTTTCCTACTCCTTTTTGTTGCCTGCTTTGAATATTTAACAGAGAGGTAATAGGGAGAGAGAAGACGAAATGAGAAAATCCCCAAGCTTTGAGCAGCTGAGGAGTAATGAAGGAATGTAATACTATTTACTTCAGTACTGTGACAAAACAGATTCTTTGGCTTGTGACTTAGGGTACATTGGGTGGTTTTCACTGGGAATGCCTGTTGGTAGGTGAAAGTCTCAGTTTAAATACTTTCCGAAGTAAATTTTGTCATTAACATCAACATGTGTTGACAAGCAGATCACAGGATTTCTTTTAGTGTCTTGGACAAACGGGGGTTTTTCTGTGTAAAGAAAAGGTTTGTAGAAATTATGATATTAAAATGTGAGAAAATTTGCTAATATGAATGAGCAAAACTAGAGGTAAAAAATCCCATCCTTTGTGATTGTGAAGGGTAACAAATGCTTATGTAGGCCTTAAAAAGGCAAGAAATTCTGTATCATTTTGTATTCGTACTTGAGACAAAGCACATTAAGTGTTAATCTATCCAATACATTGCAAAATGGTAGCCACCCTTCCTTCTTGCTTCTCACACTTTTAATAAGCAATGAGATGAAAATGACCTGCTCTTACAGCTGTGAACCCCTAGACTCTGTAATAAAGAGTGTGTATTCATAAATCAGAGGTTAGCAGTTTGCGTTTCTCTACTTTTCTGCATCATTGGGCAACACTGTAATTTATCATCATCACTTTGGGATGTTTATCATCCAAAAGTGCCAACAACTATTTTCTTCAGAGAACTTAGAGCTTTCAAAACTTGAATTGGGGGAGAAATTACTATGATCAAGATCTTCTTTAAAGTGAACAATAGGGTGGATACGTAACTAGCTGGTTGCATTTAAACTGTTTGGAATCAGAAAGTTTGAAAAACCACCTATGTGATCTACAAATAATTTACAAACCTTAAATTCCACGTGTCATGTTTTTCTGTATGCGTTTTTCTTCCTGTATCAGAATGCATAATAATCCAGTCTTTCTCTAAAAGCACTTTTAATTAAAATTTCTGGAATAGACTAAACATTAGAAAAACATTCTAATAGTAAGAATAGCAAAGCATCACTGTAAATATCTAAGGGATTTTGTGGAGATTCTGTTTCAATAGGGTAGGCAAGCATATGTCAGCAGCTAATTAGGTGTAGCTGATCTTGCTTTGAATGGGGTCACATACCAGATGGTTTCAAGAGTCCTTTCTATTCATATTTTGTATAATTCTGTATACCTGTATAAATATAGGCTACTGTATGTGCTATGTAGGAAAAGAATTCCAGGAAGCAGGGGAAGTGTACTGGCTGTTAAACTGGTCAGTGCAAAGCTTTACTACAAAATGGGAAGAGCTATCAGCCTAGCTGAAGACAAAACCTGACTGAGAAATTTTATGTGAAAAAGATTAGGAAATTCTCTTTCTTTGTCAACAAGAAGGAATGATAATCCATGTCCAAGAAAATTCTTGGGCCTCAGTTTGAGTATGAGTCTCGGATCTTTCTTTGCTGAAAATTATATATAATATACTTGCCGAAAATTATATGTGTAATGCATGCAGCAGGTTTAAAGGAGATTACCCTTTCAGTGTCATTTTGGATAGAAATCAATGACAAGATTGTCTGCAAATGTTACATGTTCATTGTGCTGGTGTGAAACCTGCTGGTGTGTGCAGGTTTCAGTCAGATGTAGCATGTACTGCGGTGTCAGGATACTTTAGTGGTGCCTCTTGGACTAAAACCTTCCTAGTTACCTAATGGGTAGCTGTTTATAATCTAACGTGTATCTCTACTATTGCTGTACTCTGTTGCTTGTGGATAATGTCCTCCTTTGAATCTAAGCTAGCAGAGCCTGCAGGACAGCATTCTAGGGAAGCTTCTGGTCCTTTCAAATTCCCCCATTATTGCAGTCTGCATGTTTGCATTGGATGGGTCTTTGGAAGAAATTATACCTGACTCTCAGCTCACCAATAGTTTGGAAGTGTAGGTGGGTCTTTTCTTACCCTTTAGCAGCTGGGAATATACATTTGCTAAGGAATTCTAAACTGTATCCCAGGTCTCAGACCATAAAATATTACAATATATTGCTTCATAATATTTTTCATAGCTGTCCACAGATTGTGCCTATTCCAGCCCTGTCACCTATTTATGAGAGGGACAAATGTCCCTCTCCAAAGGTGGTCACAGACTTGCACACTTTGTGTTTTATTGTAAGAGGTTCTTGCACCAACTTACAAGAGGGAAACTGAGCATTTCTGAGGAGTGTGTCAGCAAGCATAACCATCTTCCAGAGTTAAAGATGTTTTGAATACTTACTACTTCTTACTTGAGGAAGGAAGGAAATGTGTTTAGGTCCTCTCTTAAAGAATATTTATATCTGCAATTTTGAGCTCTGTTTTTCTTGGAGAACACAAAACCCACGGTGTCCTTGTGCCAGGAATGGAGGGTGAGTTTCATGCTGGTTCTGTTTGAGAATGCCTTAAATATCCAGGCAATTTCATGGATCAGGGAAATCAGCTCTGCATCTTAATGCAGGGCTCTTATTGCTATGTCAAGTGAGTGACGTTTCAAGATTTTCCTGGTATATTTTATAGCCTTCTTTTCAACATCAAGTCAGCAAACACTCTAGCTGCCTTGGTGGATGTATAGCATAGTGTAGAATAAACTCTCAGGTTTACCTTTTGTGTGAGATTCAATCACAAGAAACTCCATGTACTCTGTACTGCGTAAAGGCTAAACAAATCAAGCTGGCAGGAGCATGATGCAACTAATTTATCTGTAGAGACAAAATAATATTGCACAGCAAGTGTCCATTGCACAAACACATATGAACACATACTCTATTTTGCAGCGGTGTTGAAGTCTCCAGCAGCTCAGCACCTCCACTGTTATCCATGAGTAAGTGCCTGTTTGCCAATTACAGGTTCACCTAAATAAATGAGAAAGTGAGGCTGATGGTGGCAGTGTGGGTATATGTGCAGAAATCTATTTTATATGTCATACATCCCACTAATTATTTTACACTGAGAAGATTGTCTCACGATTATTTTTTGATGTACATGTTTTTCTTTTCCAGATGGTTTTTTAATGCTGTGTTAAATCAATCCACCTGGTCTGCATTCTTTAGAAATCTTAACCTGAACTGTGGAGTGAGTCTAGGGTTTATTTAAGCCCACAGCAGACTGCTCTTTCATACTATTTGTCTACTTATCTGTGGACCTGAAGTACTGGACTTCAGGTTTGAGTCTTTAAATTTAATCAGATCGCATCGCAGACTGATTGCATCAGAAGGATTAAATTCACTAACTGCAATACTTCTGATGCCTCAGCCTGCTTTCGCTGAAGACTGACAGATGTGAGTCCTTGTTTAATGGAGTATTGGAAATCACCTCTTGCTCTCTTAAAAGTACAAAAAAAGCTGGCGTTTGAGAAATGCAAAGATTATTCTTACTTCTAAACAAATATAAAATTTAAAGTAGAAAAAACATGGAAGAAAGAAACAAGTTTTTGTAAACCAGATTGTACTGAAACACGTGAACAAATGGTCTCGTTTGCTTTACTATTAAGAACATGATTCTCTTGAAAGCTTGCGGGATGTCCAAAAATGATTTGATGAAGTACAGCAGTCTCTTTGAATTGCTTTGAGAACCACACTAATAGTATTTGGTTGGAGAATATGTAATATTGCAGATAGGTAATTGGTGCAGCAAATTCAGTAGTCTCAGGGCTGCTATGTCTGTTTTGAGCTCATAATTTTCTTTCTATTTCGGTACTATGCTTAGATTGGGGTGGGTTTTGGTGGGATGTTAGTGGTGTATGTTTTCAAAGCTAGAGTTCTACTGCCCCTTACAGAGATGGGGAAGCAGCAGGGGCATCATATAGTCGTCGTCGTCGTGTCCCCCCCCCCCCCCCCCCAAGCCTTTTTCTAGCTTGTTGTTTTCTACTCACTCTAAATAATAATTCTTGCCCTTCGAGGCTCTTTTCAAAATCTGCCTTGTGTTGGTCTAATTCTTCTTTCAGTCCTTTAGATGGACCTATGTTTTCTATGATGCAATTAATGGGTATAACCCTAGAGTCCCAATTCCTTCTTTGCTTTGTCAGGTCCTTACTCCTGTTCATTACATGTAACATTTAGGTTTTGATTGAATTATAAGCTTTCCAGGAAAAGCATCATATTGCTTTTTTGTTTGCCATGCTTATAGTCCAAAGAGGCACTGGTGGATCTGGAAACCCTCCCTTAATACAAATAATAATATGCAGGACCTAGAATGAAAATGGTTCTCAAGGCCCCCATAATTTGGACAGAACAGTTCCTGTACTTAAAACATGGTAACAGTTGACAAAAGTAAAAGGTGTCCGTGTCCAGTACACACCCATGTAAAGTTATAGAGGTTTTTTGAAGACTGAAGGAGATGAAAGAACATTGGGAATGTGGAAACAGCCTAGTGATTGATGGACATGACACCATCCTAGCTGAGAATACCAAAGGCTCCAAGGCACTGATAAATTGAAATGATGACCTGGATAATGAAGTCTGATCTAGAAATATCGGGTTGTGAAGTTCCCTGAAGGGATGGGGACAGAAATTTTTGAAAGATTCTCTTTAGCAGTGAATTATGATGGTTCTGAATCTGGATGATTTTGAATTTCTGATAGTGAATGTCATGACATACTGTACCTCTGACTTGTAATATCATTCTCTGTCCCTGGACAAAAACAGACTAGCCTGTATTGACTAGAATGTAAAGAAACAAAACAAAACAGGATTAAAAATGTGTGGCTATAAATGAGGAAAGTAAAAGAAATTTCAGAAGATAAAAGTTGAAGAATTGTAATGAGAAGAAAGATTTTACTATTCCATACTACAATTCTACCCTTCTTTCCTGCCATATGGATTTCTTAGATGAATATTCTCTTTAGGTATTTGTATTCCAAAAATATCCCCAGAGCTAGTCAGAGTTATTGACACTGTCTAAATTAAACTATAATAAGCAAGTAAGTGGGCTCAAATGCTTGTTTAAATTGCCTTAGTGTACAGATATTAAAAGTCATGCAGCTCTGTTGGCCACATCCAGCATCTAGCTCTTTCCTTGCTGGGCATGATCCCCTTCAGCAGCAGACCTGCAGAGCACTGGCCACTGACTTTTTTGTTCTCCAAAAGTTCAGTGGGTGAGAGCTAAACTGCGGGTAATGTGGGCAGACCTGCAAAGGTACTTGCATGTGCGTAACACGAAGGGTGTGTGCACTTTCAGGAACGTCCGTGGGAGCACGGATGTGCCTGTCCCTGTCCCCAGCAGCCACATCATGTGTCAGCAGAGCCCTGCAAGCCCCTGGGAGCGGCCGGGGCTGCAGGTGGCTGTGCCAGCAGCTAGTCCAAGTGGAAAGCGAGCAGTCGCCCCACGGAGCCCTGCCCATGCTGGGATGCTGCTTCATGCTGCCCACAGTGACCTGACTGATTACTGCAGGGAAGGGTTAAACACCGCCAGGGCTCCCCATGTTCTGTCCTTCTGTGCAGCTCCAGGAGAGCCTGCTCCTGCTTTGACAGAAGCATTTTAAATACACTCCCCCCCCCCCCCCGTATGTGTTCAGATATTTACAGTTTTCATGACAGAAGAATCTTGAACAAATCAGTCATTCAGAAGGGTTTACTTGGGAGGTTTACTTGGGAGGTTGAAAGCTCTTCTTTCTTGTTTCTTTTTTTTTTCCTATAAAGAGAGTTACATTTCAAAATGAGAAAGTATTTCTAGCAGAAAGGTGGAAAAGTTTTCCTCTGAAAATGTTATAACGGTATTTTGGCAACAAAAACTTTTTCTTTCTGAAAACAAAACCTCTTTTGGAAATGCTTTCTGTTTTACTGTATTGGCATTTTGTGACAAAAACAATATGGGAAGGGGTATTGAGAAATCCATGAATTGCTCTACATACTGCTCTTCATTCGCCCCACAATGACTGAGATAAGGATCAAAAATCCTATGTTTTAATTAGAAAATATCTTTCACTTCTTTGTTCCCATGTTACAGCAATATGTTTTGCATTTAAATCATTCTCTGTCTCAGAGTATGGACAATCAATCAAATGCCACTCGAGCACAGGTCCTACAAATACCCTATTGTACTGTAAATGCAAAACCTCTAGAAATCCCAGACAATGCACAAGGTCTAAAATCATTAATAGCACAGCCAAGGCTGTCTGATTAATTTTTGTGTGGCTAATGTATGAATTTCTTTCCAAGCTCCATCTCATCCATAATACTTTTTCTCTTTGTCAAGCTTGTATCTTAGAAACCTCTCTTCATTTAACAGGGAATGCTTTGTTCTTTTTTTTGTTTTGTTTTGTCTTGGTTTTTTTTTTGTTACAAAACATTGCTTTCAACTAGAATGTAACTCACCAAGAAATGTACAAAAGAATTCCTGCTTAATTCAGATGTGTAACTTGATGCTGTTCTGTGTTTTGTAGTAGGTGAAAATTGTTTATTAAGCAAGTGTTGCAAAGGTAGATTTCTGCTTAATAGGTTTATGACCAACTCTTTCTAAAAATTAATATGCTTTATAACAGAATATTGTGCGCCACTGCTCTGGCCTCATGTGATTTGCACATTTGTCTTTGCATTCTTACCTACCAGGTACTGCTTTTGCTTCCTCCAAAGATCCACCATAAAATTATTCCTATGCTGACCACAGATTAGAAAGGATGTCAAAGGGTCATGTGCAAAACAGAGTTCTTTTCTTCAAGCCAAGGTGTGACTTCTATAAGCAGGCATTTACCCACACTTAAACTGTTTTGTGGCGTTTTCAGTTGACTGATCTGGGTTAAACTTCAGTACCTCAGCTGTCTGACTGGATGCTGTGACATCCAGAGTCTCCCAGGGAAGGGCAGAATCACAGTGCTTTGCTCACGTTAATGACCCAGTTTCAGCCAAAGGGAACCCACTTATTAGAGTCCTGGCTGCCTTATCAATGCAATAATAAAGAAAATTTTAAGTTGGCTCCATGGTTTTTTTCCCTTGAAGTCACCTCCCCTTCTGAAAATGAAAGAGCTGTCTACTTAAAGCTGTACCTGTAGCTGCACAGCTTGAACGAGTTGCTTAAAAATGTCAATAGGGAAAGAGTGTATGTACTGGTTTTGCATGTGATAGTAAGGGAATGGAGGCCTTCCCCAGCCCTGTGTTCCTTTACCACATGAAAGAGTAGGTGGTTACACTGTCCTGTAACCTACTGGAATTCTAAGCACATCTGAAATACAAGTATATCTGATCTAGTCCATGCATTTTAGTCTGTTCTGGCAGCACCATGTTAGCCCATGTAAGACTTTCTTTCAGAGAAAGAAAAGCCTCTGCTTGAAACAATTTAGAAATGGGAAAACTAAGGTTAAAATAATAGAATAAAACTTGCTCAGCAAGCTCCAGGCAGGATGACAGGGTGAAGAGTAAGTAATATTTTTACTGTTAAAAAAAAAAAAAAAGTCAATCATTCTAGTTACTACAGTGTTGTTTTTTTTTTTTTATCACGCTCATTGCAAGCTAGGCTGGACAAGCCAAGAGCTTCCTGCAAAAGAAAGCAAACCCCTTTGCTCAAGACTCATTTCCTCCATCCCTCCTGAAAGCTGCTTGTGTGCCCTCTGGCAAGACCACTCATACACAGGGTTACTGCTCATTCTGTAAAGCTAAGCTGTAGTTTGAAAGAATTTGAAACATGCCTTTAAAATCCAGTCTTGGGGAGCTTTATCAAATGGCCCCTCCTCATTTGGTTAGCGGTAGGAAAAGCCCGCGCTGGCTGGTGATGTGGAAATATTGCTGGAATAGCAGTTTCTGAGGTTGAACAAGAATTGATGCCAGTGCACCTCTTCTGTGGCGCTCACCATTTTACATTTTCCTTTCACTTGCTTGTAGCGATGGGAGTAAAAACCTGCAGTTTATGCAGTGCTGCTCACATGGTGACTCCACAAGGCAGTATCTCAGCTAGTTGTGCATTTCAGAGGTCTGTGACTCCACATTGCTGTTTTCTGGTTTACTGTTTCCGTGACAGCTATTGAGCAATGCTCTGCTGCTTGCACTGTGGTGCTTTTTTAGGCAAGTGAGGTG
The DNA here is from genome assembly GCF_929443795.1 of Astur gentilis. NCBI lineage: Eukaryota > Metazoa > Chordata > Aves > Accipitriformes > Accipitridae > Astur > Astur gentilis. The sequence goes on along the minus strand of NC_064902.1, from coordinate 15,212,346 downwards.
TAGTACTCCCTGAAGAGCTAGAGAACCACTCTAAACCTTCCCTTTTGCAGAGGTCTGAATGCCAGTGTCTCCAGACAGATTGCACACACATACATGTACCGTGTCTTTAAAAAGAGAAGGAATAATCATGAAGAAAAGCCTGATTCTTGCTTAAATGTAGACTGTTACCAGGTAAAATCAGGTCGATAGGTTTGTCCTCTTCTCAGTTTTGGATCACATAAAAGAAATCAGCATCTATGGGTGCACTTCAGAACAACTGCCAGGCCTTTTCTGGAGAGAAATTCTCTGCTTGACTAGTAGATAAGTTGCCAGCCAGGATTAAGATCTTTTAAATAAATTATTCTGTGTCTGAATTATCCGCTGCTGCTGCTTGTGATTTTCTTTCAATACATAAACACTCTGCAGCCCCTTGATTTCAAAGGAGAAAAATGAGAATTGCAACTTCAAAATAGTGAATTCTGTAACTAAAAGCATTTCTGGGTATTTTAAAATTTATTTTCATATATTAATATTTTAAATTTCTAGGAATAATGCCACAATTGACATAAATTTGGGAAAACCAAATGAACCTTTTAACAATTACACTGTCCCCTTAACTGAGAATACAGACAGATTAGAGGAGAGAAGCTTAGATTCCCTGCTTTAACGCAGTTACCTACTTTGGAGATAAACTGCTCACTTTCAGAGAGGAAAATTCATCTGTAATAATTAGCCAGCTGAGTAAAATTCATCCTGAAGCTCGCTGTTTTACCATTAGGTCTCCACACACATTTTTCTTTTCCGTCACAGACTCCCTTTTTCTGGAATCTGAGATGCCTCAGTCCTTCTCAGGAGTTCTCAGTCCCTTGCTAGATGCAGCAGACTGGTGATTCAATTTTACCAACCAAACTGTTGCAGCAAAAGTAATTTAAAGAAGGGCCAAGTCGTTACTCCTGTTTTGTTGAGCAGATGAAGAGGCTGGGGTTGAGAATAGCTCTGTCCTGTAGAGGCAGTGCAGAGTCACGGGGCACTGCCTTGCTCCGGCCGTGCCAGGAGAGCTCACCTGCATCTGTGACATTTTGTTGTTCTCTGAGTTTTACATTTGCACCATGTTTTGCTTCTATCCTGAGCTTTTCTGTCTCCCATTCGTTCTCTTATGACCTGGGGCTTGGCTTTTGTGCAGGGTGCAGAGGGGATCCTTCGCTATGGCAGTCCCAGGGAGGAGGTACAGCATGCCCAAGTGGAGAACCCTGAGAAACTGGTTAGTTTTTCATCACGGATGAGACCCATTAAGGTTATGTCTACACAGACAGATGCAAACAGGCTGGATTTGTTAGCATGGGCTTGGATCTGGGCTAAGAGGCTGCCTCTGCTTCTGGACTTGGAATGACATAGGCAGTCAGAACAAATTTGTTTCTGCCTGTACCCGTATGCAAGGACCAGTGCTAAGTGTGGTGTGTCCACGCACAGGTCTCCTCTAAACAACTCCTGCCCAGTAGATGTTCAGAGCAAGGCTCTGCAGCCAGGAGCAGGGGAAATCTAATAGCCTGTGGGCAGAAGATTGGGAAGACATCCTGTGTTTGCTAGATTGCTCAGATATTTGGAAGGAGAAAACCAGTTTCTCCTTTGGTAATCTCCTAGATTATTATCTCTGAAAAATCAAGCCATTTTCTTTTCTCTTCCATTTATACTTTTTGTGAGTTACGTCCTTCATTGCTACCATGAAAATCTTCATTTCTTGTTGTCTGCCTGGCATCACTGATCCAAAATCTTTCTGTGAGAGGCTGGAAGAAAATATACTAGACCAGATGGAAAATGCTCATATGAATGATTGTCTTGATCTTGCTTGTAAAGATGTTAAAATCTGAAATGCTGAACTCCTCTATCTGACTTCACAAATGTTGAATTTGTCTGATTTCAAGTCTAGTTTTTAGTATCTGAAGTACAGATAATGCCCAGAGGTAGCACTTTATTTTTCTTTTCTTTTCTTTTCTTTTCTTTTCTTTTCTTTTCTTTTCTTTTCTTTTCTTTTCTTTTCTTTTCTTTTCTTTTCTTTTCTTTTCTTTTCTTTTCTTTTCTTTTCTTTTCTCTTTTTTTTTCTTTTTAATGGATCTGTGGATGAGCTTTATTAGTTCTCCGTTGAGAAGGTACAGTAAAGACAATAATACTGTGATTTTTTTTCTCACCTGGCCTTACAGCACACCTCAGCTGGATAGGAATTATCATTAGGGGGTGGTCAGTCTGCCTAGACTGAGGAGTGGATCGGTTCACACTGTATTTAATGGATTTTTTTTCTGCAAATAGGTCATCTCTGAACTCAACAAAAGCCATTCTTTTAATTGTGGCCTTTTGGTGAGGCTGTCCTGAGTTACATCTAGTATTATGATCTAGCAGAATATGAATCTGTAACCTATCTTTGATTCTCTGAGTCCCATGTAAGTAGAACAACCTTGGTGTCTGCGGCTAGATTATTCTCTGGTATAACTGCTTCAGTTCACCTGTGAATATATGTGGACTAAATTGATGGAGTTTTTGCCATTTCTGTACAAGCATTTTTGACCCTACTTGTGTAAGCAACTCTTTGATTTCATATAGTTTATCATTTAAACCTATAATTATTAGCCATATCTGTAAATCTAGTAATTCCAAATGCAAAATAGCATTTTGAGAAAATAACCTATGAAGCATAATTTGATAGAGTGTTTTTATTTTTTCTTTAAGTATCTTCCACTTCACCTGACGAAGTTCACTGTTATAGTAACTATCAAATGAAAAAAAAAAAGTAAGGAAAAAATACCAGAATTTATTAGGTTCTAATAAACTCCCCTCGGTGCATATACATTTAGTATCTTTCATTAACATTAATGAGAATTATGCATGCATCCTGGGGAGAATAGGCCCTGTTGTTTTATTTCTTTTCCTTGTTTTCAGTATTAAATCTTGTCCTGCAGTCAGTTCTATAGGGCATACATGCATTCCTGCTGCTCAATTATTTGTTCTACTTAATATATACAGTTTGAGCAACTCCTTTTGCATAGTGAAGGGTAGAAAGTTCATAAATTAAAAAAAAAATCTAATAGAATTTGTGGACACACATAAAAAGAAGGGATATGCAAATTAATGAATTAATAGATTGCTATTGATTACCAGTAAGGCCTAATTAAATAATAAATTTTCCCACACACAATTACTTGTTTCATGTTATTAAATGATCAAATCCATACCTAGTTTGGAAGCTCTGCCTCTTAGAATTAAATGAGGTGCTCAAGAGAGCAAAGTTGTGTTTTGGAGCAACAGAAACAGAGGCAGGGCCTAGTTACATGGATTTATGATTTAATTTTCTATGTAATCTAATTTAGTGTAACTATTGAGTTTCTAAAAAAATGAACTTTGATTAGATTTTGTTGACAAAAATAAATACAAAATATAGGGCGGTTTATTCATTATCTGTAGCTTATTAAGAGAAGTGACTCATGGGTATTTCTATACCTGAAGGGGCCTTTTTTTCCCTGTTTTCTGTGCTTTTAGCTGTATTCCACAGCAGTCAGTCATCCTCCAGGCCCCATCCAGGTGTAGTACATTACAAAGATCCAAAATCCGGAGGATACAAAGCTCATTTCTGTGGGAAACTTAATTCACTTTGTGTAAATAACAGCTTCATCTTTCCTCATTTTTGAGGTAGACATCAATATTTCATAGAGAGCATTAAGCATGTGAAGGTCCTGGGAAAAAAGCACATCTGCGAAGGAAAGTAAGCAAATGAAGCTCTTCAGTTTGACATACTTTCACTTAATTGGGCATTTTAGGAGCAGATCATGGGAGCAGGAAACGAGTCTTTCAGCTAATTCCCTTCTGCATTAAAAATGCAGCGTGCCAAAACACTTCTGTCCTGGGCGAGAAAACTCCTTGGGTGTAATTCCTCAGCACAGCGCCATGCCACAGCAATGCCCTGACAGCATCTGTGGCTCAAGTGTTGCCTATCTGGTTGGCTCTATAATTAACAGCAGATCGCAGGACAAGCAATGGCATCGCATCCAGTATTGGTTAGGGCTGTGTTTTGCTTGCATTTGCTGGGCTTGCCTGGCAGCACATTGAAGCAGGGAGGGAGATTGCTTCTTGTCTTGTAGGAAACGCTGAGCCCATCTGCGCAGGAGTCTGCACATCTGTACGGACCTGGGCATGCGTTTAGTTGCTGTTGTGCTGGGGAACACGCTATTGCTGAGCTAGCTCGCTGCAGCTACGCTAGTGGTGGGATTTAGTAGAGCATATTGCCTTGGGCAGAGCACTGTTCTAGGTTGGCTTTGTTTGATGGAGCATTTTTGTGCAATGCCCCAAAGACTTCTGCTTGCAGTTACAAATTCTGGCCTTCGTGTGCCTGAAGCCAACCTGCTGCTGTTGTGGTGCAGAGCCAGAGAAGAGCTCTCTCCCCTCACTGTGATGGCTGTATGCCAGTGGGTGCTGTTCACTGGCAGCATGCACAGTAATGGCCCTGGCAGAGAGGAGTGACCGTTTAGGGATACATGGCTTCACTCGAGACTCTCTGAGCTCAGTGCAGGGATTCAGCACTCTGGGGACTTTGAACCAGTTGTACGTCAGAAGAGCCGAGGTGGTCCTTTCTTGAGAACTGGAAGGGTTTCCTTTGCTTGTTCATTACATAAACCACGTGGACCCATTTTTTAAACCCCTCTTCCAGTTCTTTCTGTTTTCTTAGGATTAACATGTTGAGTTTCCGCATGAATCTTTCTAAGTGTTTGTTGAACACCTGGATACATAAGCAAAAAAGTTGTTCTGTAGTTGCCTGCCTGGTTGACTCTCTAATTAGCAGCAGATTGCAATGAATGACATCCTGTTCCTTAATGGTTAGGGCTGTGTTTTGCTTACATTGGGTTGACTTGACCTCAGCAGGTCTGGGCTGGCAAACAGATGTCAGCTCTGTTCAGCAGAATATCTTCTCGTCACTCCAGTAAAACAGGATGTGTGTGTGCAGAACTGAAAGGCAGACTATTTGCAGTAACCATTGAGTGGAACATGAAACAAATTTCAATAGGCGGGCAAAGACAGGTTGCAAACCCTATTGGGAAATGATAAATTGCTGTTAAATGTTATAATTATCCCATGACATTCAGGACTGAAACTTAACTAAATTTTGCTGAAAACTTAAAAAACTAATGGAGAGAGGTAATATGATTTAATAAATTAGCCACAGAGTAAGTGGAAAAAATGAGAACACAACAGAAAGTTAATATTTATCTTTTGCCAGTACGTAACAGGCTTTGTTAAAAAATGTCTGAAAGCAAAGAAGAGTTTGTTAGACAAATTATAATTTTAATTGCAGACGTAATTGATTATACTCAGCATGCTCATTAGGTTAAGGGAGAATATGAGTCAACTCTCAAGGTCATTACAGTAATAGATATTGTAGGCATGTAATTTGTGATAAGCTGGTTCGTGAACATCTAATTGCTCATTCATGGCAGTGTGTCTCGCACTTTTACTCCCCAAACACCTCTTTGTCCAATTTATTTAACACCCCTTAATATTCCAGGGTCAAATTTACTACAGGAGGCATCAAGCAGCGAATTTTCAACCTCCAAATTATTACACCACCCTTTTTGTGCCTCAAAGACAGAGCCTGCATTACTAAAAATTAGTGGTCTGGCACTAAGCAGGGTACATCACAAATAGAAATACTCAGCCACAGAGACAAGCTAGAATTTCTCATGGAAAACAGCTGTGCCTTGCCCTCTCCAATGGCAGTCGTACACTGGAGTAGGATGCCAAAAGAGATTATTTTTTTTTTTAAAAAGGCACTAATTAAATTCATCTTTGTATTGTTCCTTGGAAGAACATACAATCAGTGTTTAGTTAACTCTTTCATTATTATTTCATTTCAAGACTATGACAGAACATCATTAATATTAGCTGTCTCTCTGGCTGCAAATCAGTTGGAATGTCATTTAGCAGTTCTTACAACCGGACAAAATAGAAAGAACCACTTACAGTGTGTATCAACTATGAGTAACAACTGTACCTCACTTTGATATAATGCTTTATATTCTTAGGTCTCAGAGAATGAATCACTGGCCTCATTACTGAAATGCAAATAGTTGAAGATGCTTGTCTAGGGCCAGGCAACAGCAAAAGGGTGGCACTGGGAGTTGAAGCCAGGCACCCTGAGCTGCAGGTCGCCTCATTTTCTACCTCGTCTCTACAGTCATTCTGTTTAACACAGGATCAAACTGTTCTGATTTATTAATCACTATCATCACATTCTGTAGCATTGTGGAGTGGTGGATGAGGTAAGACAACCAAAGTCATTCCCATTAGACTGAGAATTTTGATTCAGTCTGCAGTGTAAGGGGAAAACATAACTTTTCATTCAAATATCTTTGGCTGCATTCCAGGAATCGAGGATGTGGGGTTTTGTTTTGGATTTGCTTTTTTGTTTTTTAATAAATAAATAACATGGCTTTTAGAGCAGCATAGCTTTCCTTTATAATAATCTCATTATTTGCAAGATATTATTTTCACTTGACATGACATATCTGTAATTATCTATTGCTTATTACTGAAGAATGCAATCGATATAGCTATAGATATTTAATTATATACCAAATGAATTCCAACATGCTTTCATAGCTATTCTTTGTTAATATTTTTGGAAGATTCAAAGGTTTGAAGTCCCTCTTTGAAAACCGATTCCATCTAGAAATGTCATTTTTCTGTATACTGGGTCTGCTCTAATCTTAGTCCTTGGTACCACAGTTTTGCTCTTTAAAGAATTGTCTATAATGTTATATGTTTGCTAAACCTCTCCTTTGCAATGTAGAAATTACGGTGTTGACTGACTGACTGTCTGATTGATATTGCCAAAAAAATCCCCATGCTTACCAATATATATCAATCCCTATAACCACCTTGTAGATTGACCTGCTGAAAAAAATTGTTATGTGAACACGCTGCCATCTGTTGTGTAGTTATTCTTCAGTAATAGAACATAAACTGGAGATATGTCAAAGTAATTTAGTAAGTCGACAAATGTAAAATGCAACTTGGTAAATATAGTGTATTATACTGAGTTTTATTAATCATTGTCATCTGCAAGGATATAACAGGTACACCAGTCTTTTCAAAGTCCGGCTTGTTTTGTTTCATCCATCAAATGCTGATGTCAGAGCTAGTTATGAGGAACATGATGCAAATTATAATAATTAATTAATTTTAAAATGAGGATTTAAAGAATTCTGCAGTGGATACAAAGCCCACTAAAAATTCTGGGAAGATCTGAGCAACTTATAAGAATGTCAGTAAGTCCTAAACATCTTCATTTAATGAGTTCAGAGTGCACATTCACATTTATACTGGTGGTTATACTACCTGTTCAAGAAAGAATACGTGGAGTTACCACTCACTTCAGAAGTGGAGCTAATGGTACCAAAATAAAACAGGTACCTCCCAGAAGTAGGTGCTGTTTTTTAAGTAGAGTATACAGTAAACACTACAGAAGAATGAAAAAAAATATTAGTTGGATTCTTGTTCTCTAAGTGCAGTTCTCAAAATGGTGTTTAGACATACTGATAATTAATGAAGAGGTTTCAAATGAAGCATTTTCCAGTATCCTATCTCGTTGCTAATTTCCATTTTTTTCATTAAGAAAAGATAAATTGTATCCAATTATTGAAAATTATGTAGGTCATTATCCTGAATGAAACTGCAATTAAACTCAGTTTTCACAGAGAAAGAAGAGGTTATCTTGTCATAGTGTAGGTGTTAGTGTGCCTTGCTTGGCTGGTACTCCTGCCTTCAGGCCAAGATTGTATTAGGGTCAAGTCCTACATCAGACCGAAGAGCTGTATTTGACTAGGACTGTGCTAAGAGACTTTTAAGTGCCCTCGAGAACTGGAGTCTGACTCACAGTGGTGGCAGTCCAAGTGTACGTTCGCTGTCTCATAGCAGTTTTTATTTAAACAATCAGCAAAGGATAGCCCATTTACCCTAAGCAGAGATTACCCTTTCCCATGGAGAACAAACCCAAGCCCTGGCAGTGTGGCACTGTGGAGTAGACATGGGTTGATCTGTTCCCTTACGCCAGCAGCTACCCAAAATGCTGTGGGATCCAGAACCAGCCTCTCTTGTCTGAGGCTGTGCACAAAGACACAGGTTTTGTCCCAAAGGACTGATCATTTCACTGCAAATTAGAGGTGACAGAGTGGTGAGAGAGCCCTGCTTGATCCTACTCCTCCTGCTGCTGGGAGTCATTCTGGGCATCTCTCCTCCTTGTGCCAGCAGCCTGCCAGGGCAATGGGCAGCAGGGTGGGAAGCCTCTGGGCTTGAAAAAGGAGGAAGGAACCCGGCAGTGATCCATGAGAGCAGGGAGATAATATCCCTGAGGAGCAAAACTGAGAGGAAGGGACAGGGATGGACAACGACCCCAAAGAACAAGCTGAGCAAGATTCTCCCGTACTTGCTAGGTCTTTAGTTTGACCCCACATAATCCTTTTTCTTTTAAAACAAATCAACAAAACCAACCAACCCCCCAAAACTGCCAAACAGACCAAACCCTCAGTGTCACCCCAATGATACTGGCATAAAAGCAGTTGTGGGAAAACAGGTCTGATACACCAAAAAGGTGAGGAGCCGAAGTGTGCTTAGTGGCACCCAGCTCGTGCGGTCACACATTGTGCTCAGCGGTGCAGCTTTTGCTCATTTTGGAGCTCTGTTCACCCTGTGGCTCCTCAGCACCAGGGGTGTTGGGTTTTTTGTGTACTTTGCAGAACAAGGTGAATTTTATTGAGGGAATTAAGGAGGACTATGGGGACAACATTATTTAACTACTTACATTACTCAAAATGCTGTACCTGAGGAAATGTAAAGAAACTAAATTTATTCTATTTTCTAACCAAATTTAATAAGGTAATCTAACCCTCTAACTTATGTTAAACTACATTACAGTTTTCATATTAGTTTCACCTTAGATTTCACTCTGATTATTACAGGCTTGGCTGCAATCACTGGTAATTACAGCTTCCCATCCTTTTCCAGAAATATATGATGTGAAGTATTTTGCACTTTACACTTTTTTCTATTTATTGTTCACATCCAGTTGGATGTACTAATAAGCATTAACATGCAAATAATTATCATCAAGATTTGATATCCATAGAGAACAAATGCTAATACAGTTAATACATCAAATATGAAAGAGGCTTTTAATTCAAAAAAAGAAAAAAAGATTAAAAATATTAGCTTTTTATATAAAAAGTATTTGCAATGATTATAAATTCTATCGAGCTTGCAGAAATCTTGAGCTTTGAGTTTGCAATATCTCTCATTAATGTCTAGCCTCAAGAAAGAGTTTATAATAAAGGGACTTATGCAGACCACAGATAAATAGAAATGATACAGCCAAGAGGGTTGAAGAGCCCTGGGTATGTTTGTTGTCATTCTGCCATGCTGATTTCCATCAGAGGTGCTGAATATGCTAAGAGTTGTATAGAAAATGAAGTGAAATGCAATATGCATTGATAACAGCTAAGGCTAGAATGCCAGGAAATTATTTTCTTTTGATTTTCCTTTAAGTTTCTTTTTCTTGTTAGTACTTCCTGTGGGATGGACGAGGTTAGCCCTGATCCTGCAAAGTCAGCTGGTTGGCCTAAACCTGAAGATCTCAGTGGAATGGTAATTGGGAGAAATCTAATGTGCCATAAAACAGAGGTCAATGTGGGTAATCTCGTGTCCCCTGCTGGTTTTAAAAACTGTGAATATCTCCTGCAGATTGGAAGGAAATTTTATCTGTGTAGGTACTGTGTGCCGTGCCTCACGGCTTCGCTGCTTCTTTGCCCCGGTATCTGGGTCCCTCCATGCGAGACTGGGACTTTAATGTGGAAGAGGGATAAAAGCAAATCATCTTTGTTTCTGGTGGGCAAGCTGAGCCGAGTGGTTTGCTTCAAGGTGATAAAGCCAAAAAAAAAAAAAAAAAAGAAAAAAAGAGATGACTTCTGCACTTGCTGCAACCAGAAGAGTAATTTGTACTGGGTGGCAGACGCTACATGAAGTATGAGGCTGGGAAGGGAGGAGGGTCAAGACACAATGGACAGTGGCACAGGATTGAGGCGAGGTGGGAAAGGCTGGCGTGCTCTTGTCTACAAGTTAGGTTGGATGTGGCATGAGCTCAGCAGGGAACAGAGGAGATGGAGCTGTGATATTTGGGCATTTTAAGCCAAATCCTTAAGTAGGCAGGCCTGGGGTGATGAGACTTGGAAATGCTGTTTGCATCTAAGATGAGTTGAATATTCGTCCCTAAATAAAATCTGCTAAAAGCAGTCCTCAAATGAAAAATGAAAATGCACCAAAAGTAAGAGCAATATCAGCACTTTGTTTTCACAGTGTTTGCAATAAATGCTTTCAGCGTTCTGAGGCTGAACTAGGTGAGGGGTTTTTTTCTAAATAGATTTTTTTTTTTTTTTTGTATAGCCCAGTCAATAAATGCTAGTAACCTTAATCTCTTTCCCTAAGCGCCATTATATTTTATGAAATTTTAATAGAAATTAATCACTGAAATATTTAAGTCTTAATTAATTATGCCAAAAATTTACAGCCAATGCAGTGTGATGTCTGTTAGAAAAATGACTTAATAGGCTTTCAGTCCTGCCATTGTTCTGGCTTGTCAATGAATTACTTAAGTGTCATTTGTTAAACGAGATAGGTCAATAAAGTCCTTTAGTTGTTTTTCAGAGAGTGAGCATTATTTCCAGATAATGTATATCTAATTCTCTTTTCACTTTAGTCTATCTGCATTGGCTAGTGTGGGTTATTATTAATTAGCCCTTCATAGCAGATTAGGCAGGAAAGATCATGATGCAGTAATAAGTAAAGGTTCACAGAGACAAAATTCTCTAATTAGGAAGTATGGCTTAGTGGTGAGCAGTGTCTTCAAATGGATTGCCATCTGTTAAAGTAAAGCTGATTTCCTTCATTTGCTTATATAATGTTTCTAAAGAAAGTGGCTCTTGTTATTTATGGAAATTATATATTCCCTTTCATTATTTTCTCTTAATTGATTCTGCATTCCTGTAATTAGTAAGCAAGGAAAACATACAGTGCAGAAGAGCCACAGTAATGGACAACATGACCCCGTAGTAATTGCCATATGAACTGTGGAACATCATTCTGCTTTAAGATGTTCCTTTTGATGTGTTTAGATTAAAGGAATGTAAATTCAAATTCCTGTTTCCAGGGGAATAAGCTGCATTGGTTTGTGTCCTTTTCTCATACTGGTCACAGCAAACTCTGGAATAGGCCTAGATATGTAGCCTTTTGCCTTTTAGGCTACAAGACAAAGATTCGTGCTTTCACATCCTTTCAAAACTTACTGATTTGGTTTGTAAATGAATAAAAGAATTACTCCTGGGTTATATAAATGAGCACAGTGTATTGGGGGCCCACATGGGCAAGAAAATTCTCGTTAGAGAAATTGACCTTTGTGAAAATTTCCCTGATACTCAAGGATATCCTAGAAATCTTGGTTTTCTTGATACCCTTGGAGTCCATAGCTTTGCACATTTGTTCCTTTGCACAGGAATTTTAATGAAAGAAAACATATCTAGAAAAAAACCTCCTCGAGCTGAAACTCTATTTTCCATCTTTCTCTGATTCCTCTTACAGAAGAAGCTATTTGGTCCTGCAGTAAATGGCTGTGGAGGGAAGACAACACTCAGCATTTGATAGACTGCACTGATAGCTGTACAGACACGCCCTTTGTTCCCAGGGAGGGAAAACACTGATGTTATTGTCAGTGTCTGCAGTGATGAACTCAGAAGTTTGTATCTAGTGTTTGGTAGCTCCTGTTTGAAGAATAACATCTGCGATGGCACTAGACAAGTTACGAATTATAGTTAAATCAAAGATTATATCTCCAAATTCTGCACCTATCGATGGCCATGTGGAGATATAAAGAAATCTCTTTTCCTCCCCTGGATAATATAGATAATTAGATGTACTGTTAAGAGATACTCAGCTTCTGCTGCGGCATCTGGCAGTTGCTAGTCCCACAGCAAGAGATTGGCCCTGACGGATTACTTGGCCGGCTTGGGCGGGTGGTGGTACTTCTGGTACGGAGGGTGTCACAGGGTGATGCCTTTCGGGGAGCCGTTGTTAAGATGGGGTGTGCTGGATGCCTTTCAGAAAGGGAGGGAAATGAACTTAGTTAAAGCTTACCTTGTGCTAAAAATTCCCCAAAGCCTATTCCACTGATATTCTAGGGTTTCATGTGGGCTTTCCAGTGCAACCTAGATATGGTAATTTGTGCATTATGTATTGAGAAATGGATCAATTAAAAACATAGAAACAGAATTAATCAGATGTTCACTTTATTTATGAACATATGTTCCATGTTATATTTCCACTGGGATAGCTAGTGAAACTCAGTCAGAAAAAGAGCAGTTCCTAACATGCTCCTTATATATTCTCCCCTCTCTGTTTTTTTTACTTGTTTCTAGTTTCTTTGAATGTGATACTTGGTGAAGTTGTAACAGGCAAGTTGGAATATGGATAAAGGAGTACTACAGTAGACTCTGCAGAGCTCTCAAACATTTCCTTCAGTGAAAAGTTTGCAAGTATCAGAAGGAAAAGACTCAGAGAGTTTCATTTAAAAACCTCAATATACAGTCCCTGAAGATGCCCCCAAGAGGATAAAGGAATCACTGAGGAGAACAAGTGCTAGATTGCAATATAAAACCGTTCCATTTTTAAGTCATCTCACCACAACAGGGTCTTTAAATTGGAACAGTGAAGTTGGGCCTTTTTCAAACTATGGACAATGCATTAATTGCAACTTTTTTTTTTTCTTTTTTTCCCTTTCTTTCTTTGTGTGTTAAGATTTGATGGGGGGAAAATGCAGCGACCTGATATGGAGCAGTAGAAACATATGAAAAGGCAAATAAAAGGCCTTTCTACTGCCAGTAGAAAGAATGCATAAAAATATGAGTATAGTCAATATATTATCTAACACTTTTTTTATCAATTCCAAACATCCTTTGCCTTTGAAAGAGGCAAGTGGACCATAGAGAGAGAAATATACTGTAATTTTCTTCTAATAGCCCCAAACTCTTCCTGAAAATGCAACAGAAGCAACTCAGCAATTTTAGTGCCAGATGGATGAAAAAATCGCATATTAAGCTTTCTTTGTTAATTAAAAACTGAATAACAAGGCTTATATTTACAAATGTCTCCAAACAGGGTGGTGTCTTGGGACAGGGTGCTGCTAATGCACTAAATATTGGCCTTGGATATTGTTTTGTTTGAATGTTAACAAGGTGGCAATCACTGATGTTATACAAGAGTGAAAAAAGGTACAACAGGAGCAGGTGAAACAGCATTTCAGCATGTGTCACAGGGAGCAGTCCTGGAGGGGTAGGGGTCCAGACAAGACAGTCTAAGAAATTTGTTCTCTAATGCCTGAGCTTGCTATTTGAAGTCTATTGCACTTATGTCAATTTAATGATGCTTAAGCTTAGCACCCCAAGCAAGAGGTATGCTGAAAGTGCTTGCACATACTCACAGCAAAATTCAATTAGGCTACTGTCTACAGTCCACAGCCCAACACATACTGCAAGGCAAAATCTCTGTTGGATTTGCATGTGCTCATCTCTGTAAAAATTATTTAGGTGAGGCATGGTATGGGCTGCAATGTTTAACTGATGGTCCTCATCTTTCTCCAGTAGGCCCAAAAGTGTTCAAGGTGATAGAAGTCAGAGCTGCCCGTTTGCTATATCTCAGATAAAAAGGGGAAGCTATTTGATCAAAAGGAGAATTCTTATCACGACACATCGCTTGTTCTGTTTGTCTTATATCTTTTGAAAAATCACTTAACAGCTTTTCATTTAAGGCATTCAGTTTTTTTCTGTGCAACTATGTATAGTTTCATCTGCTGAGATTTGGCTGCTATGCAGTCTCCTGCATAACCTAGTAGTGAAATAGCTTGGTTGACAGAGGAGTATCAGGCTTTACACCACTAAATTTAGTGATAAATGTTAAAATGCTATTTGATAAGCATGGCATCAGGCAGTACCAGTTCAGTGCTACCTTTATTTTTTTCTACACAACAGCTAAGTGGAAAGAGATGAGTGGTTTTGCTTACATTGCGGCTGCTCCCAGGTGGTGGCTCTGTTACCACCCAGCAAGTGTAACAGAGAACTGGCTGCAACAGATTGCCTGTTACTGCACTCCTCAACTGGTAGAGAGCAGTGGATTACTGAATTTTTAGAATAAATGAGGATAAAAGCCACTCTGTAGTTTTAGAGGGCAAAATCTGGGGTTAAGTTGTGCTGTTAAAGGAAATGTGTGGTATTTCCCACTAAGTTATACTGTATAACAAGAATGAGGAATGAACATCTGTCATATGTAAAAAGAAGTAATGCAGAGTCATCCTCTATGCACAGAACAAATATATTCCATAATACAAATTCAGTGGATGAAGATTGGTGATATTTTATCTCCTGCCTATCAGAGATTTCTATATGTCTAGCTCATGTAATTTTGCCTGTTTGAAAATGTTGGCAGGAATTAATTTTTTTTGACTAAAAGGCGTAAGTACATCCTTTTGCTTTACTTAAAAAGCAAAACAAAATTATTACCAGGCATTGCCTCTGTCGTAGCAGAAGTCTTGTAATCATGCTTCTAATTAAACAAATGTCATCTTATCTTAAAATAAAGTATTTGACAGCAGAAGAGAATACTATAGGGAAGTGCAGTTGGTGATGGAGGTAGATCTCTCTCTTGAAAGGAAAAATTTTAATGTTTGGTGAAATCAAGAAAAGACAGTGAGATAATGCAGGGATGCAAAGCGAGAGGTAGGATGGCCAAAATAACAGGCTAAGGGAAGATCTTTACAGAGCTTTAGGGATAGGTGTAAGTGGACGTGATTAAACTTGTCATGGTCTCTGACAACGCCCCAACCCACCAAGACAGGCAGCGGTCATGGGCTGGTGCAGAAATGTATATACCTCTGTGTCCTCTGTGAGAAGGGGTAACAGCTGGTGTGCATGCGTAGGATTACCAGGGAAAGGGAAGAAGCTATGCTTTCAACAGAGCCATGAAGAAATAACAGAGAAAATGAAAGTTTTTCTAAAGATGTACTAAGAGGAATATCGAAAAGTAGAACGTGACCCAAGAGAAGGCTGACTTATACTAGCAAAAGAAGGGCAGGATTTCAAGGAGAGCCACATAGACTAGGGAGGAGATTTTATTAGGAAAAGATGGCTAGAAATACAAGGGTCATGCTTCCTCATCCAAGAACGCTTCACATTATCATATTTATGTAACAATAAACTGTTTATGGCCAGAAGGGCTTGTTAGATATCCTGTTGCTCTTTAGGTTTGCTGAGATCTGATTTTTGCAGATAGCTAAACAGGAGTGTGTCCCTGAATGTTGCATTTCTCCCATAGTGTCTTGAAGGCTTTTTGTAGAGAAACTGATGCATGTCAGAAAACCAACCTCACCAGAATGTTTTTAGCTTTACCTAAGAAAATATGGTTTTGCTTTTGGTAAACATAAAACCAGGAAACATAAGCCTGCTAGTAAAAGAAGGAGCAAAAAAGTGCATGAATTGTTTAAAACAAAATCGTAGCAAAACACTTATTTAACAACAGAGCTAACTTAATTTGCTAACATACAGAAATAATGCAGTCTTTCACCCTACTTCCTCTGGATATTGCCTTGCAAAGAGTATTTTTTTAATATTTTCATATATATATATATAAAATTAATATTTTTTTAAAATTGCCTCTTTGTTATAATAATGTCAGAACTTTCTCTACAGGTATTATTGTTTTCAGATTACCAATACTGAAATGTAAAATTCCATTGAAATTATTGATATGCTGTAGGTTGTCTAACAAAGGGTATTCCTTGGTATTTTTTTCCAGAACACTGATATTGCCAAGGCAAATGTGAGAAGAGAGATTTGTCTGAATACTCAATTTATTGTTTCATCTTGTCACTAAAAAGATTGGCAATGAGTATATCTCTGGTCCTAAGTGCTGCCCATTCACAGAGGACTTCATGTCAAGTGATTTTTAATGATAGAGTAATCAATAGCTTTTTCTGTTTTTGCTGATGTTGCAGATAGTTCACACTATTGAACAGATACCTACAATCCCTATGGGTTATTAATGCATGCCAAGATAAAGTGTTTTTTGACCTCAATAACAACATCTGTCTGCAAGGCCTTCATGGTTCATCTGTGTTCTACTGTTTTTTTACTTTATGGATTTTTAAGTTAATGTCATCCACTTGTGTCCGTTTGAACCACTCATTTCACATGTACTTTATCCAAGTATCTGGTTTCTGGAGATTTGCTGACTTCATGGGAGTCTTTATACTTAATTTCCATTCTAAGGTAGTTTAAAAAATTAAAATGCTAAAAATTTTCTGTTGTTTCCTTTGTTCAGCAAAAAAATGCCAGACCACATCTATCTTTCCTGTGTTGTGAAGCTGCTTTGTCAGTGCTGTGGGAATGAGGTGAAGTCTTCACTTCAAAATTCTCTAGTAATTTGTCCATAGATCATATATCAGTTTAATATTGTGTATGTTTAATGTTGTCTTTGTGCAAAAGTGAAGAAAATTAAATAGCATTAGAAAACTGAAAACCCCATGAAAATGCTGGACTTTTATTCTCTCTGTATAAAGACTACCACAGATGGGTAGTTCTGTCATGTTTATGGATTGTACCCCAAGATCCTGGGGCAGAGTCTTATTTCTCTGCCATTTACAGCTGGTGGTACCCTTGGGAACTTACATCGTTAGCAGTAGCAAGGCTGAATTTATCATAGTAGCTTCAGAAGGTCACTCATAATCCAAAAACCTGCTGGCATTTCTTGCTGCTGCTTCATCCCATGCACAGCATGCCCAACAAGTGACAAAAGACAGAAACTGAGAAAAGATCGCTAAGAAATAACACAGGAGCAGTGTGGTAATACGTACAGCCAGGTTGGCTGCTCTTTCTTTGTTGTTTTGTTTTGTTTTGGGTTTTTTTGTCTAGCAGTTTCTCACCAATAATGGCTAATCTCACGTGCGTCAGGCTGAAGCCCTATTGTAGGTAATAATACAATAACCATCCCTGTGAATACATTCCTTACTGCTCTTTGATGTTGGTGTAACCTCTAGAGGGTAAGAAAGTTACAGTGTAGCTCTTTCCAAACAGTTTTTGGTTTGGGACTGTGGGTTTTGGGTTGGTTGGTTGGTTGGTTTTACGTGTTTTTTTGTTTACATTTACTGTTACAGCTCTTAATACTAAGGTTATAGACAACCTTCAGGTTGGGATTTTGAAGAAGATTGAGAGGGGTTTAGATCCACAAATCACACTGGGCAGTATCATTGAAAATTCCAGCACTAATAGATAAGCAATAATAGGGTCAGAGTTGTACCAGGACAGTCAAACAGTTTTATGTAGGTTGTTTTGTTTGGTTGTTGGGTGTTTTTTTTTTTCTGTTTAACTTCTGAATTTTCCCCACACACTAGCACTGCGGACAAGGGTGTGATCAGCTAGTGTAGCACATGTTAATACACTGCTAGTGGCATGTCTGAATTTGTTTCTTCTCTATCCCATGCCTAACTGTGAGGTGCCATTACCTGATTCATCTCCCTTCTCATAGAACGGATTTTTCTGATGTGGGTAATATTTTAGGTTAGGAATGGCCAGCAGAGGTCTAGATGCTGAGCTGGTGCCAAGCAACTATGGGGCAGAATTACTGCACTTGTTTTGCCCTCCAGTCACTTACCAGGAGGACTCAAACATTCTGGCATCCAGCAGGCATTGCGCTGTTTTCTGCATCCTTGGGAAACAGGAAGAAATAAATGATGCTCAAGTGAACATTATGTTGCAGTGATGTAGTTGTGCTGTAAATCTCTTCATCTGTCCTGTGTTTTAATTATGCTGCAGAGCTCCCCACTGAGGCAGGTAAAACAATATATAAAAATTATTCCATCTCTCAGAAAACAGAGCCACATCTTTGGAAAAATACAGTGCTGTCATTTAAAAGCAGCATGTGAAAATGTGGTAAGAAAAGCTGATGGCTAGTTAAAAGGTGGGGGAGTGGGATGTAAATTAGGTGGGACATTGTTACTTCAGTTGCGATTTGCCCAGATTTTTGCTGCTAACCTGTCTCCTTATACAGAACAGAGGCCTGGGGTCTAATCTGGGATGACCAGGAGTCAGCACTTCAGTCTTATGGCTTTCGTGAGGGTTTCCTAAGTCTCTCTACCTTTTTAGCTGTAACTCTTAAGTTTTACATCATTCACTTATTAGCTGTTACTGTGCATATAAATCTCTGGTGGAGAGTTGGGTAATAAATGAGTCTTTCTGGTTCTGTAGAAAGCTGGATGTGACTGATGTTTCACCTCCAGCCACACTGCGATCCAAGGGCCTCTCCCACTCATTTCCAGGTTTGGTGGTTTGGTTTTTTTTTTTTTTATCTCTTGTAGTTTATCGGTGCCATATGTAAGCTCTGGGGATGTGTAGCAACCTTTCACCTCTCCTGCCATCCTTTTTAGGGTGAATTAACATTGTTCTGCATGAACAGATGAGCCTAATGAGCCTGAGTCTTTCAGGAGTGGTGAAGGTGATCGAGCTGTTCTCCACACTATGATCTTTAATCACTGCAGACTTCCACACTCAATCCCCATAAGCAGTAATTGCTCCTTATGCCACTGAGACAGGCATGAATAAATAAATGTATTTTTGGCCCTGCCCAGGCAAACTTGCAGCGTAGTAACTCTGTGAGGGATCTGAAGAAATTTGATGTGCATCAGGTGACTTGTATGAAAGCTGGAGGAACTGGGCACTTCACAGGGTGAACCTGTGCTGCTGATCTGCAGCTACGGAAGCGTATACTCCATGCAACCCCTAAAACCTAGTAGCTTCTCCCCAAGGTTTCAGTGCAAAAGCATTTGAGATGCGGTGGATTATGCAACTGCCATGTAAGATCATTCAGGGCACTGTCTATGAAAGAGTGACTGAAGTCAAAGCACTCTGCATGCCAGGGGCCAGGCTGGGGAGTTTGGCTCTTTGCAGCAATCCCATTGCCCAGATTTCTATTCTTGGACTTCACAGTGGCTTGCTACTTGTCCTCAATAAGTCAGTGATTAGCAGTGTGACTGTGGGCAAGCCATTTCACCTTGTTATTTTGTCTCCCACCCTTTGTCTGTCTTGTCTGTTTAGGCTGTAAATAAAATGTTTCTTCAGGACAGTGACTTGTCTCTTAGGATGTATTTGTTCAGCAAGTACAAATAAGATCAAGGCCCCATGGCTGGGGTTTCTATGTGCTCCCACGACATGAATAATAAATAATAGCGGAGGTAAACTGATTGTGTTAGTACCGTTTATGTGCGGGGGTGTTATTGAATGAGACAACAAAGGAATACAGTGGGAATGTTCCTGAGCATTGCAGTAGAAAATGATGATTTCAAAATAACTTTTTTTTTGATTTATGGAGCAGATGTCTCTTTGCAATTGATGCAGAGATTGCTCTTCGCACTGCATTTGTGTGGTAACAGTAGTGTGCTTAATCTCATCTATGGAAATTCTGTTGCTACTATTTTAGCAAGATTAAAAAAATAAAAAATGCTACTCTTCTTGAGATAAACACAAAAGGACTCCTCACCATCCAGGAGGGTTTGACAGTAGTCGAGATTTAAACCTTTGAGTACTGTGAATGCTATCTGCTTCCACAGAAAGACTGCGTCGTTTCCCTCTGGAACTTCTGATCCCAGCCACACACTCTAAAACTATGCATGGCTGGAGGTTAATGTTGCTATGTATAGGCTTTGAAGTGATTGAGCTCCCACCAGAACTTAGATTTTAATCATCGCTTTGATCTGTGGCTGTGCTACAGCATCAGTTACAAATGTGTCTCGAATCTGTAAACGTAAAATTCTGCAGGACTACTGTGTGTCACCTATTTCAGGAACAGTGCCAATGATGGTATCTGTGAATCAAAGTCAAATCTGAGAGCAAGTGTATGGAAAGTTACTACAGGCTCTTAAGTAATCTCTAATCTATTTGTTCCGTACTGTTACTTAAGCTAGAAAGAGCAAAACTCTAAAGTCATTGCCATTTTTCTGCATGTTTACTTCCAGATTAAGAGACAAAAATTAAGTTCCTCATAGGACAACTGGCAAAGCATTGCTATTGTTGCATATATTTATTTTTTATAAAATAAGGGTTTTTTTTCGAATGTTTATTGTCAGCCTGTGTCCACTTGGCTGACTTCGGCAATCAAGTAACTGCACAAACTGTGAATTGATTCAGTACTGATTACTTCCTTGAAAGCTGCCATAGAGTTAATTCTTGTCTCCACAGAAATAACTGCCAAAGACCCATTTGATGACTTCAGGGAAGTCGGTGTTTTACTATTTTCCTCCTCCACTATGGCTGATGAGCTATGTGAAAATTTCATACCTGATCAACCACAGAAGTAAAAAGTGAAGGATTATGTGCTCAAGGGATCACTATCTACACAAATAAAGCCAGGACAAATACATATTTTCACAAAACTTTCCTTAGTTATAGTAAGCATGGAGATTACTTAGAACTACAGCAGAAAGAAATATTTAAAACTGACTTTTCAGATTAATTCTTTCCTTGGAAAATTCAATTCTTTGTTGTTACTGAGCTGCTTTGTGTTGCAGACAAAAAGATCATTATTGCATGAAGGAACTTCTATGTTAAAACAAGGTGGAAAGAGATGAAGGACATGCTCAGCAATGCAGTACTGTTATTTGGTTTTGGAGGTTCCTTGAGGCATAGAGCAGAAACCATTCTGATTGGTAGACAAGCATGCAGTTTACCATTTTTAAGAGGTTTATTTCTTCCTTCACAAAGTTTGTAGTCAAAAGCCGTCAAATGGATAGAGATGTCAAATTCTAACTCTTCTATAAACATTTTGATGCATCAGTGGGGTGAAACAAATAAATGAGGGAGGAGAACAGAAATAAGAGACTGGGTACACTTGTGTCTGCCTAACACACCTGACTCATACTTTAGAGAAGCTGAGTGACTGCTGTGTGAAATTGATAGCGGAGTCCCAAATGGCTGTCAATGAGACACTAGTTCACAAGTTCTTTTCAAGGTACAAACTCCGATGTGGTATCTACATGTTCATGTGCTGATTTGTCTGAATCGAGTTGGTTTTTGAGGGAGTGAAATAAGATTGTTGGGCAGTCAGAACATCCATGGTGTGAGCGTACACCTCTACTGTCAGAAGTCCTTTCTATCATGTTTAAAACTAAACCCTGAAGTTAAAAGAGAAAAGAACAACTGGCCTCAGTGTACTCTGAAGAACACCAGAGTAAATCATGACTAATTCTGTTGCTTTAGTGGATTTTTTTCTGGATTTTCACTGCTGTACGCAAGAGGCAAGACCAAATTTTGGGCCAGTCACTTAGGACTTCAGTTGAAATACTGGCTACAGCAAAAAGGATAGAATGAATATTTCAACTGGCATCAAATAAGCCTTCCTATTTTATAATATATATTACAGTTCTTTTGTCTTCATCTTAATAGATTTGGCATTCCTTTAGTTACAGTTTTCATGTTTTATTTTGCCAAATCCCATCTTAAGGTTAGCCATATCATCCTTGTTGCCCAAGGGAAGAGAATACAATTTTGAGCATATTCACTCATCTGATTTTGAAGAGACTGTAGCATTGCTGTTCTTTAGCTGAGTCTCTTCAAAAAAGGGGAGAAACAGAAATAAGATATTGTGATATGACAGAATATTTGACTTTGGCACATGCTTTCTCTCAGCTGTGACATTGTCTGTCACTATGTGCCTTACAGTGTTCATTTCTTTACTCAATATATTAATCACTGATTTTTTTTTTCCCAATCTTTATCAGTGAGTGACGTTAAAATGAATGTTTCAGTCTCCATTATAATACTAGAAAAAGTAATAAGTGGAAACC
This sequence comes from Astur gentilis, assembly GCF_929443795.1. Lineage (NCBI taxonomy): Eukaryota > Metazoa > Chordata > Aves > Accipitriformes > Accipitridae > Astur > Astur gentilis. The sequence continues at coordinate 15,190,406 of NC_064902.1, read as the reverse complement.
TGGTCATTATTAAAATTTCTGTTAGCATCTTCAAATACAACATGCTTTATTATTAAATACATTTTTAATATTATTATGTTAATATTGCAGCAGCATTTGAAATCACTGTATGTGCTGTACAGACACAGCCTCAATTCTTTTGAATGCTCCACTCCTATATTGGGAAGTACTTTGATGAAATACGTAACTATACTTAGTGTTAGAATTGAGCTTAAACAGACCAAGGAGGTGGTGTTATCTTGCTTTATGGAGGGACACTGGGAGAGAAGTGACATGCTGAAATTTAAAGATGGGGCCTGAGGCAGAACTTGAAATAAATTGATACCTCAAAGTCCTGGTCCAGTGCTATACACTGTACGTCTTGTCATTCTTTCCAGATTCACTGCCTCTTTCACTTCGAAAAAACAATTAGAGCGGACCAAAGTAAGTCGCTAAGATCTGTCGTGGACTTCTGCAGTACTGACTTCTCTTCAAGTGTCTCCTGGTGATTGTGAGAGACTCCTAACTGAGGACACTGGATAACCGTAGGAGTGGGAATAGGTCTTGATACCTATCTCTCCTCATCATGTCAGAAAGACTCTTGTTGCCCTCGGTTAGACCCTGGTGCACCTGTGCCATTGCAACCAGCAAGCAGGGTTTCCTGGAGAGCTGGTGCGGCTCCGAGCTGTGCTCGTCATCTCTAGAAATTGGGAGTCCTGCAGCAGGCAGCACTGCCAGGTGTGGAATTTTGCTCGTGCTGCTGATCCTATTGCAAACACAGCAGGGGAATGATCTTGGCTGTTGTTAGTAAAATCTCTCCACCTTTGTTCTCAAATATAACTAGGCTCATTGGATAGCATGCTGGACACTAAGTGGTTACTACCAAGTGTTCGGATGTGAGCTGATCCTTTAAAGTAAGAATGCAGCTGTTCATGACAGGCTGAATTTGTTCACTTGTCGTAGAGAAGGTAGCAGTTATGTTACTATTTCCCATCCTATACTAATAATACCTAAACAACAGTTACTCACATTTGTATTCAGTCAAATACAATCAATAGACATCTGTTTGTACATGAATGACTGTACACTGGTACCTGTTTACTGCTAATTAAGCTTCATTAGTGATTAGTTTGTCTTCAGAAGGGGAAAAAACCCTCTGTAATTAAGGGCTAGCATATTATGTGGTCCCATATTTTCCCTTTTCAGAACTTGCATTCTAACAGGACCATTAGTCTGCAGTACATTTGTCTGTATTTAAGTGTAACTACCTTTCCTTGAAAAGACCATCTGTTCATAAAGACCATCTTTTTCATGCTCCCTGCAGTAAACTTTAGAGTGGTAGAATTAGCAAAGGACTGTATTTAAATGAAAATGTATGTGGATTGAGACTAGGTAAAGCTGTTCTGTACACATTAGAATGGTTCTGTGCTAGAAAGATTGTAATTATCTTCCTCCTTTACTTTTACAGAATTTTTTTATCTGCACTGAATTCTGCCACCTTTGACTGAGTAATTTTGTTCTTTCTACCTACACCTGAATGGAACGTACCAAGTGGCAAATTACTTGAGCAGTGATTGTGGTGAAGCTGTTTTTACTTTGTAGAAAATGAAGCACTTACATTTTCATTTTGCTTGGATTGATCATAAATAGTCACATTATAAACCTGCAGTGTAAAGGTCTGGATTCCAACCTACCACAGTAACACTGAGTGCTGCTTTATTCTACAAATTGTCCTATTGTAGAGTTAGGCACTATTCACTTTTAGAGTGGCCTGGATGAACAGCAGGTTGGTCTCCTTTAAATAAACAGTTCTATTCAAGTTAATCCTATGCATAAACTGAAAGAGTAGACTAAACTGAATGTCAATGAGACAGAACTCCACCACCATAAAGATATCTGTGAAAGAATGTGTAATGCCCTGAGTGAGGTTAGCAGTACAAAAAATGCACTGAAGTGCTGTAAATGTTGGTAATGTTTTCATATTACACAAAACAGATGAAGTATTCCTGCTACTTCAATGTAGACTGTGCAAGTACTTCATGACCTGCACAGACATAACCATGGCAATAGAGAGCAAACAAGATAATATTCTTATCCAGAATTCAGACGGGGGGATAAATGTTAACTCCACACGAGAGTTAAGATAAACATGTTTTTGTTGTTGTTTAATGGTTTATTTCTTATACCAGCTAAAGCATGTATACTGGGCTTTATTAGAAACCTAAGCAAAACACAGAACAATTGCAACCAGAAATAATGAACTGAGCAATGCTGAAGTACTTGGAACGTGATTAATTTTTTCCTGCAAAGATGAAGGGAAGATTACAAAGGAAATTCTTGTAATTAGCTAATACCTTCTTCTCAAGCAGTAAAATCAGTGTAACCAACGGTAAAAGAATCCTCTGGCCATTAGCTCTATTGAATTGTCTCACAGAAGTAAATTACTCTGTATCAGACAAAACAAGTCACTGTTGTATGGAGCACCTAAGTGACAGCTCTGTACTGTGGGAGTTATCAAACCTTCAATATCAATATGACCTACTGTATACTCTTATCAGAAGCATATGCATCTCTTCTATGACAAGATACCCTGTATGTCAGAGAGACTGCCAAACAATTTTATTGTCTGTGTTCTCCACATACTGTTCTCCAGAGGAGCTTCACATAGGAAACGAGTTATGCATAAATGCAAAATAGGTTTCCATTTTATTAGGAATTATTTCTACCAACAAAATATGTAGGGTTAATTAAAAAAAGACCTGGGACAACTTATTCACATATAGTATATCTTGCTAGATTCTAGGTGGATCATGTTTTTACAGGCTCTTTTTATTCACTTTTTTCAGAATATTAATATGGTTATGATTTTTTGTGTGAAAACAAAAGACATTAGTGTTACAATGTCTGATCCAAAGCTCTGGTGTGACATCCATGTCTTTTGTAACATTTGAACAAGATCCACACTTGAATAATGTTGGCATACCAAAGTGCAGTTGATACAAAAGTTTGCTAAGGGCAAAAAATGCTTGTTCAATGCTTCTAGAGCAGGAAGCCACAGTAAGGGTATGTAATGATTTCCCTGATTTTTTCCTTAGGCATTTGTGAAAGGTATTCTGACAAATAAACAGCTGTAAGTCACAATTACGGGAGATAACGTAAGGCCTTTGGCTACCTCTTCTTTAAGACAGTTGCAAGTGAGTTCCGCCTGAGGTCCAGCACAGGTCCAAAAGCCCTGAGACTGTGCTAGCGTCATGGTGAAAGTAAGCTAATAAACCCAGCGAGCTTGGGCCATGTATGGTCCTGGTGCTTAGGTCCATGCTGGCCTGCATCCCACTTTCTGGGCATGCAAACAGTGAGTTCCCATCTGACTTCAAAAGGCTGTAGACAGAACTATAGCTGGAGGATGAGGGGTTTTCCAGGGAGAGAGGCTCCGATTAGTCGCTTTTATGGTTGGCGGGAGGTGTTTTCCCCATTTTGAACTGGGGCCATTTTCAAAGGCTTCTTTTTCTCTAAGTGTGTTGATAAGCTATAGAGTATGGTAATTAAAGTGTGTGTTAATGAGGTGCTATGTTGCTACATATATTAGGCTCGAGGGAAAACCATAATCAGCGCTCGGATTTCCTCCTATACACCTGTCTGTCAGTAACATGGCAGAAATGCAGGGATCCTAACATTGAAGAAACAGTATTAGGGTCTTTGGATTTGTTCAGATTTTACATTTATATTTTGAAGATACATTTAAAAAAGGCATTAAAATTGAAAATTATTAGGGTTTTTTGTTTGCTTGTTTCTTTTTAAGAGTGGCATAGTTGGATCAAAAGTGGAGAGCACAGGGGGTAATGGTCCTTAAGAAGCGCAGATGGATCTACTGAACTTATGAAAGTCTGCATGTGAGTATGCGATTCAAACACTGTGGAAAAGCCCAGGAAGTGCTGAAATGAGGAAGTGTATCTTTTTGAAAATTCAATGAATTATGAAGTTGGTAGGCCCAACTTTGCTGCTGTTCAGTCTATGCCTGCAAGGAGTGTGTGAACAAGTGAGGTTTAGTAGGAAATGTCCTTGAGTGTACTTTCAATTGCTTGGCATTAGTGAAAGCCACATCCTTTTTCTGACATGAATTACAAAATCCAAGTTGGCATAAAACAAACTATACAGCTTTTATTTCAGTTACCAAACTGTCTATTTGTTTCTCTTTATGATGCTGTTCTGCCCTCATTGTGCTGGTGATGATCTTGAGAGCATTTTCAGTTGTGACTTTTTTGCTGCTGTTTGATGCCTTCATGGTTCTTCAGACTCGGAGATAACATTTGCTTAATGCTTCTGAAGTCCTCTGTCAAGTGGCTTTGCCTGCAACTACAAAAGTGATTCAGTCAAAGATTGCTTCACACTTGGCTTATTACAATTCCCTTTTCAAAAGACCCCCTGTATTTCTGTATCTTGCCCAAATGGGCTGCTCAACTTACACTGCTGATTTTCATGCTGCTCACATGGTCCAATGTTATTCAATTACACTGTTTGTCCATTTAACTCAAGTCTAATTTCAATACTCTGCAGCTGGCTTTTAACACCCACTAGATAATGGAAATGCCCTGCTTCTATGTTCTTATTTCTAGGCATTTCCAGGTATTTGTTCTATTTGTGTGACAGTTTGTTGCTGGTCTCTGCATCCTTTTTTTTTTTTTCAGTTGTACATGAAGGGTGGACATCTGTAGAACCTTCTCTCACAAAACAGAAGCAAGAGCATGTCAGAGTCATTGAAATGGATGCTTGCAACTGTTTGCTGTGGACAGAAGGTGTGGTGCTTGTGAGAGTCACTGTATACATTAATAATTTATGGTAATTGTTAAGTAGAAGTTGCTCAAAGGTACAGCAGCATTTCTCACAGAAAACCATACGAAATCTTCATAGTTGGCACTAATGTTAGGCTTCTAGGTTGGTTTTGTACTTACAGAAGGCAGGACCTGGTGCAAAGGATAGACGTTTCTCTTTACCAGATGCCCAGATCTTTCTGCTCTGTAATTTTGCAAGCCGGTGACCAAAAGAAAGACTACCTCCAGGAAAAAAAACTTTTCCATGCCCCAATGCCCATGTGAATGTTTCCAAGACGTTTAATTCTGCAGCCTGCCTCGTAGGGCTCCTGGGATATCTCAGTGGTGGCATTCAGCCCTGTCGTCTCTGAGTGGCTGCTTAGGAATATGATGGTAGTTCTCTGGTCAGCTGTCTGTATCCTGTGATGGTCTCCGGTGCTTGTTAAAGGAGTTCTCCTCACCAACCTATTGCACTTGTTTATTAGCACTATTTAACAGAGCTAAGAAACGTAGAGATTGTTTTGTACAAATGTGCATTAGCAGCCACCTTGTCTGTACTCTTGCAGTCACCATAGGGCCCTCCATCCTATAGCAGCTTTGTGCATAAGTGAGAATTGCAATTACATGCCTCAGAAACATCTCCACAAAGTTAATCTTACACACTCTACCTATAAGCTCTCCATTGTATAAGCAGACCCCCTTTGCACCTAAACAAATCCTGCCCACCTTTCGTGTTTTCTGTGAAGTGGTAGTGGTGTTGCTCAGAAAACCTGCAACTTCTTAAAGCTAGCATGAAATTAACTGAAACAAATCTGAAAGCTGAGAGTTTGATGTTGGTGTCCTAAATCAAATTAAAATTGAGCTAGAATCGAGCACAGCATAAAATCTTATTTATACACGTTATGTATTCAGTTAAATCTTATCTCATTAGTTTAATCTTACTTGATAGCACCTCAAAATTTCTAATTTTACAAAAAATTTCAATGTTCTTATTTAATGAATATAGCAATTAAATGTAATGCTATGTTATGATTCATGGGATCATTTCATTAGAATTTACTGTGCTAGTGTACTGGATGTAAATCATTTTTGTCAGAGGTGGGTAAACTATTACTGATGTGCAAAAAGTTCTATGCATAAAGAAAGTTAGAACTGTAAAATTAAACTCTGAAGGATTAGGAAAAGGCAGAATTAAGACTGCCTGTGTAGCTTTAATTTGGAATATGAATGTGATAGTGTCTTAAAGACTCAATCACAAGCTGCTACTTTGTGCACAGGGTGGACAAGTACAAGTGTTTATTTTTATCTGCATCGTTCAGTGTGAAGTTCCAGTGCTTAGATGCCATCCAAACTCTGCCCCAAATACAAGGTTATTCGTGTCCTCTGAGCTTTCATACAGAGCTTCTCAGCAGAGTATCTGAAAGTCTCTGAAGCATTAATACATACATTTTAAGTAATGCTTATTCTCTTTGGGTGACAACTTAGCTTTAGAGCTTGATTTCTTTTGCATACTTAGCAACTTAAATGACAGATTCAGCTCATGGCTCTTAGAGACTACAGTTACACTTGTCATTGCTCAGGATTTCTGCAGACCAAGCCAGCGTGTTTCATGCGGATGCCCAGAAGGTGACCAACTGTGAGATGTTCTGGCTGAGGTGACTTTCCTAGCAGTACAAAATTGTGGCAGAGAAAAGGATAGGCTCAGTTCTGTCAAGTGGTGTTTGATTACCTTATCCATGGGTTTATCTTTAACCTTTTTCTTGTAACAGTCTTATGCATAATTTACTGTGCTTTCTCAAACATCTCTACCAGATAGAGCAAGGGCCATATCACAGAAAGCCTCACTTAACCTCAATCTGCTGCTAGAACTCTCTCTTGAGCTTTGCATGTTATCATCATCCCTTTCTTAAAACAGTATTTTCACTCTTCTTGCTTTTGACTAAATGGTTTAACTGGTAATTAAGCATCTATACTGTATTGCTTATCATGATATAGACTGATGGTAAGTTTAATTTTCCAGAGTAAAGCTGGTGCAAAGCCAGTGGGGATCCTGGTAGGTAGAGGCTCCTAGGAATAGTCCCATTACAAAAATCCCACAGTCTGCACTACAGCTGTTGAACTGGATGATAAATAGCCTACAAGGCTTTCCTGAAAACCTGCTCATCCCTTGTGTGAGCACCTTGAGGACTCTCTAGGATCATCTGCACCAGTATCCCCTCTCTAGACGTGTACCCTTCTCTGCAAGGTGTCTCTAAGCCTGTCATGGCCCCTGGCAATGCTCTTTTGCAGGCTGCTTTCAAGGGTTGATGCGGCTTGGATCCCTGTGAAAATGTTGTGTCTTGTGCTCTTTGGGAGGGCAGGGTCCCTTTGGCTTGCTTTCCTGCCTAGCTGTGATGCAGGGCTGTTTGGCTAATTTGATCTATTATGCAGCTCAGGGGTAACTAAACTGAGGGGCACATTTTTTTCTGTATTTCAAAGGGCAGGAGAAGTACAGTTAAAATTTCCATATACACTCTGTAAAGACTGAGGAAGGGAAAACTCCAGCATTGTGTTTGAGAAGCCTTGGGATTAAATTATGTCATTTAAGAACTCATTAGTCTGTCTTTCAAGTATATGCACTTTGGGGAATAATCATCTTTCTTCTCCTGCTTTGCCTTTGAGTTGCTCATGTGTCATGTCTCTCGTGCCTCGGAACTGCAGCTTTATGGCACTTTGGATTGGATAAACCCCCTTAGCTTTGAAATGTTAAATCCTTCAATTAGTTTGAGCTGGAGACTAAAGGCCAAACATTTCAAATGTGGGCACCTGAAGTCGACAGGAGCTGCAGGCATTCATCGCCTCTGAAAATCAAACCAATCATTTAAGTAGCTAAATTCAGATGAAGGTACCTTGCTTTTGCCAGCCCAGTTTAATCACCAAGTCCCGTAGTATTATGCTGGATCACATGGTCTTTCCCTAGCCCTTTGCACTTCTGTTGTGTTTTCCTTTTCCTCTTCCTTCCAGGAAAAGCCTGGAATTTATGTTTAGGTGTTCATGTTATAACGTCCTCTTGACTCTCCAAGCAAGCTCTCCCTGACAAATGGATCCCTACCACTCCTTGTGCTAAAAGCACCTGTTAGGTTCAGCAGTCTAAGGCAAAAAGTAAGCCCTAAAAATTTGCTTGGAAAGGTCTACATCAACTTACAAAAAAAAAATGCTCGTCTTCCATTGTCTGGGTGAACCAGTGGCCTGTTTTGCTGTCATTAGCCACTATTCCTCCAAGCTGTGCTCCCTGGCTATCACCAGTGTATGTCCCCTGGTCAGGATGGTCTGAAAAAATCTGCCTTTCAAAATTTGCCCCTTGAAATGTATTTGGGCACTATGAAAACTATTACCCTACTAATAACTTTTGACTTAATCCATACTTTTGAAGGAGATGAGTGATCAAGTGAGGGTTGTGCAATTTGGACACCTGCTTTTAACTGCCTATACACATGGAAGGAATGATTTCTTTAACTAATTTTCTGACTGAGTGAGGTAGCAGAACAAGTATGGACAAATGAGCAACAGTGACTTGTGCAGATTTAGGTGTTTACCGGTACAGCTGCCCAAAGAAGTAAATCCATGAGCAAAGAGAATTTTTAGAGATTTGTATTCATAAGATGAAAAGCTTCTGAAAGAATGTAACAACTCTGGGACTAAACTGCCTTTCTATTGCCATGATCTTCTGCTTCTCCTGATTGTGAATGCTGAAAGTCTGCTCTCCTTCCCCAGGGTCCTGATACAAAATTCATTGTCAGAACTGGAAAGGCAGAAAACTAGCAAAGACAAAACCCCAAACAAACAAAACTCTCAAACCCCCAAACAAGGAAAGTAGATCTCTTAATTATAGTTGCACCCTAAGCAGATGTTAACAAGTCTATTTAAACCTTTTTAGACTGTAGTCTGCTGCTGGCCTCCTGTCCTCATCTAACTTGGCGTTTCCCTGATCAGCTAATTCTGCCCTGATTAGCATTTCAGAAATGCACAGGTTTTGTCAAGCACAGCTTCAGAAGCTGTTTTGGAATACCCCTTTGGGTAGTTGGGTTTTGTGAGCTGCACATTACAAAGGATGATTTCCCAGCCCACTCTATTATATTTATTCTGGCTTTGATTCAACATGAGAAATGATTCATGACATTGAAATGCACCACATGGATGGACCTCACACAGTTGCATTGCCACTGGTTGAATGGTCTCAACCTTGCTCAGTATCCTGCTGCAGTACCAACATCAGCCCACTCCCAGTGTCGTCCTGCTTTGGCAGGAAAGCACCTGTTTCTCTGGGTGAATAACCTCTCTAAAGAGGCGAAGAGGTTTCTCTCTCCTGTATCTCCCTACCTCTTCTCTCTTGTGGAGAGGGCAGGGATCTGGATCTGTGCCTGGAGAAGTAGGGAATGGAGGGTTTGCTTCCTCATAGAAATGGGAGGGGTGGGGAGAAGGGGGGAATTTCTTTAAGTTATTTTCAAGTTTTTGAGAAAATTTGAGAAAACCTCTCTCCTTAAAATGGCTGTTCAACTGAGGATTTTGGTGTAACTGAATTCAGTGCAGTGGGTTTTTTTTGTGGAGAAAGAGGGTCCTTTTTTTCCTGGCCGTGTTTTGTGCGTTGCTTCAACAAACAGGCATCTTCTTTCCTTGGACTTCTGAATATGGACTGCTTCCTTTTTCATGCCTAAGAATATGGAATATTTCATCCCTTTCTTCTTCTGCTTATGCTCTTCTTGTACCAGTATAAGAGATTTTTATGTCCCTTATTGTATCATGCAGTGCTTCCCCCTACACCTCCTGCTAAGAGTCATTGTTGCTTGTGGCAGTTCTCCTTGGAGAATATATTCTTGTCACCTGACAAGAACTTATTTTCCCAGAGATATCAAAGTTCTTTTGATATATATTGGTCTTTGCTCCTTCTCCCCAGCAGTAGCAAGAGGGTGTTTATTAACTTGACTGAGTTTGGTACATAATAGAAGTAAATGGTCCTAGCAGCTAAGTTACCAAAGTAGGAGTCTGCGTAGTGCTATTTCTAAGCTTAAGTTTGGCTTCATTTTACTTGTCTGTGATGAATGTCATGTGATGATACAAGATTTTGTGATTAACAGGCACAATGGGATTGATCCCAGTTTCTCTACGATTTTGTATATATTGAACCAGAAAAATAATTCCCTGTGCAAAGGACCTTGACAAGTCTCCAAAATAATCAAACCTAGAATAGCTTCTGAAGTGCCTAAACACCATTTGGAAAAGACATATAGGTAGAAGTTTTCACGAGAGCTTAACATAGATGAAACAGGGTTTTCAGAACTGATTGGCAATAATGCAGGTGGCTAATTTCTCTGAAGTGTAGTGAATGTTGAAGTGCTTTGAAAATCTGACAAGAAGTGTCAATGTCACAGTTGCTGCTCGTTGCAGACTGACTTTAGAAATTTGGGTGTTTGAAGATCTGGGCTAAGAGCAACAGTTACCAAAGAACCATTTTGGCCTTCTTTTCAGATGAGGTGCCTGAAGGAAAGCTCTTAAGTGAGCATTTCTAATGTCTGAATTTGTGATTTCGTTTTCAGAATATCACCTTGCTCTCTGATTGTCACTTTGCACACCCTAAGTTCTAAAATACAGGCTAGTTCAGTTCATGTTGTTTAGCAAATTCTAATGTAGTGGAACGTCAATGGCATCCACTCTCTATGAGCATACCTTTCAGCTCAGGTTCCTCCACTGATTCAGTTTTTCAGCTGAAATTCAGGTTTATTTTTATGTTTACAATATGAACTACAAGGTTTTGTATTTATTGCATTCTTATTCTGCTGAGATACCGAGAGACTGCCGTGATATGATTCACACAACTGGGGTTCTGTTTACTTGGCTATGTCAAAATACTAGCAACAAAGATCAAGCTCATCCCTGATGCACCTCCTGGAAGTGAGGACCATTCTGCTAAGGAGTGAATATAGCTCGTTAGTTGTATCCCTATGCAACTCCTGCTGCTGCTTATTGAAGTCAGAACCTCTGCATCCAGAATAGCATCCCAGAAGTGTTACTCTTCACCTTCTAGAAACCTGGCCTAAAGCAAAGCTGTTGTGATGTAAAAAACACTCAGCTCTGATCCACAGTCTTGGGGGTGGTATTCTGGCATCTGGCTATAAGAAAGCACTGAGCTTCTGACACTGAAGAGGGTAACAAGTAGCAGCACCTCTTAAATTCAGGCCTTTGCTCCCAGTGGGCTGAAAGAAAACCAAAGATGGCAGACTGATCTGGGGAACATTCAGACTCTTGGAGATAATGGAAAGTTTGGGGGGAACTTTGGATCAAGTCCTGTCTTTTCTGACCTGATTTGCGTATTCCTAGGCAGCACATACTACTCTCTGAACATCCCTTGTTAGGAGCGCAGGCTACATTTCTAGAGCAACAGCTTCACTCCATACAACTAGCACATTATTTTTTTAATGTATAACTGGCCTGAAAGTTGGAGTGGCTAGCTCTGCTAATTATATGAAACTCTTTAATGTGATGCTGGAGGTGTTAAACAATTGTACCTCCATTAAATATGCTGTGCTTACGCAAATGTGGCACACAGATTGCAAGTTCTAAAATTTATCAGGCAGACTAATTATTTAAATGTGAGCTATAGGTTACATAAATAAATAGCTCTCCCTCAGTAAATGGCAAGGTGTCATGGTGTTAGCCACGTGGCTTGTAGCAGAGTAGAATTAATGTTAACACTTCTGTAGCTTTCTTTCTCTGATTAGTAATTCTTTCGATGTTGGTAGATGAGCTGAATTTATGAAAGTTTTGCCTGCCCTCTAGGTCTCTATTTTGTATTCCTTGAGCATTGCAGCCTGTTTTTGACTCTGGCAGCAATGTTGGATACTAAAACCATGAATAACTCAGGCTCCCTGCTCAGCTTATGGAGTGAGGCAGATCCAAACCAAAGTGGGAGCTTCCCCTGGGGCAAGATCTCCACTCACCCAGCTCCTGTAACCCAGTCCTCCAGCTACAGAAGCAGCCTGTTTGCAATTAGCAGTGTGTATATCATAGAGCAATGACACAGAATTGCATATACCAAGAAAATAGAGATCACTGTGGTAATGAATAAGGAATTTGCCAAGGTAGGCTCCTTGCATTTTGCTGTTATACCTAATGCTGCAGGAAAGATACATGTATGTTCACACAGAGGCACAAAGTGATAATATGCCACCTGCAACTTCTTAGGATGGTTTTTGAGTGCAGAGTTATGAAAGCTCAGAAAATCCTATATGAGAAAAGCTGCTTTAGCTAATCAGAGAGAGTTTCATTAAAGTTTCTTGCTGTTATTAGTTTTAAATTCACTTATGTCTGCTTCACTTTAGTTGCCGGAGGCACCTGCTCTGGTGGTTTTCTGGCAGCAGTGCTGCAGAGGGTGGGGAGTGTTAAGTGACAGGTTGCACATTCCTCCTCGGTCTCCTAGAAGTGGCTTTTTTTTCTCTAGTCGTGCTAATTTACATGCAGCTTTCAAAACGAAACTTGAGCAAGCATCCTCCCTCTCCTTGCCCATCTGCCCTAATTCCCACTCCTCCTTTTCTGCTACACGACCCTAATCGCCTGATTTCACAAAAGTGAAAACCAGGTGACTGTTTCACTTACTCTTCACTTAAGGGGAATCTGCGCGCCTGATCCTGCAACCTTCACTAGTTGCTCTGGCAAACAGCAGGGAGAGTGCTCAGCACTTTGTGGGATGTCCTCGGCCGTTCGCAGACTTGCAGCCCGGGCACTGCGGTACTCTCCTGCAGCACTGCAGCTCTTGCCCATCCATTTTGTGGTGGATTTAGGAGGACGAACCTGGCTTCGTGGCATTCATTCAGCAGCAATGTCTGCGTTAGGCCCAGTGGAAGCAATTGGATCAACTCAGTTAGTGCAAGGGATTAAAAGGAGCCAGATGCTGTCTTAATGGACAAGCATAAGGCGAAGTTGCAAACTTGGCCTTTTGGGGAAATTGAAAGCAGTTTAGTTCAGGTTCAGCTTAGACAGTTGAGAAAGAAATTGTCTATTAGTCTCAAACCAGGCTGACAGAGCACCCACACCGAGCTCGCAGATGCTCCACACCCGGCAGGCAGAGCCGCGCGTTAACCTGCCGGCACCGCGGGGGCACGCGCTTCCCCTCGCAGCCTTGCTCAGGCTTGCGGAGCCGCACAAGCAGCAACCCGGGGGTCACTGAGCCGCTTCCCCTGAGACCAGCTCTCAGACTGGCCCAAACAGGGTACGTCTGTACAATGTGAGGTTTGTTCGGTCCGAACCAGACTCTGCAGGCCTGCCGTTTGCTCCTCATCCCACCGGCACTGGGCTGGAAGGTGAGTAGGGGCAGGATTCGGTCACCTTAGCAACCCCTCAGCCAGCACTTCTGGAGAACACATTGCACCAGGTTTAGGCCAACCAAATCCTTTCCTCAGCCCCCAGAGGAAGGGGAAAGAGGGAGGCAGGTTGTGAGCCTGAGTTATAAGCTGCTCTCAGCTCTGATCCCAGGACAGCGGATCAGCATGCCAAGGCTGACGATGAAACTGTGCTGTAACCCTTCACAGGTAACCTTTGTGTTCAGTGAAAACTGAGGTTGCTTTGCTGGTCTTTTCCTAGCCCAAAGAAAGGGAACAGACACTAATAGTGACTTCAGGTCTTCCTGTTTTCATTTTATTTTGTGAACAGAACCGCTGGTGAATCATGAAAGCTGCTGTTAAGGTCCAGTTTCAAGCTCTGCACAAAGTTGCAATGTTTAAAATTATTTAAACTTCTTCATTACGAAATATTTCCTGGAAACACTTCTTTCTTTCTTTCTTTTGTCTTCCAAGCACTTTTTATATTGCCAAGGTGTTTAGCTGCAAGCATGGAAGGCCATGCAAATAAGACCAAGCCAGCTGCACAGATTTTGCACACTTTAATTAAGTTGTAGGGCTTCAAATGAATTTGGCTCCAGTTTCTGATGCTTCCATGGCCTGTATTCTGTTCCAGTGTGGATGTTAAATCGTGCAGAAATGCAGCATGACCTAACTTTCATGTCAGTTGATCTGGCAGTAGCTGTTTTTGTGTAACTAATTTAAAAAGATTGATTGTTGGTTAATTACATTAATGAACTGAACCAACATGGGCACAGACCAGAGCGCAGCAGTCTCCTAAACAGTCATTAAGAATAGACATCTATCTTTTCACCTGCTTGTACAGCCTCCTGTTGGGTGGCAGAGTGTGTGGAATCGTAATTCTGAAGGTTAAACGACTTAGGGACGTAATCGCAAACTGTTCACCTCTGCTACCCTTCTGCCCATATGGCCCTGCTAGTCACAGTCAAAGTCCATTTGGACAAACTGTCTGTTGAAAGGTCTCCAGGACAGCAAGTCTGGTGGTTTCAGCTGGGTTCCTGGCAAATGCCAGCATGCATTACAAATCCACCAAACTTCCCTGGTTGAAAGGATTTTGTGGATTTAAACAATTTTGAAAGAACTCCTTTCCCAATTAGGGTAATTCATGCTTATCAAGGTGAAAGTGTACTAAGCAGAACAGTTCACTCTTCTCTCTAGCCAGCTCATGAATATGAAGAAAGATAGAATCAATAATACATTTCTGTAATTAAATTGGTAAGTCAAAATGATCGAGTTCTTGTTTTAGCAGTCAACGGAAGATGTATTTCTGTGTGTTTATCAGCGTTGGCCTTGTAGCCATTAACTACACTTAGGTGGCACATGTGCAAATGTTGCATGCCACGCAAGGGCTTACAAAAGAAGTACTTTAAGGAGTTAAAAAAAAGTTTGAGACAGAGACATTGGTACCTTTTCTAACCTGATTTCAAAATATTACACAGTGAATAAAGGCAACGGGATGCATTTTATTTTATTTTGAAGTGTGGGACGTACTATTGTATATCCTTTGCCATTATTAGCTCATCTGCTTGCCAGATTTCTTCAAATCATGAAGAACTTAACCTGAAGTTAGTAAGAATGTTGCCACTGGTGTGAGCAGAAAGGGAACTTGAGCAGGGCTGCGTATTATGAAAGATGGAAAAAAAAAAAAAATCCTAGTTACTTGAGAAATCAAGAATGAAAGTACTTTTGTACTGCGAGCCTGAGATAAGATATTAGATTGTATAGGTTGTTGTCAAAATCTTCAAAGGTGACATGTGTCAGTGCTGATACCATGGAATTCTGCAAGGCCTGATCCAATAGCTGCTGAGACTAAGGAGTCGTTACAGGGATTTCAGTCACCTTTGGGTGATGTTGTGGGTGACCTGTGAAGTTTGATTTTCAAGGAGGATTTTTCAAGGATTTTCCACAAAACCCTTTTGTATCCCAAATGCAACAGCGTGTGTGGGAAGCAAGTCAAAGAAAAATAGGATTGACCGACAGTCATATAGTCCATGCAGAAAATCTGCTTTCTTGATTCTCAGCTCCCTCACTGGCTATGCCGTCCAAGTGATTTGAGGTGACAAGGGAGGAGACTTACTCTTGTGGGTTGTTTGGAGACTGGTCCTGCTTCTCCATCGTCCCAGAGACTTCGGTGGACTGTTGAGGGGTGAACAGCTGAGCAGCTGCATAAGGGATTTCAGGCATTGGTTCATGACAGCTTAAAAATACTTTAAATGTGAGGTGAAGTACTTGTGGAATGACACATATGCAAATGGCATTAAATTATGGTTTTATCTAAGAACTTCTGTTTCAAGCTAATTAAAAGACAGAGGCTACTGCTGCAGGAGGAAAATATGAAAAGAAAACTATAGTGAAACATAAAAGTGTTTCTGATCAAGTGAAATTCTGTTTCTGTTGAATGTTTTATTTTGTTCCAGTCACATAAATTACCATCTTTGAAATACTAAAATTCCCACAATCAGCTTTTTATAACAGAAAATAATTTACATTTAAAAGGTTTAACTGAAGCAGCTAAACCTTAGTGATGAATGTGCACATTTGGCAATAAAACAGGGAAACAGCCCATGTTTTGGAACCCATAGCTGCTATATGTAATTTTAATATTTAAATAAGTAAATACAGTCTAGTGAGTGCTATAGGTATGCACAGAGATATTTGCTAGTTCTTGGGAAATGTGTCCTTAAGGGTATAAAATGCCTCAGTACTGATACAAAGCCTTGGAAATCTCCCTTAGCACTGATAGATAACTGTGATGGAAAGCACCGTGGCTTGAATGCATTTCATCCTCTGCAGAAAGTTACGAGGCTCAGTCACGTCACCGCCATCAGAAACCTTTCATTTCTCCTTGCAGTAGCACCTCTCTTCCATCTTGTGGTGGGTTGGCCCTGGCTGGATGCTAGGTGCCCACCAAAAGCTGCTCTCTCACTCCCCCTCCTCAACTGGACAAGGCAGAGAAAATATAACAAAAGGCTCATGGGTCAAGGTAAGGACAAGGAGAGATCATTCAGCAATTACCCTCATGGGCAAAACAGACTTGACTTCAGGAAATTAGTTTAATTTATTACCAATCAAATCAGAATAGGGTAATGAGAAATAAACCCAAATCTTAAAAACACCTTCCCCCCACCCCTCCCTTCTTCCCAGGCTTAACTTTATTCACAGTTTTCTCTACCTCCTTCCCCTGAGTGGCGCAGGGGGATGGGGAATGGGGGTTGCGGTCAGTTCATCCCATGTTATTTCTGCAGCTCCAGCGTGGGCTTCTCTCTCCACGGGTCCGCAGGTCCTGCCAGGAGCCTGCTCCAGCACGGGCTTCCCACGGGGTCACAGCCTCCTTCAGGCATCCCCCTGCTCCGGCATGGGGTCCTCCCCGGGCTGCAGGTGGAGATCTGCTCCACCATGGACCTCCCTGGGCTGCAGGGGGACAGCCTGCCTCACCATGGTCTTCCTCACCACAGGCTGCAGGGGAATCTCTGCCCCGGCTCCTGGAGCATCTCCTCCCCCTCCTCCTTCACTGACGTTGGTGTCTGCAGGGTTGTTTCACATATTCTCACTCCTCTCTCGGGCTGCAATTGCTGTTGTGCAGGGTTTCCCCCCACTTCTTAAACACATTATCGCAGAGGTGCTACCACCATCACTGATGGGCTCGGCCTTGGCCAGTGGTGGGTCCATCTTGGAACCGGCTGGCATTGGCTCTATTGCACATGGGGGAAGCTTCTAGCAGCTTGTCACAGAAGCCACCCCTGTAGTCCTTCCACTACCAAAACCTTGCCATGCAAACCCAGTACACATCTTTAACTAACAAAAGAGGAGACATGGACAGTATTTTAATTCTGTGGGAACCTTGTCATCATCCTATAAGTTGAAACAGTTATCTAAAAAAGCAATAACCACAAAATTGGAGGTAATGATTTCCCTCTCAGAATAAGAGTAACTGATATGTAAGGCTTGTCTTCCCCCTGCCACATCGATTCCTGATTTATCTTCTCTTCTTCTCCCCTACCCCCCTGCATTAAAGGGGGAGTGGGCCATTGCCGCTATAATGGTCTTATTCCCTGCTAGTGGAGAGAAGATATATTTCAGTTTTATGCTCTCCTCAAATGTACTCAGACACATGGAAGAAATGTCTTACAGGTGTTTGTATCATTGCAGATACTCCAGAGAATCGAAAACCCTCTGTATTCCAACAATAATCTTTCCCTTGACCTTAGTGTACTTTATATCTCAGCTGGGGTGCCAAGCCCTGTCATTATTGGAGTCAGTGAGAACATGGTGGAAATTTCAGCAAAATGGGGATGACACCCTGGATGTTAGTCGTGGGGTTGTAGGGCTGATGTTGTGGGAGAAGCTGTACAGAACTTCGTACATAACAGCACTCGGCCCTGTCTGAGGGAGCTGGACCTTTCTTGACATCTACAAGATCTGCCTGGGGCCATTTGATCCTTACTCTTATTAATATCAGAAAGTAAATTAGCTTTATATTGCCCTTCATATCAGACCTTTCAAGAGTCTCCCATCCTTTTCATTTAGACTGGGTCTCTGAGGGAAAAACCCGGTAATAACACACCGGTGTGATAATTAGTAAGCACATTCTACATAATTACAATGTTAGCATCTCAGGGGGGAAATGAAAGCTTGTGCTGTCCCTTTAACAGGACAATTTGATAATCCTCTTAGCATTTTCTCTTTTGGCTGATAATATTTCACAGAATTTTACTTTGTAAAATATTCCTAAAGGGAGGCTTAAGCAATAATGCACAGATTATGGAAATGACTCTCATTAAGTATAGGGAGAAACTTCAGCAAAGCCATGAACTGCTTCGAAACATGTAACCCCCATTAGGAGCTTCATTTAAATGTTTATTCACAGAGCAGTAAATGTTTATTATAGAACATTTTATTGAAACATAAATTAAAGAACCCTAATTATACGTATCACAAGTGTTAAAACAATATGCATTTATCAAGACTTAACTAAAGATCAGAGGTGAGAGGAAATGCAACTGCACTTTCATTTGCATCTCAGCAATACCAAATTTGCACAAAAACACCTGGGCAAAGTGACCCTGAGGGAAGGCAAAGGCACAGGACCTCAAGACAGTTGCTCTCCAGCTGTCCCTAAGCCTGCACCACCTTGCCGAGCAGCTTCGGCAGCACCTTCATTGGTTTGTGCACCACCCTTCCATCTGTAAAATGGAAGTGATGCTTTATGCAGGGGCTGCCAGGGTTTTGGGGGGGTTTTGCAGTTCTTTGGTATTCAAGAGGTAGAAGATGCTGTGCAGGTCTCACAATGTTCCGATCATAGTGTTGCTGACATATAATCCAGGAAACATGATGTAGCAGTTTCCCCTTCAGGGTCCTTGGTTGGACCAAGGTGTTTTTCTTCCTGTTGATTCACACAGGGTAACGGTTAATGTTCCTGCAGGTCTGCCCGTCCTGTCCACTGTGTTTGCTGGGGAGGGGACAGACACTGAATAATGGCAGGTGACAGGAGCTGGTGATGGTCCTTGGCCTGACCTTCCTACCATCATGTGTGGATCCTCATTCCTAGAGTTGCGGAACAGGTTAGAGGTCAGGAAATACCGGTTCAGAAGCACCATTCCACTCTTATTTCCATTTAATTTATTCATTTGCTGCCTTTCAGAGGACATAATAGGAGATGTCCAAATTGCATTTGGATCACCACTTCCAATGAACAGGCTAATTACCCTCATTATTGTGCCGGTTTTCTTGGGTTTGGGGCAGAGGGGGAGGGGTTGGCAGTTCTCTTGCGAATGCTAAAGTTGTCTTCAGCTGTGGGAATTATAACTGCAGATCTCAAGTGGGTTCCAAAATCTTTCTGCACATGTTTCCATTAGGTCTACATCCCTTTTCGAGCTCATCGGCAGCTCATTTCTTTAAAACTTTATAGCAGTTGGCAGATGCATTATTTATTGAGAATGCTGAACCTGCACATTTCTCAATCTACATGTTTGAAGATGTAGTCTACTACAAGTCCCCCACTTGGTATGGTTTCTGATATATTTGCAAATTGTCTCCATTTTGTTGCTTTCCAAAGTACGTGTTCTCTGTGCTGAGCAAGTATCTTGATAACTCACTCTTCCAGAGGCACATCCGTGGCATAAATGTTGGTAGGGATCATTGCAAAGCTTTCTTTTTCCCTCCTAAGTGTATGTGTACAGTGCAGTGCCATGCAGATAGACACGGGTGTCTCCTGAAAGGGCCCTCACTCTCCAGCTTGGTAGTACATGGACAGCCTGTGTGGCCTCCTCCCCAGGAAGACTTGTTCCAGTTTCTTCTTTTTTCTCGCTTTGTACCCTCTTTCTGCACAGTGTTTTTGATTCACAAAACTTCCACCACCATCTCCGTTCTATCAGTAGCTCCCACCCTTCCTGTTCTCCGGTTGCTCTTCTAGTTCATTCCCACCTGTGTCTCTGCTGTTTCCCTGAGCTTTCAGAGACAGATGTGGATTTCCCTGTCCTTCCCTTCCAAAGTGTCCCTCTGTTCCCCTGCACATGCTGCTCTCGAGACTGGCATTCTGTGCCACTCCTTTCCAGCTGTATCGCATCCCTACGTTTCTCATGATGGTAAAAAAGCAAGCTTCAGTTTTGTATTTTAATAAACCAGAGCCAAAGCAAAGGTGTTACAAGAGTGTGCTGGTCTGTGCAGCCTTTCTGGGTTTGGAGCAGCCCTTACCACCAGAATGCCAGAGCTGCCATCTGGGGAGGAGGCGCCGAGTGTCTGCATCTGTACAGCCTCATGTATGAGATTTTAGTGAAGCTGAAAGGAAAATGCTGATTCCTAGAAATGGGGAATTTTTGTAGGAAAGGAATTGTTTCAAGTAGTTTCCTGTCATGATTTAATATTTTATGAAAATTAGGTCTTTTAAAGTGGTCTTTATGTAATCTCTAACTCCTGGAAATGTAAAAAAGGTAAATAATATTAATGCTGGCAATAATTCTGAAGGCTGTGAAAACAGTATTTTCATTGACCCAACCTTTTTTCTTTTCCTAATGTTGGATAGGACTTTTTTTATTTTTTAATTTGTTAATTTGTTTCTCCATCCCAACCCAATTCAGGATTAGAAAAAACGTCGAGAACTCATAAATACTCGCTGAACAGAAACTGTGAATATGTCTTTGCCAGGACCTGCAAGTCAAGGGCCCTAGAAATTGGTTTTCAATGCCTAGAAAGAGCGATTGTGCCAAGTGTGCTAGCATCTGGGTAATGCGATGTATTTTCGGGGACAGCAGAGGGAGTGCTTTCTGTTAATGAGCTATGGATATACAGGCAGGGTTTTCCACAGAATAATTTTGTAACAGGGATAATTGAGCAGTTAATCAAGAAGAGCAAACAAGGGCTCCATGGAAGCCCAGTTTACAGAGAGGACAAAATTGCCCTATTTTTCATGTGGCTATCTCAGTATTATGGTTGATTTTCTTTATCACCCACTAACAGTCTTACTTGGAGAACGGTTATTAGTTTGGAATTTCTACAGTTAATCTGGTAGTTTAGAAGAAGCATTATCACAGCCTCCCGTAAGAAGCCCATGCCTCTGTAATGGACAGGGGACTTTGCAGCAAGCAAGGTCTTATCTGCAAACCACCATCCTTTTTCCCAGCGAACTGGCCGATGGGGGTCTCCCGGCCAGCAAGTCTTGCTGCCTGCAGCTGCTAATGCTCTCCCTGCCCTTCCTCCCGCCTGAACACGACAGTGGCAGGGACATTGGGGTTTACTCTTCCCGGCCCCGATGCCCCTCCGTGCCCCACATCACGGCCTTTCCTGATCTTGCTGCACCATGAGACCGTGGAAGCCCACAACTGCAAAGCTTTGTCTCTGTCGAAAGAATGAGAAGTAACGAGGTAAAGGATTAAGCTGCTGAAAGGCATCTGGTTTCACTGCATGAAGGCACAGCTTAGGCACAGACTGCTTTTGCAAGTGTGGGGGGAACAGCCCTTCCTCTGCCAACTTTTTGGCAGCCCCCCTGTCCTGAAGGTTGCATGACCCGTTGCCAGTTTTTGTGTATTCGTCCTATAGCAACATTTATTGCTAATAGACCCTCGGTGCCTGCTGAGGAGCTCTTGTACAGGCTATTATCTCCCTTTCTGTTGGAAGCTGAGCTTGTTGCTCTGCTAACCAGCACGGCAGCTGAGCGAACACAACATAATGTTCATGAATTATTGCAGGCAATGTCCATGTCCTCCCTGGTGGTGTGTGGCAGGGTCATCTGCTCTACAGTATTCCGGTCTACCCAGAAAATCTCTTTCAGTGTCTATTTTTGCCTAGTATTTTTGCTTTACATCTAGTGCAGTGGTGACACATTGGTTATCCAACCATAATTCAATATATTAAAACAGCTGTAACTAGGAACATTGCTTTCTGCATGGCCTTGAGTGCTGAAGCAAAACTCACCTGAGCTGAATGGGTGTTTTTCCAACAAAACAGGCTCCAGGTGACTTTTGTGAGCATTTTGCAGTCCTGGTTCACTGGAAATTGACTTTAGATGTATAATACGACAAATGCCTGTGCTGTTGCCAGATTTCAGAGTGGTGGGATAAGCATGCTCTGGAGCGCCCATTGGCAGCCACACGCTCCCACAGTCGTACTGGGAATGCTGCAGGGCTCCAGCAGAGGATCCTCTCGCTGCGGTGGGAGGTCAGAGGTGGCACATGCTGGCTCTGGCTCACAATTTCCCCTTGGCGCTACAGATTTGTTCCTTGCAGTACATTTTCTAATTCTCTGGCCGTTCTGGGTTTAAAGGTTTTGAAAAAGCTTCTCTTAAGAGTGATTTTGCATTGCTTTGATAATTCTCACCATTAGGACTTCCCCAAAGTAAGATTTCATTTATAATGTGGTAGCCACTGTGAAAACAGAGGAAGCTACAGTCCCAGCCCTAGAAAACTGTCAGCCTGATAATTTTTTAATTTTGAAGGTCCTATAAAATTCAGCTTCCAGAGCCTCCTTCCAGCTGCTGCTGCCCCAGACATCCCTGGCAGGAAATCTGGTCCCCAGTGTCAGAAGTGACTGGTGGGGCTTAGACATCTTTGACCTACATGGTGTCCCCCACCTGGGGTCATATAGCTGTGTCCTCGTGTTGTCATTCCCAGCGTGCCCATCTCCTGCGATTGCGCACAGCTTTCTCTGTCAGTGTCTGACAAGAAGAGGGAATGGTAGATAACATTCTAAGCAATGCAAGCATGTGTCTGCATTTGTTCTACCCTGATTCACGTGATATTGATTGGTCCATTAATGTAAGTGTCTCGGCTGTTGTATGTTGCTTTTCTTGCTTATTAATCAAAATAATGCAAAATGAGGGGAAAGTAATTTTTTAGGAAAAAAAATGAAATACAATCAACAGTGATTGAATACAGCCTGCTGGAATGTGATGGGGCTGCCACCTACCAGACATGAGGATACCCACAATAACTGGGGGGAAAGTTGAAACGCTTTATTTTGACATTTTTTACACACAATGTTTGGAATTTTTGTCTCCAAGCAATGTTTCAACGGAAGATTTGCCTAAATCTGTTTGTTTGGTTAAAAAAAAATGCAGCCAAATGTTTTGTTTCTATCTACTGACACATTTCAGTCAACTGCACATGTCTTTTTTGGGCATGCAGGTTTTTATTTTGCCTGGAAAACAAAAAGGAAGGAAGCAACTTTAATTTGCAGGCACCTTGAAGTTATTTCTGCTATGTCCAGCTGAGGAGACCTCCCTATAGCCATCCGCAGATGCAAAACACTGAGACATATACATAATATCCAGGATGCGAATACTCCCACTGAACCAATTCACAGGTTGGAAATTGAGCTGGTGCTTAAGTGCCTTGGTGGATTGAGGCTTTAGCAATAACAAATAGTACTAAGGAGCAAAAATGATCAATTAAAGAACTTAATGAATCCAAATATCAGTGTCCCTGAGTTGGGAAGGCCAGAAGCTGAAAGGCAGATTCGAGAAGGTGTGAAATCCCCTTGTTCGGTGTTTCTCACTATGTGGTAGCCACTGCTCTGTGCTGCTTGCATTTCCCTGTGGTTTTTTTGGTAAAGCTGAAGAGAAGGAAATTACTTGAGGCACTGTTGCTGCTCCTGTTTGTTTCTATTACACAAACAGTAAGGAGAATCCAAGTTTTTATTTATGTTCCATGCACAGAATTTAAAAAAAAAAATAATAAAAGGGATGTCTAGAAAAAATTACTCTCTTTTAAATTGGTTGTAGTTGCCTCAAACCTTGGGAATACTCATTTGTTTTCTGATACAGCTGACAGGTTTTGCTACGCAGCCTGGCATTGTGTAAGAACATAATGCATGTAGTAAAGGTGAGTAACCCTTGAGGATGTCCCCACTGATGCCAAGTGGCCCATATGCTGCCATAAACACTTTTTCTTCTTTTTTTTCCTGCTGATTGTAAGAGCCCATTTTGGGTAGAAGATCACATTAGGCTCATTCATTACCTGCTGTGCTGGTCTGTGCATCTGCAGTGCAGCATCTCTGCACTGAGCTTTGGACTACATCCCTGTGTGCTTTCTGATATTCCAAATTGTCTGTCATGGGTATACAGATCTTCTCCTGTGTGTATCCTGGATCATTCTGCCACAGAGATAAAAACTACTCTTAAAGGTGGCTGAACTTCTGGGGGATATGGTTGTTGATAGCTGATATTAGGCTGTATATATATCATCAAGAGAAGTTCCTGAAAATTGATACTTGTAGCAAAACTATCACTCCTCGTAGCAGAAGAGAAAGAAACTGACTGGCAGATTATTCTCTACTTTTATGAATAAATTTAAAATCTAATGAGAACCACAGGTGTGACACACTAGTGAAATTTTACAGTACCACTGCAAACTTTAATCTTCACCTTTATTTTCCTTGAAAGTCTGTCTTTGTCCAAAAGCAAAATTTCAGGCCTAGGGCTACTGAAGACCATCTTTAAACTTGCCTTGTGATTTTGAGCAATACATCATGAGAGCAGTGATGTTCAGATGATACATTGCACTAATACATCACAAGAGCACTATCGCTCTCATGATATATTAGTATAATACACTATCAGAACACTATCACTGATGTATTACTCAAAAACACAGTTTTTAACCCTCAAGAATCATCCTTGTGTCTAGCTGATTGCACTGAAAGCTGTGGATAATGATAAAAATAAGCAATTGTATATTCAGTTTCTCTAGGGTAACCTGAGGGAAAAAACAGTGTGGTATTCGGAATATTTCATTAACTGAAACATCCTTGTGTTTTCGTTTTATTCACTGACCAAGTGTTTTTATGGATTGAAGCTAACACAATATAGGTGTGTTCAAATTTTCCCACAAATAGCGTAAGAAAATCTTTTTTTATTTTGGATTTCATTATAGACTTGAGCCATGTTTTGAGAATGTTTCAATGAGGTGCATGAATTTCAGCTGATTTCCACCTCATCAGATTGAGTCAGGTGCAAGCTGTCTAAATTCTATGTAAAGCATTTGGTGCTGTTTCTGATGCTGTCTTTTTTTTTTTTTTTTTTTTTTAGAAGGATTTAGCCACCATCTGAAAAGATCTGGAGATGCATAAATGTGATCTGTCACTCAGATCGTTTCTTGCCTCTCCTCAATGAGGTGGTTGTGGGTTTTTTTCCTGAAGAATTATTCTCAGTTGTTGGGGGTTTTTTTCCCTCAAAAGAGAGTGAAAGGGGAAAAGATAAAAGAATGCTTTGCAATGTTGTAGCTGAACTTACTGCAGAAAACCAGATAGATGAGCATTTGTTTGATTTCCTAGTAGAGTTTGAGTCTCGAGAATCTTGAATTACCTTTCCTATATGGTATGAAAAGACTGTCATAATCTCTTAACAGGAAAAAAAAATGTAGTAATAATACAACATCAGTGACAAGTGATATATTTGCTTTCTTGTCCATATTTTTGTTCTTTTTCCCCATATCTCATCAGCATTTGTGACAAAAATACATTGCCGCTCACCTCCCTCACATACCAGATAGCCCAAAGCTGCCTCTGCAGCTTATGGTCCTTAGCTCTGCTCCCCCCTGAGCGATGGCCCTGCCATCAGGAGAGTGGTGCTCATGCTTCAGGCTCTGCAAAACTGGGCTCAGAATTCTTGTGCCTCATGGTTTTGGGACCACTTGGTGCGCTGGAGCCCGTGTCCCTGCAGGCGTGTGTCCCCAGTCCGCACCTCATACCACTGGGTGTTTCAGTCTGTTATATTTGGGCTACAACCTCCTGGGGGAAAAAGCAAAACTTTAAAGTCTTTTTAACCTTGCAAAAGACATTGCATTAGCCGTGCTGAACGGCCTAGTGCGTGTCCTTTTCTGAGAGCCTTTCTACCTCCGCGGTATCTGTTATGTACCGTTGGTTCCTCTGTCCCCTGGCCTGTGCCAGCACTGAGCCCAGGGCTGCCCACGCGAGCCCTTTGCCCACGCCTGCTACAGCCGCCTCCCATCACCAGCACCTTCTTATTCTTGTCAGTTTTGAAGTCACAACACGCAGCTCCAAGGTACATTGTCATTTCAAAGCTGTGGCTAAATAGTCTCTGACTGACAACTATGAATAATTCCACAGAGCCTCTAAACTTCCAGGCATTTCACTCTGAAGCTCATATAATACGGCAGAGCTACTCTCTCATGTTTTTCATCTTTTATATTCTCCAAAGAGTTGAGATACAGTTATGGAACAGGTTAATGTATTTTCCTCTGAAAATAATGCTGTGGGAGCCCGTGCGTGGTTACTTGTATGTGTTGAGAATAATGCTGACAATCCAGAAAAGAAAGTCATGAGCTTGATAATCACCATTATTTTGTTTCACGTTTTCAGCATGTTCATGTCCATGTGCTTCCAAGGAGGGCCGGAGACTTCAGCAGGAATGACGATGTCTACGAGGAGGTAAGGACTGCACTCCATTTCTTGTTCAGAGTTGGTTTTGCTGTTAGAAAATCATCTTATTGATACAGGCCCTGCCTTGAGTGGAAGTAATTAATGGGGTCTTCGCATCTTTATTGATTGCAAAGACCATGTGATAGCACCAAGACCTATACTGGGATTTCCTTGTGAGCTCCGGGTCAATCTGTGGTCACAAAGGGTCCTGAGGGAGGATGCAGCCGACATCTTTGGTACTTCAGTCTGTCACCACACACAGAGTGAGGTGACATCTCTACCAATGGTTGTGTTCTCTTATTTTGAGGGCGTAGGGGAAAAGAGTGACCACACGGTTAGCCTGGCATGCAGGGAGCATGTCCTACCCCAATCTGCTAGCTCAGGTGCCAAACCTCCCCCTTCCAACAAGGGAAAACACAGGCAGCTCATTACAACTCAATCACAAATTGCCTTCTGGCCTGCTTTTTGTAGGGCTCTGCTGAGGCTCTGGACAAATCACACTGTAGCCCCAAAGATGAAAATTAAAGAGCAAGTATGCATATACATGTAATATATGCATGTGTGCAGATTGTATGGCAGAGCTGGGGACATAAGCTGTTCCAGTGTGACTGAATTACTGGCTTTTGTTTAAATGAACAATTGTACTGGCATTAACAAAAAGTTTTCCCCAGCTTGACAGCTGTCACAATGACTTAATGAAAAAATCTCACTATTGTTAGAATTACGGATGGTTCTTAGTGGGTTTGGTAGGATCCTCTATATCAAATATGACATCTCCTTCTCTTTCTGAAAGTAATTAATATAAACTTGTTCAGTGCTACTGCAATACCGTCTGCTTGGAGGAGAATTCATGACATTTTCTGCTTTTGTGTTTTTTCCTTTGTGATATATACATGATGACAACTCCCCACTCGCAAAAAAAATGGTACCGTATTTTAAAGTTTACTAATGACTTAAATATGCAAAAGTCGTGAAAAAAGTTTATTATTGACCAGTTACATGAAGCACAGAGACCGAGAACCCCACTAATAAGGGCAAAACCTTATAATGAGACTGCTGAGCAAGGAGATCAAATGAAAATACATGATGGCCGTCTTATATGCTGCTGTAGTTAAAAGCAGTTAAGTGAGGCAACTTGAAAGTTAACACCAAAAGGGTTATCAAGCACTGGAACAGGCTGCCCAGGGAAGTGGTTGAGTCACCATCCCTGGAGGTACTCAAAAGACATGTAGATGTGGCACTTAGGGACATGGTTTAGTGGTAGACTTGAGAGTGTTAGGTTAACGGTTGGAATTTGATGGTCTCAAAGGTCTTTTCCAACCTAAATGATTCTATGATTTTTTTCTTTTCAAATGTGTTAAGTGGTTTTAGATGCTGCACCAACCCACAAACTGTTTCCATTTTCGTCCTATTTACAATTCCATTTTCTTCCTTTTAAACACATTTATTTCTCCCTTGTTATATGTAAATAGAAACAGGCAAAACTGTTAATGAACTAGACTATACATTTAGCACTGTTAAATGCAAAAGGGTGACAAATTGGTGAAAAATATTTTTATCTTGTAATTTTCAGTTATAGTAATTGTAGATGTTGCTTTTAGCAGACATAGGAAGCAAAAATATTTGGACACAGATGTGATAATATATCTTTTAGCAGAAGAATGTGTAGCCTTGGAGTCTAACCAGCTATTCTTGAATAACACAGAGCTAACTTACGCTTTTGTGCAGACTGTACCTGAACAAAGATTTCATTTTTTTAGGATGCCAGGGGAAAAAAACACATTTGATGCTATAAAAACTTTGATGCAAAGTTCTGTTGCTGGTTGGATTGGAGGATAGAGGGGCTTAATCAGTATGCTGTCATAAGTGGATAAACCTATTTTGAGAAATACAAGATGGACAAATTATTGAAAATACAGCTGACTTTGGAAACCATTTGGAGCTTATGTCAGTAAGGCAAAAATCCTTTGATGTAATGCATATCTGTGTTGTACCAACAAGACATATACCTTTGTCAAGAAGATCTTTTAGAAGATTTAGGAAGACATGTAGATCATGGTGGGGCAACAGGCTGAAAATCTGCAAGGGACAGGGTACCATTAGGTGAGATGTAGGTGCTCGAGAGAGCTTTAAATCCATCGTCCATGAAATTTGTACTTAGAACAATCCAAAACCTGTTTATAAATGGCATTTCTTTTCCATATATTTGAGTGATAGATGGAATTGTAGTTTAGGCAGCAAAGACCACCTTCCAAAATCATCCCAACAGCATTCTCTTTCTAGTATGTGACATGAGACTGATCAGCCTCCCTTAAACAATTTGTGTAATTGTAAAGCACACCCAGGCTAAATTTTGCATCTTGCAGTGCCTGGTTTAACTTCTGCAGCTAAAGGCTTTGCAGCTATTGGGTGTAATTTTCACGGATTCTGGATCTCAGCTCTTCTTCAACACATCTATCGCAAACCCTTATCTACCTGTAAATGCCTTTGAGCTCTCCAAGCTCTGCAGTTGTCATCTGTATATGCTCAGCAGATTGCTGATAAATCCCATTGCTCTGTGAGTATTTGACAGTGAAAGGAATGCCCAGATGTTGAGACATCAGTCCTCTTAGGAGACTTCTAGAGTTGAGACAGCTAGAAAGTACTTGCAGTCTCTTACTGTGTGTTTTATTTCTCCCATTCAGTTTGGGAGTGACCACTCACCTGATTGAAAAGACAGAAAAAAGCATATCAGGTTGATCCCTGCTTAGTCTGTTTACTAGGCTCTAGTATCTTCAGGCTCTTTTTGGCTATGAAGCTCTGACATAGCCTCACCTAAAGCAACGTTTAAGTGTTAAGAGTATACTTAAGGGTATGGTATATCTTTAGCACTTGGTTTTTTATAAGGTTGCTGATGGACACTAATGTCTGCTGGTTTCTGGATACATATTTAGAACTTCAGTACTGGAACATTAATTGTAGAAGGGATAAAAGAGGGTCTGACACCTATTCCACAGCACCATCTCTAAGGCGTTTCTTGGTGGAATATGTCACTTAATATTTTAGGTTTCTGCACCTCAGTGCATATGAAAGAAGTCACTGTGTGATTGTTCTAAGATACAGAGAGAATGATTAATAATAAAAAAAATCTGCATTGAATGTTTTAGATGTATTTCTTCTGCATCTTTGCGGGGCTATTTCTTGAGAGAGTATTTCCCAGAAAGTGTTAGCTATCCACCCTCTGGGCTCACTGTAGTGGAAAGTTAAAGGTATAGTTTTTCAGTTCTTACATTTTTCTGCAATTATTTGAAACCTAATCCTGCAAGTGTGCACATGTCAGAGTTAAATTGGTCTTAACAGGTTTTTTTTTCATAGGATCAGGTCTTTCATGTTTTACTATTGCTGGACTACTTTTCTCATCTACATCTGAGTAGTTCTTATTCATTGATTCACTTTTATTTCTTGGACAGCAAAACTATAGCAGCTAAATCTTAGGAAAACTTTTCATTAGAATACCTCTTTATTCCTCTATGTTTTCTGTTCAGTTTAAAATAGGTTAATATTTTTACATTTCTTAATCAGGGAACTTAAAGGCCTTGCAATCAAGGAGTTGCCTTCTTTGAGGCAGAGGAGTTTTTGCTATTGTGAGGGCATGTCACAGTAACTGATAAGAATTTGGTATGAATGAACATCTTTACCGTAGAGCGGCATCCTGTGTTGTTGCAGTCAGCACAAGTACTACAGAGTTGTTGGAGGCCATTGTGTCCAAGACATTCAAGAACATTATCCTGAAATGTCTCAGCAGTTTCACACACTCGGCCATCTGTGGGCAGTCCTCATTCAGTGTGTGTTTGAAAAGTCCATAGCAGAGCCTGTCCCTGGTCTCCACTGAGTGGTTAGCTATTACTGCAATATAAATAACATTCATCATCCTTTAGGTTGGCAGGTAATAGCCGTACTGGGCCACAGAGTATGGGGCTTTCTCAGAAAGGAAGACTGAATCAAAAGTCCACAATACCGCTGTTATGAGTACTGACCTCAGTAAGTTAATTTTGAGGCTGACAGCCTTGGATGGGTAAGGGCAGCCTGGCCTCTCAGTGAAACCCTAGGCATCCCTGGCATGCAGTGATGTGTTTTGTGGTGCACACTCCTGTTCCTCCCCAAATTCTGTGTTTCACTTGGTGGTTGCATCCTGCTGTAACAGATGCAGCTGCAATAACAACGCACGTCCAGGGCTGTGCATGCAAGGCAAAGAGTGCCCATCCCCTCGCCAGCTTTGCTTTCGTGCCCACCTCATTTCCTTGCCTGTCTTCAGTTCCCAACCTAGTCTGGAAAGCACTGAAAATACTGTAAAAGGGGAAAGCATGAGTGAGAGAGGTTAACCCAAACCCCTGTGTCTCCATTCCCAGCTGCCTGCCAGACCTGCATCGTGGACCTCTTGTAATGAGCCTGGATGAAACTTCCTAATGTGAATTCTTCACTAACTTAAAGATTTTGTAAAACGCAGGAGCCAGCAAAAGAATTCGCTTCATGCTGTCCTCCTTCCCCTCTGGCATTCAGGCAAGCAGCGAGAGAGTCACTTAGGGAAAGATATTTTGACTTTGTGATCTCATTCAGCACATTATGTTAAATCATTTCAGCAAGAATACCTATTAGTAATCATTTCCAGTTCCAGGGAGGATGAAGGAGGCATTTTGGCATGTGACTCAAGAACCTGCTGGGCTGCTTCTTCAGGCTGGCAAAACAGGGGAATCGTGGTGAATTCAGAAGTTTAGTCAAACAAGCCTGAAGTTTAATTCTCCGTGAGTGGCTTTGACTGTGACATGCCTTCACCCTGACCTGCAGACAGTGTCTCGTGTGCTGCTGGGCGCAGAGCCTGGTGGAGGGCTTGAAACGTGCACAGCTGCGCTGAACTGTTTGGGCTCCTTCCTACTTAAAGATAAGGTATATAATGAAAAGATAAATAAGCCCTAATCCAGGTCCTGCTAGACAAAATGGAAAGATGCCCAACAGCTTATGTGAGCATTGGATTGAACTATTCATGAAAATTAACGGCATGCAGAGCTAATAGGCTGTTCCTTGGCCTCAGAATTATATTGCACCTTCTGGGAACATATTGTAGCCTGCTGGTAGATCAGTCTGCTGCATCTGAACTCCCTTGGGGCCAGACGCTGCTTTCTTTGCACCCTGCGTGGGTAAACCCATGGAGAGGGAAGGAAGCAGCACAGAATCTAAATTGGTATTTTTTTTAAAAAAAAAGCTCTGTTTTTCCCAGGTACAAGTTTATTTCTCTGTCTTCTGATGCGGCAGCAAAGAAATTCTTCCCAGTAGGCTGTGGATTTTATCCTGGTCTTGCCAATGTTGCTCTTTCTGACTGAGAGCATCAGAGGAGGTTCTGCTAGCCAAGGAGCATAAGCCTTTCCCAGTTGCTTCATGAGTCTTGTGATATTATAGCGACTCCAGCAGGGCAAGTCAGTTTAACTGTGCATGAATATTTCCAACTGAGTATTGCAGCAGAAGCTAGAACTGTGCAAATAATTATGGTTTGGATTTAGTAGCTGAACAGACAAAAAAGGCATTTTGTGTTGACCTGAAACATATTTTTTTCACCCCATCAAGTGAATTTCCTTTTTGAGTTGAACAGGACGATGTGTTTTCTGGACCATGACATTTTATCTGATTATGATTTGAAACCCCCTGGAGACTGCTGCCATGCCCTGCAAGCTTCTTGCGTGTGCCCAACCCACATAACGCAAAACTGACAAATTTGTCAGTAGGGTCCAGCAGGAATACTGGGAGACATCCTATCATCACATATATCTCCCTAGATGGAAACCCCACTGTTCGTGGTATTTTGTGCCCTTTCTAACCCTGTGAGGTATTTCTTAATTTGATACCTGAAATCTCTGAGACCTTCCTG
The DNA here is from genome assembly GCF_929443795.1 of Astur gentilis. NCBI lineage: Eukaryota > Metazoa > Chordata > Aves > Accipitriformes > Accipitridae > Astur > Astur gentilis. The sequence continues at coordinate 15,158,460 of NC_064902.1, read as the reverse complement.
TATGCTGCGTACATTGCTGCACTTATTTTAAGATAGCAGGATATCATAATCAGATCTGATTAAGAGCCATTTCATTCACGGATATCTTCCATTGGATCTAGACAAGTGGAAGCAGCTCAACTATAGGAACAAATTAGAGGTAGTTAGAAGGGTTCCCATTAAGGCAGCCATCCCTCCTGAACACACACATGCCCTTTACACCGAGGCTTTGTCAGGAAGGTAATGTACATTTGGCATTTTACATATCATCGTGTAGTCTCATTGCCCTCTAGCCTGGCTCTGCATTCCATCACTGCTCTTGCTGCTTCTTACCCTTTCCTGCCTCAAGGTTTCTACAGTCGTTTTCCTTATAGGTAAAAAATACCAGTTTCCAGAAATCGCTTCCATTTAGTCTATAATATAGCAGAGACAAATTATTGTGACCATTACAAAAGATCTCTTGGCCCCTTCTGTAGGATGTTTACTGTGTTTAGCTCATGGAGTGTTTGCTCTTTGTGTCCTTGATGGTAGTTCATTGGCAAGCGACATAGTGACAAAGAGCCTCCAACCAAAGACAAGTTGCTGATAAGGGGATTAAAGCGAACATGGTCTCTCAGGCCCGTTTACTCTGTCAGTGCTTGGACTTGCTTAGCTGCTCAGGTGCTTCTTGTGTATTCCCAGTCCCGGAGGTAAAACTGTCTCCAGACCTCCACTTATCCTTTGAAACATGGTGTAAGCTGAATTCATTCTGGTGGGGAGAACATGCCCCATTAGTATCCTAGATACCCAGCTTTTTGGAATTGATGAGATGTAAAGTAAACAAACCTATCAGGGAGTTGGCATTTTCCAAAGACAGATTTTTCTTCTCTGAACTGAAATGTTGCCATAAACTTAAGATGAAATACTCCCTTGCATTCTGTTTAAGGTTCAGGATATGGGAGCAGCTAGTTGGTAACCCACAAACCAAATCACACGGAAATCCAATGCGCTGCACACCAGATGACTGAAGCAATTTGTTCTGCCAATAGCAAGAGTTTGGAGAGTCCCTTGTCAATCCATAGGACTGGTTCTGATATGACCAGTAGCTCACAGTGATCCAACCCTCTGACCTGCATGCAGCTATGTAAAGATGCTATGGCTTTAGCTTGTGATCCCACAAGGAAAGAGCTCTTTGTACACTGTAATCTGGGACAGTTCCTTTATCTGCTGTCTTGTAAATGTGGATCACAGTATTTTGAGGGATCAGCTTTGTCTGGTGGAGGTTCAAGTACCAGGTACCTGGGGAGTGATCATCTCGTGGGAGACACCATCTGAACTGCTTGTTGCTGGCAGTTTCTTTGGCTCACGCAGCACTGAATCAGCAGCTTCAGTCATTTGGATGTGATGCTATCTGTCACTTTCTAAATACGACTCTTGTAAATGAAGATGGAGGTATATTAATGGGGCCAAGTGTTCTTCCTGGTTGGGAAGTAAATAAAAGTCTCATGGGATGGGTTTACCAATATCTGCAAGGTCAAGTTAATTTATTTTTTTTAGTCGAAAGACTGAAAAAATATATAGATATGAGAAATAAGCATTCCAGACATGTGCTTATATTCTGGTTTTTGTTTTGGGGGTTTTTTTTTTGGTTTTTGTTTTTTTTTAAAAAAGCTTTCTTTTTCCTTTATATATTTGCCTACTCTTTTCCTCCTTTTTTTTTTTTTTTTTTTCTTCTGGGCAAATAAAAGTATAGAAGGAAGCTGAACTGAAAGAGTTAGAAAAAACTGCCAATACTCCTAAGATGGAAAACAAAGAACTGAATGTTTGTGGTTTTCAGGAACCAAAATGACATGCTGACAGTTTAAGTTGAAACAAAAATTGCCAAACCTCTTATTTAGGCAGTTTTAAATACAAAATAATTTATTAAAATAAAGTGAAAATTATAAAGTCTGAAGAAAAATACTTCTTTTTTAATAAACATGTATTTATACATTTCCATATATGTATTTATACAGTTCCATATATGTATTTATGGGCATACACTTATAGGCATACACATATGGACAGAGTGGAGGGCTCAGAAACACATGGAGTACTTATTTTGGCCCACTCTAAGATCAGGAATAATGCTGCATTTTTACATTTCTATTGTAGCATGCTATAGCTACGTGTTTGGGGTTTATTCATAAATAAATATTCATAAAACTTAGTGTTTGTGGGAATTTATGGACCTTCTGTTTTCCACAGAAATGAATGGGATTTGAGCATCTACATCTCTGAGCAAGATCTGATTATGTCATGCCATTGCTCAGTATTTCTGCTACAACAAGCATCAGTGAAACAGTTAACAATATTGAAATATAAATTGCCATTCTTGAGGCTCCAGAATTAACACCTTTTAGCTACCAGCTTGCTGTGGTTTCACAGTTAACACCTCACCTCTTTCTGTAGAAGACAACACTTTACATTACAGCTTGTGGTCTGGCAAAAATGCTACAGAGTTTATCATAGGCAAGTCTCAGTTTCATGCATTTAGAACAGTAGCTAAAAAATTCATTGCCAAAGATAGATCAGGCCCCATTCTGTACCATCATTGCCATATGTTAAGAAGGACTTAATGTGCATGAAAGGCAAAGGTACAAAATTATTTTAGGCTAAATACTGCAGGAATATGGCTTCCCTTTCTAGAGGCATTTGCTCAAAATTATTTTCTTCTCTTTTGGGCCCTGATGATGCAAGTGCACAGGCTAGTTGCTGGGATGGCAAGGGCTCAGGTCTCCCGTGGGCAGACCTGGCGAGGGATTAAGCCCATACAACATCAGGAAGAAAGCTGATGGTAAAATGTGTACAGAATGAGAGTGGATGTTAGCTTTTGTTGCAATGTTTTTGCCATGAAGGTGGTCCAAAGAGACCACAGACCTGTTCCTATACTCAGAAGGAACATGTTTATTTCTATTTCAGAAAGGAGATTTTAACAAATCATTGCAGCAGCGTGAAAATTTAGTGTGATAGAGTGTCAGGATAATTATACACAATTTGGTTTTATTTAAGTATGTTAAGCACCATTGTTTCTTTTCCATGTTAAGGATTGACTTGAGTGCTAGGTTGCAGCAGTTTTCCTTAATTGCTTTAATCCTTGGCCTTAAGAAAATGAATACTTTAAATTTACACTTGTTAAGTACACTGCTAATGAAGAAAAGGCTTTAGCAATCCTTGGCAGACCAAACTATATGTAAAAGAAGAGAAAGCAAAGAGAAAAAAAAGAGAAAGGGAGAAGCTAATCACCAAACCATTCTGTTAATGCTTATTTTAATCATCCTGCCTGCCCTTCCTGGCAGACAGAGCCATTAGGCTGCAGAGGCAGGAGGCGAGCTATCACCATCAAATGGCGCTGATGTTGAGAATTGGGCCCAGGAGTACAATTTGACTTGTCAGTTTATATAGACATAAAGCTTCATTGTTGTGCACAGACACAACTGGCTTTTTAAAAGTCTATTTCCCTCCTGATGATGTGAGAATCTGCTCCCCTCTCTCCTACTGTTCTCCAGCCCTCAAATTTATTAGATAGCATTTATAACCCTGCACAGGGTTTATGTGGTACTGCAGGGTCAGGTGGGCTTCAGCAGTGCCAGGAGCAGACCACAGCACCCACACTGCCCAGCTTTGAACCACAAGGGACCCATCAGGGTGGGGGGGGTGAAGAGCTTTGACTCTCACACTGGGTGATGTCTCCTTGCAGGGAGCTTTAAATTGTCCATATGACCGCAAAGGCTTCAGAACTGTTAATTCTCTGTAGAATTAAGTGTGCGTTTTAAAACAGGCAGGATGCTCAGAAGAAGAGAGGAGCTAGCAGTGTTTCCTTGGGGGGCAAAAATGAAACATCTCCAAAATGTAATTAATTACCGGAAACGTATGATCTGTTTTCAAAAAACAGCTCGTGTTGCTATTTTCCATGTATAGGAAACTTTTATCCTTCTGACAACTAACTTGTGTGCTAACAACTTCTTTTTGCCTGAAAATGCCTCCCCATGTCACAGGGAGCCACTGAAAGGGTTTCAAGTAGTGCAGTGCAGCATTTTTCCCAAATTTCAACTTTTGCATTCTGCAAAATGGAGACAGTGTTTATTGGTGCCCACATTGAACAGCAGCATTTAGTGCTTCAGGCAAAAGCAAGTTTCAAAATCACACTTGACTAAGTTGCAACCTAATTATAGCTATTCAAGCACAGGTATTCCAGTAACCAGGGAAAGCAGGGAAATAAAGCAGCCTTTGTCCCACACTGCCCAGACAGTTGCAGCATTGTATACGGGGATGGCAAAGAACTTCCTGCATTTAATTGCAAAAACTGATCATGAGTTTGTGGTAAACGTATAAGCAAATCCAACTAAACATTTGTATCTCCCTTTTGCCTACATAAATTACTTCTGTGTTTTGGCACCTTGCTACTAGGGTTTGTAATCTCTGTGGGAAGGTATTGCAATAAATATCATTTTTAATGGAAGGCCTATTTTTAGAATTTCTTTTTTCTTGAACGATCACTTTTTTCTTCCTTTTCATAAGGAAAAAGTTTATTCTTGTTCATTACATCAGTGTCTTTGAAGTGGGAAATGCACACAACTGCCAGGTCACGTACAGCATGGGAGTTATGCAGGGTTTTCTTCAGCTGAAGCATGATTGTGAGCAGTAATTGAGATTAGCTCCCTAGGAGAAGGGACTCTTTTCTCCTCCTGATTTTTTTCCTCAGGAAAATAGTTGCACTTAATGCATTTGCGAGGAGACTGTAAGTGCTAACGTACTTTCTTCCCATACCCCTGCCATGTCTGTGGCAGTCTTACTGAAGAAATAACAATACATAAAGCTGCATAAACACTTAAGGTCTTAGGTGTCTGCTTCCACTGACACTTTCAAATTTTCTATTTGAAGATAATTTCATTTCACACTTTTACATCTGAAGTGCCTGGTTTTGGAGACCTCAGAGTATTTTTTTTACATATGTTAATTAAGTTTCCTACCAGCTCTGTGAGTGCATTAAGTAATAGTACTTGCAGGTGCGATGCAGAGAGGTGAAGGGACATTGTGAAGGTATGGAGTGAGTCAAGGTAAAGCTGCTGAGTGCAGATACATCTGTGAATCTCTGAACAAGGAAAAGGAGGGAGGTGGATTTAACACCGATCTACAGCTACATAGAGTAATCCAACATGTGAAGTTCATGCTTCCTTGTAGGAAACTGTGGCCCTAAGGCAGCCAATAGATATCCTGAGATGTGCTCCGCAGGTCTGAGCAATGTTGAAAACTTGGATGACTCTAAAGAATTTTGCTTCAACTTTTTTCTGGAGAATAATACTGCTGGCATTTACAAAATCAGACTGTTACCCGGGAGTACACTGGCTTAATTCAACTAAGGCCTGTGAGCTGTAGCAATTGCTACTGTCTGAAGGTGGATGCCTCAGGTATTTTAACAAGAGGTGACATGTTCAGCCACCTGTAGATAACAGTGGTTTTACTAGGACTGGGGGTCTGCCTTCACTGGTGTGGTGTCTCCTAGAAAATGCTTAGGGAAAAAATGACAAGAATGAACACATGTATGGAGTGTCCCAGCTTTTTTTTTGCTCCAGGAAGGCACATCCATGGAATCCTTTGCCATAAGTGGATTCTCAGGGGGAGTTTTCTAAAAAAAGATAAGCAAAACAGCTGGGGCCTTGCCTGCCATTGACTTTCAACAAGAGTCAGATGTCTAAATGCTTTAAAGACTTTTGAAAAGCTAGCCCTTTATCCTTCTGTATTAGGTTGCGGTGAGTGGTATTGACACTCAGTAGGATGTTATTGGCATGTGATTTTCTCCTCTCATCTTGCACAAGGGCATGAGGCAGAATTGCCCTCTGCTGCATGTGAGCAGAGGAGCTTTGGATTGATGTATCAGCACTTTGTGTTTCTGGGTTGCTCTCGTGAGCACGTGCAGAAGGAAAATAACAGTAGAACAAGGACAGTTCCCAGGTTAGATAATGTGCTCCATTGATTAACAGCCTTTACCACTTTTAAGTGCGGTAAACATAATGAAGCTGAGAACAATCTGGTGTTTTTCCACCACTTTTAGCAACCTCTTATCATTTTAAGCTGCTGATATTTCTTCTCCGGTACTACCTGGTGATCCTTTTTGTGCATTTATTACTGTTGCTTCTTCTCAAGAAATAAATTTGCTGAGAGTAAAGAAAGTTGCTCATTAGGGCAATGTAATTAAAGGAAAAGTAGACATCATGCCAAGTTCCGTTTTCTCTACAAAGCGCCACCTTGGAGATTGCCTGAAACTCAATTACTCGTTGCTATGCTTATTAGGGAGAACAATGTGCTGAAATGATCCCTACTCCTAATAACCTTGTTTTCCACATGTGAATCATGTTAATACTTTTTTCTTTAGTGCCTTAATCACCATGTATAAAATGGGTCTATTTCTAGAGGGAGAATGGGGAAGGTGGGCCATGTGGTGGGTGTTCTCGGAATTGCCACTCTCCGTGGAGAGTTTCTTGTTTCCTGCTGGTGCACAGTCATTCTTGTGTGTTGTTGTTTTCTTTTAATTACATAGAACAGCATTTATTAGCAAATTACATCTTGATAACCAGTTTTCCTCTGGTGAAATGAAAATGTTCATCTTCTGCCTTGCTCCCTTCCTTTAGGGGAAGGAGTGTGCAGTATCTTCCATGTCTCAGTCTCTTCTGCCTTACTCCATCGTTTCACCAAGACAAATAAGTTCTGCAACAGAAAGCTGCCATTAACACTTGCCGAATAATCTTGTTCCGATAGCTAGTCCAGTGCCCAACTTTTCTCCCCAGCATGCAACCCTGATATCTTTCCACTGTCCTCCTAATATGGTGTCTTCAGCTTCTGTGAACAGGCTGTTCCTATGGCTCCCAAAAACTTGTGTGCCTCTGCATCGGGCTGTGTTACAGGGACCTGTGAATAGCAGTCTTCTGTCAAGGACTTTGGAAGAGACCTGACACCATGAAGGAAACATGATGTACTCCCATCCAGCCCACAAGATACACACCTTCCTTAGCTCTGTGCTTAAGCTCATCCTTCTAAAGGCACAGGCAACCCGTTAGCTGGATATTCCAGCAGAAGTGAAGGACAGAAGTCTTAATCATGGTAGTACGTAGGGCCAAAACTGTCATGGGAATGTGGGGAAATTGCCTGAGGTTCAAGCTCTGTGGTGGCCAAGTCCATCTGAGTACCAGTAAGTTCCCCTGAAATTCTTGGTCAAAAACACCACGAGCAATCATAAAATAATTGTGTGGAAACCTCATTTTTGATAAGAATTGTGGATGGAAGTGGCTGAATGTTGACAATATCTAAGGGAGAGAGAGGGAGGTCATTTGTTCATAAGCAAAAGAGAGTTGAGCTCAACTGAGAAAACTTTGCTCCTAGTGTGGAGAAGAACTGGAGAAATGAAAGGCTCTTCTCTCTTTAGTGCATGTCCATGCATATGAAGAGGAGGCTAGTCCAAGTACCACCAGTGTCATATATATTATGTAAACTACCAATTATATGTTATATGAATACACTGTCCCTAAAAAATGCTCTGTGTTTTCATCTTAGAAGGAAATGCAGGGCTGTATAGTTAACTATTCCTTCTCCCTCTTTCATATCAGAATATTTCAGTCTTTTTATGTAGAGTGCAAGGGGACATGATTGAAAAGGGAAGTCCTACCCTTTGATGTTTATTTGTTGCATTATCCACTTTTCATGGCTCTATTATTCCAGAATCCTATTGAGCCATTCATCGCTAAGTGGAAATCTCTACTGCTGTCAGTAGGGAATTTCTGCCTCTAAATCACAAAGTTTGGCCCCTGTTACTTAACTTGGGGCCAGATTATCAAAAGTGTTGAGCATCAGCTTTCCAAAGGTTTAGCACCTCCCAGTGAGGACAGATTTTCAAAACTGCTCAACACAGAGCAGCTCCTACTGTGGCCCTTTAAGGACAGATTTGCAAAAGAACTCAGCAGTTCCCTTTCACCAAGTAGCTGAGCCCTTTCCAAAATCTGTCCAGCTTTGTTTAGCGCCGAGCTGAACGGTGAAGACTTTTGAAAATACGGCTTTTAGCAAACTCTCTGATATGGAAAATACTAAGTTGCAAACATCGGGAAGGACTTGAAACAAGTGTTTGAGAAGAGACAAACCTCCATGTTTCAAGATGTGCCAATTTTTATTGACTGATATAGGGGCTGGAAGAAAATTTTGGATCTGAGCAGGTTTTCCCATAATTGCCCACTAGGAGGTTTCCTGCGCATTCCCCTGCAGCAGCTGCCAGGCAGGATGCTGGAGCAGAGCACTGCTGTGCTGAGGCAGCGTGGCAATTCCTGTGTTGCCAAAAATGCATTCACTTAGCAAGAAGTGATTTGCAATCAAAGTAACACAAAGCAGCCATTATTCTTCCACCATCCTTCCCGGGGAGCAAAAGGGAAAGGAAAGGAAAAAGGAAAAAAAAAGGAGAAAAGATCCATTTGCACCTTATAAAAACAGGTGGAGGGGTGTTTTTTTTAAGTTTTAAACCCAAGATTCCCCTTGCATGCTCTACACTGCCTTGCTGTCCAGAGAGGCTTCCCTGATGTGGCTAGAAAGAAAAATCTGTGCAGAACAGCCTGTGTAACCTGGGAAGTTTATGGGTTAATAGGTGACCTGAAAGTTATTGCAGGCAGATGACAATGGAGAATGTGACACGGAGAGGGTATTTCATTGTATGAAAATGCAAGACATTGGGCTTTAGCCCAAGGCAGCGTTTGAGCTCCTTGGAAAGTAGTTCTGATAAAATTCTGTGTTTCAGTAAACTGAAACTGCATGTCTTGCATGTGTCTGCTGGAAGATGGGTGTTTCACTCCCATGTGGAAGCAGACAAAGGAACGCTAAAGCCTCAGCAGCCAGGTTGGGACCTGGCATCGTCCAGTGCAAAACACCCATGTGTTTGTTTTTGATCTCTGGAGCTACACGAAATACCTAGAGAGCCTTGGCACATCTTTCCTTCAGTCCTCTGAGATTCTCTGTGAACTTAGGATGGGCTTTTCCTTTGCTTATCCAGCCCCACTTGCATCTGGTTTCACTTCAACATAAGTACTTTTTAAAATACTGAAATTGATGAAAAAGAAATAAAGCAAAGGGGGAGGAGCAGGCTTGGTAAAAGCCTTTATCATTGTTACAGGACTGTGCAGCTTCTGTGATTACCCCTTGCCTTGTTCAGCAGTGTATAATTTAATGATTTCATCCAGGGCATGCTATTAACTTTCTTTTCTACTTCTGCAACCCCAAAGCTCATTCATTCTTTTTACTATTCCTCACTTGATGCATGTGTATGTGTAGGGGGAGGGCAGTGGCTAAAGTAGTGTTATGGATTTCATATCTTTGCTTCATCTGCCACATTATAGCAAATGACAGTTGATTAGGTCTTTCTATAGATCATTACCAATTGTTTTCTACCTTGCAGATAGTGCTATTACAACAAATCTATCATATCCTAGAGATCCTATGCAGCTTGTTATTTCTGCGTGATTTATTGCACTCGCAGTAGAAATGTTGTTAGTGAACGTTGGGGAAGCAGTGAATATATTGAGAAATATCAATGTATCCTCATGTTCTAGCTTGCAGTGACAGTCAGTGATCCATCTCACTGACACTTACCTTGTTAACATTTTGATCAGATGGCAAATTTGTCATTTTTCATGGTAACAAGTATAAGTTTGTACAAGAATTGCAGAAACATGGGGAGGAAGATAAAGGGCCCCTCTCTTAGTTTTTCCCAGTGTGATGTAATCAGTAATCTTTCTGGAAAATGAAATAATTACTTTGTGAAAAAGCTTATACACTGGAAAATGTGCCAGTGTTAGGAAGCTCAGATTTCTCTTCATTTGAGGATTGAATAAGTTCTCTTTGCAGCCATTACTGACACTTTGATTAACACACCAAATCAACATGAAATGATAATATAGAACAAAAAGGCTTACAGTCAGATTTCCTCTCCTTAATTGTAGTGGGGAACACAAAGATCTTGCAAGCAAAAGTGAAGGCATTATCTCTGGGAACAAAGGAGTACAAAATACTGCAAACACGATGTTGCAAATTTCTTCTAATCCTCACAGTCAAAGCTTGCTCTCAGCATTGCTGTCGGCTCTGCAGCTCTCCTGTTCCAAAGCGTGGGCATGAAAACTGTGCTCAAAGCACAAGTGGGAAATTACAGCCCCTAATGTAGTAGAGTTGTCTCAAGGTGCCTGTTACTCAACTGCACAGCCCACGAACATCAAGAAGAGGGCAACGAAAAGAGTGGGATGTTGCCTCTCGGAGCAATACAGCTGTTCATCGTCTCTGTGCACGGTGTTAATAAGGGCTTGTCCACATGAGAGATTGTGTAGGGCAGCACTGATACAAAATCAGCCTGGACAGAGGATATGTCCATGACTCAAGCATCAGGTCAGGACCAAACCAGACTAAACCCAACAGAAATAGCCCTTCTTCCAAGACTTGCATGAAAGTTGCTTTCATTCAATTATTCTTCTTCTGTTTCATGCATTGAAAACTTCTTGGCTGCATTATTTCAAATATCAGTGAGCCACAAATGCAAGTGCTATATGTAATCTCTCAGTCAACATAATGGAAAAAACAGGAGCCAAACAAACAGTTCTTCATTTTGACCTGATAGCTTAAAAAATACAAACTCGATAGATCTTGAGAGTACTTGGACTAGAGTTTTGTTGAAATCATACAGCTTTTCAGTCTCATTTTCACTAAATGAGCAGGGAGATCTGATCCTTAGCTGGGTTTGGTTTTATCTTGTTGCTGCTTTTTTAACTTTCTTTATAATGCATTGTCAGGATGTAAATGTTTTGAACGTATTATTAGAAAGGCTCAGATTGTATTCAGAGAACGCACATGGAAACTGAAAACTGCTTCAGTTGTGTCACTTTGGTCATAACAGTACAGCTTTGAATTGTTTAATTCTTCTAATGTTACGCATAGCAATGCAATAGTTCAGGCACCACAGCACTCGAGCAGCGAGTCTTAATGCTCTGCAGCAATTTGAGAAAGCACAGTGTCATCTACTAGAGGGTCTAATTGTTATGATTAATATTTAGCATAGGGAAGTCTATGTGGAAGGGCACAAGTTACATCTGCTTGCTGAATTGAACGAATTACTGATTTTTCATTTCCTTTTATTTTTAGCATCCTGTTGAATAGCGGAAAATGTATGAGTACATATTTGCTATAGCAATATCTCTTGGACTAAAGGCTCTGCCTCTTAGAAAGCCACTCTTCAGATGCCTGGTCCAAGGGAGCAGGTGGGCAGCAGCACATTTGCTGATTGCTGAACTCTGAGCTGAGGATCTCTAACAGGCGGGACATTTAGGTGCACCAGAGTTGCAGCTACACCAGCGTGCAGAGACCAGACAGATGCAGGAATAGGGCTGGTAACGTGACGGGAGACAGGCATGAGCTCAGGCAAGTGGCAACAAGTGGCTTGCTTTCCTGAAACTAATTGCAACAGGGCCTCTCACTGATGAATCGGGGCCTGATGGCACGATCTTTCTTTTTAATCTTGCTGCACCATAAATACAACTGCCTGATAAATCTGGTCACTTAATAAGTGCTTCTTCTCACTTAAAACAAAAAGACTTAATTAAAAAGGGAGAAAAGTAGTTAATTTTCAACCAGTATTGCTGAAGGAAGTTGGGCAAAATGTTTTCTGGGAGAAAAACTAGTAGTGAAACAGGTGCAATAAGAATAGGCAGTGAAGTAAGTTTAAGAGAGCTTGGTTGACAAGATATTGCTGCAATTTGTCTTTTAAGATCACACAGAGAGCTGACAGATTTCTCTAGGTCTTGGTGACATTCATATAAAAAAAGTTTCCTAAATCACCAGCTGAAATTTCGGACAATGGTTTCTGATAAAGGGATGTCGGAAAGCTTCACCTTCTGAAATTGGTGACTCATTTAGAATTATCTCCATTGAACAGCTGAGATCTTCTGCTTAGGAAGGGAGATGAAAAATTATCTTCTGAATGTACCATATTGCTTCCGATTCCAGAGAGGAGAAGGGAATTAATGTTGAGGATGGTGTTGCAGTAATTAGTTTCAGATGCAATGGGCTGGGAGTAAATCCCAACAAGCAGCAAGCAGGGGATTCACCAGCAGAGCAGCTGGAGGGTGGTCCTTTTTTTTTAGGATATGCAATCAGTGTTGTTCATCAGTGTTTTGCTCCTTAATAATTAGAGCAAGATTTAAAAAAAAAAAAAAAAAAAAAAACAGAGCAGATTATTGCTGGAAACTCATTTATGGCTGTATCAGGAGTTAATGTTAAACTCTGAAGGTGGTTAACACTTTTGACTGAGATAGCATATGGGGGTGGTTAGTGCCTGATCGTGGGAATGCAGACCGCCAGCTTCTGTTCAGTGCATTGGGAGATGAGGACATCTGTGCTCACACAGGCTCCTTGGAGTCCAGTCCTGTTCCTATTTAGACCAGTGTGAAGATATATTAAGCTTGGTTGGCATTAAACTGGGCTCTTGAATTAAAAATTCTCCAGTGAGTACACATGACACAGCTGAACCCTCTCCCCTTTATCTAAGTAGTGGAGCTCCTCCTCTTGGCCTGTGGACATCTCTCTTCTGTTGTCACTGATACAGAGGAATTTCCTGGGCCTGAGTCTTGACCCTCTTGTGCACCCTGTTTTATTGGACCATGAGTTTTGCTAGTTCTTTGCAGAAGACTGTATTATCATACTATGTTATGTGCTGGAAAATTGTACCGTCTGTCTCCTACAGGAGTTTTGTTCAGTTGTTTAGGTTTTACCTATTCTAAAATATAATTTTTAACAGTCAGCCCAACTTGTTGGGGTTTGTAGGGAATGAACAAGTGTGTTTGTCCTCAAATTTCCGTGAAGGAAGGCTTTCAGGTAATTGAAGGCTTAGATGGCAAAGTTTCACTACCTTTGCATTTCGTTTAGCTACCATAAAAAACCAAAACAAAACAAAACCCCACCACCACCTACCCACCAAGAAAGAAAGTGTCATTTAGTGAACGTCTGTGGCTTCTGATGGCTTTGGGTAACTGAATGCTAATGGGCTGGAAAACCTGGCAACAGACTTGCAGTGAGGGCTTGATCCTGTGGTGATCCAGAACAGCAGTTATATGGACTAGCAGTTTTGAGACGCGAAAAGCTAAGCTGCGGTCCATTGCACCTTGGGGTGCAGAGATCGAAGTATCAGAAACTTTGAGAACCGGTAACGAGGCTCCTTACTTGGACTTCTGCATTTGGAAAGAGATTTCTCTAGGTTGAACACAGCTCATCTAAGAAATCTGGTTGAATGCCTCGTGGTTTCTCAGTTCAGACCCATGTCTGTAGTGCTGGTGTTTCTCCTCACCCTCCCATCTTGACAGTGTGTACAAGATAAAAGGGAGAGTGAGCTGGGGGCTCTAGCAGGGTAGCCCTCTTGCCTTTGTCGAGACAGCAAGGTCAAAGATCAGCCAAGATGCAGTTCCTTGACTTCAGCTCTCAGGCAGAGTTTGCCAAGGTCCCTGGCTGGTAGGGCTTCTTGCCTGCTTTGGCTACTGAAGCAGTTCTTTCACGGTAAAGGCTGGTTTCACCTAACCATCACTATGCTAGAAATGCTATGACCTCCTTTTTAATTTATTTGTTTTACCAAGAATTGAAAGATAAAGATTATTTCAGTACAAAACTGCAAGTTGCTGGATTTCTGTGATTTCACCTCCTTCACACATCCTCAGCCTTATTCATAGATATCTGACAAGGAAGTAGCAGCAAGTGTGAAAACAGTACATCTTGCCAACAGTAAGGTAAACCATCAGCAAAAAAATATTTTTGTATGTGTGTGTTTATTTTTTGTTTCTGGCATCTAGTATCAGTAGGGAGATTTTAATGTGAAGAGAAAATGCCTGAACAGGGTGTTTGAAAGCCAGATTCTTATCCAGGTGAGTCAGAAGAACACTGAATTCAAATGAGGTTATAGACAAACACTGAGTTTTGGTCATTGCAGGCTTGACAGCCCACTTACAGGAGTTCACTGGCCTTTGCTAATGGAAATTTGGTAATGTCCTATATCTCTAATAGCCATGACTTTATTTTTTAATGAATTTGAGGTTGCTGTGGCAGAGAAGCCCATACATTGACTTCTTGCTAATAGTGCTTAACATTTCTATGAAACTTAGCTGTATTTCTTCATTTCTTTATTATGGGAATATTACAGCCATGGCACTGCTGAAATGAGGATGTAATGCATTGCCCCCCTCCCATCCCCTCGTTTTCCACTTCTAAGAATACCTTTGCATGGGAAAGACGGACTTACTTTGTCGTGGGCATGAGATATATCATTTGGCGAGGATTCACAAAGAAATGAAAATGGATTTGCAGAACTATGGTGGGTTTTATGTTTGCTTCTTTGCTTTTGTGGTGGGCTGGCAACTCTGTAGCATGAGCTGAGTGGTTGCCCAAGTCTGTGTGGTATTATTTGTCTGCAAATGCCAGATTGTCTTGTCAGGAAATCAAACCCACACAATATACTTTCATTGCCAAGAATTATGTAAAGTTCTTTTTGCTTTGTTTGGTTTTGGGTTTTTTGGTGTTGTTTTTTTTTTTTTTTTTTTTTTTTTTTCCCCCAGAATAGGAGTTCTACTACTATCTTTGCTTTGCCAGGATCTCATGCTTCCGTTTCTGTTCTGGCAAGACCAGCCTGACTTTGTTTTGCCAAGAATAATTTATGTCACTTCTGCCAGGATTCTGACAGCACTTCTTTCTTGCAGAGTTGTTATCTAAGTATTTTTACAACAGGTGGGGAATGATGGTGAATCTCAGGTGCCCAGTACATAGATTGTGTCTGCGGGTGCCACAGAGAACCTGCACATTGCAGGTCTTTTCGTAGAAAACTTCAGAAAGTTGGTTTAGACAGCAATTTAAGCCTGTGTTTGCTTAGTGTGGAAACACACAAATTTGTCCCATTAGAAATTATTTCTTTGTCTTGCTTGAGACTGTGTTTGTTCCACTAACATTTTTATTAGGGATTTGGTGCTTGTTTCTTTGGTGTCTTTATGCTTCAGATTTAGCATTCTGGTGTACTACAAAGATAAGTAAATCTCTGCCACCACTTTTCAAAATATTTACTACTAGAAGAGGGTACTTAATTTAAAATAATGGTGTTGGCTTTGCATATCAGAGCATGTTGAATTCAAAGGTTATGTGGTGTGTACAATGGAAAATAAGGGGTTAAGGCAGAGATGTTCACTCTTGTTGTAATTACCGGGATGTCTGCCTGCATACCAGATGAATACCCCCAATTGGAAAGATTTTAAACACGCTGGACTGGAGACATGACAAAAAAAAAAGATGAACTGATGGGAACATTTTGTCAGGATGATGGACTGAAAAATACAGCAGGTATTTTCTGTCTTTTAACGTATAAGGCTGTGTAATGCAGCTTGGGCTCTCCCACCTGAGGGGCACGTGTGCCAGTTGGCACGAGGCTCCCCTCTTGCTTGGCATGGCTGCCTTTCTGGGCCAGCCCTACTGAAGGAATGTGATTTGCTATGAAAAATGTGTTGATCGGGCTTGACTTTGTGCCACCAGGCAGATTAGCAAATTGCTTCGTCTGCCTCCCGTTGTTTTATCCCAGCCAGCAACATCTAAGCCTTGATGATTTTGCAGGTCTTCATTAAAAATAGCTGTTTCTATATCTGATTACTGAGCCCCATCTGGGGAGAAACGAGCCTTTCATCTGTGTATTATGAGCCCATATCTGAGCACTTTGATTCCGTAACACAGTAAAACCAGGCAAACTTTCTGTTCAATTGCTTTTCCAGCTCCTCTCTGAGTTCTCTATGAGCCCTGCCCCTGTCCCCAGCACATAATGTCTGGGGTTAGGGCATTTTTTTTGTTTTTAATTGCTCTTTTACTGCTAAATGCAATTTCCGTAATTGGTTACATAACTCCAGGGTTTTATTTTAAATTAATCTAACTTTGCAATCATTCTACATATGTTGCTCTTAACATTTGCCTATTATTTGGATTAATTTCACTAATTTATCACCACTGTTTAGATATGCATTGTTTTTATAACACTTGCAACTGAGTTAAAGCATACTTGTTGGGCTAAAGGCAAAGTTTGTTTTACTAAATCAAGCAGCTTTCTTTTCCCTCTCTCTTACTATATATTTACTCAGACTCAGACAGGTTTCCCCCCGTGTGCTCTGGTAGTCCACTGTAAAAATGGCAAATATTGTGGTAAATAAATTCAAATTATTGTTATTATAGAGTAAAAGTAATGGGTAATGCTGGCATTTTCTTTTCTTTTTTTTTCTTTTTTTGTCAAATTTAAATTATTCCTTAATATTTAAATACCTAACTAGCAGCCAAGCTCTTTCACCTGCGGTTAGGTCTAATATTTCCTGGTGGCAGTAGTGAAAGGAGTAGAACTGATGATTAGCTCATATTTCGAGTTGGTGCCCTATTCATCTCCCAAGTCTAAAGTCAAATGGTCAGGTTGGGATAACCCAAAAGCCAGTACAGTCTGTCCTCCCAAGCAAGAGCTGCGTCATCAGGTGCCTTCTTTACACACAGAGCAAATGGAGATATTTAATGGTGGTGGTGATCTCTCATCTTCCTGTTTTCCCACTAGTGCATTGTACAGAGACCAAGCAAATACATAATATGGGAGTTATGGGCAAATTACTTTCTTTAAAAAAAATTTCCGTTGAAAATGGGCTTCTGCTGTAAACAGGCTGTACTTCCATGAGTACAAATACAGAAAGAGAAACAGAAACATTGAAATACTTCACTGGATATATATTAAAGCTGTCTTTAGGGATGTGGAAGAAAGGCTTCCTTCTGAATGCGCATGAAGGGAATAGCACACAATTTATTGTTCGACAGCCCTGGCCAAACTCTTTTTAAATGAATAGATGCATATATTTCTGGGATTTGGCATGTGAAAAACCCTTGTGGGATATCTCTTTGGGTATGCGATAGTATTCATATAACAGATACCGAGACCAACCTTTTCTCGGCTGAATAACTCTTCCATTGATGGTCACGCTGCAAACAACAGAAATTTGAGTTAAGGGTTTCTCCGATATGCAGTAGAGAAGGTAGCTCAGGTTTTCCATTGACTGTTAGCAGGGAAAGAGGATTTATATAGTTACAAAAGGATACAGCCTAGATTAATAAAGGACAACTCACATTCCATCTAAACTGAGGAACAGTGAGGATTTTTCTCGTAGCTGATCAATTCAATATATGTAAAATGACCTTTTTAAAAAGAAATAAACTGATTCCCTTAGATTCCGCTCTTAATCGCATGTAATACACAGTGAATTTATTTTGCTATAGTGTTAACAGAGATTGCATATAGTTATTTTTCTTCCAACATGTGGTGCTTTGATGATTTCTCACAAATTGCAATTTTTAATCTTAAATTGAAAATGTGTCCAGAAATTTAACTAGACCCAGGCTTGCACTGTAGAAAATAAAGAAAAGGATTGCAGCTCTCATAAACCCTTATCCATGAGTAATTATCTTGTTATGTTAAAGTGGTTCTCCTGAATATTAAAATAATTAGGACCAACAATCTCAGCAATACTTTCCTCAGATGTAACTGGCAGGAGGTGTTAACTAATTAAATGTATTTATATTGCTGGCTGGCTAAAGAAAAGGATGAAGCACTTGTAATTGCTGAAATTTAGCAAGAGCACATATTTACTACAGAGAATGAATATACAGATTATGGTATTTGCGACGATCTAATAGCTGGGCATTTCTCATTGCTGGTGGGGAACTTGAATAAAGGGCTTTGGCAGAGGGAGTTTTGTCAGATGGAGGTAGGAGGGGGCTCTCCCCAGTGAGGGCAGCAGCTTGGTGATGGCTGCTGCAGCTTCAGACCTTGCAGGATGAATCCCAAAGCTGCTGGATATTGCTGTGGGGTGGAGGGAAAAGGCACAAGGCCCTTTGCAAGTCTGTGAAGGGGTAAGCTCATGATAGAAACAGACCGGGAGTCAGTCAAGGCATTCAACCAGCCCCAAATCTGTGTTTGTGTACCAGTACTGGACTAAAAACATGCCCTGCATGCTATGTCCCTGGGATCTTGCTCTTGTCCTGGGAGCGCAGACACTGCGTCCAGCATCGGTCTGTGCTTCTTTCCCCTCCTCTGCAAAGAGCTGCTGCTGGTGTCTCAGAAAGCTCTGTGCTCGTGGTTACTTGCTCTTATTTCAAAAGTGTTTTTCTTCTTCTTTTTTTTTTTTTTTAAGTTCATAGGAAAGACTTTTAAAAAAATCACTATAAAACTGGCTATTGTCTGACCTCTGAAGTAATCAATTTTGGATTCAGCCCCCTGTAACAGTTTGACATTTCAGGGTCAGCAGAACAACTTTCTGGCAGATTGAAAAGCTGTGTTTCTGGGCCCGGGGTAGATTAGAGTAAAACCGGGCCAAATAAAATGAGCCTTCAAAGCATCTCACTTCTATTTCACTGCTATTGGAAAAGGTAGCGAGGGCCATTTTTAGGCAATATGGATGACATAAATCTTGCCTTTTTCCTCGCTTCCCTGTCTCCCCTTCCCCACACGTGCTTCCTTCTCTTTTTTTTTTTGTCATCCCAAGCACAGCCATCACTCAGGCTGGAGCAACCCAGTGCAAGGTGGATCAGTCACAGCTCCTCTCCAAAGCATCCCTAAAAACTCACAGCAGGGACAGTCCTCTTGGAGGGGTGAGACATGAAAGCAGGGAGATGCATCCCGCATCCCCAGCCCTTTGCTGCTTCCTCTCCTCCTCCTGCGTCTTCCTTCACTTCCTTCCCCCCTCCTCTCGCCTACCTCTCCAGCTTTGTTCTCCTCTGTTTTTTCATTTTCCTGCCATTTCTTCTTGTTTTCACTGCTATCCCTCAGTCCACGCTCTCGTGACAGCACGAAACAACAGCAGTCTTTTTCCCAGCTAGGGGCAAGCGAGAGCCCATTAGCTGCCTCAGACAAAATCCATCTCCCTTGCTCGCTCCTCATTTTTAGCCTCCTCATAAATGAAAATTCAGTTCACTAGAAGGGACATATGTTTACAATCCCACAGCTGGTAGGTACATGTGTACCGGGAGCGGGTGCCAAGGTTATATAGACACATGTCACTTTTATCCCAGAATCCCATTTGGCGCCTGGGAACATCTTCATGCCGTAATGCTGTGGAGGTCATTACTACACCCTGTAATCCTCCATGAAGGTTTTCCGTTTTCATTTATACACAGTAATAAAATACACATCTCAGCATCAGGCATTAGGATTAGTACTGACAAGGCTTAAGCTGAAATGTTTTAAGGATGCATTTCCAATGTGAATAGAATAGCTAGCACGCAGCGCGCAATTATGCTGGCTTCATGGAGGGAAGGATTTATGCTTCAACCCTGTTAATATCACAGTGACACCAACAGCATAAAAGGAATTTTATTTAAAAAAATAAAGACTGAATTAATTTTCCATTGTGGTTCTAATCTGGTATTATTAATTTACTCTAAGTTTCTAATGTTGATGACCCACTGGACATGTGAAGAGAAACATCCTTTCTAATTTCAGGGTCTCTTTATTTCTTTAAGAAAGCTGAAATCCTGGGAAGCGGTGACATGGGAACGGCTGGCTGGGTGCAGAGCAGGGACAGAGCTGCCTGGGGGCAGACTGGGCGCCTGGGCGAGCCCCCCATCCTGAGCCTGCCTTTCTTTGCTGATACAGCAAAGCTTTTAGCTCTGTGCTCAAGTCTTATTGCTTCCAGCAGGGTTTCAGCACATTCCTAAACGTGCGTGAGCATGAGCATGCACCTTGCTGACCTAGTCCCTGTGTGTTTAAAGCCTGGCTTGCTCCAGGCAGGTCAGGGTATTAATGCCTGGTGAAGCTTGCAGCCCCTGAAGCATGGGCTGCACCGCCGCTGTATGCCAGGGAGGAGGGAGGGAGCACTATATGCTGAGAGAGTTGACCTCCTTCCCACCTTCCTTCTCCCCTAAATGTCACAGCCCTGTTTTAGCAGCTGGGAAAGAGGCATCCTCTCCATGTCTTCTTCTGCCATCTGCTTCTCCTCTTCCCCAGCTGGAGGAAGAATCCCCTGGAGCCTCCTCAAAGGATGTGTGAGGACTGGACAAGATGGAAGAGAAGGGGAGATGCTTTTGGTGGCTGCTTCCATGCAGTAGAGGGGAGTGACAACCCTCACATCCCTGCCCCATGGCCAAAACCCGGGGTACGAGCTATGTCAACACAACAATGTGTAGTGCATTGCCAAAGAAGGAGTACTGTCTCCTGAAAAGCCCTATTACACCCCCCCCTCCTTAGCATCAGGAGGCTCTAGACCTCCCGTCCCCCATCACTTCATCGTGGAGGAACAGGTAGCCTCGTGGTAAAACATAAATTTGCAAAATGAATGAAAAGCAGCAAACAGCTCCATTACAGGCAATGATCTTTTAAAAAAAAAATTTTTGAGTGCACTGGTTACTTTGGGTGGGAGAGACTGACACAAACATGGTCACTAGGTTATATATTCATTTCTAGTTTCTGGCCATTCTACACTACAATAAGCACACCTGGAGCCCAGCGGGTTCAGACTGCTTTTACATTGCTAGATTTACAGTTGCTGGCATACTGGAGATACGAAGAATTGAGAAGCAATTTCATATATTGCTGTTGCCACTGCTGGCATTTTCCTGCCCTTCAAGATATTTGTTGTGATAGGAGGGAACCACCCTCTCTAAAGGAAATATGTTTAAAAAGCCCAAACTGCTGAAGGAATGCTGTAGCTCAGTGTGCTTGCGTGGGTTTTTGTATATCTAAGTCATTATTTTCTATTTGCTTTTCTATTTCGTATTTGTTTTTTAATTGCAGCCTTAACTCCCCCTGCATTTTAGCAGGAATAGAAAAAAATCCCTCTACTCAGCCTGTTACAAGAAGGAAAACACATATGGCCTGAGGAAACCACATGGTCATTATGTCCATCTATTCTTTCTTGCACTTTTGGGGTGAAAAGATGTAATTTTCTGCCTTGCAGGGTGGGTGCTACTTTGACAGAAAAAAACTTGCCTTCTTTCCAAAAAGAAATTAAAATGCTAAAACTTAAATACTTTAATTCACCAGTCCTTTGTCCTGTGAGCCCAAGAGCACTTAGGTGTAATTTCCTTTGCTTAAGGGAAACTCAAGTCATTAAGAGCTTCCGTGCCAACTGCCTTAGACATCCCTCCGTGTGTACCTGCCCCACACAATGCCATGGCCTTGGGAGCTGTTAGCAGAAACTGCCCGGAAAATATTTTAACATATGATGGGGAATGGCCATTGGGCAGACAACCCTGGTGCACCTCTCTTCATGGCTTTTGTACCGAGCATGTCCCAATGAGACCCAGCAGCCGAGTCAGACGATGCAGAAGTGACCATACTGAAATGGCAGTTGTATTCTGCAACCGCATAATGCCTTTTACAAATCACCAGGCAGTAGTGTAATATTTTATGGCTGGTGGAAATTCAGATGAGATGTTTTTCAGATGTGGTTGTCTCAAGTCAGACACCTAAATGGTGTGAAGACTTGCTGCAGTTGGTGGATCAGGTCTCTAAGTACATTTATTTAGCTAGTAAGCCTGGTTCCCAGTAGAGCATCAGTAGTGTTGTTACACTGTAATGTAACAATTACATTTTGCATTATTGTTTATTTGTAGTAGGGCAGCCCCCAGATCCTGGAGGGGACAAAGACGTTGGTGTCTATATGAAGAGCAGGGAGGCGGAGGCAGCCTGGCTCTGCAGGAGGTGCTGGCAGCGTCTGTCCCATCACGTCTCTGCACGCAGTCCCTGTCTGTGCTGCTGCTGTCCTGTGCATTTCTCTTATGTTCTTTTCCATTTTAGGGCTCAGACGTAATGTCTCCCTGCGTTAGATCAGAGCTATTTCTCTAGCTAAGAAAGCGGGGGTTGACACACACATCCCCTGACCCTGGACAGAGCGTCTGTGCTTATGGGTCTGACATCTCATAGGAGCTGCCAGCAACTGCTGGCATCCCCTGCATCCTGCTGCTTCTCTCGAACACAATTTCTGTGGATTTCAGGGGGTCGCTCCCCCAAGGACCAAGTACCCAGACGACAGGGCTTCTTTGCTCTTGAGAGCTCCCTACAGAAACGCAAGCGCAGGAGCAGAGCGCTGTCGATCATGCATACTTCTGAAATTTAAGAATCAAAAAGCACATTATCGTTGCAATTCATACTAGTGTCCTGCATGTCAGCTTGTGGTACAAAGGAAATCTGTGAAAAATATTGTATAGCAGGTCCCTAGCAGAATGAATATTTTCCTGTTATACAAACTTTTCATGATGAAATGGTCTCATCTCTGTGGAAAATCATTGTATTGCCCCAGCTGTTGTCAATAACTTTTATGCATTGACTGCTTTTTCCACTAGACAATATTTACACTTCTCCACTCACCCCATTGATCTTCATTTTTGCAGGGAATTTTTTGGGGGTAAAATATAACCAGTTTTTTTTAAAAAGGAAAACATCCAAGAATTGCACTCGAGGGAAGATGTACAGCGTAGACTTAGTGACAACTTAATAGCTTGTAGTATATCAGATGTCTTCTATGCTGCCATCTTCTTGGGGAAACTATTTCTATACCATGTATAAAACTATGCACATAGAAAGCTATATACACTCCCTCATTTTGTTCTTTCTCAGTTGCAAGCATTCTTGGCACTGGCAGAACATGTGCAGTGCTGTACAGAAGCAACACAGCTACTCTGCTGCAGAAAATGGAATAAAACATTAATTCTATTGCTCAAACATTCACAACAAGCCTGTAGATTAACTGTCCTTTCACTGAATACTGTTTACTCGTTTCATAGAAAATGCATTATTTCGTTGATTTAGCTTCTGTTTGGTAAGCTAAAGAAATCAAATTTCCATATAGAAAAGTATACACAAAGGATATGACCTTTTAAGTTTAGCAGAGAAAATAACTGAGTGCAATGTAATTAATATGCCATATAAATGCCAACAACAACATTAATGCACCATAAAACTAGCACAGTTAAAATGATATAGTCTGGAAATGAAAAAGTTAAGTTTCTGTTAGCTTCATTAATTTGCTCACATGATATTTCTGTGAAAGAAGCACAATCTCCCTGTCTAAACCAGGAGAACAGATATGCAATGAGAATATGCATTTTTGTTAGGAGGAAGCCGAATCTTGCTTAAGGCTTGACCAAGCTCCTAAGAGGAGTCAACCCTACTTATGCTATAGTGTAATTTTTCCAGTGTTTATACCCTTTACATTTTTCCTAAAGCCTCATTAATGTCTCAGATACAAAGCCTGTCCACACCTGCAGATCAGTCAGCAATAGTGTAGTAAAATACTTGCATTGCTATAGTTATACCATTATAATGTAGCTTTTCGTAGACTAAATATTTTTTCTGAAGCAGTTTTCTCATGCAGTGAATTTCACTGTCATGTTTGCAGTCCAATTTCCTTCTGTAGGTAAGGTCTTCACAGGGGATAAATGCTTTCTAAGGTTCAAATGGCAGCTTGTACCTAACTCAAAGAGGTCTCCAGGGGAAAAAGTCTGGGATTGTTTGTTGCTCTGGAACGCAAAAATAACAACCAAATTAATGCCTAAACTTTCCAGCAAAAGGTAGCTGGGGGGCAGGGGCCAGCCACGCAAAATGTGATCCCCATAGCAAGTACATGAGGATGTTACTCAAGAGCTGAAACTTAAGTGGATGTTGCTCTGCCACCTTTGTACTGGAGGCTGGCAAATACTTCCCGTCACAGCAAGGGTGTATTGTGGGCTGTTAACATGACTAAGGCGTGTGTCCAGCTGTTCGTCCCTTGTTTTAGTCATTAGAGGTAAAAGGAACAGGGGGTAAAAAAGAGGCAAAGATTTCGCTTAAAATAAGAAGGGTTCTAATTCTTCCCTCTGTATATGCCCAACTCCCATGAATAATAAAATGTTAATGATAGTTATGCGTTCACATCAAAGGCAGACCAGAGCCTTTCATCTCAGTTAAATCTTATTCAAATAATTAATGGAAGTAGTTGTCTAGGAAAAAAAAAAAAAGATATTAAGAAATTCCTTTGTAGAGCATTGCAAACTTTGCTGCCCCTAGGGAGCAGCTCCTAAAATCGAGGACGCTAACAAATCGCATTTAAGTGGGTCTGTCCCTGCTTTCCACCAGCCTTGACTGCATTGCATCCTAAAAAAACTGTGAAACATGTTATTGGCATTGCAATAGATAATCCAGCCAAAATCAAATCAAAAATCCCTGACAAGGCCTGTGTTATGAAAATAATCATAAATCTTATGCTGTGGTAGCTGTGTGCACCAACATTAAGCATTCTGCTCAGGCCTGTGTCAACTTAAAAAAAAAGGGGGTGGGGGGAAGTCATTTGAAGTTCTCAAATCAACTCTGCAGCTGTTGTCTTCTTCTGTGCCCAGCTGCAGCAGGTCCTGCCAAACAGCACTGCAGGCTGATCCCTCGCTTTGGTGCACGGACACAAATCTGGAACAGTTGCCTTGGTTTCCCTGAGGCAAAGAGGGAAAAGCCCAGTCCACAGCTCTCGCTACCTGATATTAGAGTCAGGTGTCGTTTCTGGTGCATTTTGGACTTCCTGTGGAGGCTGGAGTGGCCCGTTGAAACCCCTGCTTCTGGGTAATGCAACGGTTTCTGTTACGGGGTTGCTTTCGGTGGTCCTGTGCAAGGGGAATGAAGATGGAAATGTGCAGTGTGGAGCAGCAGCCCAGTTGAAGTGATGCTCCAGACTCTTGCACGATGGCTCCCCATTGCTTATCTCTGATACATCAGCTTTTCAACTCGGAAAAAGCCGTCTTCATGGGTAGCAGGACTCCAGGCCAGCTGAGCAGGGGCTTGGAGGTAGTTCCTGCCAGAAAGAGCTGCCGGCTCCTAACAGCTCTGACAATACCTACACAATTTTTGCTTTTTCAATTTTGCTTTGGCTTGCATGGTTCCCAGTCCAAGAGAAGCTCCTGAGGCTTAGCACGAATATTGAGTTCAGGAAGAAAGTTTGTTCAGTATTTAGGTAGAGATCTGGAGCTTGCTGCTCCCGTCCCCGCAGTGCTCACCACCATGGGTCACTGATGTGTGTACAGAGCCGGAGCGGACGGGGTTTTGCTGGAGATGCAGAGGCAGAACCCACCAGGAAACGCTTCGTGTAAGTAGTTTTCAGTATAAGTATCCTTCACACGTGTTAACACATTTGTGCTCTCGCGTAGAAGAAAGTGTTGGCAGGAAACACTTTGCTGTTTCTTATCACATTAATCACGAGTGACAGAACGTACAAAAGTGTCATATGGGTCACAGGAGACGGGGGGCACGAAGGAACCGATTTCTGCTCCTGATGCTCATTGCATCAGCTGTCCTGGTCACCTGCTTTGTGTTTCCTTTTCAGTAATCATTAGATATTAATGGGCTAAGTAGTCGGAAAATGATGCTGGTGTGGACAACGTCTCTACCAGCGTAGTGGCCAGGGAGGCAGCAGTTTGGTACTTAGGCATGAATTTACCCTTGTCTCATGGATCCCTGCCATTTATACACCCTGGCTCCTTTAGATCTGTGACTTCCATGAAAAAGACCTTGGAAGTAGAGGACAGTAATATATTTTAGAACTTTAGAGATCAAAAAGTTTTTTTTATACATAGATGTGCACCATAGAAGTGCCTATAAATAGATATTAAAACATGCAATTTATAGCCTATCATTTCGTGGCCTTTCAAGGCTAGAAATAAAGCCATATTCCACTGGGAAAATGAGATTTGTAGTTTTCTATGGCTTAAAGCTCCCGTTACTAACCCTGATGGGCTGCAAGATATTGAACAAGATACCTGTCACTGGTCTGGAATATATATAATATATATGAGTGTATATAAATTAGGGGGAAATGATGAAGTTTCTACCAGTAAATGAACAAGTTAGGAGATTGTAAGATAACTTGGTGATGCCTGGGGGAGATATTCCCAGTGAACATAATTTTTTTCCTCAGTAATGATAACTTAACAAAGGCAATTAATCCACTCTCCCCAGCAAACGAAGTCAATGACATGGTAACCTCCTTATAGTGTTCCAAGGTAAAATGAGCTCCATTAATGCACTTCTGAAATCATTTTGAAGCTGCAGAAAGTCCCGTGGCAGCGCTGAAAGGGACCTGCCCGGAGGATCTGGCTGCGAGGTTTGCTCACTCCGGTTTCACTGGAGCATGGCGTGGGACACGCTCACCGTCACACCAAGCTCTCGCACTTCTTGTGGGAAGGAATAGCCAGCATGACTGCAAAGCAAAAGATTAATTAACAAAATGAGAGACAAATAAGCAAGGGACTTGGTATCATCCTAATACTTGTTTCTCATTTATTTGTCTCTGAGTGTTTCATGGGACTAAGTGATGTTTTATAGTGATATTAATCCATGCCAATCTGTCCAAGGCAGGTAAGGGCCCTCCTCGATGGTAGGGCCCTCGGCTGTGCTGATTGCAGGGGCCAGGGTGCTGGGCCACGTCACTTGAATTAGATGCCTACAATCAGATGTCTCACTTGCTGTCCTCAGACCTCCTCCCCTTCCTGCCTCCAATTTTTACATGGAATTCTCCAGGATCTTTAGACTCTGTTTCCCTTCTAAAAGATCGGGTTTTGAAAGCATGTGTGAACAAGACATAGCTCGATTGCTAGAAATTTGAGTAAATAATTTAAATAATTAATCCAACATATGAAAAATTAAATGCCTAGCAAAAGTAAGCCTCTTTTAGCATTACATATTTATTAAAACAATTTGGAGGTGTAAATTGCAATCAGTCATACAGGTATGTGTCTGCTGCATAGCCCTGAATTTGAATCTTTGAACTGTTTCCATCCCTCCAAATTAATTTAAAAAATGTGTGATTTTCTCATTGTCTAAGGTTAGCAAGAACTTTTAATCTGAAGTGGTTTAAAATATAACTGCTCTGTCCCAAACCAGGATTTCAAATGAGATCCTGTCTTTAGCTAAAGCAGAGTTTCTGATCTGAGCATTTATTTTGGTGAGATGGTGGTTGCACAAGTGTTAAGTTCGCTGTAACTTTGTGAGACATAATAGCTTCTTATAAAATATTCTTGCTGATTAAAAAGAGGAGAGGTATGTGGAGAGGTATGTGCATTTGAACTGGAGAATAAATGAAAATTACTATGTTGTGGTGGGGACACACAACAGAGATGTGAAATTGCAGAAGAAACTAGAGACATTTTTTGTATAATTAACGTGGAAATGCAGCATCCATTATAATCTTCCTTCCCTTTTCTTCCCAGAACACACAGCTTTCTATAAACAAAACCTCCTCTTGGGCACATTGCATTTATTATATTTGGGTTCAGTACAGAATTTAATTTTTTGGATATAAGGAAATTTCAGTGAAATCCATTCAACCAAACAGCTTCAGGAAAATCCACATGACTTCCCTGGGAAGGCAGACTAAACAGGTTAAGATTCTCCAGTTGGAAAAGAGGCAAAGGAAGGAAGGAAATACAGAGATTTCTAAAAATCATCAGATAACGTGGAGAGAGTGACTAGGAGATGGTTATTCGCTGCTCCTCCGAGGAAAGGGCAGGAGGGAACATGTAGTGAAACTTTGAAGCAATATATTTGAGACAAACAATAGAATTAGGTGCTGCCTAGTTGAACTGTGGAGGTTTGAAGTTGGAAAGGGTGGTGGTTGGAGGGCTGTGACTCGCATGTTGGTGAGGACTCAAGTGTCTTGCCCTGCGGAGCTGCTGCCCCGCGCTGAGCAGCTTCAGCAGAGCGCTGGGAGTGCCTGCGACGGGGTCTTGCTGTCCTTCAGCTCTGGAGAGTGGGAAATGGGCCCCCTTGAATCACAGACTGATCCCCAAATTAGCGTCTGCTGGTTCTGTAGTGGAGACTTTGTGACGGGGCTTGAGGGGAAATCCCTGACCCTTGGATAATGAGTGCTGTCTAGGAAGCAAAGGGTTAGATGTGGGAACAAAAGCAACAAAAAGCACTTTCTGTTAATAACCTCCATTGAGCCTGGGAGAGGAAGCAAAGCAGTCTCCCAGAGGAACTCTTGAGTCGGACATTTGTCAACATTGGCAAGGACAGATTCAGTCTTTTTTCAAGAATGTGTCTGTAGCTGAGGCTTTTCCAGATCCACGTTTCCACGCTGCTCGCTCTTTGCCACCGCGCTGCCGGCGCGAGCCAGGCCGGCGCAGCTCTGCCTTTTGCTCAGCAATGCTGCACGAGGGACCTGCTCGTGTACGTCAGAGGCACCACGCTTACGTTCCCTGATTGGATCAAAGTGCCCTGATCTGCAAGAGATCTCTGAGGGAGGGTTTTTAATTGAAATATTAAATTAAAAACTTTGCAAATTATGGGCACATTTTCAGTTTCTGACCTCTTAGGTTAGGGTGCTTGGTCTGGGACTGCCTCATTAACTGCAATAGCTCAGCCTCTAGGATCTCCTTACTGTTTGATGAGGCAGATATCATATCTTTCCTGTAATTTAGGAGGAGATACATACATCAATATTAATCTGAGGGCTGAGGTCCTCTAGCGTTAGACTGCATCTCAATTTCACTGTAATTTGGTAGCTCAGCAAAGTCACAGGACTCTGCTTAAGGGAGGATTGGTATCTCATGGCTTCAGAAAGTTTATTTATGAAGCTGGCCATTATGACCAAAGGTGGATGTAGGGTTTAGGGATTAATCCGTGCGGGGTCCGGACGACGAAACACCAATGTGATGATTAAAGTCGCCAGTTTATTGAGCTTAGCTAATCATTTTTATACAATTCTCTAAGTTGTTGAGAGACTTTGATTGGCTACTACATGCAAGCACTTGGTGTCCACACGCACAAGCATAAGCGGTGATTGGTTACATCGTACTGTCCACGCGCACAAACATAAGACATAATTGGTTGTGTTAATTAGATCATACAAGACTTGTCTTAGTCCAATTGGTCAAGATAAGCCCCTGAATTGAGGTTGTTCGTGCCAAGTTCCCTTTATCGTGGAATGTGCACCTGTGTTTTCCTAATTGGGATCTTTCTTCTTTTATCTTTTTGTTTATTCTGTTCAAGGCCTTCTAAAGGCGCCTGGAACAATCTTGTGACCATGAGCTATTTTCAGGTCCAATAACTAACTTCCATATAACTGAACCCTACAGGTGGACATTGATAAAGGGATGTAGTTGTTGTTTGGAAACTTCCTAGCAAAATTTTCAAATTAAAACATTTGTCTATATATGATGAAGGCTGACAGTTTTCTCTCATTTGGATGGTAATTGTCACTCTTCCTCTTCATAATTCATGTGGAAATGCTGAAAACCTTGTGTTAACAGTTACTGTTACTTTTTTTTCCCCTGAAGCTGGACTTCTTCTCTCAAAGAGAATTTAGTTTAGAAAACTTCATCCCCACACACTATGAATGCAGTTCATTTCCTCACTTACAGATGTATTTCTGTGTGTACACATACATATTCTTCAACAGAGGAACACAGACAGTTGGTTATTGGGGTGGGTTTTTTTGTATAATTCTCACATCTTGGAAAGAAAATCAAGCACTAAAGAGATGAAATATACTTTTAAACTGGCAGAGCAGTATCTAGAAGCCTTCCATAGTCGTGTCTTTTCAAAACTGCTGGGAAAAAAGTACTGAAAGAGGAGGATGAAAAATGAGTCTCTGAAATTGCAGCAGTATCAGTAGCGAGTGAAGCAGGGCTGGGAGACAAAAGTCTCTTACAGTTCACCGAGAAGGACTTTGTACTGAAGAATACAACTCACAAGTCCAAGGAAATGTCTTAGATGTATGAAGGAAAAAAAACCCCCACATATATTTCTGGATGCTGTGAGAGAAGCTGCTTCCAAGGGGGAGAAACTTGCAGGACTGCAAAGAGGAAAACAGAATATGGATTTGAGTCTCCCAGAGCCACAGTCCTGCCTGGAGGGGGAGCAGAAAAGGACCTGGTCCAGCTGAGCAAATACAAAAATGCAAAATGAGTTCCAGGACTATGCCGTGTCTGCAGGGACACAGGACCAGGCTCAAGTGCCTCATCTGGCTGAGCCATTAACATTAGAGACTGTTCAACATCACCATTATCACAGCTTAGGGGTTTCATTCCCAGCAGCTGGTGGTCTTTTGGAGGATGACAGCACCAGTTGTGCCCATCCACCACAGCGCTGAGGTGCTTCATCATTTTCAGGTGTCTCCAGACCTCACTGGTCCCTTTGAATGGCAAATCACCATTCTGCAGGGCATGTGGCTGGAGGTGCCGAGGATGGGGCACTGCAATGACAAGGTGCAAACATGCCTACGTATTCATATACGCTAGACCCATGTTTAACTTTCTAACCATAAGAAGAGCAGGCCTGCTCTCAACCTTTCTTATTGAACCATGCCTGTGGTTTTTTTCAAAGCATAATATTTGTGCATTTTTATTTAAATTAATGCTCTCTCCACCCCCAAATAAAAGTCTAAGCTGAATAAGGACCAATTAGAAATATGTCATAAGTAAATAAAAGAAGATCCACTGCAAGCAGCCAAGCAGGTGGCATGTCTTGTTGGTCAGGAAGCAAAGAAGGAGCATGTGACTATTGGGTTAACTGTGTTTGTGAAGGCAAAGGAAGTAACTTTCAAAACATTTGTTCAGATTTTAGATCAGTGCCTTTTTTTCCATCATCATTATTTCCCCAACATTGTTGAACCTGGGGTCCTGCTTCTGATTCAACTGTGATACACTGTTTTGCCCCAGAATATTTCCTTGCAGCTAGTTCCATGGCAATAAATGTTTACTTCATTCACTCGGAGCATGTCTCACAGTGAAAGTCCTAAGCATGTCCAAAACCTGTTAAAATTCTGAATTTGTTTAAATATTTCTTTCTGTTCTTTCCTGTTTGTTGCCTGTAAGAGAAAATAAAAACAAAATTTCAAGCATACATGGTGATTGGGATACCTAAAAACCCCAAACAAACAAACAAAAAATTTCACTTTGTACTAGGAGCTGAAAAGATATATAAGAAATTTACATGTTCTAATCAACCTATTTATACTTTACAGATATACTAAAGACTAGTTAAGGTCTGATGTTAGCTGAGCAACTGAATAACTTAAATTATTAACACTTCTCTTTAGATGTGTAATTTATATATAAATGGAAAAAGTAATTTAGTAATGCAGTTTCAATTTTAACTGCAGTGTGTGTGTATATGCTTTGTTACGATCCATTTTAAAAAGGAGCTTTGATAACTATGATTAATCCATGGCCCTGCATTAAAGCTTTTTTCCAATCTCATGTTTTTGCAAACAGTTAATAAATGAAATGAAGAGAGAGAGAGACAGGGAATCACACAAGGCACAATACAACCTCACTGTCCCTGGGAGACAGATTAGGATTTATAAACTCCACAACTGCAAGGATAAGAGCGAAGGGAATTAATATTGAACGTATGAAGGGTATCCCAAAACAGAACTGAAGGTATAAAGTCTGCAACATAGAAATCAAGTTTGTCTCTTGGTGGATAAGTCCCATTGCAAGAACCCCCAAATGCTGGATGTTCCAATCACCTTTGCTGCAGTATTGTATGTAAATAGGTGATGGGCAACATGATGGAAATGGTGTCAGGCCAAGCTGTGGCTCCAGTAGTAGGAAAGGAAGGTTTTGAGAGAAAAAAATAAATTAAATCACTGGTTGAATGAAAAGTCCAATGAAAGCATTAATAGCAGAAGCTAGTGCTTGGAGCACATGCCAATTTGCAACTGAATTCCTGAAATTTTCAGAGTTTCAGGATCCTCAACAGCTAAGAACTGGATTGTAAAATATGTATTGGCAATTTCATTGCCACGTGGCAGACCTCTGCAGATAGCTGAAGTGTCTGGTATAACAAGTTAGCATCTCCTGTATGTAGACCTATGGCTGGAGTCTCCCAGAGCAGGAATCAGCATTAAGTTAAATGAAGATGAGGTTAGAGCAAGTGAAAGACTTACACTTGGGAGGAGTACGGGATCGTGCAAGGGTGGAATTGGGGCTACCCTGAGTTGCAGCAGGCTGCTGCGACTCGTCAAGGCAAGAGCAGAGGTGCACTGGCCCAGGGTTTTGGCTCAAGCAGGCAGAGTTTAGCCAGCAGCTGAATTCAAAGCTACGCCTAATGCCATACTGAGGTTTGCAGAAACTATGGCAAGTTCCTGTGCAGGTTCCAGAGAAAGAAGAAAAAGAGATTATAGGAACATTTGTTGTGGAAAGAGGCAAGGTCTGAGAGGGAAGTGAATGGTGATAAATGAACCTAGTATGAAGGGCAATGGAGCAGTCTGCTTGCAGATCTGCAGGAGGATGACTGATAAACAGTGTAGATTTTTAAAGATAAACCAGAAGAAAATGTAGGGGGAAATTCAGTTTTAAGAAGTGATGCATCTGACTTACCAGCTGACATGCTGCTTCCCATGCAATAGGTACAGAGACATCAGAGTATGGGGAGAGAACAGAAAAATCTCAAGATGGAAGGAAACAATGGGGTTTATATGCTATGTGTGAACATTTGTATAAGCCCCAAACATCTTAATTTAACAATGCGATTTCCTGTAGGTCAGTAATGAGATGAAATAAACCTTTAGAAAAACAAATTATGGAGCTTGAAATGAGGTGGGTTTTCATTAGACAATGCCAATCCTGATGTAGAGATGAGAGAGTGGTTAAATATTTCCTAGTGCCCAGCGTTTTGGGAAATATCAATGTGTCGCAGGAGCGTGGCCGAGTGTGTGGTCAGCGGGGTTGTGGGGCTCGTGGCTGGGGGACTCCTGGGAGTTGCTGAAGTTGAGTTGCAGCAGGAACAGTGCCAGGGCTTTCGGTGCCTGCCGAACTGTGGTAATGCACTTTATCTTCATCCACAGCAAGTTTCGAAAGCTTACGGTAAAGTTTTGAGTGATCTCAGTTGTAAATCAGATTATACCCACAGAGCTGAATTCTTAAGGAAACACTGTTCTTTCTGTGATGAAGAGGCAAGGGAGATTATTCCTTCTGGTGCAGGCTTGCTATTAGAAGAGCAGCTAAAGATGGTAATTTTTTAATCCCCTTTTTAAACCACCTCGGAGCAGACCTTTTTTTTGTTTGTGGTTTGGTTTTGTTACATCAAGATTATCTTGAGCAACACAGATGTACTTGAATAGATTCTCTGCACTATTACAAAGTTTGGGGATTCAGAAACTGCCAGATTCTGAAAATTGTGTAGAAAATATAGGATTTGTAGGATTGGTTGTTAATTGGTCTTCTTCAAGGACTGGGTGTTCTGCCTTGTAGGCTGAAAATCAGCAAAGCCATGCTATGATTACATCTAGAAAACCACACATGGAGATTTAAAATCTTTGACCATTTTTACATTTGTCAGTAAGGGCCTCCAGACCATGCTAAGGAATTACTCTGATTTCAAGCTAAAACATATTTGTTATAAAAAGATTTTATTCTAATCAGAATAGCATATTTTATTGAAAATAACCATTTTTAAAAGTAGACTCTTCAATAAATACCTTAAAAAATGGAAACTGTTAGTTTTCCCACTGACAATCTGCATACTTTAATGTTTACTGAGGTCACACTCTCTAATATTTTTCTGATACACTTGCATAACCTGTTGCAACAATACTAATACAGGTACTTGACTCGTTCTTTAATCTTATTTTTAGGCATTTAAGTAAGGGACTGAGTCTTCAAAAATGCCAATTACCCAGAAATCCTGTGGCCTTATAGAACTCACACCAAGCATCTAAACAAATGTTTCCAGTAGAGAAATTGCCAAAAATATGCAGAGCACTTATATAGGGGAATTTCTGGAGTTCACAAATTACATCCTATGGTCCATTCTTGTTAGTGGGAAGTTAAAATCTATAGGCCATCTCCCCATCCTCTCTTGCTCAAAAAAAAATGTATCCCCATGTTTATTTTCTTTCTTTTTAAACAGAGGTTATGTATAACCCTGTGTAATGGAAATCCAATGCTAGGTGTACACAGCAGAAAATGCTCTGTTTGACCCCCTGTAACGTACTCAGGAAAGCAAAATGGAATAGCCTGACCCTTGATGAAAAATAAAATAAAGCATGGAAATAAAAATGGACAGGATCACACTTGGGATGAAATTAATGGGTTTAAAATCAAATTATTTTTCCTATGCCTTGTCTGACCTCCCTCCAATCTGAAATATACATGGGGTAAAAAAATTTTTTTTTCTTCATGAAATGCTGCCTAGACTGTTGGTGGTTGCAGAATTATACACTGATAGAAACAGTGCTTGGAGATGTGCTGTACGAAACTTAATCTCCTTTATCTAGTCTTTTGGGTATTTACACCATAGTCTTCACTTTGCAACAGACACGGATAACAATTCCGTTAGTTGTTAATTGGGAGGAGGAAGGAGAGATCTTGAATTTCAAGTTTTTCCAGGGTGCTTGGGGATCTATTTTCAACCAAAGTCAGCCAAGCTACCGTCTTGCACTAATTCAGAGTTTTCTCTTAATTATTTTGCATTAATTATAGCAGAAACTATCTGCTCTTTCATTACAGTTATTTAGTAGTAACAATAAAAGACGAGATGAAGGCATTAGCTGCATTATTCTGTGAAATAAGGAAACAAATTTTCTCTCTCAGGAAGATACCACCCAAGCACACTGCATACGCTGTGGTTTAAATAAGCAAGCTGCCCATGTCAGTCCACCTCACTGAATCAGAAAATGCATTTCAAGCAAATAAAATGTCACTCTAGTTTCTTGCAAGTCTTGAGGGCTATGATTTTATTTAGCTATAAATTCACTGAAGAAAGATTCCTTTAATATTTTATGACTCTAGTGGATTAAACCTTGTATAAATCAACAAATTAACAGTCACACTATATTTACGTTCAGAAGAGGGCTAAGAAAGGTGAAGGCAAGATTACTCCTTCCTGGCAGGCTGACCAAACTGAAAAGCTAAATTGAATGACTTCGGCATGCTTAGAGCAATGCAGAAGTGAGGTGAAGATGATAAATAATACACACTGACTGCAGTTAAGACAGGTGCAAAGTAGGAGGATTTTTATTCTTCTTTGAAGTTTTCTTTTTCTCCCCCTTTGCTGTGGATCAAAGACTTCTCAGGTTTGGGGGGTTCTTTAGGAATTCAGATAAAATCTGTGAGACAGTGACCTTCATGCAACTTTTTCTGCCCTAACATATATACCTATAGTCAAATTTTCAAAATTGTTGCTTGCGACAGCTGGCCAAAAAAGAAGAATCCAGTATCTTTCAAATATTCAGAGGCCCTATGCCTTCTCATAATTCCTCAAGTTTTCTTTTGTTTGCATAAATAATTTAAATCAGAAAAGAAGTGCAGATAGATGAAAACAGGTGCTCCAAGTGTGGAGTGGGCTTTGGAGACTGATTTGAAACAGAAGCAAATGGTCCTTGGCATCTCGCGAGTATGTTGAATGTTTTTACTGTACTTTCCACTCACCAATTTGGTTTCCTTCTTTATAAGCAGCAAAGTAGTGTGATGGCAGAGGGGATGGCTTTGTGGCCAGCCAGAGTGGAGCAAATGCCCTCCAGTGAAATGCTGCTGCCGTATTTCACCCTCCTGTTATAAACATAGTATGAACCCTCACGTCTGAGCCTGTTGCCAATTCATTTTTTGAGATCCAAAATCAGAACGGCACCTTTGGGAGAGAAAACCTGAGAAAGAGGTGTGCTTACAACACATGAAAACATTTGAAATACTTTTAAAAATTCAAGCCTTAAGGCAACTGGTTTTCTGAAAACAGAGTATCCTACAGTTGGTAGTTTAGAAAATTAATGCAAAAACACCATCTGCTAAACTTCAGATGTATGAATACTATTTGGTCTATAGAGAGTACAGACTGTACAGGAAACTATTGATCCCCCATCTGCTTCAAAATGATCTTTTAAGAATTTCTCTCACTAAATCAAGTACTACATTAGTAACATAACATTATACGGAGCACAGCATCCCAGGTGCTCTTAGAGGTGCAGTAAGTAGAAATGTACTTCTATCATCCTTCAGCCACCATGACACAGAAAAATGCCCTGGCTTTCTGCATGTTTATTTCCTGTGCAGCCAAGAAAATATAGTATATGGTCTCAGATGCCCTTGTCTGCAAATATCATCGTTTTGGCTGTGTGCATTGTCAGATATTCCTGGGGTAGACCACACCTCATGGAGAGGTAGCTTCCTTCGAATCTTCTGTCTCCTAATTAATAATTAGATAATATCCAGATGGTGAACTGTGAGGAAGTCTATTTTCTGTTACTCTATTTCATGCAGTTCTTGTCCCTGAGTGCACTGGGGCCGAGATTTGTATTCTGAACCTTCAGCCCTAAGACAAATACTTCAACTTGTGCCAGTGGACTCGAGTACCGACTGAGGGAGGTGCCTCCCTGAGCACAATATGCCTCTTTCAAAATCCAGTTTTTCTTTATATGTAAATCCCACCATACTTATAGACGTTTTCGCTGACCGTCTCTTGGGTAGCCATCAAATATCTAGCATCATGTTCTGAAAAGGAGAAAGTATGTCCTTTGTGCTTCATTGTAACTGACTGCATATGATGAGGCATATTAAAGAACAGTCAGTGTAAAATAAGCAGAAAATAATTTACAGAATTATTTCTCCCTGCAAGAATGCTCTGTGTGTGTGCATTGACGAGATAAGTAGTCACTTAAGCTGTGTAACTTAAAGGAATACTATTTTATTGCTCTACCAAAAAATACACAGGTTTAAAAATGCTAGGTATTTCTGTTGTTTTACTTCTCCTGCAATAAGAAGACCTGTGCAGAAACAAAAATATCAGATTTTCACCAAAACCTCAGGTTAATTCTGCTTTTAAATTTCCAAGATTTTATGCAGTGAACGTTGGCGCAGCATAACAGTGCTGCCAGCGTATACCCAGAACACTGTCTGTCTAGCCTTTTGGGCCAGCATCCATTTGTTAGTCCTCATAATTTCTTAGGGATAGCATGCAGCCCTATCAAGGAGGATTAAATTAAAAATACCCAAAGGGCGTTATGTCTCTGTGGACCAGAGAAGGTTTCCAGCAAGGACTGCGCAGGCTGTCAGTAACCTGCGAACCCGAACCCAGGAAACGGTGATGCAGAATATCAGTCATTCCCTGTAAGATTCACAGCCCTTTTGCAGATCAAATTGGCTATACTCCATACTGAGTTCCATTTATAAATTAAAGGTTAATATATTAGTGTTAGCAGTGATATATTTGTTCATCAGTGAGCCAATTGTTATACAGCCCCACAGCTTCAAAAAACAATTATCACCCTGACTTGCGATCATCTCTAAAGCTTTGTTTTGTTGCATTTAGGACCCTGTCTAATGCATAATACTCGTGTCTTTAGTCTACATGTAATAACTATTAATCACTTTTAGACTTCTATGAGTAATGTATAAAAGGAGCCTGGTTCAGAAAATCCAGAGCAGAAGAAGAGTTTGGGGAAGTATCAACATATATGTGCTCAACCTGTTCTTTTGTGCTTTCCTTGGGACCCACTACCACTCACTGATAGACACGAGTCCTGGGCTGGAGGGACTTCAACCCATTCCCCTGTGGTTTTGCCCAAGTTGAGTGCGGCCAATGAGAGGTTAGTTTTCTTAGAGAACACACACATAAACTAAGCCATTTCATTTGAATTCTTTCGTTCTTGTACCCTCCAACCCCCTGACAACAACAAAAGGCAGTTTGTTATCCCAGCCATTGGCTAGCCAGCATCTGTTTTTAATTAATCCCAAGAGACATTTTTATAAGAACAGTCTAATAAGTTACATGTTGCAGAACTTTGCGCATTGTATTCTATCTTTCAAAATTAATGGTGTGTGGATCCCAGATGTCACACTGGCACATTTCTCCTTGCAGTCATTCTAGGGTTGACCCAGGTGTTCTAAAAGCAGATTACATCTTCACTGCGTCTACACGTCTTTGCATCTAACCAGACTGGTCCAAGATCATCCCATCAAATTCCAAACACCCCAGCTGTTGTAGTCAGGGGGGCAGTTGCCCATGCCCATGAAGACCATGGGGCCCTCTGGCACTCACTCTCCCTCTGTAGGCAGCACAGGTGCTAATTTTGGCCATTCCTTGTGTTCCCAAATGTCAGGTGGATGAACCGAGACCTGTGCGACATTGAGATAGTGGAAAATTAAGATCTACAGTTACAGCAAAGTGAGTGGAAAGAGCCTCGGATGAACTAATTTTACCTCCTAGGTATCTGTGTTGTCTGCTGTGTAACTGAGGCATTTGTTTCTCTGTTAATGAAACGCTAATCAGGACTTGAAGCCATCCATTTGAACAAGTATAAATAGTAAATGAAAGGCCCAAAGTACTGCACCACATGAAAGTGTTAAAAGTGAGTAAGGTTGATGGTTCCACTTAATCAGAAACTGTGAGAAATTAAATGTTGTGAAATGCTTATAAGCCTAGGGACTGGGGTGCTCAAAGACAATTAGCAACTAAACATTTCATTAATGAAATAATGATTAATTATAGTTACTAATTAAAATTCAGGATTATGGTGTTGGTATTAAGCATTAACAGGAGTAATGACATTACCATTTTTAATGAAATTCCAATAAAGAAAATCATAATACAACTTAAAAAAATAGGTACAGGCAACAGCAAGATTAGGAGTTATTGTTAAGCCCAGAGGCACAGAATTTTCCCAGCTGGTGAACTTAAGTTAAGTAAGTTTAATGCACTGTAATTTAATTACTAATCATAGTTTTTCTTCACAGTGGGAATTGATACTAGGTTTATATTTTACAAGAACAAAAGACAGAATTTGAATACCTGCCCTGTGATAGGTGATGACATTGTGCTACAGGCTACAAATAAAACAATATTTTGCAGACTTCTGCATAACATTTGGATTTAGACATATTAGAGTAGGATTTAAATATTATTTAATTAATGATTACTGGATTAGAAATTAAGTAGCCCCTATAGATTTTTGTAATACAAGTATAACGCTGCCTTTGTGAAGAGCATACTCAATACAATTTTGTACATATATTAAACATATCTTCTTTGAATAATTCATACAGGGGCATATTAGTAAATGTCAAATTCCCACAAGAAGATGGAATTTGACCTACATTAATAAAGCTATTTAGGATTCATTAATTGTAGACAGATTTCTTAAACTATTTGCTATTACTCACCTTTTCATGCATAATGCAATATGTTGGCTTAAATACAATTCCTAATTTACATACTGTTGGCTGTGTTGCCCTTCTTGCTATTGACTATTTGACTTCCCTTAACCTGGCTGACTTACAGGTCCTCTTAGTAATTTGCTGTCTTGTGAAGTTCTCAAATGTCAAGGTCAATTAGAAGTCAGTTGGTTGTAGCTGAGCAATGGATGAAATTTCACTTTTTCCTGAATTTTTCTGGGACAATAAAGAAGGATTCAATGAAACAATTCTAATGAGAGCCCTGACTCCTGTTTCCCTTGATGGCAAGGGACTGTTATATTGACATCACTGATGGAGGAAGAGAGATCCTACAGAAGGAGATTTCGTTCAGTTGGATGTGAATGTAAGGAATATAAACAAATCTGAGGAGTTTTACCAACACTCAATAATACATTTGTAATTCTTCAAGCTGAGATATGGAAGCCACATATATGCTCAATGTATGTAGGTTCAAAGAAAATTTGCCTTGAGGGATAAAATGCTTTTTATTGTTATTTATATTTGTAATTAGCTCTTTGTGTTCCAAAGAGATAGTACATCCAAGACAGTGAGCAAATCGGCACAGAACATGCCCGAGGATGTACAAGTAGATTTATAAATGGCTCTGTAGGGTACGTGTGAATCCAATCCAGTGAAAGGGTCGATGTGGTGGCAGCTCAGGAATATTAAAATCTGATCATTAAACTAGTCATTAGCTCTCCGGGCAATTTTGGGCATACTCCGACAGCAGACAGACTTACAGATGAGCCATTCTCTAAATGAAGTTTGATGTGATGTTGCTGTGGGACAGGCTATGTTGTGAGTTGCTACCCTAAATGAATGGTGATGTGAAAGCCCCAGGTATAGTCTGGAAGACAGGTTTTTGAGGAATGATGCTTCCTTCTTGTGTTTGGAAAGTAATCAAATCTTCCTGAGAGCAATGGGCTTTCAATCATAGCTATGTATGTTTGTGTTGGAGTGTTAGATAGAGATCCTG
This sequence comes from Astur gentilis, assembly GCF_929443795.1. Taxonomy (NCBI): domain Eukaryota; kingdom Metazoa; phylum Chordata; class Aves; order Accipitriformes; family Accipitridae; genus Astur; species Astur gentilis. The sequence continues at coordinate 15,118,289 of NC_064902.1, read as the reverse complement.
TCCCAAGAGATGAAAACCAAACCTTGATTTCACCATTACTGCTTTTCGCTTTTTTTAATCTTCTCTTATTTTTATGTTTGAATGCCAGGTAAAATTCAAATCAACAAACTAATTGTTGTTGTGATTTCAGCAGGTAATTAATTTGAGGTAAACTTAGCACACTGCCAGCTTTTCCTCCTGATGGTGCTGCAAATACTGTCGCTGTCCTGTTTCGCCGTTTCAAAGAGACCCAGAAACTGAGCGTATTTGTTACCATAATAAAATATCCCCCATATTCTTAAGATACATAAAATAGCATGGATAGGCAGCAAAGGAAGCCCAGTTTTGCAAACTAGGCTCCTAGGTTTTGTAATTAGTCTACAGCAAAGATGAAGCTTGACAGTCTTGCTCTTATATTGCTCTCTAGGGTACAAGTGCATGTGTAGTTTTCAGAGAAGAGCTGAAAATCAACCAGTACCTGGAATACTAATCTGTTATCTGTACCCTTCTGAATGAGAAAAATGTGCCTTCTGGCAGACTCAGAAATGCATTGGTTTCGTGCCTCTCCTTTGCTTAGCAGCTACGTACAGCGGTCACTACAGAGTAACCAATACCTTGGTAGTTTCTCCTCGCATAGCATTTTTTCAGGAAAAAAATGGCACAAAGGCATAGAATACTACTAATATATGTGACATTAAATATCAGCTCATTTGTATTCTTCTTCTGTCCCAAGAGTCCTGGTCAGGCTGCAGACACTGGGGGTAAACTTGCAGGCAGAAGGAGATCTTTGCCTGAGAAAAATACCAAACAACGGTGACATCCCGTTGTCCTCACTGAGCTGAAATAATCCGTTAACAATAGCAGTTGGGTGGTACCTACACACACATTTGGCAGGGTAAATAAATACAACAGGATCTTATTAGTTCACAGAATTGAAAACTTACGATATGTGCTAACTGCAAAAACTTCTAATTAGATATAATTATAATCTTCAAAGCATGTTGAACAGGGTAGCATTTGATTGTGTTGTTGACCTTTTCAGTGTACTTTCAGGAGAAACCCATAGAAATGAGATGTTGTAAAATTCATCAGAGAGCAATTAATTTGTGCAATTAGAGTAATATAATCTGAATTAACATGTATGGACATATCAGAACATAAATGGACTTCAATGTGACTGCACAGGCTTCAGTTTGTAATGAGAATTCATTATATGGACAACTAAGAGGATGCATGAATACGACCTTCCTCATGTGAGACAGCCTCAGTGGTAGTCTAGGCATAAATGGAGCACCAGTGCAGATTGTCATTGAAAATTTGAAACTTTTTATCTGATACGAAAAAGTAAAGCAATCTATTTTCTTAAGCTGAAGGTCTTGTCAAAAGACATAAATCTTTAATATGTGTTTAAAAATACGAAGTTTCTGTCTCATTTTACAATTTCCAGAGAGAAAGATGTCTTGTTTTTCTTTGGCCTGTGTGAATTGAGTCCACTATACTTGCCACTTTAAAACAGGGTAAGAAAAAGCTAGCTAAACCTACTGCTGCTGGTTGTATGCCTTTGTCTCACAATATCATTAACCAGATAGCAACCGAAACTAGAACACTGCATCATTCATGTGACTCAGTTCACTTTAAAGACTCAAATCCAATCTACAGGCACCATCTCTCATTGCACTGTTGCTCTTAGGTATAAATTTTGCTTTTCAATTAAAGGACAGGAAGAAGGTTTTGAGATAAAAATTGCATAAAGCTATAAATAAGGAGTGGAGGCTCTCATGAATCTGTTTTTCTTTTGCATCGCTCTCTGGGAAAGTGTTTTCTGTTACTGCTAACTGGATGAAAGACACAGATTGGATGGTTTTTTCCGACACACGTAGTCCAGAAGCACAATTTAATATATTTAATATATTAGTTTTAATTCAAACTTGATGCTCCTGGACTTTTAAAAATACTTAACCTTTAGTTATTAGATATTCCTTTCATATTATATTTTTAGATAATCTTTTCAGCCTGCTACTCCACTTATTTTTAATTTTACTTTGTTAGCTGTCAGTTTCTGTAAAGTGTGATCATTCCCCAATATAGGGTATAAATCTTTGGTATGAGCCTAATGTGATTTCAAACTCATCAGCTGAAATAAGTGCACGTTGGACTTCCCCTCTGCGAGCATCTGATGCTCCTGTTTATCAGATTCTGTATTTTGTAAATTACTGAAGCATGGCTCCAATAAATAAGCCTACCTTAAAATCTGTGCCAGTCAAAATATTTTTCACAGTTTTATGTGAAGGCATACATTGTCTTTATGCAGCTGTCTCTTTCTGAACTAATTTTATTGCTATACATCAAGCTTTAAAGACCATCTCATGTGAAACTTTGCCAATGCTTTAATGGGCTTAAAGTGCTAAGTATTCTTATTTATTTCTCTGTATTTACTTATAGGCACTGCAATGACAAGCAAATGTATGATCAGTGCTACAGAAAGCAGTATATTCAGGCTGAACATACTGCATATGAGCATATACATACTGAGTGTAAAGAAAACCAAAGCCAGGCACAGCCCATAGCTGTCTCCTTCTCCTCCATTCTGCAGGTTGTCATCTCCTGCGGGGAGGAGGAGCTGGTGGACCCACATACCTACTCCCAGTTCTCACTGTAAACCGGGAACCCTGATGCCCAGCTCTAAGCCCACAAAAATCCCACAGAGCTGATTTGGCCTGACATTAGGGACAGTCTGTTCCTCTTCCACGTGACTGATGAAACCCAAGGGTGATTCTGGCACAGGTGGGGAGCATCAGCCCCGGGATGCACCCACAGCTGGAGTGAATCAGGGGATAAGCTGCTTCGCTGCCTCATAACAACAGACCTGTGTACCATAGGGTCATGTTTTCCCCCAGGCTGGGTAATCAAGTCTGTGCTGGAGGCAGGGGAACCCAGCAGGATCACAGCTGGGTCCAGAGCCAGCTATTTAAATCCTCCTTCAGCAGCCTCAGGTTTTGCTGCTGCTCTCCTGCTGTCTGGGGGTTGTTTTACTGGGCCATAGCTGGGTAAGTGCTTTTTCTCCTTCCCTCCCTTTAGCAGCTGAAGGTCAGGTCTGAAAGTCTCTGCTCCAGGTGGAGGTGGTTCCTGTGGTTCCTGCCTTGAGCCTCACATCCAGGATTGATTTGGTATTTGAAGGCGTGCTGTCCTGGTGGATGTTGTCTTGTTGTAAATGGACATTTCAAAAAAGAACAGTAAATGCCTGAGTAAAATTAAGTTGTTGAGCCATTTTAACCGAAGGAGGAAAAGGGAGGCTTTAGACGGATAGAGCTGCAAAAAGATATTTTGTGCATCTTGGAAACCAGCAGCTCCTGGTTATGCTGCAGAGATGTCCCTGATAAGCTGAATGGCCCCAGGGGGCCAAGCTGAGATCTGTGCAGTGGCATTCCCTCGGGGGATGAGGAGTCCCTGTCCTTCAGGGAGAGGTGGTGTACTGACCTGGAAGACAGCCTGAGGGCCACTGCATACGTAGGGTGTCATCTAATATCTGGGCCAGGGAAATAAAATGTCTAGAGGGCCTGATAGGCAGAAAACATGGTCAGAACTATAGTTAAAAAGAAGCTGGTTTTATCTGCTAAATAGCAAGATTTAAAGTTTTGCTGTGGGTTGGCCAGCACGCTTGCGCAGAAAGCGGACGTGGGGACCTGCTGTATGGTGAGACTGTCTTGGGCTGACTTTACCTGTAACTCACTATGCCAGAGTTGAAGGTTTCTCCACTTCTTTCTGTTCTTTCTTGTACCTTTACAATATCTGTATCCCTTTTCTCCTCACCCTTAAACAACTTTCAACATTTTCATTGCATGTCTAACTTAATGAGAAACTTCGGATGTGCCCGGAGCTGTATCCAAGGCTGTGCTCAGATGTTGAAATCGCTGCCTGAAAATTGGCTTCCCAGGTAATAACCTAGAGCTCAGTGTATGAAGTGTAGTGTGTTGTAGATGTTCTCTCAGTGCAATTTCTTTGAAGAAATAGATTACCACTGTGTTTTGTATTGGGAGAAAGAGTGTTTTGTTGTTAAAAGTGACCCATAAAGATAACAGTTCTAGAATTTGGCACTTTACCTTTGCAGGTCTTTTTTTAATAGCTTTAAAAAATGATAAAGGTTTTCTCATTATAAGGGTCTCTGGATCACTTATCTAAATTATGAGTGAGGTGGATGTTATCCTTCAAAGGATAAGCTTTCTGCTTGCTGTGTTCTCAGACAAAGTATTTTCCAACAACGTGGTCTTCAGTGTTTGCCCATTTTTGCACTATAATGAGATGTATGCCACTACAAAACTGCATTAAAAGACTTTTTAATGCAGTCGGGAGCCACAGCTAACAGGCCTTCTATCAATGTAAGTGCCATAGCTCAAACTGATAAAGAGCTAAATCCCTAACAAGCTCTAAGTTACAGCATGGAAATAGAAAGTAGACTTTCTCCATGCATGTTTTAAGTACCTCATTAGTTCTCAATATGTCTACATGAGCTGAAAGTAATTGATCTCATTACTATGTATTTAAATGTGGCAAATTTCTTAAATTTTGCAACTTAGCTCAGTTCAATTAACCAGTTTGTTAAAATATATGTCCCTTCAATTAATTGGAGGGGTGAGAGTGTGAAAGGGAATACATGCATATGTTGGGGTCTAGAGGACAGAGATGCTGAGTCTCATCCAAATCTCAGCTATGGTATTTTAGGATTTTGAGAAATCTGCTCTCCATGGAAAGCAGTACACAGTAAGGGCTATTTGCTGCCGAGGTGGACGTGCAGTCGTGCCCTACTGTTTCAGGTAAAGAGACAGACTCGTGACCATTTCGATGATGCTGAAGGTTGTTCTCTATATTATTTCTAGCATTAATCACACTTTGTTTCTCCTCTTAAACTTGTCGGAAAGATATGCTTTGAGGACTGGGAGAGGCTCCCAGAGCCTGTAGCTCCCTCGAGTGCTTAGCCACATCTGTACTGGTGTGCTTAAACATGCTTGCTTTGGTGGGTGTTCATAATGCACCTCTGGCCCAGGTACAAACAAGAGTGGTGCTGAGTTGAGATCTTTGCTGTATATAGGGCACGCGTAGTGAACAGGCCTTGTGTACACCCTCTGCTCAGAGGAGAATTTCCTTTTCTGTATCTCAGTGCTATAGAATAGTAGATTTGCATATTTCATCTGGATTTCACAAGCTTCACGGACACAAGATGGTTCCCCTCTAAATGCCTGCAAAATAGCCACAATGCCCTTGGTGATCAGTTAAAGAATTACAATAAACTCTTCTCCGTCCTCTGCATTTCTGCAGCACAGTGGTTTCTGCAGCCCCAGGGCTTCGATATTTCCTGTCCCTTCCAGAACAGCCCAGCAAGAGGTACAAGCTGGCCTGAGGTATGCGATGGGATATGTGAGAGGTGGGGGGGACTTGTTTTCATGCACTCTCAGCCCTGAACAGAGCTGCTGCTCTGCCTTGCAAATGGCAGTGACTTCTGTGGAAGTCGTACCAGTAAGTGCTCTGGACTGGGAACGCACATCTGGAAAAATCTAGGCATCCAGGAAAAAGTCCAGGCCCACAGGAAAAAATAGGGGTAGAACAAAGAAAAAGAGTTTAAAGGAAAAATGTGTGGTAGTGCCATTTCTGGGATACTGGAATAAATGTGAAAAGGCTGGAAAGCCCACACTGGAGCCTGTTTAATACAGTTTTGTAGAAGGAAATCTGTAAGGAAAATGTAGCTCTGACCAAGGAAGGAGATTTCTAATAGTCCTTGAGGCTTTATTTGTTATGTGATGCTCGTTGCTGAAAAATGAGCCATCAGCATGGAATAACCAACACAGTGTTTTTATTTTTACCTTCAGGAGTTCTTGAGCTTACCTGGGCATCACATATTACTGGCTAAGGCTGTCCTTAGGCAAAGCTCTGCTTGTCTGCAGTGAAAGCTTTGCCATGCTCAGAATTATGAGATTTAGTTTTGTGGTTGTTTGCTTCCTCCAATGCTCCTGACAAACTGTTTTTCCCTCTTCAAAGCTCGTGACTTCTAAGGGCTTTTTGAACAAAGTGATCTGTTCAGTTAGTTACACTACATAAAATGTACCTAGAAATATTTGCGGTGTGCCCTGCTACTTTTTCTTCAGTAATAAAAGAGCCTGTGCTTGTTCTATTAATTCTGGCTTTTGAAGGGCAGGGGGTTATTTGTTTTGTGAGTGGTTTCTGTGTGCGACTTTACCCATACACCAGATGTTAACACAAGACTCCACATGTTTGTGATCATTAGACAATATTAAAAGCTATCACTCAATCACCATTTGGGAACAAGAACATTGGGTGTTCTGCTACCTGCAAAGCAATAAAATTATTGTCTGACACATTTACAGTCCCAGAACTAGCAATCTGCTTTTACATGGAATAAGGTGTGTTGGTACAATACAGTGTCTTGCTGAGCTGTTCATATATAACATTTGCATTAGATAATTTAATTTAAATACATAGAGAGAGCACAGTTGTAGGTTTTATAAATAAGAAACTGAGCGAGATACTGTTCAGATAGGCACTTCCGTAAATAATTGTGTCATTCTGAATTCTTTTTTTACCTGTTTGCTGTTAACCTTTGCCATTTTTTGCCAAAGAAACTAGAAAAGGACGGATGTTTGCAAACACTTGAGAACTATATTTTTCTTTTATTTAACCATTCTTTTTAACATAGAAACAGTATCAGCATATTTTCTAGTTTCCAGAGGGTTTTGAAAAGAATGATAGGAAACCATAAAACTCCTGAAAGGACTTTACCTTGGCTGAAGACTTTATATATAAAGAGATCAATTTTCTGATAAGATTCTCTGGAATGAAAGGACATTTTGTAATTTTAGCAAACATGAATACCAAAAGTAGGGATGGCCGCTTGGGACCTGGAGCCTGATACAAACCTCATTATAGACTACGAAAAGTTTTCCCGGAGCTTTTATGTCATTTGGATCTGGTCCTTTAATGTGTCTGGTAAGGTAATGGTTGAAATAGTTTCCAGTGCTCTGGTCTGTTCTCTGAACGTTACAATGCTGCCAGTTCCTGTGGAAGGGCTTTAACTCCCTGGCAAGCCATTTGAGGGGGGGCAGATCTTCCAGTGTTGGCAGCAATTATTATGTGATATACCTCTGCCAATATCTATTTCAACTTAACTTTGATAACAAGAAGCAAAATCTGGATATCGCTATTGATTACACAATGACAAGTAACTTTTGCGTAATCTGCTGTTTTGGTTGTGGTAAGTCAGCGTTCAGATGGCATGACTTGCACAGAGGAGATGTGTTCATGGTAAAAACTTTTAATGAAGGTGCCCAACCTGGGAGATGTGCTGGGTCTTATTGCAGGTTGTCTTTGCACAGTCAGCGCTCTCATGGTAACCTTCCCCCTCCCCTGTGTGATGGGGGTAAGGAAGGTGTGGGTGTGACGTGAATTTTTGATCACTTTGGAAGGCGTGTGCCTGCGTCACCCCAGCGTACAAAACCAATGCTGGTAATGCCTTTTATAATCAACTCTGGCATATTAAGGAAATGTACTCTTCTAACCTAAGACTGGTGATAATGTCCATAGGGCAATAAAACTCCAAAAGCATTAATTTCAATTGCTTGGGTACAGTAATTGGATATTAAATATACAGTGGTTTCATCAGAAATTCATCAGTTTGTTCACTTAGGAACAGAATCAGAAGCCTACAGAGTTCTGTAGGAAGGTAAACTTGTGTCAGTACCCTTCTGTCAGGTGTGAAGGCTTCCCTTTTCTCAGTAAACCCCTGAGAAATGCCTCTGTGAGCTCAAAGCAAAATTTTTCTGTGGTTCTGAGGGTTTTAGTTCCAGGCATAGGCTCCGTGACTGCTTTTGGCCAAAGTAGCTATATCGTAATTTGCTTTCTGCCCACCAACAGGAGTTAAGGATGGTGACCAAATCAAGTTTGCTTCCGAGTCTGGGTTTCTTCCCCCTGTGCGAGGTGCACAGCACATCCTGCGCCGTCCCTTAATATCCTGTGAGCCCGAAGAGTTTGTCAAAAACTTGCACCCAGTGCTGTGCTTGGTTTTGCAGGATGTGCCATTTCCAGCACCTTTAATGCTGTCTTCATCTTAAATCATGACAGTCCTCCAAGGCTCACGCTGAGCTCATCTGCGTTGCCTGGTGGATGTTTTAACCCTACAATGAAGTAGCTGGTCCAATTGAAATATAAAGGTTTCATTCAGCTGCAAATGTGCATAGACCATCAGTAAGAAGTTAGCCACAGAAATAAGAAATACAGGATAACCTGGGATAAACCAAGGGCATAATTGTAAGTGGTGAAATGCCCAGGAAAACATGGTATGAGCAGATATCTGATACAATACTGTTCTTAGTTGTCTGCTCTGTGGATTACCCAGATTTTTATTATTTTTATTTTTTTGTAACTTGGTTGCCGGGTAAGTTTAATGCTTTCCAATGAGGAGGGCTCTTGACAAGGAAGCGGATTGTATTGCAGGTCGAGGTTCTGGACAGCTGCCATGCAAAGTGGTTTAGACAGAGAGGCTCCGAGTAAGTGCTACAGTAGTTGCAAATTGGCAGATCTTCTGTGCGTGGATGCCAGATAGCCAATTCCCACTTCACAGTGTTGACTAATGAGCATTGTTTCTAAAGTCTTTTAAGAATAAACTCCATTAATAAACTCCATTAAGATGCATGGAATGTAAATACTTCCTCTTAGAGAAAGTAATTATTTTAATTTGTTTTAATTCTATTATTAGGTCTGTTAATAAAAATGTCTGTTAAAGCGATTTAAGACATCCACTAAAATTCTACAATATTAATTTTATGGAGAACTTCCAAAAGAACTCTATTAGTTTTCCTCCATTAGGGTAACATTATGGACTTTTAATAGAGCTCTTGGCTACAGCAATTTTTATTGACCTAGTTAGTAAATGAATTAATGTTAGTCCCAGTGTGTTCAAAATATGTGATATGCTTTAAAAATTAAAAAGTATTTAGTAATTTCTCCATTATAACAACTTTTACCACCTCTTGATCAGACGTATACATGCACTGGGTGAATTGTAGGTATGATTTAGTTTTGCTTAAGATTTTCTGGATACCTCAGATAATGATTTTTAGTCTCTACATAACCTTATTTTTTAAGTAAGGCAGAAAAATCAATTCTTACATGATCTCACCCACCAGTTGGTTCCATACAAATAAATCTCGGGATGCGACGTGTTAATTCTTTTAATAACACTTTTTCTGCTCATTCAGATTGAATAAATGCAGCTAGGTTACCTAGAGTGGATTATTTGTGGTTGATGATTTCTTTTTTCCAAATTATGCATGCACCTAGCCATGACTGTTTGTATCTTGCTTCTAGATGTGATAAATACTACATTTTTTTTCTGTGGTTTTGGACAGAGTTTACTCTGAGTTTCATAAGGGACTGTATTGCATTCTTGCCTGTGACTCTGAGGAAGACCTAATCCTTTTTGAAGAGTTCAGATCTGGACTGCTCTGACAGCACAAGTTCCTGCTTAGTCTGGGGATCTCAGCTGGCATCTCAGTGTGATGTTCCAAGCAAAGGATTGTGACCGACAGTATCCTAAATTCATTATGGAAACATGTAATTCTTCTGGTCATGGGGTTGTTCTGTATTTATATCGCACAGGCATTGGGCATGCGTGATATTTGCATGCTATTTAAAGCACTGTGCCATTAAATAGTCAGTCCAGTGGTCCACTAATGAGAATTTTATCTGAAAAGTAAAAGCAAAACAAATTAATGATACCTGAGTGTTAATAGTTAACTGAAGTTTATTCAAATGCCAAGTTAGGTTATATATGAATAATGTAACTTTTTCCCAAGGGCTATTTCATATAAACCAGCACTGTCCTGTCTTCAACCTGAAGACCAATTATTTATGTTGGATTTGTTGGTTTTTAGTGCATCCATTCATATTGCATTTGATATTCTGGACTGTCATGTTGGTATGAATATGACCCCATAGCACATCATGCAGCAGATGTGTAATGCAAGCTCTTTGTAATGACCCATCATCCTCAAAACTGAGTATAGTCTGACCTAAAATGTTTGAGTTATTTACTTGCTTATCTGAGCTGGCTACCCCTTGGTGATAATGCCAAGACATCTAAAGCATCAGTTGTTAAAACGGAATGCCTGAGTTCAAAAGCTAGAAGGAGGTAGCCAGGAAAGTGGATCTATATTGCTACCAATTCTTTGCATGCTGTTTTGTCTGGGTGCACTGGATAGCTTACATTTACTGCCTTCCACAGCTGACACCAGAGAGATGGATGTTTAGCCACCGTACAGAGTCCCACCACTAATTCAGTAAGTGACTTGGGCTTTTTCTGTGTGCCCTCTTGAGGGCTTTTAAATTAACTGTAGGTTATTTACTGGGTTTCTGCATAAGAATCGAGCTCATTTCTGGCCACTGAATGCCCAGATGTGCCAGAGTGACTGATTCCATGTTGTAGGAGCTAGTGGTTTAGGTCTTGATCTTATAAACACTTGCTACTTAATTTAGCTTTATTCCTAGGCACATAGTCCCTTCAATTTCTTTCTATTTGCAGCTTTATTGGACCTATCTGATGAATGTTAAGCATAGCATTTATATGTTTGGGTCTTCTGAGGTGTACAAGCATTGTAGCTAAAGCTACAATGTTTTGGTATACCAGGACCTTCTTGGGAGCGGGCTGGCAGAGACTACAGATGATGGGCAAGGAAATAAAGCTGGATATGGAAAGGAGATGAACAAGATTTAAATGTGTCACTGCTGTCATTCTCGGCTTGAAAATGCCACTGTGGAAGCTATGTGTGAGCATTAGACCTTGCTAGTCTGAAAGCCTAAAGGTTGTGCAGGCTTGTTAGTGGGGGCTGACAGAGGGATGTTTATTTTCAGCACTGTTCTCACACTGATAACTTCAGAGTAAAATGGATCCACAAATATGTATGCTTGGTGATTTCAAGTAGCACTATCATCACCTTTGCCACTTAGTTCAGAGCTGAGTAAATTCTGGCCAACACATCTATGTCAGTTTGCCACTCATGTATTGTAGCTTCAGGCCCAAGAGCTAAATTTGATTATTGTTTAATGTTTGTTTATTAATATTTTAAAAACAGTGTAGCATAGTGCAGTCATGTTTGACTTTTCAAATTATTAAACAATATGGTGATACTAGTGCATCATTTCAGTCTGTGCCAAAAACTATTCAGGTAGCAGGGTGTTTTTAAGGATTGACTTCTATATACTGTACGTAAAAGATGTGGAAGCCATAAGGAGAATCTAACGTGTATGTAGTAGCATATATCTGGTATGTACTATGAGGATGTCATACATTTGGGCAGATGCTTTTGGCGCAGTGTTTGTGATGCTGATAAGTAATTCCTTGTGCATGTGTGTACTCGTTGCATGGGTTCATGTAGATGTCTGTCCCAGTTGTTAATCAGTGGTTATCAGACTACATGATCCTTGTGTCTGCAAATCGCCCTGACAGGGCCACAGAGGTTCCTCAAGCACCAGAGCTAAAGGACCCTTTCACAGCCATAGTCTCAGGTATTCGCATGTACTTTAAGCAATATGACCGTGCTCAGAACAAGTTCTTCAGTCTTTTCAGGGTCCCTCCTTATTTCCAAAACCAGCGACTCATCTCATCCCTTTTCTTCCTTGCTGTCTTTTTGCAGACTCTGCAACCACGCCGCACTGCTTTGTACAGAGTCTCACCACTGTAGTATAGGAACCTTTGCTGTTGTTTGTACCATCTGGAGCAGCCTCCATGTATCTTTCTGCCTCATCAACTCTCCATCTCTTCAACTTTTGTCTTTTTTTTTAAAGTAGATTTTCTCATCTGCATATGCCTCTTAATTTTTTTCCTCGCTCTTTTATTGGCCTTATGGCTCAGTGCCTTAATTTATTCATCATACAGTGTCTTTACACCACTGGCTTCTGTAATTTATACTGTGTACTGTCTGCATCCACTGCTTCCTTGTATTTAATTCTGTTCAGTGTTTGGGAATACAGTTGGTATGAAAGGCCGTATATGACATAAAGTTGTATTATGTTGTACAGAGATACAGCAGCATCTGCTGCTATACATATAAATATTCTAACTTTGCAACACTTCAATAAAGCAAGTAATTTGGGCTAGTTTTAAACAGAAAAAATATCCTGTGATAAGATCTATAAAATGAATTTCAAAACAGAACTTAGGACCTTTATGAATGGGGGTCAATCTCTGGCACAAGGTTTATTAACTCTTGTTTTTCATTTATTTATATCTTTGTGCATGTGTGTATACATATACTTTGTATGTAATACAGTATTGTTAAAAATCTCCGTTCTTGTAGCTATGCAATCAAAGGAAGCCACTGCTTTCTTTTTTCTTTCTTTGGTTCATGTTTTTGACAATCTTAAAAATTTGAGCTCTCACCAGGGGAGCTTTGCATCTGGCTGTCCTGGCTCACAGGAGCACAGGCTTCCTTTTACATCTGCAGCTGTGTACTGGCAGTTTGCTGTGGGCACAACACCTGAGCTACTCTGAACTGAAGCTACTTGTGTCTCTTTGCAGGTAATCTGAAGTCCTCAAGTTAGAAGACAGATTTGAGAGATGTATCTCATAAAACAAATACCTGTGGCTTTTTTTTGTTCAAGTCAGAATTAAATTCAGAATCTGATTTGCGGAATTCTGATCAGTCAAATAACACTGCTAATGGTGTTCTGACCTCCCAGTTGTACATTCCTGGGACTGAAAATCTCCACTTTTTCAAACCTCTGAAAGCTCAGAGGTCTTCGAACACCTGCAGGTTTGCACAACTTGTCAATGCTTGACTTTGATTTAGTGACTACCTTCTGCTAGCAGGGAAACCTGCAGGGCTGTGCAGACTTTCTGGGACCAAGCCATGCCCCAAAGTTGAGGCAATCAGTATTTAAGTGTTCAGCTGACAAAAGCAGTCGAGCATGGCTTGTGCTCAGGACCAGCAGTAGGACTCTCTCCCAGCACAATGCCACAATGGCAATCCCAAACGCTTGTGGGTATGGCTAAAGATTACTTTATTTTAATGATGTAACCAGTATCTGTTGATTCTAGGTTTTTTTCACTTATTTAATTTGGCATTCTTTGTCCAAGCTGTTGCTGTCAGAACTTCCTTCATGAGCTGAACTAGAATAACAAGAGACAACTATTTAAAGGAAATAATTTAAACATGAGGGTGTTGGTAATAAAAAGAGTTCATCTGTGCAACAATATTACATTTGCTATTGTATTTGATTACTAATGAATACAGAGTATTCATCTTAGCAGCAAGCAGAAAAGGGGAGGAAAAAGTTTTGTATTAAATCAGCTAAATGATGAAGTGAGTCAGCAGAGGCTGTTTCAATGTTCAGCATGCAAAATGTGCAGCTCATAACCATGAAATTTACTGTACCTTTTATAAACATATTTTGACCGTAAATGTGTGTGTGAGATAAAAATGCTTAGTTTTTAGGTCAAGATGGACAGCTAATTTTGTCAAAACCATGACATTAATGGCTGGAACTGTAATGCGCCTGTTATTCAATCTTGAAAAAGTTTGCTTACAGTTCACTTCTAATGGCTCTCTCATACCATTATCAAATGACTGATAGTCATTGCAAGCATTTTAGCAGCTTTCAGATCTGTTATATTTTTAATTAAATTGGCTGTGAATTGCATAAGTAGCAAAGGTTGACAAACTAGCACTCAGTGCAGCATCGCTGTTTCTTAGCATAGCTGTCACAGGACATTCATGGTCTTGATTTCTTTAAACACTTTATGGTTCTTTTAATCTGTATCAGATGTTGACTTGGAACAGTAAGTAAACAGCTCTGGAGAGCAGGATGGGATAAAGCAGAAATATCCCTGAGCTGCTTTGATGGAAGCAGCCTGGTTTAGAGTGAGTGGAGCTGTCTGACCTGCATGCTGCTGGCAGAGGCGTGATGGCCGTGGGTTTGTGGAGAATGTGGTCTCTGTGCTTGAGGCCAAAGGGCTTGTGTGTAGTGCACGTGTGCATACTGCTACCACCATGCCCTAGTTTCTAGCTGGAAGATGTCAGTAAGGTCTCTTGAGCTTACTGTCAAATGTGTTATTGGAACAACATCCACGGTCCCCCCCCCAAGGAATTGCAGATGTCCCTTAACCACCTGTAGGCTGGTGCTGTGGCAGCTGCTTGCTTACAGAAAAGGGGATGAAAAATTAGAGCCCTTGCCCTGTATTCCTGTGCCATTTATTTTAAAATATGTTCCTGTGAACGCTGCCTTTGCTGCCATTGCCTCTTTATCATTCTTTCTGCTAAGCCCCTCTTCCAGTTCCAAACTGGTAGAGCAACACTGCAAACATAGGAGAATGTGGGTCTTGTTATGTTAGGTGTTGAATGAGACACTGCAAATCAGCCTATCTTAGACCAAACTAGTTCAGTGTGCCCAAAATCATAGGTACCATCTATAGGAAATAATGCTGTGATTTTTAAGAAATTAGTAAATGCTAAAGAAACTAGTATTTGGTATTTTGTATTCAAAGTGCAGGTAATCTAAGGATGGGAAATGTATGGGCCAAATCTTGAAGGCTTTTTAGTGTGTCTTGACTTGGGCAAAACTATATCAGAGGAAAAGGCCTGGGAAAAGAGATCCAGGCTGGAGTCTGTTTTTTACACGAGAGGTCACCATTCTCTTCCCATATGCTACTGTGTCCCTTCCTGTGCTGTACGATACACCTCAGTTTCTCAGAACATTGTAACATGTTCTTGAAGAAACAAAGCTGCTATTTTTAGGAAAAAGAGCACAAAAAGTAAGGAGCATTATTTGCATTCTCACATATTTTCACTGAGAATAGCAAAGTGCACCTTTGTGGGCTTCAGCAGGGGAGGAACCCATGTCACCCCTCCAACTCTCCTACCATCCTGTGGTCTGAAAACATCAACTGCTGCTGGTTTATCTTGTTGCAGAACACAAGTCCAGTTTCAGATTATTTGGGCTGCTCTCGGTTTATACTGTTTTCCCCTCTTCCAATGTTCTTCTGATTGCCCAGGCTTTCAGCTATTACGCTGCACACTATGTGTGTGTCCTGATGATGGTCTTTTTAAATCAAAGTACTGTTGATGAAGCAAGAAGAAAATAAGGGATTCCAGAATGGGTTCAGCTTCACTGTGCATTCAGTGTAACAAACACTTAAAGCAATAGCTATGCTACCATGTATTAAAACTACTTGTAAGTGGGAGTTTCACTCGCCCTTTTTGCAGTCTAGAGGCTTTGTTTAGATTGAACTGTCCATGTTGTTGAACTACATCCACTGCTGTGTTTGAACATATCCTCCTGTGTTCCTGGCAGCCCTCCTCTCCCTTCCAGGGTGGATGTCCTCCCTTTTCTTCATTTCTGTTCACCTGGACACTTGCTTTTTCAGTTTCTGCTGTTACTTGGCCCTTCTACCTCAGGTCAATTGGCAACCACAGTCTACTTGGGGCTTTGATCAAAGAAACATGATATTTTTCCTACATGCTTAGCAGGCACCTGACCAAATTCTCTGCTTGCTCCGGGGTGGGTGGTGGGGTGAAGACACTGGTTTCCCATTGGAGTGCTCTCCAGTGGCTCAGCCCAGGAAAAGCAGCACTGGAGGAAAGTTCTTCAAAGAGCTACTGTTTCTCACCTTTAAAGCATCACCTGTCAACCCCAGACCTGGCTCAGAACAGCAATGAAAATTCAGGCATATGCAAACTTGTACTTGTTTGAAGAATAGAGACATTTGAATCTGAATTCAGCCTCTACAAAGGTTGGCTTCAGCTGATGGGGTCAGACCACTCCCTACTTCAGAAGGGTGGCAGTTTGTGCTTAAATGGATTAGCAGCTATCCATATCCTCTTGTTAGCATTGCAATTACAAATTAGTATAACATAAAAGCTTGGTATAATTGTGATGGAAATGAAAAATATCTCTTTGTTGCACATTTCACAGCCACATTAGACTTGCAGAGCATTGTGGCAATGATTACTTTTTGCTGAGGGGGAGAGAAAAAGATAAATGACTTCTAAATCACCACATGACTCAGCCTGCAAGCTCTGAGTTTATTTGCAAGACATTTATCTCTTTGTACACTCACCAGGAAAAAAAAAAATTATCATTTAATTAATAAACTTAATAGCCTGAGGTATTCTGATCAATAAAAAAATAGTATGAGAGAACAGGGCCTGATGCAATGAAATATTGAGTTGTTTGCAGACAAACCCATGATTTTCTTTAAAACTGATCATGCCCCTGCCTAGTTAGTTAGGGGAGGCTGTGTGGTAAGATGTGTTGCTCTGCTGAAAATCAAACCGATAGGCCAGCCTGAACAAAAAAAATTGAAGCAGCTCCTTGTGCCTTAGAACAATTTTCCCTTTATGTTTTCTCTGTGTGACCTTTTGAGCTTTTTTTTTCCCCTTGCTGGCACTGAACTGCTGAACGAGCTTCCAGTGAAGCCAATGGGTGTTTTTCCACTGACTGCAGCAGACCCCGGCTGGGTCAAATTCTGCCACCGATGGGGCCTAACTTGCTGCCTGTGCCTGTTGTGACATTAGATCAAAGCCCCATTATAGCTCTGCAAATCCAGAGTTACCACGCTGGCTCCAGGGCTTATCCTGGATAATGCAGAATAACCAACAGCAAGACGTGCCCCCGTCTCCTCTTACCAGTGGCTCAAACATGAACAGTGGTGGCTGCCTGGCAGGACGGGGTTTGTTTGCTTTATCTGCAGCTCTGTGATGAGCCCTGTTAGGATTTCACTCTTTGTCAAGGCAGCCAAGGGCTGATCTAATGTAGAAGTGGTTGCTGGGGAAATACACAAATGTGTCATCTTTTTTCATTCAATCTGTACTAAAAACGTGTCCTTAAAGAAGAGACCTATGGATGTTGGATGCTTTCTTTGTAGGCACCCAGAAACAGCAGGAATTGTTCATCTCGGTTTGAATGGCAGCTTTAGAGTGGCAGATAGAAATGGAAGCAATACCTCTTCTCACAGACAAATGCATCTAATTAGCTCCACATGTCATTTCTGACATCAGTGTTAAACGGTGTATGGGTTCTTAATTTGAATATGCTTTTGAAACCGTCTGTTGGAAGAAACAGTGCTGTGGACACCATGACTTGATTATGAATTGGTTCTTCTCGATTCATGCCTCCTGCACTGGAGCT
Source organism: Astur gentilis (assembly GCF_929443795.1). Classification (NCBI taxonomy): domain Eukaryota; kingdom Metazoa; phylum Chordata; class Aves; order Accipitriformes; family Accipitridae; genus Astur; species Astur gentilis. The sequence continues at coordinate 15,101,123 of NC_064902.1, read as the reverse complement.
CCCAGCCCCCTGTCATGGTTGTCCTCTCACCGTTGTTGGGTTAGGTGTCTCCTTCGGTTGTGCTAGGTGCTGCACAGCATCTTGTTGGGTATTGGATTAAGTTGAAAGTGAGAGAAAGAGAAGAACATAATGGAGGATGGAGAAACACACAAAGGAAGGGAAGGATGGCCAGGATGTTCGCGTATCTTCAATAGAAGCAGATTATAGTCCTGACAAGTATGCTGGCCTCGGTGTAGTTGTGACTGAAACTGAGTATCTGGAGCAAAAAGGACCACCCTCCCCACTTTCACTGGAGCCTGTTTCACCCCTTTTGTTCTCACACTGCCTCTTTTTTGAAGCTCCAAAGTGAGGTGGAAATATTAAGTAGGTATTATTCACCTTGTTGTTTCACAAATGCAATATAATTGTGGATGTGCCAGTTATGGTCTACTCCTAATTTATTCTGTCTTAATCATGATTCTCAGTTTACATACAAAGCTATCTTGTTTGGGTGAATGCAGGCTCCCATTTCTGTGCTGTTTTTATCAACGGTGATCTTTACGGGTTTCCAGACCATTGTGTGAAGCCTCACATTTTCCTGTGCTGAGCTCACGATTATGGAAGACCTGCAGACCCCAATTATCACAGTGGGTCAAGGGACATGCTAGTGAATAAGAACGATGTTTATGAGTAAACACTGCAAGACGTGGTCCTCCCTTGCTGGGTCTCCTTTTACCCCTTAAGCACCATGCGTATTTTCTATGTTGAGGCACAAGAATACTATAAATAATATTAAGTGTTCATTAGCCGCAACTGAAACATGATAGTGGAAAAGTGTGGTAACAGGAAAAGCTTCTGAAGATGCAAGAGCAGAGCTGCTAAGAATGAAGTGGTGTTTTCCTAAAATTTGTCAGAATGTTTGATTTTGAACTAGCAGATAACATTTTCATGAAGAAGTTCAACTAATTTGTCATAATTTTCCCCTAGTTTTAATCCAGCTCTGCATGTGGCTTTCTGACTCACACTATGACTTAATTTCTCATTCTATGCTGTGCTCACTGCCATAATACCTAAGCATTCAGACGTTTTCACTCAATCACTTTAATTAAAGCAGGAGTCCTTACCCTCAAATGTGGACAATGAGTAACACACAGCCAGCTATGCTTGTTAGGCTCAGAAGGGTTTTTTTAATTACATATGTGCCTACTGATATTCAGTGCAATCCCATTTTAGCATTTAAGCAAGTGATCGGCTTAAGTGAGTTCAAAAAGATCTTGAGCATATGCTCAGTGTTAAGAGAGAACTTAAATGCACTGCTGAATGGGGACATGAATCAGCTTCTGATTTACTGACAAAACTGTTATCTAGAGAAAATGTCCTTCCTTCCTGGGATCTTATTAGATAAGTTGGAGATAATAGCCTTTTCCTACTGGTGCCAAAATCAGCACAAGATCTGTCTTTGTGTGGTAAGCAAAGACTTAGTGCAGCAAGCTGGTACAAACTATTTTGCTTTCTTTAGCCTATTCTCAGCCTTTCCCTCTCCCTTTATTAAAGAATAAACATGAGATGGTTCACAATGTTAATTTTCAGGGGGGTTTTTAGTTGTGAACTGGGACAAATTTTTTTTTTTTTTTTTGCAATAACAGATTTATCCAAATTTTTACTGATGCCCCAAAACCCCAGAGATGAGTTGGAAGGATGGAAACTCTTGACTTGATCTGTGTCACAGAAATAATCCCTAGCACAGTATTTATAGCTTTCCTAATGTTCTCAAAGCTATCTCCTGAAGTGTCTCCAGATGCTTGGCACTGTCATCTAAAGCAAACTTTGAAAAGGATAAATTTTAAACTTCAAAAAAAGAAAAAAAAAGAAGAAAAAAAAAAAAAAAAGGAAATGCATGAGTTCAGATAGCAGTTCCAGTAAGCTGTGATAGGAGGCAGTGAACTGCTACCCTGTGGGCTCAGTCTGGCTGTAAGGCAGCTGCTAGTCCCACCAGTGCTTTCCTGGAAGCAGGATGGCCCTGGCTGGGCTCTTAAGTCATGAAAAGGTGTGGAGAGAAGTCTGGAGGGTGCGTTAGCTCAGGTGGAGCACCATATGAAGGTTTGGCCCTGGCCACTTCCCCAGGGATAAAAGTGCCTGCTTGATGTAAGGAATTTCTCCCTGACTTGGCTGAGTGGACCAAAGACATTCTAGGAGCCCAGTGACATTTGACAAAGAGCATGAGTAAAATCAGGCTTGAAACACGTTTTGAAATAGGATTCATGCATAAATGCAGTGTGGTATTGGTTATAAGTAGAAGTAGTGGAAATGGGATGATAGAAAGAGTTTATTTTTAACTACTAATTAGACTTTCCAAAAATGTAGTATGCTACAAAAATCAAGGGCTGGTAAAAAATCAGGTAAGGGTAAAATGTTACAAAGTCAGTATTCTCTGACAGTGGATAAAATACTAGAGAGAAATGGTGTGATAAGGAAAAAACCGATTCCGTCTAAAAATGTTAGTTTATAGTGTTAGCTAAATTAAGCAGTTATTGATTATTAATATATGTTCCCCTCTTACTGGCTTATTTAATAATTTTTTTTTAAGCTTTCAGAATTTGCTATGGGATGCTCTCAATTTGAGTGGCAATAGCAAAAGATTTATGCTCTGTAGCATGCTGGCTGTTCTGCCAGCAAAGTAAACAGCACTTTAGATAAGATTTGGGCTTGCAGCTTCGCTTAATGAGAACATCATCTTTCCGGGCACGGATTTGCTCATGTAATCAAATAGGCCATGCATATCCCTATTTGTTATAAAAATTAATACAGAAAATAAACTCTATTTATGTAGCTATATGGGCAAGTTATATTATGTCTGTGTCCCTATCTGTGTAACTTCATTATGACATTACTCAGTAGCTCAGAGAAGAAATGACAGTGAAGCTCTGTGGCATCACGTGGGTGCTTCAGATGGAAAAGAAAAATCCAACAGTCCTGATATGAGAAGGACTCGTATACTGTATCCCCGCATGTGTCTCTACTGGTAATGCTCTCCTCTGCAGTGAGCTCTAGATGATATGCACAGCACAAAATGCTTAGCTCTAAACTGAGGTTAAAATCAGTAAGGAACAGAACATAGGAATTTGTACTGTGTGGTATTTGATGATAAAATTAAATCGGATGCTTGCAAGAAGAAAAACAGCTATGCCATATTGCTGCCTGGATGCTGTTATCTACATGGGTGTTCAGTTTTCTTAATGCTAAAATAAAGCTGCAAACATGCAGCGAAAAGGAAAATAACGTCAGATTTATAATCTGTTTGAGAATGCTGCTCCCTTTACTGCAACCATGGTGCAAAGCAAGAGCTTCTTTGCCATGATTCCCCATGAAAGCAGGAATGATATTAAATGACACTGTCTTTTGATACAATTCACAGAGAAAACCAAGGAAAAGCAGAAGGAAAGAGTCATGAGGTCCAGCTGTTGTCCTGCTATGCAGATAGGGAAGCCATTTGCCAGTCTCAACCTCTCTTAGAGGCTTTTGATAACTCTCAGATCATGCAGTTATATCTGTCATTCTACCCATGCTACATAATGCACAAGGTGTATTATACATGTGTTCTTTATTTTACAATAGCTGTTTGTGTAATTGTAGTTGCATAGTGGCCAACAAGGCAGTGTGTTCTCCTTTCCTTCCAGGCCTATCACTAAATTTGCACTTTTTCCATTTTTTTTTTTTTATAAATACAGTTAGTTTAGTTATACTGATTGAGTCTTCTTTCCTAATACAAAACATTCAACCATTTTTTTAAAACTCTAGTGATGGAAAATGTAAATTGAACTTTAAAATTTGCTAATTGCAAACCCCTTTGTCTTTGGAGTGCTGCATAGCAGATCAATTCCAAGTAATTATTATGTGAAAAATGTAGGACCTTTTGGGTTCATACATATATTGAAGAGATGCAAAGCCAATATAAAAAGAATTCTAATTGGTTTGAGATAGTAGCAGGAAATTATTTTCCTTCATTTGTAGAATAAAAAAAAAATTAAGGTATCTTGGCTATTAAATTTGGGAAAGGAGTGCATATTTCAGTACTGCAGTTACTCATGTGTGAAATACAGAAAAATATTAATTGAGGTAGGCTTGTGACGTGAAATTAGTTGCGAGTGGACTATAGATGAGCAAAGGATGTTGCACCTCAGCCATGCTTTGAGGTTAATTCATTAAAGATAATTGGAATGTGAAACAATTTGCTATAAGGAATCACTGCTACAGTGGTCTAACACTTTTAGTCCGATTGAATCAAATGCTAATTACTAACATTCAGATTTATGTTATCGTTATTTATGTAATGGCCACCCTGATTACTTCCTTGACTGCTGGTAATGTTTTCTGTCAAGGGTGACAGCCCTTTAGTTGCCTGACAATAGGGCCTTGAATGAGGGGAACTTCAGCAAGAGGAACTGCCTGTTCCTGTCCCTGTCTCTGTATCCATAAAGTCGATGTTAAAAATAGGAGCAGTTGAGCAGACTTTCAGCATTTCATATCTGATTAAATCTTCACCAATAACTCGAGTAAATGCAAAGTCTTTGATGTGCTTCTCTGAGTGGGCTTGACAACACTTATGTACCACTGCACCCAAAATTCAAACCGGTGGGCTCTTGGCGTGGATGTAACATCCGTGGGTTTGGAGCCCAAATACCCAAATTGTGGTCTGGGTGCCTTTGGGACCTGAATGTGGCTTGTTGGACTCCAGTCAGCAAGACAGGCCTGTGGTCCTTGGGAGCACGGAGAGGAGGTCTGGTCTTCCTGGTTCTGCCCATCTCCCACTGGGCAGAGGCCAGCTGATCTGGAGGGGCACAATATCCGTGCCCTCATCCAGGAGAAAGGCAAACCAAACAGTGCAGGATATGTTCTCCATTGTAAAAGCAGAATACCGAAGTGAGTTGTACAGAAGTGAAGAGAAATGCTGTTTTACATCAGAAAGCCAAATACAAATCTATAGCCTGTTAGATTTCTTTTGCTTTCCTTTATTTATTACTGTGACATAAGTGTCCTCTGCATCTATTTACTCTTACTTGGGGTCTCAGGCTTGCATATTTCATCTGCCCAGATAGCCTGCACCACTTTGTGAAGGATGATCTTTCTGTGCTGAGAAGGTATGTGTGCCAGGTCCCATGCATGTTATCACTTATTTATTGCCTCCCTGGCGGCACGCTGTCGCCAACAGGCGTATAATTAGAATAGCTCAGGCTGGAGACCTGTGGAAAGTCTGAGTACTTTCATAATTGGCCAGTAAGTGCTGCAGGTTTGTGCTTGAATCCTCTACGATTTCTGCTATCAGAAGCTCAGGTTTCTTTCTTCGGTGACATATTTGTCTTTTACTCCTATAAAAAGAGGAAATCCTCACGTTTTGGATCTGTTCTCATTTGTGTTGACATATTTGAAGACTCGTTATTAGAAACAGAGGGCTTTTGCTTTTAGAGAACCTTCCAGTCATTTAAAGAGAACAGCAGCCCCTCTTTTTTTCTTGTACTCGTACCCTGTACAAAAAGAGAAAAAGCAAAAGGAAAAAAATGAAAAATAAGAATAGAAGAAAAACGTTATCAGAAACAGCTAGGCCAACAGCATAATCTGCAAGTTCTGTGCATACTGTTATGATATCTGAAACAAAATTATCAAGCTTAAGTTAATTAGACTAATGCTTAGAAAATCTGACATGGCAGATTGTGGTAAGTAATTAAATATACCGATTAAAAGATGTAATACACAGTGAGCAAAAGCAAAAAGAAAACTCCATTTGATACAGCCAGTGAACATAGACAATTAAGAAGTCAAGTAGATGAGCACTGACAAAGATACTGAACTTTGGAAGATGATGGGCAAGATGCCAATTTTCCAGTGAAACAGATTTTGCATAGTATCAGTCAAAATTTTGTTTTATGAAAATCCATGCTACTGTTTCCTAACTGAAATATATGAAGGGCCACTTGCTTTTTGCATTAGGATTAGCTGATATGAATGCAAGGGTATGTGCAAACAAGAATGTGACATTAGAGTACTAGTTTACATATATATAGAAGTTGCGTAAATGGCTTTTCTTAAAAGCAATTCACAAGATGTCATATGAGAAATAAAGCTGTGAAGACAGTGTCTTCTGCAATTAAATGTAATGTAATAATGCTTATGGGTCAGAATGAATGAGGAGAGCTTGTCCACCTTTGTACACCTCAGTACGTGCACAGGAAAACCCTGGAAACACAGAATGAGAACATGATATTTTCTGTGAATGTTGCTTGTAGGCTAGTTTCTAAAAAAGACAGACCTAAAGAAAGGAGAGAAAAATGTAGTAGTAGACCTTCTGTGGAAGAAGTTCTGCTTGCAAGGTACCCTGCTCTGACTTCAGGTTGTGTCAAAATGAATAGAATTATTTTGCAAGTCCTCCGCAAAGTGTGTGACTGTACAACCTATTCCCCAATCAACTCCCTCCTGAAGAATGAGTGGGAAACCTGCAAATTCCTAGTCTGGCAAATTGAGATGAAGCAGGCCCATGCCAGATCCGTTCTCATGGCACTTAATCCACAAGCATTTGACTGGCCAGCTGGAATAATGTACAACCTCTTCTCAGCTGAGCCATGTGTTTTATTCATAACTCCTGGAAATTGCTTTCATTTCTGTTGATCTCATTGTTTCCTAAGGCATGAACAAACTGATTGAACTGAAAGCAAACAAAATTACTTTTTGTCTCTGAAAATTGGGAATGTTTGGATTGTTTTTCCTGTCTTCCTACCTTTCCTACTCTCCACCTCCCCATGTTCATGTGATCACCCCATCCATGCAGTGTGGGTTTTTCTGTAGTTCTGAAGCATGTCCTCTCAATTTTGGTATGAGAAGGTGGTGATCTGCTGCAAGGGTATCATCACAGGAACAGAACTTGCAAAAATATTGCAAACAAAAAAAGTTCCTTTGACTTTTCCAGATGAATATTTCTAAAATGTCTGTGCTCAAAGGTTTGAATATTAATTCTGTCCAAAAGCAATGATACTGAAGTCTACATATTAAATAATAATTGTTATGCAAATGCTATCAATTCATGATTCCTGTATAGAAACACAGGGATGTCTGGGAGGTCATAGCATGGGCATGGCAACTGTTTTTTCTGAGCAGTTTAATAAGGTTTTCAGTGTGTTTTCATCAAAAACACCTTTCTACTAGTAGAAGCTATCTGCCCTAATTAACTGCAACACGTATCCAGCAAAAAATTAACTCTCCCCAAATTCACAGTCCCTTCACTGAAATTAATTGCAGAATACTACGTTCCCAGACTATTGTGCCACCCCGGTTCTTCCACGTGTGCATTATGTGAGTACAACTGTGGTCTTATTCCCCAGAAAAAGAATTTGAACAGAAGGCCAACACTGCAGCTTAGAAGAGGAGCAAATAGATTCTTCCTCCTCAGAGTGAAGGCAGCCTGTGTCCCTCCACCCCCTGAACAAGCTACTGTTATCCCAGCCCAAGTAAATAAGGGCTCCTGTATTGGGCCCCTTGTCTGTGACTTCTTGTTCTCACTTGATTTAGTGTATGAGTTAAGAGGTTCATCTGAGGGATGAAGGAGCCTGCTTGAACAATACCAAACTGTTCCTCACTTTCCTGCCTCTTCCCTTGTCTGGGTCTTTCCACTAATGCTGGGAAGGCAACACAGGGACCTCTTGCATAGCTTACGCGTCCTGCATCCATCCATCCCAAACAGAATCTTGGACCATATTCTGCTATGGGTAACATATGTTTGTGACGTTTGTACAACGGGAAAAAAAAATAAGTTGGGCAAAACCCCATGTGATGTCTCTTAAGAGAACTTCCTACATAAGTTTTATGGCAATATTAACTGACTGGAAAAACTAGAACAGGTGACCATCTGAAATCTCCAGTTCTGTTCCCATGTATGGGTCTGCTATCCACTGCCACCACAACATCAAGAAGTGCAAGCCTCTGCTGGGTTTTATGAATATTCTAGACACTGAAGACATATTCCCCCCCCACACTCCGCCTTTACTGCTACATTAAGAGATGAATTTGCAGACTCTGGGGCATTTGCCCTTGACAAAACTTGTCTGGTTCTTATGCCACTAGGTCAGTGGAATATCAATAGATTCTTAATGCACTCTGTCTTTCAGAGTTTCTCTCATTTCTCAGAACAAGAGTAAATGTCATTCATATCGGCAAGTTATAATGGGAACACTGATATACTAATTTTTAAAAATATACAAGCTTCTTTTAAATAGTCTTGGTCTCCATCTTGTGTGTCTTCAGTGTATCTATAGCAATTACAAGGTTAGATATCCCTTAAGATGCTAGGAAAGGTCACATTGTTGTCTTTTCTACCCCATGCCTCAGTGAAATATTCATGGTACAGCTCAGGTATTGGGATTGGGTTTAATGTTTCGTTGCATCGCCATCTGTTTTGTTGTTGCAGTTGTTTTTCCCTTGGTGGGGGGTGAGGGAGCATGGAGGCAGCAGTGAGGGATGCTGGCATATGGGTCCAGATCTGATACAAAAGATGAGCACTGACTCTGCAGGAACAGAGTAGCTCCTCTGATCTGAGCTATTTTCTTTTTAACATTAAAGGTCTTTCTGGTGAAAATCTGCCATTATGCATGTAGATCATCTGTGGTAGATAGTCTCTGTGTTTCCTCAAAGGCTATGAAGCCACATTAAAGTAGGCTTTTATATTATATGTAAAGTTCATTCATATAACTTAGCACAGGCATTGAAATAAAGCTCCTCACTGAGACAAATGGCATTAACAAGTTCCAAGGACATATTCAGTAGAGTTTTCCAGAGTGTTGCAGTGGCTCAGTGGCAAAGGGCAGCTCAGAGAAAGGCTAAACCTGCCAAGGGATGCAGAGCACCAAAAGGGCTTTGCTGCAGGTGCCAGAGTCCCTTGGCCAGGGCCAGCTCCAAGTGCCCAGCTGGCGATGGCACCCACTCCTCGGCCGCTGCACCTCGGGACAACCACCGTGACACAGAGACCTGGAGGGGCAGAGTGGGTTTCTCTACAGTGGGTTTCTCATAGGTGAGTTTTAAGCTCCCTCGTGACTTTGTTTTTACTTTAATGAGGGTGTTTGGCCCATAATGTTTCACCAGGATTTTTCAAATCCTTTTTGATCATCTTGCTCTTTTTCAGCATTTCCCCCTTACTGCTGTTGATTTAAATGTCATGACATTTTAAACATGACTTATTATAACAAAACAGTATATAAAACAATATGCTGCATAATAAATGCAGCCATATTTTTCAGAGTGAATGTTAAATGAGAGCAATTTATTCCTCAACCTATTTTAGTACCTACTTACTACGGGGTATTGGCTGCTTAAATCCCAGGGAGGCAATCTCGGAGGCGAGGTAGCCTTGTGTGTGCAAGGCTGAAAGCTAAAGAAGTGTTTGAGGGATACCTGGGACGAAAGGCCATCCTGTGGATGTAGCTTCATCCAGGAGTGCTGTGATCCTGAGGGCTGTGGGGAAAGCAGGCAGGATCATCCTGGGAAGGTCTGTTGACAGTTGAGGGGTCTCCCGAGAAGCACACACAAAAACAGGCTTTGAAACCCCATTGGCTTACCTCAAGCATGGGCTACGTGTCATTTTGGACATCTGAAGTCTCCTTAAAATCCTCCTACAGTCAGTGGAGAGAGTGACTCGGAGGATGAGTTACTCTGGGACACATTGACTGAATGTTTTCTTAATTTCAGAAACTGCTGGTGGGGGTTGGGATTTTTTTAATAGGAATAAGCTAATTCCCCAGAGAAGAGATCTGCTCATTGCTCTGATCATCATGGGCTCTTCCTGCAACTCTCAGAGATGTGGTGAGGAGAGTGAAGTTCCCCCAGGGGACGGGGGCACACTCACGTCCCCCTGCGCACTGAACCGGCTCTGTGCCAATGCCATAGGACCTGCAGCTGTTATCCTTTGTGCTGGCAGAAAAAATACAAAGAAAACAAATAAACCAAATCAACCTCCCTAATACACACGTGTCTTCCTTGGCACGTCACGAATCTTATTGAGTGTGCTCAGGGTATGGCAAATATTTGTCTAAAGTTAAGAAGATTAGCAGGGGAAGTTCTGACTTTGAAACTGCCTGTGTCGGGAGCCAGAATACATCAGCCTGATACAGGTGCCTCGAGGTTATCTCCGCTCTTGGAGCGGGACATGCACATCACTCTGCAGCTCTGACCTTTTGGGAAAAGGCTTTCAGTCAAGTAATACATGCACCTGCATGAAATTTTTGAATCACTGACTCTATCCTTGATTAAAGTGCTTTTCCTTGATTAAAAATAGCCTTTTTTCCAAATGAGTAATGTTGCATGGCAGGCTGTGCACACAGGATAACATTTCCTCCAACATTATCACATTGAGGACATTGCCATTTCTTACCCAGGTCTCTATGCAACACATTTCTCTTCAATGCCTTCTCTAGCCAATGCCATTAGGAAGCTCCCCAGAGTCATCTACCTTTTCTTCCCAGGTAAGGAAGACCGCAGAGGTGTTTATAACATTATCTGCTAACTAGGAGGATAATGGGCATGGTGAAAATGTATCCAAACACCTTTATAGATTCTTGCCTGGGTTCATATCAGGTTGTAAATAGCAGTTCTCCAAGTCTTTGGCAGGACTTCTTACCCCAGTGGGTATTCCTTCAAGTATCTCCTTTGTAATGTGCTCACTTTCCAAGAATTTTATCTCAATTGGAGCCAAACTGGAAGTCTGTCAAGATTTAAGCTCTTCAGAGTGCAATCTACATATTTCACCGAGCGGCGAATGTGTTTTCTATACAACCGTCGTTCTGCTCGTGGGCTTACTTGTCTTTTTACTTTCAAAAGCAAATTTCTTAGGATGCCTCTTATATTTCTTTTTTTCTTATCAATTTTTGTATGCAGAATTGTTAACAACTAGTGTTTGCAGCATTTATTTTAGCAAAGCACTTAAACACATACGCTTAAGGGTTTTATTTAACCTTTATGTGTGTTTCCACAAAATTCTCTTCATCTAAGTGCTTTGCTAAAAAGGGTGCAGTTATTCATATGTCCATGTGAAGTGTGAGGTTCAAGTCTTTCCCCAAAGCACAACAATAAAACTGAAAAAATATTTGCAGTCACCATGACAAAGAGTCGATAGGAGGAAAAAAAACCACCACTCTAAAACACAGCTTTAATAAACTGAGATTTCCAATGGAATATATGCTTTGCAGCAGTAAAATCAGCAGCTGTGGGGTAGCAGCATATTTCATGCAGAAGTGGTGAAACAATTGGAGAAGGATTTTTCCAGTAGATAGTTAAAAAATTGTGTTTCATACAGAATGCAGGCAAGTTGGGCTTCTTCTCTATCTCCTTAAATAACTCAGATTTAATGCGGCAAGTCAAAACCACCCCAAAATCAGGGATTTCCGATTCACGCAAATGCAGATAGCAGTATGATATAGAATCTTAAGCAAAGTCAGCAGATGAGAAAATTATAGGATGTGGGTTTTTTCTGCAGTGTTCACTGTAAATTAGAACGATTAAATTACAGCAGTCTCGTAGCTGTAATTAAATATGGAGACAGGTCCAGAGATGCGAGAAGTGCTGAACTGCCTGAGCTGCTCAGGCTGCAGAGTGGGAGCAATGGCAAAAGGGGCTCAGAAACAGGTCCTGATCCCATAGCGGCTGATGGGGGGAAGCCAGGCCTCTTGCACTGTATTAACACAATATCTTGTAGGTGGTCCCTTAGGTGGTCAAGGGGGAAAATGTCAAGCTTGTTCTCTGCCTGTGTTTTTGCCTTCCTTCCCAGAGCATTTGCAGGGGGGAGATACCCAGCTGGGGCATGCCCAGGGCTGGGAGCTCCTGCAGTGATTACCCCCAGGTAGGTAACACAAGATTTAGGGCCGTGTGATTGCAGCACCTTGAGAAGTTGCTTTGTGAAACTGCTACGTTTCATTCATTATTCTTTCATTTTACATTGCCAGTCAAGTGGAGACTCGAACCACAACTGAAGGCAAATGGGATGGAGACAGGAGGCACGGACTGGTAGAGGAGGCTGCCTGCCAAAAAGCTCGTGCTCCCTTCAGCAAGACAGAAGAGGGTGAAGAAAGGATAGAGTGTAGCAGGAGATACAGATAATAGCAGTAAATGTCACGTTTAATTACATTGTGGGGAGGGGTGGAAATGAAGTCTTACTATGAGGATATAAGCTGAATATGAAGAGAAGTGAAAGGAAAGCCAGCACTGGGGGAAAAGAGCAAGGAGGACAAGACCAGGGAGAAGAGGGCAAAGGAGGCAATTTGGGAGTTAAGTTGATGTAAGAGCGGTACAAGAGGAGGCTCAGATGGCTGGAAGTCACCACCAGGCCCAGGAGGTCCTTATATCACCAAAGGGCTGAGCAGCCGTAGCCAGCTCAGCCCTCAAGTTTTTCTCCCGCATGGTGGGATGCTCGGGATGAAGCCCAACCATATCTGCTTGCTGCAGCACAAGAATAGGGGCAGGGAGGTGCTGTGGGTGTGTGTTCATCATGTGGCTCCGTGTCCGTAAGGGAGTTGGAGGAAGATGTACGTGTAGCAGCCCTGGGATTGTTTTTGTCTCTGGTCTCTGGATAAGGGTTGCCACTGGAGAGAGATGAGACTTTCGGCCTCCTCATGGTTCACATGTTAATCTGATGCTGAAATATCAGTCTGCAGATTTCACCCAAGTGTGGGAATTGAGTACGGAAAAGATGCCTGGGTATCCCAAGGTTGGTATTCATAACAGTGAACACCAGAAGCCAAGTAATGGCTAATATCTGATCCAAACTCCTGGCAAAAAATTCATTTTTTTTTTTTTTGTTAGCTGCTGGTTTTGATAATATTATATTTTATCATTGCTGAAACAGCTGAGTTTTGTTGTGTTGCTGCAGTTTGGCGTAATTACTCTCCATCACTATAATTTTTCTTTTAGTTAAATGCATTGGAAGTTATAAACTCTTAACTATCAACAGTAAATATTCACGGGGAGTGAGAATAGTGCTAACTACCATAAAAGCTTTTTTCCCCAATGCTTTTGGCTAGTGCTCTATATCATCACAGGTTGCTTTTCTGCTGGTGTTATGGCATAAGCAAAACAAACCATAATATAGATGTTACTTCAAACAACAGCTAGTCATAGACCCAGGTCCCCTATAGTCTGCTGCATTGAGAATTCTGGGCTCCACTGCAAAGGGCAAGAAGGAGAGGTTTCCCAATGCGAATGTGTTATAAAACAATATTGCGTTTCCCTTAAGAATTGCAGTGATAAAAACATAGACCGTTCTGCAGCACTAACAACTTTAATAAAATAACATAAAGCACAGCTGTCAGGTCTGCCAGCATCTCACACTGGGAGACATGAGTGAGAAAATGAACACTTTTCACAAGCAGAAATATTCAAAGAGCTCCACTGTTTACAAGTAATCAAGACTGACAGTCATAGATTATTGGTGGAAGAGCATTTTCTGCTTGAGGTGAAAGAAGAGGATAATTTATCAGGAAGCCCAAGAAGTCAGACATCAGTAATGATCTGCTTGAAGAAGGGCATATTGTAGAAATAGTGCATTTATTTGTACTGCAAGGCAAGAAGATGTACTAAGTTATAAACAAGAGCCTTAGTGCTTGAAGAATGTTGAGCAGATACAGTAATTTGCTGGGCAACTGCGATTAGAGAATTGACTAATGTGTGTCTTGGTGCTTGTTCAGAATATTAAAAGAAAAAGTTAGCATAATAGAAATTGTCTAAAAGAAATGTGCATGCTCTTTCATCCACTCCTCTCCTTTCGGAGTTATCTGAGCTACGCTGATCTGGTTGCTTACCTTGTTGTTAATGCTTGTGCTTCTGAGACGCTCCTGTAATACAACAACGGGTTTGGCTGCAGAGAATTTGGGGCTATCAGAGTTTTGCAGTAGAACATCTTGTCTATCTGGTGTGATGCTTTTGCATCACCTTTCTCTTATGAAAACAGGCCAAGTAGCAGCAGTTTTGAGATGATGACTGGCTCGGAGCTCTACAGAAAAGGTTTTATAGACTGCCACCTGCCCTGTCTGTGCCTTGGTACGCACTCTGGACTGCAGCAATGCAATGCTGCATGTAAGCAGACCCCCCTCCCAGCCCCTATGCCATGTTCTGCAGGAGGAATTGCTGTCCAGATACCCAGAAATGCTGCTTCCTTCTTGGCGTGCAACCTGGAAGGGAAGGATTTGGTTAGAGTTGAGGATGAAGCTCATGTCAGTATAAAACACCATGGAGACCCATCCCGTGTAGTGTGGTATTCATCGTCTCTGTTCCTGCCAGGCTCACCCAAATCTTATAGCTTTGCTTTTTTTCTTTTTCTTTTTTTTTTTTCTTTTGTTGTTGTTGTTGTTATAGCTTCCTAATTCTTCTTTCTTTCACTTAGTGTAGGGATTGTAAATTACAGCCTGTATTTGGCCAGCTTTGGCCAACATTACCATAACATTGCTGGGAAGAGACTGTGTTTCCCTGCACTTTTGTTCCACGTCTACAGAGACCTGGGCTTCAGGGGAGACAAAAAGTCTTCTGCTACCCACCAAAGAGCGCTTGTCAGGAGAGCCTGGTGTGCCTGTAGAGCTCTGCAAAAGCCCCTGGGGCTGGTCCCATCACGCCATGGATGTCCCTGGAAGACCCTGGGCAAAATCTGTCCCCTTTACTTCAGTGTTTTGCACAGAAGTGACTCTGGTAACCTCATCATGTGGTATTTTCATCTCACTTGAAATAGCAGCTACTTATCACAACTGGAAATGCATGCATTTGCTTCGGAAGGGATTCTGAAAGTGAGCGGTTTCTTCTAGAAGCATTTATTGCAAGAAGGGCAACAGTTGTTGTTTAGGGGCCTTTGGGTAATATGGAAGCCTTGTTCCAGGAACCGCAGAGAAGGCAGCCAAAGTGTTTCTGAGAAGATGTGGATCAGTCAATCTCCACTTCTATTCAGATTGTCCAGGGAAATCTGGGTAAAACCTCTCTCAGAAAATCATATCAGGCAGATGATGTGGGCCTCTGGATAAGATTTTGGGGCTGGGGGTGGGGGGGTTGTTCAGAGCTTGCAGAAGTAGAATTGTTCTACAGAAAGTACCACAGACTTCAAGTCTGTGTTTGGATATATCTGAGTATGGATGTCAGCTCAAGTTCTCCAGCTTTTTCTGTCTGACTGGAGAAAACACAAGGGGAAATCACTAGTTTTTACAGATGGATAGCTGGCAAATAGAGGTATTTTCTTCTCTTTACTTTGAGCGGAACCTTGGAGTGTTCTCCAGGTGCAAGAGAGTATTGCTTCTCCTGTATAATCCAAACTTTCAATAGCAGATGTTTTTAAAGATGCACATCTGGGACTTGGATGTGCATGTGAATAAGAACACACTCCAAGACACAGAAGTCCCTTAGAAACACGTATCAACTGTTACGTTTGTTTCCCACCCGAATTCTAAATCAATACAATTTAACACTGAAATATGTATGTTCTTTCCTGAAAGTGGCTTTACAACCCAGCGAAAATACTATGGAGACTTAGCCTCTTTTTTTTGCTGTTGTTTTGTTTTAAAAAAGGTATAAATAAAGTAGCTTTTGCTTACAGAGGCCCTCACATGGAGATCTGGGTGAAAAGTACCTTACATAAGAACACATGAAATAACCAGGTGAGACCAAACCTATCCGTGATCATAATATCTTTTCACCATTGGAGACCACTAGCAGGTGCTAAGAGAAGATTTGAAGAACTGGGCAGGTGCACAGATGTGCCTGCATTGTGTTTTCCAGCCTCTGTTAATTTGTGGGTAGAATGCCTGAGCTAGACCTGGTATCAGCAGCCCTTAATTTATTTGTCTTCCATTTATTGGTACTGTTGATCTTGAACCTCTAGAATGTTTAGCATCTAGAACATCACCTAGCAAGGTTATCCATAATTTAATTATTGCACTTCGAAGTGGTTAGCTATATGGTTTGGCTCGTAGTAGAGCTGCAGGATAGTGGTAGCAAAGAAGGGTAGGCAGCCACCAGAGACAGTTTTCCAAATCTCTACAGTGGTGGTTAGATAATATCAGAAACTAAGTGGCATTGGGGTGATAATTGCTTATTGCACTTCAGAAATTACCGACACGGTAAGAGGTTTGAATGCAGAATAGTCCTGGGATCCTGTTCGGGTAGACATAGCAATTTTATACTGAAATAATATTCGTCTATAAGTCAATTGAACCATGAATACATTGGCCGTGGCAGTGATTTAACACTGCAGTCTGTTGTTCATCATAACCAGCGTGTCTACAAAATGCGGATACATCTTTTCAGTATGAGAGGTGTGTGAACGCCTGCCGGGGCAGAGCACAGTAAGGCTGTGTCGAGTGCTTTCGTGCCAGGCTGGGGCTTGCTGTGTGGTACTGCAAGCTGTGTACCAGGAGCCAGCGCTGCTAAAGTAGTTTGGGTTACCAGGCAAGTTTCAGAATTTATTGCTGCTCCCCATATATCTGTTTTAACCTTAAGTCAAAGATTGATTATTTTTAAAGGTTAGCAGTTATGTAGCAAAATAAACCTTCTCCTTTGCCAGCTTTGAGAAGTCACCACGGTCTGTGACTTCACACAGTTTTAATTTAGACAACAGCAGCAGCCACTTCAGGATATGCCTCCTTAATACTGTTCACGTCAGTTTCTTTGAACAGGGAAAATAAAAATAAAAACTACAAGTCAAGTCCCCACTTTACTAGTCTCTTCCTGGAGTCGGCTCTCACCGGGGTCATGCAGAAACAGGATAGCAAGGGAGAACAGCAGCCAAATCACGTCCCTAAAAGCACTTCTTGCAGGTTAAACAAGGAGACCTTGAGGAACCGGGGCTGCCCTCCCTTGCCTTCTAGCTGTTGCCTGCTGTATCTTCTGCTGATGCTAGGTCAAATGAGCGAGATATTGCTTTTTTAGAAAAACAGCTCACACCTCAGACAGATAATTGATTTACCACCACTTGGCTTGTCCTGGTGCATCTAAGTGCTCGCAGTCCATGGGAAGTACAGGATGATGTATGCTGTTTCCTATAACTCCTGCTCATTGCCAGCTCAGCTGTGGTACCTATACAATGTATAGGTGTGTACAGTGGGTGAGACCAGGCACATGGGCACAACGGATGCGTGTTGACAGTGTACACGCTGTACAGGTTCCTGGCTTTTAAATTTTTCTCTATAATTCTGTAGCATTATTACAAGATGGATTTATAACACACCTAGAGCTAATGTAACAATGAAGATTAGTCCTCTACTAGTCGAACAGTAATACACTTTAATTTGCCTACAGCTACTGTATTGTATTGGCATGAAAGGAAATAGCTTTCTAATGCAGCTTCATCTGCTGAGCAGGAAGAAATCTGTGCTGCAGAATGTAAAACTACAGAGGACTATAGCTGGCAGCAAAATTCAGAGTAGGAAAAACACAGCACAAATAAAAGTATTTGTGAGTTGGATGTATGCTAACAATCCTAGTTTATTGCTAAACATGCCATATACAGTAATGCAGTTTGCTTGGCAGGTTCAATATTGCTTCATCTTTGTTTTTTCACTGCTTCATCTTCTGTACCAAAATTTGTCCAGGAATATAAGGTATAAATTCATTAGTTTCCAACTTTGTGACATTAACAAAAAATCGATATTATAATCTTCCTCAGAAGCACTGATGCCATTAATACAATCTGTGCTGTGCTCCGTACCTAGAGACACACTGAAAATCTGAATACTTAAGCTGTTAATGCAAATGTTTCTGCTGTCTGTTGTAAAGGTAGTGTTGCCTTGATGAGTGTCAGGTATTCTTTGAATGGACATGTGTACAAATAGTCACTCAAGTGCTGGCACGTTATATTTACCATAAAATAGAACTCCCTTCTTCTGGAGAGCAGCAAAGCTATCAGCTTCTCCCTTCTGGAGAGACAAAGGACGTATTTGTAATTGTCATGTCTGGGATAATATTGCTTAATACTTATTGGATACGGGAACTTATTTTTGTGGGCATGTTATGCAAGCTACATGCAAAAATTAAATGTTTCACATACTTTTGATCCTTTTCCCCGGTAAATTATCAATGAAACATAGTTACGCTTAAAATAACAGGTTTTGTTTCTAGACCAGGGATGTGTCTCACTTTCAACAAGGGCAAGGAAGAACTAATAACTTGCGTGCAGTGAGGGAATGAATCTCTTCTGAAAACTACTGATATAAACTGCTGGTAGGAAACAGCTGCAACAGGGCCTTGTTATCACAATAGGTCTTTGATGGGAAAGGCAGCCCCATGGGCAGAGGAAAAGCCGGAGAGAAAATTTTACGTGAATTGCTGACAAGGTGTCTAGGCAGCTTCTGCCTAGCTCACTCCACTGAGGTAATGGGCACTTCAAAATACCTGAGTGTGTTTGTTATCCTATTACCTTACCTACCAGCTTTGCGTCAAAGACTCGCAAGGTATCTGACCATCAACTCACAAAGGTGAACTCTGTCACTGCCTATCATTCAACCTGGCACCTTGTGTTGTCATCATAAATCCATCAGAGCCGGTTAACTACTGTCACCGCTCTAAACTAGTAACCTTCACCCTTCATCACCAGGTCCCTGCATCCCACAGACACATGGAATAGTTAGATTGGTTGCATAGAGGTATGCCCTGAATTTGACAATAAAACTGAAAAAAAATATCAACAGTGTTTGGGTTTTTTTCTCTTCTTCCTCTCTCAAAAAAGTTGCAACGACATGACAAAGAGGATTGCCCGGACAAGTGGAGGACAGAGGAAGAAATGGCAGCTGAAGCAGCAATTCTGAAGAAGTATTTTCAGGAAAATTAGAGGTAATGATTTGTACATTAACTTACTCGTGCAACACCCCAAACTCTGTTCAAGCCTCCATAGGCTTCTTCAGGACAGAGAGGGAATATGTAGAATGGAACAAAAGAAATGAGAGCTCTTGGGTTTGTGTTGTTTCCAAAAGGACACAGCGCTCCAGCAGTGTCTGAAATAACATGCTCCTTCTTGAACAAATCAGCACCGTCCTAGAGCATTTAGTTTCCAGACAGGAAAATAATAATGTATCTGGAAATCAGAATCACCAGCCGTTACTTAAGAGGAATGTCTAACCTAACGTATCCTCCCTCTGTTTTTAGAACAGAAAATAGCCTTGGTACTTCTATGAAGAGCTAAATCCTGGTGTGTCTGTGTACGCCCAGATATGCATATGCATCTATACCTACAAAATCCCAGCAGAATTCAGACTATAGAGTGGATAAGCAAATGCTAACTGTATCTGTCAAATCTTAAATCATCTGATTAGTTCACTTTCAAAATTAAGCCTGCTGGAAAACTGCCTGTTCTGCTAAATTTTCCACTGGCCCTAAAAAAAAAAAAAAAAAAAAAAAAAAATTGCAGGGAGGAATAGAAAAGAGAAAACACTTGGCAAACACTGACAATGGTGCTCTAGAAATTGAGAGTTTTTCATTTTGTACCTGGAGTCCCAGAAGCCAGATTCTTCCAGTAGAAATGAACTGGCCCCTGGAGATCAATATGAGTTACGCTGGGATGTACGCTGCAGCAACGATGCCAAAAGCTCCCTCTCCCCTGTTCCCCATATGTTGTTTGCCATCATCCAGCACTCTCATTTCTCTGTCATTTCTGACTGTTTCATATTTTTTCCTCCGAAGACCTGAAATCCCATAAATATCCCTCCTCTCTGCCTGTGACTCACTGCTTGCAGCCCAGCTTGAGAAATCTTGAGCTAAACTACACAGTGTGCGTGGCACACTTACGTGGCAGCTCTCGTCTCCTGTGCCGTTCTGTCATCTCCATTTGGGCTAGTTCATCGGACTCTTTTCCTTTCCATTTTTTCTTGCATGATGACCATGCTCTTGTCCTCTCCAGCCAAATTAGCTGTGCCAAAGCTTCTGTGGACTGGCACAGAGAAAGCTGTGTAACACACAGAATTCCCATCTGTGAAGGACACTTGTCCTCAGCATCTGGGACCTAGGGACCTCCAGGGTTTGGGCTACACTGTCAGGTTTCCACAGTGGCTGATGGATTTGTATTTAGACACTCACTTTTCACCTTCTCAGAAATATGCTTCTCAAAAATGAATTACTCAACCAGAAAGTGCATATCCTTAGGTAATGCATATGTAAGCACTCTTCTCTACTAACAGAGGCATTATGTAGTACTTCATCTATAGCACAACAGCAAATGAATGGTACTCAGGATAAAATGGTGCATTCCTAATCCAATGTGATGTTGTTCCCCATTATGTATTTGGAAGGTTTGGGGGGAATTTTTTTGGTCTGGTTAGAAATTTTGAAATGCTTTTCTGCAGAGATTCTCAAAGGGGTTGGAATTAAATCCCCACATATCAATAAAACGTTCTTAGGCTCTTCTGGTACTAAATGCAAAGCTGGATAGATGATATAAATTCATTCCTGCAAGCAAATTCATGTGGCTGGACTTTTATTTCCATTTATTATGAAAATAAATCAGTGTGTATCTGCATGGATGACCCCTTGATAAGTTCCCCATGACATTAAGGTCATTACCTTTCCTAGAACAGACTGGTAAATTAAATCTTACTGGCATCATTATCATGAGAGTATTTTGCCTAGTACAGACAGTCCTTCCAACCCTTGATTCCCAACACAAGGCATCACTGTCAATCTCTTCTCCCTGACATTGTTTTTCTGCTGAGGTTTAAGGCTCTGAGCCTGGGATAAAGGTATATGTGAGCACCTTCTGAATTTCTCAACCTTCATCTACTCTCTTAACCTTGCTTCTGAAGTGATGAAGATTGAAAACTTTTGGCAAATTAACAAGGTTATATGCATCCCTCTTCAAAGCTATTTTTGTTTTTCACCTACAAAGGATTTATTTTGTCATTTATAAGTTTACCTGGATGCTATTTGACTTGAGTTTTTTCATGCAGCACAGGGAATGTCAGAAAGAGCTGCATGTGGGTGTTCTGGAGCCAATAAATAGCAATTTTTAAGGCCTCATGCATTATTTTTCTACTGAAGTGTTTTGTTCAAAGAGGTCCAGCTCAGCTAGATTAGCCTGGACAGACTGAGCTGTGTTTCAGAGCTTTTCCAGCTATGCTTACATTTATCACAAGTCCTTCCCTAGCTGTCACAACTCCTATATGACTTGACTAGGTACAGTAGCACCTTTTACCTGCATCTATAGACTATCTGATCAAGAAGAACTTGCAGGTGACTTTTCTTTTTCCTAAGAAATACTTGAAAAAGGCAAGAAGCACTTGATTCTTTCCCTACTACGTTTGCTGGTGCTGATCCCTCTTGGCTGGTTGGGTAGCCACAGCTGAGTGCTTCTACACCAGTCCCCAGATGATCAGAAATATCCAGCCACCTGCTTAAAGAAATGAACCCCATTTAGCCTTGCAAAGTTTACACCCTTGAGAAAATATTTGTCTTAAAATAATTTATTCATGTGTACAATTGCCTAGAGCGGCTGAAACTGGAATCAGTGAGTGAATTTGTGTTTTGCACATGTTTCTGGTCTTTCAGTGAATGTCCCCGTGCCACTGTATCCCATGTCGTTTGAAGGACTTGTCACTTCTTGAACCCCCTCAGCATGTGCAGGCTCTGTCGGGCTGCTCACAGCGCTGTGTCTGCAGAGCTGAAGTTCAGCAGAACTTCATGTGGGAGGACAAGAAGAGCAGAAAAACCTTTCTGTGGATAGGATTTTTAATACATGCTGGTGCTCCAGTTAGTCACTCTGTTACTTAGTAGCACCAAGATTTGACCTCTTTAGGAGCCATTCCTTGTTCAGTGCTGGCTGTCATATGGTCAGCTGTGCTTGATAACTGGTTGCACTTTGAGGTGGATCTGTGGGGAAAGAGTCCTTACTCAAAGCGCAAGACTTGATGTAGCATCTTAATTTCCAAGCCTATTTTCAGATGCACCTTTTAAATTTTCTAACTATCTATAGCTGGGTGAGTGTTTTGATAGTCTGTTTTGTGCATTTTAAATTACACATGCCAGCAAAAAGGCTAAAGATTAAAAGAGTTACTAACCTTCAGATAGTATACGAAAAATGTTTCTCTTCAAAGGCAGTTTCACTCTGTGGTGTTGTTTCTGAAGAAAGAACCAGGCTGCACAAGCTTCAGTAGAAGTTTTCCTATTTTATGCATAACTGAAGTAATACTTTTATGCCATTAGAAAAGTAGTCAGTCTTAAGTACAATGTCAGAATGTCCCTTTGCATAAGGGGGTTGACAGTGATATTCTGTTGCCTAGTGCTTTTTGAGTTACAAATATTCAATAGCTTTTAATTGCTTAACCATCTGAATATTTTGTGTCATTCCACATGCAAAATTCATTTAAAAATCTCTCCAAATAACGCGTGCTGCACAGTCGCACAGGATTTCTGATGTCAGTTCTTCCCTTCATCCCCAGTCTGGCAACGTTTCTGGAGAATATAATCTTTTCAACTTTGTCAAAGAATATGAATTTTATTCCTTTTTTTTTTCACCCCACTGTGAAGGAGAGGTGATCGCATTCTTTGAGAGCACTCATCCTGCCTCACAGCTGCCTCTTCTGCACCAGGATCTCAGCATGTGTGAAAAGGTGCTGTTCTATTGACTTCAGCAGGGAATTTACCACTGTTAGCAGCAGCTGACCAGAGGGAATTTAAACTGGCAATTCGGCTCGCATCTGGTTTTGCCCTAGGACCTCTGACAATCCATGCTGCATGCATAAGAGTGAGCACAAGAACAATCCCATCACTGTCCTTAAATTTAGGCAAGTATGACAAGATGGCTCACTCGCAACACTCTTCTTTGGTTGCTTTGCTGTAAGAAAAGCCCTCCTATTATTTCTGGTACTTTGAATAAAAACACAAAGTAATGACTGTCTTGCAGTGGATCCACAGACTGGATCTGGGACACATGCCATGCAGTGGGGACCACAGAGCAGGTTGTCCCCGGCGTGGCTGCCACAGTGACAACGCAGACGTGGTCAGAGGGAGGTATTTTCTGCAACAGATGTTCCTCCGCTGTAGGCAGCCTGTTGGCAAGCAGAATCATCATGCAGTCATACAAAATACAACATGCTGTGGATGCTGGTAGGGGGAATGGGAACTGGGGAAAGAGTACAGCAGGCAGGGACCCCTCAGTGTCGGAGCCTCACTTCATAAGCAGGGTAATTTTTTGAGTGCTTACACTGGAGTTAGGCTCAAGGTGGTGCCTGGTCCCAGGGACTTCCCAGAGAGCACTGTGGAGAGCTGTTCATGGCTGCACTTAGGAGCTGTTTGCATATAATCCCTAAGTAAATACACATCCTAGTAATCAGCTATAGATTTCTCTGCACTCCAGACTTAAGTGCTATTAATTATATCCCCACTCAGAAGCCTCCAAGAACCATTAATTAGAAAGCAGGAACTGACGGTTTGCTTGTCTGTGTGAAACTATTATGACCTGAGAGTGAAATATAAGCTTCAAAAGAAATACGTTTTATGAAGGTCACCTTGGAAAGCATCATAACAATCTGTCAGGAGAGGAGAATGCAGCGCTCCAAGTGTGCGTTTCAGTGTGACATTATGCTTTAAGTAGCTGGAAATAGTAAAGAGAAGATGGATCAGATCATAGGATCTATGCTTTTTCACCCCAAATTCTCTTTTTTCTGCACTAAGTAGATATAAAGTAATCTTTTTGTCATTTCAATGGAGTGCAAGGAAAGTTAATATCAACAGAAATCCAATAGACAAACATAATCTGACCCTTACTGGTATTTTTGAAGTGTAAAACATCGAGACCCACCACCTCTGCAGCAGGGAGAAGGTTTATGCACAAGAATTAAATTATCTCTTCAAGGGAAGATGTAAACAGCCAGAAGAAGTGCGGTGACTGTGTACAGCAGTAATACCCACCCTAGAAGGCTCAGGGCAAAAGGCTTCCCCAAATAAATGTGATGTGCTAATGCACAGCAGCCTCAGCGTTGAGGTTGATTATTCTTTTGGTTGAAGCATATCATTATTCTTAGGAAAACAAAGCTGCAATAGAGTTAGTTATAAGTGAAATGTCTTCCTCTTGTACAAGGACACCATAAACATAATGTCCCACTCACACCTATTCCAGGGCTATATTTTGAGGCTCGAAGTAGTACTGTGCTGAAAGTTATACATCTAGTTCTCTGGACTTCCATTTCCCTATAGGTGACCATTTAATTCAGCTGTAAAGAGTACATGAATTCCATACAGCACTGCTTGGATCCTGTAATTATAGCTACAGTAAATAGAAACGTCATGGCCAGAGACACAGGCAAGATTGTACCACATAAAGGCAAAGCAGCAAATGCGTTACTGTTAGCAAAGAAAGCTGACAGAGGGCCAGATGTTCTCTTAACTTGCACATCCAGCAGCCTGAATGCTTACCTGGGCTGTCTGTCAAATACCAAGTATTTTCAGCCTGATCCCTTCTTGACTCATTATTAAGCTTCCTGTGTGTCGCATTGCATGAGAAGAAAATGGGGAAAGCCGAGCATAACTGATGGACATTGTGTCCTAGGAGCTGGGATAAAAGAATCAAGGTATAGGACAATGCTGAGCTTCAAATAAGGATGGTATCAACTGTGGTCAAGTACTTCTATACCCAAACCTGTGCTAAAATGGTGCTAATCTCTTGGCCCCAAACCTGCAAAAGAATGCACTTACTAAGCAGCCAGACCTTCCTTCAAGCAGATTCACAAAACACGTGCCAAGTAATTTACAGGCTGCCATCAAACTGTCAGTCAAGAGGGGCATACAATGGAAACTGTTGCTCAAAATGCCATCGAAAGGGGAAACATATGTTTCAGTGAGAAAAGACAATCAAACAAAGAAGTGGGCGGTTGGGGAGTTGCAGCCACTACAGCAGCAAGGATCCAAGCCTCGCGCGCAGCCCCAGGAAGCAAGTTCAGGGGCCGTGCCCTTGTCTAACAGTTGGGTAACAGCTTTGTGTTTAATAAGCTGAAATAATTTTCTGAGTATTGAAGCCAGCTCTAAACATGCTCTGAAGTGAAGGTACAAAACTGAAGATACCAAGCAAAAAGCCCACTTCACACTCAATTATTAGCAAAGGTTTTTATCGTGTTGTCCTATTGCTGTTGCTGCTGCGTAATAGAACTGCCCAGAGAGACACTCTAACCAGCAACTCGAACGAGACCTCAAAGCTTGAAAGCTGCCTTTGTGTGAGTGTCGGTATCTAGGCTGTGTAGGTGGAAAGGCATTAACAACTTCTCCAGTAAGTAGTTATTTGAAAAAGGAAGGGGGTGATGGACATTGGAAATATGTTGAGCTAAGCATACTTGAGGCTCCATTGTTTGCTAGGTTGTCAGCCTCTACGCAAAAGGACAGGTATGTGCAGGGGTAAACGCAAATGCCCTGTTTGTGTTAGTCCCTGGGGCAGCTGCAAGCCGCTAGTTACCTCTGCAATAACAATTGCGCCATGAGTTTGTGCAGGGATTTCGCACACAGTTTTCACAGCTGCAGTCGGCTGCAGTTGTCAGGCTCTCAGCATTTCTATTTCTCTGCTTCAGGAACATCTTCCAGGTCTGTCATAGCACCTGCTACAGGTCTTTTACTAGGGGGGACCACCAAGAGTTGCATAAAATTGGAACAGAGATGGGAAGAAATACCCCATTCATTCTCCAGTGTGTGAGACTGGGGGCATTTTCAGGGTGATGGTCCCAAATCACTGGTGTGTAATACCTTGGTATTAGGTAGGGTCCCACCGCAGGGTCAGGATGGATGAGGATATACAAGAGATGATGATTTTGAAAGAGTATTTGCAGGAGCTTATATAAGAGATCACACGCCCCAGAGATTCTTGCATGAGATTATTATAGAAAAATTGATTTGAAGAGTAAGAAGCTGCATTTGATGACAGAAGATGCCCTTTCTAATCCTTTGTTCCTATGACTAGCGGTCAACGGAGCTGGGGACTGTGCTGTCTTACTTAGTGACATCAGAGAGGTGGCTTCACTTCATGTTTGTTTTTTGTAAAATGATCTTGACCTCCTTTGGAGGGTGCTTTGTGAGTTAGGAATGAAAAGCACAATGTGAAAGGCAGGCATTAGTATTATTTGGAAGTGAACTTTATTGAAAAAGTGGATAATAAATCAAACAAATGCTCCTCTTTCTTGCTCTGATACATAATTTTAGAATAGTTGTGTGCAAGGATTTTCTCCTTTCTCTATCGCACAGGCTATAATAGAAGCTGAAATGTACTGTGTGTGGATTTAACACTGAACATTGCCTTTTGCCTATTGCTGTCAGTGTTTCCTGTTGGAACATACTAATGAGCACCTAACTCGTTAGCCATGAACAGCCTTACATTTTGTCTTACTAAGAAAGATCGAAGATGCTATTATATGTAACTATCTGTTATGTTTGATATTTCTTAGGTAACAAAGTGTTTGAAAAACATCCTGTGATATAAGAAACTCCTCAGAAAGACAGACCTCATTCTCCAGTTCTCGGTGGCCCTGGAGCTGCAGCTGAAAAATTTTATTATGTTCTACAAATATGGGATTCTTCCATGAAAAATTTTATTAGACCTTTGGATATCATCAAGGTTGAGTTTTCAGTGAAGACAACTAACAGTACTGATTCAAAATGTTGCTCTGACTAGTAACTCATATTTTTCTGAATTGTGTACTT
Source organism: Astur gentilis (assembly GCF_929443795.1). Taxonomy (NCBI): domain Eukaryota; kingdom Metazoa; phylum Chordata; class Aves; order Accipitriformes; family Accipitridae; genus Astur; species Astur gentilis. The sequence goes on along the minus strand of NC_064902.1, from coordinate 15,074,483 downwards.
GGGAAGGAACCTTTTTAAATTGTCCCTTGGCCTAAATTGAAATAAACTGCTAGCAAAATCAGGTAGCTACTGTGTTTAGGCACATTACAAAGCATTTACTCCATGTTGTGCTTTTTGATTCGGTTATTGTATGTGGGCTATTATATCATAGAAAATTTAGCTCTTTTAGCAGTATGACAACTCATAAAAACCAAGAAATATAACACTTCCTAAAATCTTTCCTTTCTCTCTTCCTTTTAATGCATTGTCACAATGCTTCTGGAGCTTAAGGCGATACAAAACACCTCTGCAAATCAATTAATATGTAAAGCTGCTAATGGCACAGTAATCACATTAGGGTTAGACTGGCATGAGCGTCCTGCTTGCAGCAACAAACAACGTGAGTGGCAGCCACCCATGTGGAATGCTCCGTTGGCAAGAAATGCTGTGTTTGGAGCCCCACACAGGAAGAAGCCCACCATGGGTTGGTTGTTGATTGCTAACATGTAATAAAGGAAAAGTCGTCAAACAACAGATGGAGGAGAGAAGAAATGAGTCTGCAAGATATGCATGAAAAGAGCACCAGTAATCTTGCTCTTGAATTGTGGGGAACTGACAACCAAAGCTTTCCGTGTCCCCCGAACTCAGGATGGAAAATAAAATGTGCCAAGTCGTTCGATAAGAGCCATGCTGAGGGGGGCAGAGTCTACCTGAAGGTTTGAGAAGGTCAGGGTCAGGTCCAAACCAGAGCCTGGCAGTGCTTTGCATGCCTGGCAGCACAGCATGGTCACTGTCCAGAACAAATAAATATGCTCCACAATAGTCTGTCCTAAAGGTTTGCAACCTGACCTGAGAAGTACGAAAATGCACAATGGATGATCTCTTATAATTTTCCCTAAGTCTGTCTCTGCTATATACTGCAGAGGAATTCAGTCCATTGTTTTGAAGTCTTTCTGCTGGTCAAATATAAATAGAAACACTAGAGCAAAATCATTGATGTTTGATTCCAGATTTTACTGTGGTGCTGTTAAAATATTGCTCCTCGAAAGCCAGTTTGGTTCAAAGACTTACCATGACTCAACGTGGCCACCAATATCTTCCATTAGCCCTTTTAAAAACTGTAGAGATTGTAACGCTATTTCTTTTTCCATGCAGAGTAAATGAAAAGAACATTTTGATGGTGTCTGCACTTTTTAGACCCTGAACAAGGGCTGAATAAACAGGAAATGAAGGTCAGGGGGCAATAAGTGACAGAGAAGAAAAGGTGAGCAGACAGGATGGTCAACGATGCTGGCAAATGGGCTAACATGAACAGTCCTTTTGCAGTTTAATGTTTAAAGTAGCTGTGATTTCAGACAGAAGGAAGACAATGGTTGTGCTGCCAGGGAAGCACTGAAAGGAAAACCTGAGCATCAGTTACATTTGCAAGGTATTTCCAAACCTGATGCTCAATGGCTTCCTATTAAGTATGGAATATTCTGTATTAATTCTGTAGCCTGTGATGAGCGGGCGCTGCGCCAACCGTTTTGCATGGGGGCTGCCGAGCAGATGAGTGCTGAGCTGTATGGAAGATTTCATTTGTGTAAATGAGGAGGCCGTTATCACAGCACTAAAGGTCCTGTTTTTAAAAAAGCCTCCTGTGGCATTATGCACAAAACAACCTATTTATGCAGCATGAAAATATTTATGTGCTTCGCTCCAGCTTAAAAAGGGAATTTGCAATAGATGAGGGACATGAGAAAGGATTGGAGTGAGAGATAAGGAGAGATTAGAAAAGGCAGATCATGAAGTACATGACATCCTGCAGCAGTATGTAGAGTAAACCCCTGCTTTTTTTAAGACCTGAGCCTTGAGAATGGTGTCTGGATCGTTCATACACTTCCTATAATTTTCCACAGGCAGGGCGCTGCAGTTGCTGGAAATGTGAGGGTACACTGTGCTGAAAGCATCGATGGTCTTTATAACCAACTTTGTCCTTTCCAACCTCAACCGCTTGCCCTTTCCTGGGTCAAGCCCAGGGCTTGCCTTTGGGCTGGAGGATGCTGCAGAGTGCTGAGCTCCTCCACCAAAAGCAGAAAACGGGAAAGATCACCTGTGCAGGGGCTGAGATGGACACGGTGCAAGTCGAGTGGTCCTGTTGGGGTGGCTTCATAACAGGACAGAGCTAACTGTGCTTGCCGTTATATGGCTGAGACCCTTGTTCCCTGTCCTTATACACAAGCAAGTTTCCCAGGGTTTTTCGATTACTAAAAGTTTGCTTCATTGAAGTGAGCAGTTCCTCCAAGGGGCTGCATGGCTGTGCCTGTGCGCCTCTATTTTCATTAGCAAAACAGCTGTGGCTCAGCCACAGTGCTCTTCACTGACTTCTGTAGGACCAGGCTAGGAGTAGGCTCTGTGCTGCTTCTAACCTCCCCCAGCACACATGCACCCCACCCCCAGGTATCAGGCTCTCATTTGATCCTGTGGGCAAATAACGTGGTGTTTTGGTTTTAATTAAAGTTGCAAAGAGGGGAAAATGACCGTTTGGTCTCTGTGGGAGCCTGACCTGGCTGCAGACTCAGGATGACATCGAAGATGGAGGCTCCTGGCTGCGATGGTGGGAGTCAAGGCCAGCTCCTGGCTTGTGACAGCATCCTGAAATGTGACTGGGGACTGAGCACCCCCTGAACTAAAAATACCTGAATACACATGGGATCTGGGGGGGATCTCACACCCTAGCTCTAAAGCAAGAAAAATCATAATGCCCCAGTACCCATGGAGCTAATTAAAAACTTTCAAGCCCAAATACACACATAGTGACATCCATGAAAGTAAATAATTTTTGTCTCAGCTTTCTGTGGCCTTCTATCCACTCCCCATCTCTTGCTGTCACTGCGGTCGATGGCTGCTGAAAAGCCTTGTCCGATTCCTGCATCTGGTTCCTAATGTACAGGCCAGCAGCACTGTGGAGGAGAAAACGCTGCTGCTCATGTAAGCTGTCCTGTGTGTTGGCAGGGCTGTGAGTTTCAGAACAGAGTGATGTATTTCAGCTCTTGTGAAATTTCTGAATAATCAGCTCATCAAAAAATATCATGCAGAGTTCCCTTGTAGTCCTCTCCAACTTGCCACCTCTCCTGCCAATAGCTCTGTAGGGTTACCACAGCTTGGCATAGCCCATTAGCAGAGCTCTGCACAATCACTCATGAGTAGAGCTGGCTGGAAAATAAAATTCTCCTTCTTGGGGGAAGAAAAAAAAAAAAAAGAAAAAGATTTGGTGGGGGAAGATTTGGTGGGGCAGGGGGGATGTTTGGCTTGGCATTTCAGGATGAAGATTTTCTCCACTTCTACTCCCCCCTGCACCCCACCCTTTTTTCTCCCAACCCCATTTTTTAGAAGGTGACTCCAAGAAAATAAAAATTCCACTTAAAGTGGCAAAGCCATTGGATGCTGTTTGATCTGCTGGTGACATCCTCCTGGCCCCCAAGACTAGGAGTCTCGCTGCAGGATGGGCACCAACCCGCTGGCACCTTCTCCAGCTGGGACTCCTGGGCAAGTTGCCCTTGGACCCTCACTTTTTGCTGCCACTGCCGGTTTCTTCTCTGGAGTTTCTTCATGATATTCCCCTCCTCAAGTAGCTCAAAAACCTGCTGCTTAGGCATCTGGGAGCTGGCAACTATGTCTCTGTTCACAGGGAGATGGTAGGTGCTGGAAGGTCCTTGAGGTAAACCCGACCAGCGGCGTTGTGGAGACGAGGGGCCGAGCAGCAAGAGTCCCTGGCCTGCCTTCAGCTGCTCCCCTTGGTCCCGGGTTGCCTCCAGGCACATCCCCCTGTGCTTTCCCCTTCGTTTTGGACATGTGTTTTTCAGTCACAGGGGATCATTGCTTTGGCTGGAAGGAGCAGGCTTCCTCGCTGTGTCCTCTAATGACGCTCAGAGCTGAAACATGGGGAGAAGACCAAGCTGGTTGCAGACCCTCTCCCTAAGGCAGGTGACAAATAGCAAGTGCTGCGGAGAAGGGAGGTGCAAAAATCAATGGTTAGTGCATTAGGATTAAAGCTGTGGCGTGAAAGCCTTATACGGCCAGGATTATTATTTACTTTTAGGCCTGCGGTGCCTGCATTGACCGTGGCGCTTGGTGTAACGGGGCCTCAGTACTTGCATCGCTTTGCAAACCCCTGTATGCGCGCGTGGGGCACAACAGCATCCGTCAGCGAGAGGTGGCTCCAGCGCGGTGAGAGGTGGCTCCAGCGCGGTTTTCGAGCACTGCCCGTCCCCTCCTTGGCTCTTCCGCCGACCAGGCTGCAGCTGCCGAGCTTTTGCTCTGTCCCTCTTTACTTGTGTCACCCTCTCTCTTTCTGCTCAGGCTTTTGTCATTTCTTTTGTCACCATAGTGACAGGAAAAGAGTGATGATTGCTGGAGTAATTTCCCATATTAGCTAACGCTGGCCTTTCAGCTTAAATCAGCGCTTCATTTTCCCCGGGCTCCGGTTGAGCCCCAGCGGAGCGGCATTCAAAAGCGGTGGCGGAGGGGCCTCGGCACGTCGCGGTGCTGCCAGCGCTCCTCCGGGACAGCCTGGGCAGGGACAGGGCCTTCAGGTCACTGCATGTCCCATCTCCGCACACTAGGGATGCGCAGAGAAAAGGGGAAGAAAGAAATCCACTTTTGCAAAGGTTTCTCCCTGACTGCATTTGCTGTGGGTCTCGCCGTCTGTAAAAACCAGGAATTTGGGCGCTTCTGTCCATTCTGGGGCACATGTACTTTTGCAGCGTGCATAGAAAGAGCTCCCCAGAGGTAACTGCTCGCTCCGACCCATGCAGTGAGTTGGAAAAGACCCCCCCTGTATCCCCAGCCTGCACCCCTGCCTCTGCACGGCCTCTTGCAGCACTGGCTGTTCCCAGGGAGCAAAAACCAGGGCTGGGAGCAAACCTGGGCTCACAAGGGGGCAAGAGGGTGGCTCAGGACAAAATACTGCTCTCTTTCAGGCTCTATTAGTCATTTACTGCATCTCAGAGAGGCACGCAGGATACACACACACAAATACATACTAAAAAATCAAGATCATTAAGCACGCAAATACGTTTAAATAACAAACGAGCCACTGAAAAGCGGAGAAAGGTCACAAAATGCGAAATGAAAGCTGCTCTTCTGTTCTCCGTTCCGGCAGTGCCAGTCCCTGCCACAGAGGAGGATATATTAAGAAGAGTCAACCTTCATTTCAAGCGCGCTGCCTTTTGTCCTCATATCACAACATTAACATTATCCCCACATAATTTTGTGTATTTAATTTTACAATAGACTGTGCCAGCGAGCACTGCCTGTAAATATTTGATCACCACCGTTCCTCTAGGATTATCTTATCAAGAGTAAAGATATTAAAATAGAAATCTTGTCATGTTACTGCCTTTATACTTCCAGCCTGAGAGTTGATTGACAGAAAATGAACTGCCTGAACTAGCTCTAAAGTGTCTTTTCACTGAGAGCTTTAATGCCAGAGGCTATAGAAAAAAAGGTAGCTAGTCATCGGAAACTAATGCCTTGCTGTAGTTACAGAGCTTTTGTACTGAAGATTAAAAAATATGAATCTACTAGGGGTATTTTTACAAGTGTAAAATGATGTTGGTCTTTTTGTATCTTTTTGCCATCTCTAATGAGCCTTAAAAAGAGCCTTGCCTTTTCTTCCCACACTTGAATATTAGATGCAGCCTCACCACAGCTCACAGACACGGGCTGAAGTTTTGCAAGAGTAAGCTCTTGACTTCTCTAACCTACAAAATTTCTTTTTGGTGATAAAACGGATTGCAAGCCAGGACTGAATGTTCCTGCCTGGCTTGGAATATCAAACCACTATAGACAAGTCAAGGTTTCTATTTATGGGCAGCTAAAGACACACCCGTAATGCTGTTTTAATGTTACAAAATTGCCCTGAAATTGTCATGTGTCTGAAGAGCACCATGCTGCAAATATATAGCCAGTCCCGGAGGGCTCGCTCAGCCTGTGCTCCAGCACAAATCAATGAGAGTTTTCGCTGGAGTAAGGACCCAAGCGCCAATTCAGGAAAGTACCTAGGCACAAGCAAACTTTAATCACAAGCTCGTGCTCGTTAGAAATCAATAAAGCCAGAAGCTGGCTGGGGCAAGGGGATGGTGAAGGGTGTGGGTCCTGCATCCCTGCAGTACCTGCGCCCAGGCGGGTGAAAGACCAGCAGTTCCCGGCATCCCAAATAAATCTGGCTTCGTCCTGTCATGATCCGGAAGGGCACGGAAGGGTCGTTAGTTCACAGATCTGTCCCGTCGCAATGACAAACTGTAGCCACCGGCATTAAATCACCCAAGGCCTTCAAGGCAGTAACAACAGAAGTGTTCTTGCGGGATGACTGAGGTCAGAGTAGCCAGAGACAGTGCAACCTGGCACTCTGCTTTAGTCAGATCATTCCTCCCACTTTTTTCTCTTCCAGCGTGAACAGTAACTGTATGAAATGAAAATAATTGGACATTAAGCAGCCTATTGTTGAGCTGACATGAAAGGGATTTACATGGGTGGCTCCCATTAACAGCAATGGGTGGTCCCCTCCACACTTTCCCTGGGCTCCGAATGTAGAAAAACTTGTCCTAACATTTCACTTAACAGAAAAGGTCAAGAGCTGTGGTTTTGTTCAGCGTGCTCAATATATTCAATTAAAATATACTGGCATGTTCATCAGCTATTAACTGTCTTTGCACTAGCTGTAATTAAACAGATACTTACCTGTGAAAGGAAATCTTTCAAGACAAACTCTGACATGGCAGCAGAGGAGAGTAGGAATTTCCCAGGTCTCCAGTGTGGGTTTGCTTTGTGTCTCCGCATGAATCCCTCAACCACTGGGAGTTTTCCTTTCCCTGCTGCCGGAGCAAGGATGGCTTCATGGTCCACTGATGGCTGCTGATTTCCATGCAGGTAGGGCACGTCAGCAGAAGGCGAGGGGCTGGCCAGATCCAGCTCCTGCATGTCCCTTCCCTGGGCACGCTGGGTGTGAGCTGAGCACCAGCAGTGCCGGTTGCTTGGAAGCCCTGGGGGAATAAAATCAGCAGGATGATTTTCTCAACCAGGCAATTCACTTGCAGAAATATCATTTACCAAGTTCCACTTACAGCCTCGGGGATAAGAAATGGAGAATGAGAAAAAGTTGGCTGCTCTGGAGTTTTTAGCAAACTCAGAGGTTTTAGAGGGTTTAGCAGCTGGTGGCCTCCAATCCAATGGGCAGTAGGGTTAAAAGCCACGCACCCTGCTTTGAAAACTTCTTCCGAAGAGCCTGAAATGAAGACAAACCCCAACAAGGCAAACTAGTGCAAAGCAGAGGAAGGAACTGAAGGAAGCAAAAAGTAATTACCTGAGCCAACTGTTCTAATTATATACACACAGCAGACAAACGGTGATAGCAATTGTTGGTGGTCTTAAGACGGATAGCAGGGAAATGGAGATACAGTAGAAAATAACACATATTAAGGAATTAGTATTCATTATGCTAAAGAAGGGGGTGGGTATTTACATTAGTCAGAAATCAGGCATACAGAGAGATGGATGACAGCAAGGAGAAGTGTAGCAAGAAAACCCAGAGCACAGCTGTGACGGGTTTCCCTGGTAGGTGTGAACAAGGGATGCTGAGCCGGGTGTGATGCCACCAGCACTGCTGCTTTTCCCCAGAGACCTTTCAGGGCTGAGCAGCCCGTGCTTTTCCCAAGAGCGATGTTCCCATCGGCCAGCTTAGTCTCCTGTATGTACCTTCCTACACGCTAAAATACAGCATTTCTGCAGGAGACTCCGGAGCACCGCGTGCACCACAAAGGGGTGTACCCTGCACAGGCAATGGTTGTCCGCTAATGGATAGCCCCAGCATCGCTTGATTCTATCACAGTTTTCTGCAGCTGACGGCATCCAATATGCAGCTCCGGCTGCCTCCAGGCACAGGGCTGGAGCAGGGCACGAGGAAGCCCAGCGCCTCGCTGCAGGGCTGCAGGATAACACACCACGTGTGAGGAGCTGAGGGTGCTCCCTCTTGCCATGGGGCTTTTGGGGGACAATAGTGTGCCCCCTACCACACTGTACCAGCTGGGTTTCAATCTTCTGTGTGCTCAGGGTCTTCTGGATCCTTTCACTGCAATGTCCCAAAGCTCCTTGTGAGCTTGTGCCATCCTCTTCACGAGGTACCGTCAGCAAACGCTCATGTTCCTCTGCTGAGGTCCTTAATGAAGATAGATAGTGATCAAAGTAAGCTTCAGTCCAGTCCTTGAAAAACTTCTCCTTTCACCATTACTGGGCCCTATTAGCCAGTTCCCCACCCATTTCTGAGATATTCAATTAATCCCTGTCTTCTCCAGCATGGCTTATACTGTTAGATATTGACAGCACAAAGGCAGAGGATTCGCTGAAATCCCGGAGGAGGAGAACTGTTGGATTTCCTTTATCTGCAAGATCAGTTAGGGATTTCAGGTTAATCTTGCTTGGTAAATCATGTTGCATTTTATACCATTTGCCTTCGTGTCTCTGTAAGCGGTCTGTCTCTCAGAAAAATGTCAGCAAGCTCTCACTGTTGGACCCTGTTCATTTAGCAAGACTTTCTTAAATAGATGCACTACATTTGCCACACTCCCACGTATAGAGCCCTACCCCTGAGCTCATACACTTGTTAAGCACCCACCTGTGGGTCCGTGGGCCAGATCCTTCAAAATTGAAGGACAGAGAGTGCCCACTTTCTGCTGGTGGGCACCCAAGCCTGTTCCTTAGGTGTCTAACAAACTCAACGAAGTATGTAAGTACCTAAAAAAACCATCCTGTTGCAAGTTCCCACTGGCGATCGCGAGCCATAAAACCTAACTTGACATGAGCTGGTGGTTTTGGGATTTCATCTCTGCACATCTTTCTTAACTTTCAGTTTTGCATTCAGTCTCTTTGCCATGCTGCCTTTAGCCCATGCTCCAAATCTTTTTCCTCCCCCAAAAGCCAGGCATTTCTCCTGCTTTGAGGAAGAGGGTGCATAACATCATTATTCTGCCCATATACTCCTGCTCTCTGCTAGTAGCCAGCAGCCCTTCTCTCCTCCGTCTTTCTCTTGCCCTGCAGTTGTAGAAGTTGTGCATTTGAATAGTCTTTCCTAGGTCTACCTACGCAAGTCTCCCTTCATCCTTTCCTTTCCTGACTGCCCTGGTTTCAGCTGGGATAGAGTTAATTTTCTTTCTAGTAGCTGGTATAGTGTTATGTTTTGGGTTCAGTATGAGAAGAATGTTGATAACACACTGATGTTTTCACTTGTTGCTAAGTAGTGTTTAGATGAAGTCACTGATTTTTCAGCTTCTCATTCCTGGCAAGCAAGAAGGCTGGAGGGGCACAAGAAGTTGGGAGGGGACACAGCCAGGGCAGCTGACCCAGACTGGCCAAAGCGGTATTCCATACCGTGTGATGTCATGTCTAGTATATAAACTGGGGGGGAATTAGCCTGGGGGGGATTGCTGCTCGGGAACTAACTGGGCATCAGGCAGCAGGGGGTGAGCAATTGCATTGTGCATCACTTGTATATTCCAATCCTTTTATTATTATTATTGTCCTTTTAGTATTGTTATTACTATCATTATTAGTTTCTTCCTTTCTATTCTATTAAACTGTTCTTTCCTCAGCCCACGAGTTCTACTTTTTTCTGATTGTCTCCCCCATCCCACCAGGGTGGCAGGGGTGGTGAGTGAGCGGCTGCGTGGCGCTTAGTTGCTGGCTGGGGTTAAACCACGACACCGACCTATTTCACAGAGCTTGCTTAGTTGCCAGGGCTTCCTTCTTCATGCCACTTACTTAGATTCTGCTAATTCTTGCTCTAAGAAGATATTTTTCATCCAATTCTGTCTGCAGCTCCTTCCTAAAAGTTTCTTCCTCTTAAACTGAGAGGCACTCTCCAGATCTGAAGCAGGTTGCCTGTCCCTGCCTGCTCGCCGTGCGACAATGCAGATGGCAGAGTTGCACAGCTCTTTGGGTGACCAAGCGCTTTATAAATTCAAGCCAGAGATGTTAAAAAAAAAAAGGCCAAAAAAAGAAAGTCTTTCCAGGGAGCACAAAATCAACACAATGACTTTAGCTAGCTGCACACAGGCAGAAACATCACACTGCCTTAAGTCTGCGTGGATGTTTGTGCCCCAGCTAAATCAAGTTTTGCAGATACTGCCCGCATCCTCAGTCTCCTCCAGCAGCACTTGCAAGCCCCCTTGAGCCCTGTAACCAGAAGGGAAGGGAATGCAGAATCCCAAACCTCTCCTGCCATAAACCAGGCTGCAGATCATAAGCAAACCATCAGTAAGTATCTGTGCAAACACTAAACAGAGGATTTCTGGTCAAAGCCAGCAGCTGAGAAGAAAAGCATCCCTTTCCACCCCTTGGTCTCCTCTCCAAAGACCTAACCGTCACTGCTGGCCCCGCAGCGGGGCTCTGGCTCTGCACTGTCCTCAGCCCCTCTCCGCAGTGACTTTTTGATTAGGTTGAGGCAACGTTTTTTAGGAAAACAAGAGAGGAAAATTAACAGTTGCAAGACAGCAAGCTGTGTGTGTGTGTGTGCGTGCACCTGTGCGTCTCCCCTAGGCCAAGCTTCGGCACACTTCGCGTTTATCAGGTCTAAACACGGACAGATGCCTGGTAATGCTGCGGGGGGAGGCGGGGAAGGGAAATCCCATCCTTTCCCTACAGAGTGGCAGGAGGGGACAGAGAAACAAACACAAACGATCAGGCACAAGCTCAAACAGAGCTGCTACAGGCACTTAGTCGCACTTTGCCGGACAGAGAGCAGCAGCACGGGCGCTGCACAGCCCGTAGGGCCAGGGGCTGCCCCGCACCTTCTGCGCAGGGGATGCGGCCGCTGCTGAGCACAGCTGAGCCAGGCACCAGGGCTACAGCCCTCCCAGCAAAACGCATACATTAGATAGAGAGATAGATAGATATAGATAGATACAAAAAGGTTTCAGGTATTTATATATGAAGGTCTTTATATAGCAAAAAAATAAATTTTTTATAATGCTTAAAATGTGTGTATATATGTATATTAATATGCATACATATATATGCTGGTTGTATATGTATATATAAAGCCCTTTTAAAAGACCTTTCTATATACACACACAGAGACATATTTACACCTATATGTATATATACATAGATAAGAGCTTTCTATATATACATATACACATATGCATTGTATTATATATACATTTACATATGTATTTTATATATCGTAAATATGAGTATATAAAGGTCTTTCAGAAGGGCTATATATATGGATGTGCATGTCTATATGTCTAGTTATATGAATATGTATATATGCATATAATATATAAAAGGAATAGAATTAATAAATGTAACTACATATACATATACTATAAATATACATATACATTTATGTTGTTATAATTTTATATATATTTAGAATATATGTTTTTAAAGGTCTTTGAAAAGGTCTTTATATATTAGTGTGATCAGCATATATATATGCATAAAAATACATATATATACATATATTTTTATGTATATCTACCTGTGCATATGAATGAATGAAAAAATAAATAAGTAAAACCAGAGAAACACGTTTATGGCATTTCAGCTGCAGTCCCTGGGTAGGCCTGAAGTAAGGTGATGAGATTGCTCAAATAATTTGGCAGCCTTGTAAGGAAAACTCTATTCTCCAACTGCTTTCATTTAGGCAGCCCTCTTTTAATAATGGTTGCTTATTGCCTGGCAGATACAAATGTGAAAAGATGTAGATATTATCCTCTAATGATCCTAGAGAGCACTATATATATATTAATACACACACACACGCACGGGGAGGTGGTGGGGGTGTATGTACACACACACACACATATATGTGTATGTGTACACACACACTCGGCAGCTTCTATTTCTCTCTGGACCCATCAGAAGGAAAACCTGCCCAGGCGGGGCTCTCCGAGGCTGGGCTGGCACAAACACTTAGTGTAGAAAATCAGCAACCCGTCACTGAAGATTACCTAAATTGTAGGAGAAGACGAATAATATTGCTCCCTGTAGCTCTGCAGTTTTAGACATGAAAAGTGTGCGTGTATTCTTAAACGAACTCAGGTGTCACTGGCTAAAACTCCTGCAGTATGTGTACAATACGCACGCCATCGACTTCTAGAGGCCCTGGCAGAACAGGAGCTGTGAGGGCGGGCGAGGAAAGTGGCCAGGTTGCGCGTGGCATCGTCCCGCTTTGTGCCAGCCAGCAGAAACCGCCGGAGTGCAGACACCCTGTTTGCACATTTTACTTTTAAATCCCCTGGCTGCTGCTTTCAGGCCTGACAAGTACCCTGACACCTTTCCTTTCCTCTCCTGCCACCAGCCCGGCCAGGAGCCGTGATGTCTGTCTGTCTTTCCAGCCCCCATGCGTCTGGTCGTGGCCGGAGCCCCCCGCTCACACACGCGGTCCCGACCGGGAAGGAGGAGCTGTCACGCCGTGGCATTTCTCTCCTTCTCCAGCAAAGGGATCCTGCTGAAAGAAGTGAGGAAATAACATCAAAACCCCAGCCGGAGGCTGACAAGCGAACTGACATTTAACAAAAAAATAGGTGAGGTAGGAAGAAAGGCCTGGGTGGGTACTTCAGTGTTTGGCTACGGTTGCAAATCTTTCGGGTGAGCTTTTCTGGCTCCCCAACATAAAAGCACTTCCAGACACATTCTTAAAATGCCAGGGAAAGTATCCCCCCTGCCTTTTCTATCTCATCAGCAGCTGTCCCCGAACTGCCCCCACCCAGAAGAGCAGCGGTGTTGAGGCAAGCATTTCACCATCTTCAACTCCAGCAGCAGGAGGAGGAGGGCAGGCAAGGGTTAAGTGACAGCTTATTTACGAGTGACAAGGGTGTGCAGAAGCCTGGAAGATTTTTTTTCCAGTTTTCATTGGGTGACAGACACTTTACAGGCAGTTCTGCTGTCCCTGGGAACATCAGTGTGAAATGGAGAACCGGTGGCATTTACAGACTGAAGTTTCTGCTTGTACTCAATGACAGAATAAAGGGGGGGAAAGAAAAAAAGGCCAAACCCACGAATGTTTTTAGCCACCGCCTGTTTTTACACCAGCTCTAACTCTGGCTGGTTAGACTCACTGGGTTGTTGCAGCAAGAGACGGTTTGAGCTGCTGGTGGACAACGTTGCGTTCTGCTCAAACTATTTCTCACTCGCTTAATTATATCCTGCACCTACAGTTTTACAGAGAACAGATGTGAAGGCTTACCTTGGGACAGATACATTATGTATACAGCATTAACTTCACACCCATACAGTCCCCATTTTAATTACACAGCCAGTGGGGGACTCAGGATAGTTTGCTGGCAGAGCAGTTGGTTTCATTAGCAATTCCCAAGACCTCAGCTGTCTGCGAGCATCCTCACCCATGCAGGCTGAGCTACGCTGGAGATCCACCCCAAGGCAGCCAAGGGTGAGCCAGGCACTGCCTGATCTCTGGGCTGCGACTGCAAGTCCCCCAAAATCACCGAAAGACCAACTGCTGGTACACACCTACGGGCTTGTACAAGGTCCAGCCTAAGATTCACCTTAAATACAAGTGGTTTGGAGAAAAGCATTAGCGTGACATGAAATGTGAGGCCAACGGATATTGAGAGACAACTTGGACATACAGCGCTGTAGTAGTTTGTCTGATCTCTGACCCCTGTCAGGGAAACGATCAGTATGACGGGTCCCCACAGGCTGCTTCTCTCTGCTAATAAAAGCCTTTTAGCAACACTCAGAGAAGGGGTTTGATCACAGCCTCTTGCTGGGTTTAATAGGTGCCGAAGCACAAGCTAGCATTTGGTTTTGTCACTCCATTTGACACATCTCCTCTTTGAACTGACATAAGCAATACCCTTATGTTTTGTTAGCTTCACAGGAACTCCAAAAATTCCTCAAAATTTTAACAGATCCAAAATTGGACTACAATTTTGCTTGCGCTACCATAAAGCAGGGAAAATCTGCTCCAAATAAAACCCCAGCATTTTTCTCTATCAAGCCCACTGCATCAAAGCCAGGCAAGGAGACAGTTTCTGCATTTGTTCCTTCTCAAGGTGAAGAGGAAGAAGGGCCATTTTCCTGCTTTCCCCTTTACATCTTTTCCAGGTGGCAAACAGCTCCGCTGAACCCTTTCCCCGCAGCCACCTTTCATTAGCCAGGCTGCCCTTCTCCTCGCCTGCGGCACAGCCGCACAGTCCTCTGGTTCCAGCCCAGGAGAGAAATCATCAATATACATATGTCAGGTGAAATTAAAATTGTCCCTATGAGTTATCTTATGACACAAGCTAGCACCAGCTATATTAAATCCTATTAATTAATATTTAATTAATTCTTTTCCTTGCCTATAAACACAGAGTGCTACTGCAGAGCACAGAGGCAATTATTATCTGGGGTTCTGCAAGATATTATAACTTTCAGAGTTACAAAAACTGCATATTTGTTAGAAACAGCATGACAAATCTGTCGCTGTTAGAGCTGCTCTACCAAGACTAGAAAAATCCTGAATAAACTGCAATAGGTCAACAATTTGCCAGAAATATCAGCTGAATCAGGAGCCTGTGGTTTCAACTCACTGGAACATTACTTATTATGTGCACAAAGAGCCCTACCTCAGCAGAACACTGTGCATTACTTACCGAAGGGCCAGCAAGGCATGGCTCATGTTTCGCTAACTTCCACTCATTCAAGCTTAATTCTTTGCTTAGTTATTTCTCATCTGCTTTCTGAACTGGTGAGGAAGGGCACGCAGTGGGACAGGCAAACTCTGCCTCTTGCAGCGCAGACCTTTGCAATGGCATCTGATGAAGCGTGGCAGTGGGCAAAACTCAGCTGAAGTGGCCAACTTGCTTTCAGCAGACGTGGTGTTTACCGCTCGTCACTCACGTGGAAATGACGCAGAAAGTACGAAAGCACTTTTCGATTTGCTTCTGCTTGTTGGGAAAATGCTCTTCCAGGCAGCAGCGCTTTGGGGGGCTGCGCGGTGGTGATGTCCTTGCTGTACGCTACCGCCTTGGTTGGCGTGGACAATGGGGATACAAGGGGTTGGGTGGTCGGAGGTGGTGAGCAGCCAGGGTTGACTTATTCCCGCAGGATCCAGCACTGCTTGGTTCACACGTGGTTTAAATCAGGCTAGTGAATAACAACTCACCAGCTAGCCAGCAGCTGCTCACCACGTCTATGTCTCTTGAAGAGGCAGCAATGCTTTTGGTCTCTACCCGCACCAGAGTGACTGCTGATGACATCGATTCAAGTGATGACTTTCTCAGTGGCCTTAGGAGACCTGGGAGGCAAAGCTCCCAAACAAAAGCCTTGGTGGCCTCTTGAAAAATTCATCTCTCTTTCCCTGCTGAAAATGGAAGGGGGAAAAAAAAAAAGAGAAAAAAAATACCCCTTTACTGAAGTTGTTACACAATGAGTCATTTGCTGCCTGACGGGAGATGGGGCAGCATCCCTCTCTGTGCCGCAGTGATTTGACTGATTACTTCTCTCTGCTCCAACAGGAGAGCAGCCTCGTCCAGCCTCTCTGATGTCTGGGTCCTGCCTGCCAGCAGCAGAGAAGTGGGTAGCGATGGTAAACAACATCCTTCTGGTTTGGGCAGTGGCATTTGCCTGTTCGTTATGCCAGAATCGAGGCTTCCTACTCAGTGAAAAGCTGAAGCCTGAAAACCCAGGGCTGAGTAGCCTGGTTATTTTGGGGCCGGCGTGCAGGCGTTCGCGTCTTCTCGGCATGTCGCGGTTGCCATTTTTGCACGAGCCCGTGCCTCCGTATTCCTCTTGGCTGCGTAACTGCTGGGGTGACGGGTGCTGTGGGGAGCAGGAGGCTGCACGGCGCAGCCCGCCGCAGGGCTCGCAGCGGCTGGAGCCTCCCTGGGAATTCGGCACGGTGCAGCCGGCTAGCTAGACTCAGCCGTCAGGCTTCAAGGGAAACAGTATTGAGTTTTAAGGTGGCATTTTCTTTCGGCTCGAGGCTGATGAGCTTTCCTGGAGGCTTTGGGGACTGAACTGCCATAGATCTCGCTCGAAAATGTCGCCCACCGCGGCTGGGCAGAGAACGAGGACAAGGCACAGGCGTGTGGGGGGCTTCTTCCAGCACTTGCAAAATGCTGCTGTCTCCTCTGAGCTCTAAATGGGGCCCAGGACTTCCACAACTGTTAATTAGAGGCAAACATTATTAAAGTAAATTAGAAGAAAAAGGCAGCTGCGTATGCAAACTGATTATATTTTTACACTTGTTTAAAATCACAACTGCGATTTTTAATTATAGTGGATCAAAGAAAATAACCACATTAATCCAATGTAATCACGTGTGAGTTGATTTGATAACAACATTGTATTTAATTGGCAGTAAGCTCAGGCAATGTTAAATACAAATGAAAAGCACTGACGCATTCTGAAGACTAATTAATATGACAGACTGGTAGCAAATGCATTGTTTATTACTACTAATTTCCAATAGCTGGTTCAACACCATTTTGTTACCCTGATCCCCAGTGCTGCGTCCATCAATGCATGATATTTAAAAGGAAAATTAAACATGATTTATTTTAAGGAGGAACAAAGGAGTTCAAAGATAATTAAATTATGCATTTCAAATACCAAGCTGCAGATAAAGAGCTTTAAAATACAGGATTCTTCTCTTTCCAACTATAAGTCCCCTTGATATGTGCACATAATTCACATTAAAGTGCTACATCAGTGACGGAAGACACTTTTTTCTCTGCACATTTGAATGCAGTTAACAAATGATAATTTTTTCAGGGGCTGACACAAGTCTCAGTGAAGTAAACAGAGATATTACCCTCAGGACCCTGCCAAAGCCCAGCAAGTCATTGGAAGAATTTCCCTTGGCTCCAGTGGGCTCTCAATCATATTCTAAGCTTTTCAGATCAGGGCCTGTTATCCTTTTTTTATCCTTAGAAAGTACCTAGCAGAAATGAAGAACATTCATTCAGGTAAAGTCTTCTAAATACAGTGTCCTGAAAGTTTGCTAAAGCTTTCCAGAAAGTCACACGCATTAAAATTCTCCTACCTGACTGCACTCCCTTCCACAGTTGGTTATGGACTGTAATGGCACATATTTGTCACACCTTGTTACAGCCTTGGTCAATAGAATAATGGAATAATCAATCATCTATATTTTAGTGTGAGACATAATAAATACAGTGCATAATAGTCAATCAGGTCTTCACCAAGGAAAAGTTGAACAATTACAGTGGTTGTCGATGGTAAACTGCCTATGATAAGTATGCAAACATTGACCCCAAGTGTTACACTGAGAACATGGAAATTAAAATCATCTATCTTACTTGATTTGAAGCCTCCCAGATAACAAGGATGGTATTTAAGGAAAACCTTGGCTGGACTCAGATTGCTTCTTTCTGTTAGATTAAAATTAAATTAAGTCAAAATTTAGAAAATACTGGTTTAATTAAAGATACTTCACTAGCTCATAAATTATACATTCTCCATCCTGTTGAGAAGTGTAAGTTTGATATTAGGTGTCAGAGCTGCGGAGAATTCCTAAAGGTTAGTTCACATTTATGTGCCGTATAAAGCAGACTTCTGGAAACGAATGACTAATTATCGAAGTTCCCAAATTGCTACCCCAGTCTGCTCAGCAAGTGCAGTCTTCCCTGATTTCAGCAAAAGCAGCGTGTTCTTCGGCAGCTTAGTCCAAATATGCAAAATAATACGGCCAAAAGAGACCTTGGCCAAAAGCAGACATTGGCGTGGAATCAACCATGAAAATATTAATAGATAATCATCCAGAAACTAATTACGAAATGTAAAAAGTCCAGCTATCTTACACAGACCACTGCAAGGAAGAATCTTTCAGTTTCATTAGCACAGCAGCAGAAGGAGAATCCTTGCAAAGTAGTTTTCTGAACTTCCTAATGCTCTTACCAATGTACATCTGTTAGCTAGAGCCACATTCATTTAAATTAGAGGTGTTAAAAAAAAAAACCAACAGTGAAGGTGGTAACTCACTGAAACATACTGTAGATACAAGTAAGAAAAAACCTGAAAGCACGGGAAGACTGAGACCGATGCCTTCTTGGCAATATGCTGGAGTCCAGTGTACGTTATTGGGTCGTCTCTAGCAAAACAGGCCAAAAAGAAATGGCCGGTGATATAAAGCAGACCAGGCTGGAAGATGCCGTAACTTCTTCTGAACTCAAAACTTCTTCTTAAAATGCGCTTGGTCCAAACCAATTGAAACTAAATTTATCGGGATTTAGGCAGACTCAGATTTAAGCATGAGGCAAAAAGCCATCCCTGAGCTCTCCATCCTCCCATAGCTGCGGCAGCAACAGTGCCGAGCCCTCCTGGTGACACCTCCGCCCCAGCCATGGCTTCGTCCCGGCACACGCAGCCAGGGCAGCCGTGCCCCTTCCTAACCGCAAGGCCAGGTTACAAAAAGCAGCCTCACCCTGGGTGGAATTTAAGCGTGCATTTAACGTAAAGCTGTGCTCCTATCACAGCGCCCTCCCCGTATCCACAGTGGCGAGCAGAGGGGAGCAGCCATATCCACCATCAAGTGCTTACGCTGCTGTCTGCTGAATCGACTGCCATACTGAAAAAGCAGCCATTACAAACCAAAAGAAGCCTGACAAACACTCCCTTTGAGACCGGAGCTACGCTGGGTAACACAGATGCTCATCGTCAGCCTGCTACCAGTAACGCTAGCAGTTTCGATCAAGATGCCTCCAACACAGACTTGCAAATGCTTGGCACCGAGACAGTGGGTAACAGATGCCCACCAGTGCTGAGGAAGACTGCTGAAGATGAAGACAGGGGAGAGGTAAACTCCCTGGCTCCAGGGAATTTGGAGGAGAACTACAGGCGTTATTGATTTGCAGCACTGCTGAGAGGCTCCCTTGCTGCTAGGCAGCGCTGGCACTCAGTAAGATGCGATCCTCCATCCAAAGAGTGTCTCTGATTGCCTGAATCAGTGCTAAAGACACACGTCAGTGCATCCTGAAATGGTTAGAAAAGCTCCTTATATATTGACCCAGCCATTATCAGGGTGCTGAGGGGCAGAGCAGGGAGCAAAGCCCTCTGGCACGGCTCTCGGCTGCATCGTACCACATTTTGGAGAGCTTTGCAGAACCACAAAAAAATCCCTCTGAGATGGTTTAGAAACCCCAGAGCTGATTATTCAGATAAGCCATGATGAGATAAGCTCTGATATCATCAGAAAGGGTGCAAGGCACTGTCACATGAGGGAGAGAGATGGGAAAGATGTGAATGCTATTTAAGCGGTCCCACGGTAAAACAGCTTGCAGCCAGCACACAACTTACTGTCAGCTCTCTTTGAGCAGCTCCTTTGATTGCGCTGCTCTGTGAAGGAGCACTTGTCACTTTTTATCGAAGGAGAGGGGAAGAAAGCAAGGCAGCCTGTTGCCAGGAGAAAAGATGCCACTCACTTTAAGTTAAAATATAGACAGCTGCAATGCCCTGGCTGCTGGTGATTGAGGACTAGCAGAAGTGTGAAGGAAGTATCAATGCAGGGCAAGAAAAAGAAAACAGCAAGAGACTGGAGCAAGCACAGAGTGGGGAGGGACAGTGCCCCGGACTCCCTGTTTGTAGCCTGAGCGTGCAGGAGGAGAAAACAGCAGCGACGTGCCCTTCAAAAGCTGGCAGCTCCCCATCAGGCTGCGTCAGGATGCTGCTTCCGTGGCCCTTGCACCCAAACAGCTGTGGGATGCCTGGCTTAGGATAAAAGACAGACTCAGGGTGACCCACTGCTGAGGAGAGGTCTAAGGCCTCTTATAATAAAAGGGCAATCGGTCATTTGGCACCGTCTTGCTGTGGGCTGGTTACCCCTTACAGCAAGTTATCCTCAGCATGTGATGAGCTCTAATCAAAATGGAGAAAAGCTGTAGCATAGCACAGCCTGTCCCGCAGCCCCTGCCTTCCCACATCATCAAGCTTAGAGTTGTGCAGTGAAATCCTCCTTGGGGAGCTGGAAATCCCTCGCTCCAGAGCAAGAGTATTAAAGCACCGTGATTGTATCTTTGTAACTCAGCCAGCAGAGGAAAACAACCTGGGGAAGGTACAAAAGCTCAAGTAACGTGAACGCCCCTTTCCCTGCCTTGGTTTGTCAGGATTCTGCTCGTTCAAGATAATAATCAGCAAACAGAAAACGATGCACAAAAAGGCTCAGGGTGAGAAAGCCCAATTTCCCCTCAGCTTCTGGTGCTTCTGCTAAGAGATACTTTGGCATATTAAAAGGCACCAGAGATGACAGTAGTAACCGAAAAGATGGAGGGAATGACTCTGCAGACATAGGAGTGACAAAAATGCAAGGCAATATTACAGTATCGCTATTACCATGAGGCAAAGCATTTCCCACTGGAGCTGGGAAAGCTGATATTTAACAGCTGGATCCTGCAGACTAACCAATTTGCTTCTACGGTTTTGTTGCTTATAGCAAAGCAGAAAATATTTATAGCTATTGTTTTCCTAAATTCAGCTTCATCCTTGCCCTATTTCTCTACAAAACCTGTGCAATTTCTGGCAAGACTCTTTGGCAGTACTTCCCCGCTCACACTTTGCAAGGTAGACTGCATTTCCCAGTCCCGGCGTGCTGGCAGTAAGGCTCCGACATCTTGTCCCAGCTACTGGATTTTGAGTGTCATGCCCTTCTGTGCAAGTAAGCTGGCGAAGGGTCTGGAGCTCAAGTCTTACGAGGAGCGGCTGAGGGAACTGGGGTTGTTTAGTCTGGAGAAAAGGAGGCTGAGGGGAGACCTGATCGCTCTCTACAACCACCTGAAGGGGGGTGTAGTGAGGGGGGGTGCTGGTCTCTTCTCCCAACTAACAAGCAATAGGACAAGAGGAAATGGCCTCAAGTTGTTGCCAGGGGAGGTTTAGATTGGATATTAGGAAAAACTTCTTCACCGAAAGTGTTGCCAAGCATTGGAGCGGGCTGCCCAGGGAAGTGGTTGAGTCGCCATCCCTGGAGGTATTTAAAAGATGTGTAGATGTGGTGCTTAGAGACAGGGTTTAGTGGTGGACTTGGCAGTGTTAGGTTAATGGTTGGACTCAATGATCTTAAAGGTCTTTTCCAACCTAAATGACTCCATGATCCTGTGATTCTAAGTGTAGGAATCACAAACGGTGTATCTGTTCTGAACTGATGATGGATAAAGTCACTAAAAAATCACTTATCTCCTCACTTTAGCTGCATTAGAGCATGATTAACTTTGTGTGCTTCAGAGGGTGGATAAGTGGAGGTCTGATTTTTCAGTTTGTTCTGGTTGTCATCAGCCTGCTAAATTTCCTAATGTCTGTTACATATGGTCATGCTGTAATTTTTCCTTTAATGAGTACAGGGGCTCACTCACGGATTCCACAATTCTGCTGCTAATATCACTCTGTGTCTCATGGCAGCACATAGCCATCCATCCCGGCAGTGGAGAGCAATCGCTAAGAAATTACATATACATTTGGCAACAGGCAATACCAATGTCACCTTCTAAACAGGCAACCAACAGAGGCAGGAGTAAACAGAGGAACAGCCTTTCCCCTGGAAGCAGAGGAAGGCAGTGACTCCAAGTCCTGCGATACTGAGTTATCATCTGGACCTGGCTACGTTTCCCTGAGACTCACTTCTCTTCATCTCAGCCTCTAGCGGATAGGTGGCATATGGATGTCTTCATGCTCCTGGCCGCCTTGCCAGAGGTCACAGTCCTTTTCTTTTCCCCTGGTAAGTTGGGGGTGGTTCCTGGAAGCATCGTGGATGCTTCTATCTGCTGGTTCCTGGACGCGTCGTGATGCTCCTATCTGCCTTTTGAGCTCATTAGCTCTCCGCTGCGCACCAACTTCTTTGCGTGGAAGGACTTTGGGAGCAACCCTGCCAGCTTCAAAACTGTAGGATATTTTTCTACGGTAACCCCCCCATTGCTGTACAGGGCTACTTTGTGCCACGGGCACTAACCCCCGCCCCAGCGCAGCACTGCCTGGATGTGGCGCTCAGCCTGAGTGCTGAGGAGCACAGGGCACCCCCCC
This sequence comes from Astur gentilis, assembly GCF_929443795.1. Taxonomy (NCBI): domain Eukaryota; kingdom Metazoa; phylum Chordata; class Aves; order Accipitriformes; family Accipitridae; genus Astur; species Astur gentilis. The sequence goes on along the minus strand of NC_064902.1, from coordinate 15,052,490 downwards.
GCATCCCGGGGGCGAACGGGCCAAGGCAACCACGGAACGGGGCAAACACAGCACAGGGAGCGGTGCCATGGTCTGCGGGGACAGGCCAGCACCCATCCCTGGGGACATCCCACCCAAAGCCCCCCGGGACACACGGCCAGAGCCGTGGCTGTCCCATGGCACGGCACCTGGGGACACAGGGTGGGCATCACCCGTGGGGCAGGCCTGAGCTGAGACAGCATCTCTGCTGTGTAAAGAATCGAAAACGGGTTTTTGTTGTCTTTTGAGGGTTTTTTTTCCTTTGTTTCTGAGAGAAGACTGCAGAGCTTGTCTGTCCCAGGAAATATGTTATAAAACTGCAATTTGCCTGTCTTGGCTCTCTCACCCTAGCATTGACCCTAAAGATGAACTCCCATGAATAAGTCTAATCCTGTTTTTCATGTTTCCCTAGGCTAATGAATATTTATGAATCATTTCTCCAGAGCCAAAGCATGGCCCTTACAACCGGCCATGATAGTTCAATTTGTTTTCTTGCCAATTCTTCGAATTGTTTTTTGTCGTTGTTCTTTTTTGAAACTTAGGGGGAAAAAAAAAAATCTCATTCCCAGTTGGTTCTTATCAAAGTGTGTGGGGGTTTTGTTTGGTTTTGGTTTTTAAACTCAGCTGGTGCTTGGAGACTTTCCAATCGGCTTGAATGATTAATGTGGTGCCACTGACTTGTTTTGTGTTTGTATTAAAAAAAAAAAAAAAAAGCACAATTCATGTTTTCCAAAGAGCCAGTTAGGTATCTCTGGTTGACCATGCCATGTAAGTTTTAAATTGTTCTTTGTGTGCACAAAATGTATAGCAAAAAGGAAGCATTTCCACAGAGATGAATGGAACATTCAAGGTTAGAGACACAGGCAAAAAAGAAAAAATACCGCCTCTCAGCAAGCTGTGTATTAGACTACAATCATTACAAAGCCAGGTCTTAATATCTTAGATTTATTTAAGGGAGAAGATTTGTTCTTTTGCCTACTATTTGTTTAGCTAGTCTAAATTCAGTTTGAATAGCAAAACAGCTTTCCCCGTTTAGCTGCATTACCAAGTCAAGGTCATTCCCCTCAGAGAAAGATCAAGATCCTCTATAAGGGAAAAAAAAAAAAAAAAAAAAAAGAAATTACTCTTTCCCCCTGATTGATCTACTGAACATCATTAGCGAAGGGTAAGAGATATCTAAACATGCTCTGTGGTCCATTGACTTGCATGGGTGCTTTTTGAGTGTGAAACAGAAGAAAGTTATGCAATTACCTTGAGGAGAAAAATGTTCCTTTGTTGGTATTTGGAAATAAAACAGAGTTGTGGAGGGGGGAGGATCCTGAAGGACTTACAAGCTGCGTGTTTGTGAGTCAATAAAGTGGTAAAGAAATGCAGCTCTATTGATTTGCATTATGTGCCACTTCCCAGGTAAGAGTTCAGCCTTTTATGATGTTTTTCAGCCAATGTTTTAATAATTTCTGTAGAAGTTTGATAGCACTTAATAGCACGTATTTATTTAGAAATAGTAACTGCTTGTGCTTAAACTCATTAGACTAAGACATGCTATTGTAATCTTATCACTCAGAGACTGATTGGCGAAGCGTGCAGGAGCTAAATCCAGCGAGTGTAACTTTTACACCAGCCAAAATATATTGCATTATAAAACCCCAAACAACAAAAACTACAGCATTCATTTTTGTGATTTTACCCTTATGTCAGAGGAAAAAAAAAAGTCACTTTAAAGCCTGAGAGTGAAGGGTAGCCTTTCCCAGATTGCTTTGCTGCAAGAAGAAAGACCATTACCAGGGAACCAGAAATCGTTCCAAGAGTTAAAAATACTCATGCCTTATTAAGGGGGGGGGGGGCTCCTCCACACGCTCCGCACTACCCAGGGTGGGGAGATGGGCACGCAGGCTCATCTGCAGCAGCATGGCCGGGGGCTGATGCTCCCCATCTGCCGGCACTGCAGGCTCTCCAGGGCAGGAGCCGCTTCCTCCGATTTATTTGAGGAAGACAGAATACAGCTGAACCCCGCAGAGGTCAGCGACCATGAACTTTGTTTAGGGCAGCACTGCAAACAAGCACTGGGAAGAGTGCCGGTGCCCGCGGAGGCTTTAGCCGCAGTAACTCCAAGGAGGTGACATCCCTGGGGTGATTTACCCGCTTGGACCCCCAGCCTGGCCCGTACACGAGCCCCGTGCTGCCTGCCTCGGTGAGCCTGGCTGCAGCACCAGAAAGAGCTCAGAGCCCCCACGGCATCTCTCCTGCCCGTGCGTGCGCATACATGTGTGTATAGAGATAGAATATACATACACACATACACACCCCCTCAGACCCTTCCCGCTAAACGGCAAGAGCCCAAAGCTTTCCCTTGCAAGGATACCTGGAAATGGTCTGGGAGGGCTCAGTTACTTTTAAATTCTAGCTCCTTTTTTATCCACTGAAAGTTTAACCAGCAATCTCTGTGAAAATAGCCTTTTTATCCACAGTAAGCTCAAAAATCCAGGGGGCTCAGCACCTCTGGAGGACCAAAAGTGCTCCCGCTCTCTCCACCATGGTCATGGGCAAGAGTGGATAGCTTCCCTGGCCCCAGGAGGTGTTGGTGGGGCAGGGGATCACTCTTGGAGCTGCTCAAGGGTTTGAGGAAGGGCCAGAACAGCTCAGACTTGCACATTTGAGAGACTGCAGTGTCCTGAAGAGACCACACCGCAGAGGCAAAACAGGGCTGAAACAGTCCCCTCTGTCTCCCTGCCTGGCTGCTGCCCAGGCCAAGGAGAGAGCAGCCCTATTATGGTCTGCAATTAAAGAAAAAGTAAAATAAGAATAATTTTAAAACCCCTTTATTCTTCCTATCTCCTTTGCCAGCTCTCCCAGGTCACTGGTAACCCATTTCATAGGGTGCAGCTCCCCACACCCACATTCCGCCCTGCTAGTCAAGACGAGTCAGTGGACTCACACGGCCCTTACCCACAGCTGGAGGAGATGCCCGAAGGAGGAGCGAAGCTAACCAGAACCCAAACCTTAATGAACCATTAAGGAAAAACATTGCAGAAAGCCCCATGAGATCCTTGCCTGCTCCGCCGGCACGCGCGTCAGGCAGCTCTGGCAGCGCATTTGCTGGTTATCATTGCTGTAAATCAAAGCAGAATTAGCATAATTGTTCAGGTCTGGGGTTTGTTTTTACTGAGGTCATAAACAAGCTGATGACACTGGGGGTTTTTTACACCACGTTATAATTGTGCTGGCAGCCTAATTTTCAACACCCTGCTCACCCATGCTCAGTCACAACAGTGTTAACGGCAACTTTCTTTGAAAGAAAACCAATTGTTCCAGGAACGCATCTGAATTCAGCGATATTTCTGTCAATCCAGTGGGCTGCCTTTACTTCTGCCTTCCTTAGGAGACAATCATTGCCTGCTGGGACTTTATGCATAGATTGCTAACTTGCTGTGCATATACTGATGCAAAGAATGAGCTTTGTAATTTAAATAACAGACTGTGGAATTGATGACAGACACAAATACGGTCATTCACCCAGCTGCAGAAAACTGCAGCTAAGGCTCCAGCAGGAAGGTGAAGGAAACATATTGCTTTTTCAAGGACCAGAAACACAGCCTGCAGCCATGGCTATCACATGTAGGACACCGTATTTATGCATGCAAAATAAAGCAGAACATAGTGCACACCCCAAACTAGAAGGGTTTGCATCGTATTCTGCTCTGAGCAGAGAGGCCTTCTTCAGTTTACTCACCTGACCGGATCTTCAGTCCAACTCTATTGCAAAGGGGAGATGTTCTTTCCTGCAAGGAGATTGGGGTAATAAAGTGGGATTTGGTAAAATCCTGGTGGAGGTTCCACGGTCCCTGGGAAGGGCAGTTGGGGAAGACCCATCAGCTCAAGGACAGCAGCACCTCTCTACCGGGCAGGATCATACCCACCAGTACTGCCTGCATCAGCAAAGCAGAGGTAAAGAGCTCCCTCAGCCTCCAAACTGGGCTTTTTGGCCCTGCACACACTGTGGTTTACCCCCAGGCACGGGCTCCCAGGTGGTGGTGGGTCCCACAGCCTGCATCGGTCATCCTGGGGACCCACAGCTGGACCCCAGGATTGGGAGCACCTCTGAGAAACAGCCCTGTGCAACAGGATCATGCTGCAGAACGTCTGCAAGACCCCCTGTTAGCAGGCACAGAGCCAGGGAGGGCCCCTTTGGGGATGGATGGGGCTCGTGTGTAAAGGAGAAGAGGGTGTGGGGGGACATGAGCATGGGCCAAGGCTGGGCAGAGCCACAGCACTGTGTGACAGAGCTGGTCCTGGTGAAGAGTTATCTTGCAGACGAAGACAAGGGCACTGTAGACAATAAAAATGACAGCAAGAGTACAGAAAATTATTGTAAATACCTGCTCAGGTAAAATAAACCTTCTTAATCCGGTGTGTGTCATTTGCATAACAACAAAGGCCTTTTTTTTTTTTTTTTAAGAGTGATAAATACATTTTCTTTTTGAAAAGAAACAAAGACTCTGACAAGGCCTTTAATCATCAAATCAATATAAACAACATTATAATATATTAGACTTGGAAATGATAAACTGTGATTATGCACCAACTAATTAAATTAGTACTGACAGCTCTCAAAGAGTCGGAGAAAAAGGCAAAATATATTCCTGGCTTTCAGGGATGATTTTTCCTAGAAGAAGTGAAGACAGATGAGCTGTAAGTACTTTCCAGCTGGGAACGAGGATCCACGCAGGAAGCACCCACACCTGAACCATGACCTCTCCTAACACTTAGAGGAAAACCCATTTCACAAATGGGAACTGAGCCTGGTCAGCTGTGAGTAACAAGCAACAAGTTAAAAAGTCAAGTCCTCCTTAAAATGAAATCCAAGAAGTATGCACTGGAAAAGACTAATTACAGCCTCTGTGCCACTGAGTGAGAGCTACCAGTCTGCTGGCAGTAACTTGAATTTCATTGTTTGGGAAGATGAAAGCCTTCACTCAGCTGGGGAACGGCATGAAAAACATTCATAAACAGGAGTGAGACAAACTGTATTTATTCATGAGTAGCATTAATACCCTTCTGAGGGTTCTTATAATAATTTAGGGTTGCTATGCAACACACAGGTCCAAACCTGATTCCAGTAGCAGCAGCAAAGCAGATCATCTGCTGGCTTTGGTAGGACCTGGAGAGACCCTGCACGGACACTGATGACTACATCCAGCAGAGTACCCCAGCTGTATATTTCCAAGTGAACTGGGACTAAATGCAGCACAGGCATCCAGACCACTGCTGCGCATGGCTACGTTTCCATCCCAATGGGAACAATAGCAATTGTGGAAACAGAAACGACTCCCAACCCAAACGCTTGTCATATGCAACACTTGTCAACTTGTCAAGATGTTACTTTCTATAAATGAGCTTAATTTACATGTTAATAACATCAAAAAACATGGTGTGAGAGGGATAGAGGAGACTGAGGACCAAGTGAAGTGAGGAGGAGACATCTGAAACTTCCATTTGAAATCTTGTGAGAAATGGGAATTCTGAAATGTTTCAATAAGCTCAAAATAAAATCCATCCATTAACTTTACTCGCATTTCATAGCAGGACCCTCTAGTCCTGCACCGGTTTTCATCTTCTGGAGATCCTTGAAGGTGGCTGAATTGTGCTCATGACAAACCTTGACTGTTGTGGTTTTGTTTTTTCATCACCAAAGTCCCACCTGTGCCTGCAAGACCCAAACAGACTGCAGAGTCAGTGCTTCGCCCTGCCAAAAACCCACAGCACGACACGCAGCGAGCCAGGCTGCAGCCTTGCCAGGATTCGCAGGGGACACGTTTGCTTCCCAGCATGGAGGAGGCGGCTGGTTGCGATTAGAAAGACAGGGAGAAAAGAAGCAAAAGCAGAAACGCTGCTCTTGTAGCTGCGGGAGCCGGGAGCCAAGAAGGCATCACTGCCATCCCACTCGGGTCAGCAGGGCTGCGGGGGAGCATGTTGTGGAGGACCAGGAAACTGAAAAGAAACTCTGGGCTGAACATCTCCAGCCCCACTGAGGTGTTTCCAGCCCCCCATGGATGGAGCTGGGCTGCCCTTGGGCTGGTGAGGTCCTGTCAATCCTCCGGTGACAGACAGCACCTGCGGTGCAGCCACACACAGACACACTGACAGCTCCTGATCTGAGTATTCCCATCCCCACCGCCACCACCGCTTTCCTCCTCCTCACCTGCGCTTACACCTCCATGCGTAAACACAGAGACGGGGGCTCAGCCGACCCAAATACCCTTCCCCTTTCCCGGCACAGATCTGGGATTTTCAGGGCATTCTTGTTTATCACCTTTTGCTTTCAGATGCTGAAGTCTCCCTTCTTTGAAAACTTTGATTCAATGGTTGTGTGCAGGCACGTTCCCTTGATAACTGGGCTTGGGGTGAATACATGGAGAACTGGGTGGAACAAAGCCAGTTAGCTACATGAGTTTATCTGGGAGAAATCCTGGGGGAGGAGGGCGATCACATTGCTAATATCCATTCAGCACCAAAACCTGAAAAATGAAAAATCGGTTTGGTCTTCAAATGGCAGCAGCCAACAAGCTCAGCCGTCCCACATTGTTGCAGGTCCTTTTGCTTTAGCTGCCCGTCCATAGCACAGCAAAATCCGTAAGGCTTGCAGGATCAGTCTGACAATTCCGCTTAGGAGACAGCAGAGAACAATATTTTCTGTATTTAATTACTTTGTAATAATGGCCTGTGTCAACAGTTCAGCATTTGTGTTTGCCACAATGTTCCAATGTCAGGGCTGAAGTAAAAGTAAAATTAAAGCTTTCCTCTGACTCTTTGTACTTGGCCACATCACATCCTTGCAAAGATGCCTAATCAATTAATTTGTGCCTGAAAGGACAGATAGAGCGTCCTCCCCAAAGGGTCCCTGCTAGCACAGTCAGCATGGGAGCAGAGGTGACTTGGAAAGCGATAATTAACAGAAAACTTACCCAGGACTCGTAGGCCCTCTACAGTTGGATACATTTGGAGAAGTGTGGGCAGAGCTCCCTCTTCTTCCCTCTCCCCCTTCTCAGGGCTCACGGTTGGGGATTTTTGGGAGCTATGCAGCCCCAGAACGGGAGCTCCAGAGGTGCTGCTGAGCACAGCCAGGGCTGCGGTCTGGAGACCCCTTTCCTCTCCACAGTGCTCTCGCTCGGGGCTGTGAGGGGACAGGGACCCATCAGGTTTACTAGGTGCAAAACACTCAACTTTAAGAGCCACCGAAGTCTACTTGCCGTCCTCCTAATATACATCAGTTAAACAAACCGATCGTAGAATAACAAAGAAGTATAACCAGTGCCAGAAAAAGTCCTGCAGCCAGCAAGTCTCTCCTGCATATTTTATCTTATAATCCACTGCACTAATACTTAACCACCACACCAAGCAGGTGGAAGTTTGAGGGCCATTGAGCACTGTGAATTTTCCCAATGCATCACAATTACCAAAACACCTGTGCTAAATAACTTTGCGCTGAGCCACTGTGAAAATTCACAGAGTGCTCAATAGCCCTTGAAATTTCTCATTTCTAACTGGCGGTGGAGTGGCTGAGTGCTCACACATCACACCGCAGCACAACGCACGTAAGGACACTGGTTCAAGACCTCGTAAAGGCCCTTTTCTCCTCAGCTGGAAGTTATGCTGTCCCTGTGATTTTCAGGCTGCTCCGACTTTGTCTCCGCAATTACACTCACTTGGAGCTGGTGAACTCTTGTGTGAGCAGACTCCAAACACAGCCAAGCTCCCCAGCATCCCTGTCCCTCTTTCCCTGCCTGGCACAGCTGCCTGTCTCAGGACCTTCCTTTTCTTCTTTCATAGCCAGGACAGATGCCAAAACAGAGGCAGAAAACCCCTTTGGGTCACAATACGCTAATCCCAAGCTTGGGACTGGCCTCTTCACGCTCCCCATCCCATTCTTATGGGGACACGGGAGAGGGACTAAGGGCTCAGCCTGACCCCGGACGCGGCAGCAGCTGAGGACGAATTCAGCCCTGGGATGCACAGAGCAGGGCAAGGCTCAGTGGACGGCCAGAAGCTCTTTAGCAGTGGTAGAAGACATGAAAGACTGCACAAGCCCCTGCTGCATCCAGCTGGAAAAGAGGACGAGAACAAATTGGAGTGGCTTCAGCAGGCAGAAGCAAGAAGAACGGGAGGCTGATAAACCTCCCTTACAGCAGGGAACTAGAGACATTCAATCCATTTAGTCTGTCCCTGGGAAGGTTAAGAGGTGACTTGAGAGTGGTCAGCAAGTGCCTACACAGAGAGAGGAGTAATAAGATGAGGCTCTTTAATCTGACAGACGAAGGCATCTTGAGATCCAGCGGCTGGAAACCAAAGGCATTTCTACAGAGAAATAAAATTGTTCTTGGTGCAGAACAGTTAAGGTAATTAATTAACCACTGGAACAATTTACCTGAGGATGCAACAGATTCTCTGTCACTTCAGCTCTTTAGATTGGACCTCTGTGGGGCATCTAAACTCCACCAGAGCATCTGGGTTTTGAAGACTGGAGGGGAAGGGGAGGTCACACAGGAAAAATCACTGGTGTAGGCTATTGGGGGCTCCTTCTGCACAGCTAGTCCAGAACTGGAGATCTTTGGAAGTCAGACAGCGAGAGAGCAGCCAGCTGCTGCTGTATTAGATACAAATACAGAGGGAAAATAAAAAGCACAGAGAAGCAAGAACGATTTGGAAAATATAATGCATCTCATCAGATGTCTCCCGAGCCTTACAGGGCAGCCCAGGGCTGTACCCAGCCCCTGCTCTCTGCCACTTTGCTGAGCAGAGCAGAAGAAAATCATCTGCTCACGCATGGAGGCTAAGCATGGCCCCCCCGTGTCCCAGTCCTGCCATTCTCCGCAAGGGCTATGAACTACCCACAAAACAGCCTGTCGTGCTGGGCTGTGGTTTCCACACACCGGGTGCTCACCGGCCACTTCCAGCTCATCCGTGGGACTGCAGAGCATCACTTTGGTCTCGCCTCTGGGGCTAAGTGCTTTCCTGAGGAACCATTCAAATTGGCAGCACTGCGACACACAGCAGCGTGGGACTGCCCTCAGCAAAGGTCCTCTATCTTTAAAATGACAGACTGAAAGCAAGAGTTCAGATTAGAAATGCACGTTAATAAATTGCCCTGCTTTTCCACAGACAAATGCCATGCATTTCAGATTACGTGTGCCCCCATTCTCACTTTCTATAGCTTCTCAAGGCAGCCCATAGTACAACCTCAGCTTCTCAGTACTGCCCCACCACTTACTTGTAGCAAGTTGCCATGATAATGAAGTTGAACTTCTACATCCAATCTGTTGATACAAGTACTATAAACCTGATTTTCAGCGTTGCTTAGCTCAGTTATTAAAAGGTTCAGTGCATCTCTACCAACCTCCAGCTGAAATCCAGATTGTTTTTTAAGAGGTGATGTTTTAGAAGCCTTAGGCTTTTATGTTACTTTTTGTATTTTAGAAGAAGCATATTTTGGAGCCCTTGACACAAATAAGAGGTGAATTTCAATGGTCCCAATTTAAATGTATTTTAGAGTTAGTGATGTTTAAATACGATTATTTTTGGTACATTAGCATAGGAATGTTGGCACAAAAGCCCAATTTTCTCATGTGGTTTTCTAGTAATTAATACTCTAGACACTTCTGATTATAAAATGATACAAGTACATCAGTGCATCAATATAAAGTAAAATAATAAAAATAAATACCAGAAACAAGCATCTCACATACATGCCAAACAGACAGGAAGGATCAAAACCTGGCTGCACAGCCACACCATCCCCACGCTTTTCCCTAAATGATCCATCACACACAGACTCATCAAACCAGAGGGCAAAAGAATAGAGAAAAACAAGTTCTGGAAAAGTAACTTTCTACTTAAACCATAATTAATGAGGCTGCCTGAAGGATTCCCATCTCCACAAAAGCAAGTGGAAAATGCCAAGTCCCCCAGGCAGTACATTCACATCCTGCGCTGAGGGCTTTTCCCAGCCTTGCTCTCCTGTGGCCAGAGGCACCGCTCTCTGTGACCTCAGTGCTGCTTCACAAATTGTCAAACAACTGTCCGAGCAGTAAAACAATTTAAGCTTTCCACATATTTTGGTATATTTGCTGTTAGCAAACAGCAAAAAAATAGTACCTTACTCTGACTATGTAAAAGACTTATTTCACTGATTGCCCAGGCTTTATTTTTCTTTAAGCAACTCTAAATGGGTGGTGTTGCTATTAACCATAAAATAACCACAGTATTGCAGCCAAAGACCATTGCAGACTGTCCAGAAGTCTCATGACTTCGCTGTGATGCACGGAGAAGGAATAATCAAAGTCCCATTACAATTATAACAAATCCAAATGACCTGAGCTATTAGGTCAATGTCAATAAAAGTGACTCTCAAATGTCTGAACTGGAAGGCTTCCACAGATGCCATTCCTTCTCCAGGAGCGAGAGACCACTCCAAATCTCAGTGGAAAGTTGTTTTGCTTTTAATTGGCACCTGAGTTTTATTTGGCTGGCTTCTAAATTACTCGCCCCTCCTTTCTGATTAGGAGAGCTTTCAGATCTTACACAGAGGGCTCTCAGCCTCTTTGTTCTTCAAGACCCTTTTTAATAAAAAAAATAAAAAAACCCGAAAAACTCACATCTGCAAACAGAAATGCAGGAAGACAGCCAAAAATCAGATTGTGAGCATTAACATTTAACTATTGCTGTATTTCACTGTGTGCCTGTACACGACTTGTATAAAGGCAGACACCCTTATGCTCTGCGTCCCCTGGAAGGAGACAAGTACACATGCTCCATCCATAATTAATGGCCCAGCTTTTCCAAAAGCACTAACAACTGCATCTGCTTCTGTCTGTGGAGGATTTGACCCTCAAGGTTTGGCTTCACCAGGCTAACGCTCTGCCTGCAAAATAGCCATTTAGGACACACCGGAGCCAGGCTTTATCACCTGGATCCCAGATGTATCTAAGCCAGCGGCACACATAACCACACTTTTCCTCTGAAATTGATGCTGGCTTTGCCACTCATTTCAAGAGCGGTGGGCTTGGCCTCCACTCAAGTTTCCAAGGTGCTCAGTGCTTAGGATTGGGACTGAGCCCTCCTGAAGCCTCAAGCAGGCTGAAAGCACTCAGCACCCCTGCTGTATTGAATTACTACATTATTTCAAGCCGTCGTACCGCCCAGAGGACAGGTGGACGCAAACCAGCACCAGTGCAGAGCTGCGCCTGCACCAGGCGGTCAGCACTTCAGCTCTCAGCAGGGCAGCAGCAATGCTCCTGGCAGGTAGGTTGCTACTAAAAGGCATCAAAATCCACCTGGAGATGGGCTGATTGGTTTTATTTGTTTGTTACCCAGCCCATGGAGTGAGATATGCCCTGAGTATATTTGTTTTGCTGAAGCAACCAGAAAGAAAGCCTCCAAGCCTCCCCAAAGCAGGCTGTCTGCTGCCAGAGGACTGACTCCAGTGAGTTTGGGGATTTTAAGAGGACACAAAACCATTGGCTAGTGCGGACTCAGCCTGAAAATAACTCTCCATTCCTTTTTCCGATGGCTTTTGTTTGTGCTTCTCTCCTCACAGTAAGACAGACCCCTCTCGTACCCCCTTGGGAGGCTTCTCAACAAATAAAATAAAAGCTTGGCTGCAACAGAAGGCATTGGGGGCTCTGGATGTGCCCTAGAAGAGCCCTCTGCACCAGGGCCTTCCACAGCTGGTGGCCCAAAAGTTGCTGCAGACAGATGCTTGAAGCTGCCCTTAAAAGCAGAGACAGCCTTCAGCTCAGCCAGGGACATTGCTCACCACTGTCCATCACACTCTATCTTCACCATTCATCCTCCAATACACAAACTGTTATAATTCTTTAGTGAGATGGGAAGAAAAACATATCAAAAATAAGGTATGTCTTACATCGTTCTTAGACTACCTCCCTGCTCCCAACAGCTACCATCCCCTGGGTGCCCACAGAAGTCCACCAACAATATAATCCAAAAGTCAGGCTCTGTAGATCACAAACTCCCTGTAAGGTGATTCCATCTGAGAACAGCTCTTCATTGCCAGAGGCACTGAAGGCCTAGGACAGATACTAACCAAAAGGTCCCCCCGCTAAAGCAACAAGTTGAAATGTACCCTGAGACTTGGCTATAACCTATAAATTTTTTTTCCATAGTTATTCTGCAAGTTTTACTTTACTTTTCCACCTAGCACATGAAGTTACCCTCAGCAGCAATGACTGCCCAAAGGCATGCCAATCTCTACTTCTTCAGTTACAGCAAAGCATTTTGCAGAGGCGATTCCCCTGAAAATAACATCCACAACTGTAGAAATTAAGCTTCTTTGTCAAAAAAACCCTAATGGGTCCGACAGACCTTGGTCAAAAGAAGAGTACAGCCTGATACACTTGTCCTGCTTTTACCTCTGTGTTGTCTGTTTCTCTCTCATTTCGTGTGGTTGTTCTTTGGAGCGATCTGTGAAAACCTCTAAAGGGATGACATGGAGGGAACAAAGCTGGCTAAAAAACCTAGAGTATATGCCAAACTGACAAAAAAAAAAACAAAAAAACCCCAAAACAAAAACCAAAAAAAGCAAACCAGAAGAGAAAACAACAAGTCAAGCCAAGTTAAATATCAATCTACTTTTGTGTGCTTTGTTTCATTAAGTTTACTTTATGATTCACTTGTAACAAACTGGGGTGGATAATGAGTACTTGCATCACAAGCCCCTGTGTGCTTAAGAAATCACTCACGCTCCACAAGGAAGGATTGGATAACAAAACCAAAGCCCTCTCATTTGCAAAAGTGTTTGGTGGTCTAAGCGTGAGTGAAGATGTCAAGCAGCGCTGAACTGACAGCTCTAGCAATGAAGCAGTCGTGTCACCGCCAAAGCATTCGAGCCCCGTGGAGACAGCCCAGCCCATTGCATTCAGGTCTGCCAAGGTGTCCTGAGAGCACATCTCCGAGCTCGACGTGGTTTTGGGGCAGCTGCCTCCCAGGCGGATGGCCCAGGAAACACCCACGCGTGGGTAGGCCAACAGGTCTCCCAGAGGATGCTGCCAACCCTCTCTTAAAAGTCACAGGATGGCAAATGTCTGAGGCTGCAGAAGTCTAAGCATCTAACTCATTGACCTTGGTGATGGTCCCTCAGGTCAGGATCAGGTCTAGCTCCACCAGAGATTACCCAGGCCCCTTTTGACATCACAGCCCAAGATCTCCAGGCTCTACAAACACAAGGAAAACATCCCCTGTCAGAAGCTGCTCACATTTCACACCGAGTGTGTCAGGTGGAAAAACACAAAGGGGAAGCAAGTAGAGGGTGATATCCCATTAAAACAAAACAGGCTTTGCAGCTGAGTTCATTTCCCATGCAATACTAGCCCCTTATACTGAGAAATTCCAGCATCTTTCTGGTTTGTTTAAATTTCTTAATATTTCACTCATAAGTGATTCTACAAGGAGTCAGATCACTGTGAAGACACTAGACTTCCCAAAATTCAAGACATCCACATACTAATCCCTGGCAGTGCCTGTCACCTGTCTCCTTCAGCCAGGATCACAAAACACCCGAGGGAGGCACAGAGCAATCGCACCTCCCCTCCTGCCTACCGCCCTGCTCGCAGGAATTGCTTCAGTAATGATAACCACCGTGCTGGAGAGGGCATGTCCCATATGACAGGCAGCTAGAAATGAGCTGATCAAGCAGGAAAAAAGCACCCAGGATTGAATTGCAGGCAAGCTGCAGGTGTTACGATAATTATAAGAGTTTGGCAAACCATAGGAACAGCACATGTTCCTAAAATGACAGCACAGGCTTTTATACTTTCATTGCACATCTGTGCATCCGTGTCTCAGCCCCCCTCCCAGGCATTTTGAAAGTACACCAGAGCCATGCAAAGCCTTTGGGTGAAGATCCAAACACTCAGCAAAGCGATAAACGGGATCACAACCCGCTCTGCTCTCTCACACTGACTTGACCAGCTGTTGAGGATGGGAACGTGTTGGACGGTGAGAGGTGACTCAGGGGGATGCTTCATGGCACCGTGGCCATTATAGAGCTGGGGAACCTGTCCCTGCTGGACACCTTCAGCGATTTTGCTTGGTGAATTCCTCCCAGCTATGCAGGAGATAGAGCATAGTGTGAATTTCATACCTTTTGCAAGCGAGCCCTGAGGGAATAAGTAGCCAACAGGAAAGGTTCCACTTTCGGCTGTCTCCAATTGCCCTCATCCTTTTGGTTTGGTTTGGGTTTTCTTTTTTTGTTTTGTTATCCCCCTGTATTTTCTAACAATTTCCAATTTTGCAAGAACGTCAGTGTAAGAATATAGATTCTTTTCTACTATAATGCCCCAGCAATAAAGCAACATTTATTACAGCCTGCATTTCCCCATCTCTGCTGAAGCAGAATTCTCCCGTGGAAGGGAAAGCCATACAAGTTTACCAGCTTTTACTTTTCTGTGCATCCTGTTAACACACATTACAGTTTCCTGCTCATTAATCCTGCAAAGGAGCATTTACAGTGTATTTAAAATGGTTTTCCTTCTTTACTAGCTCCCTGCGGTGCAGTCCAGTTTCTGATCTGAAGAGCAATCAATAAATAAGCTCCGCCGTCCGCCGGGGTTCCTGGCTGCCCAATTAGAATAGCAAACCTCAACATGCTGTTTTATTATACGACAACAGCAGTCGGCTCTGGCGCGGCTCGCAGTGCCTAATGCTGGTTTTAGATGTTTGTATTTGAGTAACAAAGCAGTGTCGGCCTGGGAAGTCAGCAGGGCTGTTCTGTGCCAAACTACATACAAATTCACTCGCCGAGGACTGGAGTTTCCATTGCAGAGCATTTTCGCCAACTGGTTGCGTGGGGGTTGATGGCTGTGTCATCATTTTAATTGCTTGAAACAGTGAATGGGCGGATTTCTGGCTTGTCAAGGACATTGTATGGAAAAGAGACATTATTAATCTCTCCAAAGCCTAACTGGTGAGCGGGTCCTTAAAACAGCTGAACAGTGAGCAAAACACACTCAGCAATCAGGCAGGCTGCCGTGGTAAGGGACAGCATGGACCATGGCTCAAAGGGAAGGTGCTGCTGGCTGGTGAGCTCTTCTCAAGCTGCTAAATAAATAATGTTAAAAACCCTGGCAAGAAGGAGCATAAACAGAAGGTGCTGCTCCATCTCATACAGTTTTCAGAAAGAGGGATGTATTTTCTTGGGGCACCACAAATGTACTTTGTGGACCCCCGAACTGGTGACACCAGCAATTTCTTGTGCCGATGGGGTGTCACCGTCTCTCCCTAGTGCCCAGCCTGCAGGAGACAACAGGCATCCCCTGAAGCTACCAGTGTAAAGAGTTGCTTGGCTGGCCTGGATCAGGCCTGAGGAGCCTGTGGAGAAAGCAAGGACTGTGTAGATGGGCTCTGCCTGCCTCTCCCATAGCCACAGGATTTCGTGCCACCTGGCAGATCTGTGCTGATGAGCACAGCAGTTGGTGGGAAAGGAGCAGGACATGATAGAAAAAGCCAGTTTGCAGGTAGCTGGGAAGAGGAATCCCGCCTCACCAGACTGAGGTTTTTCAATGCATTTGAAATGAAACCAAAGCTAACTCTCCAAAGGCGATGACAGGAGGGGACGGTAGGTCTTTGCAGAGAAGCACCACCCACTCAGCCAGGATTTCTTCTGTTACCAAGTTCCTTGGGCCATCCAGCTCCACAGAGAGCTTTACTCACTGCAGAGAGCACGCTTTCACAGAGGAGCAGTTCAGTCCACAGCATTCCTCATCACACTAAGGAAGGTACCAGGCTGGAAGAAACAGTTTACCCAACACACGCGCTGGCAGAGGAAGAGGTAGGAGTCCCCGAGACAGCAGTGTCCCCGTTTTCCCTGCCTTTAACACACTCCTGCGAGGTCTAGCCGGCAGCTCAGCCAGTGAATCTGAACCCAGGTTTCCCTTGCTGCACTCCCACTGCTGGACCCCAGCCTGCTCTCCGGCTCCCCTTGCCCATCACAAAACCACCCCGTCAGCCACACCACTCCCCCAAACCAGTAACTTTTGAACTTAAAAATCAGATGCATGGCAAAAGCAGCAGCGTGTTCAGACTCCAGCCAGCATCGTAGGCAACAGGCAGGCTCTGCTCCAGGAAGCAGCAAACCCAAACAGTGACCAAATGCAGAATCCCTTCCCGCAGATGTTCTCAAACATTTGATTGAAATACATTGCTTTGTATTTGAAACACAGCCTTATGGGGGAGGCCTGCGGGTCTGAAGAGCTTGAGGTCCATCTTCCAGCACTGCCTTACCCACCATGGGGCAGGTCCCTGCCTGGTTATTCATTCTGCTCCTCCCTCCCCAAAGCCACCCTTCTTCAGTTTGCAACCACTACAAGTTCTTCAGGACAAGGGTTGGTTTTGATGCTCGTGGATGCTACACTAGCGAAATTAGAGTGGCAACTAGTAATTTGTTTTCAGAGTTGTTTGGGGATTTGGGGAGGGTTCTTGTTTTGTTGGTGGTGGTTTTTTTGAAAAAGGAAGATTATCAGAACCAGAAGCATTGAATGTTCAGATATTGGGAGCAGAAGGTACAGTGTCCTTGTACAACTGCACACAGGTTTGGCAACTCTACTGTGGACTACGAACAGACATGCCTGTGACTCACTGTCATCAAAAAATGTGTTTGGGTATTTTAGCAGCACAGAGCTCAGACCAGCACCCAGAAAGAAGTGCATTGCAGAGCCAAGCCTTTCCCAGACAGCACACTGCCTTTTGCTAACAGCCTTAAATCCATCTTAACCACAGAATTACAAGAAGCAGATTTGGAAATAAAGGATGATGGTGGTCACTCAGCAGGGGACAGCATTATCCTAGGTAAGCCTCCCCCAGGAGTGCAGCAGGGATCATTAGAGAACTTGCTTGTCCTTATTTAAGCCTCCCCAACTCTACCAGGAGCCCAGTTGACCTGCTGTTACCAGGTGAGTAAGCACAGATACAAGAGACTCATTACCCTAAGCAGGTCACTGTGCCTCCTAAGAAGTAAAAAGACAGAAGATTCCCAATTTTCCTGCTTCCTGAGAGCAGCAGCCATTTTGCACATCCATAAAGCAGGTCTCATATGAGCTATTTGGCCTACACAATAAAGAGCCAGCACTAACTAGGGGCCAGCTTAACACTAGCAAAAATGTTATATTCCTCCTTCAGTCCTATTTTTAAGCACTGACATTAGAAAGAAAGACACAAGGGACTTAAATCTGTGGGAAGTCTTTAAGAGAGAACATATTTCTTCCACCTGCATTTTGCAGATAACACCCTAAATTTCCAGCTTTTCTGATTTATTCCCATTCATTACTGTACTACCCGCCCAATGAATGGGATATTAGCAGAGCTGCAGATACCTCTCACAGGTAGCTAGAGCATCCTCCAGATAGTCTTTTTTCAACAGCTGCCTTCCAGCTCACTCCCACAGCTTTGCATCCCTCCCTGAGTTCTTCCTCCTGGTCTCCAGTGTGCTGAGCCCCTCAGGTGAAGCACTTCACACTTGATCTGTCTCCATTAGCAACTTGGTTATTTCTAATAGACGTTTGTTTGGGGGTTTTGGTTTTTCTTTTTTCCAAGTCATAGAGTATTCAGATTGGCAGCCAAGAAACAGCCCCAGAAAGTTTAGTGGTAAATGGGCACAGAGGAGGTAATTAAACTAAAGGGAGTCCCAGCAGAGTAGAGACATGCAGGAGAACTAGGCAGCCCCATCAAAACTGCTGCTGCCGCCAGCCAAAGACCTGTCTGGAGAAGGAGGCAGATGCCTCTAACTCTTTTGCAGGAAAGCCACGTGCAGCTGTAAGGAAGAGCAGCTGCCCTCCTCAGGTAGCATTTTAAACAGGGAGACCTTTTCAGACCTTCTCCTTACAATCTCTGTGCTCTACCACTGTGCTTTGCTGTATTTTCGCTCGAGACAAGGCTGATGCTCCAGGCCAAACACAGCTGCTAGGAAGTGACACCTCCCCAGGGATATTGCATAGCTGTTTGTCAGGGCCCTTTCGCACCTCCCTGGGAAGCAGCTGGTGCTGCCCACACCCTGAGAAAGGCTCCCAGAGCACATGAATCACTGGCTTGATTAAGGCTGGCAATTCCTGCCAAGTGGGACCGTGACAGACACATGCTCTGGATCCAGAAGGTGCATAGTAAAGCCTGGGAGTGGAGTTTGGGCTACATCACGCCAGAGATTTGCAGGGTGCAGTGCCAGCTTCAGTCTCTCTGTCCCAATTAGTGTTGGGGCACACTAACAGGCATTTCACAAGAAAGGTCTCCCAAATTACTAAATCGGTTATGGTCACTGGTGAAATGCCCCCAGGAATACCCTATTCCAGGGCCTTGCTGCTCCCGGGATGGTCCTTCTCATTCACAAATCCTGTGCCACAACTCTCCTTCCTTCAGTGTATTGCAGCAAAGCAAAAGCTGGAGAGTAACTGAGCAGCCCCTGCAATGAGGGGCTGTGTCTGCCCAGCGCTGCTGCCACAAGGCTTGGGTTGGGCCCAGAGCCCCCAAAACCTGCAATTCCAAGACTCCCCTCCGTGCTGCTGCAGCACCTGAGACTCTCACGGTGGCTGAACGTGGTGGCAGGGCGAAGGGCTCCCCGCTGGCAATGGGGCTGGCCCCGATGCTGTGCAATGGGTTAAAGAAATGCGTAAGTGCCATGCTGTGAAAGGCCTGAAGTACTGGTGCCTTCCTCTGCTGCTGAAATACACTCATCTCCCCAACTCGTATTAAGCCCAAGCCCCATGGATCTGAATCTTTGCTGAACGGAGCCCTAAATAAGTAAATCAATCATTCTCCAGCGTACGATCCGTCACTGCCCGCTGAGCTGCCATCCCCACTTCCCCTGGCCTCTCTCTAATAGGCTTATATTGACATTTAACGGTGAACGGTACAGATGGGAGCCGCTGCATGCGGGTGTCCCAGAGGGGTCCGCAGGCCCTGCAGACAGCACCCCATAGCGCCGCACGCCAGCAGGAGCCTGCGGACCCAGCGCTTCACGCCGCGCTAATGACCACGACAAATTGCTGACAACACTCAGCTGGTTTGCACCAAGCTGCTCTGACGCTCCTGGTTGATACAAGCGGTGATGTGTTAGTGACAGGGAAACATTAGTCATCCCCAGCCCACAAATGCCAACCAAATCCCTCGTCGTCCCCGATCCCCTGCCTGCAGTGCAGCTGTGAAAGGGAAGATTACTCCGCGCTGCCGGGGCCACGTGTCTGTGCTGAACTGAAAAGGGCAAGAGAAAGAAGAGGGTGCTGGGACACAGCACCCTGCTCCCTCTACTGAAGAGGTAGTTCTGTAGAGACCAAGCCACCTCGTAGGAATACTTCATCCATGATTCATGGGTTGCAGACAACCACTGTAAAGCACTAAGCCACGTCCATGGAAATGCCAGATTTCCTCCCCCTTTCCCATGCATGAATTTCAAATACCACTGTAGAGACCTCAGCACCCAAATACTTGGACAGGCAAGAGCTGTCTGCTGTTAGAAGCAGGGACTTGTCTACATGAGGGAAGCTGATAGGCATTGAAAGCAAAGGCATTACACTGCCACATGCAAAGTCCATCTCACTCTATGTGCAACCCTAACTTACGCTCTGAAGTGGACTGACTTGCTGGGAGAGGGAGGGTCATGCCGGGGGCTAGCCCAGACTATGGGCTGGCAGCCCCACGACTGTGTGGTGGCTGTGCATTAACTTCCCCATAAAATTAGTATCTAAGGGAAACACTGATGACCAGTTTACAAATTATCCTGGCCCTAGATAAGACCTTACATGTGCCTTGCTTGCCTTACTCCCTCACTCTACAAGCCCGGTATCAGCTATTATCATTGTGGCTCCAATCACATTATGTCTATGTATTAATTAGTAAGTCATAAGTTTTCCTCCCCATGAGCTTATAGGAGTTCATTCTGGGTCTATGAGTGTTTCCAAGGCAGAGAGGAAAACACAGTACTCTGTAGGATAGGGAGGAATACGTGGCTGGTTGGCCGAGCTCCTAGTATTTTGCTAGACACAGCAAGGAACAATCCAGGGAGATTTGTTTTGTGACTTTTTCTAACGAGGTCAGGTGTCATGGTATTTTAGCTGAATTAAGGGTCTGCAATCACATGCCTTGTCTTTGGTTTTCATGAGTTGCTCTCTGCCGTGTAGGGCCTGAGGCTGAATCAATCGTTGCTGTACTGGAGCTTCACCTTTTCTGTAATTAGCTCAACATTTCTGGAACAGCACGGATGGCCTCATCAGTGGGAGGTCTTTACACATGTCGTTAACGGGACCTCGGCTCTGAAGGGCTGGGTGATGGGAGACCATCACTTTGGGCTGCCCAGGGACCTGGCTCCGACAGCTCAGCAGAGGAGTGCAGGATTCCTACTGCCTGTGGGGAGCCTCCAGGAAGGTTTCGATGCCAGCTGCTGAGACAGCAACCTGCAGCATGGAAATCTCCCCCAAAAATGAGGGGAGGCTGCTGTGGAAGGGCTGGGGCCAGTCTCATGCTGCAAAGGCAGACAGTTCCCCTTCTCCCTGCCCCGTAAAGGTTTCTGTCCCAGGCTGAACCTAGGTCATAAGCACAAGAGCAACATAAAGCCTGAGCATTCAAGAGGGAGAAGGGAACAGGACGCCAGAGCTTTGATCTGAGATGGAAGATGGGGCGAGAGGCATCTGAGGAGGAGGGATTTAAAAGAGACAAACTGCAAACACCCAAGAGCAATTTAAGTTCCCCATCCCACACAGCTCAGTCCAAGAGGGCATTGACCATTTCTAAAAATCCCTGGGGGAAGCAAACTGGGGACGGCCACGAAGAATACTGCTGATGAAAAAGGCATGACATACACAAGGGGTGAAGGCATGTGCAGCCCCAAAGGCAGGTCTCATCTTCTAACATATCACCAGCTCCCCCTGCAAAAATATGTGGCAAAGCACTATGAAATGTGGTGTTCTGTGTAAAGTTTTTGGAGTCAAAACCAAAACAGCTTTCATGGAGGAAAGCTGCTTTAAAAGCAAGAGATGACTCAAAGGATGACACATCCTTAGTGCCTGCTGAGGAACTCCAAGGGGAACCCCAACTGAGGAGCTCGCTGCATACTGAAGTGCACTGAGCTGCTCTCACAGTGGTGCGTGTGCACAAACATGCTCCATATCACAGGATAACCTTAAGGGGAATAGCTTTGAAAATGCAGAATTAGATGTTGCTATTAGACATTACAAGAGAAGAGATGCTGGCTTTTAATGTTGCTTCCACCCTGAGACTGGTTTGCACACGTAGGAAGGAATGTCATGTTTGTTTGCATTACTCACCAGGAGAAAAGACATCAAGAGCATCCACTGATAGCACGTTTCTGCCTTTCATGGGCATGCATCAGCCTTCGTTGAACTCCACTGACAAAGCTGCCGACAATACAGGCAGTCTCTGGCCAGTGCTACTGCATGTTGGTTTGCTAGACTGCAAGACCTTGATCAAGTTCATTTACAGAGGAAGACATTCAAAATCTGAATGCTAGTGCAAGTGGTGACAGTAGGGAACAACCAAGTCTACAGATCTACCTGAAACTTCCTATCTGTACACCTCTGTCCCATGCAGGATAACCTCTGCAGCTGCTACCCTATTGGTAATAGCAGAAAGCAGAGCATCATTCCAGGAGATAAATCCATGTTCGTTCCATAAAGAGGGGCCGCGGTAATTATTTTTAATCCCAACACCGGTTTCAAATACATGACCTGCTGGCAGATGACTCTACAGTCACTGGGCAGTGTCCTTCTCCGTAATGCTCACAAAAGAAAGAAGGCTGAAACAAAGGTACTGATCAACCCAAAATCAAAGTGTCCATACATCCATTCGTTTACCTATCACACTAGAGGCAAAAGCTGTGCCTTATTTGATAATGTCAGAAAAAGAAACTTGGACAGCAGAAAAGGAAAAAGACTTACTCCTGTGCCAAATTATCAGACTGCCAAGGAATAAAACCTTGCCATATATCATTCATGCACTACATACAGCTGTCTCACTTCTGTAGCTTCTTCCTTCCTTCCTCGGATCTCAAAGCTGTTTGCAAACATAAATGAATAAAACCTCTCACCTCCCATGAAGCTGGTAATTTGTTTTTATTAATACATAAATGATAGAGGAAATTAATTAAGGAAGAGAAAGGGCAAGAGGCCCAAGATCGCACAGCAAGAGCACTTTAATCACTACATTCTGGCTACTTAAGAGTAGCACTTGCATGTTAATGCTTTCCTGCTCTCCAGCAAGCATTTGCAATGGACCATGTTTTCTCAGACTAAGGACTCCTCCAGTCCCGGCTAGCTTTGCAACTTTGCAACATCAGGGACGTGGAGTTTTTCTTCACATTCACACCATCACACCTCTGTCCCCTGGTTTAATTATTATTTATGCTGAATATAAATAGCAAAGTAGATGATCCTAAGATGAATAATGAAAAGGCAACAAGAGACAAAAAAACTGCTCCAGTCAGCTAGTGTCCTGCCTGCTTTATATTAACTACATCTTAGCACTGGATCTCTGCATACTAGAGGAGGAAGGGTGAGTTTTAGGGCCATTGCACAATATGAACTTCCCCAATGTATCACAGTTACAGAACCTCCTGTGCCAAATAACTTTGTGCTGATCCACAGTGGAAATTCACAGTGTTCAACAGCCCTTGAAATTTCTAATTTGTACGTTCCCATAGAGGAGTGGTGCAGTGGGTGCATTTCTTGCTGCTGTACCGCACATTGGACACGGGATCAGGTACTCTTTGGAGCCTGACCGCACTCCTTGAAATTTGTGGTTCTATTTTAATTATTAAGCAACGCGTATCTATCTGCTTCTCCATTTGCATCTAGCGCTTTTAATGACAACAAAATACATCCTTTTTAAATGCTAAGCTAGTAAGAGGTATTAGGAAAAGTGAAAGCTATTACATGTGCAAATTTCAGAGCAATTAGTCACAGAGGCAGAAGCACAGACACAAGATTAGTTCTCGAGTCCCCCCTCCCGCCTGCTTCCCTACTGGAGCCAGCAGTTTTGCGCAGACCCAGGAGGTGAAGGCTACGCTCAGCACCACCACCACGCGTCGGACCGATTCCTCAGGACCCACCATGCCATTAGCAAGTGCAATGCCCTTCAGTCAACATCTCCTACAGCTTGCAAGGCTCTGAACTGGGCGCAGGCTGTCAGAGAGAGACTGGCCACAGGGCAGGACTCAGAACAGGTTTAGATACAAAGAAATAAAGAGTTTCCTTTCTCCATTTGCCTGCAGCCGACATGATCCTACAGAAGAAAATATCCCCTGTGGATAAAATACTAAGTGCGTGTAGAAAGGGAACACAAATAGCTAAATTCTGTTCATGTGAAGATTTCTTCCCTTGACAGTGCTATTCTAGATGCATCACTGCATATTTGCAGTGGAAGATGGAAATACTTCTGGCATTAAAGATAGTGACATTCTTAATTTATCTCACATGTGGGAAGGTGCGTGTGGGAGGAGTGTGAGTGACTTTTAGAAATACGTCCTATGTAGTTTAATACAGAATAGTACACATTTCCCCTAGGATTTTTTTTTAATAGAGCTCAAAATTGTAATGGAAGATTCTTTGCAAGAGTTTAGAAAAAAAATAACTAAGGGAAATAAATCTCATACTATGCTCCACCTTGTAGATTTTTTGAGTACTGTATATATATATATAAAAAGAGATTAAATTATGGAAAAAAATCTAAATTATTCTGCTTTTGCAACACTCTTGAGCACTTACTGAAGTCTGCCCTCTTCCGAATATCTTTAGCTTTTGGATTGTTCTCAGTTTTGAACAAATCTGTGGCTACAGTTGCATTGTGGCAATGCAAACCTGTGCCTGAACAGCCTGTGGACTACGTCTCCATTCCTTGGAGGGGACCGGAGCTGGGGAGGTCTCACCATCTCGCAGGGTTCACACCCAAATCCATACAAGAAGCCGGGTCTCCCACAAGGGTGAGGAACACCGTTTGATGCAAATTTCCCAGGCAACTTTTGCTCTTTCCCTGTCTGCGCTACCCCATGCTCTGCAGCCACGCAGGCTGCGCCTTCCCTGCACGGCATCAAAATCAGCGTCCCCTCCGTACCTGCAGTGCTCTGGCTGGGAGCGGCCGCTCCGGTACCTGCTGCAGTCAGCAACATCACCTCTACTGCGCAAGGCAAACATCTGCACGACCCGTTCCTAAAAAAAATAAAAAAAAATAAAAAAAGAGTCTGGTTTTCAGCATCTGAAGGGACTCTTGCTGTTGTCAGTTAAAATCTCTCTCCGCCGCTGCCCTGCCTCAGTTCTGGCTACCCAGCAGAAACAGCCCGGGCACTTCAACACCGACACAAAGCTTCGCTCCGCTATGCCCTGAGCCTGGAGGGCAGCTCAGCCCAGGCCTGCACCCTCGCCGATCTGTACAGGTGGGCAAAAACATTTCATGAGCAGGGCAGGGCTCCCGGCTGAAGGTGAGCACATGCAGAAGTGCCTCCCCGCGCCCCAGGAGCTGCTCGAGTTCCTCATGGGAAATTGCAGAGTAAAGTTGCCACAAGGCACAGATTGGGGCTCCAGATCCGCCCCCAAATACAAGAGCTGCAGATAGTCTATTTTCCTCCGGCTGACAATACATTAGCAAACCTATTTTTGTTGTTCATAGATGTTCACGGAAGACCTAAAGATAGTCTGTTATTGTCAACAGAAAATGCAATTCAATTCCCTAAAAATATCAGGAACACGGGCTATGAAGAGTTTGTTTTTCCCCGGTAATGCACTTTTTCATTATTGCCCTGGATTAAAATTAAATTGCTAACACAAGGACAAGCAGATGAATCCATGGTTATGATAGCATAGAAAAATGTCAATACAATGTTTGTACACTGTATGCTCCTTCAGTATTTAAAGATTCTTATCTCTAGAATAATATAAACTGAAACACATTGTGAGGATCTCACACTATTAAATGAAGCTATGCTGCTCATATTGCTTCACTTCTGGGTGCTGTTGTCAGACAGGCAGCGTATAACATTTTGCAAGGAAGTTTCAAGACTGCTTTCTGGGTTTGCCCGCACAGGGAGCCAGCGTAGTCATTGTTCAGAAAGACAATAGGAGTGTGTTCTTGTGCCTGCAAACCCAACCGTAACATGGGCAAAATACTGATACAAATGTTAAAATTGTGTACCCATCGTCAACAAAACAAACCCATACCAAACCCTGGCTCACGGCATCTTTGTATCAGGGGCAATGTGCTGTCAATTTCTGGTGACAGAAAACACAGCGACTCACGTTCTGAAACATTTAGTAATATGATAATGACTTAAGGGGTCAAAGGAATTGTATGATTTCCAATTCCATATAAGCACATAAAAGTAACTGAGAAACAAACCGCTGTTTCAGGAAAGGATACATTTATATGTTCTTCCAAGATGCTTTATAAGACAACCTTTGCTCTGAAAAGATCTTTTCTCTTCCCAGGGTGGCAGCACGCTGAGGTGGAGGTTGCAGCCAAACTCCACTGAATTGAATTGAATTGAGTTGAATCTCGTTGCCCCACACATTCCCCCAGACCAAGAGCTGTTGCTGACAGCTCCAGCTCCATCCTGGAAGAGATGCTTTACAGACCCTATCTCTGCCAGAGCCAGTATTCTCCTTGGTTTTCCTTTTTAGCTGGTGAAGAGTAATTTAATTTGCAAAATACATATTTTCACACTTGTTTCAAAGTAGTTTCATCACCAAGCCCTATATAAATACATGGGAACAGTGATTGACAGAAGAAGGTTACCAACAACAATCACGTTGAACCAATTACTTGGGAAGCGCTTTTGATGGAAACGACATACACACCAATAATGTCATTTTTTCTTGGTAACCATTTTCCCTGGGATTATACCCAGGATTCTGTACAGATGCAGTTTCCCCATGAGACCACTGGCCGGTACGGACACTTGGCAGTCCCTGAGAGAGCACTATCACGAAAGTAGGATTAAAGCATGTGAAGCTGCATGAAATCAGGCTCTCAAGTCTCTGAACTCGGTGCAAACCTCATATTGCACATGCCGCAAGCGGCCCTGCTAGCCCTTAGGCTCTCTCAGGAGATCAGAAAGGAAACCACAGCTTTGTTCTAGGAAAGGCATGAAGGGCTTCAGAAGTCACATTACCAAAGAGCTCTGCAGGCACGGGCCAGAGTGCAGCATTTTGTTATGTAGTCTCACCTTGTTGGAAACACGCTCTGGGCTTCTAAGGAAAAAGAATAGGGAATGGGTTTATTTCCGTAAATTCAATTCTTCCTTTCTTTACTTTCTGGCCAACCATTGAGGCTCAAGCTTCTATATATTGCCACTTGGAAAATATTAATCTAAAATAATATGGACAAAAAAATATCACTGTTTGTTGTTGGAGTCTCAGGGGAGCACAAAATGAAAAAATAATTCTGGACAATTTCTGCCTTTCCTGTAATGAAAAAAGTAAATGGAAGTATCAAAGTGACACCTCCATCAATTTAGAATTAAGGAATCGACTTTTCCTATCTTGAGTCAGAACACTGCAAAAAAATTCTGACAACCCCGGTTTAGAAAACTGCCATAGGAAAGGCAGCTAATTCATTCCTCAATGCAGCCTTTTAATGTATATTATACAAACTAATATAGCTACTGAATTTTACTCTACATGATTCTTGTCTCACTTTTCACTTCCATGCTTTCATTAACTGAGCTTCTGTCCTTCGTTATTTGTACAACAGTGTCTCAGGGGATCCTCTTGTTCTCTTTATAAAAATGTAACTTAAGCGCTCCCATAAAATAATCATGTCTTTGTATTAACTTGTATTAATGGGTGTGCTTTAACTGCATAGCTGGATCATTCAAATATACCGGAGAGGATGCGCAGAGTATATAGAAAGCTTGCATAGTGTTTACATAGTCTTCCCACGCACTTTGCCAAAACTGTATTGCTCCAACTCCTGTGACATGTTAAACAAAAACAAATTTGAGCACCAACAAGGGCAAGCCTCTGGAACAGAAACACGTAGTATGGAAATACAAGTGTTATTTACCATAAATCATATGGCTGAGATCTTTAAAACAAGCTCCTTTCCTATAGGATCTTGATGTTACTGAAAGGAGTCACCCTTCAGGATGTGATACTCCCCGCAGGAGAGCTGAACATTAATGCTCCACAATTATGCTTCATGAGCCCTCACCATATGCCACACGCAAAACACATGTAGTTTAGAAAGCAAGGCTCTATCCTGCAAGCAGCTATGCAAAAGCTCAGCCATATTCATGCAAGTCCTGACAAGTAAAGGAAACTGTAAAATTAATTACGTGAGTTGGAGTTTATGGGCTCAGGTATTTACGTAATGTTCACAATTAACGTGTTTATTTCCATTTTTATTCTTCATCTATGTGCTTGACATTTATATCAGTCATACATATTACACATTTAAAAAAGGAAAAGGTAATTCAGGTCAGCCAGGAAAAGCTCTCTTTGGGATCAAACTGGAACAAGAGCTGCACAGAGCGGACAATGTCCTCCACGCGTGTCCGCCATAAACCACACTGATGCATTTAGGCTCTAGCGTGGGAAACATGAGACCTCTGAGCACCCAGAGGTCTGGCCCTCAGCCCGGCTGGAAACGCAGAGGCGGCGGCAGGCTCACCTTCCCACCACGTGAGGATGCTGAGAGCTGAGAACGGGCTCGTGCTGCAGAGCCAAGGTGGCATCGGGTGGCAAAGGGCTCCTGTGTGGACAAAAAAACTTACCCACTCAAAATGTAACCCGCCCCTGTGAGTGCAATACACCTGGAGCAGCCCTCATTGCTCCATGCTGGGGACAGCTTTAGGACATTTTGTGGGCAGAAATGACCTCCTGACCACGTGCCACACCGGCTGGGTGCTGCGGAGAGGCACAGCAAATCTGCTCATGGGGTTAAACATGTACCCAGCTCCTCACCAGCTGCGAGTAAAACCCAGCAGGGGTGGAAGATAAAAGCCGATGAAGTCTGGGGGACACAAGATCCCACAGGAAAGCATTCATTTCTAAAAATATCCTCAGAGGGCTGCTCGCTCCCAAGTGCCACCAGAAGCCACGCGGCATGTGCCATCCTCATTCCAGTTCCCTCCACACCCACCTTAATCTGATGCATTACTTGCAAACGAAGGCAAAGAGATGCAACTGCAGTAACAGATTACAGGGGTTTGCTGTACAAAGTACACTCCGTTTACAGGTGCTACCACTGAATTTTAAATTAATAATCAGAGGCACAACCTCTTCTGAAGCAAACAGTAAGAAAACACCTTCACGCTAACTTTCTGCCCCTCCGTGGCAGATCTCCAAGGAATTCATCGCAGTTAGGGCTGTCATGAGCAGGTTGTGCTGGTGCACATGGGTTGCAGAAGTACTTTGTGCCGTATCAGAGCTGGCCCTAGTGTGGGCGTTCACAGACGCACGCTCTCCACTTGAACATCCCTTCTGGGGCATGTTTCTATGGGGCGTTCCTTGGGTTGCACTCATCTTTACATTGCAAATGAGTGTTTTCTTTCAAAGATCAGTTCTTTACACATTTTGGCACCTGATCTACACATGGCACATCCAGTCAAGCTGTATTATACATTACATTAACACTGTAAGGAAAGGTGTATATATATATATCTACATACATATGCACTGTATTGTTTTTTCTAAAGTCTGTCAGATCACTACATTATAACAGAGAGGCTATTACAGACAGGTTTAGTTAGCTGTGCATCATTTCACACCTTCATTACAATCTTTACCAGGAAAATGGATTGCTTTTGAGCCTCTCTCCATTCTCATTAAACTTCCACTCTTGCGAGGTGTCAGAATTGTAAAATGCCTAATACGGCCAGTTAATTATAACACTGCTCACTGCTTTAGCCTTTTCAATTACCCGCATTTCCACTGGCTGAAGCAGCCAAGCTCCCACCTAGGGTTAGTCAGACCAAAACTAACAAGGGAGACCAAGGGGTGGCCACCAAACAGAGGACAACACGCTCCATCGGCTAACGCAGGACCTGGGAGGCCATCGGAAAGCTTTCCACCAGCAAGAGACAGCATTTCTCAGGAGTTGGAATGGGAAGTCTGTGCTCATGCAAGGATGAAAGACGGAGACGCAGCGTGGTTTTCAACTTCCCTTGCTAATACTCTAACTAAAAGTCCAACACCATAAATGTTATTAAGGAAGATGTCCTCAGAGTTGCTCAGGGTAATAGCAGTATTTGTCAGAACAAGAACTGGCAGAAATTAGCCTGAAATCACATAAATAACTTTGATTTCGGCTTCAGGACACGAGCTGCCAGATAGCTAGGAGTCACCTCTCTCCTTGAGCACTGGCACGTTCTTGCTCAGACGGTGAGACCTGCAAAAACACCAGCTGCCGGCAGCTCCTGGGGATCACACGCTGGAATTCTCCTCCTAGTCCAGCGGGGCCACTTCCACTCTCGTCTGCAGATGGGAAGAGTGAGGGCTTAGACAGAGTCTCTGACGCTTATGCAGAGCAAACTGCTCCCATGTCCCTTGAGTTTCTGGTGATACAGTATTTTGGGGGTGACATGAAGTTTTCTGAAGTTTCTTAACAGGACACATACTGCGGTGATCGGGAGGCCCGACATTTCTTGAACCATTGCTTCTTGGCTGGATGAACCACTTCTGACCACCCCGTCCGACTCCCCTGACAGAGCTGCCCAACCAGCTCCCTCCCACCTGAGCTGACACCAGCCCGCTGAAAGAAATCTTGATTTAAAGTTTCTCACAGCAGCAAAAGCGCTAGAACGCAAAGCAAGATTTTCTGAGGATAAAATACCCTCCTACATTGCACATGGCATATACCCACACAAAGGACACTAGTCTTTTTAGCTCTTTTCTCATATTACAAAACTAAGGCAAGTAAGGATTGCCCAAGTCACACCTTGCTGTACAAATGAATATTTCGTTTTTAACAGCGAATAATTTCCAATGTATTTATCAAGAAAGCATCCTTGCTGTAAAGGAACACCACGTTCTGGCAGAGACATCCCAAACACAACTGAGAAAGCCATCTCCCTGATGAGGGATCAGAAGATCAAAGTTGTGTTTTATTAGTTGTATAAAAAGTATCTTTAGCTCTCAGTTGAAAGGAAAAATTTGCATTTAAATAGAAAGATTAATAACTGTACTACACAGAGCCCACACTGAATAATTTTTTGTAACAGAAAATAATTCATATTGTTTTATATAAATTGTGCACCTTAAGTCAAGCTACAAAAAATTATAATCGTAATATTTTATGGAACAATTTTAATATAATACAGCTTTGTTACATTATTATTCTCCATTGTAAATAATGCATGTCTGGAGCTTTGGGAAAGGCTGGATTTAAAATACTTACCTCTGAAAATTCAATAGGGCGTGTGGTTTTTGGTGTGTTTACACTATGCATGAGTTTTACTTATTAAAATAGAAAAATCTATCAGAAGGATAGGAACAAACCATCCCTCCTACTGCAAGGACAGACCAGGAGGTGATGCCTGTGGAGAGCTTCTTGAATTTTTTTTGAAAGAAAGCTTTTTCTCCAGAACACACAGATTTGGATTCACTCAAGTACTTTGAAATGCTATTGAATTGTTGAGTTGTTTCGGTCGGGTTAAAAACCTGATCTTTAAACCTAAAAAAAATCCATTTTGACATTCTTTTAGCATTGAGGGGCAGCTTTTAATTTTATTTTGAAATGATTTTTCACTTACAACTACATTTTTTAAACACTGGCTCCGGGCCACAGCAAAACAGCCTCCCTTTTCCATTTCATTCTAATCAAGCCTTTAAAAAAATAAAATAATAATATACTGATGCTTCAGAGAAAACTTCCAAAAACTCCCTTAGGATCAACCCAAAGCATTTCCTGCTCTGTCTGTCTGTGATTTGCTTTAGTGCATCAGTTACCTGCCCAACACTGAGGAGGTCAGCTGGGAGCAGAGGGGTGTATCTCCAGTTCATACCCCGTGGATGGTCTCCTGTAGCCATCCCAGCAAGGCTGCGGTACCTCGGGGGTCTGAGGGTTGCAATTTCTTCCTCCTCCATCCTTCTGTGCTGCCAGGCTGCTCCCTGGTACCCACCCCGCTTGTCTCCAGCCCACCGTGAGGGATGCGTGGGGGAAGTTGTCAGGTGGAAGCCTGAGCTGCTGCAGTTAGGCAGAAAAGCTGCATTTTCCACCCTGCATACTAGGAAAGAGGCCAGTGCAGCCCAGGGGCTACGGCGACTGCTTTAAGCAGCTCTACTATTGTTTTTTGACTGCTGGAAGAAAGCAGTTCCTTTGCTTTCGTCTCCTGGACTAATGCCAGCAGAGCCCTGCCACACTCAGGGCATTTATTCTGCCTTTGCTCAGGGGACGGCTCCTGTGTTCCATGGCAGGTTTGCTAACGCTGGGCACTGTCACTGGCGTCCAGGTACAGAAAAGACGGCATCTCCCTCCTCGCCTGCCGAGGGAAGCCGGCCGCTGCTGAAAGTGCCACAAGCTGCTGTTTGCAATAGGAAAGTAGCAGTTTCTTTGCTGGCCTCACTGCGAGATGCAGAATCTATTTCCTGCTGCAGCGTGAGCACAGAGCGGGGAACTCGCAGCGTTTAATTCATCACTTCTTCACATATTCCAGTCCTTACCCAGAAAAACCTTTTAATTAGAGAAGGATCAGGAGGGACTTGCCTGGCGTTCCCCCAGTGCCATGCGGATAATAGAAGAAAGCAAAACCCCTTACTCTGCTCGGAGCCACCGGCACCACTAATTACCCTCCCAAAATTCAGCTCAGGTTCCTCTCGCTGCTCATTTAATCTCCGTCACTCTTGCTGCCTTCCATTTCATCGTGCAAGCATCGAGCAACAGGCACAGACACAATCAAGGAAGTTTGGAAGAGCCATTGCTGGCATACAGCGCTGCTTGAAACGAGGGCTCAACGGCAGACAATCAGGAAAAGATGCACAGATGCTCAAAAACACGGCGTGTGTCCATTAGGGAGCACAGCTCTCTCTTTAGGCTCTAATGCATCCGGACTCCAGAGGCTGCAGGCTTTGCTGTCGCTGTGATATGAGCTACTTGCCAGTGGCAGCGCTGGGCTTTTAGGTTCAATGCTGGTGCAGGGACCGAGATGTTCATCGTCACCTTCCTGCTCTCACCCCCGGTCCCACCATGTGTGAGAGCCCACAGCCTGGGTGCCACCAGCAGGGATGTATTGGCAAGGCTGGCAGCTCCTGGGGAATCCCTCTCCACCGCTATAATTACAGAGCCAACACAAACCAAAGGTGTGCAGGGAACCACATACAGATGTACACATACATCTGTATGTACACATACAGATTGTATTGGTTTTGTTTGGCAAGGTTTTGGTAGCGGGGGGGGGGGGGGGGGTTAAAGGGGTGGCTTCTGTAAGAAACTGCTGGAAGCTTCCCCTGTGTTCGAGAGAGAGCGAGCCCATATTAGCCGGCTCTGAGACGGACCCGCCGCTGGCCAAGGCCGAGCCAATCAGTGATAGTGGTAACGCCTCTGTGATAACATTTTTAAGAAGGAAAAAAAAGTTGGGATGGGGAGAAACTGCCGCCGGAGTGAGGAGTGAGAACATGTAAGAGAAACAAGCCTGCGGACACCAAGGTCAGTGAAGAAGGAGGGGGAGGAGATGCTCCAGGCGCCGGAGCGAAGATTCCCCTGCAGCCCGTGGTGAAGACCCTGGTGAGGCAGGCTGTCCCCCTGCAGCCCAGGGAGGTCCACGGTGGAGCAGATCTCCACCTGTAGCCCGTGGAGGACCCCACGCCGGAGCAGGTGGGTTCCCGAAGGAGGCTGTGACCCCATGGGAACCCCACGCTGGAGCAGGTTCCTGGCAGGACCTGCGGATCTGTGGAGAGAGGAGCCCACGGAGCAGGTTTTCTGGCAGGACTTGTGACCCCGTGGGGGACCCGCGCTGGAGCAGTGTGCTCCTGAAGGACTGCACACCGTGGAATAGACCCATCCTGGAGCAGTTCGTGAAGAACTGCAGCCCGTGGGAATGGCCCACGTTGGAGGAGTTCGTGGAGGACTGTCTCCCGTGGGTGGGACCCCACGCTGGAGCAGGGGAAGAGTGTGATCAGCCCTCGTCCTGAGGAGGTGAAGCGGCAGAAAATAACGTGTGATGACCATAAACCCCATCCCTGTCCCCCTGTGCCGCTGGGGGGGCTTGGTGGTGGAATCCGGGAGGGTAGTTGTGCCCGGGAAGAAGGGAGGGGTGGTGGGAAGGTGTTCTGAGATTTCATTTTACTTCTCATTACCTTGCTCTGGTTGATTTGTAATAAATTGAGTTAATTTGGCAAATTGAGTCTGTTTTGCCCGTGACGGTAATAGTGAATGATCTCTCCTGTCCTTATCTCGACCCGCGAGCCTTTTGTTATATTTTCCCTCCCCTATCCAGCTGAGGATGGGGGAGTGATAGAACGGCTTTGGTGGGCACCTGGTGTTCAGCCAGGGTTAACCCATCACACAGATGCAGCAAAAACCTAATTAGAAACTCCCTTTTAACGGTCAAAGTGAAAAGGCAAAGCCCTTGACAACAATAAGAGGAGAGCACATGGGAGCCAAGGAGGAGGAGCATCAACATTAGCAGCAGCTCACCTGGACAGCAGGTGAGATTTGGGTGACTGAAAACCTGACCTGCAGGTGCTGGCTGGGCTCCTCCTGGCCCCTCTGCTCCCTTTGGTTTGGGAGCTCAGCCACTCAGGGACATACAAAAGGATGGCAGGAGCTCAGGGACAGCCCTTCCCCAGTGAGGGACCTGGATTCGAATTTGGTTAAATAGGTGATTTGCCTCCGGAGATTTGTGCCAGGGTGACAAGGTGGATGGCAGCAGACCGCAGTGGCATGAAGGGCCACCGGGCAGGCATACAGCAGCTGGCCTGATGTGCAGACACAGCTGGAATCACAGGTTTCATTGCCTGTCTCGGGACCTAATGGCACAAGCTAGTAAAAGCCAAAGCATATATCCCTTTTTTCCTAAAAAAAAAAAAAAAAAAAAAAAAGACAAACCTCAAAAAAAAAGAAGTGTTCAAACAGGAATTTACATTACAAATTTCCCCTTGTCAGAAAAGGCTTTTGGAGCATCTCCACTGCAGCAGGGCTAGTTTAGGGACCGTCAGGGTGGTGCTGGGGGCTGGGAGGCTGAGCTAAACCGAAAGACAGGTCACCCACACATAGGCAGGGTTTGGGACAGTCCCTTCTATCCCAGCCTCCACACCAGGGCTGAAGCTTGCTCCTACCTCTGCTCTGGAGAGGTGATGCAGCTTGCAGATTTTGATGGGAGTTTGTTAGCGAGAGGCAGGGTGACAAGCTGTGGCAGGGAGCTGCCCAGGGTGAAGGCCATGGGTAGGTGATTTCTGCTCCAGGGACGATGCCAGCATGGGACTGGCGAGGATGACGGGCAACTGGTTTAAACCTGTTCTTACAGCAAGATCCCAACGTGCTGCTGTTTACACATGGCTCTCCTGAGGCAGAGATGGGCTTTGAAAGTCCACGAGCATGGATTTACAGGTGCTGCTGAAAGCTTTCCACCTTCCACAGCTGCAGAGTCAATCCCTGTAGCAGTAGGACCAAATTATCTGTAAGAATGGCTGGGAGACTGCCTAGCCCCAGCATTTTAATTATTTACCCTCAGATTTAACACCTATTTCAAAAGCTAAACTGTGTAGATGGAAGTGGTCAGAGAAACTTATTTGGAGTCATAATGGACTTGACAGGTTTGAATCAGTCATCTGAATTTCATTTGGGGCAAGATATTTTCACTCCATTTTCCTTTCTGATGTGAACGCAAATTGAAGTGCTCCTCCAAACCAGCACAGGAGAAACACAAACAGTTTGGGAGGAGAAGCCTGCAATATTTAGGACCAGCAAGACCACTTCCAGACCCAGGAGCTTCTGCTGGGCTCCTCAAACACTTTAGTGCTATGCCAGAGTCACCCAACGCTGTCTCCTCCACTCAGGCTGACCTTCATCATCCGAAGATCATCCTTGATATGAAGACCATCCCCTCAGCTCAACTGTGGGATGTTTTTAGCATCAAAAACTTTGTTAGCAAAAAGAGCAAGAAAGACTTGAGAAAGCCCAAAGACCTGCGCACTTTAGGCTTACTAAACCATGGGATTGCTTTATCCCCAACTCTTTGGTGGGGCTCAGACAGGAGGGGATGAGGTGTGGGATGTTACCGCTTCCAAAAGAGGGATCTGAAAACAGGAGGAGTGTTCTGCTGCTCACAGCCACCTGACACCTCTGGAAGTATGAAAGAGCAAACCTTCCTTCAGCGACCGTCGTGCCTTCAGGAATTTGTGGTCTAGTCACTTTTTTCCCCATGTTGAGGGGGCAAAGATTGATCAAATCTTTTCTATTTAAAACAGCAATAAAAGCAAATAACCTGTTTTTTAAAGACTAATTTTCTTGCACACAATGTCAGTTAGCTTTACAATATCTTGTCATATATTCCTTAGCTACTCAATGTTACTTCTGGAGCTTCTGAATGTAAATACTCTCTGACAAGGAGAAGGATGAAACCACATGATTTTTTATCTCAGTTATACATTCGTATATCACATATCCAAAGTTAACAAGTGATGCTCTTGTGTAAAGCAGTTTTCTACTTCCCGTGCATCCAAAATAACAGCCTTGAAAATCCTTGTCTATTATATAGTAAGATAGTTTGCCGCCTTTATTTTTCTGACCACATATGTATTGTACAAACAGAGGACAGAGTCTTTTATGTTATCATCCTGCTGTCTGGAAATCTCATTCTGCAATCTCTGCTTTTTCATTGCCATTTTCAGATGTTTAATGAAGCGACACATGGATATGAGATGCCCCTGTTATTTCTTTTGCCCAGTGTCTATCGTTTTCAATCTCAGAACTATTGAATAAATGGAAATATAGTTACCAGCTCTGTTTTGCATTTCCTGAGCAAAACTCCCATTGGAGGCAATGAGCATTGTGGGTAAGGTAGACAATGCAGCTTTAAGTCTCCTTTTTTTCCACATTGCCTGTGTGGAAGAACATAAAAGGAAAATATTCACTGTTTATAGGCCTTGTCTGCTTTTTAAGCCAAATATTACCATTAGGAAAGGATGTTTTCTAAATGAATGATCTACGTTCGTACTCCACCACAGCCACTCCTTTACCTAGTTGCCTTCCCCTTTGGGACCTCATGCTAGTACCAGCAAAAGTCCAAGACATAAATATGCCACACTCCCCTGCACACGGGTGGGGATTTGCCCAAGAAAGCTGAGCAGAAAGCTGATTTCTCACCATCTCCAGCTCAGAGGTGCACCACTGACCTTTTCTTCCTGCATAGCCATCTCAAATGACAGGAACGATCAGGCTTCAACGCTGAAGGTCAGTCACATCAACGTTGCCCATTTTCCACTTGTGTACAAGTTCACATACGTCCTTCCGCTCACCAGGATCGCACTTAGCCCACTGGTCTGCGAGAGCATACATTAGAGGGAATTTTAATGACTTGAACTCGTGCTGAACTTCCTCTTTTAGCTGCTGTTTCAGTGATTTGTTGACTCTCCAAGGCTCATTCAGGACTTTTTTTTAGCCTTGACAGAGTAGATAGGGTAGACATGGATTTTATGTGCCAACTCTTCTGTATTTCTGGCACTCCACTCACCACATAGCAGGTCAGTGAAATACAAGTTCAAGCAACAGAGGATGCCTCCTGCGTATATCTGTGGTGTCTCAAAGTAGCCTAAACTAATCTCTCCTTCTCTTCCCCATTAGCAGTGACGCTAAGCTGGAAGCAACAGCTGAGGGTGCTTTAACAGGCACACAGAATCTTAATAAGATCTACTCACATTTATATTGTGCATTTCAGGCCGGCTGGCTCAGTTTCCTTAGCCACAGCTTCACAAAAGGAGCTGAATACACTGGTTTATTTTTGTGGGCATTTTAATTATTTTAGCATTGTCTCTGATTTTTGTATCGGCCATCTGCAAAGTGAGGCAGGATGTGTGTAATCTTCTATGGTGCATGTTGTACTTTCTCCATTATTATCAGATGGGAAGGAAAACCAAAGTTAAGGGAGATTAAGGTCAGCGTACTCTCAACATCCAATCGCTGTATAATCCACTGCGTTATCGCTAGGGAAGATTATCAGCCTCGATAGGACCCATTCTTCAAGCCATTCAGCTCTGTTGAGGCCCACTTCTCTCACAGAATGGTATTTCGGTTCAATCCCAACAGAGAGAAATCGTACATAAATTTTCCACTACATCCCACTAAAGTGCAGTAAGTGATTGTCTCTGCGCAGGACGCAGGAAAG
Organism: Astur gentilis; assembly: GCF_929443795.1. Taxonomy (NCBI): domain Eukaryota; kingdom Metazoa; phylum Chordata; class Aves; order Accipitriformes; family Accipitridae; genus Astur; species Astur gentilis. The sequence goes on along the minus strand of NC_064902.1, from coordinate 15,015,157 downwards.
GCGTTTCACCGGACAGCACAGCTGAGCCAGAGCAAAAGGATGCTAACGCAGCCACACCGGCAAGTCGGAGACAGCTGCCCCCAAAGCCTTCACCCCAGCAACAGGGAGCCGAGTCGACTGCTAAAACACTGCCGAGGGACTTCGTCCTGGCCAGGAAGGTGTTGCTGGGCAGGATCGGGCATCCCGAGGCAGAAATCACATGCTGCTTCTTGCAAAGGGCCCACAGGCATGATTTTGTTGATGTTAAATGGTCCAAAGAATTATCTGGGGAGGGTGAGGCACGAAGTGCAGTGCGCTTAGGACAAGAGCGACTCCATGCTGCCTCCCCTCTCCCAGCGGAGATGTGCGACATCCCCAAAAATGCCCTGAAACCAAGATAATTAATGCATTATCTCCTAGTAGGAGGAGCAATGCATCTCCCCTCTAGTAGGAATATAGCTCAACAGACACGCTTCATCTACCAAAGTTCAGTAAGGCTGAGCCACACGCTGCTTCTGAGCACCACCACATTTAACCCATTAATAGTCATCGAGTGTCTCTGTGTGACAAGCGGAGACCAAAGACAGGACGGAGCAGCTGCTGTGCTCTGCCACACTTTGCATGCACCCCAAAAGAGAGAAAGAGAGGGAGGACTGCAATACTTATGCACAGTTGTAGCCCCACTGTGAAACATCCAAACGATCCATTGAAACAACCAGGCTCCAAGAGTAACCAGAATAGCCCAGATTTCAGGATGATTTCCCTCTGTTGGCAATTAATGTAGGAAGGTAGAAGTGCTTTCAAATTGCTTTACTTCGCAGTTCCTTATCCACTCCCAATGAGTTAATGACTGTTGCTCCTCCAAGGTTGTCTCTTAGCAACAAAAAGCCTCATCAGCTTGGAGTTCTCCCTGGATTGCTGGACGCTGGGTGTTCACATTGGATGTCAAAGGAAGGCAAGAGGGAAGAGCAGACGCTGACCTCGGGCAGGCAGTATTCAGCTCCAGGAAACTCCCTATCAATTATCACATTGTGCACGAGTGAATGGGGGATCTTCCGCTTGGTGCAGAGAGGGACAGAGAAAGACACATCGTCCCTTTCCCACAGGAAGATCCACCGTGTGCACCAGGAGCTAACGCCTCATTGTAAGTGTCGGCTGCAGAATCTGCTCCTTACAAATTCCTGCAGGCTTACAACAAGCAATGGCTGCAGCTCAGGCAGTAGAAAAATGCTGGAGAATGACATGCAACTCGGTCAGACATACCAAACGAGCACCTCATTTTGTTCATGGGGCTTTTCAGTCACTTGCAAGTTACCTGTGTTGCACCCACCCCTTAGTAGTCCAAATTCCACATCTGCTTTCCATGGATTTCCACTTATTTCTTGTTTTCAGTGACTTGGGATTGAAGTCCTCACCTTCTGTCCCTATTCAGTCCCTGCCTGAAAGGGCATATAGTGGGGATACACATGGGGCAGGAATGCAAACCCCAAACCTGATTGATCTGGAGCTGAGGGAATGAGCAACCAAAGGTAATACTGCAGAGGGAATCAAAACAACACAGTTTCAGCAAGCTCTGAGCAAATGTGGAAAAAAAAAATGAAATGGGGCAAGAAGTTGCCAATATCCTACTGAGGGGGGCATTCAACCAGGTTCACAGGGGCCGGATCCTGAAGCCCACGAGAGGGCAGGAGGACTGCACTGGGAAGCAAGGAAGCAGACACGCACAGGGTAAGAGAGACCCTGAAGAGAAACTGGTATGACACGAGCTTCTAAGTTATATTACAATCAATTAAAACCACAGATAACATTTTGCTACATTGCTTTCCTGGGCAATAAGTGACTGTAGCTGTCATGGGGTAGGCAAATGAGTATGATGGGAGGGGAGGCAATCAGTGAAGCAATGTAAAACAGAGGCTTTCCCCAATAGCAGAAAAGGTCTGGAGAGCCGACAGTCAGGTTCTCACCACGGTCCTGGGAAAGCATTGCTCGTTGCTCTAGGGTTTCCTGCAAGATAAGAGATCATCACTAATCCCATAAAACATGGCACATCTCTACTCAGAAAGCTGAAAAGAAGCAGTCAAGGCTGAGAGATGCTCAGACTCCACATGCGAACCAGATCTGGGTGAGCACCAGTGTGGTCTCCAGGACAAGTTTCCCCGAGCAGAGAGGAACTGACCTGGACCCAAACGAGCAGCACGTTTGCTCCAGTGTGGGAAACCTTCCTGGTGCCTAATCAACTTTCCAGCTAGGGTAAGGTCTTCATTCTGATATACTTTTAATTTCTTGCTTATGGCTTTAGTATTGCTGTATCATATGTAACTGTACTTTCACGCTTGGGTAGCAGCAGTAATAGATCAGCAAGATTTCTTGCGCCTATCTCAGGAGGAAAAGTTTTATTAAATCATTAAATAAAATAATCATGTAGTCTGCTTTAAAAAATAAATAAAAAAAGAGGTCGGCTTCAGAACTGAAACACAAGTGGGAAAGTAGGTGTTGTGAACACTATACCAAAGTAGCTGAATTAGATGCTGCGTATCAAGGAGGAAATAGAGTGCATGAATTTAAGACAAAAAGAGAAAAAGAAAAGCAAAAAAAGATCCTTTTGAATTAAGCCTTTTCTCACCTCTAACAAGGCTCTAGAAACAGCACTAATCAATCCAAATGACACTTTAGTGTGGAGATCCATTATATTCCTCAACGATCATATGGCTTTATATGTTATAATTTGGTTCTGAATTATGGCCTACATCAATTATAATTGAACACTGCTTCCCACTCTACAATCAGACTGTGATGAGAACAGAAAGGCAGTGGACATTAGAGGATTACTATCAGAACCACCTAATTTAATTAAGGAGATTTATTAAAATGGTAACATTAACAGGTGTTTTATGAGACTAATAATTAATAAGGTTTCTGTAGAACATTTGTAAGAGAAATAGACAATATGCAGTGCCAGCAGAACTCCCTGTAATGGGATAACAATAAAGCATTAAGAACTGTAGATCAGATATTATGATAATAATCTGATACTGTAAATTACGGTTTGAAGAGGATTAAATGCCATTACTGCAAATTAGTATTTATTTAAGCTCCAGCAGGCCTTTGCACACCGTCTAAAGGAAAGGTGGGCTGCAGACAGGCTCTCCAGCACAGACACTTGCTGTCCTCCTGAATCCCACCATGATGAGTCGAGAACCTTGCTATCTGCCTACACAGCAATAATGCTGACAGAGTCCACCTAGGAAACCGTAACAGGGTTGCAAGAAAGTACTTTGTGACAATGAAGTCCAGCAACTTGGTTTTGACCTTTCTAAAGTTACCTTCAAGCCACTGAAAGTGGGCAGCCCCGTGCCGCTCCCCAAGCTCAGCGGTGTCCCCGTGGGACAGGGGTCCACAGCGTCTCCTGGGGCTCCAGCCGCCTCCCAGCACACAGGATGGTGAAGGGTGGGAACGGCGATGGCTGCTCTCTTCCTTCCCGTTGCAAATCCTGCAGGCACAGCAAGACGTGAACCTCAGGAGCATGAGGAGAGAAAGGGGAAAGCGGGACGGGAAACCAAGAGGGAGAAGCGTGCTTTCACAGCAGGGAGCAATACCCCAGCTAGCTAAAAGAAGGAGTAGAGAGAAAACAGCCTCAGGGTCTTTTCTGGAAATGAGGGTGCTGAGGGACTTTGCCAGAGTTACTTAGCAATTTACAGCTCGTGTTAACACCTGGTGCTTTCTTAGCTCTAGGCTTAAAAAAGTTTTATCCCAGCCCTGGTCCCAGCAGCCCCCCAGGTAAGAGGAGGGAGGCGGCTGTGGAGCACACAGCCCTTTCTCTAAACCAGCTCTCATCCCTGACACAGTGATGGAAGAGGATATTAGCAGTAGGAAATTTTTTCAAGGCCGGTACTTTAATGAGCTCCTAAATAATGACTTTATTTTAGAGGCACACTCAATATTCATTCAGTATCGCACCCGAACAATACCACTGCCTGACTTCAGTCAAGAGAAAACAAGTTCAGAGAAACCAGCCCTCCGCTTTGGGAAGCGACGATGGGACGGGGAGCTCATCCCTTGCTGGGCCCAGGGCGAGAGGCTTCCCTGGTGTGACGGAGGGTGGAATGGGCTCTGCTAGCAGCACTGCTAGCTCCCACCCACCTGCGTGGAAGCAAAGATGCTCATGTGCCTCTGCAGCTCAAGGGGCTGTTCATGCCACTCAGCTGAGGTCTGAGCCACCTTTTTTTCACTCTTTTAATTAGTATCTGATATCAACTGCAAGCACAGAGTTTGCAGAGCAAATGAAACGGCCACTTAGTGTCAAAGTGGGTGTCACTTCCCCTCTTGGGTGCAGAGATGCTGGTTTTGGACAAGAGCACAGATGCTTGTTTTTCTCAGGGGTGGGTTTGATTTGCTTTTTAATCAGGCTGAGCCAAGGGAGAAGGCCTTCAGCTTTGGTCCTAGCACCCAGCCTCTGCCGAGGGTTGCCACTGAACAGTTTTTGGTTACTTCAGACGTGCCCATTAATCACAGTTTAGTTTCTGTGAATCATTCTGGTTAGCACATCTCAACTGGGACAATTTTGATCAAACTTTCCCTGGCTTTTGTTTCCAGGTTTTGGACCACAAACATCTTGGAGATTTATACCTACCCCAACATGAAATATTGTCTCTGCCACACCTTGGGGAATTCCTGCAGGAGACTAGGAGACTGTTTCCATTAAGATTTCCCCAGTCCAGAAACAGACTCTGGGCCATGGCTTTTTCATGGTTCTGGGACGCTTATGAGTACAGATTCACCCGTCTTGACAGAGAAACCAGTTACTATCCAGCAGCCTCTGGAGCTCCCATATATCTACTTTCAAGTTTTATTTCATTTTTAGCATTCTCCTTTATTTGTGCATGCCCACAGGGAGCAGAAACCCATGCCAGAGTGCTGTGAATACCCTGCTTCCCCAGCCAAATGCCTCATGGGCAGCAGAGACTGAGAAACGCCTCTCATCAGCACAGTGTTGCAGACTCTAGAGGTTGACAGCATGTAACAAAATCTCCATCCCATTTTCCATGGGCAGGCAAGGACTTCTGGGCACTTTGAGGGACTCCCATGCCCAGCTCCTGCTTTACTGACTGGCTCTCTGAATCCAAACCTCATAAGGTCCTTTGGAATTCCCACCTGTAAGTGGCACACATTTTGTGACTATTAATTAGTTGAATTCCTTCCCTTTCATGGGAATGCTCTTCTCCTTTGTTTTGTACAGTGGATCACATGAAGAATAGTCTGGGGTTTGCATTTGAACAAGCATCAGTTCTGTACCCTACACAAATAACCCGTTCCCATCTACAACCCAAATATTCATACTTGCTTTTAAAGCCTGCAGGCTGCACCCAGCCGTGCCAACAGCAGGCATCCTGCTGGCTTCACAGGCTTAGCACGGGGCTGGAAGAAATACAGAAGATAAATTTCAAAGCTGAAAAGGTGCAGCCTATTCCCTCCCTGCAAGGGAGATCCTCTGGGCCAGTTTGAGCAAAATTGTTGCAAAAGCAAAGCCTGCTTTCTTCCCTGGTACTGCTATTTAAATCACTTCTATGGGACGGCACTGTCAGTCACTGAGTTTTAATATTACCGCAGCAGCATTACAGGAGAATGAGAGCTGAATCAATAAAAAATTAAGGAAATACAGTTTTTATTACACAGTGATATTTGGAATTGATCCCTTAGGCTTTCCAGTCACCTCAGTTTTGTTTTATATGCCTGTGGATGGAGTGTCGTGCAAAGTAGTTTGAATGCAGGAACCAATCAGTCGTAATCTAATTTTAAATGGACCACAAGCGAACTGAGAAAATAAAGACAGGCAGGGGCATCATGTTGACACATGTGCCTATGGTATATCATATCTCTGCTCTGCCTAACTAGGAAAAATACACGCTTAAATTGTTTTATCTATGTATAGTGCCAATACCAAGAACAATAGGGAGGAAACTTAGCTGCAGCAAGGATGTGAAGAATAAATTCATAGAAAAAAAAAACGTGAAAAGAGAAAATAATATCATCTCTTCTTGGCCTCACTTGTAAAATGCTAAACTAACGGCCAATAAGCATATGAAAAGCATAGAATAAGCAGCATGGATGTTTTACTTGTTCAAGTTAACAAGGATTTCTCTCCGAGGCCAAAATCTGATTGTTCCTCCGACTCCTCAAGTGAAGGGGCTACAGTTTGCCTCGAGGAATTGTGGACAAAACAAAGAGATTGTGATAATCAGCAAGTAGTTATGTACAGCGCGGTACGCAGCTTTCTGCAACTTCACCTCATGCTGCAGTCCTAATTAATTTCAACTGCTTTCACCTGCTATTTGCAATTATGATTTTCTCTTTCATTTCTAGCACCATGAGCTCTTACAGTTGACCAGTCCTTCCCCTGCTTAATCCATCTTGCATTGCTCCATGAAGCAGGTCCTTAGTCATGACCTCCTTGCTGCTCCCAGTGCTGTGAGACAGCAGCACTGAACTGTCAGCTGTGCTCCCTCCCCACAGCCAAAATCTGACTCCCCCAAGTAGCAGCATCCTCAGTCTCAGCTTAATACATTCAAGTACTTGAAGCTTCAGCCTCTGCTCGTTCCTCCTTGAGGGCTGATGGTCTCTATGAGGGGTCCCATCTTCCACCTGCCAACCCACGAGGGTGATTGCCCACACATCAGAAATTAGCTCCAGTGCCTTAATGTGCCTTTAGGCCTGACCCTTCCTGAGTCAGGAGCTTTCTTTGGCCCTTTACTGAATTTGCAACTTTTACCTCTTTATCGAGTCACCCATTGCTGTAATTCCTGCTCCGTCCTGACTCAAACTGCCATATTTGCTTCCTAAACACAAAGAAAACAGAATTAGAGGTTTGTCTATAAATTTAAGACCCAGTTAGTATAGGACGCTACCACAGTGCATTAAGAGCCGTCACTCTGAGACCCCTCCAGACCTACTGAAATACATCTACCATAATATGTGGAAGAAGTTACATTACCACAGGGGCTCAACTTCAGGAAACACTTTAGAAATGGCTATTTTTCTAACACAAAAAAATATAGCAGTTGAGGCGGTTCAGCAGTCAATCTCCCTAGATGAAAAAATAGATAAAGAGAACGAATCACCAACCTAAATATTCATCATGGCTTCACTACTAGTAATCATGACTCATTTCATTTTTCTCTGCAGACACCAGCTTGACCACTAATGCTAACTGCTGGTAGTCTGAAAAACTGACCAGCCAAAACAGAAACTGAAAATTATTTTGAGGCAAATAAAGTGCAAGTGAATAATATCCAGGAGGTAAGAAAAAAACCAAAACACACACACACACACACCCAACCATGAAAGAAGGTTTCTTTAGTTAAAAAGGAAAAATATCCAATTAAAATGTGAGCTGTAAAAATAATTTTAAAGTTCACTCACAAATGGAAAAATGATGGCTATGATCTCAGGGAGCATAAATCAGCAACAAGGAAGAGCAGGCAATTTGAAAAAGTAACCTAAAGGTATTGAAGGAAATTCTATGACTTGTAGAATAATAAAAATATGGAAATTTAATATAATAGCATGACATTAAATCCTAGCATGTTGCAGATTTCATAATAGATGAGGATGGAAAAATTGTCAAACATGATGCAGAAAACAGAAATAAACAGCAAACATTTCTGTTCTGTATTTAAAATGATGGAGAATTTGTTCAACTTTTACAGCGACATGGCAACACTTTCTATTCCAACAGTAACAGATTTTAACCAGCCATTCAATGTAAACATTTAAGGGTGAGATTGAATAATTTGCTCTCCAGGCTATTAAAACAATTGACAAAGATCCCTCTGAAACAGCCACATTGTTTTTGAATCATCTGCATTCAATGAGAAAACCTCAAAGGAACCTCAAGAAATTCAGGATCACCCCAGTACTGAGAAAGTTTGACGGGCTGACCACAGCATGTACCTCCTACACCCACAGGCCGCGTTCTCATCCCTACTCTTCCCCAGATCAACGGGAAAAGGCATTGCTACATTATTTCTTGGCTTTGAAAACTTTTTGCTGTCAATTTGTTTGATTTCCCCGTTCTCCAGCCCACCTTGGAGGCTGCTGTTTGTTAAATGGATCCTACTCGAGAGTTTGTGAACATATTTTGATTGGATTTGATTATCACATATAAACCTCAGAGTACGTGGGCTGGCCAGGAATATAAATACAATTATTAGTAGTAACAAACATTAAGCAAAGCTCTACTGACTCACTGCAAAATACTTTTCAAGCTTCAGCCAAACAACTGCTTTCACTTTGCTTTCCTGCCCACCATTTGTGCAGCAGATGCTCTTTGGACGAAAAGCTGTACCACCTTCACCCACAGTCCGAGTTTGACTTTCCTGCAGATTTGCCCTCTTGCTTAAGTTATGCCAGCCCATCTGCAGGCCTAGCTAATCCTCCCATTAGCTAGCAACTGGTAGCTCAGCTCTGCTCCTCTGTGCTTAGCATTATACAGATCAGCCAAGTATTGACACAGCATCACTGAGGAGAATCTAGATTGGTTTTTTTCCCATGCTTCCTTCTTTTGAAACTTAAAATACATGCTGGAAATAATTTCAAGGGCTGCTGAGCATTGCCACTGGGGGAATGCAAGGGGCTTTCAACACTGAGACTAAAAGACAGTTGGAAATTTGCAAGCGGTTGCCTTTGAAATTAGATTTTGAGGCTACATTCAAAGAAGCCCGTGTAGATTGTCCCACTCCCCGCAAACACACGTGGCGCTTCTGACAGAGGCTAACAAAAGCTCCTCTCTCTTGCTGGGTGCAGCGCACTGTCTCTCATCTCAGAGCCTTGGCCCACCCGAAAGCCCCCAACCGACAGGCTGCAGGGAGGGTTGGCATCCGTGCTGGACTTGCAACAGCATCAGCCAAGGGAGGCCGAGCCAGCGCTGCAAACTCACAGCAGCGCCAGCAAAGCCGCTCCGAGAGGAGGGTGCACGGTTCAGCTCATGTTTGCTCAGTGCGCAAACTGAAGTCCAGATTTCTTCAAAGCCAACTCACCAGCAGAGCCAGGACGGGGAGAGCTCACCTACAGCATCTCTGTCCCACCGGGTCCTGGATCACTAGAGACAACCACGAGCCACCAGACGCTGGTGCACGTCTTGTGGTGCTAGTTACCATCTCCGTTTCAGCAGCACACAGAGGTCTCCAAGAGGAGCCAGACGTGCCTCTGTTATGTCCTTTTCATGATAAAGCCTTCCACGAAGCATTGGCACTCAAACCAGCCAAAGTAGACCAGAAGTATTATAAACTCAACGGTACAGCAGGGAAAAACAATGGGGAACTTGCTAAAGTGCACGAAAGTCTTTTATGGCAGAACCAGAAACTGAAGCCAGGTATCCTCAGCCCCAGCTTTAAGCTCAGGCACTCCTTACAGTCCATTTATCTGACTTCCCCCATGCTCCTCAGCCCTCTGAGGCACGATAATGCCATGTCTTCTATTAAATAAAGGAAAGCGGCATCATATCAGAAAAGGAGCCGGTAGGAACAGTCTTTGTACCTCATGTTGCGTTTCACCCTTAGTACTAGCTTCCATTCACGTAATATATTTTTAAATGACAAATTTCCACATTTCGTCTTCCTGTAACCTAAACGTAGCTTAGCAACATCTGCTTCCGTGCCATCTCCACTTTCACACAACAAGTGAAGGAGACGTGCCAACTCATCCTCATGGAGAGGTCACTTAATTTTGGTTTGTAAAGCCAAATCTCCTGCGATGTCCATAATTACCAATCAATTTTACATAAATAGCAAAATTAAGCCCCATTATTCTCATTTACCACAAAATTAAAGGAATTAATTAAACATGGAAAAAGTGCTGATGTCTGCCAAATTGTTACTTCCAACAGATAAAAACAAATTCAGGAATGATATACGGGCAGAGGAAGAAAATCAGTTTTCCATCCAGCAACTCAGTGAACTATTGCAAGGAGAACTGTAAATAACAATCAGAGTGCCAGGCTTCTCTGTCTGAACACTGGGACAAGAAAGACACATTCTTTATTATGGAGGAAAAAAACAACTCTGAAACAATCCCCTTGTTTTTGTTTTTGCAAAACAGAAAAGGCCCTGGGGACTGGTAACAACAGGCTTCAACAAGAATGGTTCTTTCAAACTTTGATTTGTCAAAGGACTGCTGCTCTGCAATTATCATGAATGGTTTTAGCTAAACATCTCAAAGGAACAAAAGAGGATGCAAACATTTGGAGACAAATTGTGACCACAGGAAATCTTTGCAGGTGGCTGAATAATAGGGGGGAGAGAAACTTTCCAAAGTGCAGGAGCCAGGGTTGGAAAAACAGGGAAAAACCAAACTAAGCATTGAAGAGTTTTGAAACTCCAGTGTCTTCTCCTGTCCTAACAAAGATGCATCAACAGGCTGGTTCTGAAGTTACAGTCATCAGACAAATGCATTACTGCAAGCAGTGTTTGAAAGACACTTGCAATTACAGCTGCTCTGGAACAATGAAATATATACTGTTCCTTAAATAAACTGAAAAAATGATAACCTCTTTTAACTGTCGTGGTGTAGTAGAGAGATCTTCATATCTTCCTTAATGAGATTTTTATTGCCAGTGTAAATTTGTCTTGAACTGAATTTTTGTCTTGGGAACTCTGAATTATGTTATACCAAGTTGTTCCTGGTAAGCATGCAGGCTTGCACACATTTTTTGCTGTGAAAATGGCTCCTTCTGGCAAACTGAAAGCAATTGAAGCTCAATTTAATTAGCTGCCTTCTGTAAATATGCCATTATTCTTCTAGCTCAGTGCTGGAGTTATATTTACAAAGGGAACAGATAGCAATAATTATTTTGGGCCGTAGTTAGTCAGTATTAGTTAATGCCTGAGTGTAATTGAGAGGAAATTAAGACAAGTGTAGTCTTTCGGGGGGAAACAAAAGAATATATCAGTCTATAGCGGTATAGACACTGCACCTGTATGTTCCTCCTTGGGATGGAATACATAGAAAGTTTTAGCTAAAACAAGCAAACATTTACCCTGTGCTCTGGAACCAGCAAGGGTTAACGATAATCACCTTACGTTTTCATTCATTAAAACTTTGGTGGATTTTTTAAATAACTCTTACCAACCATCTTCTCTGAGTTTCTATCTGCTTTTCCAGTTACAGTCCCATGAACTAACAGCCACTGCCATATTACTCCTCACCGAGGAAAGGAACACTGAGCCAAGCCGCTCAGAAAGCTGCGTCAGAGGACCTACAGCCCGAGGAGTACAAGTTGCTTGGAAAGGTTTTGCAGACAGTGTGTGAGAGGCCTTGCATGGCTCAGGACAGGGGGAACCTGCTCCAGTGACATTTTCATGGATCTCTGAAATAAACTAATACTTTCCGGTGCCTGTCTTAAGAGCAAACAGGATTCTTCAAACTAACCAACTGCCCCATAGCCCTTTTCATGGGTCTGGATACATTATTCAAATTAACTCTCAGAACAGATTAGTTTAATTGCATCACTATGTAGATGCTTCTATTTAGAATTAAAGAGGCCTTAATTCAATTTACCTTAATCCACTTTCAAAGCAAATGATAGCAAATGAAGACTTTGCTAATTCTGAATGATTGTTCACACTTAGGTTAAATGCAGTTTAACTTACTCTCTTTAAATGTATGTATCTACTTAATTTTCATTACTTTCCCTTTATGTCACCACAACACGTTCCTCCTTCTTTAGGCTTGAAAGTGTCAAACTGTAAGTGAAATACTAAAAAATAATGATTCAGACATTGCATTCCTTTATATAGCAAAAGTTCTTGAATAAATTTTTGGAAATTTTTTTTTGCATAAGGGTTAACAAATTGGGCCCACTGTTCCCATGCTGGAAGTAGTTGTCAATGCACGTTGTAGGGTAAGGATGGTTTTGAGATTAGCTTATTGCACCAAGCAACAGAAGACAGTGTTTTGAGATTCACATCTCCAACAAAAGCTCTCTCTGCCATACTGGACAAACCCAGCAGGTACATGATAGCCGAGGAATGTGCCCAGGCCATCCGCATCAACCCCACTGGGATCTCGGCTGACAGCTGCTGTGCTAAATGGCTTCTGGCTCCAGGGCTCACTTGCTTGCTGCGCTGCCTTGCATGATGGAGAAACTCCCTCCCTGGTCCTCAATCTCCTCTAAGACAGGGTCAGACTGGTTTTCACCTGCTCACTGCCCACCCAAGTCATTGGCTCAGGATGCTTCAGTGTGGTCATGCACAACACGGAGAACAGCGGGAACCTGGGCCGTGATACACACACAGTGCATCCCCGCGGGAACACAGGGCTTGCCCAGGTAAGTCATGCCAGCCGTCCCCGGGGAAAAGGCAGGATGCACCAGGGCTCACAGCACCCTTTGCCCAAATGCACTGCTGTCCGCAGCCTTCCTTTGAACTCGGCTTGAAATTATGGGTTTCTCACTGCATTAACAGTTGGCTAATCAGCATCACTATAAGCAAATGCACAAAGCTACCTAATCTGCAGGTGGCAAGTTAATGGGGTTTGAGTAGCAAGACACTGACAAGCCAGAAAGTACCCAAGCTCCACTGGTGCTACTAACTCCTGTGCTATTTTCATGCCATACAGAGCTCTACAGCAAATCAAAGGACCCCCAGGGTACCTATTCAACAAGGAACAAATTCTCACTTCAGCCATTATGTAAATGAAATGCTAAAAATGTTCTTTTGTTCCTCTGAGGTATTAGTACTACTAATGCGAAGTGCACAAACTTCATAATCAAGTAAAATATTATCTTGTGGCACTTGCAAAGTGCCAGAAGTTTATTGACTATGTCTCTGGGAGATTAGCAATGCTCACAGAGCTTTAGATGTCCTTTTGGCAAAGTTCAGACAAAAAGTGTTTTCATAATTTAAAATTCTGCTGTAAGGTAGGATGGGAAATGGCACGCATCTGGCATGTAGCTACTTAGAAATGAAGAGTTAGTACAATAACAATAAAAAAAGATCTAGTGTATCTGAGCACACGTGGTTTCTCCTTTGTGTAACTTATGACTTCAGAGCACCCTGCCAAAGCTGAGCTGAGCTATGAATACCAACTATTTTAGTCTTCAAGAGTTATAGTGCAGGAAATTCACATCTCTCTATTCTTTCCCCTAGCTGTCACTCAGGCTGCTCCTTGTGAAAGACCTGAATCCAAAAGCCAGCTTTGGACATTAATTTGACAGCAGATGGATCAGATAGATTGGACCCCCATTCTAGCAGTACAAAGCTGGAATACATTGCTGCAGTGCATGCTGAATTGCTGCAGCGCCTGACTTAAAGTGTAACAGCCCGCATTTCCCCTGGCACCACCTGGCTAGTGGCACCACTGGGCTAGTGGCACCACCGCTCCATGGGGTTGGTGAGAATCTGTCCCAGAGTACTGCAGACCCACGCGTTTCACGGACGCGTTCATCCTGATGGGCACAACAGCCGTGCTCTGCAGTGAGCCATGCGCAGCACAAGAGTCATGGGAAATCACTAAGAAGTGTCATTTTCATCTAAGCACCAAACTCCAACCCAACAACAGACCACAGAGAACTGCCTCTGAACAAAGCCTCGTCTGTTCTCATGGCTTCCACCTCTTGACAAAGTTGATAAAACATCCTAGACAGATCCTCAGAGAAACAACTGATACTCTAATTGGATCATCTCTCCCAGAAAATACATCCATCACACCCAGCATTCCACTAATTTAAGTTTCTTCCCTGCACCCAACTCTAACCGGAGCACTTAATAATAAAATTGAGTGCTACAGCTGCACTCAGCAAGACACAAAAGCAGTCCTGAGCGAGTGTCATCAACACTGACCCACATGTCCCTCACGTCACAATGTTACAGTCCACTAGCCACATTTGAAAATTTGGTCCAAGCCTCCCCAAAATCCTATCGAGAGCAGGTGTAAGATGTTCTAGCACTGAGAAAGACGATGCAGTGACTGGGGCACAGAGCGCAGGAGGAGGAAGGCAATCCTATTCACTCCAGGTGTGTGGTTGTGTTCGGACTCAGGTGAAACTCCAAAGAGGAGCAGGTCATAAAGAATGGAGCACTGGGTCCAAATGAGATACCTGAAGGTGACAGACAGAATCGTTGCTCACGGGGAAGATGAATGGCAGCTGAGTGTACAGATGAGGCTACGGGGCTGGGGAAGGAGAAGGACATGGGGTAAGGTTTCCAGAGAGGGAGGCTGGGACAGAGTGGCTTCCAAAGCCAGGACATAGGGCTGATGGAAAGATGAAAAAGGGTTCCGAGCAGGCAGTGGGTTGAGCCAGAAGCAGCACAGGCTTGAGCTCAACCAAGCTCCCAAGAGCTATGGAACAGCAGAGAGCCTGGGAGCTGCTGGTTACTCCTCCAGCTCAGTGGTAGCTCTTCCTGAGAACTGCAACCACAAGAAATGCTTCTTTCCATAACTCGGAGTAATACCAACTAGAGCATTAAATGGTTTTAACACAGGAAGTAGCAGTGGACAGAGAAGGGCTCCCTGCGCAGTAAGTCCAGGCTCCTGCAGGACTCACCCCCATAATCCCTTTCATACCCTGAGGATGTTCCTTTGAAAAGCCAGCCCTGTTTTTTTGCCTGACTGCTCCTACTGAGCCATTGTCCCAGAATTACCCTGACCAGACAGGAGGAAGCTTCCAGCATCCTAAATTAATTCCTGACAAATCTAGCCCCCTTTGTTCTCCTGCTTGAATTATTCTCAGCTGAAACAGCTCTTCCCCACCCGCTTGGGCTTTTTCCCCTTGATGTGCTCATAGGAAGCAAACTAATCCCTTCTTGGCTTTTGTTTTTCTTGGCTAAGGAGGTCAAGCTGAAGTTTAAATCTATTTGCTAGCTAAAACTTTGTAGCAGTTCCCATTAGTTTTTAAATGGAGCTAAAATGATGTGATAGTAGCCACTGTTTTTTCCTGCTACAGGCACAAAACTAGAAATATAGACCCCAGGTGAATGGAATACATATGGAACGGTTAACACAGCAACCCAAAGCTCACTTCTGCTGCTTACCTTGTGCAATCAGGTAGGATGGGTGAACAGAAGCCAAAGTTAGCCCTCTTGAAATGGAGGGAGGCCTGCAAGATGGACATGCCTCGCTCATGTAAAATACCTGTATTCAGAGGAAGCTATTTACATTCCTGTTAGGTCTGCTTTGCAATTAAAAACTTCTAATGCTTTTGAATGCAGTGTTATCATTGAAAACTGTGTGTCTTGGACACAGAGACAGACAAAATGGACAGCTGGATGCTGTACAGGGAGGTCACAGCAGTGCAGTCTCAGAGGGGAAAACGAGATGTCCAAAGGACATACACTGCAGCAAGGAAGTTTGGGAAGTAAGCAGAGGTGCACAGACTCCAGCAATGCACAATGCCTAGAGGCGGCTGGAAGATGATGCTGTTGCCCCTTTAGTGAAATCGAGAGACACAAGAAACCCACGAAGGGCTGAATTCTCATTAGCTTGTAGAGGTCAAATGCTGACCTCTTTTATTACAAACTTACGTGGGTGCAGTAAATGTTCCAGATGAGCAGCAGGTAGCTAAGGGCAGGCACAGCCATGAGTATGTAACTTGGAGCAGGGCTGTGCTTTGCACAGCAGCAGAGCCATCTCAGCTCCACTGCTGTAACATAGATGAAAATGTGCCATTAAACATGTTACTCCACTCAGCACTGCCATATATAAAAATGTTTTTCCAAGGTACAATTCACTACAAAAAGAGTTGAGTACATTTCTCTGTCACAGCAAGAAAAAAAAAAATACGGGTAGTTAGGTTTAAAGGAGAAGAAAGCATGCGCCCTGCATTCTGACCCTGGTTTTTGTTTATTGTTTGGATCCTACACCATATTTTTCTCATTTTCTCCTTCAATTATTTATTAAGGAAAAAAAAAAAGAGGTGGAGAAGGGTTCTCTGTTCTTGTTTGTGCCACCGCTCATGGCTGCTGCTGTGGGAATACTGCTAACAGCAGCTACTAGTGTTTTATTAAAAATAATAAAGTATATCGTTATCATAAAATAGCAATGTGATCAAAAGGATTATTCTGTTATGCCCTTGTCTGAGTTTTAACTGTAAATTAGAGCTCAGATAAAAACAATCTACTGTAGAGCATATAAAGTTTGGAAAAGCTGATATATTTCTACATAAGCTGTTCAGTTAATCTTATATATATATTACAGAACACCGCCCTCCCTGAAACCGGGAATCTCACATATATTTTTTATACCGAACCCTTTATTCTGTATTTTATAGACGCACAGGGGGCCGATCGGCTTAACTCTATTGACTTTCATAGTGCTGCTCTGGATCCGGCCCCGCTCCCAAGGCAATGAAAAACCTCCCCGCCTGCCAGCAGCCCTCTTGAACAGGAACACTGCTCCATCTGCTGGGCTCCCGCACAAGGGACAAGGGAAGGGTGAGGGCTGAAGTCATAATATTCAGCGTGAGCCATAAATTCGAGGCGTATTGTCGCCTGGCACTAGGGCATTACATCTGGCAAGTCAGCCAAAGTCAAAGGCAGGGAGTGCACGTCGTGCGTCTTCCTAAAACACGCGCTGTCCTTCTGGCAAGTGTTGGGATGCAAACCACGGCTTCACAAATAGAAGCGACTGCACGCATTAACATCCCTTACACACGTTATCGTTCACAACTCCTACCTGATGCTCCGTGCAAGCGTGCACAGCTGTGCTGACGCTCCCGGGGTACAATAACGCATTACGGGTTCCCTCACTTGCTGAAAATCAGAACCCCTCTGCAGCAACCCATTTTCCAACTGTCCCCTTTGGTTAAAGCATTGTTGCTTGTTTGCAGATAAATCTTTTTCTTATTTTCAGCCCACAGCACTGATAGTTCTCAGCTATTACTAGTGACTTCTTCCACTAACTGCTCTCTTGTCTAGCTTCTCATATATATACACAGTAGATTGCATAGTCAAAACCCGAGGCACAGCCAAACACATCTTCAAGTGCTTGGTCTTTCCGACGCAGGCTGGTAGTATATCTCCCTGCCCCATATACACTCGCACTCCTTTAAAAACAAGTGTGAGTTAGATGAATAAAATGGTGGTTTTCTCCAGCAACGTAACATGGCTTTGAATTGAAAAAACCTGTTAAAATCCCTTATTTTTTAAAAAAAAGAAAAAGTCCTTGTCTTGATTATTATTCAAAGCATATTCAATAATTCAACTAAAAAAAAAAAAATTAAACATTTGCATTTACCTTCTCTTTTCATTACGCTTTATTCTCTTCCTGCACCTCTAAGGACTCAGCCAGTGTAAAATATAGGAACCGACTTCCCGGCTTTGTTTTTAGTTTTTAACATATCATCACCTTATAGTCAATTTACTTCAGGGTCCTTTTTCATTAACATAAAGCGGTAACATCTGGATTGCAAATCCTGCAGGGCAATGTTCATTTATGTAAAAAATGTTCGTGCTGAAAATAAAGAAACAAAAGAAATTCATTTATGGAGGTGTTTTTATTAACCCAGCAGCTAGCAGAGGTTGAGAACAGTATTTTAAATGGAGGGACAGTATGACCTGGTGACCTATTTGTAACACTCACGAATGGTTTTAAACCCAGAAGTTTGGGATATGAATATTGCCAGAGAAATTGTTGAGGAGAACCTCTTGCAGCTGGAAGCATTTGCAGAAGCCTCTGCTGCTCACCTTCAGCCAGCTCAGGCTGCAGGCGAGCAGCATGAGCACTGCCCGTCACACCGCCGCAGAAACAGAGATTATCTGGGAGCTCGCTGATCCACAGGAGGAGAATAACAGGTGGCAAGCGAAGGGAGCTCAGAGATGATGAAGTGAACTGTTTTTATGTATCCAGGATGCATAGTAAAGCAGCAGTCTTAATACTTATCCCCTAGCATTAAGCATTATATTGATGGAGTGACTTTTTGGTCAGAAGCCATCTGCTGTTTCCGTGGGTAAGAGTCTAAAAGAATTTGCAAAGCTGGCTATCAAAATGGGAAAAGTTTCATTTGGCTGTGGGTGTTTTCATGAGGCACCAGACCAGCAACAACAGGGAGATGCAAAATAAATCCATTTCTGAAACAAATCAGAGTGCACGAGGCATCCTGCTGCTGAGGCCCCAGGGTGACAGGGAGTGAGATTTGCTCGTGTTAACTGCCCTTTGAGGTGCAGAAGGCAAAGGTCTGGTCTTTCTGGGAGAACTGGGATAACTCCTGGTGTTTCCAGCTCTGAGATGGGCAGGGGCTGGGTTTGCTGGGTTTATAGATTTCAAATCTTGTAAAGAGAGAGGGGAAAAGGAGAGACAGCAAGTCAAGGACAGCTTGAGGGGGAAGCAAAGATGGCGCAGGGCAAGAAAGAAGGGCAGCAGGCAAGGCAGGGGACTGGGGTTACGAGGCACTGCCAATGACTGCAGCGGGAGCAGCAAGAAGCCAACCAAAGAGTGGCTGCCAACCCGTGCTGGCATCTGAGGAACGAGGTGCTGTGGGCCAAGGCACCCTAAGGACCCTTGAGTGCGGCCGCATCCTGCAGCAGCGTGGCACCAGGAGCACTTCTGGCCGAGGAGGGGCAGGATCTTGCGCAAGTCCTCTGGGGCTGGACTGCAACAACGGCCTCTGTGTCTTCAGGATAGGTCAGAGAGAGTAGGGTACGGAAAGCAAGTGATGTGCTTTCCTCTGAACAAGTTCAAAATTACATACATCACTCTCCCAACTAACTCCACATGCCCCAGTCTGCTGGTCTCTTAGTTTCGGGGCAGCAAACACACCATGTGCCAGCTCTCTGTGCTCCTGACCATGCTGCAGTAGCTGGGATATCGCGGGCATCCCCAGTGTGTCTCACAGCCTGCTTTAAATGCCACAAGAAGTGCTCGGCCATGGAAGGACACACCCTGGACACAGGCATACCCCAGAGCAATCACCCTAACCAGATGCTGGGGGCATTCGTTCCTCTCAACGTGCTCATGCCCACCTGTGCAGTTGCCCCAAGCGGAAGAAAGAGCAGCCTTTGAAGTTGAAACAGTCTCGCAGAGATGGTGTTGCATAGCCCCGGAGCTGACAGCATAAGATAGGAGCCCAAGTCACAGGTCGAAAGATGGGCAGCCTTTCAAATTTTCAAGACGGTCAAGGCAGGGGCGAAGGAAGGGTGAAAGACAGGCCAGCCTGGCAGGAGCAGCCAGGACTGCTCCTCTGCTGTCCCTCCCCTGGCACAAAGCAGCCAAATCCCTTCAGTTGTCAAACGTGCACTATGCTATTGTTAATGATGCTATTACTTACCATATGTTTAGCAGTATGGCTGGATTTATTCAGCTTATTCAAATGCGGGATTGAACATTTTGGTGTAGCACTCGGCCTCGGGCTCAGGGGGGTTTGAACTGTGGGAGAAAGCAAAAGCTATTGCAGAGGAGGAAAAATGTTAGTTACTTAACAAGGTCAATAGCATAAATTCTTATTTTGTTTACTTCAGAGAGCATAGAAGCCAGTGTTTACACCCTGTTTCTGTTAATTACTTTCAGAGTAGGCTGTAAAATCATTTGCTCTCCTACCTAAAATTGTACTTTATGCTGCTAAAAAGAGCTTCCATCCATTTTACCCAGGAATGACTACACTCTGTAGAGAGATAAACTGATTCTTTTATATCATCATAGATGGGGTCAAGCTATAATATTCGGAGCCAGTGCTTGCAGGACCTGGAACATTGGTTCAGCCACTTGAAAAAGTAAAGGTTATTTGTAAAATTTAGATTCAGGTTCAGCTTTCAAACTTGTCCAAAGGTTTGGGTTATCCAGCAAGAAGAACTTGTTAAGAGCTGGCTTGCCTTGGTTTATCTCTTAATCACAGGTGCTCAAAACCTGTAGCTCCCATCGATTTCATATAAACTTGTGTTCTGCATGTTCAAAAAGCAAGGCCTGGTAATTGCTGAAAGTAGCACAATGTTCCAGAAAGCTTGTAAATAAAGCCTTACTAAAAATCATATTTGCTTGGAAGAGAAATAAACCCAAGAATTGTCTTGTTTCCCTTTGCCTTGCTGCTGTGAAACAGATGTTAACACATATCTACCACATATCTAACCCACACGACATCCTTATTGGATTCTTATCCAGTACAACCAGTTTAATTCCCTAGATCTTCCTATTACCAGAACTTGTTCTGGTAACCATGTACTCCCAGCTCAGAATATCCTGCAGATGTGGCTGCTTTTACAGAAGAATGCAGCACACTGACCTCTTTTACCCCTGCCAGTGTCATATTCTGGCTCTTCTTCGATGTATCCAAGCACAGCTCTAAATCAATCGCCAGCCCAAATTCCTATTTTTATTCTGGCAGGCCAGCTGACAATAGTTGACAGAAAGGAAGTATCTTCAAAATTATCTTTAAAATACAATTTTATTGGGAATACTTAATAAAACCAGTAAAACACAGAGCTTGTATAAAATGCAAATGATGCCAGCTGATTTGAAGTTTGACTGGATCATGTAGTGAAAAGCAAACGAAAAACTGCAGAATGGTAACTGTAAGCGTATTGTTTTCCAAAGCAGAAAGAAACCTTGCGAGACCTCTCCAGCAGTTTAACATCAAATGTCCTTCCAGATATTAACTCATCTCAGAATAAACTATACTAGTTCAATGCCCATGAACTATACCTTTACTGCCCATGGTTTCCAAGGAACAGACATGGCAGTAATTAGTGGGGCATGAAAATCAATTCTGATGACTCAAAAGACAATCTGTGATTGTGGAAGTGACAGTGCCTGGAATAAAAAGGAACACGCTTTGCATTCAGAACAAGACAAACTCTTCCTTTGACCACAACCACACTTAGGCGACACCATCGTTTCAAGCCAAACAATAAGTAGCTCCGAACCCAGCCACTACACAGAACCACCAGGTGAAACACCATTCCTGAAGAAGAAAAAATGCATGCCGAAATCAGTACTGCAACGCCAGCTTCTTGCTTAGCTTTCATGAAGCTACCAGAGCTCTGCCTTTGCACCTGAGACTGTCCCAAAGAGCACCTTCCTAGCCACGTCTAACATGGTACACTTGGAGCATGCTATCATTCTACACGAGCAAGGGGATGAAGATACGGGCCTTGAGCCCTCTAATCCTCCGTTTGCTTCTGCTAAAAGGGTGTAATAGGTCCGTACTTACCTACCAGTGCATTGACAATACAGGAAACCAAATACTCACCTCATGCACAGTACCCATCCAAACCAATTCCAGTTATAGGCCTGGGAACACGACGTCCCGACACACACTAGATGACAGGGGAGTATTTCATACCTCATTTTAGTGGATCTTCAAAGCAGAAAGCCCATCAACTTCTGCAAGACTAAAAGGTACTTTGGCAGACAAGAGTAGCCATCGAGCAAATTTGCAACAAAAAGCGTGAACAAAACCAGCAAGTTTCTCCTGCAAACAACATCATGTGCTCTACGTAGATAGCACTGTAATTTACCCAAAGCATCACTAGCCCGGCTGAGAGGCTCCTATTTCACAAGAGCACACTGCACAGGCAACCCTGAGAGGCACCTAATCAATGGCTAAATACAAGGATTGTTCTTGCAGTGCCAGATCTTAGTTAAAGCAGAAAATGTGTCTTTTTCAGAGTGGCTGCAAGGCTGAGGTGCTTTGTAACATACACAAAACACTCAGTAAGTACCTGGATGTCCTTACCACTATGAGCCGATACAGCACAATCATTTGCAAACAACAGCTCATCAGTATCTGCCTTCATTACTTTTACCTTTGCACACAATGCTGCAGATGTAGGGCCGCCAGCATGATACCAAACAACGAAGTAAATCCTCAACCCATCTGTAATTCTATTCATAACAGCAAAACATCCTCAAGGGGACCACGAAGGGAGCTGGCAGCTTGTTTCAGTGCCCCAGTGGCTTCTGGCACACCGCTCCTCGGCCAGCCAGGACCAGCCCCCGTCACGCAGACTGGCCTCTGACCGCGCCGCTCCAAGCCGGGGGTGTAAAAGATTAATGGCATAAAGAAATTTCAGGCATAAAGGTATCAGAGTAAGCAGAGAAATAGAAAGCTACCGGTTATATAGGAGAGGGAGAGAACAACGCTACGTGTAAAAAGAAATTTTAATAAGACGTTTCCTTTGGGTCAAGATCTAGGGTCTGGCTTAGTGAGGTAAACGGCACGAGGAAAGAACAGTAACAGCTGCAAAAGCATCTGGGATTGAAAAAAAAAAAAGAAAGAAAGAAAAGAAAAGAAAAAAAAGAAACATTTCAGACCTTAAAGTAGAAACTTAATAGTAACAGGCTGTTCTTTAGGAAAAATACTGCTTTGATCTGTCATAGCTCTGCCTATGGGTGTGCTATCCCAAGCATTTCAAAGAAATCTCTTATCATCGTGTACCTGCCTCAGAGAAATCATACCACTGAAGGAACAAAAAGGTTGATTGTTATTTTAATTGAATTTGTTTTCAATTTATTTTCAAGCTGTCTGGGGGAAACCTTTTACACGTGCATTGTTTGATTTGTTTTTAACTTTGGTTCCATTATCCTAATAATGAAGCTTTTAAGGCATTTTAAGAAGCCTGTTTGTCAAAAAAGTTACTCACATTGATCAGATCAATACCTACGAAAGTGCCTGAAAGCAGGAAATAAATATGGATTAAAAAAAGCCAGCATTATTTTACAGAACTTGGGTTTTGTTGTGACCTCAGATGCTCAGCATGAATCGCTGACTTGATCTCTGCCAACATACACATCCATGAGCTAATGTGCCAGGGGATTATTTTCCAGCATCCTTTAATGCGGGCTACCTGCATGTGGTCTCTTTTTCAAAGGTGCTGAACACTTCCAGCTCATGCTGCTCCCTGCGTTAAGCTCTGGGACAAACCAGGACAGAAGGACTCCTTGAATGAGATTAACAGTAAAGCCAGGATTTGTGCTACAATAGGTTAATTAGTTTTCTAGGTAGTTAGCTAATAGTTCTTTTCAATTTTATAACAAACCAGAGGCGTATGAGCTGTGGAGCTGCAGGAAAGGTCACGCTGCGTGCAGAAAGGGCTGTTGGGCAGCTACGCTCTTCTTCTGCAGACTCCCACCGACTGCAGCAGGCTTTGGGACGAGGCCCTGAACTCCAACGGCTCTTCCTCCCACGCAAGCCCCTTACGCTGCCCTGAAAGCGCAAAAGGATCCTACAACCCTCCGCTCAGGCCACAGGCATCCTCCCCTGCTGCCCTTCCCGCTCAGACCTGGGCAGCCGCACGCTACCGTACTGGACCTTTTTGCAAAGCTATTTCTTCTGCAAGGCCGGCTGGTACAGCAGTGCGAAGGGCGAGGCACCGGGAAGCCACGGGGACAGGGGCCGGCTGGGTGGGAGCTGGGATGGGGCACGGCTGCGTGCCGCGGCACAGCACCGCGCTCTGCCAGGGGCAGCTGCCAGCCCGCAGCAGCCCTGCGAGCTTCTCGCCTCCTGCTTCTCCGCAGCCATTTCTTTCAGGTCCACATGCAGCTTCTTCACTACCCGCCTCCCTCCCACTCTTTGAATATATCAAATTAGACAAAACATCCTATCGCACAAGAAATTGAGTGGGGTTTTGTTTCTTTAAAGTGTGCTTCTGTGTTAAGACAAAAAAGTTTTAAAGTTGATCTTTCTACTTCTAAGCTTTCTTCTCCAAGTGATAACACGCTTCATTTTTTAAAGATGTTTGGAGTCTTTTAACACTTGGAACTAGTTTTCATTAATAATAAAAAAGTCTCAGCTAATCTTCTAATGATCATTTTCTTTAGTGCAGTTTTAGCTCAGTTAATAGCCGAGTTTGCCTGTGTTGCCTAATGCAACAGCAGTGGCTTATACCCAGCTCTTACATTCACTTTTTGCATTTATGAACGAAATTCATTATTTCTTTTCCATGGTAGTAGAACAGCTGGGTGGCATCAGACAGACAAGCCTCATTTTACGTTCTTATTTCCGTGGAGATCTATTAATTTTTCTGAATATGAAATTTCTTGAAAAGCAGAAATGAAAGGACCAAATTGACTTGTAATGGGTTGTTTCTGTCACTCCCTTCCCTTTCCTCTAGCCCCGAAAAGGAAACAAACTGTCAACACCATTACTTTCTAAAATGCCATTTTGAAATTAAATATTGAGCTCAGATTTTAAAAGACAGGACAGTTTTAAAAATTAAAGAACAGAGAACTAAACTAAGTACTTTTTCAGAGTAGAGAGTATTTCCTTTTGGCCACAGAACTATGACTGCTCATTCCACTCAGCCAATTTTTCACTTTTACTACTGATCCAAAATATCTACAATTTACTCAGCTCTATCTTCACCTAAGCGGCAAACCAGAAGTTTTAACAATCTGAAGAGGAATCTATTTAATGTAAGGTCCTTAGGGAAGGACCTGCCATTAGTCACATGTTTGTTCAGCATAAAGTTCAAACCTTAGTTCACTGCGAGACCATATTG
Organism: Astur gentilis; assembly: GCF_929443795.1. Taxonomy (NCBI): domain Eukaryota; kingdom Metazoa; phylum Chordata; class Aves; order Accipitriformes; family Accipitridae; genus Astur; species Astur gentilis. Next base: position 14,990,762 of record NC_064902.1, on the reverse strand, counting down.
CAATACGTGTAACGAGAACGCCTTATGGCCGCGGGATTCATTAGACAGACCATACAGGTAGGCATGAAAGCAGAAATGTTAATGTAGGTACCCTGGGCCAAATTTAAACCCAGGGAATGACACAAAGAAAGTTCATTTGAAGACGCGGGGAATCTCTGAAAGCTGCGACAGCGTTGCTGTAAAGTCGTGCCGAGGAGTGACTGCAGTTCATGTTCTGCATCCAGCGGGACGGGTGAAGCCGCAGCTGCCTACCTCTGCCCCAGGGCAGGTCTCGACGCGTGTCTGCCCCTGGGCACAGTACATGAAAAACAGCTCCAGCCTCTTTTGTTACAGCTTTTTCATGTCTCCTCATGAAAGCACTAAAGCTGAGGAGTGTTATTACTGTGTCCTTAGATTACACCACCCCTACCTGTATCAAGGAGCACTTTATTGTTCAGGCAGTCCCAGTGAGACAGATAAAAGCCTCAAGAAGTATTGGATAAGCAGGAGGGAGCAGCCTGGCCCAAAGCAAACACCGCTGTCATATGTGGGTCTTTTGAACAGAGACCCTCTATTGCTAGACCTGAGAGAGTAACTCCATTAGCCAGCATCTGCTCTGGTCTTTAGCAACCTGCTGCCAGCAAGGCAAATCTCTGCTGGGGTGTATCGGTGTGGTTGGTGCCAGCACCAAACAGGATGGAGCCCTGCCATCCTCACACAGGTCTGGGGGAGCAGGGACGTGCACCACAGCTGTGCAGGGACATGTTGTTCCCCCCCCCCGCCGAGGCTTTGGTAGACCTGAGATTGAAGGCTTGGCCAGCCAACAAGCCCCATGCCATGAACAGCCATGGGCTCTAGCGGTTAGTCCACTGGCTGGTGTCCGTGCTCCTTCAGCTGTAAAACCTTCATGACTCCTCTCCTCGATCACTTTTAGCAGCCAACAAAGGAGGTAGGTAGGACACGTGGCTCTGGCCAACTGGGCTGGGCACTACCATCACCCTGGTCCCTCAGCATCCACAAAGGGCACGGCCACGGTCACAGTCCCCCACTGGGGGCCAGGAGCAGCACACCTGCATGCCAGCCCCTCCCCGCTGTCCTCACATACTGCTGATTTAGATGCCACCACCATTGCCCTCCCACTTCTGCTTTAATTTCTGTTCCCTGCCGTTCACAGTAGTGAACAATGATGCATTACAATTTTCAGGTGCCTAAGGCTCGGAGAGCTTTCCTAGATATAATCAGCAGAAAAGAAGGATTTTGCATTGAAAGCCAGTGCCAACATCCCTGCAGTGATAACCATCCCTGCATAATTAAAACGAACATTTCATAAAATGTCATCTCCAAGCAGCATATTTTAGATTAAAAAAAAAATAAAAAAACATTTCCAAGATCAAAAGAAGAGAATTATAATTGGGAAAGGGTGGAGGTGGGGGAGGACAGTGTGACAGCCCCAAGAAGTATTACTATTATTATGAGGCAAAGTTTGCTAAAATGCCAACTGCTCGCCCACAGTAAAAGGAAGCACCAGTTTACTTGTTAATCGCCTTAATTAATTAACTGGCATTGTCCTGGATTTCCTGAAGCTGGGTTTACTGTGGGAATCAATTTTAAAGAGCTTCCAGAAAGAAAATTTAAATTTCTGCTTAAAGACTTTACAGATTAGTAAACAAGAACCTGCTTCCAAACCATTTGGACAAAACCACGGCTGTGATTTATGGAGACACAGTCTTCTTTCCCATAGAGTCTGTCGTGATCAGCTATATTGACCTACTGCACAGCACAAACTTCCCTGAATTAATCCCTCTTTGAACTACAGCAGCTCTGTTAGAAAAACATCCCATCCTGATCATAAAATTGGCAGCAGAGCAGAAGCCGGCATCACCGTGGTGTGCCGTACCAGGGGCCAGCTCCCACTGAAACCCCTGCTTCTTTCCACCACCGATTTGTGCAGTTCCATACTCCACCCACCGCTGGCCTTCCCTTCTGCTAGGATGGAGGGCAATTTGGCAAGCCTTTGCTCCCTGTACAAGCCCTTACAGATGGTGACTGAGTTTTCATTACCAGGGCTGTGATCTTCCAGACTTTCTCAATTAAGTGGGTATGAAACAGGCCCTGAGCTTTCTCATGGTCCTCTACGGCTAGTCCAGTTCTTAGCATGCTTCCCAAGCTCAGGACATAGTCGCACCCAGTAGCCCATACTAGGGCAGCATCATCTTCCTGAGAGTCATGTTAATATGTACAACTATCTGCTCTGTAACTTCCAACCACAACATCACCTTAGGCTTTCTCCCATCCCACAGATCATCCAACCTGTGCTCCAAGCCTTACTTTAATCGCCGTTTCCAGGGTTAGCAATTCCCAGTCTGCAAACTTGACTACTGATCTCTGGCTACAGTAACACAGATCTTAAAGTTACCTGTTACCTGAAATGGTAACTATGAAAGCGCACACACGAAAGTTTTCATATCTTGAACTTAAGTTTTCTCTTCCTGTGTTCATCAGGGCCCTTTCTTCCCCGGAGCTCTGCAGAAGCCTTAGGTGTGGGATGGTACACACCTTACTGCAGACTTGACCCATTGAGGTCTGGCACACAAAACATCCTTTGTGATCAATCGGGAGAAACAGAGGCTTTTATGGTTCATTTCACATCTATTTGTGGACAGTGAATGACACCTGTAAAGTACCAGTTTCCTGCCACTGACTGTACTAGAAGCTGCATGTGTCCAAACTAAGATGAACACAGCTACATGAGGTTAGGTGAATCTCACCTTTTGAGTCTAAATAAGACACTGCAGATAAATATAGCATAATATGTATGACTTATTAAAGTGCTCCAGTAGTAAAACACTCATCATATAAATATGGAAGTGCATACTTCTTTAAATAATGGATTTTAAGTGCTAATTTTGATGTCAGATTCTGCTCTCGCATGTATGTAACAAGACAAGAGGGAGTAAGGGGTTCTCCCAGCTCAGTCCTTGTAAAGAATAGCTGGGTAGAATCAGCCCCTTCCAAAAAAGAGGATAACAGAGGTGGTCATTCCATTCTCCAACATGGTCAGCACCACAAAATGGAAGTGGAGAACATATGCCTCTCACCTGTGCATACCTCGCAGTCACTTTCTGCCTAGGGGCAAGGCAGGAGAAGATCACAGCCCAGCAACGTTTTTTTCTCTTTTTATTTCATGGAATGGCTTATTTGGCAATGGCAAAATTTTCCTTGAGAAAACTATATTCCATGGAACAAGGGCTCAACAAATCCTCAAAAAGTCTCAAGGAGAAAGCTGAATGGAAAGCACACATAGCCATTTTTTCATCGGCTTTTTCTAATGTGCAAATACAACAGTTCCCCACTCTTCCTGGCAGGAGCAGAAGAGCAGTTGATGAAGCAATGCTGATCTCCCCCAACCAGAGAACTTTTCAGAAAAATCAAATGAAAAACTGTGCTGCAGCCTGCCTGCCATGCTTACAGCTTAAGCCAGGTAAGTGGTTTCTTACCCTGCCAGGCGTGCTAGAAAAGCTGCAAGGAAACCAGCAAGAGCTGCTGTGGGGAAGAGGGAGATTTTGCAGAAATCCCTGCACATCTCAGACCATGAACATGAACTTCCCTGCAGGATCGAGAGCAAGTTAGTCTTCCGTGCGCTGGTCCCAGGTTTGGTGTGAAATGTGTCCTCTGGCACTGAATAGGGGCATTTACATAAGGAAGGAAAATATTGGAAAACACAACAGAAATTCCATCAACTGCAGAGAAATTTGGTGAGACCTGAGGAGGGGTAAAAGACACAGTGTGGAGGGAGTGGGGAACAGAGGGAGAGAAGGGAAGAACAACGTGGCCTCTAGAGGGATGACCTATGTTTTCAATTGGTTTGTCATCCCACTGCTCCACTCACCTTAGAAAGGACTCCTTTTTCGGCACAGCTCTTTTCTACTTGTCTGACTGTGAAATTCTTTTGAGTAACCTCTTTACGCTGGAGTTGGTCTCAGCGCAGTGGGAAGAACTGGGAGCATGGCGATATGGATGCAGGGCAAGGGAGCTGTGTGCTGCCAGGGGCTGTCCGGGCGCTAGCAGTAGGACAAGGCTGTGCAATGCTGCAGTTTAGTGTCTTTGGCCCATCTGGAGCTGCAACAGCCCTGGAAGAGCTGGGCAGGCTTCAATCTGCACCCACCCACACTCACAGCAAGCAAGCCTGGGCACACTGTAGCTTATCTGCAATGGGCACTTCTCTGAACGTCCAGCCATTGATTATTTCCAGGAGAAGACTATCACAATAGCTTTTGGCAAGATTTGATTGAAGCTGTGCAGCGAAGCCTGTATTACAGAGGACATTTGGTAATCCCTAGCACTAGCAATTGAGTCCTTGCCACTCAACCAGGTGACTGATAGGAGGCCAGGAAAGGAGCTTAAGAGGCAAAAGGGAAAAAGTAGGATAAGGGGGACTGGCAGATATTAGGTAAATACTGGGGTCCCAGGCAGAAACATCAAATAAGCCCACATTCAGCGTGCACTTAGGAAGGACAAGTCTGCATAGGTCGAAACAGGAAAGTTCATTATTCTTCTGATGTGGGAAATCAAGTTGCAATGATGGGTGCTGGGTAACCTGTCCTCACAGTCAGGGTATGACCGTGAGCAGCTCCCACCCACTCTCCCCTCTGAGACTGGTCCGTCTCTCACGGCGACAGGAAAGGTGTGCAAAGTCCTTCTTCACCATTGAAAGCTCTTCTACTCATTACTGAGCCATTGGGCCAGATGATACCTGAATAATCCTGCACAGCAGCGGAAATTGCTGCTGGACGATTTGCAGAACCCTCCAGCATTATGGTGCTTTGCCTAACTTCATCTCCAATAATATGAAGTTTCACCTGACAGTTTGGTCTCTTCTCTGCAAAAATACTCTAATACTGACACGGAGGCATGGATAAGCCATGCACTGGCCCATTGCCCAGCTTAGTGCTTGGTTTGGCTTCAGCAGTTCAGCTGCCACACACATCTTTCTTCGATTTCCTTTCTCCAGTCTTCCATTTCCCTAGTGTCCCTTCTCCCCCTGCCCCACCACTCTCCATCACCACTCAGCCCACTGCACACGTTCTCCAGTCACAGGCAGGGCTGTGCATGATGCTCTACTCAGGTCACACAGACCCCTGTTCAGGCTGCGTTGTGCCTTACTGTGCAACTTATTACACCAGAAAAGAAAAAAATAATAATAAAAAAATCAATAGGGCTATTGAGTAGGATACGCTAGACCTGACTGGAAAGGGCAAAACAGCCCAAGGAAGAAAGTGGGAGATGATGTAGTCATGTCACATCCAGCTTTTCTACATAGCCATGTACTGCGTCCTGTAGCAATGACCCAGCCCATTAGATGCACTCAGCCTTTCTTTCACCTTTTTAGCCACCAGTCATGGATAATCTGTGCCATTAATCCTGCCTGTCACTAAAGCTACAGCATACCTGCACGCTGTAATACTGTACAACAGCTGAATATGCTGCATAAGAGCAAGAATCTTCTTAATGGACTTCTGCAGCGAGAGTGGTAAATGGGGGTGTTCCCAGCTGCATATATCCTAGTGAGAGGTAATGAACAGCACTCCCATAGCATTTTGCTAATAACCTCAGATAGAGTGAAGAGTTCAGGGGAGGGGTGATTTTTTTTTCTAATTTTTTTTTTTTTTTTGGTAAAAGTTTGATGAGCTTTCAGAATCCAATATTTCAGAGCTTGCTCGTTGCTAATTAAGGGTTAGTATACTAAATTAGCAGTAAATTAACATTCATTTCTCTGCTAGTACACTAGAGCTGCAGGAAATTACCCAAATTATTCAGGTAGTGACATTCATCACTGGGTGGAATGACTGTAGCTTAAACAAGATTTAGTGCTACTCTGTAGCTAATATTCACAGCTGCAGTAGCAGAGAGGCAGACTCCCTCATTCACAGTAATTTTGACAGCATAGGTGCCAAGATAAGGTAAAATGTTCATCTGAGCTGTTGATTATTGAGGCAACAGGACATGACAGGCCATGCATTGCTGAGAGATCACTGCATGCTTGGGGTGCAAATGGGGACGTACCTGGCTGGTAGCTGCAAGTGACCAAAGGCTGCTGTAAAAGGAAAATATCACCCCAAAAATATCTCTGTGCAGTTGCTGGGGATAATTGATGCTGGTGCAGCATTACTTCTAACTAGTTGTAAAGCTCCATCTGTAGCTGCAGCTCTATAGACATTTCATAATTATGTTTAATATTGCAATCCCCTATTTCTAGGGAGGATTTGAGGATCTCTGCACATTTGTCTAAGTGATGAGCATTTTATCTAGGGCTTAGGAGCTTACCTTCTTCCTTGGGGAATAGATGGCTTATGGAAGTTGCTGACTGCCTTCAGAGCCCTCCCCCACCTCCTTTTAGGTCAAGCCCAACTCAACCATAGCAGCCTGAAGAGCCTACCACCAGGCAAGATTTTGATGGTCTAGGAAAGAGGTAGTGGGCACCTTGCTGCAGCTATATGCCCACATTCAAGAGACCTTTCCTGATTCATCTTCAATGACAAGGCTATACTTGAAATGCTGAAGCCTGGAGCTTACTCTGTTCCCAGGCCAGGTGGCACCCAGTTGCTTTGGCACTGGGGATGATTTGTACCATTATCTGCCCTGCCCTACTGCAAACAAAGTCCTGCTTCTTCCACCAGCTATCCATTTGTAGCACGTTCCTTGCAAGAACCTCAAGCTGATACACAGCATTTATGAAGAATGTAAAATTTGCACATTTGGGCTTTCGTAGGCACTCTGTGCTTTTGAGCAGGCTGCAAGAAGGGTGTGTAGGGAGGGAAGGTCCCTGGGGGACGAACAAGGACCATCCATGCCTAGTGCAAATCAACTAGAGCGGTGGCAAGGGGGGAGATGAAGACTCTGAGAACAAAGCAAGAACTAAAAGCCCTTAATATTTGAGGAGAAACTCTTCAGGCTACCATTTTACCCTTGACTATTAAGAACACAGTCACTTTGTGAAATTCATATGCCTGAATAGACACAGTTACATAGACAACAGGACATATCTCATTTGATCATAAAGAAGTCCATGTGCTGTCTGAAGCCTTATGCAGAATGGCAGCAGGGGTCTTTACACCTATTTTTAAATTTTCCAACACTCAGACTGAGGGAGTGAGCTGTTCCCCCCTGCAAATACAGTCCCAGTCTAAAGCAGGCATGTTTTTAAGCTCATGGATGGATATTTCAGATGCCACCGCTATTAATTTTCACTCTTCTGGCTCTGTTCCTTATCTGCTGCTGGCAATCACAGTGGGATCAAGAATAAGTCTCAAAACAGGAGGAGAAGACAGTTGTCTAGTTGTGCTTTTTACATTCTCTTACAAGCAGCCCAAAGAAGGGATGATAATGCATATCTTAATTAACTAAGGCCCTCCATAAACTGCCTGGGGCAGGTTTTTATAGATACTGGCTTCTGGCTGGACAACTGGCAAGCAGACTTTTACTGCCTGGAAACAAAGGCATTGCAAAAAGCCAGTAAGTTAAATCAATGTTCTATTAATTCATTTTTAAAGTCTCACAGGAACATAGTACTCTTTGTCCAAAAATGTTCCAGAGCTTTAACAGCTGCTCTGCTAGCACGGGAAGCAGAAGAACAGGCTTCTCGGATGTCGATGTGCGCAGGGACATTGCTCTTTCCAGTTTAAAATCCACTAGGCTTCATACAAAGCTGGTACCAGTCCACTTTGTCACCCAGCTTGCCCTTAAGATGAAGAATCACCAGATTGCTGTGCTGGGAAGAGCTACTAGCATGAAAGAAGCAAATCTTTGGTCTGTGGGGCAGGGGGAGACACACACCACACCCACACCCCCCACACACCCCCCCCAGTTTGTCTCTCCCTTCCTTATCCTTCATGGCACAGGGCCCTCACATATGTGCCTTGATGCTGAGCAGTGGCAGAAGGAACAAATCCCCTGTCACCACTTTGCAGCCACTCCTGGAGAGGAATAAGAGAAGAATCTACTTACTTGCTCCTTTGCAACCTGTAATGAAGAATGAATTTTGCACAGTGCTCTCACAGGAGGAGCTGCCGCTGTCTCCTCTCCCAAAGGGATGAAGTTTGCTCTCCCTTGGTTTCAGCCTTGCTCTGCCAGGCAACACAGAAGCCCCCTAGATTTTTTCTAGCACACTCTATTCTCAGGGAGGTGGAAGGGGCAGGACTGCTTCTCTCATTAGCCATCGCCTCACCTGAGCCCCTCAGAAACGGCTGTCTGCCTTACAAAGCCTTTCCTGCAGGATTTAGTTACCGAGAGCCTCAGTGGAAAACAGCACTTCCAAATGTCAGTGACTGTTGAGAGGAACATGGAATAAAACCCGAGACTACAAGAAGAACAGATGAACAGAGAAACCCAGATGTATTATTTGGTATTGAAGCTGTGTTATGATGCCATGTGAGGCTGGAAAGCCGGCAGCTCACAGCACTGGGGCACTCTGCTGCGTGGTGACTGCACCCCAACCTGGCCCCGTGCCCAGCCCCATCCTCAAGAGGAGCAGTTAACCATCTCACCCTCCATTTAGTAACGCTGTTTCCCAGTAGCTCACAGAGCCTGTATGTGGGTCTGGAGGTTCACAATCTCCATTTTGCAGAGGGCTGAGGTTGCTGCAGTGACTTCCCTAAGCTCACCCAGGAGATCTGAGCAGAGCCAAGAACAGACCACAGGTTTCCTGCGTGCCAAGTTACCAGCTCTACATTAGGCTAAACTGTCCTACAAGCACAAAGCGCTTCAGAGCACAATTTTTGGGCACGGAGTAGGAACGGCACAGAGCAGAGCATCTGTGCCGGCGCTGTACCCCAGGCTCAGCCTGCTCTGACTTTGCCTGTCCATCTGTACCCTCCCCTTTTCCCAAAGGGCTCTCCCCAGCCAAACACCACTGTACATTATGGAAGGATTTCCATCCCATGGATATTTCATACATGTTTTTAACTTTCCACATTTTCAAAACAAAACTACAAAAAAGCAATGAATGTCTTGCGATGACAAATAACGTATGCTGTGACATTGGAAAACATGCAGCATCTTATTAACAAAAGCTGTAGAACTAGTCTGTTACAGGAACTAAGTCAAAGTGCCAATTTTTTAATGCTGTTTACCAAATCAAACAGGCATTCTGCAGTCCACCTGTTCCTAGTGCCGTTGACTTCACGATAGCCATTTTCTGAAGCCAGAGAAATAATTACTAGACCAGTTTATTGATGGCAGCTGGTTTGGAGTGAATAAGTCCAAAATGTGCAATGATTAAAGACTGTAAAGGATGCAAGCTATTAAAAGGACAAAGAAAGTAAAACAAACCAGTCCAGAATGGGCAAATTGACATCTTCCATGGGAAGCAAAAACTCTCTCCTCCAAGCTAATGTAGTCATAATCAACTCACATGGAAGTCAATGAAGGTGGGGAGGGGGGAAAAAACAACAAACCAAACTTCTACACTTTTTCTTTTTTTTTTTTTTATCCAGGAATTATAGCCCAGCCCTTGTCACTAGCACAGGATTCGAAGTGCTGGAGTCAAGTGATGGCCTAGAGACCAACCTGTGCCAGCTGCTTCAAAAGGCACTATAAAATCCCATAATGGAGGATTATGCACCAGTATGCCTGAGGGAGAAGCTGTGTTTAGCGTATGGCTGGAAGTACAAAGGATGAATCTCCAGCCCGCCTAACTGTCGATGATATTGCTAATCATACAAACGATGCCAATCTGTCGGTCTCAATATCCTACCTTGTGGCAATGAGTCCCACAGGCTAATTAAAACTTAGGTTAAAAGTGCTTCCTATTAAAGCTGTTCAATGCATTGACTTCAAATTTAATTTGATGTCTCTTTCTTATCCAAGAGAGGAAAAAGTCATGGTGTTATTATTTTATTTATATCCATCATAGCCTGTCTCTCAGTGGCACATCCCATGTATTGTTCTCCCTAAAATAAACAGACCTAACCTTTGCAGTCTCTGCCTGCATGCAAATCTTCCTGCTAAAGTATTTTCCATGTCTCTGATTAGGTTTGTTGCCCTTCACTGAACCTCTTCTGTTTCCTGCTCTATCATTTTTTAATTAGGGTAACCAAACCAAACATGCTTCTCAAGGTGAGGCCACATCACCATCTCTAGAACAACACTGTCATATTTTCAGTGTTGTCCTCTATTCAGCAAATTAATGTCATGCCATTTCATATTTATGCTTTCCTGACCACTGCTCAGACCTGAGCAGATGTTTTCCATTGAGCTCTTCAAGATCTTTTTCTGTTTTGAAGCTCACCCCATTATAAGATCGACTGTTCTATTCAATTAATAGTAACTTCCTTTTATTCACATTGCATTTTTCTATCAGTACTTTGATTAATATAGCTTTGGTAAATTCAAAGAAAACTCTTAATGATGTTTAGATTTGATTAAGTTTTGGAGCATCAAATTTCACCGATTTGTTACTTACTGTCTTTTTCAGATTATCACAAAATACAGGGTACAGGCTCAAGGGGTGCCTATCATACAAATGACTGTATATGTAATTACTGAAGCTCTCCACAGAGATATGATTTTTAAAGAACGCACGTATTGTAACATAAATAAAAGCCTAATTTATTTTTAAAGCATTTTCAAATCTCAAACCTCATCTTGCTGCACCTGCACCACAAGCCCACAAAGAGGGAAGGAGGGAAGCGGCCTCTGTCGCTTCCCGGGGTACGTTCACACGCACAGCACCAAGCCAAACAAACCCACCTCCCCTACCTGCTGTAGCACAATTTTCAAGAAAGGTGAAGACAACAGTCTTCAAAGGGATTTTAAACAAAACAATGTCAGGAAAGGCTTCATCACCCTATGTACCACACACTTCTATAGCCTGTGAAGAGAAATACCCCTCTCAGTGAAATTCAGACCACACGTAGTTTCTGAATGCAGAATGTCTTTTTATAATGATATATTCATGCTCACTGCCATCCTTCAGAGACTTCCTACAGAGTGGATGCTTTTCCCTTAAAAAAGTGTTGAATTACTTTAGTGGGAATCAAGTTTCAGAACATCCACAGGAGGAAGGAGAAAGATGAAGGGAATCTTCAGCAATTTCACATCTAGCTAGAAGTCCCTTTCCAAGGATTTAGATAGGTATGTTCCTACTAGAGAAGTATTCCCAAGTTCTTGGCAGCAGCCTCCTGCAGCCAGGGACAGGAAGGATTTTGCCTTTCAGGTAGCTGAAGAGCTTACCTCAAATCACCATTTATTTCTAACGAGAACTTCGGCATATTAGATAAGAGTCCAGAAGCATAGCTGGGCAACATTTGAAAAAGCTGTGTTTCTGCTGGGAAGGAAAAATTGTCACATTTTCCAGAGATCGGTTTTCTAGAAAAGAAAAATGGCTACTTCCCTTTTAGGACAAAACCAATAGTTTCTACCTCAGCTAAAGAATCCCATCTGCTGCAGGCTCTGAGTCATCGGCTTATTAGCAAAATTGTCCGAGAGAAGCATAAATCTGACTCGCTCAGAAACCAAATCTGCAGTTAGACAAAAATCACAGTCTGCCACTTCCCCCTAAATCCTACTCCTTCCTTGTCTTCAGTTCGTTACCACCAACGATCGGCAGCACTGCTGGCCTACTGCCGGACGGATGCTCCCCAAAATCTCCGGCAGCATTTTCTCTCTCACCACAAGGCTTTTGACTAGTGCCAGCCCCAAGGGCTGGTGGTCCCTCCCTGACAGGCAGTCTATCCACACGCCGTAATGTCTGGCTGGTGGCATTTATGTTGCGATTCCCTTTTGGCCATGTGTACAGAGCAACCCCATTTGTTTTGCTTTTTCCTCTCTCTGCCTCTCTTTATCTTCTGAATATAATACACTGTCAGAACCACGCATTGGTTAGTATCTTTTAACGGCTGTCACCACTGAGCAGCTCACTCCATGCTTCTCTTTTAATGGCACATTTCTCCTCTGCTTTACGCTGAGCCATTACTACTTGGATGACCAATGCTACACACTTCTTGGGTCAGGTGTGAGATTGTAAGTTTGCTAGGGTTAATTTTTGAGTTGGTTTTTTTGCTAGTACTTAGACACGCTCTCTTAGTAAATCATCAGAGCTAATAGGGGAGGGAGCCTGAGGAGGATGATGGAGACATACTTTACAGGCTATGTTTATATCTCTTTTTTCTTTTCTCCATCCAAGCATGTCAACTGGGGAGGCAGCACATCCTGATCTCTACCAATGCAAGATCAAAGCCTTCCAGGGCTGTCAGAACTCTGAGCCCGTCGCTATCCCTATTTACACATGTTTATTTTTAGTATTATTATTAACTCATCTTGGCAGTTCCCGAGCAGCCATACGGGTAAGGACCCTATCCCACTAAACGCTGTACAAACACAAACCAAAACGACATGTTTTCAAAGAGCTTACAGCCTCAGGAGAAGCTTGTAGCAAAGAAGATGTTTAAATGCTGGACTTCATTCAGGTTGATTCGGTGTAAACAGAGCCATGCTGCATAAGCCAGGTCATCACAGGAATTCAGGACCCCACTTCTGTTATGGTGAGACAGAATTACGCACCCAGAAGTCTTTGAAGAATAGGCTCTTAGTCCTTGTGCACCTCATTTTCAGTAATAGTCAACAAACATTTCGGGGAGCAGCAGCACCCCAACACCGTTAGTGCAGCGCTCTGCGCAGCACTACCTCATATCAGGGCACAAGGAAGGACTGTTGGGTCCCTCAGGACAACCTGCACCAGGATCTTGATAGCCCAGTTCAGTCACTGAGGTACCCAACTCTCCTGAAAGCAGCAAAGTACTCAAGTACCTGAAGGACTTCAGAGCTTGTTTCATTTTGGCAGAGTAATTCCCAAGGTGCAAGATGCCATGAGCACAGAGTCATCATGTTCACAAATGCAGAGGTCCGCTCGCAACCACTTCTGTGATAAACGGCACCAAAGGAGATGCATGCCAAATGCAGTTGGAATTTTATGGTTGTTCCTTTAGCACCTCTTCGGATTTTGTTTAGTTCACTTCTGCAACAACAGCTGGGAGCAGTATTTCCTTCAAATTACAGAAAGATTTAGTGTTATCTTAATGTGATACAAGTGTAGCCTGAATTATATTTAGGAGGAAGCACAATATGTGCTAATGAATAATAAAGACTGTACAAGGGTATTAGCCTGTCTCTGACTGCTGCTGCTTGAGCCAGTTCTCACCTTCTTAATAGCATTAGCAATTCACAATGGTTCTGCCACTGAACAGCCTTGTCCCAAGAGAGCATATTGGAAACATTCTCCATTTTGTACGGTTTCAGCTGGAAAGGAGGCACCTACTTCCAGACATAACAGAGTTGAGCTGCAAAAAAAGCTAGCTTTTCCCTTCTGCTAAAGATGCCTTGCAGGATTGCAAAGCCAGCACCTATAAAACCAGGGGTGCCCATATCCACCACATGAAACCCAAGAGCTACATAAGGAGTTTAGGCAGAGGCTTGGCCCCAGCTTCACTCCAAAGACTGGCAGCAAGTCCAAGATGTATTCCTTATTTTGTCCTTCTCAGTTTGTCCATCGGCAATACAAAGGGGCATTTTGCAGAACATTAATGTCTGTGTCACTGCTACAGACGTGTGGCTGGTAGAAAACAGAAGTTTAGTGTAGTCAACAGTAAACCGTCAGCTGCGATCAAGAATAGCACCAATATGGTTCACTGATTATCTGAATTACTTCAGGGTATCTTAGCAAATCCCTGCAATGTATCACAGCCACCAAAGGAACACATGATTTTATGCGAAGAAGAACATTTTAAAAGATGCTACAAAAAAACCACCGATACAAATAGCTGAGAAAGTGCAGTGCTAATGGATGTTCCCTTCTTTCTGCATTATTTATCTTTCATAAAATACTACATAAACTCGCTTTCTCCTATAGAAAGAGTCAAAAATAACATATTTGACTTATCTGTTTAGGCAATAGTGACATGTGTCAACCAAATCGTTTCAACACGGGATTTTTCAGTTTCAGCAACTGTCAGAGGGCTCCTCTATTGAAAATAATCAATGCCTTTGACAGATAAAGAGAAGTAAAATAGTGACTTATTTTGATACAACTTGACAGCTTTTTTTGACAGTAGTTTTCACTGTCAGTCTATTGGATTTGAATTTTAACTGGGGCCCATGAGAAATATGCTTTTGGTCTTTAGCACTGAATCTCTGCAAATCAAAAGGGCAGCGGGAGCGCAGTACTTACCTGCTTTTTATTTGCCATTATCTATCAGTCTTCAATTTTAATTACTCATTTTTAATACCTTTCCCAATTTTTATACTCTTGAGATGTCATAATAAGGCACATTTAAACTATACTTTGCTGCTCCCTTGGCAAGAAGGGACATTTCACGCAGCTAGACTTGCAAAAGGAGCTATTTTCTAATGTCACTGTGTTCGGATTGACAGTTCAGTTCCATCAAGAGCTCATCTGTTCTGCTCTTACAAGACTGCAGAAACTTAAAAGAAGTTATTAATATTGATTATGAAATATTCAAACACTTGTCCATGCATGAGCTTGTGGGGCTAAGGATCTCTTCATTAAAATTCTTTATACAAAACGCATCTTTCCATTAAAAAAAAAAAAAAAAAAGAAAAAAAAAATTCAGCAAAGGATCTAGATCTGGATTGTCATAGAACAGGAACAAGTGTTGTGGTTTAACCCCAGCCAGCAACTAAGCACCACGCAGCCGATTGCTCACTTCCCCCCCACCCAGTGGGACTGGAGAGAGAATTGGGAAACAAAGTAAAACTCGTGGGTTGAGATAAGAACAGTTTCAGGGACAGAAAGGAAGAAAATAATAATGATAATAATAACAATAATAAAATGACAATAGTAATAATAAAAGAATTTGAATATACAAAACAAGTGATGCACGATACAATTGCTCACCACTCACTGACCAATGCCCAGTTAGCTCCCGAGCAGTGATCCCTCCCAGGCCAATTCCCCCTGGTTTATATACTAGACATGACATCACACGGTATGGAATACCCCTTTGCCAGTTTGGGTCAGGTGTCCTGGTTGTGTCCCCTCCCAACTCCTTGTGCCCCTCCAGCCTTCTTGCTGGCTGGGCAGGAGAAGCTGAAAAATCCATGACTTCATCTAAACACTACTTAGAAACAACTGAAAACATCAGTGTGTTATCAACATTCTTCCTCTAGTAAATCCAGAACATAACACTATACCAGCTACTAGAAAGAAAATTAACTCTATCCCAGCCGAAACCAGGACAACAAGGCATTTGAAAGAATCACTTAAATTACAACCAGGTCCTTCACTGCTGCAAAGCAGCACTGCCCCACCAAAGAGGTGAGGAGCTCTAGGCTTGCTGTTGGCAGACGTTGCCCTCCGACAATGAGAAGGCAGGGGCAGGGTGAAGAGGACAGAAGGAAATTCCTTATTATCCTGTATTTTGATAATAGCCTCTTTCAATAATTACCATTTTGAACAGCTTCTCCCACTGAGAGGTCAGGTAGAATCCACTTGCTCTGATCCTTTTGTTTGTTCCTGGCTGCAATTTCCATGAACATTGTCATCATATAATTTATTTTGTCTTTAATATAAAAATATGACCTTGTAGGGTTCAGTATCTAAATATTTATTTGTTTCCAAGCCTAAATTCACAATGTTATGTGTGAAAATTCCCTTTGGTATAACAGTGCTCAAAGAGACAAGGCTGCAAGATGACTGAAGGTACAAAGGTGCAGGAAATAAAAGGACTTCTATTCCCAACTCATCATTCCATGTACTGCTTGAGACAAGAATCACATCCTAGCTTTTGATGTATTGTTGTTGTATATGTTGAGAGCTCGGTTATGTTTAAATGTAGTACTTCAGCTCCTTTGCTTAACAACACCTGATAACTTGCTTGACATCTCAAAGAGTTTCTTAAAATATTCCTAAACCTTTGGCATCCCTTCCTGCCCTGGGCTTCATGAATAAAACATTTATCCAGTCAGCAGCTTTAGCAAAGAGGAACAGCCAAGTTCCATCCATCAACGTCAGCAGCTGAATTACTGAGTGATTTCAGATCCTTTAATAACTCTGTTTCTTTATGACTATGTTGGTAAACAATCAAATAGTGCTGGCACCTGGCTTTCAGTGAACATTAACTTTTTTGCATTATCAAATACCACTAATACAGCTCATCGCTGTTATTGTTAGTTCAGTAAAATAAAGTCTGCAATGCTGTCCACCTTCATGAGAATGCACTGAGGTTTATTCTTGATTTGTTATGAAGGTCATCGAAAGCTACTCACATTAAACCTGCTGGGACTTAAAAAAAAAAAAGCAAGGATAAATAGAGCCTTTACTTCACATATAATGTGCTTCATTTATCATTGGGATCACCAAGGAGTAATACACTGCCCTTTTTGTAAGGTTGTTAATAGAAACTAAGCATTTTGGGGTGAAAAACCAATGATATAAAGCTTCTGTTGTTGTAGATGTCCAAAGAAGCTTGGAGATCCAAGTACTATAAGGAAATTGCCTACAGATATTCAAAAGGAGGTTCCTGGTTTGAGCCTCCGTGCTAGGGAGGAGGGGGAACAGGGAGAAGAAAAATCAGCTTTCTGAATTGAAAACCTAGCCAGAATGTGTCCAAGCACATGTGGTTTGAATTAAATGGATATTCAAGATAAAAATCTTTTCATAGCACTTTACACCGGCAAAACAGTAGGAAGAGCTTTTCCACACACTTGGATACAAGCACCGGCTTAGCCTCTAACCAGAGCATGCAAATGGAAAGCCCTGATATTCAATCCTCCAACCTCTCATGCAGGAAAACTATTCTTAGGCATGCAAGAACAACACATTGAAGTCAAAAGGGTCATCTAAATAAGGATGACTGGCCAGGGTACGGCCCCTGGTCTGTCTCTATTCACCAGGGATTTGTGCCTGGAATATAAACAGCAAATACCCACAGACAGGCTGATATGAGCATAACTTTGAATATCTGATCCTGCATAAATGATCTTTCCCAGCTCTGGGAGAGAAACAATTACCAACACCAAATTTGCAGAGGATGAAAAACAAGCGAGGTCCCAATAAACAGCAGAAGAGCAGAAGCCTCCCGAAGCCTGCATAGACTTTTGCTCCTAAGCCCTTCAGGTACAGCTGAAGGGTGCTGCTGTGGGATCACCCCAGAGATGGCTTTAGGGGGTTACAATATTTTCTCTCCCCTCTCGGAAGACTTTCTGCTCCCAGCACAGCATCAGCAATAGCTCGTGTGTTGCCCTGCCCTGCTGAGCTCTCCCAGGCCAGATGCAAGCAGTTCAATGTGTGCAGAAATATGGGAGGGTCCTTCTCACCTCCCAGTACACATTCCCAGCTGCAGAGCAGTGGAAACCACAGGCTGCTTGCACCAGAGAAAACATGTTTTTTCCAGGTTTCTGCGGGTTTAAATGAGCTCTGTGCTACTGATGTCAGGGGGCACAGGTAGGGACCAGTAACATTTCCATTTAGAGGCATCTTAGAGCCTCTCCACAGGAAAATAAACAGACTCTTCAGTAAAATTACACCCAATTAAGCCACAGGTAAATAATTAAGCCACAGGCTTCAGTATTTAAGCACTTCCCAGTTGCTTGGGTAAGTGAAGTGTCACTGTTATGGATTAGGCTTCTATACTCTAAGTTTTCTCTGTTGCATCTTAAAAATAAAAACCAACACTTAATTATATCTAAGTGAAGACTGGCTCCGACTCCTTTGTTGAAAGGAAGACAGGTACTGTTCCTGAGAAGTACAAGGTAGCCCATTCTTTGATTCCCAGAAAGGTTGATGGCAAAGATTATTAACCATGAACGTGCTGGCTTGGTAAAACAAAAACCCACTGGCACAAAAGACCAGCTCCAGACCCTTGTCACACAGCTGGGTTGCACAACCGTATGTGCTAACTCATGCGTGTGTTGATCATGGCTCATCATGCTGACGAAATCCATCATGTCTTTTTCCCATCTACTCCTGGATATCCAGTTTTCACCCCCTCTTGCATCCCGCATGCACTGCAGCCTCCCCGGAGGCAGCCATGTGCTGCCCAAAGCCCTGCACACCCACCCCTATGGCCAGCTTGTGACCCTTTACTGACCACTTTGGGGACCACTGCCACCGGCAAGGCACGGAGAGGAGGAGTTCCCATCAAGATCTTCTCCCACCTGCACAGAGCAGCCTGACAAGGGCAGGAGAGCTGAGCACCAAGTGGGCTTTCCAGCAAGATGCTGCCTGTCCGGCTCTCACTGGCAGAGGTTTGGGGACAACTTCTCAGAAATTTGTCTCCCCAGGCTAAGCTGGAGACAGGGGGCCCCCCTTGACCTGCTCCAACACATGTAGGGCTGGGGATAGTCATGGCTTTGAGGGTTGGTTTTTTTCTAAATTTCTTTTAAAATTTACAATTCTTCCCATGCCCCGTTGAAGGAAAAACATAGGACTCAGTGGAGGTCTTTGCACTGGCTTTGGAGTAAGCCCCATGAATTTCTATCTTCAGCTAAAAAGCCAAAACAAAACAAAAACCCCAAACCTCATTCTATTTCCTTGCTTGATCCCCAGGCTCTGAAGTTGTAAATACAAACTTTATCTCACTCATTTGAAATCTGCAACCTCTCCATCATAAATCAACCTCCAGAGAAATTAATTACTAATTTTTCTGGGGGAGAACTTTTTTTGTTTTGTTTTCTGTTTTAAAGATTCTGGATTACATAACCTGATGTGGGTATCTTTTTTTTCTTTAAAAACTAAAAATAAATAGAAAAACAGTCCCATCTCCCCCATATCGACAAGCAGCTGCAGCTGGAAAGCCCAAGGCCAAAAATCCTTTGTCTTGAATTTTAAAAAAATGCCTTCCCCCCCCCACCCCCCTCATATCCCCACTGAAACATGTTTCACACTTAGCTACTGGAAACATACCCTGCAGACATTTACATCACAGGCTTTGTTATTATAAGTTATAGTAAAAGACAAAAGGAACAAGGTTTTGTAACCAGAGGGCAAACATTGCAACCGCTAATTTGTTAGGGGGTGACATTTCTGATAATGCCGCTTTAGTCGAGCTACCATTCCATATTATAATTTCATTATAGCATCCTATCACAGCACTTAATAGGAGAGATACACATCAACAGATCTATTACCTAAAACAAACAAAGATATTAGGAAACTTCTTGGGACTGAGTTGTATATTGACTTCTGGTCAGCATTTCCAGAAAATTTCATTAAATTTATGTCATCAAAAAACATAACATATGGACCTTCTGAACAGGAACTCATACCAGCAGGAGTAACACAATTGTTTTTCCCCATTTTGTGATTTATCATCCATTCCATTACATGCTACACGGACTGTCATTTTTCTTTAAATGTGTTTGATAAAAGACTTCTTGTTCTACTAGGTCAGGTATTATTATTCATCAACATTATGTACCAACCAGCACGAACACCAGCAGCAGCTGCAGAGCCGTCGCTGAATATCAGAGTTAGCGCTGGGCTTTTGCCCGCCACCCTCTGGTCCCACGAAATGGGGGAGCAGCTGAAGGGGAAGCAGCTCCCTGTTGCCTCCCTGTGCCGAGCAGGACACACGCACTCTCACGACCCATATCGCAGCAGGAAGCTGCAGAGTGTGGAAAACGGCCATGCCTTTCCACAACACGGCCCATCTGAAAGATTTGGAGCTACGTTTGCTCCCCACTGACCCTGTAGCAGGTTGCCACTCACACAGGTCTGTGCCTGTAATTGCTGGTGGCTCCATGTCAATCCCCTCTTGTACCTGCAGCTGAGACCTGCCCTAACCAACTTCCCACAGACTTTGCAGGGATTTGCAGCACAGCAGCGTCAGCGGCACTGCCACGAGCGTGGTACGAGGAACAAGACGTGCCCTTGCCACCCTGCAGCCCTCGCAGTGCTGAACCACCAGCACGCTCAACAGCGGGGCTGGGGACCTGCCCTTCACAGCCTCTGCGCCAGCAAGTGCTCCCAGCCCTGCGCCTGAGAGAGCAGTGTAGTGGAGCTCAGCAAAGGCAGGAGGCTCTCTTTGCGCTTCTTGCCAGTTCTTAGATGTACCCTTATCTGCTCTTAATTATCCAGGCTATTTTTACACTGTTTCTCCCCCCATCTCCTAATTGCCCAAACTTATTTTCCTGATGGTTTTCTGCTGAAGATGAATTTCAGGAGCTCAGTATCTCAGGCAATTTCAAGACGTAATTAACACCACCACTCCCCTCATTAGCGAATGGCCTACTTTCTCTCCAGCACTACCATCCCCCTAGATGTTTGGAAAAAGTCCTTATTATCCCCCTGTAGCTCTTTGACTAGCATTAACTCCTTATGCTTCGCAGGGCTCTCCCTTCCCTGCCTGCAGCCAGGAAACACCCGCCCGAGTCCCCTCTGCTTGCTGGTTTCCTTCTCAAGTTTCTGCACTGGGTAGTTCTAGCTCCCAGTCCCGGATGAAGAGCTGTGCTGCCTGTCCATCAGCAATCAGGGTACACAGCTGAAACTGCTCTAGATGCTGCTCAGACAACTAAGAGTGTCCCTGTCCCAGAGGGTTTGCAATCAATTCAGAGAAGACAAGGAAGGATGATCGTTCCCTTGGAAATTTTGGATAGAGGCACAAACACACACAGCCTACAGCAAGCCCAGCTTTACGGCTCATTTGAAAACCACCTTTTTCTTTTAAGTGCCCAAGCATTTATCCTCCTCCCTGTTTGAGCTGAACTGCTTTTGACTTTAATTAGCGTTTTCCCTCAAGTAAGAGCAGCTGATTTGGCATAGAAGACTGGACTCTTCCAGGTTCCCCTTCCCACAGTCCAACATCCTGGTACAGGCATGTCCTACAAACCCATCACTTCGTAAGCAAAACCAAAGGCTTATTTCCAAAGCTAACCCATCGAGAGCTCACGTAAGAGGCTAAACTTAATTGTTTGTGGCTGTAACAATATCAGATAACCCCTGCAGAGATAAACAAGCAGACTTGGGAGATTAATATTTTCTCTGATATAAACTTTGTAGGATGCTCTGTTGTCAAGAAGTCCACAGAGATTACTTGTGTTGTAGTAGGTGGCACTTCATTTTCCAGAATCTATGACCCAGCAGAAATTACTGTCAGCTCCCTGACCAGCCAAGGGGTATTGATTCCCCCGTTACTACAGCAACCCATTAGTTATTAGATCGTGTCTCGTATGCAGTGACTAATCTGCCTCAGCGAGGTCTTGGATTTTGACACTTTTTCATTCTAATCCTTAATTAGTTTATTTGATGCGGCCTGCACATTTTATTTTTATACTAAGTAGTTATTGAATATACAGTCAAACTGAGCAGAGATCAAAGGAGCAAAACCAGTATGCTGTCAACTAAACTAGTTATGCAAAATAATAAGAAAAAAAAGTAGCATGCCATATCAAATGCATAAGCCAGCTTCACTCAACACTCCTACAGTTGCACAAAGAAATCAACCCAGGACACTCTTCCATATCCAGACTTCACTTGAAACACAAGTGCCCCTGATACCTCACCTCCTTTGTATCACCTCCGTTCCAAAGATTATACCAAAAGACTAGGAAGCGTTCACCAGCAACTTTATCAGCTTCCTTTGATACTTGGCTTCTCAGGGGGGGATAGACTTTGACAGGTATCTTCCCTTTACACCAAAATAACCAGAGACCGAGTACCCTTTTATGTCTTACCCTCCCTTTGATGTGAAGTGGTGAGTGAGGGTCCTATCAAAAACCAGAGCACCGACCCAGAGTTAGAGTGGTTCCTGTCTGCACAACAACCCAAACCTGGACAGAGGAGCAATGTACTTGGCTAAGACCCACACTCATTCTCACAAACCACTTGACACGTAAAACTGCAGGTTTTGACCACAAATTTAGGCAACTTTAACTTTGTATCACACTCATTAATAAGCCCCTGTGTCACTTGACAAAAAAATCCCCATACTGGAAACAAAAAAAACCCTCGCATTAATTCAGAAAGTTATTCATAATCACAAAACCACCAAAAATGGAGAAAATTCAGTACCAAAAGTCAGAATGAAAATAAAAATGAAGAATTTATGTTTAACTGAGGTGCCATAAGAACTTCTTCTTACGTGTCCTTCAGTCCTCTTGTTATTAATTGAAAATAAAGTTCCAAGCAGAGTCTATCCCTTCCAGCTTTCCTATTACAGGACACAAAATAGGAAAGCAACTTCATTCTCAGGCAACAAAATCCAGTTCTGTCTACTGACTGTACAGGAAGGGCAATTGCTGTGTGTTTGCCATGGGAAAGTTTTATTAGATCAACAGTTCACATTCTGATAAAATCTCTTGGTATCTTTCATGGAAACCATATACACCTTGCACATTTGTATAAAATTGACGAAAACAAATCAGTTTGCTAGGTCTGCTGTTCTCCTGAGTATCAGCAGAACATTAGGCATAACACGTTCAATTGAAGAGATGATGAGGACTGCCAGATGAATTGACTTCAGAACCACTTAATGTGGAAAGGGCAAGCTCTAGCTGATGCCTTCCAGGTAATGCCTCCCTTTCTTTTCACCTACAAAGGTTTAGACACAAAACACCCACCTGATTCTTCTGCACTTAAATGGATGAACATGTGCCTGTAAAACCCATGTCCCTTCATAGGTTTTGACTGTGCTCCATCTCTAGACATCAGGGTGCCCGCAGGCCTCAGCTGTGTGTTTGAGCCTACAGAAGCAAGATGTACTTGTACAGATTTAGGAGAGGGATGGAAAAATTGACAAACTATGCAACAAGGACAGGTTTTGCTTTAGCTTAATTTGATAACAAACTGTGGATTCATGCTGTGGCTTTTCCCCAGCTCCGATTCATCAAGTGGAGGAAAAGGAAAAGGATCCCAAAGTAAAAACGCTTAGGATAAATATCCAGACATCTGACTGCATGCATTTCCATTGCTTGGTATTATCACCAGGCTGGAGAGCAGCAAAGGTTGCAAATTCAGCCCAGGGGCTCTCTGCTTCACCAGTATTTCCTGTCCCACAATTTAAATTTCACAAAATCAGAGATGGAAAGGGAACATTTAGACTGCTCACTCACCAGTCCCAAGTCACTCCCTATAGCATGATCTCCAGTGCTTTATTCAGTTTCAAAAGTCTCACGTAGAGATTAAATGTGAATAGACTGAAATAGAACAGAATTTGGAATTGCCTTGATCTACGTGATGCAGTGTGGGAGTGTACATGTGTGTGCCAGCAGTTTTCCAAAACACATCTACTTTGATCCATTAGAAAATTGACCTGGTCTGCTCAAGAAAGTGTCTTGAATTATCCCAAGTAACCCATTTGTGTTATCATCCATCTTGAACAATTCTCTGGATGTAATTCATGGAATTGTGGACCAGCTATTAAATCAGAACACTGCTCTCCAGAGAAATCTAACCCAGACTCTGAGCCCATAACAACAAGAGCAGTCAAGTGCTCCACCTATAAGCAGGCAAGTCGGGCATACCCTATTACCTAAATGGAAACCCACAGGCACAGTGGATCCGGTAGTAAACCGCACAGTACTTGATTATATTAAGATATATTTCATTGGAGGTGGACAGAAGCACTAACAAAATGCAAAAGGAAGTTTCTCATCACTGTTGGTGAAGATGTAATAAAATCTTAAGGTAAAGCAAGATGCAGTTGCATCAATAAAATATCACTTAGAAAATTCAAGGGCATTGACAATTGGGCATTGGCATTCAATACGTTGGGCATACAATTAGGGAACATGATTGACCAATAGAAGCCCCCAAAGAGCAAAGTCATTGCTCCTCATGCTCTTCATTAAGATGATGGGGAGGCAGAAGTGTTCAGTAATAATACACTAACAAATCTGTCTGCTATACAAACTTACACTTTCTGACAGAGTACTTCACAACATTGTACATACCAATTTCACCATAGATAAGCGAGACTTTCACCTCAGCCTTTTTTTTCCATAAGCCTAATATTCTAGTTATGAGTAACCCAGCCTCACGTGCAAAAAAATTAGATTTGAGGGCTCGATTGAGGCCTAGAGCAAGATCTTAAATCTGTCCCCAGTATTACCAAGCAGACCCCTAACTCCTGTGCCCCTGGCTGGTTTGGGGAGTAAGAACTGGTGCTCCTGTCCTCTGAGATTTCCGTTCCAAGAGCCTCCATTTCATCCCAGTGCAGGCCAGGAGAAGCACTCCCCCCAATCCTTTCCTATACCAAATGCCCTTCTCAACTTCTTCTGGAGTCAGCGGGAACACAGGACATCCCACAAACGCCCTAGGACATCATAGCTCCAAGCCCAAAGGCCCAGCCTTGTTAACACTCTGCAGCTGAACACAGGACACGTCAGCCATCCCCTTGAAGTCTATTTCATTTAATTGCCACTGTCAACTGTCTAAAAGGCTGTTAGCTAAGAAAAAAATTTAGGAAGGTGAGATGGAGAAGAGAAGCAGTGCTAGGAGAAGAGGCTTACAACAGTAAGAATCTTGTACACTTGGGCTTGGGGATGAATGAGAAAACAGAAGGGATTGCAGCTAAGTACCAGCTCCTGACTCTTTATACACCATTACATACCCAGTTACCCACAAATAAAGCACATTATGCTCTCCTCTCCACATCATATTTCACTCTAGCATATGAATAATCTGATATGCCTGTAAGCAGAGCCCAGATTCAAGAATATTAAGAAATTGCACAGATACAGTAATAATGAAACAAAATTCCTAAGCCAGAGAAAAACCAGCTGTGTGTAATTCATTATGTCACAAGACTGTCGTGTTGCTCAACAGAAAAACATGCCTTTTGCCTGGCTTAGACCAGACCCTTTTGCTGCCTGGAATCACATTAAACCTATAGCAAAATACAAATTGTGCTTCAGGATATTATACATTTGTCTTGCAAATGTAACCTAACTTCAGGCACTTCCGAGAATAAAGCAGTGTGCGGTGCAAATGTACATACACTGATAGTAAACTAACAAAACTACAGTTGGACACTACAAAGCAGTGGTCTGGAGCAGAGCATCTCTCAAGCACAAGTTCTGGCACCATCACCCGTAGACATGTCTACGGGCCACAGCCTCACGCTGATACCAATTAGGGTAATTCCCTTTACTGCAGGGCAGCTATACATAAAAGCACCAGATAAGCATGTGGTTTAACAGTGCCTGCGTGCTAAGTGAGGACAAGAACCAGTGGAGAGGAAAAGGAACGAGTCTATAGCAGCCAGTTTATCATACTTGAACCAAGGACTTATTCCTCTTCTATACTGCCCTTCGCAGCTGCTGTGCCTTGGAGGTGTTTTCTTTGCTCAGAAAAAGCTGTGCATAGTAACTCTTGCACCTCCTCCTAATGGTGGCTGGCTGTGATCCGATCACTGCTGTATGTAGCATTAAGGTCAATACGCCTGTAGCCATAAATACCGAAATACATTTTGCTAATGATCAACCATCGTCACTGAGCAAAGACAAATGTGTTCACCGCAAACTCCGAGAGCACCATAGCATTGCTTTTAGAGGAAGAAAAT
Source organism: Astur gentilis (assembly GCF_929443795.1). Lineage (NCBI taxonomy): Eukaryota > Metazoa > Chordata > Aves > Accipitriformes > Accipitridae > Astur > Astur gentilis. The sequence goes on along the minus strand of NC_064902.1, from coordinate 14,965,272 downwards.
GCACTGAAGAACCTGGACTTCTTGTCCCTGGAAATAAGCCATGTCTTCATGGCCTAGTCACCTCTATAAATACAATGAAGTATGGTAAATACATCTGGGATTACATTAGACGCTGAGCAATTTGGGAAGATTGGTCGACTGTGGAAATCCAAAATGATCTCACTAAAGCAGCTTAAGTGGTACTAGCTAAGCAGGTTTGGAGCCCACATTTCAATGCAGAATACCATTTTATAGGAGAACTCACTTTGCAAAACTGTCTAGGCTCAATGTCCATTACTAGACTACTTGATGATTTATTGTGTCGTAAGTTGGAACTTCTCCTAGTGCCCTTTGTGTTGATGATGTCATTTGAAGATCACTTCTCTTTATGGTTGGTACATGCAGTAAAAAGATTTACAGTGTTCATATGTCTCCACCAATGGCTCTTATGCACAACCTTTAAGAGCCAAACACAGAGAGTGGGATTCACCTCACCTAACCAACATCCCAAACTCAGGCAGTCGGCCTGCCTTACTGTATAGGCTCTTTTTCTATAGAGAACAAAAAAGGAGAAGGCACCTCCAGAGCATGAGTCTTCCCACCTAGCTCAACCATCTACTTGATGAATCAAAGCCAAAATGATGCTACATACTTAACTGATGATGCTATATATCTTCAGTATCACAGGACAGACTTATCCACACTATAGAGCAGTAAGACCTCTGCCCTGTAAGCAACGTAACTTAGAAGAGGGGAGCAAGGGTGGGAAGTGTATCAAGATGGCACACGTCCACATTATGTATATGTCTAGAACTGTTTTAGCCCAATCTGTATGACAGATTAATTAGATTTTTTCCCCCCCAAACTTCAACTTATTCTGGAAACCCAGTGAAACAAATATAAGTGAAGAGACCTGAGCTCAAGGCATTTGTGAAGCTACGTCACATAACAATTCTCAGGTTTCTGCAGATGCGAGACCCATAACAAGCAGAGAGAAGCAGTGGCGGTGGATTAACCCCAATCCTTCCCCGACTCCACATGCGTACCACTCCTGCCACACTAACTTTTAAGGCAGAAGTGCCCCAGAAAGGGTTTACCCATTTTCATACAGCAACAGAGAGCTCATCGCAGGCATGACGAAAACCAAGCCACCGTGTCCCACGACAGCCACCAAGCTCAGCTTCATCTGGCAGTGAAGCATCTCTGCCTTCACCCCCCTGTGATTTTGCAGCCCTGCTCAGCATGGAAGCGGCCTCTGCACAGCAGAGGCAAGTGCAGTGCTGCTGGCCAGGGAGGGTAGAGGGGAGCTGTGCAGACACCAGTGCCTTGCATGACCGCAGATGCTGCCCTGGCTGCACTACCGGTGGGAAGGGGAAGGATACACGGCAGCATCTACAGCAAGCCCTGAATTGCAGTTCCTCCCTTGAAGGATTCAGCTGGGATCTTTGCATTACCTGGAATGGAGGGAGGCAGAAACCTGTGCCATGGCAGCACCAAAGGCATCCCAAAAGCATGCTCAAAAAGCCACTTCGAAGATACCAGAGGAACAGAGCTGTTGCATCACTGCATAACACCAGGTAGTGAAGGAGGCACCCATCCCTTCCCTGCACGGCCCCGGGCTGGTCTCGCTGCAGGTCATGGGGTTTTCTCCTCTGCTGGCACTGGCTGCTCAACACAGCCCCCGCCGGTTGTTTAGCAGCCTTTCTCTGCCTTTCAAGAACATTTACACCTCCCATCTCATGGCAGGAACATGCAATGTGGGCAACAGAGCAAGTGGAGATAGCCATATTCCGTGGGTGCTGGGGCACCGCTTGTCCCCAGTACCTTGCGGGACACTGGCAGGAACACGAGTCAGCATCTTGGCCCTTGCAAGTACAAGTCCAGCCTCTGCATCCACAGCAAAGATTAAAACCATACCCATCTCTAAGATCCTGTTGCCAAATTAGCAAAAACATGCAGCTACTGTATGTCATTTTTATTGTATATAAAAAGAACCCATTACATTTATTTGGTACTTTTTGTTGCTGTCATGAATGCCTAAATAATCCTTCTGTGTTTAGAAACAAGCCACTGGGGACCAATGAGATACATTTATTGTAATTACATGATTCTTCTAATTAATTTTTGTCAGGAAATTTCAAAGTAAAAATCTCTAGCTAAATGTGCCCCTCCTTCCCTCCAGCCAATAGACATGTTTCTGAGCCTTGCTTAAAAAGCTTGTTTCCTTTTTGCCTAGTTGAAATAAAGTGGAATTGTTAGTGAGAGCGGGCAGAAAAAAAGAGAACATTGTCATTAGACCACATTGTTTAAATCAAACCCTAACAAGCATTTCATTTTGTTTGGGTCATTAACTACATTTGAGTGAAAAATGCAGTTTGCCTGGCAAATTGGTTGGTGGCCAAATGCCTCCAACAGGAGACCTTTCTGGGTTAAACCCAAAGACTGCAACGCAGACGCACAAATTTTACAGGTGGGAAACTTAACCGTAAAGAAAACACGCTTCAAACAAGCATGCAAAGAAGTGAATGCTTATCAAAGATATACACAAAATTTGATATTTACTGATTTATGAGATTGTACAGCCTGAGGCAGTATTATCATAATTTATTCTATTCTCCCCTGTAACACCGATCACTGAATGTCATAAAGTAATTCAGATAAGATAGTCTGTAATTAGGGGCTAACGGTATCAACTCTGCTGGACCCACTGCCACTTCTGACACATGATGCCCAAGTGATTTTACTGAAACTGTATACCACATCCCTGGATAAGCCTCAAACAAAGCTATCTGAACAGTCAACGCCCCTTTGACTGGGGGGGGCAGGTGTTGGGTGTTGGGTTTTGGGAATAGTTCACTTACATTCTCTCTTGCTGCAATCATTTGCAGAGTTAAAAAGCTACCATGTCGTCCCACTCTGTTTCCCATTACTTCAAATTAAATAACCCTATCTCTCCCAGCTTTTCCATGCAGCACGTACCCACCAGCCCTGCGAGGCTCCCGGCAGCTCTCCTTCGGATCTCTCCCGCTCCCCATCTTCCCCAGAGCACCCCTCCAAACTGCACGCTCTGCTTAAGCCCCTGCCCTGCTGGTGTGGGTGAGTGAAAGGCAACAGCCCCTCTCCCATACGAGACCTCGTATTATCAGTCTGCAAGTGAAGGCTGGTTTGGTTTTTCTGCAAGAACACACAGTTGTTCACCCATTGGGTTTCTGACCCCTGATAAGCCTTCGTATCCTTTTCTGCCAGTCTTAGTCCAACACTGTCAGATTGGGCCTCTGCTACAGAAAACTCAAAGCTAGGTGTAGTTGTGCGCATATACATATAATTTTTATTTTTTGTTTTTTCAACTGAACTGCTTTCTGATAATTTCTCAGTTTTTCCACAGTGACACTGAATTCTAATGCTCATCTCCAAGGTGATGCCACCTTTCTCAGGTTGGTGTCAACTCCAGGCCCTGCATGTAGACTCTTAACTCCACTGCCCAAGTCACAAGTGCAGTATTGAACAGTCCCAGACCCCTGATGGGCACCCCTGAAGGTACCTCACCTAAAGCACTCCCTAGCTTGACAGCAAACCACTGATAACTTCTGCGTGCACACAATTTGCCAATCATTCACAACCTGTCTTAGAGACTCAATTTCCTTCGATTGCTTTAGAGATTGACACGAGAGATGGCATGAAAAGCCTCACCACAGGCAAGCTGTCTGACACCCCTCCTTCCACCCTGTTGTGCTGTCACAGAGGAGAACTAGGTGGAGTTGACATGATGTGTCCCTGACAGTTGTGCTGGCTGTTCTTTATCACCTGTGATGCTCCAAGTGCGTATGGACAGATCACTGATCACTTGCCCCAGCAGTGAATTCAAACAGACCAGTCTAGACTTGCCCAGCTCTTCTCTTCCCCTCTCTTTCAGAGGCAGGTGCTACCCACATCTCTTCTCTTCCCCTGGAGCCTCCCCAGACCTCTTCATGCTCTTGAAGATAACTGCTAATTGGCCCTGAAAATTGCTCCAGCCTTTTCTCAAAATGCTCCAGAGCTGGGAACATCCAGTCTGCCCTAGTATCCCAATAGCTGCAGAAACGTGGAAATCTATAAGTTCTGCTGGTGCACTTGTTTCCAGAGAGCAAAGGGAAGATATTTTCTCCCCAGGGCTCTAGCAAGCTCAGGGGCTCAGCACTACCGGTCAGTCTTGCTGTCCCATAGACCATATATGTCAATCCTAAAGAACGTTGCCTTTGGTTTGAGTTGTGAGCCTTCCTTTCGCAACTGTCACCTGCATTGCCTTTCACCTTTTCCCACTCCGCTATCATGTCCCTGTTTCTTCAGGCTGTTCTTGCCCAGCCAGCTACAAAGCTGCTGGGTATCGTGACCTGCTGTGTTTCTCTTACCAAATCCTACCTTGCACTACCAGTGACCTGATCTGCCAGATGCTCAGCACCAGCTTCATTCACCCCACCTCTTCGGTCATCCATAGCCAACTATCTCCAACAGACTGTCTCTTCCCAACAACCAGCACCAGGAGCCTTGCGGCAGACATACCACGACTTCAGTCTCAGCATCAGCCTCTCTCCCATGGCCAAGTCCTCCCTGAACAAGCTGTATGCTCTTCTCTCAGGACTCTAGCCACGACCATTTTCTACTAAGCCCCTGCGACGGCATTTAAATTATAACATCGATTATACACAAGACCTGAAGTTCCTCCTTTTTATTCCTCGTGCTGGCATAGCTAAAACATTTGACTGATGGATCCATTAATTTTCTTCTTGTGACAATTATCCCTCAACCTCTCCCAGTTCTCACTCCTGCCAGTGGTTTGATGCACCACATTCCTCTACCAATCCTGTTTTAAAGCCTTCCCCAGCAGCAGCAAAAGTCTCCTTGGTGTCCTTTTCCTGCACATGTGGTTCCACTGAAACAACATGTTACACAGGGAGAGTGTCTAGCATTGCATTTGGTCCCTGCTACTCTCAACTCTAGTCCCCTGCTGCCTATCATCTTAACTGCAGTAATACTTATTTGAAACAACAACCCCAAGCTATTCTCTCGTATCCTCCTGTTTATGGAAAAGCACTGATTAACCAGAAGTAATTTTTTTAAACCTAAAAGTAATTTATATTATATAAGAAAAAAGGTCAGGTAGATACTCCATTTATCACTATTACAAAGGGCTGTAACACAGTGATGAAAAGAAAGAGAAATTAATTACAAGTCAGAGGCTGCAATAACTCTCTCTGTAATTGTGACGAAAAATTTAAATTAACGTTTCTGTCACCAAGAGAACTTTGATTAATTTTACAATAGTGGAGATGCTATCACCTTAATATTGGTGGGTAAGGAAATTTTACTATTTGCAATTTAGATGTAGATCATTTCTTTAAGACTCAAAAAGTGCCTGCGAGGCACCTTCACACTTTATTAACAGCTCAATCAGTGCCACACTAGAAATAATTAGCCAAGAAGCCATGTAGTAAATATATCTAGACTAGCAAACCTGCAGAATAAGAAGTGTGTGATAAAATCCAGACCCCTCCAAGAGAAACAGCCTCTCTCCAGCGCTCCAAAGTGACTGCTGCTGCCCAGCTGCCTGCTATGCCACTCTGCCTTCAGGGAAACAACACAAACACCAGATTTTCTGACAGCTTTGTTTTGTTTTCTGTTTTTAAGACTCCGCTTGGTTGCAAAGCTGGAGGGCAGAAGGGTTAGATCCAAGCAGCGGCCACTGACATTGCACCCCGATGTGGCAGCAGCCCTGCACACGGGGTGCTGTACGAGGCGCTGGCTTCCCTCTGGGGCTCCTGGGTGCAAGAGCTGGGATGGTAAAGGGCTGCTGAGGAAAACTTGCTGCTGACAGATGGTGGGTGAAACGCAATAGGAAAGAAACTGAGGCAGTCAGGGATTAACCATGGTGCAGGACAGAGGACTCGCCCAGTCTGCAGCGGTCACACCTGAGCACAGCGTTCAGCAGCCAGGCAGGCCTCCTGATCCTAGCCCACGGACATCAAAGTTACCTAGTTTGGGTTTTGTTTTGCTTTCCCCAGCTTTCAATCCTCACAAAACCCTGACCAGAGCCAGGGTCTCAGACAGGACTTAGACACACACAACCACTAGTACCCTGGCACACCAGTGGGCTTTGATATTAAACATGCCACAGACACACCCTGACCAGGACCCCTTCCCTCTCTGCATCTTTAAAGTGTTCTTGGGATAGAACTGAGCCCCACGTGGGATGGGCCAGGACGCGGGCAGCCTCTGCTCTAGCCAGGAGAGCAGCAACCTTTGAACTCAAACCTTGCAGCTCCCTGCTTTGCAGAGCAGAGCATCAGAGCAGGGAAGGGAAGCACTGCCTCGTGATTCCCTCCGTGTTAACCGTGCGCACATCCCTGTGCCCTCCAGGACGCTTATCCTCAGTGTCTGCGCTGTGTCTGTAAGGAGAGGGGACAATTTGTGTATTTTTGTCCCCTGAAGACCCTCCCCACTTCCAGCACACGGAGGAGAAGACGGGGCGACACAGCGAGGGAGTGCAGGAGCCCAGCAGCCAGGCTCTGCGAGTGACACCAGTCCCTGGCCTTTGCTACCAGAACAACCCCTGCAAAAGCCCAAGGATATGATGCAGGAAAGTAAGGATCAGACCAAAGTCCTGGGAAGCTTTCCCAGTTCCTTTCTGCACTATTTAGCAAGGGCCATTAATTTCTTCCTTTCATAAACACTGTGAACGATGAAAATCTGGAAAATAAAATGAGCCTAATGAAAATGTATTGGTTCTAAGGCAATCAATGCCATTCGGCTTACGGAGAAAAGGAAACACAGTTCCCCATCTGTACTGTGCTCCCTGTAGTCAACAAGGCTGACTGTTTCCAGCATGGATCAATGAACCATTCGTTAGGGGAAGTGAACCTATACGAACAGCATTCGTCTCTCTCCTCCAAGATCAAACAGACCCGCATGGGAAGTTTCAAGACTGCTCTTGAAACTTCAAGTCTAGGGAAAGTTGGAGCACTTGAACGTAGTTTGCACGTAACAGTATCTAGTAAATCCTCATACTTGCTGCACCCAGAGACTGAGCAGGAAGAAGCTGAGACTGTACACGTGGAGGCTGGATCACCTCTGCAGAGAAGAGGCAACACTGCACCATGTGTGCAGGGGCTTGTGAAAGGTATTGGGGTGAGCAGGGGGGAAGGAGTTTTCTAACACTGTCAGCTTGTAAGTAATATTAAACAGTCGATGCAATTTTCTCTTTGAATTTCTTTAGATATAGTGATGCTAAAGAAGGGAGAACAAAAAAAAAAAAAAATAAAGACAGGATGGAAGTAAGGAAACAGTGGTGTAATATAACCAAAGTAGTATACTCCTCATTCAAAGAACTTAAAAGATGGGGGTTTGCCCTAAAACGCTGAAGAACCTTACAAGGGATGCTATGAAGAAATGTGTACTCCAGCAGTGAAGACATCCCCCAAAGCAGGCAGGAGCTGGCACTGCCGCAGTCTGCTGCAGACAGCTCCGCAGCTCCAAAGCATTCCTGCAGGGGGGTAACCGTTTTGTCAAGTGCAAGGCCCTTTCCTCAGATGCATCACCATAACTTCTGACAAATGGTACCTCCAGGAGAGCTGTCAGAGGCTATCATTGATAGTGTACAAGTAGCCAGTGTAACTCAGCTTGACATGAACTGACATGGGGCAGCATGAGGCCCACAAACCACACTCGTTTAAATAACTAGAAAGCCCTAGAAAGCACAGACTGGCCAAGAAGGTGAACTGCAGCAGGCACATAGAAAGGCAAATGTTTATAGCACATGGGCAAGGAAAGGGCGTGTTCCTTCCTTCCACTGAACTGACACAAAGTTAATGGGAGATCTTTATAAGGATGGGCTATAGAAAGATACACTAAAGGCTGTTTCCAATGTCTTTAAGGTATTTGGAAGTAGGCAACAATAAAAAGATAAAATTATAACATACAGATGCTGAACTGGCTGTAAGATTTGCCTCCAAAACTTAAAGGTGGAATTTCCTCACGTTCTGAATATTGTGGCAAGCCGTGGAGAAACACTTAGCTGCCTTCTGAAAAGCAGCTGCAAAAGCGAGATATGGAGAGCAAAGTGAGTGTAAGAGGATAATGCCATCATAGAGATATGCACTGCAGTCTGAACTACAGCTGACAACAGAACAGGGCCATCCCAGAGAGACCAGCACTGGGCACAACTACGGGCAAAGCACAGCACAGTCCCTGCCGACTCCAGCCACCGAAAGCATTCACCCATACAATGGGACCAGTATCGTAAGGCAACTAAAACCACAGTTTTCCTCAAATTGCTCCAGTAGCTTTATGGCCTCTTGGGACCAGGCACTGCCAATAGCCTCCAAGGAGAGAGAGCTCCTGACTAAGCAGCGATAATCCTGCTGCCAAGACATTTTGGTAGGGCCTTTCATGTACACTAAAGCCTGCAAATACTCCACTTTCGTTCTTTGGTAACATGCAGCAGGCAGAAGGGGACAGTCCCCTGAGGACACCATCCCCTCCCCACCCCACTGGTGCTGCCACATGCTGCAACACAAGGGTAACACTGAGCCCAGGCTTCCCTTAGTGTCCAGCTGCACCTCCTTTCAGCACAGCCGCTTCTGATGCCCCTTGTCTGCTCCCTTTCCAGGGCTGCTCTCACACCCCGGTTTTTCTTTAAACACTTCCCTCCTGCCCGTTTCCACAACCAGCACGTACAGACCCGGCTCTGCTCAAGTCAATGCCTTTTCCTAGTAGCTGTGCACTGCCAGAGTATAACGTACACATGAAGTAGTAGTTCTCCGATAAGTATTTGACAGATTAAACATCGCCTTGAGCTTTAGTTCTTCAGCAGAGTTATGAAAAATAACTTCCACTGGAATTTGCATTTCGTGATTGCTTGCCGACTGACTGCCTGCCCGCCCATTGAGGCTCTGCTTTGGAGCGCGTCTGTGCTTGGCCAGTGATCCCTCTCACCCATCAGCTCTATCTCCTGCTCTCACGGCACTGCAAACCAGGAGCCGAGATCTAGTGCTCCAGCTGCCCTCCAGGGAGGGCCATCACTGAGAACAGGGCAGGCTCCAGAGGGACGCCAAGGATAAGTGGTTTGTGCAACACAGAGACCAGTTTTGATGTTCTGGAATTAAATATTGCAGCACAATTGGAGTTTGTCCTAGAGGCCTGATAGAGTCATCCCCAAGGACAGAGAATAGCAGTGGGCACAGATGCTGTACATCCAACCATATACTAATTGAAAGGAAAAAAAAATAGAAAAATTATTATTCTTGTTTTGAGAGCTAAAGACACATTTAAGAACTTTATGAATTGCCCAGAAAAGCTACACACTTTTGTGACCTGGCAAGATATGAGGCTTTCCAAGCAACTTACTATCTCTGGACAAACAGATGCCACAAAGTACCCAGCTTCTCTATTACATGTTTTCTTCTTCCTCATCACCAAGAGGAAATAGATGTTCTCAGACAGCAGCCACAGAGAATCAATTCAACCCGTTTATTGAAAAAATACTTTCAAAGAAACAACTGATTCCTTATCAGGAAGGATGCACTCAGGAACTATGCACCATCTATGAATTGGATCCAAAAGCTCTTCATGTGTTTGAATGGTAAGCTTTTAAGAGGAAAGGGAAAAAAAAAAAAAAGGAAAGAAATCCAGGTCCAATAACATTGCTAGTAGCAGTTTACCTTTGACTACTGAAAGAAATAAAAGAAAATCATTAGATGTATCTCTCACAGAATCCATTTTACAAGCTAATGTCACTGCTTTGCTTTCAATCAGAGATTAAGGTTAATCTCCAGAACTACTGGCGCACATGCAGACACGGTGGAAAGATGCAAATAACTCCACAGAGGAGGCACAGAGAAGAAAGCTCTTTACCAGAAATCTATTATTCTGCATGAAAATGCATCAGCTGATTTACAGTCCCTGTCGGATACTGACGTACAGCTGGGAACAGGCAGAAGTTCTGAGCCCAGATTACAGCACCATGAAAGTGTGTTACAAATGACTGCGTGCGTATGTGTGTCCATCCAGTGTCGGGGGGTATGGGTGCATACTTTAAGTGCTTGCCAAATACTGACCTAAACACACCTCATTTTCTGCCCATTATAAGAGCTCTGATATGAGCCTGAATAAATACAGAAGGGTCCATTTGAGAAGATGCAACCCTCGTGGTGTCCTGCAGCACAAACTCGCAGTGAGCGCTTCCCAAGCCCTCAGTACAGCAGTCTGTCTCCCTGGGGATGAACAGGAACCCTCAGCAAGGGACTAAATCATGCAGACAAAGGTATCACCTCCTGACATTGCTATATGCTAGACACAGCTCCCCCACACCAAGGGCAAATGGTTATCTGCCCCCATACTAGCAGGAATATCTGTCTTGTGGAATACAACTGCTGTGAAGTCCAGGATTGCATCAGTATGTGTCTCCTTAAGGAGACTGGCAGCTTTAACCCAGGACTGAGCATCACAGCAACATCCCTGATAAAGGCTACCTATGAGACACTGTTAGTGTCCCAGGCACCTGCCGGCAGTTTTATTGCAAGGTACCACAGGATGCTGCAGAAGAGGAAAAAAGAAAGTAAAATTTTAATTATTCCAATGAAAAAGCTGTCCTGATGTCCTGTAACCCAGAGACTGAGTTACAGTCCTGTCAAATGACAAAAGTATAGGTCCTAAAGATGAATGGACACGAAAGGGATGTGCCATAGGTCAGATATACATGGTGAAAGAAACATTAAAGGGCAGCCACTTGCATCCCTTGATGCCTTGAATTTGCCACAATAGTTCAAAGCTTTGCTGTCCTGCCCTTCAAAAGGTTTTCAGAGGCCATCCTCAAAAACATCTCCCAACTGGTCCGGATTCAATTGTGCCCTTAGCTATCCCATCCCTGTCTCTGATGCTGCCACCACCCTTCTGAGTCTTTTTTTCCTCCCTTATTTCTCTTCTTCCTTAGTTTTCTTTGCTTGGTTTTGTCTGTGCTTAACCAGAGTATGACTTTGCTGGCCACAACTGACCTGGCATTTCACTGACATGTTGGCCTATTTGTGATTATATTGCTGACAGAACCACGTATTGCTTCTTTTGCTTTCCTTTACAGCTGAGTTTGCCCATTGCAGACCCGTTAGCACCTGCTGGGAAACTGGCAAATAATTATTTTATACTGTAGAGTAATTCCCTGTCCCCAAGTCTTCTTTCAAGCTAGCTGTACCTCTACAGCTTGTGTAGAAACACACACACGATGCAGCAAACAGCCCCTGAGACCACGTGAAAAAGACAATCTGGAAACGTGTCAGCAAGGAAAGCCTGAGGACACTATTTTGTAAAATGTGTCTGAAAGCTGTGGAAGGTCTGTCTTGTAGTCAAGACCTCATCATTAAAATTCAATCAAAAAAGGCAGTAGAACCTTCTAAGTTAAAACACTAAATAAAAGGAGATCAAGATAAATAGCAGATATCATCTGAGCCAGTCATAAGAACGAATGTGCATCAATCTCCAAAAAAGTCACTCAAGATTGATAACACCAAAAGACAACATCTTGATAATCAGTTTTACAGTGATGGATTGAGGGAAAGCTTAATGAGTCAACTACAGGATTGGAATTTCATTAGACTTTACCAGAGCTAGAAAAAAAAAACCTGTAAAAACATAAGACAAAATCTGCCTTGTAAAATACAGCAGTGCATACATTTATGTCCACATGGTGAATTATCACATACATTTGCATCAGGAGGAGTTTGACTGGAATCCACTGCAGAAAAAAAAACATGTCTCCCAGAACTATATTATGCCTACCACTCTGTAATTTAGCAGTTGTGAGAGCTGATCTAACATAATGTAATTGTATTTTAATGTCTTCTATGAGACTAAGACTCATTAGTCATCTCCTAAAGAGAAACACAAGCTGAAGTCACATGTCATTATGCCAAGTCGTCAGGCATAAGGTGCTCACAACGATCCTCACACTAACCTTTAAGACAGACTCTGCTGGCGAATGAAATCTGATGGGAGCATCTGTAGGATGTGAAGCTGGTTTTTGGTTTCAAACTAAAATAAAAACTGTTTCACCTTCCACACTAGCAGGGCTGGTGAAAAACCATGCTATGTCTTGGGTCAAATCCCCATTTTATTGAAAGCAACGAAGTTACTCTGGATTCAGTTGATCTGTACCAGATTTCACTGCCAAGAGCTAGATCTTGATGCTAAAAATTGCATCAGAAGAGAAGCATCCATGTTCGTTGAAGTATACTTTCTCCTTTTTACATAAAACACTGGTTGCACTCCTCCTCTTGAGGCTTTGCTCCTCCATTTGTTAATCCACTTGGCCATTTGCCCTACTTATCTGTGTAGTATAACTCAAAATGTAACATGACACGCTGCTTCAGAAGCTAAAATGCTAACACGGAGCTCAAAAATACTGACTCGTAGGATGCTGCTGCAACATAACAAGAGGGTCCCAACTTGGTTGTTTTTAAGTAAAACTTTAGCTTTAACTTTTATTTTGAGAAAAGGTAGTTTTTCCCTGTTGTTGATCCAAATGCCATAAGCAACATAAATGCTAATATCACAGATACACAGCGATTATCAAACTCTCTAGGTGTTACATTAAGTATGTTGCCAACAGCAAGTTTTTCTCTGGAAGGCAAACTCATTTTACAAGTATTTTTTCTTTTATGGCTGAAAGTTTTTTCCTTATTACATTAAAAGTGTATAATAATGATCCAGTAAATAAGCATCACGAACAAGAGCATAACCCTTTACACAAGCTATCTGTGCAAATTTTGACATAGGCAGAAACACCGGAAGAAAAGTTCAGCTATCAAAATAGTTCTATAGCCCCCTGAGACTACCTAGCAGTGATAAAATACCTTATTATCCCTTTTGTAGGATATCTATTTGTGAAAAATTTGCAATTTTCATTCCCTAAAAATGAATTATTAATAACAACATGCCAGTGAAGTCCTGCCTGTGTAACCCATGTGGAGAAGCAACTCTGCAAGGTGCTTCAGCCTGATGTAAGCACTGATGGCAACAGGGCAGTGCTTGTATCTGAAGCCATGCGTGCTTCAAGTGCTTTACTGAAACAGACAACCCAGATCTTGCAGTTTTTAATCCAAGCTCCTACCTCAGCAACTGCTGGGCAGGAGGCAGACAGGCAGCAGATCCCCACCTCAGCAGACAGCAATAGGCAGGGAGAGACCAAGCCCTGACCTGGCCAGGCAAATAACACAACCGGGGCACCCTAGCAGATAGCTGGACGTACTCCTCGGTCCTAGGACAGAGATGTCCAGCTGGCACAAAAGTCAACGCCTTCCTCCAGGGACATCAGCCCAACCACGATGCCCGGTTCGCAAAGGGAGGACTAACTCCATCCCCCAAACTGAATCTGGTCAGAACTAAATGGAAGCAAACCTGCACCACTTTCCCCAGGAGCCATAGCAGTACCGGGCAGCTTGCCCTTTTTGCGGTTTCCATAAAGAAACATAATATTCCATCAGAAGGAGAGATGTCTGTGTCCCTTGCAGGGTTCCCACTGCCACCAGAGCCTACCCAGAAGGCGAGTCCCAGCAAAAACATGTCAGAGCATCAGCGCGCAGCTCTCCAGCAAGGACAGGGCAGGGCAACCTTTTTTAAGCTGTGATAAAATGAACATATTTAACAGATGCTGAAGTGAATACCTCTCTGGAAACCTAACTGGCAGACATTTGGGTCTTCCTAAGTGGATAATTGATCACAAGGCTACGCCAGTGATGTTACGGTAATGAAACAAAGAAGGAACTGGGATTTAAGGATTTCAAATAAGCCTGTCAAAAACATGTAATAATACTGTCAGATCAATTTGCTGTCAAATACAGGTGTGATGTGATAAAACCTTAGATTTTTTTAGTAGATTATATTATTGAAGCAGTAATTTAAGAACACCTTCTAGGTAATAAATTACAATAAATCAAACTTTAAAACTTGAAAGCATGTACCAGAAGACATACAGTGTATGATATGAGAAAGACAAGTAAAATTTAAACCGTATTTCCAAGCTGGAACCAAGCAAATTCAATTGCTTTAGAAAGATAATGATCAAAGCCTAGTTTTGTATGAAAACAATAAGTGTTGCAAAGTTATAAGGAAAAACCTGCTAAATGCGTCTGTCCTTCACCCTCCTGTGTTTCTAGTGCAAGCATATCCAGAGGTGAGAAAGGCGTGCAAGAGGACGCCCTCACAAAACACAGTGGTCAGTCATAAGTACTGCACAAATACAACAGGGTGGCATTTTTGAGAGAAACAGTTTTCTATAGGAAAAGTTCCTGTGAGCAGCATCATTTCATCAAAAAAGGAAAATATCTTAGGAAGTGCCAAAATGCTGTGTGCTCTCCTAAAGGAAAACACCCGATTTTCATTTCAAAAGTGTGAGTTTTTTCATGAAAAGAATTATAATGTCTTCAGATTTACCAAAAGTGACTATGTCTACAGCTCATAGTCCATCATTCACCTCTTTCTGTCCTCTAGCAAACAATAGGGATGGGAAGAGAAATCTGAAGTCACAGCTTGGACCAGATGGGAAAAATGCCATCAGCTGAATTTACTGACAAGCACAAAACAATTAGGACAAGTACAACACATGGTACTTAAACTACTTAAACAGGATGCAACCAACCAGCAGGACAATATCATGTCTGATATTGCCTTATAGTGGCAAAGAAAGAAAAACAATGATTGATTATTGGAATGGCAGCCAGCAGAGATCAGGGAAGAAAAGAAATTAAATCACATCTAGATCAGTGGAAAGAAGTTTTAGCAGCCTTCAGCAAAAGCCTTTCAGCAAGAGATGTTTCCTAAAACCAGATTGCACCTCGTGCTCATAAGTTACGAGGTTATTGCTCATATGTTTTCCTAGTCAATCCATTTTGCAATTGGAGTTAATTTTAAATTCCAAAAGAAAAAAAGAAAATACACATATGTACCCTCTCCCACTTCTCAGTACATTCATTATCACATGGCATCTCTGCAACAGCCATTGTAGTTACTTAAGTGGAGAAAAACAGCATGAAGGGGAGTATTTCATGTATTTTTAATACCTTTTGACACAGTTCAGCACCTGGAGTCCATGATCCAGCAGGATGTGGCCGGCAAGCACTCTCCTCTGAATAGGGATCATTTATTGCTTTACTCAGGGGAATATTCTTCCAGCACAACAGGAGCATGTGAGCTGGAATCTGGCAGCTAACACTCTGCTGCCCAGGGATCAGAATCAGCAAAATGTTTCCTCTATTATATTTTACATAGGTTTCCTTACAGAGAAAGAGACAGAGAATATTGTATTTCTCTGCCTTTGATGAGCCTTTTTTCCCAGCAATCATTTGCCTCAGGTTTTCCCTTTAGAATTTGGGTCATAAGAAGCTTTGCTGACTTAACTTTCTGGTGCAGTATATTTTCCTCTGAAAAGCACAGCCCGAGAGCCAGGTCAGTATTACGGCAGCACTCTCTTCCTGCTCAGAGCTGGAACTTTTCCACGAAGATGTGTAGATACCCAATTTCTGTCAGGGCTTGCATTTAAAATGCACTGTCAGTTCTCATTTCTCACATTACCATCTCAAATGGGCAGAAAAGGACAACTAAACTGGCAATCAGCTTCCAAAAAGAGAAGGTCAAAATAGACTATATCACATGAAGAGCTGTCGGCTGTCATGAGAAGGCCGTAATAGCTGCAGCCAGCAGAGCAGTACGTTTAATGTGCTCGCTGGAGGAGCTCGCACCTAGGCAGACCCGTCCCAGGGGTCTGAGCACGAAAAGCACATCAATGAAGATGTCCCCCAACAGATCCAGCCCCAGCGCAGCTCTGCATTGCTGACTTAAGTGATACACAGAATCTCACACGAACGCATGACCCACAGGAAGGATTTCTGTTGTTTTTCTTAAAACCACACCACAGTGCGGAACAACTACACACAGATGCCTGTTTAGCACGCGCCAAGGCCAGCTTCCCTTGAACCTGGCCACAGGACACTACCAAAGTTGAAGGGCCACGGAGAACTGCACGCAACAGCACTGAACGGCCCACTAGGCATGAACCACACCAGAGTATGGGGATACTCAAGACAGTTAACGGCTCCACCCCATCTACACAAAAACACAGATATGACATTCCTCCCTTGGCTTGAAGCACCCCCTGGTGAGTAAGACACCCCTGTATCAGAGGCCAAGCTTCAATTCACCTGCTAAATAAGAAATGGTGGTATTCAGCAATTTGACAAGAGAAAGGATTAAATTGAAAATAACCCCTTCCTTGATCCTGGCTAGAAAGCACGATACCAAAACAGATCTCCGCTTTGCCTCTTTACTGAACACAGGATTAGCTGGTGCCCCATGTTGTACCAAACAGCACTTGGTCTAAATTTTAGTAAGCTTACTGTTGTCACAAACTTCATCACACATTAAAAGCCAGTATCTGTATCTCTCTCCCCACCCAGAAGGTGAATTGATATTGAACTCATGCTTTCTGCTGCTGCAACAAAATAAACCCCTAAAAACCAGGAGTAAATGGAAAACATAGTGCTTTTTATTGATTGTGATGTTTTCAGTTAACTAGGTTTTGCCCGTGGCCGTCCCCCTGCAGCACATGCGCACCAGGGGAAGTGCTGCACTACTCCAACCAATAACTTTTAGGAAATGGAAAGCTGCGTCTGTTTAATAGATGTTTCCAATTTCTTACATCACCATCCGTATCTGTTTTAGTCACTTGGCAGGTTTTCTATAGCTTCTCAGGCCCAAGCTGATTTCAAACCCATTTGGTAATGTCAATGTGACTTCAAGGTTTAATGATTCATTATTTTTTAGACCTGAGAGCAAGAGAATGTGTTAATTTTTTTTCCTGCATGGGCTTAGTGATTTCCTTCTGGTTTATTCTCTCTATTTATCATTAAAAAGAGGGGCTGATAAAGAAAAAAAAAATCTCAGTGAAACATATATAAAAGAGACTTCTTTAGTTTAAAAAAAACTATTATAAGTCCACTACCTTTTATAACCTGCAGAACTATTACAAAGGTAATGGTTCTCCATGCAAAACACCCTCTCCAGGAATATTAGGCTAGTGGACAGTCACCACTCTATCATTAGATAGAATTCACACATATACATTTGACATATGCTAGAAAGTTTTGAGCTTCGTTCCTTCTGCTTGTTATTAAACAGCAAGAAAAAAAAAACAAAACAACAAACCAACCACCAATGCACCGCCTTCTGAGATAATTAGTTAGCAAACCCTATTGCTCTGGGTGGGTTCTGTAACAATTTGTCTAAGGAATGCTTTTAGCCACAATCTAGGCAATGTCACAAATGCTAAGAGCGTCCCGTGTATCTGGAAAGCTCTTCCACAGCTTCTTCTAGATCTGCACATCTTACTGGAGTTTATTTTATACCCAAAGGCCTTTTCTGTGGCATCAAAGTCAGCACTGGAGCATCAGGGACCTTCTTGCATTTCTTTTCTAGTACTCCAGAGGAGTAGCAGACACTGAGCCACCTCGCTTATCAGGCATGCCAGGTTTGATGAGCGCAAGGACATGACGGATGTGTCACACAGAGGACAAAGCGCACAGAAGCAGGATCTCTGTTGTAGGCAGCGGGGGCTGCCCTGCGGCCAGCCGGGCTCCCAGGGCCTCCCACCCCCAGGTCTGGGAGCACAGAGCAGCAAGACCCCTGGGAGGGTGTTTTGGATGGACTAGTCTTTTCAAGCATAAGCAGGGAAGAGCTGCTTTCTGAATACCCTCAGACAAATGTTGTCTCCAGATCCCCTGCCACAAGTCATCCTCACAAATAAAAGAAAGAAAAAGAAAAAAAAAAAAAAGAAAAAAAAAAAGAAAAGAAAAAAAAAGGAATTCTTCCTTCTTACAGATTTTAATGATGATTTTTGCTGGCATGTAGCCCAAACACAGGGCCAGGCACCTGTTCCAGGATTTCACTATATACACACACCAGAATGTAACTAGCATTTGCTGCTTGTCCACAACTGCCAGAGCCTGGGGAGGGAAAAAATTCATCCAGTTTCCTTCATCCCCTGTCTTTGCTGTTACATATGGAAAGAGAAGTTATTCACAAAAAGAAGATTTAGAGGACTGCAGCAGCTCTGGAAAGGTGATGAATTTGGTTGAGTTGGCACTAGTCAATCAATCCTGTCCTCTAAACAGCTCAGGCCTCTCATGTTTCTCCAGGGCCAAGAAATAACCAGAAGTTGCAAGGGGGGAGTTCAGAGGGCTTTGGGTGGTCAGCCTGTCCCCAGAGGGACATGGGTAAGCATTGGGCCACAGCCAGTACTCCCCACCCAGTGCCCCTCACAAGCGACCTGCTGCCTCCTACATCTGGAGAGAGCAGATGTAGTGTTAGATGGCACAAATGCATGGGGTATAGGTCAAGCCAGAGAGATGTTATTCTTCTAAAGGGGTTATTTTCCAAAGAACCGTGAACATCTGCTCCTTCATGAGCAACGTCTTCGGCGTCTTGGCAGCAAAAATACACCCACCATTAAGATGTCTGCAGTTTCCCCCTCAATATTTCAGCTTCTGCATGACTCGGGAGCTGGGCAAGGTTTTTTCCCTTCCACAGGAATCAAGATTGGGAGCTGAATGCACCAGGAGCAAGGCAAGATAAGCACTGGTCTAGGGCGTACAGAAAGGGAAGAAGGAAAGCATTTAAACCAAAGCTTTCATAACTGGAAGGGAATGTACTGGTTTCAGTGCAGGTAGGGAAGGGCTTGGAGTCAAGGCTGGGCTGATATTTCATCAAACTGCAGTTATTCATTGCTTGTAGGAATTGAAAAAACTGCAAGTGGCCAGCCCCAAAGGCACCCGCCTGGTCCAAACGACTGCCATCGTTACCAGGGCTGAGTGCGTTGTGTCGCTCTGGCAGGGAAGAAACCCTCTCACACAAGGACATTAACATGCTGAATACGCCACAGCTAAATGGCCTCATTCAGCCCAGAACGAAGAAGCAGTTTCACGGAATTTAATGACTGATTAATATTCATTTAATAATTCTTGCCTAAAACTGCAGCAAATGATTTTAAATTATACCATTTGGGAGACAGCAGACTCAATTCAACAGGATCACTGGGCTCAGACTGTCCAAGTTGTTCTCTGGATTATTTGGTTCTTCCTTCCCTTGCCAGGTGACTGGCAGGTGTCTACCTTGCCTTTCTCTCTCTATTTATTTCTGTCTTTTTCTCTCTTTTTCTTTTCTTCTTTTTTTTTTCCTTTTCCCCCCTGTTTGTTTTAAAACGCACGCAGCTCTAACAGGAAACATAGAGTAACTGCTACCAGAGTGAGGCAATGGCCCTACTGTTCTCACAAACCTTTGGAGACAGCAGGCTGCTGCAAACCAAGAAGGACAAGCCATGCTTGATCTGCTGCCAGCGGACTCCAAAGGGAGCAATAAGGAGATCATGCAGGGTAGAAAACAGATCTGAGCTAGCAGGCAGCACAGCTTGGGTTTGCTCATGCTCTGTAGCAAGACTGGGATTTTAATGGCTTTTTATTTTTAAAAGGAAAACCAGAACAAAAATTAAAGTTTGATAGGTCCCTGAGCACCCACCACTCAGCACTCTTAGCACCAAAACCTGCACCCACCAGCCCACAAGAAAGTCAAGGGAAGAACAATCAAGGGAAAAAAACAAAGTAACAAAATCCACATTATAGTAGCTTTAAACGTTTTCTTGGGGAGATAGGTCAGTGCGTTCTGCAAGGCAGGAAAGTCCTCCCGCACACAATCTACTTCATCTAGAGCATGCACCAACTCCCAGCGCTCCACGTGAACTCCAGCGCAGGCACAACGAAGGGGTGCCCAACGCGGTATCTCTGGAGGCTAGGGATCTACATCACTACAGAGTCTAGGCACAGCAATATGAATTTTTGTAGCTACAGATGCCCCAAAACCTCACCCTCCCACTCAAGCAAAGCCCACACAAGAGCCCAGGCACTGAGCCTCTGCTCTGCTCCCACCTCTGCCTCCAAATGGAGGAAAGCTCTCAAGATGCAAAACCAGTGGTGCAGCAGCCCCTCAAATCCCAGAAGACATTATTCCCTTGCCTCTTCTCCCCACAGCACCCACCAATATGGATAGCATCAACTTTTCCTCGCCGTACTACGCCCTGGCAGCGTGCTCCCCCTTATCCAGAGCCAACCTCCCTTCCCATTCCCAGAGCCTGGCACTCGGCCAGCTGGTGCCTTCACCTGAAACTTCTTTGACACACCTGCATCTGGACAACTACAATTCTTCCCTTTTCAATTTCAATTTTTATTGATTTTTGAGGCACTCATTTCTGAGATGTATGGTATCATTGGATTATACTGTTTAGCAATTTATTTGTGTCTCTCTTTATGTGCTGGATTGATTCTTTTTTCCACCAAGTCCCAAAAAAAGATGCTGCCACTGTTGTTGTTTGGCTATCATAACAGCTCACGTAGCCCTGAACTATTAGGCAGTGCTGCTCCAAGAAATTTTGTGCTGAGGTAATTTGGGGACTAAATCAAGTTTTATCACTGAATGAGGTTAGTGGATATTAATGGGAAAGCAGGAGTTTGCACTGAATCATTAATGTGGATAAATGGAGAGCGCCTGTTTAATACTTTATACAGCAAGTGCTAATAATGCCTGAAAACGGTGGGGAAATATTGCAAGTTGTATTTAAACACAGCAGAGAAAGAGGCCTAATTTGACCCGTTCTGGTACATTAGCTGTGACTATACAGTGGGACCCTCCGTTAGCCTGAGCCATCTCTCCATGCTGCCATGCTGTATTTCAGTGTCCAAGTCCTCACTTTCAGCAATGTTTGCAAGTTTCTGTAACTGAACAAAAGAAACACAAATGCAGCTGGGATAATATATATTTGAAGGAAATTGCTGCAAACAAACATTTCCAGGAACTTGAAATTTGAAATCATTTTTTAAACAATGAAAATTAACTTACAAAAGAAATAACAATTAGAGCCACATGACTGCCAGAACCTGCCCGTCAATTAAACATAAAATGTTTTCCATACAGGCTCATGCATACATTGATTAGGTTGTTCAGAAAAGCTCAGAGCTACTGCGACGTTTGTATGCTGAGCAAGAAGCAACTCTCTGAGATATACGGTCTGAACTGCCAGTCTAACATCCAGCACTTTCAGAAGACTCTCTGTGAACGAATGCATGGAAAGAGTGAACGTAGACAAAGCCAGGGCATACTTCTGCAGCTATTTTAACTGGCCAGAGCAATGCAACGCACAGAGCATTCATACATTTTACTTCCAGGAAAAATTTCAGTAGTAGTTGAATCATTTGTCTGCACTGGGGTGTGCACTGAAGCCCTAATGCTGTCAGAGTTTACAAAAGAAGTCCTGCAGCAACAGGCACTTTCACTGCCAAGCAGCTGTCAGCCCAGTTATTCCAAAGTAATTCACGCTACGCAAGCAAAGGTACATTATCAGAAGCAGACACACAGGTCCGAGGTCACCTACTAAAGTAAGGAACACGCAGTCTCTGTACACAGAAGAGAGCTGCAAGAAGATGATGGGATTATAGAAGAAAACTGAAGTGTGCTTACTGCTAGCAAGAGTAACATGGTATTCTCTGTTTCCCAAGCAAAAGCAAATGCTCAAAGCTTACATTAACACCCTGTAATCGTAAGAACAAAGCTCAGCAGTACTCACCGGCTGAAGAGATGTAGACCACAGCCAGTTATAAAACAGCATCTGCTAGGCAGCTCTCCCACATATAAAAAGCAAGCCCTGGAAAAGCAAACTATGAAAAAGGGCTCCAAGAAAAAGGGAGTCCTGCAGTGGCAAAGTTAAAAAAGAACTGGCAAGTCAAGTAGGTGCTGTTTGAATAGGGATGAGCCATGCTGTTAGAAAACCTTAGGTCCCCCTTTAAGCAGCTATATGAAATGGCTAGTACCATAAAAAGAGCCCTCCTGACCCAGCAGGAGCTGAGCACAGGACTGTTTGTCACAATAAAATATTGGCCACAGGTGAGCTAGGGTGCAATCTGCCCTTCCTCAAATACAGCTGATAAATAAGGAGCTGATAATTAACTGATAAAACGGCTTTCCGTATCAGACACCATTTGCTTCCTTATTGCCATACTGATCACAAAGTTGCTGGTTAGTGCAGAGCCCTTTGGGGGAGCCCTGGGTGCTCTACTTTCTTCGTGTCCTCAGCACTGCCTTTTCTAGGCTACGTTTACAGTGCAGTACAATGTCACTAGTTCCCGTGCTGGTTTAGGGTTTCTAAAATTCTCATATTACTGCCTCCTATGCCCTTGTAGGACATGGGAAGCCTCAGGTACCTCCTGATCTCCCCTGAGCACAGCTCTGTTCCTGCAGGCAAGGCAGGTGGGTGCTGCACTCAGTTTCCAAAGCACAGTTTTCAAACCAATCTTCTGAGTGCAACAGGAATGCTCTGCAATATTTAGTATTCATTAGCCTAAGTGAGCATCAGTAAAGCAATTAGTGTGAAGCTGATACAGCAGTGGTTTGGGGGTTGCTCTTGAGGACAGGGAGTTTGTCTGTCACAATTGCAACTAGAATTTCAGGAGTTTTTTGAGCTGGCAAATCTACCAAAAAAGGCATGTGGTGAGCAGGTTTTCAGAGATGCCTAGGCTAATATCTGATGCTCTTATTGGATTTCTCCTCTAGGAATTCAACTATACTTTGAGCAGCCCCCACATTTTGTATGATATTCCTTTGCAGGCTTCTCTAACTGCAGTTCAAGTAGGTTTGATTCTGCATTAGAGCTCTACCTGCCCTGTGCCAATCGAACACAGTGTTGGGAGTCCTTAGCAAGAGCGTTCAGCAGAGGGCTAATGCTGTGGGGCAATACGGTGGCATCCTCCTCCAAACAAAGAAGGAGGGAAGTACAGAGCGGAGAGCAAGTGATTCCCTCTGGCCCTGCCCCATGCTCCCGACTGGTGTTGAAACCAGTGACGCTGTTCCGGGGAGACAAATAGGGAAGGAATACGCTTAGATCCACGCAGGCTACTTAATGTACATTGTGGCTGTTCGGTCAGAAGCTGGATAGCTTCTAACCGTCGGTGTGATCAGCAAGAGACATGATGAAAGCCTGTGACTACCTGTAGAGAAATAGTGATCCCGGCCATGCTAAGAACTGCACGGTACCTGCAGTGAGTACCCCACAGCTGCAGATCCTTTGCAGCTACGGAGGGCCTGCTAGGAAAGGAAGGCTGCTTCCCACTGCATACTCTCCTGTGGTCAGAAAATTCAGTCAAATTGAGTTTCTCAGAAACTTTCTCAGGAATAAGGGGTTTAGCCCAACTGCAACTCACAGATCAAGTCACGCAGGTGAGAATCTACCACTTCACTGGCTTTTCCAAGTAATAAGCTTCAGATATCATCATATTTTGTTGAACGCATCTCACAGTGAATTCTGAAATGCAAAGTCAAAGCCCTGCTGCTAGTGTGCTGTCATCAGCCTTGTCTAAACTGACCCAAGTAATTCCCTCTCTAATTCTGATGAGGCAGAGTGGTGCAGTCGGCTGAGAGGAAAGGGGCTATTTCAGGAAGAAGTGAGTAAATTAAACCAAGTTAGACTGTGCAGATGAGCTCAGTTGTTCTTTACAGCTCTAAGTGCAATTGCAATTCATTCAGCATTTAACAACGAATCTTTCTTGTTATTTGAGAAAATGCAGTCTATTCTCTTTTTTATGTATTTACTGAAAAGTACTGGCAAGCACAGAAAGTGAAGAGTTAAAACAATACTAACAGCTAAATCAAAGAAAAACACATGAGTAGTGGAACATCACATAGCAACGAGAGAATTATGATGAAGAAATGATTACAGTGTAGAAAGGGCACAAAAGAACAATATAAAAGACTGAGTTATAAAAAGAATTTCGTGTAAGGGGAAAATAGACATAAATAGGGAAGATGCAGAGAGCTAAAGAAAATGCTTTTGAAACTCCAAAATCTTTGGGTTTAGCACAGAACTATAATATTTTACAATATTTTGTTTTACAAAAAGTTTTCAGAGTCCCGCAAATTTCTGCAGATCAAGGACGCTGATATTTATAGACCTTATAGAGGATCAAGGACAAAAGAGATACTTAATGGGTTTTTTCCAATTTGCTCTCTAACAGAACAATGACTGGAATTTCACTTTGTGAGTCTTGAGGAGACATCCTCCATTGATTTAAACACCCCACTGGTGGCAAATCTGCCACTTCTTCCTTTAAGCTGTTTCAATTATTAATTACACTCATAGTTAAAAAACTGAATCTTATTTCCAATGCAAACTTTGCTGACTTTTTTTATTCTCTGCTGTGAAATCAGACTCAGTCTACTAACAAGGTAAGTGAATTTTTTAAGGCACAAATTATTTTTTTAAAATTGCTCTCTGAACTTCTTTTAAAGAATAAGCATTGTAACAACAGTCACAGTTTACATTAATTCAATACAGTTCTATGCATTATGAGATTTTCTATATATGTGTTTTGCATCACATACTCTTAGGAAGGCATGGAAGGGCATTTGCTTATTTGCACAGCTTTCCAAAGCTTCTGGAACATCCCAACAGTCTTACACTTCTCTCAAGTCCTTGGATTATCCAGGAATCTGCTGCCTATCAGGAATACAGGGTAAGACATGCTGAAAGATAGTCACTTCTTGGCAAATTCTCACCACTAGTCTCCACATCAATCCCCGCATTCAGAGATAATAGTTAGGGTGATGCTTAATAAAGTATTTTCAAAGTGTTTTCCAGGTTGCATTAAAAAGACCTCACTGCAACTTGGTTATCTGATGAGACAGCTTCTAGGAATCTGTTTTCTGGTTTCTTACCTCTCTTTTTTTAAATTCTTTCCTTCTTAGTGCCAAAATAGAAGAATTTATGTTGGAAAGGCAGGGAGCCGGAGACATGGTTGTGGCATTGCTGTTGGCAGATTTCCTGCACTAAGACCCATAGTGCACCAGGGAAATTGTGACTACTGCAAAGGGCTGAAACCTGTCTGGAGACAGGACTTAACCTCATTCTATGTTCACCTCAAATCCAAGCTTCAAACGTTAGGCTGGATGGGTCCCAAAATCTACAAGCTTCCCTACGGAGGTGGGGAGTGGACTCATGGCAGCGGCACAATGAGCCATAGCAGCTCCATCTCTGTGGAGGAGAGAAATTCCCCCCGAGAACAAGGGACTGAAAAGTCAAAATACTCTCTTTAGCCTTAACTGCAGATTAACCAATTTCCAAGACAATATTCTTAGACCTGAAAAGTCTCTCTTTCACAGAAAATAAATTCAAGCAGGAATGCTACGGGGGGGGATCCATCTCAAGGAAAATAATTATTTAGAAATCTTAAATTCTGGGAGGGAAACTTGTTTTGAAAATATATGTTTCTTCCAAAGCAAACATTACCCCTCCAGCAGCTCCCTCCACATCCTCCCCTGAGAGCGCTCAGGGTGACTGCAGAAATACTGCAGACAGTGGGGTTGAAGAGTGGCAGAACAAGAAGTCATAGAGGGTGTACTGAACAATATAGCCCTAAGTTTAAAAACTCGCATTTGTTCATTGTATCCATTGAAGATGTAAGTGCTTTTTTCAAAGCAGCACATCAGTCCATAAACAGATGGAAGTCTAAGGCTCACCCCCCTTAAAAAAGCACCATTCCTATCCTACAGCCATACAACTTGCATAAGCAGTGTCCATAAAACATTCTCCTATTACAGTCCAGGACATTACAGCTCCAAAAGATTTGCTATCCAACTCAACCCTTTTTTATGCATCCCACAGCCAATTTTACCACCATCTTCTTAACCAGAGGCAGTTCCAGCTCTCTGGGTGCGGCCAAGGGCTGCAGTGGGAGCTGTGCCGCTTCTCAGGAATTGGGGGAATGGCAAGAAGGGCAGATCTCCTGCAGGAACGCGGGAGACATCATAGGTCTGGGAGCCTGATGAGGTCTGGTCCTGATGGAAAACTGCCACATGAATAGCCCCACTCTACACCTTCCCACGGAAAATCCAGTTCCTGCTCCCTTATTCCCTATTCTCTGTGTTACCATAGGTGCACCACTAGAAATCATCCTCAAAGGGATGGTTCTGCTACAGAGGGGACGGAGTAAAGAGGCATCTGAGAAAGGGGCTGCAAGAGGGGAGATCTGCACTCGCTAAGCAGGAACAAGGCAGGGACAGGCACAGAAACCGGGCTGAGCATAAAGATGCGTGGCCACAGCCACCGCTTCGTTTGTGTTTTACTTCCAGGGCAGGTCTCCACCTTGGGCAACTGCCTACTTAACCTGTGCCTGAAGCCCTGGTGATAGGGCCTGTCTTGTGAACTGTGGCCCTAAAAAAATCCTATGGGGTGGCTGTTTCCCTTGAGCAATTGGTTGGGGAGCATTTCCAGGAGCTGGAGACGGTGCTGAAATCTATCAAGTTAAATGGTGGTATATGAGAACAGGAATGAATAAACCTCGAGGGATATCATTTGTCATTTACTGTACTTGTTAAAAGTTACAAAACAGCCGTTCAGTAGAGGTTAGAGAAAGGACAATGCAAGAACACAAACTTTCAACCCATTTCCAAAACTGCTTACAGCTCCCGTATTTTCCAGGAAGATGAAAAATTCATAATGAGGAAAATAGTAAGGATTAAAATGAATTTGTTTTTTTTAATGTCAAAGTAATAAGCTGTTCAGACCTTTCAATTGCCAGCAACCATTGCTTATAAGGTGAGAGATCCTGATCCACTCATCAAGAATTTTGGACAATAAAATGTCCATGAACAAACACACGAAAAAGATAATAAAGAAAACTGCACAGCCAGAGGTCAGACATACTTTATACTAGGAGCTGAACTCTGATAATTCACAGTAGATTAAATTCAGCAGCAGTAGAGGCTTAGCAAGAAATTTGGATGTTAGGAAGATTTAAGCTGGGAATAGGCCTTATTCTTATTTTACCAAAGGCCAGGCATAGACTCATACATGTTTATGAGGAAAAAGCAAAAGTGACTGAATTTCAAAGAATGGGTTGTGTAGAAAATAGTTTGGGCATAGAAGGTTCTATGGAAAATGCTGTCAAAAGTTAGAGGGCAATAACTGAAATTTTCATCAGCAACTTTCAAATTTACTTCCAAATGTCAAAAGCCAAAAAACATGGCTAAGAATACTAAGTAAAGAATGGGTTATGAGCACATACTTTTCATCTTCGAATGTGAAACTGTGAATTTTGAAAGAAAGCAAATGTTTATGATCACGATTTTTGTTACTCGATATCAAGCTTTTGACTTAAAAATGTTTTGAGGGATATTTTTCATTTATTATGCTTTAAAGTCCAATTCCATTTCCTTTGGAAATAGCACAACATCTTTGATTACAGAAGGCGACAGAAATCTTCTGAGCAAAGCAGGAGACTCAGTAGCTCAGGGCGACGCTGTGCCACCCCTGGGTGAAGTCTGCATGGCACAGCGAGCAAGGCATCCCGCGGAGGACCAAAAAGCAGCATTGTTCTGGATTTGCTCCAAAGCAAGTGTGACCCTGCGCTCATCACTGCCTCCCTTCCCCTGCCTGCCTTCATCCATCTTAGGTACTTATGCTATATGCTCTTCATGGCACGAGACTCCGGCTTGCAGAGCTGCTGCCACGGACTGCTGGGTCCCACACAAAGTATGAAAACACCCAGATTTAGCTATCAGGACACAGACTTGCACAGAGGAGCCTGTGCTATCAACAGATCAGGCATCCTAACAGCAGAGAATTTCTTTTGGCAATTGCAGACTTCACATGGAAGAGTCCATCTTGGCATTTCCTTTGAAATAAGGTAATTCTTTGTGGGCCAAGAAGCCCCTTCCGTGTGGCAGAGCCCCGCAGCTGTTCCCACACCATCACATGGATGGCTCTGGGATTCTGTAGGAGGTTTCTGTGCAGAGGAATTGCAGGCTGAAATTTTCCAGTGACAGGAGGGAAGGGAATTTGCAGGGCAGTGGGGCAAAACTGCATGTAATTATTATTAGCAGGTGACTACTACTGTAGTCACGTACTGTCAGAGTTAAATTACAGCCTGCTAAGATCTTTAGCTATTCCTGTCCATAGTCAATTCTTGAGAGGCAGTTGCTGTTGAAGAGACGATATAATTTTGATACCTGCTTAATTTGTGTACCTATATCCTGCCTGACAGAATGATTTCTCTAGCTTTATAAATGGATCCGTGTTCCTCTCAATTGGCATTCACTCCTCTTGCTGCAAGAGCATCCGTCTGCCTGAAATCTTTAGAGAAACAGTTCATAGGGAGCAGTTAATTGTGATCTCTCTCAAAAAAATTAGTCCCTATTTTTCCTCTGACAAATGAAGACATTGTTCCAACAATATTTTCCTTCTCCACTGACAGTGCTAAATATTTATATCTTGTGCCTCCTAGAAATGCTAGTCTCATGAATAAACACCAGGCTAACAACGAGCAGCTTCCAAGAAGGACGCGGGGTGCTGCTGACCTATTCACCCTTCTTCCCCATTTTAAATACCAGGTTCCCCATGACAGCCATTTAAAAATCAACACTGATCCTGATACCTGACCCGACTTTTTTGTGTTTGCCAGAAAATACACTTAAATAGGCCCATCTTGGCAGTATGTAACAAACAAGCCCAAGCCTTGCATTGTAAAATGTTTACAACCCAAGCCACATATTAAAAATGCAGAAATAAAATGAATGCGTTGTTGGTAAGCCTTGGTAAACACATCCCATTTCTGCCAGCTCCCTTCTCATTGTGTGAGCAAGTATTGGCATGGCATTCCTCTTTACTCTCCTGGTCTTTGCAGGTTAAACTCTTTAGCATAGAGGCCCTAATTTGAAGTGGAAGGTTCCCCTATTAACCACTAGGGCCTGATCCAGCTGACAGCCCATTGCTGTCAATAGAAAGGCCTCGTGTTTGGTGAATGTGTGTTCAAAACCCCTGCACTCTCAGCTTTCCGGGAGTTTTTTCACCAAAGCCCACGCTGGGCTGGGGAGCTGCTCAGCTTCCCAGACGAGGCAGAGCTGCTGAGCAGCCCCAGCCGTGCACCTCCAGCAGCAACAGCCAGCAGTGAGCCTTCCTCCTCAATGCAAAGCTTTTACTCTCTGCTACATTTTTATTTCAAGTTTAAAAGAAAGAACAAAGGGAGAAATAAAACTATGATGCCTGCTGATGTTATTTTCACCATTTACCATTTTTATTCTGCAGTTTAGGATTACCTCATGCACTGGGAAACAGATGCACCAGCTCTGCTTCTGTCCAAGCCCTCTGTCCCTGCAGGACTCCACCTACAGCAAAGCCATTTACAAAGATGTCAAAATAATCATACAATTACATTTATAAGGTTCCTTTGCCGTAAAGAGTATCAGAAAGGCAGCCAATTTACTGCAAGAGAAGAGCTTTGTATTCTAATTACTGCAAAGTAGGACTTAAGCAATAATCAAACTAAATAGGTTTTCTCTTCTGGGAGGTGAGTATATGAGCTGATGTGGAGATTTTTTGTTACATTAAGGGACTGGTTAGACAATTGGCTAAAACTACAGCACTGCTCCCAAAAAGGGCAGTCCCACACTCTCTACTTCTACGGCTATTCAATATTTTTCCACATTTTAGGATGATTTTACTTTTTGCTTATGCAGCTGTAGTTGTCATATTTACATCATCTCCTCTTTATCCTTTCCTTCTCAAACATCCAATTACTGCATGCCCATCATAAGCCTTCATGAAGTTCCCAGCTTCTGTGTCTGCCATTAATACAGCACTGCCCTCTTCTCCTTCACAGGGCTTTTCAGTCCTCAAAACCCAGTTCCCTCTGGAAGAACTGAGCAGCCTGCAGCAATCTTTCCTTCAGCTTTAGCCCTCTTATTATCATACGCAACTCCCATTTGAAATTAGCCCATCAATATTTAACTTCCATCATTACATCTGATATGGAAAATGCACACTTCCATCCCTTGTTTTCTTGCTCCCACTGAGCGCTGCTGGAAATGATTCCTATGATGTTGGGTAACAAGCACAAGCCCAAGTAAGGTAAACAAAGTTCTACAGAGCTTCTCCTAGAAAATAATGCAAAATTTTTCCAACTTTTCTGCACAAGCAATTACAATTCCACTGTGAGTCCAGAGAAGCATGTTGCTGCTGCTAAAGAAATTTCTACACTATTTCTTTTATAGATGAACTAGCCTATGTGTGAGACAACCCCTCCTAAATATCTCCCTGTAAACTGCATTGGCACAAGTTAAGTAACACACTGGACATCATGAATAGTCCAAAGTCCACGAAAGCCCACTCACACCAAGCCCATGGCAGGAGCTCTATTCTGTTATTTAAAACACTTTAAGGTTCAGCTATTGAGTTCCATTTCTCAGTACTTCCAGTACCGTTTTCCAGATGGAAAGGAAACTGAACACTTCATGTTTAAACGATCGCTTTATTTTGATCCCAAGAACACTTACTGAAGAAAAAGAAAAAAACAAACCTCTTTTCTCTGGACAGAAAATTTTATCAGAAATTACCTACTTTGCCAAGATCTCATCTGCACAACATTATTTGATTCTGTGTAAAGAGGAATCCAGAAGCATTGTTCCTAATAGTGTTTAGATCTCAGATAAATATGTTTATTTATTTTCTTAAAAATTAGCTTTTATATCCTCACAGTTGCCTGACTCTTCCCAACAGCCTAGTAGAACTTTTGTTTTATTTAAAGGTCTATCACCACCTGTCAGTGCAGCATCAAGAACACACTGGAATGTGCCATTAGTCCAGAGCTTGGATAGGACTTTTTTAGTAGCTGTACTGTATTAATGCCTTGTTAGAGTTTCTTATATGTCTCCTGCTAATAGGAATAACCTCTGGAGCAATAGCAATTTATCCATACATCTAGCTCACACTGCTTGTCACACTTAGTAACAGCTGATAACCCTCTTGGGCTGCTTTTCATCTTCCGTAGAAGCACTCTCATTCTAGAATACATTATTTTAACCTGTCAGAGTATAAACAGGACAATTACTTAGACCAATGTAGGCTGAAAGTGTTGATAACTAAAGCTAAATCCAGCATTGTCACTCTAATGTGTTCGTGTTAAACCAAGCACAATGAGGCAGCTTGCCTTCTCAAATGAAAACATTTGTCAAACTCGCTAATTCAAAATCGACCTAGTGCAGATCTCTTGATTTGCACTGCTTGACGACAAGCCTGGGAAAGCAGCAATGGAAACAGTGAACTGATGATTGGGTCAAAGAGAGAAAATTGTCAGGCAGGAAGAACCAGGCTGGCTTGTGACTGTGACGAGAGAACTCACCAGACTCCAGGAACGACGACAGCAACCCACCCACCCCTTGCACTTGGGTATAGAAGGGTTTTGTAAGACTTTCACAAAATCCAGGCCTGCTCCGGTACTCCTGAACGGTCGGGAACAATAGCTGGTCACTGGGTATTTCTGAGTCCACAAAACCTACTACAGCTGCCTCTGCATCCTTCTCCAATCTGTTTCCTACTGGCACATGCAGCTGTGTTAACAGCAACATAGCTTTGCTCAAGGGACCGCCAGCAGTAAAACTCCAGCCCACGCACTGAATGCTGCTCACCTACTCTTGCTGACCAATTTCTTCAAAGAGAAAGGGCAAAAGATGTCAACACCATTTCATTCCCCACATCCCACCCTTCCTACAGCGCCTCTGTCTCGCTCATCCCATGGGCACAACATTTCCTGCTAACCAGAGTCAACAGCAATGCTGCTCTCTAACCTTTCTGCTTTCTTCTTCAGGGACTGCCTTGGTGCTCTCTCCCAGATTTGACCTTATCTTTCTCCTCTGGCTCCTTCCTCTCCTTATTCAAACCTAACACAAACTCCCCTGAAATTGCCCTCTCTGAAGTCTCTGCTGACCAGACCTGGGGATTTGTTCTCCATCCTCAGCTTCCCTAAGCATTCCGCTGCTTTGATGCTATTGCCTACTGTTGCCTTCTACATAAATATTCTACTTTACCTGTTTAGGCATTAGCCCCTGAGCCAGCTCTGTTCAGACTGTGTTGAGACCTTGTCACTTCATCCTTCCTGACAGCTGGTAGAAAGTCCTTAAAGAAATGTAGATCCAAATGCCCTGTATCTGCCACATCCCACCCACTAAAAACAATCCCCAGGCTGTACGGTGTTCTCTTTGACACTGACGCTGCAGGGAGGAGCAAAGCAACACACTGTTACTGAACCTAGAAGGAATATGGATATAGTTTGAGCAAAAACATGATACCATGTATGTCTTTGCATCAAATCCTCGCAAGATGCTCCATATTGGCTAAATATTTTATGCAAAAATTCAGACGAAGCAAAGGGATGACTTTCTTTGTCTTCCCAGCATGGACCATGGCAAAGTGGCAGGATTGCTCACAACCTGAACTTGGGACCCAGGTGACTTTTGCACTACCTTGTTATGCTATGCCTAATCCCACTTTAAAATATCCTGAAATTTGGACATGTAAGCATCCCAGCTGGAAATAAATGGGCATCATTGATTAGATTCCTCTTTTACATAACTGTCATAAGCACTTTTTTCCTGTAATATGTAGTCCAGTTTTCATTTCCCTGTGATTGTGAGCAAGACAAAGTTTTACTTATAGTGATCTGATAACTAATATGAAGACTTTAATCTGAAAAGCATCTGTAAACTTATTCCTGATTGTGTTCCTTAAAGCTCTTAAATGCCCTTCAGTTATGAAAATTTTCATGAAATTATATATATTTTATAATTTCCTTAAATTTATAGCATTTGTAATATTTTTCCCAATTGTTTTATTTCCATTACAATAACCGTGCCTTTCAATCTAACATTTAGATGGTAACACATCCTTTTATAATAGTTTGGGCAAGCAATTTTAACAATGAACAATGTGCAGCTAATTGCTTGCACCTCTGGATAAAGCCTTTAACCCATGCTTTTCAGTAACACTGTTTAATTGGAAAAACAAGAGTGAAAATTAATGACAATACAAGGGCCATATGAAAATAACTGGACACAGGAGCTCACAAATAACCACCCATCAAGGCAGAATGACTTGGGTTCAGATATTTTCAAGCACAAAAAGGAATGAAATGCTGGTTTGGTCCAATTCAATGTTAATATGATCAGTACCCCTCCACTGATGAGACTGACACAAAAGATATGATTTAATAAGCCACAGTCCATTTAAAGTCTCAGGTTTATTAGATGTAGAGGCTAGCAACATAAATGTTTAAAATGCAATCAGAAAAGTTATAGATGGGTTCATTGAATATTTCTCCTGCAAATGCCTGTGCCACAGAAAATGAGGAACTATGTAGGATTTTTACATATAGCACAGCCTCTTATTACGCAGTAAGCAAAACACTTGACACACAGGTTAAGTTAATATATCCTTCCAGCTTCTCTGCACAGTTTTTTTGTCTTCTTAAACTTATCTTTGTATCTTTTCTCTTCCTTTTCCAATTTGTAAACACAGTTTCAAAGTCTTAATTAGTTTGAGAGTCCTCATTCAACTCTCTGCTATGACTGGTTCTTTAAAAGGTCGAAGTCCTTATTCATTACTCTGTTGCTCTCTTAATGTCTACAGCTTGTTCTTTCCTACTATTTGCTTCTTTATTTTACTAAGGACTAAACCCAAAAGTATCAGTTTGACAAGGGAGAGAATGTATTTTCCACTGTTGCATACTTCCTACTCCTTTGGGTACCACCAAGGGTCTCTAAGATCTGTCTGAAATTACAGACAGCAGTTTAGCAAACCAGGGAACTAATCCCCATCCAACCTTTGCAGCCCTGGTAGCTTCCTGAACTGCAGGCTGTGGGCCCACTGAGTGAAATAAATAACCTATGTAGCTGTCAAAAAACTCACCAATATACCACCACTATCATTGTACTGGATAACTACAGCTACAACATTCTTCTTTAAACTAAAAGGACCCAGTTATTTCCATTTAGTTCATTCTTATGTCATTTTAGCACAGAATAATTTTAAAATATCATTTTCTTAATTTTCGCTTTTTACTTTTGACAATAAAAAGACAGGTATTTATTTATTTTAAAAAATTGCTATCTGACATCCACTAGAGGCCTAGCACAATACTATATTGAATATAGTGCTGAAGTTCAGAAGTCTTGCAATCTTACTTGGGTATATCACGTGCAAAGCAATGAAGAACACATGGCCAATAACTGCAATAAAACCTGACCAAGCAATCTCATTGTGGCATGATGGGGGAGTGAAAGTAGTTATAAACAGGGGGAAATGCCAATAAATATCAAATGTAAAAGAGAGAAAGTTGGCAGCAATACACTAGAATCCAGGAATGACACAAAATTAATAAGGGAAGCAAAAGGACAACTGAAGAAATCAATGGTCAATAAAGCTAAGGACAATAAAATGAAGTTTATAAAGTGCGTTGTAACAAAGAGTATCTAACCAAGAGCTACTGGTCCATTACCACTATGGAAATGATAACATTGTCCATACTACTACAAGAAAGACAACTATGGTCAATAAACACTTCGGTTCTCTGTTTCAGCTAATGCCAGCGATGTAGCCTTACAACGGATCAATGCTGATTAAATACTTCATTTTCCAGTAATAATTAATTGATAAGGATGTTAAACACCTTCTCCTACAATCAGAATCTTTAACCAGCAATTCTGACAATTTATATCCAGGGGTTTAAAGTCTCTGGCTGAAGACTTCTTATGCTCTTTTCCAGTCAATCTTGAACATTCACAAAATTCCAGGCTCCAGTAAAGTTACTCTTGTCACAATATTTAAAAGATTTAAGCAAAATGAATGAATTGATTATGAGCTTCAAAGCAAGAAACCAAATTGTCAAAAAAATAGGAAAAAAAAAAAGAATAAAGAATAGATGATCTGAGATTTAACTGATAAAGAATTAACAGACAGTACTTCAAGCAAGCTCTAAGCAATGGCAATGACCATTAATTCAAGGAAAACAGACTTTTGCTTTGTGTTGTATAAGATTACAAAGTTATTTAAGAAGGATGATAGCCCTGACTAAACAAGAATTCTCCTACCCCATTTGGCATGGCCTCCCACAGCATTTTGGCAAAGAAAATGAAACAAACCAAATCTGTTGAAACAGACATTAAATATGTGTCAAAGAGATGCAACCACCCACTGGAGAAACTCTTAGACCAACCTAGAACCAAGACAAACACTGCCTTACCTGGACAGGTCGCATCCTCCCATCTTCCTCTACTCTCGCTTGCCATCTTCACACCCTGCTATGCTCCATACAGGCAGCAAAAGCTGTGGATCACATTGAAGGAAATAATTTGAAATTCAGTGCAATGCAGTTAAAATACAGCAGGGCCAAGAAAACATTTTCTGAGCAACACTGAATTTATGGACAGGGGCACTGGTGAAGTTAGAACAGAGGCTTTACTGTAGGACTTTGTAGATCAATGTACAAATTGTTATTCCCATTGTTCAGTAGAACAATTACTAAAATCCATTTGCCGGTAAATGTGCCTTGTCTTGTAAATCATTGGGTCATTAACCTTAACAATGTCAGTGTGTTGTCACTATCCAATTCAATTAAATTACTGACCAAGGTAATACCTAAATGCACATTTCAGGCAAAGGGATCTACTATTATATTATCTATGATGACACTTAGCAATATCTTAATTTTGTACCTGGAAATAGGAATATATCCTAAAACTCAGGTAATATATTCAGAAAGCCAGGTGAAGAGATACACACACAGGCTGAAGAGAAGGAATGTGAATGGAAAGGTTAGAAAAAGAAAAAGAGGGGAAGAGAGGGAGAGAATCGAAAATGGTAGCGAGCAATCACCTCCAGGGGGTCATATGTGCATTGTTATGTGCCGTATTTCAATGTTGCTTGAGGTCAGAAGACAGGGACGCGGGATTTTCTCCTGCCCATCAGTTAATAAATCTGGCAATCTGCCTTAGCAAATGTCCAGTGATGCTGTTTCTAGAAAGGGGCACTCTCTCCACCGTGCCAGAGTGAGTAATAAAGCAGTGTATGGAAAGGGTGAAGAAAGTCCCTGATGACCTTCCCAGGCCAGCAGTGAAGCACAAGCCCAGCAGTCTGTCTAACTTGGAGGGAGAAGAGCAGCCGCTGATTTCCAGTTTCATTTGAAAAAAAAACAACTGAACTTGGAGGGGAAAGAGCAGCCGCTGATTTCCAGTTTCATTTGAAAAAAACAACTGTATGTGCGATGCATGAGGGCTGGTAAGCTGCTCTCATCACACTAAGAAGTCTCATTTAGATGTCTTTCTGCTGCATGCTTCCAGGCATATATTCTCACATTTCAGGCAGATTCTCAGCCCCCACTTCAGGGCAGGAAAATCTTCCTGGTTTTTTTTTTTTTTCTCCCTTTGTTTTCCTCTAGTTTCCTCCTTACCCCCAAGAAACCACAGTCTTTATGACACAAAGGTACAAACAGGCAGGTTCTGTGAGGTAGCTTATTACTATCATTTATGTGACTTTTGTTTTTCTGTAGCCCGAGACATCACTGTGCAACGTGCTGTAGAAAGCACAAGAAGAAAGGATGGCCCCTGCCATCAGAGAGATGCCAGAGGGTTGTGGGCAGGTGGCTGGAGGGTTTTGGGAAGCCACAATGCAATGTTTGTCAGTACATCAGGCAATAAGCAGCCTAGCCACTGACAGGTTTTTTGTAAACCGGACAGCAAACAAGCTGGCCTTACTCTGGGGTCTCTGGTCAAGGCGCTGAATTCCAATGGAGATCTCAGCCCCATTTATTAAACCTCAACAATCCTGTAGAGTGTCCTTGCTGGATACTTGCTGGGGTAGGTCTGCCAAGGTGGAATGCTTTATCTTGAATGTGTAATTTCTAGATATCCCAAATTATGGAGGGATTCCTTAGGGATGTCCTTGTGAAGTAACAGCATAGCACTACGTTAAACTCCACAAGCTCAGTCAGGAACAGTGGCCACTGGCTTTAGAGGAACTGTTGATTCTGAGGCACCTATGAAAACTGTGCTCTTCTCTTAGCAAGTTTTGAGCTCAGCCATTGTTTGTCCTTGTTTTAGAAGGATACACAATTTCAGGCTAAATCAAGAGCTTTATAAGCCGTGTATGCACAGGCAGCCCTTGGTGCTATACAGAAATGGTACATAATGCCATGTGTATTCTTCATATTTTACAGAAAAGAGTATCTCAGCTCTCAAAGGTGGAGGGAGGAAAACAGAGTGAAAGAAAGTGAAAAAAAAATCAACTTCTCATTTTATATAACTGAAAATTTCGACCAAATAAATGCATTCTACTTTCAGTACAAGTTTTATCTTGAATGGAAAAATGAAAATGATTCTATCAAATATTTCCTAAAAAGTTATTTGGGCTACAAACAAAGAAAATAGAACAGAACTGGAAATGAACTAAACTAAATCACCTGCAAAACTTCTATTTTTATGGGAGACACAACGACAGGAATGGGCTTTAAGCATAACAGCACACACAAAAGGTAGAGCACTGCTTTGTTAATGGAATTGCCCTATGGATCATGAGCCAAATGGATGCAATTTTATGTGAACTGCACACACAAAAAATTCCCTCAATAAACATATGGAACATGAGGCTTCTTTTCTCCTTACTTTAACTAGGCAGCAGGGAAACATTATGAGCGAAGAGTAGATATCAGTATTAGAAGACTTATAGGGTTGCTTAAACGGGAGCTCAAAATAAAATAGAAGGCAGACAAACTAATTGTTTGAGCAACATAAGTCATTATTGTTTTCCTTATAGGTTTTCTCTTCTTTCAGGAAGTACTAACCTTGGCACACATATGCATTTTTTAAATTATATTTTCCTTTTAACTGCAGAAGTGTCTTCTGGATGTGTCAAAAGAACAATATATCCTATAGAGTCTACTACGAGAGCTAGAGGTCTTTGAGGAGGAAAATATATTTATAACAAAGGAGAGTAGTATCTGAATAAAGAGACACAAAGCAAGGCTTAAACAATGCTCTGTGCTTTTCAGTGTTTTTTTCAGGTAACATAATTAACTAGAAACCACTGACATTAACAATATTGGACTTGTATTACTTTCCTTGCTTTGGAAGCTGGATTTGGCAGGACACTTAAGAGCTTTTCAGAAAGCTCCTGTTGATAAACTATTAGAGTGAAATCCACATCCCATTTGCAGTTAACTATCCTCATCAGATCATCTTTTAGTAGTCCCAGCTTGCAACCCTGCTGGCAGTAGCTATTTGTTTTTAAGAGAGCACCTCTTTTTAAAACTTACCTGACACCAAGATGCTCATTATGCTGGAAATTATGGGAAACAAGGACAGCAGTTCTGGACCTAGAAAACTCTGGCTGTCATTGCTCGCCTGTTCCCCAATGCCAGGTCTCATGGGGATGATTGCAGTGTGATCCTTAAAATGGTTGTCTTCATCCCCTGAGCCTTGCAAGGAAGGATTTCAACAACACCCTTAAGCTTGCTAACAGATAATAACTCATTCAAAGGCAAGTACAGCAGCTTCCAGAGACAGATTTTCTTCACAAAAGTTACACGGATACTCCAAGTGTTTTATTGCTGTTTGAAAAAAACCCTCCCTCTTAGCTGCTGCAGTTTCCAAACCCTGCTTTTAGAATTCTCTGGAGAATCAGTATTTTACTGCAAAACTCTTTGCCCTTTCCTAGCTCTGAGCCGCATTTTCAAATTATAGTACCTCAAAGGTCTGCCTGGAATGGCTTTGGGTTTGTTCCTTCTACTCCGATTGCAAATTTGTTAAAATCTTCAAGACTTCCCAGCAGGGAATGTGAAGGGTGGTATGGGTATGTAAAATGCCAGTGTCCACAACCTGACAATCTAGACAGGCAATTTAGCGTAACAACCATGTGGCCCTGAAGAGCAAATCTTGTAGTTCTATGATGCGTGTTTTCAAAACCTTTTAATTATTTAGAAGAAGCTATTATGGCTCACTAAATGCTAGTTGTTAGGGCCAAACAATTGGAAGTTATTGATTATTGCTGAATTTTCCATGCTGTCAGTAGCACTGACATGCATGTACCACAGAGCATGGCTGTGAATACCAACACCCATAATCTGCCTTGCTTAGTCACAGTGCATTAATTGCAACAGACCACACAGACCTCACACACTTCATCATCCTGATAAGTTCTTACCACATGAATCATATTATGGATTAGCTTTCAGTGCTTGTTCTGATCTTTGATTCCTACAGAGGCACAGCCACACTATGCCACTCACTCACCAGCAGATTCCACATCACATTCCCCATCTTTCCTGCATGGTTGCAGTTTCCAACAGCACGGGGTTTGCAGAGCAATCAATGACTGCAATGATGCTGAAATGACTTCATTTACACCTGTCTCACTTTGCCTCCAATACCAAAGACACAGTGCCCACACCCCTAGGAAAATGGCATTCTCCAAAAAAGTCCAAAAATAGCAAGGCTTTCTGCTGTTCCATACTCCTGCTTGGGGAGCGCAGAGCAAGTAGAGGGAATTTTTATTATACCTCAGCGTCTAAAAAGCATCAGGAAAAGTTCATACTTCACTAACCTGCAGCTAGGCAAGTCTGCTAAATTTTTTATCATGGATATCCAGAAAAACACTCTGAAAACAATACAGGAAATTCTAACACAACCTTCAAACATCAACACCTGGATAATTTTACTTGCTACTGTGAGGGAAGTCTTGAGCTTACTGAAATGGCATTATCTTAGCTGAACCACAATTTTACTGTGTTTCTGCAGAGCTCCTCTTCCCAGAAAGACTGCTTTTGCTTAGCAACAATTTTTTACTACAAAAAGGTGAGTGGTGAGTACTCCGAAATCCTGTATAAGCTATAAGTACAGTGTGATCTCTGTGTCGAATGGTTGCAAAATAAATCATTTTCTCATCATTTTAATGAAAATTTCTTCAAATTGAATAAAGATATTGCACAAAAGATGTAATGCAAGCGTACATGAGCAATTAGGAATGTTGCTCCATTTCATAAATATATTGTAATTAAACAAATGTCAGCAGTTCAGTCTTATGCAGAGGTGATCTGACAGTACTTGAGAATCTCAGTTGCACAGTTCAAGGCAATTCTGGGACCTTGCTATTGTTTACAGTATGATTTTTTCCTTAGGCATTTTATTCTAACAACCTCTTAGCAATATATTGTACTCATCTTTAATAAACGTCAGCTCTAACTAGGCATGGATGTATCATTATAAAGCCTTGCTCTCCATCACAAGTAAAGAAGGTAAAATAATCCTGTTGACCAGTTTCCAGACCTATAAACTCAGAAAAAAAACATGTTTCTGTAGATATTGATATCAAGGTTAAAACCTTCACTATCAACTGGCTTTCAGGTCAGCTCTGTCCCCAGAGAATAGCAGTCTTTGTTAAACTACTTTAAATTCTTCAGCTCCTTGAAGCTGGCAGATCACAGGAACTCTAGTGAAAAGCCACATTCCAGTGCTACCAGACGTCAAGTGAGAAATGACCATGGTACTTTTCCACAACGTGACTCTCAGGTACACAGGAGGGCAAGGCTCTGTGTGACTGTTAATGCAAGACTTCACACAGGCCCACCAGCGGAACAACTGAAGACCACAGCCAAATGCCATTCCCAGTGGCATGCACCAATCAGGAAGACGTGAATATATACAGCTGCCCAGGAAATCCAGACTTTGGAGAGTAGAAGGTAAGGACAAGGGAAGCCCGGGAAGCTCCACTCACATGCCGAACTCTGCAGGCGGGACCCTTTCCTCTTCCTCTCTCCTGTTCCTGTTCAGACCCAGAAGTCCCCACCCATGACTGGAGATAGAAAGATGAGAAAGAAGAGACTATCAGCTCCATTCCAGTGCTCACGGGTTGCTAATTCCAGGACAACACAAGGGATACCTAGATATGCCTGACAGAACAGCCCACGCCCAAAGCCCTGTGTTTCCTTGACGTATTTTGAAATCTTTAACAACAATAAGACATCCAGCAGAGAAAGGAGTTAGTAAATAACAGCACTCATTTTTGTCCCAGGAACAAGAGAGTTAAATCATTCCAAGCATCCGGCAGCATTTTTTCTGAGCAATGGCTCAATATAATCATTACAGAGGCTGAATATACAGGTAGCAGCATGGCTCTGAGTGCTGCTGTATGGTGCCCATCATATTTGTCTCCTCCTGTGCTCAACTTTCTTGTGCTGATAAAAGAGCAGTTAGTAGCTCTTTGTTATATAAATGTCAGCAGAGGCAAACAGAGTGGAAATTTGGTGGTCAGGTGTAGGTGGCCAAACACAGCTAAAAAAGATTAGGTAGCTGATAGGGAATGGTATTTACTAGCTGCATAAGATGTCAGATGTCGTGGTGAGGTATTGTTCTCACAAAAATGGCTTGAAATAGGTTCCCTTTGTTTCCCCCAGGCTTTTCAGCTTCGCTGGAAAGGAACCCACTGATCTCCACAAGACAAAGAAGATCCTTGAAATACTTTAAAGCTTGGCTGAACCCTCAGAACCTCTTCCACGGTATTGCTGCACGGTGCCTTTGTGCTGAGATCGAAATCACAGAAATATGGCTTTCTTACAAGAAGTGAAATCAGCCGTCACTGACTCAAGCATCTTACCAAACTCCTTGGTTTCTCTGAAGGAGATTTATCAAGTGTTGGTAATTATAAGTTGCCTGTGCTGCAAATCGCTCTAGAGGACAGTGGAGCTCAAATGCCTGCTCTCAATGTCACAAGTCTCCAATGAATTGCAAGAAACCTCAAGCACCTTCTGTGCAGGCCTTCAGGCAGGATCAATTACAATTGTTCTCTCCAGACAGAGGAGCTTTGCTGATTTACATCATGGGGAGATCTGCTCCCTAGTGAGGGACAAGTTTAAAGAGGGAAATAGATTGTGTCCTGCTTGCTGCCTATCTCTGTCTCAACTCTTCAGTTTAAAATATATTCCTTGATTATATCAAGATGACTTTGGGGGTTGTTTCTGATCATTTGGTCATGCCCTGTCTTCTGGCATGGGTGTGGAGTGTTGGCAAACCCAGCTGCAGCACCACTGCAGTGTGGGAGCAGGTAAGAAGCTGCTGAGTGCTTCTATGTATTGTGGTTTTGCTGAGGACTTGTTTTTCAGTATAGCGGGACGTGCCCTCACCTGTCTGGGGTTCAGGCCCGCAGCCCAGTTCTTTGGAAGTAGTCAAGCAGCGCACATACCCACCCAGGAAATGTTTTGCAGCACCCCGATGACAGGACCAGTGCAAGAGCTACAGTAATGTATGTCTGCAGCTTGTGTGGGTGTGTTGTATAAACACCTGTAAATCTGCATATGGATGCTTGAAAATACAAACATCAGTTCTTTTTTGAATAGGCCACTCTGGAGACCTCCAGACCTAAGAGCATGAGCAGGTGCAGCTTCAACTTAAAAACCAGGCTCTGTAGTTGAGACAGTAGCCAATTCACAGCCAGGATAGACTGGTAGGGCAGTGCATCTTGATCAGTGGGTCACACTTCTTCTTTACATGACATTTAATTCCTTACTATGGCTTGTGACTGCCTGAAATCCAATATAAAAAGAACGCATTTGCATAAACATGAACGCTTGAATAAGTACCTCAATAACATCAGGCACCAACTCCTCACCACGAGGATAGCTGGTAACTAATTAAAAGCCTGAATGAACAGACAAGCCAGAAACCATCCTCGCGCTTTGGTGAACAGGTTCAGGCAGCAGGCTGTGTAAGGGAAGCTTTTGATCCCAAGTGCTCCAGTACTAGACAGAGACACTTCATCTCTGGAGACAGCAAGCACACAACACTCCTGTCCCTCATCTTGCCCACAAGCTCGTGACTCTTCTGATGACACCCGGGGCGGGTGGGGAGGCGCGGGAGGAGGCCCTTTCCCAGCCTACTAATGGGAAATTTGGGGATGGGATGTTACTGGAGCCAGCACTCTGCTCTGCTGAGCCGTGCTCCAGAGCAGTTCTACAGGCATAAGTGGCAGCAGGAGGAAGTCAAAGCACCTTTTTAGATCTAAAAAGTTGCACCCCAGAGAAAAACAAAATTCCTATTTGGCTGCAGCATGACATGAAAACTCTGCCTGAGCTGCCACTGACAAAACTGAAGGTTTGGCCCTACAACAAGCCCCAACTCCATGATCAACATATTTTTGCTGCTTATTGTCACTGTTTTTAGTTCAGTGTTTCTTAAAGATCATTGAAGTGTGACTCTTACATTCAAATGACTGGTTTGGCAGGCAGAGGACACAGCACAGATTTTTGTGCATGCCATATGAGCTTGTGCTTAGATGCTGCATGGCAGAAACCTGACCTAGTACAGCTTCATCACTTATTATAATTAGCAATCTGTGGCCCGTCTACACATGCCAAGAATCACACTTCACGGCACAATGCAAACCTAACCTATCTTAGAGTCCACGCAAGGAGTTTGTACCAAATTTAATTAAATCAGTCTCCAGAACAATTTGACCACATTTCTTGTGTAGGCATGCCCCAGAAGCAAATGGATTATAAAATTGCTCACTCTCATTTATTATCGATTTCATGTTAACAATTGTTCTTTCTTAAGCCTTAACTTCTGGAATTGTGTTATTGCCTGGGAAGTTCTACTTATATATTTCTTTTAATCCTGTGTTTCAAAGAGTAGCATGAAAAGATATCCTTGTGTCCCACAACTACTCAAAAATTTGCATGCAAATTATAAAACATGTATTGTTTTTCCTTTTAAATAGTAATTATTTATATGCCAGTCCCATGATGTGTAGTAGCTATACTCAGGATCTTTGAACCTGTGAGTAAACAGTATGAAACTAGAATAAAGGAAAGGGACTTCAGAGACACTTAACTCTGATAGCTGCCTTCTTGGGCTGTTAGCTCCGGGATCTTTAAAATCCCTGCAAAGATTCAGGAACCCCAAGAAGTGGTCCCGATCTTGTCTGTACTGGATTGTCCCTTGGTGGTACCTCTCTCTCCAGTGTCTGCTTGAAAGGCCCAGGAGTGCTCTGTTAAAGGCTCACCATTAAGCAGGACAAATTCAGCCGCTGTAAATGCACAGGGGTGACCCTGCACTGCTCCCCTCTAGCAAAGCAGGTAGCAATACCAAGGCAGGGACTGCAGTGCCCACGCACCCAGCATCCCTCATAGGAAGGCTGAAGTCCCTCCCTATTAAATATGATGGACAACAACTATTCTGGGAACATCTGTATTGCAATCACAGCTGCAAGTGCAGTTTCTCTATGGCCCAAGGGA
This sequence comes from Astur gentilis, assembly GCF_929443795.1. NCBI lineage: Eukaryota > Metazoa > Chordata > Aves > Accipitriformes > Accipitridae > Astur > Astur gentilis. Next base: position 14,921,083 of record NC_064902.1, on the reverse strand, counting down.
CACCAGGACTAAGCCTGTAAAAGGCCTCCTGCCTCCTGGCAGGGCTGCTGCCTGCCCACGTACTGCTGCAATTCTTCCTCCTGCCTATAAGCCCAGCTCTCGCCCCCATGACACAAACTGAACGGAGGAAAGAGCATCCTGCCAGACCGCTGTGAATGATCTGCCATCCCACTCCAAAACTGCCAGCACAAAGGAGTTAACAAAATCTGTTTGAGCTGAGAGTATTTATGCTTCAGCAGTTCCATTAATAGGTATTAAATAACCCTCCTTTAAGCTACAATGCTGCTGCATAGGGTTTCAGCCTCATCTTTATGGATGCCTTGTCATAATTTCTAGAATTATAGAACTTCCTGCCACGCACCTACATATATCTGCAAAGTTACAAAATAGTCAAAGATTATTTTTTCTGCCCAGAACTAGAAGAAATGACTTTTCATTAAACAGAATCAAACGAGATGAAATTAAATCAATTCTTCTCCCTAAAGTTTGAGATACACAAAGAGGGAGAAACCAACCCTTCTCAATCCTGAGCTCAGAGGCTGTAAAGAGAAACCCCAGCTCTGGGTACATTGTCTCTGGAAGGAATTGCCACAACAAGTAGGCACCGGCTACTTACCACCTCCCTGCTACTTATCCCCCTCCACACACGCACAAATGCTCTTCTATACAAACTAAGCTTCTAGTACTTAAAGGGGGCCCGCAGGGAAGATGGGGAGGGACTCTTTAACAGGGAGTGTAGTGGTAGGATGAGGGGTAACAGTCTTAAACTGAAAGAGGGTAGATTTAGATTAGATATTAGGAAGACATTCTTTACCGTGAGGGTGGTGAGACACTGGAACAAGTTGCCCAGAGAAACTGCCGATGCTCCCTCTCTGGAAGTGTTCAAGGCCAGGTTGGATGGGGCTTTGAGCAACCTGGTCTAGTGGAAGGTGGGGTGGAACTAGATGTTCTTTAAGGTCTCTTCCAACCCAAACCATTCTATGATTCTATAAAACTCACACTGGCTGGACACTTTCAGCAAGAGAACCAGAATGTCCTTGGCAAATCCAAAACTACAAGATGCTCTAATCAAGATTCTCTAATCTTGTGTATTTGGTTTAGCTGGCAAGGTTTGGGGGGACGGGGGGGTGTGTGTGTGTGCTGCAGAGGTGGCTTTGGTGAGAAGACATCAGGAGCTGCCTCCATGTCAGAAAGAGCCAGCTCCAGCTGGCTCCAAGACAGACTCACTGCTGCCCAAACCTGAGCCTGTCAGTGATGTTGGTAGTACCTCTGTGGTAACATATTTAAGAAAGAGTAAAAAATGCTGTGTAGCAGCAGCTGAGAAAGGAGTGAGAAAATGTGAGAGAAATGGCCCTGCAGACACCAAGGTCAGAAGAAGGAGGCGAGGAGATGCGAGATTCTCCTGCAGTCCATGGAGAAGACCGTGATGAAGCAGGTTGTACCCCTGCAGCCCATGAAAGACTACAGTGGAGCAGATGTCCACCCGCAGCCCACAGAAAGCCCACACTGGAGCAGGTTCCTGGCAGCACCTGTGGACCATAAGGGGCCCACTCTGGAGCAGTCTGTCCCTGACGCACCGAATCCCATGGAGAAGTCCCACGCTGGAGCAGTTCTTGAAGAACTGCAGCCTAAGGGAAGGACCCATGTTGGAGAAGTTCGTGAAGGACTGTATCCTGTCAGAGGGATGCCATGCTGGAGCAGGGGAAGACTGTGAGAAGGAAGGAGCAGCAGAGACATCTAGCAATAAGAAAAGTACACCCTCTGTCCACCTCCATGTACTTCATATGCATGGACTCATATGCAACACACAAGAATTCATGGGACACATATGAGGGATTACACTATTAGGTGATCCTCCCCTTCCCTCTTTATCTCATTCACTCATTCCCAAAACCTCAACCACAATCTAGTCCCTACTTTTTTTCTCCTACATTCTACATCACGCAGTCATATTAGGCATCATCTCCAAAAGGACCGTCCAGGAGATACTGTATCCCACATTCCTTCAGACAATTCCAAATTTACCCAGGGTAGGTGGTGAGGAGGCAATCTCCTACAAATGGCAAAAAATGCAGGAGAGTAATAAGAGGTACCAGGTATGGGAATGTAATTGTACCTGAGAAGCAGAGAAGTAAATGGGCTTCACTGTAATAATGCAAAATTCAGATTGCGTACTGACTTCAGGATTTCCACTGACCCAGAATCTAACCTCAGTTCTCACATACATCACTTCTAGTGTTTGTATGTGTGAATGCATCCATAGCAGAGCAGGGGTCTGGAGAAAAACCATGAGTCTGTTACTGCTCATGCTGAAGTCAATGGATGTTTTGGTTAAAACCTCTCCGAGAATCTCTGAGCACAGTGAGATGCTGTTTGCATTCCCGCAGACAGCATGCTCCAGGACACAGCAAGCCTTGCTGAGCACCTGTCCTCACACCCATTTATCTCTAGATGACATTGGAGGGAGGCTTTTAATACTGTCAGAGCCTATTCTGCCCAGCCCAAAAGCATCCAATACAGTTCTCAGAGCCTTCTGCATGATAAACGGGAAACTTGAAAAAACATGGGGGAGGCACATCAGAGCCCAATAAAATGAGATAACATCCTCTGCTCTGCAGAGGCCAAGACAGATTTCTGACTGAACTGTAGCAGCAAACCAGCATGATAAAAGAGCTAAGCAAGAGGTTATGATATGCTTGAATCACTCCAGAGAAAGCAAGTGCTGTGTGTAACTAGGGAGATAAATAATCAGGCAGACAGAGTAGCACTGCCCCCTCACTCGCTTAAATCAAAGCAGCTTCTTTTGCCACCGCTCCACCCACTTGGAACTGGCATCAGGGAGGTTTAAAAGTTGTCCTTGGGAGGAACAAATAGAGAAGTGCAATTCTGGAACCGAGATATAGACTCACAGGCAACAGCGATGCCTCTGCAGTTGTTCTAACAGGCAGTCCTGCAGGCCTGCTCCCCTGGATGCAGGCAGAGCAGCCGAAGCCAGCAGGCAGTTGTAGCAGGTTTCTCACATGGCCACCCAATGCTTGAAAACATTCACTGCCTTGTCAAGGAACTTGGTTTGGGGGATGAGCAGAGCTGGACTGCCATACCCTCAGGATATGTTGAGGCCAGCGCATACAAGCCAAAATGCAGCAGCAAACTACACCCAGGCATGCTTGGCACAGGTCCTTTTTCTGAGATCCCAGTGGCAGGATGTCTGATTAGTTGGCAGTATCTGGCCCCTGACTGGCTGATGCTGCTATTCAGCAGCTTGGATTCGACCCTCAGCGGGACTTACATTCTGCCTGAAGAGCCATGCATTGAAATCAGAGGGCCATGGGAGTATGTCCAAGGTCAGGTTTTCCTGTAAGTAATACCCTCCACCTCAAAAGCAACTGCATGTTCCTGACAATTATTTGAGAAGGTAATTGAACTCAGCTGTTTCAAATGTGATTTCCATACAATGTGCACTGTACTTTGATCCTGAGTTGAAAAAAGGAATAAATAATCCTGTTTTAACCTTGACTTGACATGGCACTTACTATGCAAACACCCTGCCTGCAAATCGCACAGTCCAAGGAAGAAAGAATGCGACATTCTAGCATGGGGAAAGAGTCTACCATTTGATATTTCTGCCCTTTAGCTCCTGGTGTGAAAAAGCCATCTAAAAGCTCAAAAAACAGGTAAAAACTTGACAGGAAAAAATCTGCTTTGGCCTCCCACTGCATTCTTGAAAGGGTAAACCGAAAACTGCACTTCTCAGAAGGAACACGGGCTTAATGGTAGAAGAAGGATCTTCAATTATCTTGCATTATCTTGTTGGTGAGTGAAGCCAGTGTATTTGCTGCACCTCAGAATGAGAATTTTTTTCCTTACTGTAAATAAAAAGGAAGTTTCCAAAATGCATCCTTCACATTACAAGCACGGCCGAGGAGGACCAGCTGTGAGAGAGAATCATGTCCTTCACAGGCTGCGGCAAGATCACAGCAAGAGTATCAAGGAAGGGGAAAGAAGTTTCCATGCAGACAGGACTCCAGCGAGCAGCCTACCTGTATGACTGTACTCACATGGCTCTCCCCAATACAGGGATACAAGCTTCAGTGAGTTTATTCTTACAGCACACCTATGAGTTAGAGAAGTGATCTTGTTCTCCAGCTAGGAGCAAAGGCAGAGAGAGTCTCAAGAAGCTTGTGGTGGATCAGAGAGCTGAACCCAGCTCTAAGCTAGCTTGGCTATCATAGAGCAAGGCTGGTAAGAGTAGAAAGAGAGAAGAGAGTAGACAAAGATGTGTGTATGCACCTATCCACCCACTTGGACCCAGGGATAATTTCACATATAAATTACAGTGCAAAAGTACATGCCTCTCTGCATGCAAAAAAGTGGGGCCATGCCTGAGAAGATCTAACTTCTGGGGTGTAACTCTGAGCTTCCCTTCTATGAAACATAGGGATGTTCCAAAAAGCACAAGATTTGGGAAGAAACCTAGAAACAGGCAAAGAAATATAACTAAAAGGATGACAAAAAAGCAACATTACAATGCCAAAAGTGTCTTGAGAGGACCAGCAACAAATTGGGGGCACAGCTTCCCTAGCGATATCAAAGGAAAACATATATGCCATGATTGCAGAAAATGAGGTAAGGTACCAGTCAGGCTCAGCAGTGTGGAAAGTGCTGACAGAAGGAACAGAAAAGGCAGTGATGGGACAGTAACTCACAGATATTTGCATGAAGTTGTATTTAAACATCCAGCTACCTTTGATCTGTTACTCCTGCAAAGATGCCATTCTTAGGTGCCTTTCTGATCTAAACCCTGTAAAGCTGTTCTGTTTACCCTGCTGACATCTCTGTACAAAAATGCATCAAATACAGTCATGCGCATTTGGGTGCAGGTGTGTCCATGCACACACAAGCATATGCACAGGGTACCCGAAAGAAAAAATTGTACATGCTTTTTATCTTTGCAGCCAGACCATTAGTACACAGGACAGAAACCATATGTCTTTTTCATTTTCCACTGTGCCTGTGTCTGACTTCAGCAGAACCATTCCAGAATTAAATACCGCTCATGGTGAGTGAGAAAGGCAAACTCCAGCTCTGAGCGTGTAACGATCCACTCAGAATACACCCAGGGATTCACTGAGTCTCTACATATGCTTTCCCTCAGCATGCAGGTGTAAGATTTAAAAATCCATATTTTTCTCCAATAAACTTAAAAACAGCTATAATACCAAGTATCAAAAGCACCATCTGCGCTTCACATATAGTGATGATGTTTTTTTCAGAGTTGATGCTGTTTCTTGGTATAGCTTGATCCTATGTTGTCAACCGCGTCATGAAAAGTGCGAAGAACCCCTGTGGATCCAAATGTCTCTGAAACACGATGCTTTAACAAGTGCATATGACATCTTTCTGCTTCTTTAAGGCACTATATTGTTGACTCACATACATAGTAACATTTTAAATTGTAGAAATGTTCAACCCAGATACTGAAGTGCTCCACACACCTTCGCAGTGATTGACTGGAGATTGCTGTGGCCGGCACAAAGCAAGGATTGCTTGCTGAAGAAAAGAAGTTGAAGAAGGCAAGCACTTCCAAAGCTTTATTTTCCTTGCTGTGCAGGCAGCATCTCCTAACTGGCCATCTCCCCTTTACTACATATCCACCACTAACACCCCCTTCAAGAAAGTCCATCCCAAGCATTGCTTTCTGTACCCTCACCAGGGTCAAAGCTTCTCTAAAGTCCACTGAGGACTCTGCTGTTCCAATGTATCTTGAATAGCCAGCAGTCAGAGGCCTCAGCGATGGATGTGCATGTCAAACTCAAAGAGAGAGACCTGGCAAGGTAAGTTTGACAGACTCCTGTCTGGTGTTCCCCTCCCTCATTTTTCCTCTGCTGAAAACTGTAACTTAACCCTGGATTTGTTGCCTCTCCTCAGAGCTGTGTTAGTGCTATTCTATTAACCTGCTTTATTTAGGGCAATGTCAGCACCCACCATCCTTCAGAGGCACTGCAGGTATTTCTCACCATACTCAAATGCTGGCAGTATGGGCTGGATATGTACTTTAAATCTACAGTTACCGATTTGATGTTTGGTATTTGATTTGACTCAGAAGCCATCATATGGTCAGAAGACCACTCCATATACAGTCATTAAGGCAGACCTTACTCCACTCTGTATCTTGGTATAGTACCTGCACATGCTTCTTTTCCAAGCCCTTCCTTCTCTCATCTTCTTTAATTCCTTCTTTTGTGTCTCATAATGTCTGTAGGCAGAAGCATTACCAAATGCTTCTTTACAGAAGGCTCCAAGTTGAAATAAAAAGATATTGTAAGAGAGAATCTGGGTCACAACAGGTACAGAGACAGCATTTCACCAAAGTTTCCCAAGAATGTATTCTTAGAAAGAAGCAGCAACTTTGAGCAATTTCCTTCGGTAATGTCAGCCGGAGTTCCCTTGTGATCCTTTGGTTGGCTTCCTTTTGCTTCCTTACTTTTATCTTTCCAGTGGAGCACAGCTTCATGTCTGCAACTTTCTCTATAGCAGAAATGCCATATCTCAGCAAGGCCAGTGCCCTGTTCTGTAGACACCGTTTCCTCCTCCAGCACCTGTAACATTTTAAAGGAGGATGAACCAGATGGCTACCACCACATAACCTATCATCATACCATCAAATAATGTACCAAGGGAGCACTTTTTAGGAATGTATCCTTCTCTAGAGGTGCTTCTCACCATGACTTCCTACTTAAGTCAGCATGTTAAGTGAGCAAAAAATCACAGCATTTCATCCGCTATCTATTACCAGGCATGTCCTTTGAAAGTTCAGATCTATTTGTTTTGACCTAAGCCCATTTGTACAAGTTCCCTCCTGCTGTACTGCAGGAGACGCTCCTGATGCATTCTCCTCCAGGCAAGAAATGCAGTATGAAGCAAGGATATAACGACAGACATCAAACCGCATTGTCTGCTGGTGTTAATCAGCATAGTTCCACCCAAGTCATTCTAGTTTTGCCAGTTTATAACAACACAAAACACGTCCCTGCATTTCTCTTCAGCCTGTCACTTGTTAATCAGTCTGAATGACAGTCATCCTATTCATATTTGCTGGAGTTCATAGTCACTACTTAGCACCGTTACTTGAATGCTGATTTTTTGTACCACTCTTAGTAATATATCTATTTCTTTCATAATTCTTTGCAAACATCAAAAAGAGAGAATAGAAATGATTTACTAGTGAAGCATATTAACATTTAAAACCAATGACCAATTAGAGATTTGAAAATGTCTGAATAGACCCACTATTCAAAATGCCATCTGGTCTCCTGATTATTCCTTCCATGTACTTCCTCATGACAACGACACAAAAGAAGATTAGGACGAAAAAAAATTCTTCAAAAGAAGATCACTTTTACTGTACTTAGCTGCTGTCAGTGTTGGGCAGGGTAAACAATCAGCTTCCAAACAAAAATGCCTAAAGTGAGGTTACTGAATCAGACTTTTCTTCCACTACTTTCTTTTTGCACAGTTTCCAACCAACATCTATTGACTTACAGTGCAAAGCGGCAAGCGTACCTAAAGCTGTACTCTAAATTCACCCCTATTATCTTTGTGTTGACACTTCATCCTAGAAGATATATGCTGAGCTCCAGGTAGATCATTTGTAACCCTTATAATGATGATGGCAACAAATATAGCACAGTGCCCTCCAACTGACACGGAATGGATACTCAATGCTTCACTATTTTGCAATGAATAAATTGGTTGTCAACATATGCGCAGTAGCAGTTTTTCCCCCAATTTAATGATCATACAGCCATGGCACAGCAGATCTCTATGTATTATAATGATCAGGAAAGCTTGATTGAAAGATTTGGAGAATGAATTTCAAGCCAAAGTTGCAGCTGCCTTGGAAAGCAGCAATATGAATTGATTTCTGGGTTGGAGAGATGCCGCACAGCAGTTTCACCTTGCATAGGGGTGACCTTCATTAAAACAAGTTGCTTTCTCAGAACAATAAAAGCTCTCTCTTATGAAGCATATTTTCACAGATAGCCAGATGCAATACCTATGTCTGCCCACAAATTGGGCATTTGTCCTGGCAGTTGGGTGACTGAACATGTAATTGTGTAGATGATCATTATATTGCAAGCAAAGGAGACACACATTGAGGTATCCAAACAGCATGCTGCAGCAAATAGGTTTATGTAAAGATTACAAGCCATTTCCCTTCTCTACAAGTTCTGTATAGGAAAACAATCTGTATAGGTCTGTATAGGAAGACAGACACCTCCTACATTGTGAACTTTTGGATCTCAGGAGTAGGATGCTTTGATGGCCACAGGAAAGTAGACAATCTCTGTGGAAGAGTGGACATGACCTGTATCCACGTCCCCACCAGGGACCAGCACCAGGACAGCCCTCACTCAAACGCTGAGCTCCCTGCCATGAGGCAATGTTGCCTCCATCACCACTCAGCACCACACTGCGTTTCTAGCACAGGTCAACAAGAAGTTCGGCGGATATTTTTCAAAAAAATTTAGGGGGGTTGACAAGTAAAATTCTCACTGATGGCTCCTGCTTCTTTAATGTTTTCTTTTTTTTTTCCTCAGGTATCCTATCACAACACAGTTTTTCTTTTTCTTTTTTTTTTTCCCAACTAATCCAAGAACACACTCTTTTCAGGCAAAAACAACCCCTCTATATTTCAGATGTCAATGTTCAGTTTTACTTTTTGAGCAAAATGTCAAATATTTGTTGGAAACAAAAATAGAAAAAAGAAATTTCAAAGGGAAAAACTAGACACCACTAATGAGTCCCATTTCCCAGCATGTACAGATCCATCTGGCATACAGCAGCAAATTGCTCATGACCCTCTGGCAATGCCTTCAACATTAGGGGACTCTTTAATCCCAGTCCTCTCCTAACCAGAATTAGTAGAACAGAGAGGTAAGCGGTCCTTTATTGATGTTAACAATATTCATTATGAATTTATGACTACTTTAAAAATTCACAGAAAGCATTATATTTTGAACACTGAAGACATAAAAAATTACATTGGGATGGATAGATAATTATAAATTATGTGTTAAATTTAAGATTAATCTCTGTGCAAAAGCCACAATTCTTTGAATTTAGAGATTTTCCCCACAGAGATATTTGTGAAGAAAATCAGCAACTGAATTGTTATCCTGTCCTATTCATCTCATCAGCTGTTAAAGGGGAGAAAGTGCTTTAAAACTGAAGGGTTTTTTCTTTATTTTGCTAAACTTCAGGCATTTTTTTAATGCCTTCCTGCTCCCCAGCATATGCCTATATACACATGCACACACACATACACTTTTAGCACTGAAAAGCAGCGCTTTCTCTTACTTTGTTTACCTTTTTATACATTACTGGAAATAGGTTTATTCAAAGTGTGACTTTCACCTCTGAGGGTCTCATTGCTTTGTTCTTTCTTAATTCTTTCCAGGCAGAAAAAAAGTCAAGCAAATGAGGAGAAGTCATCTTCACCTTTCCTTAGTTTTACCAGTGGGAAAAAAACCAAGGACTCTAGATGTGCTCTGGAGTATATCAGTTAGCATAGCAATTAATTATGGTATCCAGTACCGATGAAAATTTGGTTCAGTGCAACAGCAACACCATGCGACATTGTCTCACATTCTGAGTACATTTATTTCTTCCCAAATTACACATGTAGGCCTAGAAATGTCTCACTTTTTTAATTAGTATCTCATACCAGATGGGATGACTAAGAGTGAGCATTTAAAATTCATGTTCAAAACTTTTCTTCTGCAGGAGCTTATGACAGTATCTAATGACAGATGCCCCTCTCCAAGCATGGGATAGCAGACCCTCCCATTTGGGGACATAAATCATCATTAGAGAAACAATTCATGTGACCTCAAGGCAACGCTCAGGACCTTCCAGTGGTGGAGGCTTCACTTGGATTCTGCATTCAATGTGCCATGACACAATTTGAACCAAATGACTTCTGGTTTCAGACCAACTCTTTTGTACATCCCCTCAAACATCAGCTCTTCAGGCCCAGGGCAACAGCACTGATGAAGGCAGATGAAGGCAAGGCAAGACAAGACAAGACAAACCATTTAGCGAATCTCAGGCCAGGGCGTGAATTGACATGGGAAGTTGCAGTCAACCACCTCCTCCTCCCTGCCACCGTGTCTCAACGGGCAGTTCAGCAGCTACTCTGCAGATTTCCCTCTGCCTTAGCTGTGGCAGCAAGTTTTTGAAACTGCTTGCAGCTATTACTATATTTCTGCAGTTTTCCAAATTACACACTTCCCTTTGAATACAATATTTGCTTTAAATATTTGGAGAATGCAAATTTCTTTATTTACACATGCCTGAAAAAGCTCTGACTCTGCTGTGTTCCCTAGGTAATTCAGTAATTCTCGCCAGCCTCCTTTCAGTTAATTACTCTGTAAAACTGTCTGGTGAAAAATGAATTCTGCCCGATTCCTCTCCGGAAAAACATGCAGCAAGCAGCAAGTCAGACTAATTCTTGCTGCAACAGAGCAGTGCACAGAACAAGCACAGCATGTGAAACAAATCAATATTGTAATCACCAATGCAACCAATCAAACGAAACTCCAGAATCAATCAATACTGTATCTTCCCAGATGACAACTGTGGAAGAGAAGCTTTTAATACTTTTCCAAGACAAATCTCTTCCTCCACAATGTGAGACACAATTTGTTGGTAAGTTCTCTAGTTAGGAGAAGATTTTCCTAGACATTAGCCAGATTGCAGATTAAAGCAGCCAAACCTTTCTGCATTTGAGGACATCTCCCTGATGCCTGTCCATTCAGGGACCATGTTTATTTTTAACAGTAATCCTTCCTGTTCTTGTATTACAAACCAAGCAATGCAAACTCTTCACTTTTGTCACTTCAGGAGAGCAGATCATTTCATGACTGAATTGCATCTGCCAAATTAAACACTTAATAGCCCAGAAACTCTTCTTCAGCACCATCCAACTGTGGTTTCATGGACTAGTTTATGTAAATCACAAATACCAATGTGTTAATATTAGCTTTAGATGATCATGGGCTATCTATGTACTTATTCTGGGAATGAAACCCATCTGTCTCGGCACTGTGCAATGATTAATAGGGTTCTATCCCATACTACCTCCATGATGCAGTGGGCTATTAGACCCCTTTGACAGCACCAAGACACAGGGAGATTAAGTGTATAGCCTACATAGATAGGTGCAGGCAGCACTGGCTAGGTGTGGAACTTTACGGGCCTGGAAGCCGTGAACACGCTGCTGTGCTTGGGCCATGCTCGGCTGCTCAGCAGAGCCCTTCTCCCCGGCACAGCACCATGCTCGTGGCTCCCAGACAGGAGCTGTCTCACGTGCAGAGGGACACAGGCCTGTCCGCAGCCAGCCGTGCAGACACGTGTGCAGGGACATGCCCTGCATGGCCTGATCTAGGGCAGCCAGCAAGTTTAGTAATGGAGGGGTGAACTAGACCAAAGCCCGAGCAGCCAATTCACTAGATCATTGTTCAAGCTACGAATTAGGCGCAGTGACTGCAAGCCAGTACCTCAGGGAAGAGGAGGAGGAAGAGAGAATATTTAAAGGGTGCTCCTTCCACCCCAGGGTTGGGAACAGGGCCCAGGAAATCAAGGGGATCAGCCATGTGAGCACAGCAAATTATGGGCATGTTCGCAGCAGGGGATCTTCCATTTCACTGCTTTTTATTTGAGAAGAAAAGCCCTTCTGGCAGCTCCAGGAGCATATCATAGCTGTGAGTGACTGCTATTATTGCCCACTGTAAAAGCACAATAAGAAAAAATAAACAAACAAACAAAAAGTAGTTCTCTCTATTTAGAACGGCTCAGGTCGAGATTAATTGGGTATACATCCTTAAAATACACCTGCAAGCATCCAGCCACAATTCTGGCACTTACTCTGTGCATCAAACCTTGTACCTTGCAGCGGTCTCTCTTCAGAGCAACGAGGGGCACGTGGAGAGCATCGGCATGAACTACATATTGGAAAAAAGCCTGTTTATAGCAGCTCTCATTAAGGAAGGAGGAAGGAGCTCCCTTAGAAAGAAGCAACCGAAAGATTAGTTCTTTGATTAATTGATTTTCAGGCCATTAAGGACCTTTCTGGTCCTCTCGCTCATTTTCCTGTGTGAAAAGTCAGGGGATTTTCCCAGAGACTGCCAGGGCTCTGCTGGAGATGATGAGCTGTCTGTGGGGACAGCCATCTGCCCAAACGGTGCCAGTCTCCAGATCAGAGCCTCAGTCTAGCAAGGGCCAAATTTCCCAGCCTGCAGACATTTCATTTTCCGTTTGGCATCCTGCTGATTCCACCAGAAGTGCTGACTGAGAAAAGACTGCACGTGGACCCTGAACCAGGATCTGGAACAGACAGCAATTCTTTTTTACAGCATTTCCCTCAGCCTTTTAAACAGCATGTCAAGTGCTGTGGTTCCCTCTGCCCCTGAGACATTGTACCAAAGCTCCTTTTCCTTAGGAAGCCTTTCCAAGCCTCTGATGTGCACATTTTATAGAGAGAATCCTAAAATGAAGATGACAGTCCTGTGCACCACTCTATTTCTTAGCATTTTTTCTCTTCTTTAACTTTCCACTCCAGCAAGCGAAGTTTAACAGAATCAATTTCTCTATATGCTCAGTAAAATCCTCGGCGGGAGCCACTGCTCTGTAGGCTTTAGTTATTTATTGCCTGCCGCCTGCATACTGCATATGTTAAAAGATGTACTACGAGCTTAGAAAACAATTAATCCTATTATTGCTTGGAACACGGATGCTGCAGAAGCGGTAACAGCACCAAGGTTAACTGTGCAGAAGGACTAAGTTCAAACTGAAAGGTTGGTTCCAGGATGTGGAAACACTTCACCTCATGCCTGGCACGAAGCAATTTTCTCTACATGCTCTAACTACTCGTATTGTCAAGGTCCTGCAAATGATTTCCCAGTCCCAGCAGTAAAATCTGGAGATATTTTGCAGTTTATTAGGTTTATCAGCAAACTGCTGCAGATACCATGACTTCCCAAAGTTTGGGTGTCTATCTGAAACATGCCAGATTGGGGTTGCACTCACCTCCAGACCATCAGCTGTGAGCAGGAGGTCCATCCATCCTCTTCCTGGCGAAGCCCACACTGAACCGAGCACACTCCTGCTACCCATTCTCATTCTAACACACCTGCAATTGTCAACAGCAATATTTTTTCCTAAACTCAGTCATCTCTAATCCAAGTGTCTCTCACTTCCACTGACCTGTTAACAGAAAAAGGTTGTTCTACACGTGGAGATGAAGTCACGTCTCAGCGTGTCAACTTGGATGACACAGGTCTGCCTGAGATCACCCTGACCAAGGATGGGATGTTGGAGCTGCCACAGCCACAGCCCTTCAGAGGACATAAACCAAGATCTCAGCCCCTGTGGCCAGGAGAGATCCCCAAATACTTTGCACTTAGGCAGCAACACTAGCGGCGTGCCCTGGCGGAGCTCCACGCTGCTGTCAGAAAGCTGGCCACTCACCAGCCACACAGCACAGAAGGCACCTGCAGCCCAGAAGACAGCTTGCTTTGAAAGATAAAGCCTGTGTACAAAGCACAAGAGCTATCAAACTAAGAGGAGGGGAGGCTGTTGCACAGCAATATCGGTACAAGCTGCCGCAGACTCAGGGCAGAGCTGTGAGACGCACCTGCAGGTGTTACCAGCACTGTCAGCAAGTGACGCCCCTGCCCCAGAGAAAGACAAACATCTCAATGTGTTCGGTGGACGTGTTAGGCAAAGACCTGGTTCTTGCTTGTCTTGTGCATTGTGCTATCAAGTTTGCAGAGATGATTGGACTGTGAGCATTTTTAGCTCAGTCTCAGTAAATCAAGTTATCTGCAGGTTAGATCGATTCATCTCTCTTTGCCTTCATTTCTACATCTATAAAATGGGGATAGAGTCAGCAGCCTTTCTCTTCAGCAAAGTATTTTAGGATCATGACGACCATGATATGAAAACTCAGGTTTATTACACAGTTACCATGTGCAGTTATGTTATGCCACCGCTCTAATTCCAAATGCAGGCAGTAGGGCTGTGAAAAGTTTCAAAATTTGCATTTTTGTACCAAATTAAGACCAAAAAATGTATCAAATGTTGGAATCTCCTTCCCCTCTTGAACTCCACAGCACAGATGCTGCCTGTGGACTTCTGTAACACGCAGCAGCAAGCCCCTCAGGCAGTCTCGGGAGTGATAACCTAGCTGGGCAAAAGGACATCCATGGGGCCTCCAGCTACAACATCTGTGGGAGCCTGTGATGGCCTCTGGTGTGACCAACAGAAAAAAAATAGAAAGCCTTTGTCAAATTTTCCCAACTTGAAACCAAATCACACTGAACTTTCCCAGCAGAAAACCTGATACTTGCCTCTGGCTGCTTCCAGTGAGGAACCGGCGTACAGAATAGCTTTCACCTGCTCTGATCCAGCCTGTCACAGCCCCTGTACACTTCTGGGCAACCAAATCTCTTGTATTTGTCTTACTTTAACCCTCTGTCTTCCTCTAACCTTCAAGTCCGGGACATCTCCTCTTTTTTTCCCCTGCTTGTTGGGGTGGCAATTACTCCTGCTGGAATTTTATAGCACCAGGCAGATGACCTTGCAGTCCTGGTACTTATCAGGCTGACAGAGACCTTATATCTGAGCACCCACCACTGATCTGCTGCTCTTGCTGGTCAACTACTGGTCGCGCTCATCTGTCAGATGCCGGTTCTGCACGGTGGGCAAGGCTGCGGGCTGTGGCTCCAGACACAGCTGGGCCAGCCGAGGTTGACATGCTGCTGTAAATACCTTTGCTCTCAGGTAACAAGTTTGCTACTGCCAGCATTTCTATCCCAGGAACAAGAAAAACTGAAAACCCATCCACACCCCAAATCCTTTTCTTTTTGCAAGAGAAGTGAGTCATTCCTGCACTGTCCAACACATCTCTGATGGATGCTGCTGGGCTGTGGTTTCACGGCTCAAAGCACTGCTCCATCTTCTGAGTGCCGCTCTCACATCTGAATTAGTTAAAATTTCCTGGGCAGACTAGTAACCCTCTCCCAGCTTTCAGACGCATCCTGTTCTGGACAGAATCTCCACAAGTATTCACTCTGCTGTTCTTCTCCCTGTCTCTCTGTTCCCCAACCTTTCTCCTGCTATTTCTCCCATGTTTGTAAACAACTTTTGCCCTCAGCCCCAGCTTTCAGTCCCTCAGGGCCAGGGAACTTCGCAGCCCTTCAGCTGTCACAGGCCCCAGCGTCAAAGGCTCTGCCATTCGTTCACACAGCCCAAACCAGAGAGTCTGGCCCCCTGTAGCTGTCAGTATGCCCCCTCTCTGCCCACGGATCAGGGGCACACAGCTTCCCCTTCACAGCTCAGGCTCCAAGGAAATGCTTTCAATACTAAAAGCCAATACTGTCTAAACATCAGAAGCCAGAAAACAGTGAAACAAAAATTTGAAAATAATGAAACAGCTTGGTAACACAGTTCTCCACCCTGAAGTCCTTCAAAACAGCAATTCACTGCTTGAATTATGGACAGAAGTGATTGCTGAGCAAATCTGGCCACTGCTAACAGAAAGGGAAATACAGCCTGTCTCTCTAGTTTTAGCTCCAGCCCCAGCCAGTACCAGGAAATACAGGTGAATGAGAGCAAAAAGCAATACAGGAAAGCAAAGGGAAGGTCCCCCAGCTAGGAATATCATTGCCCAAATTCTTTTTCAGTTTTAAGCTTCAGTTCTGGGCAGCTATGACTTTATTTGGACTCACTTTAATAATGGCTAATATTTACAAGTCTCCTGCAAATTCAGTTTATTTACAAACAAATTCTATACACAGCTCTGATCCTCAGTGAGAAGACCACTAATGGCAACGAGAGTTTTCTTATGGGCTTTTGATCCCATTCTCTAATTGCAAATAGAAACAACCTGTCCAAGCCAATTTAAATAAAGCACGACCAGAGCATTTACAGGACAGTTTTACCTGTGAATTTCTGTTGTGTACATCTCTGCTGTGCTGCCGGAACACCAGACATGAAAGAAGAGTCTCCCTCAGTAAGGGATTGCCCTAAAAACACAATTAACATTTTACTACTACTTTAGCAGGAGCAGGACCAAACTCTACAGTAAGCCCCACAGGTCAGCAACTGATACAGGCAGTCAACACCATCAAAGCCAACAGACTTGCTCTCACTGCATAGAAGGTCTGAATTTGGCCAGGCATCATCACATCCACAAAACAGAGACGACTACCATCCCCGCTGCTCCCTGCAATGCTGATTCTTCACCCGCAGCCATGTACATCACATACTGAGGAATTTCCTCCATTTATAAATGAAGCTTTATCAGCTCTGTTACAGGGGCTTCTGCCAGCCTGTGAAACATGCCTAAGCCTGGCACCAAACTCCTACTGATGGTTTTCTGGGTGGGTTACTACAGTCAGAAAAATACTGCCAATACTCCATGCAACTTTCAAAGCATTACTAAAGCAATATTTTTTATATTATTACCAAGGTCTAATACTGTTTTGAATTTGCAGTTATGGAGTTCGTTTTAAAGCACTTGATTATACTTTGAGACGAAATAGTCTTACAGTACAAGTCATTTTCTCAAGTACACTTGAAGAAAGGATAGTCTATGGCTCAGTAAATACAACAGTCTGAAAAGTTATGAGCTATCAGACTAAGCTGAATTGACTTACTGATATTACCTGCAATGAATGAGTTTTAGATAGCCTCTCATAAATAGAAGGCTACAGAGCCTACGATTTTATGGATGTCTTGTACTTATCAATATATATGAGAAATGATGCTGTCAGGCTTTCGAGGGGATACTATGTGAACCACACCACTGTCAATTTAATTTTTTATGATTAAATATTTGGTGCTGTTAAAGGTTATTTAACATTTAATATAGCTGCTCTTCTACATAGCTGATAACTGTCATCTTTACATAATACTGAAGCTGAAAATGGATGGGGAAGGCATATTTTTTAGAAGGTCCCTATTTTTTTTTTCAATTTACTGTTAGATTTGTTCCAGTAATAGAATAATATTAGGTGAGTTTAAAAGGCTTTCAATATTCAGATGTTCAAAATTTTAGTCTTAATGCCAGCTGCAGCTGAGCTCAATGTCTGCTACTGAGGCTGCTGAGTTTTCCTCTGCAGTAGAAAAATCTCTCTCAGGTTGTATTGAGGAATGGCAGCTCATTCCCACAGTGGGGATCCTCAGGGCTCATATTCAATCTAATCAGTTTTTATACCTTTAAGAGAGACATCACCAACTTAAACTTCACATTCCTGTTTGATCATTATTTCTTTTTTTTGTACCTGTTAAGGTTACTGTAGCTGAAAGAGATGAAAGATAAAATTATTTTTGTGTGTTTTGCAGAAAGTACACTTTGTGCAGTGACAGAATGCTGTCTAGGCAGGCACAAGGTCCCCCCCATGACCATCCTGCAAACATTTACAGAGTTGAGAGAAAAACGCAACTGGCTCTACCCAGGCAGGTCTCAGCTCTTAATAAGACAACTCACATGTGTAAAGGTAGGCACACAGGCATAACGTTTCCAAAGCTCTTACATACAACAGCATATGAAAAAAAGTGCACAACGAGAGAAAGATGCCAATTCTTAAAGCCAAAGAAATTATCAGTAAACTACAGTGATATAATGGAAAGATCTGGTGCTTATATCACTCTCCACTATTTATTTTTTTTCTTTTGTCCACTGAGCACATTAGCTGTGTTTCCTAAGCAGAGTCCAAAGCTATTCTTCATTTTTTCTGCACCCACACATAAAAAAGATAGAATTTTTAAAATACCTAGAGGCAGAAAATAAATGTTTCTATAATTAAAAATAAAAACAAAATGTATAAACAAAACCAACAACACAACTAGAGTGTAGAATAAGGTCAGTTCAGGTCTTGATCCCAATTACATTTTCTGTCAAGTGGATCCCTTTGTGGAACTGAGATTTTGTATTTTCTTCAGTAGCACTTACTACGGTACATTTAGGAAGAAATCTTTATTGCTTTTCAGTAGCTGAATTATATTTTTGTGTAATAAAACCCTTTATGTGGACTTCCCTTAGTGAAGTATCAATGTAAAAATGCAAGCCTTCTTAATCTCCAAAAGCTATCACTTGATTTTCCTACAGTTTAGGGTCTTTGAATGTGCTGCACTGTGTCCTTAGGCTAAGGTCCCATCAGGGTGGTTTCCAGGCTTCACCAGTGCATCCCAAATGCAGACAGAAATTGTTTTGCAGCCTGGTGCATCTTTCCTGTAACAAAGCTTACTGACTGTAATGACAGCCCCTCAACAACAGAGAAACCAGAGCAGAAGTTTCGCTTATCAGTGACACTAAAAACGTGCGTGGGGCTGTTGTTGCGGGAAAACACATGGACAACAAAGCACCAAGGCACTGAGGGTCCAATGGAGAGAGCCCTGGGCATCAGTTACTCCTGCAGGAACAGGGACAGCACTACCATTCTGCTGCCCAAACGGACATCTCTTGCCCAAGTGCAATGTAGTAAGGGTGGATATGCTTGGAAGGAGCTGCTGCACAATCCTTCCTGCACAGTCACCCGCTGGCACGCAGCTGGAGGTAGCCTGCTGTTAAGCTGGTTTGATGCACAGTTCAGAGGTCTTGTGGATGTTGATTAGGCTGGTTTCATGCACAACACGCTTTGAAGCTGTACTCCACAGCTATGATAATTAACAATGTAAACTACCGTATAAAGCCAAGAAGGTGGTTCAAGCACATATGCATGAGTTTGGGCCCAAAACACCAGCTGAATGGTGCCATCTCACTGATGTGGGAGCACTCACATTTTTTTGTTGAAATTGCTTACATCTCCTTCAATACAAAAGACTTAGGCAAAGACCAAATTTTAACCACTCTGAGCTGCAATGACGGTATGTAACTGCTTCATATTTAACTTTAAAGTCAAGCAGTCTCTGAATCTGTGGGTCATTAAATTAAGGGGATTTGGGGGAGCATTTTTCAGATGAAACCTCTAGTATGCCTACCGCTCCCTTTCAGTGCGGACAAGCAAATTCAGACATTAAATAAAATAGGCTCATTTTCAGATATACAAATTAAGTTTCTACTCACCCCAGTAAAGTATATTTCACTATGTCAGATCAAAACTGCAAAATAAATAGGGCAGAAATACAGATTTCCATATTAAAAAAAACCCTGAGAATATTTTAGCAAAAATTCTCAAACACTTGAAAGGCCTCTTCTATCTCTTTGCAGCAGAGGTAGGAAGGGCAGAAAATTATGACACAGTAATTATTATGATGGATGTTGAGCCAGTCCTTTATATTAGATACACTGCTTGTGCAGGAACCAGCACTACAGATTGCATACTTCACTAAGCAGGACACTCGAGATTATAATGGGCAATATAGATTAACAACATTAGGTTAAAGCAGGATAATTCTTCTTCTTTCTCATTTCTATTCCTTTCCTATGGACCAGCTTCCGCTTCACATTTCTGTGCTCCTTGCTCCCAAGCCTTAATCTGCACATCAGGCAGGCATTTTCCATTTCAGCTGGTACAAATCTGGAGTAAGTTGATGGAAATTTATAAAATTGCAGTGGTGTAAAACTCAACTATGGCTAAAGAATCAGACCTGTCTGTTGTGAATTAAAGGTGATGTTGTGTTTGCTTTTGCTGTCTCATGCAAACAGCAGGAAAGATTCATCTTACTCTAAACCAGCATGCTGTTATAAAAGGGAGGATTTATAATTGTAGCAATTATTTCAGTGTTGGTGTGAGACCAAAGCAGTGTAACGCTTTGCACATTGGCAGGGGTTGAACACTGTCCTATGCTCATCCCTCTCAGATTTGGGGTTGCTACCAAGAAAAAGCCAAACTGTGCTTCAGTAATTATCTTCCCAAATGTAGCCTCACTCCCAGTGTTCAAGCGGAATCAGCTAAATACCTTGTAGAGCTCTGAGTCAGATCTTTGTCCCAGCATCACTGGCACTAGCTCACCTCAAGTCCCTCAGCCTGCTTTCAGCCACATAGCCCTGCAGAGCTGCAGCAGTCCAGAGCTGAGCAGGGGCTAACTGCACACAGTATTTACCCAGCTCCTTTTCTCCTTGACTACCAAACTCTTTGTCAGTATGGTTGCACTGTGAGTATTTTCCAAGCTAGTTAACAAGCTTAGAGATATATTAGCCTGCAGGATCATGGTCACACCAGGGACAGCAAAGCAGATGTGACCTTTGTTTCTTTGGCCAAAACTCATTCCCTTCTCAGGTGACTCAGCGTTCAGGTACTAAACTTTACCCCAGAAAGGTCTAGGTATCAGAGGTGCTGGGCAAGCACAACTTCTGTCTAGCTTCAGCTAGTCACACCTATCAGCACTGCCTCCTGTTTCTGTAAGATAATACAGTACATACATTTTTCAGTGCTTTTAAGCCTCATGTTGCAGCCACTCTCTGCCATGACCAGATGCATCTCCAACACATTAAAAAAAGATACAGAAGTCCTCATCACATCACAAGTTCATACCCAGTTACACAACAGGAGAGCGCAAGCAAGACAGTTCACATGATGGCGGGCTGCTTGCAGGCCTGAGCAATTTAACATGCCTCTCTCCACAGCCCATGCAAGGCAGAGAGTATGTGGAAACCCAGAACATGGTTTCTTGGGTCTGCAGACTGGGGTGATGAACCATCCCAGTCCTGGCAGCAGCAGGACACTCAGGTGCACTCCACGCTGCCCCATTTCTTGTGCAGCCTCAAGGGGCCCTGTCGGCGGGATGCCGAGGCTCCCTTGCTCGGACAGGCTGCAATTCCTGGCAGGGCTGCCAGCCTTGTTGCATTCCCCCTGCTTGCTCTATGCCGATTCCTAAAGGACGGGTTTGGCATGTGTCAGAATGACCCCTTCCAGCATGCTACAGGACTGCATTCCAGTATGGCTCATGAGGAGAGCTGTTAAATGTTTAATGTTAGCTGCAGCAGAGAAACGCTGTAAACATTTCCTGTAACTGGTCTGCTTTAAAAATTGATTTCCTGTGAAAAACCAAAGGAAGTACCACACTGCACTTTGTGGTTTAGGGGTGCTAGCAAGGCCCGAGATGCAACAATCAGAGGGAAGGCGTTATCTTTGCAGCACTTCTCTTCCAGTGTGGTCTGGAGGGCAGACGTGTCTGTCCCTCCAGCAGCCTGCATGCTGTTTGGCCCTCAGCCAGGGTATAGTATAAGGCAAAGAGGTGCTGGGGGCTGCACCAAGCCACAAGAGCAGCTTGAGGGTCTTTTCTGTTTCTCCTATGCTCAGCTCAATGCCTCCACGGATGGAGAGAAACGCAGGCACAGTCAGCAAACATCTGCAGAAGGGGAAAAGTGAAGCACGAGAATAAAGAAGGGAACTCTGCGACTTAGGTGACAGAGACTGAAACGACTGGAGATTACTTGTGCTGTGTGTTATCAGTCCTTAGGACTGGAGATAACAGAGATGATAATACAAAAGCAAGCTTACTGTGAATTTATGAATTGGTAAGCCACATTCTTATAACAGCCCACAGTAAATCACTGTTCGTTCCTACGTTTCTGTAAGTTGTTATGCATTCCCTACCTGCTATCTGGCTTTATCTCAGTTTGCTTCTTGTCAGACAAAGAATTCAAGATTTCGCCTAAATCAACTTTGCAAAATCATTTTCAGTCCTCTTGATTCTTAGAAAAGGGAGGGAAACGTGGTTTATTCTTTCAAGTCCTCATTCATCTAGTTGCAATTTCTGCAGAATTTGGTTAGTCATTTTCTTACAGTGAAAACAGGCAGGCATCACTGGATCTCTGGGTCAGAAGAAGAGAATGGCTCAGTGGGCCTGGGCTTAACATACAGGAAGGCATTACTCAGCTCCTGGCTCTACCGTTCTTTTTTTTTTGTTTGGTAAAGGCACAGAGTCTCCCTCCCCTCAGGCCACAGCCATTGAGTAGAGAAGGTGTTTCTCTATGTTCAGCCACTCAGTATTTCAGCCACTGCCTGTCCAGGGAAAGTATTAGTTCTTTAGAGTAGGACTTGCTACTACGGTGAATATACATACTGTGTCTTTGATCTCCTTCAATTTGGTGCCTCTCGGTGCCATAAAACACAGATTTTAATGTCCCCTTCTTCCCAGGATCTACCAGCCTAGAATGGGTACTAACTGATTTTTCTGTTCATTTTGTTTTGCAGGATTTCCCCATGGTATTATCACCATGACAGAGAACAGTTTTCTTGCTTATAGGGGTTTATGTTATATCCCTTTTCTATCTTTTGAACATTGGCAGTATCACCTATATTTCTGTAGAAAAAAAAAAAAAAATCCACAAAAACTACCTATCCTTCTTACTGAAGAGTTCATTATTGTGCTGTGTTCCCCATTCATTCCCTATGAGTGCCTGTCACTTTCTCTTATTACTTACGTAAGAAAATAATTTGTCCTGTCAAAAGTTCTGTTGCTCTTTAATAAGGAGTAATTAGATATGGAAATAAACAATCTCTCCATTTTCCTCCAGACACATAGACTGATTGGCTTATACTGTAGCTGTGTGCACTAGACTGTTGTCTGCATGTGTGCAAATGAGCAGGTGTGTGTGCAAGAGAAAGAAGGACATTACTGAGGGAAACACAGCGTAAAGCAATCAGTTTTGCATTTCGATTGATTTCTGTCTTGAGGCCAGGTTAATGTAACGTGA
This sequence comes from Astur gentilis, assembly GCF_929443795.1. Lineage (NCBI taxonomy): Eukaryota > Metazoa > Chordata > Aves > Accipitriformes > Accipitridae > Astur > Astur gentilis. The sequence goes on along the minus strand of NC_064902.1, from coordinate 14,898,372 downwards.
GTGAGACCAAGGTTGCTAGAAGTACCTCATGAGGTTGGGCACACAATCTGAGACAATCCCAAAGGCCTTACTTTTCACAACCACTACAAAAAATAAGCTATAAAAAATACCACAGTTTTGGCATTCCAAGCCTGATTTATCCAAAACACTCTGTTCAAAAATCCTCACTCAAACTTCTCACTACCACAGTTTATGAAGTGTGGGAAGAACAGCATCACAAACACTAGAACATATATCTGCAGCTTACAAACACAAATTCTTTCCTTGAAAGGAGAGAACCAGTAATGTTGATTAGGCATGTCTGGACAGTCTTAGGGTTTTGCTTTTCCAAAATTATATCAGTTCTGATATCTCACGGAGAAATTAAAGAATTAAACCTTCCTAATTAAGATGAATAGGATATTTTATAGGATGATATTATGCATGCCATATTATGATTTATTATTGACACATCACAAAAGAAATCAAAATTCCAACACCCCCCCAATTTCTAAAATGATATTTTAACTTATGTTTCCTAGAAAGTTTCAGAAGGAAAACACGCACTGAAATTAAAACATTTCCTAAAAAATAAATTCACAAGGTCAATTCATTGCTTCTTCCTATATAGTAGTAATTCAATAACAGCCATAGTCCAGTCTTGTCTGGTGTAATATGTCAAAGAAAATGCTCGGGCTTTTAATGATCGTTGTCTTCAAGCTATTTTTACCCTCAGAGGTTATTAAACCTTCAGGCACTATTAAGTCTCTTACAATGACCCTTCTGCTGTCGGATGATGGGGCATCCCATAAGGAACTGTAATACTGAGGATGAGTAGTCATATTCTGCTACTACAGGTCAAGAATATTCAAGAGATTTTATAATTTAAGCTGCTGAAGAAAGGAATAATTAACTGACCCCAAGGATTCTTGTGCTGGTGCAGAAAAAGGCCATTTCTTGTTGGATTTCTTGGTTTTCATCACCACTTGCTGCAGGAATTAGGGTAAGCTCTTTTCATTTACAAGTAGAGTTGCTCAGGAAAATAGGAGCTTTCTTTCCTTAGATAAAAGCCCTAGCTTTGTGTGCTTTTAAATAGAATTCTAAGAATACTAATTTAGAATTAGAATTTCTAATAGAATTCTAAAGAAAACACTATTCCTAATACTTCCCAGATTTCTCCACACAAGAAGTTAGTACACCTTTGGCCCTCCTCTCCAAGCCATATTTCAAACATTCCCTACTGTTTTTTAAAAGGTTAATGGTGTAAACACACTATACATTACATATCTATAAATATATATGAGTAATAAATAGTAATAAATACATCTTACAGTTGGCCATGGGAACATCAGCAGACTCTTGGAGAAGAGCTTGTAGTGATGGCCAGCTGGGGTATCAGCAACACCAAGAGGGCAGGAGGGAAGTCCAGGAGGCAAAACTAAACCTAGACAGGACGCTAGAGACCCCAGAAAAGCTGCTTGGTCCATATGTGAGATCAGAGACAGCAAACAGCCAACATCTAGTTGAGAAAATACTTACGATGAAAGTATTTATGCTAAAGGATTCCTATGAACTGAAATGACAAACATGCATAGGAGGAACAGCAGCAATATTCTTGACTGTGTAACTGAGACAGTGATGCGATAAGGAAGATTAGATCTACAATAAAGTTTAACTCTAAAAGAAGAGCTACCTAAAAATTATTATAACTAGGAAACTAAGAAATTGCAGATAAAAAGGCAAGACATTTATGGGTGGCACAGGGACTATTTAGAAAACCACAGGAGATGTTCAGAAGAAACATTTGTGACTTATACTTGCAAAAGGATCAAATAAAGTTTGATGTGGTCAAACAGGGAAAAAAAAGAAGGAAAAGAAAGGGGGTTGGGGGGCGCTAATAAGAGTTCCTTCTTTAAAATAGAAATCAGGTCCAAACAGGTGAAACAGAACAGTTGAATCTCAGACACATTAGATAGGAAGTTTAAGAAAGTAGGCCAAAAAAAAAAATAAATATATTTTTAACAATCAACATGCCAAAGACAAAAAGTAAATAGCAAAAACTTTTTCAATCCACAACTCAAAAAGGAATCCTACCAAAGAGTCTGCAGGGCTGATAAGAAATTGAGCTATTAAAGAAAGATTGAAGGAAGATAAAACCGTTGCAAAAATTAAAAAAAAAAATAAAAAAAAAAAATCCAGCCCTAACTGCATTCTATACATCAGCTTTCTTGATGGAAGAGATTAAGGATGTTCAGATATCAGAGAGGTTTTTTTGTGGGGTTGTGGTTTTTTTCCTTTTCTACACAGGAAATATGTCTGAGGAATTGTGTCAAACCGAAATGTCAGTAGGAGAACTTTCAGAATAAATGAATAAAATTACTAGTAACAAGTTACCAGCACCAAGATAGTATTGGATATGAAATTGCCAAAGTACTTACTGTGGCATGTACCCTATCGCTTACATTCAGCTCAGTATTAAAGACAGGAAGAAATGAAAAAATGACAGCAATTTTTAAAAGGCTTTCCAGAAGACGGAAAGAGCTAGGTCCATTAAATCTGACTGGTTGGCTGAAACTGGAATAAAGAAAGAAAATTAGCAGACACTTAAATAAACACGCTACTATGAGAACGTGCCAACATGGCTATTGTTGAAAGAAATCTTGCCTCACAAATACATTGGAGGAATGACCTAGGTAAAATATACTTCCACTTCAGAAAAGCTTTGGGTCATATTCCTCATGAAAAGCTCTTAAACAGCTTCAGGTGTCCAGGGATAAGACAAGACGGTTTTCCTGAGCCCACTAACAGGGTCAGAGGTAGCAAAACCAGCACAGGAAGGAACAATCTGTCCCATGGGATCTGCCTACTGCATTCACAGGTAACAAGAAAACTGATGTGAATCCACAAGTGGCAAATTTCGCTGAATATACAAAACTGTTCCAGATACGCAAAACCAAAATTGGCTGTGAGGTATCTTGCACATAAAACAATAGGGTGATAGAATGGCGGACAAAACTCATTGTCAAGAAGAGGAAATACACACATATCTATACAGATGTATTGATTTTCTCCAAATTAACTATGACCACATAGACCTCAGTCACTGTGAACAGCTCTCTAGAAATATACTCTTACTTTAAGTAGTGGTCAGAAAAAGTAACTGCAATATTAGGACCCAGTAGGAACACAATATTTAATTTAAAAATGTAAGAGAGAAACAATCTTTTGTCACTACATAAGCCAACATGTGCCACCTCTGTAGATAATACCAGTTCCATCTTTCAAAACTGATGGAGCAGAACTAGAGAAAGCAATGGAAGGGGTAACTAGCACAATCAAATATGCATTAAAAACCCTACCAAATGTAATTTTGCTCTATTTCTCAAAATACAAGATGAAGGGGGCGAACATTAAAATGTCAGAAACCAGTCTGAAACAAACAAAAGGAAGGTCTTTTTCAAAAAAGCTAGAATTATTTCTTCAGTCTCCTTGCCCCAAGATGTTGTGTGTACCAACTCTTCACACAAGTCTCAGGAAAAATTAGACAAATCAATGAAAGAAAGATATTATATGTGATTATGCAAACATAACATCCAACTTACAAAACTCCCTAAGCCACAACTGCCAGCATCTATGAAAATACCTAGGAAGAAAATTCATACTTCAATTGCTCCCTTTTTCTGCTCTTTCCTTGAATGTCTGCTATTGACCACTGCCAAAAACAGAATGAGACTGAAAAGACTTGGATTACACTGACTGTTACTATGTTCTTGTGAATACAGAAAATGTTATGTATGGTTGTAAGATAAAATTACATGGAACTGTGATTAACTGGACACAATAGCGATCTTTGATGATTTCTTTAAGACTCTTTGGTAAAATCTTTAAAGTTAATGGATCTTTAATATAAAATGTGTTTGTGTTGTATAGGTATTTAAATAGGAATGCTTTAAATAGATATCTTCCTAGCAAGTGGCATTGATAATTTAAATGCAGTTTCCATTTTTACAGAAACTGTTGCCATTCTGAAATGTCTTGTCTTTGCCATTCAGTTTGGGGAAAGTGCCAGAATGGTAAATTTTAATTTGAGCATTTTAACAAACAAACCAACCAAACAAACCAAACAAACAAAACAAAAAAACACAAGAAGCATTTTTTTTCCAGAGGAGTCTTATTTATAGGGAAAGACTTGTAATTACAACAGCCCTTTTCAACAAAAAAAAAACTGATTTAAAAAAAGAACAAAACCCACAACCATCCAGCCTCACTACCAAATAGGTCACCTACCCAAGATACACTTTGGCATTGTTGCTCTGGTAGTTCAACTCGATGGGTTTTTCATTGGTATGTGTGTTCATCACTCAAGTCACACAGCAGCAGAAAACATGGAAAACAGCCTATCAGGATGAAGATACAAAGTCTTCTGTGCAGTTTAAAATGAACCAGATCCTACTGCGGTTTAGTCCAAATTAAACTCCAAGCATCCACCAACACTGAGCCACAACAATCAGCTTCTTCAACTGCTTCATACAGTAGGCACCAGCTCTCTCTTCTCTGAAGAAATAACAGCTGCTATTTAACAACCTCTTTCAGTCTCAACCCAGTCTCTGTTTTGTATTGTATCACCAGTCCTGTTTATGAGACATGGTCAGGTTTGGTGTCTTGAGTTTGAGATTTTTCCTTCACTTTGTACAAAGCACTTCCAGAGTAACTCCCTTACACAACAAGGGAGTCAACATATAACAAGGTGTACTGCACTCCTAAGGACCAGGATTGATGTGGCTGGAGGAGCAGGGGGACAGTGCATCCTTGCTGCAAAAGCTCTCAATCTCGATGATCTCTAAGGACAGTGATCAAATTGCATAGCAAACCCAAAATACACAAACATAACTCAGTCCCGAGATTCATATCACAGCCTTTCCAACAGCACTGGAATTTAAGTGTTATTTTGGGTACCCTAGCTCAATTCACTAAAGGGAACTATACCAGAAGCAGCATTTCAAAAGGTCCTGTGCATGACTAAGTTCCTTGCAATGGTCTGTAGATCATAGCAAAACCAAGATATATTACTTCAAAAATATCCCTTTGAATAATTCCCCAGAAGTTAGGAAAGATGAGGAGCAGTCTAGGCAAACTGTTTTCTTTTACTCTCATCTAGATGCAAAAGCACAAACCTTTCTCATTTGCATTTTCATGGTTTTCAAGCTATGCAAGTTGTACTATATTACACAAACTTGCTGAAATGCTCCTAAGTGGCAAAAAATACTGAGTGTATGCTGGAGTGTTCACTCACTGTAGATTAAACGCCTCTTCATCTTTTACTGCTAATAAAGAATGTTTATCATTTACTTTCAGCTCTGTGTAAAATTGTTACAGGTATGTACCTCATGAATAGTCTGAAAAGCATATAAACACAAGGTCTGTGCAATTATGATTGCCAAGATTATGGCATATTATTCTAATGTAATATTTTGCCTCAGTCAGTTTCATTTTGGAATGGAAAGAAACCTGTTATTGTTCTGCGATTTCAAAGATTTCCACCTTCCTTCTTTGTACAGGGCTCTGGTGAATTAGTTGACTGGGAGCCCTGAGAAGCCCCATGTGCCGAAGGTCTGTGCGTCACCTCAAAGCCTCTGCTGTTCTTCTGTCTCAGCTCTGCACAGCTCAGTTCCGAAGATCCTCACACAATTTCATTTCTTTTTAAAGCCTGAGAGGCTAGTTTCCAGACTTTTAACAGTTCTTTGCCCCAGGTACAGTCCCTGAATCCCCCCCTCCAGTAAATCCATCACTGCCTCACTTCCACTGCTCTCTTGAGCTCTCATTATCAGGCATAAGCCACAGTAGTTAGCAAAAGGCAAAATCTGCTCTTAAATAGCAGCTATAGAAATCAGCTCCTTTCAGTGAATGAGCTAACCTGTTTGTTTCCTTCCTTACTTCCTTCCTAGGACTGCAAGGTGCAGCTCTTGATCCCAGCCTTGGCTTTCGACCTACGCTGTCTGTATGGAAGTGATCAATGAAAAACATGTTAGGGAGATGGAAGGGACTTGTCTTGCTCAAACTGAAATACTTGTTGGGGGATTTCTGCAAAATTCATTTTTGATTGATCCACAACATTTCATTTGATCCAAAAGAAAATAATCTTGGCTTCACTATATGGATTATTTAACTTTTTTTGTTTGTTTAACCTTCAAATTCAGGTCACACTTTTCCATGAAAAATGCTACTTTGAAACAAAAGGCTGGAAAGTTTTTCTTGATGCAATGTGGCTGTGCAACACCAGAGAAACCCCAAAGTGAAGCATTTCATTTGAATAACGTGGGGAAGAAAAGTGCATGGGCATGCCGCACTGGGGTGAGGCTGCTGCCACATCACAGGGCTGAGCACCCACTTGGGCTTGGCAGTACCTGCAGGAGGAAAGGGGGCTTCAGCCACCTATGAAAAAGGGTTTCAACACATTCTAAATTTCTGTCCCTGTTTTAGTATGAATTACTACCAGAACTCAATCTAAATTTCTAAATACTGTGCATTCCACCACCAAAATCTCATTTTTTAACATACACACTCTTCACCAAAATACCACCCAGTTCCTTCCAAACCTGGCCACGTGAACAAGACGGACAGTGACACACCTGAGATGAGTTTCAAACTCTGTCTGTTGCATCCCGATGAACAATCAGTCGTCCCCAACCACTCTTCTCATTGCCATTTTCCTGGGACGCTTCTCTGCTAGACCTCAGAGTATGTTGCCAGAGGACTCGGGCAATGACAGATGTCAGCTGTCTGAGCTTACCCATGTATTTCCATCCACAAGACCTTTTGCAAGCTGCAAAGACCTGAAGTACTTCACAGATGCAGTCCCAAAATTTTGTATCCTTCCTTGTGTTTCCAGTCATACCACCACGATTACAAATCCGAGGAGACACAGCAGCAGTCCTCACTGACACACCAAATAGCAGCTAATTCACATAGCACATTCATAAAATTAGAAAATTTAAGTACTGTGGGACAAACCATCCCTTCCTCCAGCCAAAACACTCTGTCCTAATTCTTCCAGTAGAAAGCCACATTCTGTGGCAATAATTTGAGTTTGAGTATCTCCGTTTCCACTCATTTACACCCAGGCAGCTGTGAATCAAGGAGTTAAAGCCCACTTATCCACCCATGTCTCCAAGTATTTTTATTAAGTAATTCTGGCCAAGAAAAGAATCTGGGTTTGCATGTTTATTTTTTTGCTACTCTCAGCTCTGCCCCCTCTTTTCCATGTGATTTATAAGTGACAGCCCTGCAGAAAGTGCTTTTAACACAATGTACTTATAAATTATGAAAAAACAGATTTACAATCTAATCTCTTCATGTGCAGTGATGTGTATTAAACAGAATCATAGAATGGTTTGGGTTGGAAGGGACCTTAAAGATCATCCAGTTCCAAATAAATTCTGTTAGCGTCAGAAACCACTGTAAATTTGGTGTATGCCTAAGAAACACAGTCCATATTATCATCAGCAAAAATTGTGTGTTTTTTCCTCAGTCCTGCTACTTAGATAAGATAGGGACAGTCTTATGGGAAGAAAATATCATTTTCCTAGCATGCTTTTCATTAGTTCAAAGCAGCAACAGTCCACTCAAAAAAAAATGAGTTAATGGCTGATTTTTCTGACTAGTGTCTACTCTTTAGTCATTAGCTAGCAAAATGTTTACTCCTATAAAAATATCTGTTTCCTAGGGATTATTAATCATAGTTTATTGAGAAGCAATCACTTATATAGTTGAGTTTCCCACCCCTTTAGAAAATTAAAATGCTGAGATATTCATTTTTGCAATGAATATCTATCCAGTAATTACCATATTTACTTTTCATTTATGAGGGAATAATCTGTTTTAATTAAGCCTAACTGAAGAACTTTTATCAGATGTAATTATCCCTTTCGATAAATATGTCTCCGCTAATTACATTTAACCATGGGATTTATAGCTCTTAAGTCATTTGGTGGGAAACATAATAAATCTTTAGTAATACATGCTAAATTACTATAAATTAATTCAGATCATTAACATAATAAACAAATTAGGATAATTTCACTTAATTAGTTTGGGTGGTTAACACAAAATCCCTTGTAAAGCTTCATGGTAATCAAAATTTTACCAGTATTTTTAGAGATAATTTTTTGTAACAAACCTATTTGAATATTTACACAGAAAATTAGACCACTGCTAGAACACAGTAAACACGTATTCCTCTTCGATAGAGCCTTTTAGGAATCGATGCTGGGTACCTTTTTAAATGCAATCAAATGTGCCTCCCAGGTTTTCAAGTTTGTACCATTGCATACTGAAAGAACCTGCACGACTGTATGGTAAAATTTTAGAAGTGAACTCCTTCCTCTCTCCTCCTCCCTTTTTCTAGTTTTTGCTAGTCATCAAAAGTCAGGCACAGGCAAACGTAACAACAGAGTACTCGGTGATCAAGAATAATGGAATTCCACAGGGAAAATAAAGTGGCTTGCCCTGGTAGATGGCCAGCCCTGGATTAACCCCCGCTGCCTGCTTCCCTTTTGTTCCAGGGGCGATGCACTGGGGGACACAATTGAAGTGACAAACTCTAAGGACAATCATGCAGCCCCTTCCAGAGGCACACCCCAACATGCACTGTCAAACCATCAAATGCAGGCGTCTCTCTCAAATGACAGCTTATGTCCTGTTCCACACCGGGACAACACGTGAACGGTGGGTCAGGGAACTGACACCATGTATGTAACTCACTCAACAGCTATCAGAAATCCCTTTGTCATGTTCTTCTTGAACTGAACTGTTCGTGCATTGGTCAAAGATTTTCCTGCAGTGGGTCCTGTACACTAGCAGAGCTCTCCCCCTTTACATGACTACGGAGACAAACCCTACAGAACATCGGTGTGCTGGCACACAGTTTATAACTCCTGCTGACAGACATACCACCTCAGCAGTGTTTCCACCTCTTGCTAGTTGGAGATAAGTCTTGAGCTTAGTTCAGCTAAAGTCAAAACCCATCTATATATTTATACAGAAATCACTCATCAGATTACATGTTCAAGGTGAGGAATAAAGATGAAAGCAGATGAGCTTTTTAGTCATGAACTTTTGGAGCTTAATCTTCTTAGATGAACTCAGACAAGCAAAGAGCTTCCCTGCAGGCAAAATATCCCTCATAAACAGAGAAAAATACCAAGCAACAAGACTTACTATTAAAAGAACATTTTAAATCTTTTGCCCCCAAAACATTACTGGATCTTTCTGGTGGGAGTGCCACCTTTATTCTGTGCTGTGCTGATTTGTGAGGCAGACGTGTTTGGTTTAATGGCTCAGGCCAGCTGCTTTTTTCTGCTCTTTAAGTTGCAACTTGTGTAGGTGAGCGAAATAGGAGAGAGACAACTTTCCATGTCTCGGTATCAGGTCTCAGACAATTCACTGCATATAAAAGGATATGAGAAAAACAATTCTGGGGATTTTGGCTCAACTTTTATGTGCCAGTCTTGTTCTTAGTATTTTCTCTACTCCCTCACTGCCCAGCATCAGTGTTTCGGCCCTCTGTGAAGACCTTTATTCTGGACTCCATATGCAGTTCTGTCCATAGTGATCCAGTGTCCATAGACCATCTCCTAGCCAGCATATGTTACCCTCTGCCTCTCCTGCATCCAGTCCCAGGAGGTGAGCAGGCAGAAGGTGCAGTGATAGCACACTGCCACAGCAGCTCTCAGGAGCACAGGGCTGGCACAGTAGCAAAACAAAAAAGAAAGAAAAGTGAAGTCATGACTTTAAACAGGCTTTTGTTTCACCCAGGAGCCATGGCATGACTTGGTAGCATGTCTCCACGACAATCTGAAGGCTGGAGAAACTGTTCATCTAACGCCCAGTACTGTTTATACTGTCCCAAGACAGAGGAGTCCACATCAGACCCACTCAGGGGAAGTAGGGCAGATCCTCCTTCACTGAAAGCTTTGACTTCAGGGCTCAAACTCTTCAGGAAAAGTTCACTCTTACCTACTAAGTAATACCTAGGACTAGGGCAATACAAGGCTTGCATCAT